>NC_072000.2:62968920-67768920 GCF_028885655.2 Pongo abelii | reverse complement strand
TGGCCAAGTCTAAACACTTTGAGCATCAAAAAGCAACAAAGCAATAGATTATGATACACAGTTTTTAAGAGTCATGATTTCCTAGTCAAAGAAACAGAGAAAGGAAAAAAGCTCTTGTTTATAGAAGAATGCCTGCTAAGGTAGAAAGAATGATAGAAAAGAACTGTTTTGCAGATTCTAGCATAATCATTGATTTAGGCAAGGACAATCAATAGATCTTGAACTCTTTGGATGAAAGTTGTTGAAGAATAGGATATTCAAAAAATTCCATGACATGAAAAACAAAAGGTTGGAGAGATGCTGTTATGGTGAAGTATTTAGGAATGGAGTGATACTTTGTCTGCAGCTAACTCTCATCAAAAGGTTCATTTTTAAAAAGCAGTGGTGTGTGTGTGTGTGTGTGTGTGTGTAGAGAGAGAAAGCAAATTTGGCAAGAAGTTAACAGTGAACCTAGAAGGTGAACTGTGTGTGTGTATTAGAGCTTTTTGTGTGTGTGCACTTATAAATGTTGAAAATTAATGAGCTGTGATGCCATCTCCAAAGGAAAAAATAAGTAAAAATAAATGTTGAAAATTAAAAGTTGGAGGGAATGCTTATTTCTATTTTAAACCCAAATCCAGACTGGGCGTGGTGGCTCACGCCTGTAATCTCAACACTTTGGGAGGCCCAGGCAGGCAGATCACGAGGTCAGGAGGTCGAGACCATCCTGGCTAACACGGTGAAACCCCATCTCCACTAAAAATACAAAAAAATAAATAAATTTTAAAAAACCCAAATCCAACTTACTAATATTTTTTGCTGTTTGATGTAATTGTGCTATTTGGAGCTCTCTGATAGATCCAAATTCTCCCTTATATGATATTAGTGATATCAGTCATGGTGATACTGGTAATTTTTATATTACATCTTTTTTTTTTTTTTTTTTTTTTTTTTTTTTGAGATGGAGTTTCACTCTTGTTGCCCAGGATGGAGTGCAATGGCGCGATCTCGGCTCACTGCAACCTCTTTCTCCTGGGTTCAAGCGATTTTCCTGCCTCAGCCTCCCGAGTAGCTGGGATTACAGGCATGTGCCACCATGCCTGGCTAATTTTGTATTTTTAATAGAGACGGGGTTTTTCCATGTTGGTCAGGCTGGTCTCGAACTCCCGACCTCAGGTGATCCGCCCGCCTTGACCTCCCAAAGTGCTGGGATTACAGGTGTGAGCTACCATGTCCAGCCATCATCATCATTTTTTTTTTTTTTTTTGAGTCGGAATCTCGCTCTGTTGTTCAGGCTGGAGTGCAGTGGCATGACCTTGGCGCACTGCAACCTCTACCTCAAGCAGTTCTGCCTCAGCCTCCCGAGTAGCTGGATTACAGGTGTGCACCACAACACCCAGCTAATTTTTGTATTTTTAGTAGAGACGGGGTTTTACCATGTTGGCCAGGCTGGTCTCGAACTCCTGACCTCAGTGATCCCTGCCTCGGCCTCCAGAAGTGTTGGGATTACAGGCATGAGCCACCACGCCCGACCTATTACATCTATTGTGTATGTATTATGATATGCCAGACATTGTGCAGAACACATGGCATGCATTAGTTAATCCTCCTAACAGTTCTTGAGTTAGTACTCATTTCTCCTTTTAAAGATGAAAAGACAGATGCTTAAGAAGATATCACTAAAGCAACAGAAAAAACATTTCATCTTAAGAATGAAAATGAATTTGTTAGGCTAGAAAGAATATTCACTGATGAGAAAGCACAATAGCAGAATTTATTTTATTTTTTTCATTAGTTATCATTAGTTTATTATAAAAGAAATATGGAAATTATTTACATGATGAAAGATTTCAGAACTTCAGTGGAATGGAGAGCTTCATGTTGATGCCATTTCAATAGTGACTTACTTCAGTCTACGTGCTTTCCAAGAATGTCACCATCTCTAAATAGGAAATAATCCTTGTCATCTAGAACTACTTTGGTGCCTCCATATTATGGGAGAAGAACTTTATCTCCAACTTTCACACTGACTGGTTGAATCTCTCCACCCTTTCCTTTAGAACCTGATCCAACAGCGACTACTGTTGCTTGCAATACTTTTCCTTGAGATTTTTCTGGAAGCATAATGGCTCTTTTGGTTACAGTTTCAACAGCACTCCTTTCAACCAATACTCGGTCAAAGAGTGGAAGAAACTTAAACGCTTGTCCTGCCATGACTTCCTCCTCCTCAGACTCGTACCCTGCTCTAGTGTCAAGAATTTATTATAGTGTTACTAGGCATGCATGTTTTTCTGGCCTTGAACTTGTCCTACATACAGCCCACCCTGGAGAGGCAATCTAGTATGGTGGTTTAGAGCACAGTCCGTGAAGCCTGAAGCCAGAATGCCTAGGTTCAAATCCCACTTCTACCATCACAAGCTGCTACTTCCTTAGAAGCACTTCTCCGGGATTCTATACTGGGAACCTCTGTTGTATTCGTTTCCTATTGCTGCTATAACAAATTACTGCAAACTTAGTTGTTTGAAATAACATAAGTTTATTATCTTAATGGTTCTGGAGGTCTGAAGTCCAAAATGGATGTCACTGGGCTAAAATTAAGATGTCAACAGGGCTGCATTTCCATTTGGAGGCTTAGAGGAAAATCTTTTCTTGCTTTTTAGTTTCTAGAGGCCACCCTCAGCCTCTGTCTTCAAAACCAGCACCATTGTATCTCTCTGTGTCTTTGCCTTTCCTCTGTGGGAACCTCTTCCTCTGACTCTTCTGCCTCCCTTTTCCACTTTTAAAGACACTTGTTATCATATTGGGCCACGGTGATAACAGATAATCTAGGATAATCTCCCTATTTTAAGGTTAGCCTTAAATTAGGCTGATTAGCAACCTTAATTCCATGTACAACTTCAGTTTTCCTTTGTAACCTAACATATTCACAGATTCCAGGGATTAAGGCATGAATATTTTTGGGAAACCTTTTTTTTTTTTTTTTTTGCCTACATATCTGTGTTTAAATTCTAAAGTTGTGTAAGGCAGCTGGGGCCAGAAGATTATTCCAAAGTGGAGATCCTTGCCAATCCTGAAGATGACTTGAGTAGAACCAGTAATTGGGTTTGAGCTAAAAGGAACTACTGGGTGGCGTATGTACATGTTTTTTATTCTCTTACTAGCGTAAAATATATATAGTAAATTCAGCATTTTTTTTCTTTTTTGAGGCAGGATCTCACTTTATTCCCCAGGCTGAAGGACAGCGACATGATCATGGATCACTGTAGTCTCAACTTCCTGGTCTCAAGCAATCCTCCTACCTCAGCCTCCTGAGTAGCTAGGACTATAGGCATAGGCCACCATGCCCTGCTAATTTATTTTTTGAAGAGACGGGGGGGTCTCCCCATGTTGCTCAGGCTGGTCTCTAATGCCTGGCCTCAGGCAGTCCTCCTACCTCAGCCTCCCAAAGTGTTGAGATTACAGGTGTGAGCCACCACTCCTGGCAGTAAATTCAGTATTAAAGAGTGATTGAATTAGAAGGCAACTGAGTTTTAGTTACGTCATAGGAAGGAAATTATTATAGTATTAGAATACATTTCTGTTGATTGATTGATTCATGCCAGCCCTCAGAGGAAAATGTTCTTGATTTAATTGCAATTTTAGAGAAACTTCAAGTTAAATTTTTTTATGTATCTCCATTGTTAAGCATTAATTTTTATTTTTATTATTATTTTTTTTTACAGAGTTTTACTATCCTTGGATGCTGCTGTTGATATGGAAAAGATTGAGGAACAATTTGCTAATCTGCACATTGTTAAATGTTCCTTAGGAACCAAAGAGCCCACTTACCTTCTTGGTATAGACACATCAAAGACTGTCCAAGCAGGAAAGGAAAACTTGGTTGCTGTTTTATGTTCTAATGGATCAATCAGAATATATGATAAAGAAAGGTTAAGTGTACTACGAGAATTTAGTGGATATCCTGGACTTCTTAATGGAGTCAGATTTGCAAATTCCTGTGACAGTGTATATTCAGCATGTACTGATGGCACTGTAAAATGTTGGGATGCTCGAGTAGCCAGAGAAAAACCTGTTCAGCTCTTCAAGGGTTACCCTTCCAATATTTTGATCAGTTTTGATATTAATTGTAATGATCATATTATTTGTGCTGGTACAGAAAAAGTTGATGATGATGCATTGTTGGTGTTTTGGGATGCAAGGATGAATTCTCAGGATTTATCTACAACTAAAGACCCACTTGGTGCATATTCAGAGACACACAGTGATGATGTCACTCAAGTACGTTTCCATCCCAGCAATCCCAACATGGTAGTCTCAGGTTCATCTGATGGCCTGGTAAATGTATTTGATATTAATATTGATAATGAGGAGGATGCACTGGTTACAACCTGTAACTCAATTTCATCAGTAAGCTGTATTGGTTGGTCTGGGAAAGGTTATAAACAGATTTACTGCATGACACATGATGAAGGATTTTATTGGTGGGATCTTAATCATCTGGATACTGATGAACCAGTTACACGTTTGAACATCCAGGATGTCAGAGAAGTAGTTAACATGAAAGAAGATGCTTTGGACTATTTGATTGGTGGCCTATATCATGAAAAGACAGACACATTGCATGTTATTGGAGGAACAAACAAAGGAAGGATTCATTTGATGAACTGCAGCATGTCAGGACTGACCCATGTGACTAGCCTTCAGGGAGGGCATGCTGCTACAGTCCGTTCTTTCTGTTGGAATGTGCAAGATGATTCTTTGTTGACTGGAGGAGAAGATGCACAGTTGTTACTTTGGAAACCTGGAGCTATAGAGAAGACCTTTACAAAGAAAGAGAGTATGAAAATAGCATCCTCTGTGCACCAACGAGTACGAGTTCATAGTAATGATTCTTATAAAAGAAGGAAAAAGCAGTGATAATGCATTTGGCACTTTGTTTGGTAGGTTTTATAGTTTCAAATAGTCCTTCTTGTTTACTACCCATGGTAGACATGTTTAAAGCTTTATGTAAAAACAAGCCAGTTAGCAAACAGTCCTGGAAAAATATGGTGAGAATGGTTTAATTCCGGTCTTCACATATTCTAAAAAATTTTAAAGCCTCTAAGTATAAAATCAGTGAGTTGAAAGTAAAATTTCTCATTTAAAGAACCCATCTGTTAATGTAGTAAATGTTGGCTTTAAAGAAATAGCTCTGATAAGGACTTTTTAGAAGGAGATACTTGGTAAAACTTAATAAAACAGGTGGTTGGCTGCATTTTTTAGGCCCAGTTTTTTACATTCTGAATTGTCTTTGTTGTGTATAAAACCAGATCAGACTATATTCTTCATCTGAGGAGCATCTATATGTTTAATACACCTAATGTATTATGTTGGAGTATTTAAATGTAAGTATTTTAATGAGTAAATAGAATTAAACTTTTTAAGAAATAAAATGATAGGCATCTATGTAAAATGAGAAAATATTTAGTAAATATTTGCATCTTTAATATTGTTAGTAAGTAGTAAACAGGTGTTTTGCTGATTGAAAGGAAGTTATCTTGGTAAATTGAGACTCAAAGTGAAATACAAAAATGAAAATATTTATACTAGGACTCAACTTGGAGAAATTGCTATTCTTCCTGTTGTCCAAACCATAAATCTGAGGATAACCTGGACTTTTCTCTTCCCTCTTCTCCTAACCAGTTTTTCACCAAGTCCTGTGCCATTTCACCTCCTAACGTCTGTCAGCTATCCTTTTGCCTTTACCTCACCACTGTTACCCCAGAGAAGACTTTCATTATTTCTCACCTGGATTACCAGCTCGATCTCTAATCTGCTTCAGTTCATCCTTCTTGCTACTTCTAGGCTAAACATCAAAAACAGATCTGGTAGGGGCGGGGAAATGAGGGGGAAGAAACAAAAACGTGGTGATGCCTCATGCTGCTTAAAATCTTCAGTACATTGATGTTTTGATGGAGGACTACATAAGCGTTAAAAATTGTGTTTTTCAGAATCTTTAAACTATAAGACAGTGCTGTGTAGTGAATAAAAAAATTAGTTTGAAAGATATCTGGGGAAATCGCATTCATAAAACAATTGGAAGTGAAACTATCAAAACAATAGGGCTTTTTAAAATTAAAAATATTTAAAATTCAAAAGTAATTAATAGTGTTGGAAGATGCGGGTGAGAAAATATTCCTGAAAGTAGAACTGAAAGAGACAGAAAAGATGAAAGCCACAGAAGATAAATACAGGGGTCTAAAACCAGACTAACAGTTTTAGAAAGTGAAAAAAGTTAAAGAAATGGCAGTGGGTTATTAGAAATAACATAAACGGTTGGTATGGTTTGTCTGTGTCCTCACCGAAATTTCATCTCGAATTGTAATCCCCATAATCCCCACATGTCTAGGGAGAGACCTGGTGGGAGGTGATTGGATCATGGGGGTGGTTTCTCCTATGCTGTTCTCCTGATAGTGGGTGAGTTCTCACAAGATCTGATGGTTTTATAAAGGACTCTGCCCCTTTAATTCCTCACTCTTTCTCCTGAAGCCTTGTGAAGAAGGTGCTTTGCTTCCCCTTTGCCTTCCCCCATGATTGTAAGTTTCTTGAGGCCTCCCTGGCCATGCTGAACTCTTGAGTCAATTAAACTCTCTTTCTTTTATAAATTACCCAGTCTTGGACAGTTATTTATAGAGTGTGAAAATGGACTAATATAGTGGCTATTCCAGAAGTTCAGTCTTTAGATTGAAAGGCACAGCAGAGTGTCAAGTGTAATGAATGAAAAAGATCCACATCAAGGCATAGCACTGTGAAGTTTCAGAACCCCCAGAATAAATAGAAAATCCTGCAAGTGCCCGGAAAAAAAAAAATCACTTAGGAACAGATTTACAGTTGTGTTAGACTCATTAGCAGATCCGGATGACAAAAGATGGTGGATCAATGCCTTCAGAGTTCTCAGGACAGATTCCTACCTATTTGAATTTACAGCTCTCCAAACTCATGCAGCAAATAGATGATAAATTTTTTGAGATATCCCTTGTCAAATGAATATTTCCTAGTTGTTCTCTGAACCTCAGGAACCAAATTGATATAGGTAACAAAGTATCCATTTGTAACCAAACTCTCACTGGCTAAACCCAGGAAATAGTAGTTCTATGACCAGTCAGGCTATCTTCAGGCGTGAAGTTAAAAACATTGTGGGTTGGCTGGGTGCGGTGGCTCACGCCTGTAATCCCAGCACCTTCGGAGGCCGAGGCAGGCGGATTACCTGAGGTCAGGAGTTCAAGACCAGCCTGGCCAACATGGTGAAACCCCGTCTCTACCAAAAATACAAAAATTAGTTAGGCATGGTGGCACACACCTGTAATCTCAGCTACTTGGGAGGCTGAGGCAGGAGAATTGCTTGAGCCTGGGAGGCAGAGGTTGCAGTGAGCCAAAATTGTGCACCATTGCACTCCAGCCTAGACAACAAGAGTGAGACTCTATCTCAAAACAAAACAAAAGAAAACAAAACATTGCACATACAAAATCTCAAACTTTACTCTTCATGCCATTTTTTTCAAAGGCTGCTGAAGGATACACTCCACAGAAATTAAGGAAGTAAATCAAGGAAGAGCAGAGATAGCAAAAATCAGGGAACCAACCTAGCATTGTGGCAAGATAACAGCTTTGCAGCACTATATTCAGTCCAGACTGGAGCAGGACAGAGGATATCAGGAGGGAGATGTCCAGGGAGAAAATTGAACTTATAGGTTACCCAATGCATTTGACCATGTGGAGAACAGTGTAAATAGTATAAGTGGATTTAACTCACCAATTAAAAGAGACCCTCAAAAAGATAGGTTGGTGCAAAAGTAATTGCACTAACCCATAGAAAGAGAAAATGTTGGCAAATCATAGGTAAGGAACTTGTGTCCAGAACATATGGAGAAATCTTACAACTCAGTATTGAAAAGACAACCCAATTTTTAAATTGATCAAAGGATCTGGATAGACGTTTCTCCAAAGAAGATATACAAATGGCCAGTATGCACATGCAAAGATACTCTATCATTAGCAAAGAAATGCAAACCAGAACACTTTACACCCATTAGGATGGCTATAATATTAATAAAAATTGTGTCTTCTGAAGATCTGAAGAAATTAGAATCTTTATACACTGCTGGTGGGAATGTAAAATGGTGGAGCTGCTTTGGAAAACAGTCCAGAAGTTCCTCAGGCAGTTGTACAGCTGCCATTTGACCAGGCAATTCCACTCCTAGGTATATGCCCAGAAGAATTGAAAACATATGTCCACACAAGAACTTGTACATGAGTGTTCACAGTAACATTCATACTAGCCAAAAGGTGGAAACAATCCAAGTGTTCATCAGTAGATGAATGGATAACCAATGGCGGTGCGCACGGCTTTTGGGCAGGCAGGTGCTCTCTGGGCAGGTAGGAGCAATGTGGGCTGGAAACGCCTGGCCCGCCGCACTCTCCGGGGTGCCCTGCGGCCGCAGCGCGCAGTCAGTGCTGCCCCAGCTGCGCGGCATTCTGGAGGGGGAGCTGGAAGGGATCCGCGGAGCTGGCACCTGGAAGAGTGAGCGGGTCATCACGTCCCTTCAGGGGCCGCACATCCACGTGGGCGGCGTCTCCGGAGGAATCCTCAACTTACGTGCCAACAACTACCTGGGCCTGAGCAGCCACCCCGAGGTGATTCAGGCAGGTCTGCAGGCTCTTTGGAGCTGGCCTTAGCTCGGTCCGCTTCATCCGTGGAACCCAAAGCATCCACGAGAATCTAGAAGCAAAAATAGCCCGCTTCCACCAGCGGGAGGATGCCATCCTCTATCCCAGCTGTTGTGACGCCAACGCCGGCCTCTTTGAGGCCCTGCTGACACCTGAGGACGCAGTCCTGTCGGACGAGCTGAACTGTGCCTCCATCATCCACGGCACCTGCCTGTGCAAGGCCCACAAGTACCGCTATCACCACCTGGACGTGGCCGACCTAGAAGCCAGGCTGCAGGAGGCCCAGAAGCATCGGCTGTGCCTGGTGGCCACCAATGGGGCCTTTTCCATGGATGGCGACATCGTGCCCCTGCAGAAGATCTGCCGCCTCGCCTCTAGATATGGCGCCCTGGTCTTTGTGGATGAATGCCATGCCACTGGCTTCCTGGAACTCACAGGACACGGCACAGATGAGATGCTGGGCGTGATGGGCCAGGTCACCATCATCAACTCCACCCTGGGGAAGGCCCTGGGTGGAGAATCAAGGGGCTATGCAACAGGGCCTGGGCCCCTGGTGTCCCTGCTGCTGCCACGCCCTACTTCTTCTCCAACAGTCTGCCATGTGCTGTTGTTGGCTGTGCCTCCAAGGCCCTAGATCTGCTCATGGAGAGCAACACCATCGTCCAGTCTATGGCTGCCAGGACCCAGTGGTTCTGTAGTAAGATGAAAGCTGCTGGATTCACTGTCTCAGGAGCCAGTCACCCCATCCGCCCTGTGATGCTGGGTGATGCCCAGCTGACCTCGCATGGCAGATGACATACTGAAGAGAGGTATCTTTGTCATTGGGTTCAGCTACCCCGTGGTCTCCAAGGGCAAGGCCCGGATCCGAGTACAGATCTCAGCATTGCACAATGAGGAAGATATTGACTGCTGCGTGGAGGCCTTCGTGGAAGTGGGGTGGCTGTACAGGGCACTGCCCTGAGCTCTGAGTAGGGACGAGCAGAGCCAAGGTCCACCTACCGCCACAGGGTGAAAGGAGGTTTTTGATCAGCCGAGACCAGAGGTTCTGAGCCCTGAACTAAAGTCCCAGAGCTGGGCTGGGATGTGGCCTGTGCTGAGGGCTGTGAGAATGTGAAACAACAGTATGAAAATTTGCTGTGAAAAAACAAAACAGAACAAAACAAACAATGTGGTATATCCATTCAGTGGAATATTATTCAGCCATAAAAATGAATGCTTTTTTTTTTTTTTTTTTTTTTTTTTTTTTTTTTTTTTTTTTTGAGACAGAGCCTCACTTTGTCACCCAGGCTGAAGTGCAGTGGTGTGATCTCGGCTCACTGCAACCTCCATCTCCCAGGTTCAAGCGATTCTCCTACCTCAGGCTCCAAGTAGCTGGGATTACAGGTGCCAGCCACCACGCCTGGCTAATTTTTGTATTTTTAGTATATATGAGGTCTCACCATGTTGGCTAAGCTGCTCTCAAACTCCTGACCTCAAGTGATCCACCCGCCTCGACCTCCCAAAGTGCTGGGATTACAGGCTTGAGTCACCACACCCGGCCCCAAAATACTGATATTAATACATGCTACAACTTGGATGAATCCTGAAAACATGCTAAGTAAAAGCCACAAAAGCCTATATATTGAACCATTCCCTTTATATGAAATGGCCAAAATAGTGAAATCTATGGGGAAAGAACATGTGTCAGAGGTTACCTTGGGCTGGAAGGAGGGGGAAGGATGGGATGATTGGTGGGTGACAGCTAAAGGGTTTGAGATTTCTTTGGGGGGTACTAAAAGTGACTGTGATGATAGTTACACAATTATGAATACACTAGCAACCATTGAATTGTACACTTTAAATACATGAATTGTATAGTATGTGAATTCTATCTCAGTAAAAGCTGTTACCAAAAACAAAAAAAATACCAAATAGGAAACAAAAGCCAGGGAAGCTATCTTAATAACTTATAAGGCTAATGTAATGTTGATCCCAAACCAGATAAAAATGAAAATAGTTCCATTTTGCTTATCAATATGTATTCACATTACTGTAATGGACAAAGGGAAAAAAATCAAGATTATCTTTTTTTTTTTTTTTTGAGACTGAGTTTCACTCTTTTTGCTCAGGCTGGAGTGCAATGGTGCAATCTCGGCTCACTGCAACCTCTGCTGCCTCCCAGGTTCATGCGATTCTCCTGCCTCAGCCTCCCGAGTAACTGGGATTACAGGCACCCACCACCATGCCCAGCTAATTTTTTTGTATTGTTAGTAGAGACGGGGTATCGCCATGTTGGCCAGCTGGTCTTAAACTCCTGACCTCAGGTGATCCGTCCACCTCAGTCTCCCAAAGTGTTAGGATTACAGGTGTGAGCCACCACACCCAGCCAAGATTTTCTTAATTGACACGGAAAAACATGGGAAAGCTTCACAACTATTTATGAAAAATATAAACATCAAGTTAGCAATAGAATATGTGCGTATGTGTATGTTTGTGTGTGTGTGTGTGTGTGTGTGTGTGTGTGTGACAGGGTCTCGCTCTGTTGCCCAGACTGGAGTGCAGTGGTGCAATCTCGGCTCACTGCAACCTCTACCTCCCAGGTTCAAGCAATTCTCCTGCCTCAGTCTCCCGAGTAGCTGGGACTACAGGTGTGCACCACCACACCTGGCTAAGTTAGCAATACAGTACTTAAACCTGGTGAAAGTTTATATAATAAAAACCTACAGTAGGGACCGGGTGTGCTGGCTCACACCTGTAATCCCAGCACTTTAGAAGGCCGAGGCAGGCAGAGTGCTTCAGCCCAGGAATTTGAGACCAGCCTAGGCAACATGGCAAAATCCCATCACTACAAAAATTAAAAATAGATATACAAAAAGTTAGCCAGGTGTGGTGGCGTGTTCCTGTAGTCCCAGTTACTTGGGAGGCTCAGGTGGGAGGCTACAGTGAGCCATGATCTCACCACTGCATTCCAGCCTAGGTGACAGAGTGAGACTGTGTCTCAAAACAAAAACCGAAACCTACAGTAAACATTATACTTAGTGGAGAAATGTTAGATTAAATGCGTTCCTTTTGAGACCACCACTCACTGGGGAGGCTTATAGTAGTATGGATCCTAATTAATATTATAAGGAAAGAAAAACAATTACAGCATGTAAGGATTGGAAGAGAAGAGAAAACAAAACCTCTCCTTTGCAAATGATATCTACCTAAAAAATTCAACAATCGATTCGGCAAGGTCGCCAGTATAAATAAGATCAGCCAATGAAAATCCAAAGCATATCATTTCACAATAGGTATAAAAATGTAAAATATCAAGGAATTAACCAAGGTTACGCAAGGTCTATTTGAAGAAAGCTTTAAAACTCTAAAGAAGACATGGAAAATAACCTAAGGAACATTCTGTGCTTCCAATGAGATGATAATATTATAAAAGTGAACATTCTAAATTTAATGTGAAAAAGCAGATTACATTAATCCCAATAAAAATTCCAGTTGGATTTCTTGATGAACTCAAGCTTACTTTAAAATTTGTATGGAAGGGCCAGGCACGGTGGCTCATGCCTGTAATCCCAGCAGTTTGAAAGGCCGAGCCTGGTGGATCACCTGAGGTCAGGAGGTGGAGACCAGCCTGACCTACAAGGTGAAACCCTGCTTCTACTAAACATACAAAAATTAGCTGGGCGTGGTGGCACACGCCCGTAATCCCAGCTACTCAGGAGGCTGAGGCAGGAGAATCGCTTGAACCCAGGAGGCGGGGATTGCAGTGAGCCAAGATCGCTCCATTGCACTCCAGCCTGGGCGACAAGAGCGAAACTCCGTCCCCCGAAAAAAAGAGATTATTTTCCCTACCAGATACTAAGACATTCTACAAAATCATAGTAGTAAAAACTGTGACATGGCCTAAGAATAATGCAAATGAATAGAGTCCAGAGACAACCCACGGATATATGGCAATTTAATATTTACAAAGATGACACCATGAAAAAGGAAGAGTTTTTATTACATGGTGTTGAGAATACTGGCTTGCTAGAGACAAATGAAACTAAATCCCTTCTCTTTTTTCTTTTTCTTTTTCTTTACTTTTCCTTTTTCTTTTCTTTTTTTTTTTTTGAGACGGAGTTTTGCTCTTTCACCCAGGCTGGAGTGAAGTGGCATGACCTCGGCTCATTGCAACCTCCGCCCCCACCGGGTTCAAGCAATTCTCCTGCCTCAGCCTCCCGAATAGCTGGGATTATAGGTGCTTGCCACCACGCCCAGCTAATTTTTGTTTTTCTTGTTTTTGTTTCCGTATTTTGAGACAGAAATTTGCTATTGTTGCCCAGGCTGGAGTGCAATGTTGCAGTCTCGGCTCACTGCAACCTCCGCTTCCTGGGTTCAAGCGATTCTCCTGCCTCAGCCTCCCGAGTAGCTGGGATTACAGGTGCCTGCCATCGTGCCCAGCTAATTTTTGTATTTTTAGTAGAGATGGGGTTTCACCATGTTGGTCAGGCTGGTCTTGAACCCCTGACCTCAGGTGATCCACCCACCTCAGGCTCCCGAAGTGCTGGGATTACAGGTGTGAGTCACCGCACCCGGCCTAATTTTTGTATTTTTGGTAAAGACGAGGTTTTGCCATGTTGGCCAGGCTGGTCTTGAACTCCTGATCTCAAGTGATCCACCTGCTTCAGCCTCCCAAAATGCTAGGATTACAGGCATGAGCCACCGTGCCCAGCCGAAGTTAGATCCCTTCATAACACAAAGCTATACTCCAGATATATTAAATGGCAAAAGGTTGAAACTATAATAGAAGAAAGTGTTGGAGAGGCTGTGTGTGGTGGCTCATGCCTATAATTCATGCACTTTGGGAGGCCAAGTTGGGCGGATTGCTTGAGTTCAAGACCAGCCTGGGCAACATGTTAAAACCGCATCTCTACAAAAAACACAAAAATTAGCCGGACATAGTGGTGTGTGTCTGTAGTCCCAGCTACTCAGGAGGCTGGGGTGGGAGAATTGCTGAACTCCAGGGTGTTGAGGCCGTGGTGAGCCATGATTGAGCCACTGCAAGCCAGCCTGGGCAATAAAGTGAGACCCTGTCTCAACAGATAAAATAAGGAAATGAAAATTTAAAATGTCCACTTTATACTATTTAGAGTTACAAAAATTGTAAAATTGAATGACACCAAATGTTGAAGGCATGTGGGCCTGAAGAAACCCTCTTGCACCACTGATGAAAGTGTAAACAGCTGGGCGCGGTGGCTCACGCCTGTAATCCCAGCACTTTGGGAGGCCGAGGGCGGTTGATCACAAGGTCAGGAGTTCGAGACCAGCCTAGCCAATATGGTGAAACACTATCTCTACTTTAAAAATACAAAAATTAGCTGGGCGTGGTGGCAGGTGCCTGTAGTCCCAGCTACTTGGGAGGCTGAGGCAGGAGAATCGCTTGAACCCGGGAGGCGGAGCTTGCAGTGAGCCGAGATTGCGCCATTGCACTCCAGCCTGGACGACAGAGTGAGACTCCATCTCAAAAAAAAAAAAAAAAAAGTGTAAATGGATGCGCCTATTCTGGAGAGCAAGAACATACCTAAGTGTTCATGTACTCTCTGACCTAGCAATTGCACTGCTTGGTGTAATATCCTAAAGAGATTTTCATAAAGGTCCATTATTGGGAATTATTTTTGACATCATGGGGTCAGAGACAACCTGGATATCTACACCTGGAGAAAGGTAAAAATGTGGTGGATGTACACAATGAAGTAACAATAGTTAAAAACCACAGACAAGATGTACACTTAGCCACATGGCTCAATCATAAAAAACAGTACCCAGTGAAAGCAGTAAGAATGCATGTGTGGGGAAAACCATTTATATTAATTAAGATATTACAACTAACAGTTCACTTTATGCAAGAACTCATAACAATTTTATATATTAACACCATAGAATGGTTACCTGGCATGGGGGAGAAGGGAATGGGAGTGGGTATAGAAATAAAACGGAGGGAGTTGGGCGGATCGTTTGAGGTTGGGAGTTCAAGACCAGCCTGGCCGACATGATGAAACCCTGTCTCTACTAAAAACACAAAAATTAGCCAGGCGTGGTGGCGCACACCTGTAATCCCAGCTACTCGGGAGGTTGAGGCAGGAGAATCGCTTGAATCTGGGAGGCAGAGGTTGCAGTGAGCCGAGATGGTGCCACTGCACTCCAGCCTTGGCAACAGAGTAAGACACTATCTCAAAAAAAAAAAGAAAGAAAGGAAGAAAAAAGGAAAAAGGGAGGAAGACAGAGGGAGAAAGAGAAGAAATTTGAAAAGAAAGTCACTTTGAATGAATATTGGTGTGTTTGGGAGCTAGTAATAGGCACACAGAAAACATACAAATGTGGCCAGACTAAGTGGCTCACTTCTGTAATCCCACCACTTTGGGAGGTTGAAATAGGAGGATCACTTGAGTTCAGGAGTTCGTGACCAGCCTGGGCAATATAGTGAGACCTTATTCCTACACAAAATTTTAAAATTCCGGCGAGGCACGGTGGCTCATGCCTGTAATCCCAGCACTGTGTGAGGCTGAGGCAGGTGGATCACCTGAGGTCAGGAGTTTGAGACCAGCCTGCCCAACATGGCAAAAGCCCGTCTCTACTAAAAATACAAAAATTAGTTTGGTGTGGTGGCAGGCACCTGTAATCCCAGCTACTCAGGAGACTGAGGCAAGAGAATCACTTGAACCTGGGAGGTAGGGGTTGCAGTGAGCCAAGATCGCACCGTTGCACTCCAGCCTGGGCAATGCTGAGTGAGACTCCATCTCAAAAAAACAACAAAAAAAATTACCTCACATAAGTTCAGAAGTAGGACATTTCCAGGGTTGGTTGTGAACAAGAATCCAAATTCTTACCTTTTTTCTTTTTGGGGAGATGGGGTCTCACTGTGTTGCCCAGGCTGGTCTTCAACTCCTGGGCCTGGGGGATCTTCCCACTTCAGCTTTCCAGTTGGGACTACAGATGACTGCCACCCCACCCAGGTCTCCATTTTTTTGTTCTGCAAATCTTCAGCTTGTCAGCTAATTACCTTCAAGTTAATAAGATGACTGTAACAGTGCCAGTGATCATGTCCACATTCAACAACATCCAATGGAAGAGGGTCTGTTTCTTTGCCTATGATTCTCTTTTTTTTTTTTAGACAGAGTCTCATTCTGTTGCCCAGGCTGGAGTACAGTGGCACAATTACCTCACTGCAACCTCGAACTCCTGGGCTCAAGTGATCCTCCTGCTTCAGCCTCCCAAAGTGTTGGTTTACAGGTGTGAGCCAATGTGCCTGACCAGGAGAAAATCTTGTACCTCTGGTGAACTCACTTTCAACACTGCATTAGTCCAACTACCGCCACAATTACCACTGAGCCTCAAACTCTTTCCCCAACTGGTCTCAAGTGGCCCCAACAACTCATGTCCTTGCCTAATTAGTGAGCCTGTATTTCTGTATACACACCTGCGCATCACTGCTCCCTTGCTCTCTAAGTGAGAAAATTCAGAAATAAGCTGAAAACAAGGTCTACAAAATAGCAAGAATTAAAGGTAACTCTGATGTAGATAATGTTATCTTGGCGGGGCACAGTGGCTCACGCCTGTAATCCTAGCACTTTGGGAGGTGAAGGCAGGCAGATCGCTTGACCCCAGGAGTTTGAGACCAGCCTGGGCAAAACAGCAAAACCCCGTCTCTCTCTGTCTCTCTCTCTCTCTCTCTCTCTCTCTATATATATATATATGCACAAAAATTAGCCTGGTGTGGTGGTGCACACCTGTAGCCCCAGCTATTTGGGAGGCTAAGGTGGGAGGATGGCTTAAGCCCAGGAGGCAGAGGTTGCAGGCAGCTGAGATCATGCCACTGCACTCCAGCCTGGGTGACAGAGCCAGATCCTGTCCCAAAAACAAAAACAAAGATAACATGATCTTGAGCTGTGGAAATTATTAGATTGCATATTCTATTGGACAGTGGCACCTAGGTATTATTTTTTGTTTTTGTATTTGTTGCTATTTTTATTTACTTAAAATTTGCCTCTTTTTTCTTCTCTGATACTACTTTTATGAGTTTATACTATTAATTTGTTTTCTCTTTAAAGATCTGATCACTGCCGGGCACAGTGGCTCACGCCAGTAATCCCAGCACTTTGGGAGGTGGAGGTGGGCATATCACAAGGTCAAGAGTTCGAGACCAGCCTGACCAACATGCTGAAACTCTGTCTCTACTAAAATTACAAAAACTAGCCAGGCGTGGCAGCATGTGCCTGTAGTCCCAGCTATTTGGGAGGCTGATGCAGGAGAATCACTTGAACCAGGGAGGCGGAGGTTGCAGTGAGCTGAGATCGCACCACTGGACTCCAGTCTGGGCAACAGAGCAAGACTCCGTCTCAGAAAAAATAAATAAATAAATAAAAGGCCAGGCGCGGTGGCTCATGCCTGTAATCCCAGCACTTTGGGAGGCCGAGGTGGGCGGATCACAAGGTCAGGAGTTCGAGACCAGTCTGCCCAGCATGGTGAAACCCCATCTCTACTAATAATACAAAAAATTAGCTGGGCATGGTGGTGTGTGCTTATAATCCCAGCTATGGGGGAGGCCGAGGCAGGAGAATTGCTTGAACCTGGCAGGTGGAGGTTGCAATGAGCTAAGATTGTGCCACTGCACTCCAGCCTAGGTGACAGAGAGAGACTCTGTCTCAAAAAAAAAAAAAAAAAAAAAAAAAATATATATATATATATATCTGATCACTGGAAAACCCTACCTTCCTTTAAAAAACTTGAAGTTCAGGGCTGGGTGCAGTGGATCACACATGTAATTCCAGCACTTTGGAAGGCCAATGCAGGCAGATTGCTTGAGCTCAGGAGTTTGAGACGACAAGCCTGGGAAATATAGTGAGACCCCATCTCTACAAAAAACAAAAAAACTAGCCAAGTATAGTGGTGTACATCTGTGGTTCCAGCTACTCAAGAGACTGAGGTGGTTGGATCACTTGACCTGGGAGGTTGAGGCTGTAGAGCACCGTGATCACACCACTGCGCTCCAGCCTGGGTGACAGGGAGAGACATTGTCTCAAAACAAAACCAAACAACAACAACAACAACAATATCTGGAAGTTCAGCCATTGCTCTAAAGCAGTAACATGTTCATCCAACTTTATTAGGTGACTTCCTCAATAAGTTATTGAAAGCAACAGTATAAATGTTAGTTGGTCCACTGTTATTTCACCATTATTGTACTAGCAGACTGGTCCGCATGAAAATAGACCAATAGAGAAATAAGAAATGAAATAAATAGGCCGGGCACGGTGGCTCATGCCTGTAATCCCGGCACTTTGGGAGGCCAAGGCGGGCGGATCACGAGCTCAGGAGATCCAGACCATCCTGGCTAACATGGTGAAACCCCGTCTCTACTAAAAAAAATACAAAAAAATTAGCCGGGTGTGGTGGCGGGCGCCTGTAGTCCCAGCTACCTGGGAGGCTGAGGCAGGAGAATGGCATAAACCCAGGAGGCGGAGCTTGCAGTGAGCCGAGATTGCACCACTGCACTCCAGCCTGGGCGACAGAGTGAGACTCTGTCTCAAAAAAAAAAAAAAAAAAGAAAAGAAAAAAGAAATAAATACATATTACATACATATTTGCTTTCAACTGCCTCTTACCAGCTGGATTACAAAGAAAACCAAAGCCAAGTATTTTCCTTCCTTCCTTCCTTCCTTCCTTCCTTCCTTCCTTCCTTCCTTCCTTCTTTTAAGACAGTGTTTTACTCTGTCATTCAGGCTGGAGTGCAGTGACACCATTTACAGGCAGGCATCACCATGCCCAGATAATTTTTGTATTTTTTGTAGAGACGGTTTCAACATGTTGCCAAGGCTAGTCTCAAACTCCTGATCTCAAGCAATCCACCTGCCTAGGCCTTCCAAAGTAGTAGGATTACAGGCATGAGTCAAGCACCCCTCCTAAGTATTTCAAGAGAAAATTGCACTAAAAATAATTGAGGCCAGGCGCGGTGGCTCACGCCTGTAATCCCAGCACTTTGGAAGGTCAAGGTGGGCGAATCACAAAGTCAGGAGTTCAAGACCAGCCTGGCCAATATGGTGAAACCCCGTCTCTACTAAAAAAAAAAAAAAAAAAAAAAAAAAATTAGCCGGGCTTGGTGGCGCACGCCTGTAGTCCCAACTGTAGTCCCAACTGTAATCCCAGCTACTCAGAAGACTGAGGCAGACGAATTGCTTGAACCCGGGAGGCGGAGGTTGCAGTGAGCTGAGATCGCACCACTGCACTCCAGCCTGGGCGACAGAGCGAGACTCCGTCTCAAAATAATAATAATAATAATTCAAATAACAGCTTTTTGGTTTGGAATTTGGTATTCTAGTTGAATTACACTAACAGATCGTCAGGTTGTAGTTGTTTTTTTGCTTTGTATTTTACTGCTAAATTTTATTTGAACTGTTTTCTGTGATGAAGATGCTGAAGAAAAGTTTGTAGCCCCAAATGTGACATTGGATCAAATGCCTTTTTTAAGCCAAATTGTTTATTGTCAACTTGGCATCACAAACACCCCCATTTTAAGGGTTTCTTTGCGTTGCAGAGAATCTAGGAACTGCATTTCTCAGAACCTCTTTCCTATCCAGTTTAGTCTGGCACATCTACTAATAAGAGGCATTCATGTGAGTATTGAAAGGTCAAAAAGAAAGAGGCTATTATAGGCCGGGTGCAGTGGCTCACGCCTGTAATCCTAGCACTTAGGGAGGCCTAGGCGGACGGATCACCTGAGGTCGGGAGTTGGGGATCAGCCTGACCAACAAGGAGAAACCTCGTCTCTACTAAAAATACAAAAAAAAAATTAGCCCGGCGTGGTGGCGCATGCCTGTAATCCTAGCTACTGGGGAGGCTGAGGCGGGAGAATAGTTTGAACCCGGGAGGCAGAGGTTGCGGTGAGCCAAGATGGCGCCATTGTACTCCAGCCTGGGCAACAAGAGCAAAACTCCATCTCAAAAAATAAATAAAAATAAATAAATAAATAATAAATGAGGCCTTTATTATATAAAGACAAGTAAAGGCAGATAACTGGGCATATATGAATTTTAAGACAGCTTCTAGTTGAGCTTCTAGAGAACTATTTTTTATGCTGCTACAGATTTGATTTCATAGACGTCTGTGAGATTTACAAATTCAGGAGAAGCTCTCAAGAACTTAACAACTACCTACTCCAGTGCTGTAGGTCTGATATTTGATATTCTAGGAATTACAATGATTATGTAAGCCTTTAATTGATTCTATTAAAATTATTTATGAAGGGGCTGGGCATGTGGTGCAAGACTATAGTCCCAGCTACTCAGGAGGCTGAGATCGGAGGATCGCTTGAGGCCTGGAGTTCAAGGTTGTGGTGTGATGTGATTGCACCTGTAATAACCACTGCACTTCAGCCTGAGCAACATAGCAATATCTCATCTCTAAAAAATATGAAATTAATTAAAGAAAAATCATGAAAGGAGGAATCATCTTTGGGGAAAAATAATATCATCTGGGCCACGTGTGTGTGCACACATACACACACAATGTCTGACATTCAATACAAAATAGGGATGCAAAAAGACAAAACCGGCCGGGCGTGGTGGCTCACGCCTGTAATCCCAGCACTTTGGGAGGCCGAGGCAGGCGGATCACCTGAGGTCGGGAGTTCAAGACCAGCCTGACCAACATGGAGAAAGCCCATCTCTACTAAAAGTACAAAATTAGCTGGTCGTGGTGGCACATGCCTGTAATCCCAGCTACTCAGGAGGCTGAGGCAGGAGAATCGCTTGAACCCAGGAGGCAGAGGTTACAGTGAGCCGAGATTGTGCCACTGCACTCCAGCCTGGGCAACAAGAGCAAAACTCCGTCTCAAAAAAAAAAAAAAAAGACAAAACCATAGACTGATAATCTAGAGGGAAAAAAACATACAACAAAAGGAGATCCAGACATTAGCCTTTTCAGAAAAAGGCTTAAAATAATAATTTAGGAACTTCCCGAATGAAAAAAATTTAAAAATAATTACTGATTAACATATGAAACATTTAAAAAGATGAAAAGGTGGATAATTTCAACAGTAACATTAACATATCTATAAAAATTCAAACGGACATTCTGTCACTAAGTTAACTCAATGGATGTATTTAACATCTAATCAGATGCAGCAGAAGACTAAGACAGGTCAATTAAAAATATTCAGAAAAGGCCGGGCACAGTGGCTCATGTCTGTAATCCCAGCACTTTGGGAGGCCGAGGCGGGTGGATCATGAGGTCAGGAGTTCAAGACCAGCCTGGCCAAGATGGTGAAACCCCGTCTTTACTAAAAACACAAAAGTTAGCTGGGTGTGGTGGCAGGTGCCTGTAATCTCAGCTACTCGGGAGGCTGAGGCAGGAGAATCGCTTGAACCCGAGAGGCGGAGCTTGCAGTGAGCCGAGATGGTGCCACTGTACTCCAGCCTGGGTGACAGAGCAAGACACCGTCTCAAAAAACAAACAAAAACCAGAAAAGAAATACAGCCATGCATTACTTAATGATGGGAATACATTTTGAGAAATGCATCGTTAGGCAATTTTGTTGTGAGAACATGATAGAGTATACTTACACCACCTAGATGGTACAGCTCACTGCACACCTAGGCTATATGATATATCCAATTGCTCCTAGGCTGCAAACCTGCATAGCATGTTACTGCACTGAATACTGTAGGCGATTGTAACACAATAGTAAGTATCTGTGTATCTAAACATACAGAAGGGGCCGGGCTCGGTGGCTAATGCCTGTAATCCCAGCACTTTGGGAGGCCGAGGCAGGCAGATCACCTGAGGTCAGGAGTTTGAGACCGGCCTGGCCAACACGGTGAAACCCCATCTCTACGGAAAATACAAAAATCAGCCAGGCATGGTGGCAGGCCCCTGTAATCCCAGCTACTTGGGAGGCTGAGGCAGGAGAATCACTTGAACTTGGGAGGCGGAGGTTGTTGTGAACTGACATCGCGCCACTGCATACAGAAGGTGCAGTAAAAATACCCATTATGATCTTATGGGACTTCCATCATATAAGTGATCTGTCATTGAAATGTCATTATGTGACACATGACTGCAGAAGCATGGTATGTATAAACCTTCCTAGCTTTTTGGGAAGCTTTGCTTTTAGGAGACAATATTTGAACTGAGACCTGAAAGATAAGGAGTTAAAAAGTTGAAGGCAGCACATTCTTGGCAGAGGAAACAGCAAGTATACAAACCTGAGGTGGAATTTAAAAGACTTGGATATATTCATGGAAGATGACATATTGCAACCATTCCCACCCTCATTTTTCTTTGAGAGGCTAAACAATATTAGCAAATAAGCTACATTTTTTATATTGTTTTTTTGTTGTTGAGACAGTCTTGATCTGTCGCCCAGGATAGAGTACAGTGGCATGATCCCAGTTCACTGTAGCCTTAAATTCCTAGGCTCAAGTGATCCTCCTGCCTCAGCCTCCTGAGCAGCTAGGACTACAGGAGCATACCACCATGCTGGCTACTCTTTTATATTTTTAGTTTTTGTGTAGAGACAGGGTCTCTCTGTATTGTCCAGGCTGGTCTCAAACTCCTAGTCTCAAGTGATCCTCCAGCCTCAGCTTCCACAATGGTAGGATTACAGGTGTGTGAGCCACCACACCCTGTCTGATATTGCATTATTATCTAAGGAGCCCCTGCCTTTGAAGTCATTCTCCATTACACCACACTGATTATTTCCTTCCTAGCAATGATCACAGCCTATACTTTTGCTTACTTGTTTAATACCTGTCTCACTTGCAAAAATGATTGGGTCATTGAGGGCAATGATCTTGTCCACTGTTCATTACTGTATTCGTTAGCCAATGCCTGACACTAATGAATACTTGTAGGGTGACTGAATCTTACAAAATATATTCTTTCAGATTTGAAGTTAATTAGCAGATTAAACACCAAGAATAGTTTGTATATTTGTATTTGCTGTACACTAGAAGAAACTGTCCCTCTAAATTAAATAGTATAATATTGGAGAGAGGGGCCAAAGGAGAAACAAAGTCAAGTGTTAACAGTTAAACTTTTTTTTATTTTTTATTTTTGAGACGGAGTCTCACTCTGTCACCTGGGCTGGAATGCAGTGGCTCGATCTCGGCTCACTGCAACCTCTGCCTCCTGGGTTCAAGCGATTCTTCTGCCTCAGCCTCCCAAGTAGCTGGGATTACAGGCACCCGCCACTACGCCCAGCTAATTTTTTGTATTTTTAGTAGAAACGGGGTTTCACCATATTGGCCAGGCTGGTCTTGAACTCCTGACCTCGTGATTTGCCTGCCTCGGCCTCCCAAAGTGCTGGGATTACAGGCTTGAGCCACCATGCCCGGCCAGCAGTTAAACTTGATAAACTAACCTGATGCCCTGATGTGGAGAAAGTAGGACAGATGGAAAAGTGAAGAAGCTGGAGCTGATGCCCCAATGCCCCACCATGCCAAGATATGGCCAGACATGACAGTGGGAAAGCCAAGTTATAGAGAAATCCATCGTTATCACCATGCCTTCCTTTTGAATCATGCTTTAGTGTTGGCAATCCTGCACACACATCATTGCATTTAACCCTTGCAAAACTCTTTGCAGTAGGAGGCATGATCTTCATTTTACCAGTGAGGACACGGAGGCTTAGAGGTTAAATGTAAGCCCGAGGTCACACAGCTAGGAATTAGCAGTGCCAGGTCTGCAACCCTGACCTTCTAATTGACTCCACTTCACCACCCTTTCTACGATACCCACAGCTGCTTCCGTATTAACTATGTTGACTTTTCTTTCTTTCTTTTTTTTTTTTTTTGAGATGGAGTTTCGCTCTTGTTGCCCAGGCTGGAGTGCAGTGATGTGATCTTGGCTCACTGCAACCTCCATCTCCCGGGTTTAAGTGATTCTCCTGCCTCAGCCTCCCGAGTGGCTGGGATTACAGGCATGAGCCACCATGCCCAGCTGATTTTGTATTTTTAGTAGAGACGGGCTTTCTCCATGTTGGTCAGGCTGGTCTCGAACTCTGATCTCAGGTAATCCGCCTGCCTCGGCCTCCCAAAGCGCTGGGATTACAGGCGTGAGCCACTGCACATGGCCTGACTTTTCTTAAGAGACAGGGTCTTGTTATGTTGCCCAAGCTGGCTTTGAACTCTTGGGCTCAAGCAATCCACTTGCCTCAGTCTCCTGAGCATGTTAACTTTCATTTTTGTGTGTGTATATGACAAGGTCTTGCTATACTGCCCAGGCTGATCATGAACTCGAGGCTTCGAGTAATCTTCCTGAATAGGCTGGGATAACTATGGCTCTAGCCACTCTACTGGAGTTAAAGTATTAAAAAAAAATTTTTTTTTAATTGCGGGCCGGGCACCGTGGCTCACGCCTGTAATCCCAGCACTTTGGGAGGCTGAGGCGGGCAGATCACTTGAGGCCAGGAGTTCAAGACCAGCCTGACCAACATGATGAAACATTTATCTACTAAAAACACAAAAATTAGCCCCGGGTGTGGTGGCATGTGCCTGTAATCCTGGCTACTTGGGAGGCTGCGGTGGGAGAATGGCTTGAACCCAAGAGGCGGAGGTTGCGGTGAGCCAAGATCATGCCGCTGCACTCAGGCCTGGGCAACAGAGTGAGACTCTGTCTCAAAAAAAAAAAAAAAGAAAGAAAGAAAAGAAAAAGAAAAAGAGAAAGAAAAAAAATTGTGGCAAACACATGTAATATAAAATTCACTCACTTCCATTTTTTAAGTGTAGAACTAAGTAATGTTAACTGTATTCACATTGTTGTGTAACAGATCTCTGGAACTTTTTCATCCTGCAAAACTGAAACTCTGTACCCATCAAACAACTCCTTATTTCCCCTTCCTGCCAGCGCCAGGGAACCATCACTCTACTTTCTGTGTCCATGATTTCGACTCTAGATATTTCACATAAGTGGAATCCTAAAGAATCTGTCCTTTTATAACTGGCTTATTCATTCAGCATAATATTTGCAAGGTTCCTCCATGTTGTAGCATGTGGCCGGATGTCCTTCTGTTTCTAAGGCTGAATAATATTCCATTGTACGTATATGCCACATTGTCTTTAACCTTTCGTGTGTTCACAGACATTTGGGCTCCTTCTACCTCTTGCCAATTGGGAGTAATACGGCAGTGAACATGGGTGTACAAATATCCCGTCAAGATCCTGCTTTCAGTTCTTTTGGATACATACTCAGAAGTGGAATTGCTGGATCATATGGTAATTCTATTTTTAGTTTTTTGAAGAATCATGTTAACTTTTAAACAAATAGTCCCATTCTCACGGACTGTAGTGCAATATGTGAAGAGGTGGCATATTGCCTTCCCTCTAATTAAATTGAAAATAGCAATCATGCTCATATATAAGCATTAAAATATGTTTAAACTTCTTACTTAAGATGCATCAATTACACTGTTGGCAACTGTAGACGCTTTCTTTCATTTCCTCCCAGTCTCAGTCAACAAGCTGTTCTTTACTTTTAACAACGCCATCCCCCAATATCAGGGTCACTAGAGCAGAAGATTCCTGATGGAAGGACCTGTGTTGTTCAAACTGTACCCCAAGTAACCAGCACAGTAGCTGGCATAGAATAAGCACTCAAAAAGAATGGATACATGAACCAGTGAGCGCATGAATAAGAAGACAATGTTGCTAGGAATAGTGTAAACAATTGAACTTAGCCCCAGGAGTGAGAGAAAAGTACCTCTTGTTCCAGCAAGCAGGAAGTGGAACACATATGGCAAAGAGACATTTGATGACATGAATTTTGCCAGAATGATGATACCATCCCTAGGATGAATTCAGAGTAAAGCTCTGATGATCACACAGGATCATACCAGCCATGAAGATTTGAGGAGTTGGGAAACCCATGGAATGCTAATGATAAGGTCCTTTCAGATCAATGGGATTGCGCTCTAGGAAGAAAAACCCAAGGGAGTGCTAATAGTGCAGGACCCGCTTCCCCTTCTCTTCTGCCACACAGCATGGACTCTGGGGTTTGGGTGGGTGGGGCGAGGAGCATTGGAAGCAAAAGCATCGTCACACCAAGTGGAAGATTCCCTGCTGGCTAGCTTGCTGCACACGAGGCTCACTGAAGCCCTCTGATGGGGACTGGAGTGTGAGGTAAAGAGGGGATTCAACACACCAAGAGTAGTTATCAAGCTCTCCTGCTAAAGACTGCTGTCTTTACATCTTTGCACTTGATAGAGAATCTTAGGAAATGAACCGGAGAAAATGGGATTACACTGTATCAATAGAAATTAAACTTAGAACAAAAACTGCATAATTTATAAAGGGTATATAGGCCCTGGAGCAAATTGTTCAGTGGAAATGATGCTGTCACATATCTGAAGCATTAATGAATCGTAAGTTCACTTCCATTCAAATGAAGAGATGAAATTCAAGAGAAAAATACCTTTTAATAGGCATATCCCCCCAAAGGGATAAAAGACAAGGTTGGGTTGCTTAGTGATTACATGAAATAGTTTCTTATTCCCTTAGTCAAGAGTTTAAATTTCACTAACAAATCAATACAGTGAATAGCGGAATCTTTTATTTATTGCTTTATAGAGGAGTCAACATGGCTTAATAGAAAACTCACTAAACTTGGGCTCAGAAGATCTGCATTCAGATATTAGTATTGCCTGGACCACATTAGCCTTTTAGAGAATGATCAGTTTCCATCACACACACTGCTGAGACAAATCTGACCATGTTTCTCCCCAACATAAAATTCTTCATGGGGATAATTTTATGCCTATAGGGCAAATTCTGAACATCTCTGTATAGTACATTCTTTCATTATTTGACTCCTTCTTACCTAACCAGCCTTACCTTCCATCATTTGCCCCTCACTTCATGTCAAGCAATACTGAACAGTAGGTAGTTCTTTCGGGATATACCATATGCTCATTCATGCTTACTCTGCTTGAAATTCCCCCTTCACTGATTTGGCAAACTTTTACTCATTTTTTTCTGTCTCCCCTTAACTGCCACTTCTGTACTGGTGTGGTGGCTCATACCTGTAACCCCAGCACTTTGGGAGGCCAAGGCAGGCAGATCTCTTGAGCTCAGGAATTTGAGACCAGTCTGGGCAGCATGGCGAAACTCTGTCTCTTTAAAAAAAATACAGAAAAACTAGCTGGGTGTGGTGGTGCACACCTGTAGTTTCAGCTACTTGGGAGGCTGAGGTGAGAGGATAGCTTGGGCCCAGGAGGTGGAGGTTGCAAGTAGCCGAGATTGGGCCACCGTACTCCAGCCTGGGCAACAGAACAAAAAAAAATTCAAACGAAGTGTAAAAAGTAAAAGTAAAACGTCCCTTAAAAACATACTCCCGACATGGGTGGCTCATGCCTGTAATCCCAGCACTTTGGGAGGTGGAGGGGGGTGGATCACTTGAGGTCAGGAGTTCGAGACGAGCCTGACCAACATGGTGAAACTCCGTCTCTACCAAAAATACAAAAATTAGCGGGCATGGTGGCAGGCGCAGGTAATCTCAGCTACTGGGGAGGTTGAGACAGGAGAATTGCTTGAATCTGGGAGGTGGAGGTTGCAGTGAGCCGAGATGGCACCACTGCACTCCAGCCTGGCTGTCTTCAACAACAACAACAACACATACTCCCAAAGATACCTTTTGTTAATGTAAGAGCAGGGACCATAAGTTCCCATCTTTGAATGTTCAGGACATAGCAATGCCTGGTGCATAAGAGTCTTCAATAAATAATGTTGAATGAATGAATTTATAAAACAGAGATGGCATAATTGACTGTACTAGCCAACAGCGTTGTAGTGATGGAATCATGTAAGATAATGAATATGAAAGTTCTCTGAACGCTGGAAAGCATTATGTAAGTACAAAATTGTATGATAATGGGCCCGACGTGGTGGCTCATGCCTGTAATCCTACCACTTTGGGAGGCAGAGGCGGGTGGATCACCTGAGGTCAGGAGTTCGAGACCAGCCTGACCAATGTGGTGAAACCCCATCTCTACTAAAAAATACAAAAATTAGCTGGGTGTGGTGGTGCACGCCTGTAATCCCAGCTACTTGAGGGGCTGAGGCAGGAGAATCGCTTGAACCTGGGAGGCGGAGGTTGCAGTGAGCTGAGATCATGCCACTGCACTCCAGCCTGGCAACTAGTGAGACTCCATCTCGAAAAAAAAAAAAAATGTGTGATAAGTGACTAATACGTCTGCATCTCATTTTATTTGACTATTACTACCAGGCAAACTTAGTTTCAATGATGATGATGATAATGATGATGGCTAAGATTTATTGAGCACTTCTTATATCCAGAGCATTATATTAAATATTTCACCCATATTAAGTCATTTAATTCTTATAACAAAGGGTAAGGGATAGTCATTTCCACATTTTTTTTTTCATATGAGGAAACTAAGGCCCAGAGAAGTTGTAACTTGCCCCCGCAAATCACAGAGGTAGTAAGTAATACAGCCAGAACTTCAACTCAGGCAATCTGGCATCTGAGTCAGCACTGTTAACCAATTCATATTACTGCCTCTTACACAAAGTCCTGAGGATGAGCCCTGGAGCTCATTCTTTCCCATCCCTACATTGCTTCTTGCTCCAATTTTGGAATCATAATCAACTTTACTTCTGTAAACCTCTGTTTTCTCATATATAAAATGGACATATTAGTGGTTCTTATCTCACAAAGTTGTTTGCAAGGATTATCTATAACACTGCCTGTCTAAGTTCATTTTGTGTTGTTATAATACAACAAACGGGGTAATTTATAAAGAAAAAAATTAGACCGGGCGCGGTGGCTCACACCTGTAATCCTAGCACTTTGGGATGCTGAGGCGGGCAGATCGTGACATCAGGAGTTTGAGATCAGCCTGGCCAACATGGTGAAACCCCATCTCTACTAAAAATACAAAAATTAGTCGGGCATGGTGGTGTGCACCTGTAGTCCCAGCACTTTGGGAGGCTGAGGCCGGTGGATCACCTGAGGTCAGGAGTTTGAGACTAGCCTGACCGATATGGTGAAACCCCGTCTCTACTAAAATTACAAAAATTTGGCCAGCCATGGTGCCGTGTGCCTGTAGTTGCAGCTACTTGGGAGGCTGATACAGGAGTTTGAACCCAGGACGCGGAGATTGCAGTGAGCCGAGATCATGCCACTGCACTACATCCTGGATGACAGAGAGAGACTCTGTCTCAAAAAAAAGAAAGAAAAAAAATTATGCCGGGCACAGTGGCTCACACCTGTAATCCCAGCATTTTGGGAGGCTGAGGCAGGCAGATCACAAGGTCAGGAGTTCGAGACCAGCCTAGCCAACATAGTGAAACCCTGTCTCTACTAAAAATACAAAAATTAGCTGGGTGTAGTGGTGTGCTTCTGTAGTCCCAGCTACTCAGGAGGCTAAGGCAGGAGAATCGCTTGAACCCTGTTCAAGTGAGGTTGCAGTGAGTCAGGACTGCGCCATTGCACTCCAGCCTGGGTGACGGAGCAAGATTCCATCTCAAAAAACAAAAACAAAAACAAAAACAAAAACAAAAAAAAAGGAACAAAATTATTTTATTCATGCTTCTGAAGGTTAGGAAGTTCGGGAGCATTGTGTCAGCATCTGCTCAACATTATGTAAGGGCCTTCTAGCCCATTATCCCATGGCAGAAGGCTGAAAGGAAAAAGAGCACTCACATGTGCAAGAGAGAAATTGAACTCACAGCCTGAAGCCTTTTTATAATTGACATGAATCCATTCATGAGGGTGGAGCCCTTATAACCTAAACACCTCTTCTTAGCCCTCAACTCCCAACACTGTTGCATTGGGGATTCAGTTTCCAGCACATGCTTCTGGGGGACACATTCAAACCATAGCACAGCCTCAGGTAGCAATGCCAAGAAGGCAATCAAACCTAGAGCCCAGAGTTAGTGATTGTTGTTTATTATTGTTATTATTATTTTATTTTTAGTAGAGATGGAATTTCAGCATGTTGGTCAGGCTGGTCTCGAAGTCCTGACCTCGTGATGCACCCACCTCGGCCTCACAAAGTGCTGGGATTACAGGCGTGAGCCACCGTGCCCGGCCGTGATTGTTTTTTTGTTATTGTTTTCTGTTGTTTTTGTTTTTGTTTTTGAGATGGAGTTTCACTCTTGCTTGTCACCCAGGTTGGAGTACAATAGTGCAATCTCGGCTCACTGCAACCTCTGCCTCCTGGGTTCAAGTGATTCACCTGCCTCAGCCTGCTGAGTAGCTGGGATTACAGGCACCCACTACCACGCCTGGCTAATTTTTGTGTTTTTGGTAGAGATGGGGTTTCACCATGTTGGCCAGGCTGGTCTCGAACTCCTGACCTCAGGTGATCAGCCTGCCTTGGCCTCCCAAAATGCTGGGATTACAGGTGTGAGCCACCACTCCCGGCAGTGATTGTTTGCTTTGCAACAGATGCAGCAGCAAAAAGAAGCAAAAGGACCACATTGCTGCAAAAAACAAGCAATCCTAATCTAGATAGAACAATTAATTAAGTATCTATTAATGAATACATTTGCATGGCCAGATTAATGTCAAGGTTCAGCACTCGAACTCTGTCCTTATCAGTCATGGCCAAGTAATGAGGCTCCTGTTAGAAAAAAACATACATATTGACAAGATGGGACACTTACTTCTTATTAATTCAATTATTTGGCTTTGGTCAATGCTAATGATGGTAATGGTTGATGGCTGCATACACTGGAGAACCATCAGAAATGGAAATAAAAATCTACAGCATGTCATACATGTAACTGCAGAAGTGTGAGTGAAGAACAATGGAAACTGAGAGAAAACAGCACTTCCAGGTGCCTACAGGTGGCATTCAGATCCAGAATAGCCATCCGGGCTTACAGAAAACTCAATCCAACTTTAAAAGGAATTACCAGGCAGAGTGTTGCAGCTCTATCCGGCCACTTATACACTGTGTATAAGTGTATACACAGTTTTATAAATTCATTCATTCAACATTATTTATTGAAGACTCTTATACACTTATACAGTGAATATAAATTAGTCTAGCCACTGTGGAGAGCAGTTTGAAGATTTCTGAAAGAGCTAAGTTATGGGCCAGGCACAGTGGCTCATGCCTGTAATCCCAGCACTTTGGGAGGCTGAGGCGGGTGGATCACGAGGTCAGGAGATAGAGGCCAGCCTGGCCAATATGGTGAAACCCCGTCCCTACTAAAAATACAAAAATTAGCCAGGTGTGATGGTGCACGCCTGTAGTCCCAGCTACTTGGGAGGCTGAGGCAGGAGAATCACTTGAATCTGGGAAGTGGAGGTAGCAGTGAGCTGAGATTGTGCCACTGCACTCCAGCCTGGCGACAGAAGGAGACTCCGTCTAAAAAAAAAAAAAAGAACTAAGTGATGAACTACCATTCAACCCAGGAATACCACTTCTGGTTATATACCCAGAGGAAAACATATTTTTCACCAAAAGGACTCATATGTTCATGACAGCTCTGTTCACAATAGCAAAAACATGGAATCAACCCAGGTGTCCATCAGTGGTGCACTGGATAAAGAAAATGTGGTACATGTACATCATGGAATACTATGCAGCCATAGAAAAAGAATGAAATCATGTCCTTTACAGCAACATGGATAGAACTAGAGGCCATTATCCTAAGCCAATTAAGACAGAAACAGAGGCCAGGCATGGTGGCTCATGCCTGTAATCCCAGCACTTTGGGAGGCTGAGGTGGATGGATCACTCGAGGTCAGGAGTTCAAGACCAGCCTGGCCAACATTGCGAAACCCCATCTCTACTAAAAATACAAAAATTAGCTGGGCGTGGTGGCAGACACCTGTAGTCCCAGCTACTCGGGAGGCTGAGGCAGGAGAATCTCCTGAATCCGGGAGGCAGAGTTTGCAGTGAGCTGAGACCGTGCCACTGCACTCCAGTCTGGCCAACAAGAGTGAAACTCCATCTCAGAAAAAAAAAAAAGAAACAGAAAACCAAATATTGCCTGTTCTCTTATAAGTGGGAGCTAAACACTGAGTCCGCATGAACACAAGATGGGAACAGTAGACACTGGGGACTACTAGGGAAGGGAGAGAAGGAGTGGGGCAAGGGCTGAAAAACTACCTGTTGGGTATGATGCTCACTACCTGGATGATGGGTTCAGTCATACCCCAAACCTCAGTACCATGCAAAATACCTTTGTAACAACCTGCAGATATACCCCTGATTCTAAAATATAAGTTGAAAAAGAAATAAATTAAGTGAGGAGCACCTCTGCCCGGCTGCCCCGTCTGGGAGATGAGGAGCACCTCTGCCCGGCCACCCCATCTGGGAGGTGAGGAGCGCCTCTGTCTGGCCGCCACCCCGTCTGGGAGGAAGTGAGGAGCGCCTCTGCCTGGCTGCCCCATCTGGGAAGTGAGGAGCGCCTCTGCCCAGCCGCCACACCGTCTGGGAAGTGAGGAGCGCCTCTGCCTGGCCACCCCGTCTGGGAGGTGAGGAGCGCCTCTGCCCGGCCGCCCAGTCTGGGAAGTGAGGAGCGCCTCTGCCTGGCTGCCACCCCGTCTGGGAGGAAGTGAGGAGCGCCTCTGCCCGGCCGCCCCGTCTGGGAGGTGAGGAGCATCTCTGCCCGGCTGCCCCGTCTGGGAAGTGAGGAGCACCTCTGCCCGGCCGCCCTGTCTGAGAGGTGAGGAGCGCCTCTGCCCGGCCGCCCTGTCTGGGAGGTGAGGAGCGCCTCTGCCCGGCCGCCCTGTCTGGGAGGTGAGGAGCGCCTCTGCCTGGCCGCCCTGTCTGGGAGGTGTACCCAACAGCTCCAAAGAGACAGCGACCATCGGGAGCGGGCCATGAGGACGATGGCGGTTTTGTTGAAAAGAAGGGGGGAAGTGTGGGGAAAGGAAGGAGAGATCAGATTGTTGCTGTGTCTGTGTAGAAAGAGGTGGGCATAGGAGACTCCATTTTGTTCCGACTAGGAGAAATTCTTCTGCCTTGGGATGCTGTTGATCTATGGCCTTGTCCCCAACCCCCTGCTCTCTGAAACATGTGCTGTGTCAACTCAGGGTTAAATGGATTAAGGGCGGTGCAAGATGTGCTTTGTTAAACACATGCTTGAAGGCAGCATGCTCTTTAAGAGTCATCACCACTCCCTAATCTCAAGTACCCAGGGGCACAAACACTGCAGAAGGCCGCAGGGACCTCTGCCTAGGAAAACCAGAGACCTTTGTTCATGTGTTTATCTGCTGACCTTCTCTCCACTATTATCCTATGACCCTGCCACATCCCCCTCTCCGAGAAACACCCAAGAATGATCAATAAATACTTAATAAATTAAAAAAAAAAGAAAAAGAAATACATTGTTTACCACGATATAAAGATTGAAATTGCTCTAAAAAATTTACTTTTCTTTTTTATTTATTTTTTTTGAGACGGAGTCTTGCTCTATTTCCCAGTCTGGAGTACAGAGGCATGATCTTTGCTCACTGCAACCTCCACCTCCCGGGTTCAAGTGATTCTCATGCCTCAGCCTCCCAAGTAGCTGGGATTACAGGCATGCAACACCACACTCAGCTAATTTTAGTAGAGACAGGGTTTTGCCATGTTGGCCAGGCTGGTCTCGAACTCCCAACCGCAGGTGATCCACCCACCTTAGCTTCACAAAGTCCTGGGATTACAGGCATGAGCCACCGCACCTGGCCCCAAATTTTTACTTTTAAATATTTCCTGCACAATATATGATGCAATGGCTGGGTGTGGTGGCTCATGCCTGTAATCCTAGCACTTTGGGAGCTCGAGACCAGCCTGACCAACATGGAGAAACCCTGTCTCTACTAAAAATACAAAATTAGCTGGGCATGGTGACACATGCCTATAATCCCAGCTACTCAGGAGGCTGAGGCAGGAGAATCGCTCGAACCTGGGAGGCAGAGGTTGTGGTGAGCTGAGATTGCGCCACTCCAGCCTGGGCAACAGGAGTGAAACTCCATCTCAAAAAAAAAAAAAAAAAAAAAAAAAAAAAAAAATATATATATATATATATATATATATGATGCAATGTGAAAAAAATAAAGGAACATATATTCACATACAAAAAATAAAGACAGACGACAGGAAACTGACAAACCTGCTGTTAACTAAAAACAAGTAGCTAAAAACTAACCAGGAAGTTTTTACAATACAGTCTCACAAGTGTTCCGAATATCAGCAAAAAGAATAAGCCTTTAGAAGGAAGAGCTCCTGAATGTACATAACTGCAGGATGAGTCAATGGTGGGGCCTTGAACTGGCACTAGGGAAAATTTTTTCCAGGAATAGTATAATTAATAGCTTCAGTCATTACCAAGTGGTATTGAGTCTAGGGAACAGGCTCAGGGAAACACTGTCCTCAGAATTAAAACAGAGATAAATCAAGACATAATCGACGAGATGCACCATCTGTAGAGGTAACTCACCCTAAGAAATGTTTTGTGAATGTGTTTGCAGGGAAACTTCGTAAGACCTGAGCGCAATGCTCATGACTAAAATTAACCATGTATTTTATGCCTCTGCACCTTCACACATGTTGTTCCTTCTGCCCATTATATCTTCTGTCACCCTTTTCTCCCCTTTCCCCCAGTCCATTGGGTAAAGTATTATTCTTTCAGAATGTAGTCCAGGCATCATCATAACCTGTGCCTGAGAGCAGAATGAATTATTTCCTCATCTTTCCTACTTCTCTTCTCCATATGTCATATTATTATTTGAGGATCTGTCTCACCCAGCACATTTCAGGCTCTCTGAGGGTAGAACCCAAACCTCTTTTCCCCAGCATCCCCTACCTCAGTGCCCAACCAAATAGGTATTTATTCAACGGATCAACTGAGTGGACCAGGGGAGGGGAGGAAGGTTATTCTTATCCTAAAAAGTACATCAGTGCCGGGCGTGGTGGCTCACGCCTGTAATCCCAGCACTTTGGGAGGCCAAAGCAGGTGGATCACCTGAGTTCAGGAGTTCGAGACCAGTTTGCCCAACATGGCGAAACCCCGTCTCTACTAAAAATACAAAAAATTAGCTGGGCGTGGTGGCAGACGCCTGTAATTCCAGCTACTCAGGAGGCTGAGGCAGGAGAACCCCTTGAACCCAGGAGGTGGAGGTTGCAGTGAGCCAAGATTGCACCACTGCACTCCAGCCTGGGTGAGAAGAGCGAAACTCCACCTCAAAAAAAAAAAAAAAGTACATCAGTGCTGGGCGTAGTGGCTCACACCTGTAATCCCAGCACTTTGGGAGGCCGAGGTGGGTGGATCGCTTGAGCCCAGGAATTCCAGACCAGCCTGGGCAACATGTTAAAATCCTGTCTCTACTAAAAAAAAAAAAAAAAAAATTGGCAGGGTGTGGTGGTGCATGCCTGTAGTCCAAGCTACATGTTAGGCTGAGGCAGGAGAATAGCTTGAACCTGGGAGACAGAGGTTGCAGCAAGCTAAGATCATGCCACTGCACTCCAGCCTGGGCAACAGAGCAAGACTCTGTCTCAAAAAAAGAAAAAAAAGTAAATCAGAATCTTTGGATAGGTAGTGGTGGCTTGCAGGATTGGCATATTCAATATTGCAATAGATTTGGTGGGCAGTTTCAGAATCCGCATGAGCCATGAGATTTTTTATGTTTATTCAAAGAGATCTCAGGCCAGGCGCGGTGGCTCACGCCTGTAATCCCAGCACTTTGGAAGACTGAGGCAGGCTGATCACCTGAAGTCAGGAGTTCAAGACCAGCCTGGCCAACAGGGTGAAATCCCATCTCTACTAAAAATACAAAAAATTAGCTGGGCGTGGTGATGGGTACCTGTAATCCCAGCTACTTGGGAGGCTGAGGCAGGAGAATCACTTGAACCCGGGAGGTGGAGGTTGAGCCGAGATCATGCCATTGCACTCCAGCCCGGGCAACAGAAGTGAAACTTTGTCTCAAAAAAAAAAAAAAAAAAAAAACTCCAATTATTTTTTAAGTGAGAGACTGTTTTAGTAGGGAGACAAACTTATAAACAGAAATGTGCAGCTTGCTATAAAGGTATGCAAAAGATTAAGAACTGGTATGAAGCCAAAGAAGAATTAAATCCCCAGGTGGAGATCAGAAGTTCCACAGAGGAGGAAATGGATTGATCTCGGTCTTGAAAGATAAATAGAAGTTTGTTGAGTGTGATGGTTAATTTAGGTGTCAGCTTGACTGGATTAAGGGGATACCCACATAGCGGGTAAAGCGTTATTTCTGGGTATGTCTCCAAGGATGTTTCTGGAAGAGACTGGCATTTGAATCAGTGGACTAAGTAAGGAAGATCTGCCCTCACCCAATGTGCGCAGGCACCATCCAATCAATTGAGGACCCAGATCGAACAAAAAGGCAGAGGAAAGAAGAACTCCCCTTCTTCCCCTTCAATGGAAACACCCATCTTTTCTTGCCCTTGCACATCAGAACCCCATGTTGTCCAGTCTTTGGACTGTAGAACTTGCACCAGCAGACCCCTATATTCTCAGGTCTTTGGCCTTGGACTGAGAGTTACACCATTGACTCCCCTGGTTCTTAAGCCTCTGGACTTGGACTGAGCCACCCCACCTGCTTCCCTGGTCCTCCGCCTTTCGACAGCATGTCATGAGGCCTCAGCTTCCATAACTGCATGAACCAATTCTCCTAATAAATCCCCTCTCATCTATTTATCTATCTATCTGTTTGTCTGTCTGTCTATCTACCTATCTATTTTCCCATCCATCCATCCTATTGGTTCTGTTTCTCTAGACAACCTAGACCAATACATCAAGCAAACTGTCAGGCAGAGGGAACAGCTTTTACAAAGCAAGCAGGTTCCACTGCTTGGAGCAGAGACCTAAAATAACAGTGAGGCTGGGCACAGTGGCTCACACCTATAATCCCAGGACTTGGGAGGCTGAGGCAAGCGGATTACCCGAGGTCAGGACTTTGAGACCAGCCTGGCCAACATAGTGAAACTCTGTCCCTTCTAACAATACAAAAATTAGCCGGGCGTGGTAGTGCACACCTACTGAAGTCCCAGCTACCTGGGAGGCTGAGGCAGGAGAATCACTTGAACCCAGGAGGCGGAGGTTGGGCTGCAGTGAGGTGAGATTGTGCCACTGCACTCCAGCCTGGGCAACAAAGCCAGACTCTGTCTCAAAAAAAAAAAATTATAAATAAAATAAAATAACAGTGGTTTAAACAACCAAGCAATTTATTTCTGTCTCTACAAAGACCTCAGGATCCTAGACTTCTTTATCCAACTATTCCAAAAGCAAGGTGTGGCCTTCATCCTTTATGGTCCAAGATGTTGGCTAGTGCTCCAGCCATCACATCCACATTCCAGATAGCACAGAAGAAGTCCAAAGGAACTTAACAACTATCATATTATGCAGGTTCTTAGTCCACATCCATCCCATTAGCCCAACACAGTCTCCTAACCACAATTAGCAGCAAAATTCTCTGGGAAATATAGTATTTATTCTGGGTATCACATCTCTACCGAAAAATTTGACATGCTATACTGTGAAAGGGAAGAACAGATAATGGGAGACAATTAGCTGTTTTTGTCACATATTCTTATCTCCATTTTTTTTTTTGAGATGGAGTCTCACTCTGTTGCCCAGGCTGGAGTGCAGTGGCACGATCTCGGCTCACTGCAACCTTTGCCTCCCATGTTCAAACAATTCTCCTGCCTCAGCTTCCTGAGTAGCTGGGACTACAGGTGCATGCTACCATGCCTGGGTAATTTTTGTATTTTTAGTAGAGACGGGGTTTTACCATGTTGGCCAGGCCGGTCTCAAAATATGACCTCAAGTGATCTGCCCACCTCAGCCTCCCAACGTGTTGGGATTATAGGCATGAGCCACCGCGCCTGGCCTTTTTTTTTTTTTGGAGACTGAGTCTCCCTCTATTGCCCAGGCTGGAGTGCAGTGGCGAAATCTAGGCTCACTGCAATCTCCGCCTCCCAGGTTCAAGAGATTCTCCTGCCTCAGCCTCCCAGGTAGCTGGGATTACAGGCACCCGCCACCATGCCTGAGTAATTTTTGTATTTTTAGTAGAGATGGGGTTTCACCATGTTGACTAGGCTGGTCTCGAACTCCTGACCTCAAATGATCCGCTTGCCTCGGCCTCCCAAAGTGCTGGGATTACAGGCATGAGCCACCACACCCGGCCATCTTCATTTTTTATATAAAATCAATGCAAAGAGTGGTTGCATTATTTTCAGGTGCATTCAGGAAATTTCAAGTAGTTTTTCTTAGCTTATGCATAAAGTGTAAAGTAGGAAGAATAAAAGGTAATAGAGCTAGAAAGATAATCAAGTGATCAGAACACAAAGGTATGGACCCAGTGTGGTGGCTCACGCCTGTAATCCCAACACTCTGGGAGGCCAAAGTGGGTGGATCACCTGAGGTCAGGAGTTTAAGACCAGCCTGGCCAACATGGTGAAACCCTGTCTCTAAAAAAAAAAAAAAATACAAAAATGAGCTGGGCGTGGTGGCAGGTGTCTGTAATCTCAGCTACTTGGGAGGCTGAGGCAGGAGAATTGCTTGAACCCAGAGGCAGAGGTTGCAGTGAGCTGAGATCACGCCATTGCACTCCAGCCTGGGCTACAAGAATGGAACTCGGTCTCAAAAATACAAACAAACAAACAAAATAAAAAAAATTAAGATATGGCTTGTGTGCTATTCAAATTGCTCAAGGACTCAATAATTTGATCAATTCTGTAAAATGAGTTTTTGGATTTTCTGAAATGGAAAGGAGACCTGGGAGAGCAGTGATAATGCCATGTTACTGCCTACCTGTGGGAAAGAACTGTCTCTCTGTTCCTCCTACTTCCTACCCCTTAAATGCAAAGAAATGGCAGCAAGAAAGAAGCTGAGGAAAGGACTACTAATTTAATCAATATTCATTGATATAAATTTGTACTAAGCACTTGCTTAGTACAAATGCTTAGTACAAACATTTGTGTATGTGGCCCAAATCCAATCCATATGATCATAATAGTCTATCAAAGCAGCAATGCCACTGTTTCAGTAAAGAAAGCGTTTTTACAGCTGGGTGCAGTGGCTCACGCCTCTAATCCCAGCACTTTGGGAGACTAAGGCGGGTGGATCACCTGAGGTCAGGAGTTTGAGACCAGCCTGGTCAACATGGTGAAACCCTGTCTCTACTAAAAATACAAAAAATCAGCCAGGTGTGGTGGCAGGTGACCTGTGATCCCAGCTACTCGGGAGGCTGAAGCAGGAGAATCTCTTAAACCTGGGAGGCGGAGGTTGCAGTGAGCCGAGACTGCACCACTGCACTCCAGCCTGGGCAACAGAGCGAGACTCCGTCTCAAAAAAAAAAAAAAAAAGAAGCATTTTTAGGCCAGGCAAAGTGGCTCACACCTGTAATCCCAGCACTTTGGGAGGCTGAGGTGGGCAGATTGCTTGACCTCAGGAGTTCAAGACCAGCCTGGGCAATGTGGTAAAACCCTGTCTTTACTAAAAATACCAAAAAAAAAAAAAAAAAAAAAATTAGCCAGGTGTGATGGCATGCACCTTTAGTCCCAGCTAGTTGGGGGCTGAGGTGAGAGGATTACTTGAACCTGGGAGGCGGGGTTTCAATGAGCCGAGATTGTGCCACCACTGCACTCCAGCCTGAGCCACAGAGTGAGACCCTGTCAAAAAAAAAAAAAGCGTAGGATGAGAAATAGAAAGTATTTCTGTTTGTTTGTTTTATAAGTTCATTTGATGTATTCGACAATCAGTGGTTAGTTCTCATCCACATTGACTGTAGATTTTTGAAAACAGTAACACGTACATGGGTAACCAAAGTATAGAGCTTGTTTGTTGAATTTTCATCCTCATTACGTTTTCTGGACAACCACACAGGGATACGGTATGGGACAATCCTTATTCCTTTGGCCCAAACAGCTTTGTTGAGCCTAGTATCAATGTGCACATCTGGAGTGCCCATCTCCTTCATGGCAAATTTTTGGATCTCTTCGAGTGCCCGAGGGGCACACTTCTTGAAGCCCACGCCATGGATGCGCTTGTGAATGTTGATGGCAGAAAGGCTCTTCTTCTTGCCATCCTTCTTTGCAAGAGCGATCCTGCCGGGCCCAAGTTGGAAAGCAAGAGAACTACAGATTGTGGGAGAAAGAAAGCAGCTGTTCCCTGAAGGTATTTCTTGAAACACTGGAGGAGAATGGAGCTAGCTCAAATGGGAATAGATGAGATTTACAGTCACTCCCCCATCCCTGCAACATATCTACTTTAAATTCTTGGTTATGTTAATTTGTAGGTCTTAAGGCATTACATCAAAATATCATAAATTACATTGGGAGCTAAGGTGAGAAGTTTAGCGAGATCTCATAACCTATCGGGTTCTCTTACCTATTAAATGAGAGGTCAAGACAAACTGAGTTATCAGGGACTTTTGTTTTTTTGAGATGGAGTTTCACTCTTATTGTCCAGGCTGGAGTGCTGGAGTGCAATGGCGCAATCTTGCCTCACCACAGCCTCCACCTCCCGGGTTCAAGCAATTCTCCTGCCTCAGCCTCCCGAGTAGCTGGGATTACAGGCATGTGCCACCACACCCAGCTAATTTTGCATTTTTAGTAGAGACGGGGTTTCTCCATGTTGGTCAGGCTGGTCTCGAACTCCCAGCCTTAGGTAATCCACCCGCCTTGGCCTCCCAAAGTGCTGGGATTACGGGCATGAGCCACCGCGCCGGGCCTATCCAGACTTTTTCTGCTCAAACATTCCAGAAAGGAAAAGGCAGAGATAACTAATGATGTCAATGATAATACAGCAGTCTCTTCTCAAACACACTCCCAAGCTTTTTTTGTTGTTGTTGTTAAGACAGAGTCTTAATCACCCGGGCTGAGTGTAGTGGCACCATCTCAGCTCACCAAAATTTCTACCTCCCAGGTTCAAGCAATTCTCATGCCTCAGCCTCTCAAGTAGCTGGCATTACAGGCGCATGCTACCACACCTGGCTAATTTTTGTATTTTTAGTAGAGACAGGTTTCACCATGTTGGCCAGATTGGTCTCAGACTCCTCAAGTGATCTGCCCACCTTGGCCTCCAAAGAGCTGGGATTACAGGCATGAGCCACCACACCTGGCCTCAAGCTTTTGTAATGAATTGGTATAGCAAGCTAGAGGTTACTGTTGAGCACCTCTAGAGAATTTTTCATTTCAGTTATACTTACAACTCCAAAATTTCTATTTGGTTATATGTAGAGAAATATGTATTTCTATCTCTTCATGTTTTCATTGAGATTTGCTGAGACATCTTTCTCATGCTTTTTTTTAGCTCTTTTTTTTTTTTTTTTTTTTGGTGAGACAGGCTCCTGTCCTGTCACCCAGGCTGAAATGCAGTGGTATGAACATGGCTCACTGCAGCCTTGTACTCCTGGGCTCAAGTGATCCTCTCACCTCAGCCTCCTGAGTAGCTGGGAATACAGGCATGCATCACCACAGCTGGGTAATTTATCATTTATTGATTGATTGATTGAGACGGAGTCTCGCTCTGTCACCCAGGCTGGAGTGCAATGGCGTGATCTCGGCTCACTGCAACCTCCACCTCCTGGGTTCAAGCAATTCTCCTGCCTCAGCTTCCCGAGTAGCTGGAACTACAGGCGCCCGCCACCACGCTGGCTAATTTTTGTATTTTTAATAGAGACTGGGTTTCACCATATTGGCCAGGCTGATCTCGAACTCCTGACCTCAGGTGATCCGCCCACCTCGGCCTCCCAAAGTGTGGGATTACAGGCATGAGCCACCGCGCCCAGCCTATTTTTTTTTTTTTTTTTTGAGACACAGTCTCGCTGTGTCACCCAGGCTGGAGTGCAGTGGCACGATCTTGGCTCATTGCAACCTCTGCCTCCCAGGTTCAAGCAATTCTCCTGCCTCAGCCTCCAGAGTAGCTGTGACTGCAGGCATGCACCACCATGCCTGGCTAATTTTTGTATTTTTTTTTTAGTAGAGATGGGGTTTTACCATGTTGGCCAGGCTGGTCTTGAACTCCTGCCCTTGTGATCCACCTGCCTCGGCCTCCCAAAGTGCTGGGATTACAGGTGTGAGCCACCGTGCCTGGCCAATTTATTTATTTTTTTGCAGAGACAAGGTCTCACTATGTTGCTCAGGCTGGTCTCGAACTCCTGGACTCAAGTGATCCTTCCACCTCAGCCTCCCAAAGTGCTGGGATTACAGGCATGAGCCACCATGCCTGGCCTAAAGATATTTTAAATATCTTACTTAAAGTTTAGTAAGTACAAAGTCTAGGCTTCCTCAGGGAGTTTCTATTGACTGTTTTCTCCCTGTGCCTGGGGCACACTTTCTTGTTCTTTGCATGTTGTGTAATTTTTTGTTGGAAACTGGGGATTTAAAATAATATAACATGGCAATAATTGAAATTGGATTCCCTTCTCTCCCCAGGATTTTTACTGCTGCTGTTTCTTTGTTTGTTTAGTGACTTCCTGAACCCATTTTGTAAAGTTTGTATTTTTTTTTTTTAAAGACGAGGTCTTTCTTGGTCTTCCAGGCTGAAGCACAGTGATGCAATCAATCCTAGCTCATTGCAGCCTTCAATTCCTGGGTTCAAGCAATCCTCTTGCCTCAGCCTCCTGAGTGGTTAGGACTATAGGCATGCACCACCACACCCAGCTAGTTTTTTTCTTTTACTTTCTTCTTTAAATTATTACTTATTTTTATTTCAATAGGTTTTTGGGGAACAGATGGTGTTTGGTTATGAGAGAGGAGAAAGAAAAAAACCCAGTCAGGCAGGCAGTTAGGGTGGGTCCTCGGTTGAATCCTTTCAAACAAAAGAACAGCCTGCAGGCACAGGTGGAAGAACTTGCACAAGGGGGCTTGCCTAAGACATGCCCACAGTCGCACAGATAACAAAGGTTACACAGGTGACTTGCCCAGACATACTCGCAACGGAAAATTCTGTCCTCTGACACTTGTGTAGAAGGGGAACAAAGCAATATGGAGTAACTCAAGCTAAGGGCTCGCATGCGCACTAGGAGGATGGGGCAAGCTACCAGAAATTCACGCCTTATACAAATGAGATTCCCAGCCCTCACTGGTTTCTTATAAAAGCCTTTGCATTCAGCTGTAAAAAACGGCAACCCTCTTCAGGTCCCCTCTCCGCAGCAGACAGCTTTCTTCTTTCCCTTATTAAACTTTTGCTCTAACCTCATCCTTGGTGTCCGTGCTCCTTAACTTTCTTGGTCGTGAGACAAAGGACTCCGGGTACTACCTCAGGCAAGGAGAGACTGCTACATTGTGATGCATTGGCAAGACTATAACATGGATAAGTTCTTTAGTGGTGATTTCTGAGATTTTGGTGGACTCATCGCCCGAGCAGTGTACACTATACCCAGTGTGCAGTCTTTTATCCCTCACCCCGCTCTCACCCTTACCCCGGAGTCCCCAAAGTCCATTACATCATTCTTATGCCTTTTTGTCTCTTTCCCCTTTTTTTTTTTGGAGATGGAGTCTGGCTCCATTTCTCAGGCTGGAGTACAATGGCGTGATCTTGGCTCACTGCAACCCTCTGCCTCCCAGGTTCAAGAGATTCTCCTGCTTCAGCCTCCCAAGTAGCTGGGATTACAGGCACCCGCCGCCACGCCCAGCTAATTTTTGTGTTTTTAGTGGAGACAGAGTTTCACCATGTTGGCCAGGCTGGTCTCAAACTCCTGACCTAAGGTGATCCACCTGCCTCGGTCTCCCAAAGTGCTAGGATTACAGGCATGAGCCACCGCTCCCAGCTGAGTCTCTTTCCTTTTTCTTTTTAAATTGTTGTAGAGATAGGTCCCACTGTGTTTTCCAGCCTGGTCTCAAATGCCTGGCCTCCCAAAGACCTGAGACTACAGGCATGAACCACTGCACCCAGCCAAGTCAGTATTCCTTTTCAAGGGTGTGGCACTGAAATCTGTTCAGTTAGCTTAGTAGTCAGCTGATTACTGGACACAGAGTTCCTCAAATTCCAGGAACCAATAAGTCTCGCAGCCTTTCCTGAGAGACTGTGTGTGTGGGGGCCTGCCTTCAATGCTCAGGCAGGATTTTCACAACTCTGCCTTAGCCTTTACTTTCTGCTTGTGAAGGGCCTCAGGGTCTGACAGAGATGAGAATATAGGGACTTTCAGGCATTTTCTGGGCAAGTGCACAACCTTGCACATGCTCAAGGACTTGTAGAGTCTAAGGAATGTGTTAAAGAGTTTTCTAAAGCTCCCTGTGGATATCTTATACCTCAGCTTTTGGAGTCTCACTCTTTTGCCCAGGCTGGAGTGCAGTGGTACGCTCTCGGCTCACTGCAACCTCCGCCTCCTGGGTTCAAGTGATTCTCCTGCCTCAGCCTCCCGAGTAGCTGAGATTACAGGCATGTGCCACCATGCCTGGCTAATTTTTGTATTTGTAGTAGAGATGGAGTTTCACCATGTTGGCCAAGCTTGTTTTGAACTCCTGACCTCAGGTGATCCACCTGCCTCAGCCTCTCAAAGTGCTGAGATTACAGGCGTGAGCCACCACACCCAGCCCCCAGATTCTCTTTTCGGGTTTTTTGGTCAGCTTCTGGTTTGCTCCAGTTGTTATCATTACCATAGCGACTGTAATGTTAAATAATTGTTACTGATTGTTTCTGACCAATGCCCTGAGGGAAAAGACTTTTTGCACTGAGTTCTGAGTCGGATCAAATAAAGACAAGCCCTGTGAGTGGAGGTTTCCAGGGAACTGCCAGACAGGTCAAATAACGAGAATTCTCTGTGAACGGTGCTTTGGGGAGCTCTAAACCCATTTGGTTTTCTACAGTGGCTGCTAGGCTGTTTGTTTGCCATGATACAGAGTAGTTGGTTTTCAAGATTACTGTGGACCTAAAAAGATGGGGATGAGAATAGGACAAGATAAATTGTCACAAAGTTCACTGTTCTTACCACGATTCAGCCATTTTTCTCGAATAAATACTCCTGGAATTGCTGCAAAACGTTTGTTATTGTACAGTGTTCCAAAGAAATTGATTTTGACAATTTTTGTCAGTGTTTTCAGCGCTCTAATGAAAGAGTATATTTTCAAAAGTCTTTACTCTGTCATTCCCTCTGACGTCACTCCACAACCTAAGGAAGATATACCTAGTGGTTTCTATATGCTTTGGATGGCTTTAGGCTCATCACAGTTCTAGAGAATAACATGCAACCTGTTTCATCTTTCTAATATCACCAGTGTATTGTTACTCTTACTGTATATTGTGCACTGGAAAGCCCTGCATCTCAGTTTTACTATTTGACAAGCTTTTCAAGTTTTAGAATACATTCCATTTATTAATTGAAACCCAACATGCTGTCTAAATTTGCATCAGTAGGGAAATTGATCTGGTTGTGTGATAGTGAAAGAAAGGGGAGCGATTCTAGATTCACATCTAATTTCAAATCCTCTTGTATGTCTTAGAAAGTTAACTTTACCCTTCTAAATCTGAGTTTTTTCATTTGTAAATAATATTACACCTACTTCCTGGGGTTATTGGAAGAACTCAGTAAGAACCTAGCATGACTGCACAGGATAGGTGCCTAGTTAATACTGACCTCTCATTCCCTTCCACCTCTGCTAAATAAAGGGCTCGATTTCTTTAAAATTAGTTACAGTAACTAATACAGAAAAATAAAAAAGAGAAACCGAAAAATGTGTCAGATGATTTTTGTTGTTCATTTGGCAAATCGTATGTAATCTTCTGCCACTGCAATCAGCAATGTCACATTGAATCAATTTACTATTCAATTACTGAACCACTGGTAAATCAATCTCTCTGATCCTTAAACCAACTCTCAATCATCTAGCTTTGAGATTACTCATACATTATGTCTCCTGCGTATTGGTGCTGCCTAGGTTTTGTGCATTTCACTGCCCGTTCACTTCTTTATCATGTAAAGTGTCAGTATTAAAACCACACAACTTTGTGGTCAACAGATTAGAAAATATGTATTTTGAAATTTAAGATCAGGCTGGGTATGGTGGCTCATGCCTGTAATCTCAGCACTTTGGGAGGCTGAGGTGGGCAGATCACCTGAGGTCAGGAGTTCAAGACCAGCCTGACCAACATGGAGAAACCCCGTCTCTACTAAAAATACAAAATTAGCCAGTTGTGGTGGCGCATGCCTGTAATCCCAGCTACTTGGGAGGCTGAGGCAGGACAATTGCTTGAATCCGGGAGGCGGAGGTTGTGGTGAGCTGAGATTATGCCATTGCACTCCAGCCTGGGCAATAAGAATGAAACTCTGTCTCAAAAAAAAAAAAAAAAGAAAGAAATTTAAGATCAAACTAAGTTTTAGAGCATCTTGAATGATTAGGGATTGTATACAAGCTTGAACATATACTCATTGCTGACTGTACTTTTACTTGAAAGAATGAGGATTGATTGACTAATTCAACTAAGCCTTCCTAGCAAAGGAATATGACTTATATTGTCTTATATGCTCATTTTTCTCTGAAAGGCAAAACAATCTTAACAAATGAGTTGATATTTGTGCAGTGGCTTATGACTGTAATCCCAGCTACTTGGGAGGCTAAGGTGGGAAGATAACTTGAGCCCAGAAAGTCGAGGCTGCAGTGAGAGAAGATCGTGCCCATCTCCAAAACACAAAAACCAAAACCAAAAAACAAATAAGTTATGTTTTTGATACTGCACTATTAATATTTAGCCTACTTTTCTCCACTAATGGGTAAAACATTTCAGATTCCTGTTTGTTCAGCTTAGTTTATTGAGATGTAAAAGTAGAATGCCTATTGCATGCAGTGGCTTATACCAGTAATCCCAACACTTTGGGAGGCTGAGGTGGGGGATCGCTTGAGCTCAGGAGTTTGAGCCCAGCCTGGGCAACATAGGAAGACCCTGTGGCTGCACAAAATTTTAAAGTTAGCTGGGCGTGGTTGCACACACCTGTAGTTTCAGCTTCAGTTTCTTGGGAGGCTGAGGTGGGAGGATTGCTTGAGCCCAGGAAATCAAGGCTGCAGTGAGTCATGATCACACCACTGCACGCCAGCCTGGGAGACAGAGTGAGACCTTGTCTCAAAAAAAAAAAAAAAAAAAAGTGGAATACTTAACCTGGCTGCTGTTCCTTTTACCAGCATCTGTTCTTACTGGTTGTCTCTCCAGGAAAGTTCCACTTACCTTCCTTTTCTTAAAATGCAAAAGTAAGCCGGGCGTGGTGGCTCATGCCTGTAATCCCAGCACCTTGGGAGGCTGAGGTGGGCAGATCACGAGGTCAGGAGATCGAGACCATCCTGGCTAACATGGTGAAACCCTGTCTCTACTAAAAATACAAAAAAAAAAAAAAAAAAAAATTAGCCGGGCGTGGTGGTGGGCATCTGTAGTCCCAGCTACGCAGGAGGCTGAGGCAGGAGAATGATGTGAACTCGGGAAGCGAAGCTTGTAGTGAGCCGAGATCGCACCACTGCACTCCAGCCTGGGCAACAGAGTGAGACTCTGTCTCAAAAAAAAAAAAAGGTAAAAGTAATACGTATTCCTCATAAAACTAAAGTGATATCTGTATTAATCCATTCTTGCATTGCTATAAAGAAATACCTGAGACTGGGTAATTTAGTTATCTATTTATTTATTTATTTATTTTTGAGATGGAGTCTCACTCTTTGTCCCAGGCTGGAGTGCAGTGGCCTGATCTTGGCTCACTGCAACCTCTGCCTCCCGGGTTCAAGTGATTCTCCTGCCTCAGCCTCCTGAGTAGCTGGGACTACAGGCATGTGCCACCATGCCTGGCTAAGTTTTGCATTTTTAGTAGAGACAGGGTTTCAGTAAATGGTCAGGCTGGTCTCAAACTCCTGACCTCATGATCCACCCATCTCAGCCTCCCAAAGTGCTGGGATTACAGGTGTGAGCCACCACGCCCAGCGAGACTGGGTAATTTATAAAGAAAACAGGTTCAACTAGCTCATGGTTCTGCAGGTTGTACAGGAAGCATGGCTGGGGAAGCCTCAGGAAACTTACAATCACGTCTGAAGGTGAAGGGGAAGCAGGCATGTCTTACATGGCCAGAGCAGGAGGGAGAGAGAGGTGGGAGGTGCCACACACTTTTAAATGACCAGATTTCATGAGAACTCTGTCATAACAACAGCACTAGGGGGATGGTGTTAAACCACTAGAAGCTGCCCCCATGATCTGGCCAGGTGCGGTGGCTCACACCCATAATCCCAGCACCTTGGGAGGCTGAGGCAGGAGGATCGCTTGAGTTCAGGAGTTTGAGACCAGCCTTGGCAACATAGTGAGACCCTGTCTCAAAAAAAATAAAATAGGCTAAGCATGGTGGCTCACGCCTGTAATCCCAGTACGTTGGGAGGCTGAGGCAGGTGGATCACCTGAGGTCAGGAGTTTGAGACTAGCCTGGCCAACATGGTGAAACCCCATGTCTACTAAAAATACAAAAGATTAGCCAGGCGTGGTGGTGGGCACCTGTAATCTCAGCTACTCGGGAGGCTGAGACAGGAGAAATGCTTGAACCTGGGAGGCGGAGGTTCATCCATGCTATAAAATACTAGGCAGCCATTAGATGTAAGGGAGATGTTTCGGGCCCACCCCAGAAGGCCAAAAAAAAAAAAGAGAGAGAGAGAGAAAAGATATAAGGGAGATGTATATCATATGGAAAAGTGTCTGTGATGTCACGTGAAAAATAAAAGCCACAGCACTATAAGTAAAGTAGTATCCTATGTATACTAGGGAAAACTATGTTATATACACACATACACATACACAAACACACACCTGTACATATCTAGAAAAGTATTAGAAGGATATACATGGAACTGTTAGTAGTGAATATCTTTGGGCATGCACTGGGGTAGGTGATAAAGATTAAATTATACACTTGGGTAGTGATATGGTTTGGATCTGTGTCCCTACCCAAATCTCATGTTGAAACGTAATCCCCAGTGCTGGAGGTGGGGCCTGGCAGGAGCTAATGAGATCATGGGGACAGTTTATTTTTTTCAATTATTATTATTATTGTTATTATTATTTTGAGACAGAGTTTTGCTCTTGTTGCCCAGGCTGGAGTGCAATGGCTTGATCTCGGCTCACTGCAACCTCCGCCTCCCACGTTCAAGCAATTCTCCTGCCTTAGCTTTGCAGGTAGCTGGGATTACAGGTGCCCGCCACCACACCCAGCTAATTTTTGCCTTTTTAGTAGAGACAGGGTTTCCCCATATTGGCCAGGCTGGTCTTGAACTCCTGACCTCAGGTGATCCACTCGCCTTGTCCTCCCAAAGTGCTGGGATTACAGGCATGAATCACCACGCCCGGCTGTTTCTATATTTTTGTCATTGAAATTCTGCAGTGAATATCCCTGGTGAACATTAGCAGTATTTTTGTATGAAAGAGTTCTGGGGGAGGAATTTTTTTTTTTTTTTTTTTTTTTTGAGATAGAGTCTTGCTCTGTCATCCAGGCTGGAGGGCAGTGGCATGATCTCAGCTCACTGCAACCTCCACCTCCTGGGTTCAAGCAATCCTCCCAACTCAGCCTCCCAAGTAGCTGGAATTACAGGTGCATAGCCACCTGGCTAAGTTTGATATTTTTAGTAGAGATGAGATTTCACCATGTTGGCCAGGATGGTCTCAAACTTCCGACCTCAAGTGATCCACCTGCCTTGGCCTCCCAAAGTGCTGGAATTATAGGCATGAGCCACAGTGCCCGGCCAGGGGGGAGGAATTTTTAAGGGAAAGACGTTCTAAGAATTTATGCTTAGTAATGAAAGAAATCTCAAAGGAGATATGGTATACTCTTTTGTGTCAAATCAACATATAACAAATTCATATAGATAAATCACAAAAGCACTAAAACTGTAATGGAAAAAATAAGCAAAACCCACCAATAGTCAATTTGCAGAAAAAGAAATACCAATGACTACTAAATACATGGAAAATATTTTAACTATTCTATCTCTGTAATTAACAAGATGAGAGGAGAAAGTGATGGTGATGTGGCAGAACTTTATCAAGAACTTAAAAATATGGCCAGGCACGGTGGCTCATGCCTGTAATCCCAGCACTTTAGGAGGCTGAAATGGGAGGATCACTTGAGGTCAGGAGTTCGAAACCAGCCTGGCCAACATGGTAAAACCCCATTTCTACTAAAAAAGGCAACAAAACAAAACAAAACCAAAAGGCCCAGCATGGTGGCCTGTGCCTGTAATCCCAGCTGCTTGGGAGGCTGAGGTCCGAGAATCGTTTGAACTCGGTAGGCGGAGGTTGCAGTGAGTTGAGATCTCATCCTTGAACTCCAGGCTGGGCAAGAATGAGACTCCGTCTCAAAAAACAACCACAATACAAAAAGAGCTTTAAAATATTCATATCCTGGGGCTGGGCGCAGTGGCTCACACCTGTAATCCCAGCACTTTGGGAGGCAGAGGCGGGCGGATCATGAGGTCAAGAGATCGAGACCATCCTGGCCAACATGGTGAAACCCCGTCTCTACTAAAAATACAAAAATTAGCTAAGCGTGATTGCACGTGCCTGTAATTCCAGCTACTCTGGAGGCTGAGGCAGGAGAATCGCTTGAACCCAGGAGGTGGAGGTTGCAGTGAGCTGAGATCACACCACTGCCCTCCAACCTGGTGACAGAGTGAGACTCCGTCTCCAAAAAAAAAAAAAATTCATATCCTTAAACCATGAATTCTACTTTCACAAATTTGAGGAAATAAAGATGTCATAAGTAGACACTCATTGGGTACATCTCAGGGCTACTGCTCCTACTCTTCTCCCCACCACCTCCAAGTGAAGAATCATCCAGCCCAAAATGTCAAGCTCCTTCTCCTCTTTTTCTCCTCCAATGCACATGGAAACAGCAGAAAGCCTCCAACACTCATTTTGTGCAGTGAGTCTCATATCCTGACCACATTTGATTGGACCAGGTGAGGGTACCTGAGCTAACCTGGGCTAGGGTCGCTTTCCCAGGAACTTTGAATTAACACTAACGGATCCTCGCCTATGTTCTGGCTACTGTATTAAATGGAGACAATGCAAAAATGAGAGCTTGACCTGCCATTTTGCCCAACCTAGCCTGCCCCTCAGGGAAAGTGAGAGGAGAATGACTGAAGCACAATCACAGCAAGGGACAGAGACAAAAAGGCCTGAGTGCTTTTCCATCCTATGGCTAGTCCCTGCTTGCTGAGGCTAAGTGCATCCCTGCCCAGAATCCTAATAGCAATTATCCCCCTTTGCGTATGCCAGCTCCAGTAAGTCCCTGGTAAAGCTCCTGCTGCTCCAACTCAAGAGAGAGAACCCCAGATCCTGCTCAGTGCCTCAATATTGCAGAACAAAGGGAGTGAGGGAAATATTTAATTTCCAACTCTGAAGGTCTACCATGGAGAAGAGAGGAGCAGAAGGAAGAAAATACTGGTGGAGCACTTGGTGAAATGAAAATAAATATTCTTTTTTTTTTTGAGATGGAGTTGTGCTCTTGTCGCCCAGGCTGGATTGCAATGGCACAATCTCGGCTCACTGCAACCTCTGCCTCCCGGGTTCAAGTGATTCTCCTGCCTCAGTCTCCCAAGTACCTGGGATTACAGGTGCCCACCACCACACACGGCTAATTTTTGTATTTTTAGAAGAAACAGTGTTTCACTACGTTGGCCAGGCTGGTCTTGAACTCCTAACCTCAGGTGATCCACCTACCTCGGCCTCCCAAAGTGCTGGGATTACAGGTGTGAGCCTCTGCGCCCAGCGAAAATAAATATTCTATGTGAACTACTTTAGACAGTTCCTGGCCCACAGTAAACAATACTTTGTTGTTGTTGTTTTATTTTCTGAGATTGAGTCTCGCTCTGTTGCCCAGGCTGGAGTGCAGTGGCACAATCTTGGCTCAGTGCAACCTCCGCCTCCCAGGTTCAAACAATTTTCCTGCCTCAGCCTCCCTAGTAGCTGGGATTACAGGTGTATGCCATCACACTGGCTGATTTTTTGTATTTTTAGTAGAGACGGGGTTTCACCATGTTGGCCAGACTGGTCTCAAACTCCTAACCTCAAGGGATCCACCCGCCTCAGCCTCCCAAAGTGCTGGGATTACAGGCGTGAGCCACTGTGCCCGGCCTCTCATAGTAAACAATACTTTAAACAAACAAAAAGGAGGCCAAGTGTGCCAGGCCAGGCATGAAGGAGAATTCTGAGTATAACCAGTATCACCGCCTCTTTTTCTCTTTTTATTTTTTCCATCTGATCATAAGATATTGCACCAAACTCTGGGCTTTCATAGTAATTAGTCCTTGTTCATAACATCTTGTAGTAGAGTAGAGTGATAGTATTTTTTTTTTTTTAGATGGAGTCTCGCTCTGTTGCCCAGACTAGAGTGCAGTGGCGCCATCTCAGCTCACTGCAACCTCCACCTCCTGGGTTCAAGCAATTCTTTGCCTCAGCCTCCTGAGTAGCTGGGATTACAGGTGCCCACCACCATGCCCGGCTAATTTTTTTTTGTATTTTTAGTAGAGATGGGGTTTCACCATCTTGGCTAGGCTGGTCTTGAACTCCTGACCTCGTGATCCACCTACCTCTGCCTCCCAAAGTGCTGGGATTACAGACATGAGCCACTGCGCCCGACCAAGTGATACTATTTATGTCTTTTTCATATTTGAGTTGCCCCAGAGTGCCAAGTAGGTACTTAAACGTATGGAATGTTATGTATGAGGGAATGATTAAATACAATAATGAAAGTTTGGTTAGGAAACTTCTATATGATGTGTTTGAAAGGCTTATGGAAATGTACTGATCATCATGAGATGATGAGTTCTCTTGAAGTTGAGCGTTTGCGACAGTTTGCCAATGAAGGCAGTGACTTTTAGCTAATTATAACTTGTTTCATTTTAGGGGTCAAGACAGCTGTGATTATATACTTTGAATGAGTCTCTTTCAATGCTTTTTTTTTTTTTTCAAAAATACTTTTTCATAAATACCCTGTTCCATTTGCCAATTGGCTTGTTAACTGGGTCATCAACCTTCCAAATCAGAATATATGCTTCCTTGACTTAGAAATGCCATCAAACAACATTTTCAAGTACTGGAGATGACTACTGCCTCTATCCTTGTTTTCAAAGCTCTTTAAACCGAAATTTCCTACAACATTTTTTGTTCATTAAGAAGAAAGTTGTTCTAATGCTAGGGCATGTTAAAAAGATAAAACTTAAGATACAAAAAAAAGAAGCTTGATTTGGATTCACACTGAAATTTACCTCTACCTGCAAAGTGTGCTTCTCTCCAAAGACAGAATAGGGTTTCTTTATGTTTTTTGAAAAAGACTTAAATATCAAGGGAAATGAGCTGGAAAGGCATTATGTTTTCTAGATACTCTACACAGCACTATATATAGACCAGAATGTGTTGAACAGGGGTCCCCAACCCTGGGCCACGGACCGGTATCAGTCCATGGCCTGTTAGGAACTGGACTGGACAAGGTGGTATTACTGCCTGAGCTCGGCCTCCTGTCAGATCAGCTGCGGCATTAGATTCTAACAGGAGCGCAAACTTTACTGTGGACTGTGAATGCAAGGGATCTAGGTTGCGTGTTCCTTACGAGAATCTAATGCCTGATGATCTGAGGTGGAACAGTTTCATCCCGAAACCACCCACTCAAGTCCCCACACCCCAGTCAGTGGAAAAATTGTCTTCCACAAAACCAGTCCCTGGTGCCAGAAAGGTTGTGGACTGCTGATATAGAGGATTTCTATGCGGAAAAGGTAGTAAACTAAGTTTAGAATTTCAGTGCCTTTCTTCTAGTCAGAATTCTTACCCAAGCTCTGCCACTTACTAGATGTATAACCTTGGAAAAGAAACTTAAGCTTTCTAGTCAGATGTGGTGGCACCTGCCTGTAGTTCCAACTACTTGGGAGGCTGAGTAGGGGATTGCTTGAGCCCAGGAGTTTGAAGTTACAGTGAGCTATGATTGAATTACTGCACTCCAGCCTGGGTGACAGAGACTCTGTCTCTAAAAATAATAATAAAGGCTGGGCGTGGTGCCTCACGCCTGTAATCCCAGCACTTTGGGAGGCCGAGGTGGCTGGATCATGAGGTCAGGAGATCGAGACCATCCTGGCTAACACAGTGAAACCTCTGTCTCTACTAAAAACACAAAAAAATTAGCCAGGCGTGGTGGCGAGCGCCTGTAGTCCCAGCTACTCGGGAGACTGAGGCAGGAGAATGGCGTGAACCTAGGAGGTGGAGCTTGCAGTGAGCTGAGATTGCGCCACTGCACTCCAGCCTGGGGAACAGAGAGAGACTCCGTCTCAAAAAAAAAAAAAAAATAAAAATAAATAAATAAATAAATAAATAAACTTAAGCTTTCTGTATCTTAGTTTCTGCATCTAAAAACGTGGAATAATAGTGCCTACATCAATAGGTTATTTTGAGGATTAAACAAGATAATACGGCCAGGCTCGGTGGCTCATGCCTGTAATCCCAGTACTTTGGGAGGCCGAGGTGGACAGATCACCTGAGGTCAGGAGTTCGAGATCAGCCTAGCCAACATGGCGAAACACTGTCTCTACTAAAAATACAAAAATTAGCTGGGCGTGGTGGCAGGCGCCTGTAATCCCAGCTACTCAGGAGGCTGAGGAAGGAGAATTGCTTGAACCTGGGAGGTGGAGGTTGCAGTGGGCCGAGATTGCACCACTGCACTCAAGCCTGGGTGACAGAGTAAGACTCTGTCTCAAAAACAAAACAAAACAAAAAAACCCTAAACCAAACAAAACAAATGAAACAAAAACCAAGATAATACAAGTAAAGTGTCTGCCACAGTTCCTGGCTCATAGTGTTCAATGAATGCGAGTTACAGTGATGGAAGACTTGGACCATTGTTTCTACTTTCTTTACTTTATGATCTCATAAAAGGTCACAGTTAACCTCTGTATCTTATTAGTCTTTCCTCTGTAAGATGAAGAAAATAGTAGCCATATATTCAATTACTTGGATATATTAGTAGCAAACGACTTAAACACAGAGATAACTTGGTATATAGCGTGAAAAGACCCGGCTCTTGGACAAACAGGATTCAAATTGTGGTTCCACTCATTACTAGCTGTCTGACATTGGGCAACCTCCTTGATCCTCAGTTTTCTTATTTTTGAAATGAAAATAATATGTATCTACAGAGTTAAGGCTGAAATTAAATACTGCATATGAAAATGCACTAAATTGCTATGTACATGCTTGCAGTTATTTTTACCAATACCATATGAGATTTTTACAAGTACCATACTATGCATTGTCCTTATTGGTTTATTTTGTTTCAATAACAGTGTGCTCAGATTTCAGTTTTCACCCTCTTTTGGTTGCTTGCCCCTTAGAATGTGTTAGCTCTGATTCGTACTATGTTCATAGATTTTACCCAATTTTATTGATATCTCAAAAGCAATGTTCTCTCTCTATGATAGGTAAGAAGCCTAGATGTAACACTCAACCATAGGCTGCATTTTCTAAAATATGGCCTTGGTGTATTAAGAGACTCAGTAAAAATAACCTATTGAAAAGCAGCATACAGTTTGCTAAATAAGGCTTATTTCCATGTTTAGTAGGTCATTGCAGTGTTCTTTCCTTGTGTTCTAGAAGGACTTAACTCTATATGCATAATTCCTTTTTTAATTTTTTTTCCTGAGCTCCCTGTCACTTAGAAAATGCGTAGTTTTTTGTTTTTTTTTTTGTTGTTGTTTTGTTTTGTTTTGTTTTGTTTTTTGAGATACAGTCTTGTTCTGTTACCCAGGCTGGAGTGCCGTGGCGCCATCTCAGCTCACTGCAACTTCTGCCTCCTGGGTTCAAGTGACCCTTCCACCTCAGCCTCCTGAGTTGCTGGGATTTCAGGTGTGCACTACCACGCCAGGCTAATTTTTTTGTATTTTTAGTAGAGAGGGAGTTTCATCACGTTGGACAAGCTGGTCTTGAACTCCTGACCTCAAACCATCTGCCTGCCTCAGCCTCCCAAAGTGGTGGGATTACGAGTATCAGCCACCACGTCTGGCCAAAAATGCATAATTCTTAAGATTATCTTCTTTGAGTCTAAACTTTTAAGAAAAACAGAAATCAGCCGGGTGTGGTGGCTCATACCTGTAATCCCAGCACTTTGGGAAGCTGAGGTGAGTGGGTCACGAGGTCAGGAGTTCAAAATCAGCCTGACCAATATGGTGAAATCTCTCTCTACTAAAAAATACAAAAATTAGCCAGGCTTGGTGATGCATGCCTATAATCCCAGCTACTCAGGAGGCTGAGGCAGGAGAATTGCTTGAACCCAGGAGGTGGAGGTTGCAGTGAGCCGAGATCACGCCACCGCACTCCAGCCTGGGTGACAGAACGAGGCTCTGTCTCAAAAAAAAAAAACAACAAACCAGAAATAAATTACTCTTGATCAATTACATTAGGAAAGAACTCCTGGCAGGGTCACTTTAAATTATTTCCTTTCATGCTGAAGATTCATAAATGTTTCACTTAGTTCTCAACATTTAGAAAACCTCAGATTCAGGGTCTAAAAAGTAAACTGAAGCTTGAAGAGGTTAAGTGACTTGCCTGTCAGGATTCTTTTGGGTGTCCATTGTAGAAATCAAACTCTACAGTGGCTTAAACAAAAAAGGGAATTTACTGGCTCATATAACTGAAACTAGCTTAGGTATAGCTGAATCCAGCAGTTCCAACAAGGCTGATGGAACTTGGCATTTGCCAAAGTCTCTTCTAAAGGATTGGCTTCCTCTAGGATGAAGGAAGGAAAAGGGAGACAGTTATAAGTAGCTCTAACTTATATCATTTCATGGTTTCTGATCCAAGAGGAAGAAAGGCATCCCTCCTCCAGCATTCAAAAAGCAAATCTTGGGGAAGACCCGGTTGAATCATGTACCCATCTTGAGTCATGTACCCATCTCTCTGGGGGAGGAGGGAGGGAAGAGGGAAGCACCATGAGTAACAGTCCCATCAGAATCACATAAAGTGAGGGAGGGTGTGGGCCTCAAAGGAAAAGAAGGGGACGGTTGGGAGGCACATATTCAAAACACCAAGGCCAGACCACTATTAAAGGCAGGGCTAGGATTAGAAACTGGAATCTCAGTCCTGGTGCAGTTTTAGAGGTTACAATGAGGATGAGAAATAGATAAGCTTAGAGCAAAAATACTTTGAGCCTCTTTTATTTTTTGTGTGTTTGTTTTTTGAGATGGAGTCTCACTCTGTCGCCCAAGCTGGAGTGCAGTGGCACGATCTCGGCTCATTGCAACTTCCACCTCCCAGGTTCAAGCAATTCTCCTGCCTCAGCCTCCAGAGTAGCTAGGTTTACAGGTGTGTGCCACCATGCCCAGCTAATTTTTTGTTTTGTTTTGTTTTTGTTTTTTTGAGATGGAGTCTCGCTCTGTAGCCCAAGCTGGAGTGCAGTGGCGCGATCTCGGCTCACTGCAAGCTCCGCCTCCCGGGTTCACGCCATTCTCCCACCTCAGCCTCCTGAGTAGCTGGGACCACAGGTGCCTGCCACCACACCCGGCTAATTTTTTTTTTTTTTTTTGTATTTTTAGTAGAGATGGAGTTTCACTGTGTTAGCCAGGATGGTCTCAATCTCCTGACCTCAGCCTCCCAAAGTGCTGGGATTACAAGCAGGAGCCACTGCGCCCGGCCTAATTTTTGTATTTTTTAGTAGAGACAGGGTTTCGCTATGTTGGCCAGGCTGGTCTTGAACTCCTGGCCTCAAGTGATCTGCCCACCTTGGCCTCCCAAAGTGCTGGGATTACGGGCATGAGCCACTGTGTCCGGCCACCTCTTTTTTTGTTGTTGTTGTTATTTTTTTTTAGAGACAGGGTCTCATTCTTTTGCCCCGGCTAGAGTGCAATGGCATGATCATAGCTTACTGGAGCCTCAAACTCCTGGGCTCAAGTGCTCCTCCCATTTTAGCCACCTGAGTAGCTAGGACACACAGGGCCACCTGAGTAGCTAGAACAACATTTGTGTACTACCAGACCTGACTAACTTTTAAATTCTTTTGTAGAGATAGAGGTCTTGCTATGTTGCCCAGGCTGGTCCTGACCTCCTGGGCTCAAGCCATCCTCCCTCCTTGGTCTCCCAAAGTGCTGGGATTACAGGTATGAGCCACTGCGTCCAGCCTGAGCCTCTTTTAAAAGAATATATATTAGAATGAAGGGTTGGGTGCGGTGGCTCACGCCTGTAATCCCAGGACTTTGGGAGGCTGAGGCAGGCAGATCACTTGAGGTCAGGAGTTCAAGGCTGGCCTGGCCAACATGGTGAAACCCTGACTGTACTAAAAATACAGAAATTAGCCAGGTGACGTGGCATGTGCCTGTAATCCCAGCTACTCAGGAGGCTGAGGCAGGAGAATCACTTGAACCCGGGAGGCAGAGGTTGCAGTGAGCTGAGATGGTGCCACTGTACTCCAGCCTAGGCAACAGATTGAGACTCCATCTCAAAAAAGAAAAAAATTAGAATGAAGCTAAAGCTCTGAAATGAAGTCAAATAACCATTTTGTTTAGTTTTAGAGGTAAATGGATATTCTAAAATGGAAATCCCTGCTATTGCTAATGAATGCTCTCACACACACATTGTCTAATTTAGTGTAGAAGTAGATTGAGAGGCATGCCGGTGATTTCCCTGCTTCTTGTTTTCTTCCTGTCACAGGGGGTATGCCAGAAGAAAATTTTGAGGGGGAAAAAAAAACTCAACAGAAAACTTCCTAAAGTTTAGTTTTTAGATGGCTAAGGAATTTTTTAAATTTTTTTTATGTTTTTATTTATTTATTTGTTTTTTTTTTGAGACGGAGTCTCGCTCTGTCGCCCAGGCTGGAGTGCAGTGGCGTGATCTCGGCTCACTGCAAGTTCCGCCTCCAGGGTTCATGCCATTCTCCTGCCTCAGCCTCCCGAGTAGCTGAGACTACAGGCGCCAATCACCACGCCCAGCTCAGCTAATTTTTTATATATTTCGTAGAGACAGGGTTTCACCGTGTTAGCCAGGATGGTCTCAATCTCCTGACCTCATGATCTGCCTGCCTTAGCCTCCCAAAGTGCTAGGATTACAGGCGTGAGCCACTGTGCCCGGCCTATTTATTTATTTTTTTTTGAGACAGAGTCTTTTTCTGTCATCCAGGCTGGACTGGCACTATCTCGGCTCACTGCAACCTCCACCTCCGAGGTTCAAGCTATTCTCTGCCTCAGTCTCCCAAGTAGCTGGGACTAGAGGCATGCACCACCACACCCAGCTAATTTTTGTATTTTTTGTAAAGATGGGGTTTTGCCATGTTGGCCAGGCTGGTCTCAAACTCCTGGCTTCAGTGATCCACCCACCTCGGCCTTCCAAAGTGCTCGGATTACAGGTGTGAGCCACCACACCTGGCTAGATAAGGAGTATTAAAAATAAGAAAATAGACGACTGTGATAATAAGTAGTATTTATCAAGCAGTTAATAGATGCAAGGCACTGTAGTAAATGCATAACATCATTTCAATTTGATGAGTATCCCGAGTTAGGAATTGTTAGTCTGCTTATTTGCAGGTGAGGAAACCAAGGCTGGAGGAAGGGGTTAATAATCTGCCCTATCTCCTGACTGTCAGAGCTAAGATAACTTTGGATTTCAGAGTGGGTTCTCACCATCATGCTTATTATTAGGTATAGCTTTAAGCTCATTTAATTGTGTAATTTGACTATTTTACAAACAAAATTATTGCTTGTGGTACATTATTTTGTATTTTATCCTGTATGAAATAAAGGGCACTTAAAATTGGCTTTCTTGCCGGGTGCGGTGGCTCACGCCTGTAATCCCAGCACTTTGGAAGGCTGAGACGGGCGGATCACCAGGTCAGGAGATCGAGACCATCCTGGCTAACACGGTGAAACCCCGTCTCCACTAAAAAATAAAAAAAAAATTAGCTGGGCGTGGTGGCTGGTGCCTGTAGTCCCAGCTACTCAGGAGGCTGAGTCAGGAGAATGGCATGAACCCGGGAGGCGGAGCTTGCAGTGAGTGGAGATAGTGCCACTGCGCTCCAGCCTGGGCGACAGAGCAAGACTCTGTCTCAAAAACAAAAACAAGGCTGGACGCGGTGGCTCACACCTGTAATCCCAGCACTTTGGGAGGCCGAGGCGGGCGGATCACGAGGTCAGGAGATCGAGACCATCCTGGCTAACACAGTGAAACCCCGTCTCTACTAAAAATACAAAAAATTAGCGGGGCGCGGTGGTGGGCGCCTGTAGTCCCAGCTACTCGGGAGGCTGAGGCAGGAGAATGGTGTGAACCCTGGAGGCGGAGCTTGCAGTGAGCCAAGATCCTGCCACTGCACTCCAGCCTGGGTGACAGAGCCAGACTCCGTCTCAAAAAAAAAAAAAAAAAAAAATTGGCTTTCTCTTCCTGTTTTTTTTTTTTTTTTCCCAACTCTGCTTCCCTGTCTGTGACATAAGGTCTCTCTGTCTTGATCCATCAGTGACACAGGGCTCTCACTAAGGACAGCGCAAGGGTCCTCTGATAGTCATCTCTGGAATGCAGCTTAAACTGCTAACTAGGGAACTGGAACACCTAAACACTTTAAATCTCAAGCAATAATTATACATATTAATCACATGGAAAGCTACGAATAAGCCACAACCTTTGAAGCACATCTGAAAATGTAACTAGAGTATTTAAACTGTGACCCAATAAAATGTCACTGCTGAGGATGTTTCCTGGTGGGTAAATGTAACTAAAAGAAATATGACACCAAAATCCCTTGTCTACAGTAGCCATGTGTATAGTTTTTTCTTGTGTATACTCTTTTCTTTAAGAGGGAGTCTCGCTCTGTCACCCAGGATGGAGTACAGTGGCATGAACTCGGCTTACTGCAGCCTCTACCTCCCAGGTTCAAGTGATTATTGTGCCTCAGCCTCCTGAGTAGCTGGGACTACAGGTGCGAGCCACCATGCCCGGCTAATTTTTGTATTTTTAGTAGAGACGGGGTTTCACCATGTTGGCCAGGCTGGCCTTGAACTCCTGTTCTCAAGTGATCTGCCTGCCTCGCCTCCCAAAGTGTTGGGATTACAGATGTGAGCCACCGTGCCTGCAGTGTGTACTTTTTCTGTTGTTTTCCTAAGAGGCAGCTACTGCCTCAGGCTTTCTCATCCTCACCGTTCTTTCCTCTCAGTCCACCACCAGCCTCATGTACCCCCCACTCCACACACACCAAACTAGTCCACCTCTGATGATGATATCTAATCAGCATAGGTCTTTTCCTCCTCTACTGGTTGACAATTGTTCTGACGATGCTTCTACTTATAATTTTAGTCCTCCTTTAGTTCACCAGCCAGCCATCATTTGATAGTCAGTGTCTTGGTCTCATCACGTGGCTAGCTCACTAGTAGATTCATGATAAGCTCAGTTTTGATATCTGGGAAGTGAATGCTTTCATCTGAGAGCAATAAACTACGTTTTGTCACTTGATAATGCCCTCTCAGATGGCTATAATGTTTTTCTTTTCTTTTCTTTTTTTTTTGTTTTTTGAGATGGAGTCTTGCTCTGTCACCCAGGCTGGAGTGCAGTGTTGCAATCTTGGCTCACTGCAACCTCCGCCTCCTGGGTTCAAGCAATTCTCTTGCCTCAGCCTCCTGAGTGGCTGGGATTATAGACAACTGCTACCAAACCCGGCTAATTTTTGTATTTTTAATAGAGACGGGGTTTCACCATATTGGCCAGGCTGGTCTCAAACTCCTGACCTTGTGATCCACCTGCCTCGGCCTCTCAAAGTGCTGGGATTACAGGCATGAGCCACTGCGCCCGGCCTAGAATGTTTTTCTTCACAGGCTCCATCATGTCACACTACAGAATCCAACTTCTGGGCTTAAGTGATCCTCCGACCTCAGCCTCTGGAGTAGTTGGGACTGCAGGCCTGTGCTATTGTGCCTGGCTTCCAAACTTCTTTTTTTTGAGACAGGTTTTCACTTTCTCTCCCAGGCTGGAATGCAGTGGCATGATCACAGCTCACTGCAGCATCGACCACCTGGGCTCAGGTGATCTTCCCACCTCAGCCTCCCAGTAGCTGGGACAACAGGAGCGTGCCACCAGGCCAGGCTAATTTTGAAATTTTTTTCGTAGATAAGGTGTTTCACCATGTTGCCCAGTCTGGTCTCAAACACCTGGGCTCAAGTGATCCACCCTCCTCAGCCTCCCAAACTGCTAGGATTACAGGCATTAGCTGTGACATCCAGCCGAAAAAATTCTTCCAAATATATGTGTATTTGTCCATAAAGTATAGACATACGCTACCATCATTAGCTTAACTCAATCAATATATACACTTAGAGTGAAGTTCAATTCTTAATAACAGTGGATGTAGGCTGGGCCCAGTGGCTCACGCCTGTAATCCCAGCACTTTGGGAGGCCGGTGGGGGCGGGTGGATCATTTGAAGTCAGGAGTTCGAGACCAGCCTGGCCAACATGGTGAAACCCCGTCTCTACTTAAAATACAAAAATTAGCCAGGCGTGGTGGTACATGCCTGTAATCCCAGCTATTTGGGAGGCTGAGGCAGGAGGATTCCTTGAACCCGGGAGGTGGAGGTTGCAGTGAGTCAAGTTTGCACCACTGTACTCCAGCCTGGGCGACAAAGCGAGACTCCATCTCAAACAACAACAACAACAAAAACAGTGGATGTAAATTTACATTTCAAGTAGCCTTGATTTTTTTTTCTAGTCAAAATTTGATTGAATTTATCAGATTGGTATTTTACTTTTGAAAAGTGGCTGTCAAAGATTTGATACTGGGCCGGGTGTGGTGGCTCACGCCTGTAATCCCAGCACTTTGGGAGACCGAGGCGGGTGGATCACAAGGTCAGGAGTTTGAGACCAGCCTGGCCAACATGGTGAAACCCCGTCTCTACTAAAAATACCAAAAAAAAAAAAAAAAAAAAAGATTTGATACTGAAGAGTCAGTTCTAACATTTTCTTCTTGTTCTCCCGTGGTTTATTTGCAAAGGACTCTTAGAGTCATTTGTCTGTTTTATGAAGGTTAGTTTAATTAAACTTAGATAATATAATCAGTAAGTCCACTTAGTTGAATCCAGAAACTGCAATAAGAAACTGCAATAAATCGTATGTTGTCAGGGGCTGATTGGGTGGGCCCACCACTGCCAACCCCTAGGAATGGGTAACTCCCACTTTTCCCTGAGGACATCTCCTATGCTGTTCTAGGCCAAGGCACCATTCCATGGACTGAGGGCAGAGCCATTCACTCTATATAAAATAGTAGTTGACCATAATGCTTTTTAGATTAAAATTAAATGTAAATATATTTCCTAATACTTTCTTTTACTGCATCCGAAATAGATTGTCTTGCACTATTCTTGGAGTACCGAAATCCCTGGGATACATGGGAGAAATTACTGGTCCAGAGAACAATTTCTCACATAGGCAAGGATGTTTCCATTTTAAAAAACCTGCTCATTTCAGTTGCTCAGCCATTTTATAGAAAGTGAAATGACTTTGAAATGAATTGTCTTTATAGAGATCCATAATTTGCAAGCAAAATCCCCACTCTATGACATGTTCTAAGCAACAGCTGTGAGAATTTCAAACGTGCACTATGCTTTTAACAGTTCAACTGTTGCCAAGGGAAACTGAATTGGCTTCAAAATCTTCCTTGGTTTTAATTCTGAATTTACCCTCAATCAAACATTGAAGAAAACAGGTCCTTGGCTGGGACACTGAACTTTCATGAAGACTGTACAGGATATTGAGATATGGAAATTTAAGGTTCTTGAGGGTAGGAACTAGACTGCTGGTATTCTATAGTTCATACTTAGTGGTAATGAACTTTATCAAGGCAAAAGTGGGCACTAGCCATACAGTGGCCAATCATCTGGAGTCAGTAGGGGGAGCCTGCTTCCATCTAAGAGTCATCTTTTCGTTTTCCATTTCAGTTCAAAGCAGGAATATTTTTATCTTTCATGGCACAAAATTATTTTTCCACTCAAGAGCCATTTCTGGGAGTGTGCAAAGAAAATTTCAAAACTCTAGTGTTTAACAACACAAACAGGAGAAATGCAAATGCATTTTTCGTTATCACTTGTACATATGGTACATATAGTTTTATTTATATATAGCTCTATTCCCTAACGTATCGAAAAGATGATATAATGCTGAGGGAAAAAAACTAGGCTACAGATCGACACACATTATTAACATAAAAAGAAAAAATACTAAAAGGAAGTATGCAAATACTGTAAGTGGTTATCTCTGAGTTGAGAAAATATGAATGTTAATTTTTTTGTCCCCCCCATTTTCTAAGTTTTGAACAACTGGTACTCTGACGTTTGTAGTTAGCATTAATAATTTCTTTCTTTCTTTTTTCCTCTCAAAAAATGTATGTACGGTGCGTTCAAATACATTAATCCAAGATTATTATCTGGAAATGTACCATTTGGCCGTTTGCATTCACCAAGCATGCAAACACATCTCCAAATATCTCATCGCTTGTTCTAGATAGATTTAAGTAGTCTTCTCCATTAACTCTTTCGGGTCCAACTTGCCAATTAAAATCTTGAAACTCCTAGTTTGGAGCTGGGTGTTTCCGAGCTCTGAGCAGTCGGCTGACCGGCGGGTTATTCTGAATGAATAAACTGCAAACTGTGGCGACAGCGTTCCCACTTGCATTAACTAAACGAGCGCTGGCCTCAACGCTACAGGGGTCTGATATTCAAAACAGACGTTTAAGGAAAAGGAGATGAGGTGAGAGAGAATTCGAAGAAGGTTCAGCGGAGAGCTACTGCTGGAGGTTTCAAGGGACCCATTTACACAAGCAGTGGCGCACCGGCGCGGGCGGGTGATCTTATTCCTGTCTACGCATCACAGGGTCCCATCCACAGTGGGACTCCCCAAACCCTGAGGGGCCACACTAGCTGCAGGGCGGGATCAAGTCTCGGGGGCTCCCCCACCCTTAGCCGACCCATGCCCTTGGAATCCTCCGGTCCAAGACGACCGCCGCCCAAAGGCTCCGCACAGCACGGAAAGCCAGCCCGCTGATCTGCTAGTCGCACACCTCCCGGAATTAAAGAGCTCCTCTCAAGCCCAGCGGCTTCTCACTTCAGACCGCCCCACCGCTGGGCGGAAGCGGCGGCTGCACCGCCCGAGATCGCGGCTGCATCCGGGTCCCTCACGCTTCGGCCCAATCCTCGACCTCCTCTCTTCCCACCCTCCTGTTTCTCCGCCCTCCTGCCGCCAATACCTGATCAGGTCTCAGCCGAACATGCTGTCAGGGGAGTGAAGGCGGATACTGGCCAATGAGGCCTCGCTTCCCGTTCGAAGTCTCCAGTGGGCGGGCGCCGGAGGCGGGCGCTGCTGGCCAGAAGGTTCGGTTGCGCGTGTGCCATGGACTCAGCCGCCCGGTGATATTGACAATAGGAGAGAGAAAGGGGCATTGACTGGGACCCACCGCGGGTAGCGAAAGGTGGCTCTGGCAGCGGCGGCTCCAGCTCCTGCGGCTCCTCCTCCTTCTTCTGTCCCCTTCTCTTGCTGCCGCTGCAGATCCAGTCTTCCTCCCTCCCTTCCTCCCCTCCCCACGTCGTCGCTGCCGCCGCCGCCGCCGGGTCCGGGGCAACGAGCTGAGGCGCCGCCCGCCAGGAATGTGAGCGAGGAGCCACCGGCGGAGCCGCAACGGGGTCGGTGCGGATTTGATGGGACGGGCCCGCGGGGGAGGATCGTGAGGCCGCCGCCGCCACCGGAAAGCTAAGGTTCGGGTCCGGCCGTGAGGCCTAGAGGCTCCGCCGCCGCGGAACCGGAGGGACCCCGCACCGGACAGCCGTCGCCCCGGGCTCCCCGCAGCTGCCCGGACCTCCCCCTGCACGTCCCGGTCCCGCCGCCCGCCCCCGCTGCGGCCACCTCGCCTGTCTCCCGCCCCTCCAAGCCACAGATCATCTTCGGATTCTTCCCCAGAAGCTTCAAGGTAACTTCGTCCCTCCAGCACCGCGGCTCGCCCGCTTCCCTTCTTCCTCCCGGTCCTCCTGGGGAACCTATGGGGCACCGGCCTTGGGAAGGCCTGGCCGGGCAGGCGAGGGGTGCGGTGGGGTGGGGTGGGGTGGGGTGCGGGTGCGGGAGCGGGAGCGCCCGTCCCACTTGTCTGATTTACCTACAAATGCTTCTGATGATACCTCTCATTCACTCTGCCCCCTCCCCCCTTTTTCTCCACCTTCTGGGAGTGGAGGCGTTTTCTTGCCCCCCTTTATCCACTGGCGGGGGCGGGGAATAAAGGGGGGTTTGGTGTGAGGAGGATTCTCTAGCAGCTTATCGTCTCCAGGGCTTGGGGTGTGGGTTAGGAGCAAAGGGAGTATGTAAGCATCCCCACAGACAAACCGCTTCCCTGTCTTTCCCTACTTCCCCTTACCCCCTTTGGATTATCCTGAGCCATGGAAATGCCCGGTACCTGCTGATTAGAGGATGATAAAGCTTCGGGAGCCCTGGCCCAGGGCGAAACCTGTTTCCCTGGGCTTTGCACGGACCCGCTGTTACCTTACGTTCAGTTTTGCAGTGCTCCAGGGTTGCGATCCTTGACGTTTATTCTGGGCCTCGGGCATAAGGGGTAAATGATTTTTTTAAAAGCTACCTATATATCGTCTGTAGAGATGAGAGATAAGGAATAAAGAAGAAACAAAAAGAGTGATGGAAGAAGAGGATTTACTGAAATTTTGTAGTGTTAGAGTTAGAATGAAGTCTAAATAATTCACATACCCGGTTGGAAAATCGGCCCCTAAATTTACAACGTACAAATAAGATGTGGAGCTTTTGGCTGATGCAGTCATTTTGATATTTTAAAGTGATCTTAACATCTATAGTCATTCATAGTTTGTGATTCTATTTTGAATCCATCACATTATATTAAGGCTAAATTAGGTAGATTTTTAAAAACTTTTTTTTTTTTTTAAAGAAAACCAAAGAAGACTTCCAAATTCCAAACGTTAACATCATATGTGTGTATGTGTTTTTAAATGTTTTTGTTATTTTTACATTGTCAAAATCCACGTAATCCAGGTAACTTTTTATTCTCACGTGTTCAGGAAGAAATTCCCTTACTCTTTTATTTAGAAGTTAAAAACCACTTGTCTTGTGTATTGGAATGACAGGTGAGTAATTGCATTTCAGCATTTCCCCCATATGCATTACTTCTATCCGAGTCTGCCATTAGTCTTGCATGAAGCCTCAGTGCCATGGAAATGATGGCATCTGTTTAAATTGGTGAATGAAATTAAGCTTAACGCTTGTTACTTTCAGGAAATAGCCTTCATTTTAATAACTCGAGAGGGTTAAACAATGCAAAAGTGCTGTTCAGTTCCATAAGTTTGATGGAATGAAAATTGGTATTTGATGATGAACTTCAAGGTCTAAACCTCAAGGGAAGTCAACTTGGTTGGTCAGTAGGCTGTGAATTTATGTTTTCAGTTCAACTTTGGTACTTGATTTTCTCATAGTTTTTATTAAGCTTTAATAACGTAAGGTGGCTTCATTCAAAAAGAAGACTTATTTGAAATATTTTAATTATGCCTTTTATGTGTTTTGTTTAAAGTAATCTAGCCTGTCCTCATTTGCAGTGTGGTATAGTTTATCATAGCTAACATAGCACATCCCATTAAAAGTTATGCCTAGATAATTTCACTAGTAGTAAATTTCACCTTGCTGTGATACATTGGTATAGATTCTTGAAGTACACTAAGGGTTTCAACTCCAGAACCCATTCATAATATTAAATATCTTGGGAAAATGTATCGATGGAAGTTTTCCAGCTACAGAATAGCTCCAAAAATTACTTGAAGATGTGAAGAGCTTTGCAGTTAGAAAATGGGCAGGCAGCATAGATTTCTTTAAGCCTAGATGAGTATCTTTAATGCTTATAATGGAGTGGCACAATACATTAGAGTTCTGATATTGTTTCCATGATACTTAAATTATTTTCATGTTTTCCTATTAACATATGACTTTTCTTTTCTTTGTTTCTTTCTTTTTTTTTGAGAAGGAGTTTTGCTCTTACTGCCCAGGCTGGAGTGCAGTGGCACGATCTTGGCTCACCACAGCTCCGCCTCCCGGGTTCAAGTGATTCTCCTGCCTCAGCCTCCTGAGTAGCTGGGATTACAGGCATGCGCCACCATGCCTGGCTAATTTTTGTATTTTTTTTTTTTTTAGTAGAGATGGTGTTTCTCCATGTTGGTCAGGCTGGTCTCGAACTCCCAACCTGAGGTTATCTGCCTGCCTTGGCCTCCCAAAGTGCTGGGATTACAGGTGTGTGCCACCATGCCTGGCTTTTTCTTTCTTTTTTTTTTTTTTTGAGATGGAATCTTGCTCTGTCGCCCAGGCTGGAGTGCAGTGGTGCCATCTTGGCTCACCGCAACCTCCGCCTCCTGGGTTCAAGCGGTTCTCCCTTCTCAGCCTCTTGAGTAGCTGAGATTACAGATGCATGCCACTGCGCCTGGCTAATTTTTGTATTTTTAGTAGGGACAGGGTTTCACCATGTTGGCCAGGCTAGTCTCGAACTCCTGACCTCAAGTGATCCACCCACCTCGACCTCCCAAAGTGCTGGGATTACAGGTGTGAGCCACCGGGCCCAGCCTTTTTTTTTTTTTTTTTTTTTAAAGATGGAGTCTCACTCTGTCACTCAGGCTGGAGTGCAATGGTGGGATCCTGGCCCACTGCAACCTCGGCCTCCCAGGTTCAAGCGATTCTTTCACCTCAGCCTCCCGAGTAGCTGAGATTACAAGCACCTGCCATCATGCCCAGCTAATTTTTGTAATTTTATAGAGCCTGAATTTCACCATGTTGTCCAGGTTGGTCTTGAACTCCTGACCTCAAGTGATCCACCCATCTCACCCTCCCAAAGTTCTGGGATTACAGGCGTGAGCCATTGCACTTGGCCAAGATAAGACTTTTCTTAACTGATTTTGTTTTCTTTAGCACATATTCCCATTTTCATGAATATTGTATATGGGAATTTTAGAATTGGTATAACTCACATGTATGCTTCCACCTTGGGAATGTATGGGTTTATGATACTTCTTTCTCTTCAGTAGGGATATGTCCTCAGCACCAACTACTCCTCCATCAGTGGATAAAGTAGACGGATTTTCTCGGAAGTCCGTCAGAAAAGCCAGACAGAAGAGGTCGCAAAGTTCCTCACAGTTTAGGTCTCAAGGCAAGCCTATTGAGTTAACACCTCTGCCACTGCTAAAAGGTAAGGCTCATGACCAGGTGATACATTCTTTTTCAATTGATCTTTCTACATCTATATATAATTTCCTTTTTGTAGAGTTTTATATGTGTTGCAAATTGAAGGGATGGGATACTTCACATACATTGAAGTTACTAACGTGTGACCAGATATACCCACTCTCCTTTTTAAAGGCTCAATTTAGTCTGTCTTTGGGCAAGTTAAAAGAAACTTATTATCAGGAGAATATCTCACATTGATGAGTAGGTAAACTAAGTACTAGAGAAACTTTAAGATGTCTGGGTTTGTGTTTTTCATTTTTTCTGCTGTTGACATTTAGGGATACATTATATGCAATGACAACTACAGATTATGCTGTCTTAGGAAGTAGACCCTAGTAGAAGAGATGGTACCATTCATTAATTTACGTATAGAAAATGGTATTTGGAAGAATTCATTTTTAAAAATCAAGAAAAAAATTGTCCATTTATATTTGTTTACATGTACTCTTGTTTTCAGATAGTACAAGTAGAAAAGGTATATGATGATCATACTTGTTTAGTATGATCTTTTCTTTGAAATTTGTTAATTTCTTAATTTTAATTTTTATCTCTTGAGATAGAGTCTCCCTCTGTTGCTTAGGCTGGTTCACAGCAACCTCCACCTCCTGGGTTCAAGTGATTTTCCTGCCTCAGCCTCCTGAGTAGCTGGGAGCACAGGTGCCCGCCACCATGCCCAGCTAATTTTTGTATTTTTAATAGAGACAGGGTTCCACCATGTTGGTCAGGCTGGTCTTGAACTCCTGACCCCAAGTGATCTGCCCACCTTGACCTCCCAAAGTGCTGGGATCACAGGTGTGAGCCAGCGCACCTGGCCTGAAATTTGTTAAAAACAAGTTTTTTGGTTTTTTTTATTTTCTTTTGAGACAATCTCATGCTGTCACTCTGGCTAGAGTTCAGTGGGGACAGAGTGAAAGTGCAGGTTGAGGCCGGGCGTGGTGGCTCACGCCTGTAATCCCAGCACTTTGGGAACCCGAGGCAGGCGGATCATGAGGTCAGGAGTTCGAGACCAGCCTGGCCAACATGGTGAAACCCTGTCTTTACTAAAAATACAAAAATTAGGTGCAGTGGTGGGCACCTGTAATCCCAGCTACTTGGGAAGCCGAGGCAGGAGAATTGCTTGTACCGGGAGGCGGAGGTTGAAGTGAGCCAAGATCGTACCCTGCACTCTAGCCTGGGTGACAGGGCAAGACTCTGTCTTGGGAGAAAAAAAAAAAGAAAGTGCAGGTTGGGGCTCACTGTGGCCTCTATCTCCTAGGCTCAAGTGATCCTCCCTTTCCCGAGTAGCTGGGATCAACTTCCCGAGTAGCTGGGACTACAGAAGCATGCCACCACACCCAGCTAATTTTTCCATTTTTTTGTAGAGATGGGGTTTTGCCATGTTGCACAGGCTGGTCTCGAATTGCCATGGTGTTCCCGTGCCAGGACTGTAGGCGTGAGCCACCGTGCCCGGCCCAACACGTTTTTAATGTGAAGAGTTTTTTCTAAATTAGGCATTTCAATTTTTGTTTGGGTGTGTGGTTACTTTTTGTACCTTTTAATTTTCACCATGTTTGCTTCATGTTTATGAACAGGTGTTGTTTGAAAAATATCAGAACATAGCTTTTATAGTGTGGAAACTATCAGAATTTACCTTTGAAGGTGAATGTTTATGTGCTGAATACTGAAGAATGGGAGAAAGGGGATATGAACAACACAATGAGCTTTAGTGTGGCTTGGAGGAAACCAGGCAACCTGGTTTGCTAGTTCATTATTGCAGACTTATTTCTGTAACAGTTTGTGAAATCAGAAGGTATTATAAGAAAAACTGGAATGTAACCGGAAAAGATCCTCAAAATTTAGCTTAGGATATTTCAAGCTTCTATTTTTTCCATATGAATACTTTTTTTAAAAAAGGGAGAGAGATTCATAAATAAGATTCCAATGTTTATACAAAATTTTTGGAAACTGAATACTGATTACTGTAAAGATGATATATCTACCAGTCAGTAAAGATGAGCTCCTATGAGCTTTGGGGGAGAAAATTTTGACTAGAGGTTTTGCTGGTAAATATGAAAATAGTCATTATGAGGCTTTGGAAAGAAAATGTAGGAAACACTGTAGATTGAACTATGCTTGAAATACAAAGTTGGGAGACACTGATTTTTAGTAATCTATTTAATCTGAGGTAGATATGTAATAGCTGTTAACGTCTATATCTGTGAAAGACTTCATTCTGAGGAAGCCAGTTAAACTTTTTTTTTTAGGATTAGAAGGAATTTAAAAACTTACACTAATTTCTTGGATCTTATGGTAAACAATTAAATTAGGACTTCACTGACCACTCATAGTCAGGGTATTGGTTTTGTGGGTAGTGAAGCATTCATGAGAAGAATTTGGACACATACTTTAATGTATTTTTTCTTTAATGCTTTAATGTCTTTTTTCTTATTTTAAAAAATTATGGTAAAGTATACATAACATAAAATTTACCATCTTAACCATGTTTAAATGTGCATTAAGTGCCTTGACATTGTCATGCAAGCATCCCTACCATCCATCTCCAGAACCTTTTCATCTTCCCCAACTGAAGCTCTGTACCTATTAAACACTAACTCCTTGTTTCCCCCACCAGCCCTTGGCAACCGCCGTTCTGTTTTTTGTTTCTATGAATTTGACTACTCTAGGTACCTCCTATAAGTGATGCCATGCAATATTTGTCTTTTTGTGACTGGCTTATTTCACTTAGTCAAGTGTCTTCCGTGTTCATCTCTGTTGTAGCAGGTGTCAGAATTTCATTCTTTTTTAAGGCTGAATAATTTCAGTGTATATACATACCATATATTTTTTAATCCGTTAATTCATTGGTGGACACTTGGGTTGCTTCCACCTTGAGGCTGTTGTGAATAATGCTGCTCTGTCCATGATGTACAGATACCTGTTTAAGTTCTGGCTTTCATTTCTTTTGGGTATGTACCCAGACGTGTAATTGCTGGATCATATGTTGAATTTTTTCAGGAATTGCCATACATATTGCCACAGCAGCTGGACCATTTTTCATTCCCATTAGCAGTGCATGAGGGTTCCAGTTTTCTATATCCTCACCATCACTCATTTTCTGCTTTTTAATTTTTTGATAATAGTCATTATAATGGGTATGAAGTGGTATTTCAGTGTGATTTTGATTTGCATTGCCCTAATGATTAGGGATGTTGAGCATCTTTTCCTATGCTTTTTGGCCATTTCTATATCCTTTTTCTCACTTTTAAAAGTGAAGTCTGCTAGTATTGCCAGTTTTCCAAGAACTCTTCTTTCCAAGAATGTGATTTTTTGAACTTGTATATTTTGCCAGTATGAGAGAATTGGAGAGTAGCAGGACTATATACTCACAAACCTAATTCCAGATTGACTAACAGTGATTGTTATGTAGTAAGCACATTCTGGTAAATATTCTGGAAAGTATTCTATAAATTAGATATCCATCTCTGTCTGTAGAATAACATAAGGAAGTATAATCAGAAATAGACTTCAGTAATGTATATTTGCTCTTGATTTTCTAGGAAGTAATTTATGGAATATAAAGAAAATATAGGAGGAATTTCTTTTCTAGGATTTTTTTTTTTTTGGCCATTGCCTTAAGAGAAACCAGGATAAACACTATATGCATGCTAAAGGATAGTTATTGATTTAATTTTCTATAGTATTGCTTTGACTAAATTGGGTTAATTTTATTTGGAGTACAATGTAAAATGTGGTTGAATTTTGTGAGTTGTTTTAAATAATGAAGTAAAAGAGGTGTCCTCAAGGTCTTTAATTTCAGGGGAGTTTGAATACGATAATTATATAAACAGTGATTATATGACTCATCTTTTTAATATGTCATTTTTGAATGCTCAGATATGCATTAATAACCACTTGTTTTGTGCGTATGCATTATCAGAATGTTTATTATATGCATCATAATCTTTGACAGATTTATAAATAATACTGCATTAATTCTTAGTGTTTTAAAGTCTGTTCACTTGCAAAACTGCAACATAATGTGAAGGGAAAGTTTTTGTTTTGCCCTATTTCTTTTTTTTTTTTTTTTTTGAGACGGAGTTTTGCTCTTGTTGCCCAGGCTGGAGTACAGTGGTGCGATCTCAGCTCACTGCAACCTCTGCCTCTTGGTTCAAGTGATTCTCTTGCCTCAGGCTCCTGAGTAGCTGGGATTACAGGCGCCCACCACCACACCAAGCTAATTTTTTTGTATTTTTAGTAGGGATGTGTTGAGACCAGCCAGGCTGGTCTCAAACTCCTGACCTCAGGTGATCCACCTGCCTTGGCCTCCCAAAGTGCTGGGATTATAGGCGTGAGTCACTGCACCCAGCCTATTTTGCCCTATGTCTAATAGGTGGGGTTTTGAAATCTGTATCACTGATGTTATTTCCTGTAGAAAGCAACACCACCTGTAATTCTGTATAAATATACCTGGTTTTTCCGTATCTGTGTGTTAGGAAATTATAGGATGAACTTTGCAAAGATAGACATTTACATTTTCTCCATCTTTATATGCTTTTGTGAAAGTGCTTTTGGAGAGTCTTAACATTTTTGAGGCTGGGTATGGTGGCTCACACCTATAATCCCAGCACTTTGGGAGACTGAGTTGGGAGGCTCGCTTAAGCCCAAGAGTTTGAGACCAGCCTATGCAACCTAGTGAGACCTCATCTGTACAAATAATTTAAAAAATTAGCCAGGGTGGTGGTGTGCACCTGTGGTCCCAGCTACTTGGGAGGCTGAGACAGAAGGATTGCCTGAACCCAGAAGGCTGAGGATGCAGTGAGCTGTGATTGTTCCACTGTGTCCAGTGTGGCTGACAGAGTGAGACCTTTGTCTCAAAAGAAAAACATTTTTTTCTTTGAGTCTAAAAGATTCTTATTCATTCACTGATAGGGAAAACCTAGTAGAGGTTTAGTGCCTTACTTACTTGATAAGAAAGTAAAATCTTGGGGGAGGCCGACAGGGGGCGGGTCATTTGAGGTCAAGAGTTTGAGACCAGCCTGGCCAACAGGGTGAAACCCCGTCTCTACTAAAAATCCAAAAATTAGTGGATGTGGTGGTGTGCATCTATAATCCCAGCTACTCAGGAGGCTGAGGCAGGAGAATCACTTGACCCCGGGAGGTGGAGGTTGCAGTGAGCTCATGTTGTGTCACTATAGACTCTGTCTTGAAAAAAAAAAAAAAAAAAAAAAAAAGGAAAGAAAGTCAATACTTGGATACTTTCCTTACACTTACACAGCAGGACATGAAGCAAGCCTTGACTGTTATCTAGGTAAGTTATTGAATAAGACAGTCAAACTAAACACTTAGGCAAACACACAAACACACACACACAAATTTATGTTAATAATAATCAGTGGTAGTACCACCTTGCTGGGTGATTTACGTTCTCTCCTCACCCCAGCCTCCTGTGTCTCATTTCCTTGCGTTGACTTTAAGCGATTCTATAAGTTTAGATTTGGGTGAACGTTTTTTGAAGAATACTGCCTCTTTGAAGATGGAATTATAGTGAAAGTGGCATTGTTATTTCTTTTTTTTGTTTGTTTGTTTTTTTTGAGACAGAGTCTCGCTCTGTCACCCAGGCTGGAGTGCAGTGGCGAAATCTTGGCTCACTGCAACCTCCGCCTCCCAGGTTCAAGCGATTCTCCTGCCTCAGCCTGCCGAGAGTAGCCGGGATTATAGGTGTCTGCCACCATACCTGGCTGATTTTTGTATTTTTTGTAGAGACCATGTTGGCCATGCTGGTCTCGAAATCCTGACCACAGGTGTGTCCGCCTGCCTAGGCCTCCCAAAGTGCTGGGATTCTTGGTGCGAGCCACTGCGCCCGACCGCTGTTGTTATTTCTTGTCTCATAATTCATTATACATTTCTGAGGCATTTTGCAGATAGTTTGTACATTCACTTTTAGATATTCTTACAACTATGTTGACTAGAGGTCCCATTTAGCAGAAAGAAACCCTTTGCTTCTTTGGTGATGATACTCTTTCTCTAGTGAAAACACTTAAAAAAAACCCACCATAGTTTTAAGGTTCAGCTTACATTTTTATTTTTTAGGGTGACAATTTGTAAGAACTTTAAAAATTATAATTTGAAACTAGTTTTTGTGCCTTTTTTTTTTTTTTTTTTTAGACGGAGTTTAGCTCTTGTTGCCCAGGCTGGAGTGTAATGGTGCGATCTCGGCTTACCACAGCCTCTGCCTCCTAGGTTCAAGCGATTTTCCTGCCTCAGCCTCCCAAGTAGCTGGGATTACAGGCATGTGCCACCACGCCTGGCTAATTTTGTATTTTTAGTAGAGATGGGGTTTCTCCATGTTGGTCAGGCTGGTCATGAGCTCCCGACATCAGGTGATCTGCCTGCCTCGGCTTCCCAAAGTGCTGAGATTACAGGCGTGAGCCACCATGCCCGGCCGTTTTTGTGCCTTTTTAATGATTGCCTTTTTTGTCTATATCTGCTTTGTGTATAGTAAAGCAGGCACATGCAATATAATACCAGATTTTTATAACGAGTGAATGCGCTAAAACCTATTTAGAATAAGAATAGTCTCTTAAGAGGCCAGGTACAGTAAGTAACTCACACCTTTAATCCCAGCACTTTGGGAGGTCGAGGTGGGGGGATTACTTGAGTCCAGGAGTTCAAGGCCAGCCTGTGCAACATAGCAGGCCCGTCCCAAAAAAAAAATAAAATAAAATATTAGCTGGGTGTGGTGGTACACGCCTGTAGTCCTAGGTACTTAGAAGGCTGAGGGAGGATAGTTTGAGCCCAGGAGATCGAGGCTGCAGTGAGCTGTGATTGTGCCACTGCACTTGAGCCTGGGCAACAGAGTGAAACACTGTCTCAAAAAAGAATAGTCTCTTAAGGAATAATGTCATCTATTTTAGTGTTTACTACGCTCCATGTTGTGATACAGTGTCGCATGGGTTTTGCTGGTCCACAAGAGTCCTAGCTTACCACTAGCTGGGTTGCCTTGGACAAATGAGTTAACTGCTGAAAGCTTTGGTTTTCCTTGTCTGTAAAATGATGATGACGTTAATAGTCAATAGATGTGACAGTGCCACATTCAGTAAATACTAGCTGTTGTTATTTAGTGGGGGTTTCAGAAGTTAGAATATGAATAATATGAAGTTTTTATGACATATTTTCCTAGTAAAAAGATGGAAATTGGAAATTTCTCTGAAAATTATGAAGAGCATAATTTTGCAGCCACAAACGTTTTTCAACCAAAAATTTCAAAGAAGGAGTTTTTAAATATGGTGAATTTAATAGAATAGCTATTCTAAACATCTTCACCTGGAGAGTTGCATCTACTGCATTAGTATCTTGCCATGTTATTTAGTGTAATGCTTTTTATTTTTAATTTATTTATTTTTTGAATAGATAATACAGCCATATGGTTCAAATTCCAAAGGTTACAAAAGGATGTGTAGTAAAAAATTTTCCTTCCATCCCCTCTAGTTTCCCTTCCCAGAAGCAACCAGTCATTATACTCTTGTATAGTAGGTATAGAGATTCTTAAATCCTTGGTTGGATTTAAAATGCAGTGAGCAGCCTAAAATTACGTGAACATTTTGTATGTGTGTATCTATTTTAAAAATGGGGAATCAATAGCATTTTTCAGATTCTCAAAGGGATATCTGACTTAAAACGGGTTAAGATCTATTGATCTAGTTTGTACCTTCGACTAATGATGTGTGTTCCTTAGGCATCCAAGATTTGTGTGTGTGTGTGTGTGTTTTGAGACGGAGGTTTGCTCTTGTTGCCCAGGCTGGAGTGCAGTGGCCCAATCTCGGCTCACTGCAACCTCTGCCTCCCAGGTTCAAGCAATTCTCCTGCCTCAGCCTCCCAAGTAGCTGGGATTACGGGTGTGCACCACCACGCCCGGTTAATTTTGTGTTTTTAATAGAGACGGGGTTTCATCATGTTGGTCAGGCTGGTCTTGAACTCTTGACCTCAAGTGACCCTCCCACTTTGGGCCTCCCAAAGTGCTGGGATTACAGACATGAGCCACCGCACCCGGTCATGTGTGTGTGTGTTTAAAAAATAACCATAAGCTTTACTTTTGAACTGAAAGAACATCTATATGTTAATAGATGTTAAAGTTCAGTTTTAGAACCTTTGAAAAAGTGTGGTAATAATTTTTTTGGGGGGAAGCAATTTTAAGATCTTGCACAAAAGCAATTGCCAAACTGTTATTTTTTTCTTTTTTTTAATATTTTATTATTATTTAAGTTTTAGGGTACATGTGCACAACGTGCAGGTTTGTTACATATGTATACATCGCAAGGACAAAAAAACCAAACACCGCATGTTCTCACTCATAGGTGGGAATTGAACAATGAGAACACATGGACACAGGAAGGGGAACATCACACACCGGGGACTGTTGTGCGGCGGGGGGATGGGGGAGGGATAGCATTAGGAGATATACCTAATGCTAAATGACCAGTTAATGGGTGCAGCACACCAACATGGCACATGTATGGATATGTTTTTTTTTTCTTTTTTTTTTTTTTTTTTTTGAGATGGGAGTTTCGCTCTTGTTTCCCAGGCTGGAGTGCGATGGCGCTATCTCGGCTCTCTGCAACCTCCGCCTCCCGAGTTCAGGAAACTCTCCTGTATTTTTATGTGTGAAAGATTGTACCCAGTTGTAATGAAGAGATAATTTCATTCACTTTTAGGAAGGAATATATATTTTTTAATATATCCTAATAGTTTGCTTCTGTAGCATAGATAAAATTATTGTACAGAGTTTTATGTGGGCCAAAATAAATTGGCCAGGCGCAGTGGCTCACACCTGTAATCCCAGCACTTTGGGAGGCTGAGGCAGGTGGATCACTTGAGGTCAGGAATTTGATACTAGCCAGGCCAGCATGGTGAAACCCTGTCTCTACTAAAAATACAAAAAAATTAGCCAGGTGTGGTGATGTGCACCTGTAATCCCAGCTACTTGGGAGACTGAGGAGAATCACTTGAACTGGGAGGCAGAGGTTGCATCACTGCACTTCAGCCTGGGTGACAGAGTTGAGACTCTGTCTCAAAAAAAAAAAAAAGAAATTGAGAGTCAGTGTACCTGATATATTCATCACTTAAAAGTAGGATAGAAGCTTGCATTCATATTTATCCCATTAAGAACTAATTACTTAATTCTGGCCAGGTGTTGTGGCTTATGCCTGTAATCCTAGCATTTTGGGAGGCCGAGGCGGGCGGATCACCTGAGGTCAGAAGTTTGAGACCAGCCTGGCCAACATTGTGAAACCTTGTCTCTATTAAAAATTCAAAAATTAGCCAGGCATGGTGGCACGCGCCTGTAGTCCCAGCTACTCGGGAGGCTGAGGCAGGAGAATTGCTTGAATCTGGGAGGCAGAGGTTGTAGTGAGCTGAGGTTGCACCATTGCACTTCAGCCTGGGCAACAAGAGTGAAACTCCATCTCAAAAAAAAAAAAAAACAAACCGAAAAAGTTCTTAACTTAGGGTTGATGGATTTCTGGTTGGGACAGTATATATCTGGATGGGCTTCAGGGTTTCTAGACCCTCCTAAAATTATATGTAAAGTTTCTGTGTATGTGCATTCTTTTTTGGAGGAGAGAATTGATTGCTTTCATCAGATTCTCAAAGATTCATCCCTTCCATTCACGTTCTCTCTATAGTTAAGAGTTTTTGGCTTAGACTAAATGGGAATTGTGTTGTTACTATTTGTGAGTATCGTGTTAGCTGCTCTGTGTGCACATATGCATCTACCCTTACCATAAAACACTGTAAGCCATAAACAGCATTCATCATAATGTACATCCGTCCAGGATGTAACCTGGATATTTATATGCAATATTTATATGCAAGACAGGGCATATAAATATTGAAGTGCCAAATGAATGTTCTCATAAGATGAGGTGGTCCTTTTCTACCTAGAATTTTCTTCCCCAACTCCTTATCATTCAAATTTTAGCTCCAGTGGGACCTCCTTGGGTGCTTCCTTGATAACTTTAAAAAACAGTCTTTCGGCCGGGCACTGTGGCTCACGCCTGTAATCCCAGCACTTTGGGAGGCCGAAGCGGACGGATCATGAGGTCAGGAGATCGAGACCATCCTGGCTAACACGGTGAAACCCTGTCTCTACTAAAAATACAAAAACAAAACAAAACAAAACTAGCCGGGCGTGGTAGCAGGCGCCTGTAGTCCCAGCTACTCGGGAGGCTGAGGCAGGAGAATGGCGTGAACCCGGTAGGCGGAGCTTGCAGTGAACCGAGATTGTGCCACTGCACTTCAGCCTGGGCGACAGAGTGAGACTCTGTCTCAAAAAAAAAAAAAAAAAGTCTTTGGGCTGGGTGCAGTGGCTCACGCCTGTAATCCCAGCACTTTGGGAGGCTGAGGTGGGCGGATCACCTGAGGTCAGGAGTTTGAGACCAGCCTGGCCAACATGGTAAAACCTCGTCTCTACTAAAAATACAAAAATTTGCTGGGTGTGGTGCTGCGCACCTGTAATCCCAACTACTCGGGAGTCTGAGGCAGGCAAATCACTTGAACTTTGGAGGCGGAGGTTACGGTGAGCCGAGATCATGCCACTGCCCTCAAGCCTGGGCAACAAGAGTGAAACTCTATCTCAAAAAGAAAAGAAAAAAAAAGTCTTTGCCTGGGCACGGTGGCTCATGCCTGTAATCCCAGCACTTTGGGAGGACGCAGGAGGATCTCCTGAGGCCAGGTGTTCAAGATCAACCTGGGCAACATAGTGAGGCCCCTGTTCCTACTAGAAAATTAAAAAATTAGCTGGAAACGGTAGCATGCACCTGTGTCCTGGCTACTTGGGAGGCCGAGACAGGATGGAGGATTGCTTGCTCTAGGTGACAGCAAGACTCTAGTCTCTTGGAAAAAAGTGTTTGAAGTTTCTATTACTCTGTTGTTTCTTATAATCTGTAATTATTTTATCTTTGTTTGTTCACTTGTCTGATATATCTCCCCTCCCCCATTAAAATACGATCTTCTTCCGTGTAGAAATCTTGTTTTTCTTATCTCTAGGGCTTAGAACAGTGCCTTGTACATAATTGGCATTCAATAAATATTTCTTAGTAAATGAATGAACATTTTTATTTCACATTTAGGTTGTCTTAGTTGACTAATAAGTAATAAAGGCATTTATTTTTCCTTCATAAATATTTAAACACTTTATTTTTTTTTTTTGCAAAACCCAGACCAATTTTATTTAAAAAAAATAAAAATTTAATGCCAATTTTATTTTAACTTATAATTTACACAAAATATAAACTTGTTTAATGAAAACTTTTTATTTTAAAAGGATCACATTGCTGAGTGTCCAATTAAAATCCTGAGTGGGTTTGTGCTTTGGTAATTCTGTATGTTTCAGGTTAAAAACGTAAGTGGTATATTATATAGAGAGAATGGAGTGGATTTTATAGACGACAAACTTAGAGTGATTCCTTTTACTTTGCAAATTCACCACTTTCATTTTACAAAAGTTAAGATGTTAAGTCCAGTGAAATCCCTCTGTTGTGCGTATTTGAGGACTGATTATAGCCTAATCAGATCACCAGACTTTATATAGTTTAAGAGAGAATAGCATATCTGAATATTATAATGGACTTTCAGAGCAGGGTTTTATGGGCAAATGTTCTCTGATTTGTAAAACTTACATTTTATAATAATATTGGCTCATAATAGTAATTAGATTTTGTAGTGCTTGAAAAAGATCAGTAAAGTTTCTAGATATTTCGAATAGGCTAAAGTAGTTCTTTGGTTTGCAAGTGATGACATCCTCTTTTAATACTTAAAAATGGTTTCTACCTTTTGTATTTGAAGATTTTTTTTTTTTGAAAACTTATATGGAATCTTATTTTTATGTTACAGTAGAATGAAGCATAGTTTCCCTCAGTAAGAATGTAGGCCCTGGGGTCACACATACCTGAGTTTGAATTCTGAGTCCACCATTAGAAGCCATTTGACTTTTTTTTTTTCTTTCATTGTCACCTGGGCTGGAGTGCAGTGACGCGATCTCTGTTCATTGCAACCTCCACCTCCTGGGTTCAAGCAATTCTTCTGTCTCAGCCTCCCGAGTAGCTGAGATTACAGGCACCCACCACCACGCCCAGCTAAGTTTTTGTATTTTTAGTATAGATGGGGTTTTGCCATGTTGGCTAGGCTGGTCTTGAACTCCTGACCGTGTGATTCACCCGCCTCGGCCTCTCAAAGTGCTGGGATTACAGGCATTGAGCCACCACACCTGGCCAGAAGCTGACTTCTAAGCCTTGGTTTTCTTATCTCTAAAACTGCGAGAGTAATAGAAGCCATATCATAGAGTCAGATTAAATTCCAGAAGGCAGGTAAAACATTTAGCCTAGTGCTAGATACATTGTATGAGTTGAAGAATATTAACTACTATAATTATAGGAAAAAGTACACAATGGCAAATGTTTACTAACGTCTTTTAGTTGATTTTTGTTCCTTTAACACATTACATGGATTCTTTCCATTTAAGGAAGAAAAATATGGAGTATATACAGCTGTGAGAATTATACTTTTAAAGCAAAAAGGAGAAACTAGTTCTTATGGAACAATCTCAGCATTACTGTTTAGTTAATGTCAGTTTGAGGCAGATTTCTTGTTTCTGGAATCAGAATTTAAAGTGACTAATGTAATTATTTTCAAGGGAAATTCCATTTATGGAGCATTACCAGGTAAAATTATTATTAGATAAACTTTCTTTTTTTTTGAGACAGAGTTTCCCTCTTGTTGCCCAGGCTGGAGAGCAATGGCTTGATCTTGACTCACTGCAACCCCCACCTCCTGGGTTCACGTGATTCTCCTGCCTCAGCCTCCCGAGTAGCTGGGATTACAGGCATGTGCCACCACAACTGACTAATTTTGTATTTTTAGTAGAGATGGGGTTTCACCCTGTTGGTCAGGCTGGTCTTGAGCTGCCAATCTCAGGTGATCTGCCCGCCTTGGCCTCCCAGAGTGCTGGGATTACAGGCGTGAGCCACTGTGCCTGGCCTAGGTAAACTTAATTTGGAAGTTGTTAGGCCGGGTACAGTAGCTCATACCTGTAATCCTACCTAGCACTTTGGGAGGCTGAGGTGGGAGGATCGCTTGAGCCCAGGAGTTCAAGACCAGCCTGGGAAGCATGGCAAAACTCCGCCTCTACAAAAAATAGAAAAATTAGCCAGGTGTGGGGGCATGCTCCTGTTGTCCCAGCTACTCTGGAGGCTAAGGTGAGAGAATCACCTGATTCCGGGAGGTCAAGGCTGCAGCAGTGAGCCAAGATCACGCTGCTGCACTCCAGCTTGGGTGACAGAGTGAGACCCTGTCTCAAAAAGAAAAAGAGAAAGAGAGAAAGAAAGATTGAGGGAGAGAGAGAAAGAGAAAGAGAGACAGAGAGACAGAAAGAGAGAAAGTTGTTTCCCAGGACGGGATCTTCAAACATTTTTGTAATTGCTTACTTCTATCAGAGAATATAACTTCAGCACTCTTGTTGTATTTGTCCTGTTACACAACATTAAAACATACAAACATAGAGATGTTTAAAAAGGATGATATTGAAAAATAAGATATAGAGTTCTGATACTTTTGTGCCTCCATTTCTCTTGCCCATTCCCCAGCACACACACTGGTCTGGAACACAGCTTTGTTTTGATATTTAGATTCAAAGAGAGAACTTTCTCTTTGGGTTTTGAGCCATGTTAGTTTTGCAGCATTTTATTTTGAACCAGCGAAGGACATGAAGAGGGCCAGGCGTGGTGGCTCACTCCTGTAATCCCAGCACTTTGGGAGGCTGAGGCAGGCAGATCACTTGAAGTCAGGAGTTCAAGACCAGCCTGACCAACATGGTGTAACCCCGTCTCTACTAAAAATACAAAAAAAATTAGCCAGGTCTGGTGGTAGGTGCCTGTAATCTCAGCTACTTGGGAGGCTGAGGCAGCAGAATCTCTTGAACCCATTCGGCGGAGGTTGCAGTGAGCCAAGATTGCACCACTGCACTCCATCCTGGGTACAGAGCAAAACTCCGTCTCAAAAAAAAAAAAAAAGACATGAAGAATTGAATGAGAAACTTAGTGTACCTTCTTGAGGTCTTCGCGTAGGCTTTTAAGTTTATTGCACCTTAAGGAAACAAAATCTGAATTGAGGATTTTACCAGTTTAAAGAGTATCACAGGTGGCTCTTTGTTGATGGCTCTTATCTTGTGGTCAGTGGGTGAGTTTTAGAGGGCCCTTGACCCTCTTTAAATTCCAGGGAGTATTTTGTGTCTCTGTGCAGACTGACACTTTTCCGGACAAAGGTAGAGCTTTCATCAGATTCTCAAAGGAGTTTCTCCAAAGGCTAGGAACAGTTGCTTTGGATGGTTGGCATGTTTTCTCACTCAGAGTGGAGACAGAGAATTTGTCATCTCTGTCTGTAGAAGGGAGCTCTCATGACTAGAGGTTTCTTTTCCTGTATGTCTTTCCTGATTTTTGATTCTTTTTGATACCAAATAGAATTTTAAAAGGTATTTGAAGGGAGAAGTTACTACGTGACTGTAGTGTGTGGTTGGCTGGAAAATTTTGATCTTCATCATTTGAAAAATTAAGCGGGGTGAATAGGAATACCAGTGATAAAATTGAGTGTGCCTGTAAAGAAACATTTTTCTGGAATGGCTGTGGACCTGGGAGAATTTGGGAGGAGAAAGTCAGGTTGTTTCTGCTGGTAAAGAAATAGGTTAACAATCAGTGAAGAAGAGATGTCTGTTGGTTTTTCGGTGTGCCAGGCAATGTACCACATGGCGTCTCATTTAAGCCGCACACCCAATACCAAGAACAAGCGATGTTTGCTTTTAACTGAGGGCAAAGTAACTTGCCCACTCGTGCAGAGAGAGCCAGGGGTGGGACCCTAGGCCGGTCTGGCTCTAAAGCTGGTAACTTCCTTGTTGTGGCCGTTAGTCATAAATGTGTGCAGGTGAGAACAGCTAACCGCAATCTTGGTCATACTGTGCTGGGGTGATTTACTAAGATGTTTTTGCAAGTACTCTAAAAATTATGAGGAGACTGAAGATGGTGAGAAAGCAAAGCAGAGAAGAGAAGAATGAGGGGAGCAGCCAGGCCTGCAGCAGCACTGTGGGTGGTGATGGGGAGAGGTGTGGCAGGCCGTGGGCTCTGGGCTCCTCAAGAAGGCTGGCCAGGCTGGGAAGCTGGGCACAAGACACTTCCATGGGCCCCTGTGCAACTCATGCTGTGTCCTGGTGAAGGCATGTCAGTCATGTCAGTCATGGAATAGTAAGGAACAGTTTGGTAAACTGGTAGCATTCTGGCTGCGGTGTCCTTAAACACTCATCCCTCCATCTTTGGGGAACTCACTTATTGTAGGAAAGGGTCTGGGTTGAAGTCTAGGTGATAATCCTAGCTTTATGAACTGAGGTGAGTTATTTAAACATCTTTGGAACTTCATTTTCCCTTTTGGTAAAACGAGATTCATGCTGCCCAGGGTGGTTGTGAGGAGTAAGTGAGGCATTGTGGGTAAACTGCCTGAATAGTGGTTGGCTGCTTAATAAATATGCGTTCCCTCATCTTTCTGTTTGCCATTGATCTTTCTTGAAGTCAGCCCTGTGGACCTGGGTCTTGTTTCAGAATATGCAGTGTTGTGAGAGAAGCAATCTGGCAAAAGTTCATCCGTTATGTAGGCACCATGAAAGACTTTTGTCTCACAGTGACGTTAAATTTTAATTTAATTAATTCAGGGCTGCTTGTGCCTGGAACACTGTTCCAAGCAAAATGTTAAAACATTAAAAAGAACATGTAGCCAATTGAGACTTGGCACCATTTCAGGAAAAGTACTGTCTTCTAATAAGGGAGATATAGACTTGAATTAACCTTTTACTGAAGTGCCCCCAGGAAACAATATCTGGCAATAGTAGGGCATACTCCTCCACCATATCTTATGAGGAAATATAGTGAGAATTCAGAGTAGGTTCAGGCTCCTAAGGGCTGTCTTCTACTAGCAGTGTAGGAATCACAGCTGTTGTGTGCCTTACACATTATAAGCACACAACACTCTTTTTGATTGAATGAGTATTTTGAATGCAAGAATATTTATAGCAAAGGTGAAGAGTTTTTTTGAGGGTAAGAAGACTACTTTTGATCTTTATCTCATCAAATTAATTTTTCAGGAAGATAGGCATGCATCAGAAGGACTGGTGTTTTCCCCCAGTTTGTGAGCAAAAATCAAAAGGACTGGAAGGCAGATTGACACAGGGGACTTTTTAAAGTAGAAGGAAGTTTCAGTATTCCCTGTTCTGTGAGGTGTTCTATACATCCATCTGCACTTGTCTCTCCAACTCCACCTACAACTGATACAACTAACTGGGTTTTTTTTTATTTTTTTGAGACTGAGTCTTGCTCTATTCACCAGACTGGAGTGCAGTGGTGTGATCTCAGCTCACTACAACCTCTGCCTCCTGGGTTCAAGCGATTCTCCTGCCTCAGCCTCCTGAATGGGATTACCGGCATGTGCCACCACGCCTGGCTAATTTTTGTATTTTTAGTAGAGACAGGATTTCTCCATGTTGGTCAGGTTGGTCTTGAACTCCTGACCTCGTAGTCTGCCCGCCTCCACCTCCCAAAGTGCTGGGATTACAGGCATGAGCCACTGCACCCGGCCAACTAACTGGTGTTTTTAATAGTAACCCATCATCTAGAAATAATGCTCATTTCACTTTAAGAAAGTTTAAAGACATTTTAATGAAAAACAGTTTAGATGAAGTTCTGAAACTTATGTTGAATAGAGTTATATTGTATTATATTTACATTTATGTCTTAACATTTTAAAAGGCAGTTCAAGTAACTGGAATTTATTTTAACTGTACTGGTTTAGTGAGATGTTCTAGAAATGGTATATGCTTTAGATACTCTTGGGCTTAGGAGTGGTAGACTGTATTCATATTCTTGAATTATGGCAAGATTTGAATAAAATAAATTATATGCATGTGTTTTTCTTTTTCTTTTTTTTTTTTTTTGAGACAGTGTCTTGCTCTGTCACCCAGGCTGGAGTGCAGTGGCGCGATCTTGGCTCACTGCAAGCTCTGTGTCCCTGGTTCACGCCATTCTCCTGTCTCAGCCTCTCGAGCAGCTGGAACCACAGGCGCCCGCTACCATGCCCGGCTAATTTTTTTTTTTTTTTTTTTGTATTTTTAGTAGAGACGGGGTTTCACCGTGTTAGCCAGGATCGTCTCGATCTGCTGACCGCGTGATCCGCCTGCCTTGGCCTCCCAAAGTGCTGGGATTACAGACGTGAGCCACTGCACCTGGCCACGCATGTGTTTTTCTAAACATATATGAAGCAAACAGCTATGAAAGGAGTCTGCCTAGGACCTGCCTAACTCAGTCTCCTCCAAGGGCCTTAAATTCTCATTTTTATGATTGTTACAGTGGGCTATGCTATTCAGTCCATCTATTCATTCATTCAACACATTTCTGTTGAGCCATATGATACACCAGACACTATTCTGGGAATACAGTGATGAGCATAACAGGATTGGTCTCTGATATTTGGAGAGATAGATATTAATCACCTGAACAGACAAAGATAGAATTCCAGCAATGGCAAGTGCTTTTGGAGAAGTAGGGTGGCCATTCAGGGAAGGTTTCTCAGAGGAAGTGATTATGCTGAGAGAAGAAGACAGGGTGGGTAGGTTGATAAGGTTCTTCTCGGACGGGCGTGGTGGCTCACACCTGTAATCCCAGCACTTTGGGAGACCGAGGCAGGCAGATCATGAGGTCAGGAGATTGAGACCATCCTGGCTAGCATGGTGAAACCCCATCTCTACTAAAAATGCAAAAAATTAGCCGGGCGTGGTGGTGGGCGCCTGTAGTCCCAGCTACTCCAGAGGCTGAGGCGGGAGAATGGCGTGAACCTGGGAGGCGGAGCTTGCAGTGAGCCGAGATTGAGCCACTGCACTCCAGCCTGGGCGACAGAGCGAGACTCCGTCTCAAAAAAAAAAAAAAAAAAAAGATAAGGTTCTTCTCAAAAGACTGTTGTAGCTGGAGATCAGAGACTGGATGGGCTATTAAGGTTTTCTGGGGCCAAATCCTCAAGGCTGAATTAAGACTTTGTCTGTAGGAGTTAGGCGTGGTGGCTCACACCTGTAATCCCAGCACTTTAGGGGGCTGAGGCGGGCGGATCACGAGGTCAGGAGTTCGACACCAGCCTGACCAACATGGTGAAACCTCATCTCTAAAAATACAAAAATTAGCCGGACATGGTGGCACATGCCTGTAATCCCAGCTACTTGGGAGGCCGAGGCAGGAGAATCACTTGAATCCAGGAAGCGGAAGTTGCAGTGAGCCGAGATCGTGTCGCTGCACTCCAGCCTGGGCAACAGAGCAACTCTGTCTCAAAAAAAAAAAAAAGAAGAGAGTTTGTCCTTAGGCCAGGCGTGGTGGCTCATGCCTGTCATCCCAGCACTTTGAGAGGCTGAGGTGGGTGGATCACCTGAGGTCAGGAGTTCGAGACCTCCCTGGCCAACACAGTGAAACCCTGTCTCTACTAAAAATACAAAAAAAAAAAAAAAAAAATTAGCTGGGCATGGTGGTGTGTGCCTGTAATCCCAACTACTCGGGGGGAGAATCACTTGAACCTGGGAGGCAGAGGTTGCATTGAGCAATTGAGCAGAGATCGTACCACTGCACTCCAGCCTGGGTGACAGAACAAGACTCTGTCTCAAGAAAAAAAAAGAGTTTGTCCTTGATCCCAGGAACATTTGTACACCCTCAAATATACAACCACAGAATATATAAATCACCTCTAGATCCCCTACCCAGTCATAAGGAATAATATTTTCCCCTCATGTTTACGTATTTTTTCTTTTTTTTTGAGACGGAGTCTCACTCTTGGTGCCCAGGCTGGAGTGCAATGGCGCGATCTTGGCTCACTGCAACCTCTGCCTCCCAGGTTCAAGCGATTCTCCTGCCTCAGCCTCCCGAGTAGCTGGGACTACAGGCGCCCACCACCACACTCGGCTAATTTTGTATTTTTAGTAGAGATGGGGTTTCTCCATGTTAGGCTGGTCTCGAACTCCCGACCTGAGGTGATCTGCCCGTCTTGGCCTCCCAAAGTGTTGGGATTACAGGCATGAGCCACTGCGCCCGGCCTCTTTTATTTTATTTTATTTTATTTTTTTAAGTGAAAGCAAGTTTATTAAGAAAGTAAAGGAATAAAAGAATGGCTACTCTGTAGGCAGAGCAGCCTGCATATTCTTATATTATACTTTTATTTTTCCATGTGATGATTTATAATAGCATTATGATGGAAGATTACTTTGAGGTAGTCTTATTGTTGGAGTTGGAATTTTAAAAAGTTCTCTTGTCATGGTAACATTGTGCTTATTGTATTTTATGATATTGTGGTTTCCATGAAAACAAGTCACTTCATTGCTTGCCTTTTAAAAATATTGCTAATTTACTTTTAGACCATAAAAATGAAATGTACAACAACAAAAACATCAAGTCTCTTAAAAAAAACTGTAAATAAAATCTGTGTGGGCACTGTGGCTCACCCCTGTAATTGCAGTGATTTGGGAGGCTGAGACGGGAGGATCTCTTGAGGCCAGGAGCTTGAGACCAACCTGAGCAGCAGAGTGAGACCCCTGTCTCTACAGAAGAAAAAAAAAAATTAGCCTGGCATAGTGATGTGTGCCTGTAGTCCCAGCTGCTCCAGAGGCTAAGGCAGGAGGATCCCTTGAGCACAGGAGTTTGAGGCTGCAGTTAGCCATGATTGCACCACTGCACTCCAGACTGGGTGATAGAGTGAGACCAATAAATAAACAAAAAAAAAATCTGGGACAGGAATGTTGGCTTATGCCTATAATCCCAGTGCTTTGGGAGACTGAGGCAGGAGAATTGCTTAAGGTCAGGAGTTTGAGGCTGCAGTGAGCTGTGATTCCATCACTGCAACACAGCCTGGGTGACAGAGTGAGACCCTGTCTCTAAAAAATAAAATTAATAAAATAAAATCTATCTGTAGGCTCAGCTATATGTTCTGTGGATGCCACTGTGTTATTAAAGTACACAATCTTAAGTTTTCATGTGTTTTAATTCCCTATTTTATGAACTACTGCTTGGAATAGTGGGGAACATAATGCAATAGATTTAATTCATTAAGAGAATAGAAGTTTAGAAGATTAGATCTAGAATTATCGTCAGTACCAACTGAAGTTCATTAAATGAGAATGCAAGCAACAGTAAAACCGGAGTTAGGCGAAGCAATTAACATTGGTGGTGTTATGGTTACTGTGAAGACTGGAAAAATAAATAATTGAAAGTATTTCAAATTTGACAAATTGAATGAAGTTAAAAATTGAATCCACCTGCTTGTCACTTGCTAATTTTAAATTTTCCTGAGCTATTATAATTTAAATTATTGAGAATTATCTGCACTGCATTTTGCGGGTGGTGAAAATTGAGTGGAGTGAGTGCTTTTCAGTACCAATGCTTGAAGCGGAACTGGATTTGTGATGGTTTACGTAAGGAAGAAAGCATCATCCATGATTATGTCAGACTCTGACCTGGTAGCGTCTAACAAAATAAATAAAGGACTATAGAGTTTGGGGCTTTTGATAGTCAGTGCTTAAATGATCACTCTTGTACCTAAAGGTTAATGAATTTCCAAGTGTTTTTAGTCATTTCATGGCTAGTCAGACAGTGTGCATTCCTGTGGGCCCGAATCTATATTTAATATCAAAATATTCTTGGTGAAATTATGTTTCTTCACAGTTTTACTTAATGGAATATTCTTTTTCATTTGTGTGTTGATGTAGGGCACTACATCTACATTTCTTGACTAGGAGGGTATCCTATTTTTATTTTATTTTTTTTTTAAGCAAGGCTGGTAATAATTATGTACTGTCATAACAGAATAATTTCACCACCTCAGGGTGTCATAGTTAGCAATTGATACTCATTTGTGCCCACAGATGCGAGGATAGTTGACCAGTTCTCTGCCTCTTAAATAATACATATTTTTTGAGTCATAAGACTTGGGTTTCAAGTGGATCCTGTAAAGTTGATCTCTTTGTATGCTACGTTTAGGGAAGTGAGTGTTTGTTTTTAAAAATCTATTTAGTTCATCCATAGACTAAATTGTTTAAGCAAAACAATATATCACTATATATTATATATTAGGTTTGCTATTGAGCTCTAAAAAGCATTCAGAAAGAATTTTTGAGTGAAGTAACATTTGGAAGCTGTCAAAGTTAGTACATTACTGAACCGAAGGATTAGCCTAGCCAAACGTGAGCTGCTTTGCTCTATGACAGATGTGAAAGCATTGTGTTCACCTGTCTTCCCAGCTGGTGTGTGTTGAGATGGGGAGGTTGGAGATTGGGGAATTGGACGTGTGTGATGATCTTAGTATCTTGGCTGTGAAACATCGGGATTGGTGGTGTTTGCCACATGTAGGAAATAGGTTGATGATACGTGGACAGATAGAAAATAGCTATTAACCTAGCACCTTTCATTCAGTGGGAGCATTGAAAAGTCTTCTAAACAAAATCCAAAGAAGTTGCTAGGAGTTTTGTAAAAGTATCTTTGCAGCAGGTGGCTTAGAATATGAATTCCATGTTGTGTTAAACATTTTTTCTTCATCTGTGAACTTTTACTTAAAGCTATTTTTATGAACTGAAATTGTGGATTTGTTGTACGCATGCAATTTTGATTAGCAATGAAACCTGTATTTAGTCTTTATTCTTAGATTTTTTCTTTTTATTCCTCATGGGAAGTTGTGGTTATTACAATGCCCAAAACACTCATTTCTCATTCTTATCTCAAGATAATGAGGGTCGTCATTGACATGTCTTCAGTTTCTGTTGAGATAAGAAAATGTATTCACCCTTGTGGAATTTTCCTTTCATAAGTAATTTAAATAAAATAAGTGGCTATGCCGGGTGTGGTGGCTCACGCCTGTAATCCCAGCACTTTGGGAGGCTGAGGCGGGCGGATCAGGAGGTCAGGAGATCGAGACCATCCTGGCTAACATGGTGAAACCCCGTCTCTACTAAAAATACAAAAAACTAGCCAGGCGTGGTGGCGGGCGCCTATAGTCCCAGCTACTTGGGAGGCTGAGGCAGGAGGATGGCGTGAACCTAGGAGGCGGAGCTTGCAGTGAGCCAAGATTGCGCCACTGCACTCCAGCCTGGGCGACAGAGCAAGACTCTGTCTCAAAAAAAAAAAAAAAGTAAAATAAAAATAAAAATAAGTGGCTATGACTGGGTACAGTGGCTCACACCTGTAATCCCAGCACTTTGGGAGGCCAAGGCAGGTGGATCATGAGGTCAGGAGTTTGAGACCAGCCTGGCCAACATGCTGAAACCCCATTTCTACTAAAAATACAAAAATTAGCCAGGCGTGGTGGCAGGCGCCTGTAATCCCAGCTACTTGGGAGGCTGAGGCAGGAGAATTGTTTGAATCCGGGAGGCGGAGGTTGCAGTGAGCCAAGATCACACCAGCCTGGGCTACAGAGTGAGACTCTGACTCAAAAAAAAAAAAAAAAAAAGTGTCTGTGAATGATAATGTTCACAAAAACAACATTATGTGTATTTGAAGTAGGTATATAATGAGGGAAACCAAGGCTCCAAGAAATCACTGACAGTGCAGAATTCAGTAAGTGTGATTGAATTGGAATGTCAATCAGAATTGTTTTCCAAGTTATCTTCTTGACTTGGTAGATGCTGAAGTTTCTATTCTACCTCAAGTTCTTACTTTTTATTCTAAATAATTTGAATAATTCTCAAAGACTCTGAAGCGAAAGCTTCAATCAGAGGAGGGTATTTCAGTTGTGTATACTGTTTGACTTCAACTTTATTGAAGCTTGAGATAGTGTCCTGTATAGTTGTTTATTTTCTCCCATCTGTTAACATTTTTGACATTTATTTTTTTCTTCTGTTTTCCCCTCTCTAAGTAGTTTTGCAGGTGGGCTTGCTTAGGGTTGTACAGAGGTATCGCCAGGTCAGAAACACAGAAGTGGCATGGGAAGCTAGGGAGACTGAAGATAAAGACACAGAGATATTGCATGTTCAGCAGGGTAGAGTTATGAAAAGAGGGATAGGTTTGGGAGCTAGGCAGAAATCTTAGAATTCTAGTCAATTTTCCTTGTAAGCTGGGTGACTTTGGACAGATGACCTTCTCACAGCCTCTGTTTGCTTATCTGTAAAGTGGTGATAATATCGTCTACCTTGCAGGATTCATTTTAGAGGTGATATATGTGAAATGCCTAGAGTAGCAGCTAACACATGATAGGCGCTTGGTAATTGACAGTTGTCATGATATTTCCATCTTTGAGGTCAGGGAAATGGTCAATATTCCATGTCCATTTACGATTGCATTCTTGCACTCTAGGATAGTGCCCCCCTCATCTTCAATGCTTAGAGTACCTGCTGAGGGAAACCCTCCTTTCAGGCAGGAAAGGAATTCTTTTTTTTTTTTTTTTTTAATTAAGTATTTATTGATCATTCTTGGGTGTTTCTCGGAGAGGGGGATATGGCAGGGTCATAGGATAATAGTGGAGAGAAGGTCAGCAGATAAACACATGAACAAAGGTCTCTGGTTTTCCTAGGCAGAGGTCCCTGCGGCCTTCTGCAGTGTTTGTGTCCCTGGGTACTTGAGATTAGGGAGTGGTGATGACTCTTAAAGAGCATGCTGCCTTCAAGCATCTATTTAACAAAGCACATCTTGCACCGCCCTTAATCCATTTAACCCTGAGTTGACACAGCACATGTTTCAGAGAGCACGGGGCTGGGGGCAAGGCCATAGATCAACAGCATCCCAAGGCAGAAGAATTTCTCCTAGTGCAGAACAAAATGGAGTCTCCTATGCCTACTTCTTTCTACACAGACAAAGTAACAATCTGATCTCTCTTTCTTTTCCCCACATTTCCCCCTTTTCTTTTCAAAAAAACCCGCCATCGTCCTCATGGCCCGATCTCCATGGTCGCTGTCTCTTTGGAGCTGTTGGGTACACCTCCCAGACAGGGCGGCCAGGCAGAGGTGCTCTTCACTTCCCAGAGAGGGTGGCCGGGCAGAGGCGCTCCTCACTTCCCAGACGGGGTGGCGGGGCAGAGGCGCTCCTCACTTCCCAGACGGGGCGGCTGGGTAGAGACGCTCCTCACTTCCTCCCAGACGGGGTGGCAGCCAGGCAGAGGTGCTCCTCACTTCCCAGACGGGGTGGCGGGGCAGAGGTACTCCTCACCTTCCAGACGATGGGCGGCCGGGCAGAGGCGCTCCTCACCTCCCAGACGGGGCAGCCGGGCAGAGGGGCTCCTCACCTCCCAGACGGGGCGGCCGGGCAGAGGCGCTCCTCACTTCCCAGAAGGGGCAGCTGAGCAGAGGCGCTCCTCACTTCCCAGATGGGGCAGCTGGGCAGAGGTGCTCCTCACTTCCTTCCAGACGGGGTGGCGGCAGGGCAGAGGCGCTCCTCACCTCCCAGAGGGGGCGGCCGGCAGAAGCGCTCCTCACTTCCCAGACGGGGCGGCCAGGTAGAGGCGCTCCTCACTTCCAAGATGGGGTGGCCGGGCAGAGGCGCTCCTCACTTCCTCCCAGACGGGGTGGCGGCCAGGCAGTGGCGCTCCTCACCTCCCAGACGGGGCAGCCGGGCAGAGGCGCTCTTCACTTCCTCCCAGATGGGGTGGCGGCCGGGCAGAGGCGCTCCTCACCTCCCAGACGGGGCGGCCGGGCAGAGGCGCTCCTCACCTCCCAGACGGGGCGGCCGGGCAGAGGCGCTCCTCACCTCCCAGACGGGGCGGCCGGGCAGAGGCGCTCCTCACTTCCCAGACGGGGCGGCCAGGTAGAGGCGCTCCTCACTTCCCAGATGGGGTGGCCGGCGCTCCTCACTTCCTCCCAGACGGGGTGGCGGCCAGGCAGAGGTGCTCCTCACCTTCCAGACGGGGCAGCCGGGCAGAGGCGCTCCTCACTTCCTCCCAGACGGGGTGGCGCCGGGCAGAGGTGCTCCTTACCTCCCAGACGAGGCGTCCGGGCAGAGGCGCTCCTCACCTCCCAGACCGGGCGGCCGGGCAGGGGCGCTCCTCACTTCCCAGAAGGGGCGGCCGGGCAGGGGCGCTCCTCACTTCCCAGATGGGGCGGCCGGACAGAGGTGCTCCTCACTTCCTCCCAGACGGGGTGGCGGCCGGGCAGAGGCGCTCCTCTCTCCCAGACGGGGCAGCCGGGCAGAGGCGCTCCTCACTTCCCAGAAGGGGCCGCTGGGCAGAGGTGCTCCTCACTTCCCAGATGGGGTGGCCGGGCAGAGGCACTCCTCACTTCCTCCCAGACAGGGTGGCGGCCAGGCAGAGGTGTTCCTCACCTCCCAGACGGGGTGGCCGGGCAGAGGTGCTCCTCATTTCCTCCCAGACGGGGTGGCGGCCGGGCAGAGGCGCTCCTCTCTCCCAGACGGGGCAGCCGGGCAGAGGCGCTCCTCACTTCCCAGAAGGGGCCGCTGGGCAGAGGTGCTCCTCACTTCCCAGATGGGGTGGCCGGGCAGAGGCACTCCTCACTTCCTCCCAGACAGGGTGGCGGCCAGGCAGAGGTGCTCCTCACTTCCTCCCAGACGGGGTGGCCGGGCAGAGGTGCTCCTCACTTCCTCCCAGACGGGGTGGCGGCCGGGCAGAGGCACTCCTCACTTCCCAGACGTTGGGCGGCCGGGCAGAGGCGCTCCTCACCTCCCAGACGGGGCGGCCAGGCAGAGGCGCCCCTCACTTCCCAGACGGGGCGGCCAGGCAGAGGCGCTCCTCACTTCCCAGACGGGGCGGCCGGGCAGAGGGGCTCCTCACATCCCAGACTATGGGCGGCCAGGCAGAGACGCTCCTCACTTCCTAGAAGGGGTGGCGGCGGGGCGGAGGCTGTAATCTTAGCACTTTGGGAGGCCAAGGCAGGCGGCTGGGAGGTGGAGGGTTTAGCCAGCGGAGATCACGCCACTGCACTCCAGCCTGGGCAACATTGAGCATTGAGTGAGCGAGACTCCGTCTGCATCCCAGCACCTCAGGTGGCCCAGGCGGGCAGATCACTCGGGGCCAGCAGCTGGAGACCAGCCCCCGTGAACACGGCGACACCGCGTCTCAACCAAAAATACAAAAACCAGTCCAGCATGGCGGCGCGCGCCTGCAATCCTGGGCACTCCGCAGGCCGAGGCAGGAGACTCACAGGAATTCTTCGTGTATTTAAAACAGTGCTGATTCTTACTATAGTATCGCTTCTTACTCATTATTTTTTCTTTTCTGGTTTGCATCTTAAATATTCTTCTAGAGAGTTTCTCTCTCTTTTTTTTTGAATGAAGAGAGTTTTTGTGTAATGTAGTGTAATAAACTGAACATAGCTTTAAAGGTAGAGATTTATGATTATGGCTTGCTCTGGTTAGCAGGCAAGGTGTTGCTTTGGACAGAGCATAGTCTGTGGAAGACCCATGAGTATCATAGGTGGCCAAATGCTTTGAAAGACTCTGGGCGTAAGGTTCCTTTTCTGGTTTTATCATCAATCTTTTCAGTTGTGACTGAGAGCTGGCAGTGTCTGGCATGTAGGAGGTGTGGAATAAGTGTTTATTGAATGAATAAATATGATGATATTCAGATATAAAGATTTAGTGGGGTCTAAATTTATTGGGTAGTATTTATTTGATTCGATTTGGAGAGCGGAAATAGTATACAAACATTAAGTGACTTTGGTGCAGACTTGACAATAAAACAAACTCAGTTTCCTGTCATATCTGGGGCTTAGACTGGACAGACATTTGCTGGTTCACAAGAATTGCTGCTGGCATTAACCTGGCACTTTGCAGCTCTCCTTGAAATATGCCATAGAAAACATTGGGCTGGAGCCCAGGACCTAAAGAGCATGGTACCTTTGTGTCTGGGGGATGTGCAAGTGGAAGAGTGAGCTGCGGGAGAGAGTGTGATATTCTAGTCCTTTCTCTTACCCTGGCCCCTCTTGCCTTATAGGGATTCATATCAGCTCAGAGGCCCCAGTTCTGGCTCATCACAATTAATGAAAGATAAGTGCTATATAAGTTCCTCCTCTGGTCTTCTGTGTAGTTTCCCTTCCACTCAGATGGACTCCCAGGCTCTCTTTATTTTTGTTTGATGTGTGTTCAGGAAATATAAAAAGCTTATTTTAATTCTAGCTTTAAGTAAACAATTAGAAAGGAAAATTTCTGTTTGTTGTTGCAGGAACCCCTCCCCACCTCTATCCCCTGCCTCCCAACCTCTATAATTGGTTCTTTTTTTTTTTTTTTTAATATGCAGGAAGTGCATTTTAGGTTCTCCATGTTTTTAGCCCTTCATTAGTGTGTATAATTAAGAGGTAACAGGATTTGATGTGGTTTTCTAAAGTTTTATGTAACATGAGATGCACACTTAGTGAGTGGTTCATATTTTTGAAAGATCATACAGTATTTGAGGGGAGATTTTCTTTTACTGGAACCTCATTTTCTAAGCTCTTCATTTTGCTGGGCATAATTTGATAAGACTTAGTCTATCTTTGTCCTTTTTACTTGAAGGCGATGCAGTGTGTATTTTGAATACACCAGTGCATGATCCTGAGAGGCCTTTCTTTGGTGAGTGTATCTTCAGAAACAGAGATAATCAGGATCCATCTTCAGGAATTTTCTTTCTTCCTGAAGACTCATTTCCACATGTCAAATATAAACTAGGCCTATAAACTCTAGTGAGTGGTTTCATTTAACCATCCAGTTTCTGTTTCAGTTCCAAAAAAGGTAATTTTTCCCCCCAGCTATTAAATTGCTGGGTTTTGTTGTTGTTGTTGTTGTTGTTTTCTTGGTGGGGGGGCAGGGGAGTGGAGAGCGGGGTTTTCCACTGCTGCTGTTCTCTTTGGTGATAGGTGATGAGATGTTTCAGAAATCAAGCCATCTTGATACTAGTTGTTTAAAACTCAATATATAATACCAACGTTAGGTTTTTACAGAGTTTGGAAAGCTTGTGACAGAACATTTATAGGTAGGGAGGATTCTACTTAATTTATAGGGGTAGCTTGGAAGATATGTTTTAGTTTTCAAAATTATAGTATGTGACAATTAACTTTGTTTTTAAAAATTTTTTATTTTTTATATTACATTAGTTATCATAAGTAACAACAATTAATTTGGAAAAGAGAAATGGCCTAGAAGGAGATACGAGGAAACTTAACACTGGTCATCTTTGGGAAATAGGAATGGAAGGTTTCACTTTCTATCTTAAAATTAAAAAAATTAATTAAAAACAGAAGGGTAGTTATGTGTCTCAAATCTGCCTTTCCAATTAATAGAAAGTAACAACTACTGAGAAGAAAAATGATATCTATGAACATTGGTGATCATCACATTAAGCCTTTGTATGATCACTTACAGAGTCTACCAGAGACTTTCAATACAGCATAAATGCTTTTACTCTTAAGTATTATTTGTGGTATGTATGTTTGTCCTTCTATCCTTCCATCCACCCATCATCTATCTACCCAGCTATCTGTATCTGCTAAGGAAGAGAAGTGCAGCTTGGTTTCTTTTCTATAAGGAAATAGCGTAACCGTTCCTCTATCTAGATGATCTTGAAAGAGCATATTATTTTTGATGTTTGGCAGGAGGGTAAAGTACTTAGTAATTTTCAAAAATGGTGTGTGGGACATTGAAAAGATAAATTGTATTGGTGTGAAATCTTTTATTTTCAGTGTTCTGAGATTCTTTTTTTTTTTTTTTTTTTAATGACAGAGTCTCGCTCTATCGTCCAGGCTGGAGTGCAGTGGCACAATCTCAGCTCACTGCAACCTCTGCCTTCCAGGTTCAGGCGATTCTCCTGTCTCAGCCTCCTGAGTAGCTGGGATCACAGGGGTGTGCCACTACGCCCGGCTAATTTTTTGTATCTTAGTAGAGATGGGGTTTCACCATGTTGGCCAGGCTGGTCTCAAACTCCTAATGTTGTGTGATCCACCCACCTTGGCCTCCCAAAGTGCTGGGATTACAGACGTGAGCCACCACACCCGGCCGAGATTCTTATCTTGGTAATTTTTTGCACAGAGAACTCAGCTCTCTATCGTACCACATTTTAATGAGCTGCACGGTGATTTATGACTTGTGCTCTTTCCTTTTCTAATCAGCTCATCAACACCATACCCATTCTATGTCAGTTTACTTTAGAATTGAAATTTTGCCTTTTGTATAATGCTGTTAGGTGGTTTGCATTGGATTTGGGGGATAAATAGATTTTGAATCAGCTTTTGCTGCTTAACAAACCACTCCAAAACTTGGTGGCTTAAAACAACAGGCATTTATTTAGTTCACCATTTTGTGGTTTGGCAATTTAAGCTGGGCTCAGCTGTGTGGCGGTTCTCTTCTCCTCTGGGCTCACTCATGAACGTCCCGTCAGATGGATAGTCTCACATCTGTGATGGTTGGCCAGGGTTACAGGGACGCCTGGGCTTTGTGAGTCTCATCATCCAGCCGGTTAGCCTGGGCTTCTCCACATGGTGGCTTATGGGGTTCTCTAAAGCCTGTGCTTCTCCACGTGGTGGCTTATGGGGTTCTCTGAAGCAGTAAGAGAGGGCGAATGCAAATGCTTAAGAACTTTTCAAATCTCTGTTTGCATCATGTTTGCTATTGTCCCACTGGCCAAAGTGAGTTACAAGGCCAGCTAAAATTCCAAGGATGGAGAAAGACTCTGCCTCTTTGTGGGAGGAGCTATAAAATTATACTGCAGTGGCATGAACACAAGGAGGGAAAGAATTTGTGGCCATTTCTGCAATCTGCCATAAATGTACTTGGGACTTCCCACCTTGGTTCAATGGATATTGTCTTTATTTTGAAATATGTCTAGAATCCAGCCACTTCTCACTATCTTCTCTGCTTCCTTTGCTACCTCCTAGTCCAAACCACTATCATCTTTTGCCGCCCAACAGGTTTCCTGCTGCTTCCACCTTTTCCCCTGTGTTCTACACAGCAGCCAGAGCAAGCTTTTAAAAACAGAAGTCAGATTATGTCACTCCTCTGTTCAAAACCTTCCACTGGCTTCTCATTTCATTCAGAGTAAAATTTAAATTACTTTCTGAGTCTACAAAACTTTACATGATGTGGCTCTTTCTTTGACCTCATCTTAACTCACTGCTCTCAGCCACACTCCCTCCTTGCTGTTTCTCAAACACACTAACAGGCCATAGGGCTTTGCATTTGTGGTTTTCTCTACCAGATACTCAACGTGTCTCCTTCCTTTACTTCTTTAAGGTCTCTGTTTATATGTCACCTTCTCAGAGAGGCTGTCAATGATACACTACATAAAATAACATTCTTGCTTACCAGTCTCTGGCTTGCTGTATTTTACTCCTTAGCACTTATCACTACCTGACAATTGTTTATTTTCTATCCCCTCCAGTTAGACTGCATGCTCCATGAGGGCAGTGACCTTGAGTATTTTGTTTGCTGTTTATCCCCAATGCCTAGAACAGTGCCTAGTGCAGGGTGTATGCCACCTAAGCCTCAGCAGAATCACTGTCCAGTGACATTCATCACCTGGTCTTAGTGGTGGCTCTTCCCTAGAAGTGAGGTGAGGTCTGTGTCCCATTGTTGCTGTGCTAGAGGCAGCTGATTTCCTCCTATTCGTTGATGCTCAGCTGGACCGGTGTTGTGATATTTAAGGAAAGTTTCATCCTATCCCCTTTTGCCAACAAAATTTTAATTTGATGACTTTGTGGTCATTTTTCTTTATAAATACCCATCTTCATGGATTTAAATATATAATCATTGTACGCTTATGGTTTACATAAATACGACTATTCATGTGTTTTTTTTTTGAAGAGGGTGGCACATGGAGCGAACCCTTTTTACTTAGGCATGGATGCTCAGGTAGTGGTGTTGATGCCTTCTTTGTGTACTCTTGAAATTCCTGCAAGCTCCCAAACCTTTTTATACTCAGATCTACGTACCAAATTGCTCAGGTCCCAGTGGGCCAGACTTCTGCTGAGCGTTAGCTAACTCAGGGACAGAGTTGCTGTCCTTCAAGTATAATTTGTCTCTCAGATGGCTTTCCCATAGCTGATTCTCAGGCTTTGAATATGGATTCTGTTAGTCCACAGGCATTGACTCCATTTGCAGGTGTGTGTTTGTAACATATAGTCAAACCTCTAACATTTGGAATAATGAGATGAGATGGGAATGAGTGGGAGGAAGGGCAGTCTGGTTTAGTGAAATATCTGATGCACAGAATATTTAAAATTAGGCCTGGCACAGCGACTCACGAGGCCTGTAATCCCAGCACTTGGGGAGGCCAAGGCGGGTGGATCACTTGAGGTCAGGAGTTCGAAACCAGCCTGGCCAACATGGCAAAACCCCGTCTCTACTAAAAATACAAAAATTAGCTGGGTGTGGTCGTGCACATCTGTAATCCCAGCTACTCGGGAGGCCAAGGCACGAGAATCGCTTGAACCTGGAGGCAGAAGTTGCAGTGAGCCGAGATCACGCCACTGCACTCCAGCCTGGGTGATGGAGCAAGACCCTGTTTCAAAAAAAAAAAAAAAAAAAAAAGGAATATTTTAAAATAAAGGTAATTGTATGATTTTTAAATTGTAGCTCATGTCATAGACTAAGATACAACTGGGGTATGAGTCCCATAAGCAACTGTAATGGAAATATTTGCAGTCTACACAGGCCTAGAGAAGAAGTGAAGGATTTTAAGCAGCAAAGTCTGTGTAAGAGTTACTTGACTCAGACTTTGAAGGCTAAAGAACTAGATAAATCTAATTTCTTGAAACCTTTGATTTGAAAAAGTTACTGATTTTTATATTAATGGACCTGAAGATGTTCAGGTGCAGATTAACTTGTACTTGATTAGAATCACATTCTTCAACTATAAAATAGAAATTTTACAGTGGAAAAGCTGAGACATGTGATTTCTCTGCCTGGCTTCTTCTGGACCTTAAGGTAACTTTCACTGGAGATGTCTCCCATTCCAGAAGTGGAAATTTATGTTTTGCTGCCCAAAAGCTGGTTGAATTAGAAAGCTGGAAAGCAAAGCAAGAGAGAGCTTTAAATATTTAGTGGAACAAGGGTGCTGATAATGACAGTCGGGATTGTGGGGCTCTTCTGGACTCTGGCTTCTTATGAAAGAAAGGGTTAAGAACATCCCCTTTTGGGGAAGACAAGCTAGGACTTCAGTCCAGTTTTGCTGTTTACTATTGGAGTGATCTTAGATAAGTTATTTAACCTCTCTATGCCTCAGTTTCCTTGGTGGTAAAAAGGGGAATATTGAGAGAGTTCATACCTTAGAGTTGTAAGGATTCAGTGCAGTGATACATGGAAAAGGCTTATTGTAGATGCTCAGGAAATGTTAGCTAGTATATATAGAAGGCATATTTTCTGAAGAATTCAGGAAAATGATACCAGAAGGGCTTAAATGGGCACCTAGGACACAGTTTTATGTGCCATTGTGGTCCCTATGAAACTAGCCAATATATGCAGTTGTTTTGTGAGAGTGACAGAACAAAGAGTGACAGGCAGAGGGAGGGGGTTGCCATAGCATTGGGGTAAACAAGTGAGCCGCATGGTCTAGAGAGGAAAGCATTTGTGTGCACAGTGGCTCCAAAGAGGTGTGTGAGGTGTGCGAGGAGGGAAGAGCACACACTTGGTAATGGGGGCCTGAGAGCTGCAGGGGCTGGAAGAGAACACTCGTGTGTGTAGAAGTGTGTGTGGGGGTGGGAAGGAGGGTGGAGTGAGGGTTTATGGGCTTGGATCAGGCTATTACATTGGATCCCAAAGGCATTAGGTGCCACTCAAGCTGGATCTCTACAAAGGGGAATCATACAAACTGAGGCTCCAGAAGAAAAGAGTTCTGTGGGTTTATGATAAATCCCTAGGGTCAGGCTTCTCAGACTTATCTAATCAAGTGCCCCTAGGCATAAGAGAATTACCCTTGCTGGGGCCGGTTGCGGTGGCTCACGCCTGTAATCCCAGCACTTTGGGAGGCCAAGGTGGGCGGATCACAAGGTCAGGAGATGGAGACCATCCTGGCTAACATGGTGAAACCCCTTCTCTACTAAAAAATACAAAAAGTTGGCCGAGTGGTGGCGGGCGCCTGTAGTCCCAGCTACTTGGGAGGCTGAGGCAGGAGAATGGTGTGAACCTGGGAGGTGGAGCTTGCAGTGAGCTGAGATCACACCACTGTACTCCAGCCTGGGCGACAGAACAAGACTCTGTCTCAAAAAAAAAAAAAAAAAGAGAATTACCCTTGCTGCAGTTATTTTGAAGTCTTGTTTTTTTTTTTACTTTAAAAATTCGGAGATTTTTGCATTTCATAATGTATTTGTTTCTTTTCATTCTAAACATTGGTGTTTTTAGTAAAGTTAATTGTACCAAGGGAGAAGTGCCATGTTTATCTCATGGCTTCTAAAAGGAACCCACACTGCCCTTCTGAGATTAATCCAGGAGCAAGGTAATTAACAGTTAGGGTAGTTGGATGCCAGGAAAGACAGAGGTCTTTAGAAGGGGCCTCGTACTCACAGCAGGTAGGCAGTTGGTATTCCCTCATTGCTGCTTCTAGGCCTTTAAGGCCCCAAATCCTTTCTGTAAGGCAACTTGTGAGTTTTTGAAGACCCACTGATGGTCCTTTAGTGCTCACTACTTACCCAGGCTACTGAGATCCTCCCCTGTGCCCCCTGCAGCAGTCGCCTGGGACAGGAAGTAATGGGTGCATTTAATACTCTTGTCCCAGGCCGGGCGCCGTGGCTCACACCTATAACCTCAGCACTTTGGGAGGCTGAGGCGGGGGATCACTTGAGGCCAGATTTTCAAGGTTCCTCCATGTTGTCGCATGTGTCAGCACTTCATTCCTTTTTGTGGCTGAATAACATTGCATTGTGCCACATTTTAAAAATCCGTTTATCAGTTGATGAACATTTGGGTTGTTTCTGCTTTTTGGCTATTATGGATAATGCTGTTATGAACATTCATGTACAATTTTAGTGGACATACTTTCAGTTACCTTGGGTAAATATTATACCTGGGAGTGGGATTGCTGGGTCATTTGGTAACTCTGTTTTAACTTTCTGAGATATTGCCAAACTGTTTTCCACAGCAGCTCCACCATTTTACATCCCCACTAGGAAGGTATGAGGGATTTAATTTCTCTACATCTTTGCCAACACGTGTTATTTTCTCTCTTTTTGATGATAGTCATCTTATTGGGTGTGATTTGCATTTCCTGGATGGCTGATGATGTTGAACATCTTTGCATGTTCTTACTGGCCATTTGTGTATCTTCTTTGGAGAAATGTCTATTCACATCCTTTGCCTACTTTTGGATTATCTTTTTGTTATTATTATTATTACTTTTTTCTTTTTTGAGACGGAGTCTTGCTCTGTTGCCCAGGCTGGAGTGCAGTGGCGCAATCTCGGCTCACTGCAAGCTCTGCCTCCCGGGTTCACGCCATTCTCCTGCCTCAGCCTCCTGAGTAGCTGGGACTACAGGCGCCCGCCACCATGCCTGGCTAATTTTTTTGTATTTTTAGTAGAGACGGGGTTTCAGCGTGTTAGCCAGGATGGTCTAAATCTCTAGACCTTGTGATCCACCCACCTTGGCCTCCCAAAGTGCTGGGATTACAGGCTTGAGCCACTGTGCCCAGCCTATCTTTTTTGTTATTAAGGTGAAGAATTCTTTTTATGTTCTGGGTATAAGTCCCTTATCAAATATATGATTTGCAAATATTTTCTCCCATTCAGTGGGTTGCCTTTTCTTGATGGTACCCTTTGAAGCATGCAAATATTTACATGCTCAGAAAATATTTGTCAAAGAATGAATGAAAGAAACACTACCTTTTATTGAAAGCCTTGCCTGACTTTACACAACGTTGTCATTTTGTCTCTTGGATACCTAGGGTGTATATATTTTTTTCATATTGATTATAATACTCCCCACATTGCTTTGTAATTTATTTGTAGTATTTTCTCCCTCACCCAATGATACCTTGGGAGGCAGGTGCCATATCTACTATGTTCCTAACTGAGTTCCTGGTGTGAGTAGTAGGGTAGTATGTGACGGTCACTGAATGTTGCCTGAGTGAATGCATGGATTTCTCTGTGGAACTCTGTCAAGTGAAAGAGGGGTTGCAGCTGGTCCAGATTGTTGGTCTTCAGTTTTTATGAACCAGCTTAGATTCAGATTGTAGAGTGTGTGCAGAAGGCTGTGATTCTCCAGCTTGCAGTCCATACTTTATCAAGGACTGCTTGGAGGCAGATGAGCTTGAAGAACTCAGCCTCCTTGCATGGGCTTCTTAGTGTGGGGAAGGGGTGGGGAGAGCAGAGTGAATGGCGAAGTGTTCAGTGTGTGAGCAGGTTGTCATTATTAATGTATCATAATAACCACAGTGTTTATGTGGATTTCTTCAATTTTAAAGTGGTCATTACCAAGGTTAATTATCTTCTTAACCTTAGAGGTGTAAAGCTGCTTTTGGCATCTTTGGAAACTTCTTTTGGAGCTACCAGATTAGATGGTCTTAGTATTTATTTATTTATTTGACAGAGTCTCACTCTTTCCTCCAGGCTGGAGTGCAGTGGCATGATCTTGGGTTATTGCAGCCTCGGCTGCCGGGGTTCAAGCAAGCATGTCTGGCTAATTTTTGTATTTTTATTAGAGGCAGGGTTTCACCATGTTGGCCAGGCTGGTCTGGAACTCCTGACCTCAAATGATCTGCCTGTCTCGGCCTCCCAAAGTACTGGGATTACAGACATGAGCCACCATGCCTGGCCGGTCTTAGTAATACTTTAAGATTTCTTTCAGCTCTAAGATTTCATGACTCAAAACTTTGTCTTCCCCATGAAATCTTTCTTGATTACTTTAGTCCTTAATGATCCCCATCTTCTTAACCTAAGTCATGCAAGACATATTTATGTGAACAGCATGGTATCATTCATTCATTCAGCAAACATTGCATTAGGAACTTGGCTAGATGCTGGAGTGACAAAGATGACCAAGACAGCATTTTTTTATACAGTGTTTATTGAACACATATTTTATGCTATGCCCTGGGGGTAAAGGGTGACTAAGACGTGTAAGGCGCTTGCATTCTACAGGCCATTGCTTTTCATGGGTGTAGGTTTTCTCTCCCCAGTTAGACTGTAAGCCTTATTTTTTGTATTTCATTCCCCCACACATCTAATACAATGAGTAAATAGTTTCTCAAGCAGTACTTGATTGACTTCTTTTTCCTCTTTTTTTTTTTTTTTTTTTTGAGGTGGAGTCTCACTCTGTCGCCAAGGCTGGAGTACAGTGGTGAGATCTCAGCTCACTGCAACCTCCGCCTCCTAGGTTCAAGCCATTTTCCTGCCTCAGCCTCCCAAGTAGCTGGGACTATAGGCGTGAGCCACCACGCCTGACTAATATTTGTATTTTTAGTAGAGATGGGGTTTTGCCATGTTTGCCAGGCTGGTCTTGAACTCCTGACCTGAAGTGATCCTCCTGCCTTGGCCTCCCAAAGTGCTGGGATTACAGGTGTGAGCCACTGTGCCTGGCCAATTGACTTCTTAGATGGGTTTTTTTTGTTTTTGTTTTTGCTTTTTTTTTGATTGCCAAGAAAAGTTTTGCTTGCCAAGAAAATGTGAGAGGTATTTGGAACTTTGAAATTTATAATCTATACAATACGTACAGGTCTTGGGCAAGTGGCTACTCAGGTGTTATGGTGGAAATAATCCATACCTGTGCCTGATTCTTGATTGCGAAGAAAAATTTGGAAGTAGTTTAGAGAGTGATTCAAAACTTCTCATATTCCCTAGCTCTTTTAATCTATTTCATTTCTGAATAATGAAGTGATGTATTCAAATTTCGCACTCAGAGGACACTGGCATGTGATTTTGGTACTGCATGCTTAATCAGAACTTGAAAGAGTTTTTGTTTTGCTTTGCTTTGCTTTTAAAACCAGGGCTCTGCCCTTCTTAGTAAAGCATATTTTGGGGCAGGGAGGCATACTGATTGGGATTTTTTCCAAATGGTTTTCCTCACATCCTGCCATCCGAACCTCTTAAATAAGGGCTTTCAAGGCCCCCATGCAATTCTGGTAGTTTCAGTATACCTAGGAGAAGACAGGTTATTAATGATTTTCAGATGTGAAATTCATTAAACTATATAGTAAATTAAAGTGCTTTTGGGGAAGGATAATAGTAGGAGGTATTGAAATAGAACATCTAAAACAACTGTCTTCCTTGCAGTGTTAACATGTGATATAAATGTGGTGTTTTTTGCCCTTACTGCTTGCCTTATGTCACCTCCTTGCTCTGGAACAGTTGTTTTCAGACTTCAGTGTGCATAGGAATCACCTGAGAAATTGGTTGGAGTTGTTGATTTGCTGTCTTTTACCTGGGGGATGTGCAGTCCAGGTGGTTCAAATGCTTTTTGAGCAGACTGGATATTGCTTTGGTAGTGTCACAGTGCTTGTTTCTAACCTCTACATAGAGGCCTCTTCCTGCCTGTCACTCCACACCCCATGTTCTTCAATGGCCTCAGTGCCTTTGCTCTATTCATTCCTCCCGAGATGGAAATTCATCTTCTGTCTCCTTAGGGCTCAGCTCAAGAGGAGGCCTTCCCAAGAAGCTTTGTCTAGTCTAGCTCACTCTGATGATGCCTTTCCCAAAATCCCTCTGTACATACAGTAGTTAAAAAAAAATGGCTAACTTTCCCTGTTTGGCTCTTGTAGTATGTAATTTTTTATTTATGGTCTGTATTGCTCATTGGACCATTCCTGTATATTGCACTGCTTTACTGGTTATCTTTCAAGGTTCCCATGTACAGCTTCAGAGGTTGTGCAGTGCATAATATTAATGTGCTGGTCCTCTGTCTTTGTATTTTTGTTTTTGAGATGAGGTTTCTTGCTATGTTGCCCACGCTGGTCTTAACTCCTAGGCTCAAGGGGTCCTCCCGCTTTAGCCTCCTAAGTAGCTGTTACTATAGGTGTGTGCCACTATACCTGGCTCCTCTGTCTTTTAATGTAAAAAATAGTTTATTTCTCTTAATAAGATTTTAAGTGCCTTGAAAGTAGGAATAATCTTAGGTTTTGTGTTTTTCATAGCATCCAGTAACTTTATATTTAACCTTCTCCTCCTCCTCCTCTCCCTCCTCCTCCTCCTCCCCTTCCTTCCTTCCTTCCTCCCTCCCTCCCTCCCTCCCTCTCTCTCTCCCTCCCTCCCTCTCTCTCTCTCTTCTTCCTTCGTCCTCGGTCCTCCTTCTTCTCCTTCTCTTTCTCCTCCTACTCCTCCTCCTGTTCCTCCTCCTCTTTCTCCTTCTCATTCTTCTTCTTTTTTTTTTTTTTCTAATTTAAGACAGGATCTCACTCTGTCACCCAGGCTAGAGTGCAGTGGCGCCATCTCGGCTCACTGCAACCTCCGCCGCCTGGGCTCAGGTGATCCTTCCACTTCAGCCTCCCAAGAAGCAAGGAGTACAGATGTGTGCCACCAGGACTGGCTAACTTTTTAATTTTTTGTAGAGATGACATCTGTCCATGCTGCCTAGTCTGGTCTCTAGTTCGTTGGCTTGAGTGATCCACCTGCTTTGGCCTGCCTCCCAAAGTGCTGGGATTACAGGCGTGAGCCACCGTGCCTGGCCTCTTTTAATATTTTTAATCTGCCAGGCACGGTGGCTCACGCCTGTAATCCCAGCACTTTGGGAGGCGGAGACAGGTAGATCACCTGAGGTTAGGAGTTCAAGACTAGCTTGGCCAAGATGGTGAAACTCCATCTCTACTAAAAATACAAAAATTAGCCACATGCAGTGGTGGGCACCTGTAATCCCAGCTACTCGGGGGGCTAAGGCAGGAGAATCACTCGAACCTGGGATGTGGAGGTTGCAGTGAGCCGAGATCCCACCACTGCACTGTAGCCTAGGTGACAGAGCAAGCCTCTGTCTCAAAAAAAAAAAATCAATTTCATATAGTAGAAAAATATGGTGGTGTTATTTTGTCTTATTTAGAAGCGTAGAACTGCACTAATTGAAATGACTTAGGATTCGGCCACAGAAGCTGAAATTTGTTGGATTTTTTTTTAATTTTTAGAGCTCATTTTCTATCCAAGCTTCATTTCTGTTATAGTTTTCTAAGTATGCGACAAGTAATGTTTTAAGAACCATTAAGATACTGTTCATTGAATATCGTCTTGTAGAATATAATGTTGCTAAAGATTTTGATGTAAAGATTCTAGTTAGAAGCCTTGAGCTAAGTTTTTCTGAATCTTGCCCTGCCAGTCCTCCCACCCTCCAATGTGGTTTTTGGTGTTCTTAAAACAACAACAACAAAACAAAACTTGTTTAACATTACCAAAGTCATGCATGTATTTTTGTAGAAAATATGGATGGACAGATATTACCACTTCAAACATTTTGGTGTGTATTCTTCAAGCTTTTTTGTAGGGGTAGTGGTGGCGGCAGCTGTGTTTGTATGGGCTCATGGTCTTAATAGACCAAAACAATTTTTTTTGGAGGGCTACTTCTAGCCTATCCCAATGTGGTAATTAGTCTGATAAAAATTTAATAAGTCATCACTGTGGTAATTTATAATAATGCCTTTTTATCAAGTCAAATTGAGTAACTGACTTCTGTAATTAGTAGTACATCTCCTAGTCAGATCAGTGCCTGGTTGACCCACAAGACAGAACTTTTGAATATAAAGCAGTCTTCTAGTGTATTAGGGAATATGTGCTTCTGCTTTGATAAACTGTGTATCGTTTTTGAGAACCACTGAGGTGTGGGGTATTTTTTGTTTGTTTGTTAATTTGCTTTTTAAAAAGTATTGAAAACTGAACCAGAATATTTTTGCTTATAGTTTGAGGAAGGAGAGTCTTCATTTTCAGCTTCTCTGCATTTTGGAGAATGATATACAACATAACGGGTATGTTTCTCCAGTTGCGTTTTCATCCGTCCCATTTTCTAGGCAGACTAGAATCCATGTAACTGCTGACTAGTGCCATTACACAGTGACACCAGTTCATAGGAGTATGGTATAGTAGAAGAGAACAGGCCTTGGAGATTTGCAGCTTTCTACCTGTATGTGACCTTTAGCAAGACCTTTAACCCCTTTGAGTCACAGTTAAGCTTATCTATAAGATGAGAATAAACTCAAACACAAAAGATTAATTTGATGGATAAAGTCTTAAGGTCCCATCCTGTTTCATTCCTTACTTCTCCACATGCCCCACCATGAACAACCACCTTCATGATGGCCAGCAGGCATGAATTGTCTTGAACTTCATTTTTCCTCCTATTTAAGTGGAGAAGGTATCCCTTTTCCTATTTATTAAGTTCATTTTTCTGTCTCCTGTATTTCTCTCTGCTGCCTCTTTACTTTATGGGTAATCTCTTTTTGATTATCCTAGCTCTCTTTGTTCTTCTTTTCTTCTTGGTGAACTCTTATTAATCTGACACGGTCCCCTGAAGGAAGGTAACCTCCTGTGACTTTGCTGGCTTCAGGGAGGTGCCCTGTCCCCAGCACTCTTACAGCACTCTTCTCACAGTGGCTTTTGAGGTTTACTTGCCTGGTTTCCTACTACAATGTAAGCTCCCTGAGGGCCAAAGATTTTCTCTTATTTACCTTGCGCAGGGCCTAGGTGAATGAGTTGAATGAATGGTGAATGGCAGCTCTAAAAAAAAGTTCATAATTTTTGCTTTAGGAGCAGTATCCAAAGTGTGTTAAGATCATGGACTCTGGGGCCATATTGCTTAAGTTTAGACCCCTGCTCAGCATGTACCCTTTGACAAGAGCCTCAGTTGCTGCTTCTGTAAAGTGGGGCTAGTAACAATAGTACTTATTTTATAGTGTTATTGTGAGAATTAAGTGACCCAATAGATGAGTAGGGTAGAGAGCAGTGTGGCACACAGAGAGTGCTCACTAAGAATTAGCTGTTTACTATATATATATATTTGGATAGAGACTCGCTCAGTCTCCCTGGCTGGAGTGCCGTGGTGTAAGCTCAGCTCACTGCAACCACTGCCTCTCAGGCTCAAGCAATCCACCCACCTCAGCGTCCCGAGTCGCTGGGACTGCAGGCACGTGCCACCACGCCTGGCTAATTTTTGTATTTTTGGTAGAGACAGGGTTTCACCATATTGCCCAGGCTGGTCTCAAACTCCTGGGCACAAGTGATTTTCCTGCCTTGGCCTTGCAAAGTGCTGGGATTACAAGTGCAAGCCATTGCACTGGCCTAGCTATTGACTATTACTATATTTCATGAGCTTTCAGACACCTTTTTCTGATAGTTTTCTACTGATAATTTTGCTTTTATAAAATTTTATAAAATTTCAATATGGTAATATTTATCCATCCTATAGATGGCATTTGAGTATTGTGGTGGGAGTGTTTTCTTTTTCTTTTTTATTTTTTTGAGACGGAGTCTTGCTCTGTCATCCAGACTTAGTGCAGTGGCATGATCTCAGCTCACTGCAACCTCTGCCTCCCGGGTTCAAGCAGTTCTCCTGCCTCAGTCTCCCGAGTAGCTGGGATTACAGGCGCATACCACCATGCCTGGCTAATTTTTGTATTTTTAATAGAGATGGGGTTTCACCAGGCTGGTCTCGAACTCCTGACCTCATGATTTGCCTGCCTCGGCCTCCTAAAGTGCTGGGATTACAGGCGTGAGCCACCACGTCCTGGCAAGTGGGAGTGTTTTCATTATGCCACCTTCTGTGGGGTGCTCATGGCAAGTGAGGTGTTGAGCAGGATGAGTCTTGTCACCCTCAGGACTTCGAGAAGGGAAGTTATGGGTGTCAGGAGGCAGGGCAGCACCTCCTGCCTCTAAGTCTGGTGCCCTCTGCTTCATGCTATGTCGATGGTTCCATTTAAAAAAACAACTTCCAGCTGGGTACAGTGGCTCACGTCTGTAATCCCACCACTTTGGGAGACCGGGGCAGGTGGATCACTTGAGGCCAGAAATTTGAGACCAGCTTGGCCAACATGGTGAAACCGCGTCTCAACTAAAAATACAAAAATTAGCTGGGTGTGGTGGTGCGTGCCTATAATCCCAGCTACTCGGGAGGCCGAGGCAGAAGAATTGCTTGAACCTTGGAGGTGGAGGCTGCAGTGAGCTGAGATCTCGCCACTGCACTCCAGCCAGGCTGACAGAATAAAACCGTGTCTCAAAAAAATAAAAATTAACAAAAAACCCCAATTTTTATTTGGAAATAATTTTAGACTTAAAGTAGCAAAAATAGAGAACTCAGACTGCTTTCCCTAATATTGGCAACTAACTATCTTTTCCATTTTTTATTGCTGAGTATGGTTCCATTTTGACTATATGTCACCACCATATTTTTTAACAGCTTTATTGAGACATAGTTCATGTACTGTACAGTTCACTCATCTAAAGTGTGCAATTCATTAGTTTTTAGTATGTTCACAGAGTTGTATAACCATCACCACAATCTATTTTTAGAACATTTTTATCACCTCAGAATGAAATTCTGTACCCATTAGCAGTCACTCCTCATTCCTCACGCTACCTTCTCTCCCCAGCTGCAGGCAATCACTAATCTACTTTAATCACTAATCTACTTTATGTATCTCTGGATTTGCCTATTCTGGACATTTCATGTAAAATTTCCACCATCGTTATATCTTATTAACATTTTCTTTTTTTTGAGACAGCATCTTGCTCTGTCGCCCAGGCTGGAGTGCAGTGGCACTATCTCGGCTCACTGCAAACTCCGCCTCCCGGGTTCACGCCATTCTCCTGCCTCAGCCTCCTGAGTAGCTGGGACTACAGGCGCCCGCCACCACGCTCGGCTACTTTTTTTTGTATTTCTTTTAGTAGAGATGGAGTTTCACCGTGTTAGTCAGGATGGTCTCGATCTCCTGACCTCGTGATCTGCCCGCCTCGACCTCCCAAAGTGCTGGGATTACAGGCATGAGCCACTGTGCCTGGCCCTTATTAACATTTTCTATACAGATCCTGGCTCTCCCTCTTACAAGTGTCTGACTGTGGACTTGTCATTTAATTTGTCTCTACCTTGGTTTCCTGATTTGTAAAGTGGGAGATAATAATAGTATGTAGATGTAGAGTTGTAAGAATTAAATGAGTTAACATGTGGAAAGCACTTGGCTCCAATTTGTAGTCTATAAATTTTAGCTGCTGTTACACTAGGATGTCATAGTTTTCCTTTTCTTTTTTTTTTTTAGAGATGCGGTCTCACTCTGTCACCCAGGCTGATTGTGTAGTGGTGCAATCATAGCTTGCTGCCACCTTAAAATCCCAGGCTCAAGAGATCCTCCCGCCTCAGCCTCCTGAGTAGTTGGGACCACAGATGCACCACCACGCCTAGCTAATTTTTAAAAATTTTCTTGTAGAGACAGCAATCTTGCTATATTGCCTATCTATGTTGCTCTATTGTCTCAAACTCTTGGCCTCAAGAGATCCTCCTGCCGTGGCCTCCCAAAGCCCGCTGTGCCCACCCAGGGATCTGTCATATTTCTAATTGGTTCATTTATAGTCTTCCATATTGCTATTTATTGTTTCTGTGTCATTACCAGTTAACCATACAAGTATGTAACAATTATTCATATCAGTTTTAGTATTTTGTCCTAAATCCTGAGTTTAGAATTTAGTCAATGTAAACTATTTCCTGTCACAAAGACTTAGCTGGTAAAAAGAACTGTAGCATTTGGCATTGTAAGTATGCATCTTCATTTGGCACCTTGGTGTATGTATTTGAATGAGAGGTGATGTACCCATCTGGTTTAAAGTCAAAATAAATCTAGGGCGTTGGTTTCTGAAAACCAAGTTTTACTTTCATTAAAGTGAATTTCTTTCAAGAAAAGTTGCTTTTGAAACTAATTTTTAAAAAATACATTTATTTCTCATAGACTTTCAAGATCAAAGGGGAGACAATATGTTCCTATAAGAAAAATTCATAGTGCCCAAAACATACCCATCACCACCCCCTCTGTAGATGGGAAAACTGCTGAGGTTTAATTTGAGTGATCTGCAGGATAGTTAAATGAAGCTTGAGAAATACCTGTTTACAATAGTTATATATTGTCAAAATAATTTTCAACATAAATAATGAGTCAAATCCAGGTTAGGTTGTGGCGGAGGGATTGTGAAATGCCAGACAAAAAACTGGAGATATTGGTCTAGGAACCAGAAGATCTGGGATCAGGACTTGCTACCAGTCAGCTGAATGACCTGGAGCAAGCCACTTAAGTTCTTTGGGCCAGTTTCCTCATCTATAAAATGAGACAACTGGACTAGAATAGATGGTCTCTTGGGGCTTATCCAGAGCAAAAATTCCTTGGTTTCTTTCTTTTTTTTTTCTGAGATAGAATCCCGGTCTGTCTTCCAGGCTGGAGCGCAGTGGTGCGATCTCAGCTCACTACAACCTCCGCCTCCCAAGTCCAAGTGATTCTCCTGCCTCAGCCTCCTGAGTAGCTGTGATTACAGGCACGCACCACCATGCCTGACTAATTTTTGCATTTTTAGTAAAGACAGGTTTTGCCATGTTGGCCAGGCTGGTCTCGAACTCCTGACCTTCAGGTGATCCACCCACCTCGGCCTCCCAAAGTGCTGGGATTACAGGTGTGAGCCCCTGCACCCAGCCCTATTTCTCATAATAACAAGATACTACCAAGTATTGATTAATTTAGAGAAATCTCTAAATTTGTGTTTTTGCTGCTCTTTTTCTCATCCTTATTACTGCCATAGCCCTTCTAGTTTCACAGTGAGGTGGCTATTTTATGATTTGTATTTTTACATTTCTGCTATCATATATATTTGTCTCTCTTTTACGCAGCTCTGACCTGTGATATGTTCAAAATTGTATTAAGGTTTTAGTTACAGATACTCTGGTTGGGTAGTGGAGCTCAAACCAAAACCAACTTTCTCTCTTTGGTGGTGGAAATGGAAGCTGGCACATTCTGTGTTCCAGTGTGTCCTGGGGCCTTTTTATGAGTAGCTGCATTTCTTAAAAATTGCTTGTGATGAAGTAAATGTGCATATATAAATGATTTTCATGACTAATTTTGATTTTAAATTTGGAAATACAGTTTTATAGGGGAAAAACATTGGTACCTGACACACAATAAATTTTCACTTACGATTCCTAATATTTACTTTAAAGAGCCAGTCTGCTTATAACTAGGCAGTTTTATATTTCATAGTCTCTGCCAGTGGTTTCTAATTTTGGGCCATGAATGCTGGAGAGGTATATGAAGTTGTTATAAGGGATTTGATTATCCAAATGAACCCCTATCTGCAGACTGATTTGTACTGGTGTTTTCAGATGTATATAGGGATTTGTGGCTAATGAAGAATTATTTAAGGCTGGGTCAGTGGTTCATGCCTGTGATCCTAGCACTTTGTTAAGCCAAGGTGGGAGGATTACTTGAGCTTGGGGAAGTCGCGGCTGCAGTAAGCCATGTTTGTGCCATCTCACTCCAGCCTGGGTGACAGAGTGAGACCCTGTCTGGAAAAAAAAAAATTCCTTAAAAGTACTTCCTGAATTCATAAAAATTTTTTGTTATTGTATTTTCTTTAGTGATATTAATGAAGATCCAAGACACTTAAAAACCTTCCAAAGGTTCATATACACAAAACTTGAAAAACATCCTTTTCTAAAACCATGTCAAGCAAAGCATGATGTAGACTTGAAAAAAAAAAAAAAGAAAAAAAAGAAAAGAAATGATGTCAAGAGGTTAGTGAAATGGACAGAGAGGTCAACCTGATAGTATACATTTGTTTAAAAGCATGCATGTATTATGTAGTTTCTTTTGTAAGTAGAACTTAGAGAACTTAAGCAAACTTTGCTTTTTCACTGAATAAAAACCACACTGTTTGTCTTTAGGACATTGAGTCTCAAGAAAAAAACAAACATTTAAAAAATCCCTCAAGACTTGGTTGATACTACCTGAAAAAGCTCTCTAAATTATAAAGAAGAGATATTAAGTTCATTTCTGATAAGATAGTTTTGTTGGCTGAATTGACATCATGCTCAAAATAAGACATAAGCTGTAGGAGCTAAGTTCAGTTATTGCCAGAAGTTCACCACATACCAAATGTATTATTCTAAGTGAATAAGAAAATGAGATTTATTGATATTATAATAGAAATATTGAACAGTAGAGAATTGTGATGCCAGGTGATGCCACTAACATGAGTATGCTTCTGGCCATTAAAGGAGGATGTTGTATGATATCTTGCATCCATCATTGATTTACCTTTCCACTTTCTGCATAAACCTTGAGCAGGTTCATGTGTTTTTTTTTTTTTTGTTTTTTGAGATGGATTCTCCCTCTGTCGCCCAGGCTGGAGCACACTGGTACAGTCTTGGCTCACTGCAACCTCTGCCTCCCAGTTTCAAGCGATTCTCCTGCCTCAGCCTCCTGAGTAGCTGGGATTACAGGCATGTGCCACTATGCCCGGCTAATTTTTGTGTTTTTTGTAGAGAAGGGGTTTCACCATGTTGACCAGGCTGGTCTCGAACTCCTGACCTCAAGTGATCCACCTCTGCCTCCCAAAGTGCTAGGATTACAGGGGGGAGCCACTGCACCTGGCCAGGTTCATGTGTTTTTATACTCATTTAGTTACCCTGTATTTTTTTAGTTATCTTTGGAGATGGAAGAGATGTGGATAATCCAGAGATGATGCTTGTAGTCAAGAAAGAATAATTGTGGCCTTTTGATGGGGAGCCAAGTTTTATGAAATCCCACGGAGTCAGTCTTCAGATCCAGGGTTCTAATTGGCTAGAGATCTTCCAAGTTATTTTGCCATATTGTTTTTTGAAGGGAAAGGAAATACTATCACACATTTATGCATCTCTATATAAAATGGTTAGAAATGGTATCATATAGGTATTGTATGTTTGTGATCATAACTGCCTGAATAAAGGTTAAAATGTCATGGGAAAATGGGAAAACTTAAGCAGGAGGAAATAGAGATAGTTTATTTTTAGCAATTTAGAATGTTCCATTTAAAAGCAGTTAAACTGGCTAGAGCTGTGGGCAGGGGGAGGGGTACTGGGTTGGTTTAAAGGCCATAGCTATTATGGTGAGTGCCTGACATTTTGATTTGAAGTGTGTCTCTGCCTGTGTATTTTAGAACCAGAAAAATTCTTGGAAAACTACCTTTTTTTTTTTTAAACTGTGTGCCCAGATAAAATAGTTTGTTATTCCAAATCTAGAATTGAGATTTTAATTTTTATTAATTGTTAGTTCTGTCAGTCTTTCAGGCATTTGGCTTCTTTGCTCATTCTTTTAAGATTTAAGTCGGAGAAGAAAAATCACATCCATTAGTTTTGATTACTCAGATCAATAAATTGAAAAGGAAAATTAGAATCATTTAAATTTGACTGCATATGATGAGAGTCTGCTAAATTAAACTATAAATTACACGTTTATTAAGCACTTAATAAACACTTATTAAAACAATGTTCTAAATGGAACAATTTCCCTCTGTATATGTTCTTAGTTATTGATGGGTTATGGTTCAAGAGGCGAGCTGGATGAGGTTTCTTAACTCTTTGAGGTTGGTTTGGCAAATTTAATTAAGCCTTAAGTGGCTCACTCTTTTTTTTTTTTTTTTTTTTTTTTGAGACAGTCTCACTCTGTTGCCCAGGCTGTAGTGTTGTGGCGTGATCTTGGCTCATTGCAATCTCCGCCTCCCAGGTTCAAGCGATTCTTGTGCCTCAGCCTGTAGAGACAGGGTTTTACCATGTTGGCCAGGCTGGTCTCTAACTGCTGACCTCAGGTGATCTGCCTGCCTTGGCCTCCCAAAGTGCTGGGATTACAGGCATGAGACACTGTGCCCGGCCAAGTGGCTCACTCTTGAGGGCTCAAGCAGTGTTGGTATAATGTTGCTGGATAAACGGTGAACACCAGTACATCCCAGTGTACGATGCAGAATAATCCACAAAGCATGATTTATAGAAGTAGTGATATTTAACAAAGAAAATTCTCAACACTTAATTTGTAAAATGAACAGTACAAATTGTTTTTAAGTCTTGGTCTTGAAAAATACTGTAAATGGCTTAAAAACCATATGCTTGGCTGGGCATGGTGGCTCACGCCTGTAATCCCAGCACTTATGAAAGGCTGAGGCGGGAGGATCCCTTGAGCCCAGGAGTTGGGACCAGCCCGGGCAACATAGGGAAACCTCGTCTCTACAAAAATCGAAGAAACTAGCCGGGCAAGGTGGTACGTGCCTGTTTTCTCAGTTACTTGGGAGGCTGAGGCAGGAGGATCATTTGCACCCGGTTGAGGCTGCAGTGAACCATGATTGCACCACTGCACTCCAGCCTGGGTTAGAGAGAGAGAGAGAGAGAGAGAGATCCTCTCTTGAAAAAACAAACAAAAAAACCCCAAAAATGCTTGCCAAAAAAAGAAAACAAATTAGTATATATTCTTTTAGACTTTTTTGTCTACATATACATACATGTAGACATGTTTATTTTACTTTATTTTTTCAAATGGAGCCTTGCACTGTCACCCAGGCTGAAGTGCAGTGGCACAATTTCAGCTCACTGCAACCTCTGCCTCCCGGGTTCAAGCAGTTCTCCTGCCTCAGCCTCCCTAGTTGCTGGGATTACAGGTCACCACATTGCCCAGCTAATTTTTTTTTTTTTTTTGTATTTTTAGTAGAGACAGGGTTTTACCATGTTGGCCAGGCTGGTCTTTAACTCCTGACCTCAAGTGGTCTGCCCGTCTCAGCCTCCCAAAGTGCTGAGATTTCAGGCGTGAACCACCGTGCCTGGCCAGACATGTTTATTTTTATAAAAATAGTACTGTACTCTTTCTCTCTCACTATATATATTTTTATGAATTTTTTTTTTTTCTCTTTGAGACAGAGTCTTGCTCTGTCGCCCAGGCTGGAGTGCAGTGGTGCGTTCTTGGCTCACTGCAACCTCCTCCTCCTGGGTTCAAGTGATTCTCCTGCTTCAGCCTCCCAAGTGGCTGGGATTACTGGTGCACGCCTCTGGGCCAGCTAATTTTTGTATTTTTAGTAGATATGGGGTTTCACCATGTTAGCCAGGCTGGTCTCGAACTCCTGACATCCAGTGATCCGCCTGCCTCGGCCTCCCAAAATGCTGGGATTACAGGCATGAGCCACCATGCCTGGCCTTTTTGTTTTTGCTTTTCGTTTTTTGAGATAAGGTCTGGCTCCATTGCTCAGCCTGGTGTGCAGTGGCGTGATCTTGGCTCACTGCAGCCTCCGCCCCCTGGGCTCAAGCCATCCTCTCATCTCAGCCTCCCAAGTAGCTAGGTAACTACAGGCACGCACCACCATGCTTGGCTAGTTTTTGTATTTTTTGTAGAGATGGGATTTTGTCATGTTGTCCAGGCATGTCTTGAACTGGTGAGCTCAAGTGATCCACCCACCTCAGCCTCCCAAAATGCTGGGATTACAGGCATGATCCACCATCTTGGTCTCTGTGAATGTTTCATTTCCTACTGAAAAGTTTGTCATTTTTTTTTGGTTGTCTTTTTTTTTTTTTTAATGGCTTTACAGCCGGGCGCGATGGCTCATGCTTGTAATCCCAGCACTTTGAGAGGCTAAAAGGGGCAGATCACGTGAAGTCAGAAGTTCGAGACCAGGCTAGCCAACCTGGTAAGACTCTGTCTCTACTAAAAATACAAAAAATTAGCCGGGTGTGGTGGTACACACCTGTAATCCCAGCTACTCAGGAGGCTGAGGCAGGAGAATTGCTTAAACCCAGGAGGTGGAGGTTGTAGTGAGCTGAGAATGTGTCACTGCACTCCAGCCTGGGCAACAGAGTGAGACTCTGTCTCATAAATAAATAAATAAATGGCTGTACAGTCTTCTAAGGTATGAATAAGTAGTAACTTACTTAAGGCCACTTTCTTATTGATAACATCTGGAGCATTTTTATTTTACTGCAGTTGTAAACAACGCTGGTGGGGAACTACTTAAGACATATCTCTGTGTTCACATAGGGGAGTATGTCTATAGGATACATTCTTAAAAGTGGAATTCTGGGTAAAAAATAAAAGCCTTGGTAGGTGCTGCTGAATTGCTTTAGACGTTGCGTTTTACATTTCTAGTAGAGTATTTGAGAATACCTTCTTCCTACAGTTTAATTTAAACAGTTAAAATTTAAAACTATAATTTTAAAAAGAACAAGTAACCCGACTTTAGGAGTTGGAACATCACCTGAATACTTGACCATCATTACTGGTTACTCTTATTTTTAAAAGTTTACAAACTAAATGAGCTAGTGAGGCAGATAGCATCACTTCCACAGTGATTTAAGAATCCTGTGTCATTTGAAGCTCACGAGGTTAATATTTCTAGAGTACTTCATTATATTGTTATCCTTCATGTTTAGTAATATCAGAAATTTTGTCAGAAATATGTCTTGCCACATGTGCAAAACTAACAGCTTGAGTACAGTTTGTCACGCTGGATACAGTGTAAGCAGCCTTTATTTAGCTGCTGTCGCAACTGTTTTCGGTGTTTTTGCTCTCTACCAATGATTCTCACCTAGGGGTTCTTTTGCTCCCCTCCCCCTCCCCCTGCCACCCACCCACCCACACACACACACACACACACACACACACTTTGCTCCCCTCCCCTCCCCCGCCACACACACACACACACACACACACACACACACACACACATTGCTCTCCTCCCCCTCCCCCTGCCACACACACACACACACACACACACACACACACACACTTTGCTCCCCTCCCCTCCCCCGCCACACACACACACACACACACACACACACACACACACACACACACACTTTGCTCTCCTCCCCCTCCCCCTGCCACACACACACACACACACACACACACACGGTAATTTGGCAATGTCTGGAGAGACCTGGTTGTGATGCTTGAGTGAGGATTGAAGCGGCAAAGAGTAAGGACTTGCTACTGGCATCTAGTGGCAGACAGGCCAGGGATGCTGCTAAATATCCTACAGTTCACAGAAGAGCTGCTCACAATAAATAGTTATCTGATTAGCTTGGATTGGTGGCAAGTGCCTGCAGTCCCAGCTACACAGGAGGCGGAGGCAGAAGGATCACTTGAGCCCAGGAGTTTGGGGTTAAAAAAAAAAAAACCACCAAACCAAAAAAGAGTTATCTGGGCCTGACTATCAACAGTGCTTTACACAAAGGAGTTAGGGTGCTCTGTCATACAACTATCTGATGATTCCTTTGCTTAAACCGATTCTACCTCATTTCTTATGGCTGCATGCCACACTCACCTTTAGTAGATCAGAATTCCTTGCCTAGAGCGGCTGGCTACTCTTGACTTTGTGTTGCTGTTTCTAGCTTTTTCATGTTTTGCTCAGCGGTAGGGACAGGCAGGCCAATTTAGTAGAGCTTGGCAAAGTGAAGCCTGGTATCTTCTATGAGGCTATAAAAGTTGTCTAAAGATGCAATTTCTGGTTCTGATAAGGCTCCTGGTAATTCCTGGACTGGAAGACTTGGCTATCATTGTTTTGCTGTGAAGTACTCCTTTCCACTCAAATGCAAAAGTAAAACACACACATGCCACCATCCTTCCCAACCAAACCAAAACAAAAAAACCCAACAAACAAAAACAAAACACTTGATGATCAAGGAGAGCCTAAGATAACTCTTCTTATTCCACATTTCAAGTTTGTACTTGATCTGTGCCATCATACAAGAAACCCAACTGGTATGACTGTCCTGAGTGCATTTCCAGTGAAGAGGCTGGGAGAGTCCAAAGAATGTTTTGAGTCATCAGATCCTTTTAAAATGTCAGATTCTTTCCATGGGATTAATTTAAACCTGTTATGACCCTTTAAAAATCTTTATAAGAGGCCTCAGAGCCATAATAACATGGAATACTGCTTGTTTAGTAGAAGTCTTTCTAAAGGGCACCTCTATATTTGGTTTAATTTTTTACATTGTCAACCATCATGTAAGAGAGAAAAAGGAATTTTTGAGTCCTTAACTGGAAAGAACAGCTGTGTGGTGCAGAAAGTCTCATGAAGTAAGTCTCCTTTTGAATAAAAAGGAAGCTCTCCCATTAGAAAATAAAGCATTATTATTTTTTCTTCCTTTATCATGACAATTTAGGTTTAGGCTAAGCATATTAGGTGTATATAAAGGCGTAAAAAATCAGTGTGCCTTTAAGATAAACCTGTAATTCTTGTTCAGAGGTAGTAAGCTGTAGGTCGGGTTATTGAACAGAGAATGATTAGGTTTCTTTTGTGAACACAGAGTAGAAAGTTTCTGGGCTCTTCCAGGGCCTAGGGAATGGAAAAATTTCCCCTTTGTTTCTTGATGTGTTTCTTTGTCCCCCTTGTTTCCTTTATTGTCTTACTTTAGTGCTCCCCAATAAAAATATGATACCACAAATGTAGGACACATGTAATTTTAAATTTTCCAGTAGCCAGATTTTAAAGAAGTAAAAAGAAACAGAAGAAATTAATTAATTAATTAATTAATTTTTTTTGAGATGGAGTTTCATTCTTGTCACCCAGACTGGAGTGCAATGGTGCGATCTCTGCTCACTGCAACCTCTGCCTCCCGAGTTTAAGCAATTCTCCTGCCTCAGCCTCCTGAGTAGCTGGGACTACAGGCGCATGCCACCATGCCTGGCTAATTTTGTATTTTTAGCAGAGACGGGGTTTTACCATGTTGGCCAGGCTGGTGACGATCTCCTGACCTCAGGTGATCTGCCCACCTTGGCCTCCCAAAGTGTTGCCATTATAGGCATGAACCACTGCGCCCAGTCTGAAATTAATTTTAATAATATACTTTCTTTAACTCAGTATATCTAAAATATTATCATTTCAACATGTAACCAATATAAAAATGAGCTATTTTTAGATTTTTTTTTCACACTACATCTTTGAAGTCTCATGTGTATTTTATATTTACAGCATATCTCAATAAGGACTAGTCATACTGCTTTTTTTTAAAAATTATAGATTCAAGGAGTCCATGTACAGGTTTGTTACATGAGTATATTACTCTATGCTGAGGTTTGGTTTCGAATTGAACTTGTTATCCAAATAGTGAACATAGCATCCAGTGGGTAGTTTTTCAACCCTTGTCACCTGGCTTCCCCCTTCTGAAGTCCCCAGTGTTTATTGTTCATATCTTTATGTTCATGTGTACCCAATGTTTAGCTCCTACTTATAAGTGAAAATATGCGGTATTCGGCTTTCTGTTCCTGTGTTAATTCAGTTAGGATAATGACCTCCAGCTGCATTCACGTTGCAAAGGACATAATTTCATTCTTTCTTATGCTGCATAGTATTCCATGGTATATATGTTCCACGTTTTTTTTTTATCCAGTGCACTGTTGAAGGTTGATTCCATATCTTTCCTATTGTGAATAGTGCTATGATAAACATGAGAGTGTAGGTGTCTTTTTGGTTGAACAACCATTAATTTTCTTTGGGTAAATACCCAGTAATGGAATTGCTGGGTCAAATGGTAATTCTATTTTTAGTTCTTTGAGAAATCTCCAAACTGCTTAACATAGGGGCTGAACTAATTTACAATCCCATCATCAGTGTATGAGTGTTCCTTTTTCTCTGCAACCTTGCCAACATGTTATTTTTTGACTTTTTAATAGTACTCATTCCGACTGATGTGCGATGGTATCTCGGTCTGATTTTGATTTGCATTTCCCTGATGATTAGTGATAGTGAGCATTTTTTCATGGCTTGTTGACTGCTTGTGTGTCCTCTTTTGAGAAGTGTTTGCTCATGTCCTTTGCCCACTTTTTAATGGGGTTGTTTTTTTCTTGTTGATTTGTTTGAGTTTCTTCTAGATTCTGGATATTAGTCCTTTGTCAGATGCATAGTTTGCAGATATTTTTTCCCATTCTGTAGGTTGTCTGTTTACTCTGTTGATAATTTCTTTCACTGTGCAGAAGTGCTTTAGTTTAATTAGGTTCCACTTGTCAACTTTTGATTTTATTGCATTCCAGAATGATGTTTCCTATGTTTTCTTCTAGAATTTTTATAGTTTTGAGAGCTTACATTTAAGTCCTTAATCCATCTTGAGTTAATTTTTGTATATGGTGAAAGGTGTAGAGGTCGAGTTTCGTTCTGCATATGGTAGCCAGTTTCCCCAGCACCATTTATTGACTAGGTAGGACTAGTCATATTTCAAGTGCTCAGTAGTTATACGTGTCTCGTGGCTGCTATATTGGTTAGCACAATTTTATTTGGCCTAGTTCTTCTACTCTGCAAGAATTTTACTACTTATTAGCTAGAGGTCATTCAGACTTAGGTATTCATATACTAACATATACATAAAATTTAAGGAAAAAAGTATGTTTATAGTTGCTTACCTCAGCTACTTGTTTTTAAGATACTCAAAATATATCATGTTTCAGCATTGTAGGTGATGATATAAATTGGCCTGGACTTCATTGGATTTGTGGCTGTGCATGTGCCAGTTTTCTAGTTCCATGTATTGTTTAAACATTGATATGTAGCTGAAAAAGGCATCACTCAAAGAAAAGGAAGATGACTTGTACTTGAATTAAATTCTGACATACCATGATAGAAATGTTCTAAATCTCGGTGTCATCAGGAAGCTTGTTGATACCTGAAATTAAGAATTTTGGTATTGGCTGGGCACGGCAGCTCATGCCTGTAATTCAAGCACTTTGGAAGGCCAGAGGGCAGATTGCTTGAACTTAGGAGTTCAAGACCAGCCTGGGCAATGTGGCAAAACCCCATCTCTACAAAAAAATACAAAAATTGGCTGGACATGGTGGTGTGCACCTGTAGTCCCCCAGCTACTTGGGAGGCTGAGGTGGGAGGATCACTTGAGCCTGGGAGGTCAAGGCTGCAGTGAGCCATGATCGGGCCACTGCACTCCAGCCTGGGTGAGAGTGAGACTCTGTCTCAAAAAAAACAAAACAAAACAAAAAACAAAACAACAACAACAACAACAAAAATTATGGTATTTGGTGACCAACATTGAGTGTGGGGCTATATAAATCCATGAAGAAGAGTTTTGGGACAAATAGTTTGTATTGAGTGAGGGTATATGAGAGGCAGTGATACTTGAAAAGTGAATTAGCAATTTTTTATGTTCATTTTTTACTTTCCAAATCTTCTTTGGTGAGCCTATACTATTTTTAAAATCAGAAATAAACTACCCCCCCAAATTAATGCAAAAAGTAATTAAATCAAAGCAAGAACAAAACCAAAATTCCAACACCACCAATATTACACAAAAGTAAAGAGGTTCGAAGACCTGGATTCTAATTCTGGTTCTGTTGTTAACCATCTGTGTGATTTTGGATAAGTCAGTTAACCCCTCTGGGTTTCCATTTTTTCATCTGCAAAACCAGAAATTAAAGTTGCTTAGATTCTTTAGGTCTTTTTGGTCATGCAGTTGGGTAACACAGTTCCATGATAGCTTTCATGAAAGCCTTTTTGGGAATTTTTAAATTTATATTTATATTTATATTTAATTTAATTAATTAATTTATTTAAGATGGAGTCTTGCTCTGTTGCCCAGGCTGGAGTACGGTGGTGCGATCTTGGCCTGCTGCAAACTCTGCCTCCTGGGTTCAAGCAATTCCCTTGCCTCAGCCTCCCGAGTAGCTGGGACTACGGGTATGCACCACCACCACGCCAGGCTAATTTTTGTATTTTTACTACAGATGGGGTTTTGCCATGTTAGCCAGGCTGGTCTCAAATTCCTGACCTCAAGTGATCTGCCCAACTCAGCCTCCCAAAGTGCTGGGATTACAGGCATGAACCACAATGCTTGGCCCTTTTCTGGGAATTTTTTAGAAGGAATTATAGAGTCTAGGGGATTCTCCTAAAATCATTCACACGGCTGGGTGCAGTGGCTCACACCTGCCATCTCAGCACTTTGGGAGGCCGAAGTGGAAGGATTGCTTGATCTCAGGAGTTTGAGACTAGTCTGGGCAACATAGCAAGACCCCGTCTCTACAGAAAGAATAAAACAAAAATTAGGTAGGCATGGTGGTGTGCCCCTCTAGTCTTAGCTATTTGGGAGGCTGAGGTGGGAGGATTGCTTGGACCAAGGAGTTTGAGGCTGCAGTGAGCAATGATTGTGCCACTGCACTCCACCCTGGGCAACAGAGCAAGACCCTGTCGCAAAAAAAAAAAATCATTCACTGAAAGAATATTTATTAAATGCCTGCTAAGTAGCAAGCAGTGCCCTTTAGCAGGAAAGCATTTGGAAGAAATTGTCCTAAGTAGGTGTGTGGGTGAGATAGGGGTGGAAGGAAGCAAAAACATGAGAGTGAATAATAGAAATAAAATATTTATGTAATACAGTATAATGTAAAAGGTGCTTCCCGGTTTTGTGTCTCATTTGATGTCATTTTTTATTTTGGAGACATGAGGGAGAATATAAGGAAGCAGTTGAGACCATGTGAAGATAAGTAAAGAAGAGGAAGTTACTAAAACCTTGATGGTACTGTAATAAAGCAGTTGGAGTCACCTGAGAAAAGAATATTTGGACTGAATCTGAGAGGAAAATTAAGAAAAAGTGATTGTGTTGAGATGATCAATGTGAGGATAGAATCCTGAAATTAAGTGTTGTTGAGTTGTAGAAATAAGAGGAAGTATTCTTTGACAGAGGAAATACATAGAGCATACACTATTGAGATTATTACTGGGTTTAAAGATGTTTTGAAAGGTGAAACATTAATTTGTATAGAAAGAACTAAAATTACAAATTTGTTAAGACCCTCAAAACATAGATATACCTATCAGGCTTTTATAGCAGTCTCTGAATGCTTTTCAGAAATCATTAGATTGATTTCAAAATGCCTACATCATTGGCACTGACCCCATCCTTTTATCCACACTTTTCACTTCCCTTCTTTTTAACCATTCTCAAGCTTCTCCTCTCCAAACTACTCTCCTGAAGAAGCAAAACATCTATTGGTGTTACTAGCAACAATGTTTAGGAGCATTGGAGAAAAAGACAAGAGGAATTTAAGGGGGGGGGGTGGTAAATGATAATAGTTCTAATTCCAAATCTGATTTCCTTCTGGACTGTATCACATTTCTCTTATTTTAAAATGTCTTAACAACTTGAGCTAATGTTTATTTTCACTTTCAAGTAATATGACATTATGGAAATTGAGGCAATGTGTTAAAATACTAGGATATTGGTTTTGTGTTACTTTTCTAGACAAATAACTTTCTCAGATTCTTCCTAAGGTAGGAAGTATTCTTGTTAGAGGGCCTGGGTATAGGTGTGGGTTTATGGACAGCTGTATTGGAAATACATTATTTGTTACAGAAGCATGTGGGTTTGAGACAGTTCAGCTGTATTCATGTTATGTGCTGGTCTCATAGGACTACAAGGATGCAAATATAATTATATATAATTCAAGAGGGCAGATATGATTGCATCATGCAGTCAAATTAAGTGCTGTAAGAGAGATGTGAATGAGCGGCTCCTGCAGCTCAAAGGATGGGAGAGATCACATCAGGTTCAGGGAATCAGCCAGGAAAGTCTTCATGAAGGAAGTGTCATTTGAGAGAACCCTCTAAGGATGGGTGGAGAGAGAGGCTGGAGTGGAAAGGGGCCTTCTAAGTTAACAGACCAGGGGTTAGACATGGGATTAGCCGAGCCACAGGCTGGGACTTAGAGTTTATGCTGGATGGTGGGGAAGAAGGAGGCAGGAAAGCAGGAACAGGATAGGAAAGGAAATGGGAGGGTGGGAAACAGTGGAGTACTGTGGACCACATGTGTTTTGCAGCTTTATATTCTGTTATAACCCAAATGATGGTGTTGGTAAACACTTGTGATGGGATTTTTGTATCTAGTGTGTATATAATTTAGTATACATTTCAAAGTAAGAATACTGGCCTATATACATAATAGATATTTATGTATGAATGTGTGTGTAACTTATAGCAGAAAAGAGTGTTTCTTTTGGGATTTGTTAGGGAACCTGCCATTTGTGCAAATGTTTCTACTTGTGAGCACCATGAAGAAAAATTGCTCCCTGGTAGAAATGTTTAAAGGATCTGTGTGTGTGTGTGTGTGTGTGTGTGTGTGTGTGTGTGTAATGGGGAAAGAAAGATGGGTGGGGTGGGGGGAGGAGAAATCAGGAGAGGGGAGGAGGGAAGTGGGAATTGGGAAAAGAGGACCTAGAACTTTAAAATGTGATTAGGGTACATTTTTTAGAGGAAATGCCTTTAGGGGACTTCGCCATCAAAAACGTTTGTTGTCGGCCAGTGCAGTGGCTCATGCCTATAATCCCAGCACTTTGGGAGGCTGAGGTGGACAGATCACCTGAAATCAGGAGTTTGGGACCAGCCTGGCCAACATGGTGAAACCCTGTCTGTACTAAAAGTACAGAAATTAGCTGGGCATAGTAGTGCATGCCTGTAATTCCAGCTACTTGGGAGGTGGAGGCAGGAAAATCACTTGAACCTGGGAGGTAGAGGTTACAGTGAGCTGAGGTCGTACCACTGTGCTCTAGCCTGGGTGACAGAGGGAGACTCAGTGTCAAAAAAAAAAAAAAAAAAGCTTGTCAGTATATGTACAATGACAAATACAATAGTGTTAATTCTTATGAATTACTAAAAGTGAAAACACTTGCAGACTTTTATTTTTCTCTACCTTAAAAAAATCTTGGCTGGCTGGGCGCGGTGGCTCATGCCTGTAATCTCAGCACTTTGGGAGGCCGAGGCGGGTGGATCACCTGAGGTTGGGAGTTCGAGACCAGCCTGACCAACATGGAGAAACCCCGTCTCTACTAAAAATACAAAATTAGCCGGACATGGTGGCACATGCCTGTAATCCCAGCTACTTGGGAGGCTGAGGCAGGAAAATCGCTTGAACCTGGGAGGCAGAGGTTGTGGTGAGCCGAGATCGTGCTGTTGCACTCCAGCCTGGGCAACAAGAGTGAAACTCCATCTCAAAAAAACCCCCAAAAAACAAACAAGAAAAACAAACCATGGCTTAGTGCCTGTAGTCCCAGTTACTCTGGAGGCTGAGGCAGGAAAATTGCTTAAGGCCAAGAGTTCGAGACCTGCTCGAGCAACATAGTGAGACCTCCTTCTCTAAAACACATAAAATAAAATAAAATGGAAGAGGGCATTCACATATCTTAATTCATATTGTTGCCAGTATGCTTTTTTTTTTTTTTTTTTTTTAAATGAGTGTAGCAGTACCAGTTCTTTTGTGAATTAGATAACAGGCTAAAATTCTGTAAAAGAAATTGATGTTGCTTTTGGATAGAACGTTTACTTTTGTGAAAACAATACAAGTAAAAAAGCTGTTGTAAGAAATGACTGTTGAATTTGAATATATTAATTGCTTCAGAGGTGTTTATTTTTCTTTTCTTAATGTGCTGAAAAACTATTTAATTTTAAAATAAGAGTGCTGTTGCATTGTTCCTTAATACAGAAGGATTGTTGAAAGTGCAACCTCTCAGGAAAGATGAGCGAACTTGTTTTTTGTGGGTAGTTCTTTGCTGCTTAGGATTCCTGTAAATTTAAAAGATACTATTGGCTTATGTGTTTTTATTGTGAATTACTAAAATATTAGGCCATAAAAATCAAACTTTGTGGTGCCCTGATAGTGTTTTTAAACCTCTCCATATCTTTTGCTAGCTTAAGGAAATTGTGAAGGACTTTGAAAATATACTTGGCCTAGACTTAGAACTTACTGTGTCTGGCCTTCCCAATCTTTTCAGTAGGTTCAGAATACTTCTCTTTGGTTTGAATTATAATTTTGTTTCTTGTGGTTCCAAAAGTTATCTGTAATAGCCTCGTTCTTGTCATTGCCTCATTCTTAAGAAGTTGCTTTTTTTGCTTTTGAATATTTGTGGGTGTTTGACACAGCGTATGCTTAAGACAGATGAAAAAAATACTAATAATAGTGTTCATGTGAGCAAGTTCTTTCTGAAAAAGGAAATGCTTAGAAGTCCTTGGTGCTCTTCTTTACACTTGATACTATTCTTTGTGTGTGTGTGTGTGTGTGTGTGTGTGTGTGAGAGAGAGAGAGAGAGAGAAAGAGAAAGAAAGAGATCGATCATATCCATTCTGATGCCTTCAGTTTCCCCTCTCAGACTTTTTAGTCTGTATCTCCAGGCTAGAATTTTCTCCAGTCCAGACTTGTATTTCCAGCTACTCCTTGGTCCGGTCCCCTTCACAGGTTTCCTCCCTTTAGGGAGTGGCCCCATCATCTCTGTTGTGGCCTGAGCTTCATTGCTTTGGGCCCTGAATCTTTCTGCTTCTAACTCCTTGGGAGTTGTTTTTTTTTTTTTTTTTTTTTTTTTGGCAGAGTCTCACTCTGTCACCAGGCTGGAGTGCAGTGATGTGATCTCGGCTCACTACAACCTCTGCCTCCCCGGTTCAAGCGATTCTCCTGCCTCAGCTCCCCTGAGTAGCTGGGACTATAGGCGCGCACCACCTGTCCCGTCTGATTTTTGTATTTTTAGTAGAGACAGGGTTTCACCATATTGGCCAGGCTGGTCTCGAACTCCTGACCTCGTGATCCACCCGCCTTGGCCTCCCAAAGTGCTGGGATTACAGGTGTGAACCACCGTGCCTGGCTCGGGAGCTTTTTGAGTCTGTGCTGCTCTCTCCTTCCCCCATCTCGGCTCTGCTCTTTCCTTTCTTCCTATTGTGGGAATGTCAATACGCCTCTATCTCTAGCGTGGCGCGGCCCCTGTGGAACCACCTTTCATGGAGCTGCCTGCAGCAGCTGGTAGTGTGCTCCCTTGGACCCCACAGCAGAAAATGGAAGCTCTCGGATCTGAACCTGCCCAGCTTCTCTCTAGTGGCGCCCTCTTTCCTCCTCCCAGTTCATGGGGAGCTGCCTGCCGTGAATGCGCTGTGTACGTGCACCTCTCTGTGCCCTTTCTGCACGGGCTATTTATTTTCTCGGCTGGGAGAGCCCTTCTTCCTCTTGTGATTCTGGCCAACGTCTTTTTGCTCTCTCAACAGTTGGCTCAGATATCACTACTTCTTTGAGGGAGAACTAGGTATCTCCTCCCCATTCCCACTGAGAGCCTTAATCTCCTATAGTACTTACCACACTGATGTCATAATTAGGCGAATATCTCATCTTCTTTATGTCTGCGAGTACATTCTATTTAAAACTGTGACCCCCCCCATGTTCCTTTCCTTGCTCTGCTTATTTTTTTCTCTTACACTTGTTCGTTTCAACGTACTGTATGATTTTTTAAAAAAATTTTTATTTATATTTTAAAAGTACAGATGAGATCTTGCTATGTTGCCCAGGCTGGTCTTGAACTCCTGGGCTCAAGCAATCTGCCTGCCTCAGCTTCCCAAAGTCCTGGGATGACAGGTGTGAGCCACTGGGCCTGGCCTGTATTATGTTCTTATTTCTAATGTTTATTATCTGTGCGTCCTGCTAGAGTGTAAACTCCAGCAGGACAGAAATCTTTGTCACTTTTGTTCACTGCAGTATTGTCGGTACCTAGAACAGTGTCTGAGCCCTAGAAAATGCTCAAAATTATTTGTTGAAGGAATGTGTACTTGTATGTTGAGGGCCCAGCTCACAGTAGGCCTTGGGTAAATTAAACTGATGATGAATAGTTTATTCTGTTAGATTTTCTAGGGGCTGTCTGACTATGCCTTGTTTTGGTACTTAAAAGTAAATATAATTAAACACTTTTAAGATTTTTATGCATTCAGATAAAATGTTTTGTTAACAGTCTGGTTTACTCTATTTATTAGTTTCAGATGTCCGAGTCAGCCAGATGTGTTTCATGCCTTCTCATATTACCCCCCTTTCTTGCGTAAACCAAAACCCAACAACTAAATAAATAAAGATTTCACCAAAGGTCATGTTTTCAGAATACCATCTAAATAGAGGCTAAAATCATGCGTGACCCATGGCAACAGTTTGTTGTTGTTGTTGTTATTGTTTTCCAAGGCGGAGTCTTGCTTTGTCACCCAGGCTGGAATGCAGTGGTGCGATCTTGGCTCACTGCAACCTCCGCCTCCCGGGTTCAAGCAATTCTTGTGCCTCAGCCTCCTGAGTAGCTGAGATTACAAGCATGCACCACCATGCCCGGCTAATTTTGTATTTTTAGTAGAGACGGGGTTTCACCATGTTGGCCAGGCTCGAACTCCTGACCTCAGGTGATCTGCCCACCTCAGCCTCCCAAAGTGCTGGGATTACAGACATGAGTCACTGTGCTCGGCCTCCGTGCCAACAGGTTTCAAACATTTTTGCTCATATAGGCTTGAAAGAATTTTGTAAAACAATGTATTTTTTGTATTGATTCTGAAAAGTTTTCTTTCCTACATGTTTACATAGTTGCATAGCATGTAATTTCTAGGATATTTTAAAATGTTGACATTTAATAATTAAATTGTTTCATTACTTTTATATATGTATTTAATGGTATTGGTGGACAGCAATTTGTTTCCTACCATCATCTTCTAAAAAATTGAATGAATTCTTTAACTGTTTTTTGAAGTTGTATTTCCATCGTACTCACTCCAGAATTTTGTCAGAATAAAAAATATTTTTAGACTCAAAAGTCTTATTAACCGATAACCCTCTCATACTTCTCATACTTTAAAAATATATCATTTTAAAATAAAAAGAGTTAAAATGTCTTGTGACCATGAGGCTATAAATGTTAATTCAATTCAGAAGTAAACAGAATTTGCCATTGCCATTATCACATAATTCAAACTAATATAAAGGTATTACATTTTGATAAATGATTGTTAAAAATATTAAATAGTTATTGGAAATGTATCTCAATGAAATGCATAGGACTGTGGCTTTTTTTAAAATTAAATAAATGAGCTCTTCGTACATGGGTGAATATTGATTATTGCCAGAATGGGGATTTAGCATCAATTTTTTTTTTTTTTTGAGATGGAGTCTTGCTGTATTGCCCAGGCTGGAGTGCAGTGGCACGATCTCGGCTCACTGCAACCTCCGCCCCCTGGGTTCAAGCAATTCCCCTGCCTCACCCTCCCTAGTAGCTGCGATTACAGATGTGCGCTACCACAACCAGCTAATTTTTTAATTTTAAGTAGAGACGGAGTTTCAGCATGTTGGCCAGCTAGTCTCGAACTCCTGACCTCAGGTGATTCACCCGCCTCAGCCTCCCAAAGTGTTGGGATTACAGGTGTGAGCCACCACACCTGGCCAAATCTATTTCATAATTTTCTTTTTTATTGTGATAAAGCACTGACAAATCCTAATTATATAAATAAGAGATAGGAATGGGAAGTGTTCTGTTATTGCAGCATCACTCAATCCCTTGAACTATTTCTGAGTTATATGTCAAAAATCAATCTATCACCAAAAATTATTTTTGATGACAACTGGTTAGATCCTCCTTCAGTATTGTTGAAAGCGGATAAACTACTAGATTTGCAAAAGAATTTGTTTTCCAGTTGCTATTTTCTTAACACTCAAACTGACCCTTTGGTGACAGGGAGGGAAGTGAGCTGTGCTAAGGTTTGAGATCAGTGAGCAGGTGTGTTTCTCCTTTTAATGTGAGAGAAGGAGGATTTTGAAAGGGAAGCTGAAAAAGAAGAATTTGCAGTGCCATTGCAGACAAGATTTCAGGCTGGCGGTTTTAGGATGAAATACATAAAAAAATGGAGTCTGGCCGGGCACAGTGGCTCATGCCTGTAATCCCGGCACTTTGAGAGGCCGAGAAAGGAGGATTGCTTGAGGCTTGGAGTTCGAGACCAGCCTGTGCAAGAAATTGAGTCCCTATGTCTATCAAAAATTAAAAAAATAGCAGGGCATGGTGGCTTGTGCCTGTAGTCCCAGCTTCTTGGGAGGTTGAGGTGGGAGGATTCCTTGAGCCCAGGAGTTGGAGGCTGCATTGAACTATGATCACTCTACTGCACTTCAGCCTGGGTAACAGAGTGAGACCCCAACTCTTTTTTTTTGAGACAGGGTCTCGCTCTGTTGCCTAGGCTGGAGTGCAGTGGCGTGATCTCGGTTCACTGCAGCCTCTGCCTCCCAGATTCAAGCAATTCTCCCACCTCAGCCTCCCTAGTAGCTGGGATTACCGGCACACCAACATACCCGGCTAATTTTTGTATTTTTAGTAGAGACAGGGTTTCACCATGTTGGCCAGGCTGGTCCCAAACTCCTGACCTCCCGTGATCCACCCTCCTCGGCCTCCCAAAGTGCTGGGATTACAGGCATGAGCCACTGCACCTGGCCGAGACCCCAGCTCTTAAGAAAAAGAAAAATTGAGGCTGTGGAAATGGATTTCCTTAAAATTGTCTGTGAAGTAAGATTGGTAAAAGATTGGTAATTGTTGATCCTGGGTGATGAGTATGTGAAGGTTTATTATACTGTCCTTTCTACTTTTGAGTATATTTTAATATTTATATTACAAAAAGGACAAACAAAGCAAAAATTCTTTGTGGAAAGTTTTACCATGTATGCATTCAAATTTGAGTAGCGACCTTTGGTGCGTTAACACCGTTAGTCTGAGTGTTAACAAAATAAGGCATTCTTTTAGGTTGAACCAGATGAAATTTCCAATATTTGACCATCTTGATGTATAAAATTGGCACTTGCATACGGTTTAACCTAATCTTTTATTGCATATATTAGTTCTTCCCTCTCCATCGGTTTCATTTCACTAACTGGGATTCAGCGAGAATGTTTTTTTAGGTCCTCCCATTCTCAGAGATCGTCCTTTTCAGTTAAGATTTGTTGAAAAGAATTTTAGTTTGTTAGTATGATGTTAGGTGCTACATAGACTGAGTTATACAGGCAGCCACTTCTTACCTTTATTGTTCTAAAGACTTAAGTTATGTTTTGTTCAGTGTCTGTTCTAAGTGTGGACAAACAAACCTGTCAGTTCATTTAGCAAGGTGCCAAGTGAATGGAACTAGAATGTTTAGGGACAGACAGGTGGAGCTTTCACCTGAATAGTACCTGAGAAGTTGGCTTTATTTATTTGTTTATTTTACTATAAATGTGTGAGGTAGGAAAACAAGGCTGCCCAGCTTGTGGCAGTTCTGAGGATGATCCTTGAGGGCTGATGTTGGCCTCCAGTCTTTGCTGAGGAGAAAAGCGCCCCTCCTCCCCCGCCCACAGCACCATGGGAGAGAGGCCCTGGAAGTTGACTTTATATAGAAGTTCATCTTCTACAGAGCTCAGAGTGTATCTCTGTGTGTTTTCATCTTTATTATGAAATCTGGGCATAACAGACTGGAGATAGGTATTGTTCTTAATGATTTTTTTATTTCTTCTTTCTTTTTTTGAAACAGTCTCACTCTGTTGCCCATGGTGGAGTGCAGTGGCATGATCTCAGCTCACTGCAACCTTCTTCTCCTGGGTTCAAGCATTTCTCATGCCTCAGACTCCCAAGTAGCTGGGACTACAGGCGTGTACCACCATACCTGGCTAATTTTGTTTTTGTATTTTTAGTACAAGATGGGGTTTTGCCATATTGGCCAGGCTGGTCTCGAACTCCTGGCCTCAAGTGATCTGCCCCGCCTCGGGCTCCCAAAGTGCTGGGATTACAGGCATGAGCCACCGTACCTGGCCAGTGATTTCTTTATTGAGAAGGAGATTGGGATCTAGAGAAGTTAAGTGACTTAATCTCCTCTCAGGGTAAGTCAGAATTGGAGCCAGGTTCTCATGGTTTCTCAGTGTGTGCTTCATATCCTAGATTAGTGGTTCTCAAAGCATGCTTTGGGGATCCCCAAAGGTTCCTGAGACCTTTTCAGGGGTCTGTGAGGTCAAAACTAATTTTATAGTAATACTTAAGACATTATATGTTTTTCCCTCTCTCATGACTATACTGTGTTTTCCAGAATCTACATTACCTGTACTGTTGCAAGAAATTGAAGCAAAAGTGGGTTTTGAGAATCCAATTGCTTTCTATTAAGCCAGACATTAAAGAGATGTATAAAAGTGTAAAATGGTGCCACTTTTCTCACTCATTTTTTTTGAGGAAAATGTAGTTTAAAGTAGTTTTAAAAAATTTACAGTTGTATTGAAATGAATAAATAAATATTAAAAATTTTCCCATTTTTAATTTTAATGTGGTAAATATTGGTAGATATAATCCATATTTTTAAGAAGCTCTTTGAGATTCGGAATAATTGTGAAACCAAAAGTTTCATTGAGACCTCTGGGTTTCAGTTTCACCATTCTCAAAAAGAGGCCAGATGTTAGGTTGCAGAGGACCACAAGTTGTCATTCGATGTGTCCCAAGTCATTTGAAAATAGTCTGTTTTCAGTTCTACAGGATAGATATCCACATCATAAAAACCTTTATTCAATTTGCCCTTCTTTGGTTTCCTTATATGTAGTTTCAGCAGGTGACCAAGTATTAACTGAAGCTAAGCTATGTCATTTTTATTTCCCCATTTGAAGTAGGAAAGTAGCCTCAAGTGAATATTTGAAGGATCTCCAAGCTGAATTGTTTGTCCATGTTTTGTGTAAGACCAGTATCAGTTGGGCTTCATTGTTTCTCTCATGTGGATTTTTGGATTTGTAGTTTCAGTATACATTTAAAAATTATATATATATATATATATATATTTAAATTTTTTTCTCTTAAAAGGGGCCATGCTAATCTTCTCTGTATCATTCCAATTTTAGTATATATGCTGCTGAAGTGATAGCACTTCAGTGTACATTTTTATTAAGAGCTTTTTCAGTAAGATCCTGTATTGTATAGATAAGAGACCCTTAACCTTATGGCTGCCTTACACTTTTCTTTGAAAAGGTTTAAGGACCTTCCTTAAAATGAGTATTTGCATTTATTTGGCAATTAAGTTTTATAGGTAATGTATCTAATTTGTTTTTCCCTTTTTTTTCTTATTCCCTCTTCTCCTCTCCTTTCCATCTCCTTTCTCCATTACTGTTTTTTTTCTTTTCTCCCCTCCCCTCTTTTAATTGCCAATATGACCTTGGGTGAAATACTTAGTCTCTATGTATCTTGGATTCTCCATTTGTAATGTGTGATGTTGTGAAATAATTTCTCTAAACCACATAGAACATTGCCTGGCTCACTATCAAGGATCAATAAATGTTAGCTGCAATTTTTGTTGTTGTTATCATTAAAGCAGGTTGGCAATTCCTGGAATGTAATGAGTACTCAATAAATGGTGGTTATTTATATTATTTAATATTACCACATTGCACATTTGCTTTTAGATGGTCTATTGAGTTTGGCTGAGGCAGATATGTAGTAGGTGTAGTAGTAGTATTATATGCTGTCTTAATTTTTTAGTGAGAATGGTTTTCTTTTTTATGAAATGGTGCAGATGCTGATACTCTATGGCTGTAATCCAAATATTTAGTAGGTATTGTGGCCTTTATAAGCCTACTCCTGAGAACAGCCCATTAATTAAATGGGAGGTGTGGAGATTTGGTCCTTGTAAATCACCATTCAGAAATGGAGATGTATTGGATTCATATTTTGTGTGTGTGTATGTTTGTAGTAAAGTCATAAAACAGACTCTACTACTCTACAGTCTGAGTGCTTCCTCTTGTTCTTAGTTTTCAGCTGTTAGTGGACACTAGTCAGGTATAATAAAGTAGCTTCTTATTCAGTTAAGTTTATGTTAAATATATGATCCTATTTGTGAATGTCATGAATAAGTAATTTATAGATTATTTTATGATTACTAATTGTTAATGGATCTAAAGGCACTTAAAATTCTAAGGCTAGAAGAACAGTGACCACCAGCAGTATAGAGTTGTGTGTGCCGGTAATACACCCATATAGTAGGGCATTGAATGCCTAAAAACTACTAATCATTGATTGATTAATGTAACTATTACTTGGGTAGACAGTAGAGTCTGATTTAGAAGTCACAGTATGGTATGTGATATTTGAACTGATTCAGCAGGGATTTGAAGCCTCCTTATTAAAGGATATGTTATTAATATTATAAACTTTAGTGGAAGGAGGAGTGGTCTTTTTGTAGCCTGTAAGATATGTACTTGAATATAATCTTCGTTACTGAAATATACTTTTGAGCAAAGCATTTATCTTTGGTGAATTTGGGTTTTTCAGTTGCAAAGTGAGTATCAAACCTAGCCAGCCTAGCTCACTGGGTTGGTAGGATCATTAAATAAAATAACTCATTTTGATCCAGTGTTGGGCCTTCCATGAGAACAACAACAACAACAAAAAGCAAAAGGGGGGGAAAAAGAAGAAGAAATAATACATTTTGAGAATGCTTGAAAAACTTGAGCATTATACAGGTTTAAGTTAGCATTCTTCCTACTTTCAAATGTGAGGGCATTGTTTGTGGAATATTCTGACTCCAGCTTGTGTTAATGCTTTTACTTTTTTGTTGTTGTTTAGGTTTATCAATGACAGATAGAAGATTTAAGTATCATAATCCTCTATTTTTATGGCCATGAATTGAAATGAAGAATGTATGTATTCAAGTTTGACTATATAGACATGCATATAATAGCAGTGCTGTTCATGACACTGTAGTTAAGCATTTGTCAGAGTTTCCACTGTAAACTTCCCTTTGAATGTTTTTTCATTTTAGCTTGGCTTTCCTGTGGGTTAAAATTATAGGGCCTGAATATTTTTGGATGGAAACTTTTTCCTTCTTTTTAATAGGGCATGAATGCATGCTATTAAAAAAAACTATCTTTTCTTACATTTTTTAATATTTTATCATAAAAGTTTTAAAAGCCACTTCTAGGCAGTGTTTTTCTTTAAATCATTAAGTGTGTTAAATGCTGTGACTTCATACCTATAAACAGTTTTTCTTTGCCTTTGTAGTTTTTCCTCTAAAAATTGTCAGTCTTCAATGTATTATCTAAATGAAAGATTATAAATAATTTTTGTAAACTAATTGTAAGATATAAAAAAACAGTGATATATTGAACATCTGGATACCCATCCCAAGTTAAGAAAAAGTAAACTGCCTAGAATTTATAAGCTTCCTTAGACTTTCATCACTAAAAGTGTTCATTGGTCTTTGATGTAAGTATTTGTAAAGTGTGTTGGAAACAGGCCAGGACTTAGACTGCCTCTTTATATCTAGACATCCCCTTCTAATGGATGTCATGTGGTACATGTGTTCTGGTCTCATGTGACGGATTGGGTGGCTCCGTGACCCAAGACCATCTGATCTATAGGCAAGACATAATGTGGCCCAGAGCTTCTACCCAACAGAGATGAGAGTGAAATGGTATTCCAGCAGAACCTTTCTCTAGGGAAGTTTGAATTTGATAAAGAGTTGTTGAAGGCAGGAATAGATGCTGAAAGACCCAAGAAAAAGAAGCAAAGAAGTGATAAGCCATGTTGATAGGGCAGGGAGGGTGAGGTGTGGGTTGATCTGCCTTGATCATCGCTTCACTGAAATTACTCTTGTCAGGGCCACTGCATGTCACATGTCTCTCAGCAATGTTGGACACTTGTCCACATTTTCTTTGTAGAAACATACTCTTCTTTGGCTTCTGTGACCCTGCTCAGGTTTTCCTTTTGCCTCTGGCTGTTTATTCTCATTCTCTTAGCTGGCTCTTCCTCCTCTACTCAGCTTGTAAGTGTTGGGTTTCTTCAGAGGTCCTTCTGCTTCACTTTCTGCACTCTTGCCATAGGTGAGTTCATCCGGCCTATTGGCTTTAAGACCACTTATATATTACCATTTATATGTTGTTGGTGCCCACATTTCTTTTCTTCCTTTTTTTTTCCCCCAAATATGACATTTCTTTTGCTTTTCTTCTTCTTCTCTTTTTTTTTAAGATGGGGTCTCACTCTATTGCCCAGGCTGGAGTACAGTGGTGCAGTTGTGATTCACTGCAGCCTCGACCTCCCTGGGCTCAAGCCATCCTCCCATCTCAGCCTCCCGAGTAGCTGGGATTATAGGAGCATGCCACCGCGCCCAACTGAGGTGCCCGCATTTCTATCTCTACCTCACCCTTTTCAGACTTTGGCCTTGTATATACAATACATTTCCATGTATATGTCTTATAAACATCTCTAATGTAACACATTGTCAGTGTAACACTTGATTTCCCCCACCAAACTATTTCTTCCCTCTTTTACTTGCTGACTCCTGTGTTCACCCGGGTGCTCAAACCAGACAACCCGGCTCCCACCCACTGAACATGGAGAAGTGGGGCAAGTGCCAAGAGTCACCTTTGATCCGTCTCTGTCTGTTAGTCACTTTTCACCTCTGTATTCTCCCCCAAGAGTAGTTTCTATCAGCAAGCACAATTGATTCTACCAATTCTTTTTCCAGTAAATTATCTCTAATTTGTCCACTTTGTCTCCAATCCTTACCACGATTCTGTAACAGTTGCCTCCTATGTAGCTGTAGTCTCCTAACTGGTGTCCCTGTTTCTTATCTTGCCTCTTTTCCATTCATTCAACTCATAGTGACCAGAGTGATCTTTTTAACAATACAAATCATATGCATGTCTCTCCCTCAGGTTTTAATAATACAAACCATGTGCTCACTCCGACTTTAATACTGTCATGATTCTTTACTGAATCTGGAATTAAATCCAGGTTCCTTCTCTTTACCTTTCACTATTTTCTTTTCACCTTGGCTTTTCTATTGCAATTTTTCTGACATCACTAATTGAATTTAATGTTAAAGTCAAATGCATGTGGGTTAAAACTCCCAAGTTTCTAAAAACTTTAAGAGACTTGATTTTCTCTCTCCATCTCATCCCCTTTTCCTGTTACTCTTCTTCATTTAATAAAATCCACACCAAAACCAAATTGCAATTAGCCCCATCCCAGCCTCTTGAGTCTGATTGCATCAGACATTTCTCAGACTTCCTAGAGAGCTGTTTTGGTTGTTTCATTAGCATTTAGAGGCATTTCTTTAAAATTACAGAAGGTTTTACTCTTGTATATCTTTAGTACACTGTTAGCACTGGAAAATGTCTCAGAGCTTTACTTCTTGTTTTTGCGGGCACTTCATCATCTTGGTTCTCTGTCCCTTCCTATCCTGAGTTTTCTGCCTCATTGTTGAGTTTTCTTTATCTTGTCTCTAGCTTCCCCATGGTTCCATTCTTAACCTTCTGTTCTTAGTTTTCCACTTACTCAGTCATTGAGCTTATCTGTTCCTTTGATTTCAACTTTCACCTTTATGGGAAAACTCTGGAATCTCTACCGTTTAATTTAGCCCCTTGTTTCCAGTTCTATTTCCAGTTCTAACTCCCTTGGAGTTACCTCACATTCCATTGTTGCCACTACAGTTCATGAACTTCCTTGACTAACTTCTCTGTCTGATTGTTTCATTTTTACCGACAGTGTCATCATTCTCCCAACCTGGAAACATTAGTAATCTTTGACTATCTTTCCTTTCTGTTATATCTAATGTAATTTTAAAAATCCCTTTGTTTCTTACCTTCTGGTATCTCAGTCTTCTTTTTCTTCTATGGCCATCAGCTTTGTATAAGCCCTCATAACTCTTCATGCTTGGTTCTGATGACATTGTTTTTGGCTAATTTGATTGCCTCCCTTCAGCCCCCGCTAAAACACTTCTCATTATGTTTGCTCCTGTCCCACATTTCTGTGTTGTCAGCCACAAGAAGCCCAGGTTACCCTGCAGTTTGTAAAGTCCTTTCTGGCCAGGTATGTTCTCATTCCTCCCTCTCGTTTCCCACTCTTTCTAGTTACCTGTCTTCCATGCCCTAGACATGCGTATCTTCTTATAATTTCTCCCGTAATGTGCTCACTCTCACCTCCATGCTGTTCTTGCCTAAAATATCTTCCACTTTTCCTTTGTTTATTCCTTTTTCTATTCATGCTTCCTTTCGGTCCCATCACCAGCTGAAAGCAATTCAACCTAACAGGCTTTTTAATTGACCTTAGGCTGTGCTGGTGATAATACAGATTTGAACTCTCAGTTAGACTTCAAATCGTATGCGAGTTCAACAAATGTCAGGTGTTCAGAACAAAATGAAACAACCAAACTTCTGTGTCATTACATTTTCCTGAACAGTAAATGAAATCCAAACAAGGTTGAAGTCTTGAAGTAAGCCAGCTTTAGTGCAAAGGAGAAGGCTGGAAGGTTAGAGAAGACTTCGAATCATCTTTCGAGAGACTTAACACTAATGTAAAGGCGTCCTTTATTTTATTTTTTTTGAGCTGGAGATTGACTCTTGTCACCCAGACTGGAGTGCAATGGCACGATCTCAGCTCACTGCAACCTCCGCCTCCTGGGTTCAACTGATTCTCCTGCCTTAGCCTCCCGAGTAGCTGGGATTACAGGCGCCCGTCACCATGCCCGCTTAATTTTTGTATTTTTAGTAGAGATGGGGTTTCGCCATGTTGGCCAGGTTGGTCTTGAACATCTGACTCAGGTGATCCACCTGCCTTGGCCTCCAACAGTGCTGGGATGACAGGCATGAGTCACTCTGCCCAGCCTAAGGGGGCTTTTAAATATTAACAGAAATAACAGGCCAGCTGGAGAATCTTTCTAACTCCTGGTAGTTGCATTTTGCTTGGTACAAAGAGGAGATAGATGACAGAATGCTTGTCTGCCTCAATCTATGTTAAGGAGTCTGTTAGGAAGATTAAGAAGATTAACCCTTCCAGATGGTCCCTCCAGTGTATGTTGTAGGTATTAGATGAAAACAAAAATGATCGGTAGTGATAAGCCAGCTCTCATTAGTCTTTAGCAGAGGTGGGATAGTGTACAGGTGCCAGATTATGGAGGTCTGAAGCTCAGCAGGGCCCCCTTTCAGCTGTGTGATGGTGGGCAAGTTACTAAATATCTTTGGGTCAATTTTTATATGTAAAAATAAGGTTGGTAATACCTACCTCACAGCATTGTAGAAAGGGTTAAAGGAGTTAGTACATGTAAAGTCCTTAGAATAGTGACTGCCACAGAGTAAGTGCTTACTAAGTTTTTACTATTATTATGTATACATGATATGACTGGGAAAGGATGACTCATTCAAGATTTTCAGAAACTATTTATTGTGAAACAGGAAATGGCTCTTTAGAATGCGTATCTTTTTCTAATACCTGACCTGTCTTCAGTGACTCTTGTTTATTTTGGGTTATTCATTCATTAATTAACAAGTGTATTTTGACATTGTTTATAGTCAAGATCCTGAAAGAATATATTGTCTGTAGGAGATCATGATATTTTGAATAGAGGATAGATTCTGAAAAATTGTGAGAGTTGTATGAATGAGGTTCTTCTGGCCCATCTGGGTCTATGAACAATCTATACATAAGACATCTGGCTTTATCAGAAATTTGAAACTTACGCATTTTTATGTGTACTCTCCATTCCCAAAGAGAGCCTGGTGCGTGTTTTTGCAGATTTATGTAATATGAGAGTTTCTGGAATCTAGATGAATGTCATTCAGAGTGGTCTCTCTTGAACTTGCCCCACTTGGTTTTTTTCAAAGAAATGTTGTCATCTGCATGCTGTGCTTGTCTTTGGACTTCAGGGTGGGGTAAAAAATGGTTCAGAAGCTATTGCTTGGTCACCTTTGTAATATCAGGGTGCATTAATGGTACAAGCAAGCAATGTAAATTGTCAAAATTTCAGAATTAGACATTTTCTCTTTTTATTAGGATGCTGTAACTTTTTTTTTTTTTTGTAGAGACAGGGGTCCTTCTGTGTTGATCTTCCCACCTCAGCCTCCAAAAGTGCTGGGATTATAGGTGTGAGCCATTGTGCTCAGCCACGTTTTTTTTTTTTTTTTTAATCTGTTGATAAAGGCTTGTCTTTATGATCCTGTAAAAGTAGATTAGGTGTCAGTAGAGTCTTCAGATAATTTGCTTGTTTTATGCTGGAAATTCCTATTAAAACTATGCAATTGGATGAAGCCATTTTGTTATTGTCACTATGAAGTATTTTTTAATAATATAAATATGTTCTTCCTAGAGATAACCCCTTAACCCTTTAGTAGACAGGATAATCAATCACCACATTATCAGAGGGCAAGTCGGTTTTTTTTTTTTTTAAACTTATGGAAAGGTTATGAGTGCAGACTGTGATTGTGGAATACCGTGTGCCTTGGGGGTTGGAAGTGGGCTATAAGTAGGGAGGTGGGAGGCCGGATGCAGGGGCTCACGCTTGTAATCCCAGCACTTTGGGAGGTCCAGGCGGCAAGGATCCTTTGAGCCCAGGAGTTCAAGACCACCCTGGGTAACATAGTGAAACACTGTCTTTACAAAAACTACAAAAATTAGCTAGGTGTGGTGGTGCATGCCTGTAATCCCAGCCACTTGGGAGGCTGAAGTGGGAGGATTGCTTCAGCCAGGGAGGTCAAGGCTACAGCATGCTGTGACCGTGCCACTGCACTCTAGCGTGGGTGACAGAGTGAGACTTTGTCTCAAAAAAAGTGGGGAGCGGTGGGGAGGTAGGAGATGAGGAGGACAAAAATCATTGTTTATTGTTTGTAATCCTACTGCCACATTTATCTGTCCAAATAAATGGAGAGGAGGAAGTATTTCATTTTGGTGTAAAGTTACCCCTTCTGGTTCTTTGTGGTGAAGTTGTTTCTACATGTTAGCCATTGACCCAGAATAATAACACTGAATATCTCGCAGCCTTGGCTCTCTTATAGGTAAAATGGGAATATTAACATGTATTAGGCAGGATTTTTGTAAGATTTTAATGGGAGGATATAATGAAGGACCTAAGCTGGAGGTCCATTTCCTTGTCAGGTGCTTTTTTCTTTTCTGTCTCTCAACTTCGTCCATGAAATTCAGATACTTTAATTGTTTTTTTTTTTTTTTTTTTTTTTGAGATGGAGTCTTGCTTTGTTGCCCAGGCTGGAGTGCAGTGGCACGATCTTGGCTCACTGCCAGCTCCGCCTCCCGGGTTCACGCCGTTCTCCTGCCTTAGCCTCCCGAGTAGCTGGGACTACAGGCGCTCGCCACCACACCTGGCTACTTTTTTGTGTTTTTTTAGTAGAGATGGGGTTTCACGGTGTTAGCCAGGATGGTCTCGATCTCCTGACCTCGTGATCAGCCTGCCTCGGCCTCCCAAAGTGCTGGGATTACAGGCGTGAGGCACCACCGCGCCCGGCCACTTTAATTCTATTTTTTCGTGTTATTAATATGTGCAAATCTTGCTTCCCCCTGGACTGTACTTTTTTTGAGAGTAGATCCATTTGTTTTCATTCTTTACAATATATGCCCTTATAATATCTTCTTGTACCTTTTTTTGTAATGTAAAATGTTTTAACTTTTATATTTATCTATATGGTCATTTAATTAGGGTTTCTCTCCATTTGGTCTGTAAGCTTCATGAAGGCTAAGAACATGAAGTTTGGTTTTGCTTAATAATGTATATTTATAGCCTAGACTAGTGCCTGGCATGTAAAAAGTGTTCTGTAAATATTTGTGGAATGAATGAATGAATGATTAAGTTAAACATGGTAGATTCTAAACAAATTCGTATTGTGGGAAGGTTGAAACCACCTATCATATCCCTTCCAGACTTAGTCTGAACCCTTCTAGGAGGCAATTAAAAGTTTTCAAAATTTTAGTTAAGACCTTAGATCTCTAAATAACAAAGTGTGTGGGGAAAAGAAAGGTTTAGAAATACTTTGAAGTGGTTTAGTATTTTATGTTATTTTAGTGGGAGGTTAATACTGTTTGTTTTGAATATGTTGTAAAGAACTCTAAGTGTAAGTTACTCTTATTACTTTTAGTATGTATAAGTATTAATATTTGTGAGTATGATACTAATTTAAAATTTTGGCTCCAAGGACAAAGCTGTCAAACATTGCTTGTTTATTTATTTCCCTTGCACATTTTGCATAAACCTGATTATATCAGAGGAAGCCTTGATGTGTGAGACCCAAGTGGTGTCCTTGTTTTGGCAGTGCTCATCCAGATTGTTGCAGTCTTCATAAATTCTAGCTTCTCTGTCCCAAAAGCTCTGTTTGTCATTCATTCTTCCATCCAAACGCTAACTGTCTTCACCCGTCAGGATTTTGACACGTTGCTGATGCATGTACTGGTACCTGACTCATCTCACCTATTGAGTCAGCATCTTACCTTTCCTCTAATCAAGTTACAACTTTATTTTGAAGTTATTTCACTGGGTATTATATTAGTAGGTCAAGCTCAATATTATTTTCTTCTAATATGCTTTACACAACCAGACATACCAAAAAGGGAGGGGAGATCTATATGTATCAACAGTTTATATTGTTCATTTTTGAAGAAAAGACTGGCATTGTGTGAAACACAATGCCTAGAATATGGAAAATATTCAGTAAACGTTCTGTGTCTTAAACGCTCATGCTATCACTGTGACAAAGCTACTGTTTTTAGGCTCATTTTGTAAAAGATACTAAGGCTCAGCAGTGCTTTTTAACAACAACATTAATTTAGCAGTTAAAGTTTATTGAGCACCAAATGTGTCCCAGATACTCTTCTATGTGTTTTTATTTTTATGTACTCACTTAATTCTTAAGTAAACTCTGTGGGGTAGGTGCTGTTATTATACCCTCATTTATAGATGAGGAAACTAAGGGCCAGAGACTCACCTAAGCTTTCCCAGCTAGGAAGTGGCAAAGCTGACCTTGGACTCCAGGCAGTCTAACTCTGTAGCCCATCGTCTTAGCTGTCACACTATACTGCCCAAAATTGCCCAGCTGGAGCCTGATTAGAACCCAGGTCCCCCGATTTCAAAGTCTGTGTGTGTGTGACCCCAAGGACAACCTCAGCCATCTGGAAGAATGCAGAATGGGCTTACATTTCTTTCTCAAGTTCCCAATTATGCTGAAAGAAATTGAATTCATTTGACATCTTAAACGTTTCTGTGATGTTTTTCTAGAATTATAACTGACAGACTTTTGAGATAGTGGACCTAGTTGCCGAGCTTAGTTTTAACTTTATTATACTTATTAAGGTCAACTCTTATTTCTCATATGTTGTCTGGCTCCTTAAGTAGAAGATAGAGTTATATAATATGTTTTCTGAAAGGGAAAGTCATTTTCAGTATAATCTGAGGAGAAAATGTTTGTACTACCCCGTGGCGTGTTTAGCTAAACTCTGGGTTACAATATTAGACATAGAGTGCTGAATTATATCAAGATTCAGAAAAAGGCTGTACTTAGAATTGCATTGTAAGCATGCATATCTTTAGGTTTCAGTGACTGTCTTACCCTTGGAGACGGATGTTTTGAGGCTAGGAAACCAGCAGCATAGAAGAAACATGTTGTAAATAGTGGTGGTTTTTTTTTTTTTTTTTTGAGACGGAGTCTCGCTCTGTCACCCAGGCTGGACAGTGGCACGATCTTGGCTCATTTGCAAGCTCCGCCTCCCGGGTTCACGCCATTCTCCTGCCTCAGCCTCCCGAGTAGCTGGGACTACAGGCGCCCACCATCATGCCTGGCTAATTTTTTGTATTTTTAGTAGAGATGGGGTTTCACCGTGTTAGCCAGGATGGTCTCAATCTCCTGACCTCGTGATTTGCCCGCCTTGGCCTCCCAAAGTGCTGGGATTACAGGCGTGAGCCACTGCACCCGGCCAATAGTGTTTTTAAATACTTTTCTGTTCTGAAAGTGTTAAGCTTCCCAGACACGTTCCCTGTCCTTTTTAAACTCTCTGCATTACTGTTCTCCAAGTTTTGATTTTGGAGTCATATACTCAAAACTGTTCATACCCGCATACACACATGCATACATAAGTACACACTTGTAAGTTTCTCCATCTTTATTGTTTTATGCTTGAATAATTCTGCTTTTATACACACTAGGAAAGAAAGCTTTGAAATGGGTTTCTTGTCTGTTGTCATGGTATTTCAGATTTGAATTTTGGATTTCCTCAACTGTTCTATGTGGGCTTACATTTGTATTTAACTATATTAATTAGGTAGTATCCTTTGTATGAAGCATGGGAGAGCTTCACAATTAGGGGACTGTGTACTACATGCCTGTGTACTACATGCCATCCCTGGATTTTACTGCCGAGATTATGACTTTAATTATAAATGTACACCCTTTATTACTCTTGGAATTAGAAGCTATTCCACTGTACTCAGTCCTGTGTCAATCTCAGGAGCTTAAGCTCTCATACTTTAAAATCCCAACAGAGGTTCAAAAATAGCATCTCTAAGCTGGCATTGCAACGTTGGATTGACTCTTGTTTTTTTTTTTTTTTTTTTTTTTTTGTATTTTTAAAACTTTTTTTTTTTAAGTTTCATGATGTCTTTGATCAACTATAAATTATGAATTAACAGATAAGTGGGCTGTTAAAATAGCTGCAGGTTCATTTTATTCTGAAATAATTGGCATTGATGTTAATCTTCAAAACAAATGGAAAGTAGATAGGCCATTTTATCCCCTGTAGAAGTAATCTCTTGGGGAAGGACCCTCAATTAACTGAAATGCTTGAAAATAATGTCTCCTTTTATTGACATCTTTTTGGCCGGGTTGAGGGGAGGGAGGGTCAATTGAATGTTACATTCTTGCTGAAAATCTTTAATTCCATTAACTTATTTCCTTACCTTATAAGCATGGCGTAAATAAAAAATAATCTTTTTTCTTGAAGATTTTTGTTTCTCATACTTCTGAACCTGACTGAAAATTGGGCTTCAGTGATGCTGACTCTCAGGCACATCCTGGAAATTTGTTCCATAATTCCTTTTTATCAAATTAGGATTTTATAATTTGCTCCTTGTCTTAAAAGACAAGTGCAGAAGAGAAGTTATGGTTATTTGAGAGTTCTAAATAGTTGGCCTTTGTTTAATTCAAGTTTGGTATTACTAGAATAAAATTTTAACAAAAAATTAATGTTTCTTTTAAAAAAATTTTTTTTGAAACAGGGTCTTACCGTGTCACCTGGGCTGGAGTGCAGTGGTGCGATCATGGCTCACTGCAGCTTCTGCCTCCTGGGCTCAAGCCATCCTCCGACCTCAGCCTCTTAACTAGCTAAGACTACAGGCCTGGCTAATCTTTTGTTAGTTTTTTTTTTTTTTTTTTTGTAGAGATGGGGTATTTGCCATGTTGCCCAGGCTGGTCTCGAACTCTTGGACTCCAGTGATCCTTCTGCCTCAGCCTTCCAAAGTGCTGGGATTACAGGCGTGAGCCACCATGCCCAGTCAAAAATTTAATCTTTCTAGAAATACTTCAGAATAAAATTTAAAAAATTGTTTAATTTTGAAGATGTGCCAGAAATAGCAAATATAAGTATTTCTGCATAGAAGATAGTTTTAATAAGTTATGAAATAGGAAATTGATTCCATACAGTATTTATAGATACTTGATAAATATTTGTCAAATGAATGATGACTTTTTTGTGGAAAGCACTTTCCACCCTAGAAATGATTTTTCGTTTAATCTTTACTCAACCCTGTGAAGTACATTTTCTTTTTCTTTTCTTTTCTTTTTTTTTTTTCTTCTTGAGACAGAGTCTCACTATGTCACCCAGGCTGGAGTGCAGTGGCACAATTTCAGGTCACTGCAACCTCTGCCTCCCGGGTTCAAGCGATTCTCCTGCCTCAGCCTCCCAAGTAGCTGGAACTACAGACACATGCTACCACACCTGGCTGATTTTTATATTTTTAGTAAAGATGGGGTTTCACCATGTTGGCCAGACTGGTTTCGAACTCCTGACCTCAGGTGATCCGCCCACCTCGGCCTCCCAAAGTGCTGGGATTACAGGAGTGAGCCACCGCGCCTGGCCAAAGTATATTTGCTGAATTTTACATACAAGGAAACTAATGCTCAGAGAAGTAAGTGACTTGTCCATTGTCAGTAAACGGTAAAAATGTGATTCTAATTCAGAACCAGATTCCAGGCCAAAGTCCTCACTGTGTCTCACAAGACCCAAGTTGATCTTCTGCAGCCACTTGTCCTTTCTTCTTCTGTCCTTTTCTTCCTCACTTTCCACTCCAGCTCCAGCCACGTTCACTTCTTTGCTGATCATCAGATTCACCAGCATGCTCCTTCTTCCTGCCAGAGTACCTTGCACTTGCCATTTCCCTCCTTGGGATACTCTTCCCCAGACAGCCTCGGCTGACTACCCCACTTCCTTCAAGTATTTGCTCAAATGTCATCTTCCAGGTGAACACTCTGTTTAACATTGCACCCTTCAACCCCAGCGTGCCTAGTCCTCCTTGTCCTGCACACTATTATTTCTCATAGCATATACCGTATAACATGTTTATTATTTTTAGTTTCTATTATTTGTCTCTTCCTGCTAGAACGTAAAGCTCAGGACTTTTGTCTCCTCTTCATTATGTTATCACAGTAGTCCCTGGCTGTTGGTGGGTGTTCAATGAATATTTGGCGAATCAGTAAATGATAGAGTGAGTGAATGAATAGAGGAGCCCATTCCCTTTGCACTAGACCTTCTCATTTTTCGTTTGTAAATAATAAATGACAAAATTTTCAGGTTATTTTGCTATAGAGGGCATTTCCAAATCATGCTACTTAATGTTGTATACTCATCTTCATTTTGAATTTTTTCCCTATTTTTCTCTTATCCTTGAATATAAACCATTCTGTTTATTTTAAAAAGTCAATTCGGCCGGGCGCGGTGGCTCACGCCTGTAATCCCAGCACTTTGGGAGGCTGAGGCAGGCGGATCACGAGGTCAGGAGATTGAGACTGTCCTGGCTAACACGGTGAAACCCCATCTCTACTAAAAATACAAAAAAGTAGCCGGGCATGGTGGCAGGCGCCTGTATTCCCAGCTACTCGGGAGGCTGAGGCTGGAGAATGGCGTGAACCCGGGAGGCGGAGCTTGCAAATGAGCCGAGATTGTGCCACTGCACTGCAGCCTGGGTGACAGAGCAAGACTCCGTCTCAAAAAGAAAAAAAAAAGTCAATTCAAGTTTTAAATAAGTTGTTAAAAAAATAAGGCATTACCTTACTGGATATTAATAGGGGAACATAGTTCAGGGAACTGAAGAACTGTGCATTTTTTTTTTTAGTTAGGTTCTTTCAGATAAGCTGGCTCTTTTCACTCCTTCTTATATTCATACATATTGGGTCATTAAAAACTATCTTGCCTATAATCCCAGCACTTTGGGAGGCCAAGGCAGGCGATCACGAGGCCAGGAGTTCGATACCATCCTGGCCAACGTGGTGAAACCCCGTTTCTACTAAAAGATACAAAAAATTATCTGGACATGGTGGTGCGTGCCTGTAATCCCAGCTACTTGGGAGGCTGAGGCAGGAGAATCACTTGAACCCAGGAGGCGGAGGTTGCAGTGAGCAGAGATTGTGCCATTGCCTCCAGCCTGGGTGACAGGGCGAGACTCTGCCTGAAAACAAAAACAAAAACAAAAAAACCATCTTAGTTTTTTTTTTTTTTTGAGATGGAGTTTTGCTCTCGTTGCCCAGGCTGGAGTGCAATGGCACCATCTCGGCTCACCGCAACCTCCGCCTCCCAGGTTCAAGCGATTCACCTGTCTCAGCCTCCTTAGTAGCTGGGATTACAGGCATGTGCCACTACACCTGGCTAATTTTATACTTTTAGTAGAGATGGGGTTTCTCTATGTTGGTCAGGCTGATCTCGAACTCCCGACCTCAGGTGATCTGCCCACCTCCGCCTCCCAAAGTGCTGGGATTACAGGCATGAGCCACTGTGCCCAGCCATAAAACTATCTTACTTTTAAAATTTGCATTTCGTGACTTGATATTATTAATATACTAGGAAGTAATTATTTTATTAAATACATTATATCAAGCCTTTTCCTCTATTATTTAGTCTAATTTTATTTCTAGAGGAATAAAGTTATAATTTAAAAGTGAAAACATGGGGAAATAAGATGCAATATGTAGAATTTACTTACTCAACTAACATTACGTACCTACTATATTCTAAAACTGCTGCTACGAACAGTTTATTAAAATGTGCAAGGCAGGTGTAGTGCTGGTTAAAAAAAAAGTCGCAGTATAATGTAGCAAGTGCTTGAATGGAGGTATGTGCAGTTTCATCGGAATTTTGTGTTAAGAATTTTTAAGGACTCATGTGGCTGCTCTTCCTTTACAATTGCAGAACATGTGATTTATCTTCTCAGCTTTTATGATGATCTACAGTTGAAGGCTGGGTGTGGTGGCTCACACCTGTAATCCCAGCACTTTGGGAGGCCGAGGTGGGCGGATCGTGAGGTCAGGAGATCGAGACCATCCTGGCTAACATGGTGAAACTCCATCTCTACTAAAAATACAAAAAATTAGCTGGGCGAGGTGGCAGGTGCCTGTAGTCCCAGCTACTCGGGAGGCTGAGGCAGGAGAATGGGGTGAACCCAGGAGGCGGAGCTTGCAGTGAGCCGAGATTGTACCACGGCACTCCAGCCTGGGCAACAGAGCAAGACTCCGTCTAAAAAAAAAAAAAAAAAAAAAATACAGTTGAAATCGGTACTGTCATTACAGCTAGAATTCTGTTGTCCGTGCTTCTAGAAAAGTGTTGGAAGAAAGGAATAATGTGGCTCAGAGGTCCCCAAATACAGGCCCTTGGAAAAGTTGTTGGCAGTACTGGGAAAAATGAAAAAGAAGAGAAAGGAAGGTCAAGAGAGAGAATGTACAACTCTGTGTGTATGTGTGCACGTGTGTGTGTGTGTGTGTATGTATGAAGGGGTAATTGCCAACCCTCCTTTTTATTTTTATTTATATCTTTTTGAGACAAGGTCTCACACTATTATCTAGGGTGGAGTACAGTAGCACGCTTATAGCTCACTGCAGCCTGGGCTGAAGTGATCCTCGCACCTCAGCCTCCCAAGTACCTGGGACTACAGGCACATGCCACCAAACCCAGCAATTTTTTTTTTTTTTTAAATTTTGTAGAGACGGGATCTCGCTGTGTTGCCTAGGCTAGTCTCAAACACCTGGCTTTTAAACGATCCTCCCGCTTTGGCCTCCTGAAGTGCTGGGATTTTGGGTGGGAGCCAACGTGCCCAGCACCAACCCTCCTTTTTAAAGGAAGTATTGTCTTTTATTCTATGATCGTTTTTTCTCTTCTTTTGTTATTATAAAGTTGCTTTATTTTTATGAAATTATAGTGAAAATAAATGGTGGCTATGTTTTTAATGCCTTTACCTGAAGAAAAATTGACAAACTGCTTTTTTTTTTTTTTTTTTTTTTTGTAATTTTACTGGCACATAACATCCTCAAAAGAGGGAACCACTGACATGCATACTGTAGAATACTGTATATAATTCTTGCAGCTCTTTTTTAGTATAGCCTATCAAGCTCCAGGAATTCCTCATATTCAAAAGGCCTTGGTTCTTTTCCTCCTGGCATCACTGCCCTGGAAAAAAGCCCTTAGGAAATGAATTAATAATAAAGACATTGACTTTGTCAGAACCTTTGGTGGCATCTGTCCTGTGGTGAGTTTGGTGGCAGGAAAATAATTAAACCTAATTAGGAGTTGATCAGTTTTAAAATATTTTTTCATGTGTTGACAAGTTTCAGTAACCACCTTGGCATTAGAAGATAAAGCATGAGGGATAACATGCAGTGCTGGAAACACTGTGTCATTTATCACTGTGTGTCATTTATCAGCGTGCATGTGTGTATGTGTGCATGTGAGTATATTTTCTATTTCTTCTGATTAGATCATAGTGTCAAAATAACATGAAAGCCCTGAATCATGTAATTTTGCTGCTTGAAGCCATACTAGTCTATACTAGTGGTGGTGACCTTTGGTTTTTATTTGTAAATTGGAGAGCATATTGTTAGCTTTTGGGAAAGGGAAACTGGAGAGCTTCATGACACAATAATAATAAATACATGTTGGTTGTCTCATTTAGGAAGAGTAATTAATATGTTATTATTATCTAAAACTTAAACCTACCTGCCTATACTTGTTCACTAGCTTAAGGCTGATTTTATACTGTTTTAAGTTTTAAAACGTGAATATTTGTATTTAATAGAAAAGTCAACCAATTTTTCTTTTAGATTGCAACTTCTCTTAAACAAATAACTAACCGTAACAATGGAAGTATATCTACAACTCTAATGGGGGTTAGTTGCTGTTATTTAGCATGATCATCACCATTATCATCATCGTTATTGGTATGCCCCTTCCCTCCCCCTCAGTAAGACTGTTGGGGCAGTAAGACTACTGGGGTTCGGATACTAGCTGCAGCCCTTCCTAGTGTGTCATGTTGGACAAATGACTTAGCCTTTCTGGGCGTCAGTTTCCTCATTTGAAAAACTGGGATATTAATAGTGGCTACACCTAAGATATTCTGAGGATTAAAAGGGATAATGTGTGTCAGGAGCTTAGTACAGTGCTTTATAGTTGTAAGTGTTATGATTATTATTGTCTCTGTTCTTTTTACCTGGAAATTTCAGTCAATACCCACACCTTCATCTCATCCTTTTGACACTACTCTATCTGTGCTAGTCATTCTATGACACATGTTTTGAACCTTTAAAAAACGTGTATGCTAGTAATTAGCAGTGTTTTTCAAGCTCCCTAACAGATTGGCAAGATTTCTAAAAGCAGCCAACTCCACATTCACCTATTATAGCCAAGGCCAAGAAAGAATGCTTTCACTGTTGTAAATGTTTCCAGGGACCTTCCTTAGCTTGGAAACTAAAAGTTTTCACTGCTAGCTTTAAATAATGGAGAGAAAGAATTTCAAAGGAGGAGGGGATGAGAGAAGGATTTTAGAGTGCTCACTTTAAAAACAGTGGTTTTTAACCGTAGCGACATATTGAAATCACTGGAGTCACTTTTATAAAATACAAATGCTTAGCAATGAAATATCACATCACCACCACCACCACCATCACCACCATCATCAACAACAAACATCTTTGAACACAATAATAAAGTAATTGGATTGGTCAAGTATTTAATGCTTATTTTAGTTAACAGATTGGTTCTGGGTTAGTTTTTTTTTTTTTTTTTTTTTTTTTATTTTTTATTTTTTATTTTTTATTTTTTTGAGACGGAGTCTCGCTCTGTCACCCAGGCTGGAGTGCAGTGGCGCGATCTCGGCTCACTGCAAGCTCCGCCTCCCGGGTTCATGCCATTCTCCTGCCTCAGCCTCCCAAGTAGCTGGGACTACAGGCTCCCGCCACCACGCCCGGCTAATTTTTTTTTTATATTTTTAGTAGAGACGGGGTTTCACCGTGTTAGCCAGGATGGTCTCGATCTCCTGACCTCGTGATCCACCCGCCTCAGCCTCCCAAAGTGCTGGGATTACAGGCGTGAGCCACCGCGCCCGGCTGGGTTAGTTTTTTATTTGCTTATGTGCATTGAAATATCCTGTGTAATCAACATGTTATATTTGGCTCCAGTTCATAGGACATGAAGTCTATTATTTGATTTATTATAAAGGCTTATAGTTGTCTCCTCGTTTTGAGGAAATATTGTTGGTTATATCTGTGATTTACTGGTGTCAAAAGCAATTCCTATAATGGAAGCTTGGTTCTACTAATAAAATAGGATTATTTCTAGGTTTCTTGAAATATGTACTACGAAAAGGTAGAGGTAAAATCGATGGCAATGATTTGGACAGACTACATGCGCAGGCAATTAGGCATTTTACCACGTATGCTAGTGTACCTAGCTTCAGTCTATCATGGCTCAATCTGCTTAATAATGTTTTATTTACGTTAATGTTTTAGTATTAAGCATCTCCTTAGAACTATGAGACACTATTCGTTTTCTGTAAACTCATATGTCTTATGCAAGTAAAATTCTCAGTGATTTTGTTGAAGTTTATGGAGAGTTGCCCGTGAAGGACAGAGTATACATGGATGAGGATTTGTACACCTTAAGAGAAAGTTCTATGGGATCAGAGGCCATACTTACTATTCTCATTGTGTGCTGGTCCTGTTATTTTTTGTGAAAGTTGGAGAAATAGAAGTAAAAGGGCTAAGTGAGTAATACCTTAGGACATTTTCAGGTAAAAAGTATTGTTAATTTAGAAGAATTTTATTTTAGATCTTTTAATTGGAAATATAAATATAATTTATAGATATTCATTGAATGATATTATAAATATTGTTCATTAGGAGCTCAAGCAATGTTATAGTTTAGCTTCCAATGCAAACATATGAACATTTTATAGAAATACTTATTCACTCTATTTCCACATACATTTCAATAGTTTATGTGTAAATTACCAGTCCACATTTTCTTTATTAACTTATTTTTTAAAAGCAATTTACCTTATTTTTATAATATGATGGATAATAAATATAATGATGTGGGCCTCCTTTATTTACTTGGCTGGCATATTTGCAAATGTGAATTTAACGTTCTGATTTTTAACAACTTTTGTTGATTGGAGTCCCAGAGTACCAAACTCAAGAGACTGGGCACATATTTTATTTCGTCTACCCTTCTTACTTTTTGCTTTGCAAAGTGCTGAATGAGCCAGGCCTGAAGAAAATGTGAGGTGATATTGGATCCATGATTATGTACCCCAAACATTAGATAGGGTGGAATGATGGAAGCGGACTAGTAGGGAAGAATGAACTGCTTCTGCAAATTGTAAACAACCTTCCCTTTAAATCATGATTAGGGTGAGGTGAGTGCCCCCCAGCAAGAGCTAAACTGTATATAGATCCTGTTGACTTCTTTAGATACAAAGAGAATCTTTGTCTTAATCTGAGATTGCATCCTCACTCTGTGTTGAATTTTATGTCCGTTTTCCCATTGCATGTCACACTCGTAAATGTAAAAAATATTCAGATGTAATGAACACCTTGGAGGTAGGCGTAGTAATTTTCCCCTGCTTATTGATGAAAATTGATAGGAGGATACTGGAAGATGGTGATATAAAGACATAAGGGGAGAATGACTACTGCTAAAAAGTAAAGAGAAGTACAGTACAGTGAGAAATACAGTTTAGCTGGTCATTGCATTCTTTTCTTGGTGGAGAAACGTATTCTGGAAACCAACCTAATTTTAAGAATTCTTCTAGAGCAGTGGATTCTGACCTTATGGCATCTTATCAAGCTGTGATAATGGGATCAATTATTCTCTCTTTTGAACACATACTAACCTTGGATGGAGGAGTCATCGTGCCAGTGACCTTCACGGTATTACATAACTGCTTATTGATTGCTCATTATTTATGGCCGTGCTTCTGTGGGATCCCTTTCCTGGGAGCAGGGATGGCCTCTGCTGGCCAGAGGTTTTCACTGGAAGATAGATGACAGAAGCATCCACTGCCTGGTCTGCTTTAGGATTCTAAGATGACCTTTAATTTTCCTAATTCACATTTATTTCTTAATGACTATAATTTGTTTTTTTCTTCGGTCTTGACTTCTGAAGTTTTTAGATTTCCAGGTGACTTGGATTTTGGAGGTGGGTAGCTTTGAGTTGTTAAAATCTAGTGTTACTGTATTGTGGTCAGTATTCATTGCCTTTATGATATCTTTTTGTTTTTTATGAGATTCTCTTTATGGCTTCGTAAGCGATCCTTTTAATAAATGTTTCTTTAAAAAGAATATTTGGATCTACTTCGGGGACTGCTTACATAAACACTAAACTTTTCTTATGTAGTGGAAACCTTCTGGACTACTCAGAGATTGTTCCTTCTCTGATCTCTGGCCTGTCCTGCCTTCTCATATTGTACCTTTTCACATCCCCCTGGGACTAGGTAGATGAGGGAGGAGGTTGGGAGCAGTATTAGCTATATAGGAGAGTCTGAGGCCCAGACATTATAGGAAGAACCTCTTGTTTGGACTGGTCATCCTTCAACATGTATAAAACTTTCCTAAATTGTTACCATAAAGGGATTGTCTCTTTAAGAACCCACTTTTGGTTCATCTTGACTGTGCAAGTTTTTTAATTTAATGAAGGTAGGTCATTTTAGAAAGAATTTAGTCTATGATAAAGGACAAATCACAGCTTTTGCTCTGTGTTAATCCTTGGGGCATGGGCTAGAGGGGAGATAGAGAAGGGGTTTAGCATGATACTTTATGAATGGGGAGTCATTTGTTCATTTTGTCTGCTTTCTTCCTCCTCTTCTGTCTTTGCACACACCCTGTGTTCTGGAATAGAGTATCACTCTGGTCTTTCACTGTGTTTCAGTGTTGCATTGCACAGTGGTGAAGGGTCCAGGCTTTGGAGCCAATCTACTTGGGTTTGAATCCTGTCTCCACTGCTTATTTAACTGTGTGACTATGGGCAAGTCACTGAATCTGTTTTGGTTTACTCATTTGTTAAATTAGAAATAGTACCTACTGCAGAAGGCCATTGAAGGGATTAAAGGAGATATAATATGTATAAGTCCTTAGATAAAGTGCCCAATAAATGTACCCAATATATTCAATAAATGTAAGTTATTATCCTTATTCCACTGGACAGGTGGATAGCCTGTTTCACATTTGTCTATGACATTATATCAATTTGCACAAATAAAGGATAAATTTCAACTGCCTAACATTAAAAAATAGGACTAAGTGTTAACTGCCTGAATTTTTTGAACTGCTAAGTATATGAATCTCTTGAGTACTATTGCAGTGACCACAAGTGTTAATTGTTGTTGTCACTGCTTAAATGATGATGTGCTTTAGGAGGAAAGGCTACAATTCATCGATGCTTTTATAATTTATATGTGCTATGTTAAGGAGTTCACCATATAGATAGTCTGATTTTTAGACTTTATTAAAGTCACTGTATCAAAAATTGAATTAAAATTTCCCTAAAGATTTTGACCTGTAACGAATGTTACATTAATAAGCTTTTTCTTGGCCAGGGCGGTGGCTCATGCCTGTAATCCCAACACTTTGGGAGGCTGAAGTGGGCAGATCACCAGAGGTCAGGAGTTCGAGACCAGCCTGGCCAACATGGCAAAACCCTGTCTTTACTAAAAATACAAAAATTAGCTGGGTGTGGTTGTGGGTGCCTGTAAGCCCAGCTACTCAGGAGGCTGAGGCAGGAGAATTGCTTGAACAAGACTTCATCTCAAATTAAAAAAAAAAAAAAAGCTTTTTCTTGCCCCCTTTGCAGCGTCAGTATTCCCATTCGGCTGCCAGGTCTGGGGTCTGATTTCGATCCCAAAAGATTTTAGTAATTAACTGTGATGGTCCTGTGCATGAATTAGTCATTGGTTAAGGATATAGTCGTGCTCATAAGCAGCCTTATTTCGTTTTTATTTATTTATTTTAAACGCCCAAAGCAGGTAGCACTTAGAGAGTTTGGTCTGACTGAATTTAGTTCTTATAGTCTAAGGCTAAATATTTTAAAGCCAATTAAATCTAGGGGGCATAGGATAAGACCTATATCATGACTGCAAGATACATTGTGCTTTTGGGGACCTAGGAGTGATGGAGGAAGGGAAACTCACTGGTTAATAATTTCTAAATTCACTACTTGTTTTTGCTGAGAGTAGCAGTGATGCTGTGTATTCAAAAATATGGACTGCTTCTTGTTCTCTAATGTCTGGTAGAGAAAGCCTATGTATTTAGGTGTCCTATCCACTCTCATCTAGGTTTACTTAACTGGCAGTGTTCTGCGAGAATTGCCTGTGAGGTCCCGGGTAGCTATGCTGGCATTTGGGTTGTGGGGTGTAAGGTGGGGTAGAAGGTTGTAGAGAGGAGCCTGGTGGGTCCTGTGAAAATGAGGCTGGCCCTCACTTCCTGCTGCTGGTGGCTGTAAGGGGGGTGCTATATGCTGTTGCCCTCCTCCCCAGGGAGCAAGCAGCCCAAGCCAGGAGGCCATTATAAAGCATTTACCAGAAGGCTGGCAACTGAGGATGACTGCAAGTGACTACACACTGTTAAGGTCCTTCTTGCTTAGTACAAAAGGAACACGGGAGTGTGGTTAGAGACCTGGGCACTTTGCCCAGCTCTATAACCCATTCATTGTGGGACCTCAATGATTGTCTCTATTTTGTGTGTGTGTGAAAAATGGAGAAGAATAATGCCACCTGCTTCTTTCTAAGGATGTTCTGAGGATTAATGAGCTAATCACCTTGGATGAAGGCAGCAGAGCCTACCCTGGTTATAATTTTCATTGCTTCTCCAGGGAAGCTTCAGTTTGGGGGAATGAAATATTGGAAAGAAGATAGGAGGGGATAGGCTGTCTACAGCTTAGTCGGTATATTTGAAGTCCAACTGTAGATCAGGCTCCTTTCTAGCTGGGGAATTTCAACTAACCTAAAATTTCTACGTATTTTTTAGAAACAACACCAAGCCAAATGTCTGACCTGCTGTTTATGGGAAAAGAGCAGATGTCCATTCTGGGAACATATTAATATAAGATGTTAGTGGTTTTCTCTCACAGTACAAGAAGATGGATAAAAAGAGAATGTAGATTTATGTGGCATTTACTCTTACTTTCCTATTACTGGTGTGCTCTTTTTGAGAGAGTTGGTATTGTTTCATTTAGTAGATTTTTCAGGTTTCTTTTACAAAGAAACTTCATACAGATCAAGCCAAAACAAAACAAAAAAATATAAACACAAAACAATAGCTTTAAATACCAAGGATGTCAGCATGAAATTAAAATGAATCAACTGACATTTCTACTTTGAAATTTTTTAGTAAAACTAATTTAAACCAACAGCGAAAGCTTTCTTATAAGGGAAAGTTTGACCTTTTTCAGTGTTTTTAGATTTAAAGGTATTGACATTGGGGTGTTTTTGGTTAAAATTTGCTTCAACCTCCTAAAGTCTTTTGGGATTTTGGTCAATCCTTGGTTGTGGAATAGCAAATACAGTCAATTTTGTTGGTACAATGTAGTTTTCAAAGACAAGGTCTCTGAAGTAGTAGATACGGTAACCCCTCCCACCATGTGTCACTGTGAAAAAGAACGCTGTTGTCATGTGAATTCTTATTTTTTTTTTAGCTTGCCTTTGAAGTAACTTTCACAGAGAATTCCTGTTACCTGGAAATTGATGACAGACTTACACCATTTCCTTTTTTTTTCTTAGACGTTCCATCCTCAGAGCAGCCTGAACTGTTCCTAAAGAAACTTCAGCAGTGCTGTGTCATTTTTGACTTCATGGACACGCTATCTGATCTTAAAATGAAAGAATACAAGCGCTCCACTCTTAATGAACTGGTGGACTACATTACAATAAGCAGAGGCTGTTTGACAGAGCAGACTTACCCTGAAGTAGTTAGAATGGTGAGTTTCTTTTTTTCTCCGCGGACACTTTTAAGCATCTTCCATAGTGACTCACAGGTGTATATATTGCAAGAGTGAGGTCATTGGAGGTCAACTCCACAAATGAGAGCCAACCTTTGGAGAGCTAAGCAAATGTAGTCGGCACAGTGCTAGAATTTGAAGAGCATGATTTCATGAGAACGAAATCCAGAACTTTAACTACGGCAAGTGCTGAAGCAATCAATGACTTCAAAATATGAAGCCAAGATTGCCAGGGTATTACTGGATTTCTGGCTTTGGCAAAAGAAAAGACACAGGAAGATAACAAAAGTCTTAGATCCGTGTTTGAAAAGTATTCAAGCCTGTTGGATGTCTTTTTTTTTTTTTAATCTTATTCATTGTGGTATATTAGAAATGGCTTAATGCTTAATAAAATTGTGATTTGTAGAATCTAGTTAAGGCCTCTCTTGGGCTTTATAACTCACGCTTCTCTTTATAATCCCCTTGAAGTCAGGGTTGATACCTTTTATGATTTTTGAATAGTGTCTTAGATTTTGTGTGGTCACTAGGAGTTACGAGGAAAAACATTATTAACATAATGTGAGTAATTATGTTCTTATTGTGTGAACAATTATTTTAGTTTTTCAAAAGCTGAGCCAAAATGTGGTTTTCTGATAGATTTCTGTGGGAGAGTTGCCTTCCTTGGCATCCCAGAAGATCTTGGAGCTGGAGAGTGCATGCTATTTGGGGATGGGCTTTGCAGGGTGGGGAGGCTGGTCTACTGACTGGTGAAATAGCCTCAGAGATCCCTAAGGTCAGTGCATCGTTGAGGAATCCATTGCAGGATCGGGCACACTCTCTGTGTACTGCTGAACATCTGCCTGTCTTTTGTATTTAGTTCCTTATCATTTGTATTCAACCAATACAGTAAAGAGACTTTTGTGATGGAGTAGATATGTTTAAAAATGATAGTTCAGATTTGCAAAGGGACTTGAATGATCTCAGCGTGAGACTGTGACTGATATATGAAGGTCATCTGAAAACGATGCCCAATATATTCCTCAGATCTATATCTGAATATATATTGGATTTGTTGTTAATTTACAGGAATGTAGCACTAGAATGTTTTGTAGGTTAAAGATGACTGTGTGGCTCTTGAACAGTGCTTCTCAACCAGGTGTGATTTTGCCTTACAGGGGACATTTGTCAGTGTCTAGAGACATTTTTGGTAGTCACAACTAGATGTGGGAGGAGAGTACTACCAGCATCTAGTGGGAGAGGCCAGAGATACTGCTAAACATTTTACAATGTACAGGGTGGCCCCCACAATAAAGAATTATCTGGCCCCAAATGTCACAAGTGCCACTGTTGAGAAACCTTGCTCTTGAGTTTGCATACTATCTAAATCTCTTAATGTGATGCAGAGGATCTTCTCTAGTCTACCTGCTTTCTGCAGAGCACAGTCCCTGGTTTTAGCCTACCTGTATCATCAGCCAACAGAGGTATCAGTTATGACTTTCTTCTGTATCTTTCCATGGATAGTTCATGAATATATAAGTATATGCAAACATATGTATAAATATTTTTTTTTTGTAAGCACATAAATGGTGGCACACTATATATTTTCTGTACCTTGCTTTTTTCACTTAGCAATATATATTTCAGTACATATAAAGTTGCCATATTCTTTTTATAGCTGCATAATATTTATTGTGTGAATGTACCATATTTAAGCAGTACTCTATGAATATCCTTATATATACATCAGTTTGTCTTTGTATGAGGACATTTGTATATGTATTTTTGAAAATTTAATTTTTTAAGAACAGTTTTAGGTTCACATTATAATTGAGAGGAAAGTACAGAGATTTCTCATATGCCCTGTCCCTGCACAAGCACAGCCTCCCCCATTATCAACACCTCCCCCCTCACTCCCACCAGAGCAGTACATTTGTTACAATTGATGATCCTACATTGACGCATCATTATCACTCAGAGTTCATAGTTCACATTAGGGCTCATTCTTGGTGTTGGACATTCTGAGTTTAGACAAATGTGTAATGACATGTATCCACCATTATAGTACCATACATACCATACATCACTGCCCTGAAAATCCTCTGTGCTCCACTTCTTCATCACCCACCACCTTCAACTCCCTGGCAACCACTGATCTTTTTACTGTCTCCATAATTTTGCTTTTTCCAGACTGTCATATAGTTGGAATCATACAGCATGTACTCTTTTCAGATGGGCTTCTTTGACTTAGTTATATGCACTTAAGCTTCCTTCATGTCTTTTCAAGACTTGATAGCTCACTTATTTTAGTGTTGAATAACATTTTATTGGTTGGATGTACCATAGTTTATCCATTCACCTACTGAAGGACATTTTAGTTGCTTCCTAATTTTGGCAATTATGAATAAAGCTAATATAAATATACGTGTACAAGTTTTTTTATGAACATAAGATTTCAGCTCCTTTGGGTAAATACCAAGGAGCGTAATTGCTGTATGTGTTGTATGGTAAGAATATGTTTAGTTTTTTTCTTTTATTTGCATTTACTTTTATTACTTGTTATAAGTAATGAGTATGTTTAGTTTTATAAGAAACTGCCAAATTGTCTTCCAGGGTAGTGGTACTATTTTGCATTCCTACCAGGAGTGAATGAGATTTTCTGCTGCTCCACATCCTCACCAGCATTTGGTATTGATTTGATTTAAATAGCCTTTATTTCCTTGTTTCTGGACTTTCACGTGTTCCCCACTCCCTCACCTCTAGTTCTAATTCTCATTTTCCCTTCGAGGGCCAACTTAAAGTGCCACTGTTGTTTTCCTGAAAAAACACAGTGCTTTTTCCTTCCTTCAGTTCCTCTGCTTCTTGGCAACTCACCATTTTGGGAATTTGTTCATTTGCTCCTTTTTCTTTTTTGTCTTTTCACATATTTATCTGATTTTTCTAGTTAGATGTAAGCACTCCTAAGAAGGAACTGTGTCCTGCACATCTCTGTGGCATCCATAATACCTCCTACCTAGCCCAGGTCTTCTTGAAATTTGTTGAATGAATGAATTCCTCCTTAAAATGTAGGCATTTCAGTCTCTCAAATTATGATTAAGATATTGGATGTCATTGGATTATACCCAGATTTTAAACTGAGTGTTTAGCATAATCCAAAAATTCTGTCATCCATATGGACCAGCTTGGTCTTAAACCAGCTTTGGTCTCCTAAGGGAGACTGTTTTCTCCCTCTTTTCCTCCCCATTCTCCAGCCAAAAAAAGAGACTCCTATCATTTGTATGTGTTTTAAAATACATTGGAGCTTTACCTTGGGAGGCATTGAGTCTGTTAGTGTACATGCTGTTCTAGGGCATTAGAAAATTCTAGATGGTAGTTTAGGCTTCTTAGAAGTATAACTTAATTTTCATATTTGGTGATTTCTGAAATTGTTAGCTACTAATTACATATGGTACTTAGACACTCTGGAGCATTTACAGAAAAGGGGATATTATGATAGAGTAGAAAGAGACAAGGCGCTGGGTGCGGTGGCTCATGCCTGTAATCCTAGCACTTTGGGAGGCTGAGACGCGTGGATCACTTGAGGCCAGGAGTTTGAGACCAGCCTGTCCAACATGGTGAAAGCCTGTCTGTACTAAAAATACAAAAATTAGCCCGGCGTGGTGGCACATGCCTGTAATCCCAGCTACTTGGGAGGCTGAGGCAGGAGAATCGCTTGAACCTGGGTGGTAGAGGTTGCGGTAAGCTGAGATCGTGCCACTGTACTCCAGCCTGGGCAACAGAGTAAGACTCCATCTCAAAAAAAAAAAAAGGAAAAGAAAAGGCAAGGCTTTGGAACCATATAGACCTGGGTTCAAATGCCAGCTCTGGCCATACTTGCTACATCAATGTGAGCAAGTTACTTTAACTTTGGGGTCCTCCATTTTTGTATGATGCTAAGAGGTACATAGGGTGGGGGGAGGGTAGCCATAGTTTTCCCAGTCCCTCCGTAAATATTCCACCTAGGTAACATGCTTGTGCTTTTGTTTGCATATCAGAGTACTCAACACCATACATACATACACAGTCCGGAGAACGTGTGCTTACTGTTCTGTAAGGAAAACTGGAACCACGTCCCACTTGGTGCCCTCATTCCCTTCTATATTGCTACCTCTAAGCCCATTGTATATATACATCCTGGTGCTGGTCACTTGCCTAATTTGTGTAATACCTGCCTTTAGGGGATTTTGTGAGGATTAGCGACAATATTTGTAAGTTTTAGAACAGTCTCTAACATGTGGCAAGTATTCAGTAACTACTATTTTTACATTTCAATGATTTTATTAGATACTTGATTTTACAATCATTGGTGGAACCCACTGTTACCTCTTTGTACTTAAAGTACTCCGTCACTGAGATGTGTTTTATTCCATTGCCACAGTGGTTCTTAAGTTCTCTAATTCCAAGACGATCCTGCCTGTTGGGTAATCACTGTCCTCACTGATTTCTCTTTCGTGTTACTGTAAAACAAAATCACTTCACTAGAATTAGTGAGGGAAATGATAGTGTTTTTTATGAAATACTAATGAAGCGATAGATGGGTTTTGCAAACCAGGATGAGTAATGATGCATAATGGCATGTTACAGTATCAGCATTAGTACCGAGAGCTTTTGATCCAACTTGATGGGACTTGTACTTTGAGAACTGGTATTCCTGTTAGGCGAAGAAAAGAGTAAGAGATAAAAGTAATCTATGTGTTGTGGAAACCATTTTTAACAATTCAATGAAGTCTGGATACCACCTACAGACTTCTAGAATTGGGAAAGCAAAGCAACTCTTATGGGTGTAAACAAATCACATGTACACCTCATTTTATTGCACTTCACAGATATTGGGGGTTGCTTTTTTTTTTTTTGAAGTCTCACTCTGTCACCCAGGCTGGAGTGTGGTGGCGCGATCTTGGCTCACTGCAACCTCCCGCCTCCCGGGTTTAAGCAATTCTCCTGCCTCAGCCTCCTGAGTAGCTGGGATTTTATGCAGGCGCCACCACGCCTGGCTAATGTTTGTATTTTTAGTAGAGACAGGGTTTCACCATGTTGGTCAGGCTGGTCTCGAACTCCTGACCTCATGATCTACCCGCCTCAGCCTCCCAAAGTGTTGGGATTACAGGCGTGAGCCACTGTGCCCAAACAAATTGAAGGTTTGTGGCAACCTTGTGTGGAACAAAACTGTTGGTACCATTTTTTCCAACAACATATGCCCCTTTCGTATCTTTGTGTCACATATTGATAATTCTTGCAATATTGCAAACCTTTGCATTGTTACTATATCTGTTATAGTGATCTGTGATGAGAGATCTTTGAAGTTACTTTTTTTAAATTAATTAATTAATTATTTATTTATTTTTGAGACAGAGTCCCGCTCTGTCGCCCAGGCTGGAGTGCAGTGGCTCTGTCTCGGCCCATTGCAAGCTCCGCCTCCTGGGTTCACACCAGTCTCCTGCCTCAGCCTCCTGAGTAGCTGGGACTACAGGCGCCCGCCACCACGCCTGGCTAATTTTTTGTATTTTTAGTAGAGACAGGGTTTCACCATGTTAGCCAGGATGGTCTCTATCTCCTGACCTTGTGATCCACCCGCCTTGGCCTCCGAAAGTGCTGGGATTACAGGCGTGAGCCACCGCGCCCAACCTGAAGTTACTATTTTAATTGCTTTGGGACACCATGAAATGTGCCCCTACAGCAAACTTAATCGATAAATGTTGTATGTGTTCTGACTGCTCTGCTGAGCGGTTGTTCCTCAGCCTCTGTCCCTTTTCTCAGGCCTCCCTATTCCCCGAGACACAACAGTATTGAAATTAGGCCAATTAATAACCCTATAATGGCCTTTAAGTGTTCCAATGAAAGGAAGAGTCACATGTCTCTCATTTTAAATCAAAAGCTAGAAATGATTTAGCTTAGTGAGGAAGGCATGTCAAAAGCTGAAACAGACCAAAAGCTAGGCCTCTTGCATCAGACAGTTAGACAAGTTGTGAATTTAAAGGTAAAGTTCTTGAAGGAAATTAAAACTGCTACTCCAGTAAACACGTGAATGATAAAGTAAAACTACCTTATTGCTGATAATTGAGAAAGTTTCAGTGGTCTGGATAGAATATCAAACCAGCCACAACATTCCTTATGCCAAAGCCTAACCCAGAGCAAGGCCTTGGCTCTCTTCAATTGTGTAAAGGCTGAGAGAGTTGAGGAAGCTGCAGAAGAAAAGTTGGACAGTAACAGAAGTTGGTTGGCTTATGAGGTTTAAGGAAAATAGCCATCTCTCTCACAGAAAAGTGCAAGGTGAAGCACTAAATGCTGTTGTAGAAGCTGAAGCTGCAGCAAGTTGTCCAGAAGACTTAGCTGAGACATTGATGAAGGTGGCTACACCAAACAACAGAGTTTCAATGTAGATGAAACAACCATCTATTAGAAGATGTTACCATCTGTGACTTTTACAGCTGCAGAGGAGAAATCAATGCCAAAGCTTGGGCCAGGCTGACTCTGTTGTTAGGAACTAATGCCACTGGTGACTTAAGTTGAAGCCAGTGCTCATTTACCATTCGGAAAATCTTAGGGTGTCTAACAACCATGCTAAATCCACCCTGCCTACGCTCTGTAAATGGAACAGCAAAGCCTAGATGACAACACCTCTGTTTACACATGGTCCACCAAATATTGTGTATTCACTGTTGAGGCCCACTGCTCAGAAAAACATTTTGTTTTTATTTTCCCCCAAAATATTACTACTCATTGACTATCCACCTGGTTACCCAAGAGCTCTAATGGAGATATACAAGGAGATGAATGTTGTTTTCTTTCTTTTTTTTTTTATTTTTTTGAGATGGAGTCTCACTGTGTCCCCCAGGCTGGAGTGCAGTGGCTGTATCTCGGCTCACTGCAAGCTCTGCCTCCTGGGTTCATGCCATTCTCCTGCCTCAGCCTCCCGAGTAGCTGAGACTACAGGCGCCTGCCACCACGCCCGGCTAATTTTTTGTATTTTTAGTGGAGATGGGGTTTCACCATGTTAGCCAGGATGGTCTCGATCTCCTGATCTCGTGGTCTGCCCGCCTCGGCCTCCCAAAGTGCTGGAATTACAGGCATGAGCCACCGTGCCCGGCTGAATGTTGTTTTCATGCCTGCTGACACACCATCCAATCTTCAGCTCATGGGTCAAGGAGTAATTTTGATTTTCAAGTCTTATTATTTAAGAAATTCATTTCTTAAGGCTGTAGCTGCCGTAGATAGTAATTCCTCTGATGGATCTGTGCAAAACAAATTGAAAACCTTCTGAAAAGGATTCACCATTCTAGATGCCATTTAGAACATTTGTGATTCACAGGAGGAAGTCAAAATATCAGCATTAACAGGAGTTTGGAAGGGGTTGATTCCAACCCTCATGGATGACCTTGAGAGGTTGGACTTCAATAGAGTAGCTGCAGATGTGATGGGAATAGCAAGATAACTAGAATGAGAAGTAGAGCCTGAAGATTTGACTGAATTGCTGCAATCTCATGATCAAACTTCAACAAATGAGGAGTTGCATCTTATGGATGAGCAAAGAAAGTGGTTTTTTGAGAGGGAATCAACTCCTGAAAATGTTGTGAACATTGTTGAAATGACAACAAAGGACTTAGAACATTATATAAACTTAGTTGATCAAGCAGTGGCAGAGTTTGGGAGGATTGACTCCAATTTGAAAAGAAGTTCCATTGTGGATAAAATGCTATCAGACAGCATCACATGCTACAGAGAAATCTTTCATGAAAGGAAGAGTCAATTGAAGCCACAAACTTCATTGTCATCTTTTTTTTTTTTTTTTTTTTTTCTTTGAGACGGAGTCTCACTCTATTGCCCAGGCTGGAGTGCAATGGCACAATCTCCACTCACTGCAACCTCCGCCTCCTGGGTTCAAGTGATTCTCCTGCCTCAGCCTCCCGAGTAGCTGGGATTACAGGTGCTCACCACCACGCTTAGCTAATTTTTGTATTTTAGTAGAGACGGGGTTTCACCATGTTGACCAGGCTGGTCTTGAACTCCTGACCTTGTGATCCGCCCGCCTCGGCTTCCCAAAGTGCTGGGATTACAGGCATGAGGCCATCACACCTGGCCTCATTGTCATCTTATTTTAAGAAAGTGCCACAGCCACCTCAGCCTTCAGCAACCACCGCTATGATGAGTCAGCAGCCATCAGCATGAAGGCAAGACCCTCCACCAGCAAAAAAGATTACAACTCGCTAAAGGCTCAGATGATTGTTAGCATTTTTAGCAATAAAGTGTTTTTAAATTAAGGTATGTCCATTTTTGTCTTTTAGACATAAAGCTATTGTGCACTTTATCGACTACGGTGTATTGTAAACACAACTTTTACATGCACCGGGAAACCAAAAAATGTGTGTGACTGCTTTATTGAGATACTTGCTTTATTGTGATGGTCTGGAACTGATCCTATAATGTATGTGAAGTATGCCTGTAAAGCAAAATAGCCCATAACTTTCCTGTAGAAGAGTAGAGTGGGTAGTGGAAAGAGTCCCAGACAGAGAACATGGAAGACACTGTCTTCATTTCTCATCTTCCACTTAACTAGTGGTAAGAACTTGGGTAAGTAATTTTCTCTCTAAGCCTCAGTTTCTTCTGTTATAAATAGAGGGAGTTGATGATGAATCCCTTACATCTTTCCATTTCTGAAAACTAACACCTCTTTTGATCAACACAGTCTAAGAAATTTTGAATGGATTACGCCTTTCTTAAAGTTTACAGGCCATTGTGCAAAGTAGTTCCTTCAGAAAGTGGTTTGTGTCATGTATTTCTCTTGGGGTCTCCTGGAGTCATATCTGATGAAAAAATGAGAATCAGGACTTCCAGCTCCTTTAGGCTTTGCTCCATTCTGCTTCACATCATCTCAAGTGTCAGGTATCTGTCCCTGAGGCATATTTTTTTTAACCTCATTATGCTAATGCCTTTTTGGTTTTGTTGTTATGTATCCATTTGAAAGATTTCTTAGAATTTCTGGCTTTCCAAATCACCTTGTGTAAATTTTTATTTACCTGAGTTTGAACTCTGTATATTTTATATTCTTTATATTTGCACATCTTTTTTTTTTTTTCTCGAAAATGTTTCTTTTGGGGATACTTCAAATGTGAGATGAAATCTCATGGGTAAAGACATTGTTTTAGTTAATTCTTAATGTTTATTTAAATGACTCAGTGTCACACTTTTACATTTTGCTAATAAAAAAGACAGGGCTTCACTTCGCCAGTGAGCTCCCAGTCTGGTAGAGGGAATACTCATGTGAACAGTAACAAGATAATGTCATATGTATAGTAATAAAGTCTGTACAAGGCAAGGAAGGAGTAAAGGGACATGAAGGTAGATAGAAGGGTGATTAAGGAAGGCTTGACAGAATGATTATAGCCTCAGTAGGGTATTAAAAGATGAATGTGGCTGAACTTAAAGAGAATTATGTGATGCAAAGGAATTCCCAAACCACTTGATATATACAGGGAAACACAGTCATGCTATGTTGTTACAGTGTTATGTGTGCATGTGTGTTGGAGAGTGGGAGGAAGTGAATGGTGGCAGCTGAAAATGTGGATGTGGGCCAGAGTCTGAAAGAACCTCACAGACAATGGATGGATAAGTGTTGAAAGGTTCTCTGTGGCAGAGTGACATGGTCAGATTTGTATTTCAGTGACAGTGGGACAGAGAGATTGGAGGAGGCTGAGATTGAAGGCAGAGAGGAATCAATTAGGAGACTGTTTTATTGGAGAAATTGTGGAGGGCCTAAGCGAACTGCAGGCATGGAAGTAGAGAAGGAGAGGAAAGGAGCATTTGAGATTCACCTAGGAGGTAAAATTGATGCTGCTTGTTAGCATTTATGTGAACTTTTGGAGTGTGAGAGAGGAAGGAGTCTCGGATAGCTTTGGCAGTTGGGTAGTTTGTGGTATGATGCTGCTGTTGGGGAAAGGTACAGCAGTAGGGACAGCAGGCTTTGGATGGAAGCTGAGGAGTTGGTTTTTGATGAGTTAATGTTGAGGTTCCTATGGGAGACCTAGATGTGGAAAGTAGGAGGTGGAAATCGGTAGTTATCAGAATGGGAGTAGGGCAGGGGAGGGAAAGAACAATGATGGAACTCTATATGATAACAGTGAATCATTGTTTCAGTGCAGTGGTACAGGTGGGAGCTAGTGGGTTGAAGAGTGGATTAAAAAATCAAGAGGTTGAGATGACGGCTGTAGATAATTGCTCGCACCTTGGGTGTACTGTCTTCATTAGAGTAAAATCCTGTCACTTCTCTCCTACAAAAAGTATACAACCTTGTCACACTGATCATTTGCTGTTATTATTTTTATTTTGTCTCTAGGACTTGGCTTTTCTTGGTTTCAAAGTCTGCTTCAATTCTCAATCTCTGCTTATACCTCAAATGGTAGAATATGTAATATTCCAAAGTTAATTTAGTTTTAAGATAAAATATATTCACTGGTTTTTCCTTCTTTGCTGTTGAGGTCTTTCTTTGAGTTCGTTAACGTTGTTTCTTGGCCACTATTAGCTTTGTTTTTTCCTACTCTCAAATTATAACCTGTCACTTGGTTATCTAAGTGCTTTATTTTTTTTTATGCATTCTTTGATTTAACTGGAAACCAGAGCTCTGGTTAGCCTCTTAATACAATAATATGACTTTGTAGAAAATGATGACGTTGCAATTAAATATCTCAGAGTCTGCTGACATGTACTCTTAGTAGTGCTTGGTTAACCTCGCTACATTATTAGCTGAAGGGCAAAGAGTTTCTTTTAATAAAAGAACAACTATCTAAAAGTAGCTTTGGAATGATAACTGCCAGGAGGAAATATGAAATTTCCATTTTTCATCTTCTTGCGTCTGATAAAGAATATAACCATGATAGTCCCCCCTTAACCATGGGGATATGTTCCAAGACCCCCAGGGGTGCCTGAAACTGTGGATAGTACTGAATCCCATACGTATATCCTATGTTTTCCCCTATACATACATACCTATGATAAAGTTTAATTTATAAATTATTCACAGTAAGAGTTAACAATAACAGTAAAATAGAATAGTTATAACAATATACTGTAATAAAAGTTATGTAAATATGGTCTCCCTCTTCCTTCTCTCTCTGTGTCTCTGTGTCTGTCTGTCTCTCAAAATATCTTATTGTACTTAGTCCATGGGTGACTGAAACCATGGGAAGTCAAACCACAGATAAGACGGGGACTACTGTATGCATCCTGGCCAGAATTTGCCTTGGAGGTGACTCTTTAGATTAAAAGGAGAAAAGATTTGTAGATATGCATTAATAGCAAAAGAGCCATTGGGGGTGGGTGGGTGGGTGAGGGTGTACTGTTTATAATATTAGAATTATACATAATGGAAGAGAATTGAGGGATATCTGAGAAGCGCACTTAATAACTGAAGCTGGTGGGAAATTTGAAGGATAGGATAAGCGTAAAAGACCTGAGAATTAGATTAGAAATTAAAGAATTCCTTGGTACAAAGGAAATAATTTAAGGATATGATAATGAGATCTCCCAAAGACATTTGTAGAATGAAATCAGGAGGAATTTACTGCTCAAGGTTAGGAACAGATTGTTAGCATTTGTAATTTTTCAAAGGGTAGGGAAACTGGTTTGTACTTCCTCAATTCCCACAATTTAACTGTGCTAATCCAGTTAAAGCTCATTTAACAGTATTGATTTAGCAGCTTGGGGTGCCCATAGATGGATTTCTTGGGGTCACTGAACCCTCTTAGGTTAACTGCAAAATTTTGTGTGTTCTGTGTATTTTTTTTTTTTTTTTTTTTTAGATGGAGTCTTGCTCTGTGGCCCAGGCTGGAGTGCAGTGGCGCGATCTTGGCTCACTGCAAGCTCCACCTCCCAGGTTCATGTCATTCTCCTGCCTCAGCCTCCTGAGTTGCTGGGACTACAGGCGCCTGCCACCACGCCTGACTAATTTTTTGTATTTTAGTAGAGACGGTGTTTCACCATCTTAGCCAGGATGGTCTCGATCTCCTGACCTCATGATCTGCCTGACTCGGCCTCCCGAAGTGCTGGGATTACAGGCGTGAGCCACCGCGCCCTGCCGTGTTCTGTGTATTTTTATAGGAGAAAATAACTTGCTTTTGCTTAAATTTTCAAAGGTACATGTGACTCAAAAATGGTTTAAGTGCGATTTTACCCTGTGTGCAGTAAATGTCTATGCTGAATGCTGCTCACTTGGAGAATACAAGATTGGAAAGGAGCGGGGTCCGCCCATTTCTGGCAGTAACTAAAGATGAAAAATGAAGTTGTTAGAGTGATTTCACCAGTGAAACCATTTGGGCTAGAGTTTCTCTGTGGGAAGGCTTTTGGTAGTGAACTCGGTATCTTAAATACATGTCTGACTGTTCAGATTTTTTGTTTTATATGGTGTGAGTTTAGGTAGGTTGTTGTAAAATTACACAATTTAGACTTGTGGCCATATACTTAATCCTTAGAGTCTCTTCACAAAGGTGTGTACTAATGAAAGAAGATGGCCAGCACCTGTATGCCTTCTATTGTTACCTGCATAAAAATCTGCAGGAACAATATATGAGTTAATTCAATCTTCACATTGAATGAGAACCATCTGTGACACAGGTAGTATCGTAATAGATACCATTTTATAGATAAGGTAAAGGAAGAGAGAGGTTAAGAAACTTGTCCAGAGCCACTCACCTGGGTGATTGAGATTTGAACCTCGGTGATCTGGTTCCAGAACCCATACTCTTTTTTTTTTTTTTTTTTTTTGAAATGGAGTCTCGCTCTGTCACCCAGGCTGGAGTGCAGTGGTATGATCTTGGCTCACTGCAAGCTTCGCCTCCCGGGTTCACGCCATTCTCCTGCCTCAGCCTCCTGAGTAGCTGGGACTACAGGTGCCCGCCACCACACCCAGCTAATTTTTTTTTTTTTTTTTTTTTTGTATTTTTTAGTAGAGACGGGGTTTCACCGTGTTAGCCAGGATGGTCTCGATCTCCTGAGCTCATGATGCGCCCGCCTTGGCCTCCCAAAGTGCTGGGATTACAGGCGTGAGCCACTGCACCCAGCCCAGAACCCATGCTCTTAGATGCTAAGCCATTATGCTTTCCTGGAATTATTCTTTCCAATAGGAATGAGGACTAAAACCCCTAAAAGTTGGAGTCTTGCCTCTGTACTATGTTTTTTTCTTGAGCTCTTCTAAATAGGTAAAAAGGCCTTTGATTTAAGCCCTTCCCTGTATTTTGCTGCTTGTGACAAGGCCAGACTACATAGTATGCTCTGGGGTTAAATGTTCATTTTTTTTATTTTTGCTTAAGAACAGTTTCTTCTTCACTCCCTCTCCCCTACCACTTCTGCTGCCCTATATAATAGCTTTACACTCCCTTTGTGTTATTCTTGAATTGTTAATGCTGCTTCTCAACTTTTCTCTCTACCCTACCACTTCTTCCCAGTCTGGAAAAGTAAATAGTGATTGAGGACGTGAGGAGGAGCCCAGGAGGAAGGCTGTGTATTTCAGAACACCCCTCTCTCTCTTCCACCCAGACTGCAGTCCCCTGAGTTCATGTGCTTTCCCACTCCACTTCTCTCTCTGCCCCACCCTTAGAAGTTCCAAAAATCAGGCTCCTCTGCCCGTTGGTGCTCCTTAATGTGGTAACATTGGCATGGTGTTACCTTACCTGTGCATCATAGAGGGGACCCACCTTGCAGCCCTGTTTGTGTTGAATTGGTAGGACCCACAGGAAACGTATATGGAAATTGAAAGTGCCAGTGTATGAATTCAGAGTGAGAAGGGCACTGCTCAGTGGATAGCTGTTGGTGTGTATTTGAACTGTGCCTTCTCTCCCTCCAGGCAAGCTATGCGAGCTGCCAAGGAATCCTCAGGTTGGTTGGTTAGCCTGGATTCGGAGCAAGGGGAGTTAATTAGATGATTCAGACATCCCTCCATCTCCATGATGGACATCCTAATCCTTGGAAGCACTTATGTGTGTACAGCCTGCTTTTCCTTTTTATTGTCCTTCCTGGGTCAGTGGCATAGACGAACAGACCAGAACCCGGCCGGGCGTGGTGGCTCACGCCTGTAATCCCAGCACTTTGGGAGGCCGAGGCAGGTGGATCACCTTAGGTCCGGAGTTTGAGACCAGCCTGACCAACATGGAAAAACCCCGTCTACTAAGAATACAAAATTTGCCGGGCGTGGTGGCACATGCCTGTAATCCCAGCTACTCTGGAGGCTGAGGCAGGAGAATGGCTTGAACCCGGGAGGCAGAGGTTGTTGTGAGCCAAGATGGTGCCATTGCACTCTAGCCTGAGCAACAAGAGTGAAACTCCATCTCAAAAACAAAAACAAAAACAAAAACAAAGACAAAAAAAACAGACCAGGACCCAGTCTGGCCACTTACTGAACTATGTGATCCTGGGTGAGTCTCAGCCCTCTAAGCTTGTTATTATACTGTAACTCTATAAGGTTGTTTTGAAAATTAATTTATGAACAGTGCTTAGCACTGTGGTAAGCATTGTTAAAGTCGCCATATCATTATTATCATTATTCATGGTACCATCTCTAGCACCCCAGTAGACTTACCTGTCTCTTTATATTGGTTAATACATTTTTCTGGTTACAATGAAGTCTTGCTAAACTGAAAGCTTTTTTTTGTCTCTTTCAGATGAGTTTCCATATCTTTTGTCTGACTATTGATTTCAAACTCTCTACGAAGTTTTATTTTCATATCTTTTTTTTTTTTTTTGGGAGAACTGCCTGTGAAACTGCATATGCCCGTGTGTTTATAGTTATATATACATTTGTATATATACTGCCCTAAGTTCATCTAAATGAATTTTTCCTGATATACTTGCATATTCACGTCCCCAACTCTAGTAATAATTTAGCATTTCTCTCTGCAAGCATTCTCTCAAGGAATCTGACAAGGATTTTAAAGTGTTTGGTTTTAATTTAAATGTGCTAAAGAGAGGGTTTTTACTCACTCAGGAAGCCACTGAGCTACTCGAGATTGCTATTTGCTTCATTTACAAGCTGTAGTCCTTCTAGCTTAACTGCTTTAAAGGTTGTTCAGAGTTTTTAATATACTTAAAATTGTTTGACAGCTGTGACTTGTCTAGCACTGATATATCCAATAATATGTCACTGTAGTGAGAATACTCCCCCTGTCTCTACCCCTCCCCCCCAGTGGCTGGCAGCAGAATTTTGCAGGATAAGTTACAGTACTGCATTCAAGTTTTGGTTTCTCTTTTCTCCCACCTTTTAATTTAACCTTGAAGCTGAAAATGTGGTTTAAAGGTATAAGCAATGCTTCTGGGAAAATCTATTAAGCGCACGGATGACAAAGTGTGAAATCTTGCTTGTGGTATGTGCAAGCGGGTCTTGGATAATCCCAGCTCTTGGTGTTAGTTTGTATGATTTGGCTGTCTCTCTACTGAGGAGACACAGAAATGAAAGAGAGGGATTTATTGGCTGATTCTTTGGAGGAAGCTGGTTACACCACAGTGGTGCATGATAAGCAGGAAAAAGCTGAGAAAATGAGTGTCCTCAATGTGGAATTCACAGAGACATGAGTGCCTGAGGGAAGAATCTGGCAAGCAGACAATGAGCAGGTCATTTCCAGGAGGCAGTTGGCTGCTGACCAGTATTTAAAGCCAAACTTGATCTGTAGGAAAACAAGAAGAAATATGCTATTCAGTGACTTCTCAGGAGCAAGTTGCCTCTGAAAAATGGTGCAAAGACACGAGACTATAGAGTAGAAATGCCATTTCTGTGATGAGTAGAGAGAGGTGAGGGTTGGCCGAGTAGTGGAGAGGGAAAGCTGGTGGGGTCATGGTGAGGAGGGTCAGGAGTGGCACACACAAGGAAAGACATTTCTCAGTAAAAATCAGGCTGGTTATAATTATTTGATAAGTTGGAGAGCAAGTGTATTTTTTTGACAAAATGGATAAGGAAGTTCTATTGGAAAATATGATGTTTCTATACTTTTCAGAAAGGTAGAGAGTGGGGTCTTGGGAGGATAATGTTAGGTGCTAAATGGGCTACTTTGAAATACTGTGGAATTGGCCTTCCTGCAGAAGGTAAGGGCTTTATGAGAATAGGATAGACCACTCTCTGGAATAAGGCAGGCAACTTCATTTTCAGAGATTTCTGGCTTTTTTCTCTTAGATTAGAAAAAAAGTTGTAGACAATAGAGAAACTGTTGGAAAATTAAGTTTTGTATTTGTGCTGCCCTTAATAACAAAGTGCAAAATGTGTTATATCCTATTCTGTAAAGTGAGAGTAGTAGTGTTACTGGAAAGGAGTCCTGACCCAGACCCCAGGAGAGGCTTCTTGGATCTCATGTAAGAAAGAATTTGGGGTGAGTCCATAGAGTAAAGTGAAAGCAAGTTTATTAAGAAAGCAAAGGAATAAAAGAAGGGCTAGTCCATAGGCATAAAAATGGTTACCTGTTTTTATGGTTACTTCTTGATTATATTCTAAATAAGGGGTGGATTATTCATGAGTTTTCTGGGAAAGGGATGGGCAGTTCCCCAAACTGAGGGTTCCTCCCCCTTTTAGACCATATAGGGTAACTTCTTGACATTGCCATGGCATTTGTAAACTGCCATGGCGTTGGTATGTGGTACCATGTAGTACCATGGTGTAGTGGTGAGGACGACCAGAGGTCACTCTCCTTGCCATCTTGGTTTTGGTGGGTTTTGGTTGCCTTCTTTATGCATCCTGTTTTATCAGTAAGGTCTTTATGACCTGTATCTTGTGCTGACTTCCTATTTCATCTGTGACTAAAAATACCTTAACTTACTGGGAATGCAGCCCAGCAGGTCTCAGCCTTATTTTATCAGCCTCTGTTCAAGATGGAGTTGCTCAGGTTCAAATGCCTCTGACAGTTGTTTCAGCAGTAAAATAATCAGAAGGCAGTGGTGTTTAAAGCACATTTAAAATGTAAGCTCACAGGGTTGGTGGTCAGTTCCTGCCCCTAGATCCTTCTCTTGGTTTCCTTCAGAGGAACTAAGATGAAGCCAGCTATGTGTCACTGTCAACGGGGAGGGCTGACTGTCCTGTCTTCCCCTGGAGTGGCATATCACACTCAATTCATTATGAAGCAGTAGTTTTGGGATAAGGAGGAATGTTAATTTATGGACAGAACCTATGGTTATATGTGCTAAATATGGTTATATGGTTATGGTTATATGTAGGTCAGGTGTGTTTTAATTACTCATCAACTAGCTCAGGGCTTTGTTTTGCTAATGAAAGGTCACAGACACACACAGAGATGTGCACATAGACACAGAGTATAAGAAACAGTGACAGTTTTGGCTGTGTTTCTTGTTTATTTTTAGTGATTTCAATTAATAACATACCTAGTAGTCAGAAACATACATCAGGAGCCTCAAATGTTTTGTGATGCTTTTTTAAAAATTCGCAATTCAAGAGGCTTAATTTTTGTTTGAGCATTAGCTGATTTTGAACCATGAAGTCCTCATAGCAGATGTTTAGAATTTGTGTTCTCAAAAAAGCCTTATGTTGGTATTGTTTTATCAACTTGTGTACTGTGGCTTTTACAGAAAACACTTAATTCAGTTTTAGTAACCTTCTAGGACTTAGGACCCACAGTCCCCAGATGGTGAAATGCAGCAAAGCCTTGGTATCATATGGTTAGCCTGTGTGGGGCGGGAGTGCTTGAGGCCAACCCAGGCGGTACGAGGGCCTGCACTGATTTATACACAGTAAGCACTATGACTATTGCAGTGTTTACACCTCTATTTTTGGATTGTAAGATTTAATATCAACAAACTTCACTTTTGGACTCACTGCTACATTTCCAGTTTTGGAGCGAGTGCAATACAGTCGTCTCTGTGTGAAATATCATTTCCCTGTGATGGTTTTGTGTGAGGATAACAGACACTAGAGATAATTATTTTAACATTGCTGTCACCATTTCAGCAGGTAAAAAGTTGCCTCCTATTTTGAGCAAAGTTTGATCTTGAAATAGGAGCCGAATGGGAGCGGAGGGTTCATGGTCGGAATTTGTGGGCAGTAAGGTGGAGAGAGGCAGGGATGAGTTTAGATTAGAGAGGGCGTGGCAAACTAAGCAGAGGAGGTTAGACTTAATCTTGTAGATGGCGAGCAGGGAGTTGTAAGGATTTTTGAACAGGAGGTGAAATGAAACTATATTCTTACTTTTCTTTCTCCAGACCCTGTGAAGAAAGTGTGTGCTCCTTTAAGGAAGATTAGGCTGGCAGATATAACCCAGGATGGCCTGTGGCAGAGGGCTGTTGTCTTAGGTTTGTCAGATGATTGCAGAGGAAGAGAAAATTAAGAATATGTAAAGAACTCACCATCTTCTGTTTTTTTTTTTCTCCACCCTTATCAAAGAAAAGAATCACCAATAGTTTTGGTATTTAAATTCAATCATTACCCACATTTTGGCCAATCTGCTCCTAGTCTGCTTTTTTTTTAATATGACTTTTTTCCCTTTAAAAAATTTAGATATACTTGATCTAAGTATATCTTAGGCAATGAACATTCAATGAATTTAGCAATTATATATACTTGTATAGTCATCACCCCAAATGAGATCTGGAACATTGCCATCTCCCCAGAAAATTCCCCTTTTGCCTCTTTCCTGTTTTTCCTTGTTAAACCTTTTTTTCTAATCTTACTATATATACATTATCATTATGATGTAAACATGCTTTCCTGTAATTAAATAACCTTTTAAAAGCATAATTCTAATGGTTCCTAACAGTTCATTATGTGGATGTACCATTGTTTACTTAACTGTTTTTCCAATTTGGGATATTTAAACAGTTTCCAAATTTCCACTATTAAAAGTAATACCATCATGAGCACCAAAGAGACATTTTGAAGTAATAAATAAAATGACTTGTTGACAAATTATATATAGCAAATAAAGGAGAAGAGTTAACAAAAACTCCAAAGGGTTAAAAAAAATAGTGAACTTCTTGAAAGAATGGGGAGGTGGGAGGAGAATTCTCTTTGAGAGATAAATGGAGTCCAATGAGGGTGAAATTGGTTTTGACCAGCCTGAATTTGAGAAGATAGTGAGATGTCAAAACTGCTCTATATGTAACTGGAAGTAAAGAAATTAAGGATATCCATGTGCCCTGGACACAGAGGTCATAGTGGAAAAGGTGATAGGAGACTTGAGTATTGAGAGGAGAGCAGCATACTAAGGGCTGGGACTTGTTCTACCTTACGTTCTAGTGCTGACCTTTATTTTTATTTTTGGGGAGGTTGTGTACTTCTTCATTGGATGAAATCATGACTTGGAGGCGTTCATTTGAATTTTGCATTCAGTATTCCCAGATCCTGAACATGCTTTATTTTTCTATTTTATTTTATACTAAGACCCACTAATGTAGTTGGTGCTAATTCTGAGATAGAAAACTCTTGTGAAGATCTCTCAGTTTATTTTGGCTAAGATTAGAGTACCTGCTATTTGTTTTTTTGTTTGTTTATTTTTTTTTTTGCTGTTTTACTGGACTCTTCCCCACTAAAAAGAGACTGATTTTTTTTTTTTTTTGCATAAGCAAATTAAATTACTTGAATTAGCAGAAGTTACTGGAGAATGGAAATAATCACTAACTTTTGAGTAAATAGGGTATATTGAACCCATGCATATGTTTACTTTTATTCCCTAAAATCTCCCCACAATTACTGAAATAAAAAAGTTATTACTGAAAAGAAATAAAACCCACAAGAACAAAGCAAAATAGAGAGATCTCAAAATTAACATTTTGGAAGCTAGAAAGCAAATGAACAGTGGTTACTACTACCTTGGTCGATCAGAGAAAGCTGAACCCAAAGCAGCAGCAAGGAAAGTCAAGACAGGGCAAGTTACATGCACAACTCCGAGAAGCTTCAGAAAGATAACCTCTCAAAGGAAGGGTGCATGGGGGCGAAACAGGAGATTCGCTGAAAAGTCTGTATAAGAAGTAGCCAGAATTCCTTTTCTCCCATTCTTCCCAAACCAGGTAACCATGTGATTGCTCTCTCAAATCCCAGCAGAACACTGAAGCTTTACTCTCTGGAGAGGCTAAGCTAGAGGGAATCTGGACTTGGGGACATTACGCACAGCTGAGAGCAGTGCGCGCCTTTCTGAAAGTAGGACACTATGTTGAATTGAGACCAAACCCACTCAGTTCCCAGATACCTTATGCCCTCTAGCCAGGAGATTAGATGATTCTTCTCTGGAGAAATCAGGCAAGCCCAAGAGAAAAGACCTAAAGACAAAACTTAAAAGGGTGTTCTGGAGGGAGGGACATGAACAGGTGTAAGGAATTAGCCCAGCCAGTCTTACTATAGGCAAGCCCACTAGTCAACTGGTGCCACGTTGTAGCCACAGAGCCCCTATTTTAAATATGACTGTAGAGGGTGGCTCACTCCTGTAATCCCAATGCTATGGGAGGCCGAGGCCGGTGGATTGCCTGTGCTCAGGAGTTTGAGATCAGCCTGAGCAACATGGTGAAATCCCATCTCTACTAAAAATATAAAAATTAGCCGGGTGTGGTGGCACATGCCTGTAGTCCCAGCTACTTGCGGGGCTGAGGTGGGAGGATCACTTGTGTCCAGGAGGTTGAGGCTGCGGTGAGCTGTAATTGCACCACTGCACTCCAGCCTGGGCAGCACAGTGAGACCCTGTCTCAAAAAAACAAAAAACAAAAAAACAAAAAAAAAAGCTGTATGTGGCACTGTGGTTAAGAGCTTTGTGTAAGTCCCTGTGGTTAAGACTTTTTAGGTTTGAGTCCTCTCTCCTGACATTAATACTTAATTAAAACTTAGTTTGACTTAGTTTGGTCTAATTTAGAACTTTATATGAATGGAATTAAACAGCTTATATATGTTTGGGGGGTTTGGTTATGACTGCTTATCCTTTATACTGTTTGATGAACGTTTAGGTTGTTTCCAGTTTGCAGCTATTATAAATTCTGCTTCTATTAACTTGATTATACTAGTTTGGCGTTAGTGATCACTGCATAGAGGGGGCCAGCTCAAATGTCTTTCTTTTTCCCTCGAATCTTTCTTTCTTTCTTCCCTCCCCTTCCCCCAGTCTCTTCTCTTTTCCTGTCTTTGTGGCACCTCTGTCTTCTGATGAACATGCCACAGGTCAATGAGAGTGGAAACAAAAGACAAAATCCTTTCTTTCACTCAGTTTTTCCCTGTTGTCCCCTTCTAATGAAGTGTTAACATAGTCTTCCAAACCGTGCCTGTATTTACATTTGATCTGTATTCAAATTCTGTTGTTTCTCTATTCTTGATATCTCATGGACAGATTCCTTTCTTTCATACAGTTGGCAGTGCTCCGATCTTCTAGAAACTCCGTGTCTAAGGGGACCAAATTATTTGTAGAAGCAATCACCGTATGTTAAATCTAGTTATACCAATTCATCATAACAATTATCAGCTAAATACTCCGGCTGCTTCTAACAGCAGTAAGCAGCAATAACAATGAAAACAGTGTTTGTTTTTTGGTCTGTGTAAATCTGTAGTGTATGCCCAGTAGAGTAAAAAATAAATACTTGATACAGGAAATATAAATAAAAATGATGTCTTCCTTGTGTGTTATGAAATAGTACAGGGCCAAGACTTCTATTAATTTAATACTGCCTTTTGAATACTGGCTATATTTAAAAATTCTAATTATAAATTTTAAGCTTTTTTTTTTTGATATTCCCTTCTTTCTTCAATTGCCTGTTAAACTTCTGATCGTTTTAATATGTTCTTTCTTTCTCATTTCAGGAATCAGATTTAATAGAATGGTTGTTATGTCCTAGAAAGCCCTGCTAATACAGATTTAAGTATGACATTAAATATGACATTAAATGTGTAACAATAATTACTAATTATTCCTAAAGTATATTTGAATAATTACTAATTATTTCAAAATGTGTAACAATAATTACTAATTATTTCTAAAGTAATTACTCACTTTAGAAATCTCCTTTTAAATCCTCTTCCGGATTTCTAAATGTTGTAAAACAAACCTCACAACTGTCACAAGTGCATGTTTCTTAGTCACATGTAAACAGTGCACCCTGTTATTGATTCAGTGAACGTCTTCACAAAAGTATAGAGCTTTGTCCACAAATGCAGTTTTATGATAAAGATATGGACAGGCTTGCTGGAGTGGCTTGATCACACCTACTTGTTACAGTATTTCAGATAGTTCTCATCATGCAACTGAGATCTACACTTGTGATAAACAAGGATATTGAGGAGATTGTTTTGATTCAAGGAATCATATGTAACTCAAATGAACATGTTTGGAATAATAATGTCTGAAAATTATAATTATTGATGACATTACATAGCAAATACAGTTAAATATTTAATATGTTAGGCAATAAAGCTAGACCTGCAGTGGATGGCTTATTCTAGGAAATTGTCAAACTGACTTAAATTTAAATTTCTGCTCCTTAGAATTAGGTGTTAAGGACATGCCTTTTTTTTTTTTTTTTTTTTTTAAATAGAGTCTAGCTCTGTCACCAGGCTGGAGTGCAGTGGCGTGATCTTGGCTCACTGCAACCTCTGCCTCCTGGGTTCAAGCAATTCTCCTGCCTCAGTCTCCCGAGTAGCTGGGACTACAGGCACGCGCCCCCGTACCCAGCTAATTTTTGTATTTTTAGTAGAGATGGGGTTTTACCATGTCGGCCAGGATGGTCTCGATTTCTTGATCTTGTGATCCGCCTGCCTTGGCCTTCCAAAGTGCTGGGATTACAGGGGTGAGCCACCATGCCTGGCCAGGACATGCCTTTATACCATAATAACAGATTTGAATGGTTTCTTAAATTCAGATAACTTTTAAGTAGCTGTGTTAATTCATATAGATGACAAGGTTAAAAAAAGACTTTATACCTAGTCTGAAGTGGAAACTACAATAGATTTATTGTGGTAATTAAGATACATAGTTTGGCTTTAGAAACAAATTATTTGATTGAACAAATTACCAGTGAATTAAATTAAGTGGTAATTGAAAGCTTACAAATTTTGCCATTTGTTTCCTAATCAAAGCATCGGCTTAAAAGATATTTGTCTACTCTGATTCTAAGTCCCTAAAGCATAATTACAAATGCTTTGGGATCTTTCTATGTTTATTTATCAATAATTGTCTATAATTAATTTAAAAGAGCTGACATTTAAAAATGTCAGATTTGAAAGGTTCTTTATTATTGAGACCATTAACAACTCTTAAATTTGGTGTTACCAAAAGTAACTTGACATTATATATGTGTTATTATTTATTATTTTTATGTTAGAAAATTTGGTTAGAATTTTAGTTCTTATTCTTACAGTTGAATATGTATGTATGTATGTATGTATGTACGTATGTATGTATGTATACATGGGTTTTCTCCATTGTGGCCACTCTGGTCTCCAACTCCTAGCCTCAAGTGATCCTCCCGCCTCGGCCTCCCAAAGTGCTGGGATTACAGGCGTGAGCCACTGCGCCTGGCGTTAAGGTTGAATATTTAATGTAAATTCTAGTATGTTTGAAAATAGTCTTAGGTGTTTAAATGTCTGATTTAGAGATTTAAAGTAAGTCTTGCTTATATTCATATTTTTCTTTCAGATTTAATTGTTTTTTAAAAATGACATTCATGGTAAATATTGATGATTTGCCTATTTTCTTTCAAGGTTTAATTTCACCATATCTACTTACATTCATCTTTTGTGCTAACATAAAATATTATGAAAATAATACGGCTGGGTGCAGGGGCTCACGCCTGTAATCCTGGCACTTTCTTTGGGAGTCCGAGGCGGGTGGATCGCCTGAGGTCAGGAGTTCGAGACCAGCCTGGCCAACATAGTGAAACCCCATCTCTACTAAAAATACAAAAAATTAGCTGGGCGTGGTGGCGGGTGCCTCTAATCTAGCTTCTAGGGAAGCTGAGGCAGGAGAATCACTTGAACCGGGGAGGTGGAGGTTGCAGTGAGCCAAGATCGTGCCATTGTACTCCAGCCTGGGCAACAAGCATGAAACTCTGTCTCAAAAACAAAACAAAACAAAACAAAACAACACAATGACCTAAGTGACAGCATTGCATTTACTAGCCCCTCCTGGTTGTAAATGATTAAATCATTTTGGTTTCTTTCTAATGCATAATGAATTATTGAATGAATGAATACATAAACTGGATGAGAAAACTCAGGGATATCATTGAAATTGTTACTTGCGTGATGAGGTCTTAATGTGAATAGTGCTGAAGAAATAGTGGCAACTTTAAATTTCCTGGAATGTTTTCTGTTTAGCATCATTCATATAGTCTTTTTGGTTAGAAAATTTACCTTTTAGATGTAATCTTAAAATTCACTTTATAGCCGTGGTAACATTCTTTTTGTATTTATAGTTGATATGCTTGCAATATTGTATAATTGTATGAACTTACAGTTTCACAGATGAAAGGGGGAAAACATCTTTGAGGTCAGCTAGTTCATCTGCTTTTATTCAAGAGAGATGATACTCAACCATCTAGAAAATGTATTCTAAATCACAAAGATGATTTAAATTGACTTGTTATACTGTGGTACAAGTGGTCCCCTTACCAGAGCCTCAAATCTTAACAAATATATAACTACAGGAAATTCAAAGTATTCATGAATTTAAAAAAAGCACTCATTGTATTGTCCTTATCTTTTGTGTGTATTTTTTTATTAATATTGGCAGATATTTAATGAGTAGCTATTAGGTGCTAGCTAGCCACACTCTGTTCTATTATAATATTTTCCTTAACAACAAAATGCCAGTCAAAATCATAGTGTAAAATTAGTAATTTCTATGGAGATGGATTAGGAATGGTGATTTTTTTTCTGCAGTAATTTAAATAACTATTTAGAAATATAACAGTTGTATTTTGCTCTTACAAGTCAAAAAGTAGTAAGTTTAATAAAAAACTGATAAAGATATGCCTAAATATTTCTTCCTCTTTTGTTTATGAGGCCATGAACTTGGAAACTTTGTAGTCTCTTCTTTCACATTTGGCCAAGAATTTGACTTTTTTTGTTTTTGTTGCAGCACCATACTTAACAATAGTCAGCAGTAAACTAATGTACTGAAAAATAATAGAGCAGCCGGGCCCTGAAAGCAAGCAGTTATGAGGTCCTTGACCTTGCCCCTTCAGTAGAGGTTCTTAATATTAGTGTTATTTTAGGGTTGTCAGATTTAGTAAATAAAAATACAAGGCATCTAATTAAATTTGAATTTCAGATAAATAGTGAATAATTTTTTAGTATAAGACTGTCCCAAATATTGCATGGGACAAACTTATACTAAAAAATTATTTGTCATTTATCTGAAAGTCAGATTTCACCAGTGTCCTGAATTCTGTTTGGCACCTCTAGTTATTTTCATTTATTGTATATTAGGTGCCAGCCATTCTGAGATGAATAAGGAGTCCTTGAGTGCTTCAAAATCTAATTGGGGGAGACAAAAAGAAGGGATGTGAGGAAGAGAGTACCGGAAAGGAAACTGCAGTAATCAAGATGTTTGCTGCTGGAGGTCTGAACCGGCAGTGGGGATGGAGAGATCGTTATAGTTCTTTGTTAATGCTGAGCGAAGTCATCCTTTGAGTGGCACTGGCAGGCAAAAAAACTCAGAAGGAGCTGATGAGAAAGGAGAGATGAGAAAATGAGAGTAGTAAAAATGTTAAAAAGAAATGGGAGTAGGGAAGATGAGAGGAAAAAGAGAGAAATAAAGAAGTCAGGTCCATCCACGGTCTTCAGGGGTTGGGGTGGAAGTGGTGTATCAGAAGGAACCCTGGGAACTCTGTGTTTCATGGTAATTTGTTACCTTGAAAAACTTGCAAGCTCTTTGCACCACAGGTTCCTTATTTCTAAGATGAAGGGGCTGGATGAGATAGTTTCTAACCTGATCTGATTCTAAAAGCTTGTTAGTGGAGGTTTTCTATCTTTGAAGAGGGGTTGTCCAGGTTTTGACATCCTTTCCTCCCATCCCTTCAGCCTTGCTTTGTCCTTATAGCCACTTTTTGGAGGCCAGGCCAGTGACTTCAAGCCTCCTTTTTTTTCCTTTCTTTCTTTTTTTTAATAGAGAGATGGGGGTCTTGCTATGTCACCAGGGCTGGTCTTAAACTCCTGGCCTCAAGTGATCCTCCTGCCTCAGCCTCCCGGGCATGAGCCACTGCTCCCAGCCCCTTCAAGCCTTTAGTTTGATCCTAACATCCAATGTGTATTCTAATATCTTTGGAGTGAAAAGGAATTAGACTACCTCAGAGGCATTTATTTCTTAAACTTTTTTTACTTTGCACTGACACCAGTGTAGTTTAAAATACAATATTTGAAAAATAAATTTATCTAATATACTTTAAAATTTCCTTTTGTTCATTTTTGATAGTCCACTTTTGAATGAATAAAATAGGAGGCGTAGGGCTAGAACCTCATATATTTTAATATAATAGAGACCGTTTGTGACTTTGGAAATACCTGAATGCATTTTAATCTAGCCGCATAGGCTCTTCACAAAACTGTTGCGTGGTAGGGAGTGATGTTGGTGGTTACTCATGGCTGTGATACATTTGCATAAGCATGCAACTGCCATTACCTATTTAATAATCCATTTAACCGTAAACTATAAATTAAAAGTGACTGCCAGTGATAAAGGAAGATTTAATGGAAGCAAATTTACTATTTAGGACCTTGGTTTTTAACCATTTTTAGATCTTGGACGTCTTTTGAAAATCTGATGAAGGCAACTGGCCTTTTCCCAAATTGGACTAACATACAAACTGTTGCAGATAAATCAGGGGATTTAGAGACACGCCTCCCCCCTTCCTCCCCCACGCCCCAATGGAAGCCCATCCGTGGATGACCTGATTTTCAATTTATGATTTTGGAGCTCAACTGTACAGTTAAACTGGTTCATTCATTTAATTCTTAAATCATTCATTCATGAGCCAAGCTCTCTGGTATTGTGGGAGGCTGTGATTTTTTTTTTTTTTTTTCTTTCTGATGAGCCTTTGGCACTCCTGGAGGCTATGATTCTTAACTCTCGCTTGACAGCAGTAGTCTTATATAAACAAGTTCAAGACCCATTTTCATCTTGCAGTGGAAGGTGTAACTCACGTAGTGTATATCTTTAACGTATGCTTTAGGACTGTGTTTATCATCCATAGTCCTCTTGCTTTAATACAGCTTTTAATTTCTATTTAGTTAACCATTTACATTCTTATGCTTATAATCACACAATTTTCAATTGCCTTTCCATCCAAATCTTTATTTATAAATTTTTTTTTTGGTGCTCCCATATAGCCATCATCTTTAATGCTGCACAATAGTCCACTGAGTTGATAAACCTCTCTGATGCCGGACATAAAGGTTATTTCCAGTTTTACATTTTTTGGAGAATGTTGCAAGTGACAGCTTTAAGTAGCTTTTTCACTCTTGTCTTGGATTAGTTTCTCAGGGCAGATTCTCAAGGATGGGAGTAATGGCTCATTTATAACATTTTTATTAAGTACCTAGTATATTCCAGGCTGGGTCAGAGGTTTGACCATTTCCATGACACTTGATATGCTTTGCCGTTCTTTCCCATTGTGGTAGAGAACTACTTAACCAATCCAGTCAACTCTGAATTGTCCAACCCAGCAGACATGTGCTTTCTCATTCCTCATTTGGTGAATGTTTAGAAGTAAACTAAATAAAGCATGACAGGAAGATAAATCTGAAGAAATGACAGTGTGTAGCTAAATGAAATGTATATACTTCTAGAACTACCTGCCTTTTGGATTATTTACCCAACTTGGCCTTCTTTTGCTGTGTTAACTGAGAGATGAAATTTTGACCAAGTCAGAAGATTAGAACACAATACAGGGATAAACATCCTTAGAAATAACTTACATTTATTCAAGTCACCTAGAAAATGTTGAAATTTGTTTAAAGCAAAACCACAATACCCAGCTTTATTAATATATCCAAACTTCTATTTTGTGAATATTTATTAAATGCTTAGTATATGCTGGAAGACAAATGTGTTGTATATTCCTGATTAGTTATTAGTAGAGAGAGACAAATACCTAAACAGATAGTTGCTACAGCGTGTGGTGGACCTGTAAGAGAGTTTATATGCCCAGGAGTACAAAGGAAGAGAAGTTTCTGTTTCTTTACCCAGATTTTTTACTATAGAGAAGCCCCCTTTTTCCCCCTTTCATGGTTTACTTTCATGTCTTGGGAGAGGAAAAACACTTGTTAAAGAGTGCAGTACATATAAATGACTTCGTTGAGATGAAGACTCAGTTTTTGAAGTACATGTATAGTTTAATGAAGATGCAAGGTTGAGTAATTAACCTTTGCCCTGTCAATTACATTATAGCTGGCTGGTTGAAGGGAAGTCGTAGGTTGATAGTTATCTGAAAAGTCACTGATTTCTTCATAATTTCTAGTAATCACTGGAAGGGACAAAAATAAAATAATAGAACTGTGTGTGCTGTCATTAGCCATAGCAAAAGCATATTCTCATATGATCATTTTTTTCTGTCATCTAGGCTAATGAATAAGAAAGTTGGTCTACCTTTTCTTCTAGAAAGAACACTGGGGATCCTGACAGCCTGGGTCCAGTTATAACTCTGCTGGTTACTAATTGTAACCTTAGAGCTTAACAACACCCATGCTTCTATTTCCTCAATGGTAAATCAGGAATCATAATAGTGTACACTTCATAGGACCGCCAAGTCCAATAGATACTGCTCTGTGCTCATCTTAGTCAACCTCTGAACAGCATTTGCTGCCCTTGACCTCTTCCTTAAAACACTATTCTCTCTTAGCTTCTGAGACCCCAAACTCTAGTTCTTTTCTATTATCCCCTGCTTCTTTTCATTTGCTCCTCTTGGCTCTTCTTCTTCTACCCAATTTCTAAATATTGGGTACCCAAGGACCCTTTCTGTCTTTTTTTTTTTTGAGATGGAGCCTGGCTCTGTTGCCCAGGCTGGAGTGTGGTGGTGAGATCTTGGCTCACTGCAAGCTCCGCCTCCCGGATTCACACCATTCTCCTGCCTCAGCCTCTGAGTAGCTGGGACTACGGGCGCCTGCCACCACGCCCGGCTAATTTTTTGTATTTTTAGTAGAGACGGGGTTTCACTGTGTTAGCCAGGATGGTCTCGATCTCCTAACCTCGTGATCCGCCTACCTCAGCCTCTCAAAGTGCTGGGATTGCAGGCGTGAACCACCGCGTCTGGCCAACTCTTTCTTTTCTTTTTGTTTACTCCTTTCCAAGGTGATCCCATTGGTCCGGTGGCTTTAAGTATTATCGATATGCTGCTGAGTCTTATATGTCTCTGGTTCTGACCTGCCCAGCTCAGAGGTCCAACTTCATATCTCTAATTGCCTCCTAGATACTGCTCCTTTAATACGTCTCTAACTAGATCCCTGGATCTCTCCGCTAAAATAAGCAAGCAAAGAAATAAACTTTTCCCTTTTCTCCATCTTCGGTTAATGGCCTCAGATCTATGTCTTGTCCTTAATTCTTTCTTTCACATCATATATCCAAGCCAGCAGCAAAACACTACCTTTTTGAATCAATCTATTTCCGTCTGTCTTCCCTACCATCCTTGCCAAGCCAGCGTCATCCCTTGTCACATTCACAGCCTTCTAACTTGTCCTCTTCCTGCCTATTCTATACATAGCTGTTGGAGTGATTTTTTTTTTAAGCAAAAATCAGATCATGCCACTTCTCTGTTTTAAGATCCACTAATGGCCTCTCATTGCACTAAAATAAAATTGCATCTCCTTCCCGTAGCTTACCCATCTGAGCTCAGTTTCCATAGCTAGGAAATGGGGATAATTGTGGCTTTAACTAGAATATAATAAGTTCCATGAGGGCATGGATTTTTATCTGCTTTGTTCACTACTGTTTTCCTAGTGCCTAGAACAGTGTGTACAAGCAATAGGCACTTAATAAGTATTTACTGGATGAATAAACACATTCAGATTATATGGGTACCCCAAAGCCTTTCTTCATTCCTCTTTCAGAGCAGCATATTATATAGCTCAGTATTTTCTGCATTGCATAGGAAGGCCAGCAAAGGCTTCTGATGCAATATCTCCTTTCTTTTTCTCTTCTCACTTTTTACGCATGTTCTCCTGTCCCTCCCTGTCTTATTCTTCAGATCTGAGGATATGTTTGGATCATTAGGAGAAAGATGAGTGGGTGAGTGGGGCAAGAAACAGAAACCGGAAAGGAATCCTGAGACTAGTACCAACAACATTTAAAACATAAACATTTTACTATAGAAATCTTGTAATAGGCCAGGTGTGGTGGCTCACGCCTATAATCCCTGCACTTTGGGAGGCTGAAGTGGGCGGGTCACTTGAGGTCAGGAGTTTGAGACTAGCCTGACCAACATGGTGAAACCTCGTTTCTACTTAAAAATACAAAAATTAGCTGGGTGTGGTGGCATGCGCCTGTAATCCCAGCTGCTTGGGAGGCTGAAGCAGGAGAGTCACTTGAACCTGGGAGGCAGAAGGTTGCAGTGAGCCAAGATTGCGTCACTGTACTCCAGCGTGGGTGACAGAGTGAGACTCCGTATCAAAAAAACAAAAGGAAATATTGTAACATACAGAAGTAATATAGTATAATGAATCCTTATCTCTTCGTCACCCAGTTTCAACAGTTATCAACTCATGGCCATGTTTTGAACAACCATTGTTTAATTTGGATCTTGCCTGTGGTTAAGGAATGCCTAGTTTATAGAGGTTTATATCACAAATAGAATTTTACTCTGGGTATCATTACTATTTTGTAAACCAACTTGTTGAGGACAGATAAGGAATATTTTTAAGGTTATTAGAAAAGCTTGAAATTTCACCGTTATTTCAACCATAAGTTTGCAAATAGTGAATAAGCCTGATAAGGGAAGCACATGAAGCCCATTAGCAGTTATTTATTTCTTATGTCAGTTGGTTAATCAGAAACATGCTTGACTGGTAAGTAACCAAGAGCAGGCTTTGATGGGAGGTATAAAATCATGGGGACCTAGGGTGGAAAGGGTTAAATAAGGACAATTAATAGTGTTCAAGAGAGTAGGATGGTGCTGCTTTGCTACTTTCCAGCTTGCCTGGAGGTGGTCCCCACCTCAGAGCCTATAGAAAGAGGTCCTTATTCTAGTTTGGTGATGTTCCTTGTGCACTGTTATCTGGGTTCCCCTCAGGTTGGCTCCAAGGACCTTGTGTAAAACTGAGCAGAAGGTGCTTCCCGTTAACTCTGCTGCTTGTTTATTTTTAGGTATCTTGCAATATATTCAGAACTCTCCCTCCTAGTGACAGCAATGAATTTGATCCAGAAGAAGATGAACCTACCCTTGAGGCATCGTGGCCACACTTACAGGTACTTTGAAATACCATTTGTTATAAAAGAAAACCCCATTAACTCATTAGCTGATTAGCATGGGAATTCCTTGAAGGCCTTTATTCACCAAGAAATCAAATTAGAGTACACTAATGGAAAGTTAGAGAATTTTTTTTATGTTTCTTACTCTTGATAATTAGGATGCCAAAAGAATAAAATGGTGTCAGTGTGATGCTTTAGTGTCCCCCCACCCCACGTTGCAGGTACAGCCAGCAGTTCTTATTCCTCTATTAGAGCTGCCGTCTAGAGCCTCAAACAAAGCACAGAATTGTTTTCACATTAGCATTAGTTGGATGTGATTAGCTCACAGAGTATATATCTCATTTTTAGCAGTATGTACTCTGGGAACTTTGTATGTCTGTCATCACATTAACTACAAATGTGTTTCTTTAGTTAGAAGGACAAAACCAAACTGTAATAGCTGTTTCGTTCACAGTACTGTAAGGAAGAGTAACAGCTGAGAGAAAGCTTGGGTAAAGGCCAATTCTGTTCTCTTGCACTGAGAAGGCCATGTTTTCCAATCACACTCATGTGCCAGGATGGATCAGGGGCATCACTGCGTCTCTGTTTCCAGCACTAGAGCCGTCTGTATCATATTAACTTGTATAATACATACTGGTAATTTGCCAGCTCGTTCCTTCCTTGTGCTGCCTTCTCTGAAGGCCAAAATTTCTTGAAAGAATAGAGCAAGGAAATTTGTACATGTTGAACCCCAAAGTCACCCTTCCATTGAGTCGGAATATCCTCAGGTTGCTCGACAAATAGCAAGGGGGAAGGGGTGGAAGAAAATGAATAATACCTTGTACATCTTCACCCCTAGGCAGAAGCTGCTGCATTTTCGTAGAAATGTATTCATGGTTCAGGTTGACTTTTTGAAGAGCAAACAAACTATGCATTAGAGAGAGAAAGCCTAGAGATATTCTAAGAGTTTTTTCTACCCTACTTCAGAATTTCTGACACAAATTTGCAAGTCTGTCTGTCCTGCTTTGACAACTCAAAGTTTCTGCAAGTACAAACGTGTGCTATTTCTCTTTGTTACATAGAGAGCTTTTGGGGGCTCTGTTTTCTCATTTCTTACTCAGGCATGTTATGCATATGTATTCCTGCCTCCAATGCTAAGATTGGGTAAATTAGTTAAAACACGGTAGTTGATTTACTATCTTAGATGTTTGATTTTTTTTTAAGGTTCCAGACATACTGTCTGCAATCTAAGAAACTTGTAAAACTATCTGTGCTTTTCATAGGTATATCCCAGATTGTGACACGATCCAAAAAAGAATTACTTTTTTGAATGGGTGAATTGTCATGTCTTACTCTTAATGTTTGGTGCCAGTTCATTGAATTACAGTTTAGTCTGGAAGAAAGTTAACAACAACAAAAAGACGATCTCCTCAGTAGTCTCACATCTTATGGTGGAAAAGACAAGGAAAGAGATGTCTTCAAAGCCTCAGCATGATGTCTTCTCTGTATTCCAAAGAAGACACTGTGGACCACTCTTGCCATTTGCAAGAGCTTTTTGAATATTCTAAATCATGATAACCATAGACATAAATTTCTCCTAAAGTACAATAAAGTTTTACTCATCATTACAGTTAATCCTTCCCGTACTTAATGACTCTGTAAAATATAGGACCAAATTAATTTCTGAAACTCTTAAATTCTGCCACAAAAAACCACTCTAGCTTACACTGTCATTACTGCAGGAATATTAACCATTAGTTCATCTGAAACCCTGAAACCAAAGAAACAATGAAGAATGGTAATGAGACCTGTGCCCTTTTGGAAACGGTATTATAATATGGGCTGGTTTCATGTGTGTTGACATCCTGTCCAAGGTTATTATCCTTTGGTCCTTTCTTTAGCTCAAGGGGAAATATGACCTAATGCTGGATCAGGTGAAGGAAACTTTTAAAATTCGTAAATCAACCTTCATTCATAGTAAAGGTTAGGTCACTAGGCACACTGTTGCCTTCACCATCTGTTGCTTTTGGACCAAGGCTTCTGACTTGGTCTCAAGAATCCTGTGTTTCCTTTGTATATTCCTATAGCACAAATTAGTCACCTTTCCATTTTCAGTGTTAGGTGGTTTTAGCACTAATGAGGGCACTCATTGAATGTATAAGAAGTCTCTTTTTCTTTTCCTGATAGGTCATTCATGTCATAGTCACCTATCATGAAGTTTAACATTTTAATTTTTAGTTGATCCAACCATCTATTTTTCTGACCAAAACACAGCATAGTTTTAGACCTTTTCACTTTTTATTAACTTCATAATTAGCAGTACGCTTCCTTTTCTGGAACACATTTTGCAAGGAAGAAACTATAAATACCTGATGGGAGGAGGTCAAAACAACAAAATGACATTGAGATGTGGTTGTTGAGTGGTTGGCTGTGCTCCAGCTAATTGACTGCTCCTGCGTACCTTTTTGATTTAAATTTGTGGCCTACACAAAATTACTGATTGGCCGGGTGTAGTGGCCCATGCCTGTAATCCTAACAATTTGGAAGGCCAAGGCGGGTGGATCACTTGAAGCCAGGAGTTTGAGAGCAGCCTGGCCAACCTTGTCTCTATGAAAAATACAAAAATTAGACAGGCGTGGCACCACACACCTGTAATCCCAGCTACTTGGGAGGCTGAGGCACAAGAATTGCTTGAACCTGGGAGGTGGAGGCTGCAGTGAGCCAAGATTGCGCCACTGCACTCCAGCCTGGGCAACAGAGCAAGACCATCTCACCAAAAAAAAAAAAAAAAAGTAAAAAAATTACTGATTATAACAAATTGTGGATCTTTTGGGATCTTTAAAAATAGACAAAAGAATAATTTTTAGTTCAAATATGTCAAAGGGGTCTACTCTGTATGTTATTCAACCTTTTCAATTATCCAAAATAGTATCTTGTTTATGTATTTTCTGAAATTAGGTGTGTCTTCAGTAGAATACAATTTTATAGGACTTTCATTTAAAATTAAGAATTTGTTTTTAGTGCTTTCCGTTTGAGACTGACAAACAGGAATGCCAGTCTTTTTACTAAAGTTCCTTGGAGAATTCATTTATGTAACCTTGAAAAGTAATTTATCCTCCCCAGCCCCCAGTCTTTCTCTTTAGAAGCTTAAGGGAGATTTTTGATTTTGACGTAAAATCTTTCTCTTAAGTGCAGAGAACACTTATGTTTATTAATAAATATGTCTCAAGTGTTTCCACCAAACATTTTAGACCATAACTGCTTTCAAGTGACCAGAGATGAGAGAGCACTTTGCCGGTCTTGCTGGAAAGCCTTGCCAGTCCACAGGCCAGCTTAGAAGATGAGAATCTCCCCGCTTTGTGGCAACCAAAAGAGGGCTAAAACCCACTTGATGGGGGTCATTTGAATAAGGCTGACATTCTGTTTGTAAAACTGAGAGTTGACAGATGAGTATATTAGAAAAGGAACAATTCTCTGAGGTCTTAGGACTTGGGCATTATTTTGACTAGCAAAATAACATGTGAAACTTGGCAACGTCCGGATCATTAGGAAAGAAATTTTTCTGAATTCAGAGAGTTCCAAGGAGAAAAACATAGTTTTATAAGAAAGTAAAATGCTAATGTGAATCCCTAATTTAAGTCTTAAATTAGAGTCTGATGTGACAAGAAACATTTAAATCAATGGTATCTGTGGACCCTTAGAGGGGCTCTGAGACCTGATTTTCAGTGTCCTGCAAGGTCAAAACTACCTTTATAACAGTGCTGTATATATGATTTGTCCTTTCACTGTGTTGACGTTTGTACTATTCATTGCAAAAGTGATGGTGGTTAAAATTGCTGGTACCTTAATGAGAATGAAGGCACTTGTGCCAAACTGGTCGAGTATTCTTCACTGCTATGTACTTGTAATTAAAAATGTAAAAAAGCCGATTTCACTTGAGAACATCTTTGAAGAAACAGTGAAAATTAATAATTTTATTAAATTTTGACCCTCAAGCACACATTTAAAAATATTCTACATGACACAATGGGAAGTATGCATAGTAACATCCACTGCATACTGAAATATAATGGTTATCTTATGGAAAAGCATTTGTGTAATAGTTTTTGAGCTGTAACCCAAACTAGCCTTTTTTTTTTTTTTCTTCCCTCCTCATGAAACATCATTTTTACTTGAAGGAATGACTAACAAACTATGATTATTCAGACTTGGGTATTTGGCGGATATTTTCTCTGAAACAAACAAGAAAACCATTTGACAATATTTGTACGACTGACAAAATTAGAGCATTAATGCAGAATTTAGAATTAGAATTTTAGAAAACTTGTATCTTGCATCTGTCACCTTGAGCTTGCAGCCTCCCAAAGCTTAAAGACTTTTTTAAAATAAAATTGAGATAATAAAGAATGTGATATTTTTAGATATTGTATAATAAAACATGTCAACATTTGAAAGAGCTGCATAACTCAGTGAACCAATATTTTCCAGTTGGCAAATGATGTCAGGAAACCATGCATGGATAAAGATCCATTCAAAGTGCAAGACAGATGATTGGATTTTAGTGTAACAAAGTATGAAAAGTTCATTGATATCATTTCAGATTCTATGTTGCAACTAATCTTTAAGAAATGACGGTTTGTTGAATTTAGTGTAGCATCAAAGAAGAATGTCCACAATTATGTGGGAGAAAAAGAAACTAGTAAAACACTCTCCCTTTTTTGATGGAGATCTCCCTGGATCTCCATCAGCCTTGATTTTCTTTGTATACTTAAACCAAAATGACATATCACAACAGATTGGATATAGAAGCAGATGAAAATCTGTCTTACATTAAGCCACATATTAAAGAGACTTATAAAACTATAAAACAATGGCTTTCTTCTCAATTCTTTTGGAAAGTAAAGGTTTTTTTTTCTTTTTTTTTCAGGAACATAATTATGTTAACATATAATGCACCTTGTTTTTAAATGAAACAGTAAAATTTTGAAGTTTTTTTCACTTTTTATTTCTAATTAGATATTATATATATCATATATATCTCTTATAAACAAAAGCTTTGGGGTTCTTGTTAATTTTTAAGTGTAAAGGAGTGAGACCAAAAAGTTAGCAAATGTTGTTTTAGGAATAGTGATGATGATACATTAGTCATTGTGCAGAGGGCTTTATGTGTGTATTTTCACATTTAATCTTAGAGACTATCCATCTCCATTATAAAATCAAGAGCCAAAGTTTCAGAGAAATTAACTTGCTCAGTGTTACACAGTTAGTAAGGGAAAGAGTTAGGCATTCAACCCAGTATTCATGACTTAAAAAGTTCTGGATTATGTATATATTTTTTAAAGAAACAGAGTCTTGTTCTCTTGCCCAGGCTTGACTCAAATTCCTGGGCTGAAGCAGTCCTCCCTCCTCAGCCTTCTGAGTAGCTGAGACTGCAGGCACAGGCAGTTGTACCAGTTAAAGGTTCTGGTTTTGATATACTGTTGCATACCTCATCAGGATGTGATGTAGCCTTTGACAGAGACTTATTATGCAAAGAGAATACGCAATGATTCCCCACTGTTTATCAGAACAATTATTTGAGGCTGACTTTTTGCAGATGGGTATATTGTGCCACACCACCTTATGATCCGGATGAGTAGAAATTGCCATAAACTTTCTGAAAAGAAATTTGTCAATGAGTATCAAAAATTCTGAATGTTGTGATCTAGCAATTCCACATTTAGAAATATTTCCTCATGACATAATTGAACAAGTACATACTGACGTATGTTATGTGATGCACGTTGTCGCAGAATGATGGAGAAATAATTCAGAAACTACTTAAATGTCTAAGCCTGGGAGGTTGGTTAAATTAATTATGAACAATGGAATTATTCATTATAAATTATAATGGACTACTTACAGCTACTAAGAATGATAGTTGAGATATTATTGATGTAAATTGTTCATAATACATTGTTTAAATGGTAAAAGTAGTCTGTAAAACTGTAAAAGTATATTTATATGGTACGTTAAATGAAGTATATACATAATATATTATTTAAATGGTAAAAGTAGTTTGCAAAACTCTAAGAATATATTTATAGTACATTAATATGTTGCAGAAGGAAATATATACATTGAAATGTAAACAGTGGTTGCCTCTGAATGGTAAGATTGTGGGAAATTTTTCTTTGCTTTGTTTGGTTGTATTTTCTAATTTAAAATTTTAAAAGTTGAAAGCATAACAGCAACTGTGAGCCACAAGAAAGGCTGGCCTGGTTTGTTGATTGATATTAAAATCAATTTTCTAAGCCCTGTCACTTTTAGTGTTACAGGCTTTTGGTGGTTTTAAATACTGTTCTCAGTGAATCATAATTTGAAATTAATTATAATCTGTTTGTTGCAGCTTGTATATGAATTTTTCATACGATTTTTGGAAAGCCAAGAATTCCAACCCAGCATTGCCAAAAAATATATAGATCAGAAATTTGTATTACAGGTAAGCAAAGTATTGTGGATGTGTGTATTTGTCATCCAGTTAACACTTTATCTCATTTTCTCTTCATGTTTGTTAAAAAAGTTTTGCAATGACAGTTATATCACCCACAAAAAATATATATATATAAACATAAGTTAGTTTATATATTATATAAACGTAAGTTAGTTTATATAATATATAAACGTAAGTTGGTTTATATAATATATAAACGTAAGTTGGTTTATATAATATATAAACGTAAGTTGGTTTATATAATATATAAACGTAAGTTGGTTTATATAATATATAAACGTAAGTTGGTTTATATAATATATAAACGTAAGTTGGTTTATATAATATATAAACGTAAGTTGGTTTATATAATATATAAACGTAAGTTGGTTTATATAATATAAACGTAAGTTGGTTTATATAATATATAAATGTAAGTTAGTTTATATAATATGTTTATATAATATATAATATATTATATTATATATTAAATAAATATAATATATTATATTATATATTAAATAAATAATATAATATATTATATAGTATATATATATGTTTATACATATACATATATATGTTTATATATTATATGTTTATATAATATATATAAACATAAGTTAGTTTATGTAATAGGCATTACTGCCTATTAAAAGTAATAGGTACATTTAAGTTTATTTATGGTAGAAATCAATTACATTTTAAATAGCCAGGAATGCTAATGCCTAAATCCCTACAGTTTTCTCTTAAAATTTAATTATAAAGGAATTTGATTTATATAACCTTGGTTTGTGTGAATCGTTATATAGCTTAAAAACTTATATTTGCATAAGGATTCTTAAAGAACTGTGGTGTAGATCTGTTAAAACTGAGTAGGCAAGCTCAGACTTCAAAGCATAAGTAACCTGTAATAAGTAATCAAAGTCAGGGTACTGATGAGATTTCACTGCTAGAAAATAGCATAGCTTAACGTTCTAAAATTTCCCTAAAGGGATTAACTCTCATCTCTCCATTTGGAACATCTCCGGGAACGCTTTTTTCCTGACTCCTCATTGTGCATGTTATAACAATGGATCTTCCTTTTTACCTGGAACTTGGGTGCTTTCATGGCACTGAAGTTTTAGGTAACACTTCCTTGCTCCTGTTGTTGATATATTCATCTCTAAAAATGGGTGCTTGAGCCAAACTGGTGTAGCTCTCTTCTAAGTGACATATGGGGCATCTAATGTAGGAAAGAATAAATGTTTATCTCCTAGTAAGCTGGTAAGAAGAATTTCAAATTTAAAACATTAATTTGATCTAGCCTGGGCAACAGAGCAAGACCCTGTCTCTAAAAATAAAATAAAAAGTAAAACATTAATTTGGCAGGAAATTGATCTCCTGTGCCTTACTGGGATGGGGCTGATAACCTTTGTGATCTCATTTCCCTCCTTAATTAAATTAATACATTTGGAATTTAGGATATATAGGTTGAACCATAGCCAATTTTTTGACTGTTTTTAACACTCAAAACAGCACTTTCATAGGGTTCAATCCATTAGGGGCAGGCAAGCTTCCAGAGAGCTGAGGGGCATGGAGGCCTCTCCACATCCTAAGTAAGGCTAAGTGGAATTAAACCCAAAGTTCAGGTGTCAGCTCAGAGCTGAAAGGAGCTTTGGTGCCTTGCCTGTGGGGCTCATTAGTACCTGTACACCCTATTCCCCTAGGTACATGGGGCTGATCCTTGAGCAATACTTCACATTTAGAGTACTTTGGTACCACACTGGTGAATCCTGGCCCACACTTTAACATGAGAGGGTTTGGAAAAGTGAGGTCTGAAATAGAGATGGAAAGGTGGGTAAATAGATGGATACGTGGATCACGGGGTAAATAGGTAAACTGGTATGGATTGTTATGCCAAGGAAGCATAATTTATTTCAAAAAATATAAGTGATACATAGTAAATCTACATTTTGTATTGGAAAGCCTTGCATGTATATAGTGCTGTCTAATTATCAGAGCACCTTTGCCTGCATTAGTTGATTTGTACAACAGCCTTGTAAAGTAGACATGGCTAAATTTTTATGCCCTCCCTCGCCCCCCGCCCCATTTTATAGATGCATAAACTGAGGTCTAGAAAGATTATCAAGTTTGCTCAAGCACACTTCCTATTCTGGATTTCTGTCCATCATGCCATGATGCCTTCTTGTGATTCCCTCACTGTAACTTGGAGTGACTTCAAGGGAGAAGTAGCCCTCACATCTGAAGACAAATGAAATAATAGGGTTCTCCTATTTTTTGTGAATTAATGTGCCTGAGAGGATCAGATAGTAATTCTCTATTAGAGCCCGTATTTAGTTGACATGGAATCAGTAAATCCTAGGGTCTTACTATGAAGCCAGTGCTTTCCTTACACAAAAACATCCAGGGCTCAGCCCAGTGTGCTGTCCGTGGTAGACAGTACTGAAGATAATGAAACTTATAATACGAAAACATCAAAGAAACCCAGATTTGGAGAGGACATTTTGGGTTATGTATTCTAGTTCTTTAGCAAATTTGTCTCCTTTGAGACCCTTTTTCAGTGAAGAAAAGCCATATACACGGCAGCTTGTTGTGTTTTTGTTAGGAAGTTCTTTTTTATATTGAACGTCTCTATGCCTTGTACCCTTTGTCCTTATTCTCCCCAGAATAATTTCTTAGTATATCTGTAGCCCAGACATAACCTTTCAGGTCTTAGAACACAGCTTTTGTGTTCACCCTTTGACTCTTTTTCTCTATAACAGTGGTTGCAATTCAAATGCTCATAGCCTCACACACAGTAAGTCTGAAAGCCAGGGGTCAGACAATAGGATGTAGACTGGTTCCTATTAAATGGGGCTTTGGCTACCCCTCTTCATTCAGTTATCCCCAGACTTTTCTCCTCGCCAACCCCCAAGATAAATAGAAATCCAGATTCTTCTGTGAAGTTTTCTGGTGTTACTAAAATCTTGTACAGAATGAACTAGCCCATTTGCCTTCTGGATCTAGCCTACCAGCTGTCAGTATGCATTTTCTCCTCCAGACTGAGTTCTTGGTTCTGTCAACCTTTTCTCATTTGTTAGTTTTGAAGCCTTCAATATCCTGGATGTGTCCATTTGTCCTCTAATATGACATCTATATCTGAACAGAATGCCCTGAGCCTGGTCAGCCCAGTGCAGCTTAGAGTTGGCTTTTTCATTCCCTTGTCGTGACTCTAGGTTTCTTAAAGGAAAAGTCTCATGAGCATTTCTTGCTGTAGCATGACATTGCCAACTTATGTTAAGCTTCTGGTTATAGCTGGCTTCTAATTGAGCTTTCTGCATGTTGCTGCATGTTTCTCTTCTTTTCTCTTTTTTAAACAAACAGTGTCTTGCTATGTTGCCCAGGTTGGGCTCAAGTGATCCATCTCAGTCTTCTAAGTAGCTGAAACTACAGGTGTGCACCACCATGCCTGGCTTATTGTTGGTTGTTACACAGTTTGCTTTTTTATCTAAGTGTAGTACTTGGCATATGTTCCTGTGGAATCATTTATCCCTTATTCATATCTACGTTATTCACTGTGTCTTCCATCTTTATGACATCTGTAACCTAAATATGCTATCGGCCTCATCTAAGTCATTGATTAAAATTGTTTAACTAGGATAAAACACTACCTATTGGGTACAGTGCACACTATTGTATATGGGTACACTAAAAGCCCAGACTTCACTGCCATGCATCTAGTAGTCCATTTTGTGTTGCTGTAAAGGAATTCTTGTGGCTGGGTAATTTATGAAGAAAAGAGGTGTATTTGGTTCATGGTTCTTCAGACTGTACAAGAAGCATGGCACTAGCATCTACTTCTGGTGAGGGCCTCAGGAAGCTTACAATCATGGTGGAAAGCAAAGGGGGAGCGTGTGTGTCACGTGGTGAGAGAGGAGCAAGACAGAGTGGGCAGAGGTGTCAGGCTTTTTTTTTTTTTTAACAACCAGATCTCACGGTAGCTAATAGAGTGAGAACTCACTCATTACTTCAAGGACAGCACCAAGCCATTCATGAGGGACCCACCTCCATACCTCCACGATCCAGATACCTCTCACTAGGCCCCACCTCCAACACTGGGGATCACATTTCAACACGAGATTTGGAGGGAACAAAAACCAAACTATATCAGTGCAATATATCCATGTAACACAACTGCACTTGTACTCCCAAAACTATAAAAATAAAAATAATTAAAAAAAAGAAAAAGTTGTTAAACTAGCCAGGGTTGAGATAGGAGCCTTTAGAAATTCCCTATATTACACAGCTTCATCATTAATTAGTAATCTTTGAGGTTTATCCTTGATCCAGAAATTTACTAGTATATTATCATCCTTCCTGCATTTCTTAATTTTGGTTGTAAGGAGAACATAGAGACTATTAGATGCTATGGTAAAAGCCAGGACTCTGTGTTTATAGCATTACTCTCATCTATAGGCCTTGTAACTTTATCATAAAAAGGAATGCCATTTATCTGCCATGTAGTATTAGTGAACGTCTAGAGCTAGTGCTGTTTACTGATGATCCTGCCCTAAGTGCTTGCAAACCATGGGTTTGTTCATCTGTCCTAAAATTTTGCCAGAGACAAGAAATAAAGTGTCAGTGGTGAAGTTCATTTATATACTTTATGTTTTCAGCCCCTTCCTCATTTTTCCAATTGTTGCCTTCTTTACTTTCCATCTGCTGGATCTGTTATAAATTTGACCTTCACACCAGGGCTCACCCCAGTTCCTGAATGAATTGTGAAAGTGGCAAGCAGGGGTATTGGCAGAATCAGCACCACCATTGAGAGCTTGAATGAAATCATCTGACTAATCAGTGCATTAACTGCCATGTTGGGAATAAGCCCTGGGCACCTGTTAGCTCCCATTTTCCAGAATACCCTGCTCATTCCTGTTGGTAACCTGTAAGTTGGCCTCCTGTCCTTTTCCTTACCCTTTAGTCTGCTGATGACTTACCTTCGCTCCTGGTGCCTTCTAAGAGGGGGCCTTAATTTCTTAACTGGTTCTCCTGAGATCCCTTCCTGGCCGGTTTGGTTCTGCTGGGGAGTGGGTGGGCCTTTGGGGCTTGAGGGATTGCTGCTGATATTTTACCCCATTATCCCCCATCTCACGCATTCCTCCTCCTCTTTCCCACCGTGACTTAACTGTCCTTGAATTGACAGGTCCTTCTAACCTCTGCACTCTGTAGTCAGGTCTTTTTCACACCCCTGCTTGTCCTTGCGTTTTTCTGAACTCCATAGTCTCTCATGGTGCCACCTGTTCCTAGTGTGTTTCTCTTATGACATGGAAACCTACATCCTTTTCCTTTTGACAAATCAGGATGACATTTACCCTGTTTCTTTTCTTTGGGCAGATTTCTATTTTCTGTGGGTTTTCAGTGATCTCAAAAAAGAATCTTGGTAATCTCAGCTTAAAATTTCTTTCTTCAGTTAGACAGAATTTATTGTATCCATGAGATTTCAACTTATTTTCTGTAGCAGCTGAATATGTTCTTTGCAGTCAGTCTTCTGACTCTCATTCCTCTGTCAGTGAATACCAAAGCAAAATAGGAATTGAGCTATTTTACTATGACGTAGTGGAAAGTTAGGAAGCTTTAGGTTTGAATCTTGACTTCCCTATATATTGTAAGTATGTTTTAGGAGCTGAGAATGTGAGCTTTGGGGTCAGAAGAAACTGCATACAAACTCTGGCTTCTCTGCCTACTTGCAGTATGACTTTCAGCAAGTTTGTATACCTGTTGTCCAAGCCTGAATTTCCTCATTCGTGACATGGGATAACAGGATAAATGAGATACTGTTAAGTAAAATAGGAGACACCTCAAAACTGACAGTTGTCAAATCTGCTTAGTTCACTTGGCAGTGTGGATACAAAGACAGGATCTCTGCCTTCAATCTTAAACAGGTGACTGAAAACCTTGGGCAGATTATTGACCACTCGGAGCCTCAGTGTTGTTTTCTGTAAAATGACATTAAGATCACCTATCACAACAAGTCACAGCAAGTAGGCTTGTTATGAGATAAAATGAGATGACTTGTAAAAATGTCTACTGGTATCACCTACAGGGCATAGTAGTTGCTCATTAAATATTAATTCATCTTTTCACAACCCCCTCATATGTTATCTGCCCGCATTGATAGAATGTATTATTTTTCTTGATTCCAATAATTTTATTTTTATTTATTTATTTTGAGACAGAGTCTTGCTCTGTTGCCCAGGCTGGAGTGCAGAGGTGCGATTTCAGCTCACTGCAACCTCCACCTCCCGGGTTCAAGTGATTCTCATGCCTCAGCCACCTGAGTAGTAGCTGGGATTACAGACGTGCACCACCAAACTCAGCTATTTTTTGTTTGATTGTTTTTTTGAGACAGAGTCTTGCTCTGTCACCCAGGCTGGAGTGCAGTGGTGTAGTCTCAGCTCACTGCAACCTCCGCCTCCTGGGTTCAAGCAATTCTCCTGCCTCAGCCTCCTGAGTAGCTGGGATTACAGGCACTCACCACTACGGCTGGCTAATTTTTTGTATTTTTAGTAGTAACGGGGTTTCTCCATGTTGGTCAGGCTGGTCTCAAACTCCCGACCTCAGGTGATCCACCTGCCTCGGCCTCCCAAAGTGCTGGGATTACAGGCATGAGCCACCAAGCCTGGCCCTAATTTTTGTATTTTTGGTAGAGATGTGGTTTCACCATGTTGGCCAGGCTGCTCTTGAACTCCTGGGCTCAAGTGATCTGCCCACCTTGGCCTCCCAAAGTGCTGGCAATACAGGCATGAGTCACTGTGCCTGGCTTCCAATATTAATTTTAAAATCTTCATTTTTTGAAATAGAATTTTTAAAATGTATATGAAACTTGAAGAAGGCTTGAATAAATGCAGAAATGTAGCATATTGCTAGATGGGAACACTCACCATCAGAAAGATGTCTATATAATCTCCAAATTATTTATACATTAGTCCAGTTCTAATTAAAATTAGTTTTTTAAAAACTTGAAACGTTTAGAGTTATGAAATAAATTTTTGAAAAAGATGACTAATGATATGGTACTTATGAAATAATATACTACAAAGGAAAAGGTAAGTTAATTAAAACAGTATGGCTTTGGAACAGGAGAATGGAACATAATGGCGCCTTAGGTGGAGATGACCCTGCTGAGTGTGCCATAAAACCCATCAGAAGATGTACCAAATAAATGAATGAATAAATATATGAATAGATGGCTATATACACATATACATTAAATTGGCATAATTGTCCTGAAGAGAAAACCGATAGTATTCTATCAACTTAAATTTAGACCCAACAATTCCGTGAGAAATAATCGGATATGTACAAAAGATATATATACAAAGGTATTGAATGCACCATTGCTAATAATTATTAGAAAATTGGAAAATAACTTCAAAATCCCTTAGTAGGAGGTAATTGAACTGTGGACATTCATATAGTGAAATATTCATCAGTTTGTAAAAAGAATGTGATAGACCTACTCATGATCTATTTTTAAGTGAAACATGCATTGTTATAGAAGAGTATAATTTTTGAGCCTGTATCTGTTATTTTAGGGAAAAATAATGTTAGTATTTTTGTCTTAGTTCTTTTGTGCTGCTTTAACAAAATGCCTCAGACTGAGTAATTTATAAAGAACAGAAGTTTATTTCTTACAGTTCTGGAGGCTGGGAATCCAAGATCGAGGTGCTGGCATCTAACGAGTGTCATCTTACTGGGTGTGCCCTCACATGGTGGAAGGCAGAAGGATGAGAGAGAGTGAAGCCATGTCCCAAATCCCCTTTTATAGTGGCATTAATCTATTTATGAGGGCAGAGCCCTTATGACTTCAACACCAAAAGGCCTTACCTCCCAACACAGTTTCATTGGGGATTAAATTTTTATCACATGAATTTTGGGGGACACATTCAGACTATAGCAATACACATTAACAATTTTGAAAGGAGTTCTACCAAATTGTTGTTAATTGGCTGGAAGGGGGTGATTATGTGTGATGATCTTCACTTCCTATTTTTTAGATATCTCTATTTTTTTATATTAAAAAATAATGAGCATGTATGTTATAATCAATAAGAATAATAAAAAATTTCATCTGCAAGTACATTCTCATTTTGTTGCCTTGCATTTTTCATAAACCTCAGCTGATTTTGTGCATTAGCCTTCCTAAGACTATTTTTGTAGGATAGCACCATTCTTTTATGCCCAGTATTCGTTGCTTCCTTGCTTTCACCATTTGTATCTGCCCTTTTAAAATCTAAAGCTCAAAAGAAAGCTTCCTGTGTTGCCTCAAGTGCCTTTTTCAATACCTTGAATTTTTCTTCCTCATCAGGAAGCAGTATAGATTGATGGTTAAGTGTACAGACTGATTTGAATTCGGGCTCTGCCATTTTTTTTGTATTCGACCTTGGACAAGTGACATAACTACTCTGTGCCTCAGTTTTCTCATCTAGAAAGTAGATGCAAAATATCATAATATAATCACATTGTAAGGTTGTTGTGGAGATTTAACTACTAAATACCTATACAAACTCTCAGAAGTATTCCCAGCACATGGTTCATATTCAGTAAACGTTATGCTGGTGCTGTCACTAATATTTTTATTAGGATTCTTGTTTTGAGAACTTTCTTAAGCTCTGTTTTCTTTAATAGCTTCAGTCCATGAAATCATATAGTGTTAGCCTGTCATGTCTTACCTAGCATGTTATTAATTATTTGAAATCCAACTCTTATTCTAAAAATCGTTGGTATCCATTCAACTCTACGTACATGGTTCTTCACAGGCTGTTGGGTTCTCTTAAGATGTTACATGGGTTTCCTGTGTCTCTGGATTCTCTTCAGTTCCACTTTGCCAACTGATTTCCTCCAATCAGTGTTGAACATAAATGTTTATTAGTGCCAGGAACATATAATTTATAATGTGTGAAAACCAGGGATAGCCCATTTAAATCTTTACAGAGGACAGACAAATGGTACATAATGAAGTGTGGGTATGACCAAAGGAGTGACGGAAACTGTGGCGATTTAGAGAGCTTGGATCCTGCTGCCAATCCACTCCCAGTAACGGTTGGTCTCTAGGTAAGTGAGCCAAGTATTGCTAGATCTTTTGGTTTTTCAAGAGAAGCTGGAAAGCCATATTTTGGTAGAGCCAGACAAAACAGTCTGTTGTTTTTCTTTTTTTTTTTTTTTTTGAGATGAAGTCTAGCTCTGTCACCCAGGCTGGATTGCAGTGGCTCGATCTCGGCTCACTGCAACCTCTGCCTCCTGGGTTCAAGTGATTCTTCTGTCTCAGTCTCCTGAATAGGTGGGACTACAAGCATGCACCAGTATGCCTGGCTAACTTTTTGTATTTTTAGTAGAGATGAGGTTTCATCATGTTGGGCAGGCTGGTCTTGAACTCCTGACCTCGTGATTCGCCTGCCTCGGCCTCCCAAAGTGCTGGGATTACAGGTGTGAGCCACCGTGCCTGGCCAACAGTCTGTCGTTTTTCATTCAAGGGTTTTGAATGTTTTTGTTTGAAGGGTTTTATTGTTTTTTATTCTAGAATAGTATGACTGGCTCACTTGAATTTCATTGTGATTTTTATTAAATCTAGATTTACATAACCTGTAGCATTTTTTGTGTACTCAGTTAAGTGTTTACACAAGAAAGCTGTTAGAGATTTATCAAAGATAGTCAATTCATTGCATAGTGCACTTTTGTCTGTGGTAATGTTGATTTTAGACTTAAGTAACTTGGTTAACTGCCTTCTAGAGCTATAAGTATGTAGACTTGCCTAGGCTTTATGGAACAATTTTGTCTATTCTTAATAAAGATAATTTTCACCTGTATTGGGATGGTTGGGAAAATGGTTTCTTTATGATCCCCCAACCCCTTCTTTAGACCCAAATGAATTGGCAAACCTTGGATTATTTCATTGGATGGATTATTGTGGCAAGAGTTTAGCAACATATTTCTAAAGATTGCTTTCAACTACTCTGCAAATCTGAAAAACAGTCAGTGGTTGCTAAGAGACATACTATTCAAGTATCCCCGTAAACATATGTACTGCTGGAGATTGCTATTTAGTAATTTGTACTTCACATTTGCTGTTATATTTAGCTGAAAGGTACTGTAATTATCATGTAAATTATGCAAATCATGCAAATCATTCAGCCTGTCCTTAAAAGTGACCTTTTGTTATTGTGTTTTTAAAAACTCAAGACAAATTGGACATGACACAAACCAACCTGTTAAAAAAATTTTAGTTCTAAACTGAAATAAATTCCACGAGGCCTTGAATCTCAGCTCCAATACAAAGAACTGTTTTCCAAACGAGTTCCTTGAATATGTCAAAATGTTTACGTTTCCCTCTCACAGCCTATAGCAAGTAAGTGTTGGGAGCATTTATTTCTACCTGGAATTTTATGAGATAGCCATTACCAATTACCAATTAACAGCAGATCACTTCATCCTGTCCTGTCCAGTGTGTAACTCAAAAATCTTGTAAAAAGGGCTTTATTGCTCTGACTCTTGCATTCAGAGCCAGATTCTTGGTTGTATAATTTGTGCAGTTGCACTGGGCCCTGCGCTTAGAAGGGCCCTGTGCTTGGTTTAGTGCTCTGCTCTTGCCGTCTTGAAACTCTTAATACTTTTTGAGCAGGGACCACCGCATGTTCATTTTGCAGTAGGCCCCACAAATTATGTAGCTAGTCCCTGCCTGCTTCCCACTAAGTGCATCATTATTTAGCACAATAGCTCTTTCTTGAATTGCTGACCAAATTGGTTGTCTTAAAAATTTAAATCACAAGGTTGTCTTGAAATAGATAGAATGCTCAAGGGGAAAAAAATGGACTTCTTTGGTTTGTGGAAAGAATGCCTGAAATTAAATGGAGGAAAATAAAAGCATGTGACTTGGTGGAGTTGTTCATATTTGTACACCTTACACTTTCGAAAGTTTTGTATTGTATTTCCATAGGAGTCTTGGAGTCAGAATTGCCAGAAGCTTGTGATCACAACCTTTTGATGCCTTGTCCCTATTGTCGTTTCTCAATGTTTGCCCCATAGGTTGCTTCATTTCATACAGTGCATCCCTTGAGTCGTTCTGATTCACTGGAGTTAGACTACCTTTGGCTCTGGTTTCTTTGTTCTGGGCTGTTTTCTCTGTATTTGGCCAAGGTGAAAGTTTGAGGAAGATAGTTTTCAGGTAGTAGGAGAAAGTTGCAAACAAAGCCATAAATGTGGACATCTGATTTTAGTGCTCCTGTGGCACTTTGGATGAAAACATTTAGAATACCAATTTTATCGGTTATCTATTTGAAGATTTCTGATGTTCTCTAAAATCTTACTTTACATGGAATAGGGCAGGGTAATTCTTTATTATAGCAGAGAGCAACTGGGTTATTTTGCTCGGAATCTTTTGCTCTTAATGACTTTTAAAAATAGTTTTGATAATGCCTACTTTTAAAATTCCAATATGTTTATATGGTTTTTAATGAAAAATAGCAGTCTCTTGCCTCATCTTTCTCCAAACCAGAGTCCTATTTCCTGGAATTAACCACACTTAAGTCTTCCAGTTGTTTATATATATTTATTTCCATATTTCTAAACAGCATGCTTATACTGCTATTTTTTAACTTGTGATTTTAGATTTCATTTATATCTATTGACTTCCTACTGTAAGCCATTATGTATCTCCCACCATAACTCCCTCTCTACATTTGTTATATCACAAAATTTGAATGAATCAGATGATAGATGAGTACTATTGTATACATGTTGTTCATTCCAAGGCACATAATTACATTTCTTTTCTTGTAGAGCTTTTTTTTTCTTTTTTTAACCTTGGAAAATAGGTGCCTTATTTTTTTACTTGCTTTCCTGTGTATTCATCATTAGTGTGTGCTTTAATTCTCTGAGAGTAACCATACAGCCCTTCTCAGTATGGCCCACATATCAACTAGTCTATCAGTTCCTTTTTATTTTTTTCTTGGAGACCTTCCTCCTGGAGCCCTGGTCATCCTGCTCTAATTGGCACTCTGGGCCATCCACATGGTCGTCCCAGCACTTCCCTTTGCTGCTCTTCTAGACTGTGTCTTTGCTTGTTTAACTTCTTCTTTGGTGGAGCATATCTTCTAGATTCTTCCTAAGAAAACATGAATGGGATGTAAATGTTCTGAGATCACTTGTTTGAAAACGTCTTTATTCTGTCTACATTTTTTTTTTGAGACAGACTCTCACTTTGTCGCCCAGGCTGGAGTGTAGTGGCACGATCTTGGCTCACTGCAACTTCCAGCTGCTGGGATTACAGGCGCATGCCACCACGCCAGGCTAACTTTTGTATTTTTAGTAGAGACAGGGTTTCACCATGTTAGCCCACGTTGGTCTCAAATTTCTGACCTCAAGTGATCAGCCCGCCTTCGTCTTCCAAAGTGTTGGGATTACAGGCGTGAGCCACTGTGCCCTGCCTGCCTGCCTACATACTTTATTGACATTTTGGCTAAGTGTAAACTTGGAACTTTCCCAGATGTTTTAGGGAATTGATCCATTGTTTTCCAGCTTCCAGTGTTGGTATTAAGAAGGCCTGCACCAGCTGAATGCCTTATCCTTTATAATGACCTGTCGTCTTTGTATCTTCTTTGAGATCTTCTCTTTGTCTCCACATCCAGAAAGTGATGTGCTTTGGTGTAGGTCTTTGTTCATTTATTGTGCAGAACACTTAATGGACCATATCTATATTGACATTCATGACTTTTTTTTTTCCTGGAAATTGAATTGAATTATTCCTCAGATAATTTCCTTCTCTTCATTTTCTGTTTTTCTGTCTCCATGTCTTTCTGGATTGCTATTATGTATTGGATCTTCTGGTTTTTAAAATCTTCTATATATTATCTCTGTTTTTTGGTTATACGTTCAGGGGTAGAGTTGCTCATTTTAATGTTCTAGTGCTTCTGCTAAAATTTTTATTTGTTATATGTTGAACTTCTAAAAGCTTTTTAAAAATATCCTGAATATCCACCTGAATAATAGCACTCTGTTTTATTTCAAGGATCCAGCATATTTGTTTATCTTTGAGGATGTTATAGTTTCCTTTTTGCAATTTTTTTTGGTACTCCTAGCATTGTGCCTGTTTCCTCTGAGTTCCTTATAATTGTTTGTTGTGGTGTTTTATGTTAAAATAACTGGTGATCTTTGACTTCATAGTCATAATTACATGTTAGTCTACCGAAAAGTTGCTTAGAACTTGTATATGTTACCGTGTGCACGTGTGTGTTTATATTTGCATGGTGACACTTGACAACTGGTGACTTTGAATGGGATAACTGGTCAGGGACCTTGCCATTTCATTAGGAAACCCTCAGCTGTTAGCATATCTGTAGGTCTTTCCTCTTGAGGCTGTCAGTTTCTTCCAAAGGGACTTTCTGATCTGACTTATACAGAATTGGGAGCCTGGTCAGGGAAGAAAGCTGGCAAATATGTCACTTTTAGGTATGCAGAGTTTTATTTCATCCCATTATTTCCAATAAGTGCTTTACTTAATGTGTACGATGTCTCCAAGACTAGATACTTACTCATTCTCTCCAGACTTACATTGTAAATCATCAGTACACTACATGGGATAGGGATCTGGGGGGTCTTCCACAGACTTTCAACCAGTCCTCCTGTTTTTAGCAATTTCTCACACTCTTACCATCAAATATATCTGGTGCCTTTAGTTTTTAAGCCTTTTAAGGGTTCTGTGGTGTGAACTGGCCTGCTTCTTGTTGGCTTTCTTCCCTGCTTGCAGAATGGAAAAACACTTAGCAGACTGGAGAAAGAGGAAACCTAAGATAGTTACCTCTTGTCATCCACTTCCATCTTTGAGAAGTCTACAAATAAGTCTAAATTTTCTCTCCGGTCCTGTCTATGCCAAGGCTTTCTTCTATTTTTATTCTTTCACTGTCATTTTAGGGAGGATTCAAGAGGAGAGAGGTTCAATCCCCTGCCTAGCTGGAAGACCCTTACAGCCCTTTTTCATTTCACTCTTCTCATTTCATTGTAGATTTATGAAGTTCAAAGAAAGGTTATTTGGCTAAATCACTACGTAGTTTAACCCTATTTGTGAACTTCAAGATGGCTGGTTTTTGTAAACCTGGAGTTAGTATGTTGACAGGTCTGTCTTTGCTTTGTAATCACCTTGGAAACACTCCAGCTTCTTAACTTCTTTTCTTTGACTGCAAGCTGCCTGTTACATTAGGGATGGCACAGTCCACTTAGGCATTTACAGGTGTGGGATTATATTTCTTTTTTGTGTGGGAGTGATTGGGACTATAGATATGACTAAGCACAGTCATATTATTTTGTTTTGGAAATCAGAGCTCATCAGAGCTCATCCTACCCCCCCTTGTTTTGGCCTGTGCACTATTATATTTCTCTCTCATACATCTTAAAATCATCAAAAGCATGTTCTACAGAGAAGCAGAAAAATAGTTTAATACTGCAATTCATCTTTCTTTCTCATAGAACATGATACATTTAATATTTGTGGCTTTGTAAATATTTAAAGTTAGGCACTCGGCAATGCATTTTGTTTGAGAGCCTAATGAAAACATCAAACATTTCTTGCTTAATTATTGTGTATTCATTAAACTCAAGATTAACAGTATACAAGGAGAGTTGATTCAAGTTTTGCTAATATTACACACCCTCAGACCTTCTCTTATGTTGGTTACGAGTTATTCATTAAAGCCTTTTGAAACACTTAAAAGTAGAAACGAAATTTAAAAAGGTGGATGGGTGGTTTGGGTAGGTGGATTAGAGATCGTATGTCATTTGGAACATGTTATAGATAAAGAGATACTGAGTCTATACGGGGCCTTTTTTTTTTTTTTTTGCTATTTGGGGCCACATGCGTTTCTTTCCTAGATAGAATGTTTTCCTGTGGAAATGTATTAACTTGCGCATTACCTCCCCTGATGGGCTCCAAAATTGTTCAACAATGTGTATGTCCAAATGAGGACCATTGCTGGCACATAGAAAGAACTCAGTATGTATATATTTATTGTATTGCTGAATGGGCAGAGAGCTGTAGTGAACAACATCTTCTGTTTGGATAGGCTGCTAGGAAAAGCATGTACTATTGAACCTGTGAGGAGCACTCTTATCCCGCTTCTAACTCCTCATTTCTTCATTGGTCAGCCTGGATGTCTCTTCCTTTAGAAGCCTTCGCTGATCACTCCACTTCTTCCAAATACAGTAGATGTGTCTGCTGTATGTTTATACAACATCCTGAACTACTTAACATGCTGTTTATTTATTTGTTTGTATTCCCCATTAGAATAGACTCTGAGAAAGCAAAGACTATATCTGTCTTGCTTATCATTGTATCCCTGACAGCTCGCCCACTGGCTGGCTCTTAATAAGCACACCATAAATGTTTACTTGAAAGACTCATTTTTAAGACGAACAGATGAATGAATGATAGATGGATGGTGGATGGCATTGTGTAGCTAAAAATTCTGTCCTGTCTCTGCCTATTTTCGAAGACCATCCTTTAGTTTGTGTTTCCTGCCGTGTTTGAGGGGCCTTTTTTTTTGTCCATAACTCTGTCTTTTATTCAAAGTAAAACACCAAACAAAAACACATTTGATTATTGACCATGAGGTTTTTATTCTGCTGTCAGTGTCAACCTCATGTCTTAATCACTTGAGGTCAAACTTCCATATATCTGGATAGCCTTTTTGATGATGATGGTAGTCTAATTTGTGTGTTATGTGCTCTTGAAATGTTTTGCTGTAAAGACACTAGAACTGAATTTTGCTTTATTGCAATGATGATGAATGTAAAAAAAAACCTCAGTAACATTCAAACCGATTTCGAAGTTTGTTCTTCAGCCAGAGAAACTTGCACACTGACTTTTTGTAAAGGTAGCAGATTTATTGTGTTGTAATTCATACACCATAAAATTCACCATTTTAAAGTTTCCAATTTAGTGGTTTTTAGTGTATTTTCAGAGTCATGCAACCATCACCACAGTATCACTGCAGGATGTTTTTATCATCCCTCAAAGAAATCCAGACCCACAGGAGGCTGAAGCAGGAGAATCGCTTGAACCCGGGAGGCGGAGTTTACAATAAGCCAAGATAGCGCCACTGCCCTCCAGCCTAGTGACAGAGCAAGACTCTGTCTCAAAAAAAAAAAAAAAAAAAAAGAAATTCAGACCTATTAGTAGCTCCTCCCCATTTTACTTTCTGTCACTATGGATTTGCCTATTCTGGTTATTTCACATAAAATGGAGTCATACATTGTATGGCCTTCTGTATCTGGTTTCTTTTACTTAGCATGATGTTTGAAAGATTCATTCATGTTGTAACATGTATCAGTACTTTGTTCCTTTTTATGGCTGAATAATATTCCATGGCATCATATTTTGTTTATCAGTTGACGGATATTTGGGTTGTTTCAGTTTTTAGCTGTTATGAATATTGCTCCCATGAACATCTGTGTACAAGTTTTTGTGTGGACATGTGTTTTCGGTTCTGTTGGATATATACATGAAAGTGGAATCGCTTAGTCATATAGTAATTCTGTGGGAGATTTAAGGAACGGCCAAACTGTTTTCCGAAATAGCTGTACCATTTTACATTCTTACCAACAATGTATGAGGGTTCCAGTTTCTCCATATCCTCGCCAACACTTTTTATTATCCCTTTTTTTCATTATAGCCATCCAATGAGTATCTCTTTGTTGGTTGGGTTTTCTTTTCTTTTCTTTTTTTCTGAGATGGAGTCTTGCTCTGTTGCCTAGGCTGTAGTGCAGTGGCGCGATCTCGGCTCACTGCAAACTCCACCTCCCAGGTTCAAGCAATTCTTCTGCCTCAGCCTCCCGAGTAGCTGGGATTACAGGCATGCGCCAGCATGCCTGGCTAATTTTTGTATTTTTAGTGGAGACAGGATTTCACCATGTTGGCCAGGCTGATCTCAAACCCCTGACCTCGTGGTCTACCCCCTCGGCCTCCGAAAGTGCTGGGATTACAGGCAAGAGCCAGGGTTTGCTTTTCTGTAGTGATCAATAAAATAGAGCACTTTTCATGTGTTTATTGACCATTTGTATACTTTCTTTGCGATTTAGCTATTAAATAAAATCCTTTGTCCATTTTTAAACTGGGTTATTTGTCTTATTGTTGAGCTTTTAAAGTTCTTTTTTCTTGTTGTTTGTTTTGTTTTTTGTTTTTGAGACAGAGTCTCTCTCTGCCGCTCAGGCTGAAGTGCAGTGGCACGATCACGGCTCAGTGCAGCCTTGATCTGGGGCTCAGGTGATTCTCCCACTTGAGCCTCCCAAATACCTGGGACTATAGGCACGTGCCACCAAACCTGGCTAATCTTTGAATTTCTTTGTAGAGACAGGATTTTGCCATGTTGCCAAGACTGGTCTCAAACTCCTAGGCACAAGCGATCCACCCACCCCTGCCTCCCAAAGTGCTGAGATTGTAGGCGTGAGCCACCATGCCTGGCCTAAAAGTTCTTTATATATTGTGGATACTAGTCCCTTATCAGACATATGGTTTATAAATACAGTTGACCCTTGAACAGTGCAGAGATTAGGGGCAGTGAACCCCTGAGCAGTTGAAAATTATATGTATAACTTGACTTTCCAGAAACTTAACTACAAATAGCCTGCTGTTGACAGGAAGCCTTACTGATAACATAAACAGTTGAATAACACATATTTTGTATGTTATCTGTATTATATACTGTGTTCTTACAATAAAGCAAGCTAGAGAAAAGAATATGTTAAGAAAATCATAAAGAAGAGAAAATACATTTTCCGTTCATTAATGGGAGGTAGGTCATCATAAAGATCTTCATCCTTGTGGTCTTCACATTGAGTAGGCTGAGGAGGTTGGGAGGAAGAGGAAGGGTTGGTCTTGCTGTCTCAGGGTAGCAAGAGTGGAAGAAAAAAATTTTTTTTTTTTTAAATTGAGACGGAATCTTGCTTTGTCTCCCACGCTGGAGTGCAGTGGTGCAATCTCAGCTCACTGCAACCTCTGCCTCCCGGGTTCAAGCAATTCTCCTGCCTCAGCCTCCCAAGTAGCTAGGATTACAGGCACCCTTCACCACACCCAGCTAATTTTTGTATTTTTAGTAGAGACAGGATTTCACCATGTTGGCCAGGCTGGTCTCAAACTCCTGACCTCAAGTGAACTACCCGCCTCAGCCTCCCAAGGTGCTGGGATTACAGGGGTGAGCCATTATGCCCAGCCAAGAGTGGAAGAAAATTTGCATGTAAGTGAACTTGCACAGTTCAAACCTGGGTTTTTCAGGGTCAGCTGCATCTTCTCCCAGCACATGCATTCTCTCTTTTCATTTTCTTGATGGTGTCCTTTGAAGTATGAATGGTTTCAATTTGGGGGAAGTCTAATTTATTTGTTTGTTGCTTATGGTTTGGGGTCATATCTAAGAAATATCACCTAATCTAGGGTTATAAAGATTTATTCTTCTAATTGTTTTATAATTTAGCTCTTAACTTTAGGTTGATTGTCCATTTTGAGTTAATCTGAGTGTATGTTGTGAGGTAGAGGTTCAACTTACTCTTTTGCATGTGGATATCCTGTTGTCCAGCACCATTTGTTGAAAATACTGTTCTTTCCCCATTGAAATGACTTGGCATTCTTGTTGAAAATCAGTTGACCATAAATGTGAGGGCTTACTTTTGGGCTCTCAATTCTATTCCATTAATATGTATGTCTGTCTTTATGCCAGTACCACACTGTCTTGATTACCGTATTTTGGACTAAGTTTTGAAATAGAGAAGTGTGAATCTTTCAAGTTTTGTTTCCCTCAAAAGTATTTTGGCTCTTCTGGTTCTCTTGCATTTCCATATGAATTTTAGTATCAACTTGTCAATGATACAAAAACAAAGCAGCTAGAATTTTTGATAGAGATTGAGTTGAATCTGTTGTGCTCACTGGCATTTGGCTGAAACTTTAGCTTGTTACCTCTTTTGGACTAGTGTGGACCTCATTTTGAGCACGTAGATGTGATGTTATCAGGATTTGGTTATTAACTTTAGATTACAAATTTTTGGGAACTTAAACATGTTATTCACAGCCAGGTGTGGTGGCTCACACCTCTAATCCCAGCACTTTGGGAGGCTGAGGTGGGTGGATCACCTGAGTTCAGGAGTTTGAGACTAGCCTGACCAATATGGTGAAACCCCATCTCTACTAAAAATTCAAAAAATTAGCTGGGCACGGTGGTAGGTGCCTTTAGTCCCAGCTACTCAGGAGGCTGAGACAGGAGAATTGCTTGCTTGAACACAGGAGGTGGAGGTTGCAGTGAGCTGAGATCGTGCCACTGCACTCCAGCCTGGGCAACAGAGCAATACTCCATCTCAAAAAAAAAAAAAAAAGTTATTCACATATAACATACATACAGAAATAATCAATGTTCACTTCGTTGACTATTTACAGAGTGAGCACACCTACATAACAAGAGTCTGGATCTAAAAAGGACCATTGCCAGTATCATTGAGACTTTTTGATGTTTGCTTTGATTCAGGTTTTTTCATTTTCCTAGATGTTCTAGTAGAGCTGAAGGCTTATCCTTTTTTTTTTTTTTTTTTTAAAGACCGAATCTTGCTCTATGGCCCAGGCTGGAGTGCAATGGCGTAATCTCAGCTCACTGTAACCTCTGCCTCCCGGGTTCAAGTGATTCTCCTGCCTCAGCCTCCTGAGTAGCTGGGATTACAGGCGCCCGCCACCACACCTGGCTAATTTTTGTATTTTTACTAGAGATGGGGTTTCACCATGTTGGCCAGGCTGGTCTTAAACTCCTGACCTCAGGTGATCCGCCTGCCTCGGCCTCACCAGGTGCTGGGATTACAGGCGTGAGTCACCATGCGCAGTCAGCTTATTTTAACTGCGTATTTAGAATATCAGTAGGTAGCATAGTGCAGTGGTTGAGATACGGACTTTTGGCCTCAACTGCTGGGGTTCAAATTCTAGCTTTACCACCTATTAGCTGTGAGACCGTGGGCACGTTACTTAACCCTATGTGCCCCAGTTTCCTCTTATGTAAAAGGGGGACAAAACTACCTCATTGGGAGGATTAATATGTAGATTGCTTGGAAAATTGCCTGATGATCACAGTAAGTACCATATGTGTATTAGCTATTATTCATATTATTACTTTTATTGTTGTTATTTTGTATTTGTGTTTCTTTAGTGGAATATAAGCTCCTTGTCTGACTTGTTTATCATGATATGCCCAAAGATTAGCACTGTGCCTGTCACATAATAGATATTCAACACATTTTTTGAGGAAGGAAGGAGGGGATTTTAAATAATAGACTTCCTAAATCCTTTTCTGAAACTGCCTTTGACAGCTATAATGTCATTCATTTACAACAGCTTCTGGAGCTGTTTGACAGCGAAGACCCTCGGGAACGGGACTACTTAAAAACAGTCTTACACAGAATTTATGGCAAGTTTCTTGGTCTTAGAGCATTTATCCGAAAACAGATTAACAATATTTTTCTAAGGTAAGTGGAGTGTGATGGGGAAAGAAGGAGAAGCAAAGTTGGTGTTTTTATGGAAGTATTAAGTAAATCTCAAATATCTGAAAACAGTGTACTGACTTCTCTTTCTCCCTTTCTGCCTGCCTGCCTTCATTCTACTGACTCTTGTCCCCTCTCCCTCTACCCCCTCCCCCCCTCTCCTCCCCCATCTTCTCCTCTCCTCCTCCCCCATCTTCTCCTCCCACCCTCCTCTTCCTCCTCTTTTCCTCTTCCTCTCCCTCCTCCCCTGACTCCTTCTTCTCTACCCCTCCTCTCCCCCTACTTTCCCCTCTCCCCTGCTTTTCTCCTCCCCCTTCTCCTCCTCCCATCTCCTCCTCCTCTCCTCCTTTCTTCTCCTCTCTCCTCCTCTTCCTCTTTTCTCCCCTGTCCTCCTCCTTTCTCCCTCCCTCTCCTCCTCTCCTCCCTGCTCTCCTCCTCTCCTTCCCCCTCCCCCTTCTCCTCTTTTCCTCCCTCTCCTCCTCTCTTCCCCCACCTCTCCCTCCCCCATCTTCCCCCCTCTCCTCCTCTCTTCCCCCCTTTTCCTCTCCTCCCCCCCTCCTCCTCTCTTCCCTCCTTTTCTCCCCCCCTTCTCCTTCTCTTCTCCTCCCTCTCCTCCTCCCTCTCCTCCTCTCTTCCCCCCATCTCTCCCCCGTCTCCTCCTCTCTTGCCCCCTCCTCCTCCCTTCTCCCTCTGCTACTCCTCCCTTCCACCCTCTCCTCCTCCCCCCCTTCTCCCCTCTCTCCTCCTCTCTTCCCTCCTCTCTTCTCGCTCTCTCCCCATCTTCTCCTCCCTCTCTTCTCCTCCCCCATCTCTCCCCCATCTCCTCTCTTCCCCTCTCTCCTCCTCTCTTCCCTCCTCCTCTCTTCCCTCCTCTCCTCTCTTCCCTCCTCTCCTCTCTTCCCTCCTCTCCTCCTCCTCCTCTCTTCCCCCCTCCTCCTCCTTCTCTCTTCCCCCCTTCTCCTCCTCCTCCCCCTCTCTTCCCCCTTGTCCTCCCTCTCCTCCTCTCTTCCCCGCTCTCCTCCTCCTCCTCTTCTCCTCCTCCTCCCCCTTCTCCTCCTCCTCTTCTCCTCCCCCTTCTCCTCCTCCTCTTCTCCTCCCCCTTCTCCTCCTCCTCTTCTCCTCCACCTCCTCCTCCTCTTTTTATCCCTTCCTTCTCCTCCTCCTCTCCTCCTTTCTCCTCCCCTTTCTCCTCTTTTCTCAGGTTTGTTTATGAAACAGAACACTTCAATGGTGTAGCTGAACTGCTGGAAATATTAGGAAGGTGAGCACGGTTTTTCTAATTGCTAATCTCAGATGAATATTATTTTGAAAATTAGGTTCAGGTGGCACCAAGAGATGCTCACCTAGTTCTCTTGTTGTATATACATTGGGTCTCTCTCATTTGTGCCTGTTAGCATATTTTCCAACTGACTCTACAAGACACAATTTCCTGTTCTCCTTGTTCCACAATTATGCATTGCCAGTTCCACTGGAATGACTGAAAGAGCTAACAGTTCATTCATTACTAGAAAGATGATACATCTAATTGTGGTCGGGCTAGTTACTCCAAAACATCTTATTCTCATTAGTTTTTAGGCTATCTGGTCCTTTGCCTTATCTGTTGAAAGCAAGTTTATAATAAATTGGAAAGATTGCCATTTTCAAAGGAGTTGTGTATCCAGGTATAGTCCTTGAACAGCTGCAGCCTGGAGTAGTAGAATGAATTGGAAAGAGCTGTGGTGTAAGTTTCCACACACAAGGGAGGATAATGTAGCTGGACAACATGATTACTTAATCTTTTCTCCTAATATGAAGAGAAAAAGAAGGTGGAGTCACACGGCTTTCCCTCAGTGATTTCCCCAGGCTGGGCAGAGGTTTCAGGAATGAGGAGGAATGATGTCTGGAAATGGAAAAGGTCATATTTAAGGCGGAAGCAAGCAAGGCGGGCCATTATTTGGAGAAGGAAAAGGGAGGGAAAATAAAGGGTTTTGATAAAGAGCTTTTGGAAACCATCTGACTAATTTTAGGAGCACAGGAGCCTTTGTTGAGTGATCAGAAGCAAATTTTCTTCTCTTAAATTTCCTTCCAACTTATTGTATTCCTTGAAGTTGTTAAGAAATCCTGGCTGGGTGTGGTGGCTCACGCCTATTATCCCAGCACTTTGGGAGGCCGAGGCGGGCGGATCACTTGCAGTTAAGAGTTCTAGACCAGTCTGGACAATATGGTGAAACTCCTTCTCTACTAAAAATACAAAAAAATTAGCCAGGCATGTTGGTGGGTGCCTGTAATCCCAGCTACTTGGGAGGCTGAGGCATGGGAATAGCTTGAATCCCGGAGGCGAAGGTTGCAGTGAGCTGAGACTGGGCCACTGTACTCCAGCCTGGGCAATAGAGCAAGATGACTCTGTCTCAAAAAAAAAAAAAAAAAAAAAAAAAAAAATTCTGAATGCCACTGGGGTGGGTATTAAGTTGTTTTGTACAAACAAACTGATTAAGTTTAATTAATATCACAAGAACAGTTTGTCTCAGTTTAACTTGTTGTGGTAACATTGCTAATTTGTGTCTCTTTTTTCTCCCTAGTATTATCAATGGCTTTGCTTTACCTCTTAAGGCAGAACACAAACAGTTTCTGGTGAAAGTATTGATCCCTTTACACACTGTCAGGAGCTTATCACTCTTCCATGCACAGGTAGGAGGATTTTGTACAACTACTTTTAGAAGCAAAATAAAAAGTTTGCAAACTCATTGTTTTTTTGATATTGATATAGCCTTCATTTTTTATTTTATTTTATTTTATTTTTTTTTGAGACGGAGTCTTGCTCTGTCACCCACGCTGGAGTGCAGTGGCACAGTCTTGGCTCACTGCAGCCTCCGCCTCCCGGGTTCAAGCGATTCTTCGGCCTCAGCCTCCCGAGTAGCTGTGACTACAAGCACACGCCACCATGCCTGGCTAATTTTTGTATTTTTAGTAGAGATGGGGTTTTACCATGTTGGCCAAGATGGTCTGGGTCTTCTGAACTCGTGATCCGCCCACCTTGGCCTCCCAAAGTGCTGGGATTACAGAGGTGTGAGCCACGGCGCCGGGCCTATAGCTTACTTCATTCCTAAAGGAAAGAGACTTACTAAAGTTTAAAATACTCCCCGAGGGAAATAAAAATGTATGCATTTTTTTCTTCTATGCACAGTGGAATCATGGAAATATTTTTAAAGTGGGAGGAGCCCTTGTTTGGTCATTTTATTTTACAGAGAACTTAGATGACTTTCCCAAGTGCACACAATAACATACTGAACCTATTATATATAATAAAATGCACAGGAGCTTAGCAGATGTAGATCTTTGGACTATGTAATCATGTTTTAATGTTCTTGAATATTTTGTTCCATCCTAGTTTGCGTTAGTCTATCGGTTGCCCTTTTTGCTTCCTGTTCTAGGTCACTCACCATGTCTTTATCACTTTCTACACACAAGCACTCTCACAAGTAAACAAATCAATCAGTATTTTCACATTTTTTTTTTCCTTTAAGCCTTCATCACCTCAAAAAGCATACCCTGTCTTGTCCCCATTCTGATTTTTGTGCCAACACTGCCTTGCATGGTCACCATGTCACTGGGGGTAGATAAATTATTGGATGGTATTTTAAATTTTGGATAGGAAAATTTTAAATACTGCTAGACTCTGACTCCCTCTTCCCCCCATTGGGAAGGTTTTGAGTTTGCATAAAAACGTGACACATTTTTCTAAGCACTGTTCCTCTTTAAATGTGAAATTCTGTATTTCGAGGAAAAATTAATCCATATGTTTCTAATTTAGAACACCATCAAAATGTTCTTTTGCGAGGGTGGTTTTCTTGTCCGAGAATCTTTACAAGCCCTTTTACAATCTTGCCTTTGGTTTTTGAAATGGGATATCATATTTCATGATTATTATTTTAAACAATCTTACTTAGATGTGTTAGTACCAATGTAGAACTATTCTTACATTTCTCCAGGTTCTGACTGGCAGGTACAACCTTTTATCTCCTCATGAAACTGCTTTAGTTTGCATGTGCCATTTCAGGCAATTGGCAAAGTTTTTATTAAGTGCTTACTTCCCATAGAGGACTCTTGTGGAACTACAGTAAAACTCAGTACTGTTGATATTAGCAAAGAGAGAAAGGAAGCCCCTGAGATGTAGCTCAAAGTGTATGTAGGTGAGATAATTCCACAATATGCTGAGTGTGATGTCTCACCTCTGCTTTTCATTAGCTGCATACTTCATGTCCTAATACTCTTTTTTAAAAAAAAGTTCCCTGGAGTCATGTTAATATTAGTCTTTGGCTTGAAAAAGTAGTTTCGTATTTTACTTTATATAGATTTTATGACAATTAAAATGAATTTAATGTGAAGTTATTAAAACCAGTCTGGAAACCTTTCAGTAAGTTTTAATAGTATATCTTTTGAGCCCTTACTGTATAGAATTTAAAATTTTGCCTTTTATTTTATTTTTTACTCAGCTGGCATATTGTATAGTACAGTTTCTGGAGAAAGATCCTTCACTCACAGAACCAGTAAGTCTTTTTTCCATAATTTCAAAAACTTAAGAAAAATTACCTTTCCCAGAAGTATATATGAAAAAATTAAATGCCATTTGTTTTTCTCCTTTTCATTTTAGGTTATTAGGGGGTTAATGAAATTTTGGCCTAAAACATGTAGTCAAAAAGAGGTAAGTGCTTACTGTCAGAGAGTGTTCATAGCTTACTGAATATTTTGCTGAGTGCCAAGGATTGGGCTAAGCATGTATAAAAGCGCATCATCAGGGCTGGGAGCAGTGGCTCACGCCTGTAATCCCAACACTTTGGGAGGCCGAGGTGGGCGGATCACCTGAGGTCGGGAGTTTGAGACCAGCCTGACCAACATAGAGAAACCCCATCTCTACTAAAAATACAAAATTAGACAGGCGTGGTGGCGCATGCCTGTAATCCCAGCTACCCGGGAGGCTGAGACAGGAGAATCGCTTGAACCTGGGAGGCGGAGGTTGCAGTGAGCCGAGATGGTGCCATTGCACTCCACCCTGGGTAACAAGAGTGAAACTCTGTCTCAAAAACAAAACAAAACTGCATCATCTCATTTAAACCTCATTGTAACTCTATAAGGCAGCTCTGTCAAAACTCTTGTTTTACTAGTTATGAAACTGTAGAGAGGTTAAATAGCCTGCCCCAATACACTAAGTAAGTACAGATGATTAGGCCAGAACTCGCCTCCTTGACTCCTAAACCCTGGCTTTTTATTCACTGTGCTATTCAGCCTCAGTAAGCCCAGGCCAGGCCCAAATCAGGTGTCCAGTTGTCTAGCTGTGTTGATGTTCCCTTCCGAGTGGCCCCCTTCATAATATGAAGGTTTTGCTGTCACTGTACATAGATGCTAGAGCAGCCTGCCCAAATACTCACTTTAAAGCATAGTATAGGTAGATCTTGCTGTGTCATCTTAGAAGAGACAACAGACCTTTAGTTTCAACCATTCACAAATGACCCTGGGGGGTTCAGACCTACAGTCATTTGTACCTTTGCTGAGAACTCACCAGGCATGTACTACTTTGTGAGGTTGTTATGGGGTAGTACCTGAGTTTCTTAGCTGGAGTTGAACCTAACTGAGCACAGATCTGCAACCACTCTTCTAGAAGGTTAGCAACCATGTGGAAAATGGCTCAGAAAGAAAAGAACAGCTGTTAGTTTTATATATTTGGTTAAAACTTTGGGAGAAATTCCATATACATATTAACAAATGGCAAGGGTCTACTATATTTTACTTTTAGCAGAAATGCCTTCCTTCTCAAATCAGCTTCAATTCTCCAAACCCTATTTTAATTTCAGAAAGTCGTTTAATTTCTTAAAATCTGTTAGATAAAATTGAACTGTGCGTTGCTACCCAGATACATCTCAAAATATGAAGGCATTGTTATTTTTCATATTTTGATTACTCACTTTATTTTTTTTCAAAGTAATTATTTTTTCATAGCTAAATACGTAAACTGGTTTTTATTTATCTGTCATTTTCCCATTATACTTAAAACAATTGACTACTGCGGATTTGGCTCCATATGTGATCTAAAAACTCTGTTTCTTGCGGCACCCGATGCTGAGTTCACAAGATTCACTGTGCTCTATAGAGAGCAAGCGTGTGTGTGTGTGTGGAGAATGCGTCAGTGCATGCTCATGGGTTTAAAGTGGCACCTGCATGTGGGTGAATCTGCTCATTTGTGTTTCTTGAACTTTTTGTTGTATTAATGAGTGCGTTCTAGAGCATTGAGCATGTAGCAGGGGCTATACGTATTTGGCAAATGACCACGTTTGAACTTTTGCTCTTCCATTTAGGAGGGCCACCTTCTCCTTCTCATTGTTTTTTTTTTAAAAAAAAAAGTGTTGTGGAAAGAGAGCTGGATTACTAATAATAGAGAGGAAAGCCCTACGGGGTCCGTTTTGCTTCTCAGGGGCCAGTGCAGTGTGTGAGTGTCCCTCGTTCTGTGTAATATATATACCAAGTAGGGTATTTTTTCCAAGTATGTAGAATTTTTCCAAGTACCCTATAGTGAATTCTTTGTGGAACGAACATCTAACATGGGATAATGACTGGTTCATGTATGTTTGGTTTTATGTGTAAATTTTTCTTAAAATAGTCTAAACTCTCATTAATCCTCCTTGTTCTTACGGATTTTTTTTCATGATGTGCCTCACATCTTGTATTTTGCTTGTACTTACAGGTCATGTTCCTTGGGGAACTGGAAGAAATATTGGATGTTATTGAACCTTCACAATTTGTTAAAATCCAAGAACCTTTGTTTAAACAAATCGCCAAGTGTGTATCTAGCCCCCATTTTCAGGTTAGTAGTAAAGAGGACATGAGCCAGGGAGCATGAGTTATTTTGGTTAAATTTTATTTGTTTCAAAAGCAATGTAATGGACCCTAGCTACGTTTTGTTTATTTGCTATCTCCTCACATGATGATAATTTTAATAATGGCCAGCTTATCTTGAGCACTTGCTGCCTAACAGCCACAGTAATGGTGCTTTCTCTCCAGTAACTTTAATTCTCCTAACACCCTGCAAGGAGGGCATTATGTTTTTTTTAAAGACATACAGATGTGAACACTGAAGCTCAAAGTGGTCAAAAGTATTTCAGATAATTTCTAAATAAGTGGGCTGGTGGGGTTTCTCCAGTGTGTAAGAGAGAATGCTAAATAATGTTTAAGAGGAAAAGGAGAAAACCTAATATTCCGTACTATGCTAGATACTTTACGTACATTATTTATAAATGTCCCATTATTCTCTGAAGCTTTTCTAGATGAAAAAAAAAATGAGGCTCGGAGAACAATTTACTATAGGTCCCAAGTTAATAGAGATTAGAGTCAAATTTTGATCTTTGGTGTAGCTGCTTGCTAAAGCCAGTGACCTTCCCATAGCACTGCTCTGCCTCCTTGTGGCCACTCGGGGCAACAATTTTCTTTCTTGGGGCCGTGACTGCAGTGCTGTGGAACTCACACAGGACGGAAGAAGGGTAAACTGGGGGAGCACACGTTAGGTTTGATTCTTTGGCTGTCTCACCTAAGGCCCGTTTCATAAACCTAGACTCTGCCTATTGATTGGAAGAGATTGTTCAGACTGTGGTTCTTAGCACAGAACCACACCTCTAATGGTGTCATTTGATTTTGGACTTTTTCCCTAAGCTGTCACTGTGCTGCATAGTTAGAGACGCTAGCTGCTGCTGCTGTTTTGATTTCTGACCAAAAGACATGTTAATATGTTAAAGCAGTGACTTTATGGCAGTCTAGCAGTTGTACCACAAAGCAAGAATAAAGAAGGTAGAAACCATGACAAGCCTGAATAAAAATGGAAAAATTACAGAACAGTATATACATATTTTGATACCACCCAGGGCCTTTAGTGCTCACACATCTGGATTGTTTACCTTATTTTTTTCAGTTTTCGGCAGGATGTTTGGAATTATGGAGGTCAAGGAACAAGTATCTTTTTAAAAATGAGCATCACCGGCTGGGTGCAGTGGCTCATGCCTGTGATCCCAGCACTTTGGGAGGCCGAGGCGGGTGGATCATGAAGTCAGGAGTTCGTGACCAGCCTGGCCAACATGGTGAAGCCCCGTCTCTATTAAAAATACAAAAATTAGCTGGACGTGGTGGTGGGCGCCTGTAATCCCAACTACTCAGGAAGTTGAGGCAGGAGATTCGCTTGAAACCAGAAGGCGGAGATTGCAGTGAGCCGAGATCGCGCCACTGTACTCTAGCCTGGGCAACAAGAGCGAAACTCCATCTAGAAAAAAAAAAAAAAAAGAAAAAGAAGAAAAAAAAAAAGAAAAAGAAAAAAAAAAGAGCATCACCGGAAAGGCCTAAGTGATACTCAGAAGCTTAGAAAAGAGAGGCCATGTCTTGGTTAGCTCGGGCTGCCATAGCATAACACCATAGACTGGTGACTTAAATGACATTTATTTTCTCATAGCCCTGGAGGCCAGAAGTTTGAGATCAGGATGACAGCATGGTTGGTTTCTGGTGAGATCCTGCTTTCTGGCATGCAGATGGCCTTCTTCTTGCTGTATGCTCACGTGGCCTTTCCTGGCATGTGCATACAGAGAGAGGCAATCTCACTCTCTTCCTCTTCTTATAAGGCCCCCATAGTATCTGGTTAGGACCCCACCCTTATGAGCTCATGTAACCTTAATTACCTCCTAAAAGTCTTGTGTCCAAATATAGTCACGTTGGGGATTAGGACTTCCACATATGAATTGTGGAGGGGACACAATTCAATTTGTAGAAGAAAGAAAAAAGGATTTTAAATTATTTGGCAGAAGTAAAATTGAGAACAAAGGGAAGAGGCTCTTATTTATTAAGTGTTCATTAATAAATGTTTGCTGGTTCATCCACAAACATTTATTAATGAATTTGCTGGTTCATCCATTTATTGAGTGGCTGCCCTATGTAGCCAGACACTTATCATTGTTTGCTTCAGGTATGGCATTAGGATCTGAGGTCTGCACGCTGGTGACACTGCCTCTGTGTGTGCAGAAGGACAATGGATCCCAGGAAAGTAGTGGCTCTGTCCTATTGTCAGACACAGTAATTTTTAACTTTGCATAAACAATACCTTTCCTCTTTAAGGGGCTGGATACATATTTTATTAGTGGGTTTACATATTAAAATGGATATATAAGAGATGAAGGAAGTTGTTAGAGTTAAATGGCAGGTAGATATTGGACTCTGGAGGAACGTCCAAAGAGACCATGGGAGGATGCCAGTAAAGAAGGAGGCACCTAGGATTTTCCTCCAACCAGTTAGAATGTTCAGAACAGCCTCATTCTTACTCCTTGTTTTCTCCCTCTCTTTGCCTCCTGCTTCATCTGTGTCAGCTACCTCATTTGCTTTGATGATTCCCAAACACATTGTCCTTGTCCATGCCTCTGCCCTCCTTTCCTTAATGCCCTCTACCTGGAATGCCCTTTCCTTCATCCTTTGAAGCCCAACTTAAATGCCACTTGCCTATGTTACATTTCTTTCTTCTTTTTTTTTTTGAGATGGAGTCTTGCTGTGTTGCCCAGGCTGCAGTGCAGTGGTACAGTCACAGTTCACTGCTGCATCTGCCTCCCGGGTTCAAGTGATTCTTGTGCCTCAGCCTCCCGAGTAGCTGGGACCACAGGCACGCCCCACCATGCCCAGCTAATTTTTATGTTTTTAGTAGAGATGGGGGTTTTACCATGTTGGCCAGACTGGTCTCAAACTCCTGACCTCAAATGATCCACCCACCTTGGCCTCCCCAAGTGCTGAGATTACAGACATGAGCCACCACACCCAGCCCCACCTATGTTACATTTCTGCCACCCTTCTGTTTCCCAGGTCATCTGGATTGTTGATTCTGCTCTTTTCCCCTCCTTCCCCTGACACTTTATTCATGTATCTCATATAGCATCTGTCACAGTTTACATTGGATAGGCTTGTAGATGCCCCTTCTCCCACCAGTGTGTGAACTCTTTAGGGATAACAGAGTAAAGAGGTTAAGAATAGAGACTTTGGAATCTGCCACTTACTAGCCATGTGACCTTGAGCCAAAGGCTTCTCTCTCTGAGTCTCAGATTCTTCATCCACAAAATAGAGAAGTAATGGTACCAACTCTGTTGGTTGTGAGGAAATGAGATATTATATATGTGGGACACTTAGCACAGTGCCTGGCATATAGTGAACATGCAGTAATGATTGTTTTCTTTGTACTCTCAGGGTCTGGTGCCTAATGAGTCTCAGGGTTTTGTTTTGTTTTGTTTTTTGAACCAAGCTGAATAACGTAAATGGAAAAATTCTGATTTCTCAGTGTCTTTCGGTAGATACATCTTATACCATTTTGTTCTCTTCTAAAACACAGCTTCTTAATCTGTATAAATGTCTGTTTTTCCCTTTTCCCCTGTAACTACCCTTTTTAGAGATTTTAGGTTTTGTTTTTGAGATGTTCCTTTGAATTCATGAAATCCAAGATGAGCCAATGAGGCCCAGCAGACCAAATTAGAGCTAGCTGACGGCATGGTGGGCAGAGAAAAGGGATCTAAGAGAGCAGAGAGGGTAGGTGCAGCCAGTGTCCCTGAGACCGGAAACTGAGGAGACATCTGGCTTGCACAGGAAGGGACCAGAAACAAACTCTGGAAGAAGCCCTGGAAGTGAGGCCCAGTCTTTACCATTTATTATCAGTGTAACCTTGCCTGCATTACTCAGTCTCCCTGAATCTCTGTGTCCTTATCTGTAAAATGAGCACAATGGTATCTCCTTCTGGGGTGGTGGTAAGGATGATACATTCTACTTGCTGTGTAGGCACAGTGCCTGCCCATAGGAGGTACTTAGTAAATATTAGCTGCTCTACAGGGATGGGCAACTGTGGTTGTTCCTCAGTAGCTGTGACTGAATGCTAACCATATGCTGGGCACTGGGTTCGATCTAAGTGTATGTGATGAAAAACATAAGAAAGGGGACCAGTGAGATGTGCTAAAGTGATGTCAGGAAAGTGTGGAATCAGATGACATGGGCAGAATTAGAGAAGAATATAAATTAACAGGAAAACTTCTTTTCCTTCCCGGAGTCGATGAACCACTTGAACCACTCTGGAATTTTTTTTGGTGGGAGGAGAAGACACGGTCTTGCTCTGTCACCCAAGCTGGAGTTCAGTGGCATGATCTCCGCTCACTGCAACCTCCGCCTCCCAGGCTCAAGCAGTCCTCCCACCTCAACCTCCCAAGTAGGTGGGACTATAGGCACATGCCACCAATCCCGGCTAATTTTGTGTTTTTGTAGAGGCGAGGTCTCCCCGTGTTGCCCAGGCTGGTCTCAGACTCTTGGGCTCAAGTGATGTGCCTGCCTTGGCCTCCCAAAGTGCTGGGATGACAGGTGTGAGCCACTGTGCTTGGCCCACTTTGGAATTTTCTAAGAGATTTAAAATCCACAAACATTTAAAATGTGGGCCAGGCGCGGTGGTTCACGCCTGTAATCCCAACACTTTGGGAGGCTGAGGTGGGTGGCTCACAAGGTCAGGAGATCGAGACCATCCTGGCCAACATGGTGAAACCCCATCTCTACTAAAAATACAAAAATTAGCTAGGCGCAGTGGTGCGTGCCTGTAATCCCAGCTACTTGGGAGGCTGAGGCAGGAGAATCGCTTGAACCTGAGAGGCGGAGGTTGCAGAGAGCTGAGATCGCGCCACTAGCGAGACTCCCATCTCAAAAAAAAAAAAAAAAAATTAAAATGTGATTAATATTTAATTTTACTTTTAATTGAATTATTTAAAAATAGCCTTTTAAAATACTTTTGTTTGGAAAAATTTATAATTTTGTTTTGTCTTTTTCTCTCCCTTAACATTTTATTTTTCTTTTCCCAAAGGTGGCAGAAAGAGCACTCTATTATTGGAATAATGAATACATCATGAGTTTGATAGAAGAAAACTCTAACGTCATCCTTCCCATCATGTTTTCCAGCCTTTATAGGATTTCAAAAGAACATTGGAATCCGTAGGTTTTCAGTTTCTTTCCTCCATTCTCTTCCTCCCTTCCTCTCTTTCTTTCCCTTCAGCCTTATTATGTGCCAGATGCTGTCCTTGTTGCTGAAGACGTATGTGAAAAGATAAAATCCTTACCTTCTGGGGATTCACTGACTAGAGAAAATAAACAGATACTTTAACAAAATACCAGTTAAAGTATCTGTTTACTAGACAGACTTCTTGATCTGTCTATGAAGGTAGCAGATCTTTTGGGGAGGTACTGCAGCTGAGAGGAGAGGTGTGTAGATACTGACAGCATGGCCATGCTTAGACTGAATCTGAAAGGAATTTGGCAGGTGGATGGCATGGGGAGAGCCCTTTCAGACAGTGGGTCCATCCATCACGTTAAAAGGCACAAAGATGTAAAAAGCAGCTGTCAGTTTCTGAGACCTGTGAGTTTGGGAGGGCTGAGGCACAAGATCTTTTGGGGAGGGTGCTAGAGGATGTGGCTAGAAAAGATTATGGGACTCATGTGAGCCTTCACCAAGTAGATGATGAGGAGGTACTGAAGGGTGATAAGTGGGGAAGTGGTCTGACTAGGTTTGCATTTTAGTGTGATCTATTTCTTAATAGCTAACTCAGTTGCTGTATGTATCTCTTGGAAAAGAAGAAGTTTAAAATCATCAAGGGAAGTTTAACATCCAGCCCTATGAAAGTTAAAGCATTCTGAATTTGAATGCCTTTACATTTTTCTCTGTGGAATAGAAGGAAAATTTAATGTGGCATTTAAAAATTGGGAGATACAATTCAGTATATTCATAATGTTTATCTTTAAAAATTTTGCATGTAATTATAAAAATCACATTTCTCATTTTTCAAATTTGCCTAATTATATTAATAGAACTTGTAAAAATAAAGAGCTGATAAACAGTTACGTCCCTTTATACAGATAGTCTCTTGAGGACCTAGAGGATGGTTCTAGCAAGTGTCTGTAACTACTCAGTATACTACATTTGGTGCTTTCCCATCACTGCCCTTGGGAGGAAGGTCATTCTGGAACCTTAACAGAAAAGAACTTAAATTTTCCTTTTAATGGCACAAGGCAGAAGCTATACAGCAAGTGTACGTTCTTGTAAATGTTTTGGAAACATCAGACTCATGGTTTATTTAATATATGGCTAATTTTTACTAATGCATTTTTCAGTGGTATTAGGAGCATGTTTGTTGCAAAACGGAAGCAACGGATATTTTTGCAAAAGGAAAAGCTATTTAGACTCTAGTCTGAAGCTATCAAGCCCATCATAACCTTGTCCTCACATTGCCCAAGAGCTAATTCTTGTTGAGTATGGGCTACCATTTTGGCTGTTTAGCTGTATAGTGTCCCATAGCTAATAGCAACCATCCCAGCTTGCCAGTTATCTTATCAGCATATATTTTGGGTCAGCAGTACTGGTGCAGATCAGAGCTAGACAAATAATTCATATTGAACCACCCAACCTACATGAGGGCTTGATTTCATTTCTTTGGATAAGAATAATTTATATACATACACATATATAACATTTGTTTCTATGGAAGTAGCTTCTGATTTTGATGAATTATGTGTTTAGAAAATAGAATTCTATGCAAATTCAGGTGTCTAAGGTTAGTGCTATCACAGATCCTTATTTTAGGGTGAAGTTGCTTTACTATTATACTTGCCTTTTTATTAAATTATCAAATGCCCACAGGCAGCTCTATTCTGGGTGCCAATAATTAGAAGGGCAGGCTGGGTGCCGTGGCTCACGCCTATAATCCCAGCACTTTGGGAGGCCGAGGCAGGCGGATCACCTGAGGTTGGGAGTTCGAGACCAGCCTGACTAACATGGAGAAACCTCGTCTCTACTAAAAATACAAAATTAGCCAGGCGTGGTGGCTCGCTTCTGTAATCCCACCTACCCGGGAGACTGAGCCAGGAGAATTGCTTGAACCCAGGAGGTGGAGGTTGTGGTGAGCCAAGATGGTGCCATTGCACTCCAGCCTGGGCAACAAGGGTGAAACTCCATTGCAAAAAAAAAAAAAAAAAAAAAAATAGAAGGGCAAAGTTAGATTTTTTTTCTAGTTCTACCACCCCTCAGAAAATTATCTTGCCTTGAGATCTCTTGATGTGGAAATGAACTGTAGGTCATTTTCAGTTGTTCCAACTAAAAAAGGATACAGACAATGTGCAGTATGAGAAATCATTCAGGCAAAAGTTGTGCTTTTGCTTTCTTCATTCAGTATCCCATTTTATAAGACTAACTAACACGCTCCCTTTTTTCTGTGCTTTCCAGGGCTATTGTGGCATTGGTGTACAATGTGTTGAAGGCATTTATGGAAATGAACAGCACCATGTTTGACGAGCTGACAGCCACATACAAGTCAGATCGTCAGCGGTAACTTTTTAAAGCTTTTTTGTCAGCTGTGCATAAAACTATTGAGTTTTTTCCTTGCTCTTTGCTGAAGTTGCCTAATTGTACCCCAAATCTTAAGCAGCACAATTTTGTTTACAGTCATGCATTGCTTAACAACCAGTATATGTTCTGAGAAATGCATCCTTAGGCAATTGTATTGTGTGAACATCATAAGTGTACAGTAATTACACAAACCTAGATGGTATAGCCTACTATGACACACCTGAGCTATGTGGTATTGCCTGTTCTTCCCAGGCTACAAACCTGTACAGCGTGTTACTGTGGTGAATACCGTAGCCAACTGTAACACAAATCACTAGGCAGTAGGCCTTTTTCAACCCTGTTAAAATTTTATGGGACCACCGTGGTATATGTGGTCTGTGTTGACCGAAATGTTGTTATTTGGCACATGACTGTATTTATATATTCATTTTTGCACGCTTATTAACTGTGTCTTTATTACTGTGCCACTGAGTAACAAAGCTTTGTGACACTGTCATTTTGATAAAGCCCGCTTTCTTTCCTTTCTTTGATAATATTTCAGTTTTGCCTCAGGGTTAAGAGCCCAGCATATAACTGGTATTTTAGGTTCACTTAAAGGGACCATCAAGTAGTTTGCTCTCTGGGATTCACTCCCACTCTGAACTTACTTGAAGTATAATTGGGCAGATCTTGTACTTCACTCCAATAGCAGGAGGAATGAGGCACCATTTATCTAGCTCTTGGGCCCAGGACTTACTAGAACCTAACAAATTTATTACAATTTAAAGATCAGTGAAAAAAACATGAAGGCTAATAGTCTGGTATTAACCAGAAATGTTTGAGACCATATGGGAGAACAAACCAGTGGAACTCTTTACAATAAATGCTTATGGCTTAGTAAAAATCTTGTCCAATGCATTCTACTTTCCAAAAGATGTACTTGGGGAGATGATAGAAATCTAGAGAGCTCTTTGTAGTTGAGCCTGTGGTTTGGCTTTGATCACCCATAAGCAGATGTCAGCTTTGTATATTATAAAACTGTGGACCTCAGAGGACCCAGAGATATGTGCGAGTGTTCATACCCAGGGTCTTGCTGAACCTCTCTGGTTCCCTTGGTGCTTTGCTTTGTCTCATTTTTAGTCTGTCACTTGCATTTTATTGATAAAAAGAGCAATGAGAGGAAAGGTTTGATGGCAGAGGGACCATTGCAATGATTTTTTTATTTTAAGTTACCAGGGATGTGGTTTATGAAAACCAATTTAATTATGGAATGTGGCGAGTATTTAGCTGAGAATCTCAGAAAAGGCTGAGATTTTTTACCCAGAATATTGGGATTTATGGGATATGTTAATCCATACTCACAGCTTAAACAACTTTTTTTTTTTTTTTTGAGAGGGAGTCTCGCTCTGTTGCCCAGGCTGGAGTGCAGTGGCGTGGTCTCAGCTCACTGCAAGCTCCACCTCTCGAGTTCATGCCATTCTCCTGCCTCAGCCTCCTGAGTAGCTGGGACTACAGGCACCCGCCACCACGCCCAGCTAATTTTTTGTATTTTTACTAGAGACAGGGTTTCACTGTGTTAGTCAGGATGGTGTCTCGATCTCCTGACCTCGTGATCCACCTGCCTCGGCCTCCCAAAGTGCTGGGATTACAGGCATAAGCCACCGTGCCCAGCCCTAAACAACTTTTAATTCACTATATTAGCGATTGTTGCAAATTATAAATTTATAATAACCTTCCTTGTCCCAAACTTAAAATCTTTAAAGGATGTTACTTAAAAAAACGGCCAAGGGTACATTTTAATACTGTGGTGCACCATTAAAAGTGCATTGTGCATAACATCTTTTCTGAAAGCTCATTATTATTATCCTAGTTGAACCAGGATTAAATCTGTAGAATCTCATCAAGAATATTGAAGAACTTGGCCGGGCACGGTAGCTCACGCCTGTAATCCCAGCACTTTGGGAGGCTGAGGCGGGCGGATCATCTGAGGTCAGGAGTTCGAGACCATCCTGGCCAACATGGTGAAACCCCGTCTCTACTAAAAATATAAAAATTAGCTAGGCACAGTGGCATGTGCTTGTGGTCCCAGCTACTAGGGAGACTGAGTTGGGAGGGTCACTTGAACCCAGGAGGTAGAGGTTGCAGTGAGCTAAGATCACAGAACTGTACTCCAGCTTGGACATTGGAGTGAGACTCTGTCTCAAAAAAAAAAAAAAAAGAGAGAGAGAATATTGAAGAACTTATTTCTACTCAAATTATTTGGTTTGTATTTAGTGAACTTCAATAATAAAACTGTTTTCTGATTATTATCTAGACTAAATAGACTAAACCCTTGAAAAAGAGAATTAACTAAGGGGACCAGGAATATATAAAACTATGCTGTTGATTGTGATATTCTGGCATATTACAGTTATTTATACTGAGTGTACTTTCTTAATGAGAAAATGGGGGCCAGGCGTAGTGGCTCACACCTGTAATCCCAGCACTTCGGGAGGCCGAGGCAGGCGGATCACCTGAGGTTGGGAGTTTGCGACCAGTCTGACCAACATGGAGAAAACCCATCTCTACTGAAAAATACAAAATTAGCCGGGCGTGGAGGCACATGCCTGTAATCCCAGCTACTCGGGAGGCTGAGGCAGGAGAATCACTTGAACCCGGGAAGGGGAGGTTGCCGTGAGCAGAGATTGCATCATTGTACTCCAGCCTGGGCAACAAGAGCAATCCCAGCTCTTTGGGAGGCCGAGGCAGGCGCATCACGAGGTCAGGAGATCAAGACCATTCTGGCTAACATGGTGAAACCCCGTCTCTACTAAAATTACAAAAAATTAGCCGGGCGTGGTGGCGGCCGCCGGTAGTCCCAGCTACTCAGGAGGCTGAGGCAGGAGAATAGCGTGAACCCAGTAGGCAGAGCTTGTAGTGAGCCGAGATTGCGCCACTGCACTCCAGCCTGGGTGACAGAAGGAGACTCCGTCTCAAAAAAAAAAAGAGAAAATGGGTTTTTAAAAGCAAGGATAATAATTTGTCAAATGAGCAATAGAAGGGTGTACTGACAGATGGGAACATTGGTTTCTCCATAGGTGTGGGAATAGGACAAGGGAATGAAGAAATTTAGTTGGTACTGTCAGAGTAATAACTGAATGGACAATTTTACTTCAGGATGGCAAGAAGTTAATGGTTTCAGTTCAGATCAAATTTTGAAATATTACGAATCTGAAAATGGTGGGTGGAATAAGTATTTAACACTGTTAGATACATATGCCAACATTAGTGCTATGTAAAATTGAAATTAGAAGGGAATTTGACAGTATCCCCTGCATGACAGTGTGGGTAAGCATTAAAATTTCCACCTACAGGGAGAGAGAAAAGTGGGAAAGATTGGGGGTGACAATAACTATATCAGCAATATTTAGAATTTTTAAAGATAATGTTGTCAGTATGAAAGCCGTGTGATAAGTGAGCATAATGCTCAGTTGGAAGAAAAGCCCCACAGGATAAATTGCATTGAGTGCCATAAATCTCTTGATCAAAAACATGAAACACTTCAGTAACAAGATGATGAATGTTTTAATGATGTCAACACTTAATTAACCAATTTATGCCTAGTGTTCCATTATTGGAATGCTAAGCTTGTGGGAGTCATTTCTATCCCACTGCTCAAGGTCATCGCCAAGGTCTGATTTTTCACAAAAAAATTTTGCAACCTCTGGCATAAATGGGTTGAAACTGCAAATTAGGGCATTGGGAACCTGAAATACATTGAAATGTTATTTAGTTGAGTAAAATTCCAAGCCCTTGCTTACCATCCCTTTCTCTCTCCAAATAAAAAGGTCATATTCATCGAAAGTCAGCAGGATCTATAGAATTGAGTTATATATACCCAAATTGTGGTCTTTGCTAACATTTATTTAGACCTTATAATTATCCCCAGACTGTACTGAGAAACAAAAAGTGATAATTTGTCAAACAGCTTGATTATGTTTAGAATCTGGAATGCACCAGGAGTGGTGGTGCACACCTGTAGTCCCAGCCACTCAGGAGGCTGAGGCAAGAGGATTGCTTGAGCCCAGGTGGTTGAGGCTAGAGTGAGCTATGATTGTGCCACTGCACTTTAGCCTGAGTGACAGAATGAGACCCTGTCTCTAAGAAAAAAACAAAAACAAAAATGAAAAAACCAGAAGAAGATTGGAGGATTATTGTCCTTGCCCTTATTGTCCTGTAAGTGCAATTTTTTCAGGGTCAAAATTAACAAATAGGTAATTATATGAAAACTATTCTGCTTACTGAAATTTATATTGTGCAGATTTGTATTTGAGATAGCTGAAACTAATTATGGTAAACAAGGCCTAAGTTATGAAAATATTACCTATTAAATCATGATATTAATCACCATATGGCTTTACTAAGCCATAAGCATTTATTGTAAAGAGTTCCACCGGTTTGTGCTCCCATATGGTCTTAAACATTTCTGGTTAATACTAGACTATTATGGCATTATAATTCAACATTTCCTCAAGTCTCTAGTGGAATAAGAATATAAAATTACTTAGGTTTTTCTTGAGTTTTTTGGGAGTTGGAGGGGATGAAGATTAATCTCTATTGCTCTAGATAATAACTTTTAAAAAACATTGGTTATAATGTTTTAAAAAATGAGGCATTGGAATTACATACAAATTTCACTCAACCCATGTGGATTTCCCTGCGTAGAAATTGTACTGTGGCTGAAGTTTTAATCCTTGCTAAGTGAGGTAGTGCATGGATTATATCCCCATGCCTGAGATGGTGGAGCCCCCATTTTCAGGAATTATCTGAATTCCTGGATTTATGAATGTTAATCTGGATCCGCTTTTTTTTTTTTTTTTTTTTTTTTTTGATGACGGAATCTCGCTCTGTCTGCCAGGCTGGAGTGCAGTGGTGCGATCTCCACCCGCTGCAATCTTCGCCTCCCGGGTTCAAGCGATTCTCCTGCCTCAGCCTCCCAAGTAGCTGGGACTACAGGCACACGCCACCATGCCCGGCTAATTTTTTTATTTTTAGTAGAGACGGGGTCTCACTGGTGATCCACCCCCCTCGGCCTCCCAAAGTGCTAGGATTACAGGCGTGAACCACTGTGCCTAGCCTGGGTCTGCTTTTTATTGGTTCGCTGCAACATGGAAAAACCAAAGACAGTGTAGTGAATTATTTTTAATAAATGTGAATTTATTTAACTTACAATATAGTCTTATATTCTTGCATCATGTACTTCCTACTTGGTTAATGTTAAAAATCCTTTTTTTGTAAAAATGTGGTAATTTAAAAATGTCCTTGGCAAAATAAAGTTTATCGATTCTAATTTGGACATCCAATTTTTGGGGGAAATTTTACCAAATAGTGAAATCTCAAAGTCTGAAAATCACTAAATTTAAAATCAGTGAAATTGATATTGAACCCAATTTGAACGCTTGATGCATTAAAATTTAATACATAATAATATCAACCAAGTTCTTTTCAGATCATTAAAAGTGAAATCACAAGTTTTCAGTTTCTTCTAAACTGCTGAAGAATTTAAATATACATGAGGTAGGAAAAATAGATAGGAATAAAGGAGCAGATATATTTTCTTGACCTACTATATTCTCTGTATCAGTGTCATCTCCAGCATCCTTTTTGAGAAGCTATTTGGAGATAAAGAAAAATTAAGATTCTTACTAAGCTGCAAGTGAAAATCACTAATATGCCCTTGATTTTTCAATAACTGATGCATATAAGTCATTCCCATTTTTGTTTCTTAGTAATTTTAAAGTTAATTTTCTGAATTAAGCTAAGTATAAAGGAGTGTCAAGGTGAAATTGTAAAATATTCATTGTTGCATAATCTCATTAAACCTCATCTGTTTACATTGTATTCTGTTTCTTCCTCAGTGAGAAAAAGAAAGAAAAGGAGCGTGAAGAATTGTGGAAAAAATTGGAGGATCTGGAGTTAAAGAGAGGTCTTAGACGTGATGGAATAATTCCAACTTAACAAAAACAATGACAACAACATTACTAACCTGTGGAGTCACACATTTATGTAGTAGAAGATGGAGCAACAGTTTTCTGTATTGTGCAACTTTACAGTAGATTTCACATTTGTTTCATTATTACAACAGCACTGTATATACCTGTCTCTAAGTAAAGGAAAAAACAAAATAAGGACTTCAATCCAAAGTTTGGACAGTAGATGGACTTCTCAGAACTTTGCAAATATAATCATTGTTCTAACGCTCTTTTAAAAAAAAATCGGTCTTCAAAGATCTGTTGATGAAATTGCTATGTTAAAATTCCATTATCGGGAGTTCCTTATTTATCACTAGCAGAGAGTATGATACAATTTTCAAATGTGAACAATCTTAAATTTAGCTTGTCTTTCTGCTAAGCTGTTAAATGTATTTATAGTAAAGGAAGAAAAAAGACTGTCATTTCCTTATAAGTTTGTATAACATCCTCCTCTGGATAACTTGACTGTAATTTGACATCTTTTTCTTTTGCACATCTTCCTGAGTTGAATGTCCACGTGGAATGGGGTCATGAATTATAAAAAAGTCCCTGATAAAAGTTTAGTTTACTGGGGTGAACATCTTTCCAGTAACCAGGTAGTCCTGGTACTCCTTTAGTTTTAAAATTAGGAGTTAAAAGAGAAGAGGTGATAAACATAGTAGGGAAGGAAATATTGGATTCATGCATCAGTTTATGGTGAATCCAAATCAATGTCTTGAATCCTTTGAAAACAGGCACTGGGACATTACAGGCTTCAGTACCTGACCAGTATTAGTTGCATATATCATTGAACACACATACCAGAGATGTTTTAGAAATGCGAGAAAAACATCCTTTTGGACTATTTGAAATAAGAAAGACAAACACTAAACAATACAACCATGAAATTGATCGCCAGGATTGCAAATCTAATTGGGAAAAGAGTTGAGCAAACAGCTTGGACTGTTTGGAGTTGTTGCCTTACTTTTTAATATGTATTTATAAAGTATTCCAGCAAAAGAGGATGTAGCCTCTGGGAAAAAACAAACATGTTACAGTGTTTTTTGTAGATTCTCGTTCTATATCTCATCACAGCGCCAGCCCTGTTTTTAGCCGGAAAGGATTCAGGATAAACATTATTATGCATTCTGAATTGGATGCATATTCCTAACTACTGTATTTGTTACCAAAAGTGGTTCTACAAATGCTACTGACAAAAATCTGGAAATTCCTAATGTCCTGAGTATTAATAATAAAGTTTAAAAATGCTTTTATATCAAAGGTGCATCGTGACCAAATTGTTTAAGAAAAAAAACAAAAAACAAAATCTAGGGCTGTATTTTATATATATATATATATATATATATATATATATATCTTATTGGCTCTCTGCTTTGTATTTAAATGAAGAATCTTACATCTTGGGTAGGTAAACTGCTGATAAAACTTGTGTACAGTATGTACTTACCTAATGCAGTTGCATTATTATGTACTGAAAGATATGTGTTTGGAGGTTTATTTCCAGGATGCTTTTGCTTGTTATGGACATCGCGGCAGTGAGTTGGTAATCCTAAACCATCACTTCCAGCAGTATTCATGGTATAGAGCTGATTCTGTGTTCATGTGTTGAATTGTGATAGTAGCAAACATGAACATATGAACTATTGTTGCTCTTAATAGAAATACAATATAAATATGGGCTTGTATATTTTCTTCCTTACATTTAAATATAAAGTAGAATACGCAGTTTTATTATTTTCAAGAAAAACAAAAAAAGCTGCTGACCTTTCTCCCCCATAAAGTTTTTCAGGATGATCAGGTCACAGTGTGTACGTAAGAGTCAGCTAATTATGGATATTGTCATCTCGGTAACTTTGTAAAAAAACAAAAACAAAACTGGCATTGTTAATTCCAAAAAAAAAAAAAAACAACCCAGCAGTTAAAAAAAAAAGTCATATGCAACACCAGACGCAACATGGTTTAATGGAATTAATAGTTTTTTTTTTTTTTTTAAAAGAACATTGATGGGGATTCACTGTAAAGTTGGCAGAGGCTGCCAAAGACAAAACAACTGACTTTAAAAATGCTGGAACAAAGTGATAAAAAATAAATTTGTAACAAATCTTCTCCTTTTTAGCCCTTGTCATTTTAGCCCTTTAGTTTCAACTCTGCGTTATATTTAGTTTATATAGTATAAACTTTTGTTTGCCATTAATTCATCTTTTAGGTAGAAGACATTAAAATCACAGGTTTATGAAGAATCTCTGCCCATTGGAATGAAATGCAGTCATTTGAAATGAGAAAGGCCAGGATCCTTTTTTGCACCTTACCCTGTCTTCAAGAGTAAAGGTGAACACTTACAGCTATCCTCCTTGATGTCAATTTTGTATGTTGATCATTCCAAACTGAGAAGAATAAAGCCACATTTTAGACATATTTATAGAATCAATTAAAGCTATATGTCTAAAATTCATAGGGCAACTTCTGAGAAGAAACACTGTCTTTTTCTTTTTTAATGGAAAGTGACAATGTGACATTAGTCATGTTGTGTGCAGTGACGCAGAGTAACTGAGGTAATCTGACTGTTGCACTATGTGACATATTTCAGGATGTACTTGCTGCATTTGCAGCAGCCCTCTCTCTCTGTCCCTTCCCACAATTCTGCTGTTGCTGCAACTTGAGTTAATTGTGACAAGTGCATCTTTGTGTTATATTTTGTTTGCTTCATAATTTCCAGAACTATATATAAATATATTTTTTAAATAGCAAATATTGTAGTTAGTGAGTGATGATCACTCCAACCTTATCCTTACCATATTGGTTTCAGGGATAGGATTAAGAGTGTCTTTGGAAGAGAAAAATACACACAACCCTGTGGTTTAGAATGACGCTGAGGCCTTAGGCTGTGGGCCTAGAACAACTATGTGAGTGAATTCACCCATCTCATACTTTGAATCAAGCATGCATTCCTTTTTCTCATTGTGCAAGTATCCCCAGTTGTTTTCCTTCAGTGTCGAGTTTTTGTCCTTTTAAATTTTATTATATTTTGCTCTCCCTAACATTTGACTGTTTTTTATAAAAAAAAGAAAATAAATAAATAAATAAATAATACCCTCGATGCCGCTGGATACTCACAAGCAGGGTTATGCTCCTTCATCTTGGGCTTGTTTGCCTAAATGAAAGGGTTTAATTTATTTTGTACCTCCTATGCGTGGGATAGTCCAGGGTGCAGAGCCAGGACTTGCTTGTAATTGCACCTGCTATACTTAAATGTATAGCCCTAGGCTCAATCACACTATGGAAAGAAACAAAAAAAGTATATTTAGAGCTTTAAAAGCTTTTTTATTTTTTTGTGGGGATGAGGGTGGGATGGGAAAGGGATGTATGGATGTTATTGGCATTTTTAAGTGTTTAGAGTTTTTTGGGGTTTGGGGTGGTTTTTTCTCCTTGTTTTCCTTTTTTTCCTTTTAATTGGATGCACTGACCTGGCCCAGGAAATGAAGAGATTCTCTTTTGATGCTATTACCAATGTTATCTTAAAGTGACAGTCACCTGTAACAAAAAGGTGGCACCAGACATGATCACTGATGTTTTATTTGCACATCAATATTTTTATTTTTGTATTCTGGCTCAGCTGCTTCTGTGAGTGGAGTTAAGGAATGAGCCACAAAGATTTTTGTAGTAGGTATATTGGCATTGCATTTTATATTCCTCTATATTTAATTTTGAAAATCTAAAAGAAGGATTGTGCATCTTGAGAGAAAGTTGAGCAAATTGTGATCTAGCGGAATGTTAATTTGTGCTGCTTCTTGTGCACGATAGCAGCAGTAGTATCTCTCTTGGAAATAAACATCCCATATTATGATGTCTATGAATATAGGTTTCCTTTTCTTCCTTCCCTCCCTCCTTCCCCCACCTTTCTCTTTTTTTTCTCTCTCTCAGCTTCTCTTTTCCTCCTTCCCTTTTCCCTTCCTCTTTCTTTACTTTTTTTGAAATCACTTATTGTAAATAAGTTGTAATCCAAACCTCATGTATCAATGGGGAACTTTCAAATATAAATATTACCAATGCATTTTCTGGTTGTTGTCTGATTTTTGATTGAAGTATAATGAGAATGACATGTCTGTTGCTTTTGGTTTGAGGACTTCGCTTTAGCTTCATAAATCTTTGGGTATTTTAGTATTTCATTGTTTTAGCAGGAGAGGGCAGCAAAAGTTCATTTTCCCTGTTAGTAATGCTGTGGTTCATGATCGGTTTTAAATTTAGCTGTGTGTGTGTGTTTTTTTAAACAGCATCTCTTTGTGAGTAGAGGTAAAAATGAAACATTTTTGATACGAAAAGTTGCATATGAAAATTATAGACTGGTTCAACCAGACAGTGAAGACTTCTGATCCACATCAAACTTAAAATGCCACAAAACAATCTTCCACCTCTGGCTAAAACATGCTACTTCCTTTTCAAACACCACAAAATACAAGCTGAGTCTTAAACACCTGGAATTTAAAATGTTTTTCTTTGGAAATGATTTGCTTTCTTCAAAGTGGTAACAGAAACAAAAATGAAGGTGCTCCCCAAAAAGAAATGTAACCTTCCCCTTTCACAGATGTGTGAGAGGTTCTGTACTGTGGGTGCATCATAATAAAGAAGCAGTGAAGAGTTTTCAGGTGCCTGGCTGTTTTTGTTTGTTTGTTTCTGAACTCCGTGGCCTTTTGAACCATACAAATATTAGATTTGATTAACTTAGCTTTGAGGCAGTGGGGTTGGTATGTTCAGGCTTTCATTTTGAGAAGTCAGTTTATGATTATGAGTATGTAATATTGGGAAATGGTCCAGTATCGGTTGCTGTATAACATACTACTCCAAAAGTAGCGGCTTAGAAAAATAACAATTTATTCTCATCACAAATCTATAGTTTGGGAAGGACTTGGCAAGAATATCGTGTCTGTGATCCTCGAGTGTCAACCAGGGTGTCACAGGTGGGGCAGGAAACTTCACTTCCAACATGGTTCACTTACATGGTTGACAAGTTAGTGCTGACATTTGGCTTGGAGTTCAACCAGGGGTCTCAGTTCTTCCTCACAGTACTTTCTTCTTGGGCTTCCTCACAGCATGGCAGCTGGGTTCTAGGAGGCAGGAAGTGGAAACTGCCTCTTCTTTGAGGCCTGGGCCCAGAAACTATCATGGCATCACCTCCATCATATTCTATTGGTCACGCGGTCACAGAGCCTGCTCAGATTCAAGTGGAGGGGGCATAGTCCTCACTGTGAATCAATGAGAAGTGTTTTCAGTGATTTGCAATTATCTTTAAGCTACCATGGGATAGTTTTTTTTTTTTTTGGTAAAGTATTTGATTTAGGTGTGATCTACTCCCTTAGCTAATTAAATTACATCAAATTGGAACCATGTGGAATTAACCAATTAATATTTCATATTAAAATTAATCTGGGTTTGGAAGGGAAAAGCCCTTGTAAATGTCAGCAATTTTGTATTTCAAAGCATAACCACTTGTAGCACCTGAAGATCAACCTCCTGGTAAGTTAGAAAGAAGAAACTTGGAACAAAAAATTTTAGGGTTCAAGAGACTTAAGAGATGATTTTAAGAAAATATTTAATTCTTTGCATAATGTTGCTTCCTGTCTATAAGTAAATATTTACAAGAATGGATGCAAAGTAAATGTACAATAAGGATACAGATTTTTGTATAAGTAGTATGTCTATTAGATAAGTAATGTTTCTATTAGATTAAGTTTACATTATACTTTTAAATTTTTTTAAGGGAGACCAAAGTATGTGATTGTTGAAGGGGAATTAGTTTGACTTTTTTTAAATGATTTTTTTTGGAGAAAGTATTGCTTTTTTATTATTAGGCACATGCTTTTTGTGGACCACTGGAAACAAGAGTAGATAAACATTCATTGCCTATCAGCCAAGTGAGAGAACCTCTGGATAGAGTCTTAATTTCATTAGTACAAAAAAAAATCAATGAGATTATTAGCCTTATTAAACACATGGGGAAATTGAGACTCACAAATTAAATAATGGGTCTAAATGTACATGATTGATTCTTCTGTGATGCATGTTCATTATACAATACACATTCGCGGAAAGGCAGAATTATTTGCTTTTATGATTGTTTTTTGTGATCTAAGAAACCATTCTTCCCCCCATTTTCCTATCCCAGGCCAAAAAATATTCTCTTACATTTTTCTGTAAGAGCTTTATAATTTTAGCTTTTATATTGAGGTCTGTGATTCATCTTGGATTATTATGTGTAGGTTGTAAAATAGGAATCTAGGTCCAGTTTTTCCATGTGGATATTCAGTTATTGTGGGGCCAATTGTTGAAAAGTCTCCCCAAAGAACTGCTTTCTTGTCAAAAAGCTGCCTTAAAAGTATATATCTAAGTCTGGGTTCTCTTTTCTGTTCTAATGGTTGATATTTTTATCCTTATGCCAGAACCACACTGTCATGATTGCTGTAGCTTTATTATAGTCTTGAATCAAGTTGTCTTTCAGTTTTGTATTTTTCAAAATTGCTTTCGGTATTCTTTTTTTTTAAATTTTTATTTATTTATTTTTTATTTTATTTTATTATTATTATAGTTTAAGATTTTAGGGTACTTGTGCACAATGTAAGTCCTTTGCATTTCTACATAAAATTTAGAAGCAGCATGTCTACCAAAGGAAAAAAAAAGCCTGGGTGGGATTATGATTGGGGTTACATGAGGGCTGTGCTCTCATGAATGGATTGATGTCATTACTGGGAGACTGGGGGTGGGTTTGTTATTACAGGGAGTGGGTTCATTGTATTATTTAATAAAAGGGTGAGTTTGGTTCTGTCTCTCTCTCTTTCTCCCTCTCTCTCGCTCCCTCCCTCCCTCTCTCTCCAGTCCTCCCTCTTTTACCTCCGCATCTTGCCTTCCATCTTGGGATGACAAGCAGGAAGGTCCTTGCCAGATGCCAGCACCTTGATATTGGACTTCCCAGCCTCCAGAACTGTGAGAAATAAATTTCTTTTGTTTATAAGTTACCCAGTCCCTGGTATTCTGTTATAACAGCACAAAATGGACTAAGACATAATCCATAAACATGGTATTGCTCTTAATTTATTTAATCTTAATTAAATGTGTTGTTAGTCATAGGTTTTTCCTAGATGCCTTTTATCAGATTGAGGAGGTACCTTTTTATTTCTAGTTTGCTGAGAGTTTTTATCATGAAGAATGTTATTTGTTAAATACTTTTTAAATATATTAAAATGATAGGATTGTTTTATTGTGCTTAATTACATTAAATTTCTGGGATAAACATCTGTGTAGGTTGTAAGAAAGGAATCTAGATCTCTCTGTGTGCGTGTGTGTGTGTGTGTGTGTGTATCATTGAACTTAAATCTCTAAATTTATAATCTTTCATGATGTTTTTGGTAAGTTTCTAGTCAAATATTTGAAATAATTATTTTTCAAGTATTCTCTCTGCCCCATTCTTTCTATTGTCTTCTTCTGTGACACTAATTATGTATTAACTTTTTGGTATTGTACTATAGGTCACAGAGGTACTGTTGATTAAAAATTTGTTTTAATTGAGATGAGATTCACATAGTAAAAGTAGCCATGTTATGGTGTATGATTTATTGGCATTTGATATATTCACAATATTGTGCAACCATCATTTCTTTCTAGTTCAAAATATTTTCTTCCCCCTAAAAGGAAACATAGTACCCGTGAAGCAGTCACTTCCTATTCCTGCCTCAGCCCCTGGCAACCACTAATCTGCTTTCTGCCTTTATAGATTTACCTATTCTGGATATTTCGTATCAATGGAATCATACAGTATGTGACCTTTTGTGTCTGACTTCTTTCACTTAGCATGTTTTTGAGGTTCATTTATGTTGTAGCATATATGAGTACTCCATTCTTTTTAATGGCTGAATAATATTCTGTCATATGGATATACCACATCTATTTATTCATTTATCAGTTTATGTGCATTTAGGTTATTTTTACTGTATGGCTCTTATAAATAGTGCTTCTAGGAACATTCATTTTAAGTTTTTGTTTGAATACCTATTTTTAATTCTTTTGGATATATTGGTAATTGTAGAATTGCTGTTTCACTTTTTGAGAAATTGTCAAACTTTTTCACAGCAGCTGCGCTATTTTACATTCTTGCCAGCAGAGGGTTCTAATTGCTCCACATCCATGCCAGGACTCATTTTCTCATTATTATTGTTGTTATTGTCATCTTGGTGGGTGTGCCATGTTCTTTTTTAAAGAGTGTCTTTTTTTTTTCAGTGTTCTTTAAATTGGATAACTTATTGATTTATCTTTAAGTTCACTGGTTGTTCCCTGTCATCTTTATTTGCTGTTAAGCCCATACAGTACTTTTTTTCTTTTAGATACTGCATTTTTTACCTTAGAATTTCTACTTGGTTCATTTTTATAGTTTCTCTTTCTCTGTTGAGATTGCCTATCTCATCATTCACTGTATTTCTTAACATCACTGAGCATAATTAGAATATTTGTCATAAATTTCTTGTTTGCAAATTGCAACATCAGGGTCATCTCAGGATCTGTTTTTAAGTCTTTTTCTTGAGAATTTGTCAATTTTCCTGGTTTTTCATAGGTCAAGCAATTTTGGATCCTGTTCTGGCTATTTTGAATATTATGTTATGGGAACTTTGTATTCTGTAGTATTCCTCTGAAGAGTTTTGATTATTTTGTTTTAGCAAACAATTAACTTGGAAGAACTCAAACTGCCACCTCCTCTGGGGCAGCAGCTGAAGCTCAAATCTCAGTTCAATTATTTTGTCCTTCCCTGGAGTTTGTTCCAGGCATGCAAGGGCTGGGTTAGCCATAGATTTGGGCTGAGTTATATGCAGGATTTGGTTTGCTCTTTTCTGATTCTCTCTTTTGTGGGGTATACCCTCACTCCCAGTGTCTGTGGTCGCTCCGAACTCTCTTCTCTGGTTCTTCAGGCCGGAAAGACAGTGTTTCTGTTGGTGTTCTACCTCACGTAGTGCTAACTCTCAGCCTAAAACTCATAAACATGGAAAGCTTACCCAGTATCATCCTTTTCTTCCCGAGTTGACTTCCCTCCAGAATATGCTTTTCAGGGCTTTCTAGTTGCCTTCCTTCCTTTGTATTTTGCACTTTGTTCTTTGTATTTTGGCTAGATTTTATCATGTTTATCTGCAAAAGGAGGTTTATTAGGATTTTAATCAGATATTCTAAAAGCAGATCTTCCCTCAAAGGTTATGTTATGGAGAACCATAGTTTTTTCCCCTGACACATAGCTATTCTGCATATCAGGCATCGTGCTAAGTCAAGATTATTATAGGTTCCCACACATCAGCCATTTACATATCACTATCACGAATTTTGCCATACGCAGTTGACTCTTCAACAACATGGGTGTTAGGGGCACTGACTCCCCTCACAGTCGAAAATCTTTTGACTCCTCAAGAGCTTAACTGCTAATAGCCTACTGACCAGAAGCTTTACCAATAACATAAAAAGTCAGCTAACATATGTTGTATGTTATATGTTTGCATGTTTTGTATGTTATATGTATTATATATTGTATTCTTAAGCTATAGAAAAGAAAATGTTATTTAGAAAATCATAAGGAGAATATGTTTACTGTTCACTAAGTAGAAATGGATTAGCATAAAGGCCTTCATCTTTGTCATCTTCACGTTGAGTAGACTGAGGAGGAGGAGGAAGAGGAGGGGTTGGTCTTGCTGTCTCAGGGGTGGCAGGGGCAGAAATAAATCCATGTATAAGTGCTATTCAAACCCATGTTGTTCAATGGTGATCTGTACTGTGTTATACTTGCAACTTAGCTTATTTAAAATGACTCATTTTAATTCAAATTTGTTTTTTAAACTTTTTAGATAATTTTTGACTCAAGGAAGTGTTGAAAAATAGTACCAGAAATTCCTGAGTACCCTACTTTCTCCTCAGCTTCGCCTTGTGTTAACATCTTCTACAACCATAGAACATTTATCGTTGGTACAATTATCTTAGATACAGTACTATTAACTAAAATACAGAACTTATTCCAGTTTCACCAGTCTTTCCTTTAATGCCCTTTTTGTCTTTCAGAATTCACTCCAGACTCCACATTATATTGAATTGTTATGTCTGCTTGGTCTTTTCCAATCTGTGACAGTTCCACAGTCTTTCCCTAAATTCCACAACTGATACTTTTGTACTTCTTCAGTCAGTTTTCAGAAAGTCTCTCAATTTGGGTTTTTCTGATATTTTCTCATGATTAGATTGCAGTGAATACATTGTTTGGAAAGGCAGTTCAGAGATGATATGCCTCTTTCAGTGCATGATATCGGGGGTGTATGTTGTCAGTGTGTATTGCTGGTGATGTTAACCTTGATCATTTGGCTATGGTTCTGTTTAGAAGGACTTTGCACCATAAAATTACTATTTTTCTTTTTATAATTACTAAATACTTTGGAGGAAATACTTAGAGACTATGTAAATGTCTATTTCTGCTTAAACTCTTGTCTGCTAATTTTTAGTACAGTGTTCTAATGGCAGTTTTCTATTTTCTCTCATTCCTAATAAATTTATGAATTAAAATTCTTCTGTAAGGAAGAGTAGTTGCTTCTTCCCCGTTTATTTATTGCTTCACATATTTATATCTATGTGGACTTGTGGATTTAATTTAATCCTTTGGGTTATAATCCAGTACTGTTATTATTTTGTTTAAGTTGTTCCACTGAGAGCTTTTTCAGGTTGGCTCCCATGACCTTTTGATATGTGTACCCCACCCCATACACACACCCCTCTTTTTTAAAGCACTTTCTTTCTTTCTGGCACCATCACATGCTTCAGGTTTATTTTATATTTTTCCTGCCCTAGCCCCAGGAACAACCAGTTCTCTAGTGAATCTTGCTTTCTTTTGTTAGAGAATGGTATTTAGAAACCAAAATCTGGATGCTAGATGTGTTCATTGCTGCTGTTTCTAGCCCCTCCCAGTAGAGATTTCTAGGATATATATTTTGTACACTACTGCATACACACATCTGTGTTTCCATATTTATCTGCCTATATTTTTAAAAACATGAATACATTGTTAAAACCTCCAACTCTAAACCAGCACCACAGTTCATTCTAGCCTCTCCCTTTCCTTATTACTAACTCCCTTCTCCAACAGTGATAAAACTGGTAATATGATCTAGCATTGGGAGATATACCTAATGCTAGATGACGAGTTAGTGGGTGCAGCGCACCAGCATGGCACATGTATACTTACGTAACTTACCTGCACATTGCGCACATGTACCATAAAACCTAAAGTATAATAATAATAATAATAATAATAATAAAAGAAAAGATAAAAAAAAAACAAGTAAGGTAGTTTCAGAGTTCTTAACCAACACCTATAAAAAGAAACAAATTTACCAACTATAGTACAGCATTTGTATACAGTTCTTTTTGTCTTTAGCTTCACAGTATTCATTTAAAGCACTGCTTTCCACAGCAATTTAGGTCAACTCCTTTCTTCCCCATCCACTTCAATGTGGTTATTATAATTAATTTGTAATAAAGTTAGTCATTTGTCATAGTCTCCTTTTCATCTTTTCCTCCACATCTTGGTTGATTTAAAAAAAATTTAAATATAGCACAATTTATTTCTTTGTTTTATACAGTCCTATGGTTTGGACAAATGCATGGAACCTGGTATCTACCACCGCAGTTCCATGTGGAAGAGTTCCATTGCCCCTCAAAACTTCCTCATGCTCCTCCTTTATAGACAATTCCTCTTGTCAGCCGAAGTCATAGGAACCACTAATCTATTTTCCTCCCTGTAGTTTTGCCTTTCCAGAGTGCCATATAAATGGAATCATACAATATGTAGCCATACAAATGGACCTATCTTATTTCACTTAGCAAAATGCATTTAAGATTCATCCATGTTGTGTGAATCAATAGTTCATTCCTTTATTGCTGAATATGTTCCATTGTTTCTTTGTCTACTTGCCAGTTAAAGGACATTTGGGTTGTTTCCAATTTTTGGTAAATAATTTTGAATAAAGTTACTATAATCATTTGTGTGCAGGCGTTTGATAACAAGTTTTCATTTCTGTTTGGTATATACCTAGGATTACATTACCCAGATTCAGATTTATAGGGTCCACTGGGTGCTTATCAAAATGAGTGAAAAAGACTCTCGTCAAGGTACATACTTCTGAAATTTTTGCAACATATGAAGAATAAAGAGTAGACAGATTCTAAAAGCTCCCAGTAGGGGGAAAACATTTAGAGAATCAAGAATCAGAATGATGGATCTCCTCAAAAGTATCACTGGTTGAAAAAGACAATGGGACAATGCTTTTAAATTTTTAAGGAAAAGTGATTTTCAACCTAGACTTCCATATGCAGCCACTCAATTGTGAGGGTTGAGGTTTTAGACATGCTGTATTCAGAAAATTTATGTCTCATGCATTTTACTTAGGTTCAAAACTACTTGAGGGTGTACTCCAGCAAAACAAAGAGAGTAAAACAAGAAGGCAGAAGACAGGATGCAGGAAACAGTGGATGCCTCCTAGCGGGGCACCAATGGGAAATACGACAGTTATACAGCAGGCCTAGAAAGCAACCAGTGTAGATTGAAGCATGGGGATAAAAGACTCTGCAAGCAACAAAAAAAGAGGCAGGGGAGGGTTGAAGGAAGGACTTTGTAGAAAAACTAATATAATAATTGGAAAGGATTAATGAAATGTAAATGGCAGACAGGATAAGAGAGAATAAGATAGGCAATTAGAGACTCTAGGGGAAAAAGCTTTGTAAGAGGAAAAGTAATCATAGTGTATTACTGGCCTGGAAGAGAATAATTTACAGTCATTAGTCACAAGCTTTGATTATTGATTTAATTAATAATGGTGCTATAACTATTAGGGTGGGAGTGAAGACGTATAGGTGGAAACGAGAGCTGAATCCTTAATGTCTGTAGAGTTGCTAAAAGAAGAAAGAGCAGTATAAGCAAATTGGAAATGTGGAAGCAATGACTGACAGTTTAAGAAGTGAAAATTAGTTAAAAGTAGTCAAAAAAGGAGAGAAGAGAGTGTTCATGCAGGAGGCATAACCATGTTTTACTAAAGTCTCAGTGCCTGAAAAATGGGTCAAATAAATAGCCTGCATTCTTTTTTCAAAAGCTCAATGTCACAAACCTGAGACAACCTCAGCAGATTGAGACAGGCCTATTGGTATAAAGGGGCTTTCTTTGAGGCCAGCATGATTACATATATAAAGATAAAGCAGATCCACATCAAGTGTTAGGAAGGAACAGGTTGCCTGATACCTCCCCGGATACAATTTTTTTTTTTTTTTTTTAGCTTTTGAGAATGCAAGGGTGAGGAATTGATTTGTGCCACTGTTTATTGTATCTCAGATTAGAAAGAAACCTGGCACAAATAGCCTCCTAGTTTGCTTGAATGAGGAAATGTGAACATCAGATGGTGTTAATGAGTTAGGCGTTTACAGGCTATTTCACTGACACAAAAAGGATATTATCACTGTTCCCCATTGCACTTCAGCACCTGGAGTGTCTCAGACAATAGCGAATTCACATAATGAGCAATCTGAAGTGTCAAGTGATGATGACTGAACAAATCAAGCTTGTGGATTTGCAAAGGAAGGCCAATTTCTTTGTGAGAACTCCGGAACAACATTGTCTCTTTAGAAAGCCCAGTGCTGGCTACAGGAGGTCTGGCTGGCTGGGAAGGGGCCACGTGGAGGGACCTGAGAGAAGGCCATCGGCAGGAGAGGGAGAGGAACTTTATTGCTTCCGCAGACTGTAAATCTCAGGGCCGAGGGTCACCAGGCATCCTTGTGGGGGCTGTAGTTTCATATCCTTCTTATTGGTAATTTGATGAGGAATTATCACAGAGAGAAACCTGAAGATCCATAAATGCTGGCTGAAAGGACAATTTAGCTAAATTACAGCAGATGGGGGAGAGAAGGGAAGTGCTGGGGAGAATCATTTTAAAAGCTTATGAATAAAAAACACATCAATGGGAGGCTTTATTTTCATTAAGAAATTACATGCATCCTTTCATTTTTACTGTTTATCAAAGTGTAATATCTTTGCAGAAAAGTGCGTGTGTCATACATGAGTGGCTTGCTGAATTTTTACTGGTTTATTTTTAAAGACAAAAACGAGAAACTGAAGTGAGAGACAGAAGATAGGTTGGGAGAGACTGTATTCTGCTCTGTCACCATCTAGTGACAAGAGGCTGTGGTGCTCCAGTGTATACGTGGTGGCCAGGTATGGCTGTGTCTCCACTTCTAGAAGGACCAGTCATGATTTCTTCAGGCGCGACTTCCTGTGGGGGTGCCCACAACAACGGCCATCCTGGCCAACTGCATGGCTGTACTCAGCAACACCTGGGAGGGCAGTACGTCTCCAGGTTTAGGTTATAAAAGAAACAGGACTATGATCACCTAAGGGAATAAATACAAAGATCTTGCTGTGTTTTTTTCCCAGGAAACTCATGGTTTGTTTCCATCCCGTGATTCATCACTGATTCAGATAAATGACAGAAAGCTTGAAGAAAGGGCAATGGATTGATGTCACTCCTCTTTCTAGAACCTTTCCAAAACTACCTGATACACAAGGGATAAAAACTAGACTCCTGACCACGGCCTTCAAGGTGATGCTACCTAACTCTCATCCTCTCTCCCGCTACTCCTTTCCTTTTCTCATCCATCCTAACCCCACTGGCCACTGTCCTGTCCTTGGCCATGCCTCAGGGCCTTTGCACTTGCTGTTTCCTCTGCCCCTAGCACTTTGTATGGTTGGCTGCTTTTCACCCTCTTTGCTTAGATGTCAACTCGTCAGTGGACTCTTTTAACTGCTCTACCTACAACAGGGTCCCTTCTCCAAAATCAATCCCATCTCATCATCTTATTTGTTTACTGAATCGCTGACTGCCATTTGAAATTACCTTTTACTTAATTTGTTTACTTACCTGTTGACTATTGACTACCTCCCTTTCTAGAATGTCAGCTCTATCATGGCAAAGGCTTTGTCTGTCTCACTCACAGCAGTAGCCCAGCTCCTAAAATAAAGGTGCCTTGTACATCGTTGGTACTCAGTAAGCATGTGTTGGATAAATAAGTGAATGAATAATATGCATAATAAACATATCCACTAGCCTAAATATTTGCAGAGTGGGCCCATTTTTTTTTCTCCATGGGAAGCCCCCACAGGGCCTTGAGCATAGAAGTCTGAGTGCTGTGCTCTACATAGAGACTCCTGGAAAGCCCAGGCTAGTTTGCTAAAATTTTTATCAGTTATCTGTTGCTGCATAACAATTTATTACAAACAGCAATGTAAAACAACACACATGTATTATCTGAGATTTTCTGTGGATTAGGAATCTGGGCGTGGCTTAGCTGGGTCTTCTGCTGAGATCTCTCATGAGGCTGTAGTCGAGGTATAGTCCAGAATTATGATCTATTATTAAGGACTGACTGGGGAAGGATCTGCTTCCAAGCTCACATGGTTGTTGGCAGAATGCAGTTCCTTGTGATTATAAAACTGAGAACCTGTCTCTGGCTGGCCTTTGGCTGGGTGCTACCCTCAGTTTCTAACTGGCTATTGACCAGAGACGATCCTCAGTTCCTTACCCTGAGGGCCTCCCCACCATGGCTCCTTGCTACACAAAGGCAGCAAGAAGTCTTCTAGCAAAATGGGCATTACAGCCTTATATAACATGATCACAGAACTGGCATGTCATCACCTTTGCCATATTCTATTGATTAAAAACAAGTCATGATTACAGGCCACACTCAGGAGAGAGGATTACACAAGAGTGTGAATGCTAAGAAGCGGGGATCAATAAGGCCATCTCAGAATCTGTCCACAACAGTTTGCTATCTGATTCTCAATGATTTGCCCTCTCCCACGTGTCCCTTCACGTGCGAAATACGTTCATCTTCTCCCAAGGGTCTCATCCCATTATGGCATCTGTTCAAAGTCTAGAATCTCACCATCTAAGTCAGAAACTTCACTCTCTGGGTGAATTTCCCCTAGATCTGTCAGTTTTTAAAACCAGAGAAACAAGTTATCACCCTGCCCACAACAAACAGTTGTGGAATAGGCATAGGATAATAGCTATAGATATTTCTGTCTAAAAGGGGAAAATGGGAGGTACAAAGGAGTCCTGGGAATAATCCTCTTTGGCTCTTGACTTTGTCCTTTGAGTTCTTGGTTCCACCCTCTGAATCATCCATCCTTTTTTAAAGTAGAAGATAGCATGCATTTGCAGCTTAGTTGTATCAGCTTGTTTTCTTTTTCTTTTTCTTTTTTTTTGAGATGGAGTTTCTCTCTATCACCCAGGCTGGAGTGCAGTGGCACGATCTCGGCTCACTGCAACCTCTGCCTTCTGGTTTCAAGCGATTCCCCTGCCTCAGCCTCCTGAGTAGCTGGGATTACAGGTGCCTGCCACCACGCCTGGCTAATTTTTGTATTTTTAGTAGAGACGGGGTCTCACCATATTGGCCAGGCTGGTCTCGAACCCCTGACCTTGTGATCCACCTGCCTCGACCTCCTAAAGTGCTGGGATTACAGGTGTGAGCCACCATGTCCAGCCAGCTTGTTTTCTATAAGTAGGATTTTGGGAGTCCAAATGCATCTCTACATTTTGTACTATCTCTATTCCTTTCAGTCCAATTTGGCAGTGGTTTTGCTGAAATAACTTCCTTGAAAACTTTGCAGGTCTTCCATGGATTTCACTGGGGTTCCTGTCATTCAACAAAAGCCACACCTACAGATCTTTTTGAGATAGCCCTTCTCTACCTTGGCCTCTTGCTGAGAAGACTGAGGGAGAAGGGTTTTAAACTTCCCAGGTCCCTCTGATTTGATTAAAGCATCTGTGAGGCATACCTTTAATGTGTTGAAAGGGCCCTTTGAGTAACTGAAAACTACTCTGATCCTCTGATCTGTCTTAGATTCTAATAAAAGGTTGTATAGTCACACTCCTGGCCTTTTCTCCATGCCACATTTTCCTGACAGTGCTAAGAAGCGATTTCTTAATTTTAACATATTTTGCTATCTAGGAAATCTAATACTTTTCCAAATGATTAAGTCCTGGTTCTTTGTTTTTTAACGGTTTTCCTTCAGTTTATCTGTATCCTTGTGCAATTTACTATAAGCAGCAAGAAGCAGCCAGGTAGTTCTTTCCTCATCTTGCTTGGAAATCCGTTTAGTTACATAACCAAGGTCATTCCTTAATGTTTTGCTTTCCATATGCCACAGGAAACAACTTTGCTCCGCTTTCTGCCACTCCAAGCATCTCCCTCCCTCTGGTTTCTAATAACATGTTATTTCCTTCTGCACCTTCATCAGCAACCATCCTCAAAATCCCTTCTACTTATAGCTTATTTGAGTCAATTTAGGTTTTCTTTACCATTCATCCAGTCTCTGCCCAATTCCAAAGCCACTTTTACATTTTTAGGTATTTGTCACAGTAGCACCCCACTTCCATGTGTCAAAATTTCTATTGATAGGCTTTGTGTAAGCCTTTCATCAAGCAGAGTTAAGGGAGGTTGACAGTTGATTCACTTGCATTCCAGAAGTGCTGAGCAAGGTTTACCATTCTTCCAGCAGGGTTATAGATGTAAGAAAAGCTATTGGATGACAGTTAGCTTTTTTGGGCAAGGATGATACTGTTGTCCTGGCCCTGTTATTTCATCATCATAGATAGATTTATCTTCTCTGCACATTTATATGCCTTTAGGGTTCACTATCTCTGTGCTTCGTGAGTAGGACAAATTCTCTTGAAGCTAAGTTATTGGTATAGATTCTGGGGTTCTTGGGAAATATTAGCATCAAGGAGGACACAACTGGGTGAGAGTGGCCTAAAGGGGAATTAGGGATGGGACATTTGGAGATGGTTTTGTGCTTTGTGATTCTTAATCCACCTGAAAAGACATGGACTACCCGGCAGGCCCTTGGGTCACTGCCCACATATTTCCTCCAGCAGACTGACCTTTGAGTAGGATGAGCAGCTCCCATGATGACTGTCCCCTCGAGTGGCAGTCAGGGCACCTCAAGCTTCCTGACACATGATAAAAAGGCTTCAGGCTGGAAAAACCATATTCTGCTTCTAACAAGCCAAGCTGTCATGGCATGCCATGGCCGATGTCCACTCCTGGGGATACACCCTGAAGGTGAGCCTTGGGATCCCAGCTGGGGGCCTCCCGCAGCTCAGGAGTGCTGCTTGGCATTCATGGTTGGTCTCTACTAATCTGGAATGTTTCTCTGTAGCAGATCAAAGTGACAAATCTCCAGACATTTGAGTGCCCTAAGGATCATGCCTGTCTAACTTGGTATGTATCTCATGAGCTTAATTCAGCGTGATGTCTTGAATGTCATGGACATGTCCTTCCATCGGCGTCCTTACATCACGGTTGACCAAGTACATCATTCTTCTGCATGGGAAATTGCTACTGCATGAGCAGCAGCATCCTTACAGATGTTTCCATTTCATCCAGATTGATGTAATCCTTAGTCCTAGTGAGGATCCTATTCTCTACGGTTATGTAAATATATTATCTTTCTCTTTTGGAAGATTCATTTTTACCCCTCACTATTAGGAAGGCTCCTTCGATGGTGGCTGGCCCTACCTTGTATTTACCCCTGATAGTCTTTGTGCAACTTCCCAACCAACTTTAATTAAAACTCACAATCTGACCATCCTGGCTAACATGGTGAAACACCATCTCTACTAAAAGTAAAAAAAATTAGCCAGGCCTGGTGGCAGGCACCTGTAGTCCCAGCTACTTGGGAGGCTGAGGCAGGAGAATCGCTTGAACCTGGGAGGCGGAGGTTGCAGTGAGCCGAGATTGTGCCACTGCACTCCAGCCTGGTCAACAGGGTGAGACTCTGTCTCAAAACAAAACAAAAACAACAAAAAACTCACAATCTGTTTCCCTTTTTGGATGGAGACGGGGCTCCCAAGGACAGGTCATATAGGTAATGATCATTTTAGTTGATGTGATGTATAGGCAGTTTTAGAGTCTCTTGCTAAGTAGAAAATGCTGATTCTTTAAAAAAAGATAATTCTTATTAACTCTTAAAAAGTAGTTTCCAATTTACATCAAGTTGTGTCACATTATGTCTCGCCATCAAGCCTAGAGTGTAACCTGTCTAGTGACAGAGGACAGGCTGGCTGAGTAGAGCCTCCTTACCATTTCTCCACCCCTGCCTGTCTCCTCTTAAGAGCAGGTGGGCTTTCCTATATTCTCTTCTCTTGAGTGTAGTGAGTTGAATAGTGCCCTTCCAAAAGATATGTCCACCAGGAACTGTGAATGTGACCTTACTTGGAATGGGGTCTTTGCAAATATAATCAAGTTGATGATCTTGAGATGTGATCATTCTGGATTTAGGGTGGGCCCTAAACCCAATGACAGGTGCCCCTATAAAAGAGAGAGACAGAAAAACAGACACACAGAGGAGAAGGTAATATAAAGACAGAGGCAAAGATTGCAGTTATGTAGCCTTAAGCCAAGGACTGCTGGCAGCCCTCAGAAGCTAGGAGAGAGGGATGGAATGGGCTCTCTCTCAGGGCTTTCAGAAGGAACCAACCCTGCGCACACCTTGCTTTTGGACTTCTGGCCATGAGAAGGGTGAAAGAGTAAGTTACCACTTGGTGGTGATTTATTACAGCACCTAGGATGCTAATGAATAAGGTATGTGGCAGAAATATGAGACATTACTGCTTGCAGCATTATCTGGTATGGGGGATAATCTGTATTATCTTCAAGAGAAAGAGCTAAGCATCAGAGGAAGTTATTTGGAGCTGGTGTCAAGGGTCTACAATGGCTACTGCAAGGTCTTCAAAACCAAAGGAGGCCAAGACAGAGTAGAGGTTACTTTGGCTCAATCACACCAGGTATTTGGCTGAAGGATTAGCTCAGAAGAGTGTAATTCTGTCATATCAGACCAGCCCATGCTTTCTAGCTGGAAAATTAACACTTTCTTGGACAAGATTTGTTTGCATGCAAAGAATTTTAGAGGAAAATGACCACAGCCATTGCCAGTGGAAAGACTGAATTGGAATTGGAAACTCATTTTCCTCTCACTCAGCAGAACACCCTTCGCCCTTTGGAGCCATAAAAAATCTGTGCTTAGGAAAATGTTCATTCGCATCTGGCTTATGCAGATGCTAGACATTGCCAGATATGAATAAGGGCAGAAGCTACAGCCTCATTTTCATGTGGTGAGGAGTCGAGTTTCCTGGAGGGTGAGGGGACACCAGTTGGGAATGAGAGGGTGTGTGTGTGTGTGTGTGTGTGTGTGTGTGTGTGTGTGTGTGTGTGTGTGTGTGTGTGTGTGTGTGTGTGTGTGTGTGTGTGTGTGTGTGTGTGTGTGTGTGTGTGTGTGTGTGTGTGTGTGTGTGTGTGTGTGCAGGGAAGAGGGGACATCACCTACTTCCCAAGCGAGGATTTGCCTTTTGTGGTCTGACATGTTGAGAGGGCTGCAGGTCAGCCTAGCACTCCTCAAGCATAAGGATATGTCTGCAGATTGTCCCCTTCTAGGCCAGTACTATCAAGAGTCACAAAAGAGGTACCCATAAAAGAGTCACAAAAGAGGTACCCAGGCCCATTCTGAGTATATTTGGATATACCCTGATGCCTTGGCAGAGTCCCTTCTAGCCCTGAGTTGCTACAACTTTATGGATAGAAGTTGAAAGCTGGTTTATTTGACATTTTATCAGCCAGGCATCTCTACAAATGCTGACACATCTAGATTTCTACAGGGTAACAATAATTGGAAATAATCTAAATAGAGAAGAGGGAAATAATTGGCTGCTCTCCATTCTTGGTCAGCCATAATGGCAAATCTATGGACTTTCATGAATGACAGCATTGCAGCCGGTGGAGGAGCCGGAGGATCTGAGTTCTAGCCAGTTCTAGCCTTGTCTTCATTGAGATAGAACAACTTACTAAAGCAGAGGGGAGAGAGCCCAGACTCATGACCATGAGACCTGGGTTCCAGTTGTAGCTGTGCTACTAATTTGGTACTCATTTTTTTGGGTTTTCAACTGCCAAATACCTGAATCTCTTTCCTACCCTTGAGAAAATCCAGAGCTCATCTCCCATTCCTTTTCGGAGTTGTAGAATCTACAGTAGTGCCTCTAGAAGAGGCATCACTTCATTGTGTCATGAGGAGAGTTCCACTGGAAGCCTCCGATGTCTGGCAGGGGAGGCACAGCAGAACTGTTTAGTGCCAGAGGGCAGGGGTACCAGTGATGGCTTGTACTGTCCAGGGCCATCCCATGTCAGCCTGACTGGGGCAGTCCTGCCCTGCTAATGTCTGAGCCTGTTCTCTAGACTTTCTTCTCATTTTTTTTTTTTTTAGACAGGATCTTGCTCTGTCACCCAGGCTGGAGTGCAGTGGTGCAATCTCAGCTCACTGCAACCTCTACCTCCTGGGTTCAAGTGATTCTTGTGCCTCAGCCTCCTGAGTAGCTGGGATTACAGGCATGCGTCACCACACCCAGCTAAATTTTTTATATTTTTAGTAGAGACGGGGGTCTCACCGTGTTGGCCAGGCTGGTCTCGAACTCCTGACCTTGAGTGATCTGCCTGCTTTAGCCTCCCAAAATGCTGGGATTACAGGTACGAGCCACTGCACCTGGCCTTTTCTTATTTATTTTAAGTTCACTGGAGTTGGTTTCTCTTGTTTGCACAGTTGTGTAATTTAAATTACACAATTTAAATTTCTGGAATTCTGTTTAAAATGAAGCTCCTTGGAGCTCTAGAATGAAAAATTGGAAGCTAACAGGATCAAGGGGCTGGCTGAGGGATTAGAATACAAGCATGCTTATACATTCCTCCTGATGAGGAGGTGAAAGACTAGGTTTAAGAAACAGTCATAAGGTGTTCAGTTATTCATTGCAGCATGGTTTGTGGTAGCAGAACATTGGAGACAATGAAGCAATAGGGAACTGATGAAATATCCTTTGCCATAGCATGTAGCAAAAAATAAAGGATGAGGAGATCTCTATGAACTGGTAAGGTGAGATCTCAAAGAGGTATCATTTTGTGAAGAAAAAAAAAAGCAATTTCTGAAGAGTTTAGAGTATGCATTTTTTTGTAAAAAAAAAAAAGGCAAATATAAAGATTTTTTTTTTGGCTATTTTCTTGTATTTGCCTAAGAAAACACTGGAAACATAAGTAAGAAATTAATATAAATGTTGTCTGAGGGCAGAACAGGATGAAAGGGGTCAGAGTGATAGCAGGACTGTTAATATTGGTTGCTTTAAAAATCATATAAATGTATCTTTTTAAGAAAAGGATTTATAAGATTTCATTTCTCTAAACATAACATGTTAAGTGATATATACTATATGTAAAATCTATCTCTTTCTTCTTTCTGTCATTTATCTAACTAGAATTTTAAAAATTCAGCATGATATTTAGTCTTTTGCTTGGAATGAAGGCCTTGAGAAGACAGATGTTCCGAGTGGAGAGAGAGCAGGAGCCAGGCTGGAGAAGCAGGCAGGGGCTAGATCACACACGACTTCCAAGGTCATGACATAGGGTTTGGATTTTATCCCAAGAGTAATCTAAAGTTACTGAAAGGGCTTGAACGGGGGAAGAACTGAGTCCAATTTCCATATATTGACTTTTTGCTGCGCAATTTTTTGGTCATTTCACTTACAAAGAGGAAATGTAAGTTGTTTGCAACTCCCAATACCATATCTGAAATTCAACTTTGTTAATGGATTAATTGTCTAATATAAAGGCCCTTCTCCAGTTAAAGCAGCTTTTCCTAAAAACTGTAGGAATTTGATTTTGAAATCTTTGGTAATCAGTGCGAGTCAATGGGTTGCTAACCTCATGACTATTAGTTGAAGTTGGTGATTACCTTTTGGAAAATGTATTGAGATTTTATTTGTTTTAGTTCTACCATGAGTAAGGTTAGGTTAAAAAAAAAAAACAGTGAATTCTAGAAACAAATGAGCAAAAAATCAAATTAACTCTCCCTCTCTTTCTCTCCCTCTCTTCCCCTTTCCCTCTTTCTAGTTTTAGTCTATATCTTTTGTAGGGCCATGGTTCTTAAAGTGTGGTCTTCAGACCCTGGGACTTTTTCAGGAGGTTTGCAAGGTAAAAACTGTTTAAGGAATAATATTAAGATGTCATTTATTCTTTTAGATGTATTGACATTTGTTCTAGTGGCATAAAAGCAGTGGAGGACAAAAGTGCTGGTGCTTTAGTGTGAATTAAGGCAGCAACACCAAACAGTAAAAGTAGTTATTAAAATTTTTACCACCACATGGTTGGGTGCAGTGGCTCATGCCTGGAATCCCAGCACTTTGGGAGGCCAAGGCGGGTGGATCACCTGAGGTCAGGAGTTCGAGACCAGCCTGGCCAACATGGTGAAAACCCTGTCTCTACTAAAAATACAAAAACTAGCCGAGTGTGATGGTGCATGCCTGTAATCCCAGCTAGTCAGGAGGCTGATTCTCCTGAGGCTCAGGAGAATCACCTTGAGCCTGGGAGGCGGAGGTTGCAGTGAGCTGCAGTCACACCACTGCACTTCAGCCTGGGCAACAGAGTGAGACTCTGTCTCAAAGAAAAAAAAATTACCACCACACATTCTCAGTTAAAAAAAAAATGCTAGTTTCACTTATGAAAATTCTTGATAAAGCAGTAAAAGGTATAATTTTACTAAATTTCCATCCTTGGAAAGGATGATTCAAGAATTCCAATATTTTGTGTGGTGATGCTATGAGAGGTTTACATAATGTGAGTGTGCCGCATTTTGAACTATAACTATTGTCTTGAGGAAAAGTGTTTGTGTGATTGAGAGCTGGATTAGCTGATTTTACCACCCCGCCATGGAACACCATTTTTACTTGAAAGAATGACAGACAAACTGTGATTATTTAGAATTGGATACTTGGCAGATATCTTCTAGAAAATGAAGCAAGTGACCTGTCACTTCAAGGAAAATAACTGACAGTATTGTCAACAATACAATTTGATATTTCAAGGACAAAATTAGAATTTTGGAAAACATATTTCTGCTACTGGGAGCTTGACAGCAGCCAAAAACTTCAGGACTTTTCTGATGAGAATACTGGTAATATTAATTAATGTATTTTTTTAAATTTTGTATGACAAAATATGAGGACACTTGGAAGGTTTGCCCAAGTCAGTGAACTAATGTTTTCTAAGTGATTGATGTGGGATATTACAAACTCCTGCCTGGGTAAGAGATCCATTCAAAGTGCAGGATAGACCAACAGATTTTAAGCTAATTCAGTATAAAAAGTTTATTGATAATGGTTTCAGATTCTACATTACCACTAACCTTTAAGAAACTACCACTTGAGAAAAGTGGTCATTAAAATTTTTACCACCACACATTCTCAGTTAAAAAATAGTACTAGTTGACTGGCCATGGTGGCTCACACCTGTAATCCCAGCACTTTGGGAGGCTGAGGCAGGCAGATCACCTGAGGTCGGGAGTTCGAGACCAGCTTGACCAACATGGAGAAACCCCGTCTCTACTAAAAATACAAAATTAGCCGTGTGTGGTGATGCATGCCTGTAATCCCAGCTACTTGGGAGGCTGAGGCTGGAGAATCACTGGAACCCAGGAGGCGGAGGTTGTAGTGAGCCGAGATCATGTCATTGCACTCCAGCCTGGGCAACAAGAGTGAAACTCTGTCTCAAAAAAATATATATATAGTACTAGCTTCACTTAAGAATGTCTTTGATAAAGCAGCAAAAAGTATTAATTTTACTAAATTTCAGTACTTGAATCAGTTTAATATCTGGGGTGATGATATAAGAATGCTTAATGCACTTCTGCTGCATATTGAAATGTAAGTTTTGGTTGAGTTTTGGTTTAGTATCAAAGAGTATCCACAATTATCTAAAAAGAGTATTAAAAGATTCCTCTTGTTTCTGACTATGTATCATTGTGAGGCTAGATTTTCTTCATATAAATCAGCTAAAAAAACATAACACAATAGATTGAATATAAATATACCCATGAGTATCTAGATGTTTCTGTATGTCAGACATTAAAGTGATTTGTAAATGTCTAAAAGAAAGCAGTGTTCCTTACTATTTTTTGACAACATGGTTATTTTTTCCACAAAATGTGTCATTTATGTTAAAATGCAATGAGTTTATTATTGTTATTTTAAAATTAATAGGTAGATTTTTAAAAATTACTGAGTTTTAATTTTTACTGTGGTAGATATTGATGGATAGAACCAACATAAACAAAAGCTCTTGGGGGACCTCAATAATCTTTAAGAAAATAAAGGGATCTTGAGACCAACAAGTTTGGGAACCAGTGATCTAGACAAAGCTTTTGTCTATTCACATGTACATCCAGTATTACTCTTGTGTTCATTGATTTCATGTGATTAAGTCTTTTTTGTTTAAAAAATTTTTTTAAAGAGACCGTTCTTGCTCTGTCGCCGAGGCCGGAGTGCAGTGGTGCAGTCTTGGCTCATTACAGTCTTGAGCTCCTGGGCTCAAGCAACACCCCCAGCTTCAGCCTCCTGAGTAGCTAGGACTACAGGTAGGCACGACCGTGTCTGGCTAATTTTTAAATTTTCTTTATAGATGGGGTCTCGCTGTGTCACCCAGTCTGGAATCCAATGGTGTATCCTAGTTTATGTAACCTCAAACTCTTGGCCTCAAACAGTCTTCCTGCCGCAGCCTCCCAAAGTGCTGGGATTACAGGCATGGGCTGCTGCTCTCAGCCTAAAGTTTTTATTTCTAAATTCTCAGTTGAAGTGAAACACATACAAATACATGTGTAGGACAGGGAATGATTGAGTCAACAAGTTTTAAACATCACTTTTGATAGTTTATTATTCTCTTTTCCTGTAAAATGGGGTTAATATCACCAAACTCATAGGGTTGCTGGATTAGATAATACATGTAAAATACATGCTGGATTAGATAATACATGTAAAATGCATGACACAATTCTACTGGTTTCTCAATGTTTTTTTCTTTTCTTAGTACATTTATAAATATGCTTTAATATGTGGAATTACCTGAGTGGTACATTTCTGTCTGGCAGCTTTACTAGCACATTTCTGTGTGGTATATATATTCCTATAGATTTCTCCCTCATCACCAAATGGAAGTTTTATACAAGGAGTAGTTTAGATATTTTTCTTCATGAGGAGAGTGAGTGCAAGTAGTAACCTCTGAGTAACAATTGTTTTTGCTTTTCTTCAAAGAAAAAGCTGAAGTCTGCTACAGAATACTTACAGAGAGCTAGAAAACCCAGTATGACACCACATTATCCTAAAGCTATCCTGGAACCTCAATGAATTTGAGTGACAAGTTCCTAAGAGAAGAGATTACAGAATTCCTTTAGTGCATTAAAAAAAAATCTCTACTCACAACCTTTTTCCTCCATTTGACAGACTATTTCTAAAAAGCATTACCATTACTGCTATTTTCTGTTTCTTCAGATTTACCTACAATCCCTTTCAAAATTTTTTGGCTGTGATGTCTGAGATTTGAGAACAATCACAGTCATTCTTGTGACTAGAAACCAGATAATGAAATTTGTGTTTGGCTTAACTACCAGGGAAAAAAGCATGGAGAAATAAGCCACATGTATTCTTCTTTGATCAAATATCATGGTTATAAATAATAGAAATTGTGGTTTACTTAGACAGTTGTCTAAATGGTATAGAGTTACTATGTTACTCTAAAGCAAACAAACATATATCTTTGTTTTCTTTGTGGTTTCTTTGTAAGATGTGTTTTTAAAAGTTTTATATTTTAATGATATGGCTTTCATTACCATTGGTGACATGTAATTGGTGGCTTATGAACATGAAAAGAAGATTAATTATCTAGGAGAAACTTTGAAAATGGCTGGAGAATGTTTCAGTAATATGTGGGTATCCTTTCTAAAAGAAACTTTCCCTGGATCTAGTCATGGAAGGAGTGAGGTAGAAATCCACTTAGAGCCCATTAAAGAGAAATTGGATAATGGAATTGGAAGAGATATGTAAAAGTTAACTTTTCCAAATTATCTTATTCTAAATTCTGAATAAGTTGGCTTTATTTGCCTACACACTGATTAGGTTTACTGTAACACTTGATTACTGGGGTCTCTTGCATTTTTGTGTTCTTTCTCTCATTTCCTGATAATTGCATATTATATTACTTATTAACATTAACACCAAAGGGTAAGGATTATAACAGAGAAGAAACTTACAGCAAGATGGGAGTCTGATGGTTAATTTCAGCTTGACTTCCCTCATTTCTAAAATGGAAATGATAATATTCTCACTTCATAGGATTGTCCCAAGGATTAAAAGGGATAATTTGTGTGAAGTGCTCAACATAGCACCTGGTACATAGTAAGATCAACAAATATGAATTGTAAACTATTTTATATGAATTTGTTTTGTTAATTGAGAGGAAGGGGGAGGTCACATTATTGGCTGATATGAGGCTTAGATTTTATCTGTTTCCATCAGTCTCTCTTTAATTAATTGGTCAGAAATATCATCATCAATATACCCATGGACCAACCCTAAGTAATCATGCTTCTGAACTTCCTGACCTAAATTCATGAATATTTCAGGTTAGTGAGTTCAGTGCCATCTCCCCTGTTGCAGCAGCCTTGTATAACAAAAACCTGCAGGTGAGGGACACTGTTTTGGTGTCATTGTGTCAGGCAGGATGGAGCTGCAACTAATAGAAAATAGGAATAACAATGGCTTATGGAATGAAAACATTTATAATATCACATAATAAGTCTGATGATTAATTTTTTATACCCAAAGGGCCAGGGACTTTACTGTCACCACTCTGCTGTCCTCATCATACTGATTTTCATTCACAGGCTTGTATCCTCCTGCTTGCAAGATGGCTGCCACAGCTCCAGGCACCATGCCCTCATATCACTACATCAAGAAGGAGGAAGAAGAATTTCTCCTTACAGATCTCTTTCCACTGGAGAGAAAATTCTTTTGTAGACGTCTCCCAGGAGACTTCCCTGTCTTTGCTTGAGTTCCCCAAAATGCAGAGCCTGAGTCAAAATTTTAGATCTTGAAAGGTGTAGCAAGGGAAGCAATGAAGAACCCAAATGAGGTAACAAGGATGAACAGAATTAACAATAATGGTGAACTCTGTCTGATGGTGACCCTGGTCTTCTAGTGTAGTACATAAGGTGCTCTCTCTCTCTCTCTGTGTGTGTGTATACACTCAGGATTGTGTGTGAATTCATTTATCCATTTCACACATTCATTCATAAACTCAGGATACATTGGGCATCTACTATTCTGGGTGCTGGAAATTCATAATGTGACATGGCTCTTGCTGCAAGAACCCCATGTGCTATCTACCCTCCCTGTTCCTCTCTCCCTTCCTCATCTATTTAGCTCAGACCCCTGCCTCATTCTCTCACCCACCTTTTTGGCGACACAGAGTTCTCAAGCCTCTTGCCTTTCAGCTGGCCTGGAGATCTTGGCTCAATTTACTTTGCTTTCTGCCTTTCTGCACCCTTGCTGGCCTGGGGTGCTGGTTGCTGCTGAATAAAGTCATGTAGACCTTGGAATTGGTGTCTCTGCCAATGTGTCATTTCATCTCATCTGACCCCTTATTGCAGCCTGGCTGCCTATTTACTCAGCTCAAACCCTTCTGTCTCCATTCCATTCAGTGACTATTTTAAACATTTGCTTGTTTTCTGTAGACCCCCAGTCCATTTTTTTCCCTCTCTCTGGCTTGCTTTCCATTTTAGAGAGATGTATACTTCCTAAACTTCTTTTTGGTCACTCTCTGGCAAACTTATCTGCTCTTTTACTGAACCGTGTTTTGGTACTATGCCATTTACTTCAATAAGAAGCAACTTGAGACAGCCTAAACTTGATCTGATACTGTCTATGGAGATGGTGTGGGTACCACTGTTCATTATATCACATGCTTAGTGAGGGACAGTGGGAGAAAGTTCTCACAAGTCTCAGAACCAGGAGTTGCTGTGATTTTTTTGAGCAACTATTTCATATATGTTATATGAAATATGTGTCTATTTCATATATATTTCTACCTATATTTAGCTTCCTTCCTTCCTTCCTTCTTTATTTTCTCTCTTCTCTTCTCTTCTTTTCTTTGTCTCACTCTGTCACCCAGGCTCGAGTCCAGTGGCACCATCATGGATCACTGCAGCCTAGACCTCCCTGGCTCAAGTGATCCTCCCATCTCAGCCTCCCAAGTAGCTGGGATTACAGGGGTGCATGTCACCATACCTGGAAAATTTTTGTATTTTTTGTAGAGATGGGGTTTCCCCATGTTGCCCAGGCTGGCCTCAAACTCATGAGTTCAAGTGACCCATCTGCCTCAGCCTCCCAACGTGCTGGGATTATAGGCATGAGCCACTATCCCTGGCCTATTTACTCTAATTTATATCTCTTTATGGATATTTAAGTCTTTACCAGAACTTTCCTTTGGATGAAAGGAACCTCAGAGTTAAATCTGTGCTTTACTACACAGCATAAGAGCGGGTGCCAACTGGGTATATAGCAAGACACACCAGAAAGGGAGTTGGCCACCTACTCAGGGCATTGTTGTAGTAAAAGGATCTGTGGGCTGGGGGTCTTGCACCTACAATCTGCTCCTAGCTCTGTTCCTTGCTGGTTGTGTATTCTGGAGCAACTTGCATTGACTTTCTTGGTTAGTAATACAATAACATGCCTCTTCATATCTCCTACCATTCCTTCTCATTCATTGCAAAATCAGTAGATATTTTTAATGAAAGTTCTTATAAATTCTGGATAATGTCGGGGCTCACGTCACATGAATACCAGAAGCCCTTTGAAGAAGACAATTAGAAAGAAGCAAGAAAGTTATGCTCAAAGTGTTCTCTTTTCTGTGTTGGAAACCAAAGGCTTGCTTTGCTACATGTTGTATGCAGCCTCCAGCATTGAGGGCTGGGGGAAGGGGGCCAACATATACCAGTTTAGGTGTATCTAAGGTTGAGAAAAGCAGCATTTTCAAGGCATGTGAAATATCCACCCTAAAATGTCTCAGTATAGTAAGTGAGGCCTCAACAGATAATTAAAAAGAAAGAGTCATATAGGGAAGGAGTCACAATGTAACAATATGATTGAACCTCTTTCAGGAATGACATACTAGATGTCAGTCTGTGTTTTTGCAGCAGGTGAAATAGGATATTGCATCGTGGTTCAAAGGGTAGGCAAGACCTCAGATGCTTTTCAGTGAATGTCTCCTTGTCCTCTATTCTCTAGTAAATCATCCTAATGCAAGAGATGTGCCCAGAGCAACTTGTTAGTCAAACTATTTGTTTAACACTTTAGAGTGTCTGGCTGGTGATGTTTTCGATAATTTACAGCCTTGCTCATTGTGCTGACAAAATATTTTCTCCTGCACTGAATTGCTGCCTTTATTCACACTGCCTGAATATGAGTTAAATGACCTTTAATTTCTGTGGAGGAATATTTTACTTTGTAGATGCTTTGTATTTTGATATCAATTTGGAAAAACTGCTCTCTGTGAAATGTATTTTGAATTATTATTGTTTCTATCTCCTTTTCCCTTTCAAGAAAGAGTTGTATTTATCTCTTTTTCTCAGAGCTCAGGCTTTCCCAGGAGGAAAGGTGCTGAGGCAGCTCCCAATCTAAGAGTGGTATTTAACTCAAAATACATCCCAAGTCAAGGATTGTGTTCCAAGATCTCAGGAGGCCAGTTACTCCATGAGAAAGAGTTCCCTAGGCTTGAGGAGTTCCTTTGGAGTCAGAGATTTTAGTGGTTATGGTTCATTGTCTATCCAGGATCCATTTTCTCTACTTCTCACTTCCACAGACAATTTTGATTTTCTTCAGGCATCCTCCCACCCCTTCCTCATGCAACGACTTGAAGCTGCGGAGGCTGACACCAGCCTTCTCTACAGGTGGGTCCCGGTTCATGTGAACCAATCATGGAATTCCCTCCTGCTTGTCAGTGATTGGTTCAGAGGTGGGCGCATGAACTAAAGGGGACCAATCAGACTGAAAGGAATGACTTGGGAGAGCGTTGCTCTTTCTCAGTGGACATGGAGGAGAAAGTACCTTGTTCCAGTTGCTGCTGCAGCCATCTTGTGACCATGAGGGCAGCCTCCATGTGAGGACAAAGCTGATATGCTAAAGAGGGAGGAACAGAGAGAATCTCAGGGAGAAAGAGACCAAGCTTTGCTCTTTCCTTGAGCCTATTCTACCTCTGAAATTTTGCTACGTGAAATAACAAATTTCCTAATTTTGAAACCTGTATGAGTCAGGCTTTCTCTTGCTTCAACAACATATTCAGCATATGTCCGCTATGTGCCAGGCACTGGCGTAGATACTAGGTATGCAGCAGGGAACAATGTGGTCAGAGTATTTACCTTCCTGAAGCTGGCTTTCTGGTAGCAGAGAAAACAACACACAGATAAATCTATACTATAGCCCCAGGGAATAAAGCAGGGTAAGGGGATAGGGAGTGTTGCCGGGGGTCCTGTGTGTGAGAGGCATGCTATTTGAGGCAATGTGGTAAGAGAAGTGAATAAAGTGAGAGAGTGAGCCAGTAAAACATCTGAGGAAAGAACTTTCCTGGCAGGGGAAACAAATTCAGAAGTCCGAAGGCAGGAATGTGCTTGGTGCATTTTCGGAAAAACCAGGAGGCTGATAGAGCTGAGTCGGGTGGAGACTGGTGATAAGAGGGCGGCAGTGGTGGGAACATAAGAGTCCCTGGAGGCCAGGATAGGGACTAGGAATTGTCTGTTTAATTACTGGAGAAAGTTGAGAATGGGTTATTGTTTGTAGCACAAAGCATCTTAATGAGCGCAGAAGTAAAGTAACTTGGGCTGAAGATAGAATCTGAGAAGACCACTCTCTAATAGCAGGGCCTGCTTTGAGCCTTTGAATGGTCATTGTGCCCATTTAGTCTCCAAGGGACTCATCAGACCAAGCATCTGTTGCTGAGTTTTTATAGTTTTGAATAATCAAAATTCAGTATAACTATACACACATACATATATGTATGTATATACATATGATATTGAGAAAGTACCTATTTTTTCCTTTTGGACTAAGAAATTAAGTATTGTTTTAAGTCAAAAATAAATGTTGCATCTATTTTATCATATGCTTTTGCAGCCTCTGTTGAGATGACATCATGTGTTTTTCCTCCTTTGGTCTATTAATATGGAGAATTATATGAACAGATTTCCTGTTACTGAATCATCCTTGGATTTCTGGAATAAGCCCAACTTGGTCATGGTATATTATTTGTTTAATATGTTGCTGAACTCAACTTGCTGATATTTTCTTTAGCATTTTTACATCGGTACTTATAAGAGAAATGATATAGGTTTCTTTTCTGATGTTCTCTTAATTTATTTTTGTTGTTGCATTAGTGTCTTTGTAAAAAGAATTGGGATGTTTTCCTCTCTGGGATTGTTTAAATAGTGTCATGATTTTCTTTCCTTGAAGGTTTGAAATAATTAAGTTTTAATGGCTAACACAATCCACTCACCTTAAAAAATTAATTATAATTTATGACTTTCCAGTTATGTCCATAGGCTTGCATAATTGTTAAACAGGTGTAGCTCTAGCATTTATTATGTGTAGTTCTGTATTCTGATTTTCCTCCTTAACCTAATGTCAGATGTTTTTCCACATGCTGTAGTCTTTTTAATGGATAGGTATTTTTCCATTGTGTAGATAGAGCATACTTTAATATTTTCCTATCCTTGTGTGAGTAGGATGTTTCCTATCCTTGTGTGAGTAGGATGTTACTATTTTTATAAAATAATGCTGTAGTAAATATATTTTGCATGTATTGTATCCTCATTTAAATTCTTTTCCTTTAAGATAAATTGCCAGGAATGGGAAGGTAGAAAACTTTCTATGACCTTTAACACATATGGGCAAATTATTTTCCATAAGATTTGTGTCAATTTGCATGGGCTGTAGAATTTGGGTACATTATTTGCATAACATCATTGTCGGTATTGGGTGTTATTTTAATATATTTTTCTGTTATTAGGTATAAAATGGCACCATAAACATCTTCTAGTCCCCAGTCTCAAGGGTGGGGAAAGGAAGAGGAGAACTTTCCTTTAAATGCTGCCCATCCCGTTGAGACTTGGGAGTTGATTTTGTCACTGTCATTTCCCAGGTGTAGAAAGAGTTAGGCCTGAGCTCTGAATGGGTTCCCAGTCCCAACTATTGGCTGCGTTGTACTAACTAAAGCTAAGTCCCAGAACTCAGACGTTGTCACCTTTTTTGTTTTGCTCTTTAGTTAATGTTGATTAAGTTCTTATAATAGACTAAGCACAGTGCCTTAACTGTATTTGCTTCCAGTTTGTTACCAAGCAAGACACAATGGCTGGGAACATGAGATTCTATAGGCGGATGGTGCAAGAGCCTGCCCTTTTAAAGATGAAAGAGCTACCTTGTAAAGATAAAATGCTTTCCATCTTTACTTCCTCACTGACTCTCTTGATTTTGTGACTATGTACACAGATCACTGTCTTCTGAGTATTTAGGTAGCTAGCTTAGGGAGGGGAGAGAAATCTTGGCTCTTCAAAACTGTGCTTGTGGTTCTTGCCTAGTTAATTTGTAAAAAGCAAAACACGACTTGCCACCTTAGCAGAGAAGACAGTCTTATTTTTGTGAAATCAAAGTACTTTGTAACCATGACGAATTTCCAATGTTAATAAACTGTCCCCAGGGAGAGGTTCTGATTGCAAAAGCCTCCCATAGAATAATCGAGCTCTCTTTTTCTCAAGCTGGGATGCTCACACCGGTGGCGTCTCCAGCCAGGAGGCTGATCTCACCCGCCTTGCCAGGGACTCGGAGGAGGAGTAATTGGAGAGCAGAAGTCAGTCAAGACCATTTCTATGGTTTTTAGTTTTAAAAGTGAACTGGGACATTCAGAAATATAAAATACTCTTCATAGTGAGGAAAGGAAGCAAATGGAAGAGTCTGGAAACCAGATTTGTGCTCTGAAGTGAGGAAAGTGAAAGAGGGTACAGAGAGGGGGAAGGAGTGGGTTCTTAGATAAAAGTTGGTTTTGAGTGACACGCTAAAAACTGGTAATTTTTTGAAACAGAAGCATGTCAGAGTTGCTATTTCTCTCCCTCTAGTATATGAATATACCGTTGTTTAATAAATATTTATTGAACATGTAGACATTCTTAGTTGTGTATTTGATCCTGGGAGTACTAAATCAAGATTTTGTCCCTAGCTTTAAGTTAATTGTGTTTAATGTGAAAAAAAAAATTACATGAACTTAAAAATGGTGATTGTTAGGTCAAGGCGCTGTGGGATCCCTGAGGAGATAAACACTTGGGTCTAAATTAGTAGGTATTAAGTTACAGAGCTCTGTATTCGACTTTTTGCCCCTTTTCTTTACTCCACATAATTCCTGGAAGATCTTGTTCATCCCAAACCATTTCTACCACCCCAGTGTGCAAACAAAACAGTTGTTTTCTTTCTTGCCCCAACCTCTTTTTGGAGTGCAGACCTACTTTTCTACCTGTGAGTAATCTCTACTGTACTGTCTGGCAAATCTTTCAAAGTCAACAGAGTGCACTCACCTGCTCCCAAACCTCTTCCCCGAAACTCCCCTACTGGCCAATAGTACAACTGTCTATCCCATCAGCAAAGCCAGACAAGCCACTGGAGATGTGTCCTCCTCCATCATCCTTTATAACTAGATTCTGTCAAGTGTCAACCTCCCAGATAGATTTTGATTGCTCTTTCTCCTCATTTTTTTTTTTTTTTTTTTTTGAGACAGGGTCTCGCTGCGTTGCCCAGGCTGGAGTGCAGTGGCATGGTCATGACTCACTACAGCCTCAAACTCCTGGGCCCAAGCATTCCTCTCACCTCTGCCTCAGCTTCCCAAGTAGCTGGGACTACAGGCATGTGCCACCATAGCTGACTAATTTTTGTATATTTTGTAGAGATAGGGTCTCACTATGTTGCCCAGGCTGGTCTTGAACTCCTGGGCTCATGCAGTCCACCTGCCTCAGCCTCCCAAAGTGCTGGGATTATAGGCCTGAGTCACAGTGTCTGGTCTCTCTCCTCTTATCCACAGTTCCATCGTCTTCTCAGAATTTCTCCCCTCATTAACTCAGTGGTCTCATGTCTGGTCACTGAGTCTCAATCTCACCTTCTGATTCCTATCACATACAAACTTTAGTTTTCAGGATTGGAAGGATTTGTTTAAAATTCCTATCTGAAGGGCAGGTGCAGTGGCTCATGCCTGTAATCCCAGCACTTTGGGAGGCTGAGGCAGGTGGATCATGAGGTCAGGAGTTCAGGACCAGCCTGGCCAACGTAGTGAAACCCCGTCTCTAATAAAAATAAAAAAATTAGCCAGGCATGATGGCAGGCACCTGTAATCCCAGCTATTCGGGAGGCTGAGGCAGGAGAATCGCTTGAACCCGGGAGGCAGAGGTTGCAGTGAGCCGAGATCACGCCATTGCACTCCAGCCTGGGCGACAGTGCGAGACTCTGTCTCCAAATAAATAAATAAATAAATAAATACATACATACATACATACATAAAACTCCTATCTGATCATTTCACTCCTCTGAGTAAGATCCTTAATGTCTTCCCAGCAGAACCGGACCCTGCTCACCTCTGATGTGCGCTTCCTCTCCTATTACTTCTCCCTGTGCCCAAATGACTTTCAGTTCCTGAACTTTCTGGGTTACCCCTTACTTCTGAGCCTTTAAACATGTGCAGAATGCCCTTTTCTTTCTCTTGGCGTATTTACTTCCCAGCTCTTCACATGCTCAGAGGATGTTTCATCCCTGAAAGCTTTCTCTGCCCCCTCCAGGCTTGTTTAAGTGCCCTTCTAACCCGTAGCTCCCTACACAAATCTCTATCATGGCATTTATAATTGTTGTAATTGTTGGCTTATTTTTCAGCTGTTTCTTTAGACGAAGAGCTCCTGAATGATAGGGACTTTTAGTATGTTTTACACCTCTATCCCAGAACCTGGAATGGTGCTCGACAGATGACTATAGGATGAATGTTGCTGAAAGAGGCAATTAAATCCTTACTCAATGAATATGGTCAAGAATCTAGGACCTAGCAAATTATATTCTAATAGATCTTATAGAAATGACAACAAAACTATTTTTGTGAACTTTCAGAAGCGTGGAGGGCAGCAGTAGTGCCAAGAGATCAATGAATGTTGCCCAAATTAAAAAAAAAATCAGAAGATGAGTTGTTGAAATTACAAAGGTAACCCTGAAAGGTATATATTACTTAGGAAGGCAATATTCATTGGCAGTCAACATGAGCTCTCCAAAACGTCATGTCAAACTAAAAAAAAAAAAAAAATTTTTTTTTTTTTTGAGACAGAGTTTTGCCCTGTCACCCAGACTGGAGTGCAGTGGTGTGATCACAGTTCACTGTGGCCTCAACCTCCCAGGCGCAAGTGATCCTCCCATCTCAGCCTTCCTAGTAGGCTGGGACCACAGGCATGCACTACCTAATTTTTTAATCTTTTGTAGAGATAAGGTCTCACTATGTTGCTTAGGCTGGTCTTAAACTCCTGGGCTGAAGTGATGCTCCCACCTTGGCCTCCCAAAGGGCTGAGATTACAGGTATTAGCCACTGTGCTGGGCCAAAAAATTTTTTTTGAGACGTTTATGAAGCCATTAGATAAGAAGGATATAGTGCCTCTTGATTTCAGAAAAATGTATAAAATATCTTATACTTTTTTTGGCACAATGGAGGAGAGGGCCAACGTACATGGGGTCACTACTGATACTCCAGGGGCTCTGTCTGTGGCACTGATACGGTTTGGATTTGTGACCCCACCCAAATCTCATGTCGAATTGTAATCCCCTCTGTTGGAAGTTGGACCTGGTGGGAGGTGATTGGATCATGGGGGTGGATTTTCCCCCAGGTGCTATTCTTTTTTTTTTTGAGACACAGTTTCACTCTTGTCACCCAGGCTGGAGTGCAATGGCGCCATCTCGGCTCACCGCAACCTCCTCCTCCTAGGTTCAAGCAATTCTCCTGCCTCAGCCTCCCAAGTAGCTGGGATTACAGGCATGTGCCACCATGACCAGCTAATTTTGTATTTTTAGTAGAGATGAGGTTTCTCCATGTTGGTCAGGCTGATCTCGAACTCCCGACCTCAGGTGATCTGCCCACCTTGGCCTCCCAAAGTGCTGGGATTACAGGTGTGAGCCACCACGTCCAGCCCCCAGGTGCTATTCTTGTGATAGAGTTCTCATGAGATCTGGTTGTTTAAAAGTGTGAGACACTTCCCTCCTCTCTCTCTTTCTCCTGCTCCAGCCATGTAAGATGTGCCTGCTTCCCCTTCACCTTCTACCGTGATTGTAAGTTTCCTAAGGCCTCCCCAGCCATGCTTCCTGTACAGCCTGTGGAACCATGAGCCAATTAAACCTCTTCTCTTTATGAATTACCCAGACTTAGGTATTTCTTTATATCAGTATGAGAACAGACAAATTCAGGCCAGATCTATTGTGACCAGCCCTTTCCCTTTTCCCCTTGAAATTCTTCAGGAAGGGGGGGCCATTGGCAAGTTTTTTTGTTTTTTTTTTTTTTTAGTTGGATGAAGGAGAAAATATTCTGCTTGGGGTTCAAAAAAGGTGTTATATATGTGCACATTTGCTTTGTTTCCTTTTTCTCTCCTTGACCATCTGAGGACATGATAAGGGCCTAGGTGAGAACTTTGGGTAGAATAAAGGAAAAGATTATAAAAACTTATTTATTTACTTATTTTTACATTTTTTATTTCCATAGGTTATAGGGGATCAGGTGGTATTTGGTTACATAAGTTCTTTAGTGGTGATTTGTGAGATTTTGGTGCACCCATTACCCAAGCGTATACACTGCACCCAGTTTGTAGTCTTTTATCCCTCACTCCCTTCCCATCCTTTCTCCCTAAGTTCCTAAAGTCCATTGCGTCATTCTTATGCCCTTGTGTCCTCATAGCTTAGCTCCCACTTATGAGTGAGAATATACGATATTTGGTTTTCCATTCCTGAGTTACTTCACTTAGAAGAATAGTCTCCAATCTCATCCTGGTTGCTAGGAATGCCATTAATTCATTCCTTTTTATGTCTGAGTAGTAGTTCATCTTATATATATACCACAGTTTATCCACTTGTTGACTGACGTGCATTTGGGTTCGTTTCACATTTTTGCAATTGCGAATTGTACTGCTATAAATATGTGTGTGCAAGCATATTTTTTGCATAATGACTTCTTTTCCTCTGGGTAGATACCCAGTAGTGGGATTGCTGGATCCAATGGTAGTTCTACTTTTAGTTCTTTAAGGAATCTCCACACTGTTTTCCATAGTGATTGTATTAGTTTACATTCCCACCAGCAGTGTAAAAGTGTTCCCTGTTCAATGCATCCATGCCAGCATCTGTTATTTTTTAATTTTTTGATTATGGCCATTCTTGCAGGAGTAAGGTGGTATTGCATTGTGGTTTTGATTTGCATTTCCCTGATCATTAGTGATGTTGAGCATTTTTTCATATGTTTGTTGGCCATTTGTATATCTTCTTTTGAGAATTGTTTATTCATGTCCTTAGCCCACTTTTTGATGGGATTGTTTGTTTTTTTCTTGCTAATTGGTTTGAGTTCATTATAGATTCTGAAGATTAGTCCTTTGTCAGATGTGTAGATTGTGAAGATTTTCTCCTACTCTGTGGGTTGTCTGTTTACTCTGCTGACTGTTCCTTTTGCCATGCAAAAGCTCTTTAGTTTAATTAAGTTCCAGCTATTAATCTGTGTTTTTACTGCATTTGCTTTTGGGCTCTTGGTCATGAAATCTTTGCCTAAGCCAATATCTAGAAGGGAGTTTCTGATGTTATCTTCCAGAATTTTTATAGTTTCAGGTCTTAGGTTTAGTTCCTATATCTACCTTGTGCTGATTTTTGTATAAGATGAGAGATGAGGATCTGATTTCATTCTCGTACATGTGGCTTGCCAGTTATGCCAGCACCATTTGTTGAATAGGGTGTCCTTTCCCCACTTTATGTTTTTGTTTGCTTTGTCAAAGATCAGTTGGCTGTAAGTATTTGGGTTTATTTCTGGGTTCTCTATTCTATTCCATTGGTGTATGTACCTGTTTTTGTACCAGTACCATGCTGTTTTGGTGACTATGGCCTTATAGTATAGTTTGAAATCAGGTAATATGATGCCTCCAGATTTGTTCTTTTTGCTTAGTCTTCCTTCAGCTATGTGGGCTCTTTTTTGGTTCCATATGAATTTTAGGATGGTTTTTGCTAGTTCTGTGAAGAATGGTGGTGGCATTTTGATGGGAATTGCATTGAATTTGTAGATTGCTTTTGGCAGTATGGTCATTTTCATGATATTTATTCTACCCATCCATGAACATGGGATGTGTTTCCATTTGTTCGTGTCATCTATGATTTCTTTCAGCAGTGTTTTGTAGTTTTCCTTGTAGAGGTCTTTCATCTTTCACCTCCTTGGTTAGGTATATTCCTAAGTTTTTTTTTTTTTTTTTTTTGCAGCTATTGTAAAAGAGGTTGAGTTCTGATTTGATTCTCAGCTTGGTTGCTGTTGGTGTATAGGAGAGCTACTGATTTGTGTATGTTAATTTTGCATCTGGAAACTTTGCTGAATTCTCTTATCAGTTCTAGGAGCTTTTTGGAGGCGTCTTTAGGGTTTTCTAAATATACAATCATATCAGCAAATAGCAACAGCTTGACTTCCTCTTTACCGATTTGGATGCCCTTTATTTCTTTATTTTGTCTGACTGCTCTGGCTAGGAATTCCAGTGCTGTGTTGAAGAGAAGTGGTAAGAGTGGGTATCCTTGTCTTGTTCCGGTTCTCAGAGGAAATGCTTTCAATTTTTCTCTATTCAGTATTATGTTGGCTGTGGGTTTGTCATAGATTGCTTTCATTACATTGAGGTATGTCCCTTGTATGCCGATTTTGCTGAGAGTTTTAATTATAAAGGGATGCTGGATTTTGTTGAATGCTTTTTCCGCATCTATTGAGATAATCATGTGATTTTTATTTTAATTATGTTTAAGGGGTGTATCACATTTATTGACTTGCATATTAAACCATCCCTACATCCCTGGAATGAAGCCCACTTGATCATGATAGATTATGTTTTTGATACGTTGTTGGATTCAGTTAGCTAATATTTTGTTAGGGATTTTTGCATCTATGTTCATCAGGGATATTGGTTTATAGTTTTCTTTTTTGGTTATGTGCTTTCCTGGTTTTGGTATTAGGGTGATAGTGGCTTCATAGAATGATTTAGAGAGGATTCCCTCTTTCTCTATCTTGTGGAATAGTGTCAGTAGGATTGGTAAATTATTCTTTGAATGTCTGGTAGGATTTTGCCGTGAATCTGTCTGGCCTGGAATTTTTTTGTTGGCCATTTTTAAATTACCACTTCAATCTTGCTGCTTGTTATTGGTCTGTTCAGCGTATCTAATTCTTCCTGATTTAAGCGAGGAGGGTTGTGTCTTTCCAGGAATTTATCTATCTTCTCTAGGTTATCTAGTTTTATGTGCATAAAGGTGTTCATAGTAGCCTTGAGTGATCTTTCGTATTTCTGTGGTGTCAGTTGTAGTATCTCCCATTTTGTTTCTAATTGAGCTTATATGGATTTTCTCTCTTCTCTTCTTGGTTAATCTTGTCTCTCAATTTTATTTATCTTTTCAAAGAACCAGCTTTTTAATTTATGTTTTGTATTTTTTTTTGTTTAAATTTCATTTATTTCTGTCTGATCTTGGTTATTTACTTTCTTCTGCTGGGTTTGGGTTTGGTTTGTTCTTTTTGCTCTAGTTCCTTGACGTGTGACCTTAGATTTTCTGTTTATGCCCTTTCAGACTTTTTGATGTAGGATTTAGGGCTTTGAACTTTCCTCTTAGCACTGCCTTTGCTGTATCTCAGAGTTTTGATAGGTTGTATCACTATTGTCATTCAGTTTGAATAATTTTTAAATTTCCATCTTGATTTCACCATTCACTCATTGATCATTCAGGAGCAGGTTATTTAATTTCCATGGATTTGCATGGTTTTGAAGGTTCCTTTTGGAATTGATTTCCAGTTTTATTCCACTGAGGTCTGAGAGAGTGCTTGATATAATTTCAGTTTTCTTAAACTTATTGAGGCTTGTTTTGTGGTCTATTGTTTGCTCTATCTTGGAGAATGTTTCATGTACTGATGAATAGAATGTATATTCTGCAGTTGTTGGGTAGGATGTTCTGTAAATATCTGTTAAGTCAATTTGTTTTAGGTTTTAGTTTAAATCCATTGTTTCTTTGTTTACTTTCTGTCTTGATGGCCTGTCTAGTGCTGTCAGTGGAGTATTGAAGTCCCCCACTTTATCGTGTGCTCTCTCTCTCACTTCTTAGGCCTAGTAATAATTGTTTTATAAATTTGGGAGCTCCAGTGTTAGGTACATATATATTTAAGATTGTAATATTTTCCTGTTGGACTAGTCCTTCTTTTTTTTTTTTTGAGACAGAGTCTTGCTCTGTTGCCCAGGCTGGACTGCAGTGGCATGATCTCGGCTCACTGCAAGCTCTGCTTCCCAGGTTCATGCCATTCTCCTGCCTCAGCCTCCCAAGTAGCTGGGACTACAGGCACCCACCACCACACCCGGCTAATTTTTTGTGTTTTTTTTAGTAGAGACAGGATTTCACCATGTTAGCCAGGATTGTCTCGATCTCCTGACCTCATGATCCGCCCACCTTGGCTCCCAAAGTTGGACTGGTCCTTTTATCATTATATAATGTCCCTCTTTGTCTCTTTTAAGTGCTGTTGCTTTAAAGTTTGTTTTATCTGATATAAGAATAGCTACTCCTGCTCACTTTTGGTGTCCATTTGCATGGAATGTATTTTTCCACCCCTTTACCTTAAGTTTATGTGAGTTCTTATGTGTTAGGTGAGTCTCTCAAAAGCCGCAGATAGTTGGTTGATGAATTGTTATCCATTCTACCATTCTGCATCTTTTAAGTGGAGCATTTAGGCCATTTACATTCAATGTTAGTATAGAGATGTGAGGTACTATTCCATTCATCATGCTACTTGTTGCCTGTATACCTTTTTTTTCTTTAATTGTATTTTTGTTTTATAGGTCCTGTGTGATTTATACTTTAAAGAGGTTCTGTTTTGATGTGTTTCCAGGATTCGTTTCAAGATTTAGAGCTCCTTTTAGCAATTCTTGTAGTGCTGGCTTGGTAGTGGGGAATTCTCTCAGCATTTGTTTGTCTGAAAAAGACTGTATCTTTCCTTCATTTATGAAGCTTAATTTCACTGCATACAAGATTTTTGGCTGATAATTGTTTTGTTTTAAGGAGGCTGAAGATAGGGCCCCAATCCGTTCTAGCTTGTAGGGTTTCTGCTGAGAAATCTGCTGTTGATCTGATAGGTTTTCCTTTATAGGTTACCTGATGCTTTTGCCCCACAGCTCTTAACATTCTTTCCTTTGTTTTGACTTTAGATAAACTGATGAGTATGTGCATAGGTGATGATCTTTTTGCAATGAATTTCCCAGGTGTTCTTTGAGCTTCTTGCGTTTGGATGTCTAGGTCTCTAGCAAGGCTGGGGAAGTTTTCCTCAATTATTCTCCCAAATATGTTTTCCAAACTTTTAGATTTCTCTTCTTCCTCAGGAGTACCAGTAAGTCTTAGGTTTGGTCATTTAACATAATCCCAGACTTCTTGGAGGCTTTGTTCTTATTTTTGTATTCATTATTCTTTGTCTTTGTTGGATTGGGTTAATTCAAAAACCTTGTCTTTGAGCTCTGTGGTTCTTTCTTCTGCTTGTTCAATTCTATCGCTGAGACTTTCCAAAGCATTTTTTTTTTGCATTTCTATAAGTGCGTCTATTGTTTCCTGAAGTTTTGATTGTTTTTTATTTATGCTATCTATTTCACTGAAGATTTGTCTCCTCATGTATCATTTTTTTTTTTATTTCCTTAAATTGGGTGTCACTTTTCTCTGGTGCCTCCTTGATTAGCTTAATAACTGACCTTCTGAATTCTTTTTCAGATAAATCAGAGATTTTTTTTCTTGGTATGGATCAATTGCTGGTGAGCTAGTATGATTTTTTGGGGATGTTAAAGAACCTTGTTTTGTCATGTTACCAGAGTTGGTTTTCTGGTTCCTTCTCATTTGGGTAGGCTCTGTCAGAGGGAAGGTCTAGGGCTGAAGGCTGTTGTTCAGATTCTTTCATCCTACAGGATGTTCCCTTGATGTAGTATTCTCCTAGTTTTCCTAGGGATGTGTCTTCCTGAGAGCCAAGCTGTAGTGATTGCTATCTCTCTTCTGGATCGAGCCACTAGCATGTCTACCAGGCTCTGGGTTGGTACTGTGGGTTGTCTGCACAGAGCCCTGTGATGTGAACCATCTGTGGGTCTCTCAGCTGTGGATATGAGCACCTGCTCTTGTGGAGGTGGCAGAGGGATGAAATGGACTCTGTGAGGGTCTTTAGTTTTGGTTGTTTAATGTGCTATTTTTGTGCTGGTTGGCCTCCTGCCAGAAGGCGGTGCTTTCAAGAGAATATCAGCTGTGGTAGTATGGGGAGGATCAGGTGGTGGGCAGGGCCCTAAAACTCCCAAGAATTTATGCCCTTTGTCTTCAGCTACCAGAGTGGGTAGCGAAGGACCATCAGGTGGGGGCAGGGCTAGGCGTGTCTGAGCTCAAACTCTCGTTGGGTGGGTCTTGCTGAGGCTGGTGTGGTTCCCAGGTCAATGGAGTTATGTTCCCAGGAGGATTATGGCTACCTCTGCTGTGTCATGCAGGTTGTCAGGGAAGTTGGGGAAAGATGGCAGCCACAGGCCTCACCCAGCTCCTGTGCAATCCAAAAGGCCGATCTCACTCCCACCATGCCCCTTGCAACAGCACTGAGTCTGTTTCCAGGCAGTGGGTGAGCAGGGCTGAGAACTTGCCCCAGGTTACCCGCCTCCCAGCGCAAAAGCAAGTAGGGCTTTCGTCCTTCCCTGCCTGTGGAGTCTGTACCCCGGATTCAAGCCCACCCCTGAGTTCTGGCCAGGAGACTTCTCATTTGGTTGGAATTGCTACAAAGTTCATCTGGAGGTTTCCTTCTCCCTGTGGCCTTTTCCCAGTGCCTCTGGCAGCCCTCCCCAAGTACTCCTGTGAGACAAGGCAGAAATTGCTTCTTAGAGGATCCAGAGAGCTCACTGGGCTTTTCCCGCTGCTTCCTCTACCCATGTATTTCGCTGGGCTCTCTAAATTGACTCAGCTCCAGGTAAGGTGAGAATCTTCTCCCATAATCTAGGCCTTCGGATTCCCCAATGAGGGTGTGTGTTTGGGGGTAGACGATCCCCCTTTCCCACTTCCACAGTTTGGACACTCACAGTATTTGGGATGTCTCTTGGGTCCTGCAGGAGCAATACACTTCCTTCAGAGGGCCTGTGGGTTCTCTCAGCTTTCCTGATGTATTCCTGCAGTAGTTCTAGAGCAAAAGTTTATGACGCGAGACTCCACATGATGCTCTGTCTGAGTAGGAACTGCAATCTAGTCCTGCCTCCTGTCCGCCACGATCCTCCCTCTTCTCAAGATTATAAAAACTTCTATCTCCCTCTCTCATCTTTACTTAAAAACATGTCAAATCTTTTAGCACAAAAATATATTACATGGTTAAAAAGTCAAATACTATACCAAGAGTTACAATAAAAAATGGCATTCTCTTGCTCAACCTTCCCCTCTCCTCCAGGTACAGCTATCCTGGGGCAACCATTTTCAACTCTTTTTGGCTGTTTCTTTTGGAATTTACTTCTCCATTCCCAAGTAATATGCCTATACTGCTATTTATCGATTTATAAATGTTAGGCTTTATTTGTTGACTTCCTATTATGGAAGATGAACGAGCAGTATAAGCTAAGACCTGGTGATAGAATAGGTCACCAGCCCATTTCCCCTTTCCCCATCCTTCAAATGCAGTTACCCTGCTGCTCCAGTTTAGTTTTGCTGCTCTTTAGACCTACTATACAGCTATTATTTCTGGACTTCAACTGTTTTCTGCATTGGGTCCCTGATTCCTATATTAGATAGTTGCTTCTTCTTTTATATACTTCCTTGTTTACATTATGTGGTAGCTTCCTGAGAAAGGGTGTGTGGAGTATACAATTTTTGAGATCTCTCATGTCTGTATTTTTTTTTTATTCTACTCTCATGCTTGACTGAAGGTTTGGTTGGGTATAGAATTTGGAGATAAAAATCATTTTCATTAGAATTTGAAGGCATTGCTCCATAGAAATGTGAAGAAGCTATGGTGGGAACAATAATTGTGTGTGCACCAATTTATTTCATCTTCTTGGGTAGACAGGACAACTTTATTCCCTAGCCTTATTTGCAGTTAGGTCAGAGCCGTAAGACTTAGTTATGGCCAATGTAATGTGGGTGAAAATGATGTACCCACTTTCAGGTTTACACAATTCTCCAGGCTCCCTCTTTCCCTTCCATGGTGGTTTTGTGGGTAACATCTTGAAGATGGTGGCACTACAAGACAGGTCGTTGGTCTCTTAATGATTGCTTAATGAAATTGATGAAGGAGAGATCCATTTTAGTGCCTTGTCGTTCTGCTTGCCTTATAAAACTCATTCTCAAGGTAGCAGCAATTTTCCTAAAGTCTGGTAAGCCTGTTACATGGCTGTTTTCAATAACATGGCTGGGGCACATTCATAAATTCTTATTTTTATTAAACTGACACTGGCTTCAAAGTTCATTATTATTTACTATTTTTGATTCCCTAAGGCCAATGCGAGTTGATGTGAGTCAAATTTCTTCCTTTCATAACATTTTTTTAGGGTGCTTATGATTTGATTCACTGCGTGGAGGCATTTGAATGCACAGTCATGGGATCATAAACTGTCAGGGCTGGAAGGGCGTTAAAGATGCTTTCATCCAGCCCCCTTGCTTTTCAGATAAAGACATTGTGGCCCAAAGATGGGTAGTGGTTGATTTTCCTACAGTCAACAATGCTCCTGGCAGTAATTGTTAGTGTTCAGAGGTAATAAGTAATTGTGTTCCTTTCTTTGCTCTGAGCTTGGAACTAATAGAAAAATAAGATGCAAGAATCTGACAGGAGGAGATAAAAATATTGGCTTTCTCATTGAATGAAGTTAAATGAGAGAGTATAGCTTGATATGTAGTCAAATGACCTTTGCCCTGAATTGAAGCTACACATTTGACAGACACTGGTGGTTATCTACCCTACAGCTATTCCTTGCTTTTATCCCTTGCCAGCAGATCTGGTCTCCAACTATAGAGGCTGAAAATGCCTGATACTGTTATTCTCAGCCTTCCTTGATATCTAGATCATGTGATTAAGGAGGAAATCTGCAGGAAACTTCTGTAAGATTTTTCCTCTTTTGAAAGAGAGATGCTTGGAACAAGATACCTTCCTCTCTTGATTCCCTTCCTTTTTGCTTTAGCTGTTGCTGTTTAGGACACTAAGGCTGGAGGTGGGGAGGCATGTCAACACGCTGAGGATGGTAGAACAGGAAAAAGGAAAACATCTGGGTCCTTGACGACATTGTAGAGAAGCAACACCAATGGCAGATCTCCCTGACTCTGGGCTTCTTGTTACTTAAACTAAAGTAAGTTTATGCCCCCTCAGTGGCTTGCACCTGTAACTTGCAGCCAAAACCATCCTAACAGATAAATCTTCCTGAATTTAAAAACCTCCAAAATGTTGAGTCACCGTGTTTATTTTCCAATCTCATCACTCAGATAATAGACTCAGGGTGGGAGTGTGGAGTAGAGAGACAGAGGCCACATGTATCCTGTCCAGACTTTTCCGTCTTGCCTGCCACGGAGAAGTGAGAATGGAAGATAATCACCCTGACCTCAGCCAATCCTATCATAATATTGGGGGAAAAAAAAGATTACATGGGAGTCTAAAAATAAAAGGGTCTTTTAATTTTTTCAATTGAGAAATTAGATCCATAATTTTATGTGATGAATGGAGTTGAACTGAGTGTGTGTGTGTGTTTCAATAGTATTTCTAAAACTTCATGCTCTTGGCTTAGTCTGCTGAAGGCCTTATCTATCTTCAAGGCAGTTCAGAAAATAGAGCATTAATAAGTGTTAGGCATGCCTGAAATGTGTATCTTGTTTCCAGAGCCCCGGACATGAACAATGCAAAAAGCAAGAATCTAGTTACTACATCTTTGAGGCACAGTAATTTCATTATGAAGTTTCCTTCTTTACTTTTTCCCCTGAGGGGAGAGGATTATTAAAATTAGGTCATTGCCCATTGGGCTGTCAGAAGAGCCCAAACTCCTTTATCCAAAGAAAGCTACAGAATGGCAGAAGTGATGGAAGCAAATAGCTGGCTGTCAATCAAATCTAATTTCCATACTCTCCACATTTCTTTGATGAGATATTTCAAGCTGCAAAGAGGGAAAATGTTTTTTTTCTCCCTGAAGTAATTGAAGTTAGTGTCATAACACCCAGCCAAACAGAGCAAAATGCCAAGAAGCAGATGTGTACACTGACCATTCACAAGGAGGAATTGGTTTAAATTGGTGGTGGGGTGAAAGTGATCAGGTTTAATGTCCTGTGATGGGAAAGAAGATAATAGGGAAGTGGTGCTGACCCAGCTGCCTGAGCCTAATGCTTCCAGGACCACTTGTTGCCTGGGTAAGCTCACACCCCCATGTGTGTGTCCCACACTGCACCAACACAAAGCTCTTGGTGTTTCATGATGGCATCTGCACTGGCCCACTGAGTTCTCATTTAGATATGGGAAGGGAACTCTTTTTGGATTGACTATTTGCTGTTCTGGAAATATTTGCCAAACTTTAATGGAGACTGACAAAGATATGAGTCAGGAGAAAATGAGAATAAGTGGTATTTAGTGTTCTCCACAATCATTTAGTCAGTCGTTTCCTTAAGTGTTTATTGGCTACTGTGTGCAGGCCTAGGGGATGTAAGAGTGGGCAGGAGAGTCATGGCGGGCATAGGTACTTGGAGCTAATGGTCTAATAGGGGCTAGAGACAAATGAACAATCACTGATGATGCAGTGTGAAAGGAACTGCTGTAGGGGAGGTACTTGATGAGAGCACATGGCCTGGGTGCCCACCTCAGACTTGGAGGATGAGGATCAGGGCGGGCTTCCAGAAGGAAGCAGCAGCTAAGCCAAGTGCTAGACGATGAGCAGAGGCAAAGCAGAGGCAGGAGTTGGGGAGATGGAAGGGTAAGTGTGAAGGCAGAGGAGAGCATCAGTAAGAGGTGTCTTCAAGGGCTCTGAATTAGGAAGGCTGGGTCAGTCACAAGGCATTTGGGAGATAGAACCACAGGATTGTGTGTGTGTGGTGGAGGTGGAATATCGGACAGGGAGGGATCTAGAACGAATCTCAGGTGGTATTGTTTACAGAGATGAAAAACAAGATGAATAGGATGGGAAAGAGCCTGGGGAGAAAGATAATGAACTTTGTTTGGGACATAATGAGGTTGAACTCTTTCTGTGACATCCAAATAAGGAGATCAAGTAGATAGTGAGGAAATCAATAAATAGTGTTAGATGTTTATGTGTTTAATATTCAGGCTGTTTCAGCTTTCTGTCCTGGGTCTAGTTTGTTTTCTATCCATGGCTTGTTAACCCAGAATCTTGAGTTTAAGGCTTATACATTACCCAGCTCTTAAGTCTCAAACTATATCTCTAATCTTTGGCCAGCATTTTGCAAAGGTGGATCACTGACTCCAAGAGACACTCAGGACCCAGGAGCCACAGACAGAAATGGGTCTTACATTAGTTGTTAAAATGCTGCTGTTCAGTACACTCACAGTTGTGATGGCTTCAAGATCTTATGTTGTATTTTCCATCCCTCCAGCCTGGGTTGCATTTTTTTTCAATCTTATTTTTCATTATAAAAGTCCTCCATCTTCTTGATTATATTAGTTTTTCTTTTCTGGACCTGATTACCATTCTGGCTTCATTGTTCATGAAATGTCAGGGTCATCTCTGCATAGGAGAAATTTCCATCTGTAAATCACTCTGATGCCGGCTCTTAGTGTTGTTAAGGTAAGAAGCAGTGACTGAGTGAGGCAAACAGGCATATTTCTAAAGACTGAGACTTTCAAATTCAGTAATTTGGTTCAGCAGATCAGAAATCATGGTTCTGGGTAAATGAGCATTTTGATAAGTTCAGAGAAAACATTCTCTTTTATGGACTTACTGCTTTAAGCTTTGAAATTTCACATGCATCAGCTGCATGGGCTCAGCTGGTGAGGACTCAGATATTTCTATAAGTTTGATCTAATGATCCCCTCACTTTAGGCCAAGGTTTCTCACTGGAGCAGTATAACAAAGTGGCTAAAGCAGCCTGCTACAGTGCAAATCAGTCAGCCAGAGCCAAATTTGAATCCCAGCTCCATCGCTGCTTAGCTGGAAAGCCATGGTTAATTTGTTTAACTTGTCAGAAAGGGTAGGTAATAAAACAGTTCATAGGTTTGTGGTGGTTATTGTTGTAAGAATTAATAGATATGCTACTTGAACAGGGTCTAGAAGGAGCTCAAATAATTACTTCTTGCCACTGGAAGCGAGCTCAAATAATTACTTCTTGCCACTGGAAGCATCGGCACTGTCCAATATGGTAGCCACCACATGTAGCTCTTGAAATGTGGCATTTTGGATGAGATGTGTGGCCAATTATATGTGCTATCATTGCCAACCGGATTCTTTCACCAAGGCTGGAGGAGTGCAGTGGCATGATCACAGCTCACTGCAGCCACGACCTCCTGGGCTCAAGGCATCCTTCCACCTCAGCCTCTCAAGTAGCTGGGACTACAGGCATGAGCCACCAAGCCCAGCTCATTTTTGTATTTTTTTTTTGTAGAGATAGGTTTTTGCCATGTCGCCCAGGCTGGTCTCAAACTCCTGAGCCCAAGCGATCCTCCCGCCTTGGCCTCCCAAAGTGCTAGGATTACAGGTGTAAGCCACTGCACCCAGCCAATGCCAACCAGATTCCAAAGACTTAATATAAAAAAAAGGATGTCAAAAGAGTGTAAATTATTTCATCAATAACTTTTTGTGTTGATTACATGTTGAAACATGGACATTTTAGGTAATGTTGGGTTAAATAAAATCTGTTTTATTTCTAGCAGTTATTACCTACTGATTATTTAAATTAATTTACCGTTTTTTTTTTTTTTACCTTTTTAAATGTGACTACTAGAAAATTTAACATTGCATATGTGACTTCTATCTTATTGGATACCTCTCCTTTAGACATAGAACTTAACACGAAGGGCTTTCAGTATCTGAAGTTGTAGGCAAAGTACTCGCCTAGGTCACCGTAGCAACCTCCCCAGCCAGTTTGTTTGCTCTGTCTTTCTCCTCACTATACCCTGGGAACCTTTCAGAGTGCCTGATCTGCATCCGACCTGCTGCTGCCATTCTTGGCCCTGGCTCTTCCTGAATATACTCTATGCTCAATCATGATGAAAGAAAAACTCATCACACCCTCATTCATGTGTTCAGTTATTCACTCAACAGTTTTTGATAATTAACTGTGAGCCAGGCAGTGTTCTAGGCATTGGAGAAATAGTGGTGAACAAGACTGACAAAGCCCTTGCTCTACATGTGGTGTCTTCTGCCTGGAATACATTTTCTTTCACACTATCTCTCTCTCTCCCACTACCCCCTCGATAACTAACTGGAATCACCTCTCGAGGAAGTCTCTCCTGACAACACTCCTCCCCACATCTTTTTTTTTTTTTTTTTTTTTTTTTGAGACAGAGTCTTGCTCTGTCGCCCAGGCTGGAGTATGGTGGTGTGATCTTGGCTCACTGCAACCTCCACTTCCTAGGTTCAAGCGATTCTCCTGCCTCAGCCTCCCTAGTAGCTGGGATTACAGATGCATGCCACCATGCCTGGCTAATTTTTATATTTTTAATAGAGACGGGGTTTGCCATGTTGACCAGGCTGGTCTCAAACTCCTGACCTCAGGTGATCCGCCCGCCTCAGCCTCCCAAAGTGCTGGGATTACGGGCATGAGCCACCATGCCCGGCCACCACACCTTAGTCTAAGCTCCTAGAGCCTCCTATTGTCATTTTTATCATAGGACTTACCACATTTACTGTTATGTCAATTTTCAAAAGTCAAATTTTTTATTTTGAGAAAATTGTAGATTCATATGCAGTTATAAGAATACAGAGAGACCCCTTATACCCCTTTCCCAGTCTCCCTCAATGATAACATCTTGCAAAACTGTTATACAATATTACAATGAGGGTATTGGCGTTGATACAATGACTGATCTGGTTCAGAGTTCCCATTTTACTTGTATTTGCATGCATGTGTGTGTTTAGTTCTGTGCAATTTTATCTTTCTTTTGTGTATCCACCACTGCAGTCAAGAGACAGAACATTTCCCATGGGGTGCAGTGGCTCATGCCTGTAATCCCAGCACTTTGGGAGGCTGAAGTGGGTGGATCACCTGAGGTCAGGAGTTCAAGACCAGCCTGGCCAACATGGTGAAACCCCATCTCTACTGAAAATACAAAAAATTAGCCAGGCGTGGTGGTGTGCACCTGTAATCCTAGCTACTTGGGAGGCTGAGGCAGGAGAATTGCTTGAACCCGGGAGGCGGAGGTTGCAGTGAGCCAAGATCCTGCCACTGCATTCCAGCCTGGGTGACAGAGTGAGATTCTGTCTCAAAAAAAAAAAAAAAAAAAAAAAGAGACAGAACATTTCCATCAGTGCAAAATTCTTCATGTCGTCTTTTTATAACATAACACTTCCTCCCCACCCCTGACCCTTACCTGACCCTTATTAACCCCTGGCAACCACTGGTCTAGTTTCCATTTCTATAACTTTGTTATTTCAAGAATGTTATGTAAATGGAATCATACAGTACATAGCCTTTCAGGATTAGCTTTTTTCCACTCAGCATAATTCTCTGGAGATCCATGTAAATTGTGTGTTTATTCCCTTTTATTGGTGAGTAATATTCCATGTTACAGATGTACTACAGTTTGTTTAACCATGCACCTGTTGAAGGGCCCTTGAGTTGTTTCCAGTTTGGGGCTATTATGAATAAAGCTGCTTTGAACATGTGTAGGTTTTTATGTGAATATAAATTTCCATTTCTCTGGAGTAAATGACCAAGGATGCAGTTTTTAGGTCCATATATGTTCGTTTATTTATCATCCTCATTAGACTATTGACACTTTGAGGACAGCTTGTTAGCTTCGTTCATATGTGCATCAAATGTTCTTTGTATGTATCTGACATATGGTAACACTCGATGATATGCTCAATAAAATACAGAATCCCAGAAAGAAGGAGGGACGGAGGGAGTAGGAAAAGGAAAGGAAGGAGGAAAGAAATCTTTGAGAACTGTCAGTTGTTAGCTCAGCCCCCACCCGCCCACCGCCTCCCAACATCATCATATTTTAATTTTTTTTAATAAACCCAGCGGCCCCAGTGTGAGACAGTAGTTGCTTAATACCTGTTAGTTAAATGATATAACACTCTGGCGAGTAGAACAGCTCTCCTCTCCCCTTCTCCATCCTCCCATCACTGGAGCGTAGGGATGGACACACACAGACACACGTGTGTATAGTCAGTGGCCAGGAGCCTAGGAATCTTTTCTGGAACAAAGTCAAGCACTAACAAATGAAGTGCTGTTGCTTCGAAGTTTAGCTAACAAAAACCTTGGCCTTGTCTGTATGACTGCCCCGGGAATTACAAATGAAGAGTTTGGGGACCCAGCAGCTTTGTGGACTCATTCCAGTGAGAATACAGGATGCACCTGAAATAAAGAATGCCTCTTTGTGACTCATTAAACTCTGCTCTGTTCCTCCCTATTAGGCATGTGTCTGCCATGCCCTGCAAAGCTGTGATATTCAAAAGTGGAAGAGTCAGGCGGAAATAAAAACATTTCACTTCAGTGCCTAAACCATGTGCCCCTTAATTTGAAATAAATCTGTGACAACTGACAGATAATTCTTTCAGACAGTTATGGAGAAAGGCTTGACTTGTCCTAGTAAATCAGACACAGGAGTCATTATTTTTAGTCTTGTTAAAAAAATGTTACCATAGCAACTGCACCATCATCTCGGGCAAATGTTATCTCTTTAAGTCAATAACATGAGGAGCTGACCCACAAACACCCAGTGCTTTGAAAGGAAGAAATGACTTTTCAACAAAATTAATTTCTTCCAAGTCTTCACTATTCATCTTCATTCATATGCCCAGAATTCCTCCCCTCTCCCCTGCGGAAAATAAGCCGTATTAAAAGCAACATACCACTTTATAAGATTCAAGGCTGACCTTTCTTCTATCATTAATTCTATTAGTTCCTTGAAACTCATAGCTTCATTTGTGGCTTTTTTTCCACCCATGGGAAGCATAATGCTAATTAATTTGACCCTTGGGCAGAGCATTGTGTCTTTTGAGAACACAGTGTGGAAAAACATACTAGAGCATGCACATCTTTTCTAAACTCTTAAGAGATGGTTTTAAGTGATGCAGCAAACAGCTTAGTTCCTGTGGGCTCTCATTTAATACCTGTGCAAGATAGTGGATGCTCAGTGAGCATTGGTTGGCTTAGCTGGTTTGACTCCCTATTTTGTCAGAACTGAAATTGAGTGTTTATGAAGATTTATTAATATATTGAAATTTGCAACTGTGATAAAGCTTTTACCCTCAAAATATGAGATATGGACTTTAAAAATTAAGCCTAACACTTGAGATTTTTTCTTCTACCGAAAACATGTTGTTAATTTTAGCGTCAGATTAAAGCACCCCACGTTGGCTGGGAAGGCAAGGTTGGTGCTTACCCATGTCCTGGTTTCAGAATGCTGGTGAGGTCTCATAGTCCTCAAAGACTTTCCTTCTTCTCTTCTCAGACTCACATTTTTTTTTTTCACCTCTAATACGTTCGAAATCAGGATATGCCTAACAATTGCTGGTGTGATATAATTTTTTATTGGCAGCTTTTTATTTATTAGTGGTACACATGATAATGATGCATTTCCAGGGAAGGAAAGAGAAACAACAATTATTGCCTGCTTATCATGTATCGAGCCCTGTGAGAAGTAATTTATAGACATTATTTTGTAGAATCCTCACATGACCCCTATAATGGAGGCATTTTCAATTTTGTAGGAAGCTGAGACTCAGGTGGGCTACTAGACTTGACCAAGATCATAAGTTGGCAAGTGTCAGAATCAAGATTTCAGCACAACGTATCTGATTTTACGGTTGTGTAACCTTCCGCACTCTCTCTCTGACTTGTCCTCAGCTTCTTGTGTTCATAAAGTAGTTTATAAATATTTAAATTCTGGAGCTGGGAAGGGCCTTAGGAGTCACAGGGTCCAACCCCACTGTGTTACAGATGAAGAAACTGAGGCTCAGAGAAGTGACTTGCTCAAGGTAGTCCCAAAGGAGATTGTGCCACTGATAATCAACATGGCTGCGGGAGGGAAGGGAGTATTTCCAGGCTCTGTCAGTGCCTTCATCTCCTGCACACAGTGTGCACCCCAGGATTTCCCCACGTGGGACTGCCTTCCCTGGACCAGGCCTCAGTTTCTCAGTCACCCCTTTGAGGCACTAACACTTGACTCCTTCCTCTAGAGTCACGATCCCCCTGGAATTCAAGATGATTGCTCACGTACACCACTTCTCTTTTCTTTCTGCCCCTAGTGAACCTATATCTTGTGCCTCACCCTCCAAGGTGACAATAAATCCATGTGAAAATGATCATGGAACAAAAGGAGAGAAGATTCTCCAGAGTCTATCCTTGGAGTCATTACTTATATGTTTCTTTGCTACCTCAAGAGAGGGACTTTAATGGTGGGAATTTCAACGTGGATTGAAGGGAAGGTGGCAGGCACATGCACACTATGGTGCAGAGATATCCTGTAGGTAGCAGGGCATTAATTAGCCTTTGAAGTCACACTACAAACTCTCACTCTGTCCACAGAGAGGTGCGACATGGCCTAGATTGCAAAAGGTGGCATCCATACACCATTCTCCTTTCCTACACCCAGGATGAAGCTGATGGGCCACTGCCCTTTGCCTTTAGAATGATTTCAGCTGCCTTCTTTAACGCAACATTCCAGGTAGCCTCTTCCCATTAACTGTAGTTGGTTACAGGGATGAAATAGACCCATTTGCCTTTCCCAGTATTGTTGAAGGGTTTGGAAGTAGGCAGGTTACGAAACGATTGAGTTTCTATTTCTTCCAATGTAAAAACGAGAAAATAATAATTGACTTAAAGAATTGTTGTAAGGTCTAGAGATAACATGTAAGAGCACAGCAGGTTCCATGGCACCATGGTAGATGCTTAGTGACTATAAATTGTCATTCTTATAAAGTTAATGCTGACAGGGTGGAATGCATGATGCCACATCTCTGCATTATAAAGAAGTTGGGGATTGTGAAAGAAAGATGCTCTTGGCCTTTGTAATCTGTCTTTATTTTGTGACTCTGCAGACACAAGTGTGTATGTTTCAGTTCTTAAAGGGTTGGGCAGCCGTCTTCAGAAACAGCCCAGGATGGCAGCTCACTGCCGATTGGCTAGCTCTTGGCCAGCAAGTTAGGAAGATCAGGCCAGCTGAGCAGTCCGTCCCCAGAGTACTCCAGTTACAGGCTGAAGGGCTGAAGAAAGTCCTTTTTCCAAGCCTAGTTCAATTTTCTATAAAACATGTATAATAATTCTGCTCTAGAGAGAGGGGTGGTAAATTGATGGACTCAATGGGCATTTTTATCTGTTTTGAAAGTGAAATCTACAATGAGCAGTACATTTATTTAAAGAACACTTTTCTTTGCAGAAAATGGAAATGGTTTAACTTCTTTACTTCGTTTCACTAGTTAGTTAGTGTGCATCTTCAATGTCTCTGCCTATGTCATTATCTACTATGATATCGAAACTCCTAAGGGCAAAGATGATGTTTGCTTCATTTACTTTTTAGAGCACCCAGAAAAATGCCATGAACAAGTACATTTTTAATCCACTCATATGCTGTTATTGTAGATTGAAATATAAACCATATCCCATACTCATAAAAAATATTTTGTTCTTATTTGAATCATTTAAGACCAAAAATCTGGTAAAATGTCTCTATCAGAGCAGCACTGAATGTCCTTATAGTCAGAACAAATGCATACCTATTGGTTTATTTTAATTTTAAAACATTGATATTGACTGACTCTTTATTACATAAGTCTGCCCAATGTAGAACATGTGAAAAATGCTGAAAACCATATAAAGGAAATGAAAAGTTTTCTTTAATTCTCATGCTGGAATATAATCACTTGGAACATCTCGGTATTTTTTTCCTAAATGATTCATTTTAAGGTGTTATTAATATCATCTAATTCTTAGCTAATTTTAAGACTTTCGACATGTTTCTTCTCACTGTGATTTCCATCTTTTCAGGTAGTGATCCTGCATTCTTTCCAGCAAGAATTATTGTTTTGTTATTTTTCAGTGTATTGAAACATGTTGTCGGTTAAAGGAAAGGGTTTGCCATGAGCTGCCAGTCACTTACCCCTGTTTCAAAGGAAACTTGTGGTTACCATGAAGGAAAATTTAATCCATCTGCCACAATGCATTTGTTCTCCTGAGAACCAGGTGGAACTACCTCTGACTATTTCCTTAGGATTATGCCACCCACCAAGGTAACCTTCTGTTTCAGTAGGTGATGTTGAGAAACAAAACAACACCCTTTAAGTTAATCAGTTTTGGAAAATAGAGACTGGCTTTCTATTCCATGGCTTTGATGTGTTTAGTAGTTCCTGTAAGGATCTGCCTCTCTTTTGTTTTGATTGACAAGACCTTTCCTATATATTTGAGCAGTCAAGCAGCCCAGTAACAGAAGGTAGAGACATTTACCCAGAGCAAACTTCTATCATTCTTTGTGACTTCCTGAAATCTTAGTGCAAGTTTCAGCTCTAAAAGAAGAGTGGGCTCCTGCAAGATTAGGTAAGTGCTTCTCCATATCTGTAACCTCGTTCCAGAGGAGGGGAAGCCCAGAGAACTTGCTACAGTAAGGTCAGAAGTAGGAACTGTGAGAATAATGAATTCAGTGGGGGGTAAGGGTCCATGAATGCCATATCCTTTATACTTCAAAATCCAGGTGAGTTCTGTCTAGTGGGCCAAGCATGAAGGGGGTTGATTCTGGCTCCTGAAAGAGCACAGGGAATGACCAAGACCCAGAGAGGATGGACTTGACAGTGGATTGAGGTTATGTTTTAAATAACTCCTATGCTTTCCATCATTTGGATTTAAATAGAATCATAAGTAGGTGCTGTTGCAGTGGAAGCCTAGAGCAGAAGCAATTTACAGTGAGTAGGACACATTTATGAATGGCCACTAACTCAGGTGATAGGTTTCATGATATCTTCTGCATATCCATGTTTAGTGGTGAATTGGTTTAGTAACGATGCATATAGGGAATACTATTATTAATATTTATCAACCCCTCCAAACCATTCCCCATCATGACACTGAAAGTATAGTTTTGAGCAAAGTATGTAACGTGGCACCCAAATACCCTGGACCTGAATAAAAATAATTTACATGTATTCATGTATTCTGTTGGATTATGGATTAGTTTTGGTGTTACTCCTATTTTATGTTTATTTTGGAAAGACCACTGGGACAAACTTCTTTAACACACAAGTCAACTGCAGTAGTTAAGTTACAATAAGGAAAAGCCTGAGAATGCACTTGGAGGATGGATATCTAGAGAGGGCCATGGAATCCACACTGGCACCAGTTACAAGAATCTCTGGATGCCTGTGTTGGAGTTTGTGGGCATTTACAATTTCTGGGCTCATTTTCCCTGAAATGCTAGGAGCAAGGTCCCTTTGATAGTGACAAATGCATGGTTGGCTGCACCATGGAAGGCAGCCAGATCTGTTAAACTCTGTCCTTTCCCTCTCCGGAACAGCAGCATGAAGCTGGCATTCCTCTTCCTTGGCCCCATGGCCCTCCTCCTTCTGGCTGGCTATGGCTGCGTCCTCGGTGCCTCCAGTGGGAACCTGCGTACCTTTGTGGGCTGTGCCGTGAGGGAGTTTACTTTCCTGGCCAAGAAGCCAGGCTGCAGGGGCCTTCGGATCACCACGGATGCCTGCTGGGGTCGCTGTGAGACCTGGGAGGTGAGTTGCTAAGATGTGCAGATGACAGTGTCTTCTGGGCCAGCAGCTTGGGTCTGATTCTTAAGAGTTCACTTTTTAAATGATATGAGGTAGAGCTGGGACATCTGCCCTTTCCTGTGGATTTAAAAAACCAAAACAAAACTATGATTGGCATCTTCCAAAAGTGATTTGAAAAACATGATGTTGCCCCTCTAACAAAGCATTGATAAGATTAAGAATTTGGTTTACATTGTGTCTATGTATCTGGGAATCATCTCTGGGAGGTCAAGATGTACTGTTCTACCCATTTTACAGATAACATGGAGGGATTCAAGGGAGAGTGGCTGCAAAGTCACGTAGAGTGTCAGTGTAAAGCTGGGAATCAATTTGTGGTTCAAGCTTGTGACCCAAACTCCTCCCTATGTTTCCTCATTTTGGATAAATTAGCCAGTTTCCAAGAAAGAGGCCCTGAGCTGAAGGGTGAGAGTTGGTCCCAGTGAAGGGTGAGACCCCTTCACTGCCTCTTCCACAGCCCTTTTCCTCCTCAAGTCTCTGGGAGCCCTCTGGGGTTATCACTGACGGATCCATTAAGTTCCTTCATATTCAGTTATACCTGGCCTTTTTAGAGACATTTAATTTAAAGTGGAGAGAACACTCTCAAACAAAGTTAAAATCCTATTGGGCTAAGAGGAGCTGTCTGAGTGATGAAGAGGAAGAGAGCTATTCAGCTCCCCAGCAGATCACATTACGTAGTGACTGTGGGCTCTTCCCCCTGAGGCCCGCCCACTTGGTAACCAATGAAGTGCTAGCTCTGATCTTGTCACTCCCTGGCCCCAAAACCTTGAATGTCCACACGCTACTACAGATTCAATAACGAACTTTCAAGGTGCTCAGCAATATGGCGTCTGCCTGCTTTCCTGGAGACAACACATTTTCTTACTCTGGCCTTGATAAGTGACTTTCAAAGGTTTTATCAAATAGCCCTCATGGATCTCATTTTGGTCCTTCCCTCATATCCCTTCTCCTTCCCATCTGTCATTATCGTATTTATTCCTGATGCCCATCTGCAGTGCCAGCTCCCTTTCTGGGCCTTTTTTGACTTGCAGGTAAGCCCTTGACTATACTCTATTTTTTGTCTTACTTCCTCCCCCACCACACGCATGATTTAAATTTTTTGAGGACAGAGGTTCATTCTTATAACCTTCACAGCTTTTGTCAAGGTGTCGTGTATGAACAAGGCATTCAATACACATTTGTTGGTTGACTAGGATGGACCTCCCCCTGGAGCTGTAGATCCTCCAGCCTAATGGAAGGCCACTTAGAATCACACTTGCACTGTGAGTGGACACTGCCATTGGGAAAAATAGCCTTCTCTTTGGGGACCCAGAGGGTAACCTGCTCTTGCTTAGGTAAATTACGGCCCTGTGAATGGAATTGGGTCATAGTGATGAAATCTCCAAATTGGATGAAACTACTCTATCAAAGTAGTTTTCTTTTTGCCTCATTCAGGGGCTTGAGCCCTACTAGCCAAATGAAAATCGGGTTTTGTTAAGTAGACTTTGCCTGTCAATTGGCAGCAAACTCACTTGGGGCACTTGGCGCCTCCTCCTGTTCAGGGACTGGCCTGGCAGGGCCTCTCCCTGTTCGCATCTAGTGTCTGGGCTATTTGAAGCCCTCTCTGTGCCAAATCCTCAAACTCCTGCTTCCCCTCAATTCATCCCATCTTCTCTTCTTTTTAAAAACTGATGAATGTCTTTAATTGGATCATAGTCACTCATAGGAGGTCAGGAACTGTGCTCTCACTGGAAAGATGGAAGCACCAAAACCATTAAAGAACAAGATTCTCCCTGATCTTAGCCAGCTTTCATTCATGTCTTGACTGTGTTATGAAAAGGGAGGTTACCAATAGAAAATAAATAAAAGAATAAGATTCATTTTCCCAGCAATCTGAAAGTTTCTGAGCTATAAAGCACTTGATTTTTTGACAGGGGGGATGTTAACTGAAAGCATGTCTGAAAATAAGGATGTTCATGACGACAGACTGGCTGGATTTACATTTGAAGGTGGAACTGTTGTTGAAAATAGCTATTCCTCATAATCTGGGTATAGAGTTGCCAGATTTAGCAAACAGACAAACAAAATAAAACAAAACCAATCCCTCCCCACAGAAACCCAAACTGAAATAAAACCAGAAAACCAGGAAGCCCAGGTAAATTTGAATTTAAGATAAATAATAAATAAATTTTTAGCATAAGTCTGTCTGTCTCATATAGTATTTGGGACGACTTATACTAAAAAATTATGTATCTGAAAATGAAATTTTATGGGGCATCTGGTCTGCCTAGGTTCCCAGAGTACTTATGGTAAGAGGACTTAAAGCAAATATGGGAAGGTAGGAGAAAACAGTTGAGGACAAATTCAGCTCTTCTGATCTTTGTCAAAGGCAAGGCTGGCCGGGCACGGTAGCTAACATCTGTAATCTCAGCCCTTTGGGAGGCCGAGGTGGATGGATCATGAGGTCAGGAGTTCAAGACCAGCCTGGCCAGTTTTTAGTAGAGGCGAGTAAAACCCTGTCTGTACTAAAAATACAAAAATTAGCCGGGTGTGGTGGCATGCACCTGTAGTCCCAGCTACTTGGGAGGCTGAGGCAGAAGGCTCGCTTGAACCCAGAAGGTGGAGGTTACAGTGAGCTGAGATCACGCCACTGCACTCCAGCATGGGCGACAGAATGAGACTCCATCTCAAAAAAAAAAAAAAAAAAAAAAGAAAAAAAGGAAAAAAAAAAGGCAAGGCTGCTATTTTCATGACATTCATGCAAGAACTTCATCTTGAGTTACATATGTATATATATTCTTTTTTGCCTAGAACAAAGAAGAACAAAAAAGCAAAGGTACTGTCATTTGAAAGCTTGTTATTATTTTCATTACTTTCTTATAATAATTGCACTAATAAGAACAATGGATTGGCCAGGCGTGGTGGCTCACGCCTGTAATCCCAGCACTTTGGGAGGCCCAGGCAGGCAGATCACGAGGTCAGGAGATCAAGACCATCCTGGCTAACATGGTGAAATCCTGTCTCTACTAAAAATACAAAAAATGAGCCAGGGCGTGGTGGTGGGTGCCTGTAGTCCCAGCTACTCGGGAGGCTAAGGTGGGAGAATTGCGTGAACCCGGGAGGTGGAGCTTGCAGTGAGCCGAGATTGCGCCACTGAACTCCAGCCTGGGAGACAGCAAGACTCCGTATAAAAAAAAAAAAAAAAAAAAAAAAAAATTGGATTGCATTTATTGAACACTTATTTTGTGCTAGACATTGTGCATTGCGTATATCGTCTTACCTTATCTCTCAAACAATGGTGGGAGGTAGATATTTTGTTTTACAGAGGAGGAAACTGAGTCTTCAGGAAGTTAAGTGGATTTTCCAAGGTCTCCAGCAAGTGGCAGAACAGGGACTCAAGCTCCATAGTTCTGACTGCAGGGCTTGAGATTTTAACTCCGGCTGTGTGCTGGTATTTTTTCTGATCTGTGTGCTCTGTTTATCAAAATTATCTTTGAGCTTAAGATTTATAAAAGGTGAAAGAAGGAAACGAATCTTTTTGATGATCAGAACAGTGCACAGAGTATTCGGGAACCTGTCTTGTAATGTTTTCTTTCATTGATTCAATGACAAATAGTTATTGAAACCTTCCTGGGGTCTGTTTTAGGTACTGGAGGCACAGTGGGCAAAAATCTCTGTCCTAAAAGAGCTTACTTTCTAGAGTGGGAGGAATATCACACAAATGAATGAAAGGTAGATTACGTCATGTGGTATTGATCAGTGCTGTGGTGAAAAATAAAGCAGGATGGGGGATGGGAAGTTTCTGGGCACGGAGATGTAATGTTGCGATTTTAAATAGGGTGGTCAGGAAATGCTTCCCTGAGAGGGTGACATTCTAACAAAAACCAAAGATTGGTGAAGGAGTGAATCATACCGGAGAAGAGTGTTCCAGGCAGAAGGAACAGTAAGTGCAAAGGCCCTGAGCTGGGACTGTTCCTGGTGGGTCAGAGGAACAATAAGGAGACCCCTGTGAGCCTAGTAAGGAAGTCAGTGAGGTGGGAATGGTTGCAGGCATTTCAGAAGGTAGAGGTGCAGAGAAGGTGATGTAGGTCTTGAAGGTGATCATAAGGTCTTTGATTTTTGCTCTGAGTGAGATGGGAAATCACTGGGGCTTTGGGCAGAAGAGTAACATGATCTGACTTAGGTTTAAACAGGATCACTCAGGGCCGCTGTGTTGCAAATAGATTGTAGCGAGTAAAAATGGAAGAGGGGAGACCAGTTAGAAGGTATTTGCAATGACCAAGATGATTCATTTGCTGACTATGCATGGAGCACTTGCTGTGTGCTATGGTCTCTCCTGGGAGCTTAGGATATGGTCTTGAATGAAATCAGCTTCTTGCTTTCAGGAGTTTGTTTTCTACTGGGAGACGACAGAGCAACAAGTAAATCAACGAATAACAAGTTAATTTCTGATAGTGATAAATGATACTAAAAAACTGAAACAAGATCATATGTTCTAATGAATTCTGTTTTCTATCTGTGGGGACAGAAACCCATTCTGGAACCCCCCTATATTGAAGCCCATCATCGAGTCTGTACCTACAACGAGACCAAACATGTGACCGTCAAGCTGCCCAACTGTGCCCCGGGAGTCGACCCCTTCTACACCTATCCCGTGGCCATCCGCTGTGACTGCGGAGCCTGCTCCACTGCCACCACGGAGTGTGAGACCATCTGAGGCCGGCATGGTCTGCAGAGAGCAGCTAGCGCCTCAGCCTCACAGACCCACCTGTGTGCGCAGCACATGCAGTTATACTTCCTGGATGCAAGACTGTTTAATTTCGACCATACCCATGGAGGAGGTTACCTGTCACCCATTAGGTCAAGCTCAGGCAAAAGGCCCAAATGCAGCCTACTTATGCTAAAAGTTCAAAACAATATTCCTGCCTTCACCAAAATAATTTCTCCAGTTCACATACCTGCAAATTAATTTTTCTTTGCCTTGAGTCTTGGAACATAATTTGTGTATCACAATCCTCCCCCAATTTGGACTTATAATATGCTAATGATTTAAACACATTGGATGTAATTAGGATATGGGGCTGGAAAGTCTTTAAATTCTCATGTTCTATTTAGCCACTGATCTCCAACTGGATTTATGACTAAAGGGCTAGAAATGAACAAAACCCATGTACTAGTTAGTCTTCCTTACCCCAGAGGAATTCCAGCTGCAAGCTTCTTTAGGGAAAATGCTCCCTTCCCCTTTTAACTGAGCAATTATCTACACAAGAAATAAGACTGCTCAGATATACAAAGAAAGTAGCTTCAATAAAAAGATGTTTGGATTTGGATAATTCTTTTCCCTAGCAAAATTCGCTAGCTCCCTTAAGAGTCTTAATAAAGAGGATACGTCGGGATTAAAAGAAAAAAAAAAACAGAAATAAAATATGTAACTAATAGCTATCTCATTTAGCCTTAAAAACTTATTAAACTAAACTCATGTTTTAGAGTATGATGTTCTCCCAAAGCTATGGCAAAATGGCCAATCACAAGTATTCTTCCCCATTTATCATATTTTAAATTTAAGTTGTAACTTGCTAAACTCAGAAATTTTATATGCGTTTAGGGGTAAAACTGCATCGCTGGCTCAGAGGAAAAAGTCTGTGATTTTCTAGCTCCTGCCTCTCTAAAATCTTACAGTAGCTAATTCTGTGGCTGGAAAAAACCTCCAAAACTCTAATGTTATGCAAATGTCTTTAATTCTGGCATTTTTGGGGTTGAATTTAACCTTGTTCCTTTTTCATAATGTGCCAAGAAAACCTATATTAATGCCAATAAAGCATGTCCTCTGTCTTTTGGATTCATGACAACTTTCAAGAAAGTCTTTTTAATTCTTAGTGCACTTGGAATAACAGTGAGAAGTACACCTCAAATAAACTACAAGGTTATTTTTACTTAAGCATTAATGTGGCATGTCATGTTTAGTAAAGGACACAGACAGATGACTCTGGGTAGCATGAGTTCCAACGGTGGCACAAACTGCATAGACATACCCCTGGCAGCCAGGAGTCCTTCTTGAATAAGAACTCAAGGAGTCCCCCTAAAACACAGTAAAGCAAATGTTGAGATTGACAGTCAAGTACTGGGATGCGGGGTGAACATCTGGGAACAAAGGGCAGGAGCAAAATCCAACCAACCTTTAGCAGATGTGTCGGTAGGAAAGGAAGTCACTCTAACATAAGAAGAAGGCAAGTACTTGGGGTCTCTGCTGGAACAATGGGTGATGATTAGGGATGAATCCTGAGTGGTGCCACTCAAGTGTTTTCAACCCACCCCTAAAGACTTTCCTCAGAATTTTCTGAGGCACCAAGGGCTTGCCAGGATTTGAGAAAAGATGACCGCAGCATGAATAAAGGTCCTGGCAGGAAACCAGTGATCTATTGAAGTGGGATACTGAAGAGATGATTTACAAATGTGTGGGCAGAATTAAGGAAACCAACAAGTGGGGTTGAAACAGATCTGGTTCAGCGGCAATGGAGAACCCTAGGCTGAAGGAACAAGAGGAGGGAGTGATTGTCAGACCCCAGAAAGAACTGTAGGAGTGAGATCCTTGACAGGAGCTGCAGCCTTTGGTAGGAGGAGGCAGCCCTTCCCAAACTGAGACCTGGTAGGGAGGGAGGTGGGGGAGCAGATACCCATCCTCACTCTCCTCCCATCCCCTGGTCTTCTGTTGAATGAAATGGGAATCAAGCTGGGCGTGGTGGCTCATGCCTGTAATCCCAGCACTTTGGGAAGCCGAGGTGGAAGAATTACTTGAGGCCAGGAGTTTGAGACTAGCCTGGGCAACATGGTGAGACCCTGTCTCTTCAAAAAAAAAAAAAAAAATTAGCTGGGTGTGGTGGTGCGCAGCTGTAGTCCCAACTACTCAGGGGGCTGAGGTGGGAGGATCCCTTGAGACTGGGAGGTCAAAGCTGCAAGTGAGCTGTGATTGTGCCACTGCACGCCAGCCTGAATGACAGAGCAAGACCCCATCTCTTAAAAAAAAAAAAAAAAAAAAAGAAAAAAAACACATGGGAATCAAATGGAAAAGCAGAGAGTGAGAAAACCCATTGATTCAGTCCATAAATGTTGGCCTCCTAGGCAGCAAGTTGAAGAAAGAGAGTGGATTTAAGGGGCCAAATGAATAAACTCCAGCTTAGCTGTCTTTTGGGAAGCTCAGCTTTAATGCAGGATGTAGCATGCTGTAGCATCACAATTACAGTCATGGGTCACTTAACAAGGGTACATTATGAGAAATGCATCATTAGGTAATTTTGTCATTGTGAGAACATAGTGTAATTACACAAACCTAGACGGTATAGCCTGCTGCATAGCTAAGCTATGTAGTATAGCTTATCGCTGCTAGGCTACAAATCTGTACAACAGATTACTATACTGAATGCTGTAGGCAACTGTAAAACAATGGTAAATATTTGTGTATCTAAACATAGAACAAGTACAGAAAAAATATAATCTTATGGGACCACCATCATACGTGCCGTCTGCCATTGAGCAAAATGTTGTGCAGTTCACGTACTGACTGCCTTGTAGTGAACTGATCTGTAATACACATGGGAAGGCATGCACTGGCTAATACAGTAACATTTGGGAGATATTGAAGACCATGGTAATTATAAGGACTGTGGGATTAGTTGGTCGTTAAGTGCAATAAAAGCCCTCAGGCATGATATGAAAGCTGATTTGAAGAGATTGTCTTCGAATGCAGCTGAAGGACAGACTGTGCTTAAAATTAGGCCTAATATCTAATTGAGAAAGCAGCTGAATTAATAAAAGGGCTGAATTTACTACTCTGGCAAGTCTCCTATACTTAAGTCAAGGTCCTAATAGGGAAAAAGTGAGACATAGAGACCTGGAATGGGAACAGTTAGGTGGATGATGGACTTGAGGTTTCCCTGCAGAGGAACCTCCTGGCCCCTCCTTGCTAGTGGATAGCAGACTCCCCTTGCCTGGAGACCATGCCGAGAAGGATGCTTTACATGATGATACTTGCCCTCCTCAAATACTGCCCACAATCTCATATTATTCTAGATGGTTCATTACGGTCAATTCTCAGGATGATCTGGCTGGGAAAGGACTTGCTCTGTGGTGGGAGGAACAAGCGTCTCCCCTGAAGGATCTTCAGGATTTGACAATGTAAACCAGGAAGAATTGGTGGAGTGTGCTTAGCAATGGATCTTGGGGGGTTCAGACAGGGATATGGGGGGTGGGGTGCCAGAATATAAGACAGGATAAGAAGATTTCATCCATATGCAGGCATTATCAGAATATAATATAATCAAAAGGATGCTTGGATCTGGTCCCAGTGTGCTGCTGGGATGTGTCCTTCAAGAGTGAGGAAAATGGTGGCTTGCATTAATGAAAAGAAGATGCCAGAACTGTCCTAGCAGAGTACTGAGGAACAAAAGGCACAGAGAGGTGGGCCTGCCAGAATGGATTTATTACATAAGACCAGAGAACTCGCCAGTTGGCTGTGTTCATCTGGAGGGTTTAGTGGCCATTTCTTTTACAAAGCAACAAAGAATGACTAGTGAGGGGTGCATCTCAGAAAAGCTTGATTGTCACTATCCTTTCTAGGCTGAGGTTGATGCCAGGGGAAGCTGCTGTGGAACTGGGTTTCTGGTGTCAGCGTAGGAGATAGAGATCTAGGACAACAGGTACCAGGTGGCGACATGAAGCTGTAAGAGACAAGGTGGGCAAAATTGTTCTAACAGGTAGCAAAGCTGCGATGGCCACCAGAGGGCTCTGATCTGCAGGATCTGTGTGCTAGTAGTCCATGGTATTCAAACACTTTCCTCAATAGATCTATGTTATAATCAGATAATTTATTAGTGAAAAAGAGGAAAGCCTCTATCAGGATTTATACTGTGCTAAACTTGAATCTTTTTCAAGTCTCCCTTTTCCTTTCTCCCTTCTTTCCACAAATATTTATTAACTTAAATTTTGTGCAAGGTACTGTGTTTGGAAAATAAAAAAAATCTATTGTTACTATTTATGGATCTCTTACTATAAGCAGAATCCTTTATATTAATACTTCTTAGTTATTGTATTAACTATGCTAGTAAGCATTGTCATTGTCATTTTACCATTAGCATTTTGCAGATGATGAAATAGAAGCTCAGAGAGGTCAAATAACTTGCCCAAGGTCACAGAGCTAATAAGTAACACATGCTAGGTTTCTATGAATCAGAACCAAACATTTTCCACTACAGCACAGTGCCTTTTTGGAATGCTTCTTACAAGTCATTCCTGCTTGGAGAAGTCTTTATCGTCAGACTATCTCTTACCATTGATTAGCATTTCTGCCATCTTTCCTGGAGGTGGCTCCATGCAAGGTTGGGCTGTTTTATGGAGACTGGAACTTTTCTCTGGTTTCCTGTATAACCTCTAGGAAGATAATGTTTTGCTGTAGCTTAAATGAAAGCTTACCATGGAAGAGACTGAGGGAGAAAAAGCAGAGCCTTGAAGGGAAATTCAGAGACTGCTGTGGAACTGAGGGATGTATGTCCTAAACTTGTTTTCTAGGCATGTAAGGAGTGGTGCAGGGGAATTGACTATGGTGCATAAACTAACTCTCAGCAACTCCTTACTCTTGGAAATGTGTTTATTTTTTATTTTTCCATGAGTTATTGGAGTACAGGTGGTATTTGGTTACATGAGTAAGTTCTTTAGTGGTGATTTGTGAGATTTTGGTGCACTTATCACCTGAGCAGTATACACTGCCCCTATTTGTAGTCTTCTATCCCTCGCTCCCCTCCCACTCTTCCCCCAAAGCCCCCAAAGTCTATTGCATCATTCTTATGCTTTTGCATCCTCATAGCTTAGCTCCTGCATTTCAGTGAGAACATACAATGTTTGGTTTTCCATTGGTGAGTTACTTCACTTAGAATAATAGTCTCCAATCCCATCCAGGTCACTGCAAATGCTGTTAATTCATTCCTTTTTATGGCTGTGTAATATTCCATTGTGTGTGTGTGTGTGTATATATATATACACCACAGCTTCTTTATCCACTCTTTGGTTGATGGGCATTTGGGTTAGTTCCAAGATTTTGCAATTGTAAATTGGGCCACCATAAAAATGCGTGTGCAAGTATCTTTTTTGAATAATGACTTCTTTTCCTCTGGGTAAATACCCAGTAATGGGATTGCTGGATCCAATGGCAGTTCTACTTTTAGATCTTTAAATAATCTCCACACTGTTTTCCATAGAGGCTGTACTAGTTTACATTCCCACCAGCAGTGTAGAAGTGTTCCCTGTTCACTGTATCCACGCCAACACCTACTGTTTTTTTGATTTTTTAATTATGGCCATTCTTGCAGGAGTGAGATGGTATCACATTGTGGTTTTGATTTGCATTTCCCTGATCATTAGTGATGTTGAGCATTTTTTCATATGTTTGTTGGCCACTTGTATATCTTCTTTTGAGAATTGTCTATTCATGTCCTTAGCCTACTTTTTGATGGGATTGTTTGTTTTTTTCTTACTGATTTGTTTGAGTTCATTGTAGATTCTGGATTAGTCCTTTGTCAGATGTATAGATTGTGAAGATTTTCTCCAACTCTGCGGGTTGTCTGTTTACTCTGCTGACTGTTCCTTTTGCCGTGGAAAAGAGCTTTAGTTTAATTAGGTCCCAGCTATTTATCTTTGTTTTTATTGCGTTTGCTTTTGGGTTCTTGGTCATGAAATCCTTGCCTAAACCAATGTCTAGATGGGATTTTCCAATGTTATCTTGTAGAATTTTTATAGTTTCAGGTCTTAGATTTAAGTCCTTAATCCATCTTGAGTTGATTTTTGTGTGAGATGAGGATCCAGTCTCATTCTCCTACATTTGACTAGCCAATTATCCCAACACCATTTGTTGAAAAGGGTGTCCTTTCTCCACTTTATGTTTTTGTTTGCTTTGTCGAAGGTCAGTTGGCTGTATTTGGGTTTATTTCTGGGTTCTCTATTCTGTCCTCTTGGTCTTTGTGCCTATTTTTTCACCAGTACCACGCTGTTTTGGTGACTATGGCCTTACAGTAGAGTTTGAGATCAGATAGTTGCTTCTGTCTCACAGCTCTTAAGATTTTTTTCCTTCATCTTATCTTTGGATAACCTGATGACAATGTACCTAGGTGAGATAGTTGAGATCAGACACCTCCAGATTTGTTCTTTTTGCTTAGTCTTGCTTTGGCTATGTGGGCTCTGTTTTGGTTCCATATGAATTTTAGAATTGTTTTTTCTAATTCTGTGAAGAGTGATGGTGGTATTTTGATGGGGATTGCGTTGAATTTGTAGATTGCTTTTGGCAGTATGGTCATTTTCACACTATTGATTCTACCCATCCATGAGCATGGGAAGTATTTCCATTTTTTTGTGTCGTCTATGATTTCTTTCAGCAGTGTTTTGTAGTTTTCCTTGTAGAGGTCTTTCGAATCCTTTGTTAGGTATATTCCTAGGTTTCCTTTTTTTTTTCTTTCTTTTGCAGCTATTGTAAAAGGGGTTGAGTTTTTTATTTGATTCTCCACTTGGTCACTGTTGGTGTATAGAAGGGCTACTGACTAGTGTACATTAATCTTGTATCTGGAAACTTTGCTGAATTTTTTTTATCAGTTCTAGGAGCTTTCTGGAGGAGGACTTAGGGTTTTCAAGGTGAACAATCATATCATCAGCAAACAGTGGCAGTTTGACTTCCTCTTTACCGATTTGGATGCCCTTTATTTCTTTCTCTTGTCTGATTGCTCTGGCTAGGACTCCAGTGCTGTGTTGAAGAGGAGTGGTGAGAGTGGGCGTTCTTGTCTTTTTCCAGTTCTCAGAGGGAATGCTTTCAACTTTTCCCCATTCAGTAGTATGTTGGCTGTGAGTTTGTCATAGATGGCTTTTATTACATTAAGGTATGTCCCTTTTATGCCGATTTTGCTGGGAGTTTTAATCGTAAAGAGATGCTGAATTTTGCTGAATGCTTTTTCTGCATCTATTAAGATGATTGTGTGATTTTTGTTTTTAATTCTGTTTATGTGGTGTATCACATTTATTGACTTGTGTATATTAAACCATCCCTGGTATGAAACCCACTGGATCATTGTGGATTATCTTTTTGATAATCTTTTTGTTGTTGGATTCGGTTAGCAAGTATTTTGTTAAGGATCTTAGCATCTACGTTCATCAAGGATATTGGTCTGTAGTTTTGTTTTTTGGTTAGGTCCTTTCTTGGTTTTGGTATTAGGGTGATGTTGGCTTCAAAGAATGAATTATGGAGGGCTCCTTCTTTCTCTATCTTGTGGAATACTGTCAAAAGGATTGGTACCAATTTTTTGAATGTCTGGTAGAATTCTGCTGTGAATCCATTTGGTCCTGTACTTTTTTTGTTGGTAATTTTTAAATTACCATTTCAGTCTTGCTGCTTGTTATTGGTCTTTTCAGGGTATCTAATTCTTCAGTGATTTACCTAGGAGGGTTGTATTTTTCCAGGAATTTATCCATCTCTTCTAGGTTTTCTAGTTTATGTGAGTAAAGGTATTCATAGTAGCCTTGAATGATCTTTTGTATTTCAGTGGTGTCAGTTGTAATATCTCCTGTTTCATTTCTTAGTGAGGTTATTTGGATTTTTTCTCTTCCTTCTTGGTTAATCTTGCTAATGGTCTATCAATTTTATTTATCTTTTCAAAGAACCTGCTTTTTGTTTCATTTATCTTTTGTATTTATTTTTGTTTCAATTTCATTTAGCTCTGCTCTGGCCTTGGTTATTTCTTTTCTTCTCCTGGATTTGAGTTTGGTTTGTTCTTATTTCTCTAGTTCCTTGAGGTGTGACCTTAGAATGTCAGTTTGTGCTCTTTCAGTCTTTTTGATGTAGGCATTTAAGGCTGTGAACTTTTCTCTTAGCACTGCCTTTGCTGTATCCCAGAGGTTTTGATAGGTTGTGTCATTATTGTCATTCAGTTTGAAGAATTTTTAAATTTCAACCTTGATTTTGTTTTGACCCAATGCTCATTTAGGAGAAGGTTATTTAATTTCCATGTATTTTCATGGTTTTGAAGCTTCCTTTTGGAGTTGATTTCCAGCTTTATTCCACTGTGGTCTGGGAGAGTGCTTGATGTAATTTCAATTTTCTTAAATTTATTGAGGCTTGTTTTATGGCCTATCATATGGTCGATCTTGGAGAAAGTTCCATGCAGTGTTGAATAGAATGTGTATTCTGTGGTTATTGGATGATAATTTTCTGTATATATCTGTGAAGTCCATTTGTTCCAAGGTATGGTTTAAATCTCTTGTTTCTTTGTTGACTTTCTATCTTGATGACCTGTCTAGTGCTGTCAGTAGAGTATTGAAGTCCCCACGATTATTGTGTTGCTGTCTATCTCATTTCTTAAGTCTATTAGTAATTGTCTTATAAATTTGGGAGCTCCAGTGTTAGGTGCATATATGTTTAGAATTGTGATATTTTCCTGTTGGACAAGGACTTTTACCATTATATAATGTCCCTCTTTGTCTCTTTTAACTGCTGTTGCTTTAAAGTTTGTTTTTCTGATATAAGAATAGCTACCCCTCCTCACTTTTGGTGTCCATTTGCATGAAATGCCTTTTCCCACCCCTTTACTTTAAGTTTATGTGAGTCCTTATGTGCTAGGTGAGTCTCCTGAAGACAGCAGATAGTTGGTTGGTGAGTTCTTATCCATTCTGTGGTTCTGTATCTTTTAAGTGGAGCATTTAGGGCATTTACATTCAATGTCAGTATTGAAATGTGAGGTACTGTTGCATTCAACATGCTCTTTGTTGCCTACTTTGTATTTTTTTGTGGTTTTTTTTTTTTCCTTTTTAACTTGTATTTTTGCTTTACAGGTCTTGTGTGATTTATGCTTTAAAGAGGTTCTGTGTTTCCAGGGTTTGTTTCAAGATTTAGAGCTCCTTTTAGCATAGCAGTTCTTGTAGTGGTGGCCTGGTAATGGCGAATTCTCTCAGCATTTATTTGTCTGAAAATGACTGTATCTTTCCTTCATATATGATGCTTAGTTTCGCTGGATACAAAATTCTTGGCTGATAATTGTTTTGTTTGAGGAGGCTGAAGATAGGGCCCCAGTCTCTTCTAGCTTGTAGGGTTTCTGCTGAGAAATCTGCTGTTAATCTGATAGGTTTTCCTTTATAGGTTACCTGGTGCTTCTGTTTCACAGCTCTTAAGATTTTTTTTCCTTTGTCTTAACTTTGGATAACCTGATGACAACGTACCTAAGTGAAGATCTTTTTTTTTTTTTTTTTTTTTTTTGAGACGGAGTCTGGCTCTGCTGCCCAGGCTGGAGTGCAGTGGCGCAATCTTGGCTCACCACAAGCTCCACCTCCTGGGTTCACACCATTCTCCTGTCTCAGCCTCCTGAGTAGCTGGACTGCAGGTGCCTGCCACCACACCTGGCTAATTTTTTGTATTTTTAGTAGAGACGGAATTTCACCTTGTTAGCCAGGATGGTCTCGATCTCCTAACCTCGTGATCAGCCTGCCTCGGCCTCCCAAAGTGTTGGGATTACAGGTGAAGATCTTTTTGTTATGAATTTCCTGGATGTTCTTTGTGCTTCTTGTATTTGGATGTCTAGGTCTCTAGTGTGACCAGGGAAGTCTGCATTGATTATTCCCCCAAATATGTTTTCCAAGCTTTTAGAATTACCTTCTTCTTCAGGAATACCAATTATTCTTAGGTTTGGTTGTTTAACACAATCCCAGCCATCTTGGAGCCTTTGTTCATATTTTCTTATTCTTTTTTCTTTGTCTTTGTTGGACTGGGTTAATTCAAACACCTTGTCTTTGAGCTCTGAATTTCTTTCTTCTACTTGTCTATATGTGGTGTCTTCTGCCGGGAATAAATTTTATTTCTTTCTCTCTCTCTCTCTCCCCACCACCCCCAATAACCAACTGGAATCACCTCTCAAGGAAATCTTGCCTCCGCGAAGGTTCTTAGCTTTGGTGGTTTAATGTTCTATTTTTGTGCTGGTCAGCCTCCTGCCAAGAGGTGGCGCTTTCCAGAGAGCATCTGCTGTAGTATTATGGGGATGACTGGTGGTGGGCGGGGCCCTAGAACTCCCAAGATTATATGCGCTTTGTCTTCTGCTTCCAGGGTGGGTAGGGAAGGATCATCAGGTGGGGGCGGGGCTAGGCAAGTCTGAGCTCAGACTCTTGGTCAGGTCTTGCTGCTGCTGCTGTGGGGGATGGGGGTGAGATTCCCAGGCCACTGGAGTTGTGTACCCAGGAGGATTATGGCTGCCTCTGCTGTGTCTTGCCAGTTATCAGGGAAGTGGGGGAAAGTCAGCAGTCACAGGCCTCATGCAGCTCCCACGGAAACCAAAGGATCTGTCTCACTCCCACTGTGCCCCCCCCACCCAACAGCCCCCCACACCATTTCTAGGCAGAGGGCAATATGGGCTTGAAAACCTGCCCCAGGCTATCCGCCTCCCAGCTTCTAAAGAAAAGGGCTTTGTTATTCCCCGGCCTGTGGAGTCTGGACACCAGATTTGCACCTTCCCCTAAGTTCTGGCCAGGAGGCTTCTCACCGAGTTCAAACTGTTACAAAGTTCAGCTAGACAATTCCTTCTCCCTGTGGAGTTTTACCCCCTGCTCCTCTGGCCGCCCTCCTGATGGATCCCTATGGTGCCATGCAGGAATGGGCTGCTTGGGGACCCAGCGAGCTCCCAGGGCCTTTCTGCTGCTTCCTGTACCCCTGTATTTCCCTTGGCTCTCCAAACTGACTCAGCTTCTGGTAAAGTTGGAAACTTTTCCAGCAAACAGAACTTCATCTTCTCCAGTGCAGGTGTGTGTTCAGGAGAGGAGGGTTTCCCTTTCCCCCTTCCACAGTTGGGGCACTCACAGTTTTGGCGGGGGTCTCCTGGGTCCTACAGGAGCAGTCCGCTTCATTCAGAGGGTCTGTTAGAATCAGAAATGTGTTATTTTGTAGCTAATAAATGGTAAAAAGAGGGGGAATTTCCTGGAATTTTATTTTTCCATGGGAGCTTTTTTATTTTGAAACAGTGTCTCTGTCACCAAGGCTGGGGTGCAGTAGCACGATCTTGGCTCACTGCAGCCTTGACTTCCCAGGCTCAAGGCTCAAGCAATCCGTTGGTTTAATGAATGGGATTGTTTGGAATTGTATACAGGGAAGTCTAGTAGGCTTAGAGGCTTGTGGTTGTGATCCTAGAATGTCTGAAGAGGGTACTGAAGCCTTCTGAGCAGGTGATATCTGGGACAAGAACTAGGGAAGGATGAGAAAATAAGGGGAGCGGTGTAAAGCACTGTAATTGGCAATGTAAGGCAGGGATTTGTCTCCAATGTTAAGAAATGTAGACAGATTATTCTATTCTCTTTTCCAGGTCCTCATTATCAGAAATAAAGTAAACCTTTCCAAGCTCTTTGGCTTTATATTTGACCCTAAGTTCCTCTGGCTGTACAATTTCTTTAGCATACTAAATAATTGAGTTTTTTTAATAAAGGCTTCCTGATACACAAGAACAGTTAGTTATATGCTTTGACCTTGATTGTGAGCCATTGGGGCTTTTGGAAAGTCACGCAAAGCCAAAAATACAAACACCTCCTTATCCACGCCCCTGACAACACCAAACAAACAGACATTCTCTAAAAGACAAAAAACATTTTATTTTAATAAAGAATATCAATAATACTAAGATAAGAATAGTTGTTTTCTTTTGGTAATTTCAAAGAATTACAAGCAAGGAATAAATGTGACTATCTCCAAGTTGCAAATATGAGTTAAAATCGTTTGAAAGAGAATTTATTCACTGAAAATAAACTGTACACATACACAATAAGGGATATTGATGAACTATTAATAGTTATTATCTCGAGGAAGTATATACATACAGAATTATGCACTTAAAATAAAAATTTTATCCTGTTAGTTTGCAAGTTCTTTCTACATGAAATGTATGAACAGATCATGCTTTCTTGGTTTTACCGTGTTGCTCACGTAAAGATTATTCAGGTGATGGCTTGGCACGGTGGCTCACGCTTGTAATCCCAGCACTTTGGGAGGCCAAGGCAGGCAAATCACTTGAGATCAGGAGTTCGAGATCAGCCTGGCCAACATGGTGAAACCCCGTCTCTACTAAAAATACAAAAATTAGCCGGCTGTGGTGGCACATGCCGGTAGTCCCAGCTACTTGGGAGGCTGAGGCAGGAGAATCGCTTGAACCTGGGAGGCAGAGGTTGCAGTGAACTGAGATCACACCATTGCACTCCAGCCTGGGCAACAGAGCGAGACTCTACTCTACTCTGTTTAAAAAAAAAAAAAAATTTCTTCAGGTGACCCAACATGGAGGCGTGAGCCGTCAAAGTCAGGCGATCTAAGCTTCCAGACTGTTTTGAACCTCCCATCTTCCATTTCTTCTTGGAATCTGCATATCAAAATTAAAATATTTTGGGGGACCAGTTTTACTGAGTGGAATTAAACTATCCAGCATTTTAAAATATGTTGGACATATTTTTAAGAGGAAGATCTTGTTCAGCTTTTGGCTCCTGCTTGAGCAAGCTCAAGGAGCAAATGCTGAAACATCTCCCCACTGCAATGTCAACTCATTAATGAGAAGCAAAGTCCAACTGAATTCAACTGCAAATTTCAGCATTAACAAAATCTGAGCCAACTTCAGGACAAAGCCGACAGGAACTAATGTACCATAAATTTACCCATGCCAACCTCTATGCTGCAGACAAGGGAAGGAGAATGTGTGGGCTCTGAGCAAGGGCAGGGCAGGGAGGGTTCTCTCCTTCAGCACGTGATCATTTCAATGTGCCTGATTCAGTAGTAATGTTTTTATTGAAATGAAAAGAGACCTTTAGTTATCCTGGATGGGGAATTCATTTTACCGTTAACAGTAAAGGCACTGGGAATTAAACATTTTAAGGTTACAAGTAAATGTATTCTTGAAGGCAAATGGATTCTTGATACCAGTTTTTTTCGAAGAGGATAAAATAGACTTTCCTTTGTGGCCTGGGAAAAGAAGTTGCTGGGTCGGGGTGCCGTGCTGTGGCAGGCTGTAGAAAGATAGGCAGGCCCTTGTGGTAGAAGCCCTTTTGGCTGCTTGCATCAGTGGTTACAAGGAAGAAATCAGGGATACATTTACAATAAAGAGAAATAATTGGCTGGGCATGGTGGCTTACACCTGTAATCCCAGCACTTTGGGAGGCCGAGGCAGGCAGATCACCCGAGGTCAGGAGTTCGAGACCAGCCTGACCAACATGGAGAAACCTCATCTCTACTAAAAAAAGACAAAATTAGCCGGGCGTGATGATACCTGCCTGTAATCCTAGCTACTTGGGAGGCTGAGACAGGAGAATCGCTTGAGCCCAGGAGATGGAGGTTGCCGTGAGCCGAGATAACGCCATTGCACTCCAGCCTGGGCAATAAGAGTGAAACTCTATCCAAAAAAAAAAAAAAGAAATAATCTTTGGTAAGATTCTGTTTTGGGATTTGCTGAAACCCAAGAATGTTAGCTGCTTTGGCTAGCTGAGTGGCTCCCAGAGGTGACAGCTGTCCCAGTTTAAAAGCGTTTTTTTTTTTTGTTTTTTTGAGATGGACTCCAGGCTGGAGTGCAGTGGCACGATCTCGGCTCACTGCAACCCTTGCCTCCCAGGTTCAAGCATTCTCCTGTCTCAGCCTCCCAAGTAGCTGGGACTACAGGCACACGCCACCATGCCCAGCTAATTTTTGTATTTTTAGTAGAGATGGGGTTTCGCCGTGTTGGCCAGGCTGGTCTCGAACTCCTCACCTCAGGTGATCTACCCACCTTGGCCTCCCAAAGTGCTGGGATTACAGGCGTGAGCCACTGTGCCTGGCCTTTAAAAGCTTTTCAGTTGAAAGGTAATCTTGGAACACAGGTGGGTTCCAGTTGCTTGGAGCATGAGGAACACCTGATTGAATGTCCTAATGTCAGACCTGTGTCTGCAAATGGAAAGTGAAGCCTGCTGCAGGAAGAGGGAGGTGGTTGGTGCTTCCTAGAAGAGGTGGGCCTTTAATGACTGCACCTGCACAGTGCTATCAGGTCCTTATTGTGGGACCGAATCACTGACATCCTAGTGAAAAAATTAGCTAGGCTATTTGCAGGTACAAGAGCACAGGTGGTCCTTGTGCTCTTTTTTGATTTGTTTGAAGGTAGGTGTGATTTGCCTTCAGGACTTCATCAGCAACAACAGGATTTGAATAAGAGGATAGGCTGCTGTACGTGGTTGTGTATAATTTTTAAAGGGCTCTTGTACACAGGGTGGGGTGTGGGCAGGGAGAACAAAGCATGGTCCCCAGTGATGTTTAGTAAAAATATGTCTAGAAAGTTAATAAAACTCTGATCAGTGCTTAAGGCAATAACAACATGAGTCTCTGGCATGAGTCTGTGTCCTGTTTAGGGGACAAGTTGTTTGTAATCAACCCTTATTCTGTCATCTAGAGCTCCGTGTTTTAAGCAATGAAGACAGAAATTTTACCAAAAGTTTCATGCCTCAGAAATTTGTTTTATCTTTACTTTGTGAGTTTATAAAACTTCATGTACCATGAATCTTTCTTATGTCTTCATGGAAAATAATTTTGGGGGAGCATTTTTTTCTCACCCTAATAAACACGAAAAAGACTTTCAGAACAGAAGTACTTTAGATCTAGCAGATCTAGCAAACCAGATGCTGCTTTTCTGCTTTTGATTCTAAAATATGCATATTCCTTTCCTGCAGCTGGGCAGCACATGACAAGAAAAAGAAAAGACTTCTGACAGCCCTTTTATTCATCCAGTAAATGTGAGCAACTCAAATATTAGCCTAAGGAACACTCAAAAGGTAGCATCTGAGAGACAGGCTAAGTTGATGGTTCTTCATTAGGCAGCTGTATGTTTGGATATAAAGACTGATGATGAACTTGGTTGTCTCAGAGACCAGTACTTCCCCTATTTCACTGTGTATACAAATCACTTGGGAGTCCTGTTAAAAATGCAGATTCTGATTCAGTAGGTCTGGGCTGGGCCTGAAATTCCACAGTCCTTTGTAGCTCCCAGGTAATGCTGACGCTGCTGGTTCCCAGGCCACATCTTGAGTCACAAAGGGCTGGAGAATTTCTTGTTCTAACAGAGGCCTGGGGAAGGCAATTTTCTGGAATGGCAGATGGAGCCACCTTTAGATTTCCCAGAAATATGAATAGAAAAAAGACGATTTAATGACTTAAAAGTCAGAACATGGCACAAAATAAATTGTAATGTTAAAAAATGCATAGAATAGGCTGGGTGCAGTGGCTCACGCCTGTAATCCCAGCACTTTGGGAGGCCGAGGCGGGCGGATCACAAGGTCAGGAAGATTGAGAACATCCTGGCTAATACGGTGAAACCCCGTCTCTACTAAAAATACAAAAAAAATTAGCTGGGCATGGTGGGGGGCACCTGTAGTCCCAGCTACTTGGGAGACTGAGGCAGAATGGCGTGAACCTGGGAGGGGAGCTTGCAGTGAGCCGAGATTGTGCCACTGCACTCCAGCCTGGGGGACAGAGTGAGACTCCATCTCAAAAAAAAAAAAAAAAAAAAGCATAACATAATATTCCAATAATTATGACACAGGCACACAGAATCGCCATTACATAAGATGCAGATTGTAAGAACGCCATCCCGTGAGCAGGTCAGCCTACTTCCCTTGACGATCATTTCCTCTGCAGAGATTACATTAGGAGGAATATGAACTGTTGCAATTGGGATAAAATTCTGCTGAGATGTAGTTAAACAGTAATTACTGTTTACTCAGAGCAGAAAACAATTTAAACCAGGTGATGAGAAGGATGTAGAATTCATTAGCTTTCTTGCCCACAGCTCCTCTAGGAAAAAAGAATCTGATTGCTTGAAAAAAATTGATTTAAAAAATGGCAAATGGAGGTAATTTTAGATATGTATTCACAAAGCTGCCCCAAACATACTGCCCTATTCAGAAGTTGTTTCTATTTTTTTTCCCCAAAGAACTAACATAAGCTCAAAAGATTGAGACAGACTTGCACAGAATCACTGGGAGGCTAAGTGTGCTGAGGTTGCTTCAAGGCATGACTCAGGTGTGGGCCCTGGAGACCCTCTCCTCGTAGAGCCTCACACATCATTTCCCCTATAACACTGATCAGATTCTGTTCGGCAAAGATCACAGCATATACCAGGAGGCTTGGAGGACATGGCTAAAAATACAACAAAATTACTCCAGTTATAGTATCATGGAGCTTCTGAGTCACTGCAGAACTCATAGAACAAAATGAAATGATCAAAGTAGAACATATTTAAAACACACGCACACACTGAAGCAACCCTAGTTTTTTGACATAATATCCTCTAAGGACAAAAACATAAGATTGTGACCAAGATTAATGGTGCAGATTTTACTCTAATTTCCGGTAGTGGAATTTCAAAGCCAAGAACTATTGTTGAACTTGAATCTCACCATTTCACAGAGCAGCCAAGCCCTCTTTGACTCATTCGTCCCCTAACTGAAAGAGATCTTCAAAATAGCACGGCGGAGCTTCTGATGGCTGAAGTGCTGCTGAGTAGAACTTGTGCTTTAATTTCCTTTCTGGTCTTTGTTGACCATTGTGGCACCATGAACTGTTGCTTTATCTCGTATTTTTTTTCTGTTATTGTGGTTGTACATTTTAAATACAATCTTTCTATTGAGAAATATCTCACTGACGGTGAATAAATATTATTCATACAAGTAACTATCCTTCCAGCTATCCCCAAATCATCCTTTTCATGTTCCTGCTCAATGAAACGTTCAAAATCATTTATTCACTCATATTTCTTGGCAAGTTTTCCTTGACTGCCTGCTGTGTAGAAGCAGAGAAAGTGAGAGGGTGATGTCCTCCATTTCTATTAAAGACCCAAAGGGCTTTGCCCAGGGTTCCACTTGTTTTTTAGTGAACTGTGAGTTGGAATTACCCAGGATTATCACATGGTTAGCCCTGTTGACTGACTGCCTAGATACCCAGAACCATGGAGTGTTCTTCACGCTAACAGTCCTTTCTTCCTGTGCTTCTAGAGACCAGGCAGAAGTTACCAACTTCCCGGAATAATTGTCAGCTGTGCATTTTGGCTGTTTGGGTTTAGCTTCCTCTCCGTTCTCTAAATATTTTCTTTTTCAAAGTGCCTCACCTCCTTTGTTAGAAACTGTTTCCCTGACCTTCTCTTTTCCTTTCTGTTTCTAATGGTCCTTGAAATGAAAATAGTTTGTTGAGTTTCCTTATGTGTACTTGGGCAGACTACTCAATGACTCCTAGGAGAATAATAGCTGGTGACCTGTGGCGCTCTCTTTTGAGAGAGAATGCGCAGTTTGCATTTTGGCAGCTAAACATAGGGATGGATTTAAAAACGAATGTGTAAGTAGCTGGATAATAATTTCCAGTATGATGTCAACATTTCTTTAAAACAAGGCCTTAATTTCTAATCTTCTATCACTTTGGTCTCAAGGATGAGTTTGCCTTTATGAGTGTAATATGACAATCTTGAAAGCCTTACCTCAAGTCAAATATTTCTTCCTGAAGATGTTCTACTTTGCAAGGTACTGCCCACAGGAACGTATACCCTAAATAATGACATTTTTTAATTGTTGTTGGCTTCAAATTCTGGATTTAGTTTTATTTTCTCCTAAAATTGTGAGGGTAGTCGTGATTGCTTTTTTACTACCATGTCATACTATTTCCTCCTTGGGGGTCCTATGCAAATTGCGTATGGTCACATCCACTTCATTTGGTACTTCTCTTATGAACCAGAAATCTTCCAAATGGTTCTTTGCATATCCTGATCGGACATATTCTCACTGAAGTCTCAGGACCAACCCCCGCACCTTGTCATATGTGTATGACTTAGTTTTAGACTTCCTGGCTTAGTGCTTTCTGGTTTAGGGTTGCTATAATTACTGTCTTCAGCAAGTGTTCATTTTTCTTTCTTTTTATCCATTACTTCTTTTATGTCAAAATTTTCCCACGTGATCAAGTAATTATTCTTTGTAACTTTTCTTGGCAGAAATCAGCCCAGATTTCTTACTGTGGATGTGGCTTTGATTTGTGTCCTAGTCCTTTTGTGTTCCCAAAATAGCCCAAGGAGTCTATTCATTCTACCAAACAAGCAACCATCTGAGTGAAATAAATATGTTTAGCTACTTGATTGAGCCATTATTAGATGGGGGTTAAATTGCCATATACTGTGGATTTCAGGTATCTTAGTATGTAGGTCAAATTCTCTAGTATATTACTAGTTTGATGGATTACTTTATTTTTAGTGGCCTAACTACATGAAATTATGTGTTTAAAATGTGGCTGGAATCTATAGGATACACAGTTGCAACTCTAATAACATGGCTACAAAACTCCAGCTTAATATGTGTGATAATGAATACATTGTAGTATTGGGTTGAAGAGGATTGTATGGGAAGCAGAAAAACTGAGATCTGTCCCAGCACTGCTACAACACACCTACCTCTTTTTACCCATCTAGGCCTGAGTTTCTCATTGGTACAATGAGGAATTCAACTGTAGTTTCTGAGGCCTTGTCTAGCTCTGAAAAGCTAGGAGTCTACTTTCAAATGGATATCGGCTGCCACTTCTTGACTTTGGAAGATGGTGTGGACCATTAAAGGACCCTTCTTCAAATTTCTATGTCTCTTCTTTTTTTTTTTGGAGATAGAGTCTCACTCTTTCGCCCAGGCTGGAGTGCAGTGGTGCGGTCTTGGCTCACTGCAAGCTCCGCCTCCCGGGTTCACGCCATTCTCCTGCCTCAGCCTCCCGAGTAGCTGGGACTACAGGTGCCCGCCACCATGCCCAGCTATTTTTTTCTATATTTTTAGTAGAGACGGGGTTTCACTGTGTTAGCCAGAATGGTCTTGATCTCCTGACCTCATGATCTGCCCGCCTTGGCCTCCCAAAGCACTGGGATTACAGGCATGAGCCACCGTGCCTGGCCTCTACGTCTCTTCTTATCTTTGGCTTCAGAAGACAGTTTAATCTTATAGCAGAAAACACTTTTTAGTGAAACAAACGATCTTGCCATGAAACAAGGAATAACTGGTTAATTTGGCAGAATGACATTAACTTGTTTAGGTTGCTTTGTTCTAGATTGTTTTATTCAGTAATTAGCTCTTAAGACCCCTGGGAGCCTGTGCTCTACCCAGACACTAACAACGGTCTCTATCCAGTTGCTGGTTCTGGGTGACAGAGTGATCTCCCCATCATGATCAACTTACTTCCTGTGGCCCATTAGGGAAGTGGTGACCTTGGGAGCTATTTGCCTGTTGAGTGCGCACACCTGGAAACATACTGCTCTCATTTTTTCATCCCCATCAATGAGAAATGAGTGGCTCATTAGCAAATGTAACTATGCAATCATGCAACAAAGCTGCCTAATAACATTTCATTTATTACAGGACTAAAAGTTCATTATTGTTTATAAAGGATGAATTCATAACCTCTGCAGAATTATAGTTCATACACAGTTGATTTCCATTTATAAAGGCAGAAAGTCCTTGTTTTCTCTAAATGTCAAGCTTTGACTTGAAACTCCCGTTTTTCCAGTCATTGGAGTGTGTGCGTATGAAAGAAAATGTTTAGCAATTAGATGGGAGAGAAGGGAAGTAGTACTGGAAATGTAGGTTTTTTGTTTTGTTTTGTTTTTTGTTTTTTGAGACAGGTTCTTGCTCTGTCACCAAGGCTGGAGTGTAGTGGCACAGTCACAGCTCACTGCAGCCTTACCTTCTGGGCTCAAGTGATCCTTCTGCCTCAGCCTCCTGAGTAGCTGGGACTACAGGTGTGTGTCACTACAACTGGCTAATTTTTAATTTTTTTATAGAGACACAGGGTCTCACTATATTACCCAGGCTGGTCTTGAACTCCTGAGCTCAAGCGGTCCACCCACCTCAGCCTCCCTAAGTGTTGGGATTATAGGCATGAGCCACGGTGTCTGGCTATCACGCAATTCTTAAGTGCTTATTCCAGTAGCAGAAGAGATTAGAAAGGCTGGCTTTTTCCAACAGTGGGTGCTTGAATCTGGAAAGTCTTAAACTAAAATTGTAATTTCATACTGCTAAGAAGCACTTTGCTCATGCAATTGAAAAAAAAATTAAGTGCCTACCTGGGTGATTCCAGGGCACTTATAAGCAACTAAGACTAATTAGAAGCCCTCATAGCCTCTAATGAAAAGATAGGAAGTAATTCGCTCTATGATACAAAAATTCCTGGATGTTTGGAATTGTTGTACATGATTGGGCACAGGATTCCTTACTGGGAGCTTTTACTTTCCCAGGGCCAAATTCCCTGTTCTATGTCACACATTGTGGAGGGCAGGGGACAAATGGATACAGAGCTTGGTATCCACTGATATGGCTCCCACAAAGACATTTGGGAGGATGAGTAAGGAAAGAGAGAGGCAATATCTCAGTACCAGTTGTAACTGGAAAATGTCATTTACATGGAATGAGAACTTACATGGGGTGAGCTGAGAAGCACTTTCAGTTGAAGCAAATAGAAAAATTAAGGCACTTTCCTTTACTTTTAGTTATTTTTAAACACATATCTTTATGCTCAGATCTTTCTTTTATAACTGGGTTATAACTGGGGAGAATAAAAGGATCCGGGCATGAGAGAAACTGAAATCAAGGGAGGAAGAGGGCATGCAATGGGGGAAGGGAGGAGCAGGAATGTCCACTTTACTGAATACACAATACTGTAAAAGATGGATCCTGTCATATTCTTTCCCCAATCAACTTGGATGAAAAACAGAAATACTACATTCTTAAACACAGTTCATTTTTAGTTTGTCATGGCAATACATGGAAAAAAATCAGGCCACTACTAGGCATTTATAGTGTGCATCTTTGGCAAAAATGTGGACCTGCAACAATTCAGATGGTTTTCTTTCAATCAGGTTCAAAAATCATGGCTCTGTAAATTTCCAAAACTTTTAAAGTCTTCTTGTGTCTTCTTATAATCAGGCATTCAGAGGTACGTGTTGGTTCTAATAGCTTTGGTAGAAACATGCTGAAAATAGAAATGAATATAAAATTCCTTGTCTTTAGGCTAATTTGGTATGGATTTGTAAGGCCTGAGTGAACTGGAAATTAGTACATTTCTTGAAATAATACAAATGAATGTGAGACACATGGGCAGAACAGCAGATTCAGAAAAAAAGGTTAGTATTGTAGTCCCAAGTTTTGTAAAAGACATCAAGTAAGGCCACCAATAGAGGAACCAAGTTTCTTTTTCGGGTTCCCTGGGGTGATTTCCTATCAGCTTCACGTTCATGAGCTGGGGATTTGTAAAATGTAAGATGGCCTTTGACTTTGTTTTTGATACGATCAGCAGCGGCACTGTCTGCAATCCAGACCCAGCATTCTCAGAGAGTGTGCAGTACGGATGCTTCTGGCTGGCAGGGAGGTCGTGGCAGTGAGCTGACTAGTGTGCTGTGTTGGGAGGGCTCACAGGGTGGTGGGTCAAGCCTCCGTGCAAAGGGAATTCCTTTCTGGTCGTGCCCTCCTTTTTGGCTGGAGCTTGGCCGCAGAGATTGGCTGCCATTCTCATCCCCGGATGGGGTGGAGGCAGATCCCAGACAACCTCAGATAATTGAACAGCAGCTGTGACCCTCAGAACAGCGTTTCTTCTTTTTCTTGGGGTGGAAAATGGTGAGGATTGCTTCATCAAAAACCGCTTTGAGACCTTTCTGAGTCAGAGCTGAGCATTCCAAGTAGCACTGTGCTCCGATCTTAAACACAAAAGAGAGAAAGGCATGAGAGATAAAAAAGAGAGAAAAGCACAGTGGTATCAACTCACTGCCCAGACAAGCACTTGCTTCTGCCTGTCCTACAAACAGCCTGTGGGGTGGTTTGGATTATGATTGTCTTTTTTTTTTTTTTTTTTCATTTCAATTTGTATCTGTTTTCCTATTTTTTTTGTATTTTTGTATTTTTTACTTTCCTTTATTAGCAATAAATGGTTGTGGATTACTTCTGGAAAGCAGTAAATCCTAAAATTGACCCATAGCCATTTATTCCTAAGAACATCAAAAATGCAAAGATCTAAAAAATTAGGAGACAATTCAAAACCAATGATATAATTTAAATATGTTTTGTGAAGAACAGGGGTGCATGATCTTGTTTTTCATATCCTCTCATTTGTAGGCAGAATGTCTAAATCATGTACAAGTGATATGTATCTTCTTTGGTATGATAAAAGGCAAAGTGTCAGCTTGGTTGATAAAGCAGATAGAAAGAGAGAGAGTGATATGGTTTTATAGGTCATTCTTGATTAAAATGTACCTCTTTTAAGGTATCCCTCAACAAGGTAATATCCAATTGGTATTATTATTTAGTTTTAACATACTTTATTTATTTATTTATTTATTTATTTATTTATTTTTGAGATGGAGTTTCGCTCTTGTCGCCCAGGCTGGAGTGCAGTGGCACCATCTTGACTCTCTGCAACCTCTGCCTCCTGGGTTCAAGTGATTCTCCTGCCTCAGCTTCTCGAGTAGCTGGGATTACAGGCACCTGCCACCAAGCCGGGTTAGTTTTTGTATTTTTAGTGGAGACGGGGTTTTCCCATGTTGGTCAGTCTGGTCTCGAACTCCTGACCTCATGTGATCTGCCTGCCTCAACCTCCAAAAATGCTGGGATTATAGGTGTGAGCCACTGCACCCAGCCTTAACATACTTTAAAAAGCATATTTTTTAAAAAGTTAAAAAAAAACCCACTAAAACATGTAACAACAACAAAACATGTAACGATAATCATAAAAGACATTTAATGCCAGAGACATCTTCCTTGTCAGTGTACAGTCTATATATTTAAATGATAAGATATTTCATACTTGCATAGGGCTTCATTTTAAATATTCTGATGATTTCATACTATGGTGTGTTTGATAATCACAAACCGCTCATGAGAAATATAGAAATTCAGGCCAGAACTATAGATTCTCATTTAAAAATCTCAGACATGTCTGAGAGGGTTCATGGATTTAACAGCAACTATAGTTTGCTGAGCTGGACCTTGTGGTGCATGAGCTAATTTCACTGTCACAAGAACTTTACAAGGAAAAGTCTACCATCCTCATTTCACAGCTCAGGAAACTGATACCCAGAGAGGCTAAGTAACCTCCCTTATGGCCACACAACTAAGAAAATGGCAGAGATTCGAATTTATCTGCCTCCTGAGCCAAAGTCTTAACTACTCTTTTGGGCTGTCTCTAGCAAATGTAATGAAATTGTGGCTGAAAGAGCAAAATTAATGAATAAATGGGCGAAGCTGTTATGGATATAGTAAAGGTGATGAGAGAAGGGAAGAAGAAGGAAGGCATGTCCTGTAAATGGAGAGAAAAGAAGAGAAGATGTTAGAAGAATAAACAGAGTAAGCTCGTATCTAAAGAAATGGCTAGTAGCAGAGTAGTTCTTTTTCCCTCATTTGAGAATTAGCAAAGGCATACAGAGAAGGCAAATAGAGAGCCAAGAAAAAGAAAAAGAACCAAACAGGTTGTAAGAGAAAAGCCGCCATCTCAACAAGTCAGCATTATGATCAAATTGGTGAAAGAGAAAAACATTTCTAGGCCGGACAGATTTGCTGCTGATCTTTGAAGACTATAATGCAGAGATGCCAATTCAAGGGTGGATAATGTAAAGTGTGTTACTTGAGTATAGGATAATATGGAGTGGTGGGGATTGTGGCAGACTGAAGAATACATGCTTAATCTAAGAGACTGTTTAACGTTTCTGTTGATGAGGAAATGCTGGGCTAGAGTTGCTCGACCTTCTGAATTTCTTTTAGAAGCTAGAAATGTGTTTCCAAACTGTTAAATGTTGGCCACTAAATTGCATTAAAAATATGTGTTTGGACTGATGAAAACATTTGTGGGTGAACTTTGGCCCGTCAGTTGCCAATTTGCTCCCTGTGCTTTAAAGGATGCCTTTGCATGTCCTGGTCTCCCTGTCTAGAATTTTGTGCCCTCCCCAGACCCCTTTGCCCACCTGAAAAACTTTTCCTCATCCTTCAAACCTGGATAAGATGTTAACTGGTTAAAGAAATCTCTGAAATCTCCTTCCGTGAATGTACTGGTCTCTCTCTCTTCTGTGCTACCTGGTACATTGCCCAGATGTGTGTTACTGTGTTTATCCAGGTGGCATGCTTTTGTTTGCCTGTCTGCCTCCTCTTCTGGCCTTTGTAACCCAGACACCAGCGGTGAAGTGACTTTCAATGACCAAGGGAGAAAGGGAAAATGGCCAGCACAAGGCAGGTGGCAGTGACTCTTCCAGTCAGGAAGAGGGCATTAAAGACTCCAGTTGATTAACGTGACTGAACATTGATGACAGGATGTTTGCAGCAATTTTGCTGCTTTAAATCCCACCTGTGCATGTTAAAAACCCAGTAGGAAACTTAGCAGGTGCTAAGTTAAAGAGTGACAACAACAAAAGGCACAGTGTGAAGAAGATGGCTGGAGAGGGCAAAGAGAACCCAGAGATTAAAAAAAGAAAAAATGGCAAATTCCTGTATCAAAAAATACCTTAGGAAGTCTGAACTTAGAAGATCATGTTTAGACTGTATTAGATGGAACTTGGAAAGAGAACACACAAAGAATTACAATCTTAGAGCTAAACAGTGTAGCATCCAGCATAGCACCTGGCACATATTAGGTGCTTAATCAATTGTTGTTTAATAATTCTAGCAGCAATAGGGACAGTTACAAATGTGTAAAAGAATGGGAAAAGTAGGCTGAGGATTAAAAACTACAGTAATAAAAAGAAGTGGGAGGATAAAAGAAGTCAAAGAATAATGAATATTTATAATAAATTAGTGCAAAATATGTAAATGTGGTTGACTTTGGAGTATAAAGAATTGTAAATATGTATGATATAAAAATGTCCTTTAAAATAAAACACCCTTTGAGACCAAAAAGAGATGTTAGATGGAAAATGCTTTGGAAATGGAAAAGTATTGAACAGAAAGAATCAGATATGAAAAATCTGAACTTGCAAAGCCTTTAAGTTGTGGGGGAGCTTTGCACATGAAAATAAGGGACTCCAGTATATAAAAAAGAAGCCCCAAACCTAAAGGTTTCTTTTCAGATTATAGGAGGGAGGCAGAAGAGCAGGTGGTTAAAGCACAGTTTTCTGTCCTCACTCTGCCACTTGCTAGCTGGGCGATCTTAACCTCTCTGAGCCTCAGTTTCCTGTAGGAAAGTGGAGATAATAATATACACACCTCAGGGGGTTGCTGTGAGGATTAATTAAGACAAAGGCTGTAAGGCGCCTGGCACCAAGCCTAGCACATTATAAACACTCCATAAATGCTCGCTGTGATTATAAACTACTTGACAGAAAAGTCAGAGAGTAGAGAAACGTAAAGCATCTCTATAATTACATGAATTGTGATAAAACAAGTTAAAATCTTGCTAGGTTTTCTTCTAAATTGGGTTTTGTAAGCTAAACATGATTCCATCTGTATCTGAGAGCAGTTGCTAGGAGAAACTAGCAAAAGGCAATATAAATGGTGAACTCAGTCATTGTTCCAAAAATAAGTATGAAATGAGATGGGAGGCTTTGAAACGACTTCTTTTCAGACAGAAAAAAAAACAACTTCCCCAATGAGAAGTGAGGCTAGGAATCTGACGGCATGAAGGAACACAGAACGCGAGTTCCTGCAAGAAGCTGGTGCCGGCTAATGGGGACATCCTGGCTGTGAAAAATGTGTAGAAAGGAACCACATACAATTATTTATGGAGCTACATATTTAGGTATCTTAATGAAAGCATTTGAGGCTGAATGTTTGAGGAGAAGGTAGAAGCACCTACAGGCATAAACCCATTTCACCCAAGGAAAGATACACACTTGGAGGTCATTTACACAATGGTCAGGTACATGGGTGGTGATGTCCACAGAGCTGGATTGGAAGTTTTTGACTTTGTTATTAGCTACGTGCTTGTCTTCTAAGACTGTTTCCTCATCTGTAAGCTGAGACCAACGCTATCTGCTTAAGAGGGTTATTATGAGGCTGAGGTGAGAGATATTATTAAGTACTTAGGATCCTAAGGACTCCATGGACGTCTGGCGCTAGTTAGTATTGACATTACTGTGCATAGAAGTAGGAAGAGTTCAGTATCTCGATCAGGTGTTTGTGAGAGGTTCTCATGCAGGATACCTGTAAAAACATGATCGTATTTAATTCATTTCTAGTTGAGTGTATCATGCTTAGTTTTAGTGCCTGCAAGCAAGTTTTAATAAGATACATGCATACAGTTTTGTAAGTGAAGAATTTGTAGTTAATATTCTTGACTGGCTTGAAGAGGGTGACTTCTAACTCTGCCTGCGGTATGCATTTTACTAGGTTAGTCACTTAGAAAGTAAGATTGAAAATTTTCAAACCTCTGACCTGGGTCAGTAGATTTGTGACTTGATGAGGAGTCTGATTTAAGTTCTGGAGGTGTGGTTTATCGGCCTCCTCTTGCATAAAGCACTTCCACCCTCTCGGATCTTTTTCAGTGGCTGCTTTGCTCACATCTTGGGGTAATGAGGGAGGCAAAGACTTGGTGTCTGGCAAAAACTTTCTAAAGCATTTTCCTAACTCTTCATGTTAAGCTCTCAAGAAGGAAGAAAGGTCCATGAAAACAGTTCCAGCTCTGAGCTATTATCTGCCAAACAACCACTTAGATCCCCAACTAGTCACTTTTTGGTATATGTTATCCTTCCAGATGCTGTTTGTGACACAATCCAGGCTCTCTAAGTGGCTATTCATTATATGGTGAGAAATACTGGACAAATATAACCCTGCCAGATGCTAACCCAAGTCTCTCCCAAGAAAATCACAAAATGCCTCTTATGGGGTTATTTAAATGAGCTACATCCATAATAAGCAGAGAGATTTACAAATATATATCTAACGACTCCCTATATTCATACTAAATATGGCAAGTAGACGTTCTAGAGGTTGCTAAATCAAATGATAAGTGCTTCAGCTGTTTAAATTCACCAAATTGCTTTCTGAATGAAAAACAGACAATGCTGGCTGACAAGAAGGCTAACCAAATGGCTCCTTCCAGCCCGACTAGAAGACAGGGGGAGAATAGAAAGCTTAGAGAAGATTCTAAACACATTGCACTTTAAAGCCAAACCCAATGTTGCACACCCATTTCCAAAGCATACAACACGCTCTTCTCTCAGCATACATTTAAAATGAAATTCAAATCTGACTGTACCGCTTTTGCGAGCTTCACACCATGCTCATAAGTGAGAGGTTTCTCCTTCATATACAGCAAACGGGCCAAGGTTTTTGGGTCATCACGGAGATCAATCTGGCAAGAAAACACACGTGAAAACTGATTTGTTTTCTCAGGCCTTGCCAGATATTTTAAACTGTGACATCATAGAGTCTTTTTCCCCGTTAACATCTTTGAAGTTGCTAAATTTTCTTTAAGGAAGCAGATTCACATGCCCATGTTATGTATAAAAAAGTAAAGCAATTTCTTTGTAAATGTACACAACAGACTTTCCTTACGTTTTCCCCTTCAAACAGTTACCCTGCAAGCTGAGAACTATTCGGATGATTCTGTTGCTATCTCAGATGTTTTTTCAAAATTTTCTATTTATTTCTAGATTCTACTTACAGGGCATGCAAGATAACCAGTCAGTCTCATTACCTTACAGTGAGGCCTTATTTGATCCCAAATTATGTTACTCATTATTTACTAGTTTATTTCCTGGCTTTGAACACATCTTTTTTTTTTTTTTTTTTCGCTTTTCCAAATAAAATCTTCGTCCTCAAAGGAGGTATGAAGATTTGCTATCTGTGAGGATATTCTAACAAATGTTCTGCAAGCTCTGGAAAGCAAGTCCCTAAGAGAAATTTTCAAAGGGTTTGCTCAAGATAAGCATTAATCTTTTCAAAGGTAGAACTTTGAAGATAGCATTTATATATCTGGATTAGATTTGATAATTTAATTAAATATTTTGGTTGCTTTAAAGCCTCACTGTGTATGCGAATCCATGTGTTCATGAATGGGTGTGAATGTGGGAAAGCAAGGGCTTGTGTCTTAAAGAAAGACCAATATATTAGGGTCCCTTTTATAAGCACATTACTCAGCTCTACTAATTGTGTGTGTGTGTGTGTGTGTGCGCATGTGTGTGTGTGTGTGTGTGATAATTGTTCAATTGTGTGCCTATCTCTAATAAAATCAGCTTGAATCACAGAAAGGTGATTGAATGTTCTGTCACATATTTGGCAGCAGGGATTCAGGCTCCATCAATATGGGCAAACATTATTATCTGGAATTCAAGGCAAAAGACTTCATTTAAACAAACAATTATCTTTCAGAGAAGAAGCGTTAACTATGATTACTCTGGTTTATGGAGATGTGTATTCCTCTACTTTCTCTAAGTAAATACATATACCGTGTACCTGTCCATGTCTTCTTTAGGAAATATTTTTCTTTTCTCTCCTTTGTGTTAAAAAATTCTCTTGTTCAAAAAGAACATAAATGAATAATAGAAAGAAATAGCATATGAAACAGATTAACAATGAAGCCCTTCAGTATTAGTACATTCCTATGTCTTTGGGATAGTCATTTGGATTTTAAAATGCCAAAGAACAAAATCCATTTAAAACTATAAACAGTAACAATCCTTAACACATTTGATGTGATTGGCTTACTACTGGAAACTCAAACCATGGAAATTGATGAGCTTTCAGAACACTGTAAACGCTTTCACAGTCGTAGGTTTGTTTAGCTGGTATATGTGTTTTAACTTCTTCTCTAAGATCTGGAAGACCAAGAGGTTTAAAAGGAATAGACAATGGTGAATTTTTATCTTCCTTCTCCAGAAGTGTAATTAAACAGTTCCTGTCATAGAATGCCTATTCTGATTGCTGTGGTCACCTTGACACTCCTACCTATTTTGTGATTTTAAAACAACTGTGGGTTTCAGATATAAAAAATACCAGATAATATGTTCAATTGACACCCTCACCTCATTGCTCTGATTCAAGCCTGGCAAAGGGTGTCCATTTTAAAAATTACTTTGTTATGTAAAAAAAACAGAGAGATTAATTTTTGAAGGCCATATCAAAACTTTCTGCTCCATATTAAATAGCTCTATTATCTTTTCCACTGTGGGCTAAATCATCATGCACACCTTAACAACTTCTGTTCATAGGATTGACATGTCTGAGATACCCTTCCATAGCATTTGGCAGAATAGGATGTTCACGAGGTACCTAAAGGGTCTTCCCATTTTGCAGCCCGCCCCACCCTGCCATCGCCCACATTTTAACCTGGGTCCCTATGAGGACATAAGGCACGTGAGGCATGCAGTCCTTGAGCTCGGGGACCCATTCCTCCTGGACATTGTGGTAAGAGGCAGGGTTTACGACAGAGAAGCAGATCAAAAACACATCCGTGTTGGGGTAGGAGAGTGGCCTCAGCTGGTTGTAGTCCTCCTGTGGGAAGAGCAGACAAGGGTTTGTACAGCCTGTGTAAGGTGTGTCCCATGTGGTTCCAAGGTCAGATTGCAGGTAAGAGTCCACTACAGCGCACTGGGATCCTGTTTCTTCCTCAATCCTAGAATCTGGTAGTTCTTTCTCTACTAGAACTAAAGGAGCCATCAGTCAGAAAAATACCTTTTTGTTACATACAGAGATCATGTATCGCCCCTTTTTAAGATGAACTTAAAAATTTTTTTAGCAGTTTTATTGAGATATAACTTATATACCTACCTATATATACCATAAAGTTCTTATGTAACATAAAGTTTACCCATTTATTTTTTATTTTTAAATTGTATACATTTAAAGTGTACAACGTGGTGTTTGATATACATATATATGCTACAGTGAAACAAATTAACATATTCATCTCCTTACAGCTTACCTTTAAAAATATATTTTACGGCGAGAGGACCAGAAACCTATTCTCTTAGCATATTTCCAGTATGCAATATAGTATTATTAACTACAGTTATCATGCTGTACATTACAGCTGTAGACTTATTCACCCTAGCTAACTGCAGCTTTGTACCCTTGATCAAAACCTCCCCGTTTCCTTTCCTTACTTGCCTCTGGTAACAATAGTTCTACTCTCTGTTTCTATGTATTCAAAAGTTCACCTGACCAGGCACAGTGGCTCATGCCTGTAATCCCAGCACTTTGGAAGCCACGGTGGGAGGATCACTTGATTCCTTGAGCTTGAGATCAGCCTGGGCAATATAGTGAGACCCTATCTCTACAAAAAAATACTAAAATTAGCTGGGCATGGTGGCACACGCCTGTAGTCCCAGCTACTCAGGAAGCTGAAGTGGGAGGATGGCTTGAGCCTGGGAATTTGAAGCTGCAGCGAGCCGTGATCATGCCACTGTACTCCAGCCTGGGCAACACAGCAAGACCCTGTCTCAAAAAACAAACAAAATAAAACAAAAAACCAAAAGTTCACCCATTTAAAGTGTAACATTCAGTAAAGATTATTGCAATTCTTCCATCATGTTGGAATTGTGTTATACTGAATATACTATATTTAAATTAGTGAGCTATTTGCCAAGGCAACAGGAATCCTCTCCTCACACGATTAAAAAAAGTTATATCCAAATTTAATTTAGAATAAATGAACTAACATGCAAAACAAGAGTTATTGCCAAATTTGACACCACAATATTTGAAGAAATATGTTGAGTGAGGGTTTAGAGCTAAGAATTTTGGATTTGTTTCAAATATTACTTAAAGGCCAAGTAAATAAAATGCTAGCTTAATTATTTTCTTTCTAAAGATTTTTCAGATCAGAATATGCTCGTGGAAGAGTTTCTGATTACATAAGATATTTATATATTTGCTATTTTAGTGGAAGTTGATAAATACAAAGTAAAACTTTGCATCATTTCGACTTTGGGAAAATGTCAGCAAGAACCTTTTACTGTATGCAAAATGTTTTAGGAGGTTCCAAGGTAAAACCTGATATTTCAACAGAAAGTTTTATATATGTTTATAGATTTTAGTAACACATAAGCAGACAGTAACTTTGTGTCTAAGTGTGCATACACATACCATATTTATATATACATCACATATCACAACATGACATGTGTCCATACACACCATACATAATTTGTATGTGTATACACACTATATATGATATGTGTGCACTATATATGTGTGTATACTATATGTGCAACTAAACTTATATGTTCACACCTATGATATACATGTATTCATAGAGATGGGTTAATAAATAATTAACTCATTTATTAGGGGCATTACTACTCTTCATGAAACATTTTAGAGACTTACAAAACATGTATGTGCTCATTGCAAAAATGCAAACATTGAAGAAGTACACAGAGTTGAAGTGAAAGCTTGTTTTCATCCCTGATATGATGTCTAATAGTATTTCCTCTCCCCAGAGGGAGCTACTGCTTAAACATTGTCCTTCCAAACGTTGTATTTTACTTTATTTTTTGAGACGGAGTCTCAATCTGTTGCCCAGGCTGGAGTGCAATGGTGTGATCATGGCTAACTGCAGCTTCAGACCGCCGGGCTCAAGCGATCCTCCCACTTCAGCCTCCCAAGTAGCTTGAACTACAGGCACATGCCACCACACCCAGCCAATTGTTATTTTTTTTGTAGAGATGGGGTCTCACTGTGTTGCCCAGGCTGGTCTTGAACTCCTGGGCTCAAGCAATCCTCCTGCCTCAGCCCCCCAAAGTGCTAGGATGATAGGCGTGAGTCACCACACCTGGCCCATTTTATATTTATGTATGTATACAACATACACATGTTTAGTTTAAAAACAAATTGATTAAATTGTTCATATTGTTGAGCCACTTGTGTTTTTTAAAACATAATATATCATGGATATATTTTTAATATCAACCTTTCTATTGACTCTAATAATATATTTATTAGATAACGGGTTGATGGGTGCAGCAAACCACCATGGCACGTGTATACCTATGTAACAAACCTGCACGTTCTGCACATGTATCCCAGAACTTAAAGTATAATGAAAAAAATTTTTAAAAAGACCAGAAAAGGAAGTACACACATATGCACACTACATACACATGAGACTGAAAGGAAGTACCTTAGAATGTTAAGTGTGGTCCACTCTGGTTGGTGGCATGCATTGATCTATTGTTTAGCTACTCAGAGTATGCAGAACACGGGACTCAGTATATGTGGCCGCTACTGCTACTACTATTAAAACTTAAGCAAATGTTTTAGGTACCTAATGCAAAATGCAAAGCAAGATGTCAATAATGCTGAAAAGTAAAATCCTAAAAAATAAACCCAAAACAACAAAAAAAACCCCACTATTGTGGCTAATTTACCACATTTCTAGTCAATAATTGGGAGTTGGGTGCACAGCTGAATAAACACTGGTCATACTGGGAAGTTGGGCCAGGTCTACTGGGCTGTGTCTCAGCCAAGTTGTGCCTATGTCTGTGTGTGTGTGTGTTTGTGTGTGTAGCTTAGGAGGCAGTGGAGAAAGGAATAGCTAATTTCTTGGCACTACCCTCTCCTCTTTACACAACTAGCTCTGAAAAACAAACCTCCTCTTCCATGGTCTCCCCATTTTTCTCTTTTCTCTCTGGAGTGTTCCCTTAAAGAGCAGCTGTAAGGCCCATGAGCCAAGAAGTCTCCTTCCCAGGCTGTAATCTACAGCTCTTCATCACACCACCTGCCCTCTGCCACTGCATGCTCCCATCTGGATTGTCATAAATGGAGTGGGGACCATGTGGATTTTTTTCTCATCCCTACATGTACTCTTTCTGCAGTAAATATTCAATAAATGCTATTGATAGACTGGAAGAAATGACCTCTACGGTGACCTGCAAATGAACACATGGCATTTCTGTGGGCCATTTATTGCAGTGACTTTTATTAGAATCACCTGGGGAGCTTTTAAACCATCCTGAAGCTCTGCTAATCAACTCCTTGCCCCACCCCCTTTTCTACTCTGAAACCAGCTAAATTAGAATCTCTGGAGAGTGGGCCTGCATATCTGGGAGTTCTGACTTAATTGGTTTGGGGTGGGCCTGGAGTTGAGAACACGGCTGTACTTCACTATCATCTCCAACATTAATGGAGGATGCGCCCAAAGGCTTATTACTAAAGGTCAGGCATTGTTTCAAACTCTTATGTATGGTCTCATTGCATCCTCCTGATGGAACTGGAAGGATGGTACCATCAACATTCACATTTCATAGAAGAGGAAGTTAAGGTTTAGAGAAGTTCCATGATCGGCCAATGTTACAGAGTTCATAAATACCAGGATGGGGTATTTAGCCTAAATCCAGCTCTGGCTCTCAATTGTGACCACCCTGTTTTCTGCCGCTCAGAATTTTAAGTGACAGATTAAGCATTTTCTTAACTCACTTATCTAGGAATCTTGACTCCTATGTTACCCAGCAATCAGAATGTTTGACCACAGGATGTATCATCTATTTGATGGCCTGCATCTGCTTCAGATTACCACTGGATGGCAGCAACACTGTATATTTAAAACTTCAAAGCCAAAAACCAAAGCAAAACATCATCAGGAGAAATGTCACAACTAGATTAGATAGGAACAAATAACTGTTGTTAATAGTCGGAAAGGAGTATGTTTGTCTGATTTTTTAACCCAGTGGCTATCAAAGGATTTCTATTTACGTTATGGAAAAGTTGGAAGACCATGGGTTGCTGGGTTGGCTGTAGGTGTGGCAGGTGAGAGAAGTCTGTTTCTGATCATTTACCCTCCTGGCCTTCCAGCTGAGTCGTTTCTGATAGTGTCAGTCACTGGGCTCACCATGCTCTGTATTCTGGGTCTCTCTTCTGTGGAAACCTTAGTCCTGCTGTATCATTCCATTTTAAAAGATTTCGTGCTTACTGAATGTGTAGCACTGTTAAGGATGCTGTATGAACTATATAAGGTGAATAAGAATTGGCAATTCAATTGGGGAAAGAAAATGAAAATACATGAAATAATTTGATTTATGTGGAAATAAGACAGGTTAAGTTTCTCTTACTCTTTGCTGGCTAATCTCAAAATGGAATGATGTAGAATATTTATCTAACTGAATTGGGAAAATACAATTCCAAGACTAGAAAAGGCCTTAAAGATTAGCTAATGCAGTGGTTTCCAAACTACGCTCTTCAGTCCAGCAGCACTGGCATCACCTGGGAGCTTGTTAGAAATACACATTCCCAGGTGCCCTGCAGTCCCCTGAAGCTGAGGCGCTGGGGGAGAGGCTGCACCATCAGTGCTGTAACAAGCCCTCCAGGTGATTCTGATGCAGCTCAAGTTTCAGAGCCATAGGTTACTGTTCTTCCCTCTCCCTGGAGCCAGTTTTATGGTTTAAGAAACAAAGGTCTAGACAGATGGAGTAATTTAACCAGGACAACAGAGCAAAAATACTTTTAAAGAAGGCTCACACCTGGGCTATTTGGAGCTAACCCTGGGCTGCAGCTATAAAATATGTCGGGGGGGTCAGGATTAATAAAAGAAAGTGTCCCCTTGGGACTGGGGGGTTGGGGGAGTTGAATTTGTGCCAGCTGGTAACTTAATGTTTTTTTCACAAGGGAGCATGCTTTGGCCCTGGGTTGGATGGTAACATGTGGAGATGATGTCAAGGGGCTACGAGAAGTGGATAAGTGGTTTAGTTGGTATTTGAGGCCCTTTCTAATGCTGAAATTCAGAATGGAAGACAGGTGCTTATTTGCTTCTTGAAGAGACAGCATTTTAATCTAAAAGAGAGGCTCAAATGGGGGTTTGGAGGTAAAGTGGACAAAGAGGCTAGGATTGGGGAGTGCAGGGAAGGATTTGGGGCAAAGTAGGCCTTTGAGTGCTTTTAGCCCAACTTCACCCTGAAGGCAAGAACGTGTTCAGTTTGAAGGCAGATCTGGTGCCCTGGGGTGACTATGGGTGATTATTAAACACGAAAAGTTCAGAGAAAGTGTTAGCATCAGATGCGCCAAACACCTGGATCCTAAATATTATAGGCTGCATCATGACGCAGGTAAGTGAAATCATTTTCTAGATGGCATTTCTTAGACACTACATATATTTGCATCACCCATGAACCTTGTTAAAATGTAATTTTGTTTTTGTTTGTTTGTTTTGAGATTGGGTCTCGCTTTCTGCTCACACTGTAGTGCACTGATCATAGTTCACTGGAGTCTTGAACTCCTGGACTCAAGTGATCCTTTCTCCAGCCTCCCAAGTAGCTGGGACTACAGGTATGCACACCATGCCTGGGAAATTAAAAAAATGTTGTAGGGATAGGGTCTCGCTATGTTGCCCAGGCTAAAGTGCAAATTCTTATTCAGTAGCAGGACTGGAATGGAGCCCAAGAATGTGCATTTCTAACAAGTTTCCAGGTGATGCTAGTGCTACTGGGTCCAGGGGCCACACTTTGAGCAGCAAAGAGAGTTGCGCTGAGCTCCTCCTACCCTGCCATACCCACATTAATTTGGAAATAGAATTCTGCTTCCAAGTCTTGGGTTTAGTGACATTTATCCCAGATTTTTTGGTACAAGTCTCATTTTCATATTCACCCGTAAATCAGGCTTAATTTGAAAAATGTGGGCACCATATATAGGGTGGATGCATAGTGTGGTGCTTAAGAGCATGGGTGGTGGGTAGAAATTCTCTGGGTTTGTGACTATGGTGTGATCTTGGGTAAGTTCTCCATGCCTCACTTTCCTTATCTGTAAAATGAGGCTAATAGTGCTGGCCTTATGAGTTGTTATGAGAATAAAATACGTTAATATTTGTAGGCCACTTAGAACATTGTCTTGAACATAGTAAGTACTTTAATGAGCCAGTAAAGGAGTCCATCCTCCAGCCCATATCAACAACAGCTGCTGGTCCTGGAAGCATTTCCCTACCCTTATTGGATGCCAGGGCTGATTCAGAAATTAACTTTTTCTGAACTGAGTAGTAATAAGACCCAAATCTTTGCAAACTCCAACCGCAACTCTCAATGTTCCTACAGCTCTTTTTCATAATTTGGGGAGAAGTAAGATTGTGTCCTAAGGTTATTTTTACTAAGCAGCTGTCATGTGGGCAAACTTCTCCCTAATCTCCCAAATTGCCTACTCCTGAAAATCCCACGTGAAGATACACGTGAGCAAGAAAGTTGGAGTTGCTCATTGAGGGAAAACATTTGTTCTGAGGTTTTAGGCAAACTTTCCATAGAGGGTTGCTGCCAGATCCTGTGCTCCAGATGGCCCCATTGGATCAGCCAATAGCAAAGGGATGGCTTATGTGTGTCTTTACAAGTGGAGCCTGGGTTGCCATTCATAAACCCTAGCTGTGCTTGCTTCCTCGCTTGGTTGCGTGCTTCCTCAGCCCTTGGGGGAAAGCGGGACTTCAGAAATCAGGGCCTGGGGAAGATGTGCAACATGCAGCCCTGGGCGAGTGAGGGGTTCGGCTGATGGCCTTCCTTGCTTCTCTACTCCCACAGTCACTGGTGACAGCTGAGCTGCTGTGGGCTGTGGTTTCTCAGTGACAGACACCATTCTGTGCTTGCCCACAGGCAGTGGTTCACCCTTCCACAGAACCAGGCACCTGGCCAGGCTGCACCTGGCTCCTGACACCAGGAGACGGTCATTCCTCCCTGGCAGTGCTGCTAACTGCCATTTTCACAGGTGTTGTGTCTGAGATATGCCCATCCTAGAGTCTTGCCCAAGAGGCCATAATCTGAGTAGGGCTTTGCCCACATCGTCCTTCTAGGTGAGGCCACATCAAGAGAAGGAGGCAAGACCTAGTCTTAGTACTATGGCTGGTTCCACTGTAATGACCTGCAGTGAGGTAGGAGGGCATCTGGCTGCAAGCCGTAACCTGGGGAAGAGCCCTCTCCCAGTCTGAAGTTCCTCAGCTGGTGAGGAACCCTGAAGTTCCAGGGTTGGCTGTGGCATCCCCAACCCAACCAACACCCTGCTGTCCACTTGGTCTCTCCTGATGCATTGTAAACAAACTGGCCTGCAAGGACATCCTGGGAAAGTCAGCTCTGGGACTCTTTCCTAGCTGAGCCAAAGATCTGAGCTCTAGATATCCCTTTAACATTCAGTAACACACTACTAGGGATATGTCTCGTATAGGATGAGTTGGCACAACCTTAATAGATTTGGCTTACAGGGCTGGTTGGCCTTATTTCCTCCCTAGTGTGATCTGAGGAGTAACATGCACTCACCCTGAGAAAAATTCCTCAATTCATTGCCTAATCTAATGTTTGGAATTCTACCTAACAGAGAATTAGAGTTGTGAAGAATCTATCTTCAAAGGGCTCCACTCCAAGTCCAAATGTTAGTTTGTTTTAGGGTTTGGGGAAGGGAGCTAATGTTTAATAGCAGCCACCATGTGTTGACAGTGTATGCAAGTGACTTCATTATAAACTCTCTTTTTTTTTGAGATGGAGTTTTGCTCTTGTTGCCTAGGCTGGAGTGCAATGGTGCAATCTCAGCTTACTGCAACCTCCGCCTCCCAGGTTCAAGGGATTCTCCTGCCTCAGCCTCCCAAGTAGCTGGGATTACAGGTGCCTGCCATCACCCTTGGCTAATTTTGTATTTTTAGTAGAGACGGGGTTTCACCGTGTTGGCCAGGCTGGTCTTGAACTCCTGACCTTGTGATCTGTCTGCCTCGGCCTCCCAAAGTGCTGGGATTACAGGCATGAGCCACCGTGCCCAGCCCATTATAAACTATCTTTAGCACATGCTTGCCTGAATTGTGGAGGGGCAGGAGTGTCTCAGGCCATGGCTCATGGGGCTGTAGCCAGGTCTGAGGCAGACTAGGTGCCTCAAAGTCAAGGGAAAGCAGGTCAAATGATTTTGTTTAGCGCTGGCATTGAGGGTTGAGACAATGAGTTCCTATCACTTTACCTCTCAGAACACATTTGCTTCAGTTAGTTCAAGACAAAGATGTGGAGGATTGCTTCTTGGTTTATTCATGCACAAAAATCTAATTATTCAAGCAAGATGGACTCTATAGCTGGATTCAGAGACATTTTCTTTTTGTGGTTCAGGGATTAGTCAATTGGTTTTGAAATCATCTCTCTTCCATTATAATTGGCCAAATGAGTATTTTTGAATTATACATGTTCTTTAGCTATCCAGCACATTAACTAGACTATAACTGAGAAGAGGCAGATTATTCTACCTAGGACTGGGAATGGAAATTTTGGGACACTGTTTCCAAATTAAATTTGTTACAAAGTCTTAATAGCTGAATTGTAGAACTACAGGAATACATTTCAGTAACGGTTATTTTCCATTGCATCCTCCTTAACTTTCAGAACAATGCCTCAACCACCAGAAACGTTTAGAGTAGTGCTTCTCAAAATTTAATGTGCATTCTAATGATTTGGAGATCTTCTTAAAATGGATTTGCAAATTCAGTAGGCTGGGGATAGGCCTTGAGATTCTGCAGTTCTAACATGCTTCCTGGTGATGTTGATGCCACTGGTTGGTGGACCACACTTTGAGTGGCTCTCAAAGTATGGTGTAGGGACCAGCAGCAGCATTGCCAGAAAACCTGTTAGAAATGCAAACTCTTGGGCTAACATCTGTAATCCCAGCGCTTTGGGAGGCTGAGGTGGACGGATCACCTGAGGTTGGGAGTTTGAGACCAGCCTGGGCAACATGGTGAAACCCCCGTCTCTAGAAAAAAACACAAAAATTAGCTGGGTGTGGTGGCAGGTGTCTGTAATCCCAGTTACCTGGGAGGATGAGGCAGGAGAATTGCCAGAACTCGGGAAGCGGAGGTTGCAGTGAGCCAAGATTGTGCCACTGCACTCCAGCCTGGGTGACGGGAGTGAAACCCTGTCTCAAAAAAAAAAAATAAATAAAAAATAAAAATAAAAATAAAAATAAAAATAAAAATAAAAAAAAAAGAAATGCAAACTTTTGGGTCCCACCCTAGACCTGTAGAAGCAGAAATTCTTGGAGTGGGGCCCAGTAGCTGAGTTTTGACAAGCCCTACAGGTGATTCTAACACATACTCCAGTTTGAGAATCACTGTTCTAGAAAATGAATTACAAGTTATCCTGTAGTGTAACACATTCCCATTATTTAGTAAGCTTTTACAGCTGAAAGGTCTCCCATGGGTCTAGCCTCAAATCCTTTTGCCTAATTACTCCAGTTCTATCAGGATTTCTTGAGATTATATGTGAAAAGTCCTCATCGTAGAATTTTAGGCCTAGAAGGAACCTTAAGATATGTTCTGATTCCTTTTCCCCACGCTTTATGGTTCCTTTTGAGCCTTGTCTACCTCTGAATATAAAGCATTCAAGTGAGAGTTAGTTGAAAAAATATCTTATAATCTATTTGTTATATTTTATCAGTCTTCATCACTTTTGTGTCAGAGGTTTGGGCCATTCTGTTTACTTTGATGTGGAGTTTAAAGATATTTTTACAATGTCTTAAAGCTTCAAGTCTTATACCAGTATTATTTAAATGTTTTCTTAAAATGACAGAACAGTGGGAAAAATACTTAAACTCCACAAGAGCTTTTAAAGAGTTTTATTGGATTTAAAATTAAACAGAAGCCTGGGGAGGTTTTTCTTGGGGTAGTTAACGCACAGGAGGCAATACTTGTTGGATTGCTGCAGAAGAGGGGACAACTGACTGGGCAGCAGGGGACAGAGAGACTTTTTCAGAAGCCAGAGGGACCAGAGAGAGGTTTCAGAGTCATGCAATAATCATTGCCACATTGAACTTTTCAAACCGGATTATATTAGTAAAATTTGACTATGGGAGAGGAGGGTATAAACTCCTCTCTCTTTCGGGCTATGAGTTCCTGATGAATCGGGACACCCCAATGATTGTGTGAGTGAATTAGAGCAGGCAACTTCGGCCTCCAAAGTGGTGTACCCTTGTTGCTGGAATGCTTTCTGTTTGGGGTATGCGCTATCCTGAGGCCCTTGTATCTTAGATCAGAGAAGCAAACTGATTTTTTTCATTTGAGCACATGGGCGGTGGGGGGAGGGGGGGGCTCCTTTCTTAGTTGTATGTCTTGCTATTGACATGAGAGGTTGTTTCCACTCCCAGTTCCTGGCGGTAGCTTACCAAAACAGGCATCTACCAATGAGGGGACCCTGGATGCTCTTAGACGCTTTGAGTCTGGTGCTAGATTTTCCAGGTTCCACACACTAGCCTGACAAACACCAGCCTTTGATGTTCCACATACATTTATACAGTGGTCCTTACAAATTTTCACAGAACTCCCCAAAGAGAATTCCATTTATTTATATTCTTGTGAAGAGCTTTCAAGTTGAGCAAAACAATGTATATCCAAACAATTGTTAAAAAAAAAAAAAAAGGCCTAGACGAATGCATTGCTACAAATAACAATTCCCAGGAAACTCCAAAGGACTTAAGATGTATGAATTTGGACAGACTGAACAACCCGCTGATTTTGACCTAAATAGATGACCCAAGACATATGGTAACAAAAGCTCTATCCAAGAAATTGGGCTACGGCCATCAGTTGCTTAACCACTTCCCCTCCACCAATCCATGAACTGGATTAGAACATTAGAACATGAGAAACTTCGTAGCAATGTGTGGGATGCTGAGAAAGACAGATTAAGTGCCATTTTCACCCAAAGAGAGCATGTGCCAGCTGATTAAATGTTGAGGGTTTTAGCCCGTCGTCTTATGTTATTGGTGGGCCAGTTTCTCCAACTTCAAGAAACAGTCCTGACAAAGTGAGACTATTTCAAGAATCTTAGGGAATTTAGAGTCAACCCCCAGTTATTCAGGGTTGACTCCCACTTTTGGAAAACATCTAGGATCCTGGCTTTTCTTCCTTCCAACACTTAATCCATCTTCTCCCTCTCTCCTCCCCTCACCCCCACCAATTTCTTTTTGGGCCTTTTTGCAGTTCATTAGGCAATTCAAGTAAAGCGTGGGCAAAGAAAATAACCCGAAAAAAAATGGATGGAACTAAAATTTATGAAATTGACCTATGAATCCTGAATCTGGAATAGGTTTCCACAGAAAGAAATTGAAACTCGTGGTCACAAATCTGTTATTCTGGTTTTTGATGGTCGTCCAATGAATCATTATTTACCTATCGATGCCTTGAATAATGTAACAATTTAGATTTTTGTAATTTTTAAAATATTGAGAATGTGCTTTTGGTTGTCATTTAGGCAGACAATAAATTGGCCCCAAATGATCAGAATGGGTAATATCTGTGCTATGAGTCCCATCTGCCTAAGCAAATGGATCTTTTTCTCCCATACACCACCACCCTCCAGTGAATCAAGATAATAAAAATGTACCTGTCCCGCAGTGTCATACAGTCCGAGCAAGTGTTGCTTGCCTCCCACGGTCACAGTAACTAGGGGAGAAGAGAAGAGAAGAGGAGAGTCCATAAACACAAGCTTCAATCAGGAGGCTTCACATTGTTTCCATGCCAGCATCTCCTTGGGCAGCAAGAAGAAGCATATGCCTCGCCCATGTATATTCCAAACCAAGTTGACAGCATAATTTCCAAATGAAAGGTAACCTTGGGCTGCAGTGATGGCAGATGGTCTGAGCCAAGTCCAAATTTCTCAACAGAGATGAATATTATTGGTGCTACCAGGACACTCTGTGGGCTACCCACTGATCCTTATTCGGCTCTGGAACACCAAGCTTCTGATGAAAAAGAATGCTGGGCCCCTTTTTCATTAGATTATTGCCTTCTTTTCTTTGGTTTGAGACACCTTTCAGGGCACAGAATTGTGTAAATAGCTTGTCTATTAGAAATCTCTCTGCTTGTATTTGTTTTTGAAATATGTATAAAACCCTAAAAACAAAGAATATTATCACACCTATTAATACATATTTTTATAGCCTATAAAGCAAGGCAAATAGTTAAATGAGAAGGGCTTAGCGTTCATTTTGAAAAGTTTTTAAAAATTAGATATTCCTGTGCTTTTGCACAATTGATTCATTATGATTTTGAACTTTAGTTGCAGAAGACGTTGTATGGGTTCAGTCTCACATACATAAAGGGTGCTTAGAGGGTGAAAAGTAGTGAGTTTGACTTAACTCAGTAGCTTACTACTTTGCCAAGGATGTGCTCTGAAAATGAGAAGCAAAACAGGGACAGCAACCACTCTGTACATATCTGGAAATGAAAGTCTTAACTTGAAACTAAACTGAGATTGAACAGATTGAATGCAGGAGTAATAAAACTCTTTTCGTGAATGGAAAGAGCAAATTTAAATTTCCAAAAAAAAATTGAATTGCTTTTTGGAAAAAGGAAATAAAATATGAAGAAAAGTGTGAGTTGTTTCTCTTGTCAAAATGTGCAAATTCAGTGTGAAGATGATTTTTGATTCCTCCTGTCATTAGCTGTGCAGGAAATGAAAGATAAACTGAATAGCAATCTTTTATAACCATATCTCTAACAGCCAAATTCTCTAGCCTGCTGCTTAGAGTTGCTGATTCGGTATTGATTTTACTTTTATTTCTTTTCAGGTTCATGGGCTACATGTATACAAGGAACTTCTTAATGGCTCATTCTTTGAAAAGCAAAGCACTTGTTTAAAAGCACTGCGTCCCCAGACACTGGGAACTATTTTTCTAATCTACTCAGATCAACATGTGTTCAGCTTGATAACATGGCTGCAGCCGCTCAGATGAGCTGTTAAATGTGTATTTTAAAATGGTAAACCCAGCTCCGTCCACCCTGGTTACCATGCTGACAGAAGAAGGGCATTTAAATGTTTTCACTTCCTTTCACAAGTCAGGCTAGCAATAGGAATGGAGGTGAGGCTGTGTGGCCCAGAGCTCTCGTCCTGTTTAATTTTTCCTCTTCATGCACAATGGTAGAAGAGAGCCCATTCAGATGTTTCTGAAATCTGCCTAAATGGTTTCTTCAATGACCAGTTCACTAACTTGTCATGGATTAGGCATGAAGGGAGACATCCAGCTATCACAGCATGGAACCTCAAGTGAGCCCAGTACATGCAGGTCAGGGGCAGCTGTTCCAGAGACCCCTTAGATTGTCTCATGACGTACAGGCCTGGGGCCATCTGTGGAGTGATTCCTAGAAGTTGAGTCATCCTCACTGCCCCACTGGGCACTGCAAATATTCCTAAGCAATGGCTCTGACCTATGTTACGGGAGCCCTGGAGTGCCTGCTCAGATATTCCTTGCTTTCTCAGTCATTCTCTCCAGTCTGTTTTTCCTCGGGCCTCACCCTTTTCTCCTATGGCAGCTTTGATCCCTGGGAATTTCACCAGGCCTGAAGTGAGCACAGAAAGGTGAGGTGGTGGGCAGAGGGTCTGGACAAAGCTTTCTCTTTCCTCTGCTCTTTCCTTCTTCAAGAGTCTACTGGATTCCTGGACTGAACTCAATGGTGGGAGCAGAAAGATCAGATACAATTCTTCCTGCCATGGAGCGTGGAGACAAGCGGTTTCCTGGAAAAGCATGGGCACTGTGCAGTGTGGCATGAGCTGTGTCAGGGGCAGTGTGAGGGGTGTGGGGGCCTGTGGCAGGGGCACTGCTGGCTGTGCACATGTCTGCACACACACACTGTGGAGCTGGATCAGAAAAGGCTTTCTGAGCAAAATATGAAAAGAGGAAGTCAAACTATCCTTCTTTGCTGACAATATGATTCTATACCTAGAAAACCATAAAGACTCAGCCAAAAGGCTCATAGAATTGATAAATGACTTCAGTAAAGGTTCAGGATACAAAAATCAATGTACAAAAATCAGTAGTATTTCTATACACCAATAACATTCAGGCTGAGAGACAAATCAAGAACACAATCCCTTTTACAATAGCCACACAAAAATAAAATACCTACATCTCTACGAGGAGAACTATAAAACACTGCTGGAAGAAATTATAGATGACACAAACAAATGGAAAAACATTCCATGCTCATGGATTGGAAGAATCAATATTGTTAGAATGGCCATACTGCCCAAAGCAATACAGATTCAACAGCCTTCCTATCAAACTACCATAAGCCAAAAATAAAATTCTAAGCACCTCAACTGACTGAATGGAATCCTCCTCTTGGTTAAGGGCATTCCAAAGTAAACCTGAAAAACTAGTTCAGGCTATGATGGGAAGGGGGGCTGGGTGGGACATGCCTCATCATACTCTCCTCCCTTTGGAATTTAGGCACAGCTGACCAGCATTGCATTAACATGAAAACAGAGGTCTTGTGACTGACAAAACAGACTCTGTAATAATAAGGTACCAAATTGCAACCTGATTCTAGTATAGCATCACATGACAGAGAAAAAGCCTTGAAAGAAACCAAAGTATTTTCCCCTAAAATATCTTTGAGATATTTTGAAATGGCTTGAAAAACTGTCTCTTGTCTACAATCCATAGAAAATTCCTTTTCCTTTCCATGTCTTTTCCTGATCCAGGAGAGATTTAATTAAGAGTCTGGTACTTTTAGGGTCTGATAAGAGATGCTTACCATTTGTTCTCTCTGAAGCCTGCTACCCAGAGGCTTCATCTATATAACTATCTATCTATGTATTGTATAGATAGGTTGCAGAACCTTGGTTTCTGCAACTCGCCTTATCTTAACTAGAAACATTTATTTCTGTTGACTTCAACTTTTCAGACAGAGCTTAACACTTTCAACCAATTGCCAATCAGGAAATCTTTAAATCTACCTATGACTTGGAACCCCTTGGCCTTTCCAGGCCTAACCAACGTACACCTTACATGTACTGATTTATGTCTCTGTAACTTCTGTCTCCCCTAAAATGCATAAAATCAAGCTGTAACCAACCATCTTGGGGACATGTTCTCAGGACCTCCTGGGGCTGTGTCATGGGTCATGGTTTTTACATTTGGCTCAGAATAAATCTCTTCAAATATTTTACAAAGTTTGACTTTTTATCATTGACACTACCAATGTCATTTTTACAGAATTAGAAAATACTCTTCTAAATTTCATGTGGAATCAAAAGAGAACTTGAATAGCTAAAGCAATTCTAAGCAAAAAGAACAAAGCCAAAGGTATTACATTACCCTACTTCAAACTATACTATATGGGTACAGTAAACAAAACAGTGTGGTACTGGTACAAAACGGACACATAGACCAGTGGAACAAAATAGAGACCCCAGAAATAAAACTGCACACCCACAGCCATCTGATGTTTGATAAAGTTTACAAAAATAAGAGATGGAAAAAAGACACTCTACTCAATAAATGGTGCTGGGATAGCTGGCTAGCCATATGCAGAAGAATGAAACTGGACCCTTACCTTTCACCATATACAAAAGTTAAGATGAATTAAAGATTTAAATATAAGACTTCAAACTATCAGAATTCTAGAAGAAAACCTAGGAAACACCATTTTGAACATTGGCTTTGAGAAAGATATTTTGACTAGGTCCTCAAAAGCAATTGCAACCAAAACAAAAATGGACAAGTGGAACCTAATTAAACTCAAGATCTTCTGCACAGCAAAACAAAAACAAAACAAAACAAACTATCAACAGAGTAATCAGACAACCTATAGAATGAGAGCAAATATTCACAAACCACACATCTGACAGAGGTATAATATTCAGAATCTATAGGGAACTTAATTCAAGAAGCAAAAACCAAAAACTTTTTAATAAAGACATGAACAGATACTTCTCAAAAGAAGACATACAAGTGGCCAACATGTTTATGAAAAAATGTTCCACATCACTAAGCACCAGAGAAATGCAAATCAAAACTATAGTAAAATACCATCTCACACCAGTCAGAATGGCTATTATTGAAAAGTCAAAAAACAACTGATGCTGGTCAGACTGTGGAGAAAAGTGAAACCTTATACACTGTTAGTGGAAATGTAAATTAGTTCAGCCATCATGGAAAGCAGTTTGGATATTTCTCAAAGAACTTGAAACTACCATTTGATCTAGCAATCCCATTGCTGGGTATATATCCAAAAAAACCAAAGACCAAAAAACTGTTCTCCCAAAAAGACATATGCACTTGTATGTCCATCGTAGCACTATTCATAATAGCAAATACATGAAATCAATCTAGGTGTCCATCCAGGATGGATTGGATAAAGAAAGCCTTGTGCATATACCTCATGGAATACTATGTAGCCATAAAAAGAATAAAATCATGTTCTTTGTAGCAACATGGATGCAGCTGGAGGCCATTATCATAAGCTAATTAATGCAGAAACAAAACCAAATACTGCATGTTCTCATAAGTGGGAGCTGAACATTGGGTACTCATGGACACAAAGATGGAAACAATAGACAGTGGGGACTACTAGAGCAGGGAGGGAGAAAGGGAAGGATGGGTTGAAAAACTAACTTTTGGGTACTATGCTTACTACCTGGGTATGTAGTAAGCATAGTACTCAGGTGATGGGTACTATCATACCCCAAACCTCAGTGTCATTCATGGTACCCATGGAACAAACCTACAGATGTACTCCCTGAATCTAAAATAAAAGTTGAAATTAAAAAAAAAAAAAGAAAAGGCTTTCTGGAGGAGGAGGTGTCTGAGCTGAGTTCCTGAGGATGGCCAAGAGCTACCCAGGGTGCACTGGGGGAGGAACAGCTGTGGTCCTGAGCTGCCCAGAGTGCACTGGGGAAGATGATGCCAAGAAGGTAGGCACACAGGGTGGAGCTGCCCTGGCTCACTAACTGAGGCTTCATTCTGATGGCTTTGTTAAGCTTTGAAGTCCTGAATTATTCTTTTCCTCAAAACGAGTAAAAGAGAAGGACTTAAAAGAATTTCCTTGAGTTAAGGCAAAATGGTGGGGGAAGGGAGGATGCCATTATGGGCGTGGAAGCCATGTTGGATGTTCAGCTTTGCTGTGTAGTGGCTGTCTAGTCTGTCCGTGTGTGGGGCCAGTCCTGCTGGAGGAATCCTAAAAAGAGGGGGCAGAGCTTGTGCCTTTAACTTTTCATTTCCTCTTCTCTGCCCTTTTATTCTCTCATTCTATCAGAAGGAAGATAAGTAGATCACACAGTTTATGCCAGAGGATGTCAAGGGACAGCCAGAGATAGATCAAGCGTCAATCAAACATTGAGGGTTATACGGGTCATGGCTTTGTGAGTCCTTATCTTGGACTAGCAGTGGATGCCTTATTGCTTTCCAGCCTGTGTGCTATGAGGCTTCTCAATTTGGAAATGAGTCAGTCACACCTGCTCAGAAGGAAGGTATTGTCATAAAATGCTAATGGTAAATGTAGTGAGGTTCAAAGAGCAGGATCTTTCAAGTCAGATAGTTCTGTATTTGAATCCTATCATTGCTATTCATCACTGTAATGACCTTGAGAAAGTCACCTACTGCCTCTGAGCCCCTCTTTCCTTATCTATTAAAAATGGGGGATAACATCACCTACCAAAGAAAGTACTTGTGAGGAGGAAATTAAATGAGAAAACGCCTGGAACATAGTCTGACCTCTGGTGGGTACTAAACGACCGTTATTTTTCCTCTTTTGGCAAATGCTTATTGAACCCATTCTAAGGACAAGGACTAGCCTGTCTTGCTCTCCACTGAATACTCAGTGCACGTTAACTGGCACATGGTGTGATCTTAATATTTGTGAATTACTAGTAATTTTCTACCCTATAATAGGTATTTAGATCTGTCTGATATTCCCCACTGGACAGGAAGATCCTTGAGGGCAGAGTCTCCATGCCCAGTATACCCCAGAGTACTCAACCAGTTCCTGGCATACATAATAGATGCTGCATACACAGTACAGATATAGAGCAATGGGGGCAGAAGAAAGTTCTTCAAAATGTACAGAGGGGCAGCTTGAAGCTCCTGGCAAGATTGGAACTGCTGGGAAGTGCCTATAGCCAGCAAATTTGCCTGGCAGACAGTGGTCAGACTAAAGTCTCAGATCACCTCTATTCCTGGAGCTATTAGTGTTGCTTTCTGAGCTTAGAGAGGTTTTAAAGAGAGTAGGTCAAATGACCTGCTAATGGCTCAGACGGTTCTCTCAATAAAGTGTGAAAAGTTGTCAGTGACCTGTTAAGTATGTAAAATGAAGGTCCTTTCCCCCAAATCCATTAAGCTCTTTACTCTCTTGTCTTTCTTCTTTGAGTGAATTGGAGTGGTTAATTTTGTGACTTGGTGTGAGATGCTAATGAAGTCTAAGCCCTGGTCTTGCTGTCTTGAGTTTCACCCAGAGAGAAAATAGCTCAGGTAGAACTTACGTCTATTTCCCTCAGCATTTCAGTTATCTCACAAAACAGTGTGTGTTCTGCAAATCTGGATCCGGAAGTGTCGGTCATGCCCTGTAAACCATCAAAGCCCTTTCCTCATTGGGTTGGCTGTCTCAGCTGCCAAGAGTGGTCTTTTGAAGTCAGTATGATGACTGTAGGATGGCTTTCAGGAGAAATGTTGGAAATGTCAGGTCAGTTACAGGGACGCCTCCAAGTGCCATTCAGTTGCTAGCACATAACCAGCTATCTGCATTGTTATGTCTAGTGTACTGTATTTGCTAGTTAGAATGAGGCACACCTGACTATGTGGTGTATGTAGTACCACAAAGCTGCTTTGTTGGAGGAAGAAACACTAGATTCTGGATATAGCAAGAAATATAATTTTAGGAAAGTTAAAAACACAGCTTTCATGTGAATATAGGATGAGCACATGTCAAAGATTTATTAACTCATTGGTGAGTGAACCAGTAAGATGGTAAATCTTGTTCAAAGAGCATTTTGAAGAACTAGGCATTTATAATATTTAAAAAGCAATGTTAGGCCAGGTGCAGTGGCTCATGCCTGTAATCTCCACACTTTGGGAGGCTGAGGCAGGAGGATTGCTTAAGCGCAAGAGTTTGAGACCAGCCTGGGAAACAAAGTAAGACCCCATCTCTACAAAACATTAAAAAAAAAAATTAGCTGGGCATGGTGGTATGTAAAAATGAGCTGGGCATGGTGCTACTTGCAAGGCTGAGGTGGGAGGATGGCTTGATCCCAGGAGATCAAGGCTGCAGTGAGCTATGTTTTTGGCACTTCACTCCAGAGCTTGGGTAACAGAGTAAGACTGTCTCAAAAAAAAAGGAAAAAAAAGAAAAAAGGCAATGTTAGCATAGGTGGTTAGGTTCAACAGAAAACTGATGACTGTCCTATAGAAAAGATAAATTTTGATGTTATCAAACAGAAAGGTAAATATACTGGGAAAAATGGTTACAATATATGAGGGTCAAAGAAGATTATATCTTTGATACATAAACAGGTTTTCTAATCAATAAGGATTAACCCAAAAGAAAAAAAGAAAGAATATAGACAATTTACAAAGAAATAAATATAAAGGGCAAATTAACATTGGAGTGAAAACAATTTAAATTAAAGAGAGATACAACCTTGGGTCATTCAAACTGGCAATGACAAAGATACCCAGTGCTGGTGAGTGCATAAAGATGTGGACACTTCACGCTGCTGGAGAAAATGCAAATTTATGGATTAATTTTTTTTGGAAAGCCATTTGGCAATATAGATCAAAAGCCTAAACAGGAAACATCTTTTTCACATTTGACTCGGCAATCTTATTTCTGCAGTGTATCCCCCATGACAGAATAAAAGCTAATGAAGTGTTGATATAGGTACTATCAGGTATTTATATCAAGAGGGCATTTGGTAATTATGGTAAAAAAAAAAACTGTACATGTGTACAACAATGTATATATGTAAGTCTATTTGTCATCAAAGTGTTTATAGTAGCTAACAGTTGGAAACCATTTACACACTCAACAATCAGGGATTGGTCCTCAACAGTTACAGAGCAGCCTTAAGATGGAACCTTTTAAAAAATAATGGGGAATGTGGTAAAATATTCAGGATATAATGTGCAGATAGCAGGAGATAAAGTCCTACATGTATATGTAAAATAACCACAGAAAACACTTTATTTTTTCCATTCTTTGCTATCATGAACATGTAAAACAGTTAGAAAAACTAGTATTTGGGTACTCAGCAATCATGGTTATTGTGCTGTTGTTAATGTATATACAGATTGGATTAAATGTCATTTAACTTACCTCCCATCACTTAAATTCTATCATTTCTCCTAGATTGACTCTCAGAAGCTTTCGTCTTAGGCTTATCCAGATTTATTTTAGGCTGTAGGACCAAGCTTATAATTTTACGAGTAGAACGTGTGATAAATAGGGCTGCTGCAGTGGAGGTTTATAAACTGTGTATTGCAGAGCAACTCATCTTTTTCAGAAAACTATGATGAACAACTAATGCTTTACCTATACTTGCTTTCCAAAGGTACCGAGAAAATATTGTGCGTTTGAGAATGTGGGAATTTGCCAAAATGTATTAGTTGTAAACTGAAAGAAATATATGAGCTATAAAGACAACATAGTAAATCAGGTTCTAAATATAGCCCTTTATTGACAATGCCTAGGTGTAAATGAGATAAACTAGCAAAGTGAATATTTATTGTGTGTTTCTGCTCTCAATAACTTCTTTTCCAGATGATTAGAATATAATTTGGAGAACATTAAGCTATTTTTCTCTGTTTTCTACTTTGGTGCGTGGTTGTCATCCTAAGATTATATTTACTTGCTTGTCTCTTTGTTATTCAGTCCTAGAATTTTATGTATTTGTGGTTTTTCCCTTAATTTATTTCATTTATCTTTTTCTAATATCCCCAGCTGGAATATGGGTTCTTTTTAGGTAATGAAACAGAGGTTCTTTTCAAATAAAAATAAGGTAACCTTATTTTTTATTTCTTAATATATGTCAAGAAATATTCATATCTGCTGATTCACATTTGATGGTTAATTATGATTGGGGAGGATTATATATATGATAATTTGAGATAAAACAGTGGTTGGATCCTTTCTGCAATAAATATATGCAAGACCATCTTTCAATGTTACTTTTATTATTAAGTATGTTCTCAGAGTTTGTATAAGGTAAGAAGTCTACCACTTCTCTGTCCTTGTTCACATATTTTTCCTAGTTGTTTTCCTTCAAAGCACCTACAAATGAAAATATAATTTTCGGGATGCTTATCAGCAATATAAAGTGCATGGCTAGCTACTCCTCTTAAGGAGAGTTTCAAAGTTGGTGAAAGGATGCACTTAATGTTGATTCCCTTCAGAACCTATGTTATGCGTTGTCACTGAAAGATAGAAAGTTGCCTTGTGCAATATTTGGCTCCTGGGGTCAGTAGGTTCACTGGATTAGCAATCTGAGGATTCAAATTGTTATTCTTGGCTTTGCTGATGTGTTTCTGCCCAGTTTTAGGTAAGGTACAATTAATTCACTAGAATTTTTGTGCATTTAAAAGCATTTAAGGCCGAGGCGGGTGGATCATGATGTCAGGAGTTTGAGACCAGCCTGGCCAACATGGCAAAATCCTGTCTCTACTAAAAATACAAAAATTAGCCAGGCATGGTGGCGTGCACCTGTAATCCCAGACACTTAGGAGGCTGAGGCAGGAGAATTACTTGAACCCAGGAGGCGGAGGTTGCAGCGAGCTGAGATCATGCCACCGCACTCCAGCCTGGGCGACAGAGTGAGACTCCGTCTCAAGACAAAACAAAGCATTTAAAAAATGCAACTGAAATATAAATGGGAACCATGTGGTACATTCTCATGGTGGCTTCACATACAAGGAAACACACAGTACCTGCAGCCAAAAATACTTGTAAACCATTCTGATCTCACCTAAAAGATAAAGACACCAGAAGGGATTCAAATCCTGAACCATTGCACTGCTTCTTAGAACCACCTTCTTCTCAGTACTTTTCATGGCCTGCCACAGCCTTGAAGCTTTGCTTCTACCCTCTTTAGCAGCAGGCCTGTGTAAAGGGTTTAGTCTCCTTTCTGGCAACTCAGGAAAGCCCAGGGCATGGCTGGTACCTTCATACTCTCCTTTGGGCTGTTGGTGAGAGGGAAGCTGGGTGGCCAAGGATGCTTTCTCTCCTCAGTCAAAGGAGGGGAAAATAGGAGGGGAATGATGATAAACTTTTATAATTTAATAAATTTTTTTTTCTTGTAGTCCCAACATAGAACATTTATAATACTATCTATCTATCTATCTATCTATCTATCTATCTATCTATCTATCTATCTACATATATATATATTTTTAAACAGTTCAAGGGGTTATTGCTAAACTATCTTATTATACTAACCTCATACCTTTCTCTTGGAACCTGTAGATGCTCAGCTGCGTAAAGTATGACACTGTCAAGGCTAGCATGGGTGGCTGAAACTGCAATCTCTATTAGACCAGAAGGTTAAAGGCTCCAGGGTAGGAAAGGGAATTAGAAATAATATGATAGCCCTCTTTTTTTTTTTTTTTTTTTTGAGATGGAGTTTCACTCTTGTTGTCCAGGCTGGAGTGCAATGGCGTGATCTTGGCTCACTGCAACCTCCACCTCCCAGGTTCAAGCGATTCTCCTGTCTCAGACTCCTGAGTAGCTGGGATTACAGGCACCTGCCACTAAGCCCGGCATATTTTTGGTATTTTTAGTAGAGATGGGGTTTCACCATGTTGGCTAGGCTGGTCTTGAACTCCTGACCTCAGGTGATCCTCCCACCTCGGCCTCGCAAAGTGCTGGGATTACAGATGTGAGCCAGATGATAGCCCTCTTGGAGTCAGTCACTAATGGGTTAGAGGCAAAATGAGGTTGTGCCAGGGAGCCCTGTGGATGAGGGGTCGAGACTTCCTCTGGATGGAGGGATGTGAAATCACCTCCCCTCCTCTGTCCTCGTGGAGTAAGGTATTCAGGACCTGGCGCGGGAGTAAGGCTGGGGAGGGGTGATATTCAGTGGCTTTGCCAGTAACTACAGAGAAATGACAGCCTTGCGAAAAAAAAAAATCAGAGGAGGGGAAAAAAGTCATATTTGCTGGGGAGAAGAATGGGGTGGGTGGGGAAGGAATATGGTGAGGAAGCAAGGAGGTAGGATGTAGGGAGCCGTGAGCTACTGTAACCTGAATCCATCTTTGAAAGCACCTCCTGAGAAGAAGAGGCTGGTTCAGTCTGGTTTCCTAGGCTGTTCGGGCCTGGCTCACAGCTTCCATGGTATCTTCATTGTTGCCCTAACCTGACCTGGTCGCTCAGATAACTCTCTGACCTGTGGCCTCTCTCTGCTTCCATCAGTCTTGACCTATGACCCTTCATCTGGGAAAACCCAAATGAATTCTGGAGGATTGTTAAACTTTTTGTCTAAGCTGGCTCTGCCTGGAAGGGCAACTCAGCCTGAGCTGGGCTTGGTTCTTGAGTGGATAGGGGTCAGGGATGCTGGGGACTGGGTTGGGGTGAGCTGATAAAGAGACTTTTTTTTTTTTCTGGAGACGGTCTCACTGTGTTGCCCAGGCTGGAGTACAGTGGCGCGATTTTGGCTCACTGCAACCTCCAGCTCCTGGGTTTAAACAATTCTTCTGCCTCAGCCTCCTTAGTAGCTGGGACTACAGGCATGTGCCACCATGCCTGGCTAATTTTTTTTTTTTTTTTTTGGGACAGAGTCACGCTCTATTGCCCAGGCTGGAGTGCAGTGGTGCAATCTTGGCTCACTGCAACCTCCACCTCCTGGGTTCAAGCTACTCAGACTCCTGAGTAGCTGGGACTACAGGTGCATGCCACCACGCCTGGCTAATTTTTATATTGTTAGTAGAGACAGAGTTTCACCATGTTGGTCAGGCTGGCCTCAAACTTCTGACCTCATGATCCACCTGCCTCGGCCTCCCAAAGTTCTGGGACTACAGGCGTGAGCCACCGCGCCTGGCCATTTTCTGTTATTTTTAGTAGAGGCGGGGTTTCACCAAGTTGGCCAGGCTGGTCTTAAACTCCCGACCTTGTGATCCACCTGCCTCAGCCTCCCAAAGTGCTGGGATTACAGGCGTGAGCTACTGCACCCGGCCAAGAGACTCTTCTCACTTTGGTCCAGCCTATTCTTTCTTGGGGGGACTGGTACATTACTGAGCCCTGCCCTCCAAGAAGGGACTGGCCAAGAGACAAAGGATGTTACAGAAAAGCCACGTGTGGGTATGATTGGGGTGGGCTGCAGTAGCATACTGATTACCTTTGCTGTCACTCTGGCATCCCTATCTTGTGAAGCTTGAGACTCTCCCTCCCCTCCAATCACAAATTTCTAATGAGGGCTACACAGTGGGACTGTGCACTCTGATCCACAAGCTTTTGCTTAAAGGACAAATGTCTAGCAGAGTATTTGGCCCACTATAGGGATTCAACAGATGGATAATAAATAAAAGAATAAAAAGAATATTTTTAGTCACAGAGATCTGATGCCGGCCCCCAGTTGGCATATAGTGCAGGGAGTAAGTGACACAGGGATGAGCTATGGGAAGCATGTGGTTGAGGAATAAAGGATAAACACGTGGCCAGGCATGGTAGCTCACACCTGTAATCCTAGTGCTTCAGAAGGCCAAAGCTGGAGGATGGCTTCTTGAGCCCAGGAATTCAAGAAGAGCCTGGGCAACTAGCAAGACCTTGTCTCTACCAAAAAAAAAAAAAAAAAAAGTTAGCCAGGTGGCATGCACCTGTACTCTTAGCGACTTGGGAGGCTAAGTCAGGAGTATTGCTTGAGCCAGGAGTTGGAGGCTACAGTGAGCAACTACTGGGCCACTGCACTCCATGCACTCCAGCCTGGGCAACAGAGCGAGACCCTGTCTCTTAAAAAAGGTAAAAAAAAAGGATAAAGGTGCCATAATGATTTGCAAATGCCCCAGTGACACAGAATATCCTTGTATCCATGGTAGAGTTGGCATTCTTGGTGAAGTCAAGGCAAGAGCCTCCTCTTAAGGCTGCAAGAAATGTGTGGCTCCAAAACAGAGATAGGAAAGCTCACACCTGGATTGGTGGCCCTTCAGTTGAGTGTGAGACAGGGCAGCAAGCACGGCTGGAGCTGTTTTCTCCTCCTGCTGCCATCACAAGTGCATTTGAATCAGGAGCATGGAGTCGGGGAGGGTAAGGCTGGGGGGAGGTGGGGCTGGGTGGTGGTGGTGGTTCTTGTTAATTTGAAGATTCTAATTCGGATGGTCTGATGGGTCCTGAGAATCTATTTTTCTAATAAGCTTCTAGGTAGTGCCCTTGCTACTGGTCTGCAGACCCCACTTCAAATGACAAGGCTCTCATCCTTCCCGTAAATGTAGCTTCTCTGAGCCCCTAAGGTGGTTGACAGATACGTATAAAGGGAGCAGCGTATTCCACAAAGGAAATGCAGAGAGGCAAGTGGGTCAGGACAGCAGCTGGAGTGCTCATCCTTGCCCCATCACTGGTCGCCAGACCTTAAGAGGGTGGGGGCATGGTCCCAGATGAATTCCTGCAGAGAGCTGCAGGGACCTGCTGTGAGAAGAACCTCCCAAGAGGGCTGGTGGTTACCTCAGGGCGGGGATTTGAAGCTTGGAAGGGACTGTGGCCGAAAAGAGATGAAAGAGATGAAATTATAACAAAGTAACCTTAGGTCTTAGAAAATTTTCTCTTGCTCCCCTGGGTCATTATTAAGGGGATCATGGCCTCAACATTTGAGAGCATGAGTAAAGGGAGGGAAGTGAGTGATGGGGGCCAAGAAGGCTACGAAAAGGGCTGCTTTTCTGTTGTTCAGTGCAATATTTCAGTAGATTGTACCCAGCAGCTTGGATCGCTATAAAAACCCAACGTGCTTTCTTCTATATGGGGACTTCAAGAGTCCTTTTGAAGTTCTCTGACATAATTTTAAAGATGTGCTTCTGGACCTGTGGAAGTACCCACTGTTGCTGTCTGTCCATCTGTCCATCTGTCTACCATGGCAGCCTGTGTGGGCATGGCTTTAGGAGCAGCTGGGGAAGTTGCACATGTTTATCTTCTCTGGGTGGGCTCCGCTCTCCCCGCTTTCTCCTCCCTGGCCTTGGAAATTGGAAATTGGTATCCTGCTTTTCTCTTCTCCTTGACTAAAATCTATCCAATTTTTTTTTTCACCCACACACTGAGCTACTACAAATGCTTAATAGCTGACTGGACTATGAGCTCCTTACAGGCAAAGAGAAGCCTCTAAGGCCCAGCACAGTGCCTTGCAATTAATGAGGTTTGCTGAATGAATGGATGGCTTAAATACCCTCCTCCCCCAGGAGCACATACATTTCTCAGGGGATCACATCAAATGGATAAAGCTCTGCTAGGGATCTCAGGAGCATCTGGTGGACTGGAAGGGAGTTGTGGAGTCTTGCAGCTTTCTCAGCACCCAGGAAATCATAGCAGAAGGCCATGGTGATACTTGCTGGTGTGCATGCCAGGAGACGCAGTTGTTGAATTGAAACTGATCAATTCTAGAAAATCAGGAAGGCTATTGAGCCCATGGCTTGGGCTCACTCCAAGATAGATAGTGATGGAGTGTTTGGCCAGTTCCCAGCACTGACAGCCGAGACAATGCTGATCCGGTCCTGCATGACATAAGGCAGCCATTGCAGTTGTCAATTTCAGGTTCTGGGGGATCAGCTCAAGACCTTGACCCCCACCTCTGCAAGCGGCTGGCTGTACCATCACTCCAACCACTGTACTGCCTGGGAACATTGTGGGGGACAGTTCTAGAGCTGCAGCGACTCTGCTTCCAAATCTGACTCCCAGTGAAGAGACAGAGAGAAAAACAGAACATACCTGCTAGTTATGTTCCAGACTTAAGAATTAGTAAAAATAATGGATATTAGCCATACCTCCTGAGACAAACTCAAGCAGTGTGTGTGTGTTTTTAACTATCACATTGGTTGACCCTCTACCAGTCAGCAAAAAATGTTCTCTTTTAGACTGTGCTGCAAGGATCAGATCTTCTGCTCTTTGACCATGGCATTTGTAACTAGTTGTTTTTGTCATATGATCTTAGAAACTGTAAGAAGGGAGTAGCCTTACAAATCAATAAGTGCTGACCTGCCTAAAAATAGAAATGGCTGGAGGAAAGCAGAGATAGGCAAGGAGGGGGAACTGGCCTAGATGAATACAAGAAAATAACTAAGCAAATGATTTCAAATTTTATCTAGGGGCCAGGCACAGTATCTCATGCCTGCAATCCCAGCACTTTGGGAGGCCAAGGTAGGAGGATCACTTGAGGCCAGGAGTTTGAGACAGCCTGGGCAACATAGTGAAACGCCATCTCTAAAAAAAAAAAATTAGCTACTTGGGAAGCTGAGGCAGGTGATTCTTGAACCTGGGAGTTTGAAGTTATAGTGAGCTATGATTGCACCATTGCACTGCAGTCTGGGTGACAGAGTAAGACCCTGCCTCTAAAAAAATATTATCTAAAACCTATATGCTTTCAAAGCATTCAGGGAAGTGTACTTTTAGCAGATGGAGGAACTAGGAGTTGGCATGTGCAAGTGATAGCCTTAGGCTCAGGACCAATAACAGACATGTATCTATTGAATGACCCCTTGCATGACCTTGAGAGTGATAGAGGCCTTCATCTTTAAGAGTTTATAAGAAAAGAAAGAATAGGCAAGTGATATAAATAATTTCTATACAGATTCAGAGCTAGAAGGGAAGCTAGAAAAATTGTCTAAAAATCCAGCCAAATCCCAACCTAAATAGTTACAGAGAATTTTGTAATTTGTCTGTTAGAAATGATCTCATCTTCATGTTCCTATTCTTAAGAGATGCTTCTATCAAGTGTGGTGGCTCATGCCTGTAGTCCCAGTTACTGGGAAGGCCGAGGTGGGAGGATTGCTTGAGGCTAGGAGTTTGTGAACAGCCTGGGCAACATAATGATACCCCATCTCTTAAAGAAAAAAGAGATATTTCTTATTCCATTTTCTTGTCCCTTTCCTGATGCTGTTGCCTTTTTGGGAAGGCATGGAGGAGTGAGGGAGAAGATCAGGAGATGGCTAGGAGTGAGAGTCGGGGGTATGGGGGATTGGGGGACAACAAAGATAGTAGTAAATTCTAGGCAGGAGGAATAACAAGATCTTCTTTCATCACAGCTGCACACTAGAGGACTATTGATTAGGAAGGATGTTTTTCTTGGGGTTAAAACAAAATTTTGAAAATATCCCTGGGCTACTTTTTCAGGATGAAAAGTATTTTATGTCATGTCTTTGGGCTGAACTGTTTGAATTCATGAACTGGTCTGAATGGATGATACTGGATACTGAATTGGTAGACAGTTCTTGGATATGGTTTTAATCACATCGTAAATATATACCTTGGCTTATCCACAGACCTCTAATTATTTGACATAACTGTTGTAGGTGGAATAATGGTCCCCCAAAGATGCGCACATTCTAATTCCCGGAACCTGTCAGAGAAGATGATGTCAGAATAGAAGCAGAGGTTGAGGTGCTGTGGATGGGCTCATGAGCCAGGCAGCCTCTAGACACTGGGAAAGGCAAGGAATGAATTCTCCCCTAGAGCTTGTAGGAATGCAGGTCTGCTGGCTCCTTGATTTGAGTCTAGTGAAACACATTTTGGACTCTATTTATTTATTTATTTTTGAGACAGAGTCTCTCTCTGTTGCCCAGGCTGGAGTACAGTGGCGTGATCTTGGCTCACCGCAACTTCTGCCTCCTGGGTTCGGGTGATTCTCGTGCACCACCATGCCCGGCTAAGTTTTGTATTTTTAGTAGAATGGGATTTCGCCATGATGACCAGGCTGGTTTTGAACTCTTGGCCTCAAGTGATCTGCCTGCCTCGGCCTCCCAAAGTGCTGGGATTACAGGCGTGACCCACTGTGACATTTTGGACTTTTGACCTCCAAAATTGTAAGATAATAAGTTGTGGTAATTTGTTACAGAAGCGGTAGAAAATGAATAGAGACTTTATCTTATAAAATACTTACTAAATAAATGTTATTAAGTCAATGATGTTTGGGAGAGAGGACCTCCTTTCCCTTGACTTTATGTTTCCATGTGAAGGAAATCATTTAGTGTCAACATACTTGGCTTGAATGTCCCCAGTGGAGTGAGAGAATCATCTGATTGGTAAATCCGGGAGCAGTAACTGGGTGTGCATTGCTCAGCACCTTCCCCTTTCTCTTTGGGTTTGTCTGCAGAGAGCTTGTTGAAGCTTAGGCTTGTGTTCCTCTCTCAGGAAAAACACTATTCCTAGAACTGAGACTGTGAAAAATTCTTTTCTATGGGTTTTTGTAAAGAGAAGACTTACAATAATGTAGTGAACAAGGTTCTAAACGTGATCTTGAGTAACTATGGCTATATGCTTCAGAAGCCATTTCTTACAATGTCCTTCAGTTTAAGGAAGTGGTACAATAAAACATACTTCTTTTCTTTACACTTAATAATTATTTATTGAGAATCTACTATGGACCAGGGGCAAAGCTGGGTGCTAGGGCATACATGGGGGAGGAAAACAGAATTATCCTTGCCTTCAGGGAGCTTGTAGTTTGGAAGGGGAGCCAGATACTGTACAAATAACCCCTTGCTAGGAAAATATAAAACAGGACTCGAAGGGAATGTAAAACAGGAGGCTCACTTGATTTTTTTAACTTTTTAATTTTTTAAATTAATTAATTATTTATTTTTGAGACGGAGTTTCAGTTGTTGCCCAGGCTGGAGTGCAATGGCGAAATCTTGGCTCACTGCAGCCACTCCCTCTCAGGTTCAAGCGATTCTTCTGCCTCAGCCTCCTAAGTAGCTGGGATTACAGGCACCTGCCACCATGCCCGGCTAATTTTTTGTGTTTTTAGTAGAAATGGGGTTTCTCCATGTTGGCGAGGCTGACCTTGAACTCCTGACCTCAAGTGATCTGCCTACCTTGGTCTCCCAAAGTGCTGGGATTACAGGCATGAGCCACTGCGCCCAGCCTCTAGAGGCTCACTTTAGATTAGGGGTCAGGGACAACCCCTTTGAAGAAGTGACATTGAAACTGAGCCCTGAGCAGTAAGTTGAGTGTGCAAGGCACAGTGTTTGTGTACATAGTGGAAAAAAATCCTGTGTATTTGTGTGTGTGTGTGTGTGGGGACATTCTGGGCAGAGGAAAAAACACATACAGAGGTCCTGAGATGGGAAAGATGTGAGGCCAGGCGCAGTAGCTCATGCTTGTAATCCCAGCACTTTGGGAGGCCAAGGTGGGCAGATCGCTTGAGCCTAAGAGTTTGAGACCAGCTTGGGTAACATGGCAAAACCCTATCTCTACAAAAATTACAAAGATTAGCAGGGCGTGGTGGCAGGTACCTGTAGTCCCAGCTGCTCAGGAGGTGGGAGGATCACTTGAGCCTGGGTGGTTAAGGCTGTAGTGAGCCACGATCGGGCCACTGTACTCCAGCCTGGATGACAGAGTGAGGCCCTGTCTCAAACAAAACAAAACAAACAAACAAAAAGAAAGGTCAATATGGCTGGAGTGTAGTGAATGAGGAGAGTAAGCATATAATGACCTGCAGAGCTTGTATATTTTATAGCTTGGGAGCATATTACAGTGGCCCAGGGAAAAGATGATGGTAGCTTAGACCAAGTGTTAGCAGTAGAGATGTGGGAGATGTGTCTAGCTGGGGCAAAAGCATGCACAGATGGGTGACTTGCTGTCCATGTGGAGAACATTCCCCCCTATTTCTGAATTTGATTTAATCCTGGGTCAACTTTAACTGTTTCCTGACTGATTGGCTACAGCATTTAAATTGGTTGCTTGTGCAAATTTGACATGCTTCCTAGGAGATATTATCTTTGTCTCTAACATGGTTCTACTAAGAGCAGTGATTCTTAACCTTGGTTGCACCCTGGACCAATTACAACAGAATCTATCAATATCCAGGCATTGATGTTTTGGGGTTGAGACCTAGGTATTGATATTTCTTAAAGCTCCCCAAGTGGCCGAGGATGAGAACCACTGACTTAGAGCATTAGATTGATGAGGTATAACATATGAGCTTAGAAATAAATCCAGCATTCAAGGTGGAAAACAAGATTGAGAAGGAATATTTCTACTAACATGAGGTTCAAATGGAGCTATTTTCAGTTTTCTTTAACTAGGTCCACTTGTTAATCAAAATGAGATTATGATTAAATGAGAAAACTAATATCCTTGCAAACACTTGAACTTTTAGCAGCTCTTGTCAAATTTATCTGAGACCTTGAACTTTATAAATAAAGGTGAATTCTTAGGCACTGCATGAGTCAAGATGTAGACTAATTGGACACGAAAGGTTTCACCTCTAAATCGCTGCCAGAGGCCAGCAGTGTTGAGCATCTGCTGGCTGCTAGGTGGTAGTTTTTAACAGAACACTCGGCCTGCATCCTGTTGCTATGGGAAGATTCTCAAGACTATGCACTTGTTAGCCCTCATCTATCAGAAATGATTCATGTGTGTGTAGGGTTGGTGAGTTCCCATTATTCTGCCAACTCTTTAGAAGCTTTTTGCTCTGTAAGGACAGGGACTTCAGTGGACATGTCTTGTTCCTTCCAGCATCAATTTCATGCCTTTTTTTCTTTCCTCAAAGCGCCCTGAGCTTCTCAGCCATATGCAGTGGGCTCTGACTGTTTGCAAGAATGGGCTCTGATGAGTTTAAACCTGTTGTATATCCCATGTCCTCGATCACATTGATTGCTTAGGCACTGGTACATGACCCGAGTCAGACCAATTGGGACCAACAATACTCAACTCTAGGTCCTTTCTTTGAGTGACGGTGGAGACGGGGGGAAGTGGGGAATGGTTCCTCTTTCTGACTAGTAGTGCATAAGTAAGGAGGCAGCTTTGGGAGCTGCTGGGAGCCATCTGGGAACTGTGAAAAGAAATGTATCTGAGAATGGAAGCAACCCTGAGAAGGCAGGGCTGGAAGATGCCGTGTGAGTAATGTTTAAAGCTTCGTCTGAAACTAGGACTACCCCTGTAACTTGTAGTGATAAAGGGACTGTGTCTGCCTTGTTCATTCTGTGGCTCTACCATGCCAATAAATGTTTGTTAAATAAATGAATGGTAAACAGAGGAAAGAGAGCAATGTTAGGAAATATAAATCAGTATTGAGGTTATATAATTGCAGAAGAAAAGACCATTCTATTAAGGGCAAAATTCCCATCGTTTTTTCTGTCTCTGAAATCTGCTTGAAATAGTAAAATATGGAATTCCCTTCTGGATACCTTAGAATGACAAAGGGAGCTAAAATGGAAAAGAGCTATAATAAATAATAAATCTGGCAGTGGAAGGGATGGGAGGGAGCAAATTCTTTTTCCATAACACTAGTATCTAGGGAAGTCTGACTCAGATTTAAGGCATGTAAGTCAAGGAGTTCCAAAACTTGAGTATTTTATTATTTCCTTAGCTCTACAAATGTTCCACTTCTTTTAGTTGCATTTGCCTTGACATAAATTATCAAAATTTTGCCCACATTTGAATTTATAGAATTACTGTATTATAAAAGAAAATATGTATATGTTTTGATACACTACTCAAGACTAACACACCTAGTCAAAGATCCATATCATAATTTATTAATATGATACTTGATATGGTTTCGCCATGTCCCCATCCAAATCTCATCTTGAATTGTAGCTCCCATAATTCCCACATGTTGTGAGAGGGACCCAGTGGGTGATAATTGATTTATGGGGGCAGTTTCCCCCATACTGTTTTCATGGTAGTGAATAAGTCTCATGAGATCTGATGGTTTTATAAGGCATTTCCTTTTTCACTTGGCTCTTATTCTCTGTCTTGCCTGCTGCCATGTAAAACATGCCTTTTGCCTTCTGCCATGATTATGAGGCCTCCCCGGTTAGTGGAACAGTGAGTCCATTAAACCTCTTTTTCTTTTTAAATTACCCAGTCTTGGGTATGTTTACCCAAGTCTTGGGTATGTTTACCCAAGTCTTGGGTATTATTAGCAGCATGAAAACAGATTAATACAATACTTTATTAGGGGCTATACATTATATGAGGAATTTATCTTATTTCACACATAACCAATAGGTGAGAAGAAGGCAAAACAGATCCTACCAAAAGCCATGATGACGCCCCTATCATTATTCTACCCAAGGGCACATTCACATATGAGAAGGAGACAATTTACTTTCATAAGTGGGAATAAGGATAGTTTGCATTTGCTAATAGGAACTTGGTAGTCTCTTCCAAGAGAATTTACAATGAAAATGTCCATCATTTCTTCTAAGATTATAGTTTCTTTATTTTTTTCTGTATATATATTTTTTCACCTACTCACTAGAACAAACTAGATTGTAGGGCTACAGGAGAGAGAAAAGTATAAATGGAAGAATGATGAAAAGAGGGTAGCCTGAAAAGAAAGGTTTTAATTTCAAATTCCATGCTTTGAAAGCTCAGATACATTTGGTGAGCAGGGAAACACCACTGGAGATGCTGTTCTAGAAGGCTGTTCTTCCAAGTTCATTGCTTAAGGGACTTGTTGAGGGTCAAAAGAGCCCACATACTACTTACTGTTTACACTGAGAAAACTTGTGTATTATTTCCACACAATTCTACCAACTTTTGCTTAGTCTTTGCTCTGGCTACTCTGTTCTTCATTCTTCACCCAAGATCAAGGCCAAGATTCCTTTCTCTCCTAGAAGCCTCCCAGCCTAGCTCCATGTCTTTCTGATTCCAGACTTGTTCTGAATTCCCTTCCAGTTCTGTCTCAAAATCTGTAAAATGGAGCTGGGTAAGAATGTAGGGAACAGTTAAAATGGATTAATGAATTAATGAATTTAAGCCCTATTTCCACTAAGGGCTGACTCTGAAGCCCTCTCTCATAAACCTGTAAACAGGTTGTGATCTAGTTTGTGAAGCTGAATTTGGAACCTGGAATATATTTATCTGTCCACCCTCCATTCCTCGTCACTTCTACGTTTAGATTCCTAGGCTGGCTCACAATAGTGCACAGTAAAGCTGACTTCTTATAAATATATAACAAAACAGAAGGTTTTCTTACTCCACATACTGTTACATTGAAAAAATTGTGAAAATTTTATTTTCAATGCTAGTGGTCAAAGAAAAACAAGGTGCAAGAAATAGGAGGAGAGAGAGAATCATATGAATAATAGCTAAAATTCATGGCATGCTTACCGTGTAGGCACTGTACCAAGTGCTTTATGTGAATTATCTCATTAATTTCTTACTTTAATAGTACAGGAAAAAAAGAGTCTCAGGTTTTGTAATTTTTCCAAGAACACAGTAGTAGTAAGAGTCGGAGCTGGGCATAGAACACCGGTTTGTCTGGTTTCAAAGTCCAGGCTTTACCTACGATGTGGTATTTATAGAGATTCCGAAGAAAACCTCTGGATGCTTACAAGGCTCTTGATTATCACTGGCTTATTATTAAGCCCAATTTCCCTGAACACTCTAGACTTTTAATTTTTATCTTTGTTTTTGTTGTAGGTTGTGATGTTTACTTATACGTGAAATGGGAGGGAAAAGAAATTGCCTGAGATTAAAAGAGAAATATTTCCAAGACTGTAGTGAAAGGTAGTGGGTTAGAAATGAGTGGTGAGTAGAGAGGATGTGAGAGAGGAGGGAGAAAGTGAGTAGTTAAGAAGGTGATGGGAACCAGACGTGGGGTTGTGCCCTTCTCTGGAGCTTGGCCCAGCAGCCTGGGTTGTTGCCAGGAGGCAGCTGGGGTGGAGGAGGGGAATCAGGAGACTCCTAAGCCGGGTCTTTGAAACACAAGGAATCCTTGCACTATGGAGTCTCCTTTGGGTTTATGAAAAGGTCATAAATCATCTAATAATAACATCCATTACCTGGTTAATAGGTGACAGAGCCAGGATTAGAATTCAGGTCTGTGTGAATTCGAAGCTTGGGCTCTAATCACCCCCTTCTTCTGATGACTCTGATGGTCTGGGCCACTGGGCCTGTGGACGTCTTCTATCGAGTAGCATCCATGGTTAGTTAAGGATTTTTGGAATGTCCCAGACGCTTCAGTTTGTAAGCATTTACCAACAAAGAGATCATAGTTCCAGATTTATACATTGGTCTAAGATCAGATTTGTACAGTTATAACGCCTCTACTCCCCTTTTTTTCTTTTTTTTGAGACAGGGTCTTGCTCTGTCATCCTGGAGTGCAGTGGCACAATCATAGCTCACTGCAGTCTCAAACTCCCGGGCTTAAGTGATCCTCCCTCCTCAGCCCCCTGCCAGGTAGCTAGGATTACAGTCATGTATCACCATGTCTGGCTAATTTTTAAATTTTTAATAGAGACAGGGTCTTGCTATGTTGCATGGTGCCCACGGTGGTCTCAAACTCCTGGCCTCAAGTCATTCTCCTGCCTCCTCAGCCTCCTAAAGCATGGGATTACAGGTGTGAGCCAGTGCACCCGGCCAAGAAAATTTTTTAAATAGTATACCCTGTGTATTGATGTAGCCAGTTGTGTTTTCTGCCTTTTTTTTTTTAATGAAGCAAGACAATCTTGAACATCTTTTCTGAGTTTGTATGTGATAACTAAAACGTAGTAATGCTCAGACACAACAGCACTGAAAGAGTTGAAGTTGCTTCAGTACCTTGATGCTTACAGAGTTTTTTAGAACAAGATGGAAACACTTTGGGTTTAATATTTCCAAATATATGATTGAGGTGATGAGGGAATGTTTGGATTTTAGTTATTCAGCAACTTCTACAGTTAAAGACAGTGATATGCACAGAGGGTCATATAGCCAGCAAACCCTGGACACTGTGTGTAAATTCATGTTTGTTGAATTCCAAAGCTCATACAGTTTTCAATATGGTGTGCTGCTTTTGGAGTGTGTGAACACACGTGTGTACACACAAATACCCATGTGCGAGTGGACACAATCAGAGACAAGAATAATGACTTCAAAGCTAAGCCTTTGCCTACCTGAGAACTCCTTTATTTATTTGTTGAAAATTAATTTTTAAGTAGTTCTATGATGTTGGGCAAATTATTTAATGTATTTCAGTCTCAGTTTTCTTGTTTTTGAAATTGGTATCTTAATACTTTTGTGTTATTCTTGTAAGGATTAGAGATAATGTGTCTAAATATCACTAATGTAATGCTTGAGATTTGATGGGTGTTTAAAAGTAGTAGCCATTATTAATTTTCAAAGATGACAATTTTCAACAGAACATTACCTTTTTTGTCTTGTTTTGTTTTAGACAGAGTTTTGCTCTTGTTGCCCAGGCTAGAGCGCAATGGCGCGATCTTGGCTCACCACAACCTTTGCCTCCTGGGTTCAAGCGATTCTGCTGCCTCAGCCTTCCCAAGTATCTGGGATTACAGGTATGTGCCACCACGCCTGGCTAATTTTTTTTTTTTGTATTTTTAGTAGACATGGCATTTCTCCATGTTGGTCAGGCTGGTCTCGAACTCTCGACCTCAGGTGATCTGCCTGCCTCAGCCTCCCAAAGTGCTGGGATTACAGGCATGAGCCACCACACCCGGCCAGAGCATTACCTTTTTTTGATAATGTTCTCAATAGCTTCACAAACAATAATAATAGCAACAATAGCAGCTAAAATGTATTGCCTTCTTGCAATATGCCAACTGCCAACAACTTTTTCTGAGCATGTTGTATCTTACGTCTTCCTCCCAAAAAATCTATGAAGTCAAAGCTCTATCATCCCCGTGCTGGAACTAATGAGACCGAAGATGAGAAGTAAATGGAATCATCTGTTTCAGAAATGAATGTCGTACATGTTCTGAATAGGCATATGTACTGTTAATCAATTGATGTTAGTCAGTTATAGAAGGTCATCTATAAAGTATGCTTTTCATCATGTCAATCTTTTGGCATCACATCAGAAAGAGTGCCTTTTGCACAATTACTCAAATGACTGCTGCTTGCCTTGGAAGAGAGTGTATGATCTCTCATAGCCCAATTAAAAAAAAAGTTCACCATTCCAGAGTAGTTACTGCTATTGTTGTATTACTCATAATGTGTTTAAAGGAGTCATGAGTTAAGCCTTCCTCACTCTCTGAGGAGTTGTTTCATGGCAATGCTTTTTAGGATGTCCTTGCCATTTAGACTTAAAATATGGTGTTGGTCATGGGGTTAACTCCTCTTTGGTGCATTAGAAATGTCAACTTTTGGCCGGGCGTGGTGGCTCATGCCTGTAATCCTAGCACTTCGGGAAGCCGAGGTGGGTGGATCACCTGAGGTCAGGAGTTTGAGACCATCCTGGCCAACATGGGGAAACCCCATCTCTACTAAAAATACAAAAATTGGCCAGGCATGGTGGCGGGTGCCTGTAATCCCAGCTACTTGGGAGGCTGAGGCAGGAGAATCGCTTGAGCCCAGGAGGTGGAGGTTGCAGTGAGCTGAGATCACGCTACTGTACTCCAGCCTGGGCGACACAGCAAGAGTCCATCTCAAGAACAACAACAAAAAAGAAATGTCAAGTTTTATATCCTTATGCCATTCCAAAGAGCATGGGAATAGGAGCAGCTAGTTTTGGTTCTTCACTCCAACTGAAACACCAGTTAATAATGACACCAGCTGGGTTACCTCAAGACAGATGAGGAAAAATACTTGTTTTCCCTTTGGCTTTTTTTTTTTTTTTAAGTTATTTTTTTTTCTTTTATTATTATTATTATTATTATTATTATACTTTAGGTTTTATGGTACATGTGCGCAATGTGCAGGTAAGTTACATATGTATACATGTGCCATGCTGGTGCGCTGCACCCACCAACTCGTCATCTAGCATTAGGTATATCTCCCAATGCTATCCCTCCCCCCTCCCCCCACCCCACAACAGTCCCCAGAGTGTGATGTTCCCCTTCCTGTGTCCATGTGTTCTCATTGTTCAATTCCCACCTATGAGTGAGAATATGCGGTGTTTGGTTTTTTGTTCTTGCGATAGTTTACTGAGAATGATGATTTCCAATTTCATCCATGTCCCTTTGGCTTTTAAAAGGGCTTGTTCAGATTGGGGCTAGAGAGAACCTGAAGGTATATTTTACCACTTTTTTCCCTTTGAAATTTTCTTCAGTTTGTTTTTGATTTCAATTTAAAAAGTTATGAGAAGGTGCAAGTACCGCTTGTCCACTTTTCTATGCCTACAATATGCATTGTCATGCCCCTTGGAATTCAGTGGGTTCCTTGTATTTGGGGATGTGGATGACACAACATATTGATCTGAACTGTAAAATTCAATAGGAAATGGAACCTTTAATTTTTAATCATTTGCCAGTTTTTCATTTATATAAAAATACTGCACGTAGCAAAAAATTGTGGCCATTTTATTTTACATCTTTGAACTACCGTCCTTAACATAACTCGTTGTATAGGTCTGTTGACAGTGGCGTTTGGTTTGGATGAGAGCTTATGAGTTTTTTCTCACAGAATTGGAGTGTGGAATGGCTTAAAGAGAATCACGGCAAAGAAATTTATGGTGATTGTCAATGTGTGCCTTCCCATCAGAGCCAGGCTTCTCCAAGTGGGTTTGAGCAGTGAGGCACAGAGAAGGAATGTGTCTTCCTGCACATCAACTCCCAACAAAACCCCCGGGCCCCCTTTTTTCTTTTTTGAGACAGGGTCTTGCTCTGTCATCCTGGAGTGCAGTGGCACAATCATAGCTCACTCAGTCTCAAACTCCTGGGCTTAAGTGATCTTCCCTCTTCAACTCCCCCAAGTAGCTAGGACTACAGTCATGTACCACCACGTCTGGCTAATTTTTAAATTTTAAAAATAGAGATGGGGTCTTGCTATGTTACATGGTGCTCAGGGTGGTCTCAAACTCCTAGTCTCAAGTCATTCTCCTGCCTCAAGTATGGGATTACATTTGAACTATAAAACTCAATAGGAAATGGAGCCTTTAATTTTTAATCATTTGCCAGATTTGTTCATTTTATACAAAAATACTGCATGTAGCAAAAAATTGTGGCCATTTCATTTTACATCTTTGAGCTATCATTCTTTTCTTTCATTTAGACACAACTACACTTATGCTATTCCAGAAAGAAAGTATATACACTTCACTTTCACTTTAAACAAGGAAATATTATGAGGTAGAATGCCAAATTCACAAGGATATTAAAACATGGACTTTCAAAGACATTTTGTGCTCTCTGTTTCTGGATACACTCCCATACCGTCTCCAAGTCACTCAACTTCCTTTGGACTTACCACCAAAGCATTTACTTTGTAGTCATTTTCTGCCAAAGCACTGCATTTGGTCAAAATTTTTGAGAGGCATTGGTGATTTCACCAATGAACTTTTAATTCACTTAAGGGTAATGTAGCTTTGAAAAATAGTGTCCTTATACTACTTATTCATTTTTCTTTAGTCCATGGAACCTCCTGGCCTGAATATAAATTAGTTTGACATTTTGCTAGTGGACCAACCAGTGCCGATGGGGCTTTGTGCCTTCAGATACCCTTCAGGCCTTAGGCTGACTTCCCAGTTGGCTCTGGTGCCAGCCTGCACTTTTCTTCCTCATAACCTCTTAACAACATAACTAACTGCTCTGCAAAGTTAACTGGATATTGATGTTCCTGTCATCTGCAAAGCTGCAGAAAGCACGTAAAGGTAGTTAATGCGAGTGTCTTTTGCTTGTACTTGCTTTCCTTTGTATTAATAAATCTTAAACCTTCCCTTGAAACCACCAAAAACTATTGGCAAGCCATTCTTCTGAATGTGTGCCCAGAGACAAGGGTAACAAGTATTCGTTAAAATATAAAAATAAAACTGGCAAGTTGTTGATGGGATTAGTAATCTCTTCCTCTCTCCCTGTCTCTGTGCCTCTTGAGTATTTATGGCTCTATGGAAGACTTGGGAGGATGCAAATGATTTTTGGTCCTGCTTTCCCAGAAAACTTAGAGGACAGATGGTCAATACATTTAGGATGACACTGAATTTTTGACTCCCTGATTAAAATCCACATTACAAAAATGTAGACTTCAATGACCGTGGAATGAATGTGCATATGGCGTGGCCTCCACTGCACTGGACTTTTCCCTGAGCAGCATTTTGTGAGCCACTCTAGAACTGATGGTAACCTCAAAGGGACTTTCCGGATGTCTTTGTTATCTGGTATTTATATATTATGTTAGTCACTGTTTCTCCTGAGCTCTCTGTGGAGAAAGCAAGGGAAATATTCAGAGAGGACTTGCCATGGGTTGAATTTGAAACCAAAAGCTTTAAATACTTAGTCCACTGTTGAACACATTCTTAGTGAATTATAGTTGCCGTTTCATGGAACCATTGTCAAAAATAGGAAAAGCAATACAGTGGAATCCTATTATAAATGTCTTAGTTACATTAAATGAATTGAATAATTTTCCTTGAGAAACCTAATTTCATGGGGAAAATCCTGACATAACTTGATTTCATTATGTTTTGTTACTTGTTCTGTAAGGGTAATAGGTATTTATGAAATATCTATTGTGTGACTTAATAACAGGTTTATAAAACAAGTGACCCTATAGTTTGTGGGCTTGCTTTTTTTTGTATTTTGACAGCTTCTGCTGGGTATCAATCATCCACTCCTTCCCTTATTACTTTTACCACATATTCAATGTAAATATTGCAGTATCTATTTATTCACATTTCTCTTCTCATGCCCGGAGCCCTACACATCTTCAGCTGTATCTTTTTTCTTTTCCCTTCTCTGAGATCAATCAACCAGCAAGCATTTGTTATACTGTGCTACAGCAGCCTCTGCAGGAATGAGGCTATAATTCCTAAAGAAATGTGGGATTTCGGTCCAAATTGCTCTGCATAGCAACTAATATAGTAGTATCTCATGCCAAAAAACACTTAATGGTTTTGATGACAATAATAAATGTGCCTCTTTGAAAACGATGAGATTTTTTACTCTCTTTCTTGTAGATACAACTACACTTAGGCTATTCTAGAAAGAAAGTACATTTACATACCCTTATTATTAAAACTTTTAATATTTTTGTTTCACCACGAATTACCTCTCAGCCTTTGCTTCTTCCTATTAAACAAATCCAACCTTTTAAAGGTTTTCTCAAAGGCCCTGTTTTCAATGTTTTAAATTATTCATTTTCTCATTCTACCATATTTACAGAGTACTTACCATGTGAAATAAAATATAAAAATTCTATGGCACTTTATAAAGGAAATGCAAGCCAGGGCCTTTACCCCTGAGGATTAGAAATAGTGAGATTCAGACATCCACACAAGTTTTTATTTTGGTTCTTCAGAATTTCATCTCTAGTCTTTTAGCCCGGCCCTGACTTTCTTCATAAGCTTCCCTTTTCTCTGCCCTTAATTCCAGAAAATATCACACATAGATTGGTAAAGAATCTTCTCTTTCCCTTTCTCTAATCATCTTAAGAGAAGTCTGCTTCCTTGTGGGTCTGTCCTGCAAGTGGATAGCAGTGGCCATCACAAAAATGGCAGCCAAGGCACACTGACATGATTGTCTTAGCCCCTGAAGCAGAGAAGAAGCTCTGGTCGGGGGCAGTAGGTCAGTCAAGTCAGCTTCTGATAACTAAGTTAGTGGTTCTAGTCAAAGCAACTTTCAGAAACAATTTGAATCCATTGTAATTTTTTCAAAGGAGTCCTTGTGAGTATGTGGATTCTTGTCTTCAAATGTTCTTAGAATGACAGGAGAATTACAGAAAATCTATGGGCTCCCCAGAGTTTCTCTGTAACATGGGCCAAATTTGTTGCCTGAACGCTCATTTCAATTCCTACTTTAAAATGAGTTGTTGGCCGGGCGCAGTGGCTCATGCCTGTAATCCTAGCACTTTGGGAGGCTGAGGCAGGCGGATCACTTGAGGTCAGGAGTTCGAGACCAGCCTGGCCAACATGACGAAACCCCATCTCTATTAAAAATACAAAAATTAGACAGGTGTGGTGGCTGCCATCTGTAGTTCCAGCTACTCAGGAGGCTGAGGCAGGAGAATCGCTTGAATCTGGGAGGCGGAGGTTGCAGTGAGTCGAGATCGTGCCACTGAACTCCAGCTTGGGCGACAGAGTAGACTCCATTTCAATTAAATAAATAAATAAATAAATAAATAAATAAAACATGAGTTGGTATTCATTCGAATAGGTCCCAGCAGTGTCTAATGACCTGGAGAGACCGCATGCTAAGTTGGGCCCTCACTTTCCAGCCTAGGGTGTGATATAGCAGAGTGGTTTAAGGTTATGAGCATGGGATGCAATTCCAACTCTGCTGCCCACTCAAGCATGATGCGACCATGGGCATGTTTCTTAATTAAGCTGCGTCATCCTCATTTCCAGCATTGGGCAAATCACAGTTACCTCCCAGGATCCCTAGGAATATGTGTGGATATATATGAAAATCCCCTTCATAGTTCCTGAGGCATGAACAGGGCTCCATAAGCTCCATGCTGGCTGTGTTTACCATCTTATGCACTACCGAAAGTACATAGGCCAGGTGCGGTTGCTCATGTCTATAATCCCAGCACTTTGGGAGGCCGAGGTGGGCAGATTGCTTGAGCTCAGGAGTTCAAGACCAGCCTGGGCAACAAAGTGAGACCCTGTCTCTAAAAAGAATACAAAAATTATCCGGGCATGGTGTTGTGTGCCTATAGTCCCAGCTACTTGGGAGGTTGAGCTGAGGTGGGAGGATGGCTTGAGCCTGGGAGGCAGAAGTTGTAGTGAGCTGAGATGGCAACACCGCACTCTAGCTTGGGCGATGGAACCAGACCCTGTCTAAAATAAATAAATAAATAAATAAAAAAAATGCATAGCTCAAGACTTTCTTCTGACCCTGATCTTTGAAAAGCTAGTTTTATACCATGCTGATGATGACTGTTGCTTCAACAGTTTACATGGCTTCCTAAAAGTGATCTGGTCTGAACTACATTTTTCACTTTGGCCTTGGAAAGCAAGCAAGCAAGCAAACAAATAAACAAGCAAACAAAATACAAGAGCTACCTCTAAGAGTACTTCTAAAATGAATTTGATTTCAGCTTTCTAAATATACCTGAACTGTACAATTTTTTGTTCTCATCTCTCACGAATTATCAAGAAAGATTTTTTTCCGTATGTGAAAGATTTGCCATGTTAAGCCATGATCTACTGCTGGTGGAAATCAAGGCCAAGAGATGAACTCATTAGAGTGAATCTAGAGTGTGGTGAATATGATCTGAAGCTTGCCAATGCTTGGCAGCTGAAGGACCAGCAGGACAGAGCAGGGTGGGAGAATAGCCAGGCTTAAGTGGCAAGAAAAATTTATTTCACACCTAAGTTGTACTTGTTAAAGAATGAGAAGCGTGTGAAAAATCCCTTTGTCTCGCTGTGCTGTGATAACAAGACCAGGTGTGGTGGAGATAGTCTGACGATCCACACCAATGAATTCAGTCTAACCTTCGAATCCAGTAGAAAATCATAAAAAATCAAACTTTAAACAAATGTATACCTAAATTTTCATCAGCATTTCTCAGCTATTTCTGTTGTTTCTGCCATATTTGGATACTATTTGGAAAACCAGAAGAAGAAATTGCCCTTTGAAACCATGAAATTTTAAGTTAAACTGAAACTTAAAAAGTGTGTATTGGAGTTTTTGAGTCATGGCTAACAGGATGCATGCCACATACTAGTCTCCTGCTTTGGCCTAAGAGGGAAGCCAGGACGATTTTAGAAATGATAAAGACTTTCAAGAGCAGACACTTTTTAATGTTTAAAATTAAAAATTTTCTGGGGACTGCAATTGATCTGACATTTATACTGTTTCAAGTGTTGTGCAGAGTACTTTGGAAACTAAAGAAAGTTATTCTTTTTAAATTTTAAAGTTTTTTTTTTCTCATGAAATAAACTGAGCTGGTTAATATTTTGTCAGATCATGCTTTCTAGGTTATGTCATCTTATTTCACACGGGTCCAAGCTCCTTCTTAAAAAATAAGAAAACTTTGTTTTTTATTCTCTTGCTCATATTTTCTCTTATTTCTATAGGCAAGCTGTGTATCATGAAACGTCTTCTTTTGTCTGTTCAAGTTCCTTTGAATTAAAGTTCTGCACAGTAGGTTAGCCCTCCATATCTTTGGGTTCTGCATCCATGGATTCAACCAACCAAAGATCAAAAATATTCAGGAAAAAAAGGGACAATTGCATCTGTACTGAAGACATTTTTTTCTTGTCATCATTCCGTAAACAATACAGTATAACAACTATTTGCATAGAATTTACACTGTATGAAGTATTATAAGTAATCTAGAGATGATTTAAAGTATACAGGAAGATGTGTTTAGGTTATATGCAAATATTACACCATTGGATATCAAAGACTTGAGCATCTATGGATTTTGGTATCTGTGGAGGGTCCTGGAACCAATCCTCCTACAAAGATTGAGAGACAACTCTGTGTGTGTGTGTGTGTGTGTGGGTGTGTTTGTGTGTTTCAAGCCTCTTTCCATGAAGAGAGAATTCGGGACACTTCACTACTTGTTGGTAACTAGAAAACATTTCATGCCACATACAGTCTGTGTTGGTTTAACTATGTCCTCACCTAAATCTCATTTTGAATTTCCACGTGTTGTGGGAGGGACCCAGTGGGAGGTGGTTGAATCATGGGGACAGGTTTTTCCTGTGCCGTTCTTGTGGTGTTGAATGAGTCTCACGAGATCTGATGGTTTTAAAAAGGGGACTTTTCCCTGCACAAACTCTCTCTTTGCCTAATACCATCCACATAGGATGTGACTTGCTCCTCCTCCCCTTTGGTCATGATTGTGAGGCCTCCCCAGCCATGTGGAACTGTAAGTCCATTAAACCTCTTTCTTTTGTAAATTGCCTGGTCTCCAGTATGTCTTTATCAGCAGCGTGAAAACGGACTAACACACAGACATTGAAAAAAATATTCCAGAAGGCATTCAGCTGGGTAATCTACCACCATAGCTGGCTGACACAGCAGGCTTTACTGAAGAGACCTTGTTCCAAGAAAAGGTACTATGTGAGGTGATGCATGAAACAGAGCCTGTAGCCTCTCTTGGAACTTGTTGGCCATAAAAGAGAAATTCTGTAGGGTCAGAGTAAGAAGAGAGGATGTAGAAAGGAAGGTTTGTTATATGTGGAAAAATCTAAAACAATAAAACCTGTTCATGATTGCCGCTTTTAAAACATTGAAATAATTAAGAAATGTATTTAAGGAAGGAGAATTTTTTCCATGTGTTTCCATGCGCACATTTTTCTCCCGGGGAATACTTGTTCAAGCAAAAAAGCATTTATTACAGAAAGCCATAAACTTACATTTTGAGATTTCTTCTCTAGGAGAAAATAATTATAACCTCAAGTCTTTTGATATGTTCTATGGTAAGATTAGCAAATTCAATTTTCTGATTTAAACACAGTTCTGGAGTTAATAATGAATGACCAACAGACTTATCTCTAATACTAAATGACCTTATCAATTTGAAATAGTGTGTGTCGCAGCAGAAGGGACAGTTATTATTTTAAAAAAATTTTTCTTCAAAGAGGATTTTATTCCAATTTTTTGTTTTGAAAATTTTGAAACATACTGAAAAGTTGAAAGAATTATAGGAACACCTCATGACCCCCATCTACATTCAGCATTGTTAACCATTTACCACAAATACTTTCTCTTTGTATATGTATGCACATATTTTGCCCCCTGAACCATTTGAAAGTAAATTGTAGACATGGTGACATTTTACCTATAAATACTTTAGCAGCATCTCCTAAGAATAAGAGCACTCTCTTAGATAACCACAGTAGCATTATCATAACCAAGAAAATTAACATTAATTTCTTAATGTAATCTAAATCACTGCATGTTAAAATGTCCTTAATTGCCTACAAAATGACTTTAATAGCTTTTTTTTCTTTTTAAAATCAGGATCCAATCAGCTTAAAACAGAGCATTTAGTCTATAGCTGTCTCTTCACCTTTTTTTCCTCCCTGTGATAGTGCCTCTTTTTTTTTTTTGAGTCCAGGAAAGTTTCCTTGTGGAACCAGTAATAGTTTTGATATGCCTTTTGATAATTTAGAGTCCCAAAAGAAGAACCCCGAGAACTTAGTTTGGCATATTAGTAAAGAGATAGTCACCAAAGTGCTTTCGTCTTAGCATAGAAACCCGAGGAGATTTAGATTAGACAGAAGAAACTTGGCAGGAAACATAACAGTATTTTGGGATCACAATGTTTCTGAGTTTACTGGTTCCTAGATATTTTAAAATTAAAAGGAAGGGAACTAATTTCTTTAACAGGGCACCATGCCTCAGTGGATATGTTTAGCAAATGATTGGAATGTTGGTTCAGGGCTTATCAAATAAATTGTGGTTAAAGAAAACAGTTATCTGCGTAATAGTGTGGATGGAGCTCTATGGGGACACAGAATTTCGCCTTTCTTTTCTTAAGTACAAATTTATATATATTTTTTGGAAAAAATATATGTGAAAAGTCAAAAATGAGAAAAATTATGTTAATGGTTTGTTTTATCTGTTTTAAACTCATGTTCAAATATGAAAAACTATATAATTACATTTGTTTATATGCGTATATGTGTGTGTACATGTGTGGGTTATATATTCAAAGGCTTTAGATCTGAACAACCACAAAATGGCATTACTATTACTAGTACCAATAAAACATATCTCTTTTATATCAGGTTTTTTATATTGAAGCGAAAGGATGATATGTAGGTAATGTCGAGCATATTCAAATAATCTCTTTAGTGCCCTTTTTTCACTTATCCAAGGCATTATTATGTACCTATAATATATCAGGCAGTATATTAGGAGCAGGGATGCAAAGATGAACAACAGAACATGGTATCTGTCCTTGAGGGATCATAGTTTAGTCGGAGGAGCAGAGATGTACAAAGTTCTATCAGTGTGAGCCCTGCTGTAATAAAGGCACAGATAAGGTACTATATGATTGACCCACTGTATGCTTGACCCACTCAATAAATATTTGTAGAATACATGGATGAATTAAGGAATCATAGCACGGGAATCACCCAGTAGAACATCTGGGGAAACAGAGAAGCTTGCAAGAAGGAGGTAAAGTTTGAGTTGTGTATTAAAAGATGTACAAGAGCTTTCCAGGGACAATGACGGTTGTACACACCAGGTGGCTTGCACAAATGTGGAAATGAGAGTGTGGGACTGACATGTAGTGCAGTGTGGCCCAATCCCAGGGTTCACTTGGGTGGAGGTGGGGATATGGTTGAAAAGAGGAGTCAGAGCACAGAAAATGAGGGCATTTTAAGCCTGTCTAGAGTTTCCTAACTCTATTCTGGGAATGGTGGGGAGCTGCTGAATGATATTGGTCAGAGGATTGATGTGCTTGGATTTGTTGTTGTTGTTGTTTGGAAGACCTCTCTAGTGGTAATATGGAGAATGAGTCCCAAGGGAGAAGCTAGGCTGGTAAAAGGGCTGTTACTGTATAATGGTCCAGGGAAGAGAGGATGACTAAATCAGTGACAGTAGGAACGGAGATGACAGATTCAAGAGTTATTTGTCCTGGTAGCCGGGTGTTATTGTAGCTATTAAATAAAATCTAGTTTGTGATTTCAGGAACTAAGGGCTTTGATGAATTTATCTAATAATTTGAAATAAAATTTTCTCTCCTGTTATTTCAGTTGTTAGCTACTATCTATTTTGAGGTTCACTTTCATAAGCAAAGGCATCATATTACTATCTTTACTTTTCCCCTTTTCAATTATTTTTTTCAGCATTTTCATTGGGATATAATTTGCATGCCACACAATTCATCCATTTAAAGTGCAATTCAATAGTTTTCGGTAGAAGTACAGAGTTGTGCAACTGCCACATAATAAATTTCAGAATATTTTAATCACTCTAAAAAGAGACCTTATACCCATGAGCAGTTACTCCCCATTCAGCCCTTTCACAGTCCCTGAAAACTACTAATATACTTTTTGTCTGTCAGGATTTGGCAGGGAGTTACTTATTTCATGAACTCAAAGGCCATGATCTTGAGCCCTGTTTCAGAATACAAAGCCCTCTCTTTTTTTTTCATTCCCAAGTAACTTTTCCATTTCTTTTTACATACCACTTCCCATGATCCTCACATTCTCCTCAATTAATATTGCCTCACCTATCCTTTGGCTACTCACCTCAACTTTGAAGAATTAAGAATACTCATGAAAATATGTCCTTATTGAGTAATGGAGGCTGGGTGCGGTGGCTCATGCCTATAATTTCAGCACTTTGGGAGGCTGAGACAGGTGGATTGCTTGTGTCCGGGAGTTTGATACCAGCCTGGGCAACATGGTGAAACCCCATCTCTGCAAAAACACAAAAATTGGCCCAGCATGGTGGTGCGTGCCTATGGTCCCAGCTACTCGGGAGGCTGAGTTGGGAGGATGGCTTGAGCCTGGGAGATGGAGATGGCAGTGAGCTGAGATCGCGCCACTGCACCGCAGCCTAGATGACAGAGTGAAAAAAAAAAGGCAAAAAAAAAAAAAGACTTTAAATGGATGAATTGTATGGTATAATTATTATGCTTGCATAAATCATATTTATTATTGCCTCTCAATCTTACATGAGAAACATGATAATGTGACTTAATTTAAACCAACTATGGCTTATTGAGTTTTGATATAGACTGTGCGGTGAAGAGCTTCTTGCAAGGAACCAGTGTGCATTGGCTTTAGATTCTGGCAAACTTGCTAAACAGCTATTCAGGGAAGTGGCTCTGAGACACACACTGTGCTTGTTTTCCTCGTTGCCCACTTCCCAGGTACCTTAACATACCTTTCTCCCTTCTGCTACCATCTAAATCTTCTTTTGGATTATATTGGGTCAGCAAAATGTAGTTTTTAGGGAAATAAGACAGCTTTCTTATTCTAAATTTAAATTTAAGAAGGACTTGTGAAAAAGTAATCTTTTGAAGTATCAGAAAAGAAAAGTATGCCTGAATTCCCAAGAATGTAAGACTTCACTTGAGGGTGGCAGCCATGATTCTCTAGTTGAAAATGATTTGATGAAACTCATAGTGTATGGAGCTTTTACCAAGAAAAATAAAATGTAGGCCTGGAAGAGACCCCAGGAAGTCATGTCGCATCATTCCCTACCCCAGGCATGACAGTGTCCTAAGCACTCAACTGTCATGACTGTCTGTTCTCCTTATGAAGAGACTGTCACACATGTGTGCACCATAACTTCCCACCTCATTTCAGTGTTTTAGGAGCCAAACCAACGGACGTTAATCCACACTGGTTTTGTTTGTGGGCATTTTATATTATTTGCTCTTCCCTGGATATAGGAAACTGAGCATAGCCAAAGAAAATATAGTCTATGAGATGAGATATTACAAAAGGACAAAAAAGTTGTATCAAGTATCTTTCCCACATGAACAGAAACAACAATAGCAGAAGCCACTGATGTTTGTTCAACACTGCTACATATATTGATGCATTGGCTTAATTAATCCTCATAGGTTTTAGGTGAAATAAGTCCTATTATTATCCTCATTTCATACATGAAGAAACAATAGCTTAGAGTTTAAGTGACCTATCTAAAATCAAGTCACCATTGCAATATCGAGCTGAGTGTTTAATTTGTGCATATTTGATTTAAAATCACATCTTTTGACCACTGTACATTTGTGTGTGTCCATTCCTAACACGGCTATACAACATTATTGTAATGTGAAGTTTTGTAAAAGCATGACTAGTTCTTTGCCCATGGAACCAGGAAAAACAATGGTTGAAGCAGAGCATGTTATAAAGAAAGTGATTTTACTTTATTTGAGTAGTTGTTAATATCACCCAGCAAGGTAGTTGTGTTCACTAGTGAATTACGGAACTGGTAAATGTTTCTGTGCTTATTCATAAGTACTCTCTTATATCCACTATAAAGGGCTTATAAAATCAGAGGAAAAAGGTAGGGATGGATATAAATCATTGTTGGAATTGCGGAAGAACTAACATAAAAATAATTAAAAGTGAAAGTCTTGGCCAGGCACGGTGGCTCATACTTTTGGGAGGCCGAGGCAGGCAGATCACCTGAGGTCAGGAGTTTGAGACCAGCCTGGCCAGCATGGTGAAACCTCATCTCTATTAAAAGTACAAAAATTAGCTGGGCATGGTGGTGGGCACCTGTAGTCCCAGCTACCTGGGAGGCTAAGGCAAGAGAATTGCTTGAACCCAGGAGGCGGAGGTTGCAGTGAGCTGAGATCACAGAGTTGCTTGAACCCAGGAGGCAGAGGTTGCAGTGAGCCGAGATTACGCCACTACACTCCAGCCTGGGCAACAGAGTGAGACTCCATCTAAAAAAAAAAGAAAAAAAAAGCCTTGGACCCTGGTAAACTTCCATTCATTCACTCAAAAAATATTTATTGAGTGCAGGAATTCTTCTAAATGCCAGAGATATAGCCCCCTTTTCTTAATAGATAATAAAGTAGTATGTGTGTGTGTGTGTGTATGTACATATGTGTGTGCAATGTATTAGATAGTGATAAATTCTACTGAAAAATAAGGCAAGATGAGTGGAGAGTAGCTTGTTTTTATACAGCATGATTAGGGAAGACCTTGCTGCTAACGTGACATTTGAGCAGGGTTCTGAAGAAGGTATGAAGGACAGTCATGTGAATACTGGGGTCATAAATGCTGGGCAGTGGGAACTACTGCTAGTTTTGATGGTACTGTTATATAGAAGAGCAATGTCAAATCAAAGGGAAATACAGACTAGACATGCCAGATAATACCATATAATAAGAAAGGAAGTTAAACATAGTTATAGGGAGAAAAACTAGAAAACACCAAAGTCAGTTGAGTTGATGGCAACTTCAAAGGCTTTATGTGAGGGACAACATTTCTGTTTTCAGTAGGACTCCACTTAGGTCTGGGGAATTTCCTTCTATATCTTGGTCAGTCTTAGATACCTATAGAAATTGGACTTACTAGTTTTTTTTTTTTTTTTTAACTCTTTTTGTTGTTCAGTTTCCTGTGACTATTTTTAGGATTGTCCATGCACATACCTTTGCTTGCATCACCACCGCCACCCCACTCTGCCCTCCCACACACAGTTTTTCTGTAAGGGTGGTTGAGGCAATCTTTAGACACACCAGCTGGTGTTCTCAGGTCATTAAATCCCAGAAATTGAAAGGAGAGAGAAATATGTGGAGAAGGGAGAAAATTCTTTGCTGCCTAAATTTGGGTAACTATTCCTTAGGGATAATTAGTGTTGACATGTTAAGAGCCAACACGGTATGGTGGAAATAGTTCTAAAATAACCCCAGTGATCCTTGACCCGTGGTATTACTTTCATGTTTATGTTACTGTTACCCGGCAAAGGAGATTTTGCAGATGCAATGAAGTTACCAATCAGCTGCCCTTAAGATAAGGAGATTATCTGGATGAACCTGACCTAGTCACATGTTCCCTTTAAAAGCAGAGAGTCTTCTCTAGCTGGTAGCAGAAGGGAAAATTAGAGATTTAAAACAGGAGAAGAATCTGTTGTGAAGGCAGTGCTTCACTGAGAGCTTTGCAGATGGAGGGGGCCATGTGTCAAAGACTGCGAGTGACCTCTCGAAACTGAGAACAGTGCTTGGCTGATGGCCAGCAAGGAAACAGGAACCTCAGTTCTACAATCCCAAGGAAATGAATTCTGCAAAAAAAAGAATAAGCTTAGAAGCAGATTCTTCTCCAGAGACTCCTGATAAGACCAGCCTGGCCACCAATTTGATTTTGACCTTATGATACCTTAAGCAGAGAATCTATTCATGCCTGCTGGATTTCTGACCTACAGAACTGTGAGCTAATAAATGAGCATTGTTTCAAGTCACTAAGATTGCCATACAGCAATAGAAAATGAATACATAATACTAACATAGTTAAATTCAAACAACGTTCCTCCTTCTCTTTTTTGCTTTAAAGCAGTTATTTGGACCCAAATAATTTGGACTCACTTTGTTGATATACTATCTAAGCAAACAGTGTTGAGCATTTTACTTCTAAAAGGAAACAACTTATTTCCTATTGACTTTTTCTTGAGCATTTTGTACACCTTGTATGAAGCAGGCACTGTGCCAGATGCTTAGAGATTTGGTTCCTCTTATGAAACTTCTGTTTTAGTGGAAGAGACACCTCAGTAAATAGGCCATTATAATACAGTGTGATAGGTGCTATGACAGGTCAGAAGAAGGAGCTATGAGAGCATGTAGGAAAAGCAGGCAATCCTCACCGAGGACTCTGGAAGGCTTCTGGAAGAAACTCGGAAGGTAATGCTGCCATGAGGTCCTTCAAAAATTACTTAATTGTGAATGCATAATAACATTCATGAGTTAAAACATAAAAAATGTATAAATGCATGCAGTGAATAGTCTAATTCCCACTCATGTTTCTCATTTATCCAGTTTACAACCTCCAATAGATGACTGGTGTCTTAGTGTTTTGTTTATTCTTCAGATTTTTAAAGTGTGTGTGCATTGCAATTGTGTTTCTATTCTGTTTTAGTCTTTTTTTACCACACATGGAAGCACACTATACACATTTTTCTGTAGTTTGACTTTTTTCACACACAACTTTATCATAAGATATTTATAGATGAATTCTTTAAGCGCTTCCTCATTATTCTTAACAATTACATGGTATTCCATTTTATGTGTGTCATCCTTTATTGAATCAGTCCCCTGTTCTTAGATAGTTGGATTATTTCCAATTGTTTGCTATTACAAGCAGTGCTGCCAAGAACGAGCCTGTAAGTCATTCTGCACGTGTATGAGAACAGCTGTAAGATAAAATTTCAGAAGGAAGGATTGTTGGGTCAAAAGAGTACGTGTTTGAAATTCTGATAAATTTGCTCTCCAGTTTACATTCCCACCATCAATCAATGGATGAGTTTTCTTTAAGAAAGGTAATCCAACAATAGAAATACAAAGTTAGTATAAAAGTATACATATATTTTATTTAGAATGAGAAACATATCAAGCCTTGTATCACCTCTGCAACTTATTCTTCCAGTGCTGGATGCTTGGACATGCTCATAGGATAATAGAATCTATGACCTTTCACCTCTGTCCTACAGTCCTAGGGGAGTTGGTAGGTGGGTCACAGGAATATTCTTGGAAGCCATTCTTATCCTAGGAAGGCTAGCAATAACTTAACTGGGCATAAAAGCAGCAAAACCCTATACTGATGTGATTAAATTCAAATTAATAAATCTATGACCATGTGAGCACATTTTTAGAGCCATTCCAGAACCTTGGAAGGTGCTCCTGCAAATGAGGGGCTCTGAAACGTAATCTTCATTAGCTTCATGTAAATCTGTCTTTGGTGTTTATTTTTCTACATCCTTGCCAGTCAAGTATGTTATTAAGCTAGAATCATTGTCAGATCCAGCAGTCTCAAAGTATTTGTTGAATAGTTTGTTTTTCATCTGCGAAAGTCCCCTTTGCATTTTCTATGTTTTGGCTTTCTATAAAGTACTGTTTTGGACTGTCGGTACATTTATTTGTCAGTCCCACACTGTTGTAATTAGAGATTTTATAGTCTGTTTTAATGACACATAGGGTATTGTTCCTTTTTGTGTTCTTTAGATTTTTCTTGGCTATTCCAGTTTGTTTTGTTTTTCTATATAAATTTTAACTAGACTTTTTATTAAGATTGTGTTGAATCTATAAATTACATAGGGAAGAGTGGATCTTTGTTATATTCGTATGTATTACCATTTGTTCACATTGTTTTGGTGTCCTTAAGAAATATTTAAAAATATATTAGTTTATTTCCCCAAGAAAGCCTCATGAGACCAATATTCCTAGAGTCCTTGCATATTCAAAACAGCTTATTTGTAGCCATTACTTGAAGTATTATTTGCTGAATATAAGAATACTTAGCTCGGCTGGGCGCGGTGGCTCACGCCTGTAATCCCAGCACTTTGGGAGGTTGAGGTGGGTGGATCACCTGAGGCCAGGAGTTCGAGACCAGCCTGGCCAACATGGTGAAACCCCATCCCTGCTAAAAATACAAAAATCAGCTGGGCATGGTGGCAGGTGCCTGTAATCCCAGCTACTTGGCAGGTTGAGGTGGAAGAATCACTTGAACCCAGGAGGCAGAGGTTGCAGTGAGCCAAGATTGCACCATTGCACTCCAACCTGGACAACAAGAATGAAACTCTGTCTTAAAAAAAAAAATACTTAGCTCATACTTCCTTTTTTGGATTATCTTTAGGTATTGCCCCATCATCTTCTAGTATTAGGAATAGGTCTTAGTACTATATAATATGCTCCCTTCATCTCATTAAGTGACCTGATCTTTTTGCCTGTCTCTTTAAAGCTAGTATTCTTTAATTTTTCTAGGAGTTGTATTTGCATTGACTGTGCCAGTTTAATTATCCTAGCAAAATTTTTCCAAGTGTAGATTCATGTCTTTCACTCCAGGATAATTTTTTTCTTGAGCAATATTCAAATCTGGTCTATGACATTACTATGCTTTTATTCTTTTATCCTTTGGGAACTCCAGTTATACATATGCTGAGTTTCTCTTGTTTATTCTTTTATATATAATTTTATTTATATATTATATTCATATTTTATTATTTATATATTGTTTTATATATAATTTTCTCTCTAATTCTTTTAAACTATTTATGTTACATCTGGCTTACTTTTCATATCTCTATTCTCATACCCCTTAATGTGTTTTCTACAGGGTCTGTTTCTGTGATGGTTCCAGTTTTATCTACATTTCTCTGATGGCTTTATTTTTCCTTCTAATTCTTTCCTGAGTTTTGCTAGCCCACATTCCCCTTTCTCCAGATGTCTTTCCATCTCTCCTTGATTTCTTGCATTTTTGCCTTGTGTTCTTTCTTAATAGAGGTAATTGTTTCATTATGTTTTTCTCAGTCATAGCAAAATATTTGTTCACAATATTTATCTATCATATGGCATTATTTTTCCTGAGAGCAAGTCTCAGCTGCTAATAAGTGTTGCTGATTTTTTCCTCCTTTATTTCTTCTGGCAGCTTTAAGTGCAATACTAGTTTCTTTCAAAAATTGATTATTATATAAAGAGGTGAATTTTTCTGTATAAGCTATTGTGAATGGTCACGAGAAGGGGTCAAAGGGGTATTCCAGGTTGGGCAGTTTTTTTACATGAAAAGGCTGATACTTTCAATTGTTACTGAGACTATGTCTTCAGAAAAATATGGCTCCATCTGCATTATTCTTCCTGAAGCCCTTAGCTTCTGTGATGTGAACTGGGTCTATTGAAGGCTTCTGATACCTGCAAGATTAATCTCTTTTCTGAACCTCTTTTATATACAGGGGTTGTAGTCCCTTTCCCCTCCAGGCCTGTCCCTCGCCTTAAAAAAAAAGTATATTTTTATGGGACATTTCTGAGACCTGACACTACTGGTCTTTCTTTCTACTTCCCACTGTTGTCTCTTCTGTGAATTCTATTGTCTTTTTGGCATCCTTTTCAAAATACTTTAGAGTCTGTGTCCTAGTTTTACTGAAAATACAATTTGTGTTTTTTGTTTCCCATTTTTCTTTTGGATAGCTTTCAGGAATAGAAGAGAAGAACACTGGATTTATACAATCATGGTCATATCAGAAGTCTCAATGAGATATTATTTTACAGAAGTAAAAATGAAACATCAAATGGGTTTTCAGAAACTCTCAGTACGCATTTGAGAGTTGAAATTGCTTGAAAAATGAAAGATTTTCAATGTTTATGGGAATAGGGATGAGATTGCTTATAAATGGCTTTCTTTTCTTTTTCCTTCGATAGCAAATATAACCCCTCTTCTGGAAAGCTGGAGGCAATTCATGTTGCTCCAAGGGAAAATTTTTCTCCCCCATCAACTTCTAACCTTTATTGTTTAAAAATGTATGAATGAGGCCAGGCGCGGTGACTCACGCCTGTAATCTCAGCACTTTGGGAGGCCGAGGCGGACAGATCACGAGGTCAGGAGATCAAGACCATCCTGGCTAACATGGTGAAACCCCATCTCTACTAAAAATACAAAAAATTAGCCAGGCATAGTGGCGGGCGCCTGTAGTCCCAGCTACTCGGGAGGCTTAGGCAGGAGAATGGCGTGAACCGGGAGGCGGAGCTTGCAGTGAGCCAAGATCACGCCACTGCACTCCAGCCTGGGCCACAGAGCGAGACCCCATTTCAAAAAAAAAAAAAAAAAGAAAATGTATAAATGATAGTTTATTTAAGTGATAGTTGGATACATCTGAGGAAACTGGCTTTCCTTGAAGATTGACCTCAAACACTTCCAAAATTGAGATGGGGTCGAGGGGCTGGGGGTTAGCTCAGGGCTCCCAAACTGGGAGTGTGGGATAAGAGTGGGCATTAACTTCCAAAGTCAGAATGCTAGGGGAATCAGGAAAGAAACAAACAAAATCTTTCAAATAACTAAATTCTGGATCTATCCTAGTGGGGACTCATTGTGCTTATTAACTATTCTGTATAAAGCAGGCCTGCACTTTTCACTAGACAATACATTGTTTTAGGTATAGTATCAACAGTAAACAGTACAATTACAATGATGTCTTTTAGAATAGAGTGTTTTAATATCCAAATGTTCTTATTGGGAGTCTTTCTAAGGTCATACAAATGGATTTACATGCTTGATTAGAAACGATTCTTCTGGTACTGCGGCTGAGGGATGTGGGCTGTGCCGATCCCCCTCCCCCCAACTGCTGCTGAGATAATGCAAACAGCTTGGAGGCATTTCTACCCATAAAAGGAACAAGACCGTGAGCATGAGTTACAGTACATGAAGCAGAGACCTCCAGTTCTGAGCCCTATTTCTGGCACTCATGTATTCATATTGCTTATGCATGTGTGAAGGAACAAATAAAGATTAACTACATTCTTAGAGATGCAGTGTTGGGGAAAGAGGATGTCTTTGGTTTTATGATTTTGCTGTGCCTTGTGGCTAATTACACCTTATGTCATTCTACACTCCTGGCACATTTAATAAATTAAGTGATTTATTACTAATAAGAAACAATAACATTTTATAGTGCTTTCCAGCACACAAACACTTTCATGTGCATTATATAATTTGTGATTTCTTGGGAGTGTTTGGCTAGCAAAGGATTAGTTGCCTGGGGACCCCTGGAGTGCTGTGTTATCAAGAAGACAGGTTATATCCTAAATACCTGGTTTCAATGTAAAATTAAATATTGGAGAGAGATTGTGAGCTGTGGTAATAAATTTGCTTAACAAGCTATTTTTAGAGGCTCTCAGGATTGAGTGAAATTGGACTATGAAATGAGACTATAAAAACTTTTAAAGAGCTTTCATGGAAAAAAATAAAAACATGTTGACATCATCTTTTAACGATGAGGTTGAACCCTAATCTGAAAAAGCAGAGTTTGTGTAGGGGTATTGGAGGACAATACTCGAGGAATATATTAATATATCTCCCTCCTTCTTGTACCACCAAGAGAGATGAAGTCTTTGTATCTCTGTCTCTGCCTTTCTCTGTCTTTTCTTCCAGGGGTGTCCTTGAGATTCAAGGTTAGGATATTCACATTTAAAACATCCTTCCCAGCACTGAACTAATGAGATAGGTATGAAAGTTAGCCTCTATGAATATTTCATAACTTTCCCATGAAACTCTGCAGATAATAATTACCTCCCGGTAAGAGAAACACTGATATAGGGGGATGAGAGAATGGGGTTTTGGGCAATACTCAACTTGTAGATCCTGAGATGATGGCAGAGTAGGGTAATTGTTAAACATGTCATATGTAAATGTAAACTTGGATGAAGAGGAGAGAAAAGTGATCTGTAACACTAAGGAAGAGTCATCTGTCAAGGGTGGGGGTTCAACACAGAGAAGCTGGGTGGGGCCTTGGAGACAGAGGATAATAGGACCTCTTTCCTAGACCAATAGGTCCCACCAGAACCAATAGTCCAGATGGCTGACCACTGCTTCTCAACTCTACCCAGCAGTGTGGATAAAACTTGGAGAAAGTGCCTCCAAGATGGAGCATCTTCACACGTGACTTGCATCTCTGAATTCTGTGAAAAACAAACTCAAGGTCCACTGATTTGCTCATGAGCCCAAACTCTGCTCTGACTCCTTCTTGTCCCTTGTCATTCATCAATGATAGGTGAGTTGAGAGCAGGGGGAGCTGTGTCCTTCCTTCCCTAGCTCCTTTGTGTTCTCCAGAAACACAGAGGTGAGGAGGGCAATAAATAAAATGCTTTTTAAAAAGTTGCATTCTTATGGGCAAGGACTTCATGTCTAAAACACCAAAAGCAATGGCAACAAAAGCCAAAATTGACAAATGGGATCTAATTAAACTAAAGAGCTTCTGCACAGCAAAAGAAACTACCATCAGAGTGAACAGGCAACCTACAGAATGGGAGAAAATTTTTGCAATCTACTCATCTGACAAAGGGCTAATATCCAGAATCTACAAAGAACTCAAACAAGTTTACAAGAAAAAAACAAACAACCCCATCAAAAAGTAGGCGAAGGATATGAACAGATGCTTCTCAAAAGAAGACATTTACACAGCCAACAGACACATGAAAAAATGCTCATCATCACTGGCCATCAGAGAAATGCAAATCAAAACCACAATGAAATACCATCTCACACCAGTTAGAATGGCGATCATTAAAAAGTCAGGAAACAACAGGTGCTGGAGAGGATGTGGAGAAATAGGAACACTTTTACACTGTTGGTGAGACTGTAAACTAGTTCAACCATTGTGGAAGTCAGTGTGGCGATTCCTCAGGGATCCAGAACTAGAAATACCATTTGACCCAGCCATCCCATTACTGGGTATATACCCAAAGGATTGTAAATCATGCTGCTTTATAGCACATGCACACGTATGTTGATTGCAGCACTATTCACAATAGCAAAGACTTGGAACCAACCCAAATGTCCATCAATGATAGACTGGATTAAGAAAATGTGGCACATATACACCATGGAATACTATGCAGCCATAAAAAAGGATGAGTTCATGTCCTTTGTAGGGACATGGATGAAGCTGGAAACCATCATTCTCAGCAAACTATCGCAAGGACAAAAAACCAAACACCGCATGTTCTCACTCATAGGTGGGAATTGAACAATGAGAACACTTGGACACAGGAAGGGGAACATCACACACCAGGGCATGTTGTTGGGTAGGGGGAGGGGGGAGGGATAGCATTAGGAGATATACCTAATGTAAATGACAAGTTAATGGGTACAGCACCCCATCATGGCACATGTATACATATGTAACAAACCTGCACATTGTGCACATGTACCCTAGAACTTAAAGTATTAAAGAAAAAAAGTTGCATTCTTCTGCCTTTGTTCTCTTGACATTCAGATCCACCACAACACCAGGCTGCGCCCATTATGCAGTGAATCCACTCACACCGAAATCTTCTCAGAGCCTCTGAAGGGGGATGCCACGACTTCTTTGGAAATTGCGTGACAATATCATATTCAACTGTCTAGTTTAAATTTCTCATTTTGGAGTTTAAAATGAACTCCTTGGGCACATCCATGGGAGATGCGTAACACAGTTCTCATCACTGGGGAATCCGTTTTGTTTCTGACACTGGAAAAAGTGCTGTATCCTTTCATATATAATGCTGATTTTATTTCTAATGTCAGAGAATGCTATCACCATTCTCCAGTGCTAGAAATAGAATCAGCATTTATTACCAAGTACCTACTCTAAGCCCATGTGTGACAGGAAGAAAGAGGATTGCCTTGTTAGAAGGAAGAGCCTGGCAGAGGGATTAGGAGCAGATATATATATATATATATTTTGAGACAGAGTCTCACTCTTTTGCCCAAGCTCAGTTCAGTGGCTCGATCATGGCTCATTGCAGCCTCGATCTCCTGAGGTCAAGCGATCCTCCCACCTCAGCCTCCTAAGTAGCTAGGACCACAACCATGCACCACCACGTCCGGCTCATTTTAAAATATTTTTTGTAGAGATGGGGTCTCCTCATGTTGCCCAGGCTGGTCTCGAACTCCTGGACTCACTCAATCTCCCTGCCTTGGACTCCCAAAGTGCTGGAATTACAGGTGTGAGCCACTGTGCCCAGCCCGAGTAGCTGTTTTAGAGGGTGTCTCTGTAGCTGAGAGACAATAGAGGAGAAGTAGGAAAGTTTGTGGGGTCTTATTGCCTCAAGAGACCAAACACAGTATAGATATTTAGAAATAGAACAGAGTGTCAGATTCTTTAGTAAAAAATTCTGTTTTACTTTTTGAATTTCTGTATCATTAGCCATTGAAGGATAGTGTGTATGAAGGAGGAAGGAGTTTGGGAAGTCAAGTTAAAAGTGCAGTTTTTTGTATTCCAAGGAACACTTCGATCTTTTCTAAGAGTATCCAGCTCCCTTAAGTTAGGTTCCTACTCTGATGTAACGGAACAGGATTCCAGGCAGATCTTTCTTTTGAAAGCACATCTCCTGGCCAATGAGATGGAGCTGCTCAGCCAGGATTTCTGGGCACTGGGTAGTTCCTTGGCTTGTCTTCCTCCCTAGATTACATGGAATCTTCTTGTTTCTGAGACCTGAATTTTGTTTGGTTGGTTGGTTTTTTTTTTTTTTCTATTTAACGTAACCAACTAGATTTTTTTTTTTTTAAGTTCAGGGATACATGTCCAGGTTTGTTTACATAGGTAAATTTGTGTCATGGGGGTTTATTGTACAGATTTTTTTTATCACCCAGGTATTAAGAGACTTGATATTATAATGAGAAAAGAGCAGAAGTTTGGGGAGTAATAGAGGAGGATCACTCTCTGCACCAAAGAGAGGATACTAATGAATCCTAGAAGAACAAAGAATGGGGATTAAAAAAACCTTGTCCTTAAAGAATCACAGAGAAAAATATTACTTAATTTTAACTTTCTGTAGATTTGATAGACATTGCTTGGGGATAGACTTGCATTATTTCTTCAGAATCTCTGATTAATTCACCAAAGAAGAAATATGCAGTCCTTCTTCATTCCCCTTGCATTGCAGCATAATTTCCATAACTGAATTTCTATGATTCTCATATATACCATTAAAATATTTTAAGTATTTTTATTCCTTAATAAAAGATGAAATTTAAATAGTACTACCGTGAAATTTGGCTTATCAGGAGCTGCTCGTTAAGTTAATGTACTGCTGCCTTTCTCTTAGAGAGATGTGCATTCCCCTTCATGTAGAAATTCACCAGACAGAGATACTACAGAGCGGGAGGAAAAGAGAACTTTTTTTTTTTTTTTTTGAGGCGCAGTCTCTCTCTGTCACCAGGCTGGAGTGCAGTGGCGCGATCTTGGCTCACTGCAACCTCTGCCTCCTGGGTTCAAGTGATTCTCGTGCTTCAGCCTCCCAAGTAGCTGGGACTACAGGCATGCGCCAGCACACACAGCTAAGTTTTGTATTTTTAGTAGAGACAGGGTGTCACCATGTTGACCAGAATGGTCTTGATCTCCTGACCTTGTGATCCTCCCACCTCGGCCTCCCAAATTGCTGGGATTATAGGTGTGAGCCACCATGCCCGGCCAGAAAAGAGAACTCCTAATGCACATACCAAAGAAAGTTTAGAAACCTTTAAAAAAGAAGTAGAAGAAGGCAAAAAGACTAAATAAGAAAAAAAAAATTTTCTTGATTAGTAGATTCTTGATTTTAACAACCATGAAATGAAAAAACAAAGTGCATTAAATCCTCTGAAGTCACCATTATCAAATACTTTGTTTAAAGGTTGCTGGTCCGCATTTTCAAAGAAGTGGAAAAATGCTAAAATTTTTTTGCTGAACAAATGGATCCTTCTGTGGGCTGACCCTTTTCACCCTCAAAATGCTCTGTGTGGTGCTCTTTTCTGGGCTCTGAGTTAATTGCAGGGTTTATGGGAATAACTAGATACTGGCTGTAAAAGTGGAGCTAAGTGTCTGCCAAAAAAATATAATTCTCTTCCTCATTTCACAGGGAACAGGCTTCTAAATTGCTCAAGAGATGGTGAAAGGTAGGAAAGCTGAGGCAGTAAGGATATCACAAAGGAAAACTATGGTAAGTTTACTAGCTCCTTGTGACATTGAAGCTATATATCTATTTATCTATATCCCAACCCTCTTCTACTCTTCCTCTCCTACCGTAAGTGCAACACTTGGACATCAGTTAGAGTCTTGGAAATTACTTGAGGAACCACATATAAAAACTTTTATGATGACACAAAGCCATTTCTTCTGCTGTGTATATGACTATACTTAAGGTTAGCTGATGAAGTAGTAGGCTCCAAGATAACTTGTGGTCAATTGTAGTTGTCTCAGGGATTGTTTACAGCTTGGAGCCTAAGACTTCTTCCTGTGTCCAGAAAATCTGCTGAGTTCTAGATTACCCTGGTGTAGAGTATCTTTTGTGAATCTGGAATTGGATCTGTAGCAGTTGGTGAGGTTGCTAAATAGGATGTTTGGCTGATGTGCACTATCCTTAAGAAGCTTTTAATGTGTTAACTGATAGGACATGAATGAAGCAAAAGAATAACTCAAGATGAGGTGTAACATACTGCATACTAAATCTTAGTAAAACCAGACTATCTATTAAAATGGTACCATATTCATTACTATAAAACACAGTGATCTATGGTAATCACAGGGACAAAAATGCCTCCTATAATACCAAAAACTGTTGAGCCAAGATGAAGTATGCTCTTCAAGTGCCGTGACATACCTGTATTTCCCAAACTTGCCTGGTCATAAAAAAAGCTTACTTGTTAAAAATGCAGATTTTTGGGTCCATAAAAGGGCTTCTAAACCAGACCCATTTAGAAACAGAGCTATGAATATGAATTTCAGTAAGCTTCATAGGCATTTCTAATTAGGTGCCATGTGGTCTCTTGAACTTATATGAAGATCCCACAATGATATTAATTCTTAGATCTGAAGAAATCTTGTCTTTTAGAAGCCTTAACATGATATTATAATGTAGATAAACCAGGGATAATTGAATGGAGATTTATTAAAATGCCAGAAGAGAAATGTAGTATTCTCATATTGGTGACTTTAGTTGTCTACATTTAATTAGATTGACCTAAATTAACTTGCATACCCAGGGGAAAAAAGAAAAAGGGGAAAAAAGAAAAAGAGGTAATCTAAAAGACTATTTAGAGTTTACATCCTGTTATGACTGCACGTAACCATGTTGACAAGATACCTATTCCTACCAAAAAGTGCAAGAGTGACTGTGTGCTTGCTGTAGATTTGAAATGCAAGTCGTTTGTGATTGATTTGCAGTGAATACATGAAAAGCTGTCCATTAAAAAAGGGGGAAAGAATAGGTCAAGTAGCTATGGGGGAATGAGAAGGATCTGGGTGTATCATCTGAGGATGACAGGGATGAGAATTTTCTAGGTCTTGAAATACATGAAGAGTAATTATTCTGAGGATGATAATGAGGTGTTCTTCATCTTTGCTCAGCTTCAGGGAAAGAAAATGGCTCTGACCAGCCTGACATATTTAGTTTATCCAAAAGAAAGAACATGATATGGAAACTTATTAAGAGGCTAAATGAATGAAATGAATAGAGTAGAATCTCTACAGCAAAGTTTATGCCTAATATTGACACTTAAGATGTAGCATCAACTCTTTGTCTCTTTTGAAAAGTTTGGTTAAAAGTGTGTTTACTATGGAAAACTCTTAAGGCTCTTATTTACCAGCTTGAACTATTGCAAATGTCATACGAAATTCATTTTAGTTTAGAAAAAAAAGCATTTAGTGCTTCCAGTGCAAGCTAATTCAATATGAGCAGAGAGGAGGACTCCTGAGGAGAGAGAGCATAGCCTTGTTTTCCTCCTAATAATTCTTACTTTGACAAGTATAAAGTGCCCCATTATTAATGAATGTGAACATAGTCATTGCATCTCTTGCAAGCATACCAGTTGAAAATTGGTGTACTTTCTAAGAGATGAACAGTTACATTTTATGAACATTCTTCATAATTCTTAGGAGGTTTGTACCTGGCATATATCAAGGAGACTACTTGCTTATTAATTTTCCTCTTAATTAATCTAATTATTTGAAAAAATGTATGCAGCACATACTTCAAGTAATTAAGTTTTTCCCTTTGCCTCTAGGATATAGCATCAGAATATAACAGAGGTAGAACAGAAATCCTCAATATAATTAGGAAAACAACTTTATGCCTAGCTAAATCACTCAGAACTGATAAGCTTAAAATTTGACTGGAAGCAAAACCTTTTGGTGTTTTCTTTTCCAGAGAAAACAATTTTTTTACAAGTTTTAAATAAGGTCAATATAATCTATTTTAATGTATGCTCATAGTGCTTACAATATATCCTTTCAGCATGTGGGAGGATAAAATAATTTCAACATAGAAAATTATCCTGAGTGTCCACATAGGATGCTAACTTCAGTGTAGTGCACTGGTTAAGACTGAGACTCTTGGATATCATTCATTCACTCAACAAACAGTTCCGGGTGGCTATTATGTTGTGGGCTCATTTCCAGGTATGGAGGACATAAAAGTAAACAAGACAGAAAGGGCCCTGCCTGCAGGAATTGTATATTCTAGGGGGAGACAAGCCATGGAAAATTAAATAAACCAAGAAAATTATAATGGCAGAGAAGATAAATAAGTTTTGAAAAGGGGACCAACTTAATCAGAGTGGGCCCCCTTTGTGGAGCTGATAGATTTGAATCCCAATTCTGCTATTTCTTTGCTGAGTGATGTTGGACATGTCACTTCTCCGAGCTTCAGTTTTCTTGTCTGTGAAATGAGGATACTTACTACCTAGAGATAATGTGAAGCTCAAGCAAGACAACAAAGGCAACACAGGGCTGGACACACAGTAAATACTCAGCTACTTAATGTTAGCTAATTAAGTAACTTGCTGCAAAAAGATCAGGAATCATTTTGTTCATTGTGGTGCATTCTGCTCAGGCCATGCAGAGTGTTGTTTCTTTCTTGTTGGCAATCTGGATTCAGTTGATTTACCAGTTTGTATTAAAACAGCTGGAGAGACTAAAGGAAGGCTTGGTCCCTGTTTAGTAAGAGTGATTGTAAACTGGCTGTCCAGATAAGGGTGGCTGAGTTCCAGTTAAAAAATATCTGCCTCTCCCCAAATTTATGCATCTGTCTTTCAGGAAGACCTAAGTAGAGGTCTTTTTGGACTCAGAGAACTTGTACTGTAAAAGGTTTTCTGTTTTGGTTTTCTTTCCTTTTCCCCAAATGTTAGGTCAAAGTATGAAGAAGAACAGAAGGATTTGCAGAGGGGAAACAGATGTTTACTGTTCATTTCATAATCACAAGGCTGGATGAATGTGGGACAACAAATCGTAGCTTCCAAAACACAACTGCATCAAAACCACCCCAAAGATCCCAGGCTCTTTCCTGTTTTTTTAAGATTCCTTTGTTTCTTCCCATGAGGGCAGGTGCTCTCTAATTTCCCTCAGTGACCCCTCTGAAGGTCTTACAGTCATGTTGATTATTTATTTCATTTGCAGAGTGATTCACCCATATGTAGCTTTGCAGATTATGCCCAAGCTCAAGGCTTTTCCCCCAGCAGCTGGTACTTGGCTACCCGTGGCTGCGCTTGGGTAAGTAAGGTTAGTCTCCTTAACTGCTACGCATCAGAATTCCCACTTGCCTCTAGTCTGACTCCCTGAGGCTTCTCCTTCCAACCTGCACCAGCCCTCTCCCAGTACTTTCTGTTCTTAGCCTTCTATATTCTCCTTCTTCCAGGAGCTCTCTATGTCCCTGCCACAGGTAGAGATCTTTTTTGAGAGCACTCTGGTTCCTCACTTAGGAGTTTGCTAGCTGTTTCCAAGAGGCACTAAAGGCCTTTTCTGTTTGATGCAATCTGCTGGAAACTCCCAAGTCAAGAAATTTTATGTGCATATCTGTTTTTAAATTGCTTTTTACTGATAGATGGTTGACTATAGAATTGCTCCTTTTGGCTTGATTCATAGGCACCATTACAGCATAAAGAAGGGTTTTCTGAACCTACTAAGTCACATTAGCTGAAACTATATACATTCGTGATATCTAAATGGGTTTGAACTCTAAAACAGCAGTGTCACAAGTTCTACATAATGTGAAATGTCTATGAAGCTTATTGACATTCATATTCACAGCTCTGTCTCTAAATGGGTCTGGTATAGAAGCCCTTATATGGACCCAAGAATCTGCATTTTTAACAAGTAAGCTTTTCTTACCAGGCAAATTTGTGAAATACAGGTATGTCATATGTAGTGGAGTAAATAGGGAGTTAAATATGGTGCTAAGGCAGTTGATATGTTTATCTGTGTGTATTGTATTTGGTATAAGCAATTTCAACTTAATGACTGTGGTGAAGATGACTAAGTATCTATTAAAGTCTGTTTGTTCCTTCTTTGGGCTCATAGCTGGCCTTCCTTGTGATAATGTGTGGCCTACAGTTTAAGTTCTCTCCAGTGAAATGTGAACAGCAGTGACGCATGCCACCTGTCAGCCTGGCCCATACCACCACTCCCTACTCTTACTCCTCCATAGTCTTTCATCTTCTAGTGTCTAGATACAGAGCACCACAAAGCCCTAGATGATGGCAGGGTAACAAGATGGAAAAAAGTAGATCTCTGAATGACTACATGGGACAGAACTATCTCACCAGCCTGAAGACCTGCCAAGGTCTCTTATACGACCAAAAGCAGGATTCTACCCAGCAATCCTATTACTGGGTATATATCCAAAAGAAAATAAATTGTTATGCCAAAAAGACACATGAACTTACATGTTCATTGCAGTATTATTCACAATGGTAAAGACATGGAATCAACATAGGTGCCCATCAATGGTGGATTGGATAAAGAAAATGTGGTACATATACAACATGGAATCCTATGTAGCCATAAAAAAGATGAAATCATGTCTTTTGCAGCAACATGGATGCAGCTGGAGGCCATTATCCTAAGCAAAGTAACATAGAAACAGAAAATCAAATACTACATTAGTTCTCACTTATAAGTGGGAGGTAAACACTGGGTACACATGGACAGGAAGATGGCAACAATAGATACTGGGGACCACTAGTCAGGAAGGGAAGGAAGAGGGCAAGGGTCGAAAAACTAACTATTGGGTATTGTACTCACCACCTGGGTGACAAGATCATTCGTATCCTAAATGTCAGCATCATGCAATATACCCAGCTAACAAACCTGCACATGTACCCTCTAAATCTAAAATACATGTTGCAATTATGTAAGAAAATAGGATTGTAATAGTTTGAACCCTTATATATTTTGGCCTATTTGTTACAGCATCTTAGCTTACCTAGTAGTATGGTGCCATCATTACAAAAACCTAAAAATATATGTGCTGTTGGCTTAGCTGTTAGGTGGCAGATGGTGACAAAACAGAGCAGGTTGGAAAGATGATCTATGTTATACTGTGGCAAAATATTTTGTAAAACTATTGTCTGTGAAACCTGGAAGGTAAAGCTACTTCCTACTGAGTCCATAGCACCCTATGAAGAGACCGGAAAATGACAGAATGTTAGTATGTATTAATTGTTATTTTACGTATTTAGCAAGGTGTTATAAGAAAGGGGAGAGATGAATTGGTTGTTTTTAAAGCTGAGGTTGATAGAACACAGATTTTCATGGTTTCAAAAAGTTAGAAAATGATTGTTTCTGGATTCCATTAATAGAAGATAGTATCAGGATTGTCATCAGAATTCTATTATTGCAGTGTGTCTCCCATTCTTCCCTTTCTGAAAGGGAGTTTGAATGTTTTGATTATCCCTTTCCTGTTCCACTACTGCACGGGGCAAATGGTGTATATGGGTAGATAATTTGTCTTTTATTGGATCACAAGCAGTCACATTTAGATCAAATGAACAGAATCATGCGTCACTTAACAGATGCTGGTCTTTGACACAGTTGCAGTGCCAGAATGCAACTCTAGGTGGTCCTTCTGGGGAAAAGAGTGAGTTTTTTTTACATGTGGGAAAAAATGTGCAAGGATATTTGGTGGCCACAGAGTCTGATGCAGGCAGAGATTGCTAGCTTCCATCAAAATCCATTCTTCCCTCTTTTGGGCACATAGCGGGGCTTTCCCCCCAGCCTCCTTTACAGTGAGGCATGGCCTTGTGACTAAATAAACTCTTATGCAGTGTGATTGAAAACGATGTTTGTCACTTCCAGGCCTGGCCCGTAAAACTTTCCATTCAAGTTTCTCCATGCTCTTTCTCATTAGGCTGTGTGGATGCAGATAACTAAAATCCTAGGGGATGTCAGAGTTACCAGATGTGAGAAGCCTGAGACCTTAAATGACCACATGGAAGAAAGCAGCCCTACTGACTTGAATACCTGCGCAGGAGCATCACATAAGCAAGGAATACCTTGCCATTGAGTTAATCCCTTACATGTTTGGGTTTACTTGTTAATAGCAGGTCCTAACTAACAGTGGCTCTTTTATTGTTATTAGCTATACACTGCTTATATTGTTTACTATTCCATGGCCTCCACTTACCCCATTACAAGCAATTTAGCCTTGAGGGAATAGAGTAGTATCTTTGTGCCGGAAATTGTTCATCAGGAAAGTTGAGAAAATGATAGCATCTTATGATAAAGAAGGGTTGGCTATTTGGTACAAGGTACAAAAATACAGTTAGATGGAATAAAATCTAGTATTCAGTAGCACAACAGAGTGACTATAGTTAAAAATAATTTATTGTATATTTCAAAATAACTAGAAGAGTAGATTTAGAATGTTCCCAACACAAAGTAATGATAGATGTTTGAGGTTATAGATATACCAGTTACCCAGATTTAATCATTACCCATTATATGCCTATATCAAAACATCATGTATACTCTATAAGTAAATAAGAACAACCATTAATGTATCCATAATTTTTTTTTAGAGATGAAGCCTTGCTCTGTTGCCCAGGTTGGAGTGCAGTGGCATGATCATGGCTCATTATAACTTTGAACTTCTAGGCTCAAGGGATCCTTGTGAGTTGGCTTCCCAAAGCACTGGGATTACAGATATGAGAGACTCTCAGGTGTCTTCAGAAAGAGCAAAAGAGAAACTTCTGAATAAATTTTCCCAAATGAGCAGAACTATGTCACAACCTTTTATAAACCTGGGACTTTATTTTTATTCACTATTTATTATAATTATGTTATTTTTTCCCCCTGTGGGTTGGACCTGTTTCCCACCCCCTGCTCTGGCCATTAAGGTTATGACTGTCTACCTTGGGCTGATCACCATTTAACTAAGTGGAAAAAGTTAGAACTGACTTACAGCTTTCTGTAAAAACAACTTCCTTTTACATCTCAGTCAGCTGATAGAATAACTGGATTTCTCTTCTTTCCATGAATTGTGTTAATTTCCTGCATAGGCAGCCTGGGTTTGCAAATAGTGGCTTCATGTGGTTTTCCAAATTTGATGGCTTTCAACAAAGAAGCTCTAAGAGGGTGGGTGATAGAAGAAAGACTCACAGACAAAATAATACAGAGGATGGTAGAAATGGTGAACATCATAAAGAGGTTTTAGCTGGAATGAGCTTATTTTACACACCTATGTACCCCAACATATAAAACATGTACACAATCTAACTCAACATACAATCTAAATTCAAAATGGAGCTCTTATCCTTATGCTATATGTCAAGCGAAACATTAATCGGTAAGAATATTTTACCAGTGAGGGGTCTGCTACAAAACTCAAAACTAAAGATGAGATGGGAGAAGAAATGCAATTCTTCCATAGTAAGCTGTGAAAGCTCTAAAGGTTGTTGGGACACATTGAGTCACCCCTGGAAGGGAGTAAGGAGCAGAGCCCAGAGTTGTTTCTTAGGCACACTTGTAATAAACAAGAGTGACTTTTCCCACCTTCATCCCACTGCTCCTACCCTTTAGACCTAGCCGTGAGCCAAACTTAGGGTTACTCTGAAATACGCTCTGTATGTTAGAACTAGAGGAGTTTGAGTGAGGCACCCAAAATGTATGTCAGCTTTTGAATATAATGTAAATGAAGGAATCCCAAGTGATATTTACACATTATATAGTTAAGCTATTCAGTAGATGTGACACTGGCCACTTAGGTCAAGAAAATTCAATGCTGGCTGGGCGTGGTGGCTCACGCCTGTAATCCCAGCACTTTGGGAGGCTGAGGTGGGCAGATCACTAGGTCAAGAGATCAAGACCATCCTGGCCAACATGGTGAAACCCCGCCTTTACTAAAAATAGAAAAAAATTAGCTGGGCGTGGTGGCACATGCCTATAGTCCCAGCTACTTGGGAGGCTAAGGCAGGAGAATCGCTTGAACCTGGGAGGCAGAGGTGACAGTGAGATGAGATTGTGCCACTGCACTCCAGCCTGGCGACAGAGTGAGACTCCATCTCAAAAAAAAAAAACAAAAAAAAAAAACCAAAGAAAATTCAATGCTATATTACAATTACAGTGGGGATAAAATGATTATTTAAAATATGAATAAAATAGTTCAGAAATATAATAAATGTAATAAACACTTTTGTATGTTCATTCCTAAAGAGATATCTATAGGACAATTTGTTCATTTATTCATCAAAGTTTTAATGGACCAGAAACTATCTAAGTGTTGGAAGGACTAAGATTGCAAAGACATAGTACTTCATTTATTCAGTTGAGAATAATCTGAGTTGAGAGTCTGTTGAGAGTCTGTTGAGAGTCTATAATATGTGGGACTTTGTTTTTTGAAGCTGGAGATAGCAAATACATATATAATATCAGGCAGTATTAACTATTATAATGAGAGATGTGGCAAGATAGGTTAAAGAGAGAAAGAGAGTGTGTGTGGTGTGTGTGTGTGCAAGCACACATGCATTAAATAATGTGGTCAATTGAAGCTATGGGGGATCTAGCGGAATAGTATGAGACTGGGGAAAAAGCAAGTACAAGCTCTTCAAGGGAAGGAGTTGGGTGTGCTTGAGGAATAGCAAGATGGTGAGTGTGGCTACAGCAAAAACACTGATGAGGAGAGTGTTAAGAGATGAGATTGGAGAGATAACAGGGACTGAGTCATGGAGTGCATCATATACAACATAATATAGGGTTGGGTCTGAGTGTTAAGGGAAGTGATTGGAGAAGTTGGGGTTTTGGACAGTCCGTCTGCCAGCTATGTGGAGAATTGATGATGGGGGCAAGACTGGAAGTAGGGAATTGGGAATTGATTATAGTAGTTTGGATGAGAGATGATGGTGGCTTGGACAAGAGTGAAGGCAATGAAGATGGTGATAAGTGATCAGGTTTGGGATGTATTTTGAATGTTGAGCTGATTGGTAGGAGGAAGGGATGATAACTAATGGTTTGAATGGAAAGGGAGGGGAATGTTCTCAAAGGAAGAAAGGAGTCAATACCAAAGTTTTTGTTTTCAGAAACTGGGTGGAAAAGAGTGGTCATGTACTTATATGGGGAAGCCTAGGGGCAGAGTAGATTGGGGAAGTTAAAAAATTCAATTTGGACAGGTTAAGAATGAGATGCCTATTAGATATTCAAATGGTTGGATATAAGAATTTGAGTATCAGAGGGTTTTGATGGTGGAGCTACAAGCTTTGGCGTTATCAGGATATGAATGATGTTTAAAGTTACAAAACTAGATACAATCAAGCATACCCTAAGAGTAAATAAAGAAGAGGACCCAGGGACTGAACACTGAGGTTTCAGTGTTTCCCAACATTTGGTGGTTGGGAAGAGAGAGGGGAGGTGGCATTGGAGATGGAGAAAGATTTGCTGTTGAGTGGAAACAAAACCAGGAGAATGTGGCATCCCAGAAACCAAGCCAAGAAAATGTTTTAGGAAGGAGGGTAATGAAACATAAAAAAAGCTTCCAAGAGATCAAGAGGAGGACCTAGAATTGACTGTTGGATTTCACAGGACGTGAAAGACACAGCTCCTTTCCCTTAAGGGGTTCCCAGCACAGCAGAGATGGGAAAATAAGGAAGCATATAAATTGTTATACAATAGTGGAAGATCCTAGAGATGTAAACAAATTTGTGAAACTGGATTGGAGATGGAACGGGGAATTATTCTTGGGGAATCAAGGAAAGCTACATGGAGCAGATGTGCTTTTGGATTTTGGTAGGTAGGGGGTAGGGATACATCAGAATTCATAGAACTTAAGAAGTTGTTTTTTGTAGCTGGTTGTTGATTTTTCCTGCAAAAATAAACTCATTCAAAACAAGTTTGCGTAGTTTTTACTCATGCAAAACTGGTATTTTCCCTCCCAATTTAATATCCCATTACTATTACCTCATATAGACATATTTGTTAATTATCAATAAACATGGTAACTATTTTATGAAGAAAATACAAACACTCCATCCTACCTTACTCTTCTAAAGGATACTCTTGTAATTACATTTTTCCTTCTTGTAGTCTTTATCTTTTAATTACATTTTCATTCCTTTTCCTGGCTGTATGCAAGTATTGAGACTGTATTCTTAATAGCTACCATGTACCTAACTCTTATCACACATGAGGCACTGTTCTAAGAACTTTACATATGTTAATCACTTTGTTCTCACACACAATTGTAATACCTTAATTGTCCCTGTTTCTCATTTGTGATAACTGAGGCACAGAGAGGTTAAGTAACTTGCTCAAGGCCACAAAGTAAATGACAGAGCCAGTATTAGAACTGGGCTATCTGACTTCAGAGATCACCATCTTGCACAGTAGGTTGTATTTCCATCCTTACTATTTTATCTCTACTTTTCTGGGTTGGGCAGTTATTAGTAAAAGTCTTCAATGGATAGGCTCTCTGTGACTTAAACTATAGCTTCTAAAGTCTCAGCACTCAACTGCAGGTTGTCATTTTAAAGTAGGCCAGTAGGACCCAGGAACTAGATACTGGATCCAAATGGAGAAGAGGGCATTTAGTTCTTTTACAAATGATTGTAGATTCTCACGTGACTGCCTAAGGATTTATGTTCAACCAGATCATATATCTGGAGAGTGGTGGTAAAAGGAACTCAAGTATTTGTGGTGGAGAAGATCCCTCTGCTTATAGAAATGACCACTTCTGGTTGGGCGCGGTGGCTCACGCCTTTAATCCCAGCACGTTAGAGGGCTGAGGCAGGCGGAACACGAGGTAAGGAGTTCAAGACCAGCCTGGCCAGCACGGTGAAACCCTGTCTCTACTAAAAATACAAAAATTAGCCAGGCATGGTGGCATGCGCCTGTAGTCCCAGCTACTCAGGAGGCTGAGGCAGGAGAATTGCTTGAACCCAGGAGGTGGAAGTTGCAGTGAGCCGAGATCATGCCACTGCATTCCAGCCTGGGCGACAGAGCAAGACTCTGTCTCAAAAAAAAAAAAAAAAAAAAAAAAAAGAAATGACCGCTTCATTACAGTCCTAGATGTATGTGGCTCTTTTTAACCTTACTGAAACCACATGAGATGACTATATACTTAAAGAGGTACAAAGTGTACATCAAAGTAACCATGTTTAGGAATGCTTACTACGTGGAAAGTATTGCTTTGAGTATAGTGGCTGTGATTTCTTGGGAGCTAAAATAATAGACTAGCCAAAATCTTTAAGATGCTTTAATGCTCAACAATAGTAAGTATGTACATAATTAAAACATAAAATTATTGGAGCCTAGTGGAATCTAGCTGTGGTTCAGCCTTTGTTTGATTTCTAGTGTAGATTTTTTATAGGCTGACTTGATTTTCTTTTTTCCCGATACTATACTGTAACTGGCTCCCTGACTACATGGGGATTTGGATACATAATTTTCATAGGCATTTGAAGCCTCTCCCTTTAGATTTTCAGTTCCACCTTTGATTTAAAAGTTTTTGAAATAAGGTAGCCACTTTCCCTTTCTTGGCAGAAAGAAGGTGTAGAGTAAATAACTTTTGCTAAGATGCTTTCAGGAGAAGAATCTGAGGAACTTTCTCAAGGCACAGACCCCCAAATTTTATAATTAGTTTTTTTCTCAAGATGCAAATCAACCTGTTCTTCTCTTTATTCTGTTCTCATTAAAATGTTCTTCTCTGGGCATAGTCATTATATTTTCAGAAAGGCTTAGGTAAGCCAGCATTAAAATTTGCTCTTAATTTCTATAAATATAGAAAAACCTGCTGGGAAATGGATACGGTATTCACTGTGGTTCTCTCCCTGTCTGCTGTGTAACATTTTCATACATCATATAAGTGTAGGGGGAAGCAGTGACTTAGGTGATGACTTAGTTCTGGAAAAGAAGCTACTTTCTATAGAACGAGGATTTCAAATGGCCACATTGCCAAGCAGACACTCATGCTGGTTTCCTGTGGGCCATTTCCCCTTTGTTGAACCTGACCCAAAGCCAAAATGAAGGAGGAGAAATTTTCCATTCACAAGGTCTCAGATCTCTGATAAAGATCACTATGATAAAAAAATTATAAAATGTAGGCTACTATAAGCTTGAAGAATTTCATTATCTTGCTTTTGATAAACTTAATAAAATTTGTTTTGGAAATTAAGAGTAAAAGAAAGAATCAAAATGGAAAAATTTAGATAATCCTATCACCCAGACAAGTACACCTACAAACTTTAGAACACTCACAAAATAAAAGGTCCCCTGCAAGTTCTGACTACAATGTCTTAACTGCCATGCTTTAAAATATTTTATGTGCATTTTGTCCTTTCAGGACATACTTTAAAGTGATTCAGATTTTATTTGTATTTTTCCTTTTAAAAACATGTATATTAAACATTTTTCTTTTAAGATACAGATTGCCTAATAGATATTTAAAACCTTTTAAAAACTCTCCCCCAATCTACAACCACAGGAAAACAAAACTATAGTATTGTAGCACCAATTGTTACAGAAAAAATGAGTGTTTTATTAATCTTAGCATTTTCATTTATAAATGGCATGAGGTGAATACGCAAAGAGCGGCAAGAACAATCCTTTCACCATTTGTGTGTCTAGTGGTGATTCTTTTTTTTGGCAGAAAAGAATTGTGATGCAATTCCACTGCATTTAAAAATGTTCACAGTAAAACTTTAATGAATGTTGAGTAAAAGCTCTGGCCCCCAAATCTAGAGGGCACGTCAGAGTATTTTCCTGGGGTTACCCATTCGTTTTAAGGGGGAAAAGTGTTACCATACACATTGATGCACAAATTGTTCTACCAACAGTCAAGTCCTGGGTTGTACGCTACGCTAAACTCCTTGGTTACTGCCAGGCTCGCACCCAATACTGACATTAGAAATGAACCAGGCCCCTCTGAACTTAAGTTCTCGCCCCCTGCATCGTTTGTCTGGATGCAGAGAGTTTCCCACTTTTTCTTACCTGCATAGTGGTCAAACACAGTGGGCACGTATTCCTCTGGGAAGGCGTCGTTGGCGTAGCTCATCAGCAGGCAGGTTTTCCCCACGGCACCGTCCCCCACCACCACACACTTCAACATCTTCTTCTCATCGTTGCCCCTGCAGCCGCAGCTGCTGTCAGTTCCCTCTTTGCAGTTCATTCTTGCGGCTCCAGCTGCTGGGGACTCCTGCTGCTATTGCTTCTCCTGCTTCTTCCAAAGCACATGAAGCGGCGGAAAGCCAGTGCCAGGCTTGAGTTTACTCTGTCTGACTTTGGGTCCCTTGGATCATACAGACATATCCGAGGCTGGGATATGTCCTGTTGCTTACCATGCTGGTAAAGAAAGGTAACACACACTTGAGGGAGTTATGAAAAGGGTCTGCCCTTTTCCGCTCTCAGTGTGAGTTAAGAAACCCTCATTTTCACAGAATTCGAGGGGCTTCCTAACAGCCTAGAAATTTCAGCAGCCTGAGGGTTTTACTCTGCTCTCCCCGTCTCTAGCCTGGCAAAAGACACGGTGGAATTTTGCTAAATCTTTCTCATTTTCCAAGTCACATCTAACATGGAGGAAAGCTGGGCTTTTTAATGGAGTTTTTCCCCCTTGCTTCCTCCAGCTTGCCGAGTGTCAGGAAATCATGGGTTTCCTGCTGCATTCCATATTAGGATCAGTGGGCTGAGGAAGGCTGCAACAATGGGAGCTCTGTGTGTGTGTGTTTGTACTTCTGGGGAACGATGCCAGGACATGGAGTGGGAAAACACTAGGGGTCCCACTGCAGACTCAAGCTGTCAGACTTCCTGTTTCATCCGCTGCTTGTGAGGCTGTTCGCTTGTGGCTGGCTGGGAAGAAGCTGACTAGAGGATGGAAACTGGGGATTACTGCCTGCCACAGAAACAGGGGGAATGGTTAGAGTGAGCAGAGAGAACCACACCAGCAGTCCTAGGATAACATATGACATCACTCTTCACTAAGTCACTAGTTAAAAGCTCTGCAAACTAAAAACGAGCAGTTCTTTACTTACTTGAATGAGAAACTTTAAGCGATTCTTCCCAGAAATAAAGAAGAAAACCTTTTAGAGTCACATCATTGCAAAGAGAAAAAGTTTTGTAAGTCGTAGGTATAATATGTATGATCAGGTTTATAAACTGCCACGTCTGAAATATGTATTCCAGACACAAACTTTTTTTTATGATGGTAGCACATAAGAAATCAATCACGTGGGATGTTTGCATTCTCTTATTAGTAGATAAACACACATTTGCTTGGCTCATAGGTAACACCCTTGGACAGGAGAGGGTATAGGATGGCTTTTTGGTTTGTTTAAGGCCCTCGATGCTGTTTTTACTTGGATGTTTTGCTTTTTGATTTAGTCTTCTCCCCTTGGGTCAGACTGGTCCTCTTCAATTACAAAGGAGCCATGGGCAGCTAATTTATTTGTCTGTTTGGTCACTCAAAATGAAGTCCCTTTGAAGCTCTGTATTTGATTATTGTGCTTGGTCTTAGAAAAGAAGTGGAACTCTGCAAATGATTTTTGACAAATTGGTCAAACTGACGGAACTCTGTTTTTTTCACTTTCATTTTTTGAAGATTGATTTTGAAGAATTTAGATTATCCAAATGTTTGAGAATTTTTTTTTTTTTTTTTGGTGAGGGGTGAGATGGGAGAAAAGTCTGTAATAGATATACCCACATATCATCTATATGCTGCCATATAATAGGTACAGTCTCGAGTTTCTTCTGTTTTGGATTATAGTAACATTTATCACAGTGCTTAGTGTCCAAGCCTTTCTTTCCTATAAAGGGGTGGTGTTTCAGTCAAGTTATGGTGTATCAGTCAGGTTATGTTGCAGTAAGAAACAATCCCTGAAGCTAATGAGTTTATATATATATATATATTTATTGCTCACATTGTATCTCTATCGTATATTGTTATCATCTTTATTCAGGGATCTAGGCCGATAGAGCAGTCATATTGAGAATATTGACAATCATCATGGTAGAGGAAGAAATTAATATGACGAAGAGGTACTATCCCTGTGCCAAATTGAATATTTATGGAGAAAAAATTTAGAGACATCCTATTGACTCTTAAGGCTTCTTCCTGGAAGTGACACTTGTGCTCATATTTGTTGGTCAAAGCAAATTACATGCCCATGCTGGGTTCAACAGGGGGGTCAGAAGTATAATCCTACCATGTATCAGAAAGGAGAGGACCAAATATCAGTGAACAGCCTGTGTGGCAACCACAGATCATTTAGCTGAGGTTTTATTTGCAATATGGAAGTTGAATTGTTTATGTTTAGTGCCGTTCTGAAGCATTTAAAGACACCTATGACTTCATGTGATTTATATAATTTTATTCTCATTTAGCCTACCTGGAACACCTAGAATGTGTGATAACAAAATTACTATGTGAAAACTTATATTTTGCTTCTAGAAAAGAGGCTTGAGTATGAAGGTGGCAGCCAAACAAATCTGTGCAGATAAAAGAGTGATTGGCAGTGACAAGACTTCATCCTGAAGATGAGCACAATCACTTTGAGCCTAATGAGCACAATGATGGTATGTATTTGGCAGAACATTGAGAAGGTTCTTCCTTTGACTTTGTCCCTGAGATTGGGCAGTGAATGTGGCAATGGTACTCCATTCATGGAGTTATAAAACATGCCCGCCCACCCTGATCAACTAAAAGCTTTTATCCCAACACTACAAACATGCCCCAGCCCAGTGAGTACTTGGCCTAGGAAAAAATTGAGAAATTGGATTGAGGTGAAGTTTTGCTATATCTACGTATAGCCTTAATCTTATGCCATCAGACACAGACATTTAAATCCATTCTGATTTCTATTTGAACTGTGAATTAAGACATCTGGGAGACTTGAAGTATCTAGTTATAGATCCTTTACCTCTAACTGAAAGGATTGGTACATCTGCCAGATTGGGTTATATGCAAAGATGGGTTATGACCATTGAGAATGTTGGCTATATTTCTCAAAACAAACATGGTTTATCACTGTTTATTACCACTACACCAAACTGAATATTTATGGAGAAAAGATTTTGAGACATCCTATTAAAAGTGGCAAAAAAGTTAAAATTTTTAACATCTCAGCCTGGTGATTATGTGGATCATGTTGTCCATGTGAAACTAAATCTTTTTAAATATTAAAAAATGGATCTGAACCAGAATAATAGAATCTTAAAAAAAAGTAAAGACAATTCATCATTGTTTTTATAGGTCCATGAGTCCACAGAATTATTGCTTGCCCAGGTAGCGTGGTCAAGAATGTCCTTCAATTCCAAAGGTTGACAGGTATGCATTTAGAAGTGGCATGAAGACCATTTGCTAAAATATTCTTTACCAGATGCCTGTGCTTTTGGATCTTGGGCCATGAAAATGATTGAGTGGTGGTTATGTAGCCGTTAATTATTTGGTTTACCTCAAGCACCAAGTTTACACAAACTTACCAGAATGTGGTAAAATCTTTTTGGGTGATATTTTCTGCTTTTTCCAAGAGATCTTAATTCCTTAGCTCTTTCTTGTCCTCTGAGCTTTGGCTTCACGCAAATTTCCCCAAATGCCAACAGGGCATTTTTGTGTAAAATTCTGACTCTTCTTATTGCTTTCAGTTTTATTATGACCTTAATAAGAGAGCCAAGTCTTCACTCGACTCTTTTTTTTTTTTTTTTTTGTGCTTGAAGCTAGAAGTTACATAGGGAAGTAATGCAATGAGATCAGATACTCTGATTCTGGATTAGCCTCTATAGAGGATATTGTTTTGACTTCAGTCTTAGGAACATGAGATGTGCTGTGGTTCTGATAATTCCAGGATGTCCCACCTTGTCATGAATTTCCACTCCAGAGAAAGCCCTTTCTGGGACTAATGTGAGAGTCTGGCCTTTACTGGTGATGGTTATGAATCAGGAGGGGCTATGTAGTTCTAGGGGTTCTGACCTAAATCTTCCACTGACCTAAACCTCAAGATCAGTAGGGGCACTGCTAAAACTGGACAGGCCATCCTAGGACTAGTCTGGACTGGAACCACCTCTCCCCAAGGGAAGTGAGTCATTGCTGTCAGGGATGCTCATGTATTTGCATTTTTCTTCTGTGAGGCCACCTGCACCCAGCCTCTGGCTATTGTCCATGTCATATCATGCCATATATCACGTATCATATCACATCACATCACATTACATCACATCATATCACATCAGCTACATTTTCTTGGACATGATCTTTTTATAATTCCAGAAGTGGCTTTCTTTTTCTTACTTGGAAGACTTCTGTTTTTTCCCCAAATCTCTTAATTCTGAGAGATATAGGTGACTTGTAAGCCACAGGCAGATGGGACATCTTTTTCCTTCCTAGGAAAGAAGAGGCTGATTTGGCCACTAATAATAAAGGTGTGTGTGTGTTTCTTCTGCATTTCTTTATTGCATCCCTTAACTCTGAATACAAAGCTCTGTCTCTGAGGAAGAGAGTCCTGCGGTTTATCTGACTTTTTTTGTCTCTTTCTATGGGAACCAGGAAATTAGAGACTTTTAAGTTCCCTTAATGCAGAAAATCTGAAGCTAGCTAACAGTTTAGAAAGAACTTTCCTATTGATTCCTGTTCTTCTGATTGGAGGGGTGTGCTTTAGAAGGGAGAAGACTTTAGTGTTGAGGTAGTCTGGGTTGTTCCTCCACCAAGGCCAGAGAACAGGGAATAGCTTGCAGAAATAGCCATCTTATAGTCAGACAAAGATCTTTGGTGATGACTTCCTCTAGTTAGTGATATGGGTCCAAAAAGGCTAAAGTCATAGGGTTGCTCATCGTCTGGGTGGGCAAGCATCATGTCTCTGCCACAGGCTGAACTTCTGTGGATTGGGGCCAAATCACAACCTCTTTTCCTTTTTTGTATGAAGGATCGCTTGGGAGAGTAAGAAAGATTGGTGGAAATTTTCCACTTCTGCTAGGAAAACAACTAAAAATGTGCCTTCTACTTACGATGCTCTGGTAGCATCAATGTCATAAAAAATTAATATATAGATGGAGGACTTGAAGGCCCCTCAATAGTAGCTGGGGACATTGTGCTCTGTTGTATTCAAGGAGGCATTTTGGTTACTGGACTGGATTACACAAATACACGTTTCCCTGAGAGCCTGCTGGTTGCTGACCAACCCCTTGTTGGTGAAGCACTAAATGTGGAAAGAAATGTAATTCTACTCTGTGGACTGACTATGTCTGCTCAGATTTCATTAACAGTTCATTTGCTAATTACTTTGTATCTAGAAATCATCTGTATCAGAAAAAAGAGAGTCATGAAAGCTACTCGGGCTTGAATGAGACCACAGCTCAAATCTCAGATTTGATAGAGACTGGGAGGAAAGATTTAGGGACCAACCCTCAATGGGATAAGTGGAAGAAACAGTCTTTGGCTGGGGAGGAGGGGGATGGTGAAAAACACCTTCAAACAAATCTATGAAAACCCCCAGGACAAAAGCAAAAAGGGAATTAAATTCTTCCATGTTTATAACCCCAGTAGCCGTGGACAGAAGGTGGATGGAGACACACATGGCCTTCAGGTTAAGTGCCCCAGAAAAGACTCCTACCTTATTATTAACATGCAAAATTCTTGCAAAGTGTTTATTTTCCAGACACACATTTTATGAAATCTCCTTTTATTGTTTTCCACTTCATGATTGTACTGATTTATAAAAAGCACTGTGGCACTTCAACAAGGTTAAATAGTGACTTTTAATTTGCTTCTATTGGTTTTGACCATATTATATATGGAGATTATTTTGTATCTTTCCTCACTTTTCAGAAAATTTGAAAAATTATAACTGATTTCATGAAATGTGTATCTCTTTTGTCTACTCTGGAAGTGGAAAGGTAACTTCTTTTCACTTTAATTTTATATGATAAAATATCATTTTTACTGACTTTAATGGGAAAATAGGCAATATGGTTAAAATGATTTGGCCTTTGTAAATTTCACATATGCCCTTTGATCCAGTCTTTAGGTCACCCTTCCATATCAAGGGGAAGATGATCCTTCCTTCAAAGCTATCCATGTCCATAAAGCATTCATGGCTAATTCCAATGACAGCAAAACTCGAGTACTGCCATTCGTTTGTTATCTTGAATGAGGAGCTGTCACAGTAATACCTGTCCACTCTGTAGATACCCAAAGGCTTATTTCTGTTGTATTTTCTTTTTTTTTTATTATGTCTCAAGATCTTTCTAAATCTCAATTTCATTGAATCTGGAGAGGACTTCTACAATTATCGAATCTAACTTCCCAAATAATAAAGAAAATTTTCTTAAAACATGGCTTACAGGCTGTGTCCTTCTCATGAATACTATTGTTCACTGTGTAAAACAGCAAAAACTATTATTTACCATTTTACTAATCAGGATGTAGTTGGCTCTGTAGTGAACATTAGTTGTTTGTGCCTATGATCTCTTCCCTTTTTTGGTAATAGCACTCCAATTTCCCTTTGAGGAACCTCTCTTTTCTACCTTTAGTCCAAATTGCTCAGCGGGGGCTGACCCCACTCTCCGATACAGGGGTGGACATGTAATTCAGGTTTGGTAAATTCGAATTATTGCTGGAGCTCTTCCTGAAGCTCTCTGGAAAGAGGTGCTCTTTTCCCCTGGAATTCCTCTCACTAAGGATCACATAAGCTGTTGTTGGGGCCATCTTTGCCACCAGGTAGAAAGAGATTGCCTGATGCTGATAATGATGATAATAAAAGAGTTTCTATTTTTGAACTCATTTTATCCAAAACCTAGGATGTAAACATTATTATTATTCTCATGTTTATAATTAAAAAAACTGAAAGCAAAGTGAAGTCAATTGATAAGGTTAGTGTAAGACAGCTAACAAGTTCTGGACCCAGGATTCGAAATCTGTCAGCCTACTGCTAGAGCTCATGCTTTTTACTGCTACACCACAGAAAAACAGCTGAAAGAGAAAAAAGATACCTGATCACACAATTTGAACCCTGGGACTTGGATTTCCCTTTTGAATGAGGCAATTCATTCCTTTTTTGGTTTAAATTCATTTAGCTTAGATATTCATTACGTGCACTTGAAAGAGCCCTGACTGATAACATGAAAGAAAAATGGAGAAGTCCTGGGAACTGTGTTTGGTCATGTGCTATTTGACACAATGCATATAGAGATGATTTGCTTAACAACTCGATGCTTGCTTATCAAAACTATGAAAGGCTGGAGGAATGTTCTGGGCACATGTGATTATAATTTGAGTTGATTTTCTCTTCAAATCTACTATTTTATATTTACATGATTAAGACCTAGATCCAAGTCACTTAAGCCCTCACTTGTGTAGACTTTTGAGAGATCTTTATCAAATAATCACTTTTTGTCTTTTAAATTAAAAATATACTAGTCCCACATCTCATAAAACATAGTTATGAATACATAATAGATTTAAGGAACAAAATTGGACCCCAACTAGCTTAAGATAAAAGAGATTGATGTAGTACACTTGGGCTGCTATAACAAAATGCCTTAGATTGAGCAATTTAGAAACAATAGAAATTTATTGCTCACCTGGATGCTGGGAAATCCAAGAACATGATGCCAGCAGATTCAGAGTGAGGTGAACTGGGAGACACTGGGAGGAAGGATCTGGGGACCAACTCTCAATGGGATAAGTGGAAGAAACAGTTGGGGCTGGGGGTGGGTATGAAAAACACCTTCAAGCAAATCTATGAAAACCCTTAGGACAAAAGAAAGAAAGGAATTAAATTCTTCCATGTTTATAACCCCAGTAGCCATGGACAGAAGTAGCTGAGGGCCTGTTTTTTTTGTTTTTTGTTTTTTTTTTGAGATGGAGTCTTGCTCTGTCACCCAGGCTGGAGTGCAATGGTGCCATCTTGGCTCACTGCAACCTCTACCTCCTGGGTTCAAGTGATTCTTTGGCCTCAGCCTCCCTAGTAGCTGGGACTACAGGCATGTGCCACTACACCCAGCTAATTTTTGTATTTTTTTAGTAGAGATGGGGTTTCGCCATCCTGACCAGGCTGGTCTTGAAATCCTGACCTCAGGTGATTCACCTGCCTTGGCCTCCCAAAGTGTTGGGATTACAGGTGTGAGCCACCGTGCCTGGCTGAGTGCCTGTTTTTATTAGACGATGCCTTCACATGGCAGAAGGAATGAACAAGCTCCCTTAGACATCTTTATAAGGGCATTTAACCCATTCATAAGGATATGACTTCATGGGGATGCTCTCATGACTTAATCACCTTCAAATGTCCCCACCACTTAATACAGTTGCACTGGTGATAAGGTTACAACATATGAATTTTGGGGGAACATAACATTCAGACCATAGCAGTGATTTACAGTTCTGTAACTGAACATTCCAGGGAAGCTGGCTTTTGAGTTTGGCTGATATAGGATTCAGTTTTGCCACTAGGACTTTTTCTTGGCTCTCACTTCTGGGTTGGCTCCATCCTCAAGCTCTACAAGTGGGCCTTTGGTATACCAGTCACTCCTCACACAATGGAGGTAAGCTTCCCATCTTCAGCAACCCAGCCAGCCCTATAAGGAGGAGAATGAGCATCTCTGCATTTCCTGCACAAGTGCTAGATTTCTCTCTGCCTTGCTTGGGTTAGGGGAGATGTGTTGATGGGTTTCAGTCAATCAGGCCCCACCTGTAGTGCCCACTGAACCACAGAAAGGGCACCTGAGGTGGGGCCTGATTGACTGAAACCCATCAGCATATCTCCCCTATGCTAAAAATGAGGGATGTGGGTGAGAGAGGAGACTCCAGATATTGACATCAGGAGGAGAGCGAAAAATAATAATAGTAGTAGTAGTGATAATGATGATCATGATAATAATGGCTAACATTCTAGTACTACGTGTTAGCATATATTAACATATTTAATCCTTACCAAAACTATATGAGATAGGTATAATTAAGGTGTCATTTTACATATGAGGTAACCAAGACACAGAGATATTAAATTCATATAGCTAGGAAGTGGCAGAGCCAGGATTCACACAGGCCCTCTGGCTATAGAATCCATATTATTTACTTGGTGTATTGGTCCCTTCTCATGCTGTTAATAAAGACATACCTGAAACTGGATCATTTATAGAGGAAAGAGATTTAATTGACTCACAGTTCAGCCTGGCTGGGGAGGCCTCAGGATACTTATAATCATGGTGGAAGGGGAAGCAAACACATCCTTCTTCACATGGCAGCAGCGAGGAGAATTGCTAAGCAAAGGGGGAAAAGCCTCTTTAAAAACCATAAGTTCTTGTGAGAACTCACTATCATAAGAACAACAGCATGGGGGTAACCACCCCCATGATTTAATTATCTCCCACTGGGTCCTTCCCATGACATGTGGGGATTACGGGAACTACAATTCAATATAAGATTTGGGTGGGGACACAGCCAAACCACATCATTCTGCCCCTGGCCCCTCCCAAATCTCATATCCTCACATTTCAAAACAAAATCATGCCTTCCCAACAGTCCCCCAAAATCTTAACTCATTCCAGCATTAACCCAAAAGTCCAAGTCCAAAGTCTCATCTGAGACAAGGCAAGTCCCTTCCACCTATGAGCCTGTAAAATCAAAAGCAAGTCAGTTACTTCCTAGATACAATGGGGGTACAGGCATTGGGTAAATATACCCATTCCAAATGGGAGAAATTGGCCAAAACAGAGGGGCTACTGGCCCCATGCAAGTCTGAAATCCAGCAGGGCAGTCAAATCATAAAGCTCCAAAATGATGTCCTTTGATTCCATGTCTCACATCCAGGTCATGCTGATGCAGGATGTGGGTTCCCACCAGCCTTGGGCAGCTCCATCCCTGTGACTTTGTAGGGTATAACCTCACTCCTGGCTGCTTTCATGGACTGGCATTGAGTGTCTGCGGCTTCTCTAAGCTCATGGTGCAAGCTGTCGGTGGGTCTACCATTCTGGGGTCTGAAGGACAGTGGGCCTCTTCTCAAAGCTCCACTAGGCAGTGCCCCAGTGGGGACTCTGTGTGGGAGCTCTGACCCCACATTTCCTGTCTGCACTGCCCTAGCAGAGGTTCTCCATAAGGGCTCTGCCCCTGCAGCAAACTTCTGCCTGGACATCCAGGTATTTCCATACATCTGCTGAAATCTAGGTGGAGGTTCCCAAACCTTAATTCTTGACTTCTGCACATATGCAGGCCAACACCACATGGAAGCTGCCAAGGCTTGGGGCTTGCACCCTCTGAAGCAATGGCCTGAGCTGTACATTGGCCCCTTTTAGCCACAGCTAGAGTGGCTGTGATGCAGGGCACCAAGTCCCAAGGCTGCGCACAGCAAGGGGTGCCCTGGGCCCAGGCCATGAAACCATTTTCCCTCCTAGGCCTCCAGGCCTGTATTGGGAAGGGCTGCCATGAAGGTCTTTGACATGCCCTGGAGACATTTTCCCTATTGTCTTGGTGTCTTGGTGTCTTTGGCTCCTCGTTCCTTATGCAAATTTCTGCAGCTGGCTTGAATTTCTCCCAGAAAATGGGTTTTCTTTTCTACTGCATCGTCAGCCTGTAAATTTTCCAAACTTTTATGCTCTGTCACCTCTTGAATGCTTTGCTGCTTAGACATTTCTTTTACCAGATACCCTAAATCATTCTCTCAAATTTAAAGTTTCACGGATCTCTAGGGCAGGGGCAAAATGCTGACAGTTACTTTGCATAGCAAGAGTGACCTTTACTCCAGTTCCCAACAAGTTTCTCATCTCCATCTGAGACCACCTCAGCCTGGACTTCATTGTCCATATCACTATCAGCATTTTGGTCAAAGCCATTCAACACATCTCTAGGAAGTTCCAAACTTTCCCACATTTTCCTGTCTTCTTCTGAGCCCTCCAAACTGTTCCAACCTCTTCCTGTTACCCAGTTCCAAAGTCACTTCCACATTTTCAGATATCTTTACAGCAGCACCCCACTACCTGGTACCAATTTACTGTATTAGTCCATTCTCATGCTGCTAATAAAGACATAGCCGAAACTGGGTAATTTATAAAGGAAAGAGGTTTAATTGACTCACAGTTCAGCATGGCTGGGGAGGCTTCAGGAAACTTACAATCATGGCGGAAGGGGAAGCAAATACATCCTTCTTCACATGGTGGCAGCAAGAAGTACCCTGAAAAAAGGGGGAAAAGACCCTTATAAAACCATCAAATTTCGTGAGAGCTCACTTACTTCATGAGTATAGCATGAGCGTAACCACCCCAATGATTCAACTACCTTCCACCCGGCCCCTCCCATGACATGTGGGGATTATGGGAACTATAATTCAGGATGAGACTTGGGTTGGGAGACAGCCAAACCATATCACTTGGCTATATTAAGAATAGATGGTGGGTTGCAAACAATGGGTGGTTCTGTGCTGAATTTTCACCCTCTGGTTTTAATCTTTGGCTGTTTATTTAGGAACCATAACATGTAGCAGTGTTTAGTGATATGTTCTACAATCCATGTCTCCTGCAGGTTTTTTGCTGTATCAGTTTCCACTTTGTACTTTAGGTTACTATTGACATGCCTTAGTTCTTACTGAAGGTGTTGACAACACAATGTACTTCTTACTGTGTCATCTCTGCAGCTGATTGCAACTATTTCTTAATCAAGGATGATTGCTTAATATCTTCTCCCCCATTTTCATGGCTACCTTTTGCGTAATCAAAACAGTATTGGGACTGTGAGTAAGTGTGAAACTTCATTGCTTGGATATAATGACTATATCTGTAGCTACAGATTTCTTGATTTAATATAGAACAGAAGCCAACTAATCTCTTGTTTTGTTTTATTTATTTATTTATTTTCTGGTAGGTAAATTTGGTGCAAATGGGAAATGTGTATTTCCTTCTACTTTGGGGACAAAAACTTATTATTAGACAAGTTAACTGCGTTTGTTACAACCAAAAGAAAAGAACTAAGTATCATTTTCAGTCTCTTCCTTCCTCTGAAATATATTTTGGACATAATACATACTTAAAAAATTAAGCTATCACATTCTCTACACCATGAGGACATAAGAGATACTGTTACAGGACCTAGTCCACTTGATGAATACTTAGGAGAATAATTATAACCATTTCTAAAACTCTTTTCTTTGGTTAACATCTGTCTCATGCACTTATTCTTAGTATTTTTTACACCACTGGGATCAATACAATGCTTAATCCTAAATTATTCTGGACTGAAGATCTTTTACAGAAATGTTGACATTTTCTTTATGTCACTGGGAGAAGCTTCCTTCTAGTAAATGTGGGTTTTCAATATCCTGTTGAGGACATAGGATTTGTGAAGCCTGATTAGCTAAACCACCATGGTCTTAAACGCAGGCCTGAATATACTGAAAGCAGCAGACTTCATAAAATGAAGTGACAGCTCAATTGGTTTGACAAGCCTTTGTAGAAATATAGATTTTCCACCGTCTTTCCTTAAACCTTCCTTAACCTCAGAAATAATTCTATAATTGATGCTTGTGTAACAGAGCTCCTCTCATGGTTATGCTTGAAAAATCAAATGAGTATTTTGAGGAGTAGAGGGTTCTTTTATGAGGCAGTTGGGTGAGTCTATAAATCCAGGATGGTAGATTCTGCTTAGGTGCTGCCATTCTCCCCTCCAATGCCAGGGTGGATATCACGGGGCTGATTTGCTGAATGTGGACATGGCTGCCAAATTCTTCTTTGCCTAGTGTTCCAGGCAGTGAACACATACTGAATGACATGCAAAATAAAATCCTTTGCCAGCCCTGCTCAGCCTTTGTCAGACAGAGGAAGTAACTCTGACTGTAATCAAAAAGGAAAGAGAAAAGGGAAATGGATCTTACTAATATTTAATGAACAACTATTATGTGTTAGTCATTGTGCTGAGAAATTGTGCACACTTATCAAATTCAATCCTTTCAATAATTACAGAGGTAGGTGTCATGATTTCCATTGTTTTGAAATGGAAATGGAGGCTCAGGCTCAAAGTCACAAAGTGAGTAAGTTAAGTGATGGAGCAGGAATTCAAGTCCAAGTCTGAATCTTTAAGACCATATCACACTTGCTCTTCAATAAAAACCATTGTTACTAATCAATTTTTATATGATTTTAAAATCTATGGTACAGGTTTGGGAAAATGGCCAGAGTCATTTACCATAGATCTATTGATTTCTGTAACAGATATTCATTGAGCAGCTACTAGGTGCTGATGATATTGTGGTGAACAAGTCAGATAAAAATCATCAATGCCTTTGTGGAGCATACATTCTAGGGGAGGAGATGATAAATAAACCATAAACATAATAAATACAAGTTTTTGCAATGAGGAAATAATTTAAACATATTTTCCTTTTTTTTTTTTTGAGATGGAGTCTCACTCACTCTGTCGCCCAGGCTGGAGTGCAGTGGCACAATCTTGGCTCACTGCAACCTCTGCCTCCTGGGTTCAAGTGATTCTCCTGCTTCAGCCTCCCGACTAGCTGGGATTACAGGTGCACACCACCATGCCTGGCTAATTTTTGTATTATTAGTAGACACGGGGTTTTACCATGTTATCTAGGGTGGTCTTATACTCCTGACTTCAAGTGATCCACCTGCCTTGGCCTCCCAGAGTGCTGGGATTACAGGCGTGAGCAACTGCGCCCTGCCAACATTTCTTCATGATGATCTGATAATGACAGTGTTATATCATTGAAATACATTTTTAAGTGGTTTGCTCAAGTGGTATATCTTAGTCATCTCAGAATCTCAAACAACCTGATTGATTGTTTGAAAGTTGGTGTATGGTGATTTTTAATGTTGAAGGTAAAATGACAGCATATCATTTTGCAAAGACTGCCCTACAATGAAAAGGGCTCTGTTGCTATGAGTTTTGTTTTCCTAGCACGTGATGATGTGCTAGGTCCCAGACAAATTGATTATATATTATTGCGGGTTAGTCAAAAACCACATGTAAATGCTACCATAGAACCAGAAGAAATGCTGCCAGGATTGAATGTTATCAGACTGGATTGGGAATTGGTTGAAATCACTACCATTTCTGTTTTGTGTGATTTACTCCTTTCTTAGCATCTGACAGAGCTTTGAAAGTGATCTTCAGTGAGAAATCACCTATACTTTTTGGGTCCTCTGCTTAATTCAGTTATGAACTCTCTGACAGATTCACCCTAGAGATTGTCATTGCTGATGGCCCATAATTGTTATTTATGATTTTACAGTTTATTAGAATTAAAAATATGAAAATAAACCATCTATGCAGAGATGGAAACTAAACTAAGTTTATGTGGAGCTGGATGCCTTGGTGAAAATTATAAACAATATTCTTCTTACTTATATATAACCATTATCATTTTTACTTTTAAGTGACAGTTTATTACTTCATATTAGGATAAGCCTTTGGTTCTTTTTTTCATTAACCTGAAATTAGTAGCACTGTGTCAACTGACTACCCATCATGTGGTCTTCAGCTGTCAAAAGTTGGAGAAACACTAGGCTAGGTCATGCAAGGACATATGGTATTTGAAAAAAAGTTTGGATTTTATTCAAGGGTAAAAGGAAGCCACTGAAAGGCATTAAGCAGGGGAATTGCATGCTTCCAGCAGTGTTTTGTAAAGATCCTCTAGTTGTCATGTAGGTTAGAGAGGCACAAATGCAGAATTAGTGAGATCAATACAAGGCTGGTCTAGTTGAGAGATAATGGTTGGACTGGAGTGGTGGCAAAGGAGACAGTGATATTGAACACTTATTGAGTACTCACAATAAGAATCCTATAATATGGATACCACGAATGGGCCCAGTTTTACAGATGAAGACACTAATGCACAGTGAGGCATAGTAACTTGTCCAAGGTCACACAGTTAGGAGATTGCAGCTTGGATTTCAATTCATGTAATCTGATTCTAGAATTCATATTTTTCACCATTAAGCTTACTTTCCTCTCTTAGATGGAAATGAGAAAAATAGATGGATTAAAGATATATTTATGGCTGGTCATGGTGGCTCGTGCCTGTAATCCCAGCAGTTTGGGAGCCAAGGCAGGAGGATCATTTGAGGTCAGAGGTTTGAGACCAGCCTGGACAACAGAGTGAGACTCCATTTCTACCACAAAAAAAGAAAAAAAAAATAGCCAAGTGTGGTGGTGCATGCCTGTAGTCCCAGCTACTCAGGAGGCTGAGAGGGGAGGATCACTAAAGCCCAGGAGGTTGAGGCTGCAATAAGCCATGATTATGCCACTGCACTCCAGCCTGGGTGACAGAGCAAGACTCTGACTCAAAAACAAAACAGAACAAAAAAACGCTGGGTGTGGTGGCTCACGCCTGTAATCCCAGCACTTTGGGAGGCCAAGGTGGGCAGATCACCTGAGGTCAGGAGTTCTAGACCAGCCTGGCCAACATGGTGAAATCACGTCTCTACTAAAAATACAAAAATTAGCCGAGCGTGGTGGCAGGCATCTGTAATCCCAGCTACTTGGGAGGCTGAGGCAGGAGAATTGCTTGAACTCAGGAGGCAGAGGTTACAGTGTGTCCCAAGATCGTGCCACTGCACTCCAGCCTGGGCAACAGAGTGAGACTCCACCTCAAAAAAAAAATGCTATATTTAGAGAGGATAGGATCAGTAGGACTTGGCAACTCATTGAATGTGAATAAGAGGAAGATGGAGGATGCAGAGGTGACTCCCATGTTTCTCCCTGCATCAACTAAAAAGTTTCAATATTTGTTGAAATAGAAGATGGAAGGATATGCAGATTTGAAGGGGAAGATGAGAGTTTAGTTTGGCAGGTGCAGGTGAAGATGCCTGTGAGACATCTAAGTGAAGCTGCACAGTAGGCTGTGGCGCATGTGACTCTGCAGCTCTGGACAGAGGCCTGACCTAGAGACACCTGTCTGGGAACTGGTAGTTTACTGGAAATGATGGGTGTGGTTTAAGATGGCCTGCAAACGACTTAGTGCCTGACACATAACAGTGGCCCAGTAATACAGAGGGAATGAATTTGTAGAGGAGCCATGGATCTTTGGATTTAGAGTGCACCTTGTAATAAATGTTTATGATATTCAAAGTTTAGCTTTCTGGATGTTAAGTGGTTGACAATGTCCACTGAAAACATTCTCACTCCTCAGATATTTCCAATGGAACTACTGTGAAAGAAAAGCGCTCTGAAAAATATCCATTTCAAACATGTGTAGGAATAGTTAAAACTATCTGTTTAATGAATAGCTCTAATTATCTGTGTTATTAGGTTACCAAGAGATAAACATCATTTTTTTTTAAGTTCTGGAACTCACCAACATTATTTACCAAGATAATGTGTATTGAAAGCAATGATGACTTTTCTTATCTTTCAAGTTTTAATAACCTCATGTGTTTAGAGTTAAGTTTAAATACTTTTAAATTTAACTTTAAATTTAAAGAAGACTGTAGTATTCCATGGTGTATAGGTGCCACATCTTCTTTATCCAATACACTGTTGATGAGCACCTGTGTTGATTCTGTCTTTGCGATTGTGAATAATGCCGTGATGAACATATGGATGCATGTGTCTTTTTGTCATGTCCGCTGCTGCAACACAGATGCAACTGGAGGCTGTTATCCTAAGCAAATTAATGCAAGAACAGAAAATGAAATACCATATGTTCCCACTTAGAAGTGGGAGCTAAACATTGGGTACTCATCACATAAAGACGGCAACAATAGACACTGGGGACTACTGTGGGGGAGAGTAGGAGGGGACAAGGGTTGAAAAACTAACTATTGGGTACTATGCTTACTACCTAGATGATGGGTTCATTCTACCCAAACCTCAGCACCCCACAATATACTCATGTAATAAACCTGCACATGTACCCCCTGAATCTAAAATAGAAGTCGAAATTATTAAACAGAAGAACAATTCTAATAAAATATTTACTGGAATTACAATCTAAAAAAAATTTTAAAGAAGAGTTGGAAGAGTAGCATAAAGAACTCCTATAAATATCCAGATTCACTAATTATTAACATTTTATCATATTTGCTGTATCATACTTTCCCTCTTTATATCTACATAATATTTCCTGAACCTTTTGTGAGTAGGTTGCAGTCATTGCGTTCCTTGACTTAAGCCTGTATTTTACTTAAAGCATGTACTTTGTAAGTATGGAGACATTCTTTTATATAGCCATAGTGTAATTATCAAATTCAGGAAACATAACATTTTAATGATACCCTTTCATAAAATGCAGTCCATATTTAAAGTTTTTTCATAGCAATTTACTCCCTAGTAGAGTATCTAACCTGGGATCATGCATGGCATTTAGTCCTAATGTCTCCTCAAAGCTTCTTTAATTTGGATAGTTTCTCTACCCTTGTCTTTCAAGACATTGTCATTTTTGAGGAGTATAGACCAGTGTTTTGTAAAAAGTCCTTTATTTTATCTGATGTTCCCTCCTGATGCATAACACGATTAGATTCAGGCTATTCATTTTGGGTAGTCATACTAAAAAAAGTTAGGGTTCTATGTTTTCAGTATACAATGTCAAGAGGCAAATATGTCAGTTTGCCTATTGGTGATGTTAACTTTGGTCACCCATTTGAGGTAGTATTTGCCAGATTTCCTCACTATAAAGTCATAATTAGTTCCTTTATAAATATTAAGTAATCTGAAAGAGTTAAAGTTGGAGATAAAACCTTTCCCTTAAAAGCAACATCTACAACTCAAAACCTGGTTTGCTAATTGCCAGACTTCTAGTAGAAATATGCATTAGGAATCTAGGTGCAAGCTAACTGAATTTGGTGGGGTGACTAGTGTTAATTTGTTTAACTTCTAGTATGTATTTTTTTACATCTCTCAATCAAACCGTAGGTCTAAATTGGAAGGGTGATGGTACCAGTTCATATTCCTGATGAGGTTCCAGCCCATTCTTGTAGACAGAAGAAAATATATTGTCTTTGTACCAGCCCTACTGTCCCTTATAACCTCATTCTAAAGAGAGTTTGCCTGATTATTATTCAACGTATCTCCAAATTATTTTACATAAATTACCATTGACTTCTCCCCTCACAGGGATTCTAACATTCCTAATATCTTGGAATTGAGTATTGGCTTTTGTTCCTTGTCTTTTATTTCCCATACTGATTGATCTTAGACTGCTGAAACAGGCCTTAACACATCAAGAATCTACTCATATGTATAGATACATGAAGAAATGTACAACTAAGCTTGTTTTCATTTTATTCTTGAATTAAATGGTTATTCACTCAGGCACATTAGCGTCAATTTTAAAACAAATTCTGTAACAGCTATGAAAACATGAAAAAGCAATAAGGCTTTATGCATATTGTGTGTAAGGCTTTATGCATATTTTATCTATTTTTATTTTATAAACTTCTAATGAGTCATTCAATATGAATTTTGGCAGACTACTGTAAAATAGCACAATTCTGTGAATTTTTCAGACTCTGGTAACATTGGGTCACATTTTGCTTTGTTTCACATCTGCTCAAAGCTTGCAACAAGTTTAGCAAAATTCCTGCTGTATAAGAACTACTCTAAATATGAGAGATTTCAGAGAGAATTCTTTTTTAAGCATGAATATTTAAATAAGGTATTTGTGCTTAATCCCTTCCCATAAAATTTGTCTACTTTTTCCTGTGTTTCTAGTTGTCCGATACTCAAATGAGCACCATTGCTTTAAAAACAGTAAGGAGAAATTTATTTCACTCAACCATGTTGTCTTCATGATTGACCGTCAAGGTAAAGGAATAGACCACAAAATAGAAAGTATGTCTTTATGCTCTTCAATAGTATATCAAATCTGGCAAAGAAAAAAATCAATTTGCCTCATTTAATCTTAGGAAATTAAAGGTTGTGAAAAACCAAATTAAAACCAGGACTTCATCTCATTTGGTCAAGCACTGAGATTGGATACTTCAAAAATATACATTGCTAACATGAACAACTAATCTTAGCCCAATAGTGGGTTGAATACTTTGAGTACTGCTCTTAGAATACTTTTCTATTAAAGTCAAAATGAGAGAAACTTTTTAAAGCCTTGACTATATTGTGGTATATACTGAATTATAAGAAATTTTCTCGTACATTGGTAGACTATCTTATTGTATTCAATTATAACAAGACATGTTTCTCGTATGGGAGTATTGACAGACTCTAATACCTTTATAATGCTCCTATTATTTCCACTTCATGAAGAGAACATCAACCAATTTCAAATTGACCTCAAGCATTATTTTAAAGTAAAGCATAGGGAGTATATTAGTTAGGATAAAAGGAAAGGTACTGTAACAAAGAAACAGAAAAATACTGTGGCTTAAAGAGTAGAGAAGCTTCTGGTAGTCTGGGGAGCCTACGTTGTTGGGCAGCTCTGCTCCATGTAGTCATAAAGAAACAATGTTTCTTACATCTTGTTTCTCCATCATTTTCTAAGACATTGTCTTTGTCTTTGTATGATTAAAACTAGATTGTGAGCACATCTATGTCTCAGTCTTTTAGAAAGGGAAGCGGGTATGAAGAAGCCCATGCCCAATATCTTAAAGTCCAGACTAAGAAATGGCACATATTGATTCAGCTCACGTTCTTTAGTCATGTGGTTAATAAGTGTGAGAGAGGCTGGGAAATGTAATCTAGCTAGATAGTCATGTACCCAGTGAAAATTGTGGATGAGGAAGAAGGGTTGGACATCTGACTCCACAGAGAGGCTGAATACCTTGCCTACGGTCATGTAGCTGGTAAGTGAAAGAGCTGAGATTCAAAACCAGGCAATCTTGTTCCAGAGAACACGAGATTAAATACCTTTTTAGTTTTCATTGCTGCATAATAACCAATTCAAAATGCAGTAATTTGTTCTGATTCTGTGGATTGGGTAGGTGGTTCTCCCGTTGCCTGAGCATACTTGTGTGGCTACATTGAGCTGGCAGGTTGGTTTAAAACAAATTCTACTCCTGGGTATTTACCCAAGAGAATGAAAATATATGTCATAAAAGACGTGTTTATGAATATTCATATCAGCTTTATTTGTAATAGCCCCAAAAGCCTGAGAATAAACCACATATACATCCACAGAAAAATAGAAAAATAATAGAAAAATATTTATACAATGGAACACTACACAACAATGAGAATAAATAATTATGACTAAATGTAACAATATGGGTAAATCTTAGAGGTATAATGTTGAGGGAAAGTAGCCAGCCTCCCTGACCCTAAAAGCATACCATTGTATTATTTCTTTTATATGAAGTTTAAGAGCAGGGAGAACTATGCTAGGTGCTAGAAATCAGAATAATTTTTGCCTCTGTGGAGAGGAATAGGAGGGGCAAAGTAAACTTTCTGGAGCAACTGAAATGCTCTGTTTCTTGATTGGGATGTGGGTTAAGTGGGTTTGTAATTGTCAAAATTTATGAAACTATACATTTAAGATCTGTGCCTTTAATGCAAATCATAATTCAATTAAAAAATAAAAAAGTACATGATAAGGAATTGAATGTTACAAAAAAATTTGTAAAAACCCTTTTATAATCAGTGTTCTATAATGCAACATATACAGTTTCTTCAAAGTTAACCTGTACTGATAATTATATAACAAAAATGTATTGAGGGCCTCCTGTATGTGAGACATGTTCTAGGAATTAAACAGGGCAAAAAATAGCCTTGCTTTCATGTGCTTTACATTTTAGGAGGGTAAAGGTGGTAGTGGTGGTGGGTGGGTGGCGGGAGAAGCAAAGGATACATGAGCAAACAATGTAATAAATAAGATAATTTCAGATGTGCGTCATGAAGAAAACTGTGACTAGGAGAAGGGGTAGGAGAAACATTTTCGACCAGATGGTGAGGAAAGACTTCTTTGAGAAGATGACATTTGAGTTGAGTCTTATGTAATAAGAAGGAGCCAGCTCTGTGAAGATCTGTGGGAAGAGTTTTCCAGGCACAGGGAAGAGCCAATGTACCGGCCCTACATTGACAATAAGTGTGGCACATTGAAAAAGCTTCAGTCGGCCTCTGAGACAAGAGCATCGCAGGCAACGGGAGAAGGGTGATCTTGTTTCTGCTACTTAAGCTGTGTGGATTCTCACCGATTGTTTTGAGTATAAATAAATATTCCTTGTTCGTGTCCAGATTACTTTATGGGGATGCAAAGTTTGCATGAGAATATGGTTTTCAAACTCCTAAGAACTAAATGCATTCTAGTTACTATTGCTATGATTAAAAAATTTTAAATATTCACGTGTTTTCATCAGTAAATCCTACTTTGCTTTTTTATGGCTTAGTAATGTAAATTACAGTGGGGCAGGTAGAAAACCATAGCCAAAAGAAGAAGAAAAAAAACTCCCTGTGGTTGTTTATAACTGGGTATAATCTTAGTAATATAACAGGGTGTAATATATATTAATCAACCATGTTGCATTGTTCTGAAAATTGATGTCACTACTCTATTTCATGTCACTTAATATGTACCGTGATATTCATTTTAAAGGCTACATAGTGGCCCTCTGGACAGGATATGTAATAATTCATGAATTGATTCTGTAATCTTGAACATTTAGGTTGTTCTCTACTCTTCATCATTAACATTTGTGCATCTTTGTGCCTATCCCTAATTACTTTTTTTAGGATAGTTTTTGGAATTGAATGTGCTTTGGATATATACTTCTTAATTGACCTTCTCATTGTCTATATCAATATAATGAACTATTTCAATGTAACTTTTTCCTTTATGAAAGTTACCTGGAAAAAATGATAGCCTCCTATTGTTTTGTAGGCACGTTCTGAACCAGGAAATGTGATGTTTTGATTTTTAGAAAATCAGATCCAAGACAATAGCTTTGAAAAAACAAAACAAAAAGGAATGGTTATGCTCCAGTGGAAAAGTCGTGGCTCGGGGATTGACCCATTATGCTTCCTTCTTCCTGTTTGGCTGGTGTGTTACTGCAACCATTATATGGTTTTATTATGAGGGGAAAGAATGAGAAGGACACAGTGTGTAATAGGATGAAGGGAATATATTGAGACAGAGCCTAGGAACAGGGCACAGGAGAAAGAAGGAACATACTGTGATAGGCAGAATAATAGCCCCAAAGATGGCCACATCTAATCTTCTGGACCTGTGAATGTGTTACTATGCATGTCAAAAGTGACTTTGAAGCTGTGATTACATTAAGGATCTTGAGATAGAGAGTATTATTCTGGATTATCCAGGTGGAATCAATGTAATCAAAGGAGTCCTTGTAAGCGAAAGAAAGAGGCTTGAGAATCAGAGTCACAGAAGGAGCTGTGATGACAGAAGTAGAGATCAAAGTAATGAAATTGCCGGTAGAAGGAGGCTACAAGCCAAAGAATGGGGGCAGCCTCTAGAAGCTGGAAAAGCCGAGGAAGCCTGTTCTCCCCTAGAGCCTCCAAAAGGAAACTGGCCCTGCTGACACCTTGATTTTAGCCCAGGAATGTCCATTTGGACTTCTTATCTCCAGAATTGTAAGCTAATAAATTTGTTTTGTTTTAAGCCACTAAACTTGTGGTAATTTGTTACAGCAGCAGTAGGAAACTAGTACAGATGCTGAATTTGATGGGAGGAGTTAGGGAATGATGTAATTTTGGAAGAATGTGAATATTTGCAAAATGAGTTTGATATTTAGGTGAAGAAACAATGACGGAAGAAGGTCAACTATGTGTGAAACTGCAGGGATGGGTAGAGAAGAGTGAGACTGACTTCAAGGCAAGATTACCATCCCCTGCTGTCTTTTCTCAGCTATGCAGTTTTCTTTCACAGCACAGCTTGAAGTTAAATGTATATTTGTGCAATTATTCATTTAATCGTTGTATTTCCCTTTAGCAAATCGTATGAGGGTAGGAACTGTCTGCTTTGATCATCACAACCTCTTGAGCAGCCACATAATAACTAATAATGAACAAATAGGTATGATAAAGATTGAAATGAACGAGTGAATTGGGAGAAGATACCCATAGGTAAACAAAAAATAATAGTCCAATAGAGGGAAGCCTAACATATAGCCAATTTCTTGGAGACGTAAAACTCTTTACATTGTCCTATAGTGATTTTCAGCCATGAAGGCTAACCCTAGCATACTATTTTCTTTTGCTGTTTTGGTGTAGTGACTGTTTAAGAGCAGGTAAGGGCTTTGGAACTAGACTTCTTTGGTTCAAATTCATATAGCTATGCATACTGTCCCATACATACTTAAGTATATCCCTAACATACTTAAATGTATACTTGTCAGTTTAGCTGGGCTAAAGTACAGCAAAGTGGCCGATTGTCCACCCACCCATTCATCCATCCATCCATCCATCCATCCATCATCCAGTTTAGTTTGATGGTTAGGAGTATAAGCTGTGAAGACAGATACCCGGGGTTCAATCTCAGTTCTGCCAGTTAATATGGGACCTTGGGCAAGTTACTTGAAACTCAGTTTTTTGATCATAAAAAGGGATGCTAACATGGTTGTTGTAAGCATTAAATATAAAGCAATTAGAATCATTCCTGGCACTTAGTTATTGATAAATATTATTTTGTATTATTACTAGAGGTTGAATAAAATAGATTTTGGTTTAATAGAACCAAAGACCAGATCTCCACTATTTAGCTGTGTGACTGCCGCCAGACTTTACATCTCTGGTTGGGGGAAGGGATTGTATTGAGCCAGTGATTCTTGATCTTTGTTGGGCATATCAACTATCTGAAGGTCCTTTTAAGATGCTGATTCTGATTCAGTAGGTCTGAGGTGGAGGATAAGATTCTGCACCTCTAACAAGCTCCCTGATGATGCTGATGTTGGTGGTTCATGGACTACACTTTGAGTAGCCAGGAACTAGGCAACCTCTCAAGCTCTTTCTTGCTTCAATATTTCTGTTATTGATATCACCATCCTGCTAGTCTCTGTGCTATATAAATAAACCTCGGAGTTTACTTTTTCTGTCTTCTTATTGCCTAAATCCAGTTTTTCTTTTTACTGCTTTTGTTTGTTTCTTTAAAATGTCTCTTTAGTGTCTATTAAAACAGAATTATAATATATTTAGAAAATTGCCATAACTGCTCAATTATGCCACCCTTAAAAGTTGTTACAAAGAACATCAATTACATGGCAAAACTTCTATAATTTAATATTGTACATATATAAACATATATCATGTATGATTAAATCTAGGTGTAAGCCCAACTCCCCAGAATTCTATATACAAGAAAAAAAGGGAAAGAAGGCAATGCCCCACATGGTCTGAGTTTGGATGGAAGAAGTATGATTCTCTCTAGGTATGTATATATTTCTTTCTCTTTCTATATTTTCTTTAATGAGTATGTATCACTTAGAAAATGAAAACGTTGTTTTCAAAGAATTACCAGAACTGAAATCCTTCTAATTCACAGATATTTCTGGATCCTTAGGGATGGTCACTCTCCATTCTTTCATAAGTATCTTTATAGGCTCTTCTCTTCATTTTTAATCTTCAGGTCTCACTGACAGAAAAGGCCCCACTCTCCAAAAAAGATTTTTCTTTTCATCTCCTTTGTGAATAGAAACTCATATTTTCCCCCAGGTCTTTCCTGACAAAAGAGTTTAATCTCTTCCTTAAACTATTAACATGGTGACAGAACACTGGTCCCTACAAGGTGTGGTTTTACTTCTAATGGCTACCAAGGGCCAGGGACCAGAGTTCTGACACCATCCCATGTTTTCCAGAGTTTTGCCTGGATTTCTTGGGGGTCTGCCTCAAGTAAAAGCACAAGGGGGGCAGGGGGTTTTGGAAGGATGAAGTCAGATGTTGCACAGCTGCAGCTCATGCCAGATGAACTTGGGACACGGCCCCACAGCTGTGAAGCAAGCCAAGGAGCCTGCCACGTCCACAGCCGCTGAGTCTTCAAGGGGGAGAAAGCCATAGAGCCAGATGTTACTTCTAGAAAAAAAGACTGCTGCGTGGAACTTGGCCTCTGAATGGTGCATCTGTCCAATTTACCTTCTGCTTGGTCAGAGATAGCAAAAACTCTGCTAGGAAGGCCTGGAAAAAAACAAAGAAGGAACATAACTTGACTATGAAAAGAAAGTTGCGGAATACGAATGTTTTTGCCAAAGCATTTATTCTGGAGTTTCTCAGTTTTCTTAGCTTGAATTGATATTTAAATGCCCTTTCTAGGAGGGAAAAAAGTCTGTTGATTAGATACTGATGCAGGTTCCGCTTGATTCTACTTTTTATATCCCATAGGGTTTGAGTAGGAAGCTTGGTTATACATTAGAGGGGAGAAAGAAAACCCTTCCATTGCCCTCAATTCTAGGCCTTTCCAGTACAAACTTCTCTCTGTGAAGCCACTGTGCCTTCCAGGTCTGCTGGGTATTGTTTGACAGGTTGTTTACTGCCCAAGGGTACCTGCGTTACTCAGCGTTCTCCAGAGATAGAATCAGTAGGATAAATGGAAGGAGATTTATTAGGAGGAACTGGCTCACAGAGTCACAGAGACGAAGTCCCACAATAGGCCAAGTGCAGGCTGGAGAATCTTAGAAGCTGATAGCGTGGCTCCAAGCTGGTAGTGTGGCTCAGTTTCTGTCCAAAGCCTCAGAACCAGGGAAGCTGACAGTGCAGGCCTCAGGCCCAAGAGCCCCCTTGGGAGGCTGCTGGTGCAAGTCCCAGAGTCTGCAAGCTGAAGAACCTGGAGTCTGAAGTCCAAAGGCAGGAGGAGAAAAAGGTCCTGCTCTGTAGGGCAGAGAGACAGTAGGGAAGGTGAATCCTCCTTTTCCTGCCAGTTTTGTCCCAGATAGGCCTGTAGCTTACTGGATGGTGCTGGCCGCGTTGAGGGCAGGTCTTCCTCTGTCAGCCCACTGACTCACATGGTAATCTCTTCCTGAAACACCCTTACAGACACACCCAGAAACAGTGCTTCACCAGCCATCTAGGCATCGCTCCATCCAGTCAAGCTGACACCTAACATTACCATCTCAGTGCCTGACTGAGGAAGAAGGAGGAGGCCAGAATCTAGTCTGCTTCCCACACATCAGGCTGTGCCTGTACAGGCCTAGGTCCAACTGGGAGAGGCATCTTTCCAAATAACACAAAAATGTGGTGCAATTGCCAAGCACTGTGTCCACAGGTTTACCGCAGTCTGCTTGGGATGCCTTTTCCTAGTTAGCATAAAGTGTTACATGGACCCTCCCTAACCCCATCTCGTACCTCCAACCTGGAGTCACTGCTCTTTCAGCTGCTGGGCCGGTTGTCTCCGCATCTTAAGGATGGATCTACCCTGACTACAATCCAGTGAGTTTGCAGGACTCTGTCTAGGGGCCAGAGCACCAAGTCTAGCCTTGAACTTGTATCTCCATTATGATGAGGGAGGTTTTGCCCTGGGATGTAGGCCTTGCACTTATACCCAGGAGATAGATTCTTGTCTTATTTCCTGAGTCAAATTAACATCTCTGTTACCTGCCTGGTATCTTGGTCCCTTTAGAATCAGGGACCTGTGTTAGTCTGGCCCTTGGCATGCCAGAGATTCACACAGTGCTCCTTCCCCCCAGCCTGGCTGCTAAGCCCTGTCTCCCCAGTGGTTCTTTTCTCTACATATCTCTGAATGTGACTGCCTCAGGGTGAATCTCCTCCTTCTTGTTCCACCAACCTGCCAATTTGTGTTCTGCTCCTGATGTTGACAGCTTGCCTGGACCACTTCCTTTCTCTGTAGCCTTGAATCCTGTAGACACTGGATTCTGCCTCTTGGGCTGAACTTCTTCTTGAGGCCTCTCCATTGGGTGGCTCTGTCTTTCCTAGGCTTCCTCATCTTGATGCACGGAAGAAGGTACACACTTGGCCATGCATGGTCTGAGATGTAACAATTAGTTTTAGGAAGTGCCTACTTATGTGAGCAAATATCAATTACCTGTCATAGCAGCCACTCTTTCCTGAAACTGCCTTCCTACCAGGTGTGCAGTGTCTGAAATTCTACCAATGGCTTTACTTCCTCCAGGTGTCTTCTGGAGGAGTAAGGAACAGTGACCAGACAGACACAAACACATATGGCCATTAGTAATATCATTACCAAGCTAACTACAGGAATCCAGGGCAGTATGCAGGCATAAGAGGTCCAGGAAGAGCAGAACAGATGACAGTTGTGTGGAGAGCAAGTGAAGAGAGGCACTGAAGACAAACTCTCCCATCCTTGACTTTACCCGGTCCCAGTCCTGGGTGAGCAACTCACATAACCTTAGGCTTTGAGGTGGTTTGGCATATCATGGGCCCTGAGAGAATATTGGACAAAAATGTTGTTCTTTAGAGTTTATGGAGAAAGAAACAGAAACAGGATTTGGTTATTATTTTGAAGTGGGCAGAAAAACTGAGGAACAAATCCATAACTGCACCATTCAATAGATTATAATGCAAAACAAGGACCAGAAATGGCTAGTGTCAGAAGTGAGTTAGAAACAAAGCCTGGGGAAAGGATGTAGGATCACAGGTAAGTCAAACAGCAGTTAGTCCTCATGCCACTGACATTCAGCTTTCAGTATAATGTAGACTCTCCCACAAATACCTCTCTAGGACAAGCTGTAGCATTTCATGTCCTCTATGTTATTAAGTTATGGGCACTACCAGCTGAGGGGAAGAACTTAATATGCGATTGACAGGTCCCTAAGTGGGAGGTGAAGACCTCCTGATGATTTTTTTTTTTTTTAAATGTTTGTATGGACACGTTTTTAATTTTCTTGAGTATTCCTAGGAGTGGAATTGCTGCATCATATGGTAACTTTATATTTCACATTTGGAGAAACTACCAGATTGGTTTCCAAAATGGCTGCACCATTTTGTACATTCCTACCAATAATGTATGAAGGTTCCAGTTTCCCCACATTCTTACCAACAGTTGTTATACTCTTATTAAATTTTTATTTTTTTATTTTATTTATTTATTTTTTAATGAAGTATTTATTGATCATTCTTGGGTGTTTCTCGGAGAGGGGGATATGGCAGGGTCATAGGATAATAGTGGAGAGAAGGTCAGCAGATAAACACATGAACAAAGGTCTCTGGTTTTCCTAGGCAGAGGTCCTTGCGGCCTTCTGCAGTGTTTGCGCCCCTGGGTACTTGAGATTAGGGAGTGGTGATGACTCTTAAAGAGCATGCTGCCTTCAAGCATCTGTTTAACAAAGCACATCTTGCACCGCCCTTAATCCACTTAACCCTGAGTTGACACAGCACATGTTTCAGAGAGCAGGGGGCTGGGGACAAGGCCATAGATCAACAGCATCCCAAGGCAGAAGAATTTCTCCTGGTCAGAACAAAATGGAGTCTCCTATGCCCACCTCTTTCTACACAGACACAGCAACAATCTGATCTCTCCTTCCTTTCCCCACACTTCCCCCCCTTCTTTTCAACAAAACTGCCATCGTCCTCATGGCCCGCTTCCCATGGTCGCTGCCTCTTCGGAGCTGTTGGGTACACCTCCCAGACAGGGCGGCCGGGCAGAGGCGCTCCTCACCTCCCAGACAGGGCGGCCGGGCAGAGGCGCTCCTCACTTCCCAGACGGGGCGGCCGGGCAGAGGCGCTCCTCACCTCCCAGAGGGGGCGGCCGGGCAGAGGCGCTCCTCACCTCCCAGACGGGGCAGCCGGGCAGAGACGCTCCTCACTTCCCAGAAGGGGCAGCCGGGCAGAGACGCTCCTCACTTCCCATAGGGGGTGGCGGCCGGGCAGAGGCACTCCTCACTTCCCAGACGGGGCGGCCGGGCAGAGACGCTCCTCACTTCCTCCCAGACGGGGTGGCAGCCAGGCAGAGGCGCTCCTCACCTCCCAGACAGGGCGGCCGGGCAGAGGCGCTCCTCACTTCCCAGACTGGGCGGCCGGGCAGAGGCGCTCCTCTCCTCCCAGACGGGGCGGCTGGGCAGAGGCGCTCCTCACTTCCCATAGGGGGTGGCGGCCGGGCAGAGGCGCTCCTCACTTCCCATATGGGGCAGCCGGGCAGAGGTGCTCCTCACCTCCCAGAGGGGGTGGCGGCCAGGCAGAGGCGCTCCTCACCTCCCAGACGGGGCGGCCGGGCAGAGGTGCTCCTCATCTCCCAGACGGGGCAGCCGGACAGAGGTGCTCCTCACTTCCTCCCAGACGGGGTGGCAGCCGGGCAGAGGCGCTCCTCACTTCCCAGACGGGGCGGCTGGGCAGAGGCTCTCCTCACATCCCACACGATGGGCGGCCGGGCAGAGACGTTCCTCACTTCCTACACGGGATGGCGGCCGGGCAGAGGCGCTCCTCACTTCCCAGACGATGGCCGAACAGGCAGAGACACTCCTCACTTCCTAGACGGGGTGGCGGCCGGGCAGAGGCTGTAATCTTAGCATTTTAAGAGGACAAGGCACGAGGCTGGTAGGTGGAGGTTGTAGCGAGCCGAGATCACGCCACTGCACTCCAGCCTGAGCACCATTGAGCATTGAGTGAGCGAGACTCTGTCTGCAATCCCAGCACCTCCGGAGGCCGAGGCAGGCAGATCACTCAAGGCCAGGAGCTGGAGACCAGCCCGGTCAACATGGCGAAACCCCCTCTCCAGCAAAAATACAAAAACCATTCAGGCCTGGCGGCGCGCGCCTGCAATCCCAGGCACTGGGCAGGCAGAGGCAGGCGAATCACAGGAGCCCGAGGCAGGGAGGTTGCAGCCAGCCGAGATCACGGCAGTACAGTCCAGCTTCGGCAACAGAGGGAGACCGAAAAAAGGAGAGGGAGACCGAAGGAGAGGGAGAGGGGGAGGGAGGGGGTAGAGGGAGGGGGAGGGGGAGGGGGAGGGGATTTTCTTGAAGCATTAGGATTGCTTCATAAAAATTAACCCACCTTGGGAGGTGATCCAGCATGGCTGGAACGTGGCTTTGGTGTCAGCCACTAGTGGGTTCTTTCTAGTCCTGGCTTAACTGCTTACTAATTGTATGTGCTCGAGCACTTAACCTAAGCCGCAGTTTCCTCATCTGTGAATTGGGTGTGATAATAGTTCCTAGGTCATAGGGTATTGTGAAGATTGCATAGAATCATGTATTATTTCATGGTATGGTACTACAAAGCTCCAAATAGAATGTCTGGCAGAGGAAATTATTTGTGAGTGGTGCCTCTGTTTTTATTAGATAAATCGCCTATTTTCTCACAAATGACTTGGTCATACTTCTCTTAGCAGAGCTTCTCCAAAAAAGTCACATCCCTTTCATTTTTAAGTCTTCTGGTATATGAAAAAGTGAAATACCAAAGCATCTATATAGTTTACGTAATTGCATTGAACAAATCAATGATGTTAACATAAGCACTCACATGCGATGCATCATGTAACACAATTGTGTTATTCATAAGATCCTGGTGCCCTACAGGGTGGTCACCCAGGGTTGAAAGTTCCAGGGTTGAAACTTGGGAGGGACCCAAGTTTCAAGTTATGTGGAGAATGTCCTTCAGTCCCATTTTTGTCTTTCTGTAACTAAATATTCAATATCATTTGAAGTTTAAGGTGAAAAGTCTATGTTTGAAGCTTGAGCTAATGGCTCTGCTAGCCCCTCATGTAGTAAGACCAGACTGTCAGAGAAATCTAAGCTGTACAGACCACTACTCTGTTTATTTCTGGTGGTAGAAGTCACAGAGTTTCTGCTGTTCTCCATCAGTGTAACAAGGACACTCGGCTGAGGCTGAACTCCCCTGTATATCAGGAAGATCTTAACTTGGGATCAGCACTGGATCAGGAATGAGGAGCACTGTTTCATGGGTGAAATTCATCACCCATCATTATGAGATATGGAGGAAGGTGCATCTCAGTGCCAGGCTTTCATGTCCTGGCATTCAATGAGGGGACCACGGTGAGATGCTGCCTGAGGTCTCCACTCTAAATTTTTGTGATTCTATATATGCATGGAGTTTGCACATGTGCATGGGGCATGGTTTCTTGAAGGTTGAAGTAATCTAGCTCAGTAAAAGGTTTGATCTCAAAATGTTTGTATCAACTAAGTTAATCATAGCAATTTCTCCATAAAATAATTAAAGTTAATGGTTACCTTTAGAACTATTGGCATCTTTATGAGATCTAAAACATCAGGGGAAGCAGCAGCTGGAGATGAAAGTAGCAAGGAATCAATTCTGAAAAGACCTATGGTTAGAAAGGAACGAGTCTGGGGTAAAAACCAATAAGGTCTTCAGATGCAGCCTTGAGACCTCATCAGATATTTTCCATGTAGTCCTTACTTCATTCAATTCCATTGAGTTTCCTTTTTAGCTTTTATTATTCACCTCTCTGTGCATTCATTATTCCACTTTTTTCTTTTAATTTTTTAATTTTTATAATGCAAGGTTTAAAAAGACAGATGCTGGAATATTCTTGGGCAAGAAGATAATGAAGTCTGTGAAACAATTATGTCTGTTCTTATTTTTCCTCTCTGCCAACACTGATCAATTGGAAAGTAGGAAAATATTTTTCAGCAAATAACTCATATATTTGGACATGCCTAACTGTTTAAATAAGGGATGAGAAAATAATAAGTGTATAACTATTTGAAGAAACAGTTAAACATCTACTTTTAAGGTCTTTTGTAAAAGTGATTAACACATTAAAAATAGGAGAGATGTGTAATCAGAGGAAAAGATTAGAAAGAAAAAAACACAAGATTATGCTCTGATTTTAAAAGTTTGAGAAATAAAGCATGTAGAAAAAGTTTTATAAGCAATTAAATTCTTTAATTTGTTTGAACAAAAATGTCTTTTGGCTAGAGAGACAGACTTCTTTATAAAATATCATTCACATTAGTTATTCAAAGATAACGGGAAATTTACTACAATTCTAGATCAAGGCAGGTCCTAGGATGGCTTATGAGTCTGCCAGTTGTGGTTCTAAAACTTAACCCTTAAGAATTTTATTCCTTTAGGTCCTGAAGACCTTTTGTCCTTCTGAAGTTTCCAGTAAAAATGTAATGATTTCTGGATGATATGGTTTACGTGTTTTAAGGGCAAAGGTGGTAACTCAGGGTGGCACCATGGCTGGAGAGGGGATGGAGGAAAATAATTCTTTGTATTTCACAGATGTAGCTAGTGCTGTGTTCCCTGGGGCTGTGCAGAGGCTCAAGGCTGAGAGACAGAACAATAAGACTCATTAATTCAAATTCTGAGGGTTATCTTGATCAGAAGGGCAGGGACTCATTCTTGGATAGTGAAAGCATAGATTCCAGGGAAAAGAGTAATGACCCCTAAGTGCCTGGAATACTTGCCATCACCATTCATAGAGATTTCTTTTGTTCACAACTGAATTCAACCTACTGTCTAGAGAGTTACTAAGTGAATACAGGGAGGTAAAAATTCAGTTCATGTCTTTGCCTAGGGGGTCACTGGGTATCTTTCTCCACCTAGTGGCCAATGCCTCCTCATAAAGCTAAAAGACAATTGGTTATTATGGCAATGAAACAAGTGAGGTTTCTTGTTTTCCAATACTAGGCTATCAAATCACAGAATGAAGAAGACGTTTAAGCATATGTTTGGAAAAGCCAGTGGGTGTATTAATAATTAGGTTGGCTTGCATAGCTTCCATTGTTGAGATGACATGCTTTGCATTCTAGTGGAGAAAAAGCAGTTAGGAATGCTTGCTGATCAAGTAATGCACACAAATAGAGTTAAAGCTTGCGGCCAATTCCATAATATGAAATTTTCATACCATAAAACCTGCTTTTCAAGAAGAGAAACAGATGAGAAGGATTAAAGAATTTTTAATTATTAGTTTTGCATGATTTTTGGATAATCTGTGTCTACACTATAGGTGCTCAAAAAGCATATCACGTTGAATTGAATTTGATAGATTTTCCTGTGCTTCAGTTTCTATTCATTACTCTTATTGTTTCTACTTTTCCAAACTAAAATCATATTCCATTAAAAACAAATACATCTTAAAGAAAGCATGTAATTAAATTTTTTAGTTGTTTTCATGTTAGTCTCTGCAGCATTTGACACTGCTTTACACACTCTCCTTCTGGAAATTTTCTTCTTTCTCTCTGCTCTGGTTTTCATGACACCACCTCTCCTGCTTGCCTCCTGCTTCCCTGGCAGGATTATTCTACCGAGTTTGCTTTCCAGCATCACTCTCCTTTCATGTTCCCTTAGATACCACTGTTGCCTGAGGTTCTAGTCTTAGCCTTCTTATTTTCTTCAATGAATTTTCCTTCCTCTAGGATCACACATCAATATTTGAACTTTAATGCAGATACTGATGGTTCCCAAGTCTCCACCTCCAGCTCTCACTCATTCTCCCTTGAGTTCCAGACAAAAATTCCCCTCTATTTGTTAGATATCTCCACCGCAATATCCTGTGAGCACCTAGAACCCTGTGGAATCCTAGCTGAGCTCATTATTTTATGCTCTTCTGTGACTTGCGCTATTGCCTGAATCTTCTATCTATGTGTCAACATTATTTAGTCTTCAGGATCCAAAAGATGAATGGTGTTTACCCTCCTTACATTTCAGCGTTGATTCTGATACTACTACTACCACTAATTAGAATTTTTAAGCAGATGCTATTTTTCATACCCTGTGCTTAGCATTTCATGCATCACACCAGATAATTTCTTTTTTTCTTTTCTTTTCTTTTTTTTGTTTTTTTTTTGAGATGGAGTCTCCCTCTTGTCGCCCAGGCTGGAGTGCAGTGGCATGATGTCGGCTCACTGCAACCTCCGCCTCCTGGGTTCAAGCGATTCTCCTGCCTCAGCCTCCTGAGTAGCTGGGATTACAGGTGGGCACCACCCTGCCCAGCTAATTTTTGTATTTTTAGTAGAGATGGGGTTTCACTATGTTGGTCAGGCTGGTCTCAAACTCCTCACCTTGTGATCCCCCCACCTCGGCCTCCCAAAGTGCTGGGATTACAGGCGGGAGCCATCGTGCCCATCCCCACACCAGATAATTTCTGAACCCCAAGCCGCACTGCATAGATCAGCTTGGTTTTAGTGCGGCTGCAGTGGAAATCTCTGTGTTCGAGGCCATCATTCTCTCTCAAGTACATGCCTTAGCTTTCCTGCCTCACGGCTTCTTCTGAAGCTGGGGAAGGCTACCTAGTCAGTGAACAAGCCAGCCAGTTTGTGTAGGGAAGTTAAAGCTCCCAGGAGTGAACCTCAACAAATGCAGATTGGAAGTTAGTGTATAAATGCCTCAGCTTCTCATCCTTAAGAGAGATAGTTTTGAGGACCATTCTATAAGGTTCCTCAGAAATTCCCCTGGAGGATTGAGCTGCAAGCGCTTAGCATGATAACAAGCCCACCAGTTCATCCTTAGTTGGCATGGCATTTCTCCCTCCCTGACTCACTCTTCCAACTCCTCCCTCCACTCTTTCACCTCCTCCCTCCACTCTTTCACCTCCCCAACAAGCTACCTGATCTTAAGACCCATCTCAGGATCTTCTTTCAGGAGAATCCAAATTCAGACATACTACGTAATCCTTACAACTGACCTTCCTCTGAGATAATACTATCCTTTCCTGAGGGAACTGAGGCACAGGGGTTACTAAAGTTGCCTAGGGTTATTCAACCTACTAGTTGAAGAGCTGGGATTTGAGCACAGGCAGTCTGATTCCAGAACCTGCTGTCTGCCAAAACAGTGATCTGAAGAGTACATGAAAAATAGCTGTGCACTTCTAACTGATTGGCTTTGATATCTATGTATCATTGTCCCTTCTATATTGAGATATTTTATCTCAGCTTTTCCCAGTTTTGAGAATTCTCAGCAGATTTTTCATTTGATATCAAGTAGAATGGAAAGATTCACAGTGTAAAAAACCTGTACAACTGAAAAGAAAACAAAGTAGACATATTTAAAATTTTTAAATTATATGCTGTCAAATTATGGTTATATGTGTTTATAGGGTACAAAGTGATGATTTATGAATACAATATGTAATGATTAAATCAAGCAAATTCATATATCCATCACCTCAAATATTTAATATTTTTTGTGATGAGAACATTTAAAATTTATTCTCTTAGTGATATTGAAATGTATGGTACTCAATTATTAGTTATAGTCCCCGTGCTGTGCATTAGGTCCAAAAAAATCAAACGATTTCCTTTTACCTAACTCAGGCTTTGTACCCTTTGGCTATTGTCTCCCCATTCCTCCCATGTCCTCCAGCCTCTGGTAACCACCATTCTACTCTCTGCTTCTATGAGCTCAGTTGTTTCAGGCTCCCCATATTAAGTGAGAATGCGTCTATTTGTCTTTCTGGCTTATTTCTCTTAGCATAATATTCTCCAATACCGTCCATGTTGTCGCAAATGATAGAATTTCTTCTTTTTTCATTATGTATATGTACTGCATTTTCTTTCTTTGTCTGTTGATGGGTATTTAGGTTGATTCTTTAATTTGGCTATTGTGAATAGCGCTGCAGTGAACATGGGAGTTCAGACATTTCTTTGACACAATTAATTATTTCAAACCTTCAGCTGAATAATCTAGAAGTGGGATTGCTGGATCATATGGTGGATCTATTTTCAGTTCATTGAGAAAACTCCATACCATTCTCCATAATGATTGTATTAATTTACATTCCCACCAACAGTGTAAAAGTGTTCTCTTTTCTCCACCTCTTTGCCAACACTTATTTTTTGTCTTTTTGATAATAGCCAATTCTAACAAGCATGAGATGCTATCTCATTGTGGTTTTAATTTACCGCAATTATCTCATTGTGGTAAAAATTTAATTTAATTTGCAAATTAAATGCACAATAATTAGTGATATCGAGCATTTTTTCGTTAATTTGTTAGCCATTCATATGTCTTCTTTTGAGAAATGTTTATTCAGAACTCTTGCCCATTTCTTAATTGGATTACTATTATTTTCTTTCTATAGAGTTGTTTGAGTTCCTTATGTATTTTTGAAATTAATCCTTTATCTGATGTATGGTTTGTAAATGTTTTCTCTGAATCCACAAGTTGTCAAAATCATTGTTCAGACCAATGTCATGTAGTTTTCCCTTGTATGTTTTCTTGTAGTAATTTTAAAGTTTCTGGTCTTATGGTTAAGAGTTGAGTTGATTTTTGTATATATTGTGAAAAAAGGGTCTAAGTTCATTCTTTTGCATATGGATATCCAGTTTTCTCAACACTATTGAAGAGGATGTCCTTTTCCCATCGTATATGTGTCCAAAATCAATTGATTGCAGATGTATGGGTTTATTTCTGGGCTCTGTCTTCTGTTCCATTGATCTATGTGTCTATTTTTATGCCAGCACCATGGTGTTTTAGTACCATTGCTGTGTAGTATAGTTTGAAATAGGTAGCATGATGCTTCTAGCTTTGTTCTTTTTGCTTGTTATTGACTTGACTATTCAATATTTTTGTGGTTCCATATAAATTTTAGGAGTATTTTTAATGTATTTATAAAAATTACATTGGAATTTTGATAGGGATTGCACTGACTCTGTATATTTCTTTGGGTAGTATGGACATTTTAACAATATTAAGTCTTCTTATCCACAAACATGGGATATAGTTCCATTTATTTGTGTCTTCTTCAATTTCCTTCATTAATATTTTATAGTTTTCAATGTACAGGTCTCTCACCTCCTTGGTTAAATTTATTTCTAAGTAATGTACTTTATTTTAGTATCAATTGTAAATGGGATTATTCTCTTGATTTCTTTTTTGGAAAGTTTGTTGTTAGTGTAGTGCAACACTACTGATTTTTGAATGTTGATTTTTTAAAAATCCTGAATCTTTACTGAACTTGTTTATCATTTCTAACAGTGTGTTGGTGGACTGTTTACGGTTTTCTATATATAAGATCATGTTGTCAGCATGTAGTGACAGTTTCATTTCTTCCTTTCCTATTTGGATGTCTTTCATTTCCTTTTCTTGCCTTATTGCTCTGGCAAGAACTTCTAATACTATGCTGAATAGAAGTGTCAAGAATGGGCATCCTTGCCTTCTTTTGGATCTTGTAGGAAAGGGTTTCAATTTTTTACTGTTGAGTATAATGTTAGGTATGGGCTTATTATATATGGGCTTTATCGTGTTGAAGTACATTTCTTTTATATCTAATTTATTGAATTTTTTAACCATGAAAGGATGTTGAATTTGTCAATGCTTTTTCTGCATCTAATTAGGTGATCATATGACTTCTGTTCCTTAGTCTGTTAATGTGATATACATGTTTATTGATTTGTATATGTGGAAACATCTTTGCATCCCAGGCATAAATTCAATTTCATCATGGTGAATGATCCTTTTAATGTGTTACTGAGTTTGATTTGGTATTATTATGTTGAGGAGTTTTACATTCATGTTAATCAAGGATATTGGCCTGTAGTTTCATTTTCTTGTGATGTCCTTGTCTGGCTTTGGTATAAGGGTAATGCTGGGCCTTGTAGGATGCATTTGAAAGGGTTCTGTCCTCTAATTTTTTGGAAGAGTTTGAGAAGGGTTGACATTAATCTGTCTTTAAATGTTTGGTAGAGTTAAGCAGCGAAACCATCAGATTTTGGGTTTTTCTTTGATGGGAAACTTTTTATTACTGATTCAATCTCCTTACTTGTTATTGGTCTGTTCAGATTTTCTATTTCTTCGTGATTCAGTCTTGGCAAGTTGTACGTGTCTAGGAATTTATCCATTTCTTCTAGGTTATCCAATTTTTTGGCATATAGTTGTTCACAGTCGTCTCTGATGATCCTTTGTTTTTCTGTGTTGTCAGTTGTAATGTCTCTTCTTTCATTTTTGACTTAATTTGAGTCCTTTTTCTTGGTTATTCTACCTTATTTGTTGCTTTTGCTTATTTTTTCAAAAACCAACTCTCAGTTTCATTGACCTTTTGTTTCATTGACCTTCATTGCTTTTCTAGTCTCTGTGTTACTTATTTGTGCTCTAATTGTTAATATTTCTTTTCATATGCTGACATTGGGCTTAGTTTTTTAAAATTTTCCTGAGGCATAACATTAAGTGGTTTATTTGTGGTCTTTCTGCTTTTTGATGTAGGCGTTTATTGCTATAAACTTCCCTCTTGGAACTGCTTTTGCTGCATCCTGTAAATTTTAGTGTGTTGTGTTTCCATTTTTATTTGTCTCAAGATATTTTAAAATTTCCCTTCAAATTTTTAAAATTGATGTATTGGTTGTTCAGGAACATGTTGTTTAATATTCATGTATTAATACAGTTTCCAAAATTCCTCCACTTATTGATTTCTAGTTTCATATCATTGTGCTTAGAAAGGTACTTGATATAATTTTAATCATTTTAAATTTGCCAAGACTTTTCTTGTGGGCTAATATATGATCTATCCTGGAGAATGTTCCATGTGCACTTGAGGAAAATGTGTATTCTATCCATGCTGGATTGAACTTTTGTATATGCCTGTTAGGACCATTTGGTCCAAAGTGTTCTTCAAGTCCAGTAGTTCCCTATTAATTTTCTGTTTGGGTGGTCCGCTCATTATTGAAAGTGGTGTATTAAAGTCTCCTACTATTATTGTATTGCAATCTCTCTCTCCCTTCAAATCTTTTAATATTTGCTTTAGATATGTAGATGCTCCACTTTGGTTGCATATATATTTATCTCTGCTATATCCTCTTGATGACGTAATTCTTTATAATGTCTTCCTTTTTCTCCTTTTACAGTTTTTGACTTAAGTCTGTTTTGTCTGTTGTAAGTATTGTTATCCCTGCTTTCTTTTGGTTTCTATTTGGAAGAAAAGTCTTTTTCCATCCCTTCACTTTTAGTTTATGTGTGTCCTTAAAAGCACATAAAAGGTGAGTTTATGGTAGGAAGCATATAGTTGGGTCTTGTTTTTTAAAATTCATTCATTCAGTCTACAATTTTTTTTGGAGAATTTAATCTATTTACATTAAAGATAATTATTGCCAGGTAAAGACTTACTACTGCCTTTTAAAAGATTGTTTTCTGGTTGTTTTTAGATCTTTGTTTCTTTTTTCCTCTGTTGTCTTGCTTTGTGGTTCGATGGTTTTCTGTAGTAGTGTTTTTTGTATCTTTGTGTGTGTGTGTGTGTGTGTGTCTTTTGGTTACCATGAGGCTTATGTAGAACATCTTACACTTGTAACAGTCTATTTGAAGCTGATAACAATGAAACTTTGATTGCATACAACTCTATGCTTTGACTTTTTCCTATTTTATGTTTTTGATGTCTGAATTCATATTTTTATGCAAATGTGTATTATCATTTTGTAGTATGTATCCCTTTCCAATTCATTTTAGCTATAGTTGTTATTAATAGTTTCATTCTTTAACCCTCCTACTAAGGATAAAATTACTTTACATACCACCATTACAGTCCTAGAGCATTCTGAATATTGCTCTGTATTATTTATATCATTGAGTTTTTGCTTTTGTAAGTTTTATGTTATTAATTAGCAGTTTTTTGTTTAAAGTTTAAAGAACTTTTTTTTATTATCAATTCTTGTAATGCATGCCTAGTGGAGGATGAACCTCCTTAACTTTTGTTTATCTGGGAAAGTTTTTATTTATGCCTCATTTATGAAAAGCAGCTTTTCTGGATGAAGTATTCTTGGTTTGTGATTATTTTCCTTCAGCACGTTCAGCACGTTGACTCTATCATCCCACTCTCTCTTGGCCTGCAAGGTTTGTGCTGAGAAGTCCACAGATAGTCATATTGTGACTCCTTTGTATGTGATGTATTTCTTATCTCTTGATGCTGTCAGAATTTTTTCTTTGTCTTTGATTTTTGGTAGTTTAATTATTATGTGTCTTGGTGAACTCCTCTTTGAGTTGAATTTGGTCAGAGACCTTTTAACTTCTTGTACCTGGATGCTGGCTTTCTTCCTCAGATTAGGGAAGTTTTCATCCATTATTCCTTTTAATATATTTTCTGGCTCTTTTTCTCTTTCTTCTTCTTATATTACTATTACACATAAATAAGGTCTCTAAATGGTGTCCCACAATTCCTGCCAGCTTTCTTTATTTCTTTCTCTTTTTGCTCCTCTGATTGGGTAATTTCAAATGTTCTGTTTGGAAGCTCACTGATTGTTTCTTTAGCTTGATTGAGCTGGATGTTGAAGCTTTCTATTGAATTTTTAATTTCAGTTATTGTATTCTTCATCTCTAGGATTTCTCTTTGGTTTAAAAACAGTTTCTATTTCTTTGTCAAACTCCTTGTTTTGTTTGTGTATTATTTTCCAAGTTTCATTTAATTTTTAATTTGTATATTCTTGAAATTGTTCTTCTTCTTTTTCTTTTTTTAAAGAGGATCATTCTGAATTCTTTTTCTGACGTGTCATAGATCTCCTTTTCTTTAGGGTCCATTGTTGAAGATTTGTTAGTTTCTGTTGGAGGTATCATGATTTCCTGAGTCTTTGTAATTCTTGCATTCTTGCATTGGTGTCTGTGCATTTGCAGAGACAGCTACCTTTTCTGGCTTTTATAGGTGTCCCTTACCAGGAATAGACTATTTAATCTAGCCCATGCTTCTAGATGAGTCAGCTGGTAATGACCCTGGAAAGGCAGAGCTTGCTTTTAGGTTCTCTAGATGGCTGGGCTGCTGCTTTTGCTCTGAATTTGGGTGGGGCAGCTAGCTGGACTCTGCTATCTGGCAAGACCACTGGCTGAGCTCTGCAATCAGGCTGAGCTACTGGATAGGAATTTCAATTGCCTCTGATCAAGCTGGGCCACAGGGTGTATTCTGTGGCCAGAAGGTACTACTATTTCAGTTCAGCAGTTGGACAGGGTTGCAGGAGGGTTCCTGAGGTTAAGTATGTCAGGATGAATGGACCAACTGCTATACTCAGTAGAAAGGTACTGTTGAGATTTGTCTCCCTCCCTGGGGTTGTGTTCTGTGGCAGCAAGGAATGCTGATTAAACTCCTGGATATGGCAGAACTAGTCCTTACTTTTTTGTGTTGAAATTCACTGTCGGGGGGTCTTCTCCCTTCCTGGGTGAGGGGGGGATACTCTGGCCAAGTCTGAGGCTGGGCCTGGCAGCTAGCCATCTAGGGATTCAAAGCAGGTAGCATTTCCCACCTCTTCTGGGAGTGACCAGTCCAGCTTTGTTGGTGGGGGGCGGTGGGGGATCTGGTATCTCTGATCTAGCACCACTGCTGGGAGGTACACTGAACTTTCACCAAAATTTGTGCACTGGTCTCTGTGGGCTTTGCAACTCTTGCTTTGTTTCTACCTGACCCCACGTAGTCTAGCTGTGCAGTTTTTCCCTACCTTTACTGTGAGGTGAGAAGAGAGTGGGCTTTCAGGGAAGCATCTCTGAATCCTAGGGAAGTTGGATGTCCACCGCCCAGGTTGTCTTTTCCCACTGTAGGCCCTGGGGAATCCTCTCTGTATGGCACTGTGGTGACTTGGGGAAGGGAGATAGACCATTTCTCCTACCCTTTCAATGTGGATTTTTACTCACTTCTATGGAACATGCAGGTGACTTAGGCTTATTTCTATGTTTCAGGATGTTCACCAAGGTGTTCTTATCTGTGCATAGTTGCTAGTTGATCTCTCAGTGGAGGCGTAGGGAACTGGGGTGGTGGGTGAATCCTGAGAACTGTGATTCTGCTGATGCCAGCCTTAGACTTGAATTTTTCTGAGAAACATTAAATCAATATTTTACATAAAAATATTCATGATTTCAAAACCTTTTTGACACTTTGCACACTGAGGTTAATGCTTAGATGTTCTTGTGAATGTCTTTGCATTAGAAAACAGACATATCTAGAATGTTTCAATAAAATGAGTGCTTAGCTTCCTTGTTAGAAGGCATTTTAAATGCAGATAGATGTGATCATGAATACTAATATGTGATAAGAATTTTATTTTATTTATTTTTTTGAGACAGGATCTTGCTGTGTCACCAAGGCTGGAGTGCAGTGGCGCAATCTTGGCTCACTGCAACCTCCACCCCCTCCCCAGCCCACCTCACTTAAGCAATCCTCCTACTTCAGCCTCCTGAGTAGCGGAGACCACAGGTGTGCACCACCACAGCCGGCTATTTTTTTTGCATTTTTAGTAGAGATGGGATCTCACCATGTTGCCCAGGCTGGTCTTGGATACACGAGCTAAAGCGATCTGCCCACCAGCCTCCCAAAGTGCTGGGATTACAGGTGTGAGCAAGAATTTTAGAATCATTACTGGTTCCTCATATGATTATATTGAATGCAGAAAAAAATGAGAAGTAAAAGATGGAAATTTGCCTTGCTTTAGAGTAACATGGGTTTTGAAACATATTTTTGAAATTGTAACTAGAATGAGGGAGAGGAACCATGTGTTGCCCTGAGCACTTTACCTATGTGACCTCCTTTCACTTTCCAAAAACCATGCAAGTATTCTTATTCTTTTTCTTATTTTACAAATGAGGAATTAAAGGATTTGACAAGCTCCCTTTAAATCACAGGTTTTTTTTTTTTTTTTTTTTTTTTTTTTTGAGATGGAGTCTTGCTCTATCACCCAGGCTAGAGTGCAGTGGCATGATCTTGGCTTACTGCAACCTCCATCTCCCAGGTTCAAGCAATTCCTTGCCTCAGCATTCTGAGTAGCTGGGATTACAGGCACCCACCACCATGACTGGCTAATTTTTTTTTTTGTATTTTTAGTAGAGATGGAGTTTCACCGTTTTGGCGAAGGTGGTCTTGAACTCCTGACCTTGTGATCCACCTGCCTCAGCCTCCCAAAGTGCTGGGAAATCGCATAGTTATTGAGCAGGAAAGCCGAGATTTAACCCCTGTCTTAGTTTGTTTGGGCTGCTGTAACAAAATACCAAAGTCTGGGTAGCTTTTAAATAACAGAAATGTATTTTCCAGTTCTAGAATCTGGGAAATTAAAGATCAAGGTGCAGGCAGATTTGGGGTCTGGTGATAAACTGCTTCCTGTTTCATATATGGCACCTTCTTGCTGTGTCCTCACATTGGGGAAGGGGCAAGGCAGCTCTCTGGGCCCTTTGTTATAAGGGCACTAATCCCATTCATAAGGGCTCTGCCCTAAAGCTTAATCACCTCCCAAAGGCCCCACCTCGTAATACCATTACATTGGTGATTATGGTTCAACACATGCATTTTAGGGTGACACAAACATTTGGAGCATAGCAACCCTGGTTTGATTGACTTTTCAAACTACACTCTTACTACATTGCCTGAGAAATAGAATACATGACCAGGTGCAAGAATTCTTCAGATGCAAATTTGTAATAAACACTCAAAATGTATAAGCCATTCCAGGTTCCATGATAAGCCACTTGAAGGCAGATGATGTGGTATAGCATATGCACAAGTACCAGTTTTGTGGATCTTGAATTGATGTAGATGATGATTTTCCTTAGAATAGCCACCTCCAAATTTCTTCCAACAATGCTCCAAGAAGGAATAAAGAATTTTACTTGTAATATAATCTGAAATTTATTCTAATTTTGAAAAGCTACCAACCCTGGCTAATTTACTATAGTTAACTGAATTAACTTGCATTACTCTTCTACCAGAAAAATGTCTAAATGTCCAATGTGGAGTGTTATCTTTATATGGGGGGCTGGCTCACAGGCCAAATCTGGCCTGCTGCCTGTTTTTACATAGCCCATGCACTAATGATTTCTACATGTTTAAATGGCAGACACAAATCAAAAGAAGAATAACATTTTATGGCATGTTGCTGTGGTCTGAATATTTGTGTTCTCCTAAAATTCATATGTTAAATCTCCATCCCCGGTGTGATAATATTAAGAGGTGGAGTCGTTAGGAGGTGATTAGATCATAAGGGCACAGACCTCATGAATAGAATTTAGCACCATTATAAATGAAGCTTGAGAAAGCTTGCTTGACCCTTTTGCCATGCAAGGACATAGAAGGTACCATCTGTGAGAATGGGCCCTCACCACACACTCAGTCTGCCAGCACTTTTATCTTGGACTTTCTAGCCTTCAGAACTGTGAGCAATACATTTCTGTTGTTTGCAAATTACCTTGTCTAAGGTATTTTGTTACAGCAGCCTGACCAGACTAAAACACATGTGAAAACTATATAAAATCCAAAATTTAGTGTGTATACATAAAGTTTTATTGGAACTCAACGATACTCATTCATTTGCATGTTGTTTATAGCTGTTTTTGCACAACAGCTGAGTTGAGTAGTTGTGACAGAGACCATATGGCTCACAGAACTGAAATATTTACTATCTGGCACCTTACAGAAAAAGTTTGCTGACCTTGTTTTGTACTATTTGGTAGCTGAGGATGAGACTTAAAGCTTATGACTTTGTTTCCTAAAAATCCTTAAAATACCTAACACAAATGCAATGTACACTTAAATACTAATATAAATGTATATTTTGTTTATGCACACTATATTTTCTTCTTCACTTTCAAGATAATGTGACTTTTATCTTCCAGAGTCAGCTATGGTGATAAAGAGATATGTGAGAACCAAATTCATTCAGGGACCGAATTATTCTTTGGAAAGTGGGTTTATGTGATGGGAATCATATTAACAGAGATAATAGATAATACCCAGCACTTTACAGTTTAGAAATCACTTTCACATACCATGTTACATTTAATATTGATATTTTACTCAGTAAGATCATATTATAATTGCTTCCTTTTTTGTTTACGTATGAGTAAACTGAGGCTTTGTAGGATCGACTTGTCCAAGGCCACAAGATCAGTAAGGGTCAGAGACCAGACTCAAACACAGTATTTTTTTTTTTCTTTTCTCGGGATGGGAGAATTTATTGTTAAACGGAAATATGTTTTTACATTTATAAGTAGTAAGAATGTTTTGTTATCAAAGAATCGTGGGAATTTACTTAAAATAACAGTTTTTAGAATTCTAATTTTAAGTTCGTAATTTTTGGAATTGCTTTACTACTTATAGTGTTCTCCAAGGCAATGTTCTTCTCATGCCATCATTGCCAGTATTAATTTTATACCAGCTAAATGTTCAGCATTGAAATAGATTTAGTGAGTAGTAACATATGTGAGTATATACTAAAATTATTTTTACTTATATGAGGAAATATGTTAATTTAGCTATTACAAAATTCACATTTCAGTATTTTTTTCTGAATAAAAACCAGTATTATAAATAAATGAAATATATTAAAAAGGAAAAAACCAAGGTCTCAAGGCATATGAGTGAATTAGTGAAGTCCTAACTAATGGTTTATACAGATTTATAGTTTATCCTAAATCCTACAAATTATTTTGTTATATTAATTTATTACATATTTAAAGATTTTAACTTAAAACAACATAGTTTCAAGTAGCATGTCAGGTCCTGGTGATAGGGAGGTGACCCTGTGCCTTTATTGAGTCCATGGCCTATGGAGAGATTAGCACATAAACAAAAATTATGATATAACTGAGGTGGAATGTGCTCTCATGGAAACAGACATAAAAGTCCTATGGGTATTTACTAATTACAGCTGGAAGATAAGAATTTGTCAAGGGGTTGGTTGAAAATATGATGAACAGATGGTTCTGTATAAATAGAGAATCTAAAAGAAGGGAAGTTTGGGTGATGAAGAGTGAATGACTGGTCAAAGTTGGGGTGAAGAGAAGTTATGGAGTTTGGTTTGGACACGCTGAACCACCAAGAGTCTAGTAGGGGCTACATAAGAAAACATACTTTGCAACATTTTGTGAAAAGGGCTACTATTAACAGCATGAGGTGCCAAAGGTGGGCAGAAAATAGGTATAGCAGAAAACAGGCTTTGATTTGATCAAGAGGCCAGAAGAATGTCCTGAAGGAAGGGATCTCTAAGCAGAGACTTATAAGCAAAAGTTTTCTGGATAAGGCAGGGTGGTCCAGGACCATCGTGTATGACTGTGTACACAGTACACAAGTTCAAGAAATTCTGGCCACATAGACTAAGATGTGAATAGAATACTCTAAAGTTCTTCAGTGCATAGGCTGTACAACTATGTCCAAGTGGTTCTGCGTGAAAGTGGCGATTAGGTGTTCTAGGTAGAGAGGAATGAAAGAGGGAGAAGCTTCCAGGCAGAGTAAGCCAGAAGAGAAGATAAGGGCTCTGAATCAAGAGCATGACATGGTTAAGGAGGCATGAGCTGGATCTCAGTTTCTGTTGTGGAGTCAAAGGATAGGGTTGATGGGTATGGGAAAAATGGCCAGAAATAAAGCTTGAGTGGTAAGTATGGCCTGACAGTTGCAATACCAAATAGTTGGAATTGGTTAAGGTATGGGCACTAGAGGTGGAGAGAAAATGAGTGTATTAAATGAATATATTGAAGATGGATTTAGGAAATTAACTTGAGATGCTTACAGGAGATACTAAACAGCAATGCCGAACTTTAAAACATTAACAAATACATTGCGCTTATTATGTTTCAGGTCCTGTTCTAGGTACTTTATATACATTAACTCAATCTGAACAATAATTCTATGAAGTAGGTATTATTATTACTCTCCCCCTTCCATTTTACAGATGAGAAAACTGAGGCACAGAGAGAGCTTAGGTGACTTCCCTAAGGCCCCACGGCCCAGGCATTCTGTCTCCAGAGTCCATGCTTTTAACTACCACATTCCTCTGTCTTTTAATAGGAAGTGGAAATGATGGGATTAATTAGAAACCAGGCATGAGAAGCCATGCAGATGTAAAGTTGGAAATCAACATATTGATAGTTGGAGTCATTGGAGTAGGTAAGGGCCCAGGATAATTGTGAGGTGAGAAGAAGCCAAAGATAAGTTCCTGGGGGATGCCACCATTCCAGGGGCAAGCAGATCAGGAGAAGCCAGCTTAAAAGGCTAAGGAGATGCTACTGGAGAGAAGGAGAACACTCAGAGAGAGTGGGCTTCGCAAGCCGAGGGAGGAGTTTCACAAACAAGGACAGTGGACAGTGTCAAGGCTAGCAGAAGTTCTGCTGAAGAAGCCACAAGCCTTTACTGGCTTTAGTAATTAAAGGGTCATGAGTGAGCTCAGTAGAAGCAAGTTAATTTAATTTAATTTAATTTTTTTTGAGATGAAGTCTCACTCTGTTGCCCAGGCTGGAGTGCAGTGGCACAATCTTGGCTCACTGCAACCTCTGCCTCCCAAGTTCAAGTGATTCTCCTGCCTCGGCCTCCCAAGTAGGTGGGATTACAGGCATGTGCCACCACGCCCAGCTAATTTTTGTATTTTTAGTAGAGATGGGGTTTCACCAAGAAGCAATTTGGAAGAATGATGGTGCCGATGTCAGCACGATGGTGGTCTAGGACCTTTCTACTGTTGTCCCTTTAAAGAAACATCTATTTTGACAGCTACTCACAGAGGGGAGTACCAATGGGGAAATCTGGGAGTCCAGTAGAGAAGTTCCAGCACATGACTGGAGCAAAAATTCTGAGAATAGACAGATGATTGAAGAGGATAAGAAGAACAGCTGCACTTTATCCACATCACTCCTTCCCCTTGGCCCTCGATTTCTCCAGTGGGAGAAAGTGAGAGTGCAGTGAGTGACCCCTGGCTCCCCTAGCTATGTGGGACCTTGCCCCCGAGAGACCTGCTTCCTTCTCACCCCACCCAGAATACTGGGGTGATTGGCATGGCTGAGTGGTTGGGAGAGGTTGGGAGGAGGAAGAGAGGCTGCCAACCTTGCTAACTGCCCTACAAACTCCCTCAGGAAGCCTGACCACAGCCACTCGGGAGGCCTCGCCTGTGTACTCCACCTCCAGCTGGCCCACAAGTCCCTCAAACACTCTGCATGCTTCTTCCCCCTACTCCAGTCCGGTTCTCTGAGCATACCCCCATGGAAAGCAAGTACATGCATCCTGGCTGACAACTGGCTTGACCCTGCAGGACTGGAAGAAGGCACACAAACTCGAGCATTTCAGGGTATTGTCCCAGGGAAGAAAAATGGGAGGCTCTCAGGACCTGGCCTGGCTTTGTGGGTTTGAGGGAAGGCATATGATCTTTAAAATGCCCCCTGCTCCTCCTAAGAGGAAACAAGAGATGTGGAGTGGGGACTTCCGTATAGAAACAACCCATGTGTCTGTCGACTGAAGAATGGACAAAATGTTATATATACATTGTGTGTGTGTGTATGTGTGTGTGTGTATGAATATCACTCAGCCTTAAAAAAGATGAAAAACTTGCCATTTGTGACAACATAGATGAACCTGAAGGACATTATGCTTAAAGTTGAAATAAACCAGGCATAGAAAGACAAATACTGTAAGATCTCACTTATACGTGGAATCTAAAGAAGTTGAGCTCGTAGAAACAGAGAGTAGAAGGGTAGTTACCTGTGTTCAGGGGGTGGGGAAAATAAGGAGATGTTGGTCAAGTGACACAAACGTGTAGTTATAAGATGAATGAGTTCTGGAGAACTATGGTATGGCAAGGTGACTATAGTTAATAATAATGTATTTTTTACTTGAAATTTGCCAGACATGTAATACTTAGATTTTAATATGCTCACCACACACACATATAAAAGGTAACTATGTGGGGTGATGGATATGTTAATTAGGTTGATTGTAGTAGTCATCATTTCACAATGTATATGTACATCAAAACATCATGTTGTACACTCTAAGGTGCATACAAATATATGCACTTTTAATTTGTCAATTATACCTCCATGTGGCTGGGGAAAAAAGAATGATGGGGGCAGAGGCTAGCACATACCAGGCTGAAAAATGAACAGAAATTAGAATCATGGAGACAGCTAAGATAGATGTTGGTGAAAGTAGAAAAGGGCATTAGTTAGAGGAAGAAGTTCAGTGCAGGGGGTGGAGAAACCTATCTGTCTGTCTATCTATCTATGTATCTATGTATCTATGTATCTATGTATCTATCTATCTATCTATCTATCTATCTATCTATCTATCTATCTATCTATCATCTATCTGTCTATCATCTCTGGACCCTAAGGCAGCATGCCTCCAGAGACTCTGCATAAGTAGGTGGGTTACTTTTGACATCTTCCATATACTACTTCTCCAAAAGAATGAGAGTCCCTCTTCTGGAAGCACTGGACAGGAATGAAGGATCTTTCTGCTTTCACTGCTTTCAGCCCGCCCACCTCAGGCATGCTTGAGCACGAGAGTGGTGTCTAGAAAGCCTCAGGAGTTGCTCAGCATGTTCCTCCTTCCTTTTACTCCTGAAGATCCACCTAGAAGATCAGCTCCTGTCTCAATTCCTTCTGCAGGTGTCTCCTTTTTCATTGAGTTCGACTCAGACAGTTGATTCTGGAACCAACCTGGAAACCATGTAGGATAGAGTGTTTCTGGGCCCATGGCACTACCTGCCCTGCACATGGTCTGCATGGTACTGCTGGTGAGGCTCACAGCCCCCCTCACACAGAAAGTGATGAGTCACTGAGTACATTTTTAGGGATGTTTAGAGAGTGATGGGAAAAACCCAGTAGGAGGGAAATGTTTTGTCTTCATGATTATTGAGTTCATTTCCAGGGCTTCCTCAAATCCTTATATTTTTTCTCTTGCTTAAAAAATTTGTATAGCTGACTCACGTTCTTTCAGACAATGGAAAAATAAAGCATGATTAGAAGAGTTATGACTTTTCTTAAACTTTATCCTTCTTATCTCTGACTGCGTATCTATCTCACATTAAATTATTGGGAAGTATAAACTTATTTTTCCCACAAACAGTAGCTGATTTTCTTTTTTTAGACAAATGTTTATGTTCCATATATTTTAGCTGTTGACATGAGAAGAAAACAGATTTATAAAATTAGAGCCTGTGATTTTGTCTAGGAAGTTTATATTTAAGTTTAAATTATCTCAGCAGTCTTTTATAGTGACAATCAAAAAGAATTCCTTTCATGGCTGTGAAAGTGTTCAATTATGTAGTATCAGTATTAGATATTTGTAAAACATATCTATGAAGGGGAATTTAATTAGGAAAACTGTCTAAAGTAAGGAACTGTTTACCCTCTCATTTATTTATTTATGTATTAATTCTGTCTTTCATCTCTTTATTGCCAGGGCTTAGTACAATGCTTGTATATAGTATCTCTTAATAAATATTATTGTTTTAGGTATTAACTCTATTGATATTCTGTTCAAATTCATTCATTTCTGCCTTTGTCTTTCTTAATTCCTTTATTTACCTTATTTTTGACTTATTTTGTTATTCTTTTAAAAAATTTTGAGATGCATGTCTTAACGATTTTTATGTTTTAATGATATAAGTATTTTAAGAATTTTCTTCTGAGTATTGCTTTTGTTTTATTCTATAGGGTCTGATACTTACTGTTTTCATTAATAGTGTTTTCTAGAAAATTTATAGGCTTTCTTTACATTTTCCATTTGACTTAAAAGATCAGGAGTTTTTATTTTTTGAATTTGTAATTAATTTCAAGTTTTAATTCATTATTATAAGAATAAGTTATCTGTATTATTTCTTTTTTTTCTTTCTTTTTTTTTGTTTTTGTTTTTGAGATGGAGTCTTGCTCTTGTCACCCAGGCTGGAGTGCAATGGCACGATCTCGGCTCACTGCAACCTCCGCCTCCCAGGTTCAAGTGATTCTCCTGCCTCAGCCTCCTGAGTAGCTAGGATTACAGGCACCCACCATCATGCCTGGCTAATTTTTTGTATTTTTAGTAGAGATGGGGTTTTGCCATGTTTGCCAGGCTGATCTTGAACTCCTGACCTTGCGATCCACCCACTTCAGCCTCCCAAAGTGCTGGGATTACAGGCTTGGGCCACTGCGCCCGGCCTCTTTTTAGGAATTTATTAAGGTTTTCTTTGTGAACTAATATGTATTCAATTTTCATGAGTGTTCCATGTACACTTGAAGATAAGTTGTATTCTCTATTTTCAGATAAAATCTTGGTATATGTCACTCAGCTCTGCATTGTAGATTATGTTCTTTAGGTAGTTTATGTCATTATTTTTAGTTCAAATTGATCTATCTTAGACCAAGAGAGGTAAGTCTATATCTCCTGTTATTAGTATCTCAACATATCCTTTTTCTGTAAGTTCTGGTTCATGAAAATTGCTACTCTGTTTTTTTTGTGTGTGTATAAATATTGAGAAAAAAGAGCAGCCCCCAATAGGTGTCAATTGTTACCTGGCCTGACTCTTATAGCTATGATATTTTGCTGTTGAACTTACACAATTTTACAATATCAACATGAGACAGAGGTGCCCTGTGACAACAGTGGAGTTGGACAAAACAAGACCACTCCATAATCATGTGTGAACAAAGACAAATATAAGAACACTGTGCAAATCAGAAAAATGACCACACATCTCCCTCTCCCAGCTAACATGAACTACTGTTGCTTTGTTACCAATTATAGCTTCAGCTGTTCTTGGTCTTCCTGATTTGTAGATAAATATCACTAAGATACCCGGTTATAGAATTGTTGCCACTTTCTGACATCACCTGATTAACAGCAAAACCACAGGTCCTTGAACCCTATAACAGACCCCAATCCTACAACAAGCCCTGCCTAACTTACTGAGACACTCTGTAGTTCCCTATGAGGTATTATCTCTCTTGTTACGAAAGTATCAATAAACTCTAAATATGGACATCAAACATATTTATAGCTGTTTTGTTTTCATTGTGAATCGTACCCTTAGCAATATAGTGCCATTTTTTGGTCTCTTTTGATGGTTGGCCTGAATTCTACCTTGTTTAATATTATGATCACAACTCCTATTATTTTACTTTATGTTTTTCTTTTTTAAAAAATATATTTAAGCTTTTAAAATTACGTAGTTTAGACATGTCTTTTGTGTAAAGTATAACATTGAATTCTGTTTTGTGATCTTATCAGAAGATCTTTTCCTTTTAATAGATTACTTAAGCTTATATACATACATTGATAGAAATGTATGTTTGGTCTTAGTTCTGTCATTTTATGTTATGTTTTCTGTGTTTCTATATACAAGTTTAAAAAATGTATACTATACAAAACTTTTTTTTTCTGATTTTTTCAATTGCAGTCCTTTCCCTTTAATATTTAGGAAGTTTTAATTTTCAATCCAAAGTTTACCTTTACCTTATACTCTCATTCCCCTCTTATTTAAAACAATAACTATTCTCACATGAGCAATGATAATATTAATTTCTGTTCTTTTCCCCAGCCCCTCAATACACCTTCTAATTTTAATTAATCCAATTTATCTTTGGTCTGATAGTTTGTACTCAAGAGGTTTCTCAATGAAGCTTTCATGTGAACAGTGTTTCCCAAGCTCTTGAATTTTCAAAACTATAGTCAATCTCCATTGTTCGTGGATTTCAACATAAATGTTAGAATTTTCTTACTTGGTAAAATTCATTTGTTTTCCGTAAATCTGTACTTTTGGGATCACCTTAAGGATGTGCGCAGAGTGGTAAAAAATTTGAATTTCCCAACCTGCTTAATGTATACATTCTCAGCTGAGACCTTTCTTCTTTTTTCAGCTCTCATATTGTGGACAACTGTCCTTTGAATGGCCAATTTGTTGCTGTTTTTTTGCATTTTTGTGCTTTTGTTGGTGATTTCACTTTTAAGACGGCCCTCAAGATAGTGCTGAAGTGCTGGTGAGTATTCCTAGTGGCAAGAAGACTATAATGCACCTTCTGGAGAAAATAGATGTTTTAGATAAGCTTTGTTTAGGCATAAATTATAGTGCTGTTGATTGAGTTAAATGATAATGCATCAACAATATATATTAAATACGGCATCTTTGAACAGAAGCCCACATAAAACAAGGCTATATATCGATCAATTGATGAAAATGTTATGACCATTGGCTTGCAGGAACCTAATCCTGGATTTCCCCTAGGAGCAATTATTCACTATATGCTAATTCAGTGTCTGCAAAGACTTTGTAGAATGTAACTATCACAAATAATAACTGACTGTAGTTGTCTGTAGCCTTTACACTTTAAGAGGAGTTGAGCTGGATATAAAATCCTTGTCTTATACCCTCTTCTCATGAGTATCTTGTAGGTGTTGCTCTCATGTTTTCTGTGGCCTTTGTTGAGTGTTGTTGTCAATAAACCTCAACTAACCAGATTTCTTTCTCCTATTAGTGACTTGTTATTTTTACCTGGTTGCCCAAAGGATTCTTTTTCTTATTTTAAAGTTCCAATAATTTTACCAGGATAGTCTCAGGGTTGGTCATTCTGGGTTGGTTTTCCCCGATATTCAATATATCTATATATTTTTTTATATGTAGATTCAACTCAGTCTGCTTGCTTCATTCCCTCCTCTCTTCCCTCCATGCTTCTCTTTCTTTCGTTAGTTTCTTTTTTTCTGTCTTTATTTAATTTCAGGAAAGGTTTTTTTGTTGAAATAGCTTAAGTGCTTATTAAGTTCCATGAGTTGGTTTTTATCATCAGCAACTATTTATACTTGTGTATAGAACCATATATGTGTGTGTGTGTGCATGTGTGTATATATGTATATATATATAAGGATAAGAAAAAGTGTAAGAATGCATATACATATATAGAAGGAATATACATATATTCCTTTTAGTCCTTTTTTTCTGTATAATTTTTAAATTATATATTCGTATGGGCCTTTTCCTTCCTATTTCTATTTTATTTTGCTTTTTGTTGGATTTTATTTCTGTTTTCTGTATCCTTACTGTGGTTTTCTATGGTATCTATTATTCTTAGTATTCCCTATAGTTTAGTTTTCATTTTGGACCTGGCTTTGTATTTTTCTTCTGTTTCTTTCATACGTTCCATCAGTTCTTGTTTCATACCCTCCTGTTATCTACTATCATGTCTTCTTGTGTAGCCATCTCTTCTCTACGTTTTGATATTTATCCTTATAGTTTCAATTGATGCATAAAGGTTTAAAATTCTCAGTTGGAATATTAGGTTGCACTTTTTATCTGCCTTCTGTCAATAATTTTTCTGGTGTTTTCATTGTCTTTAGGAAGGCTATATTGTTTTTTTCATTTTTAAAATTTTCTCTGTAGTATCTTTATGAGAATGTAGGGCACATTTCTTTTTTGTTACTCATATTTTAGTGACGTTTAACAAGAAGTTACTATGGAGGGGTAAGACCAGGATAGATTTGTAGGCTTCTTAGCTCAAGGGCTTCCTCTTCTGATGTGTGGCAAAAAGACTTGACATTTGGCCCTCCCGTGTGATCTCATTTTTATGTATTTCTCTTACTGGCCTTGGGTTCACTAAGACCATAACCAACAAGAGATAGAACCCTAACCTTCCAAAGCTACCCCAGCTTTTAAAAAATGTGCTATATTTGCTGGCTGTTTCTGAGGTCATTTCCCATTAGGCCTTCTCTGTTCTCCCTGTTCCTCACTTCCCATTCCACTGCATCTTTGGTACCAATTATTTGCAATGTGAAGTTTTATGATTTCTTTCTCTTACTTTGTAGGTTTATTTTTTACTTTCTTTGCTGCTCTTTGTGATGGAAAGATTCAGAAATAAAATGCTGAGGTGTTTCTAGGTGAACCAGAACTCTTCAGGGTTGTTTGTTCATCAAAATTAGAATCAATATAAATGTAGTACTTGTTAGTCACCAAACATGATTTCCATTTCCCAGGTCTGCAAATTTATTCCAAGGTCACAACTGAGGAGGGGAATAGCAATGTTAACGTATACGGGGAGTTAATGTGTACATGATTTTTATTGGTTTGTTTGTTCTTGTCCTTTTATTGTGATCAAAGTTAAGTTTATATCAGTTTTAAATAACTTGTTGTAACTACAGGTTTTTTTTGTAAGTCTCAAGGTAAGCACAAAGCAAAAACCTACGATAGATAAAACAAGAATAAAAAGCAATGGATTCAAACATACTATGGGAGAAAAATCATGTAACCACAAAGGAAGACAGTAAGAAAAGAAGAAAGGAGTTACAAAACACATAGAAAACAAGAACAAAATAGCAGTAATAAGTCCATACCTATCAATAATATTGAGTGTAAATAGATCACACCCTATAACTAAAAGATGTACAATGGCTGAACAGATTAAAAAGCAAGACCCAACTATATTCTGCCTACAAGAAACAGATTTCACATATAAGGACACACACAGACAGAAAATGAAGGGATGGAAAAAGATACTCCATGCAAATGAAAATAAAAAGGAGCAGTAAATTGCTATACTTAGATCAGATAAAGTAGACTTTAAATCAAAAACTGTAAAAAGAGACATAGAGTTCATTATATAACAACAAATGGGTCAATTCAGCAAGAGAATATAACAATGGTGAATATATATACACACAACACCAGAGTATCCAACTATATAAAGGAAATATTAATAGATCTAAAGGGAGGGATAGACTGCAATACAATAATAGTAGGGGACTTCAACATTTCACTTTTGGCAATAGACAGAAAATCCAGGCAGAAAATCAATAAACATTGGAGTTAAACTATACTCTAGTTCAAATGAACCTAACAGATATCTAAAAAGCATTTCATCCAACTGCTGCAGAATACACATTCTTCTTATTAGAAAATGAAACATTCCACAGGCTAAACCATATCTTAGACCACACAAGTTTCAACAAATTAAAAAGTAGAAATCATATTAAGTATCTTTTCTGATCACAGTAGAATAAAACTAGAAATCAATAACAAGAGAAACTTTGGAAACTGTACAAATACACAGAAATTAAACATGTTCCTGAATGAACAATGGGCCAATGAAGAAATTAAAAAGAAAATTAAAAACTGTCTTGAAACAAATGAAAATGGAAACACAACATATGAGAATCATGTGGGATAAAACAGAAGCAGTACTAAGAGGGAAATTTATAGACATAAATTCCTCCATTAAAAAATAGAAAGACTTCAACCTAATGATGCATCTTAGGGAACCAGAAAAACAGAAATCAAGCCCAAAATTGTAGAAGGAAAGAAATAAAGAAATAAGAAAGATCAGAGCAGAAATAAATAGACAGTAAAAACAATACAAAAGATAAACAATGAAAAGTTGGTTTTTGAAAAAGATAATTGACAAACCTTTAGCTAGACTAAGAAAAAAGAGAAGACTCAAACAAATAAAATGAGAGATGAAAAGGGAACATTACAATGGACACTGCAGAAATACAAAGGATCAATAGAGACTCCTATGTACAAGTGTACACCAACAAATTGGAAAACACAGAAGAAATGGATACGTTCCTTAGCACATACAACCTACTAAGATTGAGCCGTGAAGAAATAGAAAACCTGAACAGACCAGTAAACAGTAGTGATATCAAAGCAGTAATAAAAAAGTCACTTATAAAAGAAAAGCCCATGGTCTGATGTCTTCACTGTTGAATTCTACCGTTTACTAAAAGAACTAATATCAGTTCTACTCAAACTACTTCAAAAAGTGGAAGAGGAGGGAAAACTTCTAAACTCAGCTTAGGAGGCCACCTTTATACCAAAACTAGATAGGGAAACACACACACAAACAAAAACCAAAAACAAACAAACAAAAAAAGAAAATAACAGGCCAATATCCCTGACGAACATAGATACAAAAATCTTCAACAAAATACTAGCAGATCAGCTTCAGCAACACATTAAAATGTCAAGAAACAACAGATGCTGGCAAGTTTGCAGAGAAAAAGGAACATTTTTACACTGTTGGTGGAAATGTAAATTAGTTCAACCATTGTGGAAGATAGTGTAGTGATTCCTCAAAGATCTAGAAGCAGAAATATCGTCTGACCCAGCAATTCCATTACTAGGTATATACCCAAAGGAATATAAATCATTCTATTATGAAGATACATGCACATATATGTTCACTGCAACATTATTCACAACAGTAGAGATATGGAATCAACCCAAATGCCCATCAACAATACAATGGATAAAGAAAATGTACTTGTACACCATGGAATACTATGCAGCCATAGAAAGGAATAAGATCATGTCCTTTGCAGGAACATGGGTGGAACTGGAAGCCATTATCCTCAGCTGACTAACACAGGAACAGAAAACCAAACACCATATGTTCTCACTTATGTGGGAGCTGAATGATGAGAACACATGGACATAGTGGGAAGAACAATGCACACTGGGGCCTGTCAGGGTTGGGGAGGGAGAGCATCAGGAAGAGTAGCTAATGCATGCTGGGGTTAATACCTAGGTGATGGGTTGATCTGTGCAGCCAACCACTGTGGCACACGTTTACCTATGTAACAAAACTGCACATCTTTCACATGTACCGTGGAAATTAAAATAAAAGTTGAAGGAAAAAAAAAGATCATTCACCATAATCAGGTGGGATTCATCCCAGAGATACAAGGATGGCTTAACATATGCAAATTAATAAATGTGATTCACCATATCAACATAATCAAGAACAAAAAACATATGATCATTTCAATAAATGCTTAAAAAGCATTTGATGCAATTCAACTTTTTTTTTATGACAAAAAGTCTCAACAAATTGGATACAGAAGGAATATACCTCAGCACAATAAAGGCCATATATGACAAACCTACAGCTAACATCATACTGAATGGGGAAAAATGAAAAGCCTTTCCGCTAAGACCTGGAACAAGATAAGGATGCCCACTGGAAGTGCTAGCCAGAGCAATTACGCAAAAGAAAGAAAATGGGTTTCCAAATCAGGAAGGAGGAAGTCAAATAATCCTAGTTTGGACACAAAATGATCTTATACTTAGAAAAACCTAAAGAATCCATAAAAGAATCCTTAGAATGAAAAAATAAATCCAGTAAAGTTGTAGGATACAAAAATCAGTAGCATTTTGATATGTTAACAGTGATCAATTCAAAAAATAAATCAAGAAAGCAATCTCATTTACAACAGCTGTAAAAATACCTAGAAATAAATTTAACCAAAGAGGTAAAAAATCTCTGCAAGAGAAACTATGAGACACTAATAAAAGAAATTGAAGAGGACACATACAAAATAATGGAAAGATATTTCATGCTCATAGATTGGAAGAATTAATATTGTTGAAGTGTCTGAATTACCCACAGGGATCTACAAATTCTGTGCAATCCCCACAGAAACACCAATGACATTCTTCATGGAAATAGAAAAACCAATCCTAAAATTTGTATGTCAACACAAAAGACCTCTAATAGCTAAAGCAATTTTGAACACAAAGAACAAAGCTGAGGCATCACATTACCGTATTTCAAATTATACTATACTACAAAGCTATAGTAACCAAAATAGCACGGTACTGGCATAAAAACAGACAAACAGGCCAATGGAACAGAATAGAGAACCCAGAAATAAATCCACACATTTCCAGCCAACTCCTTTTCAACAAAGTTTCCAAGAACATACATTGAGGAAAGGTCAGTCTCTTTAATAAGTGGTGCTGGGAAAACTGGATATCTATATGCAAAAGAGTGAAACTAGATCCTTCTCTCACTATATAAAAAAAAACTCCCAATAGATGGAAAACTAAAATGTGAGACCTGAAACTATAAAACTACTAAAAGAAAACAATGGTAAAACACTACAGAACATTGGTCTTGGCAAAGTTTTTTTGTATAAGAACTCAAGAGCACAGGGAAAAAAAGTAAAAATAGACAAATGGGATTACATCAAGCTAAAAAGTTACTGCACAGCAAAAGAACCAATAAAGCAAAGCGGCAACCCACAGAATAGGATAAAATATTTGGAAACTATCCATCCCATGGAAGATTAATAATCAGCAAATATAAGGAACTCAAACAACCCAACAGCAAAAAACCAAATGATTCAATTTTAAAAATGAGCTATAGACCCGAATAGACATTTCTCAAAAGAAGGCATACAAATGGCCAAAAGATATATAAAAAAACTGTTCAACACCACTAATCATCAGGGAAATCTCAATCAGAACCACAATGAGATATAATCTTACCCCAGTTAGAATGGCTATTATCAAAATGACAAAAAATAAAAAATGCTTGTGAGGATGTGGAATAAAGGAAACTCATACAATATTGGTGGGAATGTAAATTAGTACAGCCATTATGGAGAACAATATGGAGGTTCCTCAAAAACTGAAAATAGAACTGCCATATGAACCAGCAATCCTGCTACTCGGCATGCATACAAAGGAAAGAAAATCTGTATGTTGAGGAACTATCTGTACTCCCATGTTTATTGCTACACTATTTACAATAGCCAAGATGTGGAATAAACCTAAAAGTCCATCAAGAGATGAATGAATATAGACAATGTGGTGTATATACAGAACGGAATACTATTCAGCCATAAAAAGAATGAAATCTGTCATTCACATAGATCGGCTTGGAGGATATTATGTTAAGTGAAGTAAGCCAGACATAAAATGACAAATAGCACATGTTCTCACTCATGTGGTAGCTAAAAACATTGATCTCATAGAAGCAGAGAGTAGAATAGTGGTTACTAGATGCTGGGAAGGACAGGAGGATTGAGGGATAGAAAGACCTTGGTTAACGGATACAAAATTATAGTTAGCAGGAATACATTCTAATGTTTTATAGTACTATAGGGTGACTATAGTTAATAATGATTTATTGTATATTTTCCAATTGCTAGAAGAAAAGAATTTGAATGTTCCCAACACAAACAAATGATAAATTACTCTAATTTGATCACTATGCATTGTATATGTATATCAAAATGTCACGGTCCATTAGAAGATGGCCAAATAGGAACAGCTCCAGTCTACAGCTCCCAGCATGAGCGATGCTGAAGATGGGTGATTTCTGCATCTCCAACTGAGGTACCGGGTTCATCTCGCTGTGGCTCGTCAGACAGTTGGGGCAGGACAGTGGGTGCAGCCCACCGAGCGTGAGCCAAAGCAGGGCGAGGCATCACCTCACCCAGGAAGCGCAAGGGGTCAGGGAATTCCCTTTCCTAGCCAAGGGAAGAGGTGACAGACGGCACCTGGAAAATTGTGTCACTTCCACCCTAATACTGCACTTTTCCAATGGTCTTAGCACACCAGGAGATTATATCCTGTGCCTGGCTCGGAGGGTCCCACTCCCCTGGAGACTCAACCATTGCTAGCACAGCAGTCTGAGATCGAACTGCAAGGTGGCAGCGAGGCTGGGGGAGGGGCATCCGCCATTGCTGAGGCTTCAGTAGGTAAACAAAGTGGCCTGGAAGCCCGAACTGGGTGGAGCCCACTGCAGCTGAAGGAGGCCTGCCTGCCTCTGTAGACTCCACCTCTGGTGGCAGGGCCATAGCTGAACAAAAGGCAGCAGAAACCTCTGCAGACTTAAATGTCTCTGTCTGACAGTATTGAAGAGAGTAGTGGTTCTCCCAGCATGGAGTTTGTGATCTGAGAATGGACAGACTGCCTCCTCAAGTGGGTCCCTGACCCCTGAGTAGCCTAACTGGGAGGCATCCCCCAGTAGGGGCAGACTGACACCTCACATGGCAGGGTATCCCTCTGAGATGAAGCTTCCAGAGGAACAATCAGGCAGCAACATTTGCTGTTCAGCAATATTCGCTGTTCTGCAGCCTCCGCTGCTGGTACCCAGGCAAACAGGGTCTGGAGTGGACCTCCAGTGAACTCCAACAGACCTGCAGCTGAGGGTCCTGACTGTTAGAAGGAAAACTAACAAACAGAAAGGACATCCACACCAAAACCCCATCTGTACGTCACCATCATCAAAGACCAAAGGTAGATAAAACCACAAAGATGGGGAAAAAACGGAGCAGAAAAGCTGAAAATTCTAAAAATCAGAGCACCTCTCCCCCTCCAAAGGAATGCAGCTCCTCACCAGCAACAGAACAAAGCTGGATGGAGCCTGACTTTGACGAGGTGAGAGAAGAAGGCTTCAGACGATCAAACTTCTCCGAGCTAAAGGAGGAAGTTAGAACCCAACGCAAAGAAGCTAAAAACCTTGAAGAAAGATTAGATGAATGGCTAACTAGAATAACCAGTGTAGAGAAGTCCTTAAATGACCTGATGGAGCTGAAAACCATGGCATGAGAACGACGTGATGAATGCACAAGTTTCAGTAGCCAATTTGATCAGGTGGAAGAAAGGGTATCAGTGATTGAAGATCAAATGAATGAAATGAAGCGAGAAGAGAAGTTTAGAGAAAAAAGAGTAAAAAGAAATGCACAAATCCTCCAAGAAATATGGGACTATGTGAAAAGACCAAATCTATGTCTGATTGGCGTACCTGAACGTACAACAATGTGTACAGGGAGAATGGAACCAAGCTGGGAAACACTCTTCAGGATATTATCCAGGAGAACTTCCCCAACCTAGAAAGGCAGGCCAACATTCAAATTCCGGAAATACAGAGAATGCCACAAAGATACTCCTTGAGAAGAGCAACTCCAAGACACATAATTGTCAGATTCACCAAAGTTGAAATGAAGGAAAAAATGTTAAGGGCAGCCAGAGAGAAAGGTTGGAATACCTACAAACAAATCCTATCAGACTAACAGTGGGTCTCTGGCCAGAAACTCTACAAGCCAGAAGAGACTGGGGGCCAATATTCAACATTCTTAAAGAAAAGAATTTTCAGCCCAGAATTTCATATCCAGCCAAACTAAGCTTCATAAGTGAAGGAGAAATAAAATCCTTTACAGACAAGCAAATGCTGAGAGATTTTGTCACCACCATGCCTGCCCTACAAGAGCTCCTGAAGGAAGTACTAAACATGGAAAGAAACAACCATGTTTAGTTTTTGCTGGTAACTACTGCAAAAACATGCCAAATTGTAAAGACCATCGATGCTAGAAAGAAACTGCATCAACTAACGAGCAAAGTTACCAGCTAATATCATAATGACAGGATCAAATTCACACGTAACAATGTTAACCTTAAATGTAAATGGGCTAAATGCTCCAATTAACAGACACAGACTGGCAAATTGGATAGAGTCAAGACCCAACAGTGTGCTGTATTCAGGAGAGCCATCTCATGTGCAGACACACATATAGGCTCAAAATAAAGGGATGGAGGAAGATCTACCAAGCAAATGGAAAACAAAAAAAGGCAGGGGTTGCAATCCTAGTCTCTGATAAAACAGACTTTAAACCAACAAAGATCAAAAGAGACAAAGAAGGCCATTACATAATGGTAAAGGGATCAATTCAACAAGAAGAGCTAACTATCTTAAATATATATGCACCCAATACAGGAGCACCCAGATTCATAAAGCAAGTCCTTAGAGATCTACAAAGAGACTTAGACTCCCACACAATAACAATGGGAGCCTTTAACACCCCACTGTCAACATTAGGCAGATCAACGAGACAGAAAGTTAACAAGGATATCCAGGAATTGAACTCAGCTCTGCACCAAGCAGACCTAATAGACATCTATAGAACTCTCCACCCCAAATCAACAGAATATACATTCTTCTCAGCACCACATCGCACTTATTCCAAAATTGACCACATAGTTGGAAGTAAAGCACTCCTCAGCAAATGTAAAAGAACAGAAATTATAACAAACTGTCTCTTAGACCACAGTGCAATCAAACTAGAACTCAGGATTAAGAAACTCACCCAAAACCTCTCAACTACCTGGAAACTGAAGAACCTGCTCCTGAATGACTACTGGGTACATAACGAAATGAAGGCAGAAATAAAGATGTTCTTTGAAACCAATGAGAACAAAGACACAACATACCAGAATCTCTGGAACACATTTAAAGGAGTGTGTAGAGGAAAATTTATAGCACTAAATGCCTGCAAGAGAAAGCAGGGAAGATCTAAAATTGACGCCCTAACATCACAATTAAAAGAACTAGAGAAGCAAGAGCAAACACATTCAAAAGCTAGCAGAAGGCAAGAAATAACTAAGATCAGAGAAGAACTGAAGGAGATAGAGACACAAAAAACGCTTCAAAAAATCCATGAATCCAGGAGCTGGTTTTTTGAAAAGATCAACAAAATTGATAGACCGCTAACAAGACTAATAAAGAAGAAAGAAGAATCAAATAGACGCAATAAAAAATGATAAAGGGGATATCACCACCAATCCCACAGAAATACAAACTACCATCAGAGAATACTATAAACACCTCTACGCAAATAGACTAGAAAATCTAGAAGAAATGGATAAATTCCTGGACACATACACCCTCCCAAGACTAAATCAGGAAGAAGTTGAATCTCTGAATAGACCAATAACAGGCTCTGAAATTGAGGCAATAATTAATAGCCTACCAACCAAAAAAAGTCCAGGACCAGACTGATTTACAGCCGAATTCTACCAGAGGTACAAGGAGGAGCTGGTACCATTCCTTCTGAAACTATTGCCATCAATAGAAAAAGAGGGAATCCTCCCTAACTCATTTTATGAGGCCAGCACCATCCTGATACCAAAGCCTGGCAGAGACACAACAAAAAAAGAGAATTTTAGACCAATATCCCTGATGAACATTAATACAAAAATCCTCAATAAGATACTGGCAAACTGAATCCAGCAGCACATCAAAAAGCTTATCCACCATGATCAAGTGGGCTTCATCCCTGGGATGCAAGGTTGGTTCAACATACGCAAATCAATAAACATAATCCAGCATATAAACAGAACCAAAGACAAAAACCACATGATTATCTCAATAGATGCAGAAAAGGCCTTTGAAAAAATTCAACAGCCCTTCATGCTAAAAACTCTCAATAAATTAGGTATTGATGGGACATATCTCAAAATAATAAGAGCTATTTATGACAAACCCACAGCCAATATCATACTGAATGGGCAAAAACTGGAAGCATTCCCTTTGAAAACTGGCACAAGACAGGGATGCCCTGTCTCACCACTCCTATTCAACATAGTGTTGGAAGTTCTGGCCAGGGCAATCAGGCAGGAGAAAGAAATAAAGGGCATTCAATTAGGAAAAGAGGAAGTCAAATTGTCCCTGTTTGTAGATGACATGATTGTACATTTAGAAAACCCCATCGTCTCAGACCAAAATCTCCTTAAGCTGATAAGCAACTTCAGCAAAGTCTCAGGATACAAAATCAATGTGCGAAAATCACAAGCATTCTTATACACCAATAACAGACAAACAGAGAGCCAAATCATGAGTGAACTCCTATTCACAATTGCTTCAAAGAGAATAAAATACCTAGAAATCCAGCTTACAAGGGACGTGAAGGACCTCTTCAAGGAGAAATACAAACAACTGCTCAACGAAATAAAAGAGGATACAAATAGAACATTCCATGCTCATGGATAGGAAGAATCAATATCGTGAAAATGGCCATACTGCCCAAGGTAGTTTATAGATTCAATGCCATCCCCATCAAACTACCAATGACTTTCTTCACAGAATTGGAAAAAACTACTTTAAAGTTCATATGGAACCAAAAAAGAGCCCGCATTGCCAAGTCAATCCTAAGCCAAAAGAACAAAGCTGGAGGCATCACGCTACCTGACTTCAAACTATACTACAAGGCTACAGTAACCAAAACAGCATGGTACTGGTACCAAAACAGAGATATAGACCAACGGAACAGAACAGAGCCCTCAGAAATAATACCACACATCTACAACCATCTGATCTTTGACAAACCTGACAAAAAGAAGAAATGGGGAAAGGATTCCCTATTTAATAAATGGTGCTGGGAAAACTGGCTAGCCATATGTAGAAAGCTGAAACTAGATCCCTTCCTTACACCTTATACAAAAATTAATTCAAGATGGATTAAAGACTTAAATGTTAGACCTAAAACCATAAAAACCCCAGAAGGAAACCTAGGCAATACCATTCAGGACATAGGCATGGGCAAGGACTTCACGTCTAAAACACCAAAAGCAATGGCAACAGAAGCCAAAACTGACAAATGGGATCTAATGAAACTAAAGAGCTTCTGCACAGCAAAAGAAACTACCATCAGAGTGAACAGGCAACCTACAGAATGGGAGAAAATTTTTGCAATCTACTCATCTGACAAAGAGCTAATATCCAGAATCTACAAAGCAGTCAAACAAATTTACAAGAAAAAAACAAACAACCCTATCAACAAGTGGGTGAAGGATATAAGCAGACACTTCTCAAAAGAAGACATTTCTGCAGCCAACAGACACATGAAAAATGCTCATCATCACTGGCCATCAGAGAAATGCAAATCAAAATCACAATGAGATACCATCTCACACCAGATAGAATGGCGATCATGAAAAAGCCAGGAAACAACAGTTGGCTGGAGAGGATGTGGAGAAATAGGAACACTTTTACACTGTTGGTGGGACTGTAAACTAGTTCAACCATTGTGGAAGACAGTGTGGTGATTCCTCAGGGATCTAGAACTAGAAATACCATTTGACCCAGCCATCCCATTACTGGGTATATACCCAAAGGATTATAAATCATGCTGCTATAAAGACACATGCACACGTATGTTTATTGGGGCACTGTTCACAATAGCAAAGACTTGGAACCAACCCAAATGTCCAACAATGATAGACTGGATTAAGAAAATGTGGCACACATACATCATGGAATACTATGCAGTCATAAAAAAGGATGAGTTCATGTCCTCTGTAGGGACATGGATGAAGCTGGAAACCATCATTCTCAGCAAACTATTGCAAGGACAAAAAACCAAACACCGCGTGTTCTCACTCATAGGTGGGAAGTGAACAACGAAAACACTTGGACACAGGAAGGGGAACATCACACACTGGGGCCTGTCGTGGGGTGGGGGGAGGGGGGAGGGAAAGCATTAGGAGATATACCTAATGTAAATGATGAGTTAATGGGTGCAGGACACCAACATGGCACATGTATACATATGTAACAAACCTGCAGGTTGTGCACATGTACCCTAGAACTTAAATTATATAAAAAAAAAATCACATGGTACCCCATAAATGAATACAATTCTGTCAACTAATAATAAAAAGTACTACTTAAAAAGAGGACTACACAATGAAATGTATCATGCACTTCAGTTTTGATGGTATATAAATATTTTAGAAACAAAATGAATAATGAATAATTTAAAAAATAGAAACCCTGAGACGAGGATGGACACTGAAACAAATATCTCAGGCTTTGGAAGTGCAGGGAAGAATATTTTTTCTCTATAGAAACTAAAAGGTAGAGTCAATTCTATATCTGGTAGACATAGAATTGATTTTTTTGGGAATATACTTCACATAGGTTTTTATTATAGTATATTTACAAAGTGTGCAATAATCACCACTATCTTCTTTCGTCACACCCAGAGGAAACCCTGTACACATTAGCAGTCAGTCCCCATTCTGTCCTTCTTGAAGCTCCTGGCATCCACCAGTGTACTTTTTATCACTATGGATTTGCCTATTCTGCACAGTTTGTCTGGCTTCTATCAATTAGCATAATGTTTTCAAGGTTCATCCATATTGTAGCATGTTTATGGATGAATAATATTCCATTGTGTGAATATATTACATTTTGTTTATCCATTCATCAGTTGATGAACATTTTGATTGTTTCAACTCTTAGCTGTTAAGAATAATGCTGCTCTGAACATTCATGTACACGTAGTTGTGTGAATATAAGTTTTCAATTCTCTTGGGTTTGTTACTAGTAGTGGAATTGCTGGGTCATATGATAACTGTTTAATTTTTTGAATAACTGCCACACTCTTACAAAGTGGCTATGCAAAAGAGATTTTTTTTTTTTTTTACTGTTTTTATGCCAATACAGTGCTATTCAACATTCCCACCTTGACTATACTTGCTATTGTTCTTTTTTAAAAAAATTTGTTTTGTTTCCATATGTTTTTGGAGAACAGGTGGTATTTGGTTACAGGAGTAAGTTCTTTAGTGGTGATTTGTGAGATTTTGGTACACCCATCACTGGAGCAGTATTTGCTCGAATACTGAACCTGATTTGTAGTTTTAAAAGTAGAACTACTGGCTGGGCATAGTGGCTCACTCCTGTAATCCCAGGATTTTGGGAGGCCGAGGCGGGTGGATTACTTGAGGTAACGAGTTCAAGACCAGCCTGGCTAATATGGTGAAACCCCGTTTCTACTAAAAATACAAAAAATCAGCTGGGCTTGGTGGCACACACCTGTAATCCCAGCTACTCGGGAGGCTGAGGCAGGAGAATTGCTTGAACCTGGGAGGCGGAGGCTGCAGTGAGCTGAGATCACGTCATTTCACTCCAGCTTTGGCAACAAGAGTAAAACTGCATCTTAAAAAAAAAAAAAAATAGAACTACCATTTGATCCAGCAATTTGACTTCTGCGTGTCTATTCAGAGGAAAAGAAGTCGTTATACGAAAAAGATGCTTGCACACACATGCTCTTTTTTTGATTTGCATTTCTGTAATAACTAATGATGTTGAACCCCTTTTCATGTGTTTACTGGCCATTTGTGTTTCTTCTTTGAGGAAATGTTTTTTCAGATCATTTGGTATTGCTTAGTTGGGTTATATATTTTGGATACTGGTACATTAGCAGATACGCTATTTCAAAATATTTTCTTCAGTTCTGTGAGTTGTCTTTCCACTTTCTTGATGATATCTTTTGAAGCACAAAAGTTTTTAATTCTGACGTAGTCCAGCTTACCTATTTTTTCTTTCATTGTTTTTGTTTTTGGTATTATATCTGAGATCACAAAGTTAGAAAGATTTATGCTTATGTTTTCATGTATGAGTTTTATAGTTTTAACTCTAACATTTAGGTATTTGAGCCAGTTGAGTTAATTTTTGTATATTATGTGAAGTAGGGGTTTAAATTCATTCTTTTGCATGTGGATATCCAGTTGTTCCAGCACCATTTGTTGAAAACAGTATTCTTTCCACTATTGAATTGTCTTGGACCCTTGTTGAAAATCAGCTGACCACAGGTACATGGCTTTATTGCTATACTCTAATTGTATTCTAGTGATCTGTGTCTATCCTTTGCCAGTACGACACTGTCTTGATTACTGTTGCTTGGTAGTACGTATTACAATCAGAAAGTGTGAGTCTAACTTTGTTAAAGATTATTTTGGTTATTTTGGATCTCTTGCATTTCCATGTGAATTTCAGCATCAGCTTGCCATTGTTTGCAAAAAACGACATTTGGGAATTCATAAGGGATTGTGTGAATCTATAGATTAGTTTGGGAATTATTGCTGTTTAACAATATCTAGTTTTCCTATCCATAGACACATATGTTTTTCCATTTATTTAAATCATTTAAAACTTTTTACATGTTTTGTAGTTTTCAGAGTATACGTTTGCACTTCTTTTGTTAAATGTAATCCTAAGTACTTTATCCTTCTTGAAGCTATTGTAAATGAATTTTTTTAAAGATTTTTTTTTTTTTTTTGAGACGGAGTCTCACTCCATCACCCAGGCTGCAGTGCAGTGGCCTGGTCTTGGCCCACTGCAACCTCCACCTCCCGGGTTCAAGCAATTCTCTTGCCTCAGCCTCCCAAGTAGCTGGAACTACAGGTATGTGCCACCACACCCAGTGAACTTTTGTATTTTTTAGTAGAGATGGGGTTTTGCCATGTTGGCCAGGCTGGTCTCGAACTCCTGACCTCGGGTAATCCACCTGCCTTGGCCTCCGAAAGTGCTGGGATTACAGGCATGAGCCATTGTGCCCAGCCTGGAATTGTTTTTTAGTTTTATTTTTGGATTGTTCATTTCAAGTATATAGAAACACTATTGAGTTTTGTGTATTGATCTTGTGCCCTGAAACCTTATGGAACTTATTGGTTCTAATAGTTTTTAAATTGAGTCCTTAGGATTTTCCTAAAAAGGTATGTCATCTGTGAGTAAAGAAAGCTTACTTCTTCCTTTCCAATCTGGATGCCTTTTATTTAATTTTCTTGCCTATTGCCCTGACTAGAACCTCCAGGAAAATGTTGAATAGAAGTGGTGAGAACGGACATCTTTGTTTTCTTTATGATTATACTGGGAAAGCTTCCAATCTTTCACCTTTAAGTATGATGTACTTTATTCAGTTGAGGATGGAATTGATTTTTAATAAAGAGAAGTTATGACATTACTTAAATGTTCTCAGTTTATCTTGGTTTAAAACTTTTAAAAAACCTTGGCAATCTCAATGTTTTAAGATCCATTGTTAAAATCCAGAGAATGGTGTGACATTCTGAAGTTTCTTCTCCTTCCCTTCTCCTTCCCCACTCCTTCCCTTCTCTCCTCCCTTCCTTCCTTTCTTCCTTCCTTCCTTCCTTCCTTCTCTCCCTTCCTCCTTTATTTCCTACCTAATATAAGAGTCATTTCAACAGCTGTTTCACTTTCCAGGAAATAAAAGATTTGCAGATTCTGTAAGCTTTCTAATAAGTTTCTGTTCTAACAATTAACTTGAGTCTTTGACTCATAATTTAGTCTTTAACATTCTGTGGTTAGCACAGTGTTAACTTTTAAAACTTTTAAATAGTTTAATAAACTGTAATAATAAAATAATCAATATGGTCCTTTTTAAAGAGAATTCAATATTAATAGTGGTGACATAAAAATTCGATCATCAGGAACTGGTTAACTGAATTGTCTGTTTATTTCTTTATATTTTAAAGCGCTTTTACTTTATTTCATTTTTAAGAAATTTAATATGAAAATCTTCAAGCATGCATAAGTAGAGAGCATAAAATATTTTTACATACCAATCTCTTGGTTTGGCAATTACCATGTTCCAAAGCGTGTTTCATTTATCTCCTGTACTTTTTTGATTAAATATTTTAATGCTAATGCCAAACATTGTATCATTTAACTAAAATATGTAGTATGTGTTTTTAATAGATAAAGATTAGGAAAAAACCAACCACGATACCACTAATATCTGAAATGAATATTTTCATTCTCCTTTGTCCTTCCCACTGCTCTGTTATCCCCAATTTAGTCACCAGGGGTACTCGTAGCTACTTGGTTTTCTTTATATCTAGACTTGCATTGGCCTTGAAAGTTCAGTACAGCAGTCTCTACCCACATGTGGCTACTGAACACTTGAAATGTGGCTAATCCAAATTAAAATGTTCTGTTAGTCTAAAAATATACATTTAGTTGTGAAAAGTTTGTATAAAAAGAATGTAAGAGATCTCATTAACATTTAAAAATTGATTCCATGTTAGAATGATAAGATGTTGAATATTTTGGGTTAAATAAAATATATTATTAAAATGAATTTCACCAGTTTCTCTTACCTTTTAAAAATGTAACTATTAGAACATCTATAATTATACCTGTTGCTTACATTATAATTTTATTGGATTTGATGTTTTAGCCCTTTTTAGTGAATGGAACTAGGGAATATCTATATTTTAGAAAGAATAAAATAAATAATGATTTCATGCTGATATCTCATTTACATTAAAGATGACAGGGTTTTAAAATTTAAAAGACAGCTAATTTTGATTTTATATTTGTATCTGTTTTTCTCATGCTGAGAATATTACTTCCTACTGACATTTCTTATTTGCTCTGTTTTCAAGGTAACAGTGTCAATATTTCTGCTAGAAGTATTATAGCTGAATGCAGTTTTTAATTTCTTTTTTTCTTATTGAGGCATAATTCACACATAAAGTCGTATGTATTTAGTGCTCAATGTGATGTTTTGATATATGTATACATTGTGAAATGAATACACAATCAAGCTAATTATTATATCCATCAGTTTACACAGTTATCTTTTTTTTGGTGAAGTACATTTAAGATCTACACTCTCGGCAGTTTCCATGTATACAATATGTAACTATTAACTATAATCACAATGTTGTACAATAAATTTCCAGAACTTAGTCATCCTGTCTAAACAAAACTTTGTACCCTTGACCAACATCTTCACATTTCCCAACTGCTCTCCCCAGCTCCTGGTAATTATCATTCTACTCTCTGCTTCTGTGAGTTTGATTTTTTAGATTTCACATATAAGTGAGATCATGCACTATTTGTCTTTTTGTACCTGGCTTATTTCACTTAGCATCATATCTTCCAGTTTCATCCATGTTTTCATAAATGACAAGATTTCCTTCTTTTTTAAGGCTGCATAATATTCCTGTGTGTGTGTGTTTATCATATATTCTTTATCTGTTCATCTGTTGATGGGCACAAGTTGATTCCATATCTTGGCTATTGTAAATAATGCTGCAATGAACATGGGAGTGCAGATATTTCTTCAACATACTGTGTTCATTTCCTTTGGATATATACCCAGATGTGGAACTGATGGATCATATAGTCATTCAATATTAATTTTTTGAGGAACTTCCATACTGTTTTCCAATTTACATTCCCAACAACAGTGTGAACGAGTTCCTTTTCTGTTTTCCAATTTACATTCCTAACAACAGTATGAATGAATTCCTTTTCATCCATCTCCTTGCCAATGCTTGCTATCTTTTGTATTTTTTATTACAGCCATTTTAACAGGCATGAGGTGATATCTCATTGTGGTTTTAATTGCATTTCTCTGATGATTAGTAATGTTAATCATTTTTTTCATATATCTATTGGCCATTTCTATAGCTTCTTTTGGAAATATCTATTAAGGTCCCTTGCCCATTTTAAAAATTGTGTTATTTGTTTTCTTGCTATTGAGTCATTTGAGTTCTTTACATATTTTGGATATTAACTGTTTAAATATTTACAAACCAGAGTGTGGTTTGAAAGTATTTTCTTCTATCCTGTAGGTTTTCTCTTCTCTCTGTTGGTTGTTTCCTTTGCTATGTGTGAGATTTTTACCTTGATGCAATCACATTGGTCTATTTTTTCATGTTGCTGTGCTTTTGGGGTCATATCCAAAAAATTATTGCCTAGCCTAATGATGAGAAGCTTTTTTTCCCTATGTTTACTTCTAGTAGTTTTAAGTTTCTAGTATTACATTTAAATCTTTAATCCATTTTGAGTTAATTTTTGTATATTATATGAGATAAGGCCCAGTTCCATTCTTTTGGCATGTAGATATCCACTTGTCCCAGACCTATGTGTTAAAGAGACTGTCCTTTACTCATTGTATGTTCTTGGCAGCTTTGTTAAAGAAAAATTGACTGTAAATATGTGGCTTTATTTCTGGACTCTCTGTTCTGTTTCATTGGTCTAAATGTTTTGATTATTATAGCTTTTTAGAATATTTTGAAATTAGGTAATGTGATGCCTTCAGCTTTGTTGGCTATTTGGGGTCTCTTGTGGTTCCACATGAATTTTAGAGTTTTTTTTTCTATTTCTGGAAAAATGACATTAGATTTTGTTAGGAATTACATTGACTCTGTAGATTGCTTTAGGTAGCACTTACATTGTAACAATATTAATTATTTCAATCTATGAGCATGGGATATCTTTCCATTTATTTGTGCCTTCCTCAATTTCATCAATTTTCAGTGTATAGATTTTTAATTTCTTATGTAAATTTATTCTTAAATATTTTATCCTTTTTGATGTTATTGGACATTGGATTTTCTTAATTTTTTATGCATAGTTCATTGTTAGTATATAGAAATACTACTGGGTTTTTATATGTTGATTTTGTATCCTGCAACTTTACTGAATTTATTAGATTTAACAATTTTTTGGGTGAAATCTTTAGGGTTTTCTCTATATAAGATCATGTCATCTGCAAATAAAGACAATTTTACTTCTTCTTTTCCAACTTGGATGTCTTTTGTTAATTTTTTTCCCAGTTACTCTGCCTAAAACCTCCAGTACTATGTTGAATAGAAGTCATGCGAATAGGCATCCTTGTCTTGTTCTTGATCTTACAGAAAAAGCTTTTTAGCTTTTCACTATTGACTATGATGTTAGCTGTGGGCTTGTCATATATGGACTTTATTAAGTTGAGGTACATTTATTCTTTTGATATCTAATTTGTTGAGAACTTGTATCATGAAATTTCATCAAGCACTATTTCTGCATTTATTGAGATGATCATATGTTTTTGTCCTTCATTCTCTTAATGTGATGTATCACATTTACTGATTTGTGTATATTATACCATCCTTATATCCCAGGAATACATTTTACTTGATTGCGTATATGATTCTTTTAATATCCTATTGAATTTTGCTTGCTAGTATTTTGTTTAGGACTTTTACATCTGTGTTCATTGGGGATATTGGACTATAATTTTCTGTTCTTGCATTGTCTGGTTTGATGTCAGGGTATTGTTGGTCTTGTAGAATGAATTTGGAATGTTCCCTTATCTTCAATATTTTGGGAGAGTTTGAGAAGAATTGGTATTAATTCTTCTTAAAATGTTTGGTAGAATTTACCAATGAAGCCATCAGATCCTGGGCTTTTCTTTGTTGAGAGGTTTTCTTTTATTACCGATTCAATCTGTCTACTTGTTATAGGTCTGTTCAATTTTCTTAAGATTCAATTGTGGTAGGTTATGTGTTTTTGGTAAATCACACAGCTCTACCTTCCTTCCCTTGTACGTTGAAGCTCTTAACATCCTGCCTTCATTCATTCCCCTCCAAAGCTTACCAATAGTTATTTAAAATATTTTGTCCAGGTTTTAATATTTATTTATTTATTTATTTATTTTTGAAACACAGTCTCACTCTGTCGCCCAGGCTGGAGTGCAGTGATGTGATATCGGGTCTCTGCAACCTCTTCCTCCTCGGTTCAAGCAATTCTCTGCCTCAGCCTCCTGAATAGCTGGGATTACAGGCACACGCCACCATGCCTGGCTAATTTTTGAATTTTTAGTAGAGATGGAGTTTCACCACCTTGGCCAGGCTGGTCTTGAACTCCTGACCTTGTGATCCACCCGCCTCAACCTCCCAAAGTGCTGGGATTACAGGTGTGAGCCACCGCACCCGGCCTTATAATTCATTTTTAAGTGGAATGATTCATTTAATACCAGCTTCTCCCTTATGGCTGCTGCCAAAAGCCTTTAAAGGTACCTTTAAGTGAAAGCAACAAGGTAAAATAAAAGAAGCTGAGATCAAGGATTTATTTATGTAAGTAACTTTCAGCCTTTTCCTTTCCTGTATGACTCAGGTTCAGGTATAACTATTTACAAGTATTTGGAAAAACCAACTAGGGGAGAAGTGGCTGCTCTGGGATTCATCACAGAAGATCTGTAGAATTGATATTACTATTCCATAATGGTTAGAATTTCTGAAGTGGAACCCAAAGTATGAATATGAGCCCAAGATATCACAAGTACTTTAGGTTTTTCTGGATCTCCTGAATACATGAACGCTTAATGTCATCACCCTTATCTTTGCTCTAAGTGTCCAGTCTGGGTACTTTAAACTGACAACATCTTTCTCGTTCATTGCCACAGGCAATGATTAAAGAAGAATTAGTCAGAAGGATTTTACCAAAAAGTTGCTTATTCCCATCTCTATCTGAAATTCCTATTGTCGTTTAAGATTTCTTCAAGCTTGAGATCCTTGCTATTTTCCCTGTGCCGTACAATGTTTTTGTCAGTCTCATCTCCCTCCTAACCATGCTACTCTAAGTATGTAGCCATATGTGCTTAACACTTTCTGGGTTGGTTCACACTTCTTTGGATAGAATCTCAGCATTTACATTCTATTTACATTCTCAATTTGATTTCAGACTAGTTCTTACTTTTTCTTACCAAATTACAGTGTTATCTCTCATGTGCTGGGCTCCATGTAGATGGAACATTTCTTCAAGAAAAAGACTGTCATCTATATATTTTGTACCTATCTCAGATTTTAACAGGGTCTGTTACATCACAGCTGTTCCATAAATGTGCTCACCAGCTAATTATAGCTTTATAAGACATCACCTGGTGATACTGCTATTTTTATTAATAGTTGCTTTATAAATAGTTTTCAAGGTTATTTTTTCCCCGTATGTTATTGGTGTTCAACATAAAATTAACTCCTTCAGTAAACAATTTGAAACACAAAAGCTGCTTCAAAAACACCATAAGCATTGTTGATACTAATTGCTATTCAGTGCTACAGAGCAGATTTTGCCAACATTTTCTCATGACCCTTATCTTCAGGGGTTTGTAATTGAAACAGTATGTATACATTTATAAATTGAATACAATTTATAAATTGAAACAGTATGCATATTGAATTTTAGGATGCAAGAATTCACAATATTAAGCTTTTTTTGAAAACAGTGTTAGTGGTCCAGTATGAGTGTTGCAATTTGTTGTAGAAGAGCTGGGTGCTAGGTCATGTTGTGTTATGCCAGGGTGGAGGGGAGTGATCATTCTGCCATGCAGAGCAGCCCTCATTTGTGATCCATTAATCTTTTGCCTTTGGCCTTCTTGTGAGTGGATGAATTGCAGTACAAAAATGTGAACATTTTATAATGAGACTCAATTTGTTCTGAAAATGAAGACCATAAATGAATGTTTTTCTTCTTTTGATGGGACTTCAAGTTGAGACAAAAATAAATGCTAGGAATATCTAGAAGTTGGTCCTAGAAATTGAATATGATCACTAGCTCTTTTAATTAACATTTCTGTTAACATTGGGACCTATTCCTTATTCTCTCCACACGGAGGCTTCTTCTTTTGTCAGAGATGAATGTTCCCTCCTTTTTCATGCAAAAGATTAAAGAAGTCATATAAATATAAAACATTTGCTTGTCATTAACCAGAGTTTTAATATATCTTCTTGATAGACATCAAAACACATAAATTGCAGCATCAGAATTAGAATTCTGTAATACAACTAAAATGAAGTGGGCAGCTTTATTTTAAAGATGTAACAGTATTTAACATATTTCTATATTTTCATGTTAGATGAGGACTTGTGTGATGGGTTATGATCCTTTCCCAACAGAATCATTCTGTTTCTTTTCAAAGGAACCTACCCTTTCCTTCTTTTGGTGGGAACGACAAGAGTATCTGGTTGGAAGCCATAGCTATACAGAGGGGAAGAAGCTGTGTCCAGGCAAAGGAAAATGTAGCTAACTTTCTGTGATAATACCTTAGAATTGTAGTTCTGTAAAAGATATTAGAGGTGATCTGTACATAATCCTTCTGTTACAGGTAAAGAGAACGGATTTAGAGTGGGGTGGATTTGCACAAGGTCACATCACCCGGTGGCTGAGCAGGAACATAGGAAAGGTACTCTTTATCACCCCATAATGTTCACAACCCACACTCAGTACTCAGGCTGCTCTTCAGTAGTGGGGACTCCCACAGCCCCGCAGGGTATAAAGAAAGGACTCATGGGAGGAATTCCTACTTATGATGTTCCGTGACTGTATTAGGTCATTCTCACATTGTTACAAGAAATACCTGAAACTGAGTCATTTATTTAAAAAACTCGTTTAATTGGCTATAGTTCTGCAGGCTGTTCAGGAAGCATAGCATCTTCTGCTTTTGGGGAGCATCAGGAAGCTTCCAATCATGGCAGAAGGCAATGGGGGAGCAGTCATCTTACATGGCAGGAGCTAGGATCAAGAGAAAGAGAGAGGAAGGAGGTGCCACACATTTTTAAACCACCAGATTTCCTGAGAACTCACTAACATGAGAACAGCACCAAAGGGATGGTGCCAAACCATCCATAAGAAACCATTCCTATGATCTAGTCACCTACCATCAGCCCCCACCTTCAAACTGGGGATTACAATTTGACATGAGATTTGGGTGGGGACACCAATCCAAACCATATCAATGATCAACGGAAACGAAGGCATGCATCCTTAACTTTTAAAGATCTTTATGACTAGTTACAGTAAGGTCAAAAAAGCACTCATCAAGGAGCCTCATTCTCTTGCAGGATGTCTGCCAGCTCCTCTCCAGCCACCTCTTCTCACAGGGGGTGAGCCAGACCACATCTGCTAATCCAGGAGCACAGCTCAGGTGAGATTTCCCTAGAGGGAGAGGTGGAGCTACGTGCAATACTCATTCTAACATCACTGGATTTTGCTGATTAGTACCAAGTGGTCTTGGCATTGTATATAAAGGCAAAGTGGTTAAAAATTGAGATGTTTGCTATTTTAAAATCTGTGAAAATTACAAAAATAAGATGTGTTGGTTAAAAAATATTTAAATATCACTGAAGAAATGTCTTCCTATTCCAATTTTATTTCCTTGCTCTCTGGTACGCACTGGCATCAGAATGGTGAGGTTCCAGGCTCTTTTTCTATGTGTATGCAACTGAAATAATGAGGATTTTATTTTGTTTTTACAAAAATGAGCTGTGTTCTGCATACTTGCCTTTTATCCCCCCATAATCTTTCCTGATGGCACTCCTTATATATTCTCAGTTACACATGTTCCATAGTAAGGATATTCCACTATGTATTGTAACATATCTGTGTTGAAGGACATATAAGTTGCCTCTGGTATTTTACAAGTAATACAGAAATGAATATCCTTCTACACATATCCATATGAATATGTGTGAGCGCTTTCTTTTGCTAAATCTATAGAGGTTGAATTTTTGGTCAATGCATTCAGGCATTTAAAATTTGTCTAGAGACAGTTGATTTGTTTTGAGGATTTGATGTAAAGGTGAAAACCAAGGCAATGAGTTTAGATCTATACAAAAGTCTAAGTGTTCTAAGTACCAAAAATCTATGGTACAAAAATACTAAAATAATTGGATTCTTTATGCATTTTGACATTCATTCAAAGTGGCTTTCAGCCAGAGGTTCCCAGTGACAACCTTCAGACTTGATGATTTTCTAGAAGGACTTTTGGGACACAGAAAAGCTGTTACACTTACAGTTATTTATGACAATGAAAAGATACAGATTATGGGAGGAGGAGCCAAGATGGCCTCTATAGCTCCCAGCGTGAGCGACGCAGAAGACAGTGATTTCTGCACTTCCATCTGAGGTACCATGTTCATCTCACTAGGGAGTGCCAGACAGTGGGCACAGGTCAGTGGGTGAGTGCACCGTGCACCAGCCGAAGCAGGGGTGAGGCATTGCCTCACTTGGGAAGCGCAAGGGGTCAGGGAGTTCCCTTTCCAGGGGTGACAGAGGGCACCTGGAAAATCGGGCCACTCCCACCCGAATACTGTGCTTTTCCGACGGGCTTAGGAAACGGTGCCCCAGGAGATTATAGCCCGCACCTGGCTCAGAGGGTCCTATGCCCACGGAGTCTCGCTGATTGCTAGCACAGCAGTCTGAGATCAAACAGCAAGTCAGCAGCCAGGCTGGGGGAGGGGTGCCCGCCATTGCCCAGGCTCCCTTAGGTAAACAAAGCAGCCTGGAAGCTTGAACTGGGTGGAGCCCACCACAGCTCAAGGAGGCCTGCCTGCCTCTGTAGGCTCCACCTCTGGGGGCAGGGCACAGACAAACAAAAAGACAGCTGTAACCTCTGCAGACTTAAATGTCCCTGTCTGACAGCTTTGAAGAGAGCAGTGGTTCTCCCAGCATGCAGCTGGAGATCTGAGGGCAGACTGCCTCCTCAAGTGGGTCCCTGACCCCTGACCCCCGAGCAGCCTAACCAGGAGGCACCCCCCAGCAGGGGCAGACTGACACCTCACACGGCCGGCCAGGTACTCCAACAGTCCTGCAGCTGAGGGTCCTGTCTGTTAGAAGAAAAACTAACAGAAAGGACATCCACACCAAAAAACCATCTGTACATCACCATCATCAAAGACCAAAAGTAGATAAAACCACAAAGATGGGGAAAAACAGAGCAGAAATACTGGAAACTCTAAAAAGCAGAGCACCTCTCCTCCTCCAAAGGAACGCAGTTCCTCACCAGCAACGGAACAAAGCTGGACGGAGAATGACTTTGACGAGCTGAGAGAAGAAGGCTTCAGATGATCAAATTACTCCGAGCTACGGGAGGATATTCAAACCAAAGGCAAAGAAGTTGAAAACTTTGAAAAAAATTTAGAAGAATGTGTAACTAGAATAACCAATACAGAGAAGTGCTTAAAGGAGCTGATGGAGCTGAAAACCAAGGCTCGAGAACTACGTGAAGAATGCAGAAACCTCAGGAGCCGATGCGATCAAATGGAAGAAAAGGTATCAGCCCTGGAAGATGAAATGAGTAAAATGAAGTGAGAAGGGAAGTTTAGAGAAAAAAGAATAAAAAGAAACGAGCAAAGCCTCCAAGAAATATGGGACTATGTGAAAAGACCAAATCTATGTCTGATTGGTGTACCTGAAAGTGACGGGGAGAATGGAACCAAGTTGGAAAACACTCTGCAGGATATTATCCAGGAGAACTTCCCCAATCAAGCAAGGCAGGCCAACATTCAGATTCAGGAAATACAGAGAATGCCACAAAGATACTCCTCGAGAAGAGCAACTCCAAGACACATAATTGTCAGATTCACCAAAGTTGAAATGAAGGAAAAAATGTTAAGGGCAGCCAGAGAGAAAGGTCGGGTTACCCACAAAGGGAAGCCCATCAGACTAACAGCGGATCTCTCGGCAGAAACCCTACAAGCCAGAAGAGAGTGGGGGCCAATATTCAACATTCTTAAAGAAAAGGATTTTCAACCCAGAATTTCATATCCAGCCAAACTAAGCTTCATAAGTGAAGGAGAAATAAAATACTTTACAGACAAGCAAATGCTGAGAGATTTTGTCACCACCAGGCCTGCCCTAAAAGAGCTCCTGAAGGAAGCACTAAACATGGAAAGAAACAACCAGTACCAGCCACTGCAAAAACATGCCAAATTGTAAAGACCATCGATGCTAGAAAGAAACTGCATCAACTAAAGAGCAAAGTTACCAGCTAATATCATAATGACAGGATCAAATTCACACATAACAATATTAACTTTAAATGTAAATGGACTAAATGCTCCAATTAAAAGACACAGACTGGCAAATTGGATAAAGACTCAAGACCCATCAGTGTGCTGTATTCAGGAAACCCATCTCACGTGCAGAGACACACATAGGCTCAAAATAAAAGGATGGAGGAAGATCTACCAAGCAAATGGAAAACAAGAAAGGCAGGGGTTGCAATCCTAGTCTCTGATAAAACAGACTTTAAACCAACAAAGATCAAAAGAGACAAAGAAGGCCATTACATAATGGTAAAGGGATTAATTCAACAAGAAGAGCTAACTATCCTAAATATATATGCACCCAATACAGGAGCACCCAGATTCATAAAACAAGTCCTGAGTGACCTACAAAGAGACTTAGACTCCCACACATTAATAATGGGAGACTTTAACACCCCACTGTCAACATTAGACAGATCAACGAGACAGAAAGTTAAAAAGGATACCCAGGAATTGAACTCAGCTCTGCACCAAGCAGACCTAATAGACATCTACAGAACTCTCCACCCCAAATTAACAGAATATACATTTTTTTCAGCACCACACCACACCTATTCCAAAATTGACCACATAGTTGGAAGTAAAGCTCTCCTCAGTAAATGTAAAAGAACAGAAATGAAAACAAACTATCTCTCAGATCACAGTGCAATCAAGCTAGAACTCAGGATTAAGAATCTCACTCAAAACCGCTCAACTACCTGGAAACTGAACAACCTGCTCCTGAATGACTACTGGGTACATAACGAAATGAAGGCAGAAATAAAGATGTTCTTTGAAACCAACGAGAACCAAGACACAACATACCAGAATCTCTGGGATGCATTCAAAGCAGTGTGTAGAGGGAAATTTATAGCACTAAATGCCCACAAGAGAAAGCAGGAAAGATCCAAAATTGACACCCTAACATCACAATTAAAAGAACTAGAAAAGCAAGAGCAAACACATTCAAAAGCTAGCAGAAGGCAAGAAATAACTAAAATCAGAGCAGAACCAAAGGAAATAGAGACACAAAAAACCCTTCAAAAAATTAATGAATCCAGGAGCTGGTTTTTTTGAAAGGATCAACAAAATTGATAGACCGCTAGCAAGATTAATAAAGAAAAAAAGAGAGAAGAATCAAATAGATGCAATAAAAAATGATAAAGGGGATATCACCACCGATCCCACAGAAATACAAACTACCATCAGAGAATACGACAAACACCTCTACGCAAATAAACTAGAAAATCTAGAAGAAATGGATAAATTCCTCAACACATACACCCTCCCAAGACTAAACTAGGAAGAAGTTGAATCTCTGAATAGACCAATAACAGGAGCTGAAATTGTGGCAATAATCAATAGCTTACCAACCAAAAAAAGTCCAGGACCAGATGGGTTCACAGCCGAATTCTACCAGAGGTACAAGGAGGAACTGGTACCATTCCTTCTGAAACTATTCCAATCAATAGAAAAAGAGGGAATCCTCCCTAACTCATTTTATGAGGCCAGCATCATCTTGATACCAAAGCCTGGCAGAGACATAACAAAAAAAGAGAACTTTAGACCAATATCCTTGATGAACATTGATGCAAAAATCCTCAATAAAATACTGGCAAACAGAATCCAGCAGCACATCAAAAAGCTTATCCACCATGACCAAGTGGGCTTCATCCCTGGGATGCAAGGCTGGTTCAATATATATGCAAATCAATACATGTAATCCAGCATATAAACAGAACCAAAGACAAAAACCACATGATTATCTCAATAGATGCAGAAAAGGCCTTTGACAAAATTCAACAACCCTTCATGCTAAAAACTCTCAATAAATTAGGTATTGATGGGACGTATCTCAAAATAATAAGAGCTATTTATGACAAATCCACAGCCAATATCATACTGAATGGGCAAAAACTGGAAGCATTCCCTTTGAAAATGGGCACAAGAGAGGGATGCCCTCTCTCACCACTTCTATTCAACATAGTGTTGGAAGTTCTGGCCAGGGCAATTAGGCAGGAGAAGGAAATCAAGGGTATTCAATTAGGAAAAGAGGAAGTCAAATTGTACCTGTTTGCAGACGGCATGATTGTATATCTAGAAAACCCCATTGTCTCAGCCCAAAATCTCCTTAAGCTGATAAGCAACTTCAGCAAAGTCTCAGGATACAAAATCAATGTGCAAAAATCACGAGCATTCTTATACATCAATAACAGACAAACAGAGAGCCAAATGATGAGTGAACTCCCATTCACAATTGCTTCAAAGAGAATGAAATACCTAGGAATCCAACTTACAAGGGATGTGAAGGACCTCTTCAAGGAGAACTACAAACCACTGCTCAAGGAAATAAAAGAGGATACAAACAAATGGAAGAACATTCCATGCTCATGGGTAGGAAGAATCAATATTGTGAAAATGGCCATGCTTCCCAAGGTAATTTACAGATTCAACACCATCCCCATCAAGCTACCAATGACTTTCTTCACAGAATTGGAAAAAACTACTTTAAAGTTCATATGAAACCAAAAAAGAGCCCGCATCAACAAGTCAATCCTAAGCCAAAAGAACAAAGCTGGAGGCATCACACTACCTGACTTCAAACTATACTACAAGGCTACAGTAACCAAAACAGCATGGTACTGGTACCAAAACAGAGATATAGATCAATGGAACAGAACAGAGCCATCAGAAATAATGCCACATATCTACAACTATCTGATCTTTGACAAACCTGACAAAAACAAGCAATGGGGAAAGGATTCCCTATTTAATAAATGGTGCTGGGAAAACTGGCTAGCCATATGTAGAAAGCTGAAACTGGATCCCTTCCTTACACCATATACAAAAATCAATTCAAGATGGATTAAAGACTTAAATGTTAGACCTAAAACCATAAAAACCCTAGAAGAAAACCTAGGCATTACCATTCAGGACATAGGCATGGGCAAGGACTTCATGTCTAAAACACCAAAAGCAATGGCAACAAAAGCCAAAATTGACAAATGGGATCTAATTAAACTCAAGAGCTTCTGCACAGCAAAAGAAACTACCATCAGAGTGAACAGGCAACCTACAAAATGGGAGAAAATTTTCACAACCTACTCATCTGACAAAGGGTTAATATCCAGAATCTACAATGAACTCCAACAAATTTACAAGAAAAAAACAAACAACCCCATCAAAAAGTGGGCAAAGGACATGAACAGACACTTCTCAAAAGAAGACATTTATGCAGCCAAAAAACACATGAAAAAATGCTCACCATCACTGGCCATCAGAGAAATGCAAATCAAAACCACAGTGAGATACCATCTCACACCAGTTAGAATGGCAATCATTAAAAAGTCAGGTAACAACAGGTGCTGGAGAGGATGTGGAGAAATAGGAACACTTTTACACTGTTGGTGGGACTGTAAACTAGTTCAACCCTTGTGGAAGTCAGTGTGGCGATTCCTCAGGGATCTAGAACTAGAAATTCCATTTGACCCAGCCATCCCATTACTGGGTATATACCCAAAGGACTATAAATCATGCTGCTATAAAGACACATGCACACGTATGTTTATTGCCGCATTATTCACAATAGCAAAGACTTGGAACCAACCCAAATGTCCAACAATGATAGACTGGATTAAGAAAATGTGGCACATATACACCATGGAATACTATGCAGCCATAAAAAATGATAAGTTCATGTCCTTTGTAGGGACATGGGTGAAATTGGAAATCATCATTCTCAGTAAACTATCGCAAGAACAAAAAACCAAACACCGCATATTCTCACTCATAGGTGGGAATTGAACAATGAGAACACATGGACACAGGAAGGGGAACATCACACTTCGGGGACTGTTGTGGGGTGGGGGGAGTGGGGAGGGATGGCATTGGGAGATATACCTAATGCTAGATGACGAGTTAGTGGGTGCAGCGCACTAGCATGGCACATGTATACATATGTAACTTACCTGCACATTGCGCACATGTACCATAAAACCTAAAGTATAATAATAATAATAATAATAATAATAATAATAATAATAATAAAATATATATATAAAAAAATAAAAAGATACAGATTAATCCCAGCAAAGGTAAAAGGTATTCACCTTTTATCAGTTTGAGCAGATGGTTTATGTTAACAGTGTGGCTGTGTTGAATTCCTGTTTTCCTGTGCCTCAGGTTTTGGACCATGCTGGATCAGTTTAATCTCTTAGGGGTCAGACTCTAAGTAGTTAGTATCAGTCATATGGGTGCTGCATAACTATGAGCTGACCTCAAACATTATAAAGATAGAAATGGGGGGCACTGGCTGGGTGTGTTGCTCATGCCTGTAATGTCAGCACTTTGCGGGGGGGGGTGGGGTGGGGTGAGGTAGGCAGATCACCTGAGGTCAGGAGTTCGAGACCAGCCTAGGCAACATGGCGAATCCTTGTCTCTACTAAAAATACAAAAAAAAAAAAAAAAAAATTTAGCCAGGTTTAGTGGTTTGTGCCTGTAGTCCCAGCTATTTCGAAGGCTGAGACAGGAGAATTGCTTGAACCCAGGAGGCAGAGGTTGCAGTGAGCCAAGATGGTGCCATTGCACTCCAGCCTGGGCAACAGAGAGAGACTCTGTCTCAAAAAACAAACAAACAAACAAACAAACCCAAGAAATGCTTGACACCAAGGCTCAGGTAAGCTCCCCTGGTTGACATCACTTCCATGTGCACTTCCCATAAAATCAGGAGATAAAGGAGAAATCAGGCACAAGATTCCAGGTATCCTCTCCCAGCGGAGTCACAGGGATGCACTTAGTTCTCTCAGCAACAATGTGTGACAACACATGGGAAGCGATGTCAACCAGAGGAGCTTACCTGAGCCTTGGTGTCCAGCATTTTTAGCTTCACAGTGATTCAGGTGAGCTCACGGTTATGCAGCACCCATAGGACTGACATTAACTACTTAGTGTCCAGCTCCCAAGAGATCAAACAAATCCAGCATGGCCCAAGACCTCAGGCATAGGAAAACAGGCATTCACCACAAGTCACATTGTTAAAAACCATTTGGTCAAACTGATAACAGCCTGGCCCAAGGTCTCAGAAATATAAAAACACTCTTATTAGGCAGGATATTTCAGGGGTTCAGAGGTTGTCTCCTAGGAGCTGGTCAAGGAAGGGCCTCTATTTAGAATGTGTAGGACTTGATCAATCAGGCCTGAATTCACCCTTTACTGCACACTCTTCTTGTACTTTATTGGAGTGATTCTGTGATCTTAGAACATGATGTACTTGAAGAGGAATTATTAAGGTTACTTGGAGGATGTTTGATCATTTCTTTATTTTAGAACTTAGCAATTTCTATTGCTTCATAAAATGGAACCATAATGAACATGAGGGACCAGTGTCTAACCAGGACTGACAAAACTTGATATGAATCCCAGTCCTGAATTTGAGTCTGGAGAGACTTGTCATTCCAATAAAGGTCAGGGATTTGTACATGGGAGCAAAGTAAGACTTTCCAGAGAAAAATAGTCAATGATGTGAGTCTGAAGGAAGATGTCCTTTGGGTTATTTGTTCTTGGTCTGGTGAGGAAGAAGTGACATTAACAAATATTCAAGACCCAACATCAATTACTGTCTATTCAAAAAACAACAAACATTTGTTGTATACCTTCTACATGGAGGTGACACAATATCCAAGTGGGGACAGGACCAACAACTGGTAGAATTTCAAGGGATTGGGTGTTTAATAGTATAAAGCTTTGGCAATTACATCAATGAGCCAGTTCTAAGGAGAATGAAGTCCAAGGGCCAGAATATAATTTCTTGTCTAGATTGAGATAGCAGGCAGACAATTAAAAAATTGTAACTTGCCACTGCACTCCATCCTGGGTGACAGAGCAAGACTCCGTCTCAAAAAAAAAAAAAAAAAAAAAAAAAAAGAGAAAGAGTTACAATTTTTGTTTTTGTTTTTGTTTTTGTTTTGTTTTTGAGGTGGAGTCTTGCACTGTCACCTTGGCTGGAGTGCAGTGGGCCATCTCGGCTCACTGCAACCTCTGCCTCCCAGGTTCAAGTGATTCTCCTGCTTCAGCCTCCCAAGTAGCTGGGATTACAGGTACCTGCCACCTCACCCAGCTAATTTTTGTATTTTTAGTAGAGATGGGGTTTCACAATGTTGGCCAAGCTCATCTCATACTCCTGACCTCAGGTGATCCACCCCCGTCGGTCTCCTAAAGTGCTGGGATTACATACAGGCATGAGCCACTGTGCCTGGCCATAACTTTGTCTCTTAAAGGGAGAACCAAGAATCTAGTGATAAGGTGCTGGACCATAAATTAGGAACTCACTTAAAGAATAAAAAGTCTACAGAGAAGGGCTTCAGTCATAGGGAACCTGGGTCTCAAGGGAGGACATCAATTGCTGACAAAATGAAGTTTTCTGTCAGGGTGGCACCAGAAGTAATGCTTGAGGCTAGACCGATATTCCTTGTGTACAACAAAGATTGGTCTTAGAGTCTGGGAGGGACTTACTGGCTTCATTTATACAAATTGGGGCTATTGATGGGCTGGATGTGAAGGGGTTTATACCATTCTTGCACCCATGGGTGGTGACTTTGCTTTGGTTTTGTTAGAAAGAAATGAATGTTTTATGTATTAAGTGACTAGAAATTCAATAGAAGATAGAAAAATGTAGGTCTGGTTGAGTTATGTCAGGAGAGATGTGGGTGGTGTGAGTAGAGGGGTGATAATTCAAAAAACATGCAGGAAAGAGTTTCCTCGAGTGTGGTGATTATAAGGGGCTGATTAAAGAGATAGAGACCTCAACCAGTGGGCAGCAGGCAATGCCAATTCTATTCTTGTCTATTCTCCAAAAGACCTATTCTTTCTATTATGGGTCGGATTGTGTCTCCCTATAAATTCTGACCCAAGCCTCCCAAAAAGAGATGTTGGAGTCCTAACCTCTAGTACTGCAGAACATGACCTTATTTGGCAATAAGGTCTGTGATCAGTTTAAAATGAGGTCATGAGGGTGGGCCCTAATGCAATATGATTGGTGTCTTTATAAGAAGGGGAAATTTGGACATGGAGAGAGAGACACACACGCAGAAAGAAGGTGATGTGAAGACACACGGGGAAAGATAGCCCTCCACAAGCCAAGGAGAGAGGTCAGGAACAGATCTTTCCTCATAGCCCAAGGAAAGAATGAACCCAGCCAACACCATCGTTTTGGATTTTTGGCTTCCAGAACTGTGGGACAATAATATTTCTGTTGTTGAAGACACCTGTCTATGGTACTTTGTTATAGCAGTGCTCCAAATGAACACACGCCTCACACCTGCCTCCTTTGCTGTTTCTCATCCCTGCCCTCTCACTCCAGGGGCACAGGCCTTTCTTTTTTTTTTTTAATGGTATGAAATTAGTTTTTATTTTTAACTAAAAATAAATACTTAACATCTTTCCAAAATCAAAACTAAAAATGAACACTTAGGAAAAAGGGTGGAAACATATTTTTCCTTCACTGGGGAAACCAGTAAGGCAGACGTCCTAACGGAGCTTGTTTTTTTTTTCCACAGGACTAGTCAATGCAGATGGAATCTCTCTCTAGCCTTTTCTCTATTTCAGTTTTTTTAAATTATACTTTAAGTTTTAGGGTACATGTGCACAGCGTGCAGGTTAGTTACATATGTATACATGTGCCATGTTGGTGTGCTGACCCAGTAACTTGTCATTTAACATTAGGTATATCTCCAAATGATATCCCTCCCCCCTCCCCCTACCCCACAACAGGCCTCAGTGTGTGATGTTCCCCTTCCTGTGTCCAAGTGTTCTCATTGTTCAATTCCCACCTATGAGTGAGAACATGCGGTGTTTGGTTTTTTGTCCTTGCGATAGTTTGCTGAGAATGATGGTTTCCAGCTTCATCCATGTCCCTACAAAAGACATGAACTCATCCTTTTTTATGGCTGCATAGTATTCCATTGTGTATATGTGCCACATTTTCTTAATCCAGTCTATCATTGTTCGACATTTGGGTTGGTTCCAAGTCTTTGCTATTGTGAACAGTGCCACAATAAACATACGTGTGCATGTGCCTTTATAGCAGCATGATTTATAATCCTTTGGGTATATACCCAGTAATGGGATGGCTGGGTCAAATGGTACTTCTAGTTCTAGGTCCTCGAGGAATCGCCACACTGTCTTTCACAATGGTTGAACTAGTTTACAGTCCCTCAAACAGCGTAAAATTTTTCCTATTTCTCCACCTCCTCTCCAGCAACTATTGTTTCCTGACTTTTTAATGATCGCCATTCTATCTGGTGTGAGATGGTATCTCATTGTGGTTTTGATTTGCATTTCTCTGATGGCCAGTGATGATGAGCATTTTTTCATGTGTCTGTTGGCTGCATAAATGTCTTCTTTTGAGAAGTGTCTGTTCATATCCTTCGCCCAATTGTTGATGAGCTTGTTTGTTTTTTTCTTGTAAATTTGTTTGACTTCTTTGTAGATTCTGCATATTAGCCCTTTGTCAGATGAGTAGATTGCGAAAATTTTCTCCCATTCTGTAGGTTGCCTGTTCACTCTGATGGTAGTTTCTTTTGCCGTGCAGAAGCTCTTTAGTTTAATTAGATCCCATTTGTCAATTTTGGCTTTTGTTGCCATTGCTTTTGGTGTTTTAGACATGAAGTCCTTGCCCATGCCTATGTCCTGAATGGTATTGCCTAGGTTTTCTTCTGGGGTTTTTATGGTTTTAGGTCTAACATTTAAGTCTTTAATCTATCTTGAATTAATTTTTATATAAGGTGTAAGGAAGGGATCCAGTTTCAGTTTTCTACATATGGCTAGCCAGTTTTCCCAGCACCATTTATTAAATAGGGAATCCTTTCCCCATTGCTTGTTTTTGTCAGGTTTGTCAAAGATCAGATGGTTGTAGATGTGTGGCATTATTTCTGAGGGCTCTGTTCTGTTCCGTTGGTCTATATCTCTGTTTTGGTACCAGTACCATGCTATTTTGGTTACTGTAGCCTTGTAGTATAGTTTGTCAGGCAGCGTGATGCCTCCAGCTTTGTTCTTTTGGCTTAGGATTGACTTGGCGATGCAGGCTCTTTTTTGGTTCCATATGAACTTTAAAGTAGTTTTTTCCAATTCTGTGAAGAAAGTCATTGGTAGCTTGATGGGGATGGCATTGAATCTATAAATTACCTTGGGCAGTATGGCCATTTTCATGATATTGATTCTTCCTACCCATGAGCATGGAATGTTCTTCCATTTGTTTGTATCCTCTTTTATTTCGTTGAGCAGTGGTTTGTATTTCTCCTTGAAGAGGTCCTTCATGTCCCTTGTAAGTTGGATTCCTAGGTATTTTATTCTCTTTGAAGCAATTGTGAATGGGAGTTCACTCATGATTTGGCTCTCTGTTTGTCTGTTATTGGTGTATAAGAATGCTTGTGATTTTTGCACATTGATTTTGTATCCTGAGACTTTGCTGAAGTTGCTTATCAGCCTAAGGAGAGTTTGGTCTGAGACAATGGGGTTTTCTAGATATACAATCATGTCATCTACAAACAGGGACAATTTGACTTCCTCTTTTCCTAATTGAATACCCTTCATTTCCTTCTCCTGCCTGATTGCCCTGGCCAGAACTTCCAACACTATGTTGGATAGGAGTGGTGAGACAGGGCATCCCTGTCTTGTGCCAGTTTTCAAAGGGAATGCTTCCAGTTTTTGCCCATTCAGTATGATATTGGCTGTGGGTTTGTCATAGATAGCTCTTTTTATTTTGAGATACGTCCCATCAATACCTAATTTATTGAGAGTTTTTAGCATGAAGGTAGTTGAATTTTGTCAAAGGCCTTTTCGGCATCTATTGAGATAATCATGTGGTTTTTGTCTTTGGTTCTGTTTATATGCTGGATTATGTTTATTGATTTGCATATGTTGAACCAACCTTGCATCCCAGGGATGAAGCCCACTTGATCATGGTGGATAAGCTTTTTGATGTGCTGCTGGATTCTGTTTGCCAGTATTTTATTGAGGATTTTTGCATTGATGTTCATCAGGGATATTGGTCTAAAATTCTCTTTTTTTGTTGTGTCTCTGCCAGGCTTTGGTATCAGAATGATGCTGGCCTCACAAAATGAGTTAGGGAGGATTCTCTCTTTTTCTATTGATTGCAATAGTTTCAGAAGGAATGGTACCAGCTCCTCCTTGTACCTCTGGTAGAATTCGGCTATGAATCCGTCTGGTCCTGGACTTTTTTTGGTTGGTAAGCTATTAATTAGTGCCTCAATTTCAGAGCCTGTTATTGGTCTATTCAGAGATTCAACTTCTTCCTGGTTTAGTCTTGGGAGGGTGTATGTGTCGAGGAATTCATCAATTTCTTCTAGATTTTCTAGTTTATTTGCGTAGAGGTGTTTGTAGTATTCTCTGATGGTAGTTTGTATTTCTGTGGGATTGGTGGTGATATCCCCTTTATCTTTTTTGTTGCGTCTATTTGATTTTTCTCTCTTTTCTTCTTTATTAGTCTTGCTAGCGGTCCATCAATTTTGTTGATCTTTTCAAAAAACCAGCTCCTGGATTCATGGATTTTTTGGAGGTTTTTGTGTCTCTATTTCCTTCAGTTTTTCTCTGATCTTAGTTATTTCTTGCCTTCTACTAGTTTTTGAGTGTGTTTGCTCTTGCTTCTCTAGTTCTTTTAATTGTGATGTTAGGGTGTCAATTTTAGATCTTTCCTGCTTTCTCTTGTGGGCATTTAGTGCTGTAAATTTCCCTCTACACACTGCTTTGAATGTGTCCCAGAGATTCTGGTATGTTGTGTCTTTGTTCTCGTTTGTTTCAAAGAACATCTTTATTTTTTTTATTTTTTATTTTTTTATTAGAACATTTTTATTGTTTTAAAAATCAAGCACTGGAATTGTTTTAAGAGCTTGTAGCAAAAAACATCAAGTACTGCATGAAAATATGAAGGCAGATAAATTAAATTAAATCAAATTGCAATCTCCAGAATTAGCTAGTTCGGACACTGGGTCAAAATCATTACAAATATCTTTCTATTCATTATGAAATAAGTGGATAGACTAGTAGATAGCCAGAAAGAGAGATAATTTTACAGAAATAAATTTTACAATGATGAGCTTATACTATATGTGCTATTCAAGTTTTTAAAGTATTAGATTTTATTTTACTAGACTACGATAAAATAAAGGGAAGGAGAACAAGAAAGAGGTGAATCTTTAGTTAATAATTTCTCTAACTGAAAAGATATTCGCTCCTGAAAGGTTCCTTCAGGGTTAAGCTAAAAGAATTTCGAAAACAACACCAGTTTGGAACCACAATTATTTTTAATGACGTTTAAAAATTTATGCAAAAAACAGGAAATTCCTTGCTTTGGAAGATGAAATTTCAGGAGGATAAGCTCCTTGTACTTTCTGCCACACTCTCCTCTGCCTTCCAATGTTTTCACATACATTTAGTCATTACAGTATGACATATGTAAAAGTATAGAAATTATAAGTATATTGCTCTATGAAATTGCACAGTGAACATACCTATGTAATGACCACTCAAATTAAAAGTTAGTATAATGCATAATTCCCTACAAGTCCCCTTTGTTTCCCTTCACAGTTCTCAGTTATCTTGATCCCTCTCCCACAAAAGTAACTACTATCCTTACCTCCAATGGCCTTTTTTGGTCTGATTTTAAATTTATGTAAGTAGAATCATACGATATGCAGTCTTTTGTGCTTAGCTCCTTTAGCTCAACATAATTTTCCCATGTTTTATTTATGCTCTTGGATATGGTAGTTATTCAGTCATTGTATTGCTACAATGTATTCCATCATATGAATGTAGGAAAATTCATTTATTAATTCTACTCATTGTGTCTGCAATATTATATATTGTGCTGTATGAATAATCTTGCACATATTTTTTGGTGATAATTATACTCATGTGTGGATTTCCCTAAGTATTTACCTGTATGTGGAACTACTAGATCGTAGGACATTGCATACATCCAGCTTTCTTATATGCTACTGAAGTGGCATATAAGTCTCAAAATGGCCATATAAATTTACACTCCAATCAGCTGTGTATCACAGTTTCTGTTTCTCCACATTCACTAAAATTTGGCTTTTTTTTCCCTTTTAGCCACTCATGTTGACACGCAGTGGCAATGTCAAAGAACATCTTTATTTCTGCCTTCATTTCGTTATGTACCCAGTAGTCATTCAGGAGCAGGTTGTTCAGTTTCCATGTAGTTGAGCGGTTTTGAGTGAGTTTCTTAATCCTGAGTTCTAGTTTGATTGCACTGTGGTCTGAGAGACATTTTGTTATAATTTCTGTTCTTTTACATTTGCTGAGGAGTGCTTTACTTCCAACTTTGTGGTCAATTTTGGAATAAGTGTGATGTGGTGCTGAGAAGAATGTATATTCTGTTGATTTGGGGTGGAGAGTTCTGTAGATGTCTATTAGGTCCGCTTGGTGCAGAGGTGAGTTCAGTTCCTGTTTATCCTTGTTAACTTTCTGTCTCGTTGATCTGTCTAATGTTGACAGCAGGGTGTTAAAGTCTCCCATTATTATTGTATGGGAGTCTAAGTCTTTTTGTAGGTCACTCAGGACTTGCTTTATGAATCTGGGTGCTCCTGTTTTGGGTGCATATATATTTAGAATAGTTAGCTCTTCTTGTTGAATTGATCCCTTTACCATTATGTAATGGCCTTGTCTCTTTTGATCTTTGTTGGTTTAAAGTCTGTTTTATCGGAGACTAGGATTGCAACTCCTGCCTTTTTTTGATTTCCATTTGCTTGGTAGATCTTCCTCCATCCCTTTATTTTGAGCCTATGTGTGTCTCTGCACGTGGGATGGGTTTCCTGAATACAGCACACTGATGGGTCTTGCCTCTTTATCCAATTTGCCAGTCTGTGTCTTTTAGTTGGAGCATTTAGCCCATTTACATTTAAGGTTAATATTGTTATGTGTGAATTTGGTCCTGTCATTATGATGTTAGCTGGTTATTTTGCTCATTAGTTGATGCAGTTTCTTCCTAGTCTCCTTGGTCTTTACAATTTGGCATGTTTTTTCAATGGCTGGTACCTGTTGTTTCTTTCCATGTTTAGTGCTTCCTTCAGGAGCTCTTTTAGGGCAGGCCTGGTGGTGACAAAATCTCTCAGCATTTGCTTTTCTGTAAAGGATTTTATTTCTCCTTCACTTATGAAGCTTAGTTTGGCTGGATATGAAATTCTGGGCTGAAAATTCTTTTCTTTAAGAATGTTGAATATTGGCCCCCACTCTCTTCTGGCTTGTAGAGTTTCTGCCGAGAGATCTGCTGTTAGTCTGATGGGCTTCCTTTTGTGGGTAACCCGACCTTTCTCTCTGGCTGCCCTTAACATTTTTTCCTTCATTTCAACTTTGGTGAATCTGACAATTATGTGGAGTTGCTCTTCTTGAGGAGTATCTTTGTGGTGTTCTCTGTATTTCCTGAATTTGAATGTTGGCCTGCCTTGCTAGATTGGGGAAGTTCTCCTTGATAATATCCTGCAGAGTGTTTTCCAAGTTGGTTCCATTCTCCCCGTCTCTTTCAGGTACACCAATCAGATGTAGATTTGGTCTTTTCACATAGTCCCATATTTCTTGGAGGCATTGTTGATGTCTTTTTATTCTTTTTTCTCTAAACTTCTCTTCTCGCTTCATTTCATTTATTTGATCTTCCGTCACTGATACCCTTTCTTCCAGTTGATCGAATCGGCTACTGAGGCTTGTGCATTCATCACGTAGTTCTTGTGCCTTGGTTTTCAGCTCCATCAGGTCCTTTAAGGACTTCTCTGCATTGGTATTCTATTTAGCCATTCTTCTAATTTTTTTCCAGGTCTTTAACTTCTTTGCCATGGGTTTGAGCTTCCTCCTTTAGCTCAGAGAAGTCTGATCGTCTGAAGCCTTCTGCTCTCAATTCTCAAAGTCATTCTCCGTCCAGCTTTGTTCCATTGCTGGTGAGGAGCTGTGTTCCTTTGGAGCAGGAGAGGCACTCTGATTTTTAGAGTTTCCAGTTTTTCTGCTCTGTTTTTTCCCCATCTTTGTGGTTTTATCTACCTTTGGTCTTTGATGATGGTGACGTACAGATGGGGTTTTGGTGTGGATGTCCTTTCTCTTTGTTAGTTTTTCTTCTAACAGTCAGGACCCTCAGCTACAGGTCTGTTGGAGTTTGCTGGAGGTCCACTCCAGACCCTTTTTGCCTGGGTGTCAGCAGTGGAGGCTGAAGAACAGCGGATATTGGTGAACAGCAAATATTGCTGCCTGATCATTCCTCTGGAAGTTTTGTCTCAGAGGAGTACCCAGCCGTGTGAGGTGTCAGTCTGCCCCTACTGGGGGATGCCTCCCAGTTAGGCTACTCAGGGGTCAGGGACCCACTTCAGGAGGCAGTCTGTCCGTCCTCAGATCTCCAGCTGAGTGCTGGGAGAACCACTAGTCTCTTCAATGCTGTCAGACAGGGACATTTAAGTCTGCAGAGGATTCTGCTGCCTTTTGTTTGGCAATGCCTTGCCCCCAGAGGTGGAGTCTACAGAGACAGGCAGGCTTCCTTGGTTTGCAGTGGGCTCCACCCAGTTCAAGCTTCCTGGCTACTTTGTTTACCTACTCAAGCCTCCGCAATGGGAGGCGCCCCTCCCCTAGCCTTGCTGCTGCCTTGCAGTTTGATCTCAGACTGCTGTGCTAGCAATGAGTGAGGCTCTATGGGCATAGCACCCTCCAAGCCAGGCATGGGATATAATCTCCTGGTGTGCCATTTGCTAAGACTATTGGAAAAGCTCAGTATTAGGGTGGGAGTGACCTGATTTTCCAGGTGCCATCTGTCACCCCTTTCTTTGGCTAGAAAAGGGAATTCCCTGACCCCCTGCCCTTCCCAGGTGAGGCAATGCCTCACCCTGCTTCGGCTCACGCTTGGTGTACTGCACCCACTGTCCTGCACCCACTCTCTGACACTCCCCAGTGAGATGAACCCGGTACCTCAGTTGGAAATGCAGAAATCACCCATCTTCTGCATCGCTCATGCTGGGAGCTGTAGACTGGAGCTGTTCCTATTTGGCCATCTTGGCTCCACCCTCTCTATGTCAGTTTTATCTGCCTGGCAAGAAGAAACAAAAACAACCCCAAAACAACGCCTCCCCACAAACACAGCACAAAACAAGGGACTTGAAAAGTTGGAGAAAACCTTTTAACACGTTTCTGTAAAATCCTTTCTGGGGAGGTTTATTACAGGTACTACCCATCAGCAACTTAGCCGGCCAGGTGAGTTGATGCAGAAGCGCTTCGGGTGAATTTATACCAGAGCCATCAGGTGTGACTTGGCCACCTCTCCCAATTACCACAAGGAGGTCTTAAAATTGAATTTCAGTTTCAGCAGATACTTCAGATTTACCTGAGCAATATCATAGACAATGTACTCGTTATATAGTAGACAGGTGTCATTCACACCAGATGAAATCCCAGTCCCAAGAGGAACCTCTGCACCATCCAGAGTAATACTAGCTGAAGGGTCAGGGGTAGTTTTGCCCAAACCTTTGACACTGTACTTGCCCTTGGGTAACTTGCTGATATGTGAAGCGTGCTTCAGTTCATACATGTTTCCAAGGGCAACTTCTCCCAACAGGTTTAAGCCTGTTGGGCCTCCCTGAGCTGTATGGCAGTAGTTGGCACTCTTGGAGACCATGTCAGTGAAACAGATCCCTTTACCAAACATGTAGCCCATCATGGGCACTTTAGGCAAGGCTATCCAAAGACCCTGGGACAGGATCCCAGTGAAACTGGTGGTCGTGGACCCAGGGCATGGGCCTTTCTATCTTTTGCTCTTGGTTTATATTTTCTTATCCATCAGTTCTTCTTTAAAATAAATGTATTTGAGTCAAAACAATAGAACAATAAAATATACTAAGTAAATAATTGTATAGATGTCAGGTAGAATGTAGCCTAGAGATCAGTGAAGAAAAAAATAAAGAATACAATAGGACAAAGACCTGATTGGGATAATAAAAAGAGGGAGAGAGAATTGATTTTAAAATCTTTCCTGGGAAAGTTTCAAATCTGTCTTTAATGGAGTAATTGACTAAAATAATACTCTATTATATGAATATTATATTACTGATCAGTTTTGATATGTAGTAATTTTATTTTTGTTTTTGTCAATCTAAAATAATCTAACTAGTTCTTCTTCTTATTCATCATAGTTTTTGCTTTATATAGTTGGCTTATACAAATTTATGGTGCTTTGTTTTGTCAACACAAATTTCTGTCTTTTTGCTACTTAAGTCTTTGCCTGTAATTGACATGTGTCCCTGGCTTAATTTTTGTTTCTGTATACCTGACAAATATGTCACCATCCTCTTGTTTTTGGCATGAAGTACTCCCAATTTAATTCTATCGTCTGGTGGGCATTCATGTGGTGTGGCATTGCCTTGTGGAGGTAGGATCTTATTGTACTTCTACTGCCTCTGACTCTGTAACTCACTGTGGTGCATGAAAAATTATAATCCACAGCATCTTCTTCATCCAGGACTCTTTCTTTCTTTACTTCCCTTCAAGGTTTTACACAAAGGATTGTATATCTCAGGATGAAATACTGTCTCATGCTCCTTTTCCCGCCTTCCTAGTTAGTTGTTTCTGTGAAGTGAAGTTGCAGTCACCTGGTATATGCAGAAAGTGATGTGGCACTACTCAAGCAGTCTGGGGAGTGATGTCTCAGAATGAATTACCATTATGGGAGAGGGACATGCTCAGTTTCCCATTAGTGCAAACTTGGAACTTCTGATCTGAGGGCAAACAGTAAGTATAATGGACATCACTTTGGCCATCCCATATGTATTCTTACTTTTTCTGGTAATAAATTCATTTTTTTTTCTTCAGAGAACTACCCCTTCTCTATTCTCCAGGGCTATATGGGGTGGGAATAGGGAAGCAACAATTTTATTAGAGCACATTTTCCCAAAGTGATGCCTTCTTAGAAAATCAGATCTATAAGAAGGTGGCCAAGGCACAGTTTTTTACATCTTACTCTCCCTGATGGTAGAAATCTGGCAGTGAGTGATGCTGTTCCACTCAGTTCCTGTGGTTTCAAAGGGGCCTCTCTCGGCTCCAGAAAGACGCAGGTGGCTCTGGCATGGCCATTCAGAGCATTGCATGCCCCTTCCCCGGGTCACAGTGATTCATTCAAAGATGGGATGTGTCCCAGGCAGAGCCAATAAGACATAAAGGGCTATGGCATGGAGCCTGAGATCCATTCAGTTTAACCAACCCAAGAAAAGACAGTCAAAATATGAAGAGGAGCTATCTTAATAATACTGTTTAAACTCCTAGGTTAAGCTCTGCCTGAACTTTTATACTCATTTTAATTGGATTTCTATCATCCAGCTACATTGTTGAATCGGAAACAAAGGATCACTGGCTAAAAAAGAGGCAGAAGGATATATTATTTCTCTGCCTTCTTTTAGTCATCTTGTTACCTGTGCTTCTGGTATCAAAGCATATATGGGCCACCAGTTATTTTTCATTCCTAAATTAATAGCTTTACAGTTGAAATTCCTTGCACATTTTTATAATACAATAACAGCCCACGTTTTCTCTTTCTGGTCCTTGTAAATGATAGGAGGTTGAATGAGAGTTAATGAAGGATTCTTTATCAGATGCACTTTAAACTGGAATGGTGACGCCGATGGTTGAGCTTTATTATATTCTCATTTGACAATCTTTCCCAGTCATTTCGCGTTGATTCCTTATTAATCATGCTTTTTAGTTCAGCTGCTTGTAGCAGCACATCCAGGTGAGTGTAGCTTAAACTAATTATGTGCTTTTGTTTTCTCATGTAGTGAGGAATTGAAAGCGGGCAGTGTAAGGTTGGCAGGATTGTTCTACGATGACACAGGGACCTGGCTTCATCTATCATACTTCTCAAATATCAAATATTCTTTCAAAGAACTTTCTTGGAAGCCCTATCCAGTGACTTCCACTTATTTCCCCTTGGCTCCAATTGTCACATGGCTGCCCCTAGCTGCAAAGGAGGCTGGAAAGTATAATTTCTTAGTCGTGTCTGTGGTTGCTCCAACTAATAACGGTGTTCTTACAGTAAGAAAGAAGGAGAGGATGAGAGAATGAGTATTGGCTAGATGGCTGACAGTCTCACCTATAAGGAGAATAGGCATTAGATAGAAAACTGCAAGTCTCATCCATGGACTTCCTTTTTTTTTTTTTTCTTTTTTGAGATGGAGTCTCACTCTGTTGCCCAGGTTGGAGTACAGTGGTGTGATCTCAGCTCACTGCAACCTCTGCCTCCCGGATTCAAGCAATTCTTCGGCCTTAGCCTCCCCAGCAGCTGGTATTACAGGCTCCCGCCACCATGCCTGGCTAATTTTTGTATTTTTTTTTTTTTTTTGGGGATTATTTTTTTTTATTTTTTCTTTTATTATTATTATTATTATTATTATTATTATTATACTTTAGGTTTTATGGTACATGTGCGCAATGTGCAGGTAAGTTACATATGTATACATGTGCCATGCTGGTGCGCTGCACCCACTAACTCATCATCTAGCATTAGGTATATCTCCCAATGCTATCCCTCCCCCCTCCCCCCACCCCACAACAGTCCCCAGAGTGTGATGTTCCCCTTCCTGTGTCCATGTGTTCTCATTGTTCAATTCCCACCTATGAGTGAGAATATGCGGTGTTTGGTTTTTTGTTCTTGCGATAGTTTACTGAGAATGATGATTTCCAATTTCATCCATGTCCCTACAAAGGACGTGAACTCATCATTTTCTATGGCTGCATAGTATTCCATGGTGTATATGTGCCACATTTTCTTAATCCAGTCTATCATTGTTGGACATTTGGGTTGGTTCCAAGTCTTTGCGATTGTGAATAATGCGGCAATAAACATACGTGTGCATGTGTCTTTATAGCAGCATGATTTATAGTCCTTTGGGTATATACCCAGTAATGGGATGGCTGGGTCAAATGGAATTTCTAGTTCTAGATCCCTGAGGAATCGCCACACTGACTTCCACAAGGGTTGAACTAGTTTACAGTCCCACCAACAGTGTAAAAGTGTTCCTATTTCTCCACATCCTCTCCAGCACCTGTTGTTTCCTGACTTTTTAATGATTGCCATTCTAACTGGTGTGAGATGGCATCTTGTTGTGGTTTTGATTTGCATTTCTCTGATGGCCAGTGATGGTGAGCATTTTTTCATGTGTTTTTTGGCTGCATAAATGTCTTCTTTTGAGAAGTGTCTGTTCATGTCCTTCGCCCACTTTTTGATGGGGTTGTTTGTTTTTTTCTTGTACATTTGTTGGAGTTCATTGTAGATTCTGGATATTAGCCCTTTGTCAGATGAGTAGGTTGCGAAAATTTTCTCCCATTTTGTAGGTTGCCTGTTCACTCTGATGGTAGTTTCTTTTGCTGTGCAGAAGCTCTTGAGTTTAATTAGATCCCATTTGTCAATTTTGGCTTTTGTTGCCATTGCTTTTGGTGTTTTAGACATGAAGTCCTTGCCCATGCCTATGTCCTGAATGGTAATGCCTAGGTTTTCTTCTAGGGTTTTTATGGTTTTAGGTCTAACATTTAAGTCTTTAATCCATCTTGAATTGATTTTTGTATAAGGTGTAAGGAAGGGATCCAGTTTCAGCTTTCTACATATGGCTAGCCAGTTTTCCCAGCACCATTTATTAAATAGGGAATACTTTCCCCATTTCTTGTTTTTGTCAGGTTTGTCAAAGATCAGATAGTTGTAGATATGTGGCATTATTTCTGACGGCTCTGTTCTGTTCCATTGATCTATATCTCTGTTTTGGTACCAGTACCATGCTGTTTTGGTTACTGTAGCCTTGTAGTATAGTTTGAAGTCAGGTAGTGTGATGCCTCCAGCTTTGTTCTTTTGGCTTAGGATTGACTTGGCGATGCGGGCTCTTTTTTGGTTCCATATGAACTTTAAAGTAGTTTTTTCCAATTCTGTGAAGAAAGTCATTGGTAGCTTGATGGGGATGGCATTGAATCTGTAAATTACCTTGGGAAGGATGGCCATTTTCATGATATTGATTCTTCCTACCCATGAGCATGGAATGTTCTTCCATTTGTTTGTATCCTCTTTTATTTCCTTGAGCAGTGGTTTGTAGTTCTCCTTGAAGAGGTCTTTCACATCCCTTGTAAGTTGGATTCCTAGGTATTTTATTCTCTTTGAAGCAATTGTGAATGGGAGTTCACTCATCATTTGGCTCTCTGTTTGTCTGTTATTGATGTATAAGAATGCTTGTGATTTTTGCACATTGATTTTGTATCCTGAGACTTTGCTGAAGTTGCTTATCAGCTTAAGGAGATTTTGGGCTGAGACAATGGGGTTTTCTAGATATACTATCATGTCATCTGCAAACAGGGACAATTTGACTTCCTCTTTTCCTAATTGAATACCCTTGATTTCCTTCTCCTGCCTAATTGCCCTGGCCAGAACTTCCAACACTATGTTGAATAGAAGTGGTGAGAGAGGGCATCCCTGTCTTGTGCCAGTTTTCAAAGGGAATGCTTCCAGTTTTTGCCCATTCAGTATGATATTGGCTGTGGGTTTGTCATAAATAGCTCTTATTATTTTGAGATACGTCCCATCAATTCCTAATTTATTGAGAATTTTAGCATGAAGGGTTGTTGAATTTTGTCAAAGGACTTTTCTGCATCTATTGAGATAATCATGTGGTTTTTGTCTTTGGTTCTGTTTATATGCTGGATTACATTTATTGATTTGCATATATTGAACCAGCCTTGCATCCCAGGGATGAAGCCCACTTGATCATGGTGGATAAGCTTTTTGATGTGCTGCTGGATTCTGTTTGCCAGTATTTTATTGAGGATTTTTGCATCAATGTTCATCAAGGATATTGGTCTAAAATTCTCTTTTTTTGTTGTGTCTCTGCCAGGCTTTGGTATCAGGATGATGCTGGCCTCATAAAATGAGTTAGGGAGGATTCCCTCTTTTTCTATTGATTGGAATAGTTTCAGAAAGAATGCTACCAGCTCCTCCTTGTACCTCTGGTAGAATTCGGCTGTGAATCCATCTGGACCTGGACTTTTTTTGGTTGGTAAGCTATTGATTATTGCCACAATTTCAGCTCCTGTTATTGGTCTATTCAGAGATTCAACTTCTTCCTGGTTTAGTCTTGGGAGGGTGTATGTGTTGAGGAATTTATCCATTTCTTCTAGATTTTCTAGTTTATTTGCATAGAGGTGTTTGTAATATTCTCTGATGGTAGTTTGTATTTCTGTGGGATCGGTGGTGATATCCCCTTTATCATTTTTTATTGCATCTATTTGATTCTTCTCTCTTTTTTTCTTTATTAATCTTGCTAGCGGTCTATCAATTTTGTTGATCCTTTCAAAAAACCAGCTCCTGGATTCATTTATTTTTTGAAGGGTTTTTTGTGTCTCTATTTCCTTCAGTTCTGCTCTGATTTTAGTTATTTCTTGCCTTCTGCTAGCTTTTGAATGTGTTTGCTCTTGCTTTTCTAGTTCTTTTAATTGTGATGTTAGGGTTTCAATTTTGGATCTTTCCTGCTTTCTCTTGTGGGCATTTAGTGCTATAAATTTCCCTCTACACACTGCTTTGAATGCATCCCAGAGATTCTGGTATGTTGTGTCTTGGTTCTCGTTGGTTTCAAAGAACATCTTTATTTCTGCCTTCATTTCGTTATGTACCCAGTAGTCATTCAGGAGCAGGTTGTTCAGTTTCCACATAGTTGAGCGGTTTTGAGTGAGATTCTTAATCCTGAGTTCTAGCTTGATTGCACTGTGATCTGAGAGACAGTTTGTTACAATTTCTGTTCTTTTACATTTATTGAGGAGAGCTTTACTTCCAAGTATATGGTCAATTTTGGAATAGGTGTGGTGTGGTGCTGAAAAAAATGTATATTCTGTTGATTTGGGGTGGAGAGTTCTGTAGATGTCTATTAGGTCTGCTTGGTGCAGAGCTGAGTTCAATTCCTGGGTATCCTTGTTGACTTTCGGTCTCGTTGATCTGTCTAATGTTGATAGTGGGGTGTTAAAGTCTCCCATTATTAATGTGTGGGAGTCTAAGTCTCTTTGTAGGTCACTCAGGACTTGCTTTATGAATCTGGGTGCTCCTGTATTGGGTGCATATATATTTAGGATAGTTAGCTCTTCTTGTTGAATTAGTCCCTTTACCATTATGTAATGGCCTTCTTTGTCTCTTTTGATCTTTGTTGGTTTAAAGTCTGTTTTATCAGAGACTAGGATTGCAACCCCTGCCTTTTTTTGTTTTTCATTTGCTTGGTAGATCTTCCTCCATCCTTTTATTTTGAGCCTATGTGTGTCTCTGCACGTGAGATGGGTTTCCTGAATACAGCACACTGATGGGTCTTGAGTCTTTATCCAATTTGCCAGTCTGTGTCTTTTAATTGGAGCATTTAGTCCATTTACATTTAAAGTTAATATTGTTATGTGTGAATTTGATCCTGTCATTATGATGTTAGCTGGATATTTTGCTCGTTAGTTGATGCAGTCTCTTCCTAGTCTCGATGTTCTTTATATTTTGGTATGATTTTGCAGTGACTGGTACCGGTTGTGCCTTTCCATGTTTAGCGCTTCCTTCAGGAGCTGTTTTAGGGCAGGCCTGGTGGTGACAAAATCTCTCAGCATTTGCTTGTCTGTAAAGTATTTCATTTCTCCTTCACTTATGAAGCTTAGTTTGGCAGGATATGAAATTCTGGGTTGAAAATTCTTTTCTTTAAGAATGTTGAATATTGGCCCCCACTCTCTTCTGGCTTGTAGGGTTTCTGCCGAGAGATCCGCTGTTAGTCTGATGGGCTTCCCTTTGATGGTAACCCGACCTTTCTCTCTGGCTGCCCTTAACATTTTTTCCTTCATTTCAACTTTGGTGAATCTGACAATTATGTGTCTTGGAGTTGCTCTTCTCGAGGAGTATCTTTGTGGCGTTCTCTGTATTTCCTGAATCTGAATGTTGGCCTGCCTTGCTAGATTGGGGAAGTTCTCCTGGATAATATCCTGCAGAGTGTTTTCCAACTTGTTTCCATTCTCCCCGTCACTTTCAGGTACACCAATCAGACGTAGATTTGGTCTTTTCACATAGTCCCACATTTCTTGGAGGCTTTGCTCGTTTCTTTTTATTCTTTTTTCTCTAAACTTCCCTTCTCGCTTCATTTCATTCATTTCATCTTCCAGGGCTGATACCCTTTCTTCCATTTGATCGCATCGGCTCCTGAGGCTTCTGCATTCTTCACGTAGTTCTCGAGCCTTGGTTTTCAGCTCCATCAGCTCCTTTAAGCACTTCTCTGTATTGGTTATTCTAGTTATACATTCTTCTAAATTTTTTTCAAAGTTTTCAACTTCTTTGCCTTTGGTTTGAATATCCTCCCGTAGCTCGGAGTAATTTGATCGTCTGAAGCCTTCTTCTCTCAGCTCGTCAAAGTCATTCTCCGTCCAGCTTTGTTCCGTTGCTGGTGAGGAACTGCGTTCCTTTGGAGGAGGAGAGGTACTCTGGTTTTTAGAGTTTCCAGTTTTTCTGCTCTGTTTTTTCCCCATCTTTGTGGTTTTATCTACTTTTGGTCTTTGATGATGGTGATGTACAGATGGGTTTTTGGTGTGGATGTCCTTTCTGTTACTTTTCCTTCTAACAGACAGAACCCTCAGCTGCAGGTCTGTTGGAGTACCTGGCCGGCCGTGTGAGGTGCCAGTCTGCCCCTGCTGGGGGGTGCCTCCCAGTTAGGCTGCTCGGGGGTCAGGGGTCAGGGACCCACTTGAGGAGGCAGTCAGCCAGTTCTCAGATCTCCAGCTGCGTGCTGGGAGAACCACTGCTCTCCTCAAAGCTGTCAGACAGGGACATTTAAGTCTGCAGAGGTTACTGCTGTCTTTTTGTTTGTCTGTGCCCTGCCCCCAGAGGTGGAGCCTACAGAGGCAGGCAGGCCTCCTTGAGCTGTGGTGGGCTCCACCCAGTTCAAGCTTCCAGGCTGCTTTGTTTACCTAAGCGAGCCTGGGCAATGGCGGGCACCCCTCCCCCAGCCTCGCTGCTGACTTGCTGTTTGATCTCAGACTGCTGTGCTAGCAATCAGCGAGACTCCGTGGGCGTAGGACCCTCTGAGCCAGGTGCGGACTGTACTCTCCTGGTGCACCGTTTCCTAAGCCCGTCGGAAAAGCACAGTATTCGGGTGGGAGTGGCCCGATTTTCCAGGTGCCGTCTGTCACCCCTGGAAAGGGAACTCCCTAACCCCTTGCGCTTCCCGAGTGAGGCAATGCCTCGCCCCTGCTTCGGCTGGCACACGGTGCGCTCACCCACTGACCTGCGCCCACTGTCTGGCACTCCCTAGTGAGATGAACACGGTACCTCAGATGGAAATGCAGAAATCACCCGTCTTCTGTGTCGCTCGCGCTGGGAGCTGTAGACCGGAGCTGTTCCTATTCGGCCATCTTGGCTCCTCCCCCCAATTTTTGTATTTTTAGTAGAGACGGGGTTTCACCACGTTAGCCAGCCAGGCTGGTCTCGAACTCCTGACCTCAAGTGATCCCCCCTCCTCCGCCTCCCGAAGTGCCAGGACTACCAGCGTGAGCCACTGCGTCCTGCCTCATCCATGAACTTCTTAATGCAATCCCTTTCTGACATGCTTAGTGCTTTGTGTCTATTCCTGTATTTTGGGGGTTGTTATTAGTATTAGCCATAATTTTTTTAGGCATTGTGTCTCTTGCCTACAGTGCTCTGTTCTCTAAGTTTAGTCTCCGAAGCTCACCCGTACTGGTATATTAAAGGATACAAGTAGATTACATGTTACTTTTGTTCAGGATAATATTTTACATATTTAGGTTATGGCTGCAACAGTAGTATGCTGGAGCTAGCTCTTTTGGCCCCGGAGAGCTGGTTGTTAAATTCAGGAATTTTTTAAGCTGGCTGTTAAACATGCACATCATTAAAAAGTGAATTATGTAAACTTATAATGAAATAAATTATATTAAAAACAAAGGAAATAAACATTCAAAACTCATTACTTCTTAATTATTTTACTCTGTTATCTCTGCCTTTGAAGCTTTTTATGTTTATTTTGTCTGTGTGATGAAAACTATATAATAGTGTGCTACTGCTCATCTCTTCCCAATTCTGCATTCAATGACCACATGTTGGTAGCTGGGAAGGGTCATAGTGGGAGTGTTAATACCATGGAATCAGCAAACACTACAAATGAACACCTCATTTATTGTTGTGTTGATTGTCTATCTACACCTAAGAAAGTGGTGGGGAAAATGTTAATAATGCAGATTAAACTTCAGTGTGTGGTGGTTTAGCTGTTTTGTTGTGAATTGCACAACAAATTGAGAAAATACTCTTTTAGTATTAGGAAACTGTTAAGTGGTTTGGCAAAGAAGCTGTTCACGTCCTTGATGAACTAGTGAAGCTTCAACATAGATTTTAATTATTTCACAGTCATCTTACTCATTAACATTAACCAAAACATCAATCAAAATTCAGGTCGGAACTACACCCAGAGAACCAACTGTTAAATATTTACCAACATGCCATGGCTGAAACCCAAAGGGGAAGAAGAAGTACTGTTCTTGACTTGTGGGCTAGAGTTGGGTCACATTGGAAAGCAACAGCAAAGGATTTGCTTTGCCTGGGAAGCAAGGCCAGCATGGCACCTCTAGACCCTACCTCTAGCCGCTATCTGCTTCTTAGGCTCAAGTTGGACCTGCCTTGCACCATGTTGACGGACTCGCTTTGATAATATTCCTTATGTTGTGTGTGGTTTTCCTAAATCAAATTATGCTTACTTAATACTTTAAACAATATATGGTTGGTAGGTTGTATTTGATCTCCCATGCCATGCACTACAGGCTTTTTGGACAATCAGTAGTACCCATGCACTCAGTATCTCCTAACTTCTCCTTTTTCCCACTACTCACTGGGAGGCTGGCATTTACTGAAATTTATAGCTAGCTACTTTGAAAATAAGAGAGGCAGCAGAATTCTTTAGAGCACTGAGTCCAGAAAACTGGACATGGTCTACCAGTTCAGTAAAAGAATTTTGCAGAATCACTTTTTCTTGTCAGCTTGTGACATTGTTGGCTACTAAGCTGGTGGTGTTTTCAGATGAATAAGGTAAAATTTCATTAATTTAGACTCCATTAGTGTAATTTTGAACGAAGGTTGGTTTGGAGTTTACATGTATACCATTCATGAAGAACAAAGATGTCAAATGAATAGTCAAACGAGAAGAAGGAAGCAAGTGCACAAGAATTTTCAAGTGCTTTAGCAGACTGCTTGCTAATGGTTTTGTTTCCCAGTGTTGCTAACTAGCTAACCATTAATGCAGATCTTGTGGGCCTCTACTTGGCAGAGGTCACTAGGTGTGTACAGCTTATTAAAAAGTAATGCAATTGCATATCTTTAAAAATCATCCATGATTCAGATTTTTCACAAATTCAGATTGGTATTTTTCTTCAAGTAGACTCAATTAGGTATTACTGTATATGGATTTATGGAGAATTCTCAAATATTAGATAATACATTGCATATAACCTCATTGGAATGTATTTCTCCTTGTTATGAAAATATTAGCATTTTTCATCCCTTAATGTATTTATGTAGTTTGAGTATGAGTGTGTGTATGTGTGTGTGCATGTGTGTGTTAGAAAAAGGAACAGCCTGGGGTCTCCTCCCCTTCTATTAATTTGACCATTCCTTTTCTGAGTCTTGTCTTGCTACTCACTACTCTTCACTCTGCCATTGGACATGAATTTATTTGCTAAGAGTTAAACCCAGCAACAAATGACCCACAGCTCCTTCAAGACAACATTGTCCATGTCTCAAGGGCCACTGTAGAGTGTTTGGTGGAGGAGGTAGTAGAGATAACAAACAATATAGCAGGGATCACTGTTTTTCTTCATGTTCTTCTTCACTTCCTTTCAAGAGTTTGCTGTGCTAAGTTGTACTAGAGGAAGACATTTAAAACTTTCTTCAAAGCATTATCTTTCCCATGGCTCAACAGAAATGTACCCAAGAGGTTAAACCATTGTCAGATAGCCACTTTGTGGGCCATCATCATTCCCTGTAACATTTCCTAACCTTATTCCTGTATTCTGAGGCTTACCTTCTCTTCTAATTTCCTTAGGGTGAATCTCTGCCCATCTTTTGGAAATTCTCTCCACAGGGGCAAGTCTGGCCTCAACATCCATCTCTTTTACCCAATAGTACATTTCTTTAAGTTTCAGTGATAGTTTGGAAACATGCCTTAGGAGATCTGGGTGGTGCAGTCTTAGATGGCCTTTGAAAGGAATCCAGCTCTGGGAGACAATCTAGGTGGGCTTGTGCTCTCAGACTTCTTCCCCTTCAAATCTCTCTATTAAATGAGCTGCAGATATGCCCTTTGTATTCTTTGTTAGTGATTAACTGTTTTTTTCTATCTTTCTTTGTTGCTGTTGCCCTCTCTCTCTCAAACATATACACGTGCATGCACACACACACACACACACACACACACCCCACACTACCACACATACCCTCTGAGGACAATATAAATTCTCAGAGATAGTAAAGTATAAACCTACAAAATCGAAAAATATTCCCAATTGCATTATAAATTCTGAGGCTACTTCTCTCAAAATGAAATATTTCACATTATGATGCAGAGCATAATTCCCTCACCTTCATTCATTCCTCTACATTCCCTCCAAATTGTGCCTCTTTGGTAACATTGAGGATTGAAAAACAACCAAACAATATATATCTCTTAAAGAAAGCATTCAGTGACACCAAATCCCAGCTTGTAAGGACTTCACTAATTTCCCAGATCAGTTGCCAACCACTTTTTCATACCCTATCAAAGCTGGAGGAAGCTTAGTTAGCACCATATTTCCCTATAATTTACTCATTCTTTGTGACCAAATATTTTAAGGTTTTCCCCAACTCCTAAAAATAATTGTTCACTGATTCCTCTGTGGCCCCATGTTACTTTATACATATCTTCTCTATGGTCCTGTTCACCTGACAGCTATTTCTTCATATATGGGTCTAGACTATCCTGTCTAATAAGGTAGTTACTAGCTACATGTGGCTATTTAGATTTAAATTAATTAGAATTAAATACAATTGAATATTCTTTTCCTCAGTTTCACAACCCATATCTCAAATGCTTCATAGCCACAGCTGGTTAGTGGTTACCATATTGGTCAGAGTGATATGGTTTGGCTCTGTGTCCCCACCCAAATCTCACCTTGAATTATAATAATCCTCACATACCACGGGTGGGGACAGGTGGAGATAATTGAATCATAGGAGTGGTTTCCGCTATACTGTTCTTGTGATAGTAAATAAGTCTCACGAGATCTGAGGGTTTCATGAATGTGAGTTCTCCTGCACAAGCTTTCTTGCCTGCCACAATGTAAGACATGACTTTGCTACTCATTCGCCTTCAGCCATGATTGTGAGGCTTCCCCAGCCACGTGGAACTGTGAGTCAATTCAACCTCTTTCCTTTACAAATTAGCCAGTCTCAGGTATTTCTTTATTAGCAGTGTGAGAAGAGACTAATACACAGAGCATTTGTATAATCACAGAAGGTTCTACTAGACGACACTAGTCTGGATTTTGATTTTGAATGCTTGTATTGATAATCTTTGTATTCTCTGCCCTTAGAATAGTGCCTATAATAAGGTATTCAAAAAGGCTTGTTAAATAAATAAATGAATAAATAAATAATGAAGAATTCCTTTATCATGTTAGATAGTTCTGCAATCTGAAAATTTTTTTTTCTATAAATTTTCAAGGTCTCTTTTTATTGAATGGAGAACACAGGCTTAAGAATTTGTTTTTCAAGTTTTAAGGGCCCAGTAGAAATGACTTTTGAACAGGGAGAAGGACTTTGGCAAACAAAACAAGGAAGGGGATTCAAGGAAGATGAACAGAGATAGGAACAAAACATCGGGTTTAGAGAAATTGGATGATTGTAAAGTTCATGGCAGTTAACTATTATTGAGCACTTACTATGTGCTAGGCACTCTTCCACATCCTTTACATATACTACCTTACTTAACTTTCAGGGAATATTATTACATCCATGTTACTAGTGGGAAATCAGAGGCACAGAGAGGTCAAATGACTTTCTCAGGTAAGTCACTAAGTGACAGAGCCAAGATTGAAGCTCAGGCAGTCTGGCTTTAAAACCTGGGGTCTAAATCAATTTATTAGTAAGGCCACCTCTCCCCATGAGTGACAAAGGCTAAGAGATTAGGCTGGAGAAGAAGTGAGAGCAAATCATGATGGGGCTTGCAAGGTACCGGGAAGAGTTCAAACTTTATCCTGTAGCTCCGGAAAAAGAAAACTTTAAAGAAAGAAAATAGCTTTGGATGTTTGTTTTAGAAATCACACTGTGACTGTAGGATGAAGGGTAGATCACAGGAGGCAGATGTACCACCAAAGGGTTTACCAACTTCAAAAGCTAGCAGAAGACAAGAAATAACTAAGATCAGAGCAGAACTGAAGGAGATAGAGACACGAAATACCCTTCAAAAAATCAATGAATCCAGGAGCTGTTATTTTTGAAAAGATCAACAAAAATAGATAAACCACTAGCCAGACTAATACAGAAGAAAAGAGAGAAGAATCAAATAGATGCAATAAAAATGATAAAGGTGATATCACTACTGATCCCACAGAAATACAAACTACCATCAGAAAATACTGTAAACACCTCTACACAAATAAACTAGAAAATCTAGAAGAAATGGACAAATTCGTAGACACATACGCCCTCCCAAGACTAAACCAAGAAGAAGTTGAATCCCTGATTAGACCAATAACAAGTTCTGAAATTGAGGCAGCAATTAATATCCTACCAACCAAAAAAAGCCCAGGAGCAGACAGATTCACAGCCGAATTCTACCAGAGGTACAAAGATGAGCTGGTACCATTACTTCTGAAACTATTCCAAACAATAGAGAAAGAAGGAATCCTCCCTAACTCATTTTATGAGGCCAGCATCATCCTGATACCAAAACCTGGCAGAGACACAACAAAAAAAGAAAATTTCAGGCCAATATCCTTGATGAACATCGATGCAAAATCCTCAATAAAATACTGACAAACGGAATCCAGCAGCACACCAAAAAGCTTATCCACCATGATCAAGTTGGCTTCATCCCTGTGATACAAGGCGGTTCAACATATGCAAATCAATAAACGTAATCCATCACATAAACAGAACCAATGACAAAAACCACATGATTGTCTCAATAGATGCAGAAAAGGCCTTCAACAAAATTCAACAGCTCTTCATGCTAAAAACTCAATAAACTAGGCATTGATGGAACGTATCTCAAAATAATAAGAGCTATTTATGACAAACCCACAGCCAATATCATACTGAATGGGCAAAAACTGGAAGCATTCCTTTTGAAAACCGGCACAGAACAAGGATGCCCTCTCTCGCCACTCCTGTTCAACATACTATTGGAAGTTATGGCCAGGGTAATCAGGCAAAAGAAAGAAATAAAGCGTATTCAAATAGGAAGAGAGGGAGTCAAATTGTCTCTGTTTGCAGATGACATGATTGTATATTCAGAAAACCCCATTGTCTCAGCCCAAAATCTGCTTAAGCTGATAAGCAACTTTAGCAAAGTCTTAGGATACAAAATCAATGTGCAAATATCACAAGCATTCCTATACACCAATAACAGACAGAGAGCCAAATCATGAATGCACTCTCCCTTTCACAATTGCTGCAAAAAGAATAAGATACCTACGAGTACAACTTACAAGGGATGTGAAGGACCTCTTCAAGGAGAACTACAAACCACTGCTCAAGGAAATAAGACAGGACACAAGCAAATGGAAAAACATTCCATGCTCATGGATAGGAAAAATCAATATTGTGAAAATGACCATGCTGCCTAACGTAATTTATAGATTCAATGCTATCCCCATCCAGCTACCATTGACTTTCTTCACAGAATTGGAAAAAACTACTATAAATTTCATATGGAACCAAAAAAGAGCCCACATAGGCAAGACAATCCTAAGTGAAAAGAACAAAGCTGGAGGCATCATGCTACCTGACTTCAAACTATACTACAAGGCTATAGTAATCAAAATAGCATGGTAGTGGTACCAAAACAGGTACATAGACCAATGGAACAGAACAGAGGTCTGAGAAATAATATCACATATCTACAACCATCTAATCTTTGACAAACGTGACAAAAACAAGAAATGGGGAAAGGATTCCCTATTTAATAAATGGTGCTGGGAAAACTGGCTAGCCATATGCAGAAAGTTGAAACTGGTTCCCTTCCTTACCCCTTATACAAAAATGAACTCAAGATGGATTAAAGGCTTAAATGTAAGACCTAAAACCATAAAAACGCTAGAAGAAAACCTAGGCAATTCCATTCAGGACATATGCATGGGCAAAGACTTCATGTCTAAAACACCAAAAGCAATGGCAACAAAAGCCAAAATTGACAAATGGGATCTAATTAAACTAAAGAGCTTCTGCACAGCAAAAGAAACTATCACCAGAGTGAACAGGCAACCTACAGAATGGGAGAAAAATTTTGCAATGTATCCATTTGACAAAGGGCTAATATTCAGAATCTACAAAGAACTTAAAGAAATATACAAGAAAAAAACAACCAACCTCATCAAAAAGTGGACAAAGGATATGAACAGTCACTTCTCAAAAGAAGACATTCATGCAGTCAACTGGCATATGAAAAAAAGCTCATCATCACTGGTCATTAGAGAAATGCAAATCAAAACCACAGTGAGATACCATCTCACACCAGTTAGAATGGCGATCATTAAAAAGTCAGTAAACAATGGATGCTGGAGGCGATGTGGAGAAATAGGAACACTTTTACACTGTTGGTGGGAGTGTAAATTAGTTCAACCGTGGTGGAAGACGGTGTGGCAATTCCTGAAGGATCTAGAACTAGAAATACCATTTGACCCAGCCATCCCATTACTGGATATATACCCAAAGATACATACCAAAAGACATGTACATGTACGTTTATTACGGCACTGTTCACAATAGCAAAGACTTGGAACCAACCCAAATGCCCATCAATGATACCCTGGATAAAGAAAATGTGGCACATATACACCATGGAATACTATGCAGCCATGAAAAAGGATGAGGTAATGTTCTGCAGGGAAATGGATGATGCTGGAAACCATCATTCTCAGCAAACTAACACAAGAACAGAAAACCAAACACCGCATGTTCTCACTCATAAGTGGGAGTTGAACAATGAGAACACATGGACACAGGGAGGGGAACATCCACACTGGGGCCTGTCAGAGGGTGGGGGGCTAAGGGAGAGATAGCATTAGGAGAAATACCTAATGTAGATGATGGGTTGATGGGTGCAGCAAACCACCATGGCACGTGTATACCTGTGTAACAAACCTGCACGTTCTACACACATACCCCAGAACTTAAAGTATAATAATTAAAAAAATAGCTAATGCATGCGAGGCTTAACACCTAGGTGATGGGTTGATGGGTGCAGCAAACCACCATGGCACAAGTTTACCTACATAACAAACCTGTACATCCTGCACGTGCATCCCAGAACATAAAATAAAATAATAAAATATTTTTTAAAAAGAAGAAAAAACTATACAAGAAATGATGAGAGTAGTGTGCAGGGGGTAGAGTGGAAAGGAGTTGGTGTGAGAGAAATTTGGATTAGAAGTGACAATATTGACAACTTTCTGATGTGTCAGTGAGGAAGAGAGAGGACTGGACAATGACTGGGCAGGTTTCTGCTCTGGGTGCGTAGTTGATGGGGAGACATTTTACTGATGTTGAGAACACCCAGGGAAGAACAAGTACAGATGGGGCGTGGGAAGGCAACAGGTGCTGGGTGTAATTTTTAGTTAGGTGAATTTGGAGGTGTTTGTGGGATGTTTAGTTGGAGATAACCAGTGAATCTTTGCGAGTTCAAATCTGAGGCTCAGGAGAGGAGTGCTTAGAGGTTTGTATTTATTAGCAAAAAATTGGTAGTGGAAGCTGAAGAAAGAAAACACGTGAGACAGAAAGTATGGAAAGAGGAGACTGTAGTACAACAACATTGAAAGAGCAGGTAGAAGAGGAGGCTGCAAACAGATGGAGAAGGAATGTTAAAGAGAGGAGGAGAACAGGGCGATTGCTGCCTTCTCTCAATGCTGGAGCATTTCTCTCTAATTAGCTGTTACCTTCACCTAGAATCCAGAACCCTTTTTTTCAATGAAATATTTCCGTGAGTCTCAATATTTTAAACAGAAATAAGTATAGCTGTTTTGGTTGAAGTGGGGTCAAGTGTAACCACAATCTATGCCCTGAAATATTATGCTATCTTAACACATGTTTTTAGAGTTAACTTTAAGTCTTTATTTAAATAATTTCAAGTCCTAATAATTCACTTAAATAGAGAAGTGTGTTTTGGCCAACACTGTTTTTGAACTTTGATGATGATGATGATGATGATGATGATGTTCTTTTGTGGCAGACACTCTTGGTTGTCTAATAGTCTTTTTCTTGTCAATTGCACTTCTCATTTCTCCCTACCATTCGACTTTTCATTGTTGGCAAAGTTCTGATTTGGTTTCCTTGTTTTCCTTTCACTGCTTAAGAAAAGTGAACTTCTTCCCAGCTTCAAGGCATAACTGGTCTACATCAGTCGTGGTGGTTTCATTTCCTTTGTCAGTGATTTGCTTAGGAATGAATAGAACATGTAACTCACTTTTGGTGTGTAGAACTGAGGGTAGTTCTGCTGAGAAGTTTCTGGAAAGGCTTTTTTTGTGTTTTCATTATTGAAAAGAGCCGCATGGGGAAAACATGCCTATTATTAGTTGGCTGTCATCATTGACTATGATACCTGAAATGTTCTCGCTTTCTTGTGACCATAAGGGGAGGCACTGCATTCTGAGAATGGCGGAGAAGAGAGAAGGGAAGAAGCTGCAGTCTTGAAGATGTTATTCAGTAGCTGAAATAACTGGCCCAAAGCTGCTCTATTCTTGGGCTTCTAGTTGTGTGATACAATAAAATTCTTTATTGTTCAGACCTCTGTTAGTTGAATCTTCCATTACTTGCAGCTGAAAGGATCATAATAGATTCAACTCCTCTTCTGGCATAAAGGTTATGATGCTGAAACCCCATTCATTCTTTTATATATTCAATAAATATTAATTGAACATGTACATGCAAAGCGTAACCTAGGTGCTGAGAATACAGTAGAGAAGAGCACAGATAAGGAGCTGTCATCAAGGAATGTAGTAAAAACAGAGAGAAATTTAGTGTGTCTGGAGCATAGTGAGTAAGGGGGAGAGAGTTATGAGGCTCAGTTAGAGAGAGGTGGAGGCAAAACTGTGCATGGTGTTGTAGGTAAGGTTGAGGATTTTGAACTTTATTCTAAAAAGGGTGGAAAGAATTGAAGAATTCTAAATGAAGGAGATGTGACCGATTTGCATTTTTTAAATTGACTCTCTGGCTTCTGTGTAGAAAATGCACTGAAGGAAGTCTAGGATAGAGGCATAAAAGCAGTTATTTATGATTGTCCAGTGAGAGATGTCATTGGTTTGAACTAGGAGGTAGTCACGGAAATGGAGATAACTGTGTGACTTCAAGTTATAATTTAGTGGTGGAATTATTAGGATGTCACAACCAACTGGACCTGGGGAATAAGGGAAGGATAATTGTTAAAGCTGACTCTAATTGATAATTGTTAAAGTCTCTGGCCCTGGGTAGAAGATGGTGCAATTTTTGAGATAAAGAACCTGGAGAAAAAGCAGACTGGAGTAGCATATGATACAAGAATTCCACATGCATGTTTATAGCGGCACAATTTGCAATTGCAAAAATGTGGAACCAGCCTAAATGCCCCTCAATCAACAAGTGGATAACCATGGAATACTACTCAGCCACACAAAGGAACAAAATAAGGGCATTCATAGCAACCTGGATGGAGTTAGAGACCATTATTCTAAGTGAAGTAACTCAGGAATGGAAAACCATACATCCTATGTTGTCACTTATAAATGGGAGATAAGCTATGAGGACACAAAGGCATAAGAATGATACAGTGGACTTTGGGAACTCGGCTGGGGGGAAGATGGGAGGGGGTGAGGGATGAAAGACTACACATTGGGTACAGTGTACACTGGTCAAGTGATGGGTGCACCAAAATGTCAGAAATCACCACTGAAGAACTTTTCTATGCAACCGAACACCACCTGTTTCCCTAAAACTGTCCAAATAAAGATAAATAAATAGAAAAAAAGAGAAAAAAGATACAAGAATTTTGTTTTGAAAATGTTAAGTATGAGATAACTGTGAGACTTTCAAGTGGAAATTTTAAGAAGGAAAGTGGAGGTGCAAGCCTGGATCTTTTAAAAATAAGAAGCCTATCAGGAGATAAAGAATTTAAATTATCTAATACTGAATCAGTCTTAACAGATTTGTGATTTGTAGTCCAGCTTTCTGTGCCTGACAACTAAATACATGAGATTGCGAGATGTATGCTTATGAAGTCTTTCACCAGAGCTTTAGCCATAAAAAGGAGCAAAGTTAACAGAGAATTGAGCCTGTGCTCTAGGTCTCATGTTGGGCATTGAATAATGTGAACTAACCTGCATCTACGTGTCACAGACACTCCCATTGACAAAACTCTCAAAATACATCCCAAATTCTACTTCTTTTGCTCATCTTCACAGCTACAGTCCTAATCCAGGCCGCTATAATATTTTATCTGGACCAATGCCATAGACTTTTAGTGTCTCTTGGCAGAGATGCCAAATAAACAGTTGGATGTATGGTTTTGGGGTCAGGAGAGAATCTGGGGTTACAGTTCTAAATTTAGAGTCATTAGAATGAGACGGGAGTTAGTAGGAATCAGGGCAGTATTCCAAGAAGGAGAGGAATGTACAAAAGCATAGAAGTATGAGATAGTGTTGGTCTGGAGAACTACAAGATGAAAAAAGAAACCAGTATTAGTTAAGTATAATTAGTCACTGAGATAAACACTTATAATAGAGAAGATAAGGAATCTGCCTAAGGTGACACGATTAGGTCTTTAAAAATAATATAGTAGATTGTTATTTAATCAATGTGGCTTAAAATATATATGGGTTGGGCTAGTAGTTGGGAGTGGATGAGAGAGATTAATGCTTAGAAAAAAGGCTGATTCAGAGGCAACTATATGATCAGTCTTACATGCTACACAGAGTGTTTAGATTTTATGTTGTAACTTCATTTGCTTGCACAAATGTCAGAAGAAGCTTGAGTGATGATGAGAGAAACAAAATAATTCAAATCCAACAAATAACGATTAAGAACCTATTATGTACACTCTGGATGATACAAAGGGCTGTGGCCTTTGAGATGATTATCTGGTTGGGGAAATGAGACACTCCAACTAATAACTACAGTACAAGGTGGAATGTGAAGCCAGTGGAATTTAAAGTCAGGATACGTGGAAAGTTAAGATGTTCCAAAGAAGGGTGGATGAAGAATGAAAGGCACAAAGAAAGCTTTTGTGAATATATGAGTTTGTTGTCCGTGCAAAAGAAGGGGAAAGGACTGAAATTGTCAGGAGAGGGTGTGGTGGGATCAGAAAGAGATGAAGACTGAATTTTTTTTTTTTTTTTTTTTTTTTTAGACGGAGTCTCGCTCTGTCCCCCAGGCTGGAGTGCAGTGGCGCGATCTCAGTTCACTGCAAGCTCCACCTCCTGGGTTCACGCCATTCTCCTGCGTCAGCCTCCTGAGTAGCTGGGTCTACAGGCGCCCACCACCACGCCAGGCTAATTTTTTTTTTTTTTTGTATTTTTAGTAGAGACGGAGTTTCACGTGTTAGCCAGGATAGTCTCCATCTTCTGACCTCGTGATCTGCCCGCCTCGGCCTCCCAAAGTGCTGGGATTATAGGCTGGAGCCACCGCGCCCAGCCGAAGACTGAATTTTTGAGCAAATGAAAGACACCAACAAAATCCAACACATAAAGATTCACACTTGAAACAGATTAATCAGGGTAAGGTTAACTATGTTACCAAATAATGGTTTCGTGAAAGAATTAACTGTAGAATAAATAAGCAGTGTGCTCTTTCCAAGGACAAGAGAGAATTTTATCTAAGAAATTTTCTTTATACAACTCTAGCTCTCACAGGAAGCAAGGTCCTCGTTTCAACCCTCCGCCCCCCACCCGACACACCACCAGCACTTTCTTTTCTCCTTTGGTGGACACGGCTATACAGCTGCATCTCATTTCCTTCCCAAAAAACAACTAGGGGCACACACAAAGTAGATTAAAAACGTAGGTAATGAAAAAGAGATTAATAGCCTGAGCAGGTAGTTGGGCGGCTGCTTTGGGGGAAGCTGATCACTTTGCTTTATAGGCTAAGGTCATTGTGATAATGTTGGTCAAAATCTGCCCAGAGGAAGCAAACTGCTTTTAACTGTACTGCTGTTCGTTAGCAAACCATCATACTGGTTTTGTGTTTGTTTATTAATTCTCCATTAAATCTGGATAATACTGTAAGCATAAAGCAGTGAGCTTAAAAATCAGAAATATTTTGGCATTTTATCTGAAACCATAACAACATATCTTAAAGGGCAAGAGAAAGCAAAATTAGGTTTGTCAAAGCTAGACATTTCTGCTAGAAAAAATTGAGATTTATAAGGTAAACCAAAAAAGTTATATCTTGCTAGTCTGAGATTCAGAACAAATGGGAAAAAGAGTCTAAAGATCTTAGTACTTATGTAGTAACTTATTCGATGTATATTAAACAATTTTTGCAGTAGTAAGACTTGCATTCTGAAGTGGTGTGTCTTTGAGAATACAAGTTTATGTTTGTCCCCTGGCCCACCCCTCCCTACCGTGAGCTTCAGAGATTGGAGGTATACTGCATTGTATGTGTGCATGTCTGTGTGTAAAGCTTTTGCTAAATTGGATTTTTCATTGCAATCTTACCACAGGATTTGTGGAATCCTTTCCAGATATGATATTACATTATTGTAAAAGCTTTACTCCTCTTATCTTTGTGGGCAGAAGGGTCACAATGGACTGCATATGAGGATTAAAATGAGCCTGCCCTGGAGCAGAATAAATCGAATGGATTACACAAAACATTTTAACAAATGCTGGAGGTCCTGGCTTGCCTTGATCTTTTACCTCTGAGATTTCAGAAAATGTTCTGAGACTATCATTTGGAGGAAAGCAGAAATCAGATATAAAAATTACAGCAGCCACAAATGCTGAACTTATGTAAAACATTGGTCTCAGTTTTAGGAACCACTTAAATCCTTTCTTTAAAAAATGGTAGAAATGTTCTTAGCTTTTTCTGCATTGGGGAAATAGTGCATTCCAAGGTTCTGCCCTATGCTCTTCTCTTCCCTCTCTCTGCTTCAAAGGAGCTCATTTTCCTTCCCTGGTTTTCTTTGTAACTTGCAAGTGAGGGTCTGGGCAGTTTCCAGCCACACCTCTGAGCTGGCCTCACAACCAGGGGCCCTCCTACTACCTGTGGTGGCTCTAGAATTGAAGTTCTGGAACTGCCACTCATCCAGTGTGGCTAAAACATAGACTAGCCTCTTCGTTACTAAATTGTTATTGCTAAAGCTTTTGTGGGAAAGTATTAACCTGAGAGTATATTAATAGCAGGGTCTAGGATGAATATGATGCTTTTCCTCCAAAACATTATAACCTAAGCACTATACTGGCTTGCTAGCACCCCAGAGAATTAATTAGTAAGAGCATCTCTTACTACCTCCATTCGAAGAGAATGATGTTTTCTGTGTAATTAACGTATTAGTACATTATCAGTGATTAAAGTATAAGTAATTAAGGTATTATTAGTAGTAAAAGCCTTTTTTTAAAAAAAAATGAAACAAATTATAATGAACAGCATTAGACTTTTAAAGTACATAGAACAATTTATATAGGTGAGAGAAATAAACCTCTAATGGGGGAGAAAAAAGGACAAAGAAGAAAGTGGGGCTCTCTCCTGCTCTCCTGGACAACTAAATCAGGGAACCTAGAGAAGCTGATCCATTGTTGAGCAAAGCACATTAATGAGCCCTAGAACAGCAGTGATACACTCAAGCCAAGCCATAGGTAGCAGAGAGTTACAGTGTTCTGCAAACTAAATAGGGGAATTGAATTTCCAGAGGACAGCTTGAGAAGCAAAGCATGGAGTCTTTAGGGAATACCTACTGTTTACATTTTGTTTTTCACACAGTACACTGTGCTCAACCTTCCTGCCTTGTGTTTTGAGTAGAAATCAAAGAAAAGGGGTCACGTTTATTCTGATACAGAATTGGAAGGACAGAGTGAGTGTGACTAGAAAAGACAAAGGCAACCTCTTTTATGATCTCCCTTTCCCCATCCTACCTGAGGTATGGAGAATCCCTGAGGACGATGGGCAAGGTAACACTGAGTGGGAGATGGTGATCAAGAAGGTGACTTCCTAATCTCAAAGTGCATCTGAGTTACGCTTGGCTGTCATGCCTGCTTGTTAGCATTCCCAAAGGGAATTCTAGAAATCGTGGTGAAGATCATACTTGGAGGATAATCTTTGGAGCCACCCTGACCTGGGTTTGAATATTGGATATGAAAATACAGAATCCGCGTGACTCTGGGAAGATTTTAAGACTTTAAAAAATGTTTGACTCCTCACCTGTGAATTAGGGACAATGATTCCTTAGGATTTTCTACACACATGATCATGTTTTCTGTAATTAAAAAACGGTTTTAAATTTTCCTTTCTAATCTGTATTTATTTTAAAACTTATTTCACTTGTTAGGACCTCTAGTGCAATGTTGAATAGAAGTGGTGAGAACAGATATTCATTACTTACTTAAAATCTTAGAGGAAGAGATGAAAACATTCAGAATTTCACCATTAATTATGATTTTGCCTACATGCTTAACATATGTGTTCTTTTTCAGGTTAAAGTTCTCTTCTTAGTTTGCTGAGAGTTTTTATCACAAATTAATATTGAATTTTGTAAATTTGTTTTAGCACCTAATGAGTTGATCATATGGTTTTCCCTTTTTATTCTGTTAATACAAGTTAAGCATCCTTAATCTGAAAATCCAAAATCCCAAATGCTCCAAAATCTGCAACTTTTTTGAGTGCCAACAATGATGCCCTGCCCCAAGTGGAAAATTCCACACATAAGTACTTAACACAAACTTTATTTCTTGCCCAAAGTATTAAAAATATTGTATAAAAATTACCTTCAGCCTATGTGTATAAGGTGTTTTTGAAACATAAATAAATTTTATGTTTAGACTTGGGTCCCATCCCCAAGATATCTCATTATGTACCTATAAATATTTCAAAATTCAAAAAAAAAGAGAAAAAAGTGAAATCCAAAACACTTCTGAACCCAAGCATTTTGGATAAGGGATACTCAGCCTGTACAGTGAATTGAAGTTATTGATTTTCAGACATTAAACCATCTTTGCATTTCTGTGAACAATGCTACATGGTCATGATGTCCTTTCCTTTTTCTATATTGTTGCAATCAACTAGTTAAAATTTTATGAGTTTTTTGCATTTACGCTAATGAGGAATATTAGTCTGTAATTTCCATTTCTTGCAATATTTGGTTTGATATCATGCTAATGTTGGCCTCATAGAATGACTTAGGAAGTGTTCCCTTTTCAGCTATTTTTCTGGAAGAGTTTGTGATTATTTCTTCCATAAATACTTGGCACAGCTCACCAGTAAATTCCTTTGTGTCTGGAGTTTTCTTTACGCGGAAAATGTTGAAGTACAAATTCAGTAGATAATAAATATTAAGTTATTCAGATTATTCTTGGATGAACTTTGGAACTGTGTGTCTTTCAAGTAATTCAACCATTTGATCTAAGTTTTCAGTTATTGGCATAAATTGTTTACAATATCCATATATTATCTTTTAAATGTGGGTAGGAACTGTGGTTATATTCCCTTTCTCAATCCTGATAGGGACAGTTTTCTGTCTTATGTTCTTGATCAGGCTGACTAGAAATACATAAATTTTATTGATTGACTTTTGATTTCATTGATTTATCTTTATCTTTTTTTTTTTTTTTTTTGAGATGGAGTCTTGCTCTGTCGCCCAGGCTGGAGTGCAGTGGTGCGATCTCAGCTCACTGCAACCTCCGCCTCCTGGGCTCAAGCGATTCTCCTGCCTCAGCCTCCCGAGTAGCTGGGATTACAGGCACCTGCCACCATGCCCAGCTAATTTTTGTATTTTTAGTAGAGATGGGGTTTCACCATGTTGGTCAGGCTGGTATTGAACTCAGGACCTCAAGTGATCTGCCCGCCTTGGCCTCCCAAAGTGCTGGTATTACAGGCATGAGCCACCACACCCGGCTCTTTTTTGTTTTTATTACGCTAATTTCTCCTCTTTATTATTTCTCTTCTGCTTACATTGAGAAAGGTATGCCTCAGGGTAGAGAAATTCTTCGGTACAATCTGATAGTAACAATTCCATTTGTTTTCCTCTGCCTGAACCCATCCCAATTTATCCTGCCCCTCAGGGAACCTCCCTGTATCTTCGACTCAGGCGCTACTCTTTTCTAACAGATGCCTCCCACAGCTGTAATTAGGAGGCTATACAGTTGGAGGGAGTGGTGATGAGAGATTGGCCCATTCTGGAGTTATTGGCTCCCTAGTGCAGCTGGCTATTCCCAAGGTGGTCCTACTGATTTAACATCCAGAACATGTCTGGAGGGAAATAGGTTCTCACAGCCTTTTTCCTATCCGTAGTGCCTGACTTTCTTGTGCTCTTGGCTGCCATTTCCTACCACTCCTGGGTCCCAGATTCTATCTTCCTAGAGATTTCTCCTGGTTTTTGCTTTTCTGAGTTTTGTTGGTTTCTTTCTGGCATGTGGGCATCTCCAAGGCTCAGTTCAAAGATGAGAAAACCAACACTTCGTGTCTCCCTTTCCCCCAGCTCCCTTTAGAAATGTTCTTTTCTTTGCATCTCCGCTTCTGCTCAGGTGTTACTCAGGCGGTATTAGAGAATTTAATTTTTCAAATGGGTCTTTTGAATCTGAAGAGTCTACTTAGTATTGCAGAATCTTGGTTACATTGTTTAGCAATGGAGGGTGACTTTAATTGCAGATAAGGAGAAATTCCATTAGGTGCATATTCTTTCTACTAGAGAGATGTTTTATCACTTGTTAAATGAATAATTAGAAAAACTTTCAGGTTGTTTTACGGTGTGATTTGAGAAAGGAACAAAGTGTCAAGTGTGCACTAAATTCTATAGGATGGTCATTATCAAAATAATAGAACTAGAGATATTACATCTTTTTATTTTAAGATTTCAATGAAATAGTCTAGATTCAAGATAAGGCTCCGGAGAAAAAGAGCTAATAAGAGCCTTCATTGTAACATGCAAATAAGCTGTCTTGAGTGGTGGCAGAGGTGAAGAATGTTGGCGATTTGGTTGATTTTATTTCTTTTCTGGAAGGGAGGATTTGGTCATGTGAAAACACTGTAAAAGAAAACACTGTAACTACAAATCATGTCTTTATGAGAAACAATGAAAAACCTATTCAAATCCGCTTATTTGCTACATCTTCTCTGTACTATGGAACTTCAAAGTGTAATTACTGGGCCCAACAAAAACAATGAATTAAAAAAAAATAAAAAGCCATATACCAAGACAAACATACTTCCCAGAGGTTCCTAGCTTATGTATAATCCGCACTGCTTCCACACCATAACCAATTCTTTGGGTTTTTTAAAGCTGTATTAATATTAGAATAAATTCAGTATCCCCAGAGAATAATTATTTTCCCTTAACGAATAATAATAATTATTATTATTTTTCCCCCGAAGAACTGATGAGAGTGTTCTACTTCTATTACACTTTTGTGTGTATATTTGTGATTTTATTTCTATGCTATATTATTAAATGAAATTGTTTTATATATATATATATATATATATATAAAATTTGTGTCATTCAGATATTTTTGTGAGGCTAGAAAACTTCAAAGGTCTGCTGGGCTGTGTTGTCCTGGTCAAGTTTAATTCCTTGTGCTTCCATTTCCTCATCTCTAAAATGGGAATCATCATGCTTAACACATGGAGTTTTTGGAAAGCTTGAGGGAGATTATGAATGTTAAAGTAGGTTTTCAAATGGGATGCAAAATACAGATATAAGTTGTTTTAATTATTCATATTAAATGATTATTAAAATAATAATTATTATTATTGGAGAAATATTTCTATTACTTTCTGAATACTCTGAATTTTTTTAGAACATCTCTACTTGGACTCAATGGAATTGTTGTATCAAAATTCACAATGTAAAAGCAATTTTTTTTTAACATTTAGCTTCCACAGTTAGCTTCCTTTTTATTTCTCAGGGGTATATCTACCAATGAAGGGTGGAAAGAAAGAGAAACCTCGATGCTACATCACATACCCGGGACCAGTCTCTGGTGTGTCAGTCTTCAGTGTGTTCAGATCTTTGAAATGTCTTTCTTCATAATTGACTGTCATGCCAACAATTTGTTTACTTTTATGGAATTTATCTGATTTAAGTTGTTCTATCGTCAAGACTCCGGCTTAGACTTAAGATAGTGTTGCAGACTATCATCTTACCACTCCTTGGCTTCCATATTTGTAGTTTGTGTGATTCAAATGGTCCTCCAGGTAGCATATTTGTCCTTATCTGTGACATTCTATAAAGCAGGGGTCCCTAATCCCTGGGCCATGGACCAGTACCAGTCTGTGGTCTGTTAGGAGCCAGGCTGCACGGCAGGAGGTGAGTGGCGAGCCAGCAGCATTACCACCTGAGCTCTGCCTCCATCCCATCAGTGGGAGCGTTCGATTCTCATAGGAGCACAACCCCATTGTGAACTGTGCATGCGAGGAATCTAAGGTGTGTGCTCCTTATGAGACTCTAACTAATGCCTGATGATTGAAGTGGAACAGTTTCATTCCAAAACCAACCCCCTCTCCTCCATAGGAAAATTGTCTTGCACGAAACGAAACCAGTCCCCGGCGCCAAAAAGCTTGGTGACCGCTGCTATAAAGAAAGCACCCTGAAGACCAAAGCCAGTCATCTGCCTAGAAGGTTAAATGTGGTATAATCCTTGAATCTGTTTGCAGGAAAAATGGCTTTTAAAATATGCCTATACCAGTACTGGCTTTATTTTGTTCAGTTGACCTCAACCTATTTCAGATGATTTTCAGGGAGCTTGTTCTGTGACTTTTGTTGCTATGAATTAAATTTGTGAACCTCTAGAAGCGCTCTTTCCAAATGATAGAGGCCCCAGCTATTTGACACAGTTTCAGTCAGTTCAGGCCTGAGTGCAAAAAGATTCACAATAGCCTGGAGACACTGCCTGGCTTGATAATTACATGATCCCCTAAAGAATGTCACACTTAACTGGAAAATGAAACACTTAAAGGCACCATCATATTCTTTCTCAGTTTTCTTTTATTTTCAATATTGTGACTTTGTAGAATAGCTTCTTCCTTTGATCTATCTATAAGAACGTTTACAGATAAATTCCATGTGTTCCTGTTTGAATTTGAGAGGGGCTTATGCTGCATGTTTCAAGTTGATTAAATATAAACTCTTTAAATCCATGCCTTAAAGCAAAATGTTTCAGAGATAAATTCCTAAGAAAGATATATTTTAAACTGAAACTTATAATTCATCTTCATAGGAAGACAGCCAGAGGTTATTTCAATTTTGGATAATTTTATTCTGGGTTGCTAAATATTCTAGATGGTTTTCCAGGCACTTGCTGTATGTTTTTGTCTCTATATATTCTTCAGTACTTTTTCAAATACAAGTTGGTGGCCTACTTACCCTTGCAAAGCTAAACCCTTGTGAACTTAATAGTGCCTTCCATTCTCTTTAGATGAAGGGGCCTAACATTTATTGAGTAGCTGCTAGGTGCTGTGCTAGGTGCATTATCTAGATTGTCTTGTTTAATCTATAGAGTAATATTATGAGGCAATACCATTACTGTCTTCATTTTACAAGTGAAAAAAAAATAACAAGGAGCAGAGAGGTTTATGAAGTTGTTCCAGCTCAAAAGTAAACAAAATAGTAGATGACAAAACTTAGATTTGAATTTAGAGGTGGGGCTAAAGGGATATATGATAAACCAAACCAAAATGTTTTTTCTTTCTTTAATCTCTATTCTTACACAACCAACACAGAGCATGTCCGACACCAGCTGTCCCCATGCTAAGCAGTTCTCTGGCAAATTCCCCAGGACACACTAGCAGGATGCCCTCAAATTCAATTCAGTTCTGACACCATCTACCTGGATATAGTGTCAGATCCCACAGATTGATGCCTCCATTTCACAGGACTGCCCCCCGCCTTCAGATGCTGACTGCAAGCACAGGTTATGACCTGTACTTCTGAATAGCTGGCTATATACATCAGTGTTCCCATGATTCCCTCCTTAGGTTTGATTAATTTGCTAGAGTGGCTCACAGAACTCAGGGGAACACATTTTCTTACTTATTATAAATGATATTACAAAAGATACAGATGAATAGCCAGACGGAAGAGATGCATAGGGTGAGGCATGTGGGCAGGGGTATGGAGCTTCCATGCCCTCCCTGGGTGTGATACCCTCCAAAAATCTCCATGTGTTCAGCTATCCAGAAGCTCTCAGAATGTAGTCCTTCTGGGTTTTAATGGGAGCTTCATTACATAGGTATGATTGATCAAATCATTGGCCATTGGTGATCAACTCAAACTTCAGCTGATCTCCTCTCCCTGGAGGGGGTGAAGGGGTGCAGCTGAAATTCCCAAACCTCTCATCATGTCTTGGTCTTTCTGAAGTCATCCAGGGTCCCCCAGCCACCAGTTGGCTCATTAGTATACAAAAGACACCCTTATTACTTTGTAGATTCCAAAGATTTTAGGAGATGTATGTCAGGAAATGGGGACAAAGACAAAATATATATTTTACAGTATCATACTCTGAAGGTTCTGAAATTTATGCTCTTTCTGCTGTACCAGATGGCAGTAAGAGTGTTTTAAAGAAATCGTCAAGTTACAGTAAAGTGCCACAGTATGCGTAAATCTATTGTATGTGCATGTGTGTGTGTGTATTTCATTATAGCCTGCCAACTTGCAAGTGAAGGTTTGAGAAATCTCTGAATTCCAGTACATGTAGAGACTACAGTTGCTGAATCTAAACATGGACATAGTCTAGCATTTGACTGCACTGCTTAGTCAACATGGGCATGATCCCCCCATATGACTTGGGAAGCAGAGATGTCACATTTGGATGTTTCCCTCCGCAGACATCTAATGCAAAGGTATCATTGCTAATGAAAGCAAACTGGAATGTAGAAAACTCTGTTTAGGAAATTCAGTACCAAAGTTGTCCTGTTGATTTGACTTTTAATCACTATGGGCCCTAAAGTACATGTAATCAGCATGAGATGAAGCCAATAGTGTAGCTACAGACAGTTTTAGAAATCAACAGTCAGGATAGAAGACTACAGGACCTGCACTTCTATCTTCCTTGACAGAAATAGAAATTGTTAAGTGCAGAACAATGGCAGGATTAGGCCTTTTCATGGCTGACTCAGATGTTACAGTTTAACTCCCCAGATGAACTGAGACTTGGGAAATAAAGGCTTTTTTTTTTTGGCTGTAAATCAGTAAGGTGGTAATAGATAAAATAACCTGGACAATATGTGGCTTTAGTGAACTCTACAAAATTCTTACAAGTCTGCCTTTGCTTGAATGAGGAGGAAATTGATTACATAAAGTGTAATAATTTCCTCTGCAGTGGAAATTACATGCATATAGATAGAGAGGTAGATTCATTGATCCTTCTATTCATCCATTCATGTATAACATAAGAAAAATTAACACTAGATAATGATAATTATCACTAGATAATAAGTTATTTTTCCACTGTGGTCAAATAGAATGTATGAATATTTAGATGAGAAATCAAGGGTCTTGATATTTGCAGTGACTCCAATAAGACATGATCCTGGCTTTAGCCCTTAGCCTCTTTGTCCTCTCCTCTCCTCTCCTCTCCTCTCCTCTCCTCTCCTCTCCTCTCCTCTCCTCTCCTCTCCTCTCCCCTCCCCTCCCCTCCCCTCCCCTCCCCTCCCCTCCCCTCCCCTCCCCTCCTCTCCCCTCCCCTCTCTCTCTGCTGCTAGAAATCCTAGTGTGCTTATATTTTTTCAGCTGCAGGGGAATAGTGTTATCTGTATTACACTTTATAACTCCCAAAGAGTCAGAAATCGTAGGTCCTGTTTTAACTCCTTTAAATTTCCCTGTATGTAAAACCAAAGGGTGAATTGGACAATCTCTACGATCCCTATAAATAGCACAGAATAAATGAAAATAGCACAAATTCAGAATCTGACCTGTGTTTGAATCCTGGCTTCATCCCTTTATGGCTATATAACTCCTCTACAGCTTGGATTTTGTCTTTAAAGTGGGAATGTAATATTATTTAATATGGTTGATAGGAATATTAAATTAGAATAACAATAATGGCTTAGCACATTGTAGCTAGGCGAGGGATTTTTTTTTTTTTTTTTTTTTTGTTCTCATTCTTTGTACAACTATAGGGACTAACTGAAACAGTAAAAGTTAGCTTTTATTCCTACTTTTGGTTTTAACAGTTCAGATAAAACTGTTATAATATCACATGGGCCAATAGACAACTGCATTGCAATAAGCAATTTAAACTGTAAAAATCATGTTCAAGTGTTTTATTTCTTTCATTTCCACAACAGCCCTGAGCTATTTCTCAAATATTTCTCAAATAGCTAACTGGGCTGCTGTGGAAATGAAAGAAATAAAACATTCTAAAGTGATTTGGTGATTCCTCTGTTCAACATATATTTATGGAAGGGCCTATGTTCTGGCACCATGGTGCTTCTACACTGGTGTGTAAAACGAGATGAGTTACCTGCCCTCAGGAAGCTTATCATCTAGCGTGGGAAGACTATCATTATTCAAAGAAGCACACTGAAAAAGAAAAAAAAAAACACACATCCTTTAACTCCTTTTATTGGGAGGGTTAATCTAAATTGGTCCCTAAGAGATACTGAATATGTAGCCTTCTGGTTACTGGGTGGTGAGTGAGGGGTCGTGCGTGTGTCAAGTTCTTTTGGTATAAGGAACTGAGGTTCCCTCAAGATTCTGCTCACGTCAGGTTCATATGAGGATATCTGTGAACTGATAAAGGGAAGCGGTCAAGAACAGAGGTCACTTTAGAGACTTAAGGTGACTCTCTGCATCCTCATGGGCTGCCACATGGTCTCTCAGCTCATGGTGTCTTGTTTCTCTCAGTGAGGTTTTTTTTTTTCAGTCTCATAATATTGGCTTTCCATGACATAGCATGGCCCTGACAAGATTTCATGGCTTTGTTCCAGCCTCTGTTCACGTTAGCTTATATTTTATATAAAGCTATATAATATATAATATATAATATATATAATATATAAATTTATATTAGGAATACCTAATTTAAATTTCCAAGAGAAGCAACTTGTATCAACTCACCTTTTTGCTCCAGGTCACACCAAAACATCTAACCAGCGTGTGGAATAATGCTCCTGAGGCTAGAGGTGCACATTCTTCATCCTATCACATGTGGCCAGGACTGTTGGACTGGAGTGGCAAGAAGGGGGTTCTGGGGTGTCTAATGTGATTTTTCAGGCCTCAGTGTGAAGTGGATGAAATATTTCTCTGGATTATCTGCTCTGTATACTCACCAAATAGCCTTCTGTTGACTTACATGTCTTCTCAGGTACCTGACCTTGGAAACACAGGGCTATGAATGAGTAATGAATGGAATGGTTGCTGGCATGTATGGTCACTCCACTGAAAATTACTACACAATTATTTTGATCTATAAGTTCATCTCTTGTTGGTCAGTCGCCACCAATCTGACCGGTTCTAGGTGTAATGACAAATTAAATTTACAAAGTAGAAGACCACACACTGGGATAGTCAACCTCTCCAAAAACACATTCTTTCTTAGAGTCTTACTCTTTATCATTGCATTATTTGAGTATGGTTTGCATTATTTGAGTATGGTTGCATAATTTCTGTTCCAATTTGAGAATTACCTCGTTGATGTATAATATTTGAAATCACTTCTTTATTATCCAAAAGCAATATAGACAGATGTGGTGATGCACACCTGTAATCCCAGCTACTTGAGAGTCTGAGGCAAGAGGATCACTGGAGGCCAAGAGTTTCAGACCAGCCTGAAGTGAGACCCTGTCTCAGAAAATACAAAAGACAAAACCCCAGAACACATACACACAAAACAAAAGCAATATTGAATAAACGGATAAACAAAATGTAGAAAATAAAAATAGCCATAATCCTGCCACTGAGCAGTAACTACTATTTAAATTTTCACATACATCTTTTCCAAAAGGGAAAGAATGTGTGCAAAACATATATACTGCTATATTTATAAAGATGAAACTTTTGTGTTCATACTTTTGTAGTCTGTTCATCTCACAATATTTCTGAAATTTATTTCCATTTTTTCTAAATGGTCTTTTACCATGTCTTCAATGACTACGGACATCCTACTAGATGAGTAAAACATGTACCTTACAAATTTTGGGGCAATGAAATGTAGTTCTTGTTATTACAGACAATATTGTAATGAATTATATCAGCTAAATATTTTCCAGTCTTCATGAGTATTCCTTTGAGGTATCTTATAGACTTGGGTGATGCCCTGCTCAGACCTCCTTCTGAGACCAGTGCACTCATCCCCCAGCTGTTGTGTTTTGGCTACAAGTGACTCACAGCTGCCCTTTTTCACCAGATAGATACCTGCTCTCAGATAATGGAACCTACTTGCCAAAAAAGGCTACAACTCCAGCTGCTATTGGCACCTGCAGCCAAAGACTGACTAACATAGGTGTGCATAAGACCAGCCGTCTTGATTCAAAGTGGAGACAATTCTGCAGGGGCAATTTAGGCTCCAGAGCTCTGATAAATCAAGCCAAAGCTAGATTTTATCTTTGCTTGACCCTTTTCTCTTTCTTAACTATAGTCCTCACTCCCTTAAATGTTTTCCTGAAGAGCACTCCCTCAATACATTATAATCTACTTGAATCCAAGGCTATTTCTAGGGAACATGACTTAAGATAAAAATGACTAACTAGAAGGTCTATCTATACATCTTCTCATATATATATATATATATATATATGAGTGCATACATAAAGAGCCATTGATTTTTGAGATATTTTATATATACATATATATATTATATATATATATATATATATATTTTTTTTTCTTTTTTGAGACGGAGTCTCGGTCTGTCGCCCAGGCTGGAGTGCAGTGGTACTATCTCAGCTCACCACAACCTCTGTCTCCGGGGCTCAAGCAATTCTCCTGCCTCAGCCTCCTGAGTAGATGGGATTATAGGCATGTGCCACCACACCTGGCTAATTTTTGTATTTTTAGTAGAGACAGGGTTTCACCATGTTGGCCAGTCTGGTCTTGAACTCCTGACCTCAGGTTATCCGCCTGCCTCAGCCTCCTAAAGTGCTGGGATTACAGGCGTGAGCCACCGCACCCATCCTATGTATTTTGAAATTATATCTTTACTAAGATAAAATTCACATGCCATACACTTCATCCATTTAGAGGGTGCAAATCAAGAATTTTAGACTATCTACAGATGTATGTGCAAGCATCACCACAGTCAATATTAGAACATTTTCTTAATCACAAAAACAACCTTGTAGACTTTAGCTATCACCCTCTACCCATCTATTCTCTCTAGTCCTAAGTAAGCACTGATCTACTTTTGTTCTCTGTACATTTGCCTAATTTGGACATTTCATATAAATGGAATAATATACGATCTTTTGTGACTGGCTTCTTCCACTTACTACAATGTTTTTAAGGTCCATCAATGTTATAGCATGTATCAGTATATCATTCCTTTTTATGGCCAAATGTTTCATTGTATGAATAGATAACATGTTGTTTATCCATTGTCAAAATAACTTAATGGGAGGCCATTAGGCTGAGATGATTCCAAGGCCATGGGTTCCTACATAAACAAAACTTAAGCTTGGCCAGTCATAAATGACCAACTGAGCATTAATTATACAATCAAGACTTTCCACCTGGATAATCCAAATAAGGCAATTGCTTAACTTTAATGAATCAAATAATTTTTTTGCTCTTCTGCATTCCCCCTATAAATGACTTCCCTTCAAACGCATCTAGTGGAGCCCCATACCACTTTCAGTTTTAAGTTTGGTGCTGATTCATGAATTGTTGTTTGCTCATATAAACTCCCAAAAATTATAATGTGCCTCAGTTTATCTTCTAACACTATTCACAATTTGATGATTATTTGGGTTGTTTCTTAATTTTTTGGCTATTATAAATAGTGATGCTATAAACATTTGTGTACAGGTTTTTGCGTGGACATATATTTTCATTTCCCTTGGGTATATGTCAAAAAGTGGAATTGCTGGATCATATGGTAACTCTAAATGCAATGTTTTGAGGGACTGCTAGACTGTTTTCCAAAGTGATTGCCCACTCTACATTGCTACCAACAGTGTATGAAGGTTCTGATTTCTCTATATCCTCACCAACACTTGTTATTATCTGATTTTTAAAATTATGCCACTCTGGTGGGTGCGAAGTGGTGTCTTGTGGTTTTAATTTGCATTTATGTAATCTAATGATGTTGAACATCTTTTTATGTGGTTATCAGTCATTTGTGTACCTTCTTTGGAGAAATGCCTATTAAAACTCTTTGCCCATTTTAAAATAATATTATCTTTTTATAATTGAGTTTTAGAAGTTTCTATGTATTTTGGATACTAATCCCTTACTAGATACATGATTTGCAAATGTTTTCTCTAATTTTGTGTAATATATTTTTACTTTCTTGATACTATAGTCTTTTAAAGCAGAAATATTTTTTAATTTTGATGAAGTCCAATTTGGCTATTTTTTCTTTTGTTGCCCGTGCTTTTGGTGTCATATCTAAGAATACGTTACTAAATCTGAAGTAATGAATATTACTGGTGAACAAAACACCTGTTTTCTTCTGAGAGCTCTTTTTAATAGTCTTTTTCTCTGGCCACACCCAGCTGCTAAGTTTCCCTAATTACCTGTATGATTGCTCTATTGTTTTCAATAATTTTCTGTTGCATAAGTTGCTCCACAAATGGATCCAGTCAAATTTGTGTTCTTTTGAAGGGATAGCTCCTAAAGCCAGTGTTTGAGATTTGTTCCTACCCCAAGATGGTTTTGCCTGGCTGTCTCTTTCCTCATTTATCTCTGGCAAACTAGTCAGCCTGCAGTTTAGCTTATAGCTCTAGTGAATCTATCAGTTTCCTGTCAATTGCCTATCATCACAATCTCTATTAATTTACAGTATGTCCTTAGGTTTGAACTTCTCCACATCTTGTTTCACATGAAGTCAGTTCTCTGGGGGAGAGGTTCAGACCTTTCTCTTCTAAGGCCTGATATTTCCCCTAGACAAAATCTTTGAGTCACTTGGCCAGGCACGGTGGCTCATGCCTGTAATCCCAGCACTTTGGGAGGCCGAAGTGGGCAGATCACAAGGTCAGGAGATCGAGACCATCCTGGTTAACACGGTGAAACCCCGTCTCTACTAAAAATACAAAAAAATTAGCCAGGCATGGTGGCGGGTGCCTGTAGTCCCAGCTATTAGGGAGGCTGAGGCAGGAGAATGACATGAACCTGGGAGGTGGAGCTTGCAGTGAGCTGAGATCATGCCACTGCTCTCCAGCCTGGGCGACAGAGCGAGACTCTGTCTCAAAAAAAGCAAAAAAACAAAAAACTTCGAGTCACTTGTCTGGTGCTGGAAGCAGGGACAATGGTGTGCTTCCCTTTGAGTGACACTCTCACTCTTAGGAGCTAAGTGCTTGGTATAGGGAAGTGCAGCACTCCTGGGTCTCCTGTTGTGGAATCCCCAAACTATGAGCCATTGTAAGGCTGATCAGACTCCAGTATTGTCAGCAGTACCATGCTTAAGTTAGATCCTCTGTCTCATAGTTTAGTGTTGGGTAGAAAAAGGGAGCACACACTTCTTAGCTGCACCCAGCCAGTAGTTAGCCTCACCAACAGGTAGCTAGTGGCAGGATGAGAAATTTGATTTCTTGCTCACTGCAGAAAGACAGTCCCCTGACTGGGGATCTGGAGTGAGAGGGAACCACATATTCCTGGCTGTATCAGCCAGGAGTGGAGTTTTTGTCTTGCTAAGTTGGGGGCAAGGAGGGAGAAACTGAGTCTTGGCTCATATACCACACACTTTTATTCTTCTTATCAAATTTTAGTACATTTTCTTGAATAATTTTTTTTAAATTTGCTGTATGCTCTTAGGGACATTTCTAGAGACTTAAAATTTATTTGGCTGGGCGCGGTGGCTCACGCCTGTAATTCCAGCACTTTGGGAGGCCGAGGCGGGCGGATCATGAGGTCCGGAGATTGAGACCATCCTGGCTAACACGGTGAAACCCCGTGTCTACTAAAAATACAAAAAATTAGCTGGGCGTGATGGCGGGCACCTGTAGTCCCAGCTACTTGGGAGGCTGAGGCAGGAGAATGGCGTGAATCCGGGAGGCAGAGCTTGCAGTGAGCCGAGATCGTGCCACTGCACTCTAGCCTGGGTGGCAGAGCAAGACTCCATCTCAAAAAAAAAAAAAATTATTTAAAAAATATTTTCACCAGTTTTACTAGAGAGCAGGTCAACAGAGATCCCCAAGCTGTCATGCCAGAAGTGGAACCTGGACCATTGATTTTTTTCCTTATTTCTTTGTGATAAAATACGTATAACATAAAATTTACCATCTGAACAATTTTTAAGTGTACACTTCAATGGTATTAAATATACTTATAATGTTGTACAACTATCACCATCATACTATTATGATTTATGTAGAATATCTTTTCCTATTCTTTTACTTGTAATGTATTTATGTCTTTGAATCTAAAATGAGTCTCTTGTGGATAGCATGTAGTTGGATCATATTTTTAAAAATAGATTCACCAATCTCTGTCTTTTGATTGGAGAGTTTAATCCATTTATATTTAAAGTAATTATCAATAAAGAAGGACTTACTTTAGTCATTTTGCTATTTTCTATATGCCTTATAGCTTTTTATACCTCAATTCTGCATTAGTGTCTTTTGATTGTTTCGTAAAAGAAATGCTTAAATTTCTTTCTAATTTCCTTTTCTATGTATTCTACAGTTATTTTTTTGTGGTTATCATGGGGGTTAAATTTAACATACTAGAGTCTTAATACTCTAATTTGAATTTATAGCAGTTTAACTTCAATAACATGCATAAACTCTGCTCCTCCCCTTTTGGCTATTGATTTCACAAAATTATGTCTTTATACATTGTGTATAAAGCTCTGTCTCCACACTTTTTGGTTGCTAATGTTAAAAGATTATGTGTATCTACATTGTGTGCCTAAAAGCATAAACTAACAATCCTTTAAAATGTGTTAGTGTCTTAAATTATGTAGAAAACAAAATGTGGAATTACAAACAGTTGTTATAATAATATTAACTTTTATAATTGCCAATGCATTAACTTAATTGAGATTTTTAATTCTTCACATGGGTTCAAGTTACTGTCTAGCATCCTCTCATTTCACCCTGTGGGTTTCCCTTTTGAATTTCTTGTGGGGCAGATTTAGTAGTAACATACTGTCTCAGCTTTTATTTATCTGGGAATGTCTTACTTTCTTTTTCATGTGGGAAGGACAGTTTTGCTGAATATGGGATACTTGGTGATGGTTATTTTCTTTTGGCACTTTGAATATATCACCCCACTGCCTTCTGGCCTCCAAAGTTTCTGATGAGAAATCTGCGAATAATCTTCTTGAGAATAACTTGCATGTGATTAGTTGCTTTTCTCTTGGCACTTTCAAGATTCTTTGTCTTTCAAAAGTTCAATTATAATGTCTTGATGTGGATCTTTTTTGAGTTTATCTTACTTGGAGTCCATCAATTATTTTAGATGTTTATATCCATGACTTTCATCAAATTTGGGAAGATTTCAGTCATAATTTCTTCAGATATTTTTTTTTCTGTGACTCTTTCTTCTCTCTTCTCCTGAGACTCCTACCATGCTTGTTTTGGTTCATTTAATGGCATCCCACAAGTCCCTTAGGCTCAGTTCATTCTTCTTCAATCTTTTCTCTTGTGCCCCAAACGATAATTTTTTTTTATATTTCTTGTTTTTGTTTATTAATACATAATCTTTGTACATATTTATGGGGTACATGTGATATTTTGATACATGCATACAATGTGTAATAATCAAATCAGGGTATTTAGGATATCCATCACCTCACACATTTTATTTCTCTGTGTTGGAATATTTCAAATCTCTTCCAATTATTTTGAAATATACAATATATTGTTTTTAACTATCATCACTCTACTTTGCTATGAAACACTAGAACTCACTCCTTCAATCTAACTGTATGTTTTTACCCATTAATCAACCTCTTTTTATTCCCCCTTGATTCTTTGCAGCCTCTGGTAACCTTCATTCTACTCTCTACCTCCATGAAATCAACTTTTTAGCTGCCACATATGAGTGAGAATATACAATGTTTGTCTTTTGTGCCTGGTTTATTTCACTTAACATGATTTCCAGTTCCATTCATGTTGCTGCCAACGACAGAATTTCATTCTTTTTTATAGTTGAATAGTATTCAATTATGCATATATACCAAATTTTCTTTATCCATTCATCCATTGATGGAGACTTAAATTGAGTCCATATATTGGCTATTGTAAAAAGTGCTGCAATAAACATGGGGTTGCAGGTATCACTTTGATATATTTACTTTTTTTTTCCTTTGGATAACTACCCAGTAATGAGATTGTTGGATTGTATGGTAGTTCTATTGTCAGTTTTTTTTTTTTTTAGAAACCTCCATACCATTGTTCATAATGGCTATACTAATTTATGTTCCCACCAACAGTGTATAAAGGTTCTGTTTTCTCCATATCCTCACCAACATTTCTTATTTTTTGTCTTTCTGGTAATAACCATTCTATCTAGGTTGAGGTGATATCCCATTGTCATTTTGATTTGCATTTCCCTGATGATTAGTGATTTTGAGAATTTCTTGTCATATAACTGCTAGCCATTTGTATGTCTTTTAAGAAATGTCTATTCAGATCCTTGGCCCTCTCTTAATGGGATTACTTATGTTTTTGCTGTTAAGATGTTTGAGTTCCTTGTATATTCTGGATATTAGTCCTTTGTTGGATGAATAGTTTGCTAATATGTCCTCCCATTCTACAGATTCTCTCTTCATTCTATTAATTGTTAAACTTGATAATTTCCATTGTCCTCTCTTCAAGTTAACTAATTTTTTCTTCTGTTTTCTCTAATCTGGATTTGAATCCCTCTAGTAAATTTTTCATTTAAGTTATTGACTTTTCAGCTCTAGAATTTCTTTTTGGCCTTTTAAAAGATTTTCTATCTTTTTACTGATATTACCATTTTAAGTCACATATTATTTTCTTGATTCTTTCGACATCTCCTTTTAGTTCTTTCAGTGTCTTTAAGATAGTTGTTTTAAAGTCTTTGTCTAGTATATCTGCCACAGGTCTTTTTCAATAATAGTTTCTGTTGACTTATTTTTTTCCTTTAAATGGATCATACGTTCTTGTTTTTTTGGTATGATTTGTGATATTTTGTTGAAAACTGGACCTTTGAATCTAATAATGTGGTAATTGTGGAAATCAGATTCTTCCCCTTCCCCAGCGTTTGCTTCCCTCTTCCCCCACTCGTTTGATCCTGAATACTGTGTGAAGGTTGCTTTAGGAACACAAATACAGCTTCTTGACATGGAGCTGTGGGTGGAGGATGAGTAGCTGCTACTGTACTAAGAGCTGAAATGGACCGAAATTAACCACAATTTATCATCCAAACCTGGAAGTGGGAATTTCAAGTCTTCAATAGACTCCTGAGTTCCAAAATAGTTACATTAGACAGAGTCTGCCAATGTAATTGATGTCTAGATTGGTAGAGAGATATCTGGTGCTTCCTACTCTGCCATCTCCCCAGAGTCCTCTGGACCATTAATGTTTATGACATTTTAATTTGATATACAAGCTTACAATAAAGTTGCAATAGTATAAGGAACTCCCATATATACTTTATTCAGATTTGACAGCTTTTTATATTTAGATTTCATTCATTTGCTTTATCATTCTCTCTCTCTCTCTCTATATATAGATGTGTGTGTGTGTGTGTGTGTGTGTGTTTGTGTGTATGTGTGTCTATGTATCTTAGTTTTTTTCTGAATCACTTGAAAGTAAACTGGGGACAACCTGCCCTCACCCAAATATTTCAGAATGTATTTCCTAAGAAAAAGAACATTCTCTTACAAAATCCCAGTACAGATATCAAAATCAGAAACTTAATATTGATAAAATAGGATTCTTATCCACAGTTTGTATTACAATTTCAATTGACTGATATTAGTCTTATAGCTATCTTCCCTTCATCCCTTCATTCTAGCATCCAGTCCAGAATCATCACCATGCAGTGTATTTACACATTTAAGGTTGCTGTGATTTCTTGGAGAAGTGGCCGGCCTGCTTATCATTAGGTAACATCCTATATATGTATACACATTTATGTATGTTGTAACTTAATATATACATATAAAGATAATGAATTTAGAAGCTTATTATACATTCTAGATACAAATTCTTTGTCAGAAATGTGTATTGTAAATATATTTTTCTGGTTTGTAGTATGCCTATTCATTTTTTTCTTTCTTTTTTTCTTCTTCCCCTTCTCCATTTTTTTTTTAAGAGACAAGATCTCAGTCTTGCCCAGGCTGGAGTGTAGTGGCATGATAATAGCTCACTGCAGCCTTGAACTCCTGAGCTCAAGTGATCCTCCTGCCTCAGCCTCCCAAGTAGCTGGGACTGCAAGCATCCACCACCATGCTCGGCTAATTAAAAAAAAAATTTTTTTGAGATAGGGTCTCATTATGTTGCCCAGACTGGTCTCAAACTTCTGGCCTCAAGCAATCCTCCTACGTTGACCACCCAAAGCACTGGGATTACAGGCATGAGCCACTGTACCCAGCCCCTATTTATTTTCTTGATAGTGTCATTTGATGAGAAGAAGTTTTAATTTTGATAAAGTCTAATTTAACATTATTTTTATTTTATGATTTGGCTTTCTATATCCTAAGAAACTTTTGCCTATCTTCATATCTCAAAGATATTCTCCCATTTTTTTTCTTTTAGCAGCTTTGTAGCTAAATCTTTTTAAGTAAAATTTTTTAGCTTTTACCTTTAAGTCTATAATCCATCTCAAATTAATTTTGAGGCTTAATATTTTTATAGAGAAATATGTGTGGGGGGTGTGTGTGTGTATGTGTGTGTGTATACATAAAGGTATACTTGAGACTTGGTGATTTATAAAGAAAAAGAGATTTAATGGACTCACAGTTCCACATGGCTGGGGAGGCCTCACAATTATGGCAGAAGGCAAAAGGCATGTGTTACATGGTGGCAGACGAGAGAATGAAAGCCAAGCTAAAGGGGAAACCCCTTATACAATCATCAGCTCTCATGAGACTTATTCATTACCATGAGAACAGTATGGGGGGAAATGCCCCCATGATTCAATTATGTCCCACTGGGTCCCTCGCACAACATGTGGGAATTATGGGAGTACAATTCAAGATGAGATTTGGGTGGGGACACAGCCAAACCATATCATAGATCTTGATTTCAGGTAGTTTGAGTCCTTCAACTTTTCTTCATTTCCGAAACAACTTTAAGTATTCTAGGATCTTTGTTTTTTCATGTAGATTTTAGAGAGAGCTCACCAGTTTTTACAAAATGCCAGCTGAGAATATAATTGAATTTGTGTTGAATTGCTAGATTGGTTTGGAAATAATTGACATCTTAACAATATTATTTCTAAAATATGAACATGGTATATTGGTCCATTTATTTAGGTCTTCTTTAATAACAGCAGTACTTAATAGTTTCCTTTTTTGTTTTTTTGAGATGGAGTCTCGCTCTGTCGCCCAGGCTGGAGAGCAGTGCCACGATCTTGGCTCACTGCAAGCTCCACCTCCCGGGTTCACACCATTCTCCTGCCTCAGCCTCCTGAGTAGCTGGGACTACAGGCACCCGCCACTATGCCCGGCTAATTTTTTTGTATTTTTTTAGTAGAGACGGGGTTTCACCATTTTAGCCAGGATGGTCTCGATCTCCTGACCTCGTGATCTGTCCACCTCGGCCTCCCAAAGTGCTGGGATTACAGGCATGAGCCACCGTGCCCGGCCTAGTTTTCATTGTTTATATCTCATATGTCTTTGTTAATTCAATACATTTCTAATTATTTACTATTTTTGATGTTATTGTAGATGACATCAAAAATCATTTTCCAATGGTTTACTACAAGTATATTCACTTTATTTTTATATATTGAGTTTCTATCCCCAGACCTTGCTAAATTCATTTAGAATCATTAGGATTTTCTACCAAAACTGTCATGTAATCTGTGAAGAGAAACTGTTTTACTTCTTTCTTCTTAATCTTTATCTTTTGTATTTACTATTTATGCCAGTTGCACTGGTTAGCACTTTCATATGAGGTTGAATAGAAATGGTGAGAGTGGACATGCTTGTTTTGTCCTTGATCTTAGAAAGAAAGCATTCACTATTTCACAATTATGCATGATGTTAACTGTAGGTCTTGCTTAGATGTAATTTATTAGGTTAAAAAATGTCCCTTCTGATTCTAATTTGCAGAGATTTATTATACATGGCTGTTGAACTTTGTTAAATGCTTTTTCTGCATCTGTTAAATGATTATGTGATTTTTCTCCTTCATTCTTTTAGCATGATGAGTTGCATCAATTGATTTTTGCATGTTAAATCAAACTTGTATTTCTAGGGTAAATTTCACTTGGTTGTGCAATATTTTTCTTTTTATGTTTGCCTAGATTTTATTTGCTAGTATTTTTTGAGGAGTTTTGCAACTATGTTCCTGAGAGAGGTGTGTCTTGATAAAGCTATAAAAGAAAAATTTGAGGCCATACGTAGTATAGGATTATAATGTTTGCAACTAATGAGTTGAAAAGCTGTGAGGAAATATGTTGAAATTTTTGAGAAATTTGTGTGCATTTCTATATAAAGACAGAAAAGGTTACAAATACTTTATTGCAAGTTGCGATATAGACTGCATAAACAAAAACTAACACTAGAATTTGGGATTTTTGTTTTGCTCTCATTTATGTAGCAAAGTTATTGTGTCTAGACAACAGATATTTTATTAGTAAATTGTTCTGTTAACTCTGTTCTTTTTGAATACTTTTAAATTACTTTGGAAAAGGATTACTTACTTTTTAAGGCTAAAAATGTTAAATAGTCATGGTTACTTATTTAAAATTATTGCGTGTAACTATTTCTTTTCTTTGGATACTTGTGACTTATGTTCTTGTCTTCTCTGCCAAGTCTTTTTGATTTCCCAAATCAGGTCCAAAATTTATAATAATAAAACTGTTGGGATAACGTTTATGTTTAAAATTTCTTTGAGCTTCCTGGAAAGGCTACCATGAAACACAGAGATTTTCTTCTTCTTTATCTTTGTAAGAGAAAGACTATAGGAATAATTATGCTTGCTTGGCATTCTTTACATTTTAGTTAATTCAAAGCTATTGTGAGAGTACTTTTGTTTACCAAACTTAGAATAAAGAAACAATACAGCATAGCAATACATCAAAAGAGAATTTCAGCCTTCCTAGGGAATTTATGTATAAATAAAATGTTAATATGAATATATTTCAATGACTGTGTATCCTTCATATTAAAATAAACATTATCATGTTTATGTACAAAGGCAGAACAATATCTTCAGAATGGTTTAGTTCTAGGTTTAAATGCTCTTGTCAATCAGAAACAATCATAACACAATTTATGAAATAAATTAAGGGCCTAGAGGTTTGTCAGTTTTCTTACTTTTCATAAGATAATCTTTCTGCCAGCATAATCAGTGACTAAATCTTTATAAAATTGATTATATGTTACAGCTCAGTAGAGGGTTTTATTCTCTTTCATTCTGCTATTGTTATTGTTATAATAAATTAACCAGAGCCTTTAGTTTTATTATCCTCAGGGATTTTTGCTTCTTTTATATTTTGTTTTATTTTTATGTGGCAAATTATAATTGTATATATTTATGGGGTACAATGTGATGTTTCAATACCTGTATACATTGTGGAATGATAAAATCAGGCTAATTAATATATGTATCACCTCAAATATTTATTTCTTTGCGATGAAAACATTTAAAATCCTTTCTTTTAGCTATTTTGAAATATACAAGTATAGACAACATTTACATTCACCTAATGGCCTGTGATTTAAGATTAAGCTCTGGAATGTGTGTTCTGGAAGGAATATTGAAAGAACCTGAGTAAGGAACTGTAATAGTATGTCTCTCTTACTATGCTGTGAGGAAGCTGGGTCGTGTACAAGGCGTTCTGGCCTGCATCTCCAGCTAAGGTCTCCACCTAAGGCCAGCATTAACCATCAGACACGTGAATGTGCAAACTTTCAGATTGCAAACCCCATCCTTCAGGCTGTCCCAGTCGATACCTAGTAAAGCAGAGATAAGCTGGCTTTACAAGCCCTGCTTGGGTTGCAAATCTATGAGCAAATTAAATGTTGTTTTAAGCCACTAAATTTTGGAAAAATTGGTTATGCCGTGATAGTAGCCAAAATTGATTTTAGTTCTGGAACACAGTAAGTGAAACAGATAATATAGAAAATACACTTACAGGTATCACTGACATCATCACTATTGCCAGGTGACTGAGTCAGAATTTGTAACAGTTGGCTTCAGAAGCAAAAACAACATGAAGTAGGTAAGATCATTGGCACAAGATTCCCTGATTCTAAGAGCCACTGATTACCATGAGCTTCTTTGCATAATTTTGTTTGTTATACTCTTTGTTGCTGTCTTCCCTTTATGAAAAAGGATATTGGGAGACAACCCTGTTCTTTAGTCACAATACTCCCAAACTCCTTATCCTTGCCAACTATCACATGTGAATAATTTTTCAAACACTATAAAATTGAACAACTCATACTCAAAGGGAAGGCCATTGTTTATCTAAAGAAGGTCCAAATAGATGATGAGATATGTGGGATATGCTCCAAACTTTAATAATAATCCTTAAACTGGATACACAAGTTGACAGAAATAATTTTGATGTATTGGAAAATTATTACCCAGGGTAAATATCACCAGAAATATGGGGAGGACCATTTCTACATTCTGAAAAAACATGGGATTTCATAAACTAAAGATATCTTTGCCAATATGATGAATTAAACCAGGTGGAAATATTGATGATTTGAATTTAGTTAATAACTAGTACAGTTGAATTTTTTCATATTTATTAGATAAAAAAACTTCTGTTGTGAATTGATCATGTTGATTATCCTTCTCATTAATAAATGTTCATACCTTTCTACTGATTTGTAAGAACACTTTACATATGTTAGAGATATGAATCACTGGTCTATCATATATTTGCACACAATATTTAGCTTATAAATGAAAACATTTTAAATAGTGTTCCAAAATACAGACATCTGTAATTTTTTTGTAGCCAGATATACCAACTAGTTCCTTAATGATCTGTTTTTGGTTTCAGGCTCAGAAAGTTTTTTCAAATTTAAGATTACAAATAACCACCTATGTTTTCTTGTATGCATTCATTATTTCAGTTTTGTAGAATTCACTAATGAAGCCATCAGGTCCAGTGAAGCTATTTGTGATCTCTTGAGATTCCATATGAATTTTAGGATGTAAATATATTTTTTCTATAACTAGGATATATATGAATTATTTTAATATTATTATAAAGCACATTAAGAAAATTTAGACTCCAAATATTTGTTTTATTTAGTTGTCATATAACCTTTAGACTAATTATTTTCCATTACATATTTTATTATTTTTGCTGACAATCATCCCATTTTGAGTTCCTACATTAAATTTCACATTCTTCCTTTCTTTCTTCCTTTTTTTTTTTTTTTTGAGATAGAGCTTTGCTCTTGTTGCCCAGGCTGGAGTGCAATGGCGTGGTCTCGGCTCACTGCAACCTCTGCCTCCCAGGTTCAAGCAATTCTCCTGCCTCAGCCTCCCAAGTAGCTGGTATTACAGGTGCCTGCCACCACGTCCAGCAAATTTTTCTATTTTTAGTAGAGATGGGGTTTCACCATGTTGGCCATGCTGGTGTCAAACTCCTGACCTCAGGTGATCTGCCCGCCTCAGCCTCCCAGTGCTGGGATTACAGGCATGAACCACTGAGCCCAGCTGACATTCTTTCTTTCCAAAGTATATTTCTAATCATTTCCTTCTTTTCCTCCATTTTATATATATACTCATTCATTCAGCAAACATTTGTCGAGTTCACTGACAGCAAAATACCGTGCTAAAATTTTCTTTCACCATACCTGATCAAATTTCTGTTAGCAAGGCACTAGTATCATAAATAGTAGGATAGTATCAAAAAGCAAGGATCATAAATGTTATATTCGAGGGCATAAGTTAGTGCCCTCGAATATAACTTATTCATATTGAGTTAACTTATTGCTGAACTTATTCATATTGAGTTGCAATATAGATCTAATCTGGGGAAAAAGTATTTTAATACATGTTATAAAAATCTTTGTTGTGATCTGGGCTCACTGCTAGCTCCACGTCCCAGGTTCACGCCATTCTCCTGCCTCAGCCTCCTGAGTAGCTGGGACTACCGGCGCCTGCCACCATGCCCGGCTAATTTTTTTGTATTTTTTTAGTAGAGACGGGGTGTGACAGAACGAGACTCTGTCTCAAAAGAAAAAAAAATTTGTTGCAAATCAGTTTTTTTGAATTTACTGAATAAACATCTATCAATGTTTGAAAATAATTATTCTGGTGATTTAACAAAAGGATTTAACCCTACGTATAACAGAAGAAATCATTAGCTTTAAAATGAGAATTATAGAAAAATACTTTATAATTTGTATTTAATAGTAAAAAGGTCTGAGGTCTAAGAAGCATGAATGAAAATATTATAGAATGATTCTTAAATAAATAAAAAATTATGGAATATATCTGTTCCTGGTAGAAATTGATTTGTTGATTGCTGATTGGTAATACTACTTACAGATCTCTATGTCTGTATGTCTCAGATGCTTAAAAATCATTTCCAATCTTGAGATTGCATTGACATAGAAATATTTAAAGCTTCTTTCTGTGGTGCAACTCTCATGTCTCCAAAATTGCTTTTTGCCCCATATTTGAGATGCTGACATCCTACCCATCCTTTATGGTGCTGGTTATTGGACACCCTGTGTCAGGGGTCCTCAAGACCCCACTCGAGTTCCATAATTCACCAGAAGTACTCACAGAACTCAGAGAAGCTGTTATAGTCATGGTTGCATTTTATTACAGTCAAATGATACAAATTGGAATCAGAAACAAAACAAAACAAAACAAAACAAAACAGTGCATAGGGCAGAGTTTGGGAGAAACCAGGCACAAGCTTCCAGTTGTCCTCCTGCAGTGGAGTTGTATGGACAGTGCTTATTTTTCCCAGCATTGATATGTGACAATGTGATGGAGTATTGTCAACCAGGAAAGTTCACCTTAGCCTAGGTCTACAGAGTTTTGATTCTAAGTCTGTTATGTAGGTGTGGGGCACCCATGTGGCCAACCTTGGTTATTTAGTCTTCAGGTCATTCAGAGGACAGTCTGATACAGCATGGCCCAAGACCCCCACTGTAAATCACATTGCTAGCATAAACTCCATGGCATGGCCCATGGCCCAAGGCCCCAGACATACCAAGACAATCTGATCAAGTGGGACATTCCAAGGGCTTAGAGCTTTTCTACAAGGAACTGGCCAAGGGTCAGCCTTTTCTTTGTAATGTGTAGAGTTTGAATAACCCAGGCCTGTTGAGTTAACCCTTTGCTGCACATGCATTGTATTTAACATGCTAAAATCCTGCCAATCTTTGGCATCTGGATTATCTTGTATCTAGTTACGATCTCCCTTGACCTACTGGCAATAACTTCTAACTCTGTGTTTCAAACACACTTTATATTGAACTTGTCTTATTATCATATATGCAATAAGGTGAGGAGTTATAAATTAAGATGATATACAGTGCTTTCCCTCAGCACCTGGGACAACAGCTTGCATATATAAGAAAGGTGATACATATTCATTGAAATGAATGATTGTTATCTCTGCTCATGTTTTGGCACTCCTATTAACTGGTGAAGTCTTCATAATTAGAGACCATGTTGTGTTCATTTGTCTTCCACAGAGTTTAAGGCCTTTCATGGATCGAGGGAATATATGTATATGTATTGAATGATATATTCATGAAGCATTGCTTGTATGTAAAATCTCATTTAATCCTCACAAAACCCTATGTAGTAATTACTGTTATTATTTTAATTTTACAGATAAGGAATATACCTATAGCCACTTAGCCAGCAAGCAACAGAACTGGAATTCAGCTGCATAGTCTGGGCCCATGGTCCACACTCTTCACTGCTTCATAGCCTCCACAGTCAAAACTCCATGTGTAACTTTTGACTCCCCTAAAACATAACTACTAATAGCCTACTGTTGACTGGAAGCCTTACTGATAACATAAATGATTGATTAACACATATTTTGTATAAGTATTATATACTGTATTCTTATAATAAAGTAAGCCAGAGAAAAGAAAATATTAAGAAAATCATAAGGAAGAGAAAACATATTTATTATTCACTAAGTAGAAGTGATTATCATAAGGTTTTCATCTTTGTCATCTTCACATTGGGTAGGCTGAGAAGGAGGATGAGGAGGAGGGGGTGGTCTTGCTGTCTCAGGAGTGGCAGAGGTGGAAGAAAATCCAAGTATATGATAAACCTGTGCAGTTAAAACCCATGCTGGGAGAGTGCTGGGAAAATGGCAGATAGGAGGCAGGACTAACTTGCAGCTTCTACTCGGACAGACAGAGCAGTGAATGGAGACCCACGTTGTGAATTGTTGTTCCAAGAACTACCACAGGAACATACCAGGAAAGCAGAGAGAATTCACAGGCCCTTTGAGGGAGGTGGATTGCTGCTGCAGACTTGGTGGGACAGCGAAGGAACTGTGAGTCTAATTGCTTTCTCAGCTGGGAGGCTTGTAGCCTGGTGCAAGTTCTAAGCCCTGCTCACCAGCTGCCTGAAAATAAACTCAGTGCTGTTGGGGGGAGCATGGTGGGTGTGAGACCAGCCTTTCCAGCTGTGGGCCCCATGGGAGCTGGGTGAGGCCTGTGGCTGCTGGCTTCCCCCACTTCACTGATGACCTGTGATACAGCAGGGACAGCCATAATCTCCCTAGGAACGTAACTCCATTGGCCTGGAAACCACCACCCCCATCCCCTGTAGCAGCCGCAGCAAGCCCTGCTCAAGGAGAGCCTGAGCTCAGACATGCTTAACCCTGCCCCAACCTGATAGTCTTTCTCTATCTGCCCTAGTAGCCGAAGACAAGGGACAAAATCTCTTGGGAGTTCTATGGCTCGCCCACTGCCTGATCCTCCCTATACTACTACAACTGATGTGCTCTTGAAAGTGTCACCTCCTGGCTGGAGGCCAACCAGCGCAAAACCAGTGGACCTAAAAATACAACAAAGGACCCTCACAGAGTCCACTTCACTCCCCTATTGCCTGCACTGGAGCAGGTGCTGGTATCCATGGCTGAGAGACCTGAAGATGGTTTACATCACGGGACTCTTTGCTGACACTCCCCAGTACCTGCCCAGAGCCTGGTAATTCCACTGGGTAGCTAGATCCAGAAGAGAACTAATAACATTCAGCTGTCAGGAAGCCCCATCCTTAGGGGAAAGGGGGAGCACCACATCAAGGGAGTACCCTATGGGACAAAAGAATCTGAACAGCAGCCCTTGAGCCTCAGATCTTCCTTCTGACGTAGTCTACCCAAATGAGAAGGAACCAGAAAAACAACTTGGGTAATATGACAAAACAAGGTTCTTTAACACCCCCAAAAGGTCTCACCAGCCCACCAGCAATATATCCAAACCAAAGATAAAAATTTTTGAATTGCCAGAAAAAGAATTCAGAAGGTCAACTATTAAGCCAATCAAGGGGGCACCAGAGAAAGGTGAAGTCCAACTTAATAGAAATAAAAAAAAATGATACAGGATATAAATGGAAAAATCTCCATATAGATAGCATAAATAAAAAACAATCAAAACTTCTGGAAATGAAGGACACACCTAGAGAATTGCAAAATGCACTGGAAGGTGTCAGGAATAGAATAAAACAAGTAAAAGAAAGAACTTCAGGCTTTCAGATTAATCCAATCCAACAAACACAAAGAAAAAAGAATTTTTTTAAAAAAATGAACAAAGCCTCCAAGAAGTTTGGAATTATGTTAAATGACCAAACCTAAGAATAATTGGTGTTCCTGAGGAGGAAGAGAAATCTAAAAGTTTGGAAAATATATTTGAGGGAATAATCAAGGAAAACTCCCCAAGTCTTGCTAGAGATCTAGCAGCTCAAAGAACAACTGGGAAATTCATCACAAAAACACCATTGCCTAGGCACGTAATCATCAGGTTATCTAAAGTCAAGATGAAGGAAAGAATCTTAAGAGTTGTGAGGCAAATGCATCAGGTAACCTATCAAGGAAAACCTGTCAGATTAACAGCAGTTTCTCAGCAGAAACCCTACAACTAGAACAACCTAGAAGGGTTGAGGGTCCTAGCTTTAGCCTCCTTAAACAAAATAATTATCAGCCAAGAACTTTGTGTCCAGCAAAACTAAGCCTCATAAATGAAGGTAGGATATAGTCTTTTCAGATAAACAAATGCTGAGAGAATTCACCACTACCAAGCCAGAACTACAAGAACTGCTAAAAGGAGCTCTAAATCTTGAAACAAACCCTTGAAATACACCAAAATAGAATCTCCTTAAAGCATAAATCTCACAGGACCTGAAAAACAATAACACAATGAAAAAAACCCAAGGTATTAAGGCAACAAATAACACTATATGTAGAATAGTACTTCACATCCCATTACTGATGTTGAATGTAAATGGCCTAAATGCTCCACTTAAATGATACAGAATGACAGAATGAATAAGAATTCACCAGCCAAGTATCTGCTGTCTTCAAGAGACTCACCTGACACATAAGCACTCACATAAACTTAAAGAGGTGAAAAAAGATATTCCATGTAATGGACATCAAAAGCAAGCAAGGGTAGCTATTCTTACATCAGACAAAACAAACTTTAAAGCAACAGCAGTTAAAAAAGACGGAGGAACATTATATAGTGATGAAAGGACTTGTTGGCCGGGCACAGTGGCTCACGCCTGTAATCCCAGCACTTTGGGAGGCCGAGGCGGGCGGATCACGAGGTCCGAAGATGGAGACCATCCTGGCTAACACGTGAAACTCCGTCTCTACTAAAAATACAAAAAAAAAAAAAAAAAAAAATTAGCCTGGCGTGGTGGCGGGTGCCTGTAGACCCAGCTACTTGGGAGGCTGACGCAGGAGAATGGCGTGAACCCAGGAGGCAGAGCTTGCAGTGAGCTGAGATCGTGCGACTACACTCCAGCCTGGGAGACAGAGCAAGACTCTGTCTCAAAAAAAAAAAAAAAAAGAAAGGACTTGTCCATCAGAAAAATGTCACAATCCTAAATATAAATACACCTAACACTGGAGCTCCCAAATTTATAAAACAATCACTACTAGACCTAAGGAATGACATAGACAGCAACACAGTAATAGTGGGGGACAGCACTCCACTGACAGCACTAGACAAGTCATCAAGAGAAGGTCAACAAAGAAACAATGGACTTAAACTGTACCCTAGAACAAAGGTACTTAACAGATATTTACAGAACATTCTACCTGAGAACTGCAGAATAAAAATTATATTAATCAGCACATGGAACATTCTCCAAGATAGACCATATGATAGGCCACAAAACAAGTCTCAACAAATTTAAGAAAATTGAAATTATAGCAAGTACTTTCTCAGATCACAGTGGAATAAAATGAGAAATCAACTCCAAAAGGAACCCTCAAAGCTATGCAAATACATGGAAATTAAATAACCTGCTTCTGAATGATCATTGGGTCAACAATGAAACCAAGATGAAAATTAGAAAAGTATTTGAACTGAATGATAGTGACACAACATATCAAAACCTCTGGTATACAGCAAAGGTGGTGTTAACAGAAAAGGTCATGGCATTAAATGCCTACATCAAAAAATCTGAGGGGGGGAGGAGCCAAGATGACCTAATAGGAACAGCTCCGGTCTACAGCTCCCAGCACGAGTGACGCAGAAGACGGGTGATTTCTGCATTTCCATCTGAGGTACAGTGTTCATCTCACTAGGGAGTGCCAGACAGTGGGCGCAGGTCAATGGGTGAGCGCACCGTGCACCAGCCGAGGCAGGGGCGAGGCATTGCCTCACTCAGGAAGCGCAAGGGGTCAGGGAGTTCCCTTTCCAGGGGTGACAGAGGGCACCTGGAAAATCGGGCCACTCCGACCTGAATACTGTGCTTTTCCGACGGGCTTAGGGAACGGCGCACCAGGAGATTATAGCCCGCACCTGGCTCAGAGGGTCCTACACCCACGGAGTCTCACTGATTGCTAGCACAGCAGTCTGAGATCAAACAGCAAGTCGGCAGCGAGGCTGGGGGAGGGGCGCCCGCCATTGCCCAGGCTCGCTTAGGTAAACAAAGCAGCCTGGAAGCTTGAACTGGGTGGAGCCCACCACAGCTCAAGGAGGCCTGCCTGCCTCTGTAGGCTCCACCTCTGGGGGCAGGGCACAGACAAACAAAAAGACAGCAGTAACCTCTGCAGACTTAAATGTCCCTGTCTGACAGCTTTGAGGAGAGCAGTGGTTTTCCCAGCACGCAGCTGGAGATCTGAGAACGGGCAGACCGACTCCTCAAGTGGGTCCCTGACCCCTGACCCCCGAGCAGCCTAACTGGGAGGCACCCCCCAGCAGGGGCAGACTGACACCTCACACAGCCGGCTGGGTACTCCAACAGACCTGCAGCTGAGGGTCCTGTCTGTTAGAAGGAAAACTAACAGAAAGGACATCCACACCAAAAACCCATTTGTACATCACCATCATCAAAGACCAAAAGTAGATAAAACCACAAAGATGGGGAAAAAACAGAGCAGAAAAACTGGAAACTCTAAAAAGCAGAGTGCCTCTCCTCCTCCAAAGGAACGCAGTTCCTCACCAGCAACGGAACAAAGCTGGACGGAGAATGACTTTGACGAGCTGAGAGAAGAAGGCTTCAGACGATCAAATTACTCCGAGCTATGGGAGGATATTCAAACCAAAGGCAAAGAAGTTGAAAACTTTGAAAAAAATTTAGAAGAATGTATAACTAGAATAACCAATACAGAGAAGTGCTTAAAGGAGCTGATGGAGCTGAAAACCAAGGCTCGAGAACTACGTGAAGAATGCAGAAACCTCAGGAGCCAATGTGATCAAATGGAAGAAAGGGTATCAGCCATGGAAGATGAAATGAATGAAATGAAGCGAGAAGGGAAGTTTAGAGAAAAAAGAATAAAAAGAAACGAGCAAAGCCTCCAAGAAATGTGGGACTATGTGAAAAGACCAAATCTACGTCTGATTGGTGTACCTGAAAGTGACGGGGAGAATGGAACCAAGTTGGAAAACACTCTGCAGGATATTATCCAGGAGAACTTCCCCAATCTAGCAAGGCAGGCCAACATTCAGATTCAGGAAATACAGAGAACGCCACAAAGATACTCCACGAGAAGAGCAACTCCAAGACACATAATTGTCAGATTCACCAAAGTTGAAATGAAGGAAAAAATATTAAGGGCAGCCAGAGAGAAAAGTCGGGTTACCCTCAAAGGGAAGCCCATCAGACTAACAGCGGATCTCTCGGCAGAAACCCTACAAGCCAGAAGAGAGTGGGGGCCAATATTCAACATTCTTAAAGAAAAGAATTTTCAACCCAGAATTTCATATCCAGCCAAACTAAGCTTCATAAGTGAAGGAGAAATAAAATCCTTTACAGACAAGCAAATGCTGAGAGATTTTGTCACCACCAGGCCTGCCCTAAAACAGCTCCTGAAGGAAGCGCTAAACATGGAAAGTTACAACTGGTACCAGCCACTGCAAAATCATGCCAAAATGTAAAGACCATTGAGACTAGGAAGAGACTGCATCAACTAACGAGCAAAATAACCAGCTAACATCATAATGACAGGATCAGATTCACACATAACAATATTAACTTTAAATGTAAATGGACTAAATGCTCCAATTAAAAGACACAGACTGTGAAATTGGATAAAGACTCAAGACCCGTCAGTGTGCTGTATTCAGGAAACCCATCTCACGTGCAGAGACACACATAGGCTCAAAATAAAAGGATGGAGGAAGATCTACCAAGCAAATGGAAAACAAAAAAAGGCAGGGGTTGCAATCCTAGTCTCTGATAAAACAGACTTTAAACCAACAAAGATCAAAAGAGACAAAGAAGGCCATTACATAATGGTAAAGGGATCAATTCAACAAGAAGAGCTAACTATCCTAAATATATATGCACCCAATACAGGAGCACCCAGATTCATAAAGCAAGTCCTGAGTGACCTACATAGAGACTTAGACTCCCACACATTAATAATGGGAGACTTTAACACCCCACTGTCAACATTAGACAGATCAATGAGACAGAAAGTCAACAAGGATACCCAGGAATTGAACTCAGCTCTGCACCAAGCGGACCTAATAGACATCTACAGAACTCTGTACCCCAAATCAACAGAATATACATTTTTTTCAGCACCACACCACACCTATTCCAAAATTGACCACATAGTTGGAAGTAAAGCTCTCCTCAGTAAATGTAAAAGAACAGAAATTATAACAAACTATCTCTCAGATCACAGTGCAATCAAGCTAGAACTCAGGATTAAGAATCTCACTCAAAACCACTCAACTACATGGAAACTGAACAACCTGCTCCTGAATGACTACAGGGTACATAACGAAATGAAGGCAGAAATAAAGATGTTCTTTGAAACCAACGAGAACAAAGACACAACATACCAGAATCTCTGGGTTGCATTCAAAGCAGTGTGTAGAGGGAAATTTATAGCACTAAATGCCCATAAGAGAAAGCAGGAAAGATCCAAAATTGACACCCTAACATCACAATTAAAAGAACTAGAAAAGCAAGAGCAAACACATTCAAAAGCTAGCAGAAGGCAAGAAATAACTAAAATCAGAGCAGAACTGAAGGAAATAGAGACACAAAAAACCCTTCAAAAAATTAATGAATCCAGGAGCTGGTTTTTTGAAAAGATCAACAAAATTGATAGACTGCTAGCAAGATTAATAAGGAAAAAAAGAGAGAAGAATCAAATAGGTGCAATAAAAAATGATAAAGGGGATATCACCATCGATCCCACAGAAATACAAACTACCATCAGAGAATACTACAAACACCTCTATGCAAATAAACTAGAAAATCTAGAAGAAATGGATAAATTCCTCAACACATACACCCACCCAAGACTAAACCAGGAAGAAGTTGAATCTCTGAATAGACTAATAACAGGAGCTGAAATTGTGGCAATAATCAATAGCTTACCAACCAAAAAAAGTCCAGGACCAGATGGGTTCACAGCCGAATTCTACCCGAGGTACAAGGAGGAACTGGTACCATTCCTTCTGAAACTATTCCAGTCAATAGAAAAAGAGGGAGTCTTCCCTAACTCATTTTATGAGGCCAGCATCATCCTCATACCAAAGCCGGGCAGAGACACAACTAAAAAAGAGAATTTTAGACCAATATCCTTGATGAACATTGATGCAAAAATCCTCAATAAAATACTGGCAAACAGAATCCAGCAGCACATCGAAAAGCTTATCCACCATGATCAAGTGGGCTTCATCCCTGGGATGCAAGGCTGGTTCAATATGCGCAAATCAATAAATGTAATCCAGCATATAAACAGAACCAAAGACAAAAACCACATGATTAACTCAATAGATGCAGAAAAGGCCTTTGACAAAATTCAACTACCTTCATGCTAAAAACTCTCAATAAATTAGGTATTGATGGGACGTATCTCAAAATAATAAGAGCTATCTATGACAAACCCACAGCCAATATCATACTGAATGGGCAAAAACTGGAAGCATTCCCTTTGAAAACTGGCACAAGACAGGGATGCCCTCTCTCACCACTTCTATTCAACATAGTGTTGGAAGTTCTGGCCAGGGCAATTAGGCAGGAGAAGGAAATCAAGGGTATTCAATTAGGAAAAGAGGAAGTCAAATTGTCCCCGTTTTCAGACGACATGATTGTATATCTCGAAAACCCCATTGTCTTAGCCCAAAATCTCCTTAAGCTGATAAGCAACTTCAGCAAAGTCTCAGGATACAAAATCAATGTACAAAAATCACAAGCATTCTTATACACCAATAACAGACAAACAGAGAGCCAAATCATGAGTGAACTCCCATTCACAATTGCTTCAAAGACAATAAAATACCTATGAATCCAACTCACAAGGGATGTGAAGGACCTCTTCAAGGAGAAATACAAACCACTGCTCAAGGAAATAAAAGAGGATACAAACAAATGGAAGAACATTCCATGCTCATGGGTAGGAAGAATCAATATCGTGAAAATGGCCATACTGCCCAAGGTAATTTACAGATTCAATGCCATCCCCATCAAGCTACCAATGACTTTCTTCACAGAATTGGAAAAAACTACTTTAAAGTTCATATGGAACCAAAAAAGAGCCTGCATCGCCAAGTCAACCCTAAGCCAAAAGAACAAAGCTGGAGGCATCACACTACCTGACTTCAAACTATACTACAAGGCTACAGTAACCAAAACAGCATAGTACTGGTACCAAAACAGAGATATAGATCAATGGAACAGAACAGAGCCGTCAGAAATAATGCCACATATCTACAAGTATCTGATCTTTGACAAACCTGACAAAAACAAGAAATGGGGAAAGGATTCCCTATTTAATAACAAATGGTGCTGAGAAAACTGGCTAGCCATATGTAGAAAGCTGAAACTGGATCCCTTCCTTACACCTTATACAAAAATCAATTCAAGATGGATTAAAGACTTAAACGTTAGACCTAAAACCATAAAAACCTTAGAAGAAAACCTAGGCATTACCATTCAGGACATAGGCATGGGCAAGGACTTCATGTCTAAAACACCAAAAGCAATGGCAACAAAAGCCAAAATTGACAAATGGGATGTAATTAAACTCAAGAGCTTCTGCACAGCAAAAGAAACTGCCATCAGAGTGAACAGGCAACCTACAAAACGGGAGAAAATTTTCGCAACCTACTCATCTGACAAAGGGTTAATATCCAGAATCTACAATGAACTCCAACAAATTTACAAGAAAAAAACAAACAAGCTCATCAACAATTGGGCGAAGGACATGAACAGACACTTCTCAAAAGAAGACATTTATGCAGCCAAGAAACACATGAAAAAATGCTCACCATCACTGGCCATCAGAGAAATGCAAATCAAAACCACAATGAGATACCATCTCACACCAGTTAGAATGGCAATCATTAAAAAGTCAGGAAACAACAGGTGCTGGAGAGGATGTGGAGAAATAGGAACACTTTTACACTGTTGGTAGGACTGTAAACTAGTTCAACCCTTGTGGAAGTCAGTGTGGTGATTCCTCAGGGATCTAGAACTAGAAATTCCATTTGACCCAGCCATCCCATTACTGGGTATATACCCAAAGGACTATAAATCATGCTGCTATAAAGACACATGCACACGTATGTTTATTGAGGCATTATTCACAATCGCAAAGACTTGGAACCAACCCAAATGTCCAACAATGATAGACTGGATTAAGAAAATGTGGCACATATACACCATGGAATACTATGCAGCCATAAAAAATGATGAGTTCATGTCCTTTGTAGGGACATGGATGAAATTGGAAATCATCATTCTCAGTAACGTATCGCCAGAACAAAAAACTAAACACCACATATTCTCACTCATAGGTGGGAATTGAACAATGAGAACACATGGACACAAGAAGGGGAACATCACACTCTGGGGACCGTTGTGGGGTGGGGGGAGGGGGGAGGGATAGCATTGGGAGATATACCTAATGCTAGATGACGAGTTAGTGGGTGCAGCACACCAGCATGACACATGTATACATATGTAACTTACCTGCACATTGCGCACATGTACCATAAAACCTAAAGTATAATAATAATTAAAAAAAAATCTGAAAGAGCACAAACAGACAATCTAAGTTCACACCTAAAGACTAGAGAAAAAAGAACAAACCCAAACTCAGCAGAAGAAAAGAAATAACCAAGATCAGAGGAGAACTAAATGAAATTGAAACAAACAAAAAATACCAAAAATAAATGAAACAAAAAGCGGGTTTTTTGAAAAGATAAATACAATTGATAGACCATTAGCAAGATAAACCAAGAAGCAAGAATGTCCAAATAAACTCAGTTAGAAATGAAATGGGAGATATTACAACTGATATCACAGAAATATAAAAGATCATTAAAGGCTACTATGAATACTTTTATGTGTATAAACTAAATTTATGGAAATATACAACCCTCCTAGATTAAACCAGGAAGAAACAGAAACTCTGAACAGACCCAATACAAGCAGTGAGATTGAAATGGCAATTAAAAAGTTACCAACAAAAAAAAGTGTAGAACCAGATGGATTCACAGATGAATTCTATCAGACATTCAAAGAAGAATTGGTACCAATCCTATTGACAGTATTCCACAAGATAGAGAAAGAGAGAATCCTCCCTAAATCATTCTATGAAGCCAGTATCATACAAATACCAAAACCAGGAAAAGATATAATAAAAAAAGGAAAGTAAAGACCAATATCCCTGATGAACATAGGATGCAAAAATCCTCTACAAAATAATAGCTAACCAAATCCAACAGCATATCAAAAAGGTAATCTACCATGATTAAGTGGGTTTCATACTAGGGATGCTGGGATGGCTTAACATACACAAGTCAATAAATGTGATACACCACATAAACAGAGTTAAAAAAAATCACAGTTATCTCAATAGATGCAGTAAAAGCATTTGACAAAATCCAGCATCACTTTATGATTATAACCTTTAGCAAAATTGGCATAGAAGGGACATGCCGTAAGGTAATAAAAAGCATCTATGAAAAACCCACAGCCAACATTATACTGAAAAGTTGAACACATTCCCCCTGAGAACTGGAACATGACAAGAATGCCCACTTTCACCACTTTTATTCAACGTAGTACTGGAAGTCCTAGCCAGAGCAATCAGATAAGAGAAGGAAATAAAGGGCATACAAATTGGTAAAGAGGAAGTCAAACTGTCGCTGTTTGCTGATGACATGATTGTATATTTAGAAAGCCCAAAAGACTCATCCAAAAAGTTCCTAGAACTGGTAAATTAATTCAGCAAAGTTTCAGGATACAAAATTAATGTACACAAATCAGTAGCTCTGCTATATACCAACAGCAGCCAAGCTGACAATCATATCAATAACTTAACCCCTTTTACAATAGCTTCAAAAAATAAAATAAAATACTCAGGAATATACTTAACCAAGGAGGTGAAAGACCTCTACAAAGAAAACTACAAAACACTGCTAAAATAAATCATAGGTGACACAAGCAAATGGAAATACATCCTATGCTCATGGCAGGTAGAATTATTATTGTGAAAATGACCATACTGCCAAAAGCGATCTACAAATTCAATGCAATTTCAATTAAAATACCACCATCATTCTTCACAGAACTAGAAAAAAAACCACTAAAATTCATATGGAATCAAAAAAGAGCCAAAGCAAGACTAAGCAAAAAGAACAAATCTGGAGGTATTACATTACCCAACTTCAAACTATACTATAAGGCCGTAGTCGCCAAAACAGGATACTACTGGTATAAAAACAGGTATATAGACCAACGGAACAGAATGGAGAACCCAGAAATAAAGCTGAATACTTACAGTCAACTGATGTTTGACAAAGCAAACAAAAACATAAAGTGAGGAAAGGACACCCTATACAAAAAATGGTGCTGGTATAATTGGCAAGCCACATGTAGAAGAGTGAAACTGTATCCTCATCTTTCACTTTATACAAAAATCAACTGAAGATGAATCAAAGACTTAAATCTAAGACCTGAAACCATAAAAATTCTGGAAGATAATATTGGAAAAACCCTTCTAGAAATTGGCTTAGGCAAAGACTTCATGACCAAGAACCCCAAAGCAAATGCAACAAAAAGATAAATAGATGGGACTAGATTAAACTAAAGAGCGTTGGCACAGCAAAAGAAATAATCAGCAGAGTAAACAGACAACCCACAGAGTGTGGGAAAATCTTCACAATCTATACATCTGACAAATGACTAATATCCAGAATCTACCAGGAACTCAAACAAATCAGCAAGAAAAAAACAATCCCATCAAAAAATGGGCTAAGGACATGAATAGACAATTCTCAAAAGAAGATATACAAATGGCCAACAAAAATGAAAAAAAGCTCAACATCTCTAATGATCAGGGAGATGCAAATCAAAACCACAAGGCGATACCCCGTTACTCCTGCAAGAATGTCCATAATAAAAAAATCAAAAAATAATAGGTGTTGGCATGGATGTAGTGAAATGGAAACACTTTTACACTGTTGGTGGGAATGTAAACTAGTACAACCACTATGGAAGACAGTGTGGAGAGTCCTTAAGGAACTAAAAATAGATCTACCATTTGATCCAGCAATCCCACCCCTGGGCATCTACCCAGCGGAAAAGAAGTCATTTAATGCAAGTATGTATATACACACACCATGGAATACTACTCAGCCATAAAAAGGAATGAAATAATGGCATTTGCAGCAACCTGGATGGAATTGGAGACCATTATTCTAAGTGAAGTAACTGAGGAATGGAAAACCAAATACTGTATATTCTCACTTATTAGTGGGATCTAAGCTATGGGGACGCAAAGGCATAAAATGGTACAATGGACTTTGGGGACTTGGGGGAAAGGGTGGGAGGGGGTGAGGGATAAAAGACTACACATTGGGTACAGTGTACACTGCTTGGGTGATGGGTGCACTAAAATCTCAGAAATCGCTTCTTAAGAACTTATTCACATAAACAAACACCACCTGTTCCCCAAAAACCTACTGAAAAATAAAAACAAAAAACCACCCAAATCAGTAAAGCCAGGCACGGTGGTGCATGCCTGTACTCTCAGCTACTTGGGAGGATTGCTTGAGCCCAGGAGTTTGCGTCTGGGCAACATAGCAAGACCCTGTCTCTAAACACACACACACACACACACACACACACACACACACACGCACACACAGCCTAAACCAATAGGATAAGGTTTTAAAAATTTATTTGTCAAAATTGTATTTCATTAACTTAAAGAGTATAATTGGATTGTTTGTAACTCAAAAGATAAACGCTTGAGGGGATGGACACCCCATGCTCCTTTTTTTCTGGCTGATGTGCTTATTTCCCATTGTGTACCAAAACATCTCATGTACCCCATAAATATATATATTTACTATGTACCCACAAAAATTAAAAATGAAAACAACAAATTGTATTCAAAATCTAAAAATAAACAAATAAATAAATAAATAAATACTAAGCAAATGAAAGCTCAAAAGAAAAAACCCACCATGTTGTTTAAGGGTTAACCGGAGACTACTGCAGGAAATTCATATTCCAAAAATATTGAACAATATTTTTGACTTATTTCTTGAGCTAAGGTTTTCTCATATAATTACTTTCCAAAACTACATTGTCTTAATTTTAAAATATGCACGAGTGACATTTATTAGTCATGTAACTTACTTTCACTATGTCTGAAAATTTATAATCTCACCAAGATAAACACTGTTAAATATTGGTGGCTGAAATTACCATACTATCTTTCAACAGTGGAGGCAGCAAGCAGAGTGAATAATAATTTTATTTTCTGTAAATTCACTATTGTCACTGTATATATTAGGAAAGTGCATCATTGGGCTTAGCATACTAAAGAGATTCACTATGTAAGCGATGGCAAAACACAGGAAGCACTGTGCTAGCTCTTTCTACCCTGCAACTGTTATATATGTATATATTTAAAGCTGTGCATGCATGGGTGGATTAACACCTGGCTATTTCTACTGCCATTAAATTAAATGAATCATTACTCTGCCACCTAATACATCAGAGGTAGACACTTTTATCGTTGGCAGAAACCCTTGCATTTGAAAATTTCCAGTAATTGCTGAATATTCCTGAAAACTTTCAGCTTCAACAATATTTTCCAAAACCATGCAGTTTGCTTTCCAAGTTTTAAATAAGGCATATACAGTATGATCGTTTGCTTTCTCTTCTCCTTTGCAAACAGCAGTACGTTCTCTTCTCCTTGGCAATATGCCACTGTGGCATAGATCGTAGAGCAGAAAGCCTGGTGTCTTCCGTAGCACTAAAGTTTCTAATGAGAACATGGTTATTTGTTTGGTTCCTATCTCATTGTCATGATTCCTCTTAAACAACTACAGCAAAAGTGGTAATACGGCTTAAAAATGTCTCCAGTTTAGGCCCAAACCTACTCAAAAAGAGGCAAAATGTATATTAATATCAGTATTTCTTTTCCCACTCTATTATGTAGTGGGCCTCTCCAATTTAATTTTATATTTCTCTCCTTCCTTGCCCACACCCTTATCCTTGGTGTCCAGCGCCTTCTAGGCTAGTTTGTCCCTCCCTCCCCCCCTCCCCCCCTCCCCCCTCCCCCCTCCCCCCTCCCCCCCTCCCCCCCTCCCTCCCTCCCCCTCTCCCCCTCCCCCCTCCCCCCCCCTCCCTCCCTTCCCCCCCTCCTCCCTCCCCCCTCCCCCCTCCCCCCCTCCCCCCCTCCCCCCCTCCCCCCTCCTCCCTCCTCCCTCCTCCCTCCCTTCCCCCCCCCTCCCTTCCCCCCCTCCTCCCTCCCTTCCCCCCCTCCTCCCTCCCTTCCCCCCCTCCTCCCTCCCTTCCCCCCCTCCTCCCTCCCTTCCCCCCCTCCTCCCTCTCTTCCCCCCTTCCTCCCGTCTGTCTTTTTTTTTTTTTTTTTTTTTTTTCTGAGAGGGAGTCTCGCTCTGTCACCCAGGCTGGAGAGCAGTGGCACAAACTCGGCTCACTGCAAGCTCCGCCTCCCGGGTTCAAGCCATTCTCCTGTCTCAGCCTCCAGAGTAGATGGGACTACAGGTGCCCGCCACCACGCCTGGCTAATTTTTTGTTTTTGTATTTTTTAGTAGAGATGGGGTTTCACCGTGTTAGCCAGGATGGTCTCGATCTCCTGACCTCGTGATCTGTCCACCTCGGCCTCCCAAAGTGCTGGGATTACAGGCGTGAGCCACCGCGGCCTGCCCTGTCTCTCTTGTCTTTCTTTCCTTTCTTTCTCCCCTCCCTTACCCTCCCCTCCCCTGCCCTCCCCCTCCTCTACTCTCCTCTCCTTCCTCTCGCTTTCTGTCTCTTCTCCCTCCTTCCCCACTGTCTTTCTTTTTCTCTCCTTCCTTTTTGCCTTCCTTCCTCCCCCTCACCCTCCCTTTCTCCTTCACCTTCTCTTTTTTCTCACTCTCTCTCCTCAGTGCTGTGGCTTCTTCTTTGATATTTCTTTTATCTTTCCTTAATCATTTTTTGATTCTCAGTATCATCCCGCTTTATGAATCCTTTCTTTTACTCCCGGACTCTATCTTCTATGTTTCCATCCAACTTGGTTCATTGCTCTGTAAAAACACTTTTTGTGTATTTTGGTGATTCAACTGCACACACACACACACACACACACACATATAAACACACACATATATATACATATATATTATATATTATACGTATATTATATATTATACATATATACATATATTATGCATATATACACATATATATATTTATTTATTCTCCCCAAGCCTATAAACTCTTTGTGGGGAGAACTTTTCAATAATTCTCTTTTGCATTTCCATCAGTTATCACAGTGGCATGCCAAAATTATTGAATAAATTAATGAATAACTCAAAAGCACAGCTCTAGTAATTAGACCTGGGCTGAAATCTCAATTCTACAATTTAATTTCTGTGTAACCTTACACAATCTACATAGCCTTTCTGAAGCTCCTTTTTTTTTAATCACTTATAAAGTGAAGACTTTATAATCTTCCCCACAAAGTTATTATGCAGCTTGATGAGATTACACATATTAAGTCCTTAATGCATAACTTATTTTTCTTCTAGATAAAAGTAGTTCCATTCCCAAGATTTGCAAAATATGTGCTCAATTTTATAAAAATAATCAAATACAGCAAATCAGATGATGAGATGGGAAAGGATAACAAAGTTATCCTGGAATTGGATGTTTTCTACCGGGAATTTATAAAGCGAATCATCCACGTGTTGATTGAAAATTGACCATTCAAGAGAAGAGATGGGAATCAAAACTTTTGGACAGATTTTCCCTAATTTTATCTTTTGTAGGGAATGGGTAGTAATTTTTCCCTTTGTTGTTATGTGACACATTACAACTTTGCTCATAGTGTTTGCATGTAGAATGTATCTATAGCAATGTTTCCTTATCCATGTACTGTGGTTGGATGCCTGGTTTATCACTTTTTTCGTTCAATTTTTTACTGCAACTAGTTATAATTTTTTTGGTTTCAAGTGACAGAAAACATAATTCCAATAGTTTAAGCAATCAAGAGAACAATATGTCACTCTAACAATAATCATATCTAGATGCCAAGGATGTGAAGCTACATCTATTGATCCATTAGGTTCATCTTTTTAGACAACAAAATGGCTGCTTTAATTCTAGACTTCATAATCCATCAACTGGAAGAGAGAGAGAAAGCTTCTCCTTCCCAAGAATGTTCAATAAAATCTTTGCACTTTTCTTTAGTTCGAAGTGGTGTACTCATCTTTAAAACCAAACATGGTCGACAAAGTGGATAGGAAATGCTGATTGACTTTGGTCCAAATAGACACCCTCTCCTGGTGTAGCCAGGATAAGGCAATCTATGCCATTTGACTGAAATTGGGAGGTGGATGTTGCCAAAAGAACTTTGGGTACAGTTGAGAAAGGACAAGAGCTAACAGGAAAATACATTTCAAAGAAGGAGCAAACAATCATCCACTATACATCTGTTGACTGTTTACTCTATACCTGGCACTGTGATGATAAACGTTGCTTTTTTTTGGTGGGGGGGTGGAGGGGACAGAGTCTCGCTCTGTCACCCAGGCTGGAGTGCAGTAGCATGATCTTGGCTCACTGCAACCTCCGCCCCACAGGGTTCAAGCAATTCTCTGCCTCAGCCTCCTGAGTAGCTGGAATTACAGGCACCCCTGCCACCACGCCTGGCTAATTTTTGTATTTTTAGTAGAGACAGGGTTTCACCATGTTGGCCAGGCTGGTCTTGAACTCCGGACCTCGTGATCCACCCACCTCGGCCTCCCAAAGTGCTGGGATTACAAGCCTGAGCCACCACGCCTGGCTGCTATTTTTTTTTTTTTGGATGCTCTGCTGTTTTGTGTGTGTGTGTGTGTGTGTGTGTGTGTGTGTGGCAGCTCTGCTAGCTCTCTTCTAGTTTTTCAGGTAGAATCTTAGACAAAAGATAATGCAGAGGGTGTGTGAGGAAGTTTTTTTGTTTTTAAATGTCTGCTAAGGAGGATATGTTGTTAGCATTATCCTGAATATTGCTGAGAAGAAATGAGCTTGCTTTCAATTTAAAATAGTCTTTTTTTTCATTTAATTTTTGTGACCATGGGCACCTACTTTGTGTTGGATTTTTGGTCAATGAAGTCCCTTGGAAAGCCCCCTTTTCTCCAATTAAGAGGTGCTTTCTGTTTCCTCACATACAGAATGTAGTTTAAAACAGAATGGATTTTGAGCATTCCTGAACAAAGTGAGTGGATTTTACAAACATGAGATATAGAAAAATATTCTTTAAATCTTGTGGGTGGCTTCAGCACTTTAACCCTGATTTTACTCAAGCCTAATTAACCTTTTTACATTTTATTTTATTATTTATTTTAGAGACAGCGTCTTGCTCTTTCAACCAGGCTGGAGTGCAGTGGTACCGTCATAACTCACTGCAGCCTCCTGATTCACCTTGTTACACATAAGACAAAGTTATTTGAGGAGTTACTAATAGATTACAAAGCTCTATTATGTTAATAAAAATGAAATCATTCCCTAGAAATTTCATTCTAAGTGCTCCTTTTCTAAATTGCCTAGTTACCCGAATGAAAAAAATTCTTCATTTCGTCACTGCACTTTGTTCAATTTTTTCCTATCTTGAATGTAAATCATAAAAGTGAAAGTGTCATATAGCACTTAATCATTTTACAAGATGACAGTAATTGTCTTTATTTATATGCTTTTTCTTAATTAATTTGTAAGTTACTTTTGAATATCTCTGATTTTACAAAGAAAATTTAAGAGACATCAGTAGTAAATCACAAAATAAATAGGAATATTATCACTGAAAATCTAAGTATATGGATATTTGTTATAATTTGAATTGTGTCCTTGACGAAATTTGTATGTTGAAACAGGGCCTTTAAGGAGGTAATTAACTTAAAATGACGTTCTCAGTGTGTGCCCTGTATTAGTTTGTTTTCACACCGCTGATAAAGACATACTGAAGACTGGGCAATTTACAAAAGAAAGAGGTTTAATTGGACTTACAGTTCCATGTGGTTGGGGAAGCCTCACAATCATGGCAGAAGGCAAGGAGGAGCAAGTCACATTTTACATGGATGGCAGCAGGCGAAGAGAGAGCTTGTGCAGGGAGACTCCTGTTTTTCAAAACCATCAGATTTCGTGGGACTTATTCACTATCATGAGAACAGCATGAGAAAGACCTGCCCCATGATTCAATTTCCTCCCACCAGGTCCCTCCCAAAATACATGGGAATTCAAGTTGAGATTTGGGTGGGGACACAGCCAAACCATATCAGGCCCTAATCCTGTCTGACTGATGTCCTCCTAAAAAGAGGAGATTAGGACACAGACATGTATAGAGTAAAGGCCATGTGAAGCCATGAGAGAAAGTGGCCATCTGCAAGACAAGGACAGAGGGCTCAGAAGAAACAAACCCTGCTGAGACCTTGATCTTGGACTTCCAGCTTCCAGCTATGAGGAAATACATTTTTGTTGTTTAAGCCACCCAGTCTGTGGTATTTTGCTATGGAAGCTGAGCAAACGAATACAATCTTCTATAACTGTGTTTAAGGCCAGGTTATTTCCTTGTGAGTTTATAGAGGCCTAGGACTAAGATTGGATTCATCTATGCTTCCTCATCATTTAAGCAGAGCCTGGCCCAGAGTAGGTGTATGGGAAATGTTTGTTGAATTTAACTGAATAAACACAAACTGTGTTTTGATCATGGCAGTGGCAGAGCAGCTGGCTGCCAGCCTGGCTCTTTCCGGCTACCACCTAAAGTTTCCAGACTGTTGTTTGTCTAGTTCTTTCTAAGTGAAAATGGCTTTTTTTTTTTTTTTTTGGTTCAGTCTGATTATAAAAGCAGAGGTAAAAGCATACATGCATAGAAATGCATGCTCATTGTAAAAATTATCTCGTAATGCATTAAAGTGTGAAAAAGAAAGTAAAACTCACCCAGAAGTTCCCCACCCAAAGCAACAATGATTCAAATTTTGGTGTATACATTTTGCTCAGGGAAAAATATGCCTAAAGGATGCATATTTGGGGACCATATCAATATGGTTATCAATTTCTCTCTAACAAAAAAAGGCATGATTTATACAGCATATGTTGTTTTTATAATATGATTTTTCCCCCTGCATAATATATCGTGGATATCTTCTCATAATAGAAAATAAAATAAATGTAGATGTATAGTAGCAATTCCAAGGTGGCTGAACTAGATTTCATTTCAGGAATGTGCAATATTTACCCTATGAGTAGAGGCTATTTAACCTATGAGCAGAGGCTATTTAGCCTATGAGTAGAGACTGTTTAGCCTAGCCTCTACTAATAGATAGTTGGGTTGCTCCTCATGTTTTCCTAATATAAATAGTGCTGTGAGCATTTGGACTCTTTGTTTTGGCTCTTGTCTCATTATTATCTCTTTCTACTTCTAATCTCTTTCCTGAAGACCAGACAGCTATTAAACAGCACATTTTAACATATTTGGTGAACTGTAGAAAAGGTAATGTGGACATGGAGGTAATGCAGATGCCCAATGAGGAAATCCTTGCAGAGTTCTGTTGGTTGGGACATCTCCTTCTGCTCCCGGGATCCAAAACCTTTCCTGTGAGCTCCAGACTCAACCATCAAATTGCCTCCTTGATGCCTCTATTTGGTATATCAAATTCAAAATGTCCAAAACGCAACTCTCTTTTGAAACACATCTTTCGCCAACTGGTCTTCCCCATCTCAGTCAACAGCACCACTGTTTGTCCAGTTGCTGCAGGCGAGAATGGAAGACCTATCCCTGCCTCCTCCCATGTCCTCACTTTCTACACACATTCCATCGGTGAGTCCATGCTGATTTTATCTTCAGAATGTATCTCTGACCTGCCATCTTCTATCTGTTTCCACTGTCTCTTTTGTTCCTTGCCTATAGGATGGTAACAGCCTTCTCACTTTCTCCCACTCTCTCCTCTAGACTTCTGCCACACAGCTGCAGAGGTGATCATGTCATACAAAGATGGACTGATATTGTTATAACAAAATTTCTTTCATTCGTATCTTGTTATTTATGTGAACAAGGTTTCTTGGCACTTGAAGCTACAAAAATGAAAAGTTAATGCATTGCTAATAATAAAATTTACTCTTTGTGTTTAATAATAATACCCATTTGTAATGTAATTGTTTGGATCAATTGTTTACTAATAAAGAAGACAATGAGGCCCCCCATTAATGATCATGCCTATAGCCTACCTTAAAATATCTCAGTGGTTCCCCTTTTACTTTGACTTCAAGGGCAAGTTTTAATTCCTTGCTTTGGTCTACAAACCCTGAATGCTATGGCATTTATTTGCCTCCCAGCATCTCTTTGCAGCTCTCTCTGTCTTATTCCCTCTGCTCCAGTGTGCCTTTCTTACAGTTTCTTGAACATCCCCAACTTTTTTCCACCTAAGGTCAGTTACACAGTCATGCTGCTTCCTCTGCCTAGCCTGCTATTCCTTCTGTTTCTTTTGGGCTTAACTTCTTTCCTTCCCCTAGTTTGCAACATAAATGTGCCCTATACAGAGAGATTTTCACTGAGCATTTAAAGTACAGTTGACCCTTGAACAGCATGGGGGTTAGTGGTGCTGACACCTGCACAGTCGAAAATCCCTGTATAACTTTCGAATCCCCAATAATTTAATCACCAACAGTCTACTGTTGACTGGAAGCCATACAGATAACATAAGCAGTTGATTAATACATATTTTGTATGTTGTATGCATTATATACTGTATTACACTAAAGAAAATGTGATAAAGAAAAATCATAAGGTAAGAAAAAAGTACATTGACAGTACTGTACTGTATTTATCAATGCCATAAGTTTAAGCCATCTGTTTACAAGAGGAATGGCTATCTGAAATGGTGGGTTATCGCAGCTGCAGACCTCAATCTACAGTACATATCAAGCAATTTGACTTTTTCTTGTAGTATCATGACTTTTCTCTGCTTATTGGGAGCGCTTCCAGCATCACTAGTGGCACTTTGTGTGGGTTTTCTTGTTATCAAGGTTTACAGTATTGAATCGAACATGATGAAAGATATGTGAGAACCATCAGATCACTTTTCACTGAGATCTGAAATTTACTGGATAGAGGAACTCCTTACGTGGAGATGATTAGCATCACATGACATTTTAAATAGCAACAGGAGGTGGCTAAGAAATGATTACAGTCATCAGTATGTATTACAGTTAATTTTATGCAGTTATGATTTAATATTGCATCTTTACATTTGTTTACATTTCTCTTGACTGTGAATGGCACCATGTAAGGCCTGTAAGTGTTTGTGTGTGTAAATTTTGATAAATTTTAACTTCTTATGGTAGATTTATGTATATTTTATGGTGGTAAATGATAAAATAGGCTAGCATCTCCATATATTTTATGCATTTATGACATACATAACTTTTCTTGTTTTTGATATTTCTAGGCTATGTGGTTCATTTGAAAGATTATTTTTCAAATGTGAATCTTCAAAACATTTTCCAATACATCTATTGAAAAAAATCTGTGTACAAGTGGATCCCTGCAGTTCAAATCCATGATGTTTAAGGATCACCTGTATGTACCCATCTACCCACTTACTTTTTTCTTTTATTTCTGCCTCTTGTTTTTTCCTTTATTAGAACTTTTTTGACTTGCAAATGTTTTACTTATTTGTTGGTTTCTTGTTCATTGTCTGTCTCCTCTACTAGAAGGTAGGCTCCATGAGGGCAGGGCTGTGTCTGTCTTATTCACCAATGCATCCCTGGACTGCAGCACAGAACCAGGCACAGAGTAGGCTCTCAACAAATAATCTGATGATTTTGTTGTTTCTGTGGATTTCTTGCACAGCCATGCTTGGATCCCAGTGCTGAAGATGTTTAGACCTGCAGGCTTAACCCACTCAGAGGCTGAGGTGCCTTAGTACCTAAGTATGTATGTCCCTGCCACGTATGTTCTTGCCTTAAGCCTAAGTCCAGTTACTGTGGGATGAGTTACTAAGGGGCTTGCAACCTACTGAACTGTAACTTTCATCCCAAGACCCTGCCCCTTTCTCTCGCATCTCCCCCTTCTATGAGCTTCTGTTCCATATGATGGGGCCTCTGCCCCTAGTTTAGGTTTGAACTCAAGTTGGAGGCTAGGACTTGTGGTTTCGTGACTACAGCCATACCAGCCCCTCTTTCTGAAGCCTGATTTGTTCCTGATTCCATCCCTAGCCATTGGCTGAGATGCTGCCTTTAATCAGACAGATTGTCCTCTTCTATTTACCTTTCCACCCTTCCCTACCTGTTCCACCCACCTGACTGAAAATATTGCCACCTTCTAAGCTTTTTGCCATGCTCCACCTCTGGGTGTGAGTGACAGCCGACATTGTAGTCAAGTTCACCACTATCTCTTTGGATGTTGGGATTTGGATGCTTGCTGTCCAGTTTCACTGGGCTGGCCTATAGTAAGAGGGCTTTGGAACTAAACAGGCCTGAATTTGAATTCTGGCTTTCCCGCTTATTAGCTGTGTGACCTTGGGCAAGTTATGGACTTCTTTGAGTCTTGGTTTTCTCATCTGTAATGCGGTGGCAAATAATACCTATCTTGAAAAGTGAGTCTTGGTGATTGCCTTTGACCCGTACCTAAAGCAGAGCCTAGCACAGAGCTGTCACTCAAGCCTCCCACCTGCCAGCTCCAGCCCTCTATTCCTAGTTTCTTTTTCCCATCCCATCTGCCAATGGTGCAGGTTCTGGCCTGTGTCTATAGAGTCCTGGACTATTTTAGACTGTTCTTTCTCTCTTGATGTGAGCTGAGCTGACTCCTTTCACTTCTTAAGTTTTTGTTTTCTTTTTGGCTCATACATATCCTTTAAACCAAAACTCTTTTAACTGCTTCTGGTTTACACATCTGAACCACTTTGATCTATTTCTTTCTGGCATAAGAGCCATTTGTTCACTTTTGGAAGTAAGTGAGATGCATGCCATGGTTTTTTTTTTTTTTTTTTTCCGAAGAACCCTATAGTCATATCCAGAGAAGATGCTGACCTGATTTCTCCAAAGATGGTATAGAGGGTGAAGAGCATTCATTACATTCACATGCAGAGGATGTTCTTACAATAGAGGACTTTTTTTTTTTTTTTTTTTTTTTTACCAATTTTAAAGCTGTATGTAACAGTGCTTTATACTACAAATAGAATGCAACAGAATGGCCCTTTGTGATAAGAATCTTATTTGCAACGACTGTTTAAATGCCCCATTTATTTGTTTTCAAGGTTACAATTAGAACTACATGACCACACAACTTTTCTGGAAGGCATAAAACTGCTGTTGGAGCCCAGCCCCCTCCAACACTTTGGCATGCATAATTTGAAGAATGCCTGGGATCCCATATGTTTCTTCATTCCTCCTAGACAGCATTGACATTTGGGGATTTATTCTTAGAGTTTGCTTCTTTGAACATGTTTGGTTCAATTAGTCTACTGAAGCTGAGGTAGGATAAGCTGTTTTTTTAAGAAGTGGTAGCATATTCAGGACAGGATGTTTGCGACACAACAGATGGGCTTGTGATCAGGCTAGATTGCCACTTATCAAATATAGAGTAAACTGAAGTGGATCCACAGCACCTAGTGCAGTTCCTTGAACAGATTAGGGACTTAGGAAGTGCTAGTTAAGAGAAAGAAGCAATGTATGAACAGCTAATGGTCAGAACCCTATAGAGGCCTTGGAGAAAGGAGAACATTTAAAAGAGTTGGGGATTTTTAAATCTTAAAATGTCACATGTACTATTAAATAAGTACATTGTTGCTAATTTTCTTTCTAGAGATTAAATAGTTAGAGATCCGTCCTGGCCAACATGGTGAAACCCCGTCTCTACTAAAAATACAAAAAAAAAAAAAAACCATTTAGCTAGGTGTGGCGGTGCATGCCTGTAGTCCCAGCTACTCGGGAGGCTGAGGCAGGAGAATTGTTTGAACCCAGGAGGCGGAGGTTGCAGTGAGCCGAGATCGTGCCACTGCACTCCAGCCTGGGCGACAGAGCGAGACTCTGTCTCAAAAAAAAAAGGTTAGAGATCATAGTGGCTACCACTTATTGAGGACCTACTATAATGAGTGTCTATTGTTTTTGTTTGCTCTGCAACATTATTCCTTTTGGAGAGCTGTGCCTATCTCCATAGTCAGTGAGACTATCAATGCTGTATTGCTCAGCAGCCAGGATAGAGCACGTGCCAGGCTTGGTCAGTTACAGTAATACAGCCCCTCCGCACCCATTCTTGGTGTAGATAGTAGCATGTAGACGTGTGATCCTGGTAGGGCAAATCAAGGGCTTCCTCTGGACTGATATTTGGATGTTAGGGAGAGAGAAGTTTCTTTTTGCACTGGGATTGCTAAACTTTGAAGTGGCAAATTGCACAGTGATGTGAGGGTAAAGGTTTAACAGGTGGCTCTCAAGAGAAAAACATGCATGTATGTATATATGTACACATATATATACATACACACATATATACATATTTAAATTTATTATAAATTCTACTGATAAAAGGATATGTAGCACATAATTTTCAAATACTATTAAAATAGTCATCTCTTTTTTTGCAAATTCCATGTGGCCTACTCATTCTCACAAGATACTTTCACTGGTTTTTGCCTAACTCTTGCATCTGTAGCCAACCTATGGTTACAACTGATGATAAGGTAGTTCCAACAGGAACATTGGTTGGTATTTTCCTTTATCTTAATGATGAAAATGAAACAATGAAGATATATTCTAAAAATTTATACATTTGTCAATGTTGTGTGTGACTTCTTTGTTAAATTTGATAGTTAAAAAATCTTTTTTAAAATGACAGCTAACATTGTGTATTTTTGTTGTGTACAATATATTTTGAAGTACACATACATTGTGGGATGATTAAATCTGGCTAATTAACAAGTGCATTACCTCACATAGTTGTCATTTCTGTGGTAAGAGCACTTAACATCCATTCACTTTACATTTTTCAAGACTACAATATATCACCATTAACTATAGTCACAATGCTGTACAATGAGATCCCTTGAAGTTTATTTCTCTTATCTAATTGTAATTACGTATCATTTGACAGTAGTTTTTGAATATTAGAAGAATATTTCCTAAAATTTTTATTTTTCACAGTGTTGCTATGGTTTAAATATTTGTGTCTCCTCCAAATTTACATCTGAGGTTTGTGTTATTTTCCTTGGAGATCCACGGCTCTCCCTGCATTGTGGCAGGAGAAGGTCCTCCTTACTCTTGACTTCTTCTCCAACTTGTCTTCCTTCCCTTAGCACAGGGGAATTTTTTTCTCATTTAGGGTGGATGTGGAGCATATGAGACAGCTGGTTCTTATATATTTTCAAAATCTTTTGGGTGACGGTGTAGTGCAATGGTGAAATAGATGGCTAAGCATTTAGGCTTTGAAGATAGAGTACCTGAGGACATAATCCTGACTCCATCACCTACCACCTTTGTGACCTTGTGCCAGTTACTGAACTTCTCTGTTTCTCAGTTTCTTTTTGGTTCAATGAGGATAATGTAAATACCTACTATGGTGCCTGGTGTATAGATGCGTAATAAATATTTGTTGAATTAAATTCAATTTTGCTCTATTGAAATTAAATGAAATTAAATGAGACCATTCATGTAAAGTATTTAGAACAGTGACTAACATCGGGTAAGAATGTGTAGAGCCTTTATTATAACACTTTTCTCATTGTATTTCTGTTCTAATGCTTAGACTTTTGAAATTCAAAAGCCAGGAAGAGGTGAGCTGTGGTGAGGAATGATGATACAATAAAAGCAAGAGGGTGACAGTAAATATGGGGCTTGGGAAATAATATTTCAAAAATGTCAGCTTCTTGTATATAGGGATCTCTTAAGTAGTTTTTTCAATCCTGGACTTTTCTCTCCCTAAAGCATCTTCAGTCAGAAACTGATTTTTTCTCCTCAAATACCATGTCACATATTTACTCAAAATATGTCTTTCATTGCCTACAGAATAAAGTCCAAACCCCTTAAGTTGGCCTGATGAGCCCCTAACTGCCTCCAATTCTATCTTCCATTTAAAGGTTCATTTTGTCTACTGTTAGTCACATATCACAAGCTTTCTTATCATTATGATTTTCCTTTTTTCTAGTTCTGTCACCTAGAAAGCCCCCTCCTTCTTCCCACCAAGCACACCCATTAAGGGAACAAATGGAGGCCGAAATCCAGCCCACAAATATCTCATCAATCGGTGTGCTGTGACTTGGCCCCATGACTGGCCAGAAGGGACTTCTTTTCCTAATTCTCATGAAGATGCCAAAAGCACTAGTGGCAGTTCTGGTGAAGAGATACATAAGATTTCAACTGTATTTGCAATCTTTTCTTTTTTATTATTATTATTTTTGTCTTAACAACATTGAGATGCAAAGAGTGAGGTACAATGTTGCAATAGAGGAAGCATAGAGTGGTATTAGAAGAACTTACAGGAAGGAAGAGTTTACCAGGTCATGGAGAGTCAAAGAAGGCCTCTTGGAGGCCACGACATCTCATATAGGGTCTGAAGGAAGGTGGCTAGTGATGCAGGACATTGGTGGAGGAAGAAAGAGACAGCATAGTAAGCACAAGGAATACGAAGGGACATAGGGAGGGAGGAAGTATGAAGGTGGAGGGTTGGAATGGGGAATGATGAGAGTTGATCCTGGATAGATAAGCAGGAGTCAGATAGGGAAGGATATAAAAAGGCCAGGTAAGGGCTTTGAGCTTTCACCTGGGGGCAAAGAGACATAGAAATGTTTACACAGGGAAATGACATAACAGATTTATGCATTAGAAAGATCACTTTAGCTATAGTGCAGGGGGAAAAATGAATTGTGGTGGAGCTTGGAGAAGAAAATAGAGGGAACTATGTATGGCTGGAAAACGCAGGAAGCAGGGAGACCAGTTGGAAGGCTGATGTGGAAATCCAAGTAAAAAATGACGGGGCCTGACCTGGAGCAGAGCCAACAGAGAGAGTGAGAGGTGGATAGCTTAAAGAGTTATCTGGGAGGTTGAATGAATAGGACTGGATGTGGAGTCGGGGGTAGAGAAGTGTTGATGTTACTAACTTGGATAACTGGGTGGATAGAGGTAGCTCCTGAGATAAGAAACACCGGAGCGGGAGAGAGTTTGGGCAGGCTACAAGATGATTCATTTGTTTTGAATATGTTAGAGATTCCCATGGAATTGCCAGTCAGTCCATGGGTATGGGTATCTACAGTTGCAGGAAAAAGATCTGTGTTTTGGAATTCAGATATTTGTGGATTTCTATGTATTTGCATCTCTCTCACTGGGGTTGGGGCAGCAATCTCTGTTTTCAAACACATGAATATCTATGCAGCAAGACATGGTCAATATCCACAGCAGATGGGATAAAAAAAGAGTACAAATAGCCACCTAACAGTCCAGGTCAGGTTTTATTGGCAAATGAGTTTTTAAAACATTTATGAAAAAAAACGTGTTAGGATATCAGAGTTTTCTATTTCAGAAAGCTGGATGCAAGATTCTCCACCTGTACTATCTCATTTAATTCTTATATCAACCATATGAGGTAGGCATTATTAATTTTTTTTACAGAAAAAAACCCCTGAGGCACAGATAGGTTAATGAAAATGCATGCTGAGATTACAGCATCAGTATTCAAAACCAGTCAGTCTAAGGTAGGAGAATGTTTTAAGAAGAAAGGATTAGTAACAGGCTCAAACGTCATAGGTGGGTAAAGTAGATTAACAGTGAAATTGCCTCACTGGATTTGGCAATTTAAAAATTACCTTTGGGGAGGCAACTTCAGGAAAGCAGTTGAAAGGAGGCCAATTTGTTGGGGGTTACGGAGTGAATAGGAGGCAAGAAAGTGGAGACACCTATCACAGACTCCTCAGAAGACTGACCATGAAGAGATAGGAGAGACAGAGCCAAAGCTTGAGGGAAATAACAAGTTAAGAAAGCATTTTTAAAGCATGTTAAATGTCAAAGTGGGGAATGAGGGGACAGTCAGTAAAATGAGGTCTCCAGAGGCCCAAATGAATAGGATCCAGATCAGTGATGGAGGGATGGTGAGATAAATTGCTTTCTATTTGTTTGGAAGAAAGAAGAAAAGGAAGAGACAGCAATGGCAGGAAGTCTAAGAATTGACATCATGACCTGTTTTCTATGAGTGATCTTCTGAGACTGGGAGGTGAAAAGTGATAACTGAGGTGTGAAAAGAGACAAGATGCTTTGAGAAAGCTACAGCAGATAATGGAAGACACAGCTGATAAGGATGTACAGAAGGACTGGGCTGTATTGAGAAGGTCAAGTTGAGTTAGGAGACCTTCAATTTATGGTGCATTAGTCTGGGAGGTTTTGTGGTTCTCTTCTGGGCTGCTCAGCGGATACAAGTACACAGAAACTCACAGTTGCATGTACTAGAGCCTTTGTGTGAGAGGTGAAACTGAAGGTATGATCCTTGGGAGCTGAGGATTTTGATACAGTATTGAAACCCCAGAGATTCCCATAGGATGCAGCCTTGTTCTAGGTCAGTGGTTCTAAACCTTGATACATACAGAAATCACAGCCGGGTGCAGTGGCTCACACCTGTAATGCCAGCACTTTGGGAGGCCGAGGCGGGCGGATCACGAGGTCAAGAGATCAAGACCATCCTGGCCAACATGGTGAAACCCCAATTGTACTAAAAATACAAAAATTAGCTGGGTGTGGTGGCACATGCCTGTAGTCCCAGCTACTCTGGAGGTTGAGGCAGGAGAATTGCTTGAACCCAAGAGGCGGAGGTTGCAGTGAGCCGAGATTGCGCCACTGCACTCCAGCCTGGTGACAGAACAGGACTCGATTTAAAAAAAAAAAAAAAGAAAAAGAAAAAAAGAAATCACCTGGGGAACTTTAAAAAAAAATGGTAATGCCTGTATCTCATTCTTTGGAATTTTGATTTACTTGGTCTGGGCTGTGGCTTTGGGATTCTTATAAAGTCTCCAGGTGACTGTAATGTGCAGTCAGGATGGAGAATTATTGTTCCTCCAATCTCCTGTTCCCAAAGCAAGTTAATAACCTGCACCAGCCAGGATAGATAGACTAGGTTATGGCACAGTAACAAATAGTGCTGGATTGTCAGTGTCTTAACACAACAAAGGTTTATTTCCTGCTTATATAATGTCTACTGCAGGTCTAGGTAACACTTCCGGGCAGGTGTTCTCCTTGTATTTCTTGGCATTCCCTAGTCACTGAGGCAGGGGAAGAGGAGGATGAGAAAATAAGTCCTGGTTCTTAGATGCTCACCTGGAAGTAACACCCTTTCCCTCCATTCCTATTTCATTGACCTGCATTAGTTGCATAGCCACACTGATTTCAAGGAGCAGGAAAAGGCAACTGGATATTGGTGAACCTTAGTAGTGACCACTATCTAGAGCCTTCACTGTAAATGAAAGTTGAAGGAGAGGAAAAAGCTCATGTATTTACTTTCAAACACTTACATAGTGCTTATTACCTGTCAGATATTGTCTGCATTGCTTTCAAATAGGAACTAACTTTATTTCCATATCAGCACTATTAAATAGGTAATTATTGTCCCCATTTTATAGAAAGGGAAGTTGTGGTTAAATAACCTGCCCTGGGTCATATAGCTAGTAAGTGGGAGAAGCAAGATTAAATTCTAGGTAGGCTGGGTCCACAGTCCAAGCACTAGGTCTCTCTAGTCTGCTTTCTCTCAACTTTGATCCTGAGTGGGGGGGAGCAGAAAGGAGGAAAGGTAGAAGATATAGGTGTAAATGTGGGATTTGGTGCATGCAAAGGAATTTAGTAATGTTTGTATGCTTCACTGCTAGAGCTGGGATAGGGCTTTGTGGAAAGGCACGCAGTGAGGTTTAGGGAGTTAAAAATGGAATGGAGTGATGCTGCTGCTAGTGAGGCCAACCTTGGAGGCCATGATAGGGAATCACTTTTGCCCCTTTCCTTTTTTCCTTCTTCCCATCCCTCCATCAGAGCCACCCATTTAGCATCTACATACAGGTTGTAACTTGGAGCTGTACTGGGGTTTGCTCAGAAACAGAAAGCAGGAAACAGGATAAAAATTTCCCGAGAAAGTAGTGGTTGGATCATTTGCACAAAAGGGATCAAAGAGTAAGTCCAACTGTACCTATTTGTAATGCATTTTTGAAAATTTACATATAATTACAGCTACTGTCAAGTAAACTATATTAGAAAATCTTCAGAGGAGGGGTATTTGATAAAAGAGTCCTTCAGTGAATCAGTAGTAATTCCAAATCATCACTTCCTACATCAGTTTTCTAAGCCTGCACGTTTATATTGGTTTCGGTTAGACTAGAACACACCTGCAGTTCACTCAGCCAGCTTCCATTCTGCTGTGATTTAGGAGTCAGTGAACACTTCTGGGGATTGGAATTCTTGGTTATCACAGACAAGGTCTAATTACCATAACTGGAGGGACAGAAGAAAAGAACAAATGATTCTGTTTTAAAATGGAGTTTTGGCAATATAACAAAACGAAGCTTTTTCTTTGTGTGACGTTGAAGCTTTCTAATTCCTGTCTCTCTCATCTGTTAAATCTTGAGGTTTGTTCACCACATACTGAGTCTGTAACACTTTTAAAATGCTGTATTAGCACCTTGTTGCAACTGGCCAGCACATTCCTTAGGGCCAGTCAATCTATATGATGCTGCTACTCTATTTTCCTTGACTCTCTTTTGATTGGGAACAGTTGCAAAATTGTTGCCAAGGGTTTCTCTTCTTTCATGGGCTGGAAAATCATTGATGGCAATAGAGATCCTTGATGTTGCTGGTTGTTACCACACTAGCCTAAGATTAGGTTATTTTCTATTATTTACAAGGAGCTCTGGCTACAGGGTGAGGAGACCTGATTCTAGTCTCAGTGCAGACTGTTCTAAAGCACTGTGTCAGCTGGGACAGGATATTTCATCTCTCTGGGTCTTGGTTTCTTCCTTTATAAAATGAAAATTTAAACTAGAAAATTAAGAAAAGTGTGTAACCTTTTGACACTTCACAGCTACATTTTTTATGATCATTAAAATAATCCAAACATAATGCTATGGAGTTATTAGAAACAAAGAAGAAAGGATAAATGTCATTTAATTGATCTGCAGATGGGAATAAGAAAGTTCTACCAGTAATTTTGTGATTGTGTCTTAATGGAGTCCAAAAGAATTTCCTCTTTGGGAAATGTGAGCTAATACACCCACAGAGAAATGATTAGGAACAAGAATATATATACTAGATGGGAAATGCTGAGAACCTGAGATTTTAAATCAATACCCATAGGCGAGATGTGGGCAGCTGATGATGTGCAAAAGAACATATAGATTTGAAATATTCTCTGTTAATGATGATGGAATTATTACAGCATGCTAGAAGTCTAGAATAGCAATCAATGAATTATACATATGTTTAAAAAATAAGTCTGTCTATTCACCAACTCAGCCAGTGAATGACTGTTTAGTTTAGGATCGTTTGAACACAGGTCACAAAAGAGTCGCTAGAGTGGGAAATTCAATTATGTGTTTAAGGCTGCTGTGGTGACCGTGGTTTCAGTTCTTCCCACCAACTGCAGGGAGGGAGTTGTAACCTGGCGGTATCTCTGAGTGCTGCTGTGGCAAGCTCACTACGGATCCAGTCTGCACCTGAGTCTCTTGTTACTTAACTAAACACACCTGATGTATTTAAAAGACATTTTAACTGTAAGGGGATAAGCTCCATGGCCAGCAGCACTTCCTGTGAAAAGCTAGAATAGCCTGGTGTTATTCCACCGAGTCTCTTGATTTTTTTTTTTTTTGCATAAAGATTTTTAGCGGAATAAAATTGCCTCGTGTCAACCTTCTGGGTTTGCTCAGCTGCCTGGTCTCTGAAAATTTCAGAGAGGGAAAAAATGACCCCAAGGTAAAGGCTGGATCCTGGTTTTGCATGTAGCTGCTACAAGCAGTAGCGGTTACCCGGTTGGGGAGAGGAGAGAAAGGGAGAGAGAGAGGTTGGGGGGGGAGCGGGGAGAGAGGGTGGGGGGAGAGAGAGAGGGGAGGGGAGGGGAAGAAAGGAGGGAGAGAGAGACAGAGAGAGGAGAGGGGAGGGAGGGGAGGAGAGGGGAGGGAGGGGAGGAGAGGGGAGGGAGGGGAGGGAGGGGAGGAGAGGGGAGGGAGGGGAGGGGAGGGAGGGGAGGAGAGGGGAGGGAGGGGAGGAGAGGGGAGGGAGGGAGGGAGGGGAGGAGAGGGGAGGGAGGGAGGGAGGGGAGGAGAGGGGAGGGAGGGAGGGAGGGGAGGAGAGGGGAGGGAGGGAGGGAGGGGAGGAGAGGGGAGGGAGGGAGGGAGGGAGGGGAGGAGAGGGGAGGGAGGGAGGGAGGGAGGGAGGGAGGGAGGGGAGGGGAGGATAGGAGGGAGAGAGAGAGAGAGAGAGAGAAAGAGAAGATATCCTGTCTTGAGGTCAGTGATTAGTAATCTAGGGGGTTCCAAAAGGGGACAGGTGCTGAGATGTGTACTTCCACCCCTGCCTGGGGATTCTCCCTGCTTCTGGTAATCTGACCTTGATAATTTCTAACGCAATTACCTCTCCTCTAGCATATTCTGACCCCAGCAAAAGGGGACGCACCCATCCAACTGTCTTTTCTCCTTCAACACTGAAGACTTCGTTCTACCACCAACCGCTGACGCCGCGGCAGTGCACTTTTGGTCCCCCACTCTCTGACCCTGTTTACACAATCGTCCTTTCTCGACAGGCCCAGGTGCAGCCCCCAGAGAAGGGAGGAAGCCTTACATGTATCATATTTACCTGGAGGGCTTGTTAAAACAGATGGGTCAACCCAATCCTCAGAGCTCCTGGTTCCCTAACTCTGGGGTAGAATCCACTAATTTGCATTTTAAACAAGTTCTTAGGTGGTGCAGATGCGGATGCTGCCCGACCAGGCCACTTTGAGAACCACTGCCTTAGATCAAGGAAGGTGCCTCAGTGTGGGCTCCTCTTTCCTTTCCATCTCTCTCCACCCCCTTCGCATTTATGCCATTTTCCTTTCTCTGACACATTCAGGCTTTTGGACTGTTTGTAACGGTGCCGCTTCTGTCCGTTCTCAAAGCCTGGAAATTGAGGGGTTTGTTAGAGGTGATTCCTGCCCTTCCCCACCCTGGCGCATCTTCGCCCCCACAGCCTTTACCGTTTTTCCATCGCTAACACTGCCCACCTCACTCCCCCTCTCTCGGGTGTGAATTATTCACCCTCTTCCCCTACTCTTCGCATCAAGTGCAACCTTTCCCGCAACTTTGCAGCGGTGGCGGGCTCGCGGCTCGCCTTCTGCGCTCAGCGGCCCTGGTGGAAACTCCCCTGGGCGGCCGCACGCTCCCCCAGACGCCAAGCCTGGCCCGGGTCGCAGGGGCCATTCCGGGCGCTGGCTGTGCGCTCGGACTTCAGGGCTCGCGCTCCCGCTCCGGGGGTGGGGTAAGGGCGGTGCGGAAAGCGCCAGTGTTCAGCAAGGTTTCAGGCGCCGGAGCCCGGAGGGGGGCGGTAGCAGCGTCAGGTGGCTGCTCTGCGTCCCCGCGCGCCGCCCAGCCAGTCCCTGCCCGGCTTTCAGGCTCGGCTGGAGCTGGAGCCTGCCCGCACCTCCGCCCCGGGAGCCGCGTCCGCACCAGCAGCCCGGATTCGGGACCCGAGCGGGAGACGCCGAGATGTGAGCCTCCGACTGGCCACTGCTCTCTCTGGCATCCGCTTCTCCCATTCCACCGGCCCGATTGGACAGCGATCGCTTGCCTCGATCTCCGGGGAGAGGAGCAACCACCAGGCGCACAGCCCAGAAGTTGGGCTGCGCTGTTCAGCCCGGAGCTCGCTGCGCGAGGGGGTGGACCAGGAGACCGGGAGACGAAGGCGCGGGGAAGGGGTCTCGGTCTGAGCTAAGGGGGATTGGGAGGATGGGGGCTTGAGTTCCCTCTTGAGCTCCTCAGCAGGGGGAGAGATGCAGAGCCCGCGCCCAGGCGCCGGCCGCCGCGGTAGCAGCCTCAGCAGCAGCCTCAGCATCAGCACCGGCGGGACAGCGACAGCGGGGGCGGCGCAGGCGCACTGTGCCCCGCGGAGCCTGCAGTTCCCGAGCCCCGTGTGCGGCACCGCCACAGTCTGGGCAGCGGCGGCCAGGGGAGCGCTACTACCATGAACTGCCTGGTTCTCCTCCCCAGAGCTGCTCATCCGGGTCGGGCTGGAGACACAGTCAGGGGACCCCGTCGCCGCCGCCGCGCCCCCTCTTCTTTCGGCTCAATCTTCTCTTCCACCTTTTCCTTCTCTTCCTCCACCTTCTTTGCCTGCATCCCCCCCTCCCCCGCCGCGGATCCTGGCCGCTGCTCTCCAGACCCAGGATGCCGGGGGGCAAGAGAGGGCTGGTGGCACCGCAGAACACATTTTTGGAGAACATCGTCAGGCGCTCCAGTGGTAAGGAGAGTTGTAGTTCAGAACACCCCCACCTCCATCCCGCCCACACGCGCCCCCCATCCTCCCCATCCCATCCCTCTCCCAAGGGGGGAGGGGGATGCAGGCAGCCTTACCTGGTGGTTTCATTTACCAGTTGGGCTGGATTTGGGGTGGGGTGGGGTGGGGTGGCAATGAGATGGTGGAGGAAAGTTAGTTGCATCCCCTTCCTACCAGACAGACTCACCCCCTCCCACCTGTCCAGAGCCCGGAACTGGAGGAAAGAAAGGGGTTGGATAGGGTGTAGGTACATCTGGAACATAGAGTTGAGTTTTGCTTTTATCTTTCTTGTTCTTCCTTCTCCCACATTTTTCCCCAAAGTGAGCAGCAGGGACTGACCAAATTCTGAGTTAATCTCAGTGGAAAGGTTTCCCTCAAGTTGGGAATGGCTGCGAAAGTGGCTACTTAACAAGATTTAAATCTCTGGAAAGGCTTTTGGCCCTCATGGGCACTGGGAAAGGTGCTTTGTGCTGGGGAGAGTAGTTGAGGTTGAACCTAAAAAAGAGTTCAGTGCTTGAAAAATGGGAAGGCAATTACTGTGGACAAATTGGTGTTTAAAGTTTCTTCTTGCTATGTTTTTCACTGTACATTCATCTATATATTTCGTTTGACTTAAACATGAGAAACGTAGAAGTGAAGCAGTAACTATTGTGCTTGTAATGCAACTAGAAAAAAATCAAAAAGATGCCATCCTACCTTGCTACTGACGTTAATCTTTTCTTGCCTTAATGTGTCTTTAAAATACCATCCATTTATACATTCATTTCCTACAAGATATTCTGGATGGGAATGGTTATATATTTCCACATTTTAAGACCTTATAAACTTTGCATCTTACTGAAATCTGCGTTTTCTACTTGTTTTTAATTCTTTTGTATAATTTTAAACTTCATAAGTAAGATATGTTGAATATCTTTTAAAGTTTTTCCTTCAGAGGCTGTTATTTTGACATCTCTTGCTTGGAGAATAATGAGAAAGACATTTCTGTATATGGAGTACAGTAGAGCTTGGAACAAAGCAATGGAAATACTCTATGCAGTTCCATAGTGCCTTATTTATTCATTAATTGAAACAATATTTATTTGGGTGCCTTATACCATAGATACTCTGTGGTTTCTTGGGATTAAAAAAAAAGTAATTAATACACATCCTGTCTTCTTAAGAGGCTCCTTGCCTAGTTGGAGGCACACGGAAAGACAGAGGCACACTGAAATATCAAATAATTAAATAAATAATGCTTTCCCTAAATGGTAGATTAGATTATACTAATTCTTAGATTAGAATCTCTTTTAAGACTAGGCTTGCAAATATTTCCTCTGATTTTGAGACTAACTGTATTTAAGTGTCTCAAAGTATTTTCCCCAAATATCTGTCTTGTTATTTGTTTTTAATTTGAGGTTTTAAACTTTATTTCTTTGTTTTGGCCAATGCCTGAAACAATACAAGTCTAAAGCAGTAGTGTTGTATTTGGGTTGGAAAAAATAGCGAATAGGGTCTGGCCTAGTATTCTTTTAAATACCTGTAATATTTTTTAGTTATATAAATTCATAATGGTAGGCAATTTTTATTCTTATACATTACCTTCTTGTATTAAGATTATACTAAACCTATAATACAAGGGGATATTACTCTTAAAACAGTTTGGGGAAAATGTGTGGATTATTGGAATTAGTTAAGTATACAAATCTTCTTTCAGCTTTATCATCCTCTTGGGTTATTTCAACTTCACGCAATTTGGTCTATGAGAGGACTTTTCAGAGAAGGCCTTAAAACATAAAATCTGCAGGATTACGATTGCTCTGCTTTATAAAGAGAAAGAACGTGAGAATCCCTTGACTAAACTTTATTAATATAGCAACTGTGGTTGAAGCTTCTTATACAGACTATGAAACTATGAGATAGTTTTTTGAATTTTTAAAAATTGTAGATATACTATGAAATGAAGATTTACCTTAGATGGCTTAGAAATGTCTGTTTCTGTTGCCTCCATTTTGTATCTACCACTCAAATTAATGAGTATTTTATCTTTTTTACACTTCATGTTCATAATCGTTTCATTGGTTAAATGTTTCTTTCCTGGACAATACCAAGTGCAAATGAAAATTTATCTGTTTTGGCACTTAAATGCCACCTCTAATTGCCTATGGCTAACTTTGAATACCACTACTCAAACACCCTGAACTATTTGAAGTGTGTTAGATAGTTGTAGTGAGTATATATGCAGGTGTGTGTGATAAATACTGAAAAGTCTCAGTACCTCTTTTATAGGCAGAACCTCAGAAATTGAGAATTATGGTTTTAAATTGGTCTACACATTCACGGGGGAATATCCCGCAGTTGTTGTCATTTCTATATGATTTGGCAGAGAAATAGAAAAATTTATCCTGAGAAATTGTTTATTTGAGACTAATAGAAAATTCCCTTCAGGATTCTCACAGATGGATCAGGTCTGTCATTTTGAAGGTTTCATTATTCACTAACTTAACAACATTGAAAGTGAAGTGTTGGCAGAGCTTTAGTAGGAAGAGAGAGAATAGAACCCAGCACTACCAATCTGTTTAACAATTGAAACAGAGGCTAGCCTTGTCTTTTTACCTGAACCCCAAGAAAAGCTCTTTCTGATACAATATCATTTTCTTCTTATGAAAAGATCAGACCTTATAGTGAGAGTCAGCCAAACATAGACATAGTTATAGGGAGATACCCATATAATACACAGGCACATAGGTAAACACTCAGCTGGTCAGGCATTCACCCAGAAAACTGAAAAGAGGAATTTCTTACTTCTCCTATTTTGGGATTTGTCTGTAAAGTGTGTCCACCACCCTACAGACACAGAGGAAGCAATCTAACTCTTCTTCTCTCTCTTGCACACAAGGAGCAAAACAGAGATGTAGAAAACAAAACAAAACAAAACAGAGCAGAGAGAAAGGGGTGGGGTGGGGGAGAGAGAGAGAGATTATGGGACATGAAAGGGAAATGGACACAAAGAGAAAATGTCAGACATTTATTTGTCCGTGGATATCACCAATGAACTGAAATCTCAGCCAGTTACAAATTTACCAGAACACTTTTTGATGATGTGAAACAAAAAAGCAAGAGGTGTGGCACATTTGAATATCACTTTTATACCTGAGGATTTCTTAATAAAGTTCCAAACTCCTTAGATGCAGTTTCCCAGAATAACAGCGCTGTATTCTGTACTCCAGAGTGGCAACTATAACCTATGCTATTATTTCACACCTCTTGAGACTGGATTTTTATTTTCCTTATTTAGTTGACTCAGTCTGTTATAAGCGAGCATTGCAAGTTGTTGCTGGTGATTCAAAGTCTATAAAATAAAATAATGAGGGCCATTGAGTAGGATGGATACACACACACTTTATAGTCAAATCTCAAAAGAAGCAAGGAATTCTTTTTAGTTTTAAGATAAAAGATAAGATTATTTATAGACAAAAGGAATTATAATAATTCTTAGCATGTGATTCTAGTAAATATAGAGGGCATTATTACCCTAAGAAGTTGTAAAGGTTAAAGTATAAATGCTATAAGACTGTTTAGACAAATTTTTGGCTAGTACGGTCAAAATAAGCCATTAGTAAGGGAAGGTTTAGAGGACTATGTGGTGAGTTCATTACAGCTGAGCAATGTCTCCCAGAAGGCCCCTGCCCCAAGGGCTTACAGACTAGATTTGTGTCTAGAACATTATTAGGATACCTTCCTTTATTTAAATTTCAATTATTTATGCAAACTATTAATCTAAATTGGGCTCTAGGGAGCAGTAAACTTGTGGGTAGAGGTTAAGTATCTGGAAGAAAGTAACTGTAGGACTTTTAGGTTAAAATTTAGACTCAAGAGACAAAAAGTATTTCAAAGACCTTCAACCTGATTTTGTCTTTGGGCAGCACATTTTACTCATATGTGGTCTTCAATTCCTTAGCAAATAGGCAGAAATGATTAGTTTGAGTGACTAGATTGCTATTTTGAAAAATTATAACTACAAATTAATACTTTTAACTAGAAATTTATTATTATTTAATATTTTAAACATTATGACAAATTGGAAGTTTATTTTAGTTTTGTGGAAAACTAGAAGTGTTTTTCTTTTTGGGGAAAAAAGGGGTTCAGGAAAGAAGAAAACAGAGAAGGCAGTATTTTATGAACCACTTACCTTCAAGAAAAGAAACTCAATATCCTCAGTTTTTCATTCTGCTTGAGATAGCTGGTTGCACAAGCACTTTTTTTACTCAGCTATCTCTTACTTGTAGAAAAGTCCAAAATTATTTTCATGCTGTAATTGACATTTGTACAAACTGAGGTCTTAAAAGAAACCTATAAGAGAGGAAGCAGAACTAGTGATCTGTAAACAACAAAAAAGGAATAATAACTTTTACAATTAGCCAATTTAAAAGAAATGATGGAAAACAAATGGATTTTATTTTGGTTGTTGTTGTTATAAAGTTATTGACATTTTTTCTTGAAAGGTTTTCTTTAGTATCTAAGATACTATTCAGGAAATATTGATAAAACCACACAGTGTTTTTGAAGCGTTGGTTTACTCAGGCCTTATAATGTACCACTTTAACATTTAAAATATCAAAGAGGTTGAAATTATACTGACCACTTCCTGAATTATATTTATACATAAGCCACAAGATTGTTCCTTGCATTAGATTCCCACACTCCATTATATAATGAATGCAGCACATTGCTGATAGAGGGATGCTTATTCTAAGATACTGTTATCTTCACTAGAAATTGCCCTCTTTGTTTATCTTTTGCTTGATTCCAGAAGTAGGATGTGTAAGACATCCATCCACCTAGGCACCTTGTAACTGACTTACTAAAAGGACCATATAAACATTATTTTTAATAGAAGGCCCTAGTTATGATTCTTTTAATTGATAGCAACTGAGTAGATTTCCTAAAGAAGCCCTTTAGTTTAGTCAGTGTTTATCTTTTTCTTTCCTTGTGAGTCACAGCCGAGTTTCTTAGCTTGGAGGAACAATGCTTCTGCATTCTCCAGAGTGTAGCCTAGGAAGAGGTTGTACTGTTCACCAAAGTACTGTAGTTAGTATTTACCACAAGAGGTCACTCTGGGTTCTGTCACAGGTGAACCAAGTGGTTAATATTTTTCTCTTTTTCTGTTCTCCCTCCTCCCCCTTCCCCCACCTTGCTTGCCACCCCCCATATTTGACTGGGAGGGAGTCAATGTAGTTAGTTGGTGCTCTTGGAAGAAAATATCTAAAATACAAGACATGCAGGAAAGTTAAATGAAAAAAAGGTATTTATTATATTATTAGAATTTAGTTGATAGTGATCAACATTTTATAACTACACGAATGTGATATTGATAAAAATTGTTTCTGTAAAAAAATGGATTTAAATACATTTTAGACTAATAGAGCATTTTCTTCAGCATATAAAATTTTATTGTAATACACAATTTCAGCATTTCATATACATACAGTATATGAAATATAAAGTCTTGCAGAAAAATGACCTGTACATAATGCTTCATATTGAGCCACTTCAACAGAGTTTTTCTCTATGAGACATCTTTATATAATTTATATTGAATTGGTGAAGTAGAATCAGTTCATAACAGTGCTTTAATTTTATCAAAAGATAGTTTACAGATTTATAGTTACTTCCTCAGGATGTTATGTAATCCTAGTATTTTATTTTTACCCAAATTTTAAAAATTAAATACAGAGCTAAATTGTTTAAAATTATTAAATAATATTTTCAATGTTATTTAAATTATTAAACTCCAAAAGACAGGATTGGGAATAGACTGTTTTAAGAGGTTTTGTTTCCTCTTAAGTCAGTAAATCTGAATTTTTGTTTAAGGCAATTCTTTTTTCTTTTTGGTGGGTTAGAAACCATATATCGAGAGATACTTTGAAATGTTCCACACAATATTGGTTTTAATGGGAAAAATTGAAATATGTCTTAAAGTACTTTTATAAATACAAGAGATGTGTTGTGAATCAGACAAACATGAATAACAAATCACAATCCAAAACCAGTGGCAATTATTGTTGTGGAAATTGAGGTCAGAGAAAGTAGTGTTCTAGAAAATATTCTAGAAAATGGACATTTATGAAGCAAATTCCTTTACCAATAGCAAAGCAGAATGTAAAAAAATCCTCAGCATTTTCCACTAAATAGTCTAGCTTTATAATATATGACATGAGTCCTTTTCATCATTTAAAGATAATTTAAAAGAATCATTTAAATATTCCTATTTTATATAATATAGAAACTAATATATTAGAAAGGCTGAGTCTTGAAATATATTTGATCAAATGGAGGCAGTAATAACTATTGTCACATAGATCAGTGTGTATTTTAGACATCATTTTAGTATTTGGTTATATGTGAATACTATTACTTAGTAAAGAGACATTTATATACATTCTAGATAGTAGTTTTGTGACATATTAGGTTGACAAAAGAAAAAAGAGGAAAATTAATGAGCACAGTAATTTAGAAAGAAAGTGTGCTTAGAAAGCTATTTGAAATTTTATTGAAAATAGATTTCCCTCTCTCTTTGGGTCTGGTCCCATTACAGAAATATAACTATTAAGTACAAAGTCATATGGACCTCAAAAGATATGCAATTTGAGATCTGAGCTTATGTGCACAATCATAACAGCTTGTAGATGTAAGGACATATAATTGGGAAGTCATGAAAATTTTGGTATATGAACTAAGCTCCTTGAGGATATGGGTCATATCTTAAAAAGACTTTTATGTCCTCCACTGTGCAGAGCACATAGCAGTAAGTATTCGTTGAATAAATGCTTTTTTGATTTTTGTCTCCTAAAGTAACCAAGACCATAATTAATTCTTTCCCCAAGCCAATGCTGATTAAATCTATTAAGTGAGCTTGAATAAGTAATTACATAGTTTAAACTATTTAGTTAATCAATGCATATATCTGAAAACAGAAACCACACTGCATAGGGCAAATCAGATGGTACTTCTGAGAGGATGAGAAAGGAATATGAAATGGATCCCATGTTCATTTCCTATTCCAAATTGAGGTACGGCTGAAATATTTTCTACCATTTTTGTTTTAATCGTCAAGAGCTTGAAAGCTAGACTATTCTATACCAGAAAGAAATGCTTAAAAATTTGTAGATTCTCTTGCAGTTAGGAGTTATTGATGGTGAGTTTTATCCCTGGGAATCAATCCTTACTTGCTTAAGTACTTTCTGCGTGAGTTTTGCCTTGGGGAGCAGCTTACAGCCCTGTGCAGTATCCAGCAAAAGAGGAAAATGAGTTTTAGATTTTTAGAGACTGCAGGGCCAGCCTCAGGTTGCCATATTTAACTAAAAATTGAACAACTCACTTGGATTGAGGGGAAAAGTTAACCTTTGTCCTGATCTTTTCTGTGAGCCCTTTTTGGTCTGCTGGCATTTATTTTTATTTTTTAAATCTGGGGGCAAATTAAAGCACAATGAGTTTATTTTTATATATTTACAGCATTGAAAAAATAGAGGAGTTCCTCAATGGAGGTTAAAGAGTCTCAGAATAAAGATTCCGAAATACAACGCTGATCCTTTTACTTGGCTCTCATGCCCTTTCTAGTTAATTATCCATTAATGCAACACAATTTTATTGAATACGTACTATGTGCTAGGCAGGGATCTAGCACTAGGGATTCAGAATGAACACAGTGACAAAAACAATGTTTCTCCTGTTTTTCTGTGGAGGGCATGTGCATATTTGTAAGTTTCTACAGGCCTGTATTAGAGTCCTGGCTCTGACACTTACTAGCTTGGTGACTTAACTTACTTGTACCTAGTTTCCTTATCTATAAAATACAAGTAATAATAGTACCTAGTTTATGGGGTTAGAGTGAGGATTAAGTTAGGCGGTACATGTAAATATGGAGAATGGTGCCTGGCACATAATAAGCATTATATCATGCCAGTAGTTATTATTATCATTTAGTTGTTTAAATATTTGAATGCACTTTCTATAGTTGATGTTTTTAATTCTTAGTCACCATTTACTTCTGCACCTCTTTTCAACGAATTTCTGTCTACTCCATAATGCTGAAAATTCCTAGAAAATTACAAGTGCGCATTCTTCTCATAAATCTTAAGATCTTTTCTTGGTCCATATTTTTTCTGACTTTGCGGGGTTTGAAACTATATTCCCCCACTCTCTCCACCATTCATCTTATAGCTATCATGAGCTTACAAGCCCTGCTGCCCTTTCTACTGGCTTCCCTTTTTGTTCCTCTCCTCCTCCCTCTTCTCCTTTTCCTTCCTAAAGAATGAGTTGAGTAGTCCCACAAGTTCTCCCTTCAACTTTCTTTCTTGCATCTCCATCCTACTTTTCAGGGAAAGTTTGTCTTCTGCCATAATTTAAACTTTATCTTCTCTGTGCCCCAGGTCTGTGTTTCCAAAGGTATACAGGATTTCTCTTCTTGTACTACTCAAAAGTCATCTAAAACTCAGTGTAGGCAGAATAGAATTTATTTGCTTTTGGCCTCAGATTGACTTTTTTTTTTTTTTTGTATCTCCCATTCCTATTCAAAGTGTCTTTAGTGTTTTTGTTTTTTACTCTAGAAGTGTTAGGGTCATCTTTGACTTTCCATTCAGTATAATGTTAGTCTTACTTTCCAACTAGATTATCAATCCTTAGCTTTCTTCTGTGTCTCCTGTAAGTGCTGTGTGCAGAATAAGTTAATTCATGCCCATTTACTGCACTGACTCATCTTAAGACATGAAGCATGTTCATAGCTGACATCATATACAGCCAATGTCTCTAACTGTGATGGACCAAAGAAAGAACTACAGGTCAGAAGGAAAGAGTTGCCACATTAACTGAGCTCAGAAACTAAAGGTCTCCAAGAGGGAGGAATGAAATGCGTGACATATTCCCCTTGCTCATTCCTAAAACAGCTTCTGTCTCTACTAGAGCAACCATCATCAAGGTAACTGGTAATCTTTCTGGAACTCTATAAGGGCATTTCCAAGGCTCACAGAGCAGTGCTTTCAACTGTGCTGTCAGGCACAGTGCTGGGATGGAAAGAGCAAAGGTGTTGAGTTCTTGACAACACAGACTCCTGTCTAGCCCTTACTCTCGGTGACACACTGAGGCTCTCCAGAATTAGGACACCCACCTTACAGGGTTGCTGAGAAGATTTGGTGAAGCCACAGATGTAGTGGATCATCTCAGTAAGGACTTACTCTAGATAAGGTAAGGTAGGGGAGATTTTTTTTAACCTGAAGAAAGCAAGAAATTAAGTAGTTGAGAATTTCCCAGCAGAAACTGGTGAATCTGAGCTTAAAAGCATTTGAGTTCAATTTACTAAGGGCTTACCTTGGAGAGAATACTAAACCCGAGCAAACAACACATCCCTGTCCATCCTCGCCCCAAACAAAAACCTACTGCCTAGAGCAAAAGAAGTATCAGTTCTGCTTACTTCAATACCTGATAATTCTTGGACAAACTGAGGAATAAAGCAGAAACATCAGCTTCTTCTTATAACCAGCCTAGCGAAATCCTGCCAAAGGAGAAATGAATTGAATTTGTAGCTCTGTAACTCTTTCTTGAACAATTAGCTCCTGTTACATAGAGTGTAGAAATTTAAAAACATACAGGAGAAAGCTTTAGAAAATTAATTGGATTGTGAATGCATTCAGAAAAGCCTCCTTCTGTTTTTCTATCATGTTTGCAGGTTGGACCAGCTTTTTAATTGAAGTTTTTCATCATTTATCTTGCCATTAGTGTTTAATTGCCATTAAAGGGTAACTTCAAAGAAAATATGTAATCTCCTCAGAAAAGATGCAGTCCATTTGCAAAAATCTTTATTTGTAGGATTTAAAATGATGCTTAAACATTAAATATGTACTTTTGTTCCTCTTATAAATACATCTTGACTGATTTAGCTTTTATTCCCCAAGATTATGTAACTAGCGTAAGTCTTACGGCTTCAGGTATTTTAAGAAATTTCATTGCAATAAAATTTAGTAAAATGTTATCATTATATCAGGGTGAAAGTTTTCTGTTGTATTACGATGTTATGCATCAAATAGGCCATTATTGCAATTATATTTTGCTTCTAATGATTCTGACCAGTTTATGTTTTAGAAACTCATTTTTTCATGAACAAAACACCAACTATTAAAAGTAGAAACATTGAATTGTTAAACATTTTGTGGAGAAATCTTTTTTAATAGCAAAGTTGCTATTATTCCTACCACTAGAATTTCAGAAATATATGTTAAAGTACCTCATGCATTTTGAACCACTTTGGCTGGATGAAAAAATGAAGTTAATGCCATCAAAGAAACACAGAAACTTAAAACATGTACCTTTGATCATGAAGGAGATAGAAAGTGGAAGCATATTTTTATCTGATGACAACTGAACAAGTTTGAACAAATTAACAGATATTTTTTCATATTTCAAACTCCTACAGTGATGGTCTGCTTAATGTTGCCAATATTATTGGGTAATAATTAGTGTCATTGTGGAAGGTACAAAGTATGTCTGCACATTTGCTATATTGCTAGAGGATTGTTGTAGGATACAGGTGTATTTTGTAAGAACATGAAGGAAACCAGCCTTACATTCTGTCATTGACATAGAAATGGGCAGTGCACATACAACAAATCAACATTGTGGATGTGGGCATGACATATAAATTGTGCCTTTGTTTAGCCATCTGTACCAAGATTTTATTTAACCCAAATACAATTGCTATATCTGCTTCAGATTTTTCCACTATTACTGTTCTATGAAACCTATAGATATAGGTATAGGTATCATTCATCCAGAAGACGCATTTAAAAAATAATACAGGCTGGGCGTGGTGGCTCATGCCTGTAATCCCAGCACTTTGGAAGGCCGAGACAGGCGGATCACAAGGTCAGGAGATCGAGACCAGCCTGACCAACATGGTGAAACCCCGCCTCTACTAAAATACAAAAAATTAGCCGGGTGTGATGATGCATGCCTGTAGTCCCAGCTACTCGGGAGGCTGAGGCAGGGGAATCACTTGAACCCAGGAGGCGGAGATTGCAGTGAACTGAGATTGCACCACTGCCCTCCAGCCTGGTGACAGAGCGAGACTCTGTCTCAAAGCAAAAAACAAACAAAAATAATACAGACTGCATGATTTAAATTCACAAGTTTCTAGAGGCCATTCAAAGCATGGGAATATCTGCTTAGCAACACCCACCCCCTCCTTTTTTTTCTTTAACTTATTGCCAATTCCTTGAAAAAAAAAATACCTACCATGGTCCTTATCTACCTTCTTAACAATGTCTAAGAATTGCTTATAACTATTTATTGACTGACTGTATGACTTTAAATAGGAAGCAGAATTTCTTATTTGATATATTCATAAAACATTTGTGAGTGTACAGTAATGAACAAATAGACATGGTCCCTGACCTCATGGAACTCAGAGTCTGGTAGGGGAGGCAGGCATTCACCAAGCCCACATCAAATATATAATTACAAATCGTGGTAAGCATTTTGAATGAAAAGGGGAGGGTGTTACGATCATGTGCAACAGGATCTAATTCCAATTGGGAGGCCTTTCTAAGGAAGTAGTGTTAAATTGATACCTAAAGTGAGAGGTAACAATAGGATAAGTAAGAAGAAGAATATTTCAGGCAAAGAGAAAGCATGTGAATATTCCTAAGGAGAAAAAGAAAATGAATGGCTTAGTTTGTGAAGCTTACAGACTAGCGCAGCTAGATTGCCTTGGATGAAACCAGAAGAAAGACAGGAGATAAGGGTGAGTGACAGTTAGGGGCCTGACTGTTCAGGGGAAAGATTTTGTGTTTTATTCCTAATGCAGTGGAAAAACCTCATGGTCCCAAAAGCTACTTCCATAAGGGTTGAGGGGAGGAGGAGCAAGAGTGGGAGACCAGTTAGGTCTGGTCTCTGTGCAATAGTCCACGCAAGATATGATGGAGGTCTGGCCTGGGATGGTAGTAGTGGAAATGGAGAGAAATGGATGTATCAGATATGTTTTGTTGATAGAATTATTAGGATCTAGTAATGGATTGGATGACATGGCTGAGGTGTGGAGGATGACTCCCAAGGTTTTGGCCCAAGCATCTGCCTGCAGATGGAGGTAGGGAAGATATTCTTGAGATGGGAAAAACTGGAAGAAGGCCACGCTTGGAATGAAACTCTAAAGACCATCTGCATCATCACTGTCATCTAGCTCCCTTTTCATTCCCTTGAAGAAAAGAAGAATGCAGCCAAAGACAGCTTAGCTCAATATAAGTGTGTACAGATGTGATTTCTGCATTCTACTTGCAGTGTTCAGAAAAGAGCCAGGTAATTAGCTTGGACAGTCTGGTCATTCTTGTGGATTAGAAACATGTAGTTTCAGATTTTGATAAGAAACTGATTTGGATAAGAGACTAAGTAAACTTTTGAATAAAACCCAAACCCTAAACTAAACCTAACTTTATAATAAATATTTGACAGTAAGCATTGTTGAAAAGGCCTCTGCAGCCAACTCCTTTTAGAAAAAGTTAGTGATTGCTACATGGTTTTAATGGGTCACTTTTGCTTCAGATTTTCCTTCTTAGGCATCGATTTTTGGAATGTGTGTTCTTTGAATGGGAGCACTGTGAAGGGTGGGGCGATACTTGGAGCTGCGACTGCCTGCACTGATTCTTCCTCACTGAAGCCCCAGTGATCCAGAAGAGCAACTTGAAATAGCCCTTATCTGGGTTTCTAGTCTTGCCTGCACTTCGTTTCTGTTGGAAGAGCTGTGTGTTCCAGGGTTTGAGGGCTTTGAGAGTGAGAGCCATGGTTTCTGGTTGGTGTGCTTCTCTAAAGTTAGAACTACATGAATACAGTCAGAGGGAAAATGCAGCTGACTTTCTTCACATGCCGTCCTGGATCTTGGCAAACCTATAAATTAGTGAAAGTTTTTTTTTTTTTGTGAAGTCATTTTTCTTCTCAACTCCACTCCATTTTCTTTCTTCCTCAGTACTCTAAAATTTGTTTGTGGGTCTTATTATTATTTCTTAAAATACTTAAAAACTGCTAGTCCTCTGAAATACTTCTCTCTGGGGGTAGTTTGCATAAAAAAGGTAAAAAGGAGAGGGAGCCAGAGGCTTAACCCCCTAAAAAGGTGTTCCACTCTTTTTTTCTACACGTCTTAAAAATTGTATATATATGAGGCCTGTAACATTGTTTTTATATACATATAAATAGTGAAATGATTATACAGTCCAGCAAATTAACCTATTCATCATCTTCCATATTTACCCTTTTGTATGTGTGTAGTAAGAGCTAAAATCTCTCTTAGCAAATTTTCAGCATACAATACAATATTAGTAAGTACAATATTAGTAACTGTAGTCCTCATGTTGTGCATTAGATCCCTAGACTTATTTATCCTACATAACTGCCAGCTTGTATCCTTTGATTTCTCCCATTTCCTTCCCCTCCCCACCACCCTTGTTAAAGTACATGAGATTTCTGGATCCGAGAAGGATATGATTTTCATAAAAACAAACAAAAACCAGTCCAATCATGTTGGAGCAGCTCAGAGGAAATCATTTTTTTTCTCCTGGAATTGCTATAGAAAGGGAGGAAACATCCCACATGCTCTTATATTGCCCTTATTGACTGAATATAACCTTCCTTTGTCCAGAATTTTTTATCAGCCAGGATTACTGATCCCATGATTTGTGTATGATCTCCTTTAGGAATTAATATGTAGTAGTATTAACCTAAGTGTAGTTATTTTCCTGTTGTCCGAATAAATTGTTCTATAAAGAGGAAGTGCCTCCTTGTATTAAAACAAAATAAAACAAAAACTTAGCAGTTTAGAAATATAGTCTGATAGAATAGAAAGTCTTAGACAGGGAGGCCTGGTCCTGTCTTTTTCTCCTACTAGATACTCTTTTCCTATGTTGGATGAGTCTTTAACTTTCCTGGTCTGTTTTCCCATCCCTAAAAGAAAGGAAAAGCAGAAGATGGATGCATTCTGGGGTCACCTGAGGATCTTGTTAAAATGCAGGTTCTAACTCAGAAGGTCTGGGGTGCGTCCCAGGTTCTACATTGCCAATAAACTCCCAGGTGATGCTGGCCCATACTTTGAGTAGCAAGGCACTGGATCAAAGTGTGCCAGACTTGGCTGAGCATGCGACTTACCTCTATGTCTGTATTTTTATATTCACCTGTGAGGGAGTCAATTCAGATCATCTGCATTAGAATTTAACAATCTCTATTTTTGACATTGGTGACAAGATTCTATTGCAGCTGCCAGCATTTAGGAATTATTGCACTAGATTAGTGCTTCTCCACCCTGGCTGCACATTAAAACTACCTGAAAGACTTAACAATAAATATTGATGCCTGGGTTCCACTCAAGACCAATTAAAACAGAATCTTTGGCATGTGGGGATGGGGATGAATAACTCCTAGGTGGCCCCCTCCAATCTCCCTCAACTTTCACTCCACTCAACTGTGCAGTCAAGATTGAGAAACACCTGGTAATAATCCCTAGGGGACCATTTGGAATTAAGGGTCTTTGATTTGTTTTTAACCTTCTAACCCTTGAAGAAAAAGTGCTTGTTTTATTTTATGTTCTCCTCTGATAGGATACTGCATAGTCTTGAATGAATATAATGAGTTGTTTTTAAGTCTTAGCCCCTTGTAGATGCATTCCAGAATCTGCTGACATGTGAAATTACAGCTTCTGAAATCCTTGCCTCCTGGTGAGGATAATGCCCTGGTTCTTAGGCACCTCATTCAGGACCATATTGTGTGTTTGATCCCTTTGGAGATGGAATGTTTGTAAACATCTTTAAGGACTGAAACAATCTGGATCTCAAGGAAAGTTCAATTTTCCAGAATTCATGGCTCAAGGTCCTTTAAGAGCTGTGAGGACAAACCAGAACTGGTTTTCCTGTCAAGATTGGTCGATAAGAACGGGTGATGGTCACTGAAATTCTGGGCAATTTCTTTAAAGGCATCATGTTTCCAAAACTTCTAGACCCTCTCACTTTCTAGATTTGTAACTCATTTGTTTTCAAAGAAGTTATTCCTCTGTAATCAGATTTCTTTTTCCCAACATGTTTTAAAGCTAAAGGAAATTAAAATTTTCTGGGAAGCAATTTTAATTAATTTGCCATTCTGTTCTTAATATTTATTAATAATATATTTTTCATTTGTTGTAATAAGAATTTTCATGACTACAGGGAAATGCAACAGTTATATGAGTATTTCATATATGTAGAGAGTGTTTCAATGAATAGAGAAATTTCAAAAAGAAACCTCTGGATTGTTAATATTCAGCAATTTCTATCTAATTTAGCCTTAATTAAAAAATCTGTCTCCCTCTCTTCTTCTCATTTTTCTCAAGTATTTTATTCTGTAGTTTAGTTCTTAGTGATAAATACAAATTTTATAGGTTTTGGTTTGCAGGGTCAACATTTAACATTTTTTTCTAGGTTCTTCTTATACATACATACATACATACATACATACATACATACATATGTCCCCCCCACCACACACACACCAAGATATCTCTGCATATACAACTCAGTAACATAATCTTGTACATAATAGTAATAGCTTATAAATGCTTTTTGCTTTAATAGTTTATAAAGACTGCTTACTTTATTTAGTCTCCATAACTATCCAGAATGGTGGGTATTACTGTCACCAGTTTGTATATCAGGCAACCAGTAGCCTAATTGAAACTCACCAGCTTTTTCACAGAAACTTACTTGATGGTACGGAGAAGGGATCCAAGTTCTGGGAGAATATTTAGGTCAGGGCTCCTTGTGGTATATTGATTGTTAGAAATGTTTACCACTTGATAACATCTCATATAAAGTAGACTTAGCACCATGTTTACTTTACTCAACTACGGTTTTATAAAACGTTCAGAAATGGTAAAAGCAGTTTTCATGTTTGTCCTCCATAAACTCAGAGTGCATATAGTTAAAATGCAATTATTAAGGCCTCGAGGTAAGGTCTGGTGAGCATAGTCCAATTACTTAACTCTTTGATGGTCTCAGTTACTGGACTTAAACTTCAAGTATAAAGATGAATGGAGAGCATATTTCCTAGACTACCTTTTTAAAAACTTTAAGTTGGTTTGAAAAACACTCTTTGAGTTGTTAGGTCTGAGGTCTAGTTGACTATGTGAGCAAATACTTTAGGGTATACCTGGCAAATATGTGAATTGTCCATATTCTGTATTATTGGTTAAAATGTACATATTTTGAAAAATAGGATTGAAGAGAAAAGCAAAGTCTTAATGACCTACTTTTGATTCTAAGGTTCTGTGTTCTTCTCCCTAAACAACTCTGCTTCCAGTCTAACAGGAAGAGTTAGTTCTTCCTGCAGTGAGTTGCTTTAGGACTTTTCCTTCCTTCTAGTCTTCCTACTTTTCCATCTAAAGCAAAAAAAGAGACATAATTTCCTAGACTACTTAGGAAGAGTTTAAATTTGCAATTATTTCAGCCAAGAATTAGAATTTAAGGAACATGTGTTCTAGTTGCCACTTCTGACCTTGGGAATCTAGGCTTTGTGAGTCTGTGACTTATTGCCTGATGAGTGATCGATCGGTAAAGGAGGAAATGAAGTTTTCCTGATTAGGGATAACATGTACAACATCAGGCCCAATACCTAGCATAGAGTAGAGGTCCACTAATGGTTGCTTTTGTTATTAATTTTGTTACTACACAGAGTTACTCAAGTGTAAGTGAAATAACGTATTAACAGATGGGTAGTGATAGCTGGACCCTGCTGAGCTGGAGTCTGAACGTTCCCATTGTAGAGCTGTTGAAAATGGTATGATGGGGGCAGGGTAATGTTTTTAATGGCAGAGTTCATATGAAATAGTTAGAATGATCCAAATCCTAACAAATGTCTTGAAAACTAGTCTGTTTATAAGAGAGAGAGAGAGGTTTGTAAAGCCTTTGCAGAGTTGTTTAAAGCATGCTTTTAAAATTGTAAGGTACACCCCTTCATTGGGCTATGAAATTGATTTAACAGGTCTTGATTAATGCACCCAAAATTGAAATAGGTTAGAAATTGTAGAGTACATCTCATGTAGTGAGTAAATGTAGTCTGAGAAATTTTTTCAATTGTGTATTGTGTATGTACATGTCTGTACGTATGTATATACACTTGAGTCACTATGTAAAAATTATTTCTTACTATGAGCTTTAATAAAAAAAGTTTGAAAAACACTATTTGTTAGATCAGCTAGCCCTTAATGTTTACAGTCTTTCTTTTTTAAGCCTGTAGTATCCTTTTTCCTAGAATACTAGCAATTCATTCAACCAATAAATAATTACTATATTGCAACGCTTTTCTTAAAATTTTTTAAAAAATCGACAAGAAAAATTGCATATGTTTATAGTATACAATGAGACTTTGCCTTTCTCTTCAATACCATTTTTCAAAATATCTACATTTTAATCAATAATATAGAATATGGACAATTCAAGTATTTTCCAGGTATACCCTAAAGTGTTTGCTCACATAGTCAATCAGACTTAACAACTCAACGAGTTTTTTTTTTTTTTTTCAAACCAACTTGAAGTTTTTAAAAAGATAGTCTAGGAAACATAATGCTTTGATATATGTCTACATTGTGGAATGGCTATGTCAAGCTATTTCATATATTCATTACCTCACTTGTCACTTTTTTTTTTTTTTTTTTTTTTTTTTAAGTGAGAACACTTAAAATCTCCCTTGGAGATTTTCAAATGTACAATATATTGCTATCAACTGTCATTAACCTGATATATAGTAGATCACTCAAACTTATTCCTTCTATCCAACTGAAATTTTGTGTCCTTTGACCAACATCTCCCCAATGTCCCCACCCTTCAGCCTTTGGTAGCTACCATTTTTCTCTGTTTCTATGAGTTTGACTTTTTTTACATTGCACATGTAAGTAAGATCATATGGTGTTTTTCTATGTCTGACTTATTTCGCTTAAAATAATGTCCTCCAGGTTCATTCATGTTGTCACAAATGACAATGCTCCTTTCTTTTTAAAGGCTGTATAATATTTCATTAGGCATATATGCCACATTTTCTTTATTCATCTGTTGATTGGCACTTAGGTTGATTCCATATCTTAGCTACTGTAAATAGTGGAGCAATAAACATGAGCATGCAGATAGCTCTTTGACATACTGATTTGATTTCCTTTGGCTATTTACCAAGTCATGGAAACGCTGGATCATATGGTGGTTCTATTTTTAGTTTTTTGAGGAACCTCCATACTGTTTTCTATAATGGTTGTACTAATTTATATTCCTACCAGCAGTGTATAAGAGTTCCCATTTCTTGGCATCTTGGTCAGCTGTTTTCTTTTGTCTTTTTGATAATAGCCATTCCAGTAGGTATGAGGTAACATCTTATTGTGGTTTTAATCTGCATTTCCCTGATGATTAGTGATGTTAAGCTTTCTTTCATGTAACTATTAGCTCTTTGAATATCATCTTTTGACGAATGTCTATTCATATCCTTTGCCCATGTTTTAATCTGGTTATTTCTTTTCTTACTGTCAAGTTGAGTTTCTTATATAGTTTGCATATTAACCCCTTTTGTGTTTGGTTTGTAGATATATTTTATTACCCTATAGGTTGTCTCTTCACTCTGTTGATTGTTTCCTTTGCTGTACAGCTTTTTAGTTTGATGTAATTTCATTTGTTAATTTCTGCTTTAGTTACCTGTGCTATTGAAGTCAGACTCAAAAAAATCTTTGCTCAGACAATGTCTTGTAGCTTTCCTTCTATGTTTTCTTCCAGCAGTTTTATAGCTTCAGGTTTGATGTTGAAGTCTTCAATCCATTTTGAGTTAATTTGTATATATGGTGTGAGATGAGTGTCTAATTTTATTCTTCTGATGTGGGATATCCAGTTTTCCCAACATCCTTGATTGAAGAGATTGCCCTTTCCTCATTGTATGTTTTTGGTATCTTTGCTGAAAATCAATGGATTATAAATGTGTGGCTTGATTTCTGGGCTCTCTATTATGTTTTATTTGTCTTTGTGTCTATTTTTATGCCAGTACCATGCTGCTTTTATACTATAGCTTTGTAGTAGATTTTGATATCTGGTAGTATAATGACTCTGGCTTTGTTCTTTTTGTTCAAAATTGCTTTGGCTATTGGGGTCTTTTGTGGTTCCAGATGAATTTTAGGATTTTTTTTTCTATTTCTGTGAAACATATCTTTGGGGTTTTCATTGGAATTACATTGAATCTGTTGATTGCTTTGGGTAGTATGGACGTTTTAACAATATTAATTCTTCCAGTCCATGAACACAGGATGTATTTCCATTTATTTGTGTCTTCTTCACTTTCTTTTATCAATGTTTTGCAGTTTCCAGTGTATAGATCTTTCACCTTCTTGGTTAAATTTATTCCTAAGTACTGTTTTTTTTTTGTTACTATTGTAAATGGTATTGTTTTCTTGATTGCTTTTTTGGATAGTTTGTTGTTATAGAAATATTTTTCATGTGTTGATTTCATATCCTACAACTTTACTGAACTTGTTTATTAGTTCTAACAGTTTTTTGCTTGAGTCTTTAGTTTTTTTTCTACATATAAGATCATATTGTCTGCAAACAGAGACATTTTAACCTCTTTATTTCCTATTTGGAAGGCTTTATTTCCTTTCTCTTTCTAGTTGCTCTGGCTAGGATTTCAGCTAGAAATGGAATAGAAGTGGTAAGAATAGGATCCTCGTCTTGTTCCTGATTTTAGAGGAAAAACTTTCAACTTTTTACCATTGAGTATGATGTTAGAGCTTGTTATGGCCTTTATTATGTTGAGGTACATTCCTTCTGTACCTAATATGTTGAGAGTTTTTAATCATGAAACAATGTTGAATTTTTCAAATGCCTTTTCTAAATCTATTGAATCGATATTATAGTTTTTATCCTTCATTCTGTTAATGTGGTCTATCATATTTATTGATTTGCGTATATTGAACAATCCTTGCATCTCAGGAATAAATACCACTTGATCATGGTGAATTATCCTTCTATGTGTTGTTGAATTTGGTTTGAAAATATTTTATTGAGGATTTTTGCATCTATGTTCTTCAGGGATATTGGCGGATAATTTTCTCTTTTCGTATCTTCCTTGTCTGGTATCAGGGTAGTGCTGGCCTCCTAAAATGAGTTTGAAAGTTTTCTGTCCTTTTTAATTTTTTGGAAGAGTTTGAGAAAGATTGAATTAGTAAGCAGTGAAAGTATCAGGTTCTGGGCTTTTCTTTGATGGAAGGATTTTTGTTAGTGATTAATCTCCTTATTTGTTACTGGTCTATTCAGATTTTCTTTTTCTTCATGATTTAGTCTTGGTAGGCTCTACGTGTCTAGAAATTTTTTTATTTCTTCAAGATGAGACAGTTTGTTGGATTTTAATTGTTCATAATAATATCTTATGATCCTTTGTATTTCTGTGGTATCAGTTGTATTGTGTCCTCTTTGATTTCTGATTTTTTTTTGAGTCTTCTCTCTCTTTCCTTAGTATAGCTAAAGGTTTGTCAATTTTCTTTATCTTTTCAAAAAACCAACTTGTGGTTTCACTGACCTTTTAAAATTGTTTTTCTAGTCTCTATTTCATTTATTTCTGCTCAAATCTTTATTATTTCTTTCCTTCTACTAACTTTGGGCTTAGTTTGTTCTTCTTTTTCTAGTTCACTGAGCTATAACATTAGTTTGATTATTTAGGGTCTTCTTTTCTCATGTAGGCACTTGTTGCTATAAACGTCCCTCTAAAAACTATTTCTCTTGCATCCCTTAAGTTTTGGTATGTTGTGGTTCTGTTTTCATTTGTCTCAAGATATATATATATTTGAGATTGAGATGAAGTCTCACTCTGTTGCCTAGGCTGGAGTGCGGTGGCATGATCTCGGTTCACTGCAACTTCTACCTCCCGGGTTCAAGTGATTCTCCTGCTGCAGCCTCCTGAGTAGCTGCAACTACAGGGGTGTGCCACCATGCCCAGCTAATTTTTGTATTTTTTAGTAGAGACAGGGTTTTACCATATTGGACAGGCTAGTCTTGAATGCCTGACCTCATGATTTTCCTGGCTCAGCCTCCCAAAGTGCTGGGATCATAGGCATGAGCCACCACGCCCAGCCTGTCTCAAGATATTTTTAAATTTCCCTTTCAAATTTCTTCCTTGACCCATTGGTTCCTTAGGAGTATATTGTTCAATTTCCACATATTTATAAAATTTCTAAAATTCTTCATATTATTAATTTGTAGCTTTATAACATTGTGGTCAGAAAAGATACTTTATATGATTTTAATTTTCTTAAATTTGTTAAGATCTACTTTGTGGCTTAAGAGTTGATCTATCCTGCAGAATATTCTGTGTTGAGAACTTCAACTTTCTGTACTTGAGAAGAATATGTATTTTACTGTCTTTGGGTGGAATGTTTATATATCTATACCTGTCAGGTCCATTTGGTTTAAAGTGTAGTTCAAGTCCAATGTCTCATTATTGATTTTCTGTCTGGATGATTATATTGAAATTCCTGTATGGAGAGTAGGCATATAATTTATAATCCTGAGGAATATGTGATTTACATGAAAAGACAAAGTTAGCATATGTGGAATATTTAGAAAGACATTATTTAATAAATTTTATAATACCAATTATATAAAAAGAGAACCCTGCAAAAATGTATTAGTTCATTTGCTTATTCTTATAATCAACCATTAAATTAGCATTCACTATGTGTCAGGCAGTGTGCTAGGCAATGAGAGATCAAATGTGAGCAAAAACCTACATGGGCTCTATCCCTATAGAGCTTATAATCCAATAGGCAGATAAACATTAATTTTTTCATTTTTTTGAGATGTAGTCTTGCTTTCTTGCCCAGGCTGTAGTGCAGTGGCATGATATTGGCTTACTGTAACCTCCGCCTCCCGTGTTCCAGCTATTCTCCTGCCTCAGCCTCCCGGGTAGCTGGGACTACAGGTGTGCACCATTATGCCTGGCTAATTTTATATTTTTAGTAGAGATGGGGTGTCACCATGTTGGCCAGGTTGGCCTTGATCTCCTGACCTCATGATCCACCTGCCTCTGCCTCCCAAAGTGCTGGGATTAAAGGTGTGAGTCACTGTGCCCAGCCAGATATACATTAATTAAGTCATGACACAAATAGGTATAAAACTGCAATTATGAATGGCTGTGAAGGAGAGGTACATCATGTCAAAAAATTATATAACAGGGATATAACCTCATCAGGGGTCAGGGAAAGATTCCCTGAGGTCATGTCAATTTAGTTAAGATCTAAATAAATGAAGGTGACAAGACAAGGTGAGGAGGGAAAGGAATGGTATTTAGGCAGAGATGATGGCACGTAAAAAGTCCTTATGCTGGGAGAGAACTTGGCTTTTACAAGAATATAAGAAAAGTCGATGAGGCTATTGCAGGCGAGTATCGTGGGCAAGGGTCAGAGTGATGAGAACTAAGGCTAGGCAGACTTTGAAGTCATTGTGGGCCATGGAAAGGATTTGGGTCTTATGAGAGCCAAAAGAAGGATGTTAAAGGAGGGAGGAAACATGATACAATTTTAGTTTTTTTGAAAAAAACAAACAAACAAAAAAAACAACTTGTTTGGCTTCAGTATAAAAAATCCATTGAAGGAATCCCACAGAGGTTCTGAGTAAATCAGACAGTTACCTGACTAGTGTAGGGGAGAGATGATAGAGGGTTGGAGTTGGGTGATGATCATGGAGATGAAGAGAACTAGAGAGATTTGAAAGTGTTTTAGGAGATAAAAGTAATGCGACTGGTAATTAATTAGATATGAGGGTAATGGGATAAATGTTGACTGATGGCTCCCAGATTACTGGCTGATAAAATTGTATGGATGGTGGCCCCATTCTCTAAGACAGGAAACAATGGGAAAGCACCTAATTTGAAGGAGTAAAAAGTCATGACCATGTTATACTGAAGCACATTTAAGATAGCTAAGAAGAGAGGTCAAGTTTGGATATCAAGATCGAGAGTTTATAGATGAGGTTTGGTTTGGAGATATACAATTATTAGTTACTGAATCTATGGACATAGGTAAGCGTATAAGAGTAAAGAAAGGAGAGGACTTAGGCACTCTAATGTCTACTTATTGGTAAAGAAGGCACTCTAATGTATACTTATTGGTAAAGAATGGTGAGCCTGCAAAAAAAGTAGAGGAATGTTCAGAGAAACAAGTGAATGGTATTCTGTGAAAGCCAAGCATTGAGAGACTTTTAAGAGGGGAATGGTTACCAACGCTTCTGAATTGTTATGAAATGAGTGAAAAGCATCCTGTGGGCTTGGCAATAGGGAGAGGTTATTGGTGACTTGGCTGTCTTGGTGGACTGGTGAGGGAAGAAGCTAAATAGGAGTGAGTTGAGTGAACAGGAGCTGAGGAGATGGAGCCAGTGAGAACAGACAACTTCTATGGAAAGTTTGTCCTGTGAATGGTTGGAGACAGATATGGTGGCAGCCAGAGGAGATGTAGGCTGAGTGGTATTCAGTGAATGTAGCATAGAAAACGTAGAGTTGAGATGATTCTTAAATGTTTTGATGGGCAAAGAGATGTCAGAAAAGGATTTCAAGTGAATAGTGGGCAGCATGAATGAGCAGATTTTCGGAACATAATGAAGAGACTGACCTAACTGTAATAGTATAGACTTTAGGAATAATGGGAAACATGTTTGTATAGGTAGGGAAGGTGAGGCTGGATTTCAGAGGGCTTTGTTAGCCTCAGAAAGGATTTGAGATTTGATTATATAAACAGTTGGGATTGTTGATCTGGATGAAGAATGATAGGATACAGGAAGGGTTTCAGGGAGACAATTTAGCATTCACCTAATCACAAGACTGAACATTGGAATGAGTTAAGGCAGGGATACCATGTAGCTGTATGGCCTGCCACAGTTATCTAGTCATGAAGTGGACAGCTTATGGATTAGAGAGGGTAAACTGGCTTGGGCTAAGGCGAGAAAGAAAACAATTTTTGATGGTCATATTAAAAAATTTATAGTTGATACTATAAATAAACATCATTTATTTATAGAGGAATTTATACTTTCTGAAGTACTTTTGCAGAAATTAGCTCATTTTGATCTCTAATTGCCCTGGGTACCACAGAAATGTAGTATTACCATCCTCATAACTAAGGTTAAGCTCAAGTACCATTGTTTTCTTAAAACTTCTGATTCTCTGGTCAGACGGAGTTATCCATTGTCCTCTTTGTGTGTTTTAAAAAATTTTTATGCAGCAAAATGCACAGATCTTAACTGCACAGTTAAATGAATTTTGACAATTGTATACACCTGTGTAACGTATACCTCTATCAAGATAGAGAACAATTACATTTGCCAGAAAGTTCTTTTTATCTTTGCTGTCACTTCCTCCACCATTCCCTTTAGAAATCATTGTTCTTGTTCCTATCATCATATAATATTAGTTTTCCCTATATTTAAGCTTCATATTAATGAAATCAAACAGTATACATACTTTAGTGGCTGGTTTCTTTTATAATGTTTTTGAGTCATATTGTTGCATGTATCAGAAGTTTGTTCCATTTTAGAGCTGAGTAGTATTCCTTGTGTAAATATGGCACAATTTCTAATCCGTTCTCTTCTTAATAGACCTTTACATTGTTTCCAATTTTTGGCTACTATGAATAAATCTGATGTGGACATTTTCCTACAAGTCTTTTTGTAAACATATGTTTTCATTTCACTTGCATAAATACCTAGAAGTGAAATTTCTGGGTCATAGATACATATTTAACTTTACAAGAAGCTGTTTTCCAAAGTGATCATACCATTTTACATTCTTGCTAGCATTTTATAAAGAGCACTAGTTCTTGATTCTCATCAACAATGTTGTATTGTTAATCTTTAAAACTACTCTAGTAATTGAGCAGCAGTATATCATTGTGCTTTCAGTTCATGTTTCTTGATGCCTGATGATTGTAAGCGTCTTATTCTTGTGTTCATTGGCTGTTGTTTCTCTTTTCTGTGTGTGAAATGTCTGTTTAAGTTACTTGCTCATTTTGATACTTGGGTTGTTTGTTCTTTTGTAGGAATATTTTGTATTTTCTGGATTAGAGTTCTTTCTCAGATATCCGTATCAAAAGTATTTTCTCCCAGGCTGTAGGTTTCCATTTCATTTTCTTGAGAATGTCCTTGAATGAGTAGTTGACAGTTATTTTGATGATGCCTAATTTATCAACATTTTCTTTTATGGTGATTGCTATATGAGGCTTATATAAGAAATTTTTGTCTTCCTCATGATTGTGAAGATTTCCTTCTATGTTTTCTTCTAGAAGGTTTATAATTTTCCCTTTTATATTTACATCTATGACCCATTTCAAATTATTTTTGTGTATGAGATAGGGGTCATGTTTCAATTTTTGCTCATATGGATATCTAGTTGTTTCAATAAAATTCATTGAAAAAGACTTTACCTATTCAGTTGGTGTGGCATCTTTGCAAAAAAGCTGTTAATGTTTTATGTGAGGGCCTGTTTCTGAACTCATTTTGTTTTATTGGTTTACTTGTCTGTCCTTACTCCATTTCCACACCATCTTAATTACTATAGTTGTTTGTTTCTCTAACTTTGTTCTACTTTTTCATATTTTATTTTTAACTACTTTAATTTGCATTTTCACAAACTTTTATAATTTTTCAATTTCCTCAAAAAAGCCTGTTGTCATTTTCAGTGTGATTGTATTGAATCTATAGATCAGTTTGCAGAAAATAGAACACTTCTTCATGTGGAACAAAAAACCAAGAAAGGTATTCCTACTGTAGCTTGTTTATGTTTATCTCTCTTGTGGTTTACTGAATTGCTAGTTTTCATTCTATCTGGAAAAATTTTAGCTATCGTATTGTCCAATAACATGTGTGCCCTCTTTTGTTTTTTTTTTTAGACTCAACTACATATATTTTAGATTGCTTGATATTGTCCCACAGAACATCTCTTCAATCTTTTTCTCTTTTACTTCAGTTTGCAATAGCTTGTATCGATGTGTTTTCAAATTGTTCTTTCTTTTTAGTGTCTGTTAAACCAATCCAATAAATGTTTAATTTCAGAGATTGCATTATTTCTATGTTTACCTATTGACTTCTCTTTCTACTGCCTACTTTTTTCCATAGTAATTGTAGAGTTTTCCATTTCTTGCCTGTCTAATAATTTTTGATTGTTTCTGGGACATTATATCAATACATTGTAGAGATTTGGGATTTCATTATTTTCCTCTGAGGAGAATTACATTTTTTTTTAAATCAGGCAGTTTAATTGCTGATGGATGACCTTGATCATGAAGAGACTTGATTTTAAGATTATTTTTCGTGTTGGTCTACTTTCTACATTTTTTATTTTAGTCCCAGGGCATATCCGTTCATCCTATGACTTGTTTCTTACTCCTAATGCATGACCTTCTGTGTTTAGATGGAAGGCTTGAGTTGTTTTTCAAGCTCTTCTCTAGCTTCATGGGACTTGAACTCTGAAATTCATCTTCTAGCTTTGGGGAGGTGGTGAAATTTCTGTCCATCTCTTTAGCTCTTTACCATTGCTGTCTGCTGGATTCCTTATTGTCTCACCCTATGCCTGCCCAGTTTGGGCCACAAGAAGGATTTGAGGCATATTATGCAGAGGTTTATCACTCCATCAATTAAAGGATTTCCCCAACTCCAAGTTGCTCTGCCACCCCCAAATTGTGACCTTGACTCCTTAGACTTGTAAGACACTTGTGCTTGAGCTCTTTCACACCATGAACTTCCCAAACTGGCAAGTGCTCTCAGGGGAATAGACAGTTAAATGACTATCTCAGCTAATAAAGCCTCTCTTTTTCAAGGGTTTACCTTTTCCAGTTTCTGCCTACTTTCGGTTGTTTCCTAGTGGCTTCAAACAGATTTTGTTTTTCATATTTTGTCCCATGCTTCTTTAGTATCTATTCTGGCAGTTGTATTTTGTTGTTACATATTTGTTTTCAACATACACACTTATTGAGAGCAAAGGGTGTGTTTTACTAATCTTTATTTTATCCCACTGTTTGACCCAGAGCAGTGACTTTTATACAGCAGCTACTTAATAAATGCTAAATTGCATTATTATTTTTATGAAGACCAATTATGAATGAGGATTTAAAGTCTTCTAAAAAAATTGTTATATTTTTAGTATACTACCCTGAGTATGAGTTCAAAGGAAATTTTTCTTAGGTAAGATTTTGAAGCATATTATTGCTTTAAAAATTTTTACTTTTAAATTATTTATATTAAAAATCAGTGTTCATTTATATATTTTAATATTATTTTAATTTTAATTCATTTTAATGTTGACATAAAACATGTGGTTTACAAAACTGCTAAAGTTACTGCCAATATGATTGGATTTTCAGTCATTTTATATTAATTTATACAAAACCAAACCTACTTTTCTGTGTAAAATAGAACAAAAATATCTCTTTTATTTGGAATACTGATAGTTTCTAAATTATCTGTATTATGTGGTTGAAAATATGTTTGAATAATTTTAATTTAAAGAAGACTTTTAAATTCTATTTTAAATTAGACTTTTCAAGATCAGCCTAATGGACAAAAAAATTGTTCCATCATGCCAGCAATATATTATATATATAATAATTTTTATTAATATATAATAATAAAAATTATATAATAATTTTTATTAATATATATAATAATAAAAAATTATATAATAATTTTTGAAGGGGGTCATCCAATTTTCTTTTATTATCAACTTCAATATTCTCAATTTGTAGGGAAGTGACCATAGCCCTAATCTTAATAAATTAACCAATTTTTAGGTGTAATTTGTAGTCATTAACATTATTTAATACTAACTACACTTTGATTTCATAGCTTAGGGTATACTTGAATGAAAAGAAATATTATAAACTGGTTTCTTTTAAATGGAATTTTTAGTTTGTATATAAATTTGATATTTATTGCAGGTCCCATACGATGATCATGCAAAGCTGGTTATGTCAATTTCAAGAACAGGTTATGTTATTTGCACAATTACAAACCATAGTTGTATGTGTCCATCTTTATGAGTTTGCCTTTTTGATTACTTGAAATAAGTGCATTGTTGAATGAAGCTAAATAACCTCCTTTTTTCTCCTTTCTTCTTCAGAATCAAGTTTCTTACTGGGAAATGCCCAGATTGTGGATTGGCCTGTAGTTTATAGTAATGACGGTTTTTGTAAACTCTCCGGATATCATCGAGCTGACGTCATGCAGAAAAGCAGCACTTGCAGGTAGGTAACAGAATAGCTAAGTAATCTTTTCTGAAATTTAACAGAAATCTGAATGTAATTAAAAGGCTTAAGTTTACTTGGACTCCCATATACAAATATACAGTTAAAAATTATATTAGAATATTAGGGAGACTAAATTATCAACGGAAACATATAGCTTAAGAGCCATTGGTGAAAACTTTTGCCAAAAGAAAGATTTTTATATATCTGTGAGTTAATCAATTCATTCAATAAATATTTTTTGATCACCTACCATGAGCCAGGAATAGACTAGATGCTGAGTAATCAGAGGAACGTCTTGTATCAGGGAACAACTTGTGGCATGTGATCTACAGCACCTCTGGAACAACTAAATTGTCTTGAGTAAAACAGAGTAAACACCACTGGCCAAGTTAAACATGGTCCATGAGAATGTAAAGAACATAAAATAAAGCTCTTACATCCTTTGTAAGCCACATGTACTTGGTAATGGTACATTGTTTGACTCATGTACAACAGAATCTGACATTTATATTATTATAATGGTTCTTTAAAAAAATGCCATTTCTGTGAGCTTAAAGAGAATATTAAGAAAAAAGGGGATCAGAAAAAAGAAAAGGAAACTATATATAAGGAACTAATTTAGAACCTAAAACTTTTCACAATATTTCAGTAAGGCCAGATGGGATGTTTTTTCCATGAGTTAATTTTTCTTTAAAGCTCTCATTTAACTAAGCACTGAACCAAGTTATTTTAGAACTACAAGGGATCTGATTTTTTTTTTTCCTAGGCCAAATCCTCTGTTTTTCAGATGAGAAAACTGAGGTAGAGCTGTGTTAAGGGACTTGCCCAGAGAAATAGTGATTTATTTTTTCTACCCATTGATGCTGAGAAGCATTATATATATATATATATATATAAATACTTATATACATATACAGTTGACCCTGGAACAACACTGGTTTGAACAGTGTGGGTCACTTATAGGTTAATTTTTTCAACCAAATGTGATCAGAAATATAGTATTAGAGAAATACAGATCAAAAATACGATATTCAAGGGGATGTGAAACCCTCGGGTACAGAGGGCTGACTTTTTATATATGTGGGTTCTGCAGGGCTAACTGCAGGACTTGAGTGTGCACGGATTTTGATATACGCAGGGATCCTGGAACCAATCCCCTGTGTATGACTCTCTCCCTATGTATGTAACTGTATATATATCTGTGAATTAATCAATTCATTCAATAAATATTTTTTGATCACCTACCATCTACCATGAGCCAAGAATAGTCTAGGTGCTGAGTAATCAGAGGAACATGTATATCTGTATATATACATACATACAGAGGGAGAAAGGGAGAGAGAGAGAGTCATCCTCGGTATACAGAAGGGATTGGTTGATGACTCTCTCTTTCCCTCTCTAGATATCCTTCATCGTCATGAAAGGTAGATATTTTATATTATACCATTGAGTTTAAACCTGACTGCACATAGCAATCACTTAAATGGTTTTGCAAAACAGATTCCTACCCCGCTTAAACCTACTGAATTAGAATCAGTAGGTGATTCTGAAGTGGGTGGGTCAAGCAGGGAGTCAGTATTTTTAACCAACAGCTTAGATGATTCTGGTGCTTATCCAGGCTTGAGAAATAATCTGCTCAAACATTCTCTTCCTTAATCTATGCTCCTCTAGCCATCCTCTTTTTTGCCTCTACTATAGGCATTCTCATATTCAGTCTTCATTCCCAGGTATGGAAATTGGTAAATGGGAGTGATGAAAATCTGTGGCTTCTGGTTGAGAGGGTCCCTTTGCTAGCACTGATATCATTGGGCCATATTAAGCATTGCTCCTCTCTTATTCCCCAGAAGGCAGTTTAAGTTAGAAAAAGCTGAGTTTCATGGTAGACCTTATCCTGTGGAACAGGTCCATAGAGACAGTTCCAGGGAACACAGATACACTCACACTGCCATTTCTTATTCTTGGACTGCTGACATCCCGTCTTCATGCCAGGTTTATCTCAGATCTCATCTACCTGAAGGTATTTATGCTTCCCTAAACAAGACAGGTTTTTCCCTTCTCTGACTCCTCATAGTTTCTTGTGTATATTTTTGTTGGCATCATCATTTGGCCTTAAACTAACTCCCCTTATCCCTTGGGTTTTTATTCTTATTGCTGTATTGCTTTTGTTGCCATTTTTGAGAGGTACTGCTCTTCATATCTGGATCTATTTTAAGTTCTGCTCTCATCCCTTCTTGTGTCCCATGTATCTGCCCTATCCCTGGCCTATTTTCTTTGGCAAGTACAATTTTTTCCTACAAAGGATTCAGTAAGAAAGTAAGTGCTGGTATGTTATATTAGCTCTTTGCTCCTATGAAAGAGCTGCTTTTCTTCTCCTAACACAAGTACCAGATTGTAAGTGCCTTAAAAGTAGGGTCTCCATCTTGCTCACTTTTATATGCACAACAGGACACAAGACAGTGTCTTATGTCAGTGTTTATTGAATTAGATTGGCTTGTTTTGCAATAAACCGTAACCTAGGTCTCACATGCTGTGTATAGCATACTGTTATTTCTTGTATTTCATCCTGTGTTATGACATTTGAGGTGGGAGAGTTTTGGATTATACCATGCTTTTTAGCTGTATAAAAAAGTGTTTGAGTCTTTCCCCAAATTGTCTTTACTTATCAGAGACAATGTTTTCAAATGATCATGTTCTTAATGTAAACAATTATTACTTACTTGCATAAAGTGCCAGATGTGTTTTGTTAACCTAAAAATTGCAACCAGTTTCATGCCCTCACAGAACAATGAAGACAGGCATCTGATATATGAACAAATATCTGACCTTTATCAGTTTTTCTTGGAAGCATGATTTATTTTAATGTGTTCTTCTTTTAAACTTCCTTATTCTCTTTTAAAATTAAACTATATCCATTTTATGTTTGCTGTAGCATTATTTAGAAGAGTGAAGACCTGGAAGTAATCAAAATATCCAGTAGCAGAAGTTTAGCTACGTCATATGTTGTATATACTGGAAGGACAATGACACTGGAAAAAACTAACAACATATTATCAAGTAAAAAAAAGCCTAAAACAAAGTAAAACAACAAACCCAAAACCACCCCCCAAGCAGTTTATAAAAGTGTTTGCATCATGACTCAAATTCTTTTACATATAGCTTTTTTCCCATTTCTTGGATAAATCCAGAAAAGCCTTTAAATGTGAGACACAAAATAACAGAGGGAGAAAAGAAGAAAATTAGATGCACATTTAGAAACATGGGGTTAATGGCTAAAAGTTATTATGGTATGTGGAATTACTGACTTATAAGTGAATATGGAGATAAGTATTTGACACTGAGACTATCCTTGTAAATAATTTTAAAAATTTTGCTTATCATAATAAGTTTTTAGACAGACATAAGAGAATAAGAAGCTACAAAGCAGTGAGCTTCATTTTATATGGGAAAATACAACCTTTGACACTATGTATCTCAGAAAAAAGAATCATTTTTGTATACAACTTGCATTAGATGAATTAAAGTCTATAGGGTTAAAGTGGCAACTAGGTAAATGATTACATGCCATAGTTTAAGTATTCAAAAGTGAATTGTTTTATGGTAAAATAAAAACACATTAATTTGTGTTTTTATAATATCAAGGGGCTAATATTTCTTTCTTCTGTTTTCATATCTTTTTTCTTCTTTGCCCTTCTCAACCCCTCCCACATTGGACCAGACACACAGAATCAAATTAAACATACTCCTCAATTTGTCACAATATTATCATTTTGCTCTCTCTAAGCAAGGTCTCTCTTTATTTTATTTCATTTCTTCCCTTTTATTTCTTTTCCCTTTCATCCCATCCCCCTTCTTCCTTTTATGGTTATTAATTCTAGAGTGTGTTTATTTTACGTCTTTCTAATCTGTCTTCTGCTTGTTTATTAAATATGTATATTCTTGAAATGATATTGCTTTGCATATGTTGGTTTTTAAGATCCATTTAATTCCTACCACACTATAATATTTATGGTTTCTTACTCTTTTCATTCACCATTATGTTTTTAGACTTCTTTGTGTCACCGTATGATGATCTATTCATCATGTCTGATTGTTGTCTAATGTTCTAGAGTCTTCACAGCCTTCGTTCTATTTATACATTCTAGTAGTCCTGGAATCTAACTTTGACACTTTGCTACCTCAAACAACTTGGAAATAAGAATCCTCCTACACATCTTCTTGTGGCCCTGTGTGAGAAGTTTTCTGTCTTTATCCCCAGAAATGAGATTGCTGGATAATAGAATATATGCAGAGTTTGTAAATTAACTGCCATAAGATTTTTGCCCAGAGTAGCCTTCTGTTTCCATTCTTAACAGCCATTAGTGAGGATTCTGGTTTTCCTACATTTTTGCTATGTCATAATGGTACTGAAATTCCTATTTGAAAATATCTGATGTGTGCTAGATATTGTCTCATTTTTGTTTTAGCTAAAATTATGACACTATGACACAATTTCAAACATTGTCCATTTTACTGTGGACACTGCATTTTCCAAGCCTTTGGACTGTTTTGCTGTTTATTGGAGGACATGAAAAGTATTGCATGTTTAAAAGAGATTATAGACTTTGGGAGAATGACACTTAAAAGCATACGATCTTATCTTACGACCTGTAGAAGCTCTGACATTTGGGATATACTGTCATAGATTAGGTAGGAACCACTTTAGCATTTTACTTCTAATTAACCTGAAACTTTTAAGAGCCTATTCTGCTGTCATTTTTTGTTTTTGTTTTGGATAGAGGGGTGAGAATAACAATCAGGTAGTTTAGGTAGGGAGGATTGAGGGGTAGATAGATGCTCTCAAATGCATTTTTTTGAAAGGCCATTTACAATCCCTTATCCAACCCCATCAAGTTAGACGATGAGTCAGATATTAAGAAACACTTTATTGAACAGATTTCACAGCAGTTTTATGAACACATGATTATCTTAGCAGCTACCAAGAGCATATGACACATGATGGATGCCAGTCAGTCTGGCTCCATTTGGCTGAGGGCTGTGCTTCTCACGGTGAAACTGATGAAAAGTGTTGAAGGGCAGAGGTGTCTTGGTGATGTCAGACTCCAAAGATTAGAGATATACAGTGCTATCCCTGTTTCTCCTTAATTATATGTCATGGATCAACCATTTATTTACTCCAGTGAAATCTTTTGAAGACCATATAAATCAATGGGTTGTGAAACCTTTTGGTTATGATCCTCTGTATAAAGGAATGTCTTTGATTTATTCCAAAATTACCTCTTTCAGATTTTGAAAACTGTATTTTTTTTTTTTTTTTTTTTGAGACAGACTTTCGCTCTTTTTGCCCAGGCTGGAGTACAAAGGCACGATCTTGGCTCACTGCAACCTCCGCCACCTGGGTTAAAGTGATTCTTTTGCCTCGGCCTCCCAAGACGATGGGGTTACATGCACCCGCCACCACACCTAGCTAATTTTGTATTTTTAGTGTAGATGGGGTTTCAACTGGCCAGGCCGGTCTCGAACTCCTGACTTCAGGTGATCTGCCCGTCTCGGCCTCCCAAAGTGCTGGGATTACAGGCGTGAGCCACTGTGCCCGGCTGAAAACTGTATTCTTGTTTTTAATTTTTCCTCCTTAACTTCCCCTCTCTCAGGCTTTATCTTTTTTGATCCTTTAACTGCAGATCTCGGTCCACCTCCCATTAACTTTTATGATTCTATGGTTGTGGCCAGTTCTGAGCTGGAGACCACATTTACCAACCACGTTAAGTCTATCTGTGTTGCTTTGTTTTGATGAAGCATTTGCTAATCTGTGAACTACAGCCTGCAGATGTTACCCTGTATTATGGTGACTGAATGTTTGTTGCATTTTAGTCTAGACACACTGTTGCACATTTAGCAGAGTAAGAGAGGTTGGTGGAACTCATGATTAGGTTATGTTTTCTTCAGAGTTGTAAGATTCTTTTCTCCTTTGGAAGTCTGTCAATCATTACAGCCATTCTTACTGCTAGGTACTATAAGGCTTGTTTGTGAGATTTTGAGAGCAGAGCAAGGGATCCAAGAATAAGTAAATCCTGCTACAAGCCCAAACCACCTGTTCCTCAAAGTTTTCTAGGTCAGATACACGTGAACGATAACTGCCAGATGCCTAGGTGAGCTGCGTATGGCCTAGACCAGGCCTGAAGACAACTTATGCCTTATTCCCAAGACGAAACCAGTCAGTTGTGTGACAAGAAAAGTGGCCAGATTATACAGGAGCAGGTTCTGAGTGAGCGTTTGCTTCAACCTCATGGGCTTGTGAAGAAAGAAGATTCACAGAACCATGCACATCTCCCTTTAAGACACAGTGACACTGCCTATTGGAAAGCATGGTTCCTGGAGAATCCTGGAGAAGCTAGGGGGTGAGGAAGGGGCATTCTAGTCCCATCCGTACATTCCAGTCATGTTTCAGCCATTGTGCAACACGTTATAATTTGTAACTTTGTTTGCATTATCCTTTTGTCACCCTTTGAGTTATATTATTATTGTCCTTATTTTACTGATGAAGAAACTATGGGTCAGAGAGGATATACGACTTGTCCATAAATTATCCACTTTGTAAGTGGTCCTCCAAATGCAAAAGTCCTCTGTTATACCATGACCACCCAATATTATAACAGAGATAGATTGCGTCTGTGAATCCAATTCTATTTTCCTTTCAATAAAGTAACAGTGCAGTAGTTCATTTATAACTACCAAGGAGGAGCTTGGCATCCTATGTAAGAGAGCAAGTGGAAGTTTTGTGATTTTAAAAATACTTCCGTTACGTATTCCTTGAAGATATTTAGTAGAAGATATGAAAACTATGTAAAATTCTTATATATGGTTTCTAAAGCCTGTTGATTACTATTTCTATAATTTGTGACCCCTCAAATTGATTAACCATTCAAAGACTGCATTGAGCTTCAGTCATCCTGAGTCAGACTTCAGGAATCTGTGATAAAACATTTCAGCATTCACATGTGACAAAGCCAAGCAAATAAACAAATGTGCCATACCCATAGAGAATGCGGGAATCATTGATTTATCGGTATGGCTTGGACAACTTTGGATGAAAATACTTTCAGAGATTGAATTAACCTCCAGAACACTTGCCTTGGGAGGATAGATAGACAGTACATTTTCGACATTCTTTATAGTCTGTTTTGAAATACCTCTTATTATTTAACTGCTACATTTCATCCCTTCAAATACATGTTCTATCACTGGAAATATGTGGTATAATAAATGAAAAATAAATGAACAATGTAAGAAATGAAAGACTATTTTAAAAAAAGTATTCGGATTTTAATAATATAGGATTATTTTTCTTAAGTGCCTTTATTTTCCTAGGATAAGTGATTTTAGCATTGGAAGAACTAACTAATGGAGGTGTATTATGAAATTTTTATAGTTTATTTAAAAATTGCTTGTTTGTTTTTATCTTCTCTTCAGAATTTTAGCTGCATCAGACCTGTGTTGCGTTTTTTCTTAGTTGGTGTTATTAAACCAATCCCTCAAAGAGCTTCTTTTTTAAATTTGAGTTGTAACTTACTTTTAAATCTTACTAGAGTTAATTTTTGATAATTTTTATCCTAGTTGCTTGTTATATCATAAATTCTTTCTTATTTTGTTTTTCTGTTGACCAATTGTGAATATTATGTTTCAGTTTATTGAACCATAGACACCTGTCATTTAGTAGCAGTGTGAAATGGTTTTTCTTTCTTTCTTTTAAGACTACAAACATTTACTTAGTTTAATTGCCCTTATCTTGAATTTTAAAATGTTTCTGCTTTATTAAGATTCTTTAATTAAAAATAAAAGTTAGTAAAAAACTGATTTAAAAATTTCACTTGTCTATAAAAATATTATGTACAATATTAAGCTAATTTTTTTTGGGAGAGAAGTGGCTTTATGTTCTTTAGCTGAATAATTCTAATTTAATTATAATGCCTTCAAGAGACTTTTATAAAACTCACATGAGCTGAAATTTCAGCTTTGACAATAACAGTGGCTTTTCAATGCCAGCTTGCAGGTATGCTTTGAGGTTTCCTGTGTTAGTCTAGATATAAGATTATGGAATTAAGAGTCTGTCATTTTATTCTGAGATCCTTTTACTTATTTTATTATTTTAATGACAATTAAAATTTTCCTTTTTAAATTAAATATATTAAAAATGAAGGATTCAGGTTTCTCAGTGCTTGGACAATCTTTGATCTGCCTTACCCACTTTCATTTCTTACTTTCTAGAATTCTAGTTGCATAGTTTGGTGTTATAGAAGGTGGGCTTGAGTTACCCTGTAATTTCCGGTTGTAATGTGGTGCTGCTATTGGATCCTGTGTGTCATTACTGGATCTTGCTGAAAAACTATGCCTTTTAGGTTGTAAATTTTATTGATTGGTATTTTCAGGTGCAGATTTTCTGTGAAGATAATGAATCTGAACCTTCAGGGGCCCTCATTTGAGTGGATGTCTTTTGAGACTCTGTTCGTAATCTTGTTTTATAATTTTTGTATTCTTTTTCTTAAGGAGGGCTTCACAGATTGTATAAGCTTCAGCCTCCACCACAATTTGGATCTGCCTCTAGTAAATATGTGAACTCTTTGAAAACTGAAAGAAAAGCAATAACAAAGATGTACATTTGATCTTTCAAAATCTTAGTTAAGGTGTTTAGTAATGCCACATTTTCTTTCCTGGTGGAACAAATGGTCTGGACAATCATACCGATCAGCAGAACTGTGTATCTAAAACCAGACGTACAACTGATGATTTTGAAAGCATTGAGAATGGAGTTTTAGAGACATGTAGTACTTGAGTGAGTTTTGTTATTTAGATGATCAGACTTTTGCCAAGGTTCTCTTAGAAAAACAGAGAATGTCAAACATTAGAAAGTTTTTGTGGAATATGGACATTCACTCCTTAATCTATGTTTTGTATGTTCCTGTAACCACTGTAATAATGTATGATTCCTTCAAGATGCCAGCTTTACTTCCCTCCCATTAGCCACACTTGTACCTATCTTAAGAAAATTCCCTGAAATGATGAGAATGTCAATGAATTATACGTGTAATATGCAATCCTCACTTTTTTAATGATAGTATGGGAACATAAGGTCCATGCAAGCTGAAACCACATAATACTATCTTAATACTCAATAAAAATTATGATTGTCTTAGCATCTTTAAAAATATTTGTCAAAACATTAAAAACTCTCTTACTGTTGGTTATCAATGCAGGGAGATGATATACTAGTAAAACTCATATTTATTTAGTATACTGTGATTTTGAACATTAGAAACGTTGAGAATGGAGGAAGTGTTTTATTTCTTCTTAAAAAACTTATGAGTCATTTAAACAATACTTGCCTTTTCAGAATGTAACTTTCTGTATAAAGACAGCATCTTTTCTATCTTCTCAAAAATTGTCACCCTGCTTTCTAAGTTAGAATTAATTTCAAATATTTTATTCTTCCACTTTCACTATTGTGAACAATGTACTAGAGCTCCTTTAATGAGGAGGTTTTTTTTGGTTTGTTTTTAAACTGGTGTCACCTCCTCTGGGAAACCGTCATCCTTTTTGTCACAACCACTTTCCTCATTTATATTGATGAGTTCACCTTCACTAAGTCGTTTTGGATGCATATTTAGAGTCTCCCAAATGGCAATAGTATCGACATTTCCATGGTCACCTATTTCTCTTATAACTTCATTTGTGTTCAATTTGAATTCCACTTCCAACATTATTATTTTTCATTTCTTTGGCGGACTTTAGTTTTTGTTGGCTACTTACTGCTTTTGATTATCCATTTTTGTAAAATGTCACATGGGTTTATCACTGAGAGAAAAGGAGGCAATATGACTACATGCTTTTCTGTCTGTGCGTGAACTGAGTAACAGCCGTGCTGTTTCCAATACTGACAGGCTTTGAAAGAAGTGATGTGATCAGTGACTGGTTGTGAAGGTGCATCTGTTATTTTCCAGTGATTTGTAGACTGAAGATCAAGCAGCAAAGCTTGTACTTCGTGCAATTACTCACAGTTAACATACTGTGGAAACTGAAATTTGAACTGTGCTGTGGAACTGGTGTTATTTAACTAAACGACGGTAACTGAAATCTGTGCATACAGGAACTGTGTAAAGCAAGAACTGCCTCTCATGATTTGACTATTTTGTGTAGGAGCAACATTATATTTTGTAGCCACATTTGACTAATAAAAGACAACTATATGATTTTTGAAAGGCATTTGAAAGGCAACGCAAAAGTGAAATCGATTGTTTTTTTTTTTCCCCCCAGTTTTATGTATGGGGAATTGACTGACAAGAAGACTATTGAGAAAGTCAGGCAAACTTTTGACAACTACGAATCAAACTGCTTTGAAGTTCTTCTGTACAAGAAAAACAGTAGGTATCTCAATTATTAATAAGGTGTGCCAACTCTTTATTAATATTATGTTTGGTAAGTCGTAGTGGAGCTAAAATGTAGAGAGCATGTAAAAATTCTATTGCTTCTTTTCTTGGCAGGGGCAGAGGTTGCTGGTGAAATTAGATAATAAAATTAATAAATAATTCTACCTATGAAAAGTAACCTTTTGAGGAACGGAAGAAAAATGTGATGCATCTTAAATATGACTTTTGTATCAGGCAGCAAAATATTTTGTAATTAATACTTATAATAAAGATCCTATAGTTATGTGACAACAACTAAAAATGACAGATACATGTATTAATTTCTTCTTATGATTAAAGAAAATGGTAATTGCTAACACTGGATATGTGCAATTACCTTTCTACACAAACATAGGCAATGTGAATATGTGGTAGCTACTTGAGAGGAATCTCTACCAATATGGCCTTTTGCCAGCCTCAGACTCTTGTGAGAAAGCCTAGTAGAAGTAGTCATTGTTCTCAGAACAGGTCATTCACATTTGGTAAATTTGTGTTGATTGTTGTGAACTTTCTCTGGGACGAGATTTGTATGTGGTGAGGTATGCATTATATAATGACATAATATCTCATGATATAGACTTTCCATCAGAGTTTGGAGGGAAAAAAACCAACACAACAAAAACCAACAAGTATACTCAACGACTCAGTCCCCTTTCTAATTCACTTTATTTGCATGGTTACTTACGTTTATCTTTTTGCTGTTTCCTCAAATTGTTCTTTCTTTCTTTTTTGAAATGAATAGTCACTTCATAAGATGAGTCAATTTATTTATTGTTAATAGCAAATGATAGCAAAGTCTACTATTATCTTTGATGGAAATTGATGGTTACTAAATTCTTCCCAAGTTTGGAAAACATTCTCGCTTCAACAGGAAACGCCTGTTCCATGTTCAGTGCCTGTTGGATCTTGTGGAGCATAATTTATCCTTTCCATTTACTTGAAACATTTTTTATCTGTGGAATATTTGGAATTAAAATTCGATTTCTCTTTTTATTAGTAGACTAACAAAGGAATAACAGTGTAAGGCATTGCCTCAAAGTAGTGTACTTGATAATGGAAACATTTGTTTTTAGTAATTTTACTTAAGGAATGGCTTATCTTATTTTTCATTTTACATCAAGGCCAAAGAGAATTTCAGTTTGAAGTCATAGCTAAATGTCAGCTAGCTTGTCACCTAGAAAACAATCCCTTCTGAATGGTCAGCTCTGTCCTCTGCAAGAGAAAAGGCAGGCTGTAGGTGCTTTCTGGGTCTTTTTTTGCCAAGTCTAAGTACATATTGATAATTTGTAGGAGACCTGTATACCAAAAAATCCTTCATTTTCATATGGTTTGTTAAGCCTTCAATAATTTAGATATGTGCTCCAAGTTTAGCAAATAATGTAAGAATATTCTATATAACTAAGGTCATTCACTCTCTGACATTTAAGCAAAATAAACAAACATTTGCCTGACTTTAAAGCCCCAAAGACAAGTCCGTAGTTCCTGAGTTTGTCAAAAAATATCTTAGTGAAGCCTAGGTGACATAGCAAGACCCTGCCTCTATGAAAAAAAAAAAATAGCTGGGCATGGAGGCACATGCCTATAGTCCCAGCTACTCAGGAGGCAGGTGGATCACTTGGGCCCAGGAGTTCGAGGCTGCAGTGAGCTACGATCATGCTACTGTATTCCAGCCTGGGTGACAGAGCAAGACCCTGTAATGACAACCACCACAACAAAATATCTTAGTGGAATTTCTGTTTATTTACTTTAAATCATCTTAGTAATTACTTGAATTTTACATTTCCAGAAGTCCTTCCAAGGTAGTTTAGATATTTTGCCTTATGTTAATGGATTGAAATTATTATCTGACCATTGTTCAGGCCTATCTGGTTCTTTCCAGATAACTCTCTATGCAGATAAGTGCCTGCTTATAGCCAATAGGATATATACCCCATAGCATTGTAAGTTAAAACTCGTGCCTCCTTTCTGTGCACTATCTACATTGAGTTTTGTTTTTGTTTTCCTCTTTAGTGAAGGATAGGTGTTATCCATGTATTATAATGGAGTTTTGCTATTTAAATGCAGATTTTAAAAAGTCCTGTGAATAGCTGAAAGGTTTTGAACATCAACTAAGAAAAGTATATTTTCGTGATTTAAAAAAAAATGTTAGGTAGAAAAATTCACGTCTGTAGAAAACTGTTTTGGGAATGCCTGTGTGCCAAGTTCTCCCAATACTTCCTTTAAACAATTAGGTTAAACACATTTTGCAAATGGGGGAATTGCGGCATCTGATTGAATATGCATCACAATTGAAATTTTAGTTTGCAGCCTCTGTTCTGTAGGTCCAGTGCTCTGATTAGCAGGGGGCTCTTTCTGCTGTGGGGAAAGAAATGGTAGCTCTGAGCTTAAAATAGCTCTTTCTGGCCGGGCGCGGTGGCTCACGCCTGTAATCTCAGCACTTTGGGAGGCCGAGGCGGGTGGATCATGAGGTCAGGAAATCGAGACCATCCTGGTTAACATGATGAAACCCCATCTCTACTAAAAATACAAAAAATTAGCCGGGCGTGGTGGTGGGCGCCTGTAGTCCCAGCTACTCAGGAGTCTGAGGCAGGAGAATGGAGTGAACCCGGGAGGTGGAGCTTGCAGTGAGCCGAGATAGTGCCACTGCAGTCAGGCCTAGACGAAAAGAGTGAGACTCCGTCTCAAAAAAAAAAAAAAAAAAAAATATATATATACACACACACACACACACACATATGTGTATATATTTATACATATATGTATATATACATATATACATACATATATACGTATATATGTATATATGTGTGTGTGTATATATACATATACATATGTATATATGTGTGTGTGTATATATACATATACATATGTATATATACATATACATATGTATATATGTGTGTGTGTATATATACATATACATATGTATATGTGTGTGTGTATATATACATATACATATGTATATATGTGTGTGTGTATATATACATATACATATGTATATATGTGTGTGTATATATACATATACATATGTATATATGTGTGTGTGTGTATATATATATGTATGGCTCTTTCTGTGTACTCAAAGGCAGAACTGACAGCCGAGGCTCCTCCGAGTCATGAATGCTGGAACACTGCACCGAGATTCAGCGGCAGCAGGTTCCTCTGCTTAACCCTCCCAGACTCCCCAGCCCCCTGAACCCCAAATCCAGAATATGAAGGATCTATCACCGCATACTTGGCAGATACTCAGCCTACTTGAGGAAATATGACCCTGTGGCTTGGAAAGTTGAAAAACAATTACCTTCATATCTAAAGCAGTTTTTAAGAGAGCCCAGACTATGTGCCAGAATTTGAAAAGTTGCGGTTTTCAAAGCAAGGCATGAAATCTAACATCATCTCTTTCTGTTCGGATTTCTAACAGACCTTGGAAAATTACTTATTTTTTAGTGCCCTTTTCTCTTTGTTTATGACCCTTCTGCCTCAAGCTTACTGTGTTGGAATAGCCATAGGCCATGTATCCACTAATGTCTGGGTCTGGTGATTTGTAAAACCGTGCACATCACTCACAGTTCCTGCTCACGCTGTGTAAAATACGAAAACAGAAAAAAATGAACAAGCCTCTCGGGGAGATGATGTGATTATTTTTGAGGTCCCTGTCTCATTCTACCGTCATTTTGGAAAGGGTCACGTCCTTCCATAGGCCCCCTGGGGTTGCAGAAAACCTGATTGTCACAGCTGAATAGTCCCATAGAAATCTCCTTTCTCTAATTCTCTGACTTCTTGAGCCTGGTGGTTATCTCACCCTGTCTAAATGAAAAATTCCCCTTTGTGGTGACATTAGGTGACTTTTTTATTTTTTATTTTTTTAGGCCGTGGGAATAGAAGTGCTTCTTATTCAGTTCTCAATGGAAGCTAGTAAAAGGCTAGGGTCTTACCTACAGACTATTAATACCTGCACGTTTCACTCCCCAAATCCTAAACCTTACAAAAACCTTTGTCTTAAAATAGAATATTTGGAGGGGCTTTACTGCACTGTGGCTTGAAGAGAATATGATGAGAAAAGTGTCTCTTTGATTGTAATGTAAATGTGTCTCTTTGATTGTAATGGAACCCTCCTTCAGTGTTTTATCACCTAACAGATAATTACACCTTTGAAGGCATTTCTTGTGCCTTCACATATTTCTGTTTGTTATATACCAGTTCCTGACTTGTCCAAATGATAAGCCTTGAATACTTTGATACCATCTGTCCTAGAGGGCAGAGTCTGCAGTAGCCATCCTTTGAAGAACGTGGTGATGGAGTCCAGCTTCATGCTGTTTGAGTGAGGGAGGTAGGAAGCAGTGGCTCAAAAAGATGCCTGGGGATCTCAAAGGCTGGGGACATGTCTTTTTTTTCTTCAGGCTGCCTTAACAGTTTCAGGTAGAGCTCTGTGTACATCAGGCATCAAGTTTTGCTGACTTCCTCTCTCTCTGATGTGGGGATGCAGTCAAAGCCACAGAGCTATCATAAAAGTCTATCTGACTGATGAGAGAGCCTTGGGATAGAAACAGTATTTTAGATGTTCCTCCAAGAGGAATGCTTATTAGAAGATCAGGTATGGCTGTTGCAGTTAATTGGAAACACTTGTCAAAGTGACATGACGAGAGAAGCAGGTAGGAGTGATCACAATTGGTAAGACTCTCAGAAGACAGTTGGTGAAAGCAGCAGTGGTTGAGGGACCCAGACCTACAGGTGTTGCTGGGATTGCTTCAGTAGCAAGACTGCCTTTGTGTTCGTACATTGTGAAATGACAGCCTGTGCTTTACTTTAGAATTTTGATCTTTTGGCTTGTATACTGTGTTTATTAAATTAGAACAACTGGTAGTTGATACAAAATTAAAGGTTTATGGATTGTTTGTAGTAATTAATATACTGTTGTTTTGGTGTTGATTCCTGGCGTAGCTGTTGGCAGCTGAAGGAAGAAGGAAGCCAGGAGACCAAACCACTGCTGTGGCCATGCCACACTCTAATGTCCTTTCCCCAACTTCTTTCTGTTACAGGAACCCCTGTTTGGTTTTATATGCAAATTGCACCAATAAGAAATGAACATGAAAAGGTGGTCTTGTTCCTGTGTACTTTCAAGGATATTACGTTGTTCAAACAGCCAATAGAGGATGATTCAACAAAAGGTAATTTTCAAAAGAATTACTACACTGAAAAACTAGGCTGTTGCTAAAAGATCTTCTTACTATTTTACCTCTGCTGATTGAACTGGAAAACAAAATTCTACTATGTGGCCTTTCTTTTGCTTCGTTGCTTGGAATCTGTTTTAGTCAATCATATTGTTGGAATAGAAATAGCATGGCTATCCAAAGTTGAAATATAGATTGGTTAACTTATAGCATGAGTAAGAAATGTTATAGAGCATTTTTTTTGTTTGTTTTTTAGTCAAGGTCTCACTCTATTGCTTGGGCTGGAGTGTAGTGGTGTCATCTCAGCTCAATGTAATTTCCATCTCCCAGTCTCAAGTGATCCCCACACCTCAGCCTCCTGAGTAGCTGGGACTATAGGTGTGCGCCACCATACCTAGCTAATTTTTCTATTTTTTGTAGAGTCAGGGTTTCGCCATGTTGCCCAGGCTGGTTTCAAACACTTGGGCTCAAGTTATCTGCCCCCCTTGGCCTCCCAAAGTGCTGGGATTACAGGCATGGGCCATGCACCTGGCTGAGCATTGTTAATTTTGAATCAATATGATTGGAATTTCAACACCTCATACCATGGTGAGCTTTAGAGCCAAAACGTAACAATTGGTGGAATGGTTTGGGTGAAATCTAACTAGAGCTCAGTTGGTTAGTTGATTGAATTTTGTTGAATTAAAATTGTAGTAGTTGACTTTTTCAAGTTACTTTTCAGTTTTTATTTATTCTGTTATGTAGTCCCTAGAGTAGATGTTGCTAGATTATGGAAAGAATAATTTTGTCATCAGGAGAGTGGCTGGCAAAATGCAAACCTTCTAACTGCAGTCTTATTGACTATAATAGTCAAAGAGACTGCTATAGAAACCACTAGTCAGTAGCATGTGCTTTTACCTCCTTTTCTATGTAATTTATTCCCAATTTATTCTCTCCAATTATGTTTAAATTAGAAACTGGTGTCATATAAATGAAGAATTTCCAATAACCTTAGAAGTCGTTTTTATGAAATGTTATTTTTAATAATCTCTTAGGAAACTAAAAATAAAATGTTTTCCTCTTTGCATTTGGCAAACATCGCCTTTCCTTACTTCTTTTTAAAAAACTGGCATAGAAACTTTAATCTTTCCAACTGTAATCATAATTATAGAAAAAATCACAGTAAGTTTATTCCTTGCATAGGAACTCACATATATAATATTGTATCTGCTCAGTTTCTGGTTAACATCAAATTGCGAGAGGATAATTTTTACAGTGTGCAAACCATTCAAAGTATGACAGAGAACAATTTATTTGTACTTTGAAGATCGAATAAAGTATTCAATTTGGACCCATAGTCCCTGTTCCTTTACACATAGACTCAGTGCCTGGGAAATTTAAGATAACTATAAATACTACTTTTAAATTGAACAGTCTTCTAATAATATTTAGGTTTAATGCTCATTTGTGTGTTTTAAAATTCATGGTGCTCCATCCAACAGCCAGAGAATACATATTCTTCACCTCACATGGAGTGGAGCATTCACCAGAGAGATCACATTCTGGGCCATAAAACTACCTTAATAAATTTAAAAAAATATAAATCTTAAAAAGTTTGTTATCAGACCAAAGTGGAATTAAACTAGAAATGAGTAACAGAAAGATATCTGGAAGATCCCAAAATATTTGGAAATGAAACATGTTTCTAAACAAATCAAAGAAGCAGCCTTAAGATAAGTTAGAAAAATATTTTTAACTAAAGAAAAATGAAAATACAATTTATCAAATTTGTGAGATGCAGCAAAAGCAATGCTTAGAGGGAAATATTTAACATTAAATGCATATATTAGAAAAGAAGAAAGACATAAAATCAATAACCTAAGATTCTACCTTAGAAAACTAGATAAAGAAAAACAATTTAAACCAAAGCAAACTGAAGACAAGAAATAATAAACCTTACAGCAGAAATCAATGAACTAGGCACCAGGACAACATTAGAGAAAATCACAAAAACCCAAAGCTGGTTCTTTGAACAGGTCATTAAAGTTAGTAAACTTCTAGCCAGGCTAACTGAGAAAAAAGGATAAAGACACAAATTACAAATATCAGAAATTAAAGACATGGACATTCAAGCAGAGTAAAGGGCTACTGCGAACAACTCTATAGCTACCATTGATAAATTGGATGAAACAGACCAGTTCCTTGAAACACGCAAACTACCAAAACTTACAGAAGGAAAAATAAACATTATTTGTGCTTTATTTATTTAAAAAATTAACAATAATTAATAATCTTCCAAAACCAAGAAAAGACCAGGTGCAGATGGTTTCATTGGTAAGCGCTACCATACATTTAGGGAAGAAATAATACCAGTTCTTCAAGTCTTTTCCAGATAATAGAAGCAGAGGGAGCTCTCTTAACTTATTCTGAGGCAAGCACTACCCATATAGCAAAACCAGAAAAAGACATTACAAGAAAGGAAAACTACAGACATATATATATATATTTTTTTTTTTTTTAATTTTTTTTTTTTTTTTTTTTGAGACGGAGTCTCGCTCTGTCCCCCAGGCTGGAGTGCAGTGGCGCCATCTCGGCTCACTGCAAGCTCCGCCTCCCGGGTTCATGCCATTTTCCTGCCTCAGCTTTCCGAGTAGCTGGGACTACAGGTGCCCGCCACCACGTCCGGTTAATTTTTTTTGTATTTTTAGTAGAGATGGGATTTCACCATATTAGCCAGGATGGTCTCGATCTCCTGACCTCGTGATCCACCCACCTCGGCCTCCCAAACCAATATTTTTCATGAATATAGATTCAAAATCCTCTACAAAAATTGAATCCAACAATATCTAAAAAGAATTATGACAACCAAGTGGGGTTTATCCCACTTATGCAAGGCTGGTTTAACATGCAAAAACCAATTGCTGTAATCTACCATATAAAAATGTAATTCACAAAATAATGAAGAAAAGTCATGATTATGCCAGTCAGCACAGAGAAAGCACTTGATGAAATCCAGCACTTGTTCATGATAAAAACTCTCAGGAAAGTTTGAGTAGAGGGGAACTTCTCTAGTTTGATAAGGAACATCTATAAAAAGCCTATAATATTCTAACTATTTTTTCTTGTACCCATTAACCATCTCCCCATCCTTCTCCCCAACTACCCTTCCCAGCCTCTTGTAACCATCCTTCTACTCTCTTATGTCCCTGATGTCAATTGTTTTCATTTTTACATAACTAAAAGAGTTTAAATGGATTGTTTGTAACACAAAGGATAAATGCTTGAGAGGATGGATACCTCATTCTCCATGATGTGACTATTATGCATTGCATGCCTGTATCAAAACATCTCATATACCTATAAATATATACAGCTACTATGTACCCACAAAAATTAAAAATGAAAAAATTCTGCAGGTAACAATGGTCTATATCTTAAAGTTATATATTTTTAAACAAAAGAGAAATAATTAGCATCTGATTTGTGACCTAACATATTCATACATGAATGGTAATCAGACTGAGTAAAAAGCTTTGATCATAGTCTTTTCCTCTCAAAAAAATATGCATTTGTATTTGCACTAGATGATTATTGTTTTCTCTTATTTACTTTAAGTGATTTCATGGCACAGATGAAGTTGGCCAAAGAAAGTACCATACTTTCGCAGCAGTTTTGACCGGCTGAACCTAAGTGGTGGTGTCAGTAACTACATATCTATTTATGGAAACTCAAAGTTGGCAACATTTTGCAGTGAAGTTGGGGAAAGGGTGCTGATATTGAAATGTTGACTTTTCTTTCTGAAATTAGTGCTTCTCCATTTATCTGCATCCCCACATCAGAATCACAGAATTCTTTGTAAGGTTCAGTCTCTTTGAAACGAATAATTCATTTTTATACAAAATGATATTTGAAAAAGCTCAAGACAACTCAGACCACTTGATTTTTTAACTATGAGTTTGACAGACATGTAAATTAGAATTTATAGGGAAAATCAGACCCCATTGTGAAAAGCATTAGAGAAAAAGGTCTCTTTCCAGTGCCAGAATCTGTAGATGAGCTTATTTTAAATAGACTTTTGAGACTTCTCTGTATCTTCCAAACACATAACAGATTACCAAAAAAGTATTGTAAAATGTAACTATGAATGGTGTTTAGGAGCTACTTTCTATTATTCATGTGAACTGTACATTTAACAAGAAAAATTCAATAGAAATAAAATATTTATGCCATTAAGTCATCATCCTATATCTTGAAGCTAGCAGTGTAGAAAAGCACGTTTTAAAATATTGGCATAAGCACCTATCTTTCAACTTTTTAAATTAAGTAAAGGAACCATGGAACTTTTGGGAAATAATGGATGAGATGACATGATAACACCATAATATCAAAATAATCTGGGTGTAGATCATTGAACTTGGATAGAGTAGACTTGCTGTTGATTCAGTTTTGGGCACCAGAGTTACTTAATCTGAGGCTGTTCAGGACTCTTATAGGAATATTTTATCCTCCTTGTCTTACATTTATCTATTTTTTTTTTCCCAACCAAAAATTGGGAATATGGTGCAGGCATGATTCTGAGTCCTGGAGATACAAAGTCTCTTCTGTCACATTTAGTGGGGGAGGCAAACAAGCAAATATATAGTGGAAGCTTTCTTTTGATTGCTCCCGTTGTCTCAGTAAAAACAGGAATCATAGTTATCAACTGAGAGTAAAGATGGCGAAGGGTGTGAGAAGAGTGGAGTGCGTCTTAACTGGTTATCTAAGAGAGTGGAATAGTGAGTGGGCAAGAGAAACACAGCAGGATTTCTGAGCCGCACAAAGGTCCATTTCAGGCTAGTGGTCATAAATTTCACTAGTTATCTATGAGCATAATATTGTGTTTTAATCCACTCATATTTAGTCAAAGAGGTATAGATGCAGAAGTAAGTGAAAAGTTGTGTTTATCCAGTGTTGAAATTTGGTCAAGTGAATATGAGAAGACTCAGGGACTTCAAAGATCTGGGAGTTGAGGATGTTTACAAGGGTGTTTGCAAAATTTTGAAGAAATACTTCATTGATAAAAATTCTGCCAGCATACAAGAAATAGTGTTTTAGTATTCAGAACAGACAAGTGAATCTACACACCGGCAAAATCAGAATGTAATCCCAGAGCAAGGACTTTTTACCTTCTTAACATGAAAAGGGGCCAGGTGATTGGAGCAAGGGTCCATGTCCTTTGAGGATTTGCCAAAATTGACTGGAATTAACATTAATCTCCTACTTGTATTGATATTTTTACCAAGAAACTTAGACATATGACTGAAAGACTTAAATAAATGGACTTATTATGAATTTTATTTCTGAATCATATCTGGGAAAATAACTACAACATGTGATGGCAGCCAACTAATTTGAATGTACCTCTTCCTTGTAATCAATCTATGATTACCAAACTTTTATTCTGAATTGATACTTGGTCTTTAAACTGACTGGCACTGGGTAATGTCAACACTATCTTTGAATTATACCATGATGAATGGTTGCAAAACCCATCGAAAGGGAAGGAAGCCAGTGTTGATGGAGTAGTTAATGTATGCCAAGAACTTTATATTCATTATTGGTCATTTCTATAATTCTGAAAATTAGTATTGTTGTCTCCATTTTACTGTTGAAAATTCTGACGCTCAACGTCTGACTGATTTCAAATCCCACGTTCTCTCTATTGCACCCATGGTGCCCCATCCTTCTCAGTGGAGACTTATTGTTGAGGTTTAACTACCTCAATCCCCTGCTTTCTTTTTTTCCCACAAAAACGAAGCACAGGTTGAGAATACTTTCATTCGGACAGAATTATGCTGCTTTGAACCAAATAAACTAACTGATAATAATTTAAAGGGGCAAAGTATTCCTGTTATTTTTTGTTCCTGGTATTGAGGTCTTGATATTGTTGTTCAGGTAATCAGTCAGTGATACCTGATACATTATAATAATACAAAGAGGAAAATTACAGCCAAGAAATCCATTCTGTTGATTATCCATATGTATTCTAAAAGAGATGGCCTAAATCTCTGCCCATTTATACTGTACAGTATTTTCAAACAGACTCCAAAACTGCCAAGATAATTACAGTGTGAAATATCTTGTGCCAAATAGTTATGGCATCTTCTTGCCAATAATTGAGACAAAAAAATTGCCATAGAATAAAAAATAACAGCCAAAATAGCAAGCTTCTCCTTGTGGAAGCCAATGGTTTTCTTTAGAGAGGAAACAACAGATGAAATATGAGTAATTATACTATGTAGTCTCTTTGGCCAAGAGTATAATTGTTTACCTAAGCTTTTTTCTTATAGATTAGAATCTTGTGTTGCAGTCTAGTAGATTGATTTAACTGCCTCTGTGACTTCTTTTTATTTTTAAGATTAGGCAGTCCATGACAAAGAGGTTAATTGCAACCCAATAGAGCTAAACTAATGTTTTATTAAGAAGGAGTTGGCATCCTGAGCTTTTAGGAGAACAAATGTTCTCATAGTGCCATGAACAACTTACAGAGCAAGTATTAGGCTCTTCATATTCAGCTGTCTGTTTGCATTACCCTGTATCGACCACATCTAAGTAACATCAGCAAACTTTGCTGAATAATCAGTCACACCAGTTAGATCTTTGTAAAGGTGAGATCAGTAAATGTATCACTGGGAAAAGTTGTAACTGCTGATACGTCTTTTTTCTCTGAACTAGACAGTATGGCAGCTCAACTTTTTCAAAGTTTATACAGTACAAGTTGGTGAGAGATCAAATGAACTAATATAGCTAATAATAGGTAATTCCAGATGTGTTCAAGAACACAAAGGGATTGGTACAAGACATAGTTAGTGATAGCAAAAGTTTAGAATCTACTTCAAAGTACATGATTGAAACATGTATGATCAGGAAGGAGCAAATGATCAAGTTTCTGAGATGATAGAGGTGCAGGTAAGAACCAGGTGCCATAGTGGTTTAGTGTGGAGGTGGATGGGAGAGAAGGGCAACTGAAGGCTGTCACATTTCTGTGACCATTTTGTCCAAAGCAATCTGCAGATTCAATGCCATTCTTATTAAAATACCAATGTCATTTTTTACAGAATTAGAAAAACAATTCTAAAATTCGTATGGAACTAAAAAGGACCCCAAATAGCCAAAGTATTCTTAAGCAGAAAGAATAAAGCTGAAGACATCACATTACCTGACTTCAAGTTATATTACAAAGCTATATTAACCCATACAGCACAGTACTGGTATAAGAAATAGACACATTGATTAATGGAACAGAATAGATAATCCAGAAATAAAGCCACATATTTACAGCCAACTGATCTTTGACAGAGCCAATAAGAACATATATTGGGGAAAGGAGACCTTTTTCAATAATTGGTGCTGGAATAATTGGATTGCCATATGCAGAAGAATGAAACAGGACCCCCTATCTCTTGTCATATACAAAAATCAACTTAAGATGGATTAGCTTAAACATAAGACTTGAAGCTATAAAAATCCTAGGAGAAAATCTAGGAAAAACTCTTTTGGACATTGGTCTAGGCAAAGAATTCATGACAAAGACCTCAAAAGCTGAGGCAACAAAAATAAAAACAGACAAATGGAACTTAATTAAACTAAAAGCTTCTATACAGCAAAAGAAAGAACCAACAGAGTGAACAGATGACCTGAAGAATGGAAGAAAGTATCTGCAAACTATTTATTCAACAGAGGACTAATATCTAGAATTTATAAGGCACCCAATTCATCAACAACAAAATAACTCCATTAAAAAGTGGGCAAAGGACATGAATAGATATTTTTCAAAAGAATACATACAAATGGCCAACAGTATATGAAAAAATACTTGACATCACTAATCAGAGAAATGCAAATTAAAACTACAATGAGATATCATCTCACAACAATCAGAATGGCCATTAAAAAGACAAAAAATAACAGATGTTGGTAAGGATGTGGAGAAAAGGGAACTCTTGTACACTGTTGGTGGGAATGTAGGTTAGTACAACCTCAATGGAAAACAATATGGAGATTTCTCAAACAACTAAAAATGGAACTACCATTTGATCTGGCAATCCTGCTACTGGATATGTACCAAAATAAAATAAATCTTTACACCGAAAAGATACCTGCACTCATATGTTTATTGCAGCACTATTCACAATTGCAAAGATAGAATCAATCTAATTGTCCATCAGTGGATGACTGGATAAAGAACATGGGGCATATATACACAATGGGATGCTACTCAGCCATAAAAAAGAATGAAATCATGTCTTTTGCAGCAACATGGATGGAATTGGAATCCATTATCTTAAGTGAACCAACCCAGACACAGAAAGACAAATATCAAATATTCTCACTCATAAGTGGGTGTTAAAAAAAATGTGTACACATGGATGTAGAGAGTGGAATGATAGACACTGGAGACTTGGGAGAGTGAAGGCATGGGAGAGGGTGGATGATGAGAAATTCTTAATGAGTACAATATATGTTATTCAAGTCACAGTTACCCTAAAAGCCCTGACCATTATGCAAATGACACATGTAAAGAAATTGCACTTGTACCTCATAACTTTATAGAAATTAAAAGGAAGACTATCATGTTTCTTATGGCTTCTGCTTTCTTCAATAACATTTTTGGCAGGGGTTTGTGCTGGCAGTAAGGAGAGAAGGACAGCATAGGTGTTGTGAGAAAAATGCTAACTCTTTGGAACTGGAACTGCAAGAAGGCCCTAATCAGAGTCAAATAAAAAGATTACTGAGTAGCTCAGAAAGCTCATATTTGAATGCTCCCATTGATTTTAATGTGGACCAAAACATTCATTTGCTTTGCATTGATTCTCCATGTTCTAGGGCATTTTGATAGCAAAACTCATAAATGATTACTCAATTTTACAACCGCCTTTGGCTTTGATTTATCTAGGAAGAAAGAATCCTTTCCAAGTCTTTTCTCCTAAATTTCTCTCTTCTGGTACGTCTGAGTCAGTTCAACATTTGCCACCACTTTTTTTTCTTTTTTCTGCCAGCAGTTCCCCAGTTCTCTTTCTGAAAGCAGATTATAATCCTTAACACTTCCAGAATTTCTTCTCTAACCTTCCCTACCATGCCTTTCCTACCTTCTTCAACCAAAAGACTTCCTTCATATAAGCTATGCTAATACCTAAGAACTGAATGTATTTTCTTCTTTAAATTTTAAATATTTACATATAATGCAGATGCTGTACTCCTATTTAACTTATTTTCTCGTTAGTCATCATTAATTCATTCACTAAACAAAACCATTCAGTAAAACATTCCACAAAAACAGATCTAGTGCCCACTATGTGTTAGTCAACCAAGGTAATATGGTCTGGCTCTGTGTCCCCACCCAAATCTCATCTTGAATTGTAATTTGAATTGTAATCCCTGCATTGGGGGAGGGACCTCATGGGAGATGATTAGATCATGGGGGTGGTCCCCCCATACTGTTCTCATTATAGTGAGTAAATTCTCTGAGAGCTGATGGTTTTATAAGGGGATTTTCCCCTCTTGGCTCGGCACTTCTCCTTCCTGCCACCATGTGAAGAAGGATGTGTTTGCTTTCCGTTCTGCCATGATTGTATGTTTCCCAAGGCCTCTCTAGCCATGTGCAACTGTGAGTCAATTAAACCTCTTTCCTTCATATGTTACCCAGTCTCAGGCAGTTCTTTATAGCAGCATGAGAATGGACTAATACACAAGGATAGAAAATATAAGATCTGGCACCTAAAAGTCGCACGATGCAGTCACTTCCCTTTTCATCTATGTTCAAGGGTAGTCTTACTCAGAATATGCTGATTTAAAACATTTTTAGAATGATGGGTTAATATTACCTCTCTCTTTCATTTTCTTTCTGTTTTTTAAATCAATGATAGTCCTATTTTTATTCATGGAGAAAAATGCGTGTGTTTTATTTTTACTGTTTAAAAATGATTTTTTTTTTTAAGAAAGTAAAATAAGGTAAAGAAAAGAGAGGAAATATTCCTTGATCACACTGACTTCATGTGTAAAATAAGGTACACATATACACAGACATTTGAACAAGCTTTTTTTCTATTAGGAACAACTGCTTCCTCCTTAAGAAACACAGTTGTAGTCTGTGCTCATGATGCTTCAAGTGGAAAACTAGAGGATGACAATAAGCTTTCATTGTCATATTTCTCCTTCCTCACATTTATTTTTATGTATGATACTGTGAAATCAGAGAAAACATGCCATTTGATGATTTGTATTCATTTATGGATCATTTAATTTATTCCTAAATGTCTCCTTTTTTTTTTTAAAAAATATTTTCTGGATAAACCTTTTTTTCACACAGGGAACGAAAGTGGGCTTTTCTTTTAATCTGACGAGTTATGCCAAGGGCTGTAATTTTACCTGTTTTAGAAATCTGAGCCTTCAGTAAGTAAAAGATTGACTTGGAATTTTCTAGAAATAGTCAAGGCAATTATAACATTCTATTGATGTAAGGTGCACAGATTATCACCAGGTAAAATTATAATATACCTATGACTAATATAGTTACTGTCATCCAAAGACACCCTCACCACTTTTACCAAACAATCAAAACCAAACCAAAAACCAATGATAATAATACAAAATGAGATTTATTTTATATCTGATTTTTAAAGTTACAAATACAATTGATTTATTTTATGGTGTATTTTATGCCAGGCCCTGTTTCAAGTGCTAAGAATGGAGGGATAAACATGAGTTTAGCAAGAGTGACTATTATATCAATCAACAATTGCATCAGTGTTGTTAGTGCCAGGTGAGGTATGCATCCCATGATATGCGTGTACAGAGGAGGGCACCTGTCACTTGTGGGTAGATCAAAGAAGCATCAAGGTAATGCTTTTACTGAGTCTGCAGTTACCAGTAAGTGTTAGCCAGACAGATGGGGGAGGGAAAAGACATTCCAGGAAGGCAGAATGATTGTAATGTGAAAATATGGAAACACAAAACAGCGTAGGGTGTGCAAAGAATTCCTAGTAGATTTAATTTTAGTTTTGAATTTATTCTTTATTTGATTTGCTATTGATTTCAATAAGGCTGGGATGCAGAGCATGTGTGAGAAAGTGGCGAGAGACAGAGGCAGAGCAAATCACTGGGATCAGAAAATAAATGACCTGTATACCAAGGATATACAGTGTTATCCTGGAGGCCTTCAGGTTTCTGTTAAAGGGTAAGAGGGTAAAAGGCATGTGTTTTAGAAAGAACTTTGCAAGCAATGAGGATGTGGTTTTGGAATGCTGCCTAACTCAGGTGAAAGACGGTATGTTGTCTGACATAGTAGGGGTGCAGAGAGGAGATTCAATTTGAGAGATATTTATTGATGTTATAATCTATAAGGCTGGGAAATAAGTGTGTGTGTGTGTGTGTGTGTGTAGGTAATAGTGAAAAGAGGATGGCGAATTTCATGTTTCTCATTTGGGCATTAGAAATATCTTGGGGCCATTCGACAAGATCAGGGATGCATGAATGAGGCAGAGTGGGTGATAAAGGGGGAAGATGGTGTCAGTTTTGGACATGTTGAGTGTTGTCAGATGCCTGTAGAATACTGTAGTAAGAAAAGTCCAGTGGCTAGCTAGACACATAGGTCTGGCATTCAAAAGAAAAGTCTCAATTTGTCATAGAGATTGCATGTTGGTTTTTCATTAATGTTGAATTTTTAGAGAGTTGGTGTCATATCTGATACCTTTTTTTGTTTCCACAGCACATTGTACAGGGTAAGCCTTAGGGTTGCATACAATTCCCAAAACCTAACTTTTTTTGTTCTAATTACTAGGATGGGGTCCATTAATGTAGAAGAAATAAAGACTCTCCATCAATTGATGCCAGTTTATTTCTTTTCCAATCCAGTTACTGAATACATAGACCTGAATTGGTGGGGCAATGCAAAGCTTAAATGAAATCAGAATCAGCCTGAAGAATAGTAGTAAAGAATGATGTCACCTGCATTTTATGGTTGACCCATATTAGGCGGGTGTATTTCCAGAATTTCTTCCTTAATTTTTTTTTTGTCATATCATCTGAAATTTCATCATTGTCATCATTCCTTTGGAACATCAGGAGTTTTTCAGTTTTAAGGGGTTGCCTGATAAGTGACCTCATGAAGGGTAATTGTGTAGAAATTATCAGATAGTGTTAACAAAATTTTTTAATGAATCGGAGCTTTTGAGATATCTAGAGAAAGGATAATTGAGACAGGATGAGAGTATGACTGGTTATGTTCTATTTGTTCACTTCTTATTGACATTTCCTTGAGATTAATGATTTTATTACCGGCAATTTGAGGCCCCAGAAGAAAATTCTTTCCCATTAAATTGCATTTCTTTCCCCCAAAAGTCACTGCTCTTTCAGAAGACATTATTAACAATTCTAGATATTCCAAAAATAAATTTAGGTATCACTGCAGTTGTTAATAACAGATAAATAACATTTTGCTATGTTACAGGGGAGATGGAAGTGTGTGAAATGAACCATAAAAAGTAAGATTTGTTGAAATTCAGTTTTATTCTCTTATATCTGCACACAAACACATTGAAGGACTGTTTTTATTAGGGTAAGATTAGCTGCTATAACAAATAAATCTCCAACTTTTAGTGGCTTAATATAATAGAAGCACGTTCCTTGCTCATATAACAGTCCAAGGCAAAGGATCCTGGCTGGCATATGGCATTTTCCCACACAGTTATTCAGCAGCTTTGCTATCCCCTTGGGCCTTGTCATTTGCATCCTTCCAGCTGGTAGAAAGAAAGAGAAATTATGGAGAAGTCACAGTTGCTTCTTAAATCACGGCATGGAAGTCACACACATTACTTCTGTCTGCATTCCATTAGTGAGAACCAGGGACATAGGCTATACTAAGATGCAAGAAATTCTGGGAAATATGTTCCTGATTGGACAGCTATTTCCCAGTAAGAAAGCTATACAATGCAAGGAGGAGCACAGAATTTTGTGGATAGCTAGTTGCCTTGGCTACAGGGACTATATCACAGATATGGGCAAAACACCAAAGTCACACATAAAAATTGCTCATTATTTTATGGCCACACTTCAAATATATGAGCACGTCTATACAGAAGGAAAGAAAATACTTTTGTTTGATACTTTGCATTCATTTTGGATGTTATGTGGTTGCTGAGATGTTTTTAATGCTAGCAAGAATGTTGGATTCCTTATTATTGTGTATGAAAAACTGAGACTTTCTTTCTTTATTTTTAAGGTTGGACGAAATTTGCCCGATTGACACGGGCTTTGACAAATAGCCGAAGTGTTTTGCAGCAGCTCACGCCAATGAATAAAACAGAGGTGGTCCACAAACATTCAAGACTAGCTGAAGTAAGTAAGAGACAAACTTTGCTTCCCAAGATGGTGGTGTTGGTACATTTTTCTTCCCCAAAATGATTTAATATAGATATTTCTGGCTATGATCTTATAAATACTTAGCTGATAATTTATGTTTCCCTTGTAGAAATATAGAAATCCCAAATATTTCTATTCATTCTCTCCAACTTTTGAAGAGGGAGTGTAGCTCATGACATCCCAGGTCATGTCTGTAGAGTGTAAGGTTTTCTTTGAGCATATCAGATAGGGAGTTCTTTCATTGCTTCATGCATATATGCAGCAAACACATATTCAGGGTATGCTCTGTGCATACCCTGCAAAGGATGTAAAGATAAATAAGAAATGGGCCCTGTCATCAAGGAGTTAAATATCCAGCAGAGGAAACTGATCATATAAGATGTGAAAAGATGCAATGACAGGGTGCCGTGGGAGCCTGTACAGGAGAATTTGCCCAAATGTGGGGCCCTAGGGAAGGCTGTGTGAGTGAGATGATACCTGGGTTGAGTGAATTCTGAAGGGAAAATGTGAGAGTTAGTCAGGTAAAGAAGGGATGTAGTTTATTCCTACCAGGGAGACCAGCATGTACAAAGACTCAGAGATGAGGTAGTATGATTACGTTGAGTATGACTTTAGTGTAGTTGAATTCAGATGGGGAAGGAGAAGGTAGGGTGGCATATCGTGAAATGGTGGTGGTTGGTGTCTCATGTGCCAGGAAAATGACCTTTGTGCCTCAGAAAAACCTCTCAAAGGGAGGTGGGTCCTAATTGGTTTCTTTTGCAATTTCATGTTTTTATTGTGTTAATTCAAAAACTTCATTCTAAGAAGAGGTCCATAGTTTTTACTAGATTGCCGTAGGGATCCAAGGCACAAAGTGATTAAAAACTCCTGCTTGAACTAGTGGCTCTGTGGAGAATGGGTAGGTAAGGAAACCAGTGAGGAAGTCCTAGCAGTAAGTAAGTTAGCATGACCATGGTTGTCAGCAGGATAGTAGTAGCAGAAGTGGGTGGATTGCAGACACATTAAGATTAGAGTGAACACATTTGTTAATACATTAGAATAGTGTTTGAAACAAGGGGTTGAGTCCAGGACAATTCTATGTTTTTGATTTAGATGACAGGGTAGATAGTACTGTTGGTTGATAAAATGATGAATATAAGAGGAAGGAAAGAAGATTTGAGGACAACGATCGTTGAGTTCAGTTTGGGGCAAACAGAGTTTGAAAAGCCCGATAGGAAGTCCTAGTGGAGATGCCTGAATGGCAGGGAGATTTATGGGTCTGGCTCTCTGGAAGGATATTTGAGTTTGAGTTGTAGGCTTCAGTATCATCCTCACAGTTATGGCTGTTCAAGTCATGTGACTAGACGATGTTACCCTGAGACTAAGGAGAAAAAGACAGAACTCTGAGGCAGCTAATAGCTTTATTGTTCACATTTCTTCTATAACCATAATTTGTATTGCTGGTATGAAAGATGCCAAAAAGCTCATTAAGCTACCAAAACTATGCTGAGCACTACGTTTGCACTCACAAAATATTCTCAGGTAACTTTTACCAAAAAAGAGAAAGATAAAATCCATATGCTTATCAGTTTTCTCTGCTGCAGAAAAGTGAGTCGAAGCACTTCAGAGTAATTTTCTTAACTTGTCATAAATATTGAATCTGGTTTGGAGAGGATTAGGAAGTAAAGTATGTTCTCTGAATTTAGAAGACTACGGAGTTTTTCTTAGACCATGGCTAACAAAAAGACTTATGGTTTTCTGCTCTAAATAGCACTGTTAGCTTGGGGAAAGATGAATCCTTTGATGTGCAGACATGTTTCTGAAGACCAAAATAAGACATTAATATAACTAAATATTAACTAGTAATAATAATCACAATATTTAAAATATAATATGCAATTAGTACAAGATTTAAAGCAGACAATGAAATACAACTTTCTTTTGCAAAAATGCTGAGATTTTGGAGCTAGTTCCTCTTCTGCCTAAAGTTGCCTGTTTCTTTCTACAGATCAAGCTGAAATGTAGGAGGTTGTTTCTGTGATTGTTAATTTTTATAGTCATGATTCCTTTGGGGTCTTAACCACACCTTATTCAGGATTTTTCTTTTGTCTGTTACACAACAGAGCAAGAACAAGTGGAAGGGGGCATAGAGAAGAAAATCTTCTCCCTTAGCACGCAGAATCACTCAGGATTATTTTTTCTCTATGTCAAGGGAAAAGAAAGAAACTTTCCCCTTGACATTTTCTCATTTTTATTTTTGAGAAACTTATTCCTATTTCATCCCATCTGTTTTTTTTCCTTTGCTCTGTGATTAGTGTTAGTTTCTTTACCAGTCTTCCCTTATTCATAAACCTGGTTCTGATATAAAACTGCTTTCTGTCAGATCTTAGGGTTGATTTCAGAGAGCATACAGAAATAACAAGATTGTTGACAGACATTTAGTCTGAATACCTGCAGCGCATGCTCTTAGATCTCCAAAGATAGACATAAAAGAAATACCAAATAAGTACAACAATATTGTTTTTCCAGTGGTACTCAAAACTCTTGTAATTTGCTCAATGCAAGTATTTGGTTTCGCTATGGAATTTTAGGCGCTTTTACTTTTTCAAAGACAGATAAATTTGATCTCAATTCTACCTGACCCCCAAATTTGGAGCTGATTCCCAGTTTCAAAGATTACAGTCTCCATAAAGGTAGTTAATTAATTTTCCGCATGCATTGACACCCTGCTGATTGCCTTTAGCTTGTTCACTTTTATGTTGGGTAGAGATAAATATATACACCCCGCCACATCAGTCGGTGGGCCTGACTTTGTTGGAGTCAATGCTCTCAGATCTTCAGAGAGGAAGAATGTGTCTGTATTCGTACAAAAATACATCAAAAAATGTGATTTCATCCTTCCTCCACCAAAGGCTTATTGCTTATAAAAGCACAAATGAAATAACAATGAAAATGAAGAGTCTGTTGCTCACTGTTTTATGAAAGAGCCCAGGGACAGAGTGAAGATTAGTGGTGCTTTGCATGTGAAAAAGATGAAGCTTATTTTTTGTGCACTGTTTTTTGTTGTTGCCATTTTCCTCTTCTTCCTCCTCCTTGTCCTCCTCTACCCTTTTCTCCTCCTTTTTGTCCTCATCTTGCATTTTTTTGGCGGGCTTTACATATGCAAATCACTGTCTAGAGAATTGGGTCCTGAATGTCTAAAGAAATATATGACAGAGATCTTACCTTGGGCTGTACATTGTAATCACCTGGGAAGGTTTTGAAAATATAGAATCTCTGAGAACCCAAACAAGACCAATTTAATCATTCTCCAGGGTGAAGTCTAGGTATAAGTATACTGTATTCTTTTAAAACTTCCCCAGATGATTCTAATGTATAGCCAGGTTTAAGACTTTCTGAACTCAGGGTGATGCCATTCCATCTTTAGAGGAGACCTGCATTAATCCGGGCTACTGAGCAGGGCTTACATCTGTCAGCACATTAGGCACAGTGTCCAGGGCCCCACAACACTTTTACGGGCCTACAAGGTGTTTCAATTTCTATTAACAGCAGAAGAAAACAGGGTAATTTTAGGTAAAAACAAAAATTGAATGTGTGATATTAATATATTTATCTTTGTAGGAATGCTGTTATAATACACACACACACACATATATATGTATATATATGTATATATACATACACAGTTTTTTTTTTTTTTTTTTTTTTTTTTTTGAGACTGAGTCTCGCTCTGTCGCCCAGGCTGGAGTGCAGTGAGTGGTGCGATCTCAGCTCACTGGAACCTCCGCCTCCCAGGTTCAAGTGATTCTCCTGCCTCAGCCTCCAGAGTAGCTGGGACTGCAGGCATGTGCCAACAAGTCCGGCTAATTTTTGTATTTTTAGTAGGACAGGGTTTCACCATAAAGGAGTCCAGGAAGGCACAAAGGCTTAGGGTCCACGAAGGTGGTAATGCACCCTGGCACTGAGTTTGTTCTTATTTCCCAAGTTTGATTTATTTGTGGTTAAACATAGACTGTGTATATATAGATGGTAAACTACTAACATTGAATGTGAAGGCAATTTTCATGTTTAACACAATGAAATTGGAATTGACAGGCCAGTGGTTGAAAGGCAATAGAAAAGACATGATTATGTACAATTGTATATCTATAATACTTCACCCCATCATGAATCTTAACTACTGGTAGGATGATTTGCTGTTAAGTAATTTAAGACATCATGGGAAAAACATAACTGAGGTACTGATAATGGCAAATACATGAAACATCTTTACAAGTATTCTTACAAACACCAAAATAAAAATGACAATTCTAACATACAATTAAAGAGACCACCAATGATGTTTTCCATATCAAAAATAGTAACAATGGATATTGTATGCTTAGTTTTCAGATATGTAAGTTCTGTATATGAGAGGAACTTTAGGATACTCTCCCAAGCTTCCAAAGATGCTAGTATATTTGTTTTGTTTTGTGGCATATATTATAACTCAGACTTACATCCTAACAAGTATTTTTATTTTTATCCATTCTTACATCTAAATATTTAATGCATTTATGATTTTATGATTTGGACTTTTTGACTCCTACCTCCTGGGTCCCATTAGTCCTAGAGGCACTGAATAACTGAATACATACAATGGGCAAATCTGTTGAAAATATTTAAAAATTTCCATTTACCAAACTCTTTAACACATACGTTGTCTTTGGCTTCATTGATGGCACAGGGCAGAAGTTTTTGATTTATCCCTTCAACTGTCTTTTTTTTTTGAGACGGAGTCTCGCTCTGTCGCCAGGCTGGAGTGCAGTGGCGCAATCTCGGCTCACTGCAACCTCTGCCTCCTGCATTCAAGTGATTCTCCTGCCCCTGCTTCCTGAGTAGTTGGGATTATAGGCACGCACCACCACGCCCATCTAACATTTGTATTTTTAGTGGAGACGGCGTTTCACCATGTTGGCCAGGGTGGTCTCGATCTCCTGACCTCGTGATCTCGCCTCAACTGTTTTTTATAATTCCCGGGTTCCAGGTTCCAGAAGGCAATGCTATGTCCTGTGTTGGTTACCTTTGCCCAGGGATACACAAACCTCTACTCTTGCTCTGTCATCTGCTTTTTATCTTTGTTTTCTACTGTAATTAGACCTAATTAGTATAATTCAAGGTTCATATAACCTTACACTGAAATTTTTCCATTTGAATTGGTATACAGAAACAAACTTGAGTATTTAATATTTTTTTCCCTAAAGGAAATTTGCACTTGGGCAAGAAACACAATATTCTTTAAGTCCAGATCTAAGGGAGGAAGGGAAAAAGCAGGCGATACCCTTTGCAACCCTTTACACTGCTGTGCCACCCATCAGGGCCCTTGCTGAGTATCACTCAACAACAGCATCACCAACAGTGGGATGCCAGGGTCCAGTGAGGCCATCAGAATCAAAGTTATGTTTCCTGAGGTGCTAAATGTGTATGAAGAATAGATAATGGTGTGTCACCCAAATAACTGCTGGACAGTCCATGAAAGCCATGTGATTCTAGGCAGGCTTGCAGAGTGAGTGTGCAGGAGGCACTTGCAGAAGTGGACATCCAGCAGTGTTGTGGATCAGTATTGGCTACTGCATCAGAGCAGGCCAGAGAGAACAGCAGAAAGATCAGCTTTGGTAGAGTGATTGGACTTGGAGTGACTTCCTCTGAACAAATTTTAGGACAACTCAGGAGAAGAGGGAGGCAAGACTATGGAGCATGACTGGCTGTGGTTTGACTGCCAGTAGATTTGAATTCATCACTGACTGTGCAGAGATAACCTAGTCATGTATAAACACATTTTCTCTCTTTTAGGTTCTTCAGCTGGGATCAGATATCCTTCCTCAGTATAAACAAGAAGCGCCAAAGACGCCACCACACATTATTTTACATTATTGTGCTTTTAAAACTACTTGGGATTGGGTGATTTTAATTCTTACCTTCTACACCGCCATTATGGTTCCTTATAATGTTTCCTTCAAAACAAAGCAGAACAACATAGCCTGGCTGGTACTGGATAGTGTGGTGGACGTTATTTTTCTGGTTGACATCGTTTTAAATTTTCACACGACTTTCGTGGGGCCCGGTGGAGAGGTCATTTCTGACCCTAAGCTCATAAGGATGAACTATCTGAAAACTTGGTTTGTGATTGATCTGCTGTCTTGTTTACCTTATGACATCATCAATGCCTTTGAAAATGTGGATGAGGTAAGTTTTTTGTTTTGGTTTTCTGAGTACTGTGGGTCATATATTTTGAAAACATCAGGATAAATGGATTCCGCAGATAATCCAAACCTCTTTTTAGCCACCACTTTCAACTTTCTTGAAACCCTTGCCAAAAGTTATTATATTTTATTACCTTAAATTAGTTTTCATCTGTTTCTTCTCCTTGATATCTGGTTGAAAGTACTAATTACTGGGAATTGGAGTTTGTGGATGGAAGAAGTGGAGAGGAAAAGCGGCGGCATTTGAAGTCAACTACAGCTCACAAACTACATAATTGATTGAAAGAAGATATTAGGTTGGTGCAAAAGTAACTGTGGTTTTCACAATTACTTTTAATGGCAAAAACCACATTTACTTTTATAACAACCTAATAAATAGATGTATTTTATTTGAAAAGCTGCAGCATTTGAAAACTATTCATTCACAGATCTTTTGGCTCCTCCTCTCAAGACACATATGATAACAATGGTAAAGTTAACATAAAGATAAAGAAACTTTCATGAAACAGCAATTCTTGAATTTTTGCCACCTTGGTTTCTTCCTCATAGCTTTTGCTTTGCATTTTGTCTGAATATATTTGTGGATATTGGATGACGTATTAGTCCATTTTCACACTGCTATAAAGATACAACCTGAGACTGGGTAATTTATAAACAGAAGAGATTTAATTGACTCACAGTTCCATATGGCTGGAGAAGCCTCAGGAAACTTACAATCCTGGTGGAAAGAAGCAAGGACCTTCTTCACATGGCGGCAGGAGAGAAAAAGGAGCACAGGGGAAACTGCCACTTTTGAAACCCCCAGATTGCATGAGATCTCCCTCACTGTCATGGGAACAACATGGGGAAAACTGCCCTCAAAATCTAATCACCTCTTGCCAGGTCCCTCTCTTGACATGTGGGGATTACCATTTGAGATGAGATTTGGGTGGGGACACGGAGCCAAACCATATCAGATGACTTCTGATGACTGATTGGTCTAATGTAAGGCTCTGCTTCTTCGGTGTTATCAGTGCACCTAGAGGTACTTAAAATATGTAGAAGCTTAAAAGACCACTTCATCCACAGCTTCTCAGCCTCTAACTTAATAGTGGATGATATTTAAGTTGTTATACCAAGCTAATAGGATACAACCAGTAATTTCAATTCATAATATATGGAAGAGTCAATATAGAATATATCTATTATTAAAATGTGTTCATAATGGTAATATTACTAACTTAATTGTCCTAAGATGTTCCTATAGATTCTACTCTGTAGACTGCTCAGATGGAAAATTCTTTACTCTGTTGTTATTATAATACATTGTAATATATTATTATTTCTCTATGTGTGTTGGGAGATAGACTGAAACTTTTCTTCAGTGACTTTTTCTATAAAATATTTAGATTCAATCAACTATAATAATAGAAATATTATTTCCCCCAAACTTAAGTGTAGACATTGTATTTTTATACTGCATATGTGATTATTACTTTATAAATTATGGGAAAAAAAAATCATAGTAATTCATTTTCCAAGTTTTGAGTCCACCTACATCAAGCTTTTAAAGATTTTTTTTTTCCAATATATCTTCTGAAGTGAGTTAAAGGAGTTAATTTTGAAAGTACAAATCACATGATGGGGACAATAAGCAGTATTTATGTTTTGCACACTACACAGATGATTACATTAATACATTGAGATTTTGGTTATTTAGAACGTAAGCCTAAAGATTTTAATAAAAGCAGTCACTCGTGGAATCTAGAAAAGTTCATCTCATATAGAGTAGAATGATAGTTACCAAGGGGTGGGGTGAATGGAGAGATGGTTGGAGAGTACAAAACTTCAGTTAGATGGAACTAAATTCAAGAAATTATTATACAACATGGTGACTATAGTTAACAATGTACTACATTCTGGAAAAATGCTAAGAAAGTGGGTGTAAAGTATTCTCACCACAAAAATGATAACTATGTGAAGAAACACATGTTAACTAGCTAGATTTAGTCATTCCACAATGCATACATACTTAAAAACGTCATGTTGTACATAGTAAATACATGCAATTATTTCTGTCAAAATTAATCAAAAGATTGGCTTGATTAGTATTACAGTAAATATATTGTATAATAATACATTTATAATTATATGTAATACTGCAATAATATATATTAAAAGATTCTTTCAACTTTGCTCATATTCAAGAAATGCAAAGTAAATCTACACTAAATACAATTTTCTTTTCTTTTTTTTTTTTTTTTGAGACGGAGTCTCGCTCTGTCGCCCAAGCTGGAGTGCAGGGGCGCTGTCTCTGCTCACTGCAAGCTCTGCCTCCCGGGTTCACACCATTCTCCGACCTCAGCTTCCCAAGTAGCTGGAACTACAGGTGCCCGCCACACTAAATGCAATTTTCATTTATCGCGCTGCAAAGACCGAAACTATGTTAGAACACTAGGCTGTTGAGTGTAGTAGCTAAGTAGGCACACCGCTCAAATCTCCTTTCATCAACATGTGCTGTGTGGAATACAGTCAGCGGCACCCTGGGTCCAGCTCCTGGCTTTAGAAAGCCTATTGTTACCATCTCTTCTCAACTCAGCATTTAGTGATCTCACAGTGGTAGCTTGAAATTAGCCACAGTGGGAGTATTTACACTACAGAAAGTAGCAAAAGCTACAAATCAAGGCCTTTTTAAAAAACTGTCTGTAGAGCTAGTTGTTAATCATTTTCCAACACATCACTGAACACAATTAACTGAAGGCTGCTGCCTTTTCTGATCTCCTGCAGCTCACATGTTGAAGCTGGGCTCACACATTTCCCCAGGGCTGCTCCCCGTCAGTGTCTGAGTATGGTGGGAATACTATAACTTGTCCATACCTGAACTTTTGCTCTGGGACTATCCATTTGCTGTGTAAAAGTGTAAGCTTTTTCTTCCTACCTGAGTCTTCCTTCCCTCTTTCACAGGTGTCAGACCTGCATTGTAGTCCAAAGGTTCTTCGTGTTCCCCTCCTCCCCATTTTGTTCTTCCCAGGCATTTACCTCAGTAAAATTCTTGCGTAAATAACCCTGGCTTGGCATCTACTCCTTACAGGACCTCAATTGATCAAGTACCATGTGGCATATCACTCTCATATACTGCTCAGGGGAGAATGAATTGGTAAAATCTCTATAAAGAACAGTTGGCAATGTCTCATTTTAAAAAAGAGAAGACTCTAGAGGCAACCACTTTCAAATTTTTTCAGGGGATTCTTTTATTATTTGCTTCCATGTCACCAAACAACACGATTACATATCTACCTCTTGGTTTGTCAATTTTAAGTTTTGTCTTTGACTTCTCAACATGAAAGGTGAGATTTTAGCTCCCCTTTCTACGTTCTCTCACTATTTACATACACCATTTTCATCACCTCATTTTCACAATATATCATCCTTTTGATTCAATAAATATTAAGTGTTGATATTATTATTATTGTTACTATTCTTATTTTTGGAGACAGAGTCTTGCTCTGTCACCCAGGCCAGAGTGCAGTGGTATGATCACTGCAACCTCTGCCTTCTAGGTTCAAGCGATTCTCCTGCCTTAACCTCCCTAGCAGCTGGGACTAGAGGTGAGCACCACCACACTCGGCTAATTTTTAAAAATTTTTTTAGTATTTCACTATGATAGCCAGTCTGGTCTTGAACTCCTGACCTCAAGTGATCCGCCCATCTCAGCCTCCCAAAGTGTTGGGATTACAGGCGTGAGCCACTGGGCCTAGCCAAGTGTTGATATTGTTATGACTGCAAATATGCACTTTATAGTTGATCCTTGCAGCATGTTGTAATTACTTTTCCTTTTCTGCACTTTCCATTTTTCTGGGAGCTGATAACTGTCTGATTTTATGTTTTCTATGTTCTTATCACTAATTCAACCACAAAATTCTCTGACAATTATCTAAATCTCCCTTCATTACACTGATGCAAGAAGTATTCTATCAATATCATTTTCTTAAACAAACCTCTCTTTACTCTTTCACCTGATTGATAGTTAAGCTAGCTATAATATTCTTGGCTAGAGATAATTTTCCTTCAGAATTTTGAAAGATACAATGCCATTGTACTCCTCCAGTAATTCTGATAAGAAACTTGAAGTCATTACAATTTCTGGTCCTTTACATGTGACCTATTTTCTCTTTCTGGAAGTTTCATATATCTTCTCTGTCCCAAGGTTCTGTAACTTTCTGATGATATGCCTTTGTGCAGATCTATTTTCATCAGTTTTGATGGGTATTAACTAGGTAGTCCTTTTCAGCCTGGAAAAGCATGACTACTGTCTTGATATTTTTTCCTATTATGATTTTCTCCAGCCCTCTGACCCTTTCTAAATTTTCTTTCTTTCTGGAACTCCTTTTATTCAGATACTGTACCTATGAGACCAGTCCTGTAATTTTTTTTTTTTTTTTTGAGATAGAGTCTTGCTCTGTCACCCAGACTGGAGTGCGGTGGCGTGATCTTGGCTCACTGCAAGCTCTGCCTCCTGGGTTCACACCATTCTCCTGCCACAGCCTCCTGAGTAGCTGGGACTACAGGCGCTGCCACCACGCCCGGCTAATTTTATTTTTGTATTTTTAGTAGAGACAGGGTTTCACCATGTCAGCCAGGATGGTCTCGATCTCCTGACCTCGTAATCCACCCGTCTTGGCCTCCCAAAGTGCTGGGATTACAGGTGTGAGCCACTGTGCCCGGCCAATGTACTTTTTTTTTTTTTTCTTAATCTCCTATTTTCCAGTCCTTTATCTATTTGCTACACTTTCTGGGAGATTTCTTCCACATTATTTTCTAACTCTCTTTGTCCCTAATAATGCTTTTCTTGCTTAAGGTCTAGTTTGCTTAATACTATTATAGCTAAATTTGCTTTTGTATAGTTGGTGTGTATTTGGTCTGTATATTTCTGGATGTATATTTTATGAGTAGTGTATAGATTCTGAAAGTCTCTTTAACAGGCAAGTTTAATCTGTTTACATTGATTGTGATTAATTACGTTTTGATTTACTTAGTACATCTTATTTTCTATTTTTAAATGCCTTTTCTTATCTTTGTTTTTTGGTGTTTTCTTTTTCCTTTTGTTTTTCCAGGTTTTGGATTGATTGAACTTTTCTTTAATCTCTTGGATGCCTCCTACTGGTTTGGAATTTTTTCTGTTAATCGATTACTCTTACATTTTTAACATCAGTGTTTGACTTAACAGATTCCAGAAGCTTCTAAGTATCTTTACCTTTCTTCATTTAATTCAAGGACTTCTGTTCCCCTTCATCCTTCAAATTATTATTGTCTTTTATTTTGGGTCTACATTATTTTTAATTTTTTCCTTTTAATATATGATTGTTTTATTAATATTTAATTGTCAATTCTTATTTAGATTTATCCATATGTTTATCAGCTTGTTCATTCATACTATTTTATGCATTCTTTGCCTTTTTTCTGGGTCAGTTCCTGTAGATTGGCTCTTTGTTACCCCTTATTATAACATTCACCATTCTGGAACACATTTCTTTCAGGAAGCCTGCCTGCATCATTCCCAAGCACCTTTAATTAATATCTTCACCACATTTCATCTTCACTTATGTATATGTATGTGCCTTAATATAGTTAAAAATATTTTTTTCTTTTGTTGATTTGTGTGTGTTCATAAGCACTGTATCAGCTGTTGGATGTTCTGGAGTCTTGTGCCTTGTCTAGGACATGTTTGTTTTGAGACTTTGAGAGGGTTACTCTGGTTCTCAGTTTCCATGATGTAAAACAAGGAAAGGAGTGTATAGCTAAATTGCTTATATCACAAGGTGGTTATAAGGAATAAATGGGAAAAGTGATACTAATAAATTTTGCTTGTAGAATTCTGCAAATCTGGTGGGGTATTATTATTTCATTTGTATGTGTTTGTTTCCTCAGCTGGATTATAAATCCTGTGATGGTGAAGAATGTGTCTTCCATCTCCTTGGTATTTCTTCATTGCTCTTAAGGCATACTGGTGACTTATTGACATGAAGCAGTAAAATGTTAGCAAGGTTTTAGTAAATTGTACAATGACATAAAAATAAAATAGAACTTAAACCTGAAGAGGAAGTACATTAACGGTGACTTGTGAATACGAGAGAATATGAGTCTGAAAATTACGATATAATCCTTTTACATGACGCAAGTACAGAATGACTTAGAAGACTTAATAACATTCTTTATTTTCAAGATTGTCGACATGCTCTCTGAAGGTAGTTTCGTTTACTAGGAATTCATGAACTGAATATGTGATTCTTTAAGAAAATTGTGAGGCAGAAAAGACAGATTCCATTAAAGAAGGCATTCTGTTTGAAAAGAAGGAACATAAATTTTCTAAAAGCCGTAAACAGAGGGTAAGAGAATGTTGTCACTAAGAATCCAAAGAATAGGATTGAGCTTCTTTGTAGTATGCATTTGAATACAGCTTTGGGAGGTTCAGGGAGCTTGATTTTGGGGAGATTAGAGGGAGTTGAGCCATAGAACATCATCAAATATGGAGCAGCTGCAGATAACACGCTGTTTGGTAGCGTAGGAGGATTTAGGAAATATGATACATGGGGAATTTTGATGATAATGAGTAGTCTTAATAAGTGATAAACATAAAAACTAGGTCACAAATGAAATTGGGAAAAGATAACTCATGCATTGCTTTAGGAGAAAGAATGGATAGAACAATGACTGCTAAGTGGAAGTATATAAATACTTTTAATTTTCAGAAAAGTTTATGGAAGATAATTTTCTAAATTATAGTTTTGTCATGAATTATGCTTGTCAAGCTGCCACATGCATCATTTCACTTTATCCTGTATAATTACATTAATAATTTTTATTTCTGATCTAGTCATTAAAACAAGAACAGGAAATCAGAAAGGCGAATTATGCTTCTAGACTTTAGTAACTTTTGTCAGCTTAGAATCTTCTTTGTCCCTTTTGCTTGCCATCTCAGACCTTCTACAAAGAATAGCATGTTAGAAATTGTTATTTAATACAGTTGGCTTGCCATTACCTTTTCATTAAAGTGTATAGATAATTTAAAATAATATTTGAGTGGTATAACTAGGATATACCTAATTTTTCTGTTTGTTTTCCTAGTTTTAATCTTATTAAATCCATATAAATACTGCCTGTCTAAGTTTGTTATGTGCTGCCATATCAAAATACCACAGGTTGGGTCATTTATGAAGAACAGGAACTTATTTCTCACAGTTCTGGAGACTAGGAAGTCCAAGGCACTCACATCTGGTGTCTTGTGGGGGCTGTGCTCACATGGTGGAAGGCAGAAGAGCAAACAAGACAAATGATGTGTCCTCATGTAGCAGAAGACAGCAAACCGCTTCTGTAAGCCCTTTTTATAGCAGCATTAATCCATGCATGAGGGCAGATCCCTCATGACCTAAATACGTTCTATATGTCCTCATCTCCCAACATTATTGCATTGAGGATTAAGTTTTAACATATATATTTGAGGGGACAAACCAATCAAACCATAGCGCTACCCAATCCTTCTTGGAATTAGTTGATTTTTCTTTTCACCGTGATTCCCAGCTGATGATAACATGCCAACATTAAGTCCTAAGCAATCTGCTTTTAAATCTAACTTTGTAAAGAGTGTGAGCCTTTTAAAAAATAGACTTTATTTTTTAAGACCGCTTTTAGGTTTGTAGCAAAATTGAGGAGGTGCAGAGATTTCCCATGTACCCTTTGCTCCCAAACATGCATAGATTCTCCCACTATGGAAATCCCACACCAGAGTGGTACGTCTGTTACAATTGTTGAACCTACATGAATACATCATTATCACCCAAAGTTGATCATTTCTAGTGGCTTTCACTCTTGATTTTGTACATTTAATGGGTTTGGACAGAAGTATGATGACATGTATCCTCCATTACAGCATCACACAGATTAGTTTTACTGTCTTAAAATTTTTTTCATGCTCTGCTTATTCTTTTCTTCTTCTCTGCTAACCCGTGGCAACCACTGATCCTTTGTGTCTCCATAGTTTTGCCCTCTCTAAATGTCGTATAGTTAGAATCAGATAGTTTGTAGCTTTTTCATATTGGCTTCTTTCTCTTAGTAATATGCATTTAAGGTTCCTCTGTGTTTTTTCAAGGCTTGATAGCTCATCATTTTTTTCTGTGCTGAATAACATATCATTGTCTGGATGTATCACAGTTTATTTATTCATTCACCTACTGAAGAACATCTTGGATGCTTCCAAGTTTTGGCAAAATTATGAATAAAGCTGCTATAAACATTCATGTGCAGGTTTATATGTGAACATAAGTTTTAAACATATTTGGGTAAATACCAAGAAACGTGATTGCTGAATCATACAGTAAGACTATGTTTAGTTTTGTAAGAAACTTTCAAACTGTCTGTCTTCCAAAGTGGCAGCACCATTATGTATTCCCATCAGCGATGAATGAGAATTTCTCTTGTTCCTCATCCTTGGCAACATTTGGTGGTGTTAGTATTTTGGAGCTTGACTATTCTAATAGGTGTGTAGTGGTATCTGTTTAAATGTATCTATTTTGATGTTTTAAAATTTGCAATTGACAAATGGCATATGTTGCTGAACACCTTTTCATATGCTTAATTCTCATAGGAATATCTTCTTTGTTAAGATGTGTGTTCAGATCTTTTGTGCATTTTTTATTGTTGTTTTAAGAGTTCTTTTTATTTTTTGGATGATAGTACTTTATTAGATGTCTTTTGCAAATATTTTCTCTCAGTTTGTGGCTTGTCTTCTCATTCTTTTGACTGTGACTTTTGCAGAGCGGAATTTTACATTTTAATGAAGTCCAGCTTATCAATTATTACTTTCATGGATTGTGCCTTTGGTGTTGTATCTGTAAAGTCATTGTCATACTCAAGGTCATCTAGATTTTCTCCTATGTTGTCTTCCATAAATTTTATAGTTTTGCATTTTTTATTTCATATGATTCATTCTGAGTTAAATTTTGTGAAGGGTGTAGGGTCTGTGACTAGATTCACTTTTTTTTTTAAATGTGGATATCCAGTTGTTTCATCACTATTTTTTGAAAAGATGATGTTTGTTCCATTGCATTGCCTTTTTGTCTTTGTCTAAGATTAGTTGCTTATATTTATGTGGGTCTATTCCTGGATTCTCTATTCTGATCAGTTAATCTATTTGTCTGTTTTTTCACCAATGCCATACTCTCTTTATTGCTATAGTTTTATAGTTAGTTTTAAAGTCATGTAGCATCAGTCTTCTGACTTTGTTCTTCAACTTCCATATTGTAGTGGCTATTTTGAATTTTTTGCCTGTCTATGTAAGCTTTAGAATCAGTCTACTTGTATCAACAAAATAACCTGCTAGGTTCTTGATTGGATTTTTGTTGTCTCTAGTTCATTTTGAGAAGAACTGACGTCTTGACAATATTGAGTCTTACTATCCATGAACATGAAATATCTCTTCATTTATTTAGTTCTTTGATATATTTCATCAGTTTTGTAGTTTTCCTCATAGATCATATACACATTTTATTAGATTTATATTTAAGTATTTTGGGGAGGGCTAAAGTAAATGGCATTATGGTTTTTTATTTCAAATTCCACTTGTGCCTTGCTGGTACACAGAAAAGCAATTGCCTTTTGTGTATTAACCTTGTAACCTGGAACCTTGCTATAATTACTTATGAGTTTCATGGTTTTTGGTCAATTTATTCATATTTTCTACATAGATAATCATCTCATGGATAATCATCTGTGAACAATGACATTTTTATTTCTTCCTTCCCAGTAAGTATACCTTTTCTTGTTTTATTGCATTAGCTAGAATTTCCATGATGAGTTTGAAAAGAAGTGATGAAAGGGAACATCTTTGCCTTGTTCCTGATCTTAATAGGAAAGCTTCTAGTTTTTCATTCTTGAGTATGATGTTAGTTGTAGGGTTTTTTTTTTTTTTTTGTAGATGTTCTTTATCATGTTGAAGAATTTACTCTCTACTTGTAGTTTGTTGAGAGTATTTTATCATGAATCGATGTTGGATTTGTTAAATGATTTATCTACATCCATTGATATGATCATGCCATTTTCCTTTAGCTTGTTGATGTTATGGATTACATTAACTGACTCTCAAATGTTGCACCAGCTTTGCATACCTAGAACCAAATCCAGTTGGTCACAGTGTATACTTTTTAAAATACATTGTTAGATTAAAATTTTTAAATCAAATATTAACAAAACTAATATTTTGTTGAGAATTTTTACATCTATGTTCATGAGAGATATTGGTTTGTACTTTTCTTGTAATGTCTTTGTCTGGTTTTGGTATTGGGGTAATGCTGGTCTCATAAAATGCACAAGAAAGTATTCTTTCTGCCTCTACCTTCTGGAAAACATTGGAGGAAATTGGTATAATTTATTCCTTAAATGTTTGATAGATTTCACTTGTGAACCTATCTGGGCCTAATGCTTTGCATTTTAGAAGGTTATTAATTATTGATGCAATTTCTTTAATAGATGTAGTTCTATTCAGATTATTTTTTTCTTGTGTGGGTCTTAGCAGATGTGTCTTTCAAGGATTTGGTTTATTTCATTATCAAATTTATCAAATCTGTGGGCAGAGTTGTTCATAGTATTTCTTAATTATCCCTTTAGTATTCATGGAATTTGTAGTAGTGTCCCCTCTTTTATTTCTAATATTAGTAATTTGTATCTTCTCTCTCTCTTGTTTCATTAGCCTGACTAGAGGCTTATTGATTTAATTTTTTTTTTTAGATGGAGTCTCACTCTGTCACCCAAGCTGGAGTGCAGTGGCGCAGTCTCAGCTCACTGCAACCTCTGCCTCCCAGCCTCAAGTGATTCTCATGCTACAGGCGCATGCCACCACGCCTGTCTAATTTTTTGTATCTTGATAGAGACAGGGTTTCACCGCGTTGCCCAGGGTGGTCTCGAGTTCCTGAGATCAGGTGATCTGCCTGCCTCAGCCTCCCAAAGTGCTGGGATTCCAGGCATGAGCCACTGCGCCCAGCCAAAAAAAAAAAAAAAATTAATTTTATTTTAAGTTCTGGGTTACACGTGCAGGACAGGCAGGTCTGTTACAGAGGTAAACCTGTGTCATGGTGGTTTGCTGCACCAATCAATCCATCACCTAGGTATTAAACCCTGCATGCATTAACTATTCTTCTTGATGCTATCCCTTCCCGTCCCTGGCAGCCCCCCATCAGGCCCCAGTGTGTGTTGTTCCCCGCCCTGTGTCCATGTGCTCTCATTGTTCAGCTCTGACTTACGAGTAAGAACATGTGGTGTTTGGTTTTCTGATTTTTAAAATCCTTTCAAAGAATTAGCTTTTGGCTTTGTTGTTTTTTAAAAATTTATGTCCTATTTTCAATTTCACTTATTTCTGCTTTAATTTTTATGATGGCTTTTCTTTGACTTACTTTGGATTTCTAGTTTCCAAAGCTGAAAGTTTAGGTTTTTCTTCTTTTCCAGCATATGCATTCAAAGCTATAAATTTCCCTGTGAGCACTGATTTTGCGATATCCTATCCTACACATTGTTAAATTGTATTTTCATTTTTGTATAGTTCAAATTGTTTTAAATTTCTTTTGAGATTTCTTCTTTGACTCGTGTTATTTAAAAGTGCGTTATTTAATCTCCCAAGTGTTTGGGTATTTTTCAGATATTGTTCTGTTATTGATTTCTAATTTAATTCCATTGTGACCTGAAAGCAGACATTGTATGATTTCTATTCTTTTAATACACATAGTGATTCTAATAACAATTTAAAAATCATTTATATTTATATTGATTATTGGATTAGTAGCTGATCCATACTCATCTTTCATCTATAGGCTCAGAGAAGGTGTGTTGGTGACCCTATTTGGCATCCTTTAATTGTACTTCATGTAAAGAATTCAAATCCAGCAAAGATCTTTAGAGAGCTAATGGTTAGTTATTATGCTTGTTTCTGGAAGAATCTCCAAAGCAGAGACTCTGTCTCTCTAACTCATCTTGGATTTGTATACCTATCAAGATGCCTGACATCTAATTGCCAGCCTACAAATATTTCTATTGAAGTGAATGAGGCATACCACATTTCCTAACTATACATGCTTTTTGTTAATAATGGGAAAGATAAGGCCAGAGGGAAACCTTTGTGGCATAATCTTAGCTGTGCTCTAAACTCTTTCTTCTCACAGACTATAGGGCATATCCTTTGACCACTATGTCCACATTTCCTCTCATGAGTTGCTTTCCATGAGTATTCTTACGCTGTCATGTAAATAATCCTCCAGTCAGATGACCTGCCCTACCAGCTTTCCATACATGTTTAAGGATTACCTTAGGGTTAAGCCTCCAAGCTGTGATCTCCCACTGGGAGTGCAAAGTATTGTGGACAAATAAATACAAATGGATATAAAGATGAACAAGACACAGTCTCTGAACAGATACCTACCTTCTACTTTGAGGGAAAAACTTTCTCACAAACTATTCGTGGGTGTAAATAAAAGAGGGGTCAGGGTGAAGGAAGAGATAGGGAAAAAATTTGGAGAGAGTGTAAGAGTCAGCCTCAAGTTCCAAATTGGAACATAATGGCTGTTGTCTAAGCTTTTAAATTCTATTCCTGGTGGGCATTGGTAGAGAATGTTATCATGGTTGGGTAATACACAGCTTTAAAGATAGACGTTCTTAGATTTGAAAAGTTTGGTGATGTTGCAGAAACATTCTTTTGCATGAATTTCCAGTGAGACAAAGCAGTCTGTCTAACTGAGGGAATTAGCTTTGAGAGGATAGGAAAGAACAAGCAATGAGGATAGCATTGAGCTTCCTTTATTTGATTTTCTTGTTTACATAAAATTTTTTTTATCTGTACTGATCTTCATTCATGATAAATTGTTCCTATTGTTAAGCAGCGGGGATGATTCTAACATAGAGGCAAAGAAGGTTGAAATATATTGGAATTTGTATGTTACAGCTAACTCTTAAAGAGTTTTTACCTTAACTAATTATGAATACTTGCATAGAGGTTACTGTTTATTGTCTTTCTGTGCAATAATTATCCCCATGCTTGAGAAATCGTAGTTTTGTTACTCTGCTTTTGGGGAAGCTCCAGTGGAGTTCATCCCTACTTCATTTATCCTTTTTAGTACTTCATTTTATTCCCTGATGTCCCTGCTTTCACACAACACACACTAACTTATAAAGAATGTGTTTGTCTTTGTATTGAATTTCTTCATCTTTAAGAAGTGTTGTTTATATTTAGGTAAAGGGTTAACAAAATTATTTCTTCTTCTGCTTGAGAATTTGACCTTTGGCTAGCAGTCTTCCTTTGCTTCCCTGGGAACTGATGAAGGGAACATGTCTTTTATGTTTCTAGGCAATATTACTTATGTTTTAAAAAATGGCTGGGCATGGTGGCTAATGCCTGTAATCTCAGCACTCAGGGAGGCAGAGGAAGGAGGATTGCTTGAGCCCAGGAGTTTGAGGACAGCCTGGGCAACATACCAGGACCCCATCTCCACAAAAAGGAAAAAAAAAATTCCCTCTTCAGTAAATTGCATCTAGACTGTGAGGAACTTTTAATAAACTATAAATAACTTGATAAGGACACCATAGCTTATGGGTTTATTGAATGATGGAGCTTTCAGAGTTCCATCAGATATGAGCATATCTCTTGTGGGACTTTGAAACCTATGCCTGTGGCATTGTTATTAGAAGTATTAGATTAGGTAGAGCATGAGGCTGTCAAAAGCTACATCCCCAAACATTACCAACACAACCTGTTAAAAAGACAAAGCTGAGTTGAATTTATTGCTTACCACAGTAAAAGGGAACACGGCCTTGCAAAGCTCTGGTATTGTACTCAGAGCAGGAAAGGCAAGGACAGAATGGATTAAGAATCAAAAGTTTGATTTAAGGTAGGTTTTTAAAAACAGGGAGGGGCTAGGGGAGTGGGCTTTATTAGAACTGGGTAAAGTTCAAGAATATGATACAATAGCACAGGATTGGAGGAAACAGCAAGGCAAGGATTTTGGAGGAAAGAATTCAAAGAATCTCAGGACATAAACTGTGTGCAGATACTTTTCACTAAAGAGTTAATAGGTCTTTGCAAAATTCCTGTAATAAAAAAAATCAAACCATTTATCTGAGCAGGAGAGTCCTGGAGAAAGAAAGTCATGCTAAGGGAGACAGAGGAATAGTCCAAAGTCGTGTTAATGTAGACAGTAAGATAGAGTTTTAGTTTTCAGTGTCCAGGATGAGTGAGAGTAGTGATGATGGTGAGATTAGACTATTTCTCAAGGCTTTTAAGTCAAGATGGCTCCAGTACTTGCTGACTGAGTCTTATTTTCTCACTTTTAAGTTGTCTTCTTGGGGAGACAGGGGACAGGGAGCATAGCTCTTTGGACTGCTACACAAACTACTATGAGGTCTATGTCCATGGAAGAGGATGCTAATACTGCCCTTTTGATGAGCAGTGATTTCTATTCTGTGCCCTTCTGAATCTACTGATAAATAAGCATGATCGATGATAGTAGTGTTTGAATGTTTAGTTGATCAGTATTGCAGATACAAATACAGAGTTTATGATCAAATGCCCAGTGTGCACTTTCAGAAGATGCTAGTTTCCATTGTGATTTGTTTGTTTTTGAGTAATTGTGTCAGGAAAAATCAGCCATCTTCAGTTACATTCACATTTATACACAGGATTACACGGAGTTGTGAATGGCCTTACTCAAAAACTTTTACAGATGTTGCAATTGTCCTGGTTACAGTAAATTAAGAGGTCTATATCATGGAAACCAGTGCAAAAATTATTTTACTATAGATTACAGATTTTTAGATTTGCTCAATTTTATATTCAATATGATGCTACTGGAATTTTAGAATCACTTCTTCTTGTCTTCAATATTGAAATCTAACAAGTTTAAAAAAAGAATATCTGTTTAATGACATCTTACCGATGTTGGCAAAGAAAGTAATTATTTTTAGGGAATATGCAGTCTCCATGTACAGAAGCCTGCCAGTTCATATGATAAACATATCACTAGGACTGATCACTAGCTCAATTGTTAAATTTCTGCTCTTTAGTGTTATGAATGACTGTGTATTTGGTTTGACTTCTGAGATGTGGTAGTACATTGAGAAATATACAGGGATGGCTGTCTTAGTCCATTTTGTGTAGCTATAGCAGAATGCCTGAGGCTGGATAATTTATAAAGAAAGGAAGCCTATTTAGCTCACAGCTCTGCAGGTTAGGAAGTTCAAGAGCATGGCCTTGGATTCTGATGAGGGTTTTCATGCTGCATCATAACCTTGTGGAGAAAGTCAAAGGACAAGCAGACATATGAGGAGAGAAAAAACCCAAACAGTGCCCTGGCTCTAGAAAAATGTACCGTTGTAGGAACTTATCCATTCCTTTAAGAATGAATCCAGTCTTGCCAGAGTGAGAACTCACCCACTACCATGAGAATGGTACCAAGATGTTCATAAGAGATTCACTCCCATGACTTAAATACCTCCCACTAGGCCCCACGTTCCAACACTACCACATTGGGGATCAAATCTCAACTTGAGTTTTGGTGGGACAAACTACATGCAAACTACAGCAATGACGTAAGAAGGATTTATTCTTCTCTGAATGTCATCCTTTAAATGAAAAAAACAAATCCCTTTCTTGATTTCCTTCATCTATTCACCTCTCTCTCTATATATATATTGAGCTACTCGTTTATTATAAGTATTGGGGAATCTAGCAGTGAACAAGCACACAAATCCTCCCCTATCTTCATAAAACTGTTAAAAGGAAATTGCACCAGACATTTGTTAAAAACAAAGATTTTATTCAAGACCGTTGCAATGGTAGAGAGAGATTTTTGCACTAGGGGAGAGGGATTGAACTCAACTTTGTTGAAACAAGTGGTAGAGATGTTGGTCAATATGATTAGGTCATCTAATCATTTGATAATTGGTGCTTATCAAAGTTTGACACCTACCCTCCTACAGACATTAGGAAATAGAGGCACTGTCTTTCTTGATGATTATATTCCAAAGGAATAGCCCACAAATCTTTGAGAAGGACATTCCTGGGTTATAAAATTGGCAAGAGGCTGGGAGAAGATTTTCCTCTGAAAGAGGCAGAGAAAGAATTTACGATAGAAAGTTTTCTAAAGTAAATGTTCTAAGAAAAGGGAAGTCAGGATCCTAGACTTAGGAAGAAGCCAAGTTAAGGTCATCTTGGTCAGAGTTAATATTCTGGTGGGGGAAAAACAGACAGTAAGTATACGTGGACAATTTAAATTGTGTGTGTGTGTGTGTGTGTGTGTCTGTGTGTATAATTTCAGCTAGTGATATGCGCTACAAATAAAAATAATACAGGGGCAATAGGATATAGATAATGACTGGGGTGATGAGGAGGTGAACATGTAGGAAAGCATGTAATGGGCTAAATGCTGCTGTTAGGTTAGGATTTCTTTTTAGTTGCAAAGGAAAGAGACTCAAGTGACCTCAAGTAATGGAAGATTTAGTATAAGGATGGATATTTTTCAGCACATAGCACAAATAACAGTGGTACCTTAGAACCTAATGCATGGCCCTAGACCAAGGTGGCTCTGGGGAACTTGGCCCAAGGCACAACCAATTTCTAATATTAGGGAAGTGAGCCTGAAAAAAGGAAGGAGCTGAGCCAAAGTATAGGGAAGTGAGGAAAAAGAAAATGGAGCTACTCTTTGAACTCCTTCTTCATATGTCTCACAGTCTTGCATTGACATTGTTTTCTCCAGTATCATTTTCTTATAGCCTTAACATTCCATATGATCACATATTGTCATTAAAATTGTTGAAAAAAGGGATATTTTAGAAAATTTAGAAAATTATTTTGGAGGACATGACTGCTTACTGTTCTAGCTATTTTCTTAGGGTTTGTAGATCTTTACTTGAGTTTCCCACCACAATGTGACTCACTCACTCTGTCTGTATGCTTTTCTCTCTTTTCTTGACTGAATTTCTTAGCATGCTTGTTAATTTCATCTTGACTGGACCTTGGGGTGTTCAGATTACATATTGTTACTGGGTATATCTGTTTCTTGCTGAGAATAGCACTTGGATCAGTACATTCAGTAAAGCAGATTGTTCTCCCCAGTATGGATGGGCATTATCCAATCTGTTGAGGGCCTGAATAGAAAAAGAGATAGAAGAAAGAGGAATTCTCTCCTTTTTTCTGCCTTACTACTTGATCTGGGACATCTCATCTCATCTTGTCTTGCCTTTGGACTGGAATTTGCACCATTGGCCTGGTTCTTAGGTCTTCGGACTTGAATTGCAATATCGGCTTTCTTGGGTCTCCTGGTTGCAGATGGCAGACTGTGGAACTTCTCTGCCTCCATAATCATTTGAGCCCATTCCTCACAGTACATCTCTCTCTCTTCCTAAATATCAACATCTATATACAGTTATTCCCTTTTACCCATGGGTATACATTCCAAGACCCCCAGTGGAGGCCTGAAACCACAGATGGTACTGAACCCTATATATATTATGCTTTCTCCTATACAGACGTACCTATGATAAAGTTTAATTTATAAATTAGGCACAGTAAGAAATAAACAATATAACAACATAGAAGAATTACTATAATGTACTGTAATAAAAGTATGTGAATGTGCTTGCTCTCTTCCAAAACATCTCATTGTTACTATACTCACCCTTTTTCTTATGATGATGTGAGATGAAAAAAATGCCTACATGATGAGAAGAAGTAGGGTGAATGATGTAGGCATTGTGACCTAGCTTTAGGCTACTATTGACCTTCTGATAATATATCAGAAGGTGATTACATTCTTCAGGTGATCCTGGATCATCAAGCCATGAACATTAATGGTTGAATGTCAGGAGCAGGAGCAGATAATGTCAATATTAGGGATCCTTGATAGTTGAAGGTTATTTTTTGCTAAAACCTTTGGGAAGAACACTGTAGTTGGAAATTATTGTCTCTTTTAAACTCATTAAAATGTTGCTATAGAAATTGTATTCCTTCGTTGATCATATAGGAGACTTTAGTGCTTTGTTCCATCTGTGGATCATATGCCATAATTCTGTCCATTGTTGTCTGTACAATTTGAAACACTTCAGCAACTTTCCATAGTATCCACATTGCTAGTTCTGCTTCAGCTTCTTCTTCTTCCTCTGTAGGTGACTCAACAAGTTCTTCCAGTTTCTCATTTGTTAACACTTCTGATGACCTTCAATATGTTCTTTCACTTCATCAAGTATGTCAGCAAATCCTTCACTAACTTGTCTTGCTGTGTGAATTATTTTCTTAGCTTCTCCATTGATCCCCAGGAAGCCTTTAAAATCATTCATGACTTCAGTCCATAAGTTCTTCCAGCAGGTATTTGCAATTTCTGGTTTTAATTAATCCATTGCAGTTTTGATGAATGCTATTGCATCAGAGATAGTGAATGATTTCCAGCATTGCTTTATATCTGGATTAGGGTCTGCATTAATTGCTGATCAAATGCAGTAAAATATCAGGCAGGCGTATGTGGCACTGATAAACCAAATGATGTCGTGGTCAAAGGGCTGAAACAAGGAGGTTATATTTGAAGGTAAAAATACAACCTCAACATTTTCATTTTCATAGAAGATTCAGGATGGCTGGGTGCATTCTCATCTCCATCTCCATCTCCATCCCTGTCCCTGTATCCATCTCCATCTGCACATCCATCTCCATCTCCATTTCCATCTCTATCTGCTCTCCATCTCCATCTCCATCTGCATCTCCATCTCCATCTGCATCTCCATCTGCATCTGCATCTCCATCTGCATCTGCATCTCTATCTGCATCTCCATGTCCATCTGCAATTCCATCTGCGTCTGCATCTCCATCTCCATCTCCATTTCCATCTGCATCTGCATCTCCATCTGCATCTCCATCTCCATCTGCATCTCCATCTCCATCTCCATTTCCGTCTGTGTTTGCATCTGCATCTGCATCTGCATCTCCATCTGCATCTCCATCTCCATCTCCATCTGCATCTCCATCTCCATCTCCATATCTCCATCTCCATCTGCATCTGCATCTCTATCTCCATCTGCATCCCCATCTCCATTTCCATCCCCATCCCTGTATCCATCTCCATCTGCACCTCCATTTCCATATCTCCATCTCCATATCTCCATCTCCATTTCCATTTTCGTGTCCATCATGTCCTGTTAGTCCTGTTTCTCTGGAGAGCCCTGACAAATACACTTAGTCTTTCTTCTCTTTTGCTTTTTCTCTTTGCTTACATAGCCCATCATGGCCACTTCAGTCTTACTCTGCTTCAACTCTCATTGCCTGTTACCTCATTCCCTCGCATTTCTTGGACTAATTATTTATGCTATAAAACAAGAGTCTTAACTTTCAGGGTTGGGGATAGGAGAAGTGTCTCTGAGGGGGTTACATTTTTAAGCCCAGTCCTGAAAGATGCATAGGAATTCACCAGGCAAAAGAAATGGTTGGTGGGTAGGGAGATTGTTTTAAACAGCATGTTTGGAGATCTCCTGGGTGAGAGAGAATATATTTTTAAGGTAGGAAAGAAGTCCTATATGACAGAGTGTAGAGAGCAGAAGACAGATGCTCAAGGTGAGTCTGAAGAGGTAGGCAGGGGTAGGTTGTGTTAAGGAGTTTGGGTTTTATTCTAAAGGCAGCAAGAAATTATTGAAGAAGGATTTAAAGCATCCCCAGTTTGGTTTGCTTGTACATATATCATAATGTTTGAAAAAAAAATCAGGGCTTTAGGCAATACACCTCTTCATAGGGTACATATTTTGATCAAGCTTTATATTCACTGTGGACCCAGTGGATATGAAAATGAAAGTCTTTTCTACAACAAGAAGCATACTAAAAGTTACTACATTATGGATATCGCTGAAAATAAGTGCCTATTCTTTATCTGTCTGTCTGTCTGGCCATTTATGCCACTGTGCTTCAATAAGAATATGAACTGGCTAATACAGGTGTTATGCACAAGTTATTTAAATTCAAATCTTCTACAGAAGGATGCTAGCTAATCCATGGAGTAATTAGGATTATTTCCCCGTAGAGCTCTTGGTAGCTTGAGTTGGAGCAGTGAATTCTGAATAGGAAAAAGCAACATAATTTGTTATCTGGGTTAGAGGTTCAGATAACAAATGTAGTATGCAATTTTTTTTCAGTCTTTAAATTGCACTCTACAAAAGGAAATGGAAATGGACTATGTAATCATTCATGTATAAAATCTATTTAGAATAAGGGCCCAATGCTTGTGAAACAGAGCTTATTATTGTTTTGTGGTTTATGTCCAGTTGCCTGATATGGTACTACCTGTGAAAATTAAGCGGCTATTAATTATTGATTATGGTATCAGTGCTGGAGGAATCAGAAATTATTATGAGAGATTTATATATTGGTTAGGTTATTATTTAATTAATGTCTTCATTCTTTAAATCACTAGGTTCCCAAGAGTGCTAGAGTGTGCTAGGGATAAAAGAATGAACAAAACATGATACACATGCACACTCACAAAGAGACAAGTGTCATGAAGGGAATGTACATGGTCCTTTGAGATTATATAATGAAATGACCTGATCCAGATCAGAAAGGGAAAGTTCCCTAAGGAAGCAATAACTGAGCTATAATTTAAAGTATGGATAGAGCCAACTAGGCTGAGGAATGGGCAAGAAAGAGTTGTAGAACATTCCATTTAGAAAGAACAACAAGTGCATAATCCCTGTGTTCGAGGGAGAATGACATATTCAAAGAATTGAAAATTGGATGGAGAGTGAGCAGAAGAGAATGGAGCTAGAGTGGTAAGCCTGGACCCAACTGTGCAAGGCTGTATAAACAAAACAGATTTTAGAACAATGGGAAGCTATGAGATAATTTTAAACTAGCAGTGATTTTGAAGAGGTAACTCTTATGCAGTGTTCAGAACAGATTGAATGGGTTTAAACAAATGCCTTGACACTTAGGAAACTCCCGTAGATAGAGGAGAGAGGTGCTATTAGTGTGATCTAAGGTGATGACAGTGGAGGTGGTGAGAGGTAGATAAATTTGAGAGATAGGAGTTAAAATTATGTATTGATAAAAACATTATTACTACAAATATTTAAAAATAAATGGAACCTGATTCAGAACAAGTTTCAAGATCTAACTACCAGTTTGCAGGAAAGTGGGACAGAGGATTATATTAGTGACACCATAATGATGCAAACATCAGAATTCGGAATTTATGAAACTCTATAGGACAAACAATCTGTTTTTTTTATACAAATAAATTTGACTTCAACAGATTAAAAAAAGGAGAGGGAAATGTGTAGATTAAGAGACACATTAACAAAGCACAAAGTGTGGACCGTCTTTGGTCCTAATTCTAAGAAACTAGCTGCAGAGAGGGTGGGCATTGAGTGGACTGGATATTTGCTGATTTTGAGAAATTGTGTTAGGTTTTATCAGGTGTGATAATGGTTGATAGGTTTGTTGAATTAAAAAATATGTTGTCTTTTAGAGACATACCCTGAAGTATTTATGGACAAAATCATACATTTTGGATTTGCTTCAAAATAATCCAGTGGGGCCAGGAGTTTGCTGTTAAGAGAGAGATGTAGAAGAAACAAGGGTGGTGATAAGTTAATAATTACTGTAGCCGAATTGTGGGTAAATGGGAGAATTATTATGCTATTTATCTGTTTTTTTGTATGTTTGAGTTTTTCCATGATAAAATATTGTTCTAAAATGAATAGGATTTTAAGGTAGGTTGGGTGAGGTGATGTTAGAGAAAGGGATGGCAAGGATACTTCTTGGTTTCTGATTTGCTTAGTCAGATAGCTGATTTAGGAGGATGAGGGGGTATGTTAACTTTTTTTCTTAATGAGAGGGACATGAGATGTTTAAATATCTATGGGAAAGGTATAGTTGAAGAGGGTATGGTTGGAGTTTTGAGTAGAGAAAGCTTGAAATATGGTGAGCAGGTAAATTTATAAGAAAAACAGGAAACTTGCTAGGTAGTTGACAGATGCATTGAAACTGGTGGTAATGAATTTATAGTGGAACCCACTGTATAACTTTCTTGAGCAGTTCATAATACAGATGTGAAGAAAGCTGGCAATTGAGCCAGGACTTGAATTTTGATAGTGGGTATAACGAAGAGACAGTGATGCTAAGCAATTTAGGGTGTTGATGTTATTGAAATTATGGGATTATATAAGAAAAAAGGTAGAGAATGAAGAGGGTTAATAAATTGGAGAAAGGTAGATCTATCATTGGACTACAGGTTCAGTAAGGATAAACTACTTTTGCAGTTGGTGTAATTGGGCCATTGATCTTGACAGAGAAGCAGCCATGGTCAGACAGCAGGATGATTCAATTCAAAATTTCAGGGCTGGAGAAAGTTTTGGAATATAACAAATTTTAGATTTTGATCATGAAAGTGTGTGTCTGAGGAGAAGTGGAGAAGTTGCTGGAAATGAATTGGTGAAGAAACTCCAAGGCCAGGCTATTGGAAGACTCACCTCCATGGATATCACCCAAGATGATGTTAAGTTTTAGGTGAGATTGGCTTTTAGAAATATTTATAAGATTTATGAAGTAATAACTTGGAGTTCTTTATTCTCATGAAGTATTTGTTGGCGTCAATCCATGCGAAGCATAATAGTGACATATTTCTGAATATAACAGATAAATAACACCCAACAATTGTATATTAAATCTTACTTTACATACCCATATCTTTCCTATTTGGGATAAAGTTGTATTAAAATGGGACCTCTCTATTAACGCGATATCTATATTGCCCCAGTGTTCTGTCATAGAAATATGAAATTCTGTGCTCATAAACATGTAACATATGCACTTTTCTTACATTTTTATCAGTTATCTTTTTTCCTGCATATCAAATCACTTTAAAGCTTTATAGATAATAACCACCATAATTTATTCAACTCATGAGTCTGCAGTTCAATTGGGTGGTTCTGCTGATTTAGGCTAGGTTTGGCTTATCTCAGCTAAGTTTACTCATGCATCTGTGGTCAGCCGCTGAGTTGGCTAGGGCCTGAATAGTCTAGGATGGCTGAAATGCATGACTCACATGACTCAAAGGGATGCTTCTGTGGTCTCTCATCCCCCAAAGCCTAGTGAGTCTTGTTCACACGGCAGCTGGGCTGGTTTCCAAGACCACAGGTGGACGTGGTGTGCAAGGCCTTTTGAGGCCTAGGCTTGGATCTGCTGCAATCATTTATATCACATTCTGTTGGCCAAAGCAAGTCCTAAAGTCAGTCCAGATTTAAGAGATAGGAAATAGACCCTATGTCTTGATGGGAGGAATTATAAGTAACATTGCAGAGGGGTATGGATACAGGGAGAAAAATAAACACAGCTATGTTTTTGAAACAATCTACCAGAACATTATATTGTGAGAATGCAAAGTGTAGGTGCAAAATCATGCAACTGGATATGACAAGTGTGTATTCCCGCTCTTTCATCTCCACTTAATTGTAATGTGTCCTTGGACAAGAAAGTTGAAGAAAATAGGAAGGAATATTGGCGGAATTATCTACCTACTATTAGTAGTGACGATCAAATAAGAGAATTGATTTGTATTTTGGATGGCTTTATCATTGCAAGATGTTATTTTATGCTGATAACATCTCACATCTCTTTAATGTGGAATCCACAAAAGTAACTTGAAGAGTTAATGGCACAGAGGTGTCTCCTGGATACTGTTCCTTGTGCTACTATGGCCTGAGGGGCTTGTCAAGTAAGGAAATGGGCTAGAAAGGTGGAAGGCTGATGGCTGAAAGTCCTCCGTTCACCCTGCTGTGTTCTGTTATGCACCTGATGTGTTTGATATTCTGTTCCATAATGGAAACTCGGGGATTTGTGTACTAACGGCTCAGAGGTTGGGATAGAGGCAGAAAGCCACTGGAGTGCAGAGGAGGGCACAGAAAGATTGGAAAGTTTGGAGTGAAATGAAGCAGAAAATCAATGAATATCTAAGACTGGTGGAAAGTACAGGATGAAAACATTGTTATAAAAAAGGCGGAAGTACATAAGAAGGGCATTTTTGGAGGATCAACCTCTAAAACTGTCCAGTAGTATCATATGAGTGAAATTAAAATTGCCAACAGGAATTAAATGCAATTTGTGGTCCAGTCTAAAGGTTATGAGAGTGAATCATAAAATAAGGAAAATCTCTTATTTTAGATACAATGATAGCTATGACTCCCTGCCCCCCTCCCGCCCCCACCAAATATCATGGGATGAGTAAGAAATTATTAATCTGAATCATGTACTGTGGTGAAATGTTAGCTTAATAATGCATCAGTGACTATTGGGTTTTCCATAACCTTTTTTTGTGTTTAAATATGATGTACTTAAAGAAAATTATCCCAATTTTAAGTGTACAGCAGAAATAATTTTCACAAAGTGAACACACCTAGTGATTAGTAGCTGTGTTAGGAAACAAAATATTGCCAGAACCCGAAGGTCTCCTCATGCCTTGTGTAATCACTGCCCCCCTCCCAACAAAGGGAGACACTATGCTCATTTAACCCCATAGAGTAGTTCCACCTGTTTCTGAACTCTTCAGAAATGGAATCATACAGTATATACTCTTTTGTGTCTAGCTCCTTTTGCTCAGCATGATGTTTGGGGGCAAAAAGGAGTTTGGTTTGATTGGAGCACTAGGGCTATGCAGAGGCATAGAGGGAAATGACCTAGCAGCATAGACAGAGATGGGATTGCAGGCATTGAAGTCCTGTTCAAGACATTATGCTTAATGTCTGTGATAAGCCCTTGGAGGATATGCTCAGTTCTGCCTTTCAGGAAGATTAATATTGCAGCAATGATGTAGGAGAGATTGGGGGTAAGGACAGGAAGGCTGCAGAGCGGTTAGTTGTTGTGGGAAATGCACTCAGAATCTGAAGGACTGGGTCTGAGTGATACTTCTGTTCCTTGCTAACTGTGTCTTTGGACGATTCGTTCAGCCTGTCTGTCTGAGCTTCAGTGTCCTCATGTGAACAATGAAGGTAGGAATCCTGCTATTATAAAAACAATGAATTGATCCATGTTAGAGAACTGCAGACTATATAGATATAAGAGTTCCAGGGCCTCCACGGACCCCTATTGTGTGGCCATTGCTGTGACTGAGTGGAGAGAAAGAGGAGGCTAAGTATTTAATCTCCTTTATTCAGTCATGTAGAGAATGCTCATGTTTAAGCCAATATTGCAGGTGTTCATGTGGTTGGATAAATTGCACATTTTACTCTAGGTATAGAGACTTTCAGAATGAACGAAGGAAGATTCTGGAGACAGACCACCTGAATGTGAATCTGGCATCCTCCTCTTACTATCTATGTGAACTTAGTCCAATTATTTTTAACTTTTCTGGGTCATGCTTTAATGATAGGTACCACATAGGATTGTTCTGAATTTTAATTTAATTAATACAAAGAAAACACTTAGAATAGTACCTGGCATGTAGTAAATACTCAATGTTATTATTGCCTTGTCTGTCTTTTCCAAGTAGCAATAAATGACCTAACTTTCTGTTGGTTAACCGCATAGAAGTGTGTGGCACAGGCTCGTTGAAATCCTGTTTGCATCCTTCTATCCCTGTAGCTCCAACATTTTTCCAGGTTACCCACATTAGGATTATACAGAGTGGCTCAGCCCTCATCCATGCACTGCGTATTTGAATATAAATAGTGCCCTGCCCCAATCTCCCTTTTTCCAGTTCCTTTCACAGTTCCTAATAGAGTTGAGTTTTGAGGGTTTTTTTTTTTTTTGGCCATTCTCTGATGAATATATTCAACTGATCTCCTATATGTGTGACCTAGTGATATGGTTTGGCTGTTTCCCCACCCAAATGTTATCTTAAATTGTAGCTTCCATAATTCCGAGGTGTTGTGAGAGGGACCAGGTGGAGATAATTGAATCAAGGGGGTGTTTCCTCCGTACTGTTTTTGTGGTAATGAATAAGTCTCATGAGATCTGCTGGTTTTATAAAGAGTTTCTCTATTTGTTTGGCTCTTATTCTCTTTTGTGTGCTGCCATGTTAAGATGTGCCTTTTGCCTTCCTCCATGATTGTGAGGCCTCCCCAGCCACGTGGAACTGTGAGTCCATTAAACCTCTTTTCCTTTATGAATTACCCAGTCTCGGGTATGTCTTTATCAGCAGCATGAAAATGGAGTAATACACCTAGTCAGTGTAGAGATTAAGGAGAATTTCTCTTTTGTACTCAATGACATAACTCTATTAATGCAACCTTAAGTTACATTGACTGTTTTGTTCTCTACATTATACTGTTAAATCATTCTGAGTTTGTAATTAATCAAAGCCCTCCAAATTCACCCCCAACATTTGCTTGTTTCACAAAAGTTTATTCTTTCATTTATTGAATTATTGGCTGCTTAACATATTACCATATGGCAGCTTTGTAATTGACAGTAGATCTGCTCCTTAAGGAGTTTCCTGGAATGTCATACATGCAAACAGACTTGTAGTAAGTGTGACAGTGAAAATTGTTATAATAGAGATGTGCAGAAACTGTATGATAACATAAAGGAAGGATACCTAATTCTCCCAGTGGGGGACAGGGGAGAGTATGACAATAAAGATGGCAGAGGCAGGGAGACGATGTCAGGGAAGTGCACATGGAAGACAGAGTATTTGTCATAAACTGTACGTAAGATCCTAACCACTAAGAGTGGGGGAAGGAAGCCTTTAAACAGAGAGAATAACTTGTAACGTAGCATGAAACAGCATGGACATTCTGGGAACTACTCCTATCTGACAATGGCAGCAGCCTAGAGAGCAGGTGGAGAAATTGGCAGGAGAGATGCTGAGCAGGTAGGTAGGTACAAGGTCCTGATGGGCTTTGCATGCCACACTTGGAAATTAATATTTGTTCCTATAGGTAATGAGCCAACATGAAAGGCGTTTGTATTAGAGAGGGACATGGTTAGACAGATGTGCTTTAAAAAATACGAGACTGATAGCCTTTATAGTGTGATCTGTGAATTAGAGGAAGCAAGAATAGAGGTGGGATGGCTGATGGAGAGGCAGTGCCTGTCACACAAGTGAGAAAAAAACCGTGAAATCATGACCAAAACATGCCTATGGGAATGGAAAAGAAGGCAATTTTTTGAGAGATTTATTAAATAGATATATTTTGAGCACTTAGGCACTTTGAGTGGTGAGACCCTCAGGACTTGATAACCAGCTACATGTGGCAGGAAATGGGAAAAGTTGAGGCTTCGCCCCAGGTCTGAGTGACTGGGTGGATAATGATGTCATTCACATGATGGAAGATAACTGATTTGGGAGAAGCAAAGGGTTCCTATTTTTGGATACCTGTGGGACATCCAAGAGGAAATGCACAGCAGACTATTGGCTTAGTATCAATAACTCAGGAGAGAGGTTTCTTTTTGTGCTAAGTGGACCTGAGAGTCATTCATATATAGAAGATTGTTGAAACCTAGATATGCAGTAGATCAACCAGAAGAGGACTGAGGGCAATCATGAGAATCCTAACATGAAATAGAAGCATGGAGAAGGATAGCCCTAGAAAGTGATTTTGAGAGGGCGTCAGTTGGAGGGTTGGCTAAAAACTAAGAGGAAGTGGTGCCATAGAACCTATGGCAGAGAGAGTCTATAATGCTTGATATATATGTGTATATATTACTAATATTTTATATATACTTTATGTATATATATCAAGTATGTATATTTACTAATATTTTGTTACTTTTTAAGTTTGTAAAACATTTTATAATATTTAAGTAATGTCAAACTACTTCTAAACCTATGGCAGAGAGAGTCTATAATGCTCTCTCTCTATATAAAACTAATATTTTATATATACTTTATATATCAAGTATGTCTATTTACTAATGTTTTATTGCTTTTTAAGCTTATAAAACATTTTATAATATTTAAGTAGTGTCAAACTACTTCTAAATATTAGAAAATGTGCTTTTGAGTAAGCAGAATCCAGAGCAGGCCTGTCAGGATGGTCACCTCCTTTTGGAGCAATCTGCTTGTTAAAGATGAGGGATGTGTGTCTTCCCGCCATTTGGACCTAATTCTAGTAGGTCCTAACTCATGACAGTCTAGTTGGGGTTTGTGTCGGCTTTCTTAGTTTGAATGGGGTGAAGGTTTTCTCTCTGTTTTTCCTTCTCTTTGCTTTTAGTTATTTTCAGAGAAAAGAATTCAGGTAGAAATGACTTTTCTATGCAGTATTTAAACAGAAGTCCCAAAGTTCCTTTAAAAATTTGAGCTAACCAGAAAATATTATCTATAACATCATTGTTTTTATTTTTAAACTGAACTCTGTTTGAGTTTTTCATGTATTTCGATTATGCATTTCTTTAGAGCAGAAGTGAGGCATATTTATCTTGATATCCCCAGGGCTTAAAACAGAACTTGGCATATAGGAGTGCTCAATAAATGTTTATTTTTGTATTACTTGTTGATGACTACACAGTTCCATTTTTGAAAGCTTTCAAGCCTTCCAACATCTCATGTCACTGAATTACACAAATTTGTCTTCTTTATTTTATTAATTCTACTCTTTTTAACTGACTAAAGTTCAGCATCTTTTTCCCCCAAGTGTTAAAGTGAAATGGGAATTTGTTTTTAGGCTGTATATATGCCACAATATTTGAGAGTTTCAACTTAAATAGAGGTGGGCCTAAGGAAATTGAAGTTGAGGCAGAAACCCAGCAGGATGACCCTGCTACTCCTTTGTTTCTATAGGGACTCTTGTTTCTACTTGTCTTTGTTACCTTTCTCTTTTAAATTTTCATTATGAAAAATTTCAAACACATGCTGTCTTATAGAATATAGTATAACAAACCAGATGCATTCTTAACTGTTTCCTTTTTTTTTTTTTTTTTTGAGATGGAGTCTCGCTCTGTTACCCAGGCTGGGGTGCAGTGGCATGATCTCGGCTCACTGCACCCTCCGTCTCCCAGGTTCAAGCAATTCCCCCTGCCTCAGCCTCTGAGTAGCTGGGATTACAGGCACCCACCACCATGCCCGGCTAATTTTTGAGTTTTTTTTTAGTAGAGACAGGGTTTTGCCATGTTGGCCAGGCTGGTCTTGAACTCCTGACCTCAGATGATCCACCTGCCTCGGCCTCCCAAAGTTCTGGGATTACAGGCGTGAGCCACTGCGCCCTGCCAACTGTTTCCTTCTTAACTATCAGGAACTTTACCATGCATAATTAGAGTCTTATTAATATACATCCATTCTCCTGCAACAACAAATTCCTCCTTGCTGGTCAGAATTAATGTCAGAATAAGTTATATTAGATTCCTTGTCTACACTCTGGGAGACAGGGTTAGCAGTAAGGAAGTCATGGATACGAATGGATTTGCAGGTAATGACTGCATGAGAGCCTTCCTGGATCGCTGCTCCATTTTCCCTCCCTGCCTATTTTGTGAACTGCATCAGGAATGAACTTATCCTACCTCTGCAGGTGGCCCATTACATGCTTCCAAAAAAGTAACTATGGGACTTTCATTGATTTAAGAAAGCCTATGCTGTGCTTTGATTTGGATAATCCCTTATTTGTTATTTTAAGCTTCTCAACAAAATATGAATTTTCCGGCTGCTGTTCTTTTTTTGGTGTTATTTTTGATGACTTTTGCTAGAGGATGGATAGGATTTAGTAGGCCACACACCCATTTCAGGTTCAGCTCTGTTCACGTTTTCAGAGCTCTAGAAATGTAGTGATTCTCATGATTGTGGCAGGAGGTAGTGGGGCCAACAGTGGTATTTGTTCATTTTCCCCATATACACCAAAGCATTTCCTGTGTGATTGCCTGTAAGACTGTGCTTCCTTTTTCAGAGTTCTGCTATTTGTAGCTATCATAAAATAAGAAATGAAAAGAAACCTTTTAGAGTACAGGGAAAGTTTTATAGGAAAAGGAAATTAAAGGTCTGAATTCAACACCGCTATTTGTATACTCTGTATATAACGCATTTGAGCAATTTTCATCTTTGGTTTCTCTCTGTACCATTTATATTCTACTTATGAAAATAAATTTGGAATTTCTTAGCTAATGAAACCTGTTTTATCTAATAATTCGCAAATATGAATTTCTGGGTAGGAAGATATCTATTTTTTTAAAGTTTATCATTTTGACTTTTTTGTTTTCTTAAAATCAGACCTATAGTATACATATGTTCTTAATATATAAATGGATGGTTAAATTTATGAAGGTGAGCCATTGTATTGTTTCCCCAGCTTTTTTTTTTTTCCTGAAAATGTGGTGTCTTTTTTTTTTTTTAATCCAGGGAATCAGCAGTCTCTTCAGTTCTTTAAAAGTGGTGCGTCTCTTACGACTGGGCCGTGTGGCTAGGAAACTGGACCATTACCTAGAATATGGAGCAGCAGTCCTCGTGCTCCTAGTGTGTGTGTTTGGACTGGTGGCCCACTGGCTGGCCTGCATATGGTATAGCATCGGAGACTACGAGGTCATTGACGAAGTCACTAACACCATCCAAATAGACAGTTGGCTCTACCAGCTGGCCTTGAGCATTGGGACTCCATATCGCTACAATACCAGTGCCGGGATATGGGAAGGAGGACCCAGCAAGGATTCATTGTACGTGTCCTCTCTCTACTTTACCATGACAAGCCTTACAACCATAGGATTTGGAAACATAGCTCCTACCACAGATGTGGAGAAGATGTTTTCGGTGGCTATGATGATGGTTGGCTGTAAGTATTTTAATTTTTTCATTAAAAATTATTGTTATTGGCAATTTTCCTGGCTACAGTCTCAGATAGGATTAAAACGAAGTACTTTGTTTACAGAGAGGTTCTTAATCCATCTTATTTGCAAATTTTTTTTTAATCTACCTTAGAAAATAGAAATGCAAAATAATATATTTTACTCTTCAGGACATATTAATGTGTGAAAAACATATTAATATGTGTACCCAGCAGAGCTCTCTTGAAGGAAGCAGGACCAGCATCCAGAGAGGTGGCATTTGGCACATTCCATAGATTTTGTTGGTAATGTGTTAAATTCCAAAAAAAAAAAGATAGGATCTGATGTGAAATATATTGTTTATAAATATTCTAGTTAATACTGAATTCCTAAATTAAAGTTGACCTTAGGATACACTTTTGTATAGGTTTTTACAGTTAAGACTAAGAGAAAGGGTTTATAAAGCTAGTCTTCATTATAGCCACTCTAGGTTGAATATATGCCTGTTTGAGAGAATGAAAGGATTACTGAATATAAGCCCATTCAGCAATGAGAAGTGTCTAGGATTTAACAGGTATACCTGGGTACCAAGTTCTTGGAAGTAGAATGCCCCCTAAAGGGACAAAGACCATGTGCTCTGCACTCAGACTGTGACTAGATGGCATCAGAAGACCAGAACATAAAGGAAATACATACAAAGAAGCTGCTTTTGAGGATCTTGAGGGAGACTTCACCATCATTCATGCCTTCAAGTTGACTTAGATGACTTATCCACACCTAAACTAACCTTAAGATTGTACAGAAGGAGTGATTAGCATTATTAGCGCCTCTTAAGCCTTTGGATCATGGTCATCGGTTTATGTGTGTGTGTGTGTGTTTGTGTGTCTAAGCTGTCTTTTCTGAGATTCCATGTTGCAGAGGCTTAGATTTTGACATTGATGGTAAAAGTTCTGGGTCTCCAGGGACGTTGGCTGGAACATGAAAGGTTAATATCTTGAGTCTAAGCAGGTAGTTTTCATCATTTAGAATGTCTGAAAGCTATTGGAGCATCAGTGTTGGCAGTTGTTCAGCTTTTGTTTGTCTAATGCACCCTTGTACAGGTATAGGAACAAGAACAGGCAGGCTCTATTTGCTGGTTAGAGCTTGCAGTTAGAGGGAGAGTGAGAATTCCAAGTGCTGTTTGCTCCAGAGGCTTTCAGCAGGAAAATGTCCTTATACACAGAGAGAGATCCTGATGATTAATTAAACGGATACCTACATATACAAAGTGGTAAGATGTATGGGCAAAAATGTACTTTATAAATTCAGAAGACAACATTTTGTCAGAGGCTGTATTTAGCACCATACTACTTTTAATATTTATACAATACATTTTGCCTTATACTTGAGCATAGTTATATTAAAAAAACATCTTTTTGTTTTGAAGTAATTATAGATTCATTGGAAGTTGCAAAAATAGTATGGAGAGGGCCTTTGTTACCTTCACCTAGTTTCCTCCAATAATTACATCTTATATAACTATAGCTCAGTATCAAAATTGACATAATGTGTGACAAAATTGATATAATGTGTGTGTATAGCTCTGTATTGTTTTATCACATGTGCAGGTTTCTTTAATTACAACTGCAATCAAGATACAGAACTGTTCCTTTACCACAAAGCTCTCTTTTATATGTAATCTACCCATTTCCCCCAACTATCCCTATTCCCTGAAAACTACTAATCTGCTTTCCATCTTTATAATTTTGTGATTTTGAGTATGTTATATAAATTGAATTATGTAAAATGTAACCTTTTGAAATGGACTTTCTCCGCTCAGCATAATGCCCCTGAGATCCATCTAAGTTGAATGTATCAGTAATTAATTTGTTCTTTTTTATTGCTGAGTAGTAGTTCATGGTTAGGATGTGCTACTGTTTAACTCACCATCTATTGAAGGACATTGTATTTGTTTCCAGATTTTGGCTATTACAAATAAAGCTACTATGTTAATACCTAGGTGATGGGTTAATATTGCAGCAAACCACCATGGCACACATTTACCCATGTAACAAACCTGCACATCCTGCACATGTACCCCAGAACTGAAAATATAAAAAGAAAAAAACAAACAAAAAACACAAAGCTGCTGTGAACATTTGTGTATAGGTTTTTAATATGGACATTAGTTCTTAGTTCTCTGGGATAAGTGCCCAGGAATGTGATTAATGGGACATGTGATAAGTGTATGTTCAATTTTTAAAGAAATTGCCAAACTATTTTACAGAATGGATGTACTAGCACAGTTACATTTTTCATAAGAGAATTGTAGGAAAATAAAATCTATGTAGAGTCAAAGGACACAATTATTTACTTTGTTTCTGAGGCCCCGAAGTTGGGAATCATCCTAGATTTCTGTTTTTCTATGTTACATCTATTAATAACATGGCCTGTAGGGTTTACCTTCAAAATATATTTGATTATTTCTCTCTCCTTCCATAGATTACCACCCAAGACCAAGTCACCATCATCTCTGGCCTGAACTTTTGAAGTAACCTCCTATATCTTCCTAATTTTCTTATGCTTGCCCTACAATCTCTACCCCAAAGCTTAAGCAGCCCCTTTAAAAGCAAATCAGATCACACCATTCCTCTGCTCAAATCCCTCCAATGTGTATGAAATAAAGTCCAGATTCCCTAGCTCATCTTTCAAGGCCTTCCTGATATGGCCCTGCCTACCTCACTCACTTCACTTTCAACCATTCTTCCTTGGCTTATCCTCCTAAGTCCATGCTCACCATCTCATTTTCCACGAAAACATCAGTCTTAGGCCTGTCTCAGAGTCTTTGTACTTGCTTTCCCACTGCTTATAACACTCCTCTCCTGACCTATGACCCGAATTCATGTGGCTCTCCATGGAATCACCTCTACAGAAATTCCTTCCAGTGCTACCCTACTATAAAAAAACACCTAATGCTAACCTGTAGTCTCTACTCTTTAACCTTTCCCTTCATTGTCCCTACTAAGATCTGAACCCACGTGTACTTGGTTTTTCTTTTCCTTCAGAATGTAAGCTCCACGAGAGGTAGGCCTCTGTCCGTTTCTTGTATCCCCAATATCTAAACAATTCTTAAGAGTTTTGTGCTCAATCTTAATTTTTCATATGAATGAATGAAATTGAAGATGTCCCTGATTGTCGTGATGAAGATCTTCTGTCCTTGAATCCATCTCAGTTAGATCTATGATCAGGTACGTGCCAGCAAAATGCAGGGTGTTAGAGCTTTGACCCCGATTCCTTTGTGAAAGGCCTGGTAAGCTCACCTGCATTGTCTTCCTTTGGGGGTGTAGTCATTCCTTTAGCTGAGTTGGTAAACCTGTGTCTTATCGGCCTATTGATATAAGTTCTAAGAAGCAAGTCACTGGAAGCTCCAACAAACTGTTCTCTCACTGCTTCTTACCATCTACCTTCTGAATCTACCTACAGTGGAAATTTTCATGTATATTCAGTTGGGTTTCCAAAAGTGTATTTGGTTCGGAGTTGGTTCTATTCCCTCCCTCCTTCGTGAATGGCCAATTATACTTGCTAGATCTAAATTTACATTTCTCCCCATCTCTTCGTTTTCTGAAGTTCGTGTTTTGATTTAGAGATAAAAACCTAGTTTTAAAGTTGGTTGTTTTCTTCTCTGAGTTTCTATTATATTCTTTGAATACCTGAGTAGCAGTTTTCTGTTTGTATACCAGTTTTTGACATCTTCTTGCCGTTTGACTTAGGTTTTCCTTTTATGCTTCTGATTAAGTCCAGTTTCTATAGCCAGAGTATTCCAGGGAGATACCTTTAAATTTCCCTTTTAGTCCTTGGGTCCTTGGTAATTTCATGGGATATTTCCTTTGAAAAACCTGAGAAGATTATAAAAAGCTGTCTAGATTCATGAAGTGTTATAGTACCTTTGCACAGTTCCAAAACTTGTTAGACCCACATGCACAAAATGTCAACCAAATTTGGATATTGTAGCTCTTTGTAAATATAGTATCATTTTTTTCCTACAAGAACACCAAGGAAAACAAACAAATGAAAACAAACCACCTGCATTCTTAGAAACCAATATGTGCTAGCAGCCATAGCCAGGGATTTAGTGGTGTGTGTGTGTGTGTGTGTGTGTGTGTGTGTGTGTGTGGGGTGGGGAACATAGGACAGGGAAGAGGCAGGTAGAAAACAGAAAGGTTCATTTTTTCACTTGTGCCAGGATTCTAGTCAATCTGTGTGGCTGTCTAAGAAGCACCACTTGTAACCTTATAACTCAAAAACAGAAAAATGTTTTATCAAAAGGTTGATGGAAACACCAACTGCCTATATTCTGTTGAGAAAAATAATCACTACTTGCAAATGATAGACTTTTTTTCCAAGAAAGTCATCCAAAATTTATATGTCTTTCAGAAAAATTTAGAAGTATGAATGTGGCAACAATCCCGATTCCTAGGTCCTTATGAGCCCTCTTTTCAATGGCCTTTCCTTTCCTAGGCTCTTGCTACCCTAATGCTAGGTTGGATGTGGGCTCTGTCTAAGAATACAGTCTCAAAAGTTTTCCTTGTTCATATATCAGAGAGATCTTCAAAAAATAGTATTGGCCTTCCCCTAATTCCTTCCACTCAACTGAGATTCCTTCCAGATCCTTCCTATGTCAGCAGGGTCCCAGGATGCTTTTCTTACCTGCTACCTAGGAATTTCTTAGACTTAAATCCTTTGTTCCTACATTTGCCCAACATGGGAAATCTTCCTGTTCAGATTTCTGAATTGGAAGGGTTGCCTGATGCTTCTCTATATACATCTACCATCATGCATTCTTTACCTTAAATTTGTCTTCTCTTGGTTTTTTCATACTCTCTCTGCCTTGAGTGACCTCCACTGCTCTGGTAGCAGCCATTACTCCCCAGGGTAGCCACATCCTCCCCATTCCTCTGTATCTGTCCATTCATGAATGAATCCAGCTACTCTGTTGACATTCACAAAATTCACTACCAAAGGGCTTTTGTGAGAGAATATTTTTGCAGCACTTGTAGAAAATAGTATGTATGTATGTACGTATGTGTGTGTGTGTATGTGTATTTAGATCAAGATGTAAGTAATCTCCTTGCTAATTTGCTTGGTAAATACTTAATGATGCCTTCATGAAATGTTTTCTAATCCATTTTATTTACATAATCTTATTATTGAGCCCCTAATAATATTAGATTTTCTAAGGATTAGGCACACTGACTAATTTTGCTGCTATTCAGAAGGCACCACAGTATGTGGATGATTTGTTTTGATGACTATAAAACAAAGGAGTGCAATGAAGGAATTTTTCTAATAGGATTATACTCTTGTCTTAATATGTTTTTATAAATCCTCTTCCAAAGATTTATCAAGAAAGCAGTTACTTAGTTCCTTCTTTATTACTAAATTATCATATAAACTGTATTTTAGTTTAATCCAGACATTATAAGGGACTCTACATTTGCATATTTCATTATAATTTTCTAAAAGAAAGAAACATATAAAATAAAAATATGTTTTGAATAACTCTTTGCCATAAGTTCAACCATAATTTTTTTCTCTCTCCATATATATGTTTTAGTACACTATTAAATACATTATTAAATATGTATTCAGCGTATGTCAAAGGGCTATGAGATTGGAATTTGGGTATTCATTTTCTCTAAAAGGATTTTTCTACTTTTTCTATTGTCTGCTTTGGTAAATTGAGACAGGCTGGCCCATGCAGTATATGTCAATGAGAATTTGTCCTGCTGTGATGTAATGCAAACTGAGTCTTATAAAGCAAAACAAACCAAACTAAAAATTATAAATATAAAAATTGCTGGGGTTTAATTGGTAGACGGGAAGCCCTGTCATAACGATGCTTATCTGCAATTTTCAAATAGGATGTAATTGGTAATCACATAAACAGTCTAAAAACTTTCTGTAATTGAGTAGTATGATCTGTAATGCAGTAGACAAATGGTTTAGCACATCTAAAAGTATAGCAAGACCATCTGCCAGTGGGATGTGTATGACAAGAAATCTGAATCTTCATGTAGGCAGTTAAGTGCAACTGGGAAGCATTTAGTTGCACACCGGTCAATCAGCACCATACAGAGGAGACCAATGCCACACATCATATTCTCATGTTGATGAGCTTATTCAGCATCCTCTGTGGAATTCAGATAAAAGTCAAGCTGAGATTATGGGCATTGCCCTGACTTCTCTCCACCAGAAAAGGAAATAAATAGAAGATGGTAAGATCCAGAAATTGGGAGAATATAGAGTAAGTTGAGAGCAAAGGCCTGTGTGACCCTGGAGAGTCTTTACATCTCTCTGAGCTTTATTTATTTTTTTCAATTGTGAAATGCCAAAGTTGAAACCAATGACTTTTAAGGTCCCTTTCAGGGCTGACATTCTATACTTCTAAGGTTCTGTTGGTGCAGTTATGCCCCTGTCCATGGCATGGAGCTTGTTATTGGAGATGAGGTTGAGATGGAAAGAAAGTGGTGTCACAAAGATGTTAGGGCTTTTTACATATAGTGCATACATTGCTTTATGGAGAGTAAGATGTGTTTTCTGTAGAAAATGTTCTGTAAAGGTTAAGAGGAAAAGTTGTCAGGGAATAAATATTATGGAGAAAAGAAAACATGCTTTTGGAAAGAGAAGTGTTTTTCCATGTAGAATTTAGGCAGCTAGGAAGACTAAAAGACTGTGTCTCAGGGTAAAGGATCAGGGCCCAGGAAGACTGCACACCATGCCCAGTGGGACTTGGACTTGGAGAGGTACTCGACCTAGGTGGATATCCAGCCAGGCTTAAAAGTGGGTTGTTGCCCTTTCCTAATATTAGAAAAAAATTATTCTACAAATCTTAATATGCGACTTCAGGTATTTCAGGTATAATATTAAGTTACATGTTAAAATTTTTCTTGGCCTTGTTGTTGCGGTATAGGTAGAAAATGCCGTGTGTACATGCTGATTTTCATTTCTCACTTTAGTTTTAGCCAGATGGGGAGAGCTTTAAGCCTAATGTTTATTTTGGAAACTGGGTCAATTCTTTGTGTCTGCTTTACCATAGCTTGTAAAGAAAACTTTGTCTTTTTTCTTTTCTCTTCTTTAATGAGCTGAGTTTCGCATGAGAAAAAACATTTTATGGAGCCCCAAGTTCAGGGTTACAGGCACCTTTTTTCATGGTTTAGCAGTCTCAGATGTGTAGTCCGGTAGTTAGAAAAAGACTGTGTGATGTACACTTTACTCCCTGATTCTTATTCCAACTAGGGCTTGTGTCTTTTGCAGGAAAGTTCTTTTATACCCATCTTTCTTTTCATTCCTAGTCACATTTTCTCAAAGCCTCTCAAATTCTGTAAAGGTTGACTTTCCCCAGAAAACAGCAGGACATTTTCTTGGTAGCCTACTAACTAGCCTGAACTTTTTACAAGGATCTTCATCTCTTGTGTCCTTGTATCACTCAAAATTATTTAATTCATTCAGCCTTGTGCCAGGTGTTCTGGTATACATTGGTATTCAAGAAACACTAGATACTTTTGAGCCCTCAATAAGCTTTTAATGTGGTAAGAGGGTCAAACAAGAAAATCACTGATCCATCTGTGTCTCCCTTACTCTCTCCATCCCCATCTCATGTCCATCTCTGCCTTCATCCTCATCTCATCTCTTTTTATACTATGAATTAAGAGGGAATAAAGAAGTTGGACTTGTGAGAACAGGATCTGTCTTTGTCCTGTTCATCATCATTGTATATTTAGCACAAAGCGTTATCTCCTACTTGATAGTTGTGCCCATTGAACACATGTTGAATGAATTAATGAATGAATAAAGATGTTTGCCTAGTTCAGCCTGAGGGAGCCCAGGAGGATTTCTAGGAGAAAGTGACTCCTGAGCTCAGAATACAAAATAAGTAGGTAAATGAGGCAGGACTTAGGTACTTTCCAGGTGTAGAGAACATAGTATATGCAAAAATATAGGCATTAAATAGCTTGGCCCTTTTGGGGAACTCCATGCATTTCACTTTGGCTTGAGTGGAAAGTAGATGTGAATGGAAAGAAATGAAAGAACCAAGATGTCAAAAAGCTTTCCATAGCTTCACAAGGAGTTTGTCTTTTATCCTAAAGGTTGTAGGATAAATAAGAAAAATTTGATTCTTTATTGTGGACAATGAATTGGAGGAGTTAAAGGCTACTGGCAGAGAAACGAGTTAGGAGACTGTTCCAGCAATCCAGGAAGACATAAATTGAGGTGGTAGATATATGGAGGATGGTATAGATTTAGAGTTGGCAAACTTTTTTTTTTTTCTGTAAATGGGCAGATAGTGACTATCTTAGGCTTTGTGAGCCATATGGTCTCTGTTGCAAACTACTCACCTCTGCTTTTGTAGTGCTAAAGCAGCCATAAACAATACATAAACAGATGAGTGTGGCTATGTTCCAATACAACTTTAAGCAGGTGGCAGATCAGATTTGGCACGTGGTCTGTGGTTTCATGGTTTGTGAAAAGACTGTGGACTTTGGAGTCAGACAAATGAATCTAGGTTCAATTTTTTGCATCATAGTTTATAAGAATTTATATCAGTTATGTAAACCATCATTTGTAAAATGGAGATAATAGTCTCTACTTTGCAGTTATTTTTGATATTCCAGAATAGATTATATGTAAGCTTCCTGAAACTTTTTTTTTTTTTTTTGAGGCAGAATTTTACTATTGTTGCCCAGACTGTAGTGCAATGGCGTGGTCTCGGCTCACTGCAGCCTCCGCCTCCTGGGTTCAAATGATTCTCCTGCCTCAGCCTCCCAAGTAACTGGGGTTACAGGCATGCACCACCACGTCTGGCTAATTTTGTAACTTTAGTAGAGTTGGGGGTTTCACCATGTTGGTCAGGCTGGTCTCAAACTCCTGTCCTCAGGTGGTCCACCCACCTTGGCCTCCCAAAGTGCTGAGATTACAGGCATGAGCCACCACGCCTGGCCAAGCTTCCTGAAACTTTAAAAAAAGTTTTTATGGGTGAATGAATGAATATGTGGGGTATTTTAGAAGGACGAGTTCAAAATCACTTGTAGATTTCTAGCAAATTCAGCTGAATGTATGATGAAACTTTTTTCTATAATAGGAAAAATGTGCAGTTATTACTGGAGGAAAGTTGTTCTTTTTCCTGCAGGTTATTCTGATGGAAATGTTCATTAGGTGGTTAGAAATGTGGTTCTGGTTTCCAGAGCTATGAGGCACAGAGAGATCTCTTTGGGAATTAACAATGTATAGAAAGTAATCATGTCAAGGAAGTGTATGGTGCAGTCAGCATAAAGCTGGCCAAGGGTAGACTCTGAAGAAGGAGAGCCACAGAGGGGCTGAGAAGAGAACCCAGTGAGGTAGAATGGAAGCATGGCTCTGGAAGGAGAGTCTGTTGCTAACAAAGGATAAGAGAGCTTTAAGAAGGAAGGGAGAACAACAGGACCACTGGGAGAGCAAGTCAGGAGAGATCTGGGTGGCCTTAGGAGGTCATCAGTGACTTTCTCTGACTTGTTTGATTGGCTAGTTGAGGGGAGAGAACCACATGGGGAACTCGTGGGGTCCAAACCATTTTTTCCCCTATATGAAGGAAAATAATGTATTATTAGCCATTAACTTCATGGAGGTAGATTACGCTAATGCATTGTTTTTCACAGCCAATATGTTTTTCTAAATCAAATTTCAAGTTCAACAAAATATACTTGTTAGATTATTAGATGCATGACACATACATAGAATTTCTCTTTTGTGTTATAAAACGAAAGATAGCATTGACTTAGAAGTTTTTATGAAATTGAACTTTCTTAGACATTTTAGTCAGAGGAGAATTTTATTTACTTTTGGTGACTTTCCAATGAATTTAATGTTAATTCCTATGAGAAAATACTTTTCAGGACACACTGTCACCTGGTAGGTGAAGTGGTATTCTGCTATAGAACAGACAGTGGGGATGTAGATGATTCTCACATATGTGATATCCATCAATTGACATCTGATTTTAATTTTGCTTAATACGTAATACTTAAAATGTTTTTTCACAGGCCGAAAGACTCACAAATTCATAGATGAATATATTTAGAACTTATTAAAATAAATGTCATACCAAAGGCCTTTAGGCATGGATTTAAGAATTTCTTTGATATGGCCAGAGAGGGGACTTTATTTGGAGTAATTTCTAAGCCAGCTCCTAAGTGACTTCTTCTTACCTACTTATTTAATATTTTCATATGTTGTGACAACTGAGTTAGCCCTCCCTGGGAGGTTGGGTACCAGGCACATGGTGGTGGCTTTAGGCTGAGTGTGTAGGTAAGGAGATCTTTGTGGGGTGAGAACTATATTCAAGTTGACTCTCAGGAAATATTGGAGGCTTTAAAAATTCCCTTTGAAGCTAGCTCTGTAGCTACCCTTTTTAGACTCTATCTCCTTTAAAGTTGAGCTTATTTTTAACAACACCCCCCCACCAGATCTTAAGCTGTGAAGGTCTAATTTGGGACCATTACTCATTTAAAGTGTCCTATAAGGGAAAGACATTTAAATTCATGCCCCTAGTTAGGCATCAGCAAAGGAGGCAGGTCTGGTATTGACTCTTCTGATGAGACTTCGGTATGGGAATAGTAGACCTCGGTAACTTTTCTTAGACTGGTCTGTTGAGTTTTCCTGTCGGTTTCCTTAGAAAGGGTCCAAAGGGTCCCTTCATAGGTCTGTTTCCCCAACTTCTTTCCCTTATGAGGACCTAGCTAGAGAATAGCAGACCCTCCTCCCCAGGCACACACTGACACTCCAAATTCCTTCATCCTGTGCCCTTTTGCTGCCTTAACAACTCCATCTGGATCTATTTGTCTCTTTTTCTGTTCTGGAGTTGCCGAGCACTGGCTGGAGTCAGTCACTAGACAGCCCTGTGAACAGCTGCCCCTAAAATGAATGTTTAGCAATCTTACGAGTCTTCTTCCTGTAACATTTTGCTGAGCAACGATTCCTGTGCAACTTGTACACGTTCTCTACCTTTCCCAAACCTATGACCACTCATCTTCATTGCAGCAGATGGCCTTCCTTTTACTTCTGTGAAAAAGAAATGTGTTGCAGATGTGCATTCCTTTACACTCCTGACCTCCCCTTAGGAAGGTGGGCTAGGGTGGCCAAGGGTGCAAACCATTCAGGGCCTTATAGAACAGGATAGTAGCCCTTAGTTTCAGCCAGATGTGAAGACTTTTGAGGGTTTCAGACCAGACTGACTTGATTTGTCTTATATCTTACAAATACCAATCCAGCTGCTGTGTGGAAAATAGACTGTACAGGGTCAAAAATGAAAGAAGACAGGCAGGTCAAGGTGAGAGATGATGATGGTGGTGGTTAGGATTGGTTAGATTCCAGACATATGCTAAGACCAGCAAAACATGAGGGTTTGAGAGAAAGAGAGTCAGGATTTAAGGTTTTCAGGGCAAGCAACTGCTCTGAAGTTAGCGATGGATGGTCATTTGTTGTGTCCAGTGGGCAGTAACATATGTGATTCTAGCATTCTGTGAAATGGCCCCAGATTTGTACATAGATTTGTGCTGTAGCTTGATTATTTTTCCCTTCCAATTGTTTGTCCTTCCTCCTCCTCCTCCTTCTTCATCTTTTTTTTTTTTTTTTTTTTTTGAGATGGAGTCTCATTCTGTTGCCCAGGCTGGAGTGCAATGGTGCGATCTCCACTCACTGCAACCTCTGCCTCCTGGGTTTAAGTGATTGTCCTGCCTCAGCCTCCTGAGTAGCTGGGATTACAGGCATGCACCACCAAGCCTGGCTAATTTTTTTTGTATTTTTAGTAAAGACGGGGTTTCACCCTGTTGGTCAGGCAGGTCTTGAACTCCTGACCTTGTGATCTGCCTGCCTTGGCCTCCCAAAGTGCTAGGATGACAGGTGTGAGCCACTGTGCCCGGCCTTTTTTTTTTTTTTTTTTTTTTTTTTTTTTTTTTTTTTTTTTGAGGCAGGGTCTCGCTCTGTCACCAAGGCTGAAGTGCAGTGGCATGAGCTCAGCTCACTGCAACCTCCTCCTCCCAGGTTGAAGCAATTCTCATGTCTCAGCCTCCCAAGTAGCTGGGACTACAGGCATGCACCACCATGCCCGGCTGATTTTTGTATTTTTTGGTAAAGACGGGGTTCACCATGTTGGCTAGGCTGGTCTTGAAATCCTGACCTCAAGTGATCCGCCTGCCTCGGCCTTCCAAAGTGCTGGGATTACAGGTGTGAGCCACTGCACCTGAGCCTGTCTTTCTTTCTTCTGCGTTGTCCATCTCTCTCTCTCTCTACTGGCTCTTTCTCATCAGCTGATAAACATGCTCATGTCTTTTTAATCCTAAGCTAATATACATATGTGAATAAAACACTTGACCTGGACCTTGCATTCTCTTTGCCTTATTATCCAGCAATTCTTCCCTTTTAAAGCTTTCTAAAGCAGGTGTCTTCACTTCCTTTTCTTCATTCACTCGCTATTGAAAATGGGCCTCTTCTCCTATACTGCCTCTCAGAGTACATTTGCTAGATTTCATAGACACTTTTTCATGCATATGGAAGTACTTCTTTGGCTTCTTTAATATTTCTCTCTTTCTGGCTCTCCCTTGACCTCTGTTGCCATTTCTTCTCTGTTTGCTTTGTTGGATCATGTTACTGCATCACTGTCGTAAATATTGAAAACTGTGATATTGGGAACAAATTATTGAAAGATCAAGGGCAGCTCTCCTGATAGGCTGAGCAGTTTCTCCCACAAAAAGTGACTTCGTGGGAGCCAGCCGACTCTCAGATATTTTGCTCGATGGTCCACCATTAGAAATCCTGCTGCATGTGTTCTTGACTCCAGAAGGCCCCTTGAAGCTGCCATTTTGTCCTCTAAAGGATGTTAAGTCCCTCATCTCTGTACCAGATTGGACTGAGTTTTAAACTGGCACAGTGTCTCAATGAAGAGAAGATAATTGTTGAGATTTCGGAGGAGGATGGAGAAGACGTCTGGAGCATGGGCTGCCGCTTGGCAGGTAGCAGTGGGAAGGAGCTAAGGTAATGATGCCAAGAAGAAGAAGAGAACCTTTTTACTTTTTCGTAGCTCTGTGGGAAAAATAACCAGGGATTATTAATTCACACCACCTTTTCCCTCGTTTACTGCCATGAGACCTTTTTCCTCCAGTCTGTCTAAAGTGTCCCTGTTACTTTATACTTCATTATTTCTTCATCGTGGTCTTTAATTATATTCTTTAATTTTTTTAATCTAATTATTGCTTGTCTTTCCAACTAAAATGGAGCCACAAAGACAGGGAGCTTGTCTTTCTAGTTCCACCCTGTATCCCTAGCATAACAGGAGTGTAGCAGGTGCTCAGTAAATCCTCCTTGAAGAGATCTCCATATTTGAAAAGTTGTAAATTCAAAACCATAGTAGTTCTCCAGACCTAAATTCTTCAGTCTTGGGTTTAAATTTTTATACAGTGAAACATAGGTAAATGAACATGTGATTGATTTCATTTTTCTGTACAGAACTAATAACTTAGTTTAGGACCTCTTCCCTCATCCCCCCACTTTTCCACCTTTCATAGTATGCTTGACTGCCACATCTGTGCTATGGCTGTACTGGCCACTCTGTGTCTATCATGTTGTAGAGTTCTGGATGGGAAGCTGGATATACTTCTTTGCTGCCTTTGATTTTCCCTTCAACCTATTTCGGGTTTCTCTTGTTACCTCCTGTATTTCCTTTTATTCTGCCCTCTTATGTTTCACTGCCACCCACCCCCATGTTTTCTGGGAAAAGAACTAAGATTTTAAAGTGAAAACAAAACACAAGAAGAAAGACGACAAAAAAACCATTTGCTATCTCAAGGGCCTGGCACTTGCAAAGGAAATCTATGCTTTTAAGATTATTGTTTTGGCTATGGGCTTCAAAAAAGTCTAATTTGAAACTCAAAGCTAAGCTGCTTTCTTTGTTCTCAGCTGTTAGCACACTCCTCTTGAAATGTGACTGCCACTGTTTCAGTGACAGGATAGCAAAAGGGTCATTAGGAAGAGCTAGGAATTAAAGGGACTGAAAACACTCTGCACCTGTGTGTCCCTCATCCTCGATCATGCTGAGGCCTGGCATAAATGCACTTGCCATACTTCCAATCTTTCTTTGTTCATTGGATACAGAAGAGAACAACCTGGGAATTTTAATGGTTTGGAAACAACTGTCTGTACTATGGGCAGAATTTGTTTATGAAATTTGGATAGTCTCTTCTATAGAGGGCAACACAAGGTCAGGACTGCTTCAAGTTAGATGAGAAGCACAAATATCATTTTTGGTGTTTGCTAAAGAAACAAAACTATATAAGTGTATTTTAAAGAAATTTGCGCCTGTAGTCCCAGCTACTAGGGAGGCTGACGCAGAAGAATTCCTTGAACCCGGGAGGCGGAGGTTGCAGTGAGATCATGCCACTGCACTCCAGCCTGGGTGACAGAGCGAGACTCCATCTCAAAAAAAAAAAAAAAGAAAAATTTGCATTTGAAAAAAGTGTGTCCATTTACTTACAGGGAGATTTCAGTGGCTTCTGATGTTTGACCAGAGCCTTTCTGTGCTGTGTAATTCGAACTGCTAATTTATTCAGTCATTAGAGAGAAGTTTCCAGAGAAAAAGGGGTGATTCTACTGGGATTTGGGTAATAGCTAATACCAGGGAAGACAGAGCTGAGATAAACAGGAAGGAACACAGGGCCCACAGAAGAAGGGAAGGAAATCTCAAATATTTTCCACATCTCTGGTTCTCCTGCCTTCTTTTTCATTTAATCTGTGTGGTAATTTAGATTATCTGACTGTAGTTTTTTAAATTTAATTTTTAGATCGAGGTAATACATGCATGTAGTTTAAAGAACCAAGTGGCGCTGTAAGATTTATTTCGAAAAATGGAAATTCGTTGATCTTCATGCCTTTAGACATTTCCCAGAGATGACTTTCAAATCATTTTCATTTTTTTGGTGGCATTTATCCTTTTGTTTTTACACGATTATTGGAGAGAATTTTCAGTTTTGGTCATTGTCTGTTGACTTCCATCTTTGGAAGATGAAAATAAAATTATATAATTCTCTTTCCTGTCCTATGTCCCTTAGCTACCACTACACACACACACACACACACACACACACACACAATATATATGTGCATATATCTGCATTTTCTGATTTTCTAAATCTTCTCTATGTTTAGATCATAATTTTGATATAATCAATAGCTGTTTTCATTATTATGACTAGGTATATGCTATTTACAACTGAGACATATGTTATACTGTGATTATTTTCCTGTACAACGTTTGATTTCCCCTAGGGTAATTATTGTCACAATTTTTTTTCTTAGTTTCTTATGTTGCTTCTTTTAAATTTATTACCAAATTCTCTTCCATTCTGTAACTCTAATCTCATCATGCTCACGTTAGGCAGTTATAACTTTTTGTCTTTGGAGGGATCTTTCTTTGAGCCTTCAGACTTTCTTTAGTTTGCACTATCCCAGGCTTGACTTAAAGCCCTCAGCCTGTTGTCTCCCATTAGCCCTGATCTCCAGGAGTCCCTTTGCCTTTCTCTTTTGTGGACCCATTGTTTTCTCTATCTGTTTTGAATGAACATCTCTTATAGTAGCCTCTAGAGAAAGTATAGATAAAAGAATTTTTTTTGAGATTATGCATGTTTTAAAATGTCTTTCATTTATCCTTACACTTAACTGATAGCTTGTCTGGGTAGAGATTTAAAGCTTAGAAATAATTTTATGAAAATTTTGGTGCACTGTTCTTTTGTCTTTGAACTTCTAATGGAACTGTTCAGAAGACTCCATTTGAGCCTTGATTCTTATAAATGTTCTGTTTTTCTTTCTGTTTCCACTCTGGAAACATTTAGAATCTTCTTTTGGTTCCCAGTATTGTGAAGTACTGTGACAAGGTATCTTTCTGTGGATTCATTTTCATCCCAATGGGTATGTGTAATCATTTGGAAATGCCTATTTTTCACTTCTGGGATATTTTCTTGAGTTATTTCATTCACAAGTTACTCCTGGTTTTATCTTTTTCCCTTTCTTGAAATTCTTGTTATTTGGCTATTGGATCTCCTGGATTGGTTTTTTAGTTTTTTTTAAAAAAATCTCATTTCTACAGTTTTCTATGATTTTATCTTTTTTACTCTATGGTCTAGAAGTTTTCGTGTATTCCAATTTCTAATCCTTCTTTTGAGTTTTCATTTCTGCTTGCCTACGTTAATTTCCAAGAGCTCTTGCCTTTTCTCTGTGTTCCTTCTCATAGCATTGTGTTTTCACTTCATGAGTGTAAAATCTCCTCTTCTCTTGCTGAGGGTATAAGAAAGTTTATGTGCAGTTTTCATATCCCCACATAGTCTGTTTCTATCAAGATGATGTTTGGTTTGTTGGTTTTGGTCTCTGCTTCTCATGGTGGAGGCTTTATGCAGATGTCTCGGAATCCTGGCTGTCTGTTTTTGGCTGATTTGTGGCTGTGGACTAATTGGGTTATTTTGTGGGAAATCCTCAACGCCAGTATTTTGGGGTCATTTCTATTAGGCTGCTAATTCCCTCAGAGAGGAATTTTCTAATTTCCAGCCTGGAGAATACAGCCCTTGCACCGATCTTTCTGGAAGCTGAATGGAGAATAGAGCTGAGGGTTTGACACTCAATGTGTAAGCTTTCACATAACCCCCTGATTTCAGTGTGGAATCCCTACTTTTTGCTCTTCCTTCATTGCAGGGATCCTGTCTAGTCTGCTGAAGTGTGAAAAGGGAAATTGACTGGCTCTGTGGAATTAGGGAAGGCATCTGGAGGGGTAGGTGTCCATCTGTTTCTTAAACAGACTTTCAGTAAATCCTCTAGTTTTAACCCCACATTTGCTCCTTCACTTCCCAAAGTACCTGGTGGTGACAATTCCTGGGATATTTAGTGGCTCTGTAATGCATATCAGATTGTTCATTATCATTCCTTTCTGCTGGTTTAAGATCCAGCTTTCTTGGATCTGATGAGTTCGTTACCACTTGTCCTATGCTTTCCAGCTTCCGAACTTTTGTTGCTTTTGTCTGTTCTACTGTTCTGCTTGTTCTTGTGGCTTTATGGCTTTACGCAATCCATTTACTGTTATTTTATGGAGTTTTGAGAGGAAACAGAGGTATATACATGTCGTCAACCCTCTATCTCTGGCTGAGTCTCTCTGCTTCTTTGCATAGTTCTGTTAGTTCTGCTGGTTCATGCTCCTCTGTCATTTGTTTATCATCCGGATTTATGTAGCTCTTGATCAAAACGTTCCCATTGCTATTTACCATTTGTCTCAAGCTACTTGTCACTAGAGAATATCCCAACCTTGCTAAATCCATCAGAGGTTCATTGCTATAATATCTGTCTATTTAACCTGTAAGTCTACTCCACTGTCCGCTTGGCTTCTCAGCTGTTCTGCATGGTTTCTGTTTTTTGGAAGTCCTCCACTGTCATATACAACCTCTGCTCAATCATTTTCTCTGTACTCATTAGGTCCAGGCCATCCCTGATACTAAATCATTCCTCAAGCCCATCTCCAGCAGGTATCCCTCTCCAGTCCCTTAAATATATGGATTAGCACTGTAAAAATGATCAAGCACTGTGTCATTATGTAGGTTGAGTCAGGAGTCTAAACTTTTCACATAGGGTTATACTTTAGAGTTAAAGGAAGGCATGAAATGTACCAGCATCATGGATAAAGTTGGACCTAAATATCTTGCATTTCTTAAAGTCAGGTTTCTATTATACTCATTGGACTAGAAGTGGACAGCAATAAAGGAGTAAGATGAAAAATCACTCTCACTCAGTACTGTGAACTAAATTTAAAAAAATGAGGGCTGAATTCCTGTTCTATTAGATTTTAGTAAACAGCATTCTGTGGTCCACAGGGAATTCTTCACAATGCTATCTGAATTTTGTTGGTAAACCTGTTACAGGTGTTTTTCAGTTTGTGTTTGGGCTAAAATATGGTCAAGTGGCATACTTCCCTGAGGCAGCCAGTGTAGGATCAGAACATATGTGCCTTTGATGAAAGCCGCTTTTCAGTTTAAATCACTAGGATTCTTGTGAAGCTGTATCTTATGAACATTGTTATATAAACACTGCCTTTAAAATCTTTGGCTTGAGTCTCAAGTAAATAGGTTTATACAGTGTGATCTGCTGGCTGAGCAGCAATGAAAATAAAACGTCTCCATGTTGTGGTACGTGGAATTTTTCTGTTGTCAGGTAGAACTTTGCCTACAGAAATTTAAAGTGAGAGAAAGCTGACTAATAAAAATCATCGTGGTTAGTGGTGTTAAAAACAAAGCTTCTACACTGCGGTGGGAATGTAAATTAGTTCAGCAACTGTGAAGAGCATTTTGGGGATTTCTGAAAGAACTTAAAACAGAGCTAACATTCAACCCAGAAATCCCATTATTTGGTACATAGCCAAAGGAAAAGAGATCATTATAACAAAAAGACACATGTGCTTGTATGTTCATAGCTGTGCCTTTGTCTTTGAACTTCTAATGGAACAAAGACGTGGAATCAACCTAGGTGTCCATCGATGGTGGACTGGATTAAAAAATGTGCTACATATACACCACGGAATACTATGCAGCCACAAAAAAGAATGAAATCATGTCTTTTGCAGCAACTTGAATGGAGCTGGAGGCTGTGATCCTAAGTGAATTACTGCAGAAACAGAAAACTAAATTCTGCATGGGAGCTAAACATTGAGCACCCATGGACATAAACATGGGAATAATAGACACTGTGGATTACTAGAGCAGGAGGGAGTGGAGCATGGGTTGTAAAACTAGATATTGCATACTGTGCTCACTACCTGGGTACAATATACCCATGTAACAAATATACACATATCTTCCCTGTATGTAAGATAAAAGTTGAAAAAGAATAAGAAAAATAAGAGTTTTTATTTTACCTTCAGAAAAAAAGAAAGGTTCAAAAATATCATAATTAAAGTCTATGTTCTCCTTATAAATTGAACAACCAGAGTGTCTGAGATAAGAGTGAGGAAGGGAGAAAATAGTGCAGGATGAAGTCAGAAAGGTAATGAGACCAGACCATGAAGGGCTCTGGTGACCATTGTAGTCTGTGGATGGAGACTTCTAGAGCGTTCTGAGTAGAAAAATGACATGATATGACATATTTTAACAGTATCACTCTGACTGTTGTGTTGAACATAAACCCTAGGGTTACAAGGTGGGATGGAGAAAAATAATTCAGGGAGGCTATTGCAGTCATTTTAGTGAAAGATGATGTTGGTTTGGGCCAAGATAGTAACAATGGACGTGGCAGGAAGTGGTGAGACTCTGGTTATGTTTTGAAAATAGAGCCAACAAGATTTGCTGACAGACTAGATGGGAGGGTGGGGGTGGTTTTTAAAATCAGAGAGAAATCAGAGATGACTCCAAGAGTTTTTTGGTTTATACATTTCTTAAGGATGGGAAATAATTTGGGGAAAACAGAGTATTTTTGAGGGGAGAGATGTGCTAGAATTAAGAGCTAAGTTTTGATAAGTCATGTTAAGTTTGAGATGCTGCATAGACACGGAAGTATATATGTCTTGTAGGCAGTCCCACAGACAAATCTGGAGTTCAGGGGAGAGGTCCTGGCTGGACACATACATTCTGGAATTGTTGATACAGAGCTGATATTTAAAGTCATGAGACTGGTTGAACCCTCGTTGTTATGGAGTGTGGATAGAGAAGAGGTCTAAGCACTAAACTCTGGTGCATTCCAATATGTAGTGGTCAGTGAGATGAGGTGAAACCAGCAAAAAGACTGAGAAGGAAGTGAGTTAGGAAGAAATCTAGGAGTGAGGTATGCTGCAGGTCAGTTGAAGAAAGTGTTTCAAGGAGGGATGAGTGAGCAGCCATGGGATGTTCCTCTTACAGGTCAATCAAGACAAGATCTGGGAATTGATCATTGGATTTTGCAATGCTAGGGTCTATGGTGACCTTGAGCAGATTTGATGTAATTTTGGGGCAAAAGCTCTTACAAACCCCTAAACCTCAGTTACCTCATCGGTAAAATGGGGTAATAATATTACCTATCTTACCGGATTGTTGTGAAAACCCAATAAATTAATTCATATAAAATGCTCTGAATAGTGCCTGGCTCATTGTAAATGCTAAATAAATATTTGCTGTTGTTTCTAGAAACCTCTATTCAGGTGCTCATTAATTGTCAGTCATAATCTTTTGGTAAGGTCCTGCAACTAATTAAGAATCTACCTAACTGAATGAGCATCCAGTCTTCCCTGCTAGGCTATTATTGAAGATCTTTTTTCAGCACCTCACCAAAGTATAGATAAATCTGAAAAATATGTTAACTCTATTAAGCAAGAAATGAGGTTATCACCGCATGACTTCTGCAGGATCATGTGCTGACTCCTCTTATTTCTGGATGCTTATCCATTCTAAATCTTGTCCAGGAATGCTTAGTTCACTGGTCTCCTGTTGGAATTCACCATATTTTCATATTCTTATTTGAAAACTACAGTTGGGTTTGCCTTATTTCTAGTCTTTTACCAACTCTTTTTCAAACATAGCTGGTAGTGGCATAGTTATCCCTCTGGCACGTTCTTCACAGTGTCAGGATGAAATCTGATGGGGCTAGAACACATGAACTCATTTAGAGCTATTAATGTTTTGTTTTCTCCACAACCCACCATTTTTAAATTGCAGTAAAATATATGTAACATAAATTTTACTATCTTAACAGTTTTTAAGGATACAGTTCAGTGGTATTAAATATATTCATAATGTTGTACATCCTTAACCCCTGTATAGCCTCATAACTCATCTTGCAAAACAAAAACTCTTTACCCATGAAACAGTAGCTTCCATTCCCCTTTTCCCACCAGCCCCTGGAGACCACCATCTGACTTTCTGTCTCTATGAATTTGAGTATTCTAGGTGCTTCATAAAGTGGAATAAAAGTATTTGTATTTTTGTGACTCAATTATTTCACTTAGCATAGTGTCCTCAAGATTTCTCCATTTTGTGGCATATGTCAAATTTTTCCATTTGTAAGGGTGAACAATATTCCTTTGTATGTATATACTACATATTGTTCATGCATGCATCTGTTGATGGACACTTGGTTGCTTCCACATTAGCTACTGTGAATAATGCTCCTATAGACATGGGTGTATAAATATCTCCTTGAGACCCTGCTTTCAATTCTTTTGGATGTTTATCCAGAAGTGAAATTGCTGGATCATATGGTAGTTTTATTTTTAATATTTTGAGGAACCACCACAGTGTGTTCCACAGTGCTTGTACCATTTCACATTCCCACCAACAGTGCACAAGGGTTTCAGTTTCTCCACATCCTTGCCAACACTTGTTATTTTCTGAGAGTAGCCATCTTAATGGTGTGAGGTGGTATCTCATTGTAGTTTTGATTTGCATTTCCCTAATGATTATTGATGTTGAACATCTGTTCATGTGACTATTGGCTTTTTGTATATGTTCTTTGGAGAAGGGTCTATTCAAGTTCTTTGCCCATTATTGAATCTGATTGTTTTCTTCTTGTTGAGCTTTTGTTTTCTTTTTAAATGTTTGCCTTTTGTGGGGTTTATATTGTCCCTCAGCAGTGCTTATAATCCACATTCTGCTTGTTATAATCTGTTATTCTGTGTGAAATGGGGACAGGCAGAGCAGGAGTCAAGGACTTGTGAGTCCTCTGCATCATTCATCAACACTGACCCATAACCAAAGAAGCAGATGCACTGGATTGAATTGTGTCTCCCTCAATTTCATGTGTTAAATCCCTAACCCTTCATGTGACTGTATGAGATACAGAGCCTTTAAGGAGGTAATTAAGATTAAATGGGTTAAATGAGAGTGGAGCCCTGATCCAGTGGAGCTGGTCTCCTCGTAAGAAGAGGGAGAGACAACAGGACTCTCTTCCACCATATGAAGACACAGTGAGAAGCTGGCTGTCTGCAAGCTAGGAAGAGGGCCCTCACTAGAGCCTGACCATGCTGGCACCCTGATCTCAGACTTCACGCCTCCAAAACTGTGAAAAATAAATTTCTGTTTTTCAAGCCACTCAGTCTTTTTGTTATGGTAACTCAAATGGACTAAGACACCAAGGCTCTTCTTTGTTTCTCCTGTTTGTTGTCCTTAGCATTTTATATATGCGTGTGCATGTGTGTGTGTGTGTGTGTGTGTGCATGTGCACAAGCATTAGTTCTTTGGGGACTTTAGATTTCCTAAGTTGCGTAGAAAAATTCTCATTTATGCTTTGAGATACCGGCAGCTTTTTAACCTAAATCCAACATAGTGGTTTGAGCTGATGACCACCTGAAGGTTTCAAGAACTTATCAGAGCAACTATGAAGGTATACTTCTAGCTTATCAGATATCTTAGCACTAATTTCTTTAATTCTCTAGAGCTGATGCAAGCCTATCCTTCTCGTCTTCCTTGCATCATTTATTTTTCTGTCTCCCCTTATTTTCCTTCTGTGCCATCCACTTGCAATATTTTCTGCTGAAACATTTTGAAATGCTTATTGTGTGTTACTTTAGCATATATGAAGCATTCGTACAATATTTATCAATATATAGCGTTTGTCATTCTTAAAGCTTGTGCAAGTCTATAATGGTGAGAAGAATACCTTATCTATGCCTTTAATTTATACGTTGACAAAAAATGCCAGCACTGCAAGGATTTTATCTGATTTTTCCAAGTCGTGTTTTTCTTAGTGTGGGAATTTCTTTCTTCTTTAATTTTATGTCAGAGAGCACTCAACCATTTAACTATTATTTATAGTCTGTGGAAATCCATAATTGGAAATCTAACTTCAGAGTACACAATTATGTCTACAAGGCTTGATTACAAGCTTTTTTGTGGTCTTATGATCCAGACTGTGGATTATGCGCATGTGGGCACAAAGGACAATGGCTGCTTATTGGGAATGTAAAGACTAAAAGAAATCAGGTATATGTGCCGGGGTGCTGAGATGGGGTCGGTTAATATTTTTATTTTTCTGTCTTTACCTGTGAAATGCAGAATGAGTATGTATCAAAATCTGTATACCTATATAACATATATAAGTATATTTTAGGCTGACAAAAATTGGATGCTGAAGAATATTCATTATAACACTCAAGGGGAAAGGATAAATATAACAGTATACTTTGGGAGAATTTTGAAAGAGGAGAAGGAAACATTTAGATGAAGAGTTAAATATGCAAGCTACAGTTACACAAAAGAAAGACCATATGGTTTAATGCCATACATTAGTTTGTTTTAAACCTTTTGTAGTTTATTTTCATTTTAAAATGAATGTGTGCTTTAATTAGTGTTGAAGTGGGCTAGGGAAACATATGTCTTTTAGTTAAACAGTAATTTATATTGTGTTCTCTCCCTTAGTCTTAGTGATAGATCTAAATTCTGGTTAACCAACAAAATGTGGTCTACAGACACCAGGCCAACCAATCAATTTCTTGTTTGTTTATTTTTATATTTTCACATAACTATGACAAATAAAAATTGTATATATATATAAAATGTGCAGATTGATGTCTTGACATATGTATATTCTTAAGTGATTATCCCAATGAAGCTAATTAACATATCCACCACCTCACAGTTACCTTTTATGTGTATGTGTGTGGTAAGAATACTTCAGATATACTTTCTTAGCAAATTTCAAGTATACACTATTATTGACTATATTCGCCATGCTATACATTAGGTCTTCAGAACTTACTCATCTTATCACTGAAAGTTCATACCCTTTGATCGAATCTCCCCATTTCCCGCACTTCTAAGTACCTGGTAACTACCTTTCTACTCTGATTCTATGAGTTCAACTTTTTCAGATTCCACATGTAAGTGAGATCATGCATTGTCTTTTTGTGCCTGGCTTGTTTCACTTAACATAATGTCCTCCAGGTTCATCCATGTTATTGCAAATGGCAGCAGGATTTTCTTTTTTTCAAGGCTTAATAATACTTAAAAATATATAAACATTTTCTTTATTCATTCATCTCTTGATGGTCACTAGGTTGATTCCATATCTTGGCTATTGTAAATAATGCTGCAATGAACAAAGGAGTGCAACTACCTCTTCAAAATACTGATTTCATGTCTTTTCGATAAGTACCCAGAAGTGAGATTGCTGGATTATATGATGGTTCTATTTTTAATTTTTTGAGGAACCTCCATACTGTTTTCCATAATGGCTGTACTAATCTACATTCCCACCAACAGTGTATAAGTTGGTGATTTCTTCATATCATTGTGAACAATTGCTATTTTTGACTTTTTGATAATAGTCATCCTATCATGTGTGAGGTGACATTTCATTGTGGTTTAGACTTGCATTTCCTAATGACTAATGATGTTGAGTACCTTTTCATATGCTTCTTGGCCATTCGTATGTCTTCTTTTTAGAAATGACTATTCAGGTCCTTTGCCCATTTTAAAGTTGGGTTATTTGTTTCTTTGCTCTTGAGTTGTATGGGTTCCTTATTTTGGATATTAACCCCTTATTAGATGAGTAGTTTGCAAATATTTCCTCCCATTCTGTAGGTCGCCTTTTCATTTTGATAATTGTTTCTTTTGCTGTGCAGAAACGATTTTGTTTGATGTGGTCCCACGTGTTTGTTTTTACTTTTGTTGCTTGTACTTTTGGTGTCATATCAAAAAAATCATTGCCAAGACCAATTTTAAGGAAATTTCCCTCTATGTTTTCTTCTACGACTTTTATGATCTCAATTCTTATGTTCAAGTATTTAATCCATTTTGAGTGGATTTTTGGATATGATGTGAGATGAAGTCCCAATTTTATTCTTTTGTATGCAGATAACTAGTTTTCCCAAAACAATTTATTGCAGATACTGTTCTTTCCCCATTGTGTACTCTTGACATCTTTGTTGAAGATTAGTTGACTTTACAGGTGTGGGTTTATTTTTGGATTCTCTGTTCTGTTCCATTGGTCTACATGTTTGTTTTAATGCCAGTACCATACTATTCTGATTATTGAAGCTTTGTAATATAATTTGAAATCAGAGGGAATAATGCCTCTAGCTTTGTATTTTTTGCACAAGATTGCTTTAGTTATTCAGGGTCTTTTGTGGGTTACATGAATTTTATAATTGTTTTTCTATTTTTCTGAAAAATGTCATTAGAATCTTGATAGGAATTGCATTGAATCTGATGTGTAGATTCCTTTGGTGGGCATTCTGACAATATTAATTCTTTCAGTCTGTGAACGTGGGATGTCTTTCCATTTATTTGTGTCTTCTTCAATTTCTTTCACCACTGTTTTATAGTTTACAGTGTACAGATTTTTCACTTCCATAGTTAAATTTATTACTAAGTATTTTATTCTCCTTGATGCTATTGTGAATGGGATTGCTTTCTTAATCTCTGTTTTGGATAATTCATTGTTAGTGTATAGAAACACAACTGTTTTTTGTATGTTGATAACATATACTGCAACTTTACTGAATTTGTTTTAATTTTAACAGTTTTGTCATGAAGTCTTTATGATTATTCTATATATAAGATATATGTTTTTCTATATATAAGATTTATGGTTTTCTATATATAAGGTCTGCAAACAGTGACACTTTTACTGTTTCCTTTCTAAATTGGATGTTATTTACTTATTTTGCCTAATTGCTCTAAGACTTCAGGTACTATATTGAATAGAAGTGGTGAGAATGGGCATTCTTGTTTTTCTGATTTTACAGAAAAAGCTTTAAGCTTTTCACTGTTGAATATAATGTTAGCTGTGGGCTTGCCATATATAGCCTTTATTGAGTTGAGTTTATATTCTTCCTATACCTAATGTGTTGAGAGTTTTTATCAATAAATATGTCAAATGTTTTTTTCTGAGTCTATTGAGATGGTCATAAAAATTTTATTCTTCATTCTGTTAATGTGGTGTAACATATTTTTTGATTGGTGCATGTTGAACCATCCTGGCATCCTAGAAATAGATTCCGCTTGATCATGGTGTATAGTGTATGATCCTTTTAATATGCTGTTGAATTCAGTTTGCTGGTATTTTGTTGATGGTTTTTGCATCTGTGTTCATCAGGGATATTAGCTACAACCAACACTTAACATGTTGAAAATGTGCTTTGGTTTTATTCTATTACACTTTGCTTAACTCAGAACAAAGAATTTATAGATGTTAATTTAACTATTAATAATTAAGTCACATGCTTATTTGGAATATTTCATATATATGCATGTCTACTATATAGTGTAAATTTATGTTTGCATACATATTTGTGTCTTCAGTGCCTTGACATATCTCTGTGCATGTAGATGGATAAACATACAGATAAAGATGTAGATGTAGCTATAGATAGAGCTATAGATATAGATATAAATGCAGTTATCTATGTCTAAGGATTAAGAAAATCAAGTAAAATTATTTTCCTGCCCTCAAAACCTCAGGGATTACAAGGGAAGACCCCTATATGCAACTGAATCTAAAAATGCACTGTATAAGGTGGGACCCAGAATGTATATCATTTGCATTATTATATCATAGGATAGATAATAAGCCAGAAAAATAGCTCTGGTTCTAGACATAATTATATAGTCCTACCTATGTTACACAATTGTTTTGAGATCTAGTCAAATAACATTGCAAGCATGTTTTAAACTTTTAAGCACAAAATTATTGTTACTATTCTCAGAATACTCAAAATCCAGCCGCTATGTGTCTGTTCCTGTCAAAAGAGGTCAACTTAAGATGTATTTTATTCATCAAATCTTGCTCCACAAGGCTGTTAGATAAAAAGATCTGTCCTTCTTTGTCCATTCTGAAATCAGGTCATAACTAGGCTGGTGAACCCCAAGAGCCAGGTCAGTCGTGACTCATTCAAGTCTTTCAGAACAGCCAGTGAAATGGATGGGAAGTTGTTTCAGGGTGTTTTTTGCTCTGATTTCTGCAGGATGGTTGTCTGTTCTTCCTATGTCCAGAGGTGTAGGGCTTTCCTGGGTCATTTATGGCCATGAGAAATCATATGGCTTAGTCCAGATTTCCCAGAATGCTGGTGATTCATAATTTGACAAAACCAGGCTGAAGTCATCTCCAAATCCTTCTCCATCACACTGAATTTCTAGGTGATAGTGAAAACATTTTCTTCCCTTTACTTGGCATTTTCTTCCCATTACTTAATGGTCTGTTAGACATTACACATTCAGTTAAGGTTATGAGACTGTACCTTCAAAATCATGAAAACATAAATCATACTTTCCTGTATTTTAAAGAACAGATTTTAATTTATCTTCTTTCTATTTAGAAAAGTTACAGGTTTTTAGCTCTTATTTTTACTGTGGATCAGTGAGTAAGTTTTTGATAGCAAGAGAGTGAAAAATGAAGCCTCACATTCCTGCAACTGTGTTTAATTACGGAACATGCTGAACCACATTTGACTTTTTTTTTGTTTCTGAACTTATGTCATCTTTCCCAGTCTGTGATGAAACATGTTTTGCAGCTCTACAACAAAGGATAAAAATAAAATAAATGTTTAGGAAAGGACTTTGGGATAGCTAAAGATAGAGAGCCATACAAAAACACATAGGCATTGGTAGGAATGACAAATTAATTGTGCTGCCTTTAAGTAATAACACAGAGCAATTAATGCATTTAATAACTTGATTGAAACAAAAAGCTCTTTTGCAGTTTGCATAATTTCTTTGTGTAATAAGAATGTTTCATAAGTTTATAAATGAATGCATGACCTCTGACTTAGGGAGTTTTGGTAATACATATATCTCTATTTTTATTTTCATTTTCAGACAGTATTTTTTTCCTTCTTGCATAAATCCAGATCTTTATTGCATAAAGCCAGATCTAATGGCTTTGAATAATTGATTGGTCTTTCAGATTTCATGATTTATGACTCTCATTTTCAAGATTGTAATTTTTATTTCTTGATACAAACGTACCCTAAATCAGTTTGTTTCAAGCATTTTTTTTTGAACCCAGAACAACACTGAATCTAGTGATTTTTAAGTTGCACAGGAAGGTCAAAGATTCTTGAGGGATTATCTTGGAACTCAGGGAGGCGTAAGGCAGGTGAGCAGGCAGGGCATCACACTGGAAGTTATGTGAGGGTTTTGTACCTCATTATAAGCCTAGCACTTAGCACAGTTGACACATTGGAATAAATGAATGAACAAGTTTACCCCACTCCGCATCCCTGCTTTAACCTGAGAGGTTCATTTTTCCCATTTTTTTATTGTTCTCAGAGTAAGTTTTCCAGAGTTTACTAGAGTATTCCAGAAACGATGTAAACTCTTCTCTGGGGGCCGCTAATCTGTTGCTGCTACTGACATACATTATTATCCTGGCTATTTTCTCTCCATGACCTGCCTTCTTTTCCCTATCCCTCCACATAATTCTTCCTAAGCCTCTAGCTCCCCTGTACCATTTGCCCCTGAAGGAGTTGGTATCCTAAAATGCTGGTTGAGCACAGTCTCCATTCCCACATTCAACTGGCAGCATGATCAGAAAGACTGCCAACTCATCATGGAGATGGGCAAGTTCCCCCAAAACTGTCATGCACTGTATAAATGCAAAGTAGTAGTAAAAGTTTAATATAGAAGTTTATTGATTTGTCAAAGTAATTGATATCACCTTGCCAGAATTGGACAACCTCAGATACCTGGACTTTGGCTCTCTGGTATGCCTTCCTAAGCCTTCGCTGACCTTTCTCTCTCTCCCCGCTTGGTTTGAAGATGCTATATTTAAATGTAATCACGCTCAGTAGACTATTTGACTGTCAATACTCTGGGACAGCAAAAATTATTAGTCCTCTCACAGTGTCCTTAGGTGACACATGATGAGTAGGTCGATGATAATAAGAGTAATCAGTACTTTCATGATGGGCCAGGTAGATATTGTGTATGATTTCATTTTACAATGAACGGCAGACTTCTTTTCTAGGATGTCAGCTATAAATCTAAGAGCTTTAAATACATTGATTCATTTCATCCTAATAGTAACCTTACTAGATAAGTGTTATTATTGCCCATATTTTACAGAGGAGAGAAAATTGAGCGCACAGAGATTAAGTAACTTGCAGAAAGCCACCCAGCTAGTAAGACGTGGAACTTGGTAAAGCAGCCGTTTTCAAGTTTGGAATGTGAGATGCTCTCAATTTAATCATCTCTGCAATGTTCCAATTTCGTTTTATCTCTGTGAGTCCCAGAAATGCATTTCTAACTTTATAAAACATATAGAAAAAGACCTAGAGCAGTTATATCATTATTAAAATATTATCTCTAGGGAAGTAGTATATTTGTTTTCTAATAAAATGAAAATAGCTTCATTTTCTCTGATTGTAAAAATAATACATACTCGTGAAGAAAAATGAAGCAATACAGAAAATACAAATGAGAAATCATAATAATTGGAAGCTTCACTACCTAGTGGCATTTGCATGAATATACTTTCTGATATTTCTCTAGACACATGTATATATATAAATATAGCATTTTTATATATGAAACTATACTACACTTTTTTTGTAATCAATTTCTATGCCTACAGTGTGTCATGGATATTTTTCTGTGGTAGCAAATACAAGTATATACCACGTTTTTGGATTGGTTGTATAGTGCTACTTTGTACTGCTGTAGCATTCCTTATTTAAGCAATTCTATATTGAAGAACGTTTAAATTACTTCCAATATTAATATTAAAATAATATTATGATAAAAATGATTTTCATAAGTATTTTGGTACATGGACAATTACCTATTGGGAGCAAATTTCTAGAAGATTTTTGGCACAACGGTTATGCATTTTTTTATTGGATATATAGTGTCAAACCTGAAAGACTGTAATGACTTAACACTCTACTGACATATTTTGAGTGTGTCCATTTCTCTTATTCCTTGCAAATGGTGATTTAGCCCATTTAAAAATACCTCTGCTTGTCTGAATTTGAATTTATTGTTTGGTTTTTATTTTGGATGTATTTATTATGTTTGAATATATGTTGAATGTATTTATTATGTTTATTGACCATTTGTATGTTTTGCAAATTGCCTATTATGTCCTCTATCCATGGTTTTTACTAGTATGCTGTTTCTTTTAAATTAACTTTTATGATCTTTTTAAAAAACATATTAGCGATATAAGCCTTTTGTTTATCTTATGTGTTGCAAATAGTTTTTCCAGATAACAGTTGATTCTTCAGTCCTATTTTAGTAACTATTTATTTATTTATTATTTGCCACATAGAAATTTTAAATTTTTATATGGTCAAACAGACCTTTTCTTTTATGGTTTCTTGCTTTTGGGGCCTTCTGTACTTGTAGAGTTGTATGTTGTACATTACATTGTAGAAATGGCTTCTTTTTAATGGGACCCAGAGCCAGGACATGTAACCAACACTTATATGTCAGTTACTTTAAAGTTTACTAAGAGCTCTCACAAACACTTTCTTATTTGATTCAATTAATACTTTAACATTATTATTAACATTCTTCAGATGAGGAAAATGAGGCAAAGAGAATACCTTAACCGTCCCATGGCTCACCCCAAATCACACATCTAGTAAGGATTAGAATATAGGCCAGTCTGATGCCAATGCCATGGTTTTAGTCATGAGTCTATACTAGGATCCTTTAGATAGATGGAACAGCAGAGAAAGAGGAAGGTTAAATGGCCCCTGCCTCATGCTGAACAGCATTTCCCTCTTTTGATAGAAAGATTAGGAACTGAATTCTTGACTGTTAATATGATCCTTCTTGGAGTAATCGGATTCCAGTTCAGTCTTTTGAAAGAAATTTCAGTGGAAAATCAATTAGATGTTAAAAGAAAAGAGCCATAGGAATGTTAAGGTATTAAGAATAATGTGGGGTATGCTTTGGGTTTTAAGAATTAAGAGGATGATGTCCAAGTAGTTAAATGAATTTGTGAAAATGGGTCAATGAAAGAGTACCACGTCAGAGTGCTTGGTCCATTTGCAGGCAGGCATATTGAATGAATTCTTCTCTCATCTCATTTCTAATAAATAGTCAGAGCAAGTATTAATCAGGATTTTACATGTACAATTAGAAAGGGTTTTATTCTTGGTATTATACTGGATTTTGGTGCAGATAAATTTCTCATTCACAGGACACTTTGAGTCTTCAGGTCAGATTTTGCTTTTCTAATAAAGAGGTATATGGATTTCAGTTGATTCACATCATTAATTATCAGCATTTGTGTGGATGCATGGATATCTTGGGCAAAGCTCTGTATTTGAGATAAAGCAAAAACAGACAAACAAACAAAACCCAACAAACCATTTCTGCCTTTTTTGTCCCTCTTTAAAGATAAATTGAGTAGGGAGCAGTAAACACATGATTTCAGGTCTTGCAGTGAAATAAACAGAGCTCAGTCTCATAAAAATAAATTAGGTAATTCAACACAGAACAAAAGAAGGAATATAACAATGTAAAGCTATGTATTACATAAAGCAGATCTTACATTGACTATTGCAAATCAAAATGTCATCATTTTCTGATATATCTTCTCTCAGGGCAGTTAAATATATTTTAAACTATAGAGTAAGTTGCAGTTTTTATGTTAGTTTGTATTCCAATATCATTGGTGTGGAATCATCAAACTCTAATTTCTAGCATTTCTAGAAAATGAACCTCTTTAGCTCCCACATGAATTCTAGAATTTTCAGGATTCTTCTCAGTGATCAAGTTGTTAAGAAATTGCCTTGGTATACAATGTGGGCTCTGCTATTTTTAACTTTGTCTGGACCTCTTTCCTTAACAGTTGAAATAAATCAATCATTTGTTGGGACTGAAAGCCGTAAAGGATGAGAAGACTGTTTTCAGAGCCTCAGCATTTATTTGCACCTGTGCCACACTGCAGGCATATTGGCATGACCCTCTGTTGAGCTGTGCGTCTCTCCTCTCAAACATGCAGTCCCAGAACCCCTCTGTGTTCTCAAATCTCATTAGTAGTGTTTTCTGGCTTGGAGGTTTTCAGAATCCACTGTTTGTATGGCAGTGGAAAAAGACATTTTTTCTCATCAGAAAAGCAGAGAAGGCACCTCAATGGCACAACAAACTTAATTGTTTTACCGTTCTAATAAAAAGGCTTCATTGAACCAGGGGCTTTCCCCCGAAGTTAATTATTTCTCACATCAGGTTTGTTCTGTCTAATAAAATTAAGCAGTGACCCTAAGAAGACGCCAGTTGTTTGACAGTGTTATAAAGAACACATTAAGGAATTTGGGTGCCTGAGAAACTTATTGTCCTTCTCTTTAATTGTATCTTCCTTTTGGTAGTGTTCCTCCAATTAACCAATTATTTGGGGTATGGTTGTGGTTAAGAACATGAACATCAGCCACACTTGGATTGAAACCCTGGCTGGCCGGGCAAGGTGGCTCACGCCTGTAATCCCAGCACTTTGGGAGGCTGAGGCAGGCAGATCACGAGGTCAGGAGATCAAGACCATCCTGGCTAACACGGTGAAACCCTGTCTCTACTAAAAATACAAAAAAATTAGCCGGGTGTGGTGGCGGGCGCCTGTAGTCCCAGCTACTCGGGAGGCTGAGGCAGGAGAATGGTGTGAACCCGGGAGGCAGAGCTTGCAGTGAGCCAAGATCTCCACTGCACTCCAGCCTGGGAGACAAAGCGAGACTCCATCTCAAAAAAAAAAAAAAAAAAAAAAAGAAACCCTGGCTAAGCCACTTACTATGCAGGTGACTTTGGCAAGTCACTCATTTCTAAAACACAGTTTTTCATTTATCAAGTGGGGGTTATGACACCTATCTCATATTAAAGTTGTAGTTAAGATTAAATGAAGTAATGTACATGCAATACTTTGATAGTACTGCCTAGTATCAAGTAGATGTTCGATAAAAAGTTTTTATTACTGTTTTTAAGCACTGATTGTTACCAAACTATTGGTGCTTTCATAAATAGCTTTTATAAACGCTTATTGGAATAGCATTTTTTTCCATTTATGTATACTTTCACTTCAATGTAAATTGGGGTCCTGCTATGTATTCAGCATCAGGATTCAAGGAATAATAGTATGTAGCCCTTGTTCCAAAGGAGTATAGAAGATAAATAATTCCACCTTTACTTTTACTGCATTCACTTGTTTAAATATTGTATGTGCATTTTTAATGGCATTTGTAACCTTTAACTCTACTGGGAAAGAATATAAGCATGCTGCCCATAAGAATTATATTTCTTACTATAGTATTCTGTAGTATGTTTTCATCACGTTTCTTCCATAAATGACAGTAGTTTTGGAACCTTATAAACCTGAAATATTCTATTCAATGTGTCATGCCAAAACGTATAGTCCCCTCTCTCAAGAAACAGGAAGGGAAGAACTTAGAAGAATATGCAAATTTAAATAGTGAGTTTATGACGTTAATTCAACGAACAGGAAAAAAGCACAATTAGTTCTACACAAATAATTAGTAAGAATCTCACATGAGTTTGGCCAGTTGCAAAGTTGCAAAGCCAGTTAGGCATATGTGACTTTTCACATATTGCTTAACTGGAGCAGGGAGCGCTCTGGTTCACACCTGTGGTGCATTGGCCTGATTCCGTAAGACACTTATTGTCTGTTCTGTGCCAGGCACTGGCTCAGCTCTGGAAATACAAGGTGACTAAAACAAAACCTTCATTCTTCAAGGAACGTAAAATCCCAAATCCAATGGGAATGTGCCTGATAATTTATGTTTGAGAAATTGCTTCCAGCCTGTCCTCACTGCTCACATGGCGAGGTGTGCACGTTCGGCATGTGGGTATCTCGTGAGTGTTATCTAGTCTATTTGGGCTGCCGTAAGAAATTACCATAGTCTGAGGAGCTTATAAACAACAGAAATTTATTTCTCATAGTTCTGGGAAGTCCAATATCACGGTACCAGTGGTGTCTGGTAAGAGTCTGCTTCCTCATAGATGGTGTCTTCTAGTTTTGTCCTCACATGATGGAAGGGGCAAAGGACCTCCAAAGAAACACATACATGTAATATGCTTTGTATACATGTAAAATATATGTAAATGTGAGAAGAGAGAGATCGATAAGATTTTTGTCTCTTCCAGTGGAAAATTCCTAGGAAATTAACAGTGCTGATCATTTATAAAAAATGATTATAAAACCACAGTATACCCCACCCTCCTTTTTAATGAAGTTTTATGTAAGACATTATTTTAAGTATCTGTTTCCAACTCTCTCTCTGAGTACAGTTTTATTTAATTTATTCTGTGATTGGAGTTCTATGATGATACAGAATCCTTGTAGCGTTCTCTATCTCTATTATTGTATCTCTTTCAATTTATAAGGGTGGCTTCGGGGCCTCCAGAAAATATAAACATGAATGAGACTATCTCAGACTACATTAGGCCAACATAAATGATGACTCACCACGAGTAACTCAGTTGAGATGGTTATTAACGATTTCTATTTTTGTGGAAGGAATATGGTTAGCATGCAAGAGCTCTTTATACATCATTAGCGAATTTAATTTTTGTAATAATCTTTGACATATTTTTCAATTTTAAGAAAGCACATGAGAGTCATGTTCATTTACTCCTGAAAATGCAGCCTTTTTCACTCTGATTACATTCATTACTGGGATTTTTGTGAATGTGTTTATTGATACTCTCTCAAGCTTGAGGCTGAAGTGAGAATTAATTTTTGATTTTTATATAAATGATGAGGGATTTTAGCTGGGATGTTTGAGGCTAACATTGTTGCTCCTCTGTTCAAGATTATACTGTGGGATGAAAGCCAAGGGCAATTTTTTAAAAAAAGCCTCAGGAGTGTATTACTGCCCTACAGTTGCTTTAAAGATGAATAAAATTTTTTGACAAACTATGTGATTTTAGGTAATGATTATTAATCATTAAGAAACAATGCTTCTTCTAGTATAGAGTAAAAACCATCTAAGCTTGGGTTTTATATTGTTCTTATTTTGTAGTTTCTCCCAAGTACTATAATTATTCTAGGTGGCTATACAAATTGAATTTAGAAGGGGTCCCTACTAATTAAACAAACCATTGCTACATTACCTAAAATTCTAAATCAGTTGCTCACTGACCTCTAAATATAAGAAGTCTTGGCCGGGCACAGTGGCTCATGCCTGTAATCCCGGCACTTTGGGAGGCCAAGGCGGGCAGATCACGAAGTCAGGAGTTTGAGACTAGCCTGGCCAATATGGTAAAACCCCATCTCTACTAAAAATACAAAAATTAGCAGGGCATGCTGGCACATGCCTGTAGTCCCAGCTGCTCAGGAGGCTAAGGCAGGAGAATCGCTTGAACCTGGGAGGCAGATGTTGCAGTGAGCCGAGATCGCACCACTGCACTCCAGCCTGGGAGACAAGAGCAAAACTCCGTCTCAAAAAAAAAAAAAGTTTCACATTTAACACATGATCTGTTCTTGATTTATATCAGTATTGATTATTCCTAGCTAATTTGATATTCGAGGCCAAGAAGATGCATCAGATTTATTCTGGGACTTCGTTAATCTTGACAAATCACTACCTTACCCCATACATTTTGACTCCTTAGACAAAAATTTTAACGAAGTTCAGATTTAGAAGTCATTTTATGTAGATATTACTGGAAAATATAGATACATTTGTTAGATAAATCTCAATTTAAGTTAAGAAAAACTTAAAACATTTTGCTCTCTGTAGCAATTTATATTCCCAGCAGGGGTTTAGCCTTAAGTAGACAGACATACCAATCTGTGAAACTAGAAGGGACTATACCTTACTGCCTGTAAATTTCTTCAGTGTTAAAAAAAAGATAGTTGAAGCTTTCTATCTTCATTTTCCACACTTAAAGTGGCTTATGAAATCTATTAATTTTATATTTAACTATGTCATATTTGTGTGTGGAACATTGCTTTTAGAGACAATTATTAAAAGAAATCTAGATGGCTGGGTACGGTGGCTCACGCCTGTAGTCCCAGCACTTTGAGAGGCCGAGGCTGGTGGATTGCTTGAGGTCAGGAGTTTGAGACAGCCTGTCCAACATGGTGAAAACCCGTCTCTACTAAAAATACAAAAAATAGCTGGGTGTGGTGGCGGGTACCTATAATCCCAGCTACTCAGGAGGCTGAGGCAGGAGAATCGCTTGAACCTGGGAGGCAGAGGCTGCAGTGAGCCAAGATTGTGCCATTGCACTCCAGCCAGGGTGACAAGAGTGAAACTCCGTCTAAAAAAAAAAAAAAGAAAAGAAATCAAGATATAAAAGGAAGTAAATGATGATAAAGCAAGATAAGAGAAAGCAGCAGACTGGATTCTGATTTAACTCAGCAAACAGTGTAAGTACTAAAAGACAAAGAATAAGATTTGATGGTTGTCATCAACCAAATTTCTATTTATTATAATAAAAATTTGAAAAAATTATTAACACTGAATTTACTGAGATTTATTATGTGAGGGACATTTTAATGCATTTCATTGTTCTTTTACATGCACTATCTCATGTAATCCTCATAGCAACCCTAATAGGTAGGCAGGCTTAGGTAAAAATAATCTTGAGTCACATTTTGTAAGTAGTATAACAGAGGTATGTCTAAAACACTTTACTCTTTTTTTTTTTTTTTTGAGAAGGAGTCTCACTCTGTCACCCAGGCTGGAGTGCAGTGGCATGATCTCGGCTCACTGCAACATCCGCCTCCTGGGTTCAAGCAATTCTCCTGCCTCGGCCTCTCGAGTAGCTGCAATTACAAGTGCCTGCCACCACGCCCAGCTAATTTTAAAAATATTTTTAGTAGAGACGGGGTTTTACCATGTTGGCCAGGCTTGTCTGGAACTCCTGGCCTCAAGTAATCCACCTGCCTCCCTCCCAAAGTGCTGGGATTACAGGTGTGAGCCACCATGCCCAGCTACTTGACAGTTTTTGAGTTAAAAAAAAAAAAAGCTAGTTAAAAGCCTTCTTCCAATAATCTGACATGCTGATGTTTTTTTCTTATATACAAAATGTTCACAAATATTGACCCACTTCTCTAATTTCTGTTTTATTGATCAAGTTGTCTATTTCTGAATCAATGTCATGTTTTCTTAATTCTTACATCTTTGTAATATATTTTGGTATCTGGTAGGGTACAATTCCAGGCTTTGTCTATTCCTGATCATTTACTCTTCTGTATGAATTTCAGAATTATCTCATCAAGTTCCATGGAAACATTCTACTTGGCTTTTGATTAAGATTATGTTGAATTTTCCCAGCTACTCGGGAGGCTGAGGTAGGAGAATGATGTGAACCCGGGAGGTGGAGCTTGCAGTGAGCCGAGATTGCACCACCGCACTCCAGCCTGGGTAAAAGAGCAAGACTCCATCTCAAAAAAAAAAAAAAAAAAAAAAAGATTGTGTTGAATTTATAGGTTAAATCAAGATCATTGTGTTGTTTATACCATCAACATTTCCTCTCCATGTACATGGTATACCTTCATTTATTCATATATTCTTGTGTGTCCTTCACTCAACAAATATTTTTAAGTATATACTATTTTAGAGTACTGTTCTAGGTGTTGGGGATACATCATTGTTTAAATGCCCCTACTCTTAAGTAGTAGTTTGTATTTCAGTGAGGGAAGAGAGAAAATAGATAAATAAGAAACAAATATATAATATGTTCCATTATGATACAATAAAGTAGGGTATAGGATGACAGAACAACAGAGGGGTGTGTGTATGTGTGTGTGTGTGTGTGTGTGGTGTATGCACACACATACCCTGTTTGATTAGCGGAGTCTTCTCTGATAAAGTAACATTTGAATCAGGGTAAAAAGTGAGCCATGTGAACATCTTGAGAAAAAGCTGCTTTCCAGAGGGAATACCGGTGCAAAACTGTGAGCTGAGAAGCTGCCTGATGTGCTCAAAGAACAGTACAGAGCCCAGCATGGTTAGAGTCGTGAGAGAGAGAGAGAAACATTTTGTAGTTGTCGCCATAAAGATCTTGAATATTCCTTGTTAGATTTATTCCCAGGTATTTTACAGCCTGTGCTCTGAATGTCTGTTTTATGTTCTTTCTAAAACTACCTTTTCAATTTGTTATTGCTGCTGTGTAGGAGAATTACTGATTCTTGTATGTTGATTTTATGTCCTGTTACATAACTTAGTGCTAGTATTTTAACAGTTGATTCTATTTGTTTTTTTAAATTAAGTGAAAATCTTGCATAATGACTATTTGTCTCCATCCTAGACTGTTTTATTAATATTTTTTTCCTTGTCTTGTTACATTTCTAGGACACCCCATAAAATATGTACTAGTATCTATGAAAATGAGCATCTGTTTTCCTTTCTCTAATTTTAATGAAATGCTTCCAATTTCATAATAAGCATGGTTTGCTATTTCTTTAATAAAACAGGCAATTTTTCTTCTATTTATAATTTGTAAGGTTTTTAAAAATGAAAGTTTTTAGCATCTCTTAAGCTTGTGTGTGTGTGTGTGTGTGTGTGTGTGTGTGTGTAACATGTTAATGTAGTGAATTGCCTTGATATCTTTCTTACCTGGAACTGTTTTTCAATTCTTGGTCACATACTGATTCAAAAAATATCAAGTGCCTACAGGAACTGGTACCATTCTAAGCACTTGAGTTATGTTAGTGAACAAAACACTGAAAAATTCCCGGCATAATGAAGCTGATATGCTAATGATGGAAAGCAAAAAAAAAAAAAAAAAAACTAACACATATAATAAATGAAATATTGTATTTTTAGTTAGAAGAGATAAGTACAATGGCAAGCGGAAGGAGCAAAGCATATAAGGAGCAGAGTGTGTTTGGAGGGTTTGTACTCTGAGTTAGATGGGCTGACATTGTGTGGTTCTAAGCATAGGTATGGCATCACCTGCCTGTGTCTCTGTGAGCTCACTCTGGACAAATAGACTGTGTGGTGTTGTGGGTGGTGGATGAGCAAAGGAAGCAAATGGAGACATATAAAGAGCTTATTATAGGAATATAGGAGGGAGGTGATTGAGACTGACCTGGTGGATTGCAGTGGGGGTGAAGAACATCCACTTCTATTTTGAAATAGAGGTAACTGGATATTTTCTGACCAATTGCATATAAGGTGTGAGAGGAAGAGAGAGAGAGGTTGAGGTTTTTGGCCTGAGCAACCTGATCATGATGTTTCTTTTAATAAAAAGCTAGATTTGATTTGCTAATAATTTATTTAGGACTTTTACAATTTTGCTCATAATTAAAATTGTGTGAGAACTTTCTGTTCTTCCATATCCCTTGTCTGTTTCTATTAGCCTTTAAAATACGTAGCATAGTGTTTTGTATGTTTGAGAGTAGCTTGGCTACAATTAGTTTTCTTTTACTTAAAACTTTGGTTGAGTTTGCTCAAGGAGTCATTTGGACCTGGTTAGGTAGTAGGTCGATGAGTCAGCATCCCCCAGACCACCCCCAAGTTTGGTGATTTGCTAGAAGGAGTCACAGGACTCCATATTGTGATACTCATGACTAAGATTTATTACAGCAAAAAAAAAAAAAAAATACAAAGCAAAATCAACAAAGGGCAAAGGCACATGGGGCAAAGTCTGGAGGATACTGGGCACAAGCTTCCAAAAATTCTTTCACAGTGAAGTCACACAGGACAAGCCTGATTCCTCCAGCTACAGCTGGACACATGTGAAGTGTTGTTTGCCGGGAGGGCTCCAGTCTTTGCCTCTGGCTGTTCGCAGCTTTATGTCCCTTCTTTGTTTAGGTGCTGTCTCCTATCTTTCAAGGATTCCTAACAGTTTCCCTGAATTTGAGGTTTACTGAGGATTCTTCCTCTAGGTTTCAACAAGCTGTTTTGTAATTTTTAGGAATTTGGGGTGGGAAGGACAGATCATAGCATGTTCTAAGGCTACCGTCTTGGCCAGGGAGGCTCTTTTTGTGTTACTGAGTAGGCGGGTGAACAGGAAGCAGGAATGTGTTTGAAAGTCACATGTATCTGTCTGTCATATCTGTGCTCATCTCTGCTCCCCTGACAACTAACAAACCCGTTGACTTCATTGTGTTTCAGATTCCTAACCTGTAAAATGGAGATCATTGTAGTCCTGTGAAGATGAAATGAGTTCAAGAATGACAGCCTCCTGTTTACTACATATTGATGCTTAATAAACTTTTTTTCCCCCTTTTTGAGTCAAATAAAATGAAATATACTGTTATACAAACTGAGCTGAAAACATATAGAATCCATTACCCACAAAAGTTTGTGTAGTATGTGTACATAATTATGTTTGAAAATCATTTAATTAAGGTCTTTGTGGATGGATTCATAATGGAGAGTCAAGGAGACACTTGGGATGCTTGGGAACGTATCTTTAATATTTTGAAGATGTCATTGTGGTAGAAGATGACCTTCATCTTGCACAATGCCCTCATGTGACTAACAGCAGGAGAACATTGACTATTGGTTGATCCACTAAGTTCTTCATTATGCTGTTATGCAGGGCGGGGGCCAGAGGAAGTTGCACAGGCTACTCTGCTTTGTGCTTGTCACTTGCCGCTCCAGCCAGGCCCCATGAGCTTGAGAACTACTTCCTGTTTTATAGAAAGGCCATGAGTGCGTAGGGAATGACAAAAAGGAATGACTAGGTATGGCAATCCTACTTGCTTTTAGTTTCTTATACTTGTTACTCAGACTCCTTGTCTAGGCAGTTGACCCTCAATTTCCAGACCCTGCAGGCATTTGTGGATTGCAGTGAGTGCTTGGCTTCCTGTCCTGGATACTGATCTCCCTGGGTTTCAGGACTCTTGTTATATACTAACCTTGGCAGTTGCCCTTTCCTTCCAGACTTGCATGAAGTTGTCAATGAGACCATCATGTGGGAGAGAATAAAAATGCATGATAAACTAGGAAATAGTCAGTGTGGCACTGTGAAGACAAATCATGGCAGACTTATCTCATTTCTTCTCTGATAGAGTGACAGGCATCATAAACAAGGGAGAGTAATAGGCTAGATCTATCTTGCTTCCCTGTAATCACTCCTGAAACACTCAAGGTATGACTGGGTCATATTTTATATTTCCATATAGATGAGAAACAGGATCTTTGTCATAGGGTCTGATTGATCTGTCTAGTTTCTCTGAGATTCCACATCCAAGCCAACATCCTGGATAAGTTGCACTAACAAAAAATCAGAGCAGCAGAATTTAATAAAGAATTAAGGAGAGAAGACTGTCTAGAAAGACAGTGAGACACATCCTACATGTGGAAAGTATAGTCAGAATTCAGGAAGGGATTGGGATTGTAAAGTTAAGAAAATGGATTAGGGTTGAAAATGCAAGCTGAATCTTTACAAAGAATTCAGGAAGAATTGAGATAGTGCTATACGTTGTTCATTGCAGGATACATTTTTTATTTTGCTTTGGAGACACCCTAGGTAAGGTACTTGAGAACACTTTGGGGTCAGTTGGATTCTGATTCCTTCTCAAGTACAGTAAACTCTCTTTACAGATATATACATTTCTTGCTGATGAGGAAAGTGGAATGAGAAAGAATATGGATGTCACCATAAAATGAGACAAGAAAAAAAAGTCTTGTTATTTTTTAAAAACTCTCCTAATTTGTATTCTATTGATGGTGAGTAAACAATATAACCCTTATATGTGAAGAGTAGTCTATTCATTTCTCTTTATGAATTTAACAATATCAATTAGAAAGCCAAAGGGGAAAAGCCCATCTATATTCTATTTGTTGTTCAACAGAGAGATAAATGAGTTGTACATTTTTAGTATCCGACCTTTTTTTTGAAGGAAGATAGATTATTCTCATTCTTAATGGAAACCTGTGAATAGTGTTGATCCAAGTGAAATATAGATTTGTGTAAAAGAGAAAAAAGGGATTTTGTTACAGAATGAGCTTCTGTGTTTCCTTTACATCTCGGCTCAATCACTATTTCATTAGAGAAGCCTTCTCTGACTTCCCAGACAAGGTCAGCTCAACCTTTTCTATATTCTCACAGCACCAAGTATGTGCATGTCTGTCTGTGTGTGATTACACACACAGACATACATATGTTATATTTGTGATTGTTTTATGTGATATTCCCCTTTAGATAGACTGTAAGCTCCACCGAACACAGGAAATGCACATGTTTTGGCTCATCTTTCCTAACCAAAGCCTAGCATGGTGTCTAACACCTAATACACTCTCAATAAATGAATGAGCCAATAAACAGTGAACGTGGTCTAGATATTAAAATGCTGAGAAAACCCTATGCAGTTGAATAGAACTATACTCATTGCTCATGAAAGGAGATTTTACTTAAAAGTTTTACGTTAGATGTGCTACCTTTTTGAGTAAGGGAGGTGAATTTTCAAACCTATGGGAGAGTTAGGGTGGGGAGTAGGAGACAGCACTGCCACATTCTGGGTGGGTGAGAGCTGGATGTGAAGTGGGCCTGGTGCCAGTCTCAGTCTTGACCTAATTTTGATAACCGTTACTGAACACGTTGCTCTTTTATCATGGCATTGAAAGCCTATCTAAAAGCACTCTGTGGGACCTTTAGATATAGCAAGTGAAAGGGATTAAAGCCCTGAGAACTAGACATTGTTGGCTCGCCCTGAAAGGCTGGCTTCAGTAACACTGCTTCCCTATTCTCCACTGACAACTGGTTCACTGAGCAGGAAGTTGGGATTAATTTACTGGAGAGCAGGGAAGGTGACAGGATTTTCACAGCAATTGAACACGTTTAGCAGAGAAATGTTCTAACCATTGGTGACTTCATGATTTCCTCTTTCTTGGGAAAGTCCGAGACTCTTACCTAACATTTGTCATCCTTCTCCCCTGCCCCCCGCAATGAAGGAGAATGATAGAAAGTAGATCTTAGCAAAAAAAGGAAAAAATAAGAACAAATCCAAACTTTCATCTTATAGTTACTATGGAATTAAGTCCAAAAATGATGCTGGCTTTCATGGCAAACATGTATACTTCTCTCCTTCCATAGCCTCAGTTTCTGTGTCTTATTATTGTTTATATTCATTAATAATGTTTGGTAATAGGGTTATTATGCAAATGTTACCAGGTGTTTTTATTTGAAGCTGAAACAAAAGAGGTTTAATTGTGTTCTGAAGGATCTAATGAACTGGGGAGGCTTTGAGTTTTGAAGATAGGACAAAAAAAGAAGATGGGGCTACTTGTTTGGTGAGGTAGATTTTCTTTTCTTAGCCTACTAAGGGTATAATGCCATTAGAACCTGAAGCTTGGCTTGGTGACTTTTCAAAGTCTCTACCAGCTCTTTGATTCTGTGGGCAATACCAAAGAAATACACTGATACTCAAAAATGCATCTAGATCCATGGTGGGGTATATTTTGAATTTTATAAATGAGTGTCCTTTATTTTGTAATCTCTGAGGTTAGTTCCATTTGCTTCTAAACTTCCTTTGATCTAAAAAGCAAAGCTTGAACATGTGACCCAGCTATTAACATTGGTGGTAGGGTTTAGAGAAGTCAGACATAATTTCAGATGCAGGATATCCATTTGGCTTGTCACGGGGGAAAATGAATTGAGAAGTACACCCCAAGTCACAATTCAGGCCTTTTTATTTGATCAAAGTCCAGCCTTGTAGTCATCTTTAGCAGCCACTGAAGCCTCAGTGTAGCATTTGTGAAAAATATAAAACATGATAAATATGTCTAAAAGAAAATGTTTTTTCTAACTTTGGTGAAGTCTTACTTTCTGTGACATGTATGTGTGTGTGTGTGTGTGTGGGTGTGTATGTGTGTGTGTGTTGAGTATTGGTGGTGGGGGACCCAAGACATCTCCACATCATCAGAAAGGGTGTGGTTTACAAGGAAACCATTGAGGACCATAGGGGAAGAGGTAGGGGAATGTGTATTTGGGATTTTGCTGAAGATGTGAGGAACTTTTTGGTTGAATAGGAAAAATCAAATGTAACACCCACTCTAGTTAATAAGTCTGACTCTAACTAGGTTCATCTGCTTTTTCTTCTGTCATAGTAGCATACAAATGAGGTAGTATGGCTGAATTCAGTATGGAGACCCTTCACTTGTATAACATAATAGATTTATGCCAGTGAAGGAAAAATAGGTACAGTGACTAAGAGAAAATAGACTGGTAATTTCATTTTCAATTCATAAATAATTCACTTAAACTAAAATTATTTATAGGCCAATGTGGAAACAATTACTTTTTGACTTACTTGCATTCTTAATGAAGATGATGTGAGTATTTGAGTGGCTTGCATTTGTGACAAATGCATCAGGTATAGTCTTGGAATATTTTTGTAGAAATGCCATAATTTCTGACGTATTGGAAAATCACACTCTTAATTGAACCAAAGATGTTTTAGTTTCTTAAGAAATATGTAAAAATGATATTTTTCATTTAAGAAAATAGCGTGTGACCTCCTCACTATTTTCTGAAAAATAAAAAAAAGATTTATAATATAATAAAATTATAATATTAGATCTACCTTTTAGTATTAAAACTGTAATAGCATCAGTAATCATACATTCTGTGTAACTTTGATAGCCCCACAAATGGAGACAATTATTCTTTCATCTATATCTGTTCATTATTTTTCTCTTTAGATATCTCCTTGGGCCATATGAATGATGCAGTCTAGCTTCATCTTTGTCAGTATAGAATAGGTTTTTTTAAACATTTGTTTATTATTGTGCTTTGACACATTCCCTGCTACTTCTAGATTCTATTTTCTGAGCACCCAATGACTGTCAGCATCCTACATGGGCTAAGAGAATGCGACAACTGAAGAGGACCTTACATATTATCTGACCAAATGCTTATGAAACCAAAGCTTAGATGTACAAAGTCATACAACTTCTTCTATATTTACTTTAACTGTCCTCCTAGTTCTCATATTTTTTTCCAATTTGAGAATAGTATGTCTTCCTTGTTTCAAAATGGACAGTCGCTGTACTGGGTCTTGTGCCTACCCTTTCTTGGAGAAACCTAATTTCCATAATGAACATTTGACATATTTTCACCCTGAGATTTTTAGCATAATACAAATGAGGAATGAACTGAGATTTGGTAGTACAAGGGTGTGTGTGTGGGTAGTGGTGAAGGTTGTGGTTTGAGAAGTCCATCTTTTATGGAGTGAGGAGAAGGAAGATAGGCCTATTTTTTCATTTGGCAAACATTTGCTGAAGGGCTACTGTATTGTACTCCTACACACAACCATTTATTATTCCCAAATAATAGGCTTGGTGGTGTTTCAGTTTTCAAATTTTTAAATAATTTGTGAAAAATCACATAGTTGTCATACATTTATTCATAACTGTCTTATGAAATAGATATTATCGCAGACCTGGTGGCTCACGCCTGTAATCCCAGCACTTTGGGAGGCGAGGTGGGTGGATCACGAGTCCAGGAGTTTGAGACCAGCCTGGCCAACATGGTGAAACCCTGTCTCTACTAAAAATACAAAAAATTAGCCGGGGGTGGTGGCGCCGCCTGTAGTCCCAGCTACTCGGGAGGCTGAGGTGGGAGAATCGCTTGAACCCTGGAGGTAGAGGTTGCAGTGAGCTGAGATCGTGCCGTTGCACTCCAGCCCGCATGACAGAGTGAGACTCTTGTCTTGAGAAAAAAAAAAAAGAAATAGATATTATTATCCACACTTTTTTCAGATAAAACTGATACAAAGAAAAATTAAGTGATTTGCCTAAATTCCTATCGCTAACTGGAGGTAGAGCTAGGATTTAAACCAGCTTTTTCTGACTAAAAAATTGTGCTCTTACAAAATATACTATATTGCCTGTATTAGACTCAACCTATGCTGGTGTTAGAGACATGATTAAGTCATAGTGTCCAAGCATTATTTTATATAAAAGAAAGAAAAACTACTATTATAATCACTTCCCATAATGTCTACTTTTTAATTTGTATTTATTGGACAATTTAAATCCCTACCTTTCACCAACATAGAAAAATTAATTCAAGATGGATTAAAGATTTCAATGTAAGAGCTCAAACTATAAGAATCCTAGAAAAAAAAAAAAACTAGGAAACACCATTCTAGTCATCAGCCTTGGAAAAGAATTTATGAGTAAGTCCTCAAAAGAAACTGAAGAAAAATCAAAAATTGACACATGGGAACTATTGAAACTAAACAGGTTATGCATAGCAAAAGAAAACATCAACTGAGTAAAGTGGCAGCCTACATAATGGGAGAAAATATTTGCAAACTACAATGACAAATGTCTAATATCCAGAATCTGTAAGAAACTTAAAAAATTGAACAAGGAAAAAAAACCCCATTAAAATGGGCTAAGGACATGAACAGATACTTCTTAAATGAAGACATAACAGCAGACAACAAACATGAAAACATGTGCCACACCTCTGATCATCAGAGAAATGCAAATCAAAACCACAGTGATACACCATCTCACACCAGTCAGAATTACTATTACTAAAAAGTAAAAATAGATGCTGGTGAGGTTGCAGAGAAAAGGGAATGCATATACATTGTTGATTGGAATGTAAATTAGTTTGGCCATTGTGGAAAGCAGTGTAACAATTTCTCAAAGAGCTTAAAACAGAAGTGCCATTTGACCCAGCAATCCCATTACTGGGTATATTTTCAAAAGAAATCCAATCATTCTACCAAAAAGACACATGTACTCACATGTTCTTCACAGCACTATTCACAATAGCAAAGACATTGGATCAGCCTAGGTGCCCATCAGTGGCAGACTGGATAAAGAAAATGTGGTACATATCTACCATGGAATACTACACAGCCATAAAAAAGAATGAGATTATATTCTTTCCAGCAACATGGATGCAGCTGGAACCCATTATCCTAAGTGAATTAACCCAGGAACAGAAAACTAAATACTGCAGGCTTCCACTTTTAAGTGGGAGCTAAACATTGGATACTCATGGACATAAATATGGCAGTAATAGAAACTGGGTTCTACTAGCTTGGGGAGGGAGGGAGGGGGGCAAGGGTTGGAAAACTATTGTGTACTATCCTCAGTATCTGGGTGATGGAATCAGTCATACCCTACACCTCAGTATCACCCAATATACCTAGGTAAGAAACCTGAACATGTACCCTCTGAATCTAAAGTTGAAAAAAACCCAAAAATAAATAAAAAACATTTTAAAATCAAATAAAACTTTTGGGAATGAAAAAAGTGATGGAGGCCGGGCACAGTGGCTCATGCCTGTAATCCCAGCTACTTAGGAGGCTGAGGCAGGAGAAGTGCTTGAACCGGGGAGGCGGAGGTTGTAGTGAGCCGAGATCACACCACTGCACTCCAGCCTGGGCGACAGAGCAAGACTCTGTCTCAAAAAAAAAAAAAAAAAAAAAATGATAGGAAGCATTTCATGTATACTGTGTATACTGTCCTGTAAAGCAACTTTTTAAGTCTTTTGTTCATTTTTATTGGGTTGTCTCTTTAATTGATTCATAAGAGCTCTTTCTATATTCTGTACATATTCTTTGTTGGGTATATATGTTGCAAATATCTTCTCCCTGTGTGTCACATGTGTTTTCATTATCTTATGGGATTTTTTTTTCAAAAACTTTTAGTTTTGTTGACCCTCCTCATCATATCTTTGCTTTCTTCTTCATTAAAATTTTCTCTTATCTTACTGATTTCCTTCATTAAATTTCTTTTCATTTTTTAGAAAACTTTTTCATTTGGATGCAGAGCTCATTTATTTTCAAGCTTTGATTTCTTTACTGTAAATATCCACTACTTACTCTAACTTAGCTTTACCACCAAATTTAACATGTGGTACCATAATCATCTTCTATAAGATACGGCATTATTTTATGTAAAAGAGAAAAGCTGCTATTATAATCACTTCCCATAATGTCTACTTTTTTATTTCTATTTATTGGAAGATTTAAAAAATTTGTTGAAAGATATAATTTTGCCATATATTGTTCTTGTGCATACACATAAAAGTATATATATAAATAAATTGCTTAAGCTATTCATTGGTTAAGCTATTTATTAAACTTCCCCACATACAAATTCCAACTCTTCTGAATTTCTTCACATTATATAATTCTTATATTATCCATTACATAATCAAGAGCATTTCCTATAGAGTGCTTTACTATTTTCCCTGGGATTTTCTTCCTAATTGTTGACAATTATTCAGTGAGTTTTGTTGCTGGTACTTTCTTGATCTTATTAGAAATATGCTACTGGATTTTTTTGGTCAACAAACAGGATTTATATTTCTTTCTCAGATGGTCCTACATGTTTGCAGACTGAAACATGGAGAATGCTATTGCCTTGTCACTCCACTGGGAATAACAATTGCTTATATGCAGATCATGGCAATTATGTCATCTGGCCAACAATAATTAGAAGTCATTGTTGATTACAAGATAGAGTTTGATTTCAGAGATATTAAAATATGAAAAAATATGTGCCTTAGGTTAGGCTTTTAGACACAAGGTACTGTTCCAAGAATTAAAAATTTTTTTAATTCAATTTTTTTTACTGTATAGATTTATGGGGTAAAAAGTCATGTTTTGATAGAAGTGTATACATTATGGAATGAATAAATCAAGCCATTTAACATATCTGTCACCTTATAGATTTATTTATTTTTTGGCGAGAACATTTACAATCTACTCTCCTAGCAATTTTCAAGTATACAGTACATGATTTGTTTTCCTATTTTGATGTCTTCTTTCTTCGTTGACCCATACATAGGTTATTGGAAAGCTTATTTTAACATTACTATACACGTGAGTTTTTGGATTGTTTTACTTTTGCTATTAATTTTTAAATTAATTTTTTAAATCAGAAAATAAGTTCTGTATTATATAAATGTTTTTGAAATTTTCAAGACTTGCTTTATGACCATGATGTGGTGATGTGCTTTTTGTTAATATTCCTGAATGCTTTAGAAGAATGAAATTTTTGTGGGTTGTGAATTGTGCTGTCCAAATCTGTGATTATTTAGAAATACTGTTTGGTAAATCACTTTTTAAAAGAAATGTGTTAAAATCTCCAATTACTTTTGTGAATTTTTCAAAATCTCCCTTTACAGTGGCAATTTATATTTTATATATTTGAGGCTACGTTACAAGGTGCATACCAATTTAAAATTATGTCTCCCTGGGGAATTGAAATTTTGATGGATTTCTAATTATCATCTACCAACTATTAACCATTAATAATTATAAGTAATTACATGTAACTATTCTGCATATAATTTCTATTATGTAGCAATAATTTATGATACCTCCATCCATTATTTTTACATTATTGTATCTCTAGCAATATTTGCATTTATGTCTAGCAATGACTTGTAGATTAAGGAACATTTTGTCTGCTATTAATACCAGATTTATTTTGCTTAGTATTTCTCTGCATGTCATTTTTAGACATTAACTTCCAATGTTCTTATACTCTTTCGAATCTCTTGTAAACAGTACATACTTACATTTTTTAAAAAAAACACTTTGACAATTTTTGTTGTAACCTGTTTTTAGTCTATTTACATTAGTTTGAATTGCAAATACATTTAAATTCATGTCTGTAATCTTACTTTGTGCTTTCTGTTTTCCTTTAGAATGACTTTTTTCTCGTTTACTATTTTGGGAGTTAAAATCTCCAAGTCTATTATTTCAGTGATTTCTTTAGATATCTTAATGTGTATGCTTAACATAGTCCACTGTTAATGAGTGTCTTTACCTTCTTCCAGTGTGATGCAAAGGCTTTAAAGGAAAATCTATTCATTCTCTTCTGAACTTTTATGCCATTGTTCACTTCTGTTCTTTTAGCCCTTTCTATTTAGTTTTAACTCCAGAAATTAGACATCATAGTTATTATTTTTTCTCTTACTTTCTAAAATATCTTAGAATTTAACAATTTATTACTTTATATTTTTCAACCTGTGTTCCTAACATATTCTAAGATCCTTAAGACTAAGTATCTGGTCTTATTTATTTTTCATTGGTCCCCAGTGCCCGGGCAATGCCATATACTTAGCAGGTGCTTAATAAATACTTGCTGGCTCATTGACTCAGCATCCAATTATACTCATGAGTTTTCATTAAATGAGAAATTTTCACATCCAAATTAAAACATTTAAGTTTTTTTTCTTCTGTGGTTGGTATTGGTTTGCCATGCTCCATTTCCGTGGGACTGATTTAACGGAAGTTTCAATTACCACCCCTCTCCCTCAATTTGTTGTGGGAAGTGGTGGGTGGAAAGAGAGATAACAAGAAACAAAGAGGGAACACAAAAATACCACTGTATTTTGTAACTATGTGAAAAATGGTGAAACTAAAATAGTTTCATTTTTCATTTGATTTTTTTTAACCTAACTGTGTTCTTCCTTTTTCACTTATTGACATCTATTAGTTCTCATAATATTCCTGTGCTGTAGAAGAGGCAGTAATACATTTTATTCTTGGGCCTTCTTCTGGGTCAAACAGGGCCATGGTAGAGCTAAGACAAAGTTCAATTCTCCTTTCTCTTTATCCATGCAGTTTTTTTCCCCCATATTCCAGCATATTCCAGGTAAAAAGCTTCTTTCTTCTGTATGGGTTGAGCACTCTTGTTAAGTTTTCAGTCTTCTCTTTGTTACTTGGTTCATCTAGAAAAACATTTCTTTCCCACTAATAAAAATACTTTTCTTGCCTTACAATACCTGACCTAAGAATAGCTTAAAAATAAACCTGAATTTCCCTTAAGATAATGTAATAAGGGGACACCAGATCAGACATCTGTTACTCATTACTTATAATCCGTGGCTAAAAGTCATGCTAATAAGGAGTTATTGCTATTTATTTCTCAGAGTGCTTGCTCAAGAGACTCATGCATTGTCTTTAGTCATTTTCACTTTGCTTGTGATGTCAGTAAAGCATTAGCAAAATTGGAAACACTGGCTATTAATGGGGAGGAGGGGACTCCCACCATAACACAATTTGGTGATCAAAATGTGTCGGTTCTAGCCACTGCTCACAGTGACCATGAGTTACATTTTTCAGTTGCTGAAGAGCAATTTGGAATTCTTAGCTTCGTATAATTGTTTTGTTTTAAAGAGAGGCAGGCTGCTTGTTATGTATATTCCTCAGATGTGGCTGTGGTGATATTACTTATTTATGTGCCCCTCAACTAACAATGGGGTTTTGTATGTCCCTATAATGCCATTGTTAAGTTTAAAATATTGTAAGTTGAAAATGCATTTAATGCTAGCAATACAGTATTGTACATACACAATCTTTAACAATGTCTAAATATTCCGTTGAGATTATTTATTGTATTAAGTTGTATATAGTTACTGGGACTGAAAAGACTCAACAGAGGGCTACCTGTGACCTCACGAAGGTCTTTGTTTCTGAAAAATCTTTAAATTCTGATCAGGGTACCTATAAAGAAAAAAAAGCAATTTACTTCATACTCCATATGTCAGATAGCAATTTATTGTGTGAGTTCTGTTGATGGATGGACAACATGTGCTATGTTGATTGTAAAACTGAACTGTGAATCTACCTTAGGAAGAATTTTGAAAACATACAGATTAATCTATTTTTCCTTTTCCTTTAAGGATACTCCTCATGGTAAGAGGAAGGTGAAAGGGAGGCTCCTTCACAATTTCAAATATTTGTTGGCAATGTGAAATGAAGAATTGAAGTAGCTATACCAATAGTAGGCCTCCATCTTGTACTCCTTCCCCAATCCTAAAGCATTTTCATCTCAGTTATCTGCAAGTTGCTGAAAAAAGTGAATTGAACTGTTTCAGTGTGTTAACATGTAGGTCCTTATGCAGCCAAACAGAATGGAAGTCTGGTTGATTCATAGGCTTAGCTGTAGGTGGCCTATTGACATTTCAAATAGAAAGAAGGATTTGCTTGGAGCTATTGATGACTATTGCTGCTGCTCTTTTCCTTTTAGACTATGAATGTTACCATCAGGGAAAGTAATTTTTCTTGGGACTGTTGCCGTAGGTTCCCTGTTTCTGGACATATATATGGACTATTGGGTTGAAAACACAGTAGAAATTTTCATCATTTTTGCCTACTGGGAAAGCTTATGATGTGAAAACAATTTCTTTCTTCTATTCCCCCACCCTTAATTATTATTTTTCCCTACTGTCAGGGTAACTTAAATTTTTACCTAAATGAAATTAGGGGTATATCTGCTTCAGGAGTTCGTAGAAGGCAGAATTCAAAGTAGACTAGGCTATCCATGTGTGCTACATAGAGGTGGTCGTAAGTAATGCTGATGAACCTTTACAAAATATCTCTTTGGAGTCTAAGTTCTATCACTAGATTTTTTAATGAGAAAAAGACATCAGTCTTTGGTTTTTGTTAACTTTCAATGTCTTCTTGTCATCTCTCTGAACTGAGAAGACTATAACTATAGGTATGGCTTATGGTGCATATTTATTTGTTTTTTACTCCCATACTGACTCAGGAAATGTTTTGCTTCATTAAACTCATGATGCTGACATTGGGAAGCCAAGGTGGGTGGATCACCTGAGGTCAGGAGTTTGAGACCAGCCTGGCCAACATAGTGAAACCCTGTCTCTACTAAAGAAAATACAAAATTAGCTGGGTGTGGTGGCGCATACCTGTAATCCCAGCTACTCGGGAGGCTGAGGCAGGAGAATCGCTTGAATTTGTGAGGCAGAGGTTGCAGTGAACTGAGATTATGCCATTGCACTCCAGCCTGGGCAACAAGAGCAAAACTTTGTCTCAAAAAAAAAAAGTCATGATGCTGAATGAATTATTATTGACTAATAGGTTTCTTAATCTGTACTGATACCAGAAGGGTTAAATTTGTGGGGTACTAAGTCATCAGAATCTTTCTATAATTTCCTAGGTGCATAAAAAAATTAACAAAGAATACTTAATTGTAATATGCTAAAATATCTCAAAAATAGATGTAGGAAAGAACCTTGCCATCTCACATATGCAAAGCTTAAAGGCTTATTAAGAGTTAATTGAGCACATGGAAATTATATATTATTTGTAATTTTATTAGCTGAGTCTAAAACCAAAGAAGGGCTAAATGTCAACTCTCCTTTCATTATTAAGTTCAGTGTTATGAATTTAAGGTCTTTGGCTCTGTTTCTGAGTTACCATTAGAATAGATTATAGGGTTCGTTATCTATAGATTCCCAGCTATAGAACAGAGGGGAATGTATTCATTTAGAGTTTTAGAAATGAAATTAAGAAGAGTTGTCTTTTGAAATATCTGAAAAGTTTATTGAGCTTTGGTGAGTTTAATTTCAGTGCATTTAATGAAAGTCAAAGGTGGATTCATTTAGTTAGGGCCATCAGATGGAGCCAACTGTTCTGTGCAAAGAGAAAGTAAGACTGGAAAAATGACATACAATTAACCTTTTGCTTGTAATTCAGCAAATGGTCAGGCAAAAGCTATATAGAAATGGTTGGATGTTAATATAGTAGAAATTACTGACAACCGACCTCAGCTTCCAGGTTGTTCTAGGGGGTGTTGTTTGAATATGTAGTTTGAATATGGTGATGTAAGTAAAGATATAGTAATTATCTGGAATAAGAAACCTGGATTAATTCATTGGTGCTGCTATTTGAGATGGAGGGAATCTACATGAGGTAGATAAACACATACACACTTACAAACGTACAAGAGCAAAATAAAACACTTAAATTGCTTGATTGATGACAGTTTTTATTATTTACTAGTCTGAATTCTTCTCTTTGCACTCCTACACTTTCTAGTCCGTAGGAGTATAGATCTCTCCTCTTTAATACTTAGATTCAGTGTACATGTGTGTATGTTTTGTGATGTGATGTCTTAAAATAACCAGCACAAATGTATCTCAGAGATATTATAGGTTCAATTCTAGGCCACCTCAGTGAAGTGAATATTGTAATATAATAAGTCTCTCACAATTTTTTGTTTTCCCAGTACATATAAAAGTTATGTTTATATGATACTGCAGTCTATTAAATATGGAATACTATTATGTCTAAAAAACAGTGTTCATACCTTAATTTAAAATGCTTTCTTGCTAAAACATGCGAAAAATCATCTGAGTCTTCAGTGAGTCATAATCTTTTTGCAGGTGGAAGATCTTGCCTCAACGTACGTAGATAGCTGCTGACTGATGGGTAGTCATTGCTGAAGGTTAAGGTGGCTGTGGCAATTTCTTAAAATAAAATAAAATAAGTTTGCATGCAGTCTTCACAAAAGATTTCTCTATAGCATGCAATGTTGTTTGATTTTACCCACAATAGAACTTCTTTCAAAACTAGAGTCATTTCTTTCAAATCCTGCTGCTGCTTGATCAACTAAGTTTATGTACTGTTCTTTTTTTTTTTTTTTTTTTGAGATGGAGTCTCGCTCTGTTGCCTAGGCTGAAGTGCAATGGCATGATCTCGGCTCACTGCAGCCTCCCAAGTTCAAGCAATTCTCTTGCCTTAGCCTCCCAAGTAGCTGGGATTACAGGCACATGCCACCATGCCCAGCTAATTTTTGTATTTTTAGTAGAGGCGGGATTTCACCATGTTGGACAGACTGGTCACGAACTCCTGACCTCAAGTGATCCACCTGCTTTGGCCTCCCAAAGTGCTGGGATTACAGGCTTGAGCCACCATGCCCGGCCATTTATGTACTATTCTAAATCTTATGTTATCATTTGAAAAATGTTCATAGTGTCTTCACCAGGAGTAGATTCCATCTCAAGGAACCACTTTCTTCACTCATCCGTAAGAAGCAACTCCTTGTTAGTTAGTTTTATAGTGAATTCACTGCAGAATTAAAATGCTCCAGTTCTAATTCTAGTTCTGTTGGTATCCCCACCACATCTGCAGTTACTCCCTCCACTGAAATCTTGAACCCCTCAAAGTCATCCCTGAGGGTCACAATCAGCTTCTTCCAGACTCAATGTAGATATTTTGGCCTCCTCACATGAATCGTGATGTTCTGAATGGCCTCTAGAATGGTGAATTCTTTCTAGAAGGTTTTCAATTTTCTTTGCCCAGATCTATCAGGGGAATCACTGTCTACACCAGCTATAGCCTTATGAAATATATTATCTTAAATAATAAGGCTTGAAAGTCAAAATTACTCCTTGATCCATGGGCTGCAGAATGGATGTTCTGTTAGCAGGTATGAAAACAATATTCATCTTCTCGTATATCTCTGTGTCAGCTCTTAGGTGACCAGGTGCATTGTCAGAGAGAAGCACCCTTTTGAAAAAAAAAATTTTGTGGGGGGTATACCAGGTCTCAACAATAGGCTTAAAATATCCAGTGAATCATGCTTTAAACATATGTGTTGTCATTCAAGCTTTGTTGTCCCATTTATAGGGCACAGGTAGAGTAGATTTCGCATAATTTTTAAGACCTTTGGGTTTTTGCAATGGTGAGTGAGCTCTGGCTTCAAGATAAAGTCACTGGCTGCATTAACTCCTGACAAGAGAGGGTTTGAGGTTTTGAAGCCAGACATGACTTCTCTGTAGCTATGAAAGTCCTAGATAGTATCTTCTTCCAAAAGAGGGCCATTTCATTTACATTGAAAATTTGTTGTTTAGTGTAGCCATTTTTACCAGGCATCTTGGCCAGATGATCTGAATAACTTGCTGAAGCTTCTACATCAGCACTTGCTTCACCTTGCACTTTTATGTTATGGAAATGGCTTCTTTATTTAAACCTCTGAACCAGTCTCTGGTAGCTTCCAACTTCTGCAGCTTTCTTACCTCTTTCAGGCTTCATACAACTGGGGAGAGTTAGCGCCTTGCTCTGGCTTAGTCTTTGGCTTAAGTCAATGTTGTGGCTGTTTGATTTTCTATCCAGATCATTTAAACTTTCTTTATAGCAGCAATAAAGCTGTTTCTTTTTCACATTATATGTGTGTTTAGAGGAGGAACACTTTTAACAAGTTCTTCAAGAACTTTTCCTTTGCATTCACAGCTTGGCTTACTGTTTGTTGCAAGAAGCCTAGTTTTTGGACTCTTTCAGCTTTTGGCATACCTTCCTCACTAAGCTTAATTATTTCTAGCTTTTGATTTAAAATGAGAGATATGGGACTCTTCCTTTCACTGCAACACTTAGAGACCATTGTAGAGTGATTAACTGGCCTAATTTCAATATTGTTGTGTCTCAGGGAACAGGGAGGCCCAAGTAGGGGAAGAAAGACAGGGAAATGGCCGGCTGACGGAGCATTCAAAACACACAACATTTATTAAGTTCACTGCCTTACATTGGCCAAGTTTGTGATATCCCTAAACAATCACAATAATATCCAAGATGACCAATCATAGATCACCATAAAAATATGATAATGATGAAAACGTTTGAAATATTGTGAGAATTACCAAAATGTGACACAGAGACACAAAATGAGCACATACTGTTGGAAAAATGACTTCAATAGACTTGCTTGATGCAGAGCTGCCACAACCTTTAATTTGCAAAACCACAGTATTTGTGAAGCACAATAAAATGAGGTATGCCTATATAGGGTTATAGGATTAGGGGCATGATGTTTAGTTTCAAGTCTTTTTTTTTAACTTTTAGGTTTGGGGGTCCATGTGAATGTTTGTTATATAGGTAAACTCATGTCATGGGGGTTTGTTGTACCAATTATTTTATCACCTAGGAATGAAGCCCAGTACCAGTAGTTATCTTTTATGCTCCTCTCCCTCCTCCCACTTCCACCCTCAAGTAGACCCCAGTGTCTGTTGTTTCCTTCTTTGTGTTCATAAGTTCTCATCATTTAGCTCCTACTTAGAAGTGAGAACATGCAGTGTTTGGTTATCTGTTCCTATGTTAGTTTGCTGAGGATAATAGCCTCTAGGTCCATCCATATTCCTGCAAAAGACATGATCTCATTGTTTTTTATGGCTGAATAATATTCCATGGTGTAGATGTACTACATTTTCTTTATTCAGTCTGTCATTCATGGGCATTTAGGTTGATTCCATGTCTTTGCTATTGTGAACAGTGCTGCAGTGAACAGTTGTGTGCATGTGTATTTATGGTAGAATGATTTATAATCCTCTGGGTATATACCTAGTAGTGGGATTGCTGGTTTGAATGGCAGTTCTACTTTTAGCTCTTTGAGGAATCGCCACACTGCTTTCCACAATAGTTGAACTAATTCACACTCCCACCAACAGTGTATAAGTGTTCCCTTTTCTCTGCAGCCTCACCAGCATTTGTTATTTTTTGACTTTTTAATAATAGCTATTCTGACTTTTTAATAATAGCTATTCAGAGATGTATCTCACTGTGATTTTGATTTGCATTTCTCTAATGATCAGTGATACTGAGTTTTTTTGCATATGCTTGTTGGCCGCATGTATCTCTTCTTTTGAAAAGTGTCTGTTTATGTCCTTTGCCCACTTTTTAATGGGGTTGTTTTTCTCTTGTAAATTTAAGTTCCGTATAGATGATGGATATTAGACCTTTGCCAGATACATAGTTTGCAAATATTTTCTCCCATTCTGTAGGCTGTCTGTTTACTCTGTTGATAGTTTCTTTTGCTATGCAGAAGCTCTTTAGTTTAATTAGATCCCATTTGTCAATTTTTGCTATTGGTGTGATTGCTTTTGGTGTCTTTGTCATGAAATCTTTGCCTGTTCCTATGTCCAGGATGGTATTGCCTAGATTGTCTTCCAGGGTTTTTATAGTTTTGGGTCTTACATTTACATCTTTAATCCATCTTGAGTTGATTTTTGTATATGGTGTAAGAAAGGGTCCAGTTTCAGTCTTCCGCATATGGCTAGCCAGTTTTCCCAGCACCATTTATTGAATAGGGAGTCTTTTCCCTATTGCTTGTTTTTGTCAGCTTTGCCGAAGATGGGTTATATTAATTTGATGACTGGTTGAATCAGGACATCTTTATGAACTTCTTCTTCTAATTTTTCTACTTAGTTTTCTAATGCCTTTTTAAACAATCATCTTTAATACCCATGGATAATTAGCTTCTCTCCTATGTAATTATACATTCAATTGAAATGCAATAGTACTATGCAGGATAATTTATTATCATACAGAATTGTTATTGTGCAGAATATGGCACTTAATGAGCCAAGTTTTTTCTCACATCCAAACATTATAGGTACTGAAATAGTCTGAATGTCAGAGTCTGGAATCTGCCCTGGCTGCTCGTCTTATGGAGATTCTACTCTCTTAGGAATCAGAGAGGCAGAGGAATGGGAACAGGGCCAGCATCTAAGACTCCAGGCCAGCTCTGTCAGTTAATGTGCTCATCGGCTGCTCTCTCGACTACTGCATCATCATCCCCCAATATCTCTGCCTCTTAGTTGTTGACTTTTCCCTTGCTTCCTGCCATGTGGCTTTGTCATGCATGACATTCTTCTCCTCTGCAATTGAGTTTTTTTTGGTACAGTCTCTGCTTTTACTGGCTTGGCCCCCATGTGATACTCTGCTGGGATGTAAGCTCTGTGAGGGGGAGGTTTTCATTCCTTTTGTTCAATTCTGTGCCCTCAGTGCCTAGAACAGTGTGTCTGGCAGGTAGCTGACTCTCAATCAATAAATATTTGTTGAGTAAAATCCTTGCACTTTTGTCTATATCTTTTTTTTTAACTCTCACTTTTGCATTTCCATGAGTAGCCTTTGTCATCAGGTACATAACTTCTATCACCTAGGGTATGGTATAGGAAATTTAGACAAAATCTCCTCCTTCTCGGAGCTCATGCACATCCAGCCACTTCTAGCCCATGAGTGTCCACTGCAAGGACGTTACTGTTGTAGGGTGTTATCACCCATTAGAATATGTTGCAGCTGGCACTTAAGGATAAATTTAACTCCAAGTGACTTTTGCCTGTCCCAAATTAGATATTCTTGTGGCTAAGAAATTCTTAGGTTTTATCGGAGAGCAACTTCAGTAAATGCTTAGATAAGTGAACTTATTTCTCTAATTCTCTAATTGGGTTGGGGTCAGTGACCTTTTCTGTGATATTAACAATTATTTTTAGGAAGAGGGATACAAGTCCAGATGAATTATGCAGATGTGTGACAGGCATTCTGCAATCCTAGGAAGTCTACAAATAATAATGATATTATTATGGTTTGGGTCAACATATGCACAGAAACTTGCTTTTTAATATCTGGTGACACTATTCCTGCCCCTGAGAATTAATCTAATACAGTTATCTGGGTGGAACCTTAAAATTCCATAAGACAGAGTCTTATAGGAATAAATGTAAAATTAGTTTCCAACTTAAAACCAAGAAATATAAAAATACGGATCTTATTGCTGAAAGGAACCTTGAGATCATCTGTTTCAGATGCCTGCCCACTGCCAGGTTAGGTGTAATTCAAATTTCACACAAATCATCTATCTGAGACTCAGAGGTTGAATGATTTTCCTGCCAAGGGTGATAAAACAAAGTTAAATTTCATCAATTGAATTACAGTACAAAAGAGAATATATGCTCTCATAATTTCTGTTTAAATTCTCCTTTCATAGTAACCTTTTACAACAATCTGCAACTTCATTAGCACATCTTCTTACAGTATGTACAGGACTTTCAGTCTGTATGGTTTCAGTTTGAATGGAATTAAAAGATAAAATTGAACTTCATTACCTTTCTTCAAAGCAGGAGGTTTATATTCTTGGTAAGACAAAGCACAACAAATCTAATAAAATAGGTTTTATTAGTAGGCTGTAAAAGTTACCTGCAGACCCTCAGAGTCTTGATTGGGAATTAGCATGCCAACATTTTTAAATCCCTCTTAGGAAAGTTTTGAATGCTCTTAGAAACACATGTGTTAGAATTAGTAAAAAGATTTATAAAGTGAGACAGCTGAAACTAAAACTAATCTCATTTATCCTTCTTGTTTTAAGGAGGAAGAACTGGACCCTAGTAGGTGATGAGGCTACATAGTTCATCACAGTTGAGAAAAAAAGTGATGAGGCTCCAAAAGTTTCATGTGAGACTACTCAATAGCAATGCTGACACTAGAACACCTTTTTTTTTTCTTATGCAGTAAGAAGCTTTAATAATAATTTCAGGGTATGGGCAAACAAGAGGTATGAGCAAAGCAGACAGTCTGGCACATCAAAGGCAGCTCCATGGGTCTTTTCTCCCCACCTCATAATGTATTCTCTGACCCAGAAGCTGGAACGCTATATTCTGACCCTGCCTCAAGGCTTTTTCCATTTTGATGAAGTGAGTCCCTCCCTTTAAGTCTTAAATCTTGTAAAATACCCAGTGTTACCTTATCTAGTGTGTTCAGTACTGTGGTTTAACTTCAAACCTATTTAGACACTTCTTTTGTTAAATATACACAAATGATTTTTGAAGCATCAATAAGAGGCAAATTTTTTCTTACTTTTTTCTTATACTTCTGGAAATATTCATCATATAGCCTTCAAATACTGACAATGAATTGCATGAGCTACATCGCTTTACATCTTAAGTCTTGGGCTGTCTTCATTTATCATTATAGTTTGCAGCATTACCAGGATATCTAACTAATGCAATTCTGCTCCTCCCTTAATCAAGAACTGATTTCGCTTGTATTATCCTTTCCTGCTATTGCCAAAAAGACCATACAAACTGAGTGGTATTGCTCTAAAGTCTACTTGAAGTCTAGGCTAGCAGGTGAAATTGAATAGACCTGTATTTTCTCAGATTTCTGCAGTGATAATAATAAAATAAACATCTCATTTTAGTAAGTAGCATAATAAGAGTTTAAGCAAAATTAGGAGCAAGGGGCTAATTATGTGTTTTCCCTTTACATGCTCCTTATGCCATTGTCAAAGATAGAGGATTAAGTAAACCAAATGTGGCATTTTGTTTGGCATTTTTTGATGTCTAGAAATATTTTAACACTCCTGAGAAGTATGACTTCCCTTGTCATCACGTTCACTACCGGTTCTATTCATATCTAAATATTCTATTATTAAATGATATCATCTAATAAAGTCTTAACTATTCTGGTATTAGTTCCTCCCTTTTTTTAATCAAGATACAGTAATTTGTATATTTTCAAAGTGCTTTATAAACCTCAAACTATACTGTACCATAGCCAAGTCTTTGAAAGGAAATGCACATCCAACTATGTGTGTATGTTAGAATAATGCCCATGTTGACAGGAACCATATTTTCCCTGAAAAGTATGATTGATGAAGTCAGTTTTCAGACAAAGAGCTCATGACCAATTTCTTTCAAGCTTCAAATCAAGCTTGACAACATGAAGAATTTCACATAGCATATGAGAAATATTCACTTTACCTTCTCAGCTGGTATCACAATCATTGTGGGCTTCCAGACACATGCACACCCCACTCCTGGTTCAAGCCGTAAGAAACTCTGTCATGCCAGAGTGTTAATGCAGTACAACCATTAAAGAGAACATATGGCTGGGTGTGCTCTTGAAAACATTCACCCTGCAGGATTCTGTTTACTGCTAGTTTTATGTGCAGACCACTAGTCCAATATAAAAATCAAAGCACAAATTTTCACGTGCTACACAGTATTGCAGTTTTTGGCCAAATTGCTTCGTGCTTGGCTGTTATCTTTTGGGTTGATGGGTTCCAGAGGAAGCCAGCTGTGCAATTAGAGATGTTTTGGCACATCTGTACCAAGTTGCAGCCTGAAGATGCTCAGAGAGTGATATTCTCGTGTGTGTGTGTGTGTGTGTGTGTGTCCTCTGCAGGTGCTAAGTTTTCAAGGAGAGAAGTGTTCAGCATGAACAAACATGACTAATGATTGTGAGAGGTTTATTTGCAAACAGACAGGTGTTGGCAACACAGAATGTAAAGCAGAAATTATTACATTAGGGAAGTGCTATGGGATTTGGGGCTATAAATATTTTCCTCACAGACCCAGGTCTTTTTTCTAACCTTTTTTTTTGAATTTCAACACTGTATTTATTTGTAAAACAATTAACACTGTATATTAAACTATCTCTCTTTAATGTTATATTTTAATTGTGCTTCTCCCCTCTACTACATAATGATACATAATGACTCTGAAACACAAAAGGATGTTTAGGTAGTGAAATCACCATCCCTTCAACACATTTTTCTTCTTACACTCATAATTGTTTAAAGAACTCATTTAATTAACTGCCTCTGCTAAACTTGAACTCCCTGAAGGCACTGGCTATGCCATTTCATCTTGTATTCCCACTGTCTGACACAGTGCGTGACACATAGGAAGTGTTTAGAAAACATATAATGAATAAACTGTGATGTTATTTTCACTGTTTGTTCAATATGTGTTTGTCCTGTAAATATTTAAAAGCTTTGTCATCAAGTATGGTATGTAGGATAATTCTCCATTAGCAAATACCTTGTCCAATCATGTAAATAAAGAACATGTTTTCCTGTAAGAATATTTTCAACTATAATTCTTCAATGATTATTTATGAGCCTGGTCAATAGAGAAAACTGATCATCTTAGTTATTATATGCTTACTGTGTTCTCAGGATAAGGGATATCATAATAATTTTAGTTAACATAATTGTCTTAGAGCTAAGAAGAACTTTAGATGTCACATCGCCCCAAGAGGAATAATTAAGGTACAGAAAGGTAAAAAGCTTGTCTAGTAACATTGGTAGGTTTTGGTTTTCAGTTGTGGGTTGCTTATTATGTTTTTAAAAAAAATTGGTGGGATTTCAAGAATCTTTTTTGAGCATTAAGGTCAAGCATAGAAATATCATAATTACTATCATTATTCAACTTACTCTTCAAGAATTTGTCTTTACTTTCATTAATTAAAGTGAAATACTTCTTTTATAGAGCACTGGGATTTGAGATCATTGTTGTTTTTGTACACTGGCATCCTATAAAGTTATACAACTAGTTCATAAATTGATTATGTGCTTTTGTTTGCTATGTTGTATTTGAAGCATTTAGTTTGTGTCTTATTCACTTTCATGTTGGAAGTGACGTAATTATATGTTACAGAATTCAAATGAAAATTTTCTCAACTTTGAATATGCACTAATTCAAACTTAAATGTTTTCATCTTTAATATTTTCCACTTTCTGATTTTATCATCTAACCTTTTATTCCTTTGTGGTTTGCATTTGCCTTCTTTTTTTAACAGCTGGCACATTTAAAAATGTCACCTATATACACATATCTCAAAGCTGTGTACATGGAAAGACCAGTTATTTTCTTTCTTTCTTTTTTTTTTTTCTTTTTTTGAGACAGAGTCTTGTTCTCTCGCCCAGGCTGGAGTGCAGTGGCGAGATCTCAGCTCACTGCAACCTCCGCCTCCTGGGTTCAAGTAATTCTCCTGCCTCAGCTTCTCAATTTGCTGAGATGACAGGCGCATACTGCCACACCTGGCTAATTTTTTGTATTTTAGTAGAGACAGGGTTTCACCGTGTTGCCCAGGGCTTGTCATGAACTCCTGAACCCAGGCAATCTGCCCACCTTGGCCTCCCAAAGTGCTGGGATTACAGGTGTAAACCACCGTGCCCAGCCGTTATTTCCATTTTTGAAAGTTAATTGTTGTAGTAATTTTCATTTCTAAGTCAATTGTTTGGAATGCAATTCACAGACTCAGAGAAATCCAATTTCAAATATGGTCTATATCCATACTGAGCGCTGTTAGTGTCATATTATAGGTACATTGTGGGTTAAATAGAATTTTTTGAGTTATTTTCAAGTTTTATTATAATTTCACTAAGAAAAATATTTTAAATTCTAACACAGAGCTTGACGAAAACATCCCCTTTCTGCAGTACTGGTGGTTCTCTAAGAGGCAAGAAGGGCTGTGGCTAACAGATTAAATACTTCTGGGACGATTTAATCCCAGAAGTTTATAAACTTGTTGTATCTCTGTGTCTGAATAAGAGAAGCAACTGGCTATGATTATATATCCAGATGTTGGGATATAGACTGGAGCAAAGTGAGATCAAATATGTAAATTGGGACAAAGGACCTTTGCCTCTGTGGCTGAAAGATTCGTAACTCACACTCCTCCAACTTTCCTCTTTGTACCTATTGTGAGCCACTTATTATTATTCATTATTATTATATTATTGTAATAGTATTATTATTGTTGTTGTACTACATATCTGTGGTGGAAAAAGGACAACAGTGTGTAACGTGAAAAGTAAAAGTCTCCCTCCACCCTCATTATCCCATCATTCTACTCCACAGAGGTAATTAGTACTGTTGGTAGATTCTTGTGTATTCTAACATAAATTTCCTGTATCTACAAATATATATTTCATTTAGGTGATATGAATTTCAATTTTTCTTTCTGTATATGCCATTTATAAGTCTAGTATTAATGAACACTAGATTGCCAGCATCCTGATTTTAAAGTGTCCTGGAATTTTGATCTTAATTTGAATTCCATGAGCAGCAGCAGAGTTACCCTTGTCCTGAGCCTAGAAGTCGTCCCTAGTTAATTGTAATCACCCTCCATAGAGAAAAGACTCTTTTTTTATTTCAAGTAAAATCATTGCATTTCCTAAGGGTAAGGGACTAACTCATTTACTAGCTTTCCAAACAGGGCTGCTAAATTTTTTAGATACATCCTAGGTAAATTGAATTCTCCTGAACTTGGGAATATATCCAATTCTTACTCAAAAAGTTGTCCTGATTGGATCAAATAGTTAAATGGACAATAAGGATGTGGGAAAAGAAAGATAACTCTGAAAGCAGGCATCTGCTATTTATCTCCCAGATTGATGAGTACAGACAGCTCTATTAGAAGAGTGAGTACTAATTAACTCATTAAACAGTTCCCACTGTGATTCCTCAATGTAATTTTAGGCTAATCTGATGTTTAGAGATTTTAAATCTAACTGTAGAAGCGTATCATTGCAAGCTATTGATAAAACTTTCAGAGATATTAGAAAAATTTCTTGGACCATAAAGTAGAAAGGAAGTAATATAAAGCTAAAGGCTCTTGTTGCATAGAAGGTACTTAAAAACTTTTTTAGCTTAGTTTTCTGAATGCTAAGTCAGATGACCAATATGAGCTTAAAACCCCATGTTAATAAGAGCTTTGATGGCTTGGGAACTTGCATCTGTGTCCAATTCTGAAGAGTTATGTTCCTCAATTAAAATCTACCCAAGAAGCATGTTCAGTATGTAATCTAATGATAAAACAAATTTAGTAAACTACATTAAAAAAGAAAGACAGTAAAACGAATGTTCCATACCCTGTTGTAAAGCGATGATTGTATGGATCAGCATGGTGGCCCTGTTTCTCCAGGGCACATATAACATGGATTAGAACCACAAAAGCATGTGGTCCTACTCCACAGTCTGCCATGCAAACCTCAGCATTGTGAAGACTGTCCAGTTATGAGTGTCACACAATAGGCATAAGTCTGGTTACTGAGTGTATAGCACATTGCTTGTGAGACTTGGCTAAAGTCCCACGGTTGTGCATGTCTGGGGGCATAGAAATTACAGCATGCAGCTCAATACTAGTTCTTTCAGTAGAGAGAATTCTTAGTTTCCTGAAAAAGATCTGTGGTCTTCTCAGATGATCAGGAGAAGAACGACATTGAAGGGTTTTCAGTTTTTTCTTTCTTTTTTATTTTTGAGACAGGTATCACTCTGTTACCCAGGCTAGAGTACAGTGGCCTGATCATAGCTCACTGCAGCCTTGAACATGTGGGCCCAAGCAATCTTCCAGCTTCAGCTTCCCAAGTAGCTGAGACTACTGGCACATACCACCATGCCCAGCTTTTTTTTTTTTTTTTTTTTTTTTTTTTTAAGAAATAGGGTTTTGCTATGTTAGCCCAGGCTGGTCTCAAACTCTGGGCCTCAGTGGATCCTTCCACCTCAGCCTCCCAAAGTGCTGGGATTACAGGCATTGAGCCACTGTGCCTGGCCTCAGTTTTTTCTTGAAGGCCCCACAAATATTGTTAAATGTTTAAAATAAGTTTTCTAAGAGTGATAGACATATAGTGGACCATCAAAGTTATTTTAGGAGACAGTATATTAATCTTTTCAGGAACTAGGGCTTTGAAGGTAGAGAGTCTGATGGTATAAGACTTTATCACTCACTAGCAGTGTGACTTTGAGAAATGATTTAATCTGAGTATTCTTTTTCGTCTGTGTCTGTGAAATATGAATACTTATATCAACCATGCAGAGTATTGTTGTGGTACAAAATACTTGTTAAATGGTACCCATGACTAGTAATGTGCATAGTGATAATGAATTGTTTTCCCTTTCTCATAGCGTGAAGGATTTCTACGAGAAATGAGACATTCTTATATAGGTAAACTCATGCCCTGGGGGTTTGCTGTATAGATTATTTCGTCACCCACATATTAAGCCAGGCACCTATTGGTTATTTCTCCTGATCCTCTCCCTTCTCCCACCCTCCGCCTTCTGGCAGGCCCCAGTGTGTGTTGTTCTGTTCTCATCATTTAGTTCCCACTTATCAGTTATGTATCAGGAAAAACAATTTTAAACAAAAACAGAAAAAATATAATGGCTTGAATAGGATAAAAGTTTCTTACTAAAAAAAAAAAGTGAGACATTCTTATAATGAGGGTTTATAAATGGTGAGATTTTCCATGAAAATCTTTAAACAAGTGATGTACATATAGTTTCTGTTTATGTACTTCAATATTGCTTATTTTAGAATCTAAGCTCTTGGGGGCTAAGCACTGTGTCAGGGTATCATTAACTACCTATAATGCCAAATATGAGTAGAAGAGTGTGGTCTGTTATGTGGCCTAAATGGTCCTTAATGCATAAGCATTTTATTGAAGGCTTAAAGATGTTTCCATACAATGTTGACACAACGGATTGAAGTGACCGATTGAGGTAAATCTGGCTCTTAGAAAATGGCTGTAGTTTTGTAGCATTCTTTTCTCCCTCTGTGTCAATGTAGAGAAGGACTGATCCATTTATCAGCGGCTGGCTGGCACTCTATGCGGGACCTTTGTTAGTTCCAAATTCTGTTTGGCAACAAACATCCAGGACTTATTTATTTTCATCTTCTAAAAATAAGTCTATGTTTCTGAGATCTTTTCAAATGAATAAATACTATACTAAATTTACAGTGATTGTTCATTATTCAACCAAAGAGAAAACAGTAAATATTGAGCATGGTGATTAATTTGCCACTAATCATGATAAAATTCTTCACAGTCCTCTCTTCTCTGCTCACCTACAGTCTACTTTTTCTTATTTCTTTCTCATGTCCCCAAGAACATCTACCCATCCTTATTTTAATATCATTCTAAACATGTATGATTATATGTAGTTTCCAGTTCCAGAAAACAGCTGATGCTCAATAATTGTTTTTTTGGCGAGGAGTCTCCTGGCTGCTGAGTGCCACAATATCCAGTGTGCTCAATGGCATCAAATAATTTCTCATTCCACCAGCATTTGAAAATCAATTCCTGGTTTTTACTCTTTTGCCTTGTGAAAGAAGTTTTAAAACTTAATGTTGGCTTTTCTTCTTTGAAAGACTAATACTTTTGAAGTCTTTTTCCTTTAAGTTTGAGAATTCACAGTGGTATATGGAGTTGAGCACATGAGTGTGCATGTGTAGTATGTGTTTTTAAAAAGAATAGGATTTATAGTGCTAATATATAATTGCACCACTAATGAACTGTCTTTTCTAGTGCCACTGTCTATTCCATAGAAAATACAATTACCTGTATAATGGTTGCTAATAAAGAAACTGTTGCAATGCCCTTGACTATGAATGCATAAGTAGGAATTGAAATAAAATGTTTAGTTTAGTGTCTCCCACATATAATCACCATCCAAAACTTCACTGAATGTAAATAATACATTTCTAATACAAAAAATTAAAAGTGTATTTTTTGAAGTATATATGTATTAAACACATTGCTTGGTATGCTTAATGAAATGTTCTTTAATAAAAATGTTCTTATGTAGCAGAAAGTAGATACAAAGTCCTGCTTTAATTCTGTAAATTTAAAAATTATGTAGACTGTGTTATGATTAGAAGACATGGATGATGTTTGCTTTTGTATAATGAGCAAATCATAATGCACAACTATAACAATAGACTCTGAAATTTACAAAGAAGAAACAAATTCTATGGAAAAAGATCAATACCTCTTATAATTAGGGAAGTACAAGTTAAAATTAAATTACAAATCAAATTGGCAATGGTACAGTGAATTTTAATGCCTGATATAGGTAAAGAGCAGAGTAAGATAACTGTATCATGCTACAGATATTAATTTAAAAATTGGCACAAGTTTTTTGGAGAGTATTCGGGAAGGTCCTTCAGGAGGCTTGAAATATGCCTAAATTACAAGATACGTGATTGTAGATTTACCTTTACACTGGAAATAACCTAAATGTTCAATAATAATGTGCAGTTTAAAGAAACCCCATTCATTTATTCATTCATTCAATAAATATTTTGTCTGTACTTAACATGTGGCAGATAATGTTGGAGTCTCTGGGGATATTGCTGGGAACAAATGATTTGTACATGATTACATAATTAGAGCATAATCACAGAGATTACATGTGACTGTTGGTCATATGGTTTAACTTTATAGGAGACTGCCCAACTAGTTTTGCAAAGTGATTGTACCAATTTGCATTCCTATCAGCAATGCATGAGAGTTCCAGTTGCTCTGTATTCTCTCCAACATATTCTACTATTAGTCTTTATCATTTTTACCGTTCTGATTGGTATGTAGTAGTATCTAAATGTGATTTTAGTTTCTATTAAACTGATTATTAATGATTTTAATAATTGTTTTTGTTTCTATTAGTCATTAGTATACTGTTTTAATAAAGTATGTTTTGGGCTGACTAGTATTCTAAAATTGAAGTCCTCGGTACCTCAGATTCCTACATCAAAGTTCCCAGTACCGCAAAATGCGACTGTATTTGGAGACAGCATCTTCAAAGAGATAATTAATTTAAAATGCAGTTATTAGGGTGGGTCCTAATCTAGTATGACTAGTATCCTTACAATAAGAGGAAATTTGAACACAGATATACACAGAGGAAAGACCATGTGAAGACATAGGGAGAAGACAGCCATCTATAGGCAAGGACAGAGGCCCCAGAAGAAACCAACCCTGCTGACATGTTAATCTTGAACTTTTAGCATCCAGCACTGTAAGTAAATGAATTATTGTTTAAGTTCCCCAGTCTGTAGTACTTTGTTACAGCAGCTCTAGAAAATGAATGCAAAGGACCTTCAAACTTTTTGCTCATTTTAAATTAGATTGCTGGTTTATTTATTGAGTTATAAGTATTCTTTATATATTTTATATATTTTCTCATACACCACATGTATTGTGAATATTTGCCCTCCTCGCCTCAGACTGTGGTGTGAATTTTTTTTCTAATGATATTTGGAAGTGGAGAAAGTTTAAATTGGCAAGAAGTCCAATTATCAATTTTAAAAAATATTTTGTGCTTATGATGTTCTTTAGAGAGAATTTTTACTCCAAAGTCAACAAGACTTTCTCCTATGTTTTCTTTTAGAAATTTCTAGCTTTAGTTTTACCTTCAGGTCTTTGATCTGTTTCAAAATTTTACATATAATGCGAAGTAAGAATCAGGATTCTTTTTGTTTTATGTGGAGATTCTGTTGTTCTACCTCCATTTATTGTGGACTACTGTCTTTTCTCTATTTAATTATTCATACTTCAGCAAAATCAATTGGCCAAACAGGTGTGCTTCTATTTCTGGACTCTATTCTGTTTCACTGATTACATATTGACCCTTATGGCAATACCATGTTGTCTTGATAAAGCTCACTATATAGTATGTGAGGTTTTGTGTATTTTATTGTCCAGGATTTATATATATTCGGTTAAATTTATCCTTACATTTTTCCGCTACTTGATTTTTTTTAAATGTCAGTTTTTCTAACTTTTCAACTATTTGTTGGTAGTACATAGAAATAAAACTGGGTTTTTGTCTGTTCTTTTTGTGTCTTTCTACATGACTATCTTCACTTTTATTGTTCATATTGCTTTTGATAGATTTCTTAAAGATTTTCTATTTGTGCAATCATATCCTTTCCATGTAAACTATACTTCACCTTTCTAATTGGTGTGTCTTATTTCTTTTTCCTGCATTATTGCACTGGATAAAATTTCAACAAAATATATAATAGAAGTGGTGAGAGTGAGTATGCATTATTTACTTTGAATCTTAGGGTAACATCTTAAGTCTTTCACTATTAAGTATGTTATCAACTATTAGTTTCTCATAGATTCCCTTTATCACTCTGAAGATACTTCCATCAATATCTAGTCTTCAACACTTTTTTTTTTCAGACAGAGTCTCACTCTGTTACCCAGTCTGGAGTGCAGTGGCACCATCTCGGCTCACTGCAACCTCCGCCTCCCAGGTTCAAGCAATTCTCCTGCCTCAGCCTCCTAAGTAGCTGGGATTACAGGCACATGCCACCATGCCTGGCTAATTTTTGTATTTTTAGTAGAGATGGGGTTTCACTATCTTGGCCAGGCTGTTCTCAAACTTGTGACCTCATGATTTTCCCGCCTCGGCCTCCCAAAGTGCTGGGATACAGGCACGAGCCATAGCACCAGGCCAACATTTCTTAAAGGAAGGCAATAAAACCTAATCAACAATGTAACATTGACAATTTCTAACACCAGGCTGGTCTTAATCTCCTGACCTCGTGATCCACCTGCCTCGGCCTCCCAAAGTGCTAGGATTACAGGCGTGAGCCACCGCGCCTGGCCACATGCATGTACCTTTATAATAGAATGATTTATATTTCTTTGGGTGTATACCCAGGAATGGGATTGATGGGTCACATGGTATTTCTAGATCTTTGAGGAACCGCCACTGTCTTCCACAATGGTTGAACTAATTTATATTCCCACCAACAGTGTAAAAGTGTTCCTATTTCTCCTCGCCAGCATCTGTTGTTTCTTGACTTTTTAATAATCACCATTCTGACTGGTGTGAGATGGTATCTCATTGTGGTTTTGACTTGCATTTCTTTAATGATCAGTGATGGTGAGCTTTTTTACATGTGTTCGTTAGCTGCATAAATGTCTTCTTTTGAGGAGTGTCTTTTTGTTTCCTTTGCCCACTTTTTTATGTCGTTATTTTTTTCTTGTAAATTTGTTTAAGTTCTTGTCAATATTATGAGCCATTTTTAAGAAACACATGTTTATACACAAGATGCTACATTCCTTCTATTATGAGTTTCCTTGTGAAGTTAAAATCTTCTGTAGTAGTAAACAGATATGCAAAGTGTCCCGCAAAAACCTCACTTCTTTGGGAATGAAAGTCCAGGAGGTAAACTTTAGTCCATGTTCAGTTCTTTCTTCTGTGGGAGGATATGTTTACTTGTTTTAAATATAAATTATTTTTATCATTAGCCTCAGGAGTTTCAGGTCTCCTGCATGCTTAAGAGTTAGTGAGTATTGAGACCCCAAAAATATGATGTCATGTTGCAAGCCTGGGATCATAATTAAAAATAGCAAAACTAGACCCAGATCAGTCCTTGGAGCATGGACCATCAATTGAGCCATGCATTCACAGACATCACTTTGTGTCTGTCAGCAGCAGACTGGTGACAGTCACCCCTCAAGGCTTGTAGATTCTAAAGGCTGTTATCATTTCTTGTTGTTTCTAGACCACTTTGTTCCTTTCATTGGGGGGACAAATATTGAGGAGGATTTTTGGGCATGTATAATAAACAGATAGGGAATTGTATTATTTTCTTCTATAAATCTTTTCAGGTAAGTAAAAAAAAAATTATTCATTTCTTAAATGCCTTCAAACGCTATATAATTCAAAGCATTAGATAATTTACAATTATACTTCCTATATGTAACGTCTGTGATCTAGCCAGTAGGATAACTCGTTTTTATTCAGTGCTCAAGTGGGTATAATATATTGACACATGCTTGAATCTGATTTATATATTGTTCTTGTTTTCAGATAAATGATATGAATTTGTCTGCCTAATACCTGAAGCAATTACAAAAATCACTTCTTTCACTAAAGAGCCACATTCTAGACCTATGCACTGGTAACAATATAAACAGCTGTCCTTCATGTATCCTCTATTTTTAAATTATCATTATTTTGAAACTGTCATTCCTTTTTTTAATAGCTTAAAACAAATTAATTTTTACACTTGAGGGTATATAACATGCCAAATTAGAAATTTACATTTTACTATTTTCTTTCTCTTCCTTCTCTTCTTTTTTCTTTTTTTTTTTTTTTTTTTTTTGAGTCAGAGTCTCGTTCTGTCGCCCAGGCTGGGGTGCAGTGGCATGATCTTTGTATCACTGCAAGCTCCGCCTCCTGGGTTCACACCATTCTCCTGCCTCAGCCTCCTGAGTAGCTGCGACTACAGGCGCCTGCCACCATGCCTGGCTAATTTTTTGTATTTCCAGTAGAGACGGGGTTTCACTGTGTTAGCTAGGATGGTCTCAATCTCTTGACCTTGTGATCCGCCCACCTTGGCCTCCCAAAGTGCTGGGATTACAGGCGGGAACCTTCTCTTCTTTTTTCTGTCATTTCCGCTGCCATCTCACCATACTCCAAGGTCCTCATCTATTTGTCACTACCTCTGTCAGTTAGTAGAAGGCAAGTTCTTAGAACTTTTCTATATGTCAACATCACAAATTTCTATTCATTCAGTGCCCTTACACAGTGTACACTGAGCTAAGAGTAGGATTTTTTTTTTTTTTAAGATGGAGTCTCGCTCTGTTGCCCAGGCTGGAGTGTGGTGGCATGGTATCTACTCACTGCAACCTCCGCCTCCCAGGTTCAAGCGATTCTCCTGCCTCAACCTCTCAAGTAACTGGGACTACAGGCACATGCCACCACGCCCAGCTAATTTTTTTTGGTCTTTTTAGTAGAGATGAGGTTTCATCGTGTTAGCTAGAATGGTCTTGATCTCCTGACCTTGTGATCCGCACGCCTCAGCCTCCCAAAGTCCTGGAATTACAGGCAAGAGTAGGAATTTAAAGATAAATTGTATCTTCCTTCATTTCTTTTATTATTTGGCATAGATATTTCAATGTAATACTTTAATTCTTGCTCCTTAACATTTGCCAGAACCATCTTTAGGGAAAATGTTGAATTAGGTATCATAGGGTTTTTTTTTTTTTAATAATACAATAGAGTGATTAAAACCACCAGCACTGGGCATGGACTGAGACTATTTGTTCATGTCTGTGTTATCTGTGCATCTGACACGTAGTAGAAACCAAATGAATATTTGTAGAATCAATGAATGAATGACCAGGAAATGAAATTGTGAAAGAATCAAAGAAGATTTTTTTTCTTTTCAATAAGCTGGAAGAAGCTTTTATATGCTTAACTGCTAATTAGAAAGTTCCCATTGAAGGGAGAAATTTACTATTCAAAAGGGAGAAGGGTGAGAGAGATGATAACAGGATTTCTTAGAAAAAGGAATTAATGGGATCAGAGCATTGGATTCACTGACCTTAGGGATGCCACTGAACACAAACAATGACTCAGTCTGAGATTTTCATGCAAATTACCTATTCTTCCTGATTCTGATTAGTCTCCTTCTGAGATATGTAGGCAGAGCCACCCTAAACCAATCCTTGCCTACCACACTGCTTGTACAGCCCATCTCTTAAACACTGATGCACATGGAAGCATATATGTCCTTCCACATCCTTTGCTTATATCCTTGTCCCCCTCTTCTCACATATCATAACAAGCTATAATGCACATTTTCTTGCCTAATGCTTAGGGCTTTCTATTCATTTCAATTCCTCATTCCCCAGAATCAACACAGCTAATGTGTGGTGGTGTCAGAACTAAAGCCTAAATTTCCAACCCAACTCTATTGTTTAGACATATCTCTAAATGAAACTGTAAATGAGACATTTCCTTGTTTTCCACAAGGAGAGATTTATTATCTCATATTAATGGAGAAGTAATTGAACTGTCTTTCAATTGATATAGCTTAATACAAATTTTAGCTGTCATGATGTTGGAGCGACACCAAACAACTTTAGCAAATACTTCGAAATTGCTTCTCTGGGAAGCTTTTCTTAAACCCCAGGAGGATTGGGTACGGTGCCCCTCCAGTGAGTTCGTCTTATAGCACCCTATGTAGCGTTTGTGACACTGAACAGAAATTGTTTAACTGGCTACTATTAACTACAGTTTCCCTGGGGATAGATGTGATCTTTTATACCATTGTATTTTAGCATCTCACAAAGGGTCTGATACACAGATGATAATCAATATTGAATAATACCCAATAAGCCAATCAAAAAATCTGAAGGCAAGAGCTTGACATGTCTGACTTTTCATTTTCTTCACAAGTGGACGTTCAATCACAGTGAAAACAGTTTTCACTGATATGTTATATAAACAGAGAGAGCCTATTTTAAGATCTTATGGCTAATGGGAACAATTTTAAAGTGTTTATTGAGAGGCAGTTTTAGACAATGATTCAAAACACAGGATTTGGGGTCAGAATACCTGTGCTGGAATCTTGACTTCATAACTTACTGGCGGTTTGACCTTGAACAAGCAACCTATCCTCTCTGCCTTTAGTTTCATCATCTCTAAAATAGAAATGATAATAGATCTATGCCAGAGAGTTTTTTTTAAGGTTAAGTGAGTTTATAAAAGTTATATATAATAATGACTGTACATGTATTATTATTAAATTGTGGGCATAATAAGAATATTTTCTAAAATACTTTGTATTAAAACTATGCCTTATATTTTCCGGTGGTTAAAGGTTTCCATGCATTATCCTATAAAAGATACTCACTGCCTTGCTTTTATTTTACATCTGAAGGCTAGAAAAATAACTAGATTTATAAATAGAATAAAACTTAGACTTTTTTAAGTTAAAAATTTATTACCTATTTTTATGTGTGTGATCTACCACTACTCAGAGGATTTCACTTTCTCTCTGTGCCATGCCATTAGGACATGACTACTTTGGACACATAAGCTTCTAATCAAATGATTCATTACTACTCACATTTAAATATGAGAACTTGATTCTTCAGATGAAGAAGTCACAATGTTTATATATATAGCAGGTAAAATATCCATTTTTAGGAGAAATTCTTTACATGTGATTGCTCCAAGCAGCCAAAAAAATTACCATCACTTTATGAAATGCATGAGAATATTTACAGAAGTGTTTCCATGTATGTGTGTCAAAGAAACCAATGGAGGCTAATTTATACGTAACTTGTCCTAAGCAGATGTGACACTGAGTATTTGATTAATTGGCCAAAATGCTAAACTTGTTGGGAGACTTATAAAGAAAAGAACTCTACTTACATCCTGAATTTCAGCTACAGAAGATCTCTTTTGCAGTGGCTGTAGCATACACTCAAAGTAGCCATGGACATAGAAACTATAGATGTATTCAGTTGGTGCAAAAGTAATCATGGTTTTGCCATTAAAAGTAATGACATTATGTTTAAATCTTTTTTATTTATTTATTATTATTATTATATATTAGGTTTTAGGGTACATGTGCGCAATGTGCAGGTTAGTTACATATGTATACATGTGCCATGCTGGTGTGCTGCACCCACTAACTCGTCATCTAGCATTAAGTATATCTCCCATTGCTATCCCTCCCCCCCCCCACCCCAGTTTAAATCTTTAATCAATCTTGAGTTAATTTTTGTATAAGATGTAAGGAAGGGGTCCAGTTTCAGTTTTCTGCATATGGGTAGCCAGTTTTCCCAACACCATTGGTTAAATAGGGAATCCTTTCCCCATTGCTTGTTTTTGTCAGGTTTGTCAAAGATCAGATGGTTGTAGATGTGTGGCATTATTTCTGAGGCCTCTGTTCTGTTCTGCTGGTCTATATATCTGTTATGGTACCAGTACCATGCTGTTTTGGTTACTGTAGCCTTGTAGTATGGTTTGAAGTCAGATAGTGTGATGCCTCCAAGACCTAAAACCATAAAAACCCTAGAAGAAAACCTAGGCAATACCATTCAGGACATAGGCATGGATAAAGACTTCATGACTGAAACACCAAAAGCAATGGCAACAAAAGCCAAAATTGACAAATGAGACCTATTTAAAAGAGCTTCTGCACAGCAAAAGAAACTATCATCAGAGTGAACAGGCAACCTACTGAATGGGAGAAAATTTTTGCAATCTGTCCATCTGACAAAGGGTTAATATCCAGAATTTACAAAGAACTTAAACAAATTTACAAGAAAAAAAAAAAAAAACCCATCAAAAAGTAGACAAAGGATATGAACAGACACTTCTCAAAAGAAGACATTTATATGGCTAACAAACATGAAAAAAAGCTAATCATCACTGGTCATTAGAGAAATGCAAATCAAAACCACAATGAGATACCATCTCATGCCAGTTAGAATGGCGACCATTAAAAAGTAAGGAAACAACAGATGCTGGAGAGGATGTGGAGAAATAGGAATGCTATTACACTGTTGGTGGGAGTGTAAATTAGTTCAACCATTGTGGAAGACAGTGTGGTGATTCCTCAAGGATCTAGAACCAGAAATACCATTTGACCCAGCAATCCCATCACTGGATATATACCCAAAGGATTATAAATCATTCTACTATAAAGACACATGTACACTTATGTTTGTTGCAGCACTGTTCACAATATCAAAGACTTGGACAACCCAAATGCCCATCAATGATAGAATGGATAAAGAAAATGTGGCACATATACACCATGGAATACTATGCAGTCATAAAAAAAGGATGAGTTCATGTCCTTTGCAGGGACATGGATGAAGCTGGAAACCATCATTCTCAGCAAAATAACACAGGAACAGAAAACCAAACACTGCATGTTCTCGCTCATAAGTAGGAGTTGAACAATGAGAACACATGGACACAGGGAGGGGAACATCACACACCAGGGCCTGTCAGCAGGTAGGGGGATAGGGGAGGGATGGCATGTAGATAACAGGTTGATAGGTGCAGCAAATCACCATGGCACGTGTATACCTGTGTAACAAACCTGCACGTTCAGCACATATGTCCCAGAACTTAAAGTATAATAAAAATAAAATAAAATTAAAAAATTTTAAAAGCACAATATGGTAATGGCTCAGAAACAGAATGATCATGATACCATAAAGAAAATCTAGAAATAGAACAAAGATAGATATGAATTAAATTAAAAAAAAGCAATGGCAAAAACAGCAATTACTTTTGCACCAACCTAATAGGTTTGCATTTCTTGTTACCTACCTTATTACCTACTTGCCATTTGGCCTATAGCCTTAGAGAATTTATGAATTGAGTAAAATTGTTGAATGTCTGCAGCGTATCAGACACTGTAGTAGAGACCTGAGGGCACAGGAGAGGAATCCCACTGGGACTGGGGAAGTTCCTGGTGGGAAGAATGTGGAAGGCTTGAGTAAATCCTCAGGGAAGCTGCAAGATAGACTAGCTATCACATGACATCAGATAAAGTGCCTTGAGGCATAGAGGGTCAGGATTTACCCCCTCACTCAATGATTAATTTGTTCATTCTGCACTGATTGCACCAAGTCCTGGGAATATTATATTCAATTTGACAGAGAACAGCCGGATCTCAAGGAGTTTACATTCTGGAGAGAGTGTCAGGTTATGTAGACAACAAGCATATTCACAATACAATGTCAGGTAGGGGTAAGTGTTGTGAAGAAAAATAAAGCAGGTTATGCGTATGGCATAAGGGGGTTTCTGTTTTAGATGGTGACATTTAGGAGACCTGAATGGAGTTAAGGTGGGAACCATGTAAGCATGTTCTATGTGTCAGAAGCAGAAAATGCATAGCTCCTGCAGCAGTAGGGTGCCAAGTGGGCACAGGCATCCATGGGGCCAGTGCCTGGTGAGGAGGAAGAGAGGGTTAGAGGTGAATTTGGAGATGAAGATTGTGCAGCCTTTGGTTTTATTCTACTTGTGATAAGAGCCCCTGGAAACTTTTCAGCAGGTCAGTGACATGATCTGATGTTATTTTAAAGTAATGTACTAGCTGCTGTGTTGAGAATATATTGTAAAGATCAAAATAAAGAACTAGTTAGGAGGCTATTGCAGAGGTATAGGGAAGAGATGGGTTGAGCATTGATGGTAGCTATGGATGTAGTTAAGAATTGGTCATATTTATGATTTTTTGGAAAAACATTAGCAAATGTTAAAAACTGCATAGAGTATAAGAAGCCAGTGGTTGAATGTTTGTGGAGCTTGAATTTTGGGGTGTGAAGTATCAGAAGATGAAGGTAGAGATTAAACCTGTGGGTGTTAGGAAGCCATTGTAGGAGATTCAGAAGGCGAGTGACATGAGCAGATTTGTATTTTAGCCAATCCGCCTGACTGCACTGAACCTTGGTGTGGCAGAGGCTATTTTTACTTATCACATATCTATGTGCTTCTCTACCTTTTCCAGCCTCCCATGCTGTGGGTTGGGGCCACATGACTGGGCTCTGCCAATGAGAGGCGGGAGGAAGTGTTTTGTGTGGCCCTCTAATCCTCTCCTCTTTGCTGGTAACCGTGGAGAGATGCGAAGTTGCAGGTGGAGGCAAGCTGTATCCCATTTGGGGCATCACTCCTGGGTAGATGGTAGATCCACATTTACCCTATAGAACTATAAGTAAAAGTTGGTTATTGTTAAACTACTGAGTTGCAGGAGGCTTTGTTTCCTTAGGAAACCTTAGTATTACTCAGTTCTTACTATCAGGACATGATTGTTTGCAAGAATATCAGTTAGGGGGCTGTTGCAGTAATTTAGCTGAGAGAGGAATACCTAGACCAGAGCAGTGGTAATGTGGATGAGAAGTGACTAATTTCTGATCTGTAAATGGAAAGGAATGCCCCTCCCATATTTGTCAGAAGGATTAAATGGGAACTTGAAAGCACCTGTAAAGTGAAAGCTGGGAAACTTAGCTGGCATATTTCTTCTTCTTCATATTGTTCATGACAGCTGTCAGCCTCAGTCATGCAACCTTTTCATGTACATGTTCAGTTTTAACCTACTGTCAGGTTATGTAGTACCTGACAGGAGCCCCGAAGATCTTTTTCATCACATGCTTATTATAGTTGACATTTCTGCCACAATGATGTGCCCAGTAGAATGAACTTGATATGGCTTTATTCCATACATATCAATCCTTGGCAGTAATAATTTATTGAAAAGGTGAACATTTGGTACCAAGTGTTGCTAGAAAAGAATAAAACTTAGTAATGTGGTAGACAGTAAGAGAAGAAATTCAGTAATGTGTCTTGCAGTCTTTCATAGGATACAGTGTTTCATGGGGTACACAGTCTTGAAAATTAGGAAGGTGGGGATAATTTTTATCAAGTCAAAACTTACACTCTTTGAAACCTATTAAACTAGTGCCATTTTTGTGAACCTTGCAGGTTTTTATTGATTCCATTCATCATAAGCAATTAACTAAGGTGACTTTTCGTCCAGCTTCTAATGAATAGGCTGAAGATGGAAACATTCTGTAGGTACAACAATCAAAGTTTCTCCAAATCCCAGTTCCTAGGAAGTATAGTAAGTAGAGTAATATATTCTGCTTTTTAAGTTTCCAGATGATGGAGTTTTCCTGTCTTCATATATCATCACATGGATTTGTTCTAGTTAGATGATGATGATGATTGTCAAGTATATGATAATCAATTGATGATTGCTCTTTAAAAGATCCAATCTTGTTTTACATAGGATGGAATATTGCCTTTAAAATAAGTCAGTGAAGTACCCCATCATATATAAAGTAACTTGCAGTGCTTGCTTGCCAACAATTAACTTTACATCAGTTAATCTATTGCTCTAAGCAATGCACAAGGTAGCTCTAGGAAATACAAAATTCATCGAAAATATGTTTTCTTGCCTTCAATACATTTGCACTTTATGTAGGGCAGTCAAAAGTACACAACTGAAGGGATTTGAAAAAAGAATTAGAAAGGAACCAGTCGACCTAAAGGAAGAGAGTACAGACTGAATATGCAGAGTGCCGAGATAGCGCAGACAGCCCCCAGGCCCTCCAGGTCTGCAAGCATGTAACTGTGTTCGAGTCCTCTGACTTAAGTTTAGCCACCCTGTCCTGTGATTCTTCCTCATTTCTATTGGTTTACCTATTTCTCTCTTCCTCTGCTATACCTGTGCGATTCCAGATTCACCTCATTTCTTTCCTCATAGAGATGGCTACCAATCTGGTGGCTTGTTTACCTGTCTTCAGTCTCTTTCCCACTCCAGTCCAACTTGTCTAAAACTGCAAGAATAAGCTTTTTTTTTTTTTTCTTAATAGCATTTTACCCTTATTCACCAGACACTGACATAAGACTCAATTAAAGAATTCTATTTTAAGACCCACAGAATATAGTGTCGGGGAATACAGAGAGTCTGTGTCTAAACCCAACAAGCCTTGTGAAGAAAACATCAAGCCCTGCCAACTCACGTAGACTGTCCTTCACTTTGCTCTCTGTCACTACCTAGGTTATTTTTTTGGTGAAATTGAAGTCGGGCCTTACCACCTAGCACTCCTACTCTTGCTTTTCTTGTAGGTAGGCATGACCTTTAATGGCTATTTCCATCTCGTTTTCAGTCTGTGACACTGGTTGGTGTAGTAAACACCTGTTTTTAGATTTGCGAAAATAGGCTCCTCTGTTGCTGCCTGTATTAGCCTCCTGGGATTGTGGCAACAGCCTCTCATGTGCCCCAATGCCAGCACCTGCTCCTTCCTGCCTACTGCAGGGATTGTAAAACAGTTTTCCATGGTGATCTGCAAAGTATTCATAGATTTTTAATGAATAAAAAAGGTTCTAAAAACAAACAAGCATGAAAAATGGTGTCTTACTGCAAAGCCTCTCAGAGCTTTTGATATGCTAATATGCAGTGTGACATGCTAATGTGAATTGGGACTCTCTAAGAGGAAGAATTAATATGCAACATTAATGAAACTTATTTGATCCAGAAACTACTTTTTTAGAGAAACATCTGTTACCGTCACAGAGAATTATAGTGTTCCAAGAGCGTACAGTTTGCAGATTTTGGACTGCTCCATCAAATACAATTCCTTCCACCTTGGCCAACTCATCTTTTCTTCTCTGGGCATACTTGGCTCAGCTCAGTCATATACTTTGCAAAATTCACTATCCATTTTCAAGCCTCAGGTCAGCTTAGTCTGTGTACAGTCCCAGCAAGAGAAGAAAACAGTGGTTTCAGGTTCTAGAGCTGTGTTTTTATACTTTATGTTCATTCAGATGAATGTAAAAACCAATGTGGAGAAGAGTGATATTCTCCAAATTGGGAATTGACCTAATTGCTATTTACAGAGATTTCTAGTTTCTACTTTTCTGAAAAATATAAGTACCTATTCTTCGTCTAAAAAGTATTCAGAGTTATTGTAAAAGAATCAATTAATACAGAAAAGTCTTTAAACTTTTTTTTAAAAATTTGCTTCTTTTTTTTTTTTTTTTTTTTTTAACATTGCTGAAGGAAAATTTTATTTTTATTTATTTATTTATTTATTTTTTAATTTGTAAAATATTTCTTAATTTTTATTTTTATTTTTATTTTTTCTTTCTTTTTTTTTTCTGTATTTTTTTTTTCTTTTATTATTATTATTATTATTATTATTATACTTTAGGTTTTATGGTACATGTGCACAATGTGCAGGTAAGTTACATATGTATACATGTGCCATGCTGGTGCGCTGCACCCACCAACTCGTCATCTAGCATTAGGTATATAAGAACCCCACAAATCCTATTGCCCAAAAGTAACAACTGTTGACATTTTGTAAGCATCCCCTTAGTCATGTTTCTAGGAATTTTGCCTCTTGGTCATGTACAGATGGTATTATAACAGAGAATAGAAGTAAGGAGAACAATTAGGAAACCATTATGGTAACCTATAGAATGATAAGACCGTATTTTGGAATGTAAATAGAAAGGAGGCCATGAGTATAAGAGGTACTCTTACCTCTTATACTCAAGAGGTGCCCATAAACCATCCACCCCTACATTCAGATACATATAAAAAAACCATCAAATTAAGTAAATTTTTAAACAAAAATATGCCTTTAATATTTTCAGATCTGTGCCTAGAGATCCCCATCATTGCTTTAATGGCTGCCTGGTTTACAACTGTATTAAGGTGCCAATGTTTGTGTCACCTGATCTTCATTTTGAAACATTTTACTGTTTTTCTTATATAGCATATAAAATTTCAGTGAACATTTTTATGTATTATTTTTATAATACCATAGTATAGTCTCTAAGAAATGAAATAATTGCACTAATTGGTAAACCCATTTAAACTTTTAATCTATACTTGGTAGAGGCATCTCTTCTTGATTAATTTCTGAGGAAGTCTTTATATACTATGGCTTATAATATATTTTTCATAAACTGCCAAGTTTCAACAATTGATGTTCCCAGGTTTTAATATACTTGGAAGAGATTAGGAGATAATTTTCACCTTGTCATTAGCCATAGCCTTGTGATTTCATCCCTCTTAATGGTTTGTTTTTTGTCTTCCATCTCTTCAGACTGGCATGTCAGAGTACTTTAAAAGTATTCTCAGTCATATTTAAACTGGGATGGTTCTTGTGCACTTGCTGTTTACTTTGCTGCACAAGGAGAATATTTAAGTTTAATTCCATTTGTATCTTTGATGTAAATATAGCATAGTTATGTGTCCATAACTATGCTGTCAATTATAGAGAGATGTAAGGACCTCATTAGATTTATAGAAGATATGTCAACACACGTTAAAGACTATAAAGCAAGATGTATGATTAATATTTTAAAGAGTGGTATGTTGCTAGGTTCTGTAGAAGAATAGAAGGAAAAATTTCTTGACCCAGGATAACCAGAAGAGGTTTCATGAAGAAAATAATAGGCCCTGAAGAGTGTCTGGGACTTAGGAAGGATGGAGCAAAAGGGAGGGCTTTCATGGGAGAAAGATGCGTCGGTTGTTTATTGCTGTCTAAGAAATGACTCTGAAGTGACCTAAATCCACACCCATTCATCATTTCTCATGATCCTCTGGGTTGACTGAGCAATTAGTTCTTCTGCTCATTCAGCTTGGGTTTCCTCAGGCAGCTACATTTAGCTGATGCATTAGTTGGGAGCTAGGTTCATCAGGGACCACTAGAATAACTAGACTTCGCTATTCTTGCTCTCTTGTTGTCCATCAGTACAACCCAGACTTCTTCAGGGTGATGATTTCAAGGCAGCATCCCAAGAGAGTAAAGGCAAAAACTTCAAATATTCTGAAGGTCTAGCTCTGGAAGTTGCATAATCTCATCTCTGCCACATCCTATTGGTCAAAGGAATTTACAAAGCTAGAGAAGACTCAAGGAAATAGATTCCATCTTTTAGTGGGAGAAGCAGTAAAGTCTTACCAGGAAGGGATTTGCATACTGAGAGAGGAAAAATTTGTGGTAATATTTTTAAATCCACCACAAGGGAACTGTATGAACAAAGATTTAGGTTTGTCAAAGATCAGATAGTTGTAGATATGCGGCATTATTTCTGAGGGCTCTATTCTGTTCCATTGATCTATATCTCTGTTTTGGTACCAGTACCATGCTGTTTTGGTTACTGTAGCCTTGTAGTATAGTTTGAAGTCAGGTAGTGTGATGCCTCCAGCTTTGTTCTTTTGGCTTAGGATTGACTTGGCGATGCGGGCTCTTTTTTCGTTCCCTATGAACTTTCAAGTAGTTTTTTCCAATTCTGTGAAGAAAGTCAATTGGTAGCTTGATGGGGATGGCATTGAATCTATAAATTACCTTGTGCAGTATGGCCATTTTCACGATATTGATTCTTCATACCCATGAGCATGGAATATTCTTCCATTTGTGTGTATCCTCTTTTATTTCATTGAGCAGTGGTTTGTAGTTCTCCTTGAAGAGGTCCTTCACATCCCTTGTAAGTTGGATTCCTAGGTATTTTATTCTCTTTGAAGCAATTGTGAATGGGAGTTCACTCATGATTTGGCTCTCTGTCTGTTACTGGTGTATAAGAATGCTTGTGATTTTTGCACATTGATTTTGTATCCTGAGACTTTGCTGAAGTTGCTTATCAGCTTAAGGAGATTTTGGGCTGAGACAATGGGGTTTTCTAGATATACAGTCATGTCATCTGCAAACAGGGACAATTTGACTTCCTCTTTTCCTAATTGGATACCCTTTATTTCCTTCTCCTGTCTAATTGCCCTGGCCAGAACTTCCAACACTATGTTGAATAGGAGTGGTGACAGAGGGCATCCCTGTCTTGTGCCAGTTTTCAAGGGGAATGCTTCCAGTTTTTGCCCATTCAGTATGATATTGGCTGTGGGTTTGTCATAGATAGCTCTTATTTTGATATACGTCCCATCAATACCTAATTTACTGAGAGTTTTTAGCATGAAGGGTTGTTGAATTTTGTCAAAGGCCATTTCTGCATCTATTGAGATAGTCATGTGGTTTTTGTCTTTGGTTCTGTTTATATGCTGGATTACATTTATTGATTTGCATATATTGAACCAGCCTTGCATCCCAGGGATGAAACCTGAGAAAAACAAGCAATGGGGAAAGGATTCCCTATTTAATACATGGTGCTGGGAAAACTGGCTAGCCATATGTAGAAAGCTGAAACTGGATCCGTTCCTTACACCTTATACAAAAATAATTCAAGATGGATTAAAGACTTAAACGTTAGACCTAAAACCATAAAAACCCTAGAAGAAAACCTAGGCATTACCATTCAGGACATAGGCATGGGCAAGGACTTCATGTCTAAAACACCAAAAGCAATGGCAACAAAAGCCAGAATTCACAAATGGGATGTAATTAAACTCAAGAGCTTCTGCACAGCAAAAGAAACTACCATCAGAGTGAACAGACAACCTACAAAATGGGAGAAAATTTTCGCAACCTACTCATCTGACAAAGGGCTAATATCCAGAATCTACAATGAACTCCAACAAATTTACAAGAAAAAAACAAACAGCCCCATCAAAAAGTGGGCAAAGGACATGAACAGACACTTCTCAAAAGAAGACATTTATGCAGCCAAAAAACACATGAAAAAATGCTCACCATCACTGGCCATCAGAGAAATGCGAATCAAAACCACAATGAGATACCATCTCACACCAGTTAGAATGGCAATCATTAAAAAGTCAGGAAACAACAGGTGCTGGAGAGGATGGGGAGAAATAGGAACACTTTGACACTGTTGGTGGGACTGTAAACTAGTTCAACCATTGTGGAAGTCAGTGTGCCGATTCCTCAGGGATCTAGAACCTGAAATACCATTTGACCCAGCCATCCCATTACTGGGTATATATCCAAAGGACTATAAATCATGCTGCTATAAAGACACATGCACACATATGTTTATTGCGGCATTATTCAAAGACTTGGAACCAACCCAAATGTCCAACAATGATAGAGTGGATTAAGAAAATGTGGCACGTATACACCATGGAATACTATGCAGCCATAAAAAATGATGAGTTCATGTCCTTTGTTAGGGACATGGATGAAATTGGAAATCATCATTCTCAGTAAACTATTGCAAGGACAAAACCCAAACACCACATGTTTTCACTCATAGGTGAGAATTGAACAATGAGAACACATGGACACAGGAAGGGGAACATCACACTCTGGGGGCTGTTGTGGGGTGGGGGGAGGGGGGAGGGATAGCATTAGGAGGTATACCTAATGTAAATGATGAGTTAATGGGTGCAGCACACCAGCATGGCACGTGTATACATGTGTAACTAACCTGCACATTGTGCACATGTACCCTAAAACTTAAAGTATAATAATAATAAAATAAAAAAAAGAAAACAACAACAATGACAAAGATTTAGAAGCAAAAATGAATTTTTTTGAGAGTCAGCCAGAAAACATGTTATGACATGGTTTCTCAGAAGATATGAGAAGCTCCTGGCTATTCCATAGGGATCATTCTCAGGACCCCAAACTGTTTAGTTTATTGGCAGTGCCGGCCACTTCAGTCTTTGGATCTTGGATCAATCTTACTTGTATTTTAACAAAATTTCAGTATTATTTTAAGTATTATCCTAATGCTTCCATATTTAAGAAAGCATAATAGTAACACTAACTTTATAGATAAATAGAAAAATGATGTAAGTTATATTCTGTATTGGTTGCTTCTTTTACATGCTGGTGCTTATGACTGGAGAAATGGCTTGCAGGTATCACCACGGAAAAGCAAAGATTCCTGGGTCGTTCAAATGTGTATCTAGTACAAAATAAACACAGAAGAGCCATAAACAAAAGAAATTCAGTTTTTCGTCATAGTAAGAGAGGACTCATTGTATTTTCTTATTCCTTTTTTTTCTTCTGTAGCTGATAAAGCTAGACTTATAAATAGGTAAGGTAATCTTTGCATTTTATAAATTCAAAGTCATAGGAAAATCTCTGTATCGAAATAATGGATTGCTACCATAGCTGAACTCTTATCATTGTAGTTTTCTTATTTTGTGTTTTAAAGTTGTTTTTTTAAAGATGCAATCTAAGAATTTACAAATATCCTGAAAGATACAACTCATGCTATTATCAATCATCAGATCAGATCATAATTATACCGTGTGTGTGTGTGTGTGTGTGTGTGTGTGTGTGTGTGTATGTGTCTCTGTGTGTGTGTGTGTGTGTGTGTAAATGGAGATGGTAGGGGGAAAATGTGCCTTTTCCTAACTTAACATAGGAAAAAAATAGAAATAAAATAGAAGCGACAAAGGCATGTGTCATCAGCTACATAACTTGTGAAATATGTTATACTTTCAGTTGTTCCTTGAATCTATAAAAATAGCAGTTTTCCAGCCTGGGAAACATAGCAAGACCCTGTCTGTACAAAAAAATGAGCCAGGTGTGTTGGCACATATCTGTGATCCCAGCTACTCTGGAAGCTAAGATGGGAGGATTGCTTGAGCCTGAGAGGTCAAGGCTGCAGTGAGCTGTGATTACGTCACTGCACTCCAGCCTGGGTGACAGAGTGAGAGACTGTCTCAAAAAAAAAAAAAAAAATCAATTTTTAGTGATAGAAAATAAAAGCAAACCAAAATTTCAGCGGCAAAATAAGTCAGTCCTACTATCTTTTCCAAGTGGGTGTTCTGCTCCTTGAGAACATAAAGTTGTGTGTTTGTGTTGACCCTTGTCCAGCTTTGCATCTCTTAACACAAACCTATCTGCTTAGTCATTTGTATTCAGCTGAAGTTTTAGTCTTTGTAACTATAGATTTTGAAAAATCATGTCACAGAAAAGATTTCATTTTCCTTCTGGGAACCTCTGTGTGACTGTGCATCATCAGCAGTCTCTGGCTGTGTTCCTTGTAAAACCTCCCTCACTTTCTTTCTTCCTCTGCTTCTTTCCAAACTGGGTTTAAAATTTCTGAGAAACATGGAGAAGTGACGAGTGTTCCAAGGTTGGCATAGATAGCATTGCACTCACTTGAGATTGTGGCTCAGTGCCTAAGACAGCTCCCCTCCAGAGAATCTTTTAGTGACTAAGTTAGCCTTTGTATTAGATGGGCAACTGCACCAACTAGGAGGATGTGATGCCTTAAGCAATGGGGTAGGTCCTGTGAGAAGGGGGCTTAGAGTGATGGTAGGCAAGTAAGAAGTTGGGAAAAGATGGGCACTAAGAGGTAGCTGGGGGCTTCTAAAGATAGCATAGAGTTTTACCCTCTGGTCATCTATGGTGGCCTGATGATACATTTAGGAATTATTGTTTGATCCATAATAAATGAGTCTGAAATGGTGAGTTCAGTATTCCCTGAATATCTACTATTATTCCTATTTCAGAGGGATTTTTCTATATTGCCCAGCTAGTTTTTAATCAAAGTTACAAAAACATCTGTAGCTGTGTAAGCAAGGCAAGTGTACTAATTTTATTAGAAGCTAAATGAGTTTTGCTGGATTAGAGAGAATAAAGAAAATGAATTTACTTAGCGACCGAGCAGATCCAATGGTGCTTGAGGTGTCAATGGTAGATAGGGATGCTGTTTGGAGCCTTTGGCAGGCCCCCATAGATGAATCACAGTGGAGGCCTCTAGGATTTTGGAGCAAGGCCCTGCCGTCTTCTGCAGATAACTACTCTCCTTTTGAGAGACAGCTCTTAGCCTGTTACTGGGCTTTGGTGGAAACTGAACATTTGACTATGGGTAATCAAGTCACTATGCAACCTAAACTGCCTATCATGAACTGGGTGCTTTCTGACCTATCTAGTCATAAAATGGGTCGTGCACAGCAGCATTCTATCATCAAATGGAAGTGGTATATATGTGATCCGACTCGAGCAGGTCTTGAAGGCATAAGTAAGTTACATGAAGAAGTGTCTCAAATGCCTATGGTCTCCATTCCTGCCAGCCTGCCTTCTCTCCCCCAGCCTGCACCAGTGGCCTCATGGGGGAGTTCCCTATGATCAGTTTACAGAGGAAGAGAAGACTGGGGCCTGATTCACAGATGGTTCTGCATGATATGCAGGTATCACCCAAAAGTGGACAGCTGCAGCACTACAGCCCCTTTCTAGGACCTCCCTGAAGGACAGCAGTGGAGGGAAATCTTCCCAGTGGGCAGAACTTCAAGCAGGGAACCTGGTTATGCATTTTGCGTGGAAGGAGAAATGGCCAGATGTGTGATTACGTACTGATGCATGGGCTGTAGCCAGTGGTTTGGCTGGATGGTCAGGGACTTGAAAGAAGCATGTTTGGAAAATTGGTGACAAAGAAATTTGGGGAAGAGGTATGTGGATGGACTTCTTTGAGTGGTCAAAAACTGTGAAGATATTTATATCTCATGTGAGTGCTCACCAACAGGTGACCTCAGCAGGGGAAGGCTTTAATAATCAAGTGGATAGGATGACTTGTTCTGTGGACACCCCTTGGCCTCTTTCCCCAGCCACCCCTGTCGTCGTTCATGAACAAAGTGGCCATGGTGGCAGGGATGGAGGTTATGCATGGGCTCAGCAACATGGACTTCCACTCACCAAGACTGACCTGGCTATGGCCGCTGCTGAGTGCCCAATTTGCCAGCAACAGAGACCAACACTGAGCCCTTGATATGGCACCATTACTTTGGGTAATCAGCCTGCTACCTGGTGGCAGGTTGATTATATTGGACCTCTTCCATCATGGAAAGGGCAGAGGTTCGTCCTCACTGGAATAGACACTTACTCCAGGTATGGGTTTGCCTATCCTGCATGTAATGCTTCTGCCAAAACTACTATCCGTGGACTCATGGAATGCCTTATCCTCCATCATGGTATTCCACACAGTATTGCCTCTGACCAAGGCACTCACTTTACAGCTAAAGAAGTGTGGCAGTGGGCTCGTGTTCATGGAATTCACTGGTCTTACCATGTTCCCCATCATCCTGAAGCAGCTGGATTAATAGAATGGTGGAATGGTCTTTTGAAGTCATAATTACAATGCCAACTAGGTGATAATACTTTGCAGGTCTTTGCCAGAGTTCTCCAGAAGGCCATGTATGCTCTGAATCAGCATCCAATATATGGTATTGTTTCTCCCATAGCCAAGATTCGTGGGTCTAGTCATTAAGGGGTGGAAGTGGAAGTGGCACCATTCACCATCACCCCTAGGGATCCTCTAGCAAAATTTTCACTTCCTGTTGCTGCAATATTACATTCTGCTGACCTAGAGGTCTTAGTTCCAGAGGGAGGAACCAGGAGACACAACAACGATTCCATTAAACTGGAAGTTAAGATTGCCACCTGGACACTTTGGGTTCTTCCTACCTTTAAGTCAACAGGCTAAGAAGGGAGATACAGTGTTGGCTTGGGTGGTTGTCCCACACTTTCAAGATGAAATTAGTTTACTACAACCCAGTGGAGGTAAGGAAGAGTATGCATGGAATACAGGAGATCCACTAGGGCATCTCTTAGTATTACCATACCCTGTGATTACGGTCAATGGGAAACTACAACAACCCAATCCAGGCAGGACTACAAATGACCCAGACCCTTCAGGAATGAAGGTTTGGGTCACTCCACCAGGTAAAAAACATGACCTGCTGAAGTGCTTGCTGAAGGCAAAAGGAATACAGAATGGGTAGTAGAAGGTAGTCATCAATACTAGCTACTACCATGTGACCAGCTGCAGAAACAAGGACTGTAATTGTCCTCTGTATTTCCTCCTTCTTTTGTTAAAAACATGTTTGTGCATGTATATACTTGTACTAAGAAAATATCTTCATTTTATTTCCTTTTTTTTCTTTATCGTGTTGACTTCATATCAGCATTTAAGTGTTGTTAACTTTATGTAATAGTATTTGGGTTGGGGATTGGTGTGTTTCCGGTTGTACAAAGGATAGTTGTATTATGTTAGGTGTAATTATGACTTTATTATTGTCTTTATTTGAAGATTATGGTCTCAGGAGATGTGTATGAGTTCAAGTTGATAAGGGGTGGAATTGTGATGGGTAATAATGAGTATCACCTTGATTAGATTGAAGGATGCAAAGTATCGATCCTGGATATGTCTGTGAGGGTGTTGCAAAAGGAGTTTAACATTTGAGTCAGTGGGCTGGGAAGGGTAGACCCACCCTTAATCTGGGTGGGCACCATCTAATCAGCTGCCAGTGCAGCTAGAATATAAAACAGGCAGAAAAACATAAAAAGATTAGACTGGCCTAGCCTCCCAGCCTGCATCTTTCTCCCATGATGGATGCTTCCTGCCGTTGAACATCAGACTCCAAGTTCTTCAGTTTTGGGACTTAGGTTGTCTCTTCTTGCTCCTCAGTTTACAGATGGCCTATTGTGGGACCTTGTGATCATGTGAGTTAACACTTAATAAACTCCCCTTTATATATTAAGATTAATATTAAGTGAAGATACATCCTATTAGTTCTGTGCCTCTAGAGAACCCTGACTAATACACTTAGCTTAAAAGAGAATAACTATCATAGAAGGATAAAGTGGAGATCAAGCCATCTGGATACTTTGATTCTTTGTTTTTACTTTTATGTTAATTTCTTATAATTTTTTCAAGTGAACAATCTTCCCACATCTTTTCCTTCACTCCTCTTCCTCTCTCCGTTTCTTCCATTTTTGTTACATTAGAAATTGATTAATGCAGGTTTGTGATTAACTTTCTAAAGTTAAGTGATTCTTTAGGGCATATACGAAATAATATCAATAGTCATTGCCATGTAATTATTGAGGCTATTTTGACAAAGTCAGTTATGGTAATCACAGGATCAGCTCTAAGAGAGGTGACATCTATCCAATATTATACTAAAATCTGATAAGTTCTACAAGTGATCCTGCTGTGTCCTAACTAATTTTACTAGTTGACAGTTCATTCAAATAGTGATTCAGTCAACTCACTGTATTACTTGGAATTTCCTTTTCAAAATTCCAACATCTCTTAGAGGGAAAAATGCGTCAAATAGTTTTCAGTATTTAACACTTAAAGTTATTGATGAGACCAGTTTCTAACAAAACAGTTGGCACAGCCCAGATATTAGATGGAATGGGGTGTAGATTAAGTGAAGATTGGAAAATAGAAATTGCCTGGCTTGTAGCAGATGCATGGAGGGTGCCTACATATATGGGTCACTGCAAAAGAGCATCCAGCAAAGCCAGGAGCCATTATGAGAGAGATGGAAGGAGAGCAACTTGGAAACTGGAAGTTTCTGAAGATCAGCTTCTCCACTTTGTGCTAAGGCCAACCGGAGCCATTTCAAATGTTTTAACAAGCTGTGTGCTACACAGATGATCGCAGATTGCTGGAACATTTTCCTTCCACATCTTAAACGTCATTATTAAAGGTGAACTTTAGTGAATAGAAATAAAAGTAGAAAATGATGGTTGGACCACCTATGAGGCCTTAAGCGTTACTGGAAATGCATTATCATATCAATAGTTTAAACTGCTTACTCTAAGGCCAATATCACTTGGCAAGATTTATAAAAGGAAGATAATTAGGAAAAGTTAGTATTGGTTATCATTATGGAGGGGCACAAAATATAATACCTAAGAAGGAGAGATTATTAATAAGGAGATGGAGAGATGCAGCTTGACCTAATGAGCAAACGAAATGACTGGACAACATTTTTTCAGAGACCTGAATATCACTATTTGATCCCTTATCATGAGCAATTCATGAGTGAAGGCCAGGTTACAGTTAATTAGCTTAACATGATTTTTCTTTGACTCTACAGATTGTTTAACCCTGAGAAATAAACTATATTGTTTATATGCTTAGAATGGCTATATGAATTTTTATAAACTATAAGAAGAGATTCATCTTCTTTCAAAGAATATAATTTGGGAGAATTCAGGACGAATAGTTTTCTATAGGGAGTAGCGGATACTACTGGAGAGTGGGGATTATGTCTGTCATTTTTATCATTGTGTTCCCAGTGGTTGCTATAGTGGCTGGCATATAATAGGTGTCAAATAAATATCTACTAAATTCAACAATGCTTGAATGAATAGTGATGTCTGTGATGAGTTATAACATTGTTCAATCTTTTGACCTGTCTCTTTTTTATAACATTGTGTATTCTTTCATGTCTTTAATGTTCATATTATAAAAATAAAAGGCATTTTTCCATTTTAAAATATAAAACTATATTATATATTAAAAATTGTTTTTCAGAATATTCTCTTGGGCTGTGACGTGTGTCATAAAGGACTCACTACCCTCCTCCTCCAGGACCCCTGCCCAATTGAGAACTGCTCTGTGTTATTAACGTTAAATTGATCATAGTTACATAACTAATCACATTTAAGAAATTAAGAAAAGAATAATTATTTATTTTATTCATGAATCTACAATTTGCACAGGGCTATGAGGGTATGATGTATTTCAAGTTCATGTAGTATCAGCTAGGATGGCCTCAATGGTCCTGAAAACTCTACTTAGTTGACTCAGCCACATGGCTGGTAGGCTGATGTTCTCAAGCTGTATCCTGCACATACAATCACAGACTGATGGAACATTTTGTTTTATTTCTTAAGTATCATTATTAAATATCATGAATATGAAAAGAAAAAAAGGAGTGGTTGAACCACCTACGTAGTCGTAAGTGTTAACCAGAAATGTATACTTACATCAATATTGTAAATTGCTCAGCTATGGCCAGTGCTTAGCTGGGAGTTCAGCCAAAGCTATTGGCTAGGGGCCTTTATTCCTCTCTATGTGGGCCTCTCCAGAAAATGCTTAGGCTTCCTCACAGCATGAAAACTAGATTCCAAGAGCAGGTGTTTCAATAGTGAAGAATTAGAAGTTTCTAGTTTTGTAAGGCCTCTGGGCCTAGACATTGGCACAAAATCATGGTCACAAATATTCTAGTGGTCAAAGAGTCATAGGGTATGCCTACATTCAAGGGATCAGAGTATAGACCTTGCCTTTCAATGGAAGAGTTCTCAAAGAATTTGTCACCCCTTCCATTGAGAGGCAAGGTCTATATTCCATTTTTTATGTGTTATAATTATCTTCAAAATAATCCCTTTGTGGTGAATAAGAAAAATATAACACTTTTTATGTAAGGCATTTGCTGGTATGTATGCCAGATTTACTAAGACCTTAAGTATGATTAGCTTGCACAATTAGCAGTTATCTGAAATCTATAAGTCTGCAGGAGAGCATATAAAAAGAGCATTAAGAAATTGTCACAAATTAACCTAATTATTACTATTAATAGTAAGTAAATGGATTGACTATATGATATCTGCATTCAAAAGGTAAAATAATGTAAGGGGTCTCTACAAAACTGGCCAGACCATGGGAATTCATGTTTGATGAATGACAATGGGACTTCCGATTTATTTTTACCTTGATATGGTTAGGACATGAATAAACTTAGCCTTTAAATGTTTCATTCCTCTACCTGCCTTAACAGTGTATATTCCTTCTATATGTTTGTAACACTGGTAGTGAGGTTTTGATATGAAAATAAAATGTTTCTGAAAAACTGTTCCTTAGTTTTTGGTGTGTGAATTTACAGGAAAAAAATATTTGAACACTTGCCATGTTCTAGGAACTGGTCTATATTGGGAAAATACAGCAGTGAGCCAAAAGGACCAGGCCCACACCTGTCCTCTTGGAATCTGCATTCCTAGGGGAAAAGATGGATAATAAGTGAATAAATAAATAAATAAATAAATAAGTAATGTAAGTTAAAGTAGTGATAAAATAAAGAATGATAAAGCATAGTAAGGAGGTGGATAGTGATAGTGGGGGAAGAGGATGTTTAGACAGCATGGTCAGGGAAGGCCTCAGTGATGAATGAGGGTTTTTTTTGTTGTTGTTGTTGTTTTTGAGACAGAGTCTCACTCTGTCGCCCAGGCTTGAGTGCAATGGTGCGATCTCGGCTCACTGCAACCTCCACCTCCTGGGTTAAAGCGATTCTCCTGCCTCAGCCTCCTAAGTAGCTGGGATATCAGGTGTGCACCACCATGCCCAGCTAATTTTTATATTTTTAGTAGAGATGGGGTTTCACCATGTTGGTGAGGCTGGTATCGAACTCCTGACCTTGTGATCTGCCTGCCTTAGCCTCCCAAAGTGCTGGGATTACAGACATGAGCCACTGTGCCCAGCTGATGAGTCAGGTTTCGAGCAGAGACCTGAATGAGGAGAGGAAACAGACCAAGTGAGGATCATGGAGAAGAGTGTTCAAGGAACAGCTAGTAAAGGGGCCCTGAAGAATGAGTTAGTTTAGGTTGTTTGATTAGCATCAAGAAGATGTATACTGAAGCAGAGGGAATGAAGAGAAGACTGACAGGAGTGATGGCCAATGGAAGAGGCAGTGCTACGAATTATATGTGGCCAAGATCATCTATATCTATATCTATATCTATATATATGATTATTCTTTTTGTTTGGGAAATGATTTTTGTGGTGATGATGCATAGCATTTTGTGGATACTTAGTCACTACTAGACTCTTTTTTATACTGTTTTATGTGCGTTATCTCATTTAACACAACCCTTTTGTGAAGATTCCAGTGTAATTTTAAAGTTCTAAGTGAGGACATAGAGGCCGACAGAGGTTTAGTAATTGGTCCAAAGACACACACTCTTAGAGACTGCAAGGATGCTGGTAGAGGTAGTGAGAAGTGATTGAATTGAAGCTATATGTTGAAGGTAGAGCGAATAGGAATTGTTGATAGATCAGATATAGGAGATGAATCAAAGAATGGATTGAAAAATAACTCAGGTTTTTGATCTGAGCAAGTAGGTATGGCTTTGCTGTTTGCAGAGGTGAAAAGTGCATTTAGCTGTTGGAGAGAGGGTGCTGTAGATTGAGTTCCTTTTTGGATGTGTTAGATCCAAATAATGATTAGACATCCAAGAAGATAGGTGTGTCTGTAATATGTGAGGGAGGTATTATTTTGAGAGTTAGCAGTTTAGAGGGAGCTTCTACTGAGATCAGTTTCCCTCATTATTGTGTGTCATGCTCCAAGGCCTCTCTCATTAAAGATGTGCCCATTTGTCCATTTGTTCAGGAACACAAGTGCGGTGGGCAGCTGTTGTTGCTTGCTGGAGTACCATACATGCTGTCATACTATCTCTTTTGAAATGTATTCCAGACTCAAGATTGAAGTGATTCATAAGGAAGAAGTGATTTCTCTTTTTAAAAGTATATGTAAATGACTTGAATCTATGTATGTGATAAAATTTTATGAAACTATGCACTGAAGAAACAAGTGCATACGAAAAAAAGGAAAACTGGCCAAAAAAAAAAAGCTCTCTAGTTTGGTTAATTGTACTGTGCCATTATCAATTTCCTGGTTTTGATATATTACTATAATTGTATACGATGTCATCCTTGTGAGAAGCTGCATGTGGGCAATGCAAGCTTTCTGCACTATTTCTGCAACTTCTTTTGAGTCTAAAATTATTTCAAAATAAAATTACAAAAATGTAAACATATAATTGAATCTCTTACTTTAAATTATTATCTTGTTTAGTCTTATCCGATGTAGGGACGCTACATTCACATGAAAATGAGAAGCAGTGAGGGATAAAGAGCAGTTGGTTAATGGGTACAAAAATACGAGTAAGATCCAGTGTTCAGTAGCACAATAGGGCAACTATGGGTAATAATAATTGATTGTAAATTACATAAGAACTGGAAGAGTGGAATTGGAATGTTCCTAACACAAAGAAATGATAACCAATTACCCTGATTTGATCATTATACATTATATGCTTATATCAAGATATCATTGTACCTCATAAATATGTATAATTATTATGTGTTCATAAAATAATGAAAATGAAAAATGAACAAACTGGATATTTTTATAATATGCCAGACTTAATGGGATGTTGATAATTCTTCACTTATTAGTGCTGCAAACTTTTAATACATTAGCAGATTCTTCATATTTTATCTTAAACTTTTTATATGAGCAGAATATATTTTGTGTATACATTTAATGTACCCTAAAAGATGAAATGTGTAGTAATTTGTTAAACTAGAAGGCAGTAATAAGACATTTGGCAAATGTAGCATATCGCAAGCATCTTAGGGAGACAAACAAGTTAAACATGTCAAAATAATAGGTAGTTCTGTGACATTTATTGACAATTTATGATAGCTGAGCACTACTAAAAATCATAACTGCAGCATTATTTCATTAACCCCTAAAATACTCATTATTTTAAAAATGTAAATTTTTCTTATTTCTCTTTTCTGAAAATGTAAAATTCTGTATTTGTTAGATGATTCTGCTATCATTAATTTGTTAACCTTATTTCTGTTTGTTTTTCTTAATAGCAACAATGGTGGAATAGAGATGTTAAGTCTGTGATTACCTTTAGTTTTTTTTTTTTTTTTTTTAGGAAAGAACTCTATATCTTTTAATAAACTTAATAATTCTTTATAGAATCAAGATCTCAGATACTATAACCACAATCCTAGTAAACTCTTCATTTCAACATAGAAAACTGATACATTAAAGATAAACACATTTATTTCAAAGTATTAAAATAAATATATGCACACAGGACGTTGAAAGACTGACAAAATGATAATTTTTTTGTTTTTAAATATGAATATTCAAAGGTATAAAGACTCGGTTGGGAAATGTCAACACTGTATTCCTCCTACTCAGGTCTAACAAAATATCATCTGTCTTAAAAAATTGTCCTGCACTGGCATCAAATAGCAGAAAAACGGACTAAATTTTTATAAAATAATAGCTTTCTGTTGTGAAATTATAATTTGTTATACTCAGCGGAGAACAGCTCTTCTTGAAAAAAAACAAATAATTTTCTAAAAGCAGTATATTAAAGATCTTAAGTTGCTTCACTAGCTTGGTTTTATACCACTTCCATCAAATGGGATTTGGCTGATGAAACTGCAAAGTGAAACAGCCTATATTTTGTTTAGAGTCATTTTTCAAATGCTTGGAGGATGTAGGATGGAAATTATCATTGCCTGTGAGTCTACTTATTTGTGAAATGCTTATGAAATGCCTGTGTACTGAACATTAAGGTGAATAAAGTACTGCCCCTTTTCAAAAAAGCTTCCAGTTAACAAGGGAGTGAAACCAGAGGGGCAGGGCAAGTTGCGGGTAGTGTGCTGTTGAAGATTGGAAGTTTGTTCAGTTTAGGCTGAACTCTAAATAAGCTTTTGTAGGATCCTGTCAGCATTAATAGCCTGACTAGGTCTGGAGAAAGAAGAGTTGGTGAATTATGGATTGAGGAGGAGGGAGCAGTTGGGGCTTTGAAATACCCTATACCACCCGTAGTCCCCTGTAGATGAATGACAGTTGTCAGTGGGCTAACTTTACATTTAATTAAAATGATGGAATAAAAAAAATCACTGGAATAATTACATGAATTTAATAACTGGAATTTCTCGGCATTGCCAAAGTTTTATTTTGGCTAAAAACTCCAAACCTCTTTATCTTCAGAACCTTCTAAACATGAAGCACATTAATTTGTCTCCACTCCCTAAATTTCTGATGTTCTGTCAAAAATATTTATAACCAGGGACATATTCCAAAAGCTGGAAGAAGCAGGCAATGAGAAAGAGCATATGTTTCTAAACTGGATCATCGATCCCTGAAAAACTTATATTGATTAGGCTTCATTTAGGAGGACAAAGTGGAGGATAACTTTAATCTACTAACAAATAGAATTTCTTAGGCAAAATTATAACTTTGGATCATCTGATTCTTCAGAAAATATTGTGATGACTCTTACGTTTTGTCATGTTGACTAGAGTCGTGCATGCTCATAAAGTCATGTTTCTCTTACTGCAGGTAACGTTTTCTGAGTGAATACCAAGTGTCAGGCAATCTTCTCAGAGTTCAACATGCATTTACCCCTACAAGTTTATAAGGATGTCTCTGTCAAATTATTCATTGATTTAGCAAATATTTGTATTTTTTTCACATGAGATATTTGTTTTATTTTTATCATTTCTTCTCTTTCAGCTCTTCTTTATGCAACTATTTTTGGAAATGTTACAACAATTTTCCAGCAAATGTATGCCAACACCAACCGATACCATGAGATGCTGAATAATGTACGGGACTTCCTAAAACTCTATCAGGTCCCAAAAGGCCTTAGTGAGCGAGTCATGGATTATATCGTCTCAACATGGTCCATGTCAAAAGGCATTGACACAGAAAAGGTATGGGTTAGTATTATTATTATTTAGTTTCTATTTTAGTAGGATCTTCAGGTGCATTAAGCTTTTCCACTCACGTATTGCTTGTATAATTGCTTCGTAACTGTTACTCTGTATTCGTAAGTGACATATCAGTCAATCAGTCATATTTATTGAGTGCTTAGAAGGTGCAAAGCACTGAACCATTAATCATCAATTAGTACCAGTCATCACATTCAATTTAGAAAATTCAGTTCATGAAAATAACTCATTATTCTATTTCCCTAAAACACTCTTATTACCTCTCACAGTAATTTGTTGCATTCCTCTAAAACTCAGAGTGCTGCCATTTTTCCTGCCGGAATTTATTCTTGATTTCTCCTCTGCCTTTTTTGCTCATTTAAAAATTAGAAAGAGACTTCCTGGCTATAAATTTAAAATGTGTGTGTCTTCTATGCTGTCCTCCACTTAAATTTCTCCCATCTCATATGTTTTATAAAGAACTTATAATTCTTTATTTTCCACTTTGCCTTACACACATGTATAAAATAGATATCTCCCTCTCCAATCATCTGATATCTCTAATCTCTTGCTTGCCTTTTCATGGAGCTAATTTTAATTTTTCTCATCTATCTCATATTTGGGGCAAAGAGCAACTCAAGATCCTCCTTAAAATAAATAAAACCGAATTTTAAAAAATCCTCTCTTCCTACACCCAGCTGATTCACATCAAATACAGAAGATGAAAAATAAAGCTTGTACACAGAGTTTTAGAGGAAACCAGTCTTGAGCTATTTTACTTTATAAGCATCAGTGGAGACTATTCTTTTTATGTACTGATTTTTGACATATGATAATTAAATGGCATAATACTTTCCTGGCCATTTCCCACAATTTTTTTTTTGTTCTTTTAACCTTGTGAGGTTGACTTATGGTTTTTCTTTAAGACCTGCTCAAAAAGCATCTTTCAATGTCAAAGGGAAAAAGCAAATGAGCAAAGTAGATGTTTAGTTAGGAGAATTTCATGAAGCAACATGTAAGTGGTTTTAAGCCAGGGCGGGTGTATTAGGAATAGATGGTTGAGTGGAGGTGTAGGGAATGGACAAGGAACGTAGGAGTTGAGGGAGAGAAGCCTTCAGAGGGAGTGCAGGTCAGATACCTGGGGGCAGCTATGCGGAGGAATTGTGAAAGGGGGTGAGGTTTACTCCTTTTTCAATACTTTACAAGATGCAGCATAAATTTTCCAGTTAAATGGCCCCTTGAAGTAGTACACATGAAAACAGAAGGGAGAAAGCAAACTACATTTCTATGGAATTTGATTAATATATATCTGAACCAATATATGGTTAGTAGAGAGAGTATCCAAAGAAGAAACAGAATCTTCCTTGGGGTGAAGGTGAGAGTAACAGAATTTAAGTTATCAAAAGCAGAGTGTCTGTTGAAGTCCATATTAAATGAAACAGATCAAGAGGCAACCACCGGCCTTGTCAGTCACTATCTAAGCAAGAAGCTTTCCTTTCCAGAAAATGCTATAGAGCCACATGGTAACTAATAAGAAATCAGTAAATGATGGAATAATGGCCTTTTACGTATTCGGAAGGAGTCTGAGCCAGGGCCTCTGGCACAAATCTAGTACATGGCAGAGTTTTGAGTCCTTGCTCTCTATATTCCTGAATACTGAGTTATTCATGAATGGAGCTGACTAGATTGTCTTCAAGCCTCCGCTTGAGGACATGCTTAACTGTCTGATTCATGATGGAGTTAGGGTCTGATGCACTGGCATGCAGTGCTCATGCCATGTAGCAGGGAAAAATTTCTGGGTACCTACCATGTACTGCCTTAAATAATATTTTGTTTACTTGTTCGTTTGCAGTTAAAGAAAGGTACTTTTGATTAGCAAAGTAGCCAAGGAAAATGGAGTAATAGAACAAATATGGGGAGACTAATACTAAAAGTGAAATAAAAATTTAACTTCAATGAAAAGATTTTTTAAGGGGATATTTTAAGATATCAAAATTGATTAGCATTTGGATAAGAAAAAATCATGGATGTGGCTTTTAATTGAGTGAGGAATCCTTAAAGTTGTTTTTGACATAGGAAAAGCATATTTAAATAATTGTGACAAATATGAAAGTTTCCTTGTTCACGTATGAAACATACTCTATGCCTGTATTGATTTATCCCAGTCTATTAAGAAAATCCCCACCCAGATGCACAAGTTCTAGGTTAACAGCACTGAAGGAAAGAGAAGGAAGGAAAGACATCTGCCAAATTCTGGGCTTAGAAAGGGAGTGTAGGGATTTCTAGTATTGTATCATCAAAGAGACTGAATTTAAAAATGATTCTTAGATTACGCACCATATGCTGTACTAAACAAGAGGAAAACAAAAACTGTCATTCAGCTCTCTGGTTTTGTAAAGAACCTGACAACTAGAGCAGAAGACTCCTATGCCTGTTAGGCATTCAGCTATTTAACAAATAAATTATATATTATATATATATAATATATAAAAATATTTAATTTTAAAATACAATAATAAAGATATAATATAGGGCCGGGCATGGTGGCTCACGCCTGTAATCCCAGCACTTTGGGAGGCCGAGGTGGGCGGATCATGAGGTCAGGAGATTGAGACCATCCCGGCTAACACTGTGAAATTCTGTCTCTACTAAAAATACAAAAAATTAGCCGGGCGTGCTGGTGGGCGCCTGTAGTCCCAGCTACTCGGGAGGCTGAGGCAGGAGAATGGTGTGAACCCGGGAGGCGGAGCTTGCAGTGAGCCGAGATCACGCCACTGCACTCCAGCCTGAGCGACAGAGCGAGACTCTGTCTCAAAAAAAAGATACAATACAATAATACAATACAATAATAAAGACTTGAAGCGTAGACAAAAGAATTAGTAATTAAAGAAAAGAGAGGGAATAGATATCTCAGAACTAGATTCTACTATAAATAAAAACTGAATATAAGTTAAAGAATGAATTGTAAAGGTGGAATTGACGTACTACTTAATATCATTATAAAATGAACTAAAAATCTAAGAAAATATTTATAAGGGTCTTCACTCATGACCTAACATAAATATCAGAAGAACTGTGAATTAAATGCAAAAAAACAAGAAACTGTAAACTATTAGAAGAAAATATGTGAATGTATTTAATTTATCTTTGTACATATTAAAGTAATGGAATATATAACAAGGTAACTGACAAATAGATTTTGCTAAAAAGTATAAAATCTTTCACACTAGAAAACTATGAAAATGAAAATGACATAAAGCATTTGCAACAAATTTTGCAAGTGAAAGGTTAATTACCTTAATATGTAAAGTGATTTATAAATTAATAAGAAGAATTAGAATACTTGGAGAGAAAAATGATCTGATGACATAGATAATTTATGGAAGACAGAATGCAAATTATGAATAAACATAAAAAAGGCTTATTTTCCCTTGGAACAAAGAGTTAAAACTTAAAAAAACAAACAAACAAAAAGACATAGAAACATTTTTAATATGGCAAATGGACAAAGATGATGCCCAATCTTAGCAAAGGTTGGTGACTGGCATTATTGTATAATTCTGGGAGGTGTGTAAATTGGTAGCACATTTCTTGAAAGCAATTTGAATAAGATAATATTTTAAATTTGGTGGTATTTTAGAGTTCAGTCCTTGTGCCTCGTCCCTTTTCTGTCTGTATTCCGTTCTTTCATGATATCCTGCAGTCTCCTTACTTTAAACCAACACCACCCAATGTTCATACTTCTCTTGGACTTGATTCCCTGAACTATAGACTCTCCCTTCCAACTGCCTACTCATGTCCAGTAAAGTTGTCCAAAACCAAACTTCCAATCATCTCCTAAAAACCTGTTTTACAGACATTTTTTCCCACTGAAATTAATGGAAACACTACCTTTCAGTTGCTTAAGACAAAATCTCCCACATTTAAACCTCTACTGAATCCTTTTGGCTCTACCTCCGATTCTCACCACCTTCATTGCTATCACCTGGTCCACGTCACCATCATGTCTTCCCTGGATTTTTCTAATACCAACTAACTGGCCGGTGCTTCCACCTTTGTCCCCTGTATAGTCTATTCTCAAAAGAGCAACGAGTGAGCACATATGGCTTTTGTAAAAAAACTTTCTATGTATGTGTGTGTGTATCTACCTATCTATTTATGTTTATATCAATCATCAATTATCTATCTATGCCATAGACTTTTGATTATGAGTTAAATTGATTAAACCTGTTAAAATACAAGTGTAGGAAAAATAAAATGAAAGGTTGATGACATAATATAAATTCCGTAATTGCAGTCACCATCTGAGAATTATGTATGTACTTTTGGATGTAGCTTTAATAAACAGTATCTGAATTTTAACAATTATCCAGTATTTAATGTTAGAGACCTCTATTAGACTTCCTGTTCCTCCATAAGCCAAATACATTTTATTACTTAATGTTTCTTATTTTATATTTTATTGATAATTTTTTTCAAATATTTTAAATAGAGGTGATCAAATTTAACTATGAATGTATACTTTAAAAGGAAATATAATATATGAAGCCAAATGTCTTTGTTTTAATGCTTCTCTTCTCTGGTTAGTTTTAAAATAGCTGTATATTTTTTCAATTGCTTGTACAAAGAAATTTAATGATTCATTGAAGCTAGTCAGAGAAAAAACCTTTGCCCCAATGACTGAGATTTCCTTGTATCATTTCCACATATTTAGTTTTATAGATTTTTGAATTCAGCTTTAACCCACAAGCAAGTTAATCACTGTGATTTAATTCTGTCTTAACCTGCCTTATGTGAATAATGCTTTCTCTAATATAATTGTGGCATTAAAATCTGTACTGACGTGGAGATTGCAGCATTTCTATCATGAAAGTTTGCTTTAGGCAATATTTTTTAATATAGAACAGTGCCTAGTTCAATTTTATTTAGTTGAAAATGTGTTATTGACTGCTCATTAGTACAGTTGCTATAGATTTTTTAAAAATTTAATAGCCAAATCCATCCTCTGGGCTTTGCTACTTGCTAATATTCTGTGTACATGAAGGAAGAAGAAATGGGTGGAATAAGGATTTAAAAGGGGAAGAGGAGATTATGGGAAAAAATAGAAAGGATGATGGTTAAAGCTCAAAAAATTCGACCCTGCAGTTTGAAATGACTTTGCTGGGAAATAATTCAAATGAAGTAAATGGCTGGGGACTTTATTTTCAGCTTTTTGGAACATGTGAAAAAATGTAAGACCTGTAAAACAATGTGTAGACCACGTATTTCCCATCATACTGGGTTTTTTTCAGCTTGTTTCATACAATGAAAGGTCTAAAGCCTTACCTTTTGTATCTGCCAATATCTTACTTTTTTCTCTAACATGTAGCTTGAAAAAAATCAGAAAAAGCTATTTGGTCTTCATTTTTGTTTCATATGTTTTATAATAAACATAAGGTATCAGTAGGAAGATGCTATTATATGAAATGTCCCAGCAGAATTACACAAAAAAATCAGGTGGGAGTATGCCTTTAGAATTTAAACAAATTGAAATTTTGAACGTTTTAAAATTTTTTATTATCTTTTAACCGAATCTATCAGAGAAGCACTCTGCTTTCAAATACAGTAGGCAATATATTTTTTTCTACAAGTTAATTTCCTTTTGACAGTTTAATTTTGTAGATTTTTTTTAATTTGGGAAATGATGTTTAAATATTTCATTGTATTACTAGATATGAAAAATGGATTCTATTTTCATACATGTCATCATTTTCTTGGTTCGATATTAAAATACTTCGAGAGGTTCCCATGATGATATATATCATAGTTGAAGCCAAGAACAAAGGCACTAGTCTTGTAAGAAAATTCCACCAACAATGTCCTGTACATAAAAGCCATGTAGGGGCCGGGCGCAGTGGCTCACGCCTGTAATCCCAGCACTTTGGGAGGCTGAGGCAGGCGGATCACGAGGTGAGGAGATCGAGACCATCCTGGCCAACATGGTGAAATCCCGTCTCTACTAAAAATACAAAAATTAGCCGGGCGTGGTGGTGCGTGCCTGTAGTCCCAGCTACTCAGGAGGCTGAGGCAGGAGAATTGCTTGAACCTGGGAGGAGGAGGCTACAGTGAGCTGAGATCACCTCACTGCACTCCAGCCTGGGCAACAGAGTGAGACCCTGTCAAAAAAAAAAAAAAAAAAAAAAAAAAAGAAAGCCATGTAAATATATCCATGTGAATATAATAAAATAAAACTGAATTGGTCTTAAGATGCACTAAAAGTAATCTAGCCTTTGAATCAAGAAAGATAATGATCATGCCAGTACAGCCCATTTTAATCAGATCATAGATTGTGTTCGGATATTGTGTTCAACTTCTGCTGGATATTTTAAAAGAAATGTCATCCTATAAAGCAGCACACTTACCAGAAGATAAGCATGATGGCACAAAGTTCTTGGAATTTTGTTATATGATGGGTAGTTAAAATAAATATGAATATTTAGTTTAGCCGAGAAAAGACTTGGGAGAGATATGACAGGTAACTTGAAGTATTTGCCATTTTTAAAAATGGAATGATCTGTTTCAGGAGGAAATTCACAGTCTGCCAGTAAAAGATTTAGGCACATATGTAGAACATAGTACTAAATGAACTTGCAGGTCCTGACAGTAAGATTATATGATTGTGTCTGAATGATTTGGAGTACTATTATATATTACATCTCATTTACAATTTATATGTATGTATTTAAGGGATTTTATATAAAAAGAATTATAATATAAAAATCTGTAATAATTCACTATTTTCCAACAACTTTTTATTAGGACAGCTAAGTACTGTAGTTTTACGTATGAAATGAAAGGGCTTTTCCAAGGTGATAGAACATATACTACCTTAAAAAATTAGGATTTAGAATGTCTAATAGAGGGGCTATGCCAGGCCAGTATGGTACAACTGTAGTAGTTTTCCCTGTGGTCTTTGAGTTACCTGCTTGTTGAGCAGGAGACGCTATTAAGAAACTATTATAAGAAACTGGCATATCATTACAAGAAACCATTCTTCAGCTTGCTATTTGAAAGCATTATGCAACAAATATATGAAAACTATAATTTTTCCATCAGTACCTAAACATAATTAGAGAACTTAACTATTGTTACATCTACATGTGTTTCTCAGTTGTTACCTACTGAAATATTACAAAGTAAGCATTCAGAATTATTATTGACATTTTTCTTTTCTGACTGACCTACACATATTATGTGAGAAAATAGACTTTATCTGAAACCTCAGTTTTTTCGTTTCGCGTATCAGAAGTTAAGTAAAATAACAGCCAGTGGCTTATTGAAAACATTACAAGCAGATGAAAACTTTAAGCAATACTTTTTGTAATAGTAATTTGGAACACTCAAACGCATATATTAGTTTTCATGGCTTTTAGCGTAGTTTAAGAGGGTTCCATTGCAAGCTTTACATTATTGTCAGCTAATATAATTACTAGTAAAATTTTCATGTGTCAAATCTTAGGCTGTGTTATTTGATTCAAACCTATCTTTGGGGATAATATTAAACACACTCTTTTCTTGTATCACGTTGAAATTTAGCATAATAGTGTGGGCTAATTTATATTTCATTTTCTCATCACTCTGATACTAGCTTCTGAGGAAGGACCAAAGGAATCATTTGATAGCCACAGTCCAGAAACGAGAAGGTAGGATTGTTTACAGAGGTCCATGGATAACTTGCTCAGTACCCTTCTTCATCTAGACCGTAAGGATCAGATTCCATACTTTTGTGTTCACATCTGTATTGGAGTTACCACCAGCCACATTTACTTAGTTGGCTGGGAGGTGAAAAATGCCCACATGGTGCTTGTGCAAGGTAGGCAATAATAAGAGGTAGCAGATAATTTAGTCTTTTGTGGTTATAATACATTTCATCCTTTACAGGTTATTAACTACGGCACTGTGTTATGCCTGGCACCATTTTAAATCTTAGTTTTTGCTTGGTATTCAGTGGGCACTGTTTTATTTAAGTATAGACGAAAATAGAACATCAATTGTGGAGTAATTTGGATGAATGACATATTTCTATATATATACACATTGAACAGAAATATACTTTAGACTTTGGGGAAAAATTAAATCATGAATACTTCCACATGCTGCAGATGGTGTTATATAGTATGAGTAGGTGTTTGTATCCAACCTATTATTTTGTTCTGAGCTGCCTTGATTGATCTGTTTTCAAACTCCCATTACTGTAAATCTGCAGTAATGGCTATTGATAACACTTATTTTTAAATGAGACCATAATGCTTCCGAGACTTTTTCAGTTTTTAAGGTAAAAGTAGAATTATGCAGATTTGAATTTTATAAACTGAACTTTTAAGAAACAATGTTTCAATTTCTTTGATTTCTGTTGTTATTATTATTTGACTGTGTTTGTTATTTTTCATTTCTCATCCAGCCCTTTGTAGCTTTCTCCTCTCCACCCACTCCCCCATCTCTTTCTTGATTTTTTTTAATGGTAATGACTAAAAGATGCCTGTCTTTTGGCTCAGGCTGAGTGCTTTTGATTTTGTATTCATTTATATCGTTTATATTCAGTACTCAAAATCCACTTTTAGTTCCTTTACTAGTAGTGCCAAATAACCATGGGCATCATTGTCTGGCACAGCAGAAGGCAGCAACAGGTTGTAGAAAAATATAGTGAATAGATTAAAATAAAAGGAAAAATTGTTATGTAAGAAAGAGATTCTGCGGGGTGCGGTGGCTCATGCCTGTAATCCTAGCACCTGGGGAGGTCAACGTGAGTGGATCATGAGGTCAGGAGATTGAGATCATCCTGGACAACATAGTGAAACCCTGTCTCTACTAAAAATACAAAAATTAGCTGGATGTGGTGGCGCGTACTTGTAATCCCAGCTACTTGGGAGGCCGAGACAGGAGAATCACTTGAACCCAGGAGGTGGAGTTTGCAGTGAGCCAAAATTGCACTACTGCACTCCAGCCTGGCTACAGAGTGAGACTCTGTCTCACAAAAAAAAAAAAAAAAAAAAAAAAAGAAAAAGAAAAAAGGAAAACAAAACAAAACAAAACAAAAAACAGAAAAGAAAAAGAAAAAAGAAAGAGATTCATCTGGTTCATTGCCAGCTGCCGGGGTTGCTGCTCCTTGTCCCCTCCTGGGCATGGGTCTGGAGTCAAGGAGAGGGCTGAGTGGCTGTGCAACCTGATGGCTTCCTCTCAGCTTTGCTTTTTATGGTTCTTGACTTCTTTCTTAAGACCTTCAGGAGGCATTTTCTTCTTTTCTCATGATAGCAACCTTCCTTATTTCTCTATACCTTATACTTCCTTGAGGAAGTCTTTATGTCCCTAGTTTATACTGGGACATCTCTGAGAGATGGCATATATAAATTTAAGAAAGATCTATATAATGGGAAAATTAAAAAATATGGACATAGCCATTTTTAAAATTTGCATTCATATCGAAGGAAGCTATGGTATTAAAGGGTTTTGTGGTCCTTGCTATAGAGTGATAAATAGAAATAAACATAATCCCTGCTCTTATGTTGTTCAGAGTCTGATGGGGGAGAAAAATCTTCAATAGTTACCCTGATAAATGTATGATTTTATATTGTGATGATGCTTGAAATACAATACAGGAAGCCATGTCAGATTTAAAAAAATTTAAGTTGTGAAGATGAGAGTCAAGGAAAGCAATAGAAAAAACAATAGAATTTGGACATGAAAGATTGTTAGAAGCTGAAACTTTTCACCTATTTTATAATAAAATTCAAATTACCTATGTGCTAATAGTCAAATAACTGGTCTGAAGGTGGAAAACAAATGAAAGGAGGGAATTCGAAGATCTGGTTAATCTATTAACTACTAGTAACTCATTAAAGAAATTAATAATATTAAATGGTCTGTGCTTTCCATGTAAATAATAGAATGATTTCCACTGAATAGTCATGATGGTTTAAAATATCACTCTAATACCAATAACAACACATAAATTGATCCAGGGACATATTGGTACCCAAATATGATTGAATTAATCATCGCGTATTTGTTTAGAATAATGCTAAAGAAATATGTGGGTCTGCTGCCTTTGAGGGCATTATCCACAAACTTAACTCATATGTATTGTGAAAGCACAGATGGCACAGGGGAGTCTGCAGGGCAAATATCAGAATATATTCAGATCAGAGTATAGCTTTACTCCCACTGCTACTTCTCTCAAGGATAAATAAATGTTAGAATATATTATTTATTATGAATAAGTGTTAATGTTTATATAACCATTTTGTTTTCAAAAGTGCTTGTTTAGTAGAATACATGACTGTTACATAAAATTAGAAAAAAGAGCTAGAAAAAGAAAATACGATGTCACTCAATGCTACGACTTACAGAAGTATATTGTGCCACATTTATCTGTATGATTTTGTCAACATCAATTTATGTTATAAGTATACAATATAATAACATTTGTAGTCTATTCTAGGTCTGTATTACATCATCCACCTATTATTGAATATTTAAGATGTCTGATGAGTACATTAAGATAAACACTGAGAATAAGGGGTGCCAAGTCCAAGGTTATGTACATTTTTTTGTTTTTATTATTTTTGTAGCTTATTTCTTCTAAAATATCAAATGAGCTACAACCAACATTAATTTACATAAGTCTTTTTTCAGAATAACATTGTCAGTACTAGGTATTAATTTTCTTTTAATCTTTGTGAATTTAGAAGGCCAATAATCTTAGCATGTTTAATGTTTAGTCTTTCCAACACATATATACTATAATTCCCATTTACTGATACAGACACTGGGCTGTAAGAGGTTAAATGACGTGCCTTAGATCACACATAGGGAAACTTGGATTTTGTACTATGTCTGCACTGTAAAGGCAATATTCTTAGTCACTCTGCTGCTTGTTGAATATCAGTATCTGGTAGACAAGTGTCTCCGTATCACACCTTAATTATGGCTCTTTTTAATGTGTTTATTCTTCTAAATAAACTTTCCTTATCCTTCCCACTCATCATCATCCTATACACCCCAGATAAATCCCATTAGCTTTTGACTGAAATTGTATTGTCCTAATCTCAGAGTTAAACCATTCAGCAGAGACCATCTGAAAACAAGTTCAGGTTGCTTAGATGAGGCATGATGGGCTCATGAGAAACAATTAGAGATCTTGGACCTAGATTATCTAATGCAGGGTTAGAGATTCCACTCCTAGAAACCAGCATGAAAACCAAAGGATTCCACAGTATGAGTATGAATCAGAGGTAGTGCAGTTGGAATATGATGAATAAAATACTGCACCAGCAGTGGGGATTCTTGTGTTCTAGTTAACATGTCTTCTAGTCTAGTTCCTGTATTGCAGCTGGATGACCAATCAGACTTAGTCTCAGAATATATATGCTTGATGATCTTTTCCAAGATTTTTAAGGTTGAAAATTAAATGCATGTTTTGAAAGAGTTAGTGAGAAATATTAGTGATTTTTGGTGCCAAGGAAGAAGTCAGAAGACATAATTTAAATCAGTAGTTTAATATTGTAACCCTTGTATCAAACTTCATCTTGATAATAAATGAGAAGTTAATGGGAAGCAGCCTGCCTAGGGAAAACCAGTCACTGTTAAATGAGAAACAACCCAGCCCAACTCCCAGTGTTACATCCAACTGTTTCAATTAAGATCCCTCTTGTCTAATAACACAATTTGAAATGTCAGTACATCCATAGAGACTTCACTTGTTTAATCTGGTAGTTATTATTTGGTTTCAGAGTGCCTGGTAAAGTAGTAAAATCAACTGTCACATAATTTTACAATGTTTTTACTGATTCATATAATTTGATAAATCACAGAAGACAGTATGATCAGAAGTGGTTCATTTATTCAGCCATTCTCAATACACTTTAGTGCTGTCCTTCCATATAACAGGGAAGCAAACAAAACTCCAAACCTCAAACTTCAAATCATTTTTACTATTAAGGATTAATGCTTCATCAACATTTAAGTTTTCTGTTAGAGAAATTTTGATTTAATTATGGCTTATTTACTATGTAATAAAATATTTTATGCATAGAGGAAAAAATGGAAAATTGTAAAAGGAGGTAAAATTCTTTTATGCTGAAAGCTGAGGCCTGACAGGAAGTTTAACCAAGAATTCACAAATATTTAGGTAGATATTGATGTATGTGTTGATATTTACTTTAAAGATATACTTCCCCATTTCAGTATTTAATAGTAAATGTCCATTAAGCCCCTGCTTACATTCAAGACATTGTTCCAGTCTCTGGAATGACAGTGGTGGATATGAGGCGGTTCCTGCCATGCAGGACTCACAGTCTAGTAGGACTGAACAAGTACATTTTTACTTTCTTTGACTTGCTGGCACTATTTTGTGGTTACACAAAGAGACACTTGGCCTTCTGATGTGGGCCACCTGGAAGAGTGCAGACCAAGAGTCAGAGGGTAAGGGAACACACATTTAGGGACTGTGCCCATCTCTAAGCACTTCTCAGTGTTATATATTTCTGAGTTCCTGTAATGATCACAAACATCCTATGTGGTAGGCGTTATAGTCTCCATTTAAACAATAAGGAGATTCTGAAAAATAAATAAATTATCCAAGATTATACACCTAATAAACAGTAGAGTCAAAGTTTGATTCTGATTTTTAGGATTCTGACTTCAAACTTTATGCCCTTTGCCCTGAATCACTCACCTGCTCCATGCCCTGTATGTTCCAGGCAGTACATCAGGCACTGGAGATGCACCTGTGACCAAGATAGGCATGGTCCTTGCCCTCATGAAACTTACAATCTAGTGGAGGAGACAGATAAAAATAATTGCATAAATAATTAATATTTTTTCAATTCCCTAATAAAAATTAAAATGCTTATGCAGTTGTTAGTATTTTAGGTGGAAGAGGAGATTCTTTTATCCTTTTAACTTTGGTTTTCTTTCTTAACATAGAGAAGGATGGCTCTTGCCTGCATTGAGAATGGTGAGTAAATACACTATCCCTAAACATACTGTGCTTTGGGATATATTGAAATCTCTGAATCCTTATGAATATGTTATAATTAGAGTGATCTTTACTACTTTGCAAGTACTCTGAAGCCAAATAACAGCTATGATTGTAATCTTTGTTTTTGTTTTTATTAATTGGTAAGGAATATGTAATTTTACTGAACTGAATTGGTATAGTCACAACCAGGAACAATGAAACTTGGAATTTTAGTGAGCTTATGCTGCCTGACTTGGGATGAATATCAGATTAATACTAGGGTTTTCTAACATTTAAAAAATGTTATTGTACTTTTCTGGTATTGGTCTTAGGAAAACCTGCTTTCATTTGTACAGGTACATTTCAAAAATATATACAAATTTTATTTTCTGAAATTCCTTAAGCATTTAAGTTCCCTTAAAAACTTATCACTTTAATGAATAGATTGCAGAGAATCATGGGATCTTAGTCAAGCCAAGAACCGCACAGTACTCCTGTAAGAAAACACCAAGTGAATATATTAATAATAGGCCTGGTGTCAAGCTTGTTATTTACATAGAACACATATATACAATAAAAAGGCCTGTTCTGTAATCTAAATTCGGCAGAATTCTAGAATATTCCTGATATTAAATTTATCTTTTTAAAAAAATTCTTGTAATGAAATCATCCTACAAATGTACAGAGGAAGAATTTCATTTATTTGGTTTTTTTTGAGGACAATCATAAAAAATTCAAATGTAGCAAAAGTAAAACAAAAACAAAACAAAACAAGTAAGCAAGCAAACAAAAACCCCTTCAGTCTAATTTTTGTTTCTTGTAACTTTATTTTTTAAGATATTTTATAGGAGATCAGAAGAGCTGGCAGAGAAACCCACATCTTAATGTTATGACCTTTACTTACTAAATAATAAAACATGTGAATGTTAGTGTCAAGGCATCAATTATGCCGTCAATATTTGAAGTAAAGTTTCAAATTGACTAAAGCTTACACTTCCATCTACAACTTTTAAAGAATCTTTTTAAAAGGCTATGCTATTACATATTTTTTCTTAAAGTATTCCTAAGAATATTATGTATTACATTAATTGGGTAATATTTTCATCATGGAGGAGCAATGAATTTCCTCATGAACTTAGATGTGTACTTGTTTAATCTCATAATTTTTTATCCTATAAGAGACAAAAGCAGTTGGGTCATTACAATTTTAAGAATGACCTCTTAAAATAATACACCAAATATAACTCTTCCTTATGTTTGTATTTGTAATGACTTTCACACAAAATTATAGGCTTCTCATAAAATGAAAATCAATGTAAAAAGAAGACAGTAAAACCCGCGTACATCAACATTTACACATACACATGTTGATAAATGGTTAAACACAATAGAGGTGTCCAGCCACCTGGAATGTCGTTGTTACTGAGCTTGATTGTATTGAGCTTTTGAGTCTTTTGGAAGCTGAATTAAAAAGTGAAATTCTTTAGTCTATTGAAAGAAATAAACACATTTGTCTAAAGATTTGTTTATTTTCTTATTATATTGAATTCAAAAAGAACTTTGTCATGTGAAGCTTTTTGTTTGCAAGCAGTAGAGTATATTGGTTAAGATGAGGGATCAGAAAACTTTTTCTCTAAAGGGCCAGATAGTAAATAGTTTAGCTTTTATGGGTTATATGGTCTTTGCCTCCACTACTCAACTTTGCCATAGAAGCATGAAAGGAGCCATAGACAGTATGTAAATAATTGAACATTGTTGTGTCCCAGTAAAACATTATTTGTGGATGTATCAATTTGAATTCCATTTATTCTCACATAACATTAAATATTATTTTTCTTTTGATTTTTGATAACTATTTAAAAACATAGAAACCATTATATACTCAGTGGCTGTACAAATACCAATGATGAGTCCAATTTGGCCTTCAGTTTGCTGACCTCCACTTAAGACTTTTTAGATCTCTAGTCCAATTGTCAGATTTCTATCCTATTTAAAAATTACAGTATCATCATCTCAGAACTCTTTATGTACCTTGCCTGCCTTGGTTTTCTTCATGAGGCTCATCAAAATCTGAAGTATGATACACAAGTTCACTTATATATTCTTTGTTAATTGTCCCTCTAGTACAATAAATAGTCCATGGGGGCGGGGAGTTTTGTATCTTTTGTTCACTGCTGAATAATTATTGCCTAGATTAGTGTTTGGTAAGTGGAATGTGTTCAATAAATATTTATTTTATCCGTGAATGTAATTCTGGAGTTCAGAAAGACACATAAATTTGGAGCCATTAATATATAAAAGGCCATGAATAGGTAGTTATGATCACTCAAAATGACATTCTAGCTAGGAAAAGGAAAAGAGCTTAAGATCAAGCTTTGAGATACTTGTACACTTAGATGTTAAGTAGATGAGAAAAGGCCAGAAAGGATACTCAGGAGTGACTGGTGATATTAGATGAAAAGCAAAATTGTTTGATTTTATAAAAGCCAAGAGAGAAAATAAAAAACTGCCTGCAGTCTTCTAAAGGATGGATAAAGTAAAATGTAAAAAAGTTCCATTTGGATTTTACAACATGGAGATTGCTGGTGGATTTGATACAGGCAGATTTGTTAGAGTAGTAGAGACAGATGCAACATTGGAGTGACGTAAGGAGTAACGTAAGGTAATTAAGACAGTGGGACTTGGTCAAAGGGATCATCAAACTGACATATGATAGTAGCACAAGATAGTGATTCTAAAAATAACCTCATACATACGTGAAGATTTTATATATGACAAAGACAGGCAAATGTAGATCTGTGGGGAAAGAAGGAAACATTTAATGAATGTTATTGGTATTAATATTTATCTGTATGGGCAATAACTAGTTTGATCTCTCCTTTACACCACATCAATCAATTCTGAACTTTAAGAATTAACTATTTAAAAAATGGCATTTTAAAATAAGAGTACAAAAAAAGATGGAACCCCAAAGGACTCCAAATAGCCAAAGCAATCTTGAGAAAAAAACAAAGCTAGAGGCATTACACTTACTGATTTCAAAATATTTTACAAACTAGAATAATTAAAACAGTATGGTCCTGGCATACAGACAAATGTACGGAACAGAATAGAAAGACCATCAATAAACCCATGCACATATGGTCAACTAATCGTTGACAAAAGCTTCAGTAATACATAGTGGGGAAAGGATAGCCTCTTAAATAAATGGTGTTGGGAAAGCTGGATATCCATATTCAAAATAATGAACTTAAACCCCTATATTATACATAAAAATCAACTCAAAATGGATTAAAGACTTAAACATAAGACCTGAAACTAAAACTACTAGAAGAAAACATATGAGAACATTTTCTTTATATTGGTTTTGACAGTGATGTGACACTAAAAGCAAAATCAACAAAACCAAAACTAGATAGTAAGGGGACCAAAAAAAACAGAGAATAAGTGGGACTACATCAAACTAAAAAACTTCTGTAGGACCAACGAAACAATTAACAGAATGAAAAAGCAACCTATATAATAAGAAAAAATACATATAAACTATAAATCAGATATGGAGTTAGTACCCAAAATTGATAAGAAACTCTATCAATTCAATAGCAAAAACCCACAAATAACCAAATTTAAAAATGGGCAAAGGACTTAAATAAACATTTCTCCTAAGAAAACATACAAATGGCTGACAGGTACATCAAGTATTTGAAAAGGTGCCCAACATCACTAATCATCAGGGAAATTTAAACCAAAACCACAATGAGATATTACCTGTCAACTGCCAGGATGCTGTTACCAAAAAATGAAAATATAACAAGTGTTGGCAAGGATATAGAGAAACTGGAATGCTTATATACTGTTGGTGGGAATGTAAAAATGATATAGCTGCTATGGAAAACAGTATGGAGTTTCTTCAAAAAATTAAAATATAGAACCACTATATGATCTAACAATCCCACTCCTGGGTATTTATCCAAAAGAATCAAACTCAAAATATCAGATGTTTGTATTTCCAAGATCATTTTAGTATTATTCATCATAGCCAAGATGTGGAAACAACTTAAATGCCCATGAATGGATAAGTGGGAAAAGAAAATCTGCTAAATACAAACAATGATATATTATTCATCTACAGAAAGAAGGAAATCTTACCATAGATGATCAAAAAGATAAACCTTGAGGACATTATGCTAAGTGAAATAAGCCAATCATTAAAGGACAAATACCGCATGATACCACTTATTTGAGGTATCTAAAATAGTCAAACACATAGAAACAGAGGAGGAAAATGGGGAGTTGGCTATTCAATGCATACAAGTTTCAGTTACACAAGATGATTAAGTTCTAGAGAACTGCGGTACAACATTATGCCTATAATTATTACTACTGTATTGTATAGCTAAAAAGTTTAATAGTAGGGTAAATTTCATGTTAAACATTCTTACTGTAATTTAAAAAAATAATATATAGAAGATTTTTATGATTATGTGTTTTAAATTGCTTTAATATGACACAAGTGGGCTAAATGGTAAATAAGTATTGATAAATGTAACTATTAAAGTTAGTAATTTAGGCCAAGTGTGGTGGCTCATGCCTGTAATCCCAGCACTTTGGGAGGCCAAGGTGGGAGGATTGTTTGAGCCAAGGAGTTTAAGACCACCCTGGGCGACATAGTGAGACTTTGTCTCTACAAAAAATAAGAAAAAAAAATTAGCCAGACATGGTGGCTCATGCCTGTAGCCTCAGCTACTCAGGAGGCTCAGGTGGGAGGATTTCTTGAGCCAGGGAGGTTGAGGCTGCAGGAAGCCATGATTATGCCACTGTACTTTACCCTGGATGACAGAGTGAGATTGTATCTCAAAAAATAAATAAATAATTTATGTTCATCAAAATACATTACAAGAAAAGTGAAAAAATAATCTACAAACTGGGAGAACGTATTGAAATATACAAAATCAGTAAAGCATGAGCATCCAGAATACATAAAGGATTCTTGAAAATCAGTAAGAAATATATGGATAACATAATAGAAACATAGACAAGAGATACAGACAGTTCTCAAATGCAGAAATATAAATGGTCAATGAACGTGTAAACAAGCTTAACTTCAGCAGTAGTAAGGGAAATACAACTAAAAAACCCAGTGCTTACCTCTGGATTTCCATAGGATAATTATGGTGGCTTAAATGTGCTCAGAAATCTTTTCTCTAAATCTACAGATTAAGAGGCGGAACAAATAAAGTCACTTTCATAGTGTAGCTACAGTTCAGATGAAAACAGAAAATACTGCAAATTTGATACATTAAACTGACCCTTGGGAAATACCTATCCAAACCAATAAAGTAGGCTTCCAGGCTCACACCAGAGCTGAGAGTCATGAGGAAATTACACAAAAGAGAGGAAAAGAAATGTTATGTTAGTTATGGAGGAGAACAAATAGCCACAAGGGTTCACTAGCAGAAAAAAGAATCCTGTCCTAAATGGAAAATACTAAGAACAGGACTGAGACCGGTGGATCAAGAGACATGCTACTGTGCAGTCAGATGGCTTAGAAAATGCATGGGATGAGAGGAAACAGTTTTGGGAAGGCCACACTTCTGGGGATAAGGAAAGCCTTGGAAAAGCAATGCTTTCCTTGGAAGCTTAGTGAGGAAGGGAAGGAAGGAAGGAAGGAAATGTTTTAGATAAAGAACCTAATGAACAGGATATCAGAAGTCAGATCCAAATAGCATTGTTTATTAAATAAACTGCACTTAACTGTAGTGACATAAGAGGATGCTCTTGAAAAAAAATCTGGTAATATACAGAAAAAATATCTTCCCATGCATCCTCCCTTGACCTAACTGTTCCTTTTCTGCCACACAGAGGATCACCAATTGATATGATTTGGCTGCATGTCCCCACCCAAATCTCATCTCGAATTTTAATACTCACATCTTAGGGAGGGATCTGCTGGGAGATGACTGGATCAGGGGGTGGTTTCCTCCATGCTGTTCTCTCATGATAGTGAGTGAGTTCCCACAAGATCCAATGGTTTAAAAGTGTGTGGCAGTTCCCCTCTTGCTCACTCACTCTCCTGCCACCATGTGAATAAGGTCCTTGCTTCACCTTCCCCTTTGCCATGATCGTATGTTTCCTGAGGCCTCCTCAGCATGCAGAACTGTGAGCAAATTAAACCTTTTTCTTCATAAATTACCCAGTCTTAGGTAGCTCTCTATAACAGTGTGAAAACAAACTAATACAGGAAACTGATACCAGAAGAGTGAGGTACTACTATAAAGATAACCTGCAACTATAGAAGTGACTTTGGAAGTGGGTAATGGGCAGAGGTTGGAATAGTTTGGAGGGCTCAGAAGAAGCCAGGAAGATATGGGAAAGTTGAGAACTTCCTAGAGACTTGTTGAATGGTTTTGACCAAAATGCTAACAGTGATATCGACAATGAAATCCAGGCTGAGGTGGTCTTAGATGGAGATGAGGAAATTATTGGGAACTGGAGTAAAGGTCACTTTTGCTATGATTTAGCAAAGAGACTGGTGGCATTTTGCCCCTGCCCTAGAGATGTATGGAACTTTGAACTTGAGAGAGATGATTTAGGGTATCTGGCAGAAGAAATTTCTAAGCAGCAAAGCATTCAAGACGTGACCTGGCTTTTTCTGAAAGTATACAGTAATATCCATTCATGAAGAGATAATCTGACATTGAAACTTATGTTTAAAAGTGAAGTAGAGCATAAAAGTTTAGAAAATTTGCAGCCTGACCATGTGGTAGAAAAGAAAAACCCATTTTCTGGAGGAAATTCAAGCCTTCAGGTGCATACATTTGCATAAGTAAAGAGAAACCGAATGTTAATAGCCAAGACAATGGGGAAAATGTCTTCAGGGAATTTCAGAGATCTTCAAGGCAGATCTCCCCATGACAGACCCGAAGGCCTAGGAGGGAAAACTGGTTTAGTGGTCCAGGCCCAGAGCTCTGCTGCTCTGTGCAGCCTCAGGACATGGTGCCCTGCATCCCAGATACTCCAACTCCAGCCATGGCTAAAAGGGGCCAAGGTACAGCCTGAGCCATTGCTTCAGAGGGTGCAAGCCCCAAGCGTTGGTGGCTTCTGTGTGGTATAGGGCCTGTGGGTGCACATAAGACAAGACTCGAACTTTGGGAGCCTCCCCCTAGATTTCAGAGGATATATGGAAATGCCTGGATGTCTAGGCAGAAGCCTGCTGCAGGGGTGGAGCCCTTACGAAGAACCTGTACTAGGGCAGTGCAGAGGTGAAATATGGGGTTGGAGCCCCAGAGAGTCTTCACTGGGGTACTTCCTCGTGAAGCTGTGAGAAGAGGGCCACTGTCCTCCAGACCCCAGAATGGTAGATCCATGGAGAGCTTGCACTGTGCCCCTGGAAAGGCCACAGACACTCAAGGCCACCCCATGAAAGCAGCTATGGGGGCTGTATCCTGCAAAGTGTCAGGTGCACAGCTACCCAAGGCCTTGGGAGCCCACCCTTTTCATCAGTATGCCTTGGATGTTAGACATGGGATCAAAGGAGATTATTTTTGAGCTTTAAGGTTTAATGGCTGCCCTACTGAATTTCAGACTTCAAAACAAAGTCTTGGAGCTCCTTTGTTTTAGCCAATTTCTCCATTTTTGGAATGGGAGCATTTACCCAATGCCTGTATCCTTATTGTATCTTGGCAGTAACTTGTTTTTGATTTTACAGGCTCATAGGCAGAAGGAACTTGCCTTGTCTAAGATGAGACTTTGGACTTGGGCTTTTGGGTTAATGCTGGAATGACTTTAGACTTTAGGGGACTGTTGGGAAGGTGTGATTTTGTTTTGAAATGTGAGAAGGACATGAGGTTTGGGAGGGGCCAGGGATGGAATCATATGCTTTGAGTCTGTATCCCCACCCAAATCTCATCTTAAATTGTAATCCCCCCATGTTATAGAGGGACCTCTAGGAGGTGATTTGATCATGGGGGAAGTTTCCTCCATGCTGTTATCTCATGACAGTGAGTGAGTTCGCACAAGATCTGATGGTTTAAAAGTGTTTGGCAGTTCCCTCCTTGCTTGCTTACTCGCCTGCCACCATGTGAAGAAGGTCCTTGCTTCCCCTTCCCTTTCTGCCATGATTGCAAGTTTCCTTAAGCCTTGCCAGTCATGTGTAACTGTGAGTCAATTAAACCTCATTTCTACATAAGTTACCCAGTCTCAGGTAGTTCTTTATAGCAGTGTGAAAATGGATTAATACAGCAACTATTGCTAGTTAAGAAAAATGTAAGCATAAATAGAAATAATTCACATAATAGTTCTAGAAAAGAAATCAGGTAATAAAAATCAGTCTTTTCAACCTGAAAGCCTATCTCCCACAAAGAGCTATAATGCAAAACACTAATATAATACACAGATTAAATTAAATATAGAAAAACAAGGAATTTAAAATATTAAAATACTTCATGAGTCAGAAATCCAAAAAAATCAGTATAGAAATAGAAATATAGGGGCTGATCAAGGTCAGAAGATAAATGAAAAAAAGAAGAAAAATAATCATATAAATGAAGACTGACTTCATTTATAAGGTGCCCACATTTTGTCTTATATTATGTAAGGGACATAAGAACAAATATAGAGGAGTAAATGAAGCAATTCAAAAAATTAATGGAACTAAAACATAAAAAGAGGTATGAAGGGTGCAAACATGTAATAGAGAAGATATGTGTAAAAATCCAATATGTGTATAATTGGTGCCCATCAAAAAATGAAATAAAACAGAACTAACTTCTAAACTATAATTCAGGAAAGCATCACTGAAACAAACAAACAAAAACCCAAAGCTACATATCTGGCCCACTGTATACCTGGGAAAATTGACCTGTTGTAATCAACTTCAAAGTATATTCTACAAGAACAATTTGATTTCAAAGTATCATAAAATCAGACAAAAAACCTGGTCACTTACAGAGTAAAATGATAAAGTTGACAACAGACTTCTTGATAGTAATATACACAACAAAACAACAATAGAGCAACATTTTTTAGATCCTCAAGAAAAATGTGTAAGTTAAGAATTTTATATTTAAGCAAGCTGTCCTTTATGAATAAAGTTTACAGAAAATGGAAAAATATTAATGATCTCAGGGAATATTGTATTCAGAGACTTACTTCGATGATTCTGTTATGATAGTGCTTTCAAATGTTAATACACATGAGAACTGCAAGCAGACTTTGTTAAAAATGGAGATCTATTAGTCTGGAGATGTGAGTGAAGAATATGTGTTTCTAACAAGCACCAAGGCAAGGTGATGCCAATGCTCCTGGTTCACAAACCATACTTTGGGTAGCAAAGTAAAAGAATGAAACAGCCGAGATATTATTGGGGAAACGTTGGTAGAGACTGTTGGTGAGCACTGAATATATTTGTTTGCAAATATAAACACCTGTCTTTAAATGCCTTTACACCTGTCTTCTTTGTTACATTTTTGTACCTTTTATACAATTTTTTATGTTTTAGTTGCATTAAGTTTTTTGAATCTTTTCATTTACTCTTCTATATTTATTCTTGTGCTCCTTACATAATAGAAGATATAGTGTGGGCACCTTGTAAGTTAGTCTTCATTTATAAGATTATTTTTCTTTTCTCCTTTCATGTATCTTTTGATCTTGATCACCCCCTGTATTTCTATTTCTATACTAATTTTTAAAAATTTCTGATTCATGAAGTCCTTTCATGTTTAAATTCCTTGAAAAATTTTTTATAAAATACAGAAAAAATAGTAAATAAAGTAAAATACATATGATGAAAGTAACTATAAATGCTCTGATAAAATAGATATAACAATATTACCAAAATAGGGAAAGAAAAGAGAGATAACCACATGAATACTAGAAGGAAAATCAACTTGATCTTACAGATATCATTAGTAAAGAAAAAAGATTAAGGGTTATATGTAGGTAAGTTTTAATACAAAAGTTTTAAATATCAAAAGAAATAAATTACAATATACATCTTTTAAAGTAAAAAACAGAACAAAAAACTATATTATAAAGATAGATATTTATATGCTAACATGTACTAAATATAAGATATAATAGAGCTGAGCCCAAACATACCAGTTATGCTTAACTCACCTATTAGAAGAAAAATATTTTTAGATTGGCTTACAAAGGAAAATCCTTGAAAATGCTGACACACACACACACACACGCACACATGCACACACACAAAATCTCAACAATAATAAAAGCTAAACATAAAGACATGGGTAAAGGTATACCAGGCAAGTGAAATAAATAAGGAAATTTGGCTAAATGCATTTGGCTACATAAAGAACATGATTCACAATGAAGCTATAGGAGTTAATATATATGTGACAAATAACATAGCTGTAATTTTATAAAATAGAAAATATAGATGAAAGAAGAGTTTAAGTAGTACAAAAATAATACGACACTTTAACACAGCATTTTCAGTCCACTTTAAGTCCATATAATACTTTAAGACATCACTTTCAGTCAAGTACACAAAAATAAGAATGGATGTAGGTAACTTAAACAATAAAGTCAGTAAGATAGAGCTTATTGATAGATACCTAAATTTGCACTCTGATAATATAGAATACAAGTTCCTTTCAAATAAATATGGAAATTTTAAACTGTATATTTGATCAAAACGATAACCTCAAAAATTTCAGTTAGGCAGAACAAATGAAAGCATGTTCTCTGATTATAGTAGAAAAAAGGGAAACAGGAAGGCAGGAGGGAGGAAATAAGGGAAGGAGCAAGAGAATGAAGGATAAAAGCAAGAGAGACAAAGTAAGAGAGAAAGAAAGAAAGGAACAAAGAAAGAGACAGAAAGAGAAAAGAAAGGAAGAATGAATGAATGAATGAAGAAAGAAAGAGAAACCTTTCCATCTGGAAATATATAGACTATATTTTAAAAAGCAATAATCTGACAAGTTCGATATGTTAATCACCTATGGATGTGTTTGTATTGCCTATTTTTTCTCTTGGTCCTGTCTTAGTTTGCATGTTAAATTTTTATTAGATGCTGAATATGAAAAAGTGATGTGACTCTTGATGATGCCACCTTTCTCCAGAGAGATTTTTCTTTGTCTTCTGGAAGGCAATTAGACTAGGTTTCGGTTAGTTTAATGTAGTAAGAGATTTCTCAAAAGAAGGCATACAAGTGGTCAAAAAAAATATGAAAAAATACTTCACATCCCTTATCATCAGAGAAATGCAAATCAAAACCACAATGATATACCATTTCACATCAGTCAGAATGGCTATAATTAAAAAGTCAAAAACAACAGATGCTGGCAAGGCTTCATAGAACAGGAAACACATATATACATATATGCACAGTAAGATTTCCATACTGTTGGTGGGAACGTAAATTAGTTCAACCACTGTAGAAAGGAGTTTGGAGATTTCTCAAAGGACTTAAAACAGAACTACCATTCCATCCAGCAATTTCAATTACCAGGTATATATGCAAAAGAAATCAAATCATTCTACTGAAAAGACACATACACCCATATGTTCACTGCAGTGCTATTCACAATAGCAAAGACATGGGATCAACCTAAGTGTCCATCAATGGTGGATTAGATAAAGAAAATGTGATACATATAAACCACGGGAAACTATACAGCCATAAAAAAACAATGAAATCGTGTCCTTTGCAGTAACATGAATGCAGCTGGAGGCATTATCCTAAGCGAATTAACACAGAAACAGAGATGCAAATACCACGTGTTCTCACTTATAAGTGGAAACAAAAGACTGGGTACTCATGGACATAAAGATGGCAACAATAGACGGGGGACTACTAGAGAAGAGAGGGAGGGAGAAGGACAGTGGTTGAAAAACTAACTATTGGATAGTATGCTCAGTACCTGGGTGACAAGATCATTCGTTTCCTGAACTTCAGCATCACACAATGTACCCAAGTAATAAAACAGCATGTGTACCCCTGAATGTAAAATAAAAGTAGAAAAGAATAAAGTAATAATCATAAAAAATAAATCTTCACAATTATGGACTTTTAAATTAAGCATGTTCTTTTTAAGGTGAAAAATGTTTCAATATACAGAACTTTTATTTCTAAAGTAAAAGAAAGAGTTTTTTGAAGTACTGAAGTATTCTATTTTGCATGTAATATTTCAGGAATCCCAGCTAAAACTTTGTTTACTAATGCTCCTCTTACCTTGTAGGCCCTGAACTCCAAACTTTGTATTTTCAGCACAGTAAGATTTCCATAAACTCTGCTTAGTTTTACCACGTTTTGACCTGTGGTGCTTAAGAATGAGTGAACGCCTTTAGGGGAAAAGTATTCAGACTCTTGCTCATGTCTCTGTGGTTTCTTTTTCTTCAAAATCTTGGGATCTCAAGAATTGGTTGTCTTGGTAGCCCTGAACTGCTGAAATTTTTGCTCAGCATCTGAAACTATGTCTGCATCACTTATAAATTAGTAAATATAGTCTAAAGGGAAAAAATGAAATAGAATTTTGGGCTCATCTTGGTGAATTTTGTTTTTCTCTTTGGGATTGGTTAAAGCCTGGAAGTTTTTCTGTATGTTTGATGTTTTCAGATTTTTTTTTAAGTTTTTTTCTTTGCTTTTTGTGTTTTATCAAGGTTTATAGTCGCTCTGCATAGAAAGATTGGTTTGCTGCAAGGCAGCTCATTAAGCTGAAAGAAAGCCAGCTTCTATTGTTTTTAAATAACAAATAAGAGGAAATAATGAGTAGATTTAGGGGAAGATTGAAGAAACGGGAAAATATATGAAATAGTGGTATTGACAAGCGGGGATGCATAAATGTCAGAGAAATATAATAATAATTCCAGATAATGATGAATGCCAATTTTAAGATTATACTCATCATTTTAAAGCAAAACGATTCAGCAGAATTATGTGATGTTATCTAGCCAAAAAGGAGTAAATCAGAGATGACATGATGGAGAAAGAATAATCTGAAGTGTTTATAATAATGACCAATAGGAATTTGTGCTGGCCTTTCAAAAAGTGAAGACAGGAGGGGTTAAATGGATAGTGTGGAAGTGTTGAGGATGGCCAGTGGTTTGGGGAACATAATTAAGTTAATGAACTGCTGCTAACAGAGACTGTGCATGAATTTGACTGCTGGGTGTTTAGAGGTATTTAATTTCACCGTGACTCCATTACTCATACCACCAATCTCTCAGCGTTCTAATAAGGTGTAGCATGACAATCTGTACCTCATATCAGGGCAACGTATGAGCTTTCTGATTCAATTATTCTGAAACAGAAAAATTTTGACTTTTGAAAAGGGATAATCTAAGTGCAGAAAATGATTATACTTATTATGGAAGTGAGCAGGATAAGATCCATGGTCAATTCAAGGAACAGAAATAATATCAAAAGGTTAGAAAAATTGGAACAAGGGACAGGTGGACGTGTTGCTATAAATTGATAGAAGTGTTGTAGGATAGGGTGGACTCCACAGAGGAGTCCTGGGTCACAATTTGAGGGTCTTCAAAGAGCCTGGTGGAGTCGTGAGAACCATACTGGAGAGCATGCTGAATTAGACCAGGATTCTACAGTCAGGCACACCTCCAACCATTACAACTGGACCTAGAATAAATTTCTGTTTATTATTTCTGTATCCAGAAGGAATGCTGTGTTATAGAAAGAGAAAGAGGACTTTAAATTCACCCAGACCATGGATCTGTTATTAACCTTTGTGAAATAGAGATAATAGTATTTGCACTGTATGGTTTTTTAAAGGATTAAATTTTTGGTGTTCTTTTTTATTTCTTTTAATGTCTGTACCTACTCTATCTATGAAAATGATCGATAAAATTCATTTTATGGATCGTACATTTGGTGTCAAGGTTTAGGACTCTAACTGGCCCTGGTCCTAAATATTTTCTTCTCTTTTTCTAAAAAGCTTTTTTTTTTTTCATTTTGCATAGTACACTTAAGTCCTGACACATTTTTGAAAATTTGTATGTAAGGTTTGAGGGTTAGGTTGAGGTTAAGCTTTTTTGTTTGTTTGTTTTTTGCTAGGTGATGTCTAATTTCTCCATCACAGTTGGTTGAAATACTATCTTTCCTCTGTTAAAATGCTTTTGCTCCTTGGTAAAAACTTAGTTGAGCATATCGTGTTGGTATATTTCTGGGTTTTCTATCCTGTTCCATTGATCTATGTGTCTGTCTCTCTGCCAACATCACGCTGTCTTAATTACTATAGCTATAAGGTATGCCTAACTTTGGATAGAGTGATTTCTCCTCCTTAATCGTTTTTCAGTGGTCTTAGGTCTTCTAGGTGTAGTGCCTTAATGTATGAATTGTAGAATAAGCTTATCAATATCTACAAAGAAAATTTTCTGGGATTTTTATATGAGTTGCATAAATGTAAAGGTTAATTTAGGGACAATTCACATATTTACTATTTTAGGCCTTCCAATTTATTAACATGGTATATCTCTCCACAAATTCCTTGATTTCTTTCATCAATTTCATCAAATGTTGTAATTTTTAGGATACAGCTCCTGTCCATATTTTATTACATTTATACCTAAGTATTTCATTTTCTGTGGACATATTGAAAATGTTATTGTGTTTTTAACTTTGGTTTCCACATGTTCATTATTATGCTTTAGCTTTTTGAATATTTCTTTGGCATTAGGCTGTTATCTATGGTTTTTTCTTACCGTCAGCACATTCACCTCCAGGACCATTTCTATCAATTTGCTGTGTTTGATCTGCCATGGGCACAAAGTAGATCATGTTTGCAGGATTTGAGACTGATAGAATTATTCGAGGCTTTAAGAGATGCTTGAGGGCCTCTTTTACATATAAAATCTGTATACTGTGTGACAGCTTTTTTGCTACTCATGGATATTTTTACTTATTCTGTTATTCATGGCTGTTTTTATGGATAATGAAAATTATGTCTGAATAAATAATATTACTGACATGTCTAGGTTTTCAGCTCTGAAGACATTGGTGACAGACAGCAATGTAAATAATACATAAACTAAAATTCAAGTTAGGGCTTATTGCCCTAAAGCCCCTTTAAATAATGTCAACGTAATATGCTCTTTCAAAAAGATGATAGTTTGATGTCTAACATGTAGAATACTGATGAGCTTTAAAGGCATTTCTTAAAGTTAAAAAAATATATTTCCCCTGTGTTTACGAAATGGGCTCATGCAAATAAGAAAAGTTTGCTAATTTTTGGTTCCTACCATTTAGTTACTATGATAGCATATATATTACTAAGTAAACAATTAGCAGTGTTTACTGTTCTGTTTTCAAGTCTTATCAATAGGATTGATACAAACTTAGCTAAGATAATGTACCCTATATTTAATTATAGAAATTCATTATCGTGTACCTGTTATTTAAGAAAACCTTTTTTTTTCCATATGATTGTTGGCTGCACATATGTAATCTTTTGAAAAGTGTCTTTTCATGTCCTTTGCCCACTTTTTTACGGGGTTCTTTGTTTATTTTTCTTGCAAATTTAACAAGATACCATCTCACAGCAGTTAGAATGGCTATTATTAAAAAGTCAAAAAATAATAGATACTGGTGAGGTTGTGGAGAGAAAGGAACTCTTATACACTGTTAGTGGGAGTGTAAATTAGTTCAACCATCATGGAAGACAGTATGGTGATCCTCAAAGACCTAAAAACAGAAATACCATTTGACCCAGTAATCCCATTACTGCGTATATACCCCAAAGAATATAAATTTGACCCAGTAATCCTATTACTGGGTATACACCCCAAAGAATATAAATCATTCTATTATGAAGACACATGCATGTATATGTTCATTGTCACTATTCACAATAGCAAAGACATGGAATCAACCTAAATAGCCATCAATGATAGATTGAATAAAGAAAATGTGGTACATATACACTATGAAATACTATGCAACCATAAAAAAGAATGAGATCATGTCGTTTTCAAGGACATAGATGGAGCTCAAGGCCATTATCCTGTGCAAACTAAGGCAGAAACAGAAAACCAAATACTGCATGTTCTCACTTACGAGGAAGAGCTAAATGATGAGCACACATGGACATATATAGAGGTGAACACCACACACTGAGGCCTAGTGGAAGATGGAGGGTGGGAGAAGGGAGAGGATCAGGAAAAATAACTAATGGGTATTAGGCTTCATACTTGGCTGATGAAATAATCTGTACAACAAACCCCACTGCACTCCAGCCTGGGTGACAGAGCGAGACTCCGTCTCAAAAAAAAAAAAAGTATATAACAAAATAAATTACTTAATGGAATGACAAAAAAATAAAGAAAAGCTGAATCAACCACATGAAGGTAGAGGTTTCACAATTCATAAAGTTGATTAAATAATTGCATAATTGACTAGTTTCACTTTGCTTTGGCCTGTGTAAACCAACTCATTGTTCCCCAAGCATTCCTTTTATATACCCCCCTCAGAGCTGCTGCCTGTAATTTCCCCCGAAGCTGGCTTCCTGTTGCAAAATGCCAATGATTTGTCTTGTCTTCCTAGTGAGATAAGCAAGTAACCTGCATGTGGAAACTGTTTTGAGTCATTTTTAAATGCAACCTCCTATACATGTCCCACATATAGTAGACACTCTATACCAGGCCCATGTAGTTGTTAAATGAAATGAAGTACTTATGGCTCATGAGATGTTCTTCTCTACAGATAGTGCAAATTAATTTTGATCAAATTTGCCTAAAGTCAATATTTTTAGTGGTTGGAGAAAGTGGCAGTAATAATTTTTCAAGTAGTATTTTATCATAGAGAGGTATACACACGTGCACACACATGAAGTGTTCAAGTCATAAGTATGCAGATTAATAAATTTTTGCATATGTATATACCATGTAACTGCTACTAGGATCAAGATTTTAAAAAGTATTTTTATGTCCTCTGAAGCCTCCTCCATGCCTTGTTCAGGCAATTACTTCTCTTTTCCCTGAAGTAGCCACTATTTTAAAAATTGAGATATAGTTCACATATAATAATACATTCATTATTTAAAAATGTACAATTTAGTAGTTTTTAGTATTTCCACAGGTTATGCAACAGTCACCACTATCTAATTCCAGAACATTTTCATCATCCCCCAAAGAATTCTGATTCCCATGAGCAGTTACTTTCTATTGCAACCTCCCCTGCACCCCTGACAACCACTGTTCTATTTTCTGTGTCTATGGATTTGTTTATTCTTCTCATTTCATATAAGTGGAATCATATAATATATGGTCTTTTGTTACTGGATTCCTTCACTTGACCTGTTTCCAAAGTTCATCCATATTGTGGCATGAATCAGTACTTTATATTTTTATATCTTAAGAATATTCTTGGCCAGGCATGGTGGCTCATGCCTGTAATCCCAGCACTTTGGGAGGCTGAGGTGGGCGGATCACGAGGTCAGGAGATCGAGACCATCCTGGCTAACAAGGTGAAACCCCGTCTCTACGAAAAATACAAAAAATTAGCTGGGCGTGGTGGCGGGCGCCTGTAGTCCCAGTTACTCGGGAGGCTGAGGCAGGAGAATGGCGTGAACCCGGGAGGCAGGGCTTTCAGTGAGCCAAGATCACTGCCCTCCAGCCTGGGTGACAGAGTGAGATTCCGTCTCAAAAAAAATAAATAAATAAAGAATATTCTTTTGTATGGATTTCCTATATCTTATTTACCGATTCATTATTTGGTAAGCATTTAGGTTGTTTCCTGTAACCATTATTTTGACACGGATCTTCATATAAGTGGAATCATACAGTGTGTATAGCATTTAATTTATAAATATACTGGGGTTATATGTTCATTATATGACTGATAGACATTAGAGTTGGTTCTAATTTTTGGCTATTATGAACAAAAATGTTGTGAAATTCTTGTATATATCTTTTTAATAACACATCTACACAATTCTTTAGTGTGTATACCTAAGAGGTTGTTTGATGGGTTATAGTGTTGGTTGATGTTTAGATTTATTGAAAATTACCAAAGAGTTTTGAGTAGTGGTATGCTATTTGACATTTCTACTGGGCTACCCGAGGGTTTTGGTTGTTCTACATGTTCCTCAAGACTTGATACATTGTCATCCTTTTACATATTAGCCACTGTGATGCGTGTATTGGTATTTTATTATGATTTTAGTTTATCTTTTTCATACTTAATGGTTTTAGAACCTTTTGACATTTTTATGTTAGAAAGTTATTTTTTAAAGTTAATATTGTTATGTGTGAATTTGATCCTGTCATTATGATGTTAGCTGGTTATTTTGCTCATTAGTTGATGCAGTTTCTTCCTAGCCTCAATGATCTTTACAATTTGGCATGATTTTGCAGTGGCTGGTACCAGTTGTTCCTTTCCATGTTTAGTGCCTCCTTCAGGAGCTCTTTTAGGGCAGCCTGGTGGTGACAAAATCTCTCAGCATTTGCTTGTCTGTAAAGGATTTTATTTCTCCTCCACTTATGAAGCTTAGTTTGTCTGGATATGAAATTCTGGGTTGAAAATTCTTTTCTTTAAGAATGTTGAATATTGGCCCCCACTCTCTTCTGGCTTGTAGGGTTTCTGCCGAGAGATCCGCTGTTAGTCTGATGGGCTTCCCTTTGTGGGTAACCCGACCTTTCTCTCTGGCTGCCCTTAACATTTTTTCCTTCATTTCAACTTTGGTAAATCTGACAATCATGTGTCTTGGAGTTGCTCTTCTCGAGGAGTATCTTTGTGGCGTTCTCTGTATTTCCTGAATCTGAATGTTGGCCTGCCTTGCTAGATTGGGGAAGTTCTCCTGGATAATATCCTGCAGAGTGTTTTCCAACTTGGTTCCATTCTCCCCGTCACTTTCAGGTACACCAATCAGACATAGATTTGGTCTTTTCACATAGTCCCATATTTCTTGGAGGCTTTGTTCGTTTCTTTTTATTCTTTTTTCTCTAAACTTCCCTTCTCGCTTCATTTCATTCATTTCGTCTTCCATCACTGATACCCTTTCTTCCAGTTGCTTGCATCAGCTCCTGAGGCTTCTGCATTCTTCACGTAGTTCTCGAGCCTATTCAACATAGTGTTGGAAGTTCTGGCCAGGGCAATTAGGCAGGAGAAGGAAATAAAAGGTATTCAATTAGGAAAAGAGGAAGTCAAAATGTCCCTGTTTGCAGATGACATGATTGTATATCTAGAAAACCCCATCGTCTCAGCCCAAAATCTCCTTAAGCTGATAAGCAACTTCAGCAAAGTCTCAGGATACAAAATCAACGTACAAAAATCACAAGCATTCTTATACACCAATAACAGACAAACAGAGAGCCAAATCATGAGCCAAATGGGAGTTCACAATTGCTTCCAAGAGAATAAAATACCTAGGAATCCAACTTACAAGGGATGTGAAGGACCTCTTCAAGGAGAACTACAAACCACTGCTCAATGAAATAAAAGAGGATACACCCAAATGGAAGAACATTCCATGTTCATGGGTAGGAAGAATCAATTTCGTGAAAATGGCCATACTGCTCAAGGTAATTTATAGATTCAATGCCATCCCCATCAAGCTACCAATGACTTTCTTCACAGAGTTGGAAAAAACTACTTTAAAGTTCATATGCAACCAAAAAAGAGCCTGCATCACCAAGTCAATCCTAAGCCAAAAGAACAAAGCAGGAGGCATCACGCTACCTGACTTCAAACTATACTACAAGGCTACAGTAACCAAAACAGCATGGTACTGGTACCAAAACAGAGATATAGATCAATGGAACAGAACAGAGCCCTCAGAAATAATGCCGCATATCTACAACTATCTGATCTTTGACAAACCTGAGAAAAACAAGCAATGGGGAAAGGATCCCCTATTTAATAAATGGTGCTGGGAAAACTGGCTAGCCATATGTAGAAAGCTGAAACTGGATCCCTTCCTTACACCTTATACAAAAATTAATTCAAGATGGATTAAAGACTTAAATGTTAGACCTAAAACCATAAAAACCCTAGAAGAAAACCTAGGCATTACCATTCAGGACATAGGCATGGGCAAGGACTTCATGTCTAAAACACCAAAAGCAATGGCCACAAAAGCCAAAATTGACAAATGGGATCTAATTAAACTAAAGAGCTTCTGCACAGCAAAAGAAACTACCATCAGAGTGAACAGGCAACCTACAAAATGGGAGAAAATTTTTGCAACCTACTCATCTGACAAAGGGCTAATATCCAGAATCTACAATGAACTCCAACAAATTTACAAGAAAAAAACAAACAACCCCATCAAAAAGTGGGCGAAGGACATGAACAGACACTTCTCAAAAGAAGACATTTATGCAGCCAAAAAACACATGAAAAAATGCTCACCATCACTGGCCATCAGAGAAATGCAAATCAAAACCACAATGAGATACCATCTCACACCAGTTAGAATGGCAATCATTAAAAAGTCAGGAAACAACAGGTGCTGGAGAGGATGTGGAGAAATAGGAACACTTTTACACTGTTGGTGGGACTGTAAACTAGTTCAACCATTGTGGAAGTCAGTGTGGCGATTCCTCAGGGATCTAGAACTAGAAATACCATTTGACCCAGCCATCCCATTACTGGGTATATATCCAAAGGACTATAAATCATGCTGCTATAAAGACACATGCACACATATGTTTATTGTGGCACTATTCACAATCGCAAAGACTTGGAACCAACCCAAATGTCCAACAATGATAGACTGGATTAAGAAAATGTGGCACATATACACCATGGAATACTATGCAGCCATAAAAAAGGATGAGCTCATGTCCTTTGTAGGGACGTGGATGAAATTGGAAATCATCATTCTCAGTAAACTATCGCAAGAACAAAAAACCAAACACCACATATTCTCACTCATAGGTGGGAATTGAACAATGAGAACACATGGACACAGGAAGGGGAACATCAGTCTCTGGGGACTGTTGTGGGGTTGGGGGAGGGGGGAGGGATAGCTTTAGGAGATATACCTAATGCTAAATGATGAGTTAATGGGTGCAGCACACCAGCATGGCACATGTATACATATGTAACTAACCTGCACATTGTGCACATGTACCCTAAAACTTAAAGTATAATAATAATAAAATAAAATAAAAAAAGGAAAGTTATTTTTTATTTTTCCGCTTTATTGAGGTATAATTGACCAAAATTATATGTATTCAAAGTGTGCAATGTGAGAATTTGATATATATATGAATGATTACCACAAGCAAGCCTATTAACTATCATCCCACACAGTTACCTTTGTTCTCTGTGTGTGTCGTGACAGTTATTATTAATTACAGTCAACAAGGTGCACATTAGGTCTCTAGAACTTATTCATTTTATAACTGCAAGTGTGTATCTTTTGACAAACATCTCCCACTTCTTCCACCGACCCCCCCAGCTCCTGGTAGCCACCCTTCTACCCTGTTTCTATGGGTTTGAGTTTTATAGATTCTACATATAGGTGAGATCAAGCAGTATTAGTCTTTATTCATCTGGCTTATTTCACTTAGCTCAATGTCCTCAAGGTTCATTCTATGTTGTCACAAATGGCAAGATTCCATGCTTTTCCAGTTTGAGTAATAGCCATATATATATGTATATATATATATATATATATATATATATTCAAAGAGCTTGTACTCTTTGAAAGATTTCTGATTTTATTGTACATAGTCATTTTACACATACATACACTGATGTATATATTTTTTCACACATACACGCTGATATATATACATGTATACATATACACACTGATATTCATATATAAATCTATAACCTATATAAGTGTTAGTGTTGTGAAAAAATGTTTCAATATGATTTCAATTGCTGAAATATATTTTGTTTTATCTTGTTTAGCTTTTCTTACACTTAATAATTTCCCAATCTTTTCAAGATAACTTTGTAGCTGTTATTTTATATATACTTGATTTAAAAAATCTATATGAACACACGCACATGAATATACACACATATGGTATATGAGAATATGTATGTATGTATGTATCTGAATATATATATATATTCTTTTATATCATCAGCTCTCAAATTCTTTTTGGATTTAGATGTAATATAAAAAAGATAATCAATCAATATATTCTTTGCTTCATTTACTACTCTGTGACCTATTTTGACTACCTTTACTTTCTGCAGTTGGTGTTTTGTGTGTGTGTATATGTCTTAAATTGTATAAATAATTTGGAAAGACAGCTTACTTTACTTTGCTCTCTCTGTTGGAAGACTGGTAGATTTAAACATCAACTTTCAAAATCACAGTCATTCCAAGAAATAATTTATTTGGCATCTCTAATTTCTCTTTCATGTATTTATTTTTTCTCTTTAAATACTACCTGTTTGTTTAATAGGTAACTTTGTTTTTAATGTAAACTTTTTTTCACCATTGAGGTATAGTTTACAAACAAAAATTGCATATATTTAAGGTATACAGTGTGATGTTTTGATATATATATATGTAAAATGAAATAATCACTACAATCAAACTAACCTGTATTACTTTATACAGTTATCCATTTTGTGTGTGGGGGGTGAGAAGATTTAAATATTCCTTTTTAAATTAAACTTTTTAAAGTAAATTAAAAAAATTGAGGTATTACACAATACTGAAAAGTGAACAAATTATATTATAAATAAATAGTTTGATAAAATTTCACAAAGTGGACACATGTGTAGCCAGGATATTAAAACCTTATTATTAGAACCCCAGAAGTCCATCTCTCATGTCTTCTTCAGGAATTAACCAACTCTGGCCCTCAAGAGTAATGTAAACCTTAACCTTCAGCACCAGATATGGGTTTTGCATTTATGAACTTTATATAAATGGATATAGAGTATACTCTTTTGTATCAAGCTCTTTTTCAGTCAACATTATGTTGTTGAGATCCATGGATTTATTCTATATATAGTTGTTACTTCTTTCATTCTCATTGCTGAATAGCGGTCCATTGTGTGACTGTGCCACAATGTATTAATATTTATCTATTTCAACATTAATGAATCTTTGAGTAATTTTCAGTTTGGAGCTATACCCACTGTATATATGCTATACCCACTGTAGTTCACAAGATTTGCTGCATATATATAGACATTTCTGTTGCATATATATCTACAAGTGAAATTCGTGGGTCTCAGAATATATGCATGTTCGGCTGTTACAATATAGCCAGATAATTTTCCAAAGCAATGGTGCCAGTTCACTCCCACTTGGTATGAGGTGGCTCATTCTTTTTTTTTTTTTTTTTTTTTTGAGATGGAGTCTTGCTTTGTCACCCAGGCTGGAGTGCAGTGGTGTGAACTTGGTTCACTGCAACCTCCACCTCTCGAGTTCAAATGATTCTCCTGCCTCAGCCTCCCAGGTAGCTAGGACTACAGGTGCCCGCCACCACGCCCAGCTAATTTTTGTATTTTTAGTAGAGACAGTGTTTCGCCATGTTGGCCAGGCTGGTCTCGAGCTCCTGACTGGCTCGTTCTTTTAAAGATGGGAACATCACTTGTCATAGGGGACTAAAGAATCATGGCCGGTAGAAAAAAATATTGTTTGTATTTTTCTGGGCAGTAAATACACTTAAAAGTATATTTCTAATTTTAGAAAATACTTTCACAGGTATGTAAAAGCACTGTTATTTAGTCAAATATCTGCACGTAAGACAGTAAAGACACAAGATTAAGAGCAAAGCACAGTAGAAACTCTAAATTTCATCAAAGCCCTGTCTTTGGAAAGCTAGTGGCCCAAGACATTTGCTGCCTAACAAGTTAAAAAATGGTAACAATTGCTGTTTGTTGTTACTGCAAAACTAATATTGTGAAAAACCTGGTAGAATTGGTTCCCTATGTTTTTGAAACAAAAACTTTAGGTCTCATTTTTATATATGAAGTCTAGTCACAGGAACTTTATCTCTAAAGTGAAACCAATGAGGTTTAACCTATAATCCTTCACTGGCTTCGGCAGCCTTTTATTGCTAAATATGACCTTTTATTTTTAAATAATGGAAGTTAATTTGGTTTGGTTTGATTCACTACATTGTTCCTGGGTTAATTCCTTGGAGGTTTTGACACCCCTAGAGATTGTCAGAGTGACATCCAGAGAGCAACTTCCTTTTGCTTGGCATGACTGCATGACTGCCTGGTTATACTTTTTATTTCCTTTAAATATAAAGGTGAGCTTTCTTTTCTTCCCAAGAAATGAATGAGAATTAAATTCCTGTAAAGAGCTACTTAAGCTCCTCATTCCCAGGAAGGATTGTAAAAATATTTTATGTGCAAATGTCACTTGCCTGACTCTCTCCACTGGCTTTCACTGACTTAATAATACCAGCTTCATTAGATTCACGAAGAGAGATTAATTAACAGTGCATAACTTAATTGTGTCAAAAGAAGGAGGGATTTGGTGGTAGCTTCAATGTCTATCAAAATGTCATTAACGCATTTATTCCTTTGTCCTAAAAATAGGGGGATCATTTAACTTATTCATTATTATTAAAAATAGCTGATACTGAATTATTCCTGAAGAAGGATTTTATAGATAATCAATACAATAACTTAGAGCAGTAAGAGACCTCAAGAAGAAGCCTTGTTTAGTTTACTACCTTCAGGCACTTAAAGTGAAATTATCCTCATTATCCCCGTTTGCATATTAGAAATTTGTTACAGCTTCATTAATAGTGTTCAGTCTGTGAACACTGAGCTAGAGGGTAGCGGTAGTAGAATAACTTCACTAAGACTAAAGCTCTCCCAGATTCTGCCTCATTACACTATACAATTCTACTTTTGTTTCAGGTGAAATTGCCATTCCTCTTTCGAATGCATTTGGAAGATTAAAGAGAGATATTATTAAGAACATGTAACATACTCTCACACACAGTTGGTTAGAGTGTAATTTGGTTTACCTTTTCTAGGATGCAGTTTGGCAACAGCCTTAAAGATGTTTTTGCATTTTACCTACTAATTTTACTTCTAAAAATTTGTGCTTAGACAATCTGATATAGGTACAAGGGTATCTGTTGTAACTTGATTTATGAAAGGGAAAACTGGAAATCTTCATATCCAATTATAATGTAATGGTTAAATTAATTGTGCCATAAATATTTGATGGGATATTGTACAAGGATTGAAATTTGGTTTTAAAATATGTATTTCATAGCATAGGAATTGATTATAATGTGATAATGAGTCATTATAGCAAGAAATAAAATAGTAGAGTTTAAAGTTTTGTAACAATGGTATCTACATATAGATAAGTGTAAATAATGAAAGAGTTTTTTCCTCTTTATGATTTTTATTTTCCATATTTTATATAATGAATATTAAAAAGCATTTTAAGTATATTCAAAGAACGAATGAGAAGATAAAGCCTTCTTTCTTTGACTCTCTCTAGTCAACCATTTCTTTAGAGGATTTTGGTTTAATTTGTTGCCTTCTCTGTTAATTATCATATTTAGACTCCCTTATCTTCTAAGGTTTTGTGACATTATTGATATCATAGTGCGTGAAAGTGATAGAGGGAAGGGACCCAAGGAAAGTAACATTTATCAAATGCTAACCTCTGGCTCAGGTCCTTTTCATGCATACAATAAAACTTGTGTTTCAAATAAGATGTCTCCCTCTGGGTGAGTAGTAACGTGATATAACAACTTAACAGTGAATCCTATGTCTTTATCAACATATTGAAGTATGTGATGCATTTGTTGGAGCTGAAATTAAAAAGTGCTTCAAGATGGAAATAAATTGGCAATGAAATTTAGGCTGTTCTATGGCAGTGGTGGGGCATTTATGGTTTCCTAATAAATAAACTATAGATTTGATCAATTGGACCTTAAATAATTTTCAAAAATCAGCATTTTTTTTTTTTTAGTACAGAGAACCAGAAAACATGAGAAGGTACCAGATATTATACTTTTTTCCTGGTTGAGCTTCACGAAGGAGCATAGCTTAATAGCTGGAACTCAAGAGTTTGGGGGTTTGCTGGTAATTTGTTGAGAGGACTTGAGCAAGTCACATAACCTTTATGAGACATATTTACTTTATCTGTAAAATGGCAGCAAACTAGGAACAGTGACTTTTCAAACCGTGCCTAATTGGATGCTTCAGGGGAGCAGGCACAATAAGAGTTTTTGCTGATGGATCTGGAGGGCCTGTATAGTACTGGGCACATAACTAACACGTAACCAGTGCTTAATAATCATGAGCTGAATGAATGACTGAATGTGCCCTAAGCAATGCTGCCTGGGAGTCTGCCTTTCCAGCAAAGCTTCTCTCAGCATAATTCTGCTTATATCTAATTTATATGTTGAGCATAAAGGAAGGTGTTCGTTAAAAAATGTAAAGAATGATTTTATGGTTTAAACCAAGTTTGAAATATCTATTGATAATTCTGTGTTACTATTTGTGGTTATTATTTAAAAACAACAACAACAAATTACAACACCTCTTACTCTCATTTTCTTCTATATATTACTAAATTCTATGAGCAAGCTGTATCTATACTGTATTCATGGTAGAAAGGATAATCTGTGCTTTGACAGATAAATCAGTGATGACTAGACAGAGAAAGGGAAGATGGGACATGCCAGTAAAAAGGAAAAGCATGTGTGAAGGCAAAGAGTAATGGGAGAACATGGCAAGCTTAGGTGGTGAGAAAGGTGATGTGACTGGAAGGCATGGTTGGAGGACGGTAGTAAGATTGGAGCAGGATTCCACCATAAAGAGCCCTGTATGCTTAGTTAGGACTTTGGCTGTAGTTGGTGGGGAAGCAAGCCATCAGATATTTTAAGAAAACAGAGATGACATGATAATATATGTGTTTCACTAAGAGTTCTGTAGTCACAATGTTGAGGTTGGATCTTTGGAGCTTGAGAATACTTGCTAAGATACCTCTTGACTTTGGGTTTAGTGAATATCATAAATAATTTGAAAAAGGTTTTCTTTTTCAGACCATGACATTCATTTTTTTTCCCCAGGGTTGTTTTGCAGAATTCTGAAAAATGGTTTCTTACATACTGCCATTGTTACAGGACCCCAACACTTACCCAAAGATAGCTGTTGGGTCAGGGTTTCTACACTACAGTCCCTTCTGTGGTCACCAGAAATATGTTACAGGAAAGCGGTCCTGATTCAGACCCCAAGAGAGGGTTCTTGGATCTCGTGCAAGAAAGAATTCAGGGCGAGTCCACAGTACAAACTGCGACTTATTAAGCAAGTTTATTAAGAAAGTAAAGGAGTAAAAGAATGGCTGCTCCATAGACAAAGCAGCCCTGAGGGCTGCTGATTGCCCATTTTTATGGTTATTTCTTGATGATATTCTAAACAAGGGGTGGATTACATCATACTTCCCCTTTTTAGAACACATAGAGTAACTTCCTGATGTTGACGTTGCATTTGTAAACTGTCATGGCACTGATGGGAGTGTAGTAGTGAGGATGACCAGAGGTTACTCTTGTGGCCATCATGGTTTTGGTAAGATTTAGCCAGCTTCTTTACTGCAAGCTATTTTATCAGAAAGGTCTTTATGACCTGTATCTTGTGCCGACCTCTTATCTTATCCTGTGACTTAGAATGGCTTAACTGTCTGGAAGTGTAGCCCAGTACGTCTCAGCCTCATTTTACCCAGCTCCTATTCAAGATGGACTTGTTCTGGTTCACATCCCTCTGACATTTCCCCCTCCCTTTTATAAGAGAACCCTTAATCATAAGGGTTGCGGAGGGATGAAGATCCATCTTCTGTAATGTCTTCAGGCTTAATAGGGGTGATGATATTCCTGCCTAACTATTAGGGTTTCTTGTGTTCAGGGTAAAGAGGAGCTTAGTCAGAAAGCATCAGTATGGTGAGGGCCATTTATAACTCTTGAGTTTCGACAAGAGGTGATATCTGGAAGATTAATAAGTGTTTAGTTTAAGAAAACATTCAGTAAGCTTGTTCTGTATTCCTACACAAAGAGTATAACAGTAACATATTCCACAAGGACAAAGCAAAGTGAATAAAGTTATTCCAGGTAAACTAAATTAGAAGACTTTTCATGAACTAGGCAACTGTTGGAACTAAGCTGATATGGGGTTGTTAGCTGATTGTAATATGCCCAGAATTAGAATACTGATCCAGGTTTTTATATTACCCATCCCTCTTGTTTCTTCTAAACAGCAGTCAGAGATCATTGATTGGTTCACAGGAATGAGCGGGGTTAGCCTAAATTGCAGAAACAAACTTAAAAACAACTAAATGAGACTAGAATTTAGTAATATGTGTACCATAGTTCTTGAAAAATAGTATTTCTCTCTCCAGTTTCTCATTTTTACTAAAGACAAATTACGGTAAGACTGATTTGCTTTATTATACTTGGCCTGATAATTTGTATAAAGTTCAGCAAGAATAATTCTATTTCACATGAGCTTGTTAATTGGCTTTGATGGAACTCTGTTTCATAAGGAATCTCATATAAGACTTTTTTAAACCCAAGCCCTGCCATGGGTTTGTACCCTCAAATACCTATGAGTTGGGTAAATTCCTCTCCTTTTGAGGTTCCACGATAACCTGTGGCTCCTGGACCTGTGAGAAAGTGACATTCTTTACTTACCATAGGTCATAAACTCTGTAAAGGGACTGTGTAGGCAAGGTATGAGGCTAGTTCCCCAAAGGGCTTTTATTGGCTCTACAAGTCAAGTTTGATTCCTTAAAGGAAAGCACACCATTCCAGTCAAAGTCTTGGTAAAATAACCAATTTCTCCAGTTGTGTCCTGTTACAAAAGAAAACAGTTTCTTATTGCACGTAAGCAAATAACTATATTGCCATAAGTTAAGAATACTCATAACTAGTTTCCAAATTCTGGAGAAATCAGGTAGAGAGAAACAAATATGTTCCAAATTTTGTTCACAGCAGTGTACTTTGCTCAATTGCTGCAAGCTGTAAATAGCTCAAAAGAAAAGATTCTTTGACTCTGAAAAACAAAACAAAGGATCAGCAACTTTTTAAGCAAAGTTAAAAAGTTTTCTATTGGTTAAGTTAATTCAGTTAACTCCTGTTCTGTTTGATATTCATGAACATTCCAGCTCTTCATGAGAGTTCTGAAAGTTATTTTCTCTATTCTAATGTTACAATTTCCAAAGGTATTAGAAACCTGCGTTTAAGAACACCTGCTAGAGTTCTATAGTTTATTACAAACCACCTTCTAAAGAGGATTAAAACAAGGCAACAGTTGACTGTGGATGATCAAAAGTTTTAGGACAGTCACAATTAAAGCCACAATTGATAAGGAACTTTGGTTACTTCTGTGGCATACAAAATTTTACATAACAATTATAATTATTAATAACATACACTAAGTCATATTAGAATTACAGGAGTTTCCCATAACTTTGGAACATATACCAGTAACATACTTATGCAAATACAGTCCAAAGAAAGCAAAACACCATTTCACATTTGATAATGCTTCCTGTATGATTTTTATACCAAATAAGCCAAATTTCACCCTTATAATAATGTACTTTTAATGTTAAACTGAATTTTTAATAAAACTTTATAGACATATTAACTCAATTTTAACGTTTAACCATAAAGTTAGATTCTTATAAACCTTTTATAACCCTTTACATTTTTTTGTGAAAGGGCAGATCAGTGCTCTAAGAAAAACCTGTTGTGCTTCTATTCCAATGTTTAATTTACAGAAAAACTGAATAATACCTCTTTAACTTTAGCCAATATGTTTACACACAGAATCTTTTACAGTTAATTTTTATAAACCTTCCACAACCTGTTTAAATCTTTAGCTTTATTCTATCTAACTTAAAACACCCTTTACACACACAAAAAATCCACATTCCCAGGCCTTCTTATAATCTTTTACCAGAAGTACATTCTACTTTCCTTACACACCTTACATGTGAAACTGTATCTTCAGTAGTCTCAATTACATGTTACGTTATTAACTTTTAGTGACTTTTGGTGAAAACCCTGGTTGGTAAGCAATTTTAATCATGTACTAGGTGTGGAGCCTAGCCTAAGATTTACCAGGCAGAAGTGCAGATAAGAGCCAACTCTCCAGCACAGCTAGGGGGCGTGACTAACTCCACATGTCCCCAGGCCTTACCTTATTTAAGAAGGCAAGTTGTACAGTAAGAGTTATAGTGGCATTTTATGAAGCATTTAGGATGCCTAACAACCTTTAAATTGTACAACATTTTTTGCATAAATTCCCTTTAACAAATCCTTTCACAACTTACACAGACCATCTGAGACATTCCTGGACTTTCTGACTTGCTCTAAACATCCCTCCTTTTAAACAACCAGTCATTTTACTTTAGGACAAGAATTTACGGTACGAGATCCTTTTTTATATAAAATCTCTTTCTTTATAATCTTTGTATAGCTAGGGGGCATGGCGAATTCCACATGTCCCCAGGTCCTATCTATAATCTAATGGCTTTAAGGTAGGTAAATTGAACAATTTTTAAAAGTTGAAGAAGCAGTTTATGACCTTAAAGCATTTAGCAAACTTAATATCTGACCTGCATAATTTAGACTAAATGTTTTTATTTTATCAATAATTTTTAAAGCTGTTTTTATTTTGCAAAGATTACTAAAGTTACATGAACTAAAAGGCATTATGGTTTTTTGTTTTGCTTTCAAAATATTGAAGTGCTTATTTTTGTTTCAGCCAATTAATTAGAGCTCTTTTATATAAACATTACATACAACTCATATATAGCTACACAGAAAGACAGAAGGTTACTAGAGTAGTTGTCAGAATTTTCATGTGCAAGTTTCTGAGTTTCTTATTTGGGTTACTGGGTTTAGGTTCATGTTTTTTTTTTGTTTGTTTTTTTTTTTGTTTTTTTTTTTTTGACAGAATCTAATCCAACCTCTGACTTGGAGTTTCAACAAGTGGTCTCTGGGCAAGATGGTCACCCTGAGTAATAGAAATGATAAGAAAGGGAAAGGAGAGAGAGAAAAGCATTGCCTGTGCAGTGTGGGTAAGGCAAAATGATCAGGGAGGCCAGAGAAAGACCTGCCCATTGCAGTAACACTGAAAAGTTCAGGCAACTGCTTCTTGGTAGCAAATCTTTTCCAGCAATCCTGTCAGCTCTGAAGTTTCCCCTTTCAGGGAGGAAAAGCCTCCCCATATCCCACAATCCTGTACATGCCTAACCCTGTCACCCACAGCCATCAGCAAAGAGAGCAAGGCAGATTAATCCAAAAAGAATAGCAGTTAACATCCCGTAGTGCCAAACCTGTTCTTAGCTGAGAGGGACTTTACCAAGAGGGGCCTCTAACCCTCAAAATCTTAGAAGGGACTCTAACCCTCCTAAGTTGGGCCTCTAACCCAAGGTCAGTCAGGCATCCTTGCCTTTTATTAAGAGGGGCCTCTAACCCACTCTCTCTTGGGAGAGACTCTAACTCCCCTAAGTTGAGCCTCCAACCCAATCCCATTCTTTATCTGGGTATCCCACCACTTACCCAAAGTTATCCAATCAGTGCTGCGGTCTGTTTCCTTTGTAGGGAGGGTAGTTTCTTCAGTATCGTCCCTTCTGTAGTTCACCAGAAATATGTTATAGGATCCCAACACTTACCCGAAGGTAGCTGTTGGGTCAGGGTTTCTGCACTATAGTCCCTTCTGTGGTTGCCAGAAATATGTTACAAGAAAGAGGTCCCGATCCAGACCCCAAGAGAGGGTTCTTGGATCTCACACAGGAGAGAATTCAGGTCAAGTCCACAGTACAAAGTGAAAGCAAGTTTATTAAAAAAGTAAAGGAATAAATGAATGGCTACTCCATAGAGCAGCCCCGAGAGCTGCTGCTTGCCCATTTTTATGGTTATTTCTTGATGATACACTCAACAAAGGGTGGGTTATTCATGCCTCCCCTTTTTAGACCATATTGGGTAACTTTCTGACATTGCCATGACATTTGTAAACTCTCATGGTGCTGATGGGAGTGTAGTAGTGAGGACAATCAGAGGTCACTCAGTGGCCATCTTGGTTTTGGTAGACCAGCTTCTTTACCGCAACCTGTTTTATCAGCAAGGTCTTTATGAGGTGTATCTTGTGCCGACCTCCTATCTCATCCTGTGACTTAGAATGCCTTAACTGTCTGGAAATGCAGCCCGGTAGCTTTCAGCCTCATTTTACCCAGCACCTATTCAAGATGGAGTTGTTCTGGTTCGCATGCCTCTGACACCATAGCTCTTACAAGAAAATTTATTGCTCATCTTAATGAGTCTAATTTATTAATATTCTGTTGCAAAGAGGGGACAAACAACTCTGAAAACAAACAAAAGTCACTTTTAACCTAAATATTTTCTTCTGAAATATAATTTTATTTGTTTGTAACTATGAAATCCTCATTAGGAAACCTGCCTACAATAAATTGGATCTGATATTCAAGACAGAATACATGGAAACTGAGACCAGTGGGCCAGGTCTTGAATGATAATTTTACTCCATCCCTTAAAACTAAGTTTTACTTTGGCTAAGACAGTGATTAACATTTCATTTCCAGAGTAAATAACAAGATACTTATATTTTGATGACAAAAACATCATGTAACACACATGCTCTGTCTAAGGTTGGGGAAGGAAGGTGCTTGCCAGTGGGTGTGACTTTGGTTGATCTTTTTAGCATTTAGTTTTACCTTGTCACTTTTTGATATCTGGATATAAGTAAATACCATCAATCAAAATAATAAATCAATTAGTGTCATATGTTAAATGAAACAAAAAAGGAAAGCTGTACTCATAAAGTAATAAAATCCTCTTTTGACCTGCCAATAAACAGAGAATATTGCAAATACTGGAAGATTTTATTTGCAACATGAATCCTGAAAAACATTATTAAAAGGAAATAACATGACTATTACCAAAATGAACAGAAAACAATGAAAGCCCTATATGGTAAATGGATCAAGATAGAGCAGTCTATTTTTCCATTAAGGTATTCAGTGTAATGTTTGTGTATGTGTGTATGTATTTAAATTTTTTTGTTCTTCTAGAGCTAATTTCATTTTCAATTTGGAAAAAAATATTAACCTTAATCAGTGCTTAAAATATCTTCAGGTTTGTGCTGAAATATTTTCTTAATTCTGTCTGGAAACCTGTCAAACTGTCCAGATGAAGACTGCAGACAGAGTGGAAAGTGAAAAAAGAAAATTGTTTTTGTAGAGAGTTTAAGCAACAATAAGCTCTGTAGGAAGACAGATGTTCCATAGTGATAATAAGAGCTAGTATTTCCTCTGCCCTTGCTATGTGCCAGGCTAAACTAGGCTCAACTTATGCCCTTTCATTTAATTTCTACAATAAGCCTAAGATATAAGCACTATCATTATCCCCATTTCACAGATGAGGTTTAGAGGAATTAAATAAGGTGCTCCAGGTTACAAAGGTTGTGATAGTTTTGAACTCAGACTTATGTCCTCTTGAGCGTGATCTTTTTTGCTGCCTCTAAGTAAAGACTCACAGGCAGCACATGCTTTTATGTCACTCTGGCCATGCTCCTATCTTACCACTTTTTTCATTGTATTGCAATGGTCCCTTTACACGCCCACCTCCCACACTTTCTGGTTAGCTCCCCTGAGGCAAACATAGTGTCTTACTTATCCTTCTAGTTCTGAGGATTTAGCATAGTGATGTGACCCATTGTGGAAGCTCAGTAAGTGCCTATAGAATGACTAATATATTGTCCAAAGCCAATAAAGGTTTATATATTAAATAAAACATTGCCTTATAGAAAATAACTGATGTGAAAACAGCGTCAATTACTTTTAAAGCTGTGTTAGGCATTCCTTTCCTCAAAGATCAGGTTTTTCAGATAGGTGGGTGAGCAGATTGCTGCTGCCTATAGGAATTTGAGGGAGTATGAAAAAAACCCAGAGATGATTAAATAATGTGAAATGTATGTACAGCATTAAGAAAGGTTAAGAGAAGGGATACTGAAAGCATAATTTAATTAATGGTTTTTGCATTTATGATGGGCTTGTCTTCTCTACAGGGAAGCAACCCAGTTTTCATTGATAGTGACCCCCAAATAAAAGGAATAGTCAGGGGACATTTTCAAGCCTTAGGAAATTTTTTAAAGCTTAAAATGCAATTAGTAGAGGAAAGAAAACTATTTTATATTTATTAAAATATGCAGTATAACTTAATGGGGTAAATCAGTTTAGCTTCAGCTTTGAGGGATTGAAATCTGATCAAAGAAAACCATTTCTGGTTATAAAGAATAGTTTACAAAGGTGGTTTGAGGAGCATTCTAAATGAGTTTGCACTTGCATCTTTAAAATGGGTGGTATTAACTGCCGCAATCACATCTTGCTCCACGATGTTCTGATTAAATATGATGATAATGTCCATTTTAATCTGGGTCTTTAATCACCCTGTCAGAAAGCTGTAGCCAATAAAAGCTCTCTACCCCTTGCTGTATAAGCATACTTCTGCCATTTGCTTCCTCTTTTAAAGGATGCCTACGGCGTGAACTCTGCTACTGCCTGCACAGTCTTCAGAAGTCAAAGACCAGAATGAACAAGGACTGCCATACAAAATAACGTACCCACCCTGCCAGCACTGACATTTCCAACCACCCAAGCCTTATAGAAGGCTGGTCAATACCCTTGTCCCTTCCTGGACATGAATTTATTTGTAAAAGGAAAATCCTCAGAGTGAAAAAAATATACGAAGAGTGGAGTTAGTCTGCCAGTGCCACTATGTCAAGTTGCCAGGGTGCTTTTGTTGATTTGGTTTTCTGATGGCTGTCTAGCATGAATCCACCTCCAATGTGGAATTTTGATTTAGTTATAAAAAAAATTCTGAAACATCTGCTAGATGAAAATGAATGTTCATGCCCTATTTTACTTGACTCTTTGATGAAATGATATTAACTTTTTTCTGAGACTCTTCCTGACCACCTCAAAACTGTTTTGTTTTTGTTTTGAGACAAGGTCTTGCTCTGTCACTCAGGCTGGAGTGCAGTGGCACGACCTTGGCTCACTGCAATCTCTGTCTCCTGGGATAAGGTGATTCTCCCACTTCAGCCTCCCAAGTAGCTGGAACTACAGGCATGCACCACCACGGCCAGTTAATTTTTTTTTTTTTTTGTCTTTTTAGTAGAGACAGGGTTTCACCATGTTGCCCAGGCTGGTCTCGAACTACTGAGCTCAAGTGATCTACCTGCCTTGGCCTCCCAAAGTGCTGGAATTACAGGAGCCACCATGCCCAGCCAAGGCTGTGTTCTTTCTGAGGGAGATCCATACTCTTCTCAAAGCATTTACTGCATAGTTCTGCATTGTCATGGTCCATATGCTCATCAGCCTATCTCAGTGGATTATTACCTCCTTGAGAGCGGAGCTGTGTCTTGTTCCCTTTGTGTTCCCAGTACCTAGCAAGGTGTGTAGCAGTGTAGCAGACATAGTCATAGTCAATAAATATTTGTTGGATGATTATTTTTCTGAAGTGGCCCCTTTCTCTTTCCTTTTCACTTATTCATCTCTCACCTTCTTTAGGTCCTCTCCATCTGTCCCAAGGACATGAGAGCTGATATCTGTGTTCATCTAAACCGGAAGGTTTTTAATGAACATCCTGCTTTTCGATTGGCCAGCGATGGGTGTCTGCGTGCCTTGGCAGTAGAGTTCCAAACCATTCACTGTGCTCCTGGGGACCTCATTTACCATGCTGGAGAAAGTGTGGATGCCCTCTGCTTTGTGGTGTCGGGATCCTTGGAAGTCATCCAGGATGATGAGGTGGTGGCTATTTTAGGTACTGTGAACTTTCCTAATGTAGTAGCAAATGCGTAGTAACAGTTTTAGATATTTTGCTTTTCGCATTTTTAAAGAGAAATTTCCTTTGTTAGGTAACTTTGGAAATTGCGTCACTAATGAGACGTGAGTCTTAATGAAAACTAATAATGCTATTTCAGCAGAGAACGTTAGTATCAGTCACAACCTAATGGGCTGAGTTTGGTTAAACTTTCTTTGGCAACAGTAGGACAGTACCTTTTAGACTAAAGGTGGTCACAGCCTAACGTGCCTTGTAGCGCCATGTTAGTAAGTGTGAAAATGGCTTGTGGAATGATTAACGTGGTAGTGATGAAGGATGTTAGTCTCAGAAGGGCAACAGAACCTATCTAGTTCAACCGTATTCTTTAGAGAGGAGCCAAGTTAGGCCCAGAGAAGCTTAGTGACTTTCCCAATTAGTAAATGAATGGAAGCTTGAAAATAGATCATTTTACCCCAAAACTTTCTCCCTCATCATGGTCAACCTAAGTAGTGAGCTGAAAGTGTGGAGGAGGTTGATGAGTCTGACTCTTTACAGCAGAGTGATCACAGTATAAGTAAATTAAATTTAGGTTTATAAAGCTGGTTCTGTCCATCTATATTAATAGGCCATAAAAATTGTTTGGCTAATAATAAATTCATTTTAAAATTTAGAGCATTTTAGAATTTAGAATTCAGTAGATAGTTGTACTAACCACAACCACAACAATAAAAGGGCAGTAACAGTGTGTATAAGTGATACAATAAAAAAATGTTGCATGTTTGGGGACAGTGTAGGATATACAGCTTGGCCAAAAAAAAAAAAAAAAAAATTGCCAAATGACCTTTAGATCATTTTCTACTCAAATATCTGCAGCAGTTTCCTGAAATCCACAGATATAAAAGGAAGTAGTAATGAGGTCGGAGGAGAATCATTTCTTTTTTTTTTTACCCGGTAAAATAAGTTAGAATTGCAGGATGTCGACTTCATTTTGATCACATTGTTCGTGGCTTGTGTCTCATGAAAAATGAGCTCAATTTTTAAACTATTGGATTTTCAGCTACCGAGGTCAACCTACCATCGCTTGAATGCCACTTATTCTCAAAAGTAAAAGATTAACTGATAGATTTTAAAAACTACAAAAGCAAAATCCACCACAATATAATGAAAAACTGACTTCAAAAGGCACCATTACTTGAAAAATATAGAATTGAGAATGGAAAAGAAATGACCCTTCATAGGGAAACAGGTTCTGTAAAAATTGTGACTTCTAGAAAATGGTTCAGGGTTGCAAATGACTGAATACCAAGGTTTGTAAGCCTTTCCTTAACTGCATATAAATAATATTAGAATTACAGTTAGATTTCTTCTAGGAACTATTTTTATTTTTTTCAAGAAGAAAATACAACATTTTAGAGTCAACATTCTGGATATGTTTAATGCTCATTAGTGCTTGTTCTGCTTTGTTTACTGGAGTATAAAGGAGATAAATATAACCCTTCATAAAAAGTTGTACATTTCACCAGAACAATCCTTTGTTGTAAAATGAAGCATATTTACACTATACAAACCATTCTTGTGTGCTTAAAGAAAAGGATACATACACACTAAGCAAATCATTCTTGTTCGCTTAAAGAGGATAAAATACAAGGCCAAAAAAAATGTATTTTATTTTCCTGAATGTCCACGTCAATGGTGAGTAGGAAAAAAATATCAGATGTATTACATGAAAATGAGTACCCTCATGATAAAGTACCTCAGCTGTAGACTCATTATTATTTGCTTTGTCCCGTTTTCTTCATTACAACTTCATTTGGGTAATTCCTTTTCTAAAAGAAGGTTGGAGAAAGTCCTGAGTACAGTGCCTCTAGCCTGGGTCTGCTAGAATGAGACAATTTGCTCAGTGAGACAGACAAAATGCATTTTCCTTTCATTTTAAAATAAAATGGTAACTTGTTTTGCCCAATGACACAGTAAAAATGAACACAGGACCCCTGGGTATTGGACCCATCTCATCATATATCTGTCACATTTTATTATTTTGAGTTTGTGCTTTTTGTTCTCTCTCCTCAAAAATCTTGGGATTCAGAGACTTTTCACATCTTGTGCTTAATGAGTCAAATTACACAGACAACTCTCTGGCGACCTTTCTTTTTTTCTATAGGCTCTGAAAAAGACTAGTTCATTCAAAAGCCCATCAGATCAGGATTTTTTGTTTGTTTGTTTAACATACAAAATGCTTTAATGATGTTTTAAGAAAGGAGGAGGAAAATAGTAACTTACCAGCACCATGTTTTCCTGATTCTTCCTCTTCTTCTCTTCCTCCTCCTCTTCTTCCTCCTCCTCTTCTTCTTCTCATTTTTGATAGTTTAATTTTGAAATAATTGCATGCTTAATGAAAAGTTGCAAAAATTATCAGGGTGTGAAGGGATTATATATATATCAAATATTAAATTATATATAATATTTATGTAATATTTAATTATATATTAAATTAATTAATATATAATTAAATATTAAATATATATAATCCCTTCACACCCTGATATATATATGTGTGTGTGTGTGTGTGTGTGTGTATATATATATATATATATAAAGGTATACACATAGAAAAGATATATATGTATATCTTTAAGTTCTGCTTTATTAAGTTGATTCAGTCTTTATAACTTTATGTATTTTTTTCTTTTTGGCTTTTTTTTTTTTTTTTGAGACGGAGTTTCACTCTTGTTGCCCAGGCTGGAGTGCAACGGCGCGATCTCAGCTCACCGCAACCTCCGCCTCCCAGGTTTAAGCAATTCTCCTGCCTCAGCCTCCCAAGTAGCTGGGATTACAGGCATGCACTACCACGCTCGGCTAATTTTGTATTTTTAGCAGAGACAGGGTTTCTCCATGTTGAGGCTGGTCTTGAACTCCTGACCTCAGGTGATCCACCCGCCTCGGCCTCCCAAAGTGCTGAGATTACAGGCGTGAGCCACCGTGCCCAGCCCAACTTTATGTATTTTTTAAATCTTTTTGATTTGCCCTGGTACTGAGAGTGGCGGGTTAACATATCTTATTATTCATGCATTTTATCTATGTCTCCTTGCATCTCTTGTGGTTTATGCTATATAACATTTACTGCTGTGTTATTTGGTATACAGATTATTTATGATTGTTTTGTCTTAATTCTCAACTGTGGCCTTTGGCATTGAAATATGCCAAAAGCCATCGTGTTTAATGCTCTTTGCTTTTAATCTTGCAAGGGTCAGAGAGGAACAAAACCCCTACATCCCTCACATCTGAGGACACCTTACAAAAATGGGAACTTGCCTAAATTAGTCTGATAGGAGAAATAAGAAGGCCTTGCTATCTCTTACACTGATTCTTTTGCCAGTTAAAAGGTAGAGAAGGGAGGTTATTTTAAAATTAATTAGAATCTCTGAATCCAAAAACAGATGCAGTTTCATCTTTTTGGATTCTTGCCACTAAACAGTCTCTCGATAGGCACATAATTCTTTAGTGTGTCAAAAGTGCTAAGGAGTTTAATGAGTAAGTTCTGAAGCATAACTAATTAATGGAAAGATAAAAAATTTAGTCAACAAATAACCTCCTTTAACACTGGAGGATGGCTTCAAGATGTTTTTCTAAATAGGGCATATGAAATATAATTGCAGTTCATGTGTTTTTTCAATTTGAAGTTCTTTGAAAGTTCTTTCTGTTCCTACACCTCCACCTTTTTCTGACCTTCCCACTTTTTATAAAACACAAAGAATTCCAAATTAAGTTCATGATGCATACATAATATTTTATATTCTTTAATGTCTTATTCCTTTTTAGTTCCTATCCTATAATTACTTAATGTGAACAGATTTGTTGGTATGGCTGAAATAGCCAGGTTACTTCTCAATGTCTTGACAAGTATATTGTGCCTTTCTGAGGTTATAAAAATGATATTTCCCTGCTAACAATAGACCCTGCTCCTAAGACATTTGTTTTGTTGTATTTTCATTTTGTCTTTTCTCACCTGTGTTCATTGATTATTAGAATCATAAGGTTAGAATTATTAAACTAAGACAATCTCTATCTAAGTCTTTTAATTGTAACTTCAAATTCTCAAGAGAGCTATGCTTGTTTATGTATGGTTTGGATGGAGGGATTGAAAATTGTTATGGAATTGGGAAAAAGCATAAATGAGGCCAGAATAACATAATTAAATCAACTTAATACGAAAGAGAGTCTTTAGCACTTGAATTAAGATTCTATTTTAAGTAGAATCAGTTATTTAAAATCCATTGTAGGCTGGGCATGGTGGCTCATGCCTGTAATCCTAGCACTTTGGGAGGCTGAGGTGGGCTAATCACTTGAGGTCAGGAGTTGCAGACCAGTCTGGCCAACATGGTGAAACCCCATCTCTACTAAAAATACAAAAATTAGCTGGGTTTGCTCGCATATACCTGTATTTGGGAGGTATTTGGGAGGCTGAGGCATGAGAATTGCGTGAACCCAGGAGGCTGAGGTTGCAGTGAGCTGAGATCACGCCACTGTACTCCAGCCTGGGCGACAGAGTGAGACTTTGTCTCAAAAAAAAAAAAAAAAAAAAAAAATTATAAATGTGTGCATTATCAAAGAAAATTTATAAATTACGCTGCTCAAAATTAACAATCTCCTTATTTTTATTACAAAAAGAAAAAATGAGATGTGAATGAATAATATTTCGTTATTTTGAGAATCTGTGAGAATGTGGTTTTTATGCTGTAGTTATATTTCTTCCTGTGCACTTGCTGTTAGAAGTCAAGTGCTTCGCAGTTTAAATCCTTAAAAGCGTTTTTCCCAAGTTCCAGAAAATTATTTTCTTTTGCACCCATACTTCTGTGTTTTAGATGCTGAACTGTGAAACATGTAGATTTGTTCTATATATTATGATGATGAAATTACTTAATTCAGATATTTTTATAAACGGCAAATCAGTTTGCTTTTAAAAACATGCATACTTGTCTTGATTTAAACATTTTAAGCAGTGATTATAACATTGTTTCTCTATGGTTCAAAATATACACTTTTAGAGTTCCTCAGCCTGTAGGTTTTGGAATAAAATATGAGTTTTAACAATCTTGGTAGTTTAGATTAAACTTCAAACCCTCCCTCTATCACCCTTCAAAACTAATTTATTCTATCCCCTTGGTATCTTTTAATCCTGTTCTTAATATCCCTTACCACAGTCAATGCTCTTAAAATTTTGGTCCTGGGTGTGAAAGGAAAATATTTTAGGCCCCCAAGATCACTAAGGAAAATTCAAGATCACTAAGGAAAATTCATGTTGGAAACTGCAAAATTCATGGGCGACAGAGTGAGACTTTGCAAAATTCATGTTGCAAATCTGCCTTCCATTCTATTCAAAGTTACTAAAATAGGTGCATATCTGATTTGCCTCCTTTGGAAAAGCTAATCAGAAAGTCAAAAGAATGCAACCATTTGTGTATCACCTATCTGTGACCTGAAAGCTCCCTCTCTGCTTCCAGTCTTCCTGCCTTTGCTTCAAGTCGTCCCGCCTTACCAGACCGAACCAATGTACTTCTTACATATATTGATTGATGTCTCATATCTCCTTAAAATGTATAAAACCAAGCTGTGTCCCGACCACGTTGGGCACATGTCGTCAGGACTTCCTGAGGATGTGTCACGGGTGCATCCTCAACCTTGGCAAAATAAACTTTCTAAACTAACCAAGACCTGTCTCAGATTTTCCGGCTTCACATGGGCCATGACTACCATCTTAGTCATTAGACTTACCTGCTTATAAATCTATCATAGAATCATAGGGTTAGAGTTATTAAACTAAGACAATCTCTATCTAAGTCTTTTAATTGTAACTTCAAATTCTCAAGAGAGCTATGCTTGTTTTATGTATGGTTTGGATGGAGGGGTTGAAATTGTTATGGGGTTGGGATAAAGAGCATAAATGAGGACAGGAATAACATAATTAAATCAACTTAATACGGAAGAGAGTCTTTAGCACTTGAATTAAGATTCTATTTTAAGTAGAATCAGTTATTTAAAATCCACTGTAGGCCCAGCATGGTGGCTCATGCCTGTAATCCTAGCACTTTGGGAGGCCGAGGTGGGCGAATCACTTGAGGTCAGGAGTTAATAAATCTATCATCAGCTTCAACCTCCATTTCAATGTTTTGCTGCCACCACAATAATCTTCCTAAGATATAATTGTGTCAATCTCCTCATTAGTATTTCCAGTATCTTGAGGATAAAATGTAACTACGAGCATGGCCTATGGGGCCATTTGGGTCTGGCTTTTGCTCTCCTTTCCAGCCTGATTTGTGTCATTGTCTATCCCTACCCTGTTCTCACCGTACTGAATTGCAGGAAGTTTCCTGAGTTTAACAAAGTTCCCTCTTCCTGGCAGGCTGTTGCATATACTGCTCCTTTATTTAGAATACTTTTTCTCTCCTTTTTAGTGATTTGTCTCTTGCTTCCTTGTTCTATTTTATTTTTCCCTTATTGCCCTAGTCTGGGTTAGATGCCTCTATTCTGTGCTTCCACTTGGATGCCTATAGAGGGTTCTTGGTACCTCCTATTTTTATCCTTCCCCTGTTTATCCTCCCACTGCACGGTGACCACTTGAAATTTCTTGTTCCTTTTTGTCTCTCTGTCATCTATGATAGGATCTCTTCAATAGGTTCTCAGTAAAGGCTAGTGTGAGTGAGACAGATTAGCTAATACAGCTGTTACTTGGTATCCACAAGGGATTGGTTTCAGGACACCCTCACAGAGACCCTACTCTGAGGATGCTCAAGTCCCTTACGTAAAATGGTGTAGTATTTGCATACAACCTATGCACATCATCCTGTTTATTTAAAATCATCTCTAGGTTACTTATAATTCCCAACACAATGTGAATGCTATGTACATAGTTGTTTTATTGGTTAGGGAATAATGACAAGAAAAAATATCTGTACACATTTAGTACAGATGCAGCCATCCATTTTTTACCCCAAATATTTTCTATTTGTGGTTCATTGAATCCATTAATGAGAAACCCACGGGTATGGAGGGCCAACTCTACTATACTTTGCCAACAAACTGTTTTCATAATTGTTTCAGTTCTGGGTACCCAGAAAAATACGTTGTGTTCTGTTGACTCACTTGCCAATTTCCTCTATGCCTTCTGTTCCTCCTTTGTCTAGAGGTTTATAGTAAAATGCATTTCTCAAAAGCCTGTAACTTTAGTTTAGATCTGTTATAGGCAGAAGAAACATTTTCCTACTGTTAACTAGGCAATTTGAACAAAGATAATTGAGGGGGAAACTGTGTTAAGTATCTCAGACCACACACGGCTCTCTGATAAGTTGCTCCTTTCTTGTTCTCCATCACGGATCCCCAGTACCAAGAAAGAATCTAACTTATACCTGCTGGTTGACCATAATAAGAAAACTTTTAAATTACATCCGTTGAAGGAAATTTAGCTTTAATTCCTAAAGTGGCATTGCTTTTGTCATCAACTAGAATGAATGATTCAATAAATCTGAATTAATTTAATTAATACATAAACATTTAAGAATTAAAAGGGATTTAAAGAAAGGAAAATCATATTTTTCATTAGTAAATGAGCCCCCAGCCACTTAAGTAAAATGTAAAGCCAACAGATACATTTTGATTTTAATATTCCTTATCAAACTTTTAAAGTATATTTTTGAAAAATACACTTGGGCCTCTTTGAAAGTCTGATTAAAATACCAATAATTATTAATGGAGTGCTCATTATTTTGTATACATTATTATACCAAGTCATTTAATAACCCTGTGAAGAAAGTAATTATTATAGTCATCTTACAGAGGAAGCAACTGAAACTCTGTAATATCAGGTAGTTCTCACTGGGTCACAGCTAATAAGTAATTGGTGGGTACAGGATTTTAATCCAGACCTGTCTGACATTATGTGCATGGTCTTACCCATCAAATTACCAAAAAAAATGATGCTCTGGTTAACAGGAATTTTGAAATAGAATTTTGAAATTATACTACAACTATTTGGTTTAATCTTAATGGAAAATAGAGTACCTATATTACCTTTACCAATTTATTTCTTTTTATTTTTTAAAAAAGATTTCTCCAACACCACTGCCAAGAATTAGGCACCATAACAGTATACATTACAAAAACCCCTTCACCAGATATTACCTAAGGTACTTAGTTAAGTATGAATTGGCTAAATCAGCTACTGAGTATCTATAAATACTGTCCTTCTCCATGTGACTGGGTGAGGAAGGTGTTTAGGACTGAGGAGAATTGAGCCCGCAGTGTGAATGTCATGAGTTCTTAGAACACAAGATAGGAATGTTACATTCCACTCTCCTCTTTCATCTGGGTTATGGAAGAGTTCAGAGTCTACTTAGTTGGGAAATGTTAAAGTGGAAATGAAGCTTTCTTTCTTTGTGAGGTCTTTCCTAATTTCTTTAAATTAAAAACAATATTTTTCTTCTGTGCTTTGCTTATCCTGATCTGTATACACTTACTTCATTTTCTTCTATTTTGTAATTTTTTTGGTCTGTCTCTCTTACTCACAAAATTAAAGACTTCTTGAGAGCCAGATTTCTATTTCCTGAAATCTGCCTATCCCCCCACAGCATAAAGCAAATGTTTCAACTTTTGAACAAAAAATTCAAAAAACTTAAAAAAATTTTTTAAGTGGTAGCATTTATTTTATAAATAAATAATATAGCATAAGGTAAAGGAAAAACAGAAGACAAGTAACAATAATACAAAAAAGAAAAAAAGAAAACCTGTGCTTTGAATCTCACTCCTTTATCCCTGTGGTTGCTTTTTGTTTCCCTATACACTTCTGTGATCACTGCCCATACTTATATACATTTCTATCACAGCAACACAGCTTTATTGAGGTATAATTGATACACACATATCTACATATATTGAATGCACACAGTGTGATGAGTTTGTATATATGCAAACACTCTTAATACCATTACCATAATCAAGGTAATAGACACATCCTAAAACTCCCATAGCTTTCTTCTGTCCTTTTTTTCATGGTAAGAACACTTAATATGAGATCTACCCTCTTAACAAATTTTGAAGTTCACAGTACTCTGTCGTGAAGTATAGGCTCTATGTGTACAGCAGATATCTAAAACTTAATTCCTCTAGCATAACTGAAACTGTATACCCATTGAACAAAAACTGTCCCTTCCCCCATCTTCCAAGCCCTGACAGCCACTATTATAATCTCTGCTTCTATGAATGTAACTATTGTAGACATTTCATATGAGTGGAATCATGAAATATTTGTACTTCTGCAACAGGCTTATTTTGTTTGGCATAGTGCTCTCCAGGTTCACCTATATTATTGCAAATGACAGAATTTTCTTCTTTTCAAAGGCTGAATAATATTCCATTGTATGCATACACCATGTTTTCTTTATCCATTCATCTGCTGATAAATACTGGGGTTGTTTCCATGTCTACGTATTTTGAATAAAGCTGCAATGGGCATGAGAGTGCAGATATCTCTTTGAGATTTTGATTTCAATACTTTTGGATACATACTCAGAAGTCAGATTATTGCATCATAGGTTAGAGTTAGGATTGAGTCAGGATGTCAGATTCATTAATTGAATGAGGTAGAAAAGACAGCCATTATTTCTCATACTTCACAGTTGCAAAAGTTGTAAGACTTCGTTATAATATGAACAGTATCGTAGGCTTCAACTCTAAATGTTTTCTTAGAAAAAGAAAACAGGAGAGTTTCAAGATGTAATTGATTTCCAAATTAGTCTTTTGCATGGATTTCTTTTTTATAATATGCCGTTCCCTTTCTTGATTTAGGCATATATTTGGATTTTTATATGCTATCAATTTGTTCTTAACACTAATAGTGCCAAACTCAGGATAATCAGCATGTTTAGTATCATTTCTTCTACCTCCTTAAAGGTAGCTTCTTACTGATGTCAGGAAACCTTCTCTTTACTTGTGCTTAATAAGTGCTATTTGGCTCATTCTTTATATGTGTAAAAAAAAATCTACAAGCTAAATCAGTTATTTTTTAGTAGATAAGAATTATTATTTGCTTCTCTGAGAATGTCTTCAAGCTTGCATCGATGATCATTTTTAACATAATGACTTTGGACATCAATCATTGAAGACTGGCAGACATCATTTCTAAATGTTTTAAAAGATTTTATTCTAATAAACCTATATAATTTCTTAATTTTAATACTCATTGTTTTGTTCTTTCTGTTCTTCCTTTTTAAAATATTACTTTATGACCCTTGCAGTTTGTACATAGTTGAAGTCCATTTAAAATAATATAGTTAAAAATCGTATAGTCTTATTCATCTATAAATGAATATTTTTGGGCCTATGTAATTATAATGAAGTTTATGAGCCAATTGCAATGATAACTTATAGTGAAGGGCCAACTAATAAATAAAAATGAATACAGTTCAAGTCCAGTATTTATTTATTAATTTCTTGTCTGGTTGATCTATCCATTGTTGAAAGTGGGTTATTGAAGTCCTGTGCTATTATTGCATCTCTATGCATTTTTCCATTAAGTCCATTAATATTTGCTTTATATATTTTGATGCTCCAATGTTGGGTACATATATATTTACAGTTGTTATATACTTGATAAATTGATGCCTTTATCGTTAAATAATGAGCTTATTTGTCTCTTGTGACAGTTTTTGACTTGCAATATATTTTATCTGATGTAAATATAGCCACCCCTGCTCTGTTTTGGCTACTGTTTCCATGGAATATCTTCCATTCTTTAACGTTCAGTCCTTAAAGCTAAAATAGTTCTTATAGGTAGAATATAGTTGAATATCATTTTTCTTTAAATATCCATTCAGCCACCCTGTCTTTTGATTGGATAATTTAATCCATTTACATTTAAGGGTATTGATAGGTAAAGACTTATTCTTGCCCTTTTGTCATTGTTTCCTGGTTATTTTGTAGGTCCTTTTTTTTCCTTTTTGTGACTTACTTACTGTAAGTTACTTACTGTAGCTATGATTATTTTTGACCATTTTGACTTTTAACCTTCGTACTAGAGATTTGGAAGATTTACATACTACTACTATAGTAATGGAACATTCTGCTTTTGACTGTGTATTTATTTCTACCAGTGAGTTTTATACTTTCATATATTTTCATTTTGGTAGTTATTATCCTTTCTTTTCCAGTTGAAGAACTCCATTAAGCATTTCCTATATGATGGTCTAGTAGTGATGACATCACGATCAATGGGGAACAACCAAAGACTTTTCCACTAAGATCCAGCACAAGGCAGGGATGCCTGCTCTTACCACTTCTATTCAATATAGCACTGGAAGTACTAGCAAAGGCAATCAGACAAGAAAAATAAATAAAAGTCATTTAAAACAGAAAGAAAAAAGTAAAATTATCTCTGTTTGTAGATGACATGATTCTATATGTAGAAAAAGCCAAAGATTCTACAAAAACCTTGTTAGAACTAATAAATAAATTTAGTAAAGTTGCAGGTTGCAAAATCAACATACAAAAATTAGTGGCATTTCTATATGCAAATAACGACCTAGCTGAAAAAGAAATCAAGAAAAAAATCTCACAATTGTTACAAAAAATACATAGGACTGAATTTAACCAAAAAGGTAAAATATCTGTACACAGAAGACTATAAAGCATTGATGAAAGTAATTGGCTGACTCTGGGTGTACTACTAATAAGTTAGCCCTGCTCCACAAGGAACAGTGAAAAAAAAAAAGAAGGAAAGAATTGAAGAAGACACAAATAAATGGAAATATGTCCTATGTTCATGGGTTATAAGAATTAATATTGTTAAAATGTACATACTAGCCAAAGCAATATACATAGTCAAAGCAATTGCTATCAAAATTCCAATGACATTTTTAAAGAAATAGGGAAAACAATCCTCAAATTTGTGTGAAGCTGTAGAAAAATCCCAAATAGACAAAAAGCAATACTGAGAAAGAACAAAGTTGGAGGCATCACACTTCCTGATTTAAAATTATATTACAAATGTCTAGTAATTAAAACGGTATGGTACTGGCATAAAAAAGAAACATGGAGCAGTAGAACAGAACAGAGAGCCCAGAAATAGATCCAAACATATATGGTCAACTAATTTTCAATAACGGTGCCAAAGACCACAATGGGAAATTAATAGTTTTTTCAATATATGATGCCGAGAAAACTGGATTTCCACATGCAAATGGATAAAATTAGGACCTTATTTTCCACCCATACAAAAAAAAAAATTAACTCAAAATGGATAAAACGCCTGTGAGATTTGAAACCATAAAACACGTTGATGAGAACATACAGGAAAAAACACCTTGACATTGGCCTTGGCAATGACTTTTTGGATATAACACCAAAAGCTTGAGCTATAAAAGCAAAAATAAATAAATAGGGTTACATCACACTAAAACGTTTCTGTACAGCAAGGGAAACAATCAACAAAATGAAAAGGCAGCCTATAGACTGGGAAATATATTTGCAAACCACATATATGTAAGAACCCTTACAACTCAATAGCAGAAAATAAATAACCCTATTAAAAAGTGAGCAAGAGACCTGAGCAGAAATTTCTCCAAATAAAACATGAAAATAACCATCAGGTATATGAAAAGGTGCTCAAATCACTAATCATCAGGGAAATGCAAATTAAAGTCATTATGAGATATCACCTCACACCTGTTAGGAAGGCTATTATCAAAAAGACTAGATATAATAAATGTTGATGAGGGTGTGGAGAAAAGAGAATCCTGGTATACTGTTGGTGGGAATGTAGTTTGGTGCAGCCATTATGGAAAACAATATGGAGGTTTATTAAAAAATTGACAATAGTACTACTGTGTGACCCAGTATCCCTCTACTGGGTAAATACCCAAAGGTGATGAATTTATCACCTCCCAGAGATATCTGCACCCCCATGTTTGTTGCAGTATTATTCACAATAGGCAAAATACGGAAACGGCCTAAGTATCCATTGATGGATGAATTGATAAAGAAAATGTGGTATATATATGCAATGGAATATTATTCAACCTTAAAAAAGAAAGAGAGCCTGCCATTTGCCACAGCATGGATGAACCTTAAGGATGTTATGCTAAGTGAAATAAGCCAGACACATAAATAATATATTGCATGATCTCACTTATATGTAGAATCTTTTTAAAAAGTCAAATATACAAAGATAGAGAATAAAACAGTGGTGGCGATGTGGAGTAGGGTGGGAGGAAATGAGTACATGTAGGTCAAAGGATAGAAAATAGCACACATGTAGGATGAACATTTTTAGAGATCTAATGTATAGATGAAGACTATAGCTAATAATATTGTACTGGCATATCTCCGAGATTTTGTTGGTTTGGTACCAGACCACCATAATAGAGCCAATGTTGTAATAGAGTCACCAATTTTTTGGTTTCCCAGGGAATATAAAAGTTATGTTCACATTATACTTAGTCTATTATGTGTACAATAACATTATGTCTAGAAAAACAATGCATATATCTTAATTTAAAAATATTTTATTGTTAAAATATGCTAATGATCATCTGAGCCTTCAGCAAGTTGTAATCTTTTTGCTGGTGGACAGTCCTGCCTTGATGTTGACAGATACAGACTGATCAGATTGGTGGTTGCTGAAGGGTGGAATAGAGGTGGCAATTTCTTAAACTAAGATGACAATGAAATTTGCTGCATCAATTGACTCTTCCTTTCATAAAATATTCCTCCTATACCATGTGATGCTGACTGATAGCATTTTAGTCACAGTAGAACTTCTTTCAAAATTGGAGTCAGTCCTCTGAAACCCTTGCCACTGTCTGATCAACTGAGTTTATGAACTATTATAAATACTTTGTTGTCATTTCAACAATGTTCATAGCATCTTCACTAAGAGTAAATTCTGTCTCAAGAAACCACTTTCTTTGCTCATCCATAAGTAGCAACTTCTCACCTCTTGGTTTGATAGTGAGATTACAGCAAGTCATCCACATTTTCAGGCTCCACTTCTAATTCTAATTGTCTTGCTATTTCTACATCTGCAGTTACTTCCTCCGCTGAAGTCTGTAGCTCTCAAAGTCATCCATGAGGGTTGGAATCAACTTCTTCCAAACTCCTGTTAATATTAATATTTTGGCTTTCTCACATCTCACATGAATCACAAGTGTTCTGAATGGCATCTAGAATTCTGAATGTTCTCCAGAAGATTTCCCATTTACTTTGTCTAGATCCTTTAGATGAATCAGTATCTATGACAGCTGTAGCCTTACACAATATATTTATTGAATAATAAGACTTGAAAGTCAAAATTTCTCCTTGATCCATGGGCTGCAGAATGGATGTTGTGTTAGCAGGCATGAAAACAACATTCGTCTTGTAGATCTTCATTAGAGCTCTTGGGTGACCAGATGCATTGTCAATGAGCAGTCATATTTTCAAACGAATCTTTTTTTCTGAGCAGTTGGTCTCAACAGTAGGCTTAAAATATTTAGTAAAGCATGCTATAAACAGATGCACTGTCATCCAGGCTTTGTTCTTCCATTTATAGAGCAAAGGCAGAGTAGATTTAGCATAATTCTTAAGATTCTAGGACTTTGGGAATAATCAAGGAGTACTGGCTTCAACTTAAAGTCACCAGCTGCATTAGGCCCTAACACGTTAGCCTATCCTTTAAAGTTTTGAAGGCAGTTTTTGACTTCTCTCTATCTATGAAAGTCCCAGATGGCATCTTCTTTTAATAGAAGGCTGTTTCATCTGCATTAAAAATCTGTTGTCTAGTCTAGTCACCTTCATCAGTTATTTTAGCAGATCTTCTGGATAACTTGCTGCAGCTTCTATATCAGTACTTGCGTTTCAGCTTGCATTTTTATGTTGTGGAGATGGCTCCTTCTCTTAAACTTTATAAACCAATCTCTGCTAGCTTCAAACTTTTCTTCTGCAACTTCCTCCCCTCTCTTAGCCTTTACAGAATTGGAGATAGTTAGGGCTTTGCTCTGGATTTGGCTTTGGCGTAAGGGAATGTTGTGGCTGGTTTGATCTTCTATCCAGGCCACTAAAACTTTCTCCTTATCAGTAGTAAGTCTGTTTCATTTTCTTGTCATTCATGTGTTTGCTGGAGTAGCACTTGTAACTTCCTTCAAGAACTTTTACTGTGCATTCACAACTTGGCTAGCTGTTTGATGCCAGAGGCCTAGCTTTTAGCCTGTTTTAGCTTTTGACATGGCTTCCTCACTAAGCTTAATTATGTCTACCTTTTGACTTGAAGTGAGAGATTTGTGACTCTTCCTTTTGCTTGAACACTTGGAAGCCATTTTAAGGTTGCTGGTTGGCCTAATTTCGATATTATTGTGTCTCAGAAAACAGGGAGGCCTCAGGAGAGGAAGAGGGAGTTGGAGAATGATAGATCAGTGTAGCAGTTAAAACACACACAATATTTATTGATTAAGTTTGCCATCTTATATGGGTGTGGTTTGTAGTGGCCCCAAACGATTACAACAAAAACATGAAAGATTACTGATCACAGATTTCCGTAACAGATATAATAATAATGAAAAAATTAGAAATACTGTGAGAATTACCAAAATGTGACATAAAATGATCACATGCTTTTGGAAATATGACGCTGATAGACTTGTTCGACACTGAGTTGCCACAAACCTTCAATCTGTAAAAAACATAATATCTGCCAAGCACAGTAAGGTAAAGCACAATAAAATGAGGGTTATGCCTGTATTGTAATACAAATTTTTGTTAAATAGGTAGATTTTAGCTGCTTTCGTCTCACACACAATAAAAAATATGTGAGATGATAGACATGTTAATTTGTTTCACTATAGTGATCCACTATAGTGATTTTACTATCTTTGTGTATTCCATAATGTTACATGTTAAATCTCAAGTATATACAATAAAACTTACTAAAAAAAGAAGTGAAGCCATGGATTAAGTTCATTGTATAGAAAAATCTTCAAATAGAGCTACTATCACACCCCTAAACTCACAGAAAACTACCTAAGTAAAATTCAAATGATATTTTGTTTGGGACCTGTTAGATATTAGTTAGCAGTTCTCACTGATGAATACCTGTGGTAATTTTTATTTATTTATTTATTTATTTATTTTTCTGAGACTGAGTCTTGCTCTGTTACCCAGGCTGGAGAGCAGTGGCGTGATCTCGGCTCACTGAAACCTCCGCCTCCTGGGTTCAAGCCATTCTCCTGCCTCAGCCTCCTGAGTAGCTGGGATTACAGGCACCCGCCACTGTGCCCAGCTAATTTTTGTATTTTTAGTAGAAATGGGATTTCACCATGTTGGCCAAGCTGGTCTCAAACTCCTGACCTCGTGATCTGCCCACCTTGGCCTCTCAAAGTGCTGGGATTACAGGCATGAGCCACCGTTCCCTGCCTAACTGTGGTAATTTTTATGCATTTATTTTATTCATGTCATTAACTCACCAAATAATGTGTCTCACATTTGAAAAAATAAATCTGGCTATAAAATCAGCCCCTTAGGGGACCATAATCCCTAAGCATACCATAGTCTGTATTACTCCTTTAATTATGTTGTAACTCTGTCTCTGTTTTGTCTTAAATGTTCCAGTTTCCTACTATATGAGTCTTTAACACTTATCTCTGTTTTACAATCCTTTTTCCTGTAGTTTAACAGTGAAATACTTCATAAGACTTGATGAAAAGAACTGAGAAAATATAAATAGACCAAACAACAACTTTCATGTTTAGCCCAAGCTTTCTACTAATTTTAGTACTTTTGAGGGGAGGTTAGTTATCTCTAGCTCTAAAATGTTTATAGCAGAGACTACTTGTACCCAGCGGGAGCTGACCTAAAAACCAGCATCAAATGTTCTGTAGTCAAGTAGATGAACCGGAATTCCCAGCCCTGAAAGTGTGCAAAATCTTTTGTACAATAAAGAAAAGTGTTTCTTCATTAGCTATTCCATGCATATTAGATGCATGCACGTTAGATATTTCATGCTTAACACCACATTTTCACAGCCTATGATTTCTGGGATGACTTACTGTAAATGTGCGTAATATGCTTGAAGAAAGACATTAACCAACTTTAATTTGGCTGGTAAATTAATTAATTTTTTTAAAAGATGACCATAGTCCCAGAAACACGGTAAAAGTTTGTTGTGAATTGATTGCCTCATAGGTGACATAGAAAGCCAACAAAGTAAACACACTTTGAAATGGTTGATTAGCTTAATATCCAGTTTACATATTGCATATCCCAATGAAAATTCTATGTAGTGAAACAATTAGTATTGCTTATTACACAAAGTGAATTCTGATGTTGGGGGCAGAATTATCTACTTTTGTTAATTTTGCTATGCTTTTCTAAACTTTTTTGGGAGAGGAGCAGGAAATAAAGTTTATCATGAGTTCATATTCTAGTTTATTGCTATTCTTACTATATCATAGACTTTTTATTTCCCCATGATACCAAAAACATAGTAATTTAATGTAATAATTTAGATTTAAAAATTTTAGGTAGAAATAGTGTAAGAATTTAATTTCATCAGTTAAGTTAAATAAAATATATAACAGATATTTGAATGCTTCTGTAATTAAAAATGGCCCATATTGGTAAGAAGAAATTACCTTTATATTTTGAGTACCTTTTACCTGTTGACAATGCACTTAATAATCAATGAATATTTATTTACAATCTACAAGTCTATGTATATATTTTATGAATTCAGTTTTATTAGGAAGTATAATGAAAGACATCGGTGAAAATGGTTTGCTGTTTTTTAATGTAGAAAAATTTGGAAAACATATAGTAGGAAAAAAAAGACCCATAAACACACCACTTAAATCTAGTTGCTATTATTATTTAAATGCATTTTCTTTTAGTCTTGTATTCCTTTAGACTTTTAGCTCAATTTATATCCATTGACAAATTTATATAACATAGTATAATGATGTGGTTTGGCTGTCTCTCCACCCAAATCTCACCTTGAATTGTAATAATCCCTACATGTCAAGGGCAGAGCCAGGTGGAAATAATTGAATAATGGGGGTGGTTTCCCCCATACTGTTCTCATGGTAATGTATAAATCTCCTGAGATCTGATGGCTTTATAAATGGGAGTTCCCCTGTACAAGCGCTCTTGCCTGCCACCATATAAGACGTGACTTTGCTCCTCATGTGCCGTCGGCCATGATTGTGAGGCCTCCCCAGCCATGTAGAACTGTGAGTCAAACCTCTTTTCTTTATAAATTACACAGTCTTGGGTATGTCTTCATTCTTTATTAGCAGTGTGAGAACAGACTAATAAATTATATGTAATAACATATAATTATAAAATACATTATACTTTGGTTCTATCAAGAGAATTTTCTTAAGAAAAGAAGATAAAGTAGATTTCTTAATTGACAATTCTTTTAGTCTTGGCACCTCAGTTTCATTTTTATGTATTTTGTTATAGTTGTAACCATATTCATATTATTCTTTATATATTTATTTCTTAACATAAGTTAGGAATTTTTTGCATGTTATCTCAAAAGCTGTTTAATTCTTTGGACATTGATATTTTATACATATTTTTACAATTGCCATAGCTATTGGACATATAGGATTTTAAAAAAATCTAGGATTATCATTAATAACACTATAGTGAATATTACATGCAGTAGTTCTAATCTTTTGATTCTCAGAAGTGAAAATACTGAGTCAAAAGCATTGATTATTCTTAAGTGTACCGTATATGAAAACCAAATAGCTGAAAAGTAATGAGCACTCATAAATGGGTAAAGGGTTATAATTGACAATTTGAGAAAATGATACAGAAATGAATCATAGAGAAATGTAACCTTTTTTCTATCTCGAAGGAAAAATCCATTATGGAAAGAGAATAAAAAGGAAAAGAAATAAGAGGTAGATCAAAGCATCCCTTTAAAACCTGGCTTTTTTTGGTACCATCAAGAACTGTGGTAATATAACAGTTGTTGATCTCTTCTGTTTACAAAGTATTACACAAATTATAAGACAAAATAAAAACCATACATTGTTCCATAATGCAGAGAGGACCTACCATTTTGATGCATTTACTTCTGTGCTTTGTGTGCATGTATGTGTGTATGTTTGGGGGTGGGGAGATGGGGTACATAAAATGAGATTATGCTGTATGTATAGTTTGATATCCTGCTTTTACTATTTTATATAACCTTATATAACCTCCATGTCACTTTGTAAAATTTATGATACCTTGTGGCTGCATAATATTTCATTATTTATTGACATTTATTTCTAATTTTTGGCGATTATAAATTTCACTTCAGTGAGCATTTTTATAAATAAATTTGGCACTTCTTGTTATGCAATTAGAATAAATGCCTATAATTGGGATTACTAGTTCGAAGAGAATACTGTGTACAGATTTCTGAAATTCATCTGTATAAAAGGAGGTAGAGTTTCTATAGCTAAAGTGTTCCTTTGGTTTTTTTATTTTATTTTATTTTATTTTATTTTATCTTATTTTATTTTATTTTTTGAGACAGAGTCTCACTCTGTCGCCCAGGCTGGAGTGCAGTGGCACAATGTTGGCTCACTGCAAGCTCTGCCTCCTGGGTTCACGCCATTCTCCTGCCTCAGCCTCCTGAGTAGCTAGGACTACAGGCACCCGCCACCATGCCAGGCTAATTTTTTGTATTTTTAGTAGAGACAGGGTTTCACCGTGTTAGCCAGGATGGTCTCGATCTTCTGACCTCATGATCCGCCCACCTTGACCTGCCTTTGGTTATTATGATGCCGTATAACCCTAGAGACTTTCTTTGGCTACCAAGTCTCTGATCTCCCTTCCTTGGCCAAATAAATGGCTATTAGATGGTTAATTTGCTCATCAGTGTCATGAACTAAAAGGAATTTTTGGAGGGTCCAGAAACAAATGAATTGCTTAAGATTAATTAAATATTCATGATAGTTGGTTTATGCTGATCACATGATCATGTGGTGGTTTTAATCACCTCTTCAGTCATGTGCATGTTTTCTCTTTGTACCCTGAAGTACCTCTTAAGCTTGAAATCAAGCCCCATGTTTCTCTCAGAGCTTCCCAACTACGTAAGTGAGCAAAGAATGTGTAATCTCACTCACTCAACCTCTCTGTTTCTGTCTTGTCACTGTCTTTGTCGCTCTCTCATTTCTGTGGTTACACATTTTCTTTTCTCTCTGGTTGTCTGGCTGGCCTAAAGGTGATACAAGGTCTGCTGTGGGAAGTCAGGGATCCCAAATGGAGGGATTGGCTGAAGCCATGGCAGAAGAATGTGGATTGTGAAGATTTCATGGACATTTATTAGTTCCCCAAATTAATACTTTTATAATTTCTTATGCCTGTCTTTACTGCAGTCTCTAAACATAAATTGTAAAGATTTCATGTACACTTATCACTTCCCCAGTCAATACCCTTGTGATTTCCTACGCCTGTCTTTACTTTAATCTCTTAATCCTGTCAGCTGAGGAGGATGTATATTGCCTCAGGACCCTGTAATAATTGCATTAACTGCACAAATTGTACAGCATGTGTGTTTGAGTAATAGGAAATGTGGGCACTTTGAAAAAAGAACAGGATAACAGCAATTGTTCAGGGAATAAGAGAGATAACCTTAAAGTCTGACCGCAGGTGAGCTGGGCAGAACAGAGCCATACTTCTCTTCTTTCAAAAGCAAATGGGAGAAATATCGCTGAATTCTTTTTCTCAGCATGGAACATCCCTGAGAAAGAGAATGCGCACCTGGGGGTAGGTCACTAAACTGGCCCCCTGGGCGTGGTCGTCTCTTACAGTGGAGACTGCAGAGGTGAGATAGACTCCAGTCTCCCATAGCGTTCCCAGGCTTATTAGGAAGAGGAAAGTCCTGCCTAATAAATTTTGGTCAGACCGGTTGATCTCAAAACCCTGTCTCCTGATAAGATGTTATCAATGACAGTGGTGCCTGAAACTTCATTAGCAATTTTAATTTCACCTCGGTCCTGTGGTCCTGTGATCTCACCCTGCCTCCACTTGCCTTGTGATATTCTATTACCTTGTAAAGTACTTGATGTCTGTGACCCACACCTATTCGCACACTCCCTCCCCTTTTGAAACTCCCTAATAAAAACTTGCTGGTTTTTGCAGCTTGTGGGGCATCACGGAACCTACCGACATGTGATGTCTCCCCTGGACGCCCAGTTTTAAAATTTCTCTCTTTTGTACTCTGTCCCTTTATTTCTCAAGCCGGCCGACGCTTGGGAAAAATAGAAAAGAACCTACGTGAATATCGGGGCAGATTCCCCGATAAAGGTTTTCTTTTTTTTTTTTTCCTGTTAGTTCTGATTTTAATCTGCATGATGACAGCAGATAGTTGCTCACCTCTGTGGTTTGAGTGCAGAAAGAATAAATCATTAACAGAGTGCCTCTAGGAAGATGTTTCCCTCCTGGATATATTCCCCCTGTCTTTTTCACTTTAAAACTTTTCCTTTCACGCAGAAGTTGAACAAAGAATGCAGTTGACTACACTTCAGAAACCAGGGACTTTTATGGAACTGCCTCGGCAGAACGGCCTTTTGGGACCTTTAACCTTAGACTCTTTCTCGTTCTTTTTATTTGGGCAACTAAGTACTTGATTTCAAATGATAAATGGTTGAGTTCAGGCTACCAGTGGGTAGTGCTCTGAAGTGAATAGGTGATTTTTGTGCGATTTCTAGAATTTTTAAAAGACGTCTACATTTGATGATAGTATAGCACTTTTTATAGAACTGTTCATGGGATAATACAGTGGAGTCTCCATGTTTTACTCAACCTGGGTCCTTCAGCTTTGTAATTGTGGATGGGGAGCTCTTGGGCTGGACTCTGAGAACCTGTATAAGGTTGGCTAGGTAGAGAGGGAAGGGCATTCTTGGGGAACTAAGTTGTGGCAAGTTTTAATTGGCTTGGGGCACAATACATAGTTACTGAATAATGTGTATTTAATATATGTTGGATCAGCCCTAGATTTATAAAGGCTGTTACAGCAGATCCTTCTATATTGCATTTTATTATCTTTACCAGAAGGACCAGAGGCAAGGATGAAACTAAGAAGTCACCTTTGCTCCTTCTAGTCAAAATAGGAAAAGTTAAGGTGGCAGAAGATAATGAAATTATTTGTTAAAATGAGGTGTTTGGCTTCTCTGTTGGATCCATTTATTCATGCCACTCCAGATTTTCATCAATAACTGAATTCAGGGTGATGCTACTTTACATATTATATGAAAGCATTGTATATTGTTATGTGTTTATAAATGCGGTTATACCCTCAGCTCTAAATTATGCTAGAAGGTCAGTACTGTATATGAAACTGAATAACAAGAGTGATTACAATAAGAACAGTGTTAGATACTTGAATATGTATCTTATACTGTTTTCTAGGGAAGGGTGATGTATTTGGAGACATCTTCTGGAAGGAAACCACCCTTGCCCATGCGTGTGCGAACGTCCGGGCACTGACGTACTGTGACCTACACATCATCAAGCGGGAAGCCTTGCTCAAAGTCCTGGACTTTTATACAGCTTTTGCAAACTCCTTCTCAAGGAATCTCACTCTTACTTGCAATCTGAGGAAACGGGTATGTTCTCTGGGTCTGCTTTTTCTTATTAGTGTCGAGAGTATTAATTAATTCAGCTCTATTAGCTGAAGAGTAGAGAAGATATTTTGTTTTGCAGCACTAAATTCCCGTCAATGTAAAGTAGCATAATTTTCCTTCTCTTTATTTACATTTTGTTTACTTTTTAAGGGAAAAAAACCCTATTTCTATGAGTAAAGATTTGAATCTTTACCATTTAAGATACAAAATGAAAAACAGACTTGAAGAGAAACAAGCTGTGAACTCTACTATGATGTAATTAGTTCTTGGAGTTTATAATACTGCCATAAAATCAATTCCAGTGTCTTTTACCTTATTTTACGGATTTTTTTAAAGCTGGTAAAGTTAATCAAGCTGGGTGCCTGTTTTACATTCTCAGCTCTCTTTAGGCACTTCTCATTTCATAATCAATTCACAAAGTTTACTCTTTCAAAGAACACTATCTCAAAAATTAATTAGCCACATCGACATATCCTACAAATATGGATAAGAATCCTTTATTTTACATTGCTGCTACACATTTAACCTTCATTGCCATTTTGTAACTGATGAGTGTGACACAAATTTAATTTGCATGAAGAAATCTCCTAGTTCTGGTTTCTAGGTCACAGGGCATTGGGTAGGGCTTTTTTATTGCCAAGAATGAAATACATGTTTGGATAACTGCACTTAAGTGATTTTATCTAAAATGATCGCCTGTCTGTGGTGAAGTATTTTGAAATAACAGTCATTCCTTTCCATAACCTGCTTAAAGGAAACCTTCTCCGTAGTTAACAGGGAGGGAAGAAATCAAGCAAAGAGATAAATTAATGCCTATACTGCAGCAACATAGAAATGAACATAATTAAATCAATGTAATTCCTGCTTAGGGTTCCAAGAAAGGATGAGACTAGCAGGAGTAGTGTTTGTACTGGCTGTATCACATTTATTTGATCTACACTTGAACATCATTTTCAGTTCATACTTTTGTTACCAAATAGATGGAGCATCCAGAACCTGTGAGACAGAATGAATAGCTGTAGAGAACACACAGACTTAAGTACACGGTACCTATGCTCAATCGACCTATAGTTAAATGTGAATATTATGTCAAACACAAATAGTTGAAAGTGAAGGCAGTGATGAATGTGGAAGAGGGATGCTAAATATTAACTAAATGTGGAAGTTTCTCACTTATATGTTAGGGAGCTCAGAGTCCCTTTCAGTATTAAGCAGGAATGTCTCCTTTGGTCTATGCTCTGCCTTCTGCAATGACAAATTTCCCTTCTACAAGGCAACCTGTTGGGTAGTTGACTCTTGTAGTATGGTTGGCCCTTGAATAACACGAGGGTCCACTTACACGCCAATTTTTTTTGACCAAATGTGGATGAAAAATACAGTATTTGTATTATTTGAAACGTGTGTATACCAAGAGCTGACTTTTCCTGTATGTGGGTTCCATAGAGCAGACAGCAGGACTTCAGTATGTGAGGATTTGGGTATGTAAGGGGATCCTGGAACCAGTCCCCCTCATATACAGAGGGAAAACTGTATTTTTAAGTTCCCTTCAATCTAAAATGTGCATTTTAAAATCTTCCCCCATACTGCAAGGTTACTGAAAACTCCTATCCAACATCTGTACATTCCTCAGGACTTGATGTTTATAATATTCCTATGAAAGAAAATGGGCAGTTATTTTTCCTTCAAATCACCTGAGAATACTCAGGCCCAGAGGGATTAATATCAAATAACCAACTGATACATTTGCAATGCAAGGTGCCAAGGAGGGACAATTAAAACAGATCACCAGTAGAAAATCTGTCACCTCTTTTTTCTCTTACACACACACACACATGCACACACATGCATTCATTGGTTGTGACAGCTGAGTGCACACCGGTGTGGCTACTTCTGATAAGAAGGGAAGCTAGAGACAGAAAACTGTTGTTGGTTTTTCTAATGGGACCCAGAAACGCTGTGCCTGTCTCCACGGGTGCCAGTTTGCTGAGTAACATCAAGCGGCTTTCATCCCTCACAACCTGTTTCCTGTTATAACTGGTGTCAGTTTTTATCATTCTAGCCTCTCTGCTCTTGATGCATTGTCTCAGTAACTTGACAAATAGTGGGAAAAGGGTGTCATTCAGTGTCACTTTATTTTCAGAGAAACAATATTCTCATGAAAAAGATAAGTGGTGAGAAAATATTATCTAATGAGTAGTAATACTAGCTACCATCTGAGAACATATTGTATATAGCCAGGCACTTCAACATAGTTTACATATAATATCTTATTAAATGTCAATGACCCACAAACAGAACAGTATAATCTCCATTTCACCCATGAAGACACTAAGGTTCTAAGACTGGAAGAGCTAGTTCCCTAATAACTTAGGAGTCAGGGCCTGCATTTGAATTCATCTCTATGATTCTAAAACCTGTATTTTTTAGACTATCATGTTGTTTTAGCTTGTCAAAGCCGCTGACATTTTCTTTTCCACAATATTCCACGGAAACACTGTCAACAATTTATAGTTTCTCATTTACTTATTCACTTTATTCCAATGGATCTATTAATGAAAACATTTTGTTCTTATTACTATTATGGTAAAAATTATTGCAATGAACATTCATTGTGAATTCTATAACCAAAACTATGTCTTTAGTATGCTATTGATATCTCATAGCTATCATAGCCATTGATTAAGAATGTGTTCCTACTAAGTAAGGGAGCAGATTTTGAATCCAAGTTGTCAGCCATGGTATGGTACAGTTCTGGCCACACATGTGTATCCAGTGGCTCCGTGGAGAGGTTTGAATAGTGTGTGGCTTTCCATGGCTGCAATAAGGAGGAAAGTGAGCCTTCTTTAGCTGCTTGCCTTCATCTCCTTTAAGGAAAAATAAGATGCTTACTGTGCAAATATAGCTCCTCCTACCCATCCTTAAGCCCCTCTATGTAAAAATTCTAGAGCTATAACTAGTAATTCCATCAAACAACTATGGCATGGGCTGGCAAATTTTTCTGTCAAGGACCAGATAGTAAATAATTTTGGATTTGTGGGCCAATCTCAACTACTCAACTTTTCCACTGTAGTATGAAAGCAGCTGTCTTAGTCAGCTTGGGCCGCCATAACAAAATGTGTTAGATTGGGTGTCTTAAGCAGCAGGAATTTATTTCTCACAGTTCTGGAGGCTGGGAAGTGTATGATCAAATTACTGGCCAGTTTGGTTCCCTGGTGAGGGTTCTCTTCCTGGCTTGCAAATATCCAGCTTCTCACTGCGTTCCCACATAAGAGAGAGAAGAAGGGGAGGCAGAGAGATGGGAGGAGGGGAGGAAGCAAGCTCATTGGTGTCTTAAAAGGGCACAAAGTCACTCATGAGGGCCCCAACTTTTTTTTTTTTTTTTTTTTTTTTTGAGATGGAACCTCGCTCTGTCACCCAGGCTGGAGTGCAGTGGTGAGATCTCGACTCATTGCCACCTCTGCCTCCCAGGTTCAAGCGGTTCTCCTGCCTTAGCCTCCTGAGTAGCTGGAATTACAGGCACGTGCCACCACCCCCAGCTAATTTTTGTGTTTTCAGTAAAGACAGGGTTTCACCATGTTGGTCAGGCTGGTCTTGAACTCCTGACCTCGTGATCTGCCCGCCTCAGCCTCCCAAAGTGCTGGGATTACAGGTGTGAGCCACCGTGCTGGCCCCAACTTTATTACCTCTTCTAAACCTAATTACCTCCAAAGGTTCCATCTCCAAATACCATCACATTGGGGATGAGAGCTTCAACAGATGGATTTTGAGGGGGTAAAACTTAGTCAATAGCAAAGCTGTAGATAATACATAAAGAAATGAGGGAGATTGTATTTCAATTACTTTATTTACAATCAGGTGACTGCCCAGGGGCCTTAAGTGTGTTAATTGTTGAAAAAAGAGGACTGGAAGAAGTTAAATGAGGACAACAGTGGGCATATGAATAGAATCGCCCCACCTTTATTAGAAAGCAAATCTCTTCTACTTGCTGCCTATTCAGAGGGTTGTGAGATGGAAAATGCCATAAATATTAATAAGAAGTAGCTACACAAAGCAGGCAGACAGCGTGAAAGAGTAAGGCAGGACTTATAGTTACTGTGGAAATGGAGAGTTCATTTCACATGTGGACGAGACAGCTGTTACTCAGTCTGGTAGGACATTACCTTGTAGGGATGCTGGGCTTAGTCCTCATATTTTTTTTTCTCCAAGAGGCCAGAAGTACATTTTTATGGGAAAACACATTTGTTTGGTAATTAATTTGATTTGTTTTTAAAATTCTGTGGTCAAACAAAATAAGTTTGCTTGCTATTGGTCCAACAGCTCATGATCTAAATGGAATCAGTTAATGAACTCCTGGTCTCATGGTGCTAGAAACCTGAGATTTTTACCTGGGGCCTGGACATTTTGATGAAAAAAAAATTTATTTTATCTCTTTTCTAACTGACATTAGCTTTTCCTTTAATTGGAAAGGTTGCTAGACAACTACAGTGTTATTAGAAGTGCCAAAAGCAATTATATTAATGGATATTTTCATATATCGTATGTGCTGAAGATATCTTGAAATGACATTTATGCTCATTACTGTTTAACAATTATGATAGTTATTAGACTTGCTGCTAGACAGAAGCACATAGATTACTATACTGTAAATTATTTGAAAATATTTTGATAGGATTTCAATATGTGTTTCCTTTGCAATCCTGCATATTTTATTTTGTGCATTTAGAGCAATTCTTTTAAGGAGAGGTCCACAGGCTCCACCAGACTACTGGAGATTAAGATCCGATGTGTGAGAGTCAGAAGCTAAACTGAATTGAGCAAAAGGACCGGTTGGGTTTTTTTTTTCTATAATAAGAACACAATTACATAGTTTCCAATAGGTTTAAACATATTCAGAAAAGGGATGAGAGAGAAGCAGAGGAAAGTTGACTCATTTGCTTACTTTATGTATGTATTTATTTAACCAATTCAAGATGCTATTTCCTGGAATGACAAAATGGTATTCATTAAATTGATGACCAGCTCTTAGGTATACATCAAAGAAGGTAAGCAACACACCTTCTTTGACACACACATAAAAAGGTAACACAGGTGACACCTACATTTTAAAGGCTTCTTATTAGACTTTTAAAGTTAATATTACACTTCCTCCCATTTTGCCTATTTGTTGCACGATGATTTTTGCCATTTGTGAACCCGGTAGGCAGGTATGACTATTGTCCTTTGAAAGACTTGCTTATAAAGCTGGCTCTTGTGAACTTGATTTCAGGGGGACTCTCACTACTAACTGATGAGTAGCTCTCTGTGCCTTAATTATCTGTTCTAACAAGGTGGATTAATGCTGAATATTGACTTTCCTTCCCAAAGTGTGGAATTTTGGCATATGTCAGGCAAAAGATGCCTTTGTGACCATCTCAAGTACAAAACCAGAAGCACAAGTCCTTAATGAACTTCCCTGGTTGACAGCATTTCTTGTGTGTTGTCATACTCTTGCTTGTGCCTGGCTTCCCCCAGACTTTGCCCATGCCCCTTTTCCCTTTGCTAAATTTTCTTTGTATCTTATGCTGCAATAGTCATAGCCATGAATATGATGATATGCAGAATTCTGTGAATCTGCCTAGTGGATTGTCCGACCTTGGCATGGACTTGAGGACCACCAATGCTCCATATATAAAGGTTGACAGGAAATCTGTATCCTCAAAGGTCCTCAAATCAGCAGATATATTGGTAATTTCGTTGTAACCTTTTTTTCCATAAAAGATACTGAAACCTACAGACAGTATGTTTTATGAGTAAAAGAGAATGAACCATTTAAAAATAAGTGTTATATTTGTCCATAAGGCAGTCAAGCGAATTTCATTTCCTTGAAACTTAAAATATATGTTACATGAATACTGCTGGCTACAATAAGCATGCCTGAGATTTTAAATTATTTCTGAATATTTTCTTCACTTTCAAGATAGCAAGAACATATTTTTCTCCAGATTGACTATTTAAATAGGATGAGAGAGGAATTTTATTTGCTGTTTCTATACGTCTTCTCATGAGACACTTTGTTGAAGTGTGGCACAGAAAGTATTGGCTGGCTCACCATATAGCCATGCATCCATCCAGCCCCTAACACATAACATGGGGTTGTGGACATAAAAGACCAGGTGCCTGCTTTCCAGGAGGCTCCAGTCTAGTGAGAGATCGTGAGTCAGATAAGTGCTACGAGAGGGTTATTCTCAGTACACAGACGGCATAAAGGAGATGAATTCAGTTTGTCCAAGGGGAAGAAACAGGGAAGGATTCCAGGAGGTGACAAGGACACAGGAGTTAGGATTTCATTTCAAATAAAGGAATAAGCTAGAACAAGGAAGCGTCTTGTATATCATCAATTTCATTTTATTTTCTTTAGAGATAAGAAAAATTCAGACCCAAGAAATTAAGTGATTGCCTAAGTTAACTTAGCTAGTTAGCGGTAGAGCTGAGACTGGAATCTAGTCCTTGGAATCTCATGCTGGCAGTATTTCTACTATTTAACCTAGAATAAAAGCATTTCGAAGAAGATTGTCGGTAAAATCCAATACTTGATTGTGTTCATTTTTCATAGGGAAGGATAATATGTGGCATGAATTTGCATGCGATTCATAGATTGATTTTAGTTTTTCATACAGTGGTTCGGGACAAAACTAATAGTGAAGCCAAAACAAAACAAGCGATAAGCAGTGTTCAGAGTCAGTGGACAGGACTCTGAATCTGGGCATGAACCAATACATCTAGTGTGGCCACAGCATATCTGTCACCTGCATTGTAAAATATCTCATTTTAGTGAAAGCATTTAACTTTCATATGAGTATTGTTTAAGAAGTGTTACTGAATATAGTAATATTGTCTTGTTGATAATACTGCATTCTGATATACTCTCTGTTAACATGTCAATACTGCTGTACTGGTTAGTATAAATACATAGAAAGATAAAAATTCTCACATTAAAAAAAACTGCTACTTTTTTCTTTTTTTTTTTTTTTTTGAGACAAAGTCTCGCTCTGTGTCCCAGGCTGGAGTGCAGTGGCACAATCTTGGCTCACTGCAACCTCCACCTCCCAGGTTCAAGCAATTCTCCTGCCTCAGCTTCCTGAGTAGCTGGGATTACAGGTGCACGACACCATGCCTGGCTAATTTTTGTATTTTTAGTAGAGACAGGGTTTCACCGTGTTGGCCAGGCTGGTCTCAAACTCGACCTCAGGTGATCTGCCCGCCTCAGCTTCTTGAAGTATTGGGATTACAGGCATGAGCCACAGGGCCCACCTGCTACTTTTTCACTTTTGTATTTTAAGTTATTTTTAAAAAGATGTTAATACTTTTATATTAGAAGTTACAAAAAATATTGACAAGCTTACCACCAAATGTGTACTAAATTATGTATACTAAAAATATTAGTTAATCAAAAAAAAGGAAGGGAAGGAGAAAAAGAAAATACAAAATTGAATATTTTCATATAGAACTGGAAAAATCTGAGACTTGTTTAGTAGCAGGTAGAGAACGTGGGGTTTTTTTTGTTTGTTTGTTTTGTTTTTGTTAGGGCTGAAAACTAACAGAAGATTACTATGCAGCCAATTCCAAAAATGCAAAAAAAGAATGTAAACTGAATTTTGAAAAAGAAAAAAATAGCTAAGATTGAACCATGTTAATACAGGCTAAAATTATATAATCAAGTAGGTTTCCCTTTTAAATACCATGTCTATGTTATATCAGTGGGTATAAACCCTCTCGTGGTTCCAGATTGAGTGATCATGGCCAGAGAAGTGTCTTTTCACTCCATGACTCTGCTTATTTTGTCACTGGTGTAGTTAAAGCTTCTAAGCAAATGGCTGTGGAGTTCTAATACCTTTACTATTGTCATGGAGTGGAGCCCACTGGATGTTGAAAAAATGATGTCAAACTGACATCCTTTAGTTGTGGTCTCAAAGAAGTGCTTCCATTGTGGCTTCAGAGGCTCATCTTCCTTTAGCTCCATAGTTTCTAGTTTAGAGTCTTTTTGTTTGTTTGTTTTTGAGGCAGAGTCTCACTCTGTCACCCAGGCTGGAGTGCAGTGGCGTGATCTCGGCTCACTGCAAGCTCTACCTCCCGGGTTCACGCCATTCTCCTGCCTCAGCCTCCTGAGTAGCTGGGACTACAGGCTCCTGCCACCATGCCCGGCTAATTTTTTGTTTTTTAATAGAGATGGGGTTTCACCACGTTAGCCAGGATAGTCTTGATCTCCTGAACTTGTGATCTGCCTGCCTCAGCCTCCCAAAATGCTGGGATTACAGGTGTGAGCCACCACGCCTGGCCTAGACTCATTTTTATTAAACATCTCTATACCACTTAGTTCAATGCACAGGTTAATCTGAGACCCCTTGCCAATATTTCTTTAACCCTTGTATTAGTCTGCTTGGCTTACTATCACAAAATACCATAGACTGAGTAGTTTTGACAACAGAAATTTATTTTCTCACAGTTCTGGAGGTTAGAAGTCCAATCCAAAATCAAGGTGCAGTAGGGATGGTGTCTGGGGATGTTTCCCTCCTTGGGTTGCCACTGGCCACCTTCTCACTGTGTGCTCACATGGCATCCCTGCAGTGCCTGTGTGTGTAGAGAGTGAGAAAGCTCTCGAGTCTCTTGTTATAAAGACACAAGTCCTACTGGATCAGAGTGTCATCATTATGACCTCACGTAACCTTGATTACTTTCTCAGAAGCCTTGTCTCCAAATACAGCCATACTAGAGGTTAAGGCTTCCCCATATGAATTTGTGGGTGGGAGACATAAACATTCAGTGTGTAACAACCAAGTTTTATATTTTAAGTTAAATATGAAGAAATGACTTTGAAAATATGTTAAAATCAAAACTTACAGCTGGAGTGTAACATTACTGGGGATGGATACGCAGCAGCAGCAGCAGCAGCAGCAGCAACATTCAGTGTTGATTTTTATAACTTCTGGGCAATGTATAATTATCAATACCAGCAAAGTGTTCTTGCTGTCCTACAGTGATGTAAGAAGGATTGCTATTTAAACTTAGAAAAATGTCCCCAGGCATGATCAATCCAAATTGTAAAATGGAAAAACAGAACATAGAGGTACATGTAGATTCCCTTTCACCCTAAAAAGCCACTGTCCTTTTCTACAGATGGCACTGTTCTTGAGTAGAGATCAGCTGAAGCCAGCTGGCAATGTTATGGAGAAGCGTAGTAGTGATCCTGTATTTTGATGTTCCAATGGTAAGAAATAGTGGTTTGGGTTCACTCTGGCATTAGCACAGGCTCAGAACTCAATAATGCTTTTCTTTCCAGAAAACGTCCTTATTATGGTGAATCCAGCAGCACAGAATGTCATTTTTTTCTGTGAGCAATGAAGCTTCTCAGTAGCAATGATCTTTTGTAAATGAAAAACATAATGGAACTGGATATCAAACAGGCATAAAGTATTTGTTTGGTGTACATGTGTCGCAGATTGCATCTATTTCAGTAGCAATACGAGCATCTTCGAAGAAATGGTCTAGGAGTGACAATGGGTGTTCCAACTACTTTTTTTTCTTTTCTTTATCCACCCTCCCCACAATAGTATATTAGCTAAACAGAATAGTAGAGCCTGTTTGTTCCACGAATCCATCAATTCTTGATCCTGTGGAAAAGACATTACTAAAACATTGTCCACACTTGCAACAAAAGATAATATAGTTTCCACAAAACTCTCAAATAGTACATAGTATCTATGTTTACTTCTCTCATAACACTGATTATGGTACTTTGGTTTCTTATTTACATTTCTATTTTTCAACTGAACAATGAGCTCCATACAGTAGGTATTTTCTGTAATACTTTATTGTCAATGGCCAGAATAGAGTCTGCTGTATAATTAAATGAATGAATGAAACGTGAATCTGTCACGCTGCCCAGCAGTTTTTATCATCACTGACCAGAATGATCACTGTTATCTAAAAACACACAACATCTTTGATAATTTGGCAATAAGCCCTATGTAATAGGATTATGAAAATTACCATTATTAATTGGTGTTAAATCATGATTAGAGTTAACTCCCAGCTGCTGTTTCTAACCATTTGTGCCTGCAAATTCTGCACAGTCCTGCAGCAGCTTGTCCAGTGCATTCAGAGTAGTACAGCAATTTTGATATCACTGTGGAGTGAATTGAGATCACCCGATGCCAGGGGCTGTTGTGATTGTCTGAGTAGTGCCTTATTCCCATTCTGAAGGACTTTGAAGAGAAAATGATTGCTCTGAAAACCCTGCATGCCACATTTGAATCTGAGCGAGCGTAGATATAACTCTCATTACCTCAATTGATCATCAGGACTGCAAATTCACTCCAACCTTCTGGCCCTGCTGGCAATATCTCTGCTTACATATTATGGTTTGTAGAAATTTCACTTCCAAAATGATGCTGCTTGTCACTTCACAGTTTACACGCCACAGGCATGATGGCATTTGAGCTTGAAATCAACACTGTAAGACAAGTGAGTTAAGGGAGGTAAGGTGCTTCGCTCATGGCCATACAGGTGATAATTGTTCTGAGCCTGCAGCCTCAGTTTTTCAACTCCAAGCTGGCTCCGATTCCACTGATGGGGCTAGAAAGAGGCAGACCTTCAACAATTCCTGAAGTTTGTCACATGCATTTAGATGAAGCAGAGACCTAATTATGGAGTCTTTTAAGCCCTTAAGCTGCTTCTATTTAGGGCTTTCTGTTGGTCTGCTTCCAGACGGAATAAAAACTTTTCCACATTTAGTCACCAGGACAGAGGTTCACAGATATCTTGCTCTTGAATATGCCTCCAAAGCAGTTATTCAAGGACAGTTTCACAAGTTTCAAAGTTGGGGCTGGATTCAGTAATTTACCAACATTTTGAACCATAGATAATACTGTCTGTTGTTTGCCAGCTCTTCTTTTTAAAACCAGAGTTTATTTTTATTGCAAGAAAATACATATTTTAATAGTAAACAAGAAAATAAATAAGCCTTTAATAGAAAAGTATTTAACCAACATAATGTAAAAAGATAGACATTTTACAAATTATTTTTCTTGCAAATGTCTATTCAACAATCTATTTGAGACATTTGTTTTTATTTTAAGTCTGAGTCCTGCCTCACCATAATGCATCTCTAGAGGCATCTTAGCTGGACGCTAGACTGCTTGTTTCTAAAATGTCTACTACTTATGAATTCTCAGCAATTTATATTTGATATGATTAATAAATGATGTGCTCTATCACATCATTTTCTTTTAAAGGAAAATACTCCTTTTGAATTAGAAAACAAGGGTTTATATTAATGTTAAGACTTAAATGTGTGGATTATTTTCTTCTCTAATGCCTTTTGGCATTGATTTAAACTTAGGATACATGCAAATTTTCTTATCCTAACTACTTAGGTCTTGTTTTACTTTTTCTTTGTTTTTAATTTTTTTATAATTTGTATAAATTTAAGGGGTTCGAGTGCAGTTTTGTTACATGAGTATATGGCTTAGTAGTAAAGTCTGTGTTTTTAGTGTAACCATGACCTGAGTAATATACATTGTCATCATCAAGTAATTTCTCATCCCTCACCCTCCTCTCACCCTGGCACCCTCCCAAGTCTCTAATGTCTGTCATGCCACACTCTAGGTTCATGTACACACGTAACATAGCTACGAGTTATAAGCGAGAACTTGTGGTATTTGACTTTCTGTTTCTGCGTTGTTTCACTTAAGATAATGGCCTCCAGTTCCATCTATGTTGCAGCAAAAGACATTATATTATTCTTTGTAATGGCTGAATGGTATTCCATTTTGTATATACATATCACATTTTGTTTATCTTATTGACTTTTATTTTAGGTTCGGGGGTACATGTACAGGTTTGCTACACGGGAAAATTGCATGCAATGGGGCTTTGGTATACAGGTTATTTTGTCACCCAGGTAATAAGCATAGTAAATGACAGCTAGTTTTACAGTCCTCATCCTCCGCCCTCCAGGAGGTTCTGGTGTCTATTGCTCCCTTCTTATTGTCCGCGTGTACTCAATGTTTAGTTCCTACTTATAAGTGAAAACATATAGTATTTGATTTTCTGTTTCTGCATTAATTCACTTAGGGCAATAGCCTCCAGCTGTATCTGCATTACTGCAAAGAACATGATTTTGATCTTTTTATGGCTGTGTAGTATTCCAGTGTGTATATATACCACATTTTCCTTATCTAGTCTACCATTGATAAGCATTTAGGTTGATTGCATGTCTTTGCTATTGTGAGTAGTGTTGCAGTGAAAATATGCATGTATGTGTCTTTATGGTAGAATGATTTCTATTCCTTTGGATATATAGTTAGTAATGGGATTGCTGGGTCAAATGGTAGTTCTAAGTTTTTTGACAAATCTCCAAACTGCTTTCCACAGTAGGTGAACTAATTTACATTCCCACCAACAACATCTATGCGCTCCCTTTTCTCTGCATCCTCAGCAGAATCTGTTGTTTTTTGACTTTTTAAGAATAGCCGTTCCAACTGGTGTGAGATGGTATCTCATTGTAGTTTTGATTTGCATTTCTCTAATGACTATTGATGTTGAGAATTTTTCCATATGCTTGTTGGCTGCATGTATGTCTTCTTTTGAAAAGTGTCTGTTCATGTCCTTTGCTCATTTAAAAAAATATTTTTATGTTTTTAATTTTTTGTGGGTACATAGTAGATGTATGTATTTGTGGGGTATGTGAGATGTTTTGATATAGGCATGCAATGTGAAATTGTCATATCATGGAGAATGGGGTATCCATCCCCTCAAGTATTTATCGTTTGTGTTGCAAACAATCCAGTTACACTCTTTTAGTTATTTTAAAGTGGATAATTAAGTTATTATTGACTATAGTCACCTTGTGCTATCAAATACTAGGTCTTATTTCTTTCTACTTTTTTGTACCCATTAACCATCCCCAAGTGCCCTGACCCAGGCCCCACCACCCATCCCAGTTTCTGTTCACCATCCTTCTACTCCCTATAATCACGAGTTCAATTATTTTGATTTTTTTAGACCCCACAAATAAGTGAGAATATGTGAAGTTTGTCTTTCTGTGCCTGGTTTGCTTCACTTAACATAATGATCTCCAATTCCAGCCATGGTTTTGCAAATGACAGGATCTCATTCTTTATCATGGCTGAATAGTGCTCAAGTGTGCATACATACCACATTTTCTTTATCCATTCATCTACTGATGAACGCTTAGGGTGCTTCCAGTTCTTAGCTGTTGTAAACAGTGCTGCAAAAAACATAGGAGTGCAAACATCTCTTTGATATACTGATTTCCTTCCTTTTGGGTATATACCCAGCAGTGGGATTGCTGGATGATATGGTAGCTCTGTTTTGAGTTTTTTGAGGAACCTACAAATTTGTTATACATAGTGGTTGTACTAATTTACATTCTCACCCACAGTGCACAAGATGTCCCTTTTTTCCACATCCTTGTCAGCATTTGCTATTGCTTGTCTTTTGGATATAAGCCATTTTAACTGGGGTGATATCTCATTATAGTTTTTATTTGCTCAAAGTGATATTGAGCACATTTTCATATGCCTGATTTCCATCTTATTTTCGTCCATCTTATTTTGAAAAATGTCTTTTCAAATCTTTCGCCCATTTTTGATTGGATTATTAGATATTTCCTATAGAGTTGTTTGAGCTCCTTATATATTCTGGTTATTAATTCCATGACAGATGGGTAGTTTGCAAATATTTTCTCCCATTCTGTGAGTTGTCTCTTCACTTTGTCGATTGTATCCTTTGCTGTGCAGAAGCTTTTTGACTTGATGTGATCCCATTTATTCATTTTTGCTTTTGTTGTCTGTGCTTGCGGGGTATTGCTCAAGAAATTTTTGCTCAGACCAATGCCCTGGAGATTTTACTCAGTATTTTCTTGTAGTATTTTCATAGTTTGAGGTCTTAAATTTTCTTTGCCCACTTTTTAATGGGGTTGTTTGTTTTTTGCTTGTTAATTTGTGTAAGTTCGTTTTAGATTCTGGATATTAGTCTTTCATCAGATTCACAGTTTTTAAAACTTTTCTCTCATTATGTACGTTGTCTGTTTACTCTGTTAATAGTTTCTTTTGTTGTGCTGAGACTCTTTAGTTTAATTAGGTCCCATTTGTCAATTTTTGTTTTTATTGCAATTGCTTTTGGAGTCTTCATCATGAAATCTTTGCCAGGACCTATGTCCAGAATGGTGTTTCCTAAGTTTTCATCTAGGGATTTATAGTTTTAGGGTTTACATTTAATTCTTTAATCCACCTTGAGTTGATTTTTGCACATGATAAAAGGTGAGGGTCCAGTTTTAGTCTTCTGCATATGGCTAGCGAGTTATCTCAGCACTATTTATTGAATAGGGAGTCCTTTTCCTATTGCTTGTTTTTGTCAACTTTCTCAAAGTTCAGATGGTTGTAGGTGTGTGGATTTATAACTGGGTTATCTAACTTGTTCCATTAGTCTATGTGTCCATTTTTGTACCAGTACAATGCTGCTTTGATTACTGTAGCCTTGTAGTATAGTTTGAAGTCAGGTAGTGCGATTCCTCCAGCTTTGTTCTTTTTGCTTAGAATTATTTTGGCTATTTAGCCTCTTTTTTTGGTTCCGTTAAATTTTAGAATAGTTTTTTCTAATTCTGTGAAAAATATCTTTGGAAGTTTGATGGAAATAGCATTGAATCTATAAATCCCATTGGACAGTATAGTTATTTTAACAATATTGATTTTTCCTATCTGTGAGTGTAGAATGTTTTTCCATTTGTTTGTATCATTTCTGATTTCTTTCAACAGTGTTTCGTAATACTTGCTGTTGAGGTCTTTCACCTCCCTGTTTAGCTGTGTTTCTGGGTACTTTATTTTTTTGTGTGTGCCTATTGTCAGTGGGATTGCATTCTTGATTTGGCTGTCAGGTTGGACATTGTTGGTATATACAAATGCTACTGATTTTTTTACATTGATTCTGTATCCCGAAACTTTGCTGAAGTGGTTGATCAGTTTTAGGAGACTTTGGGCAGATACTATAGGGTTTCTAAGTATAAAATCATATAATCTGTGAAGAGATAGTTTGACTTCCTCTCCCTGTTTGGATGCCTTTTACTTCTTTCTCTTGCCTGATTGTTCTGGTTAGAACTTCCAGTGCTATGTTGAATAGGAGTGGTGAGAGTAGGCACCCTTGTCTTGTTCTGGTTCTCAAGCCAAATGCTTCCCCATTTTGCCTAGTCAGTATGACATTGGCTGTGGATTTGTCATAAGTGGCTCTTATTATTTTGGGGTATTTTCCTTCAATGTCTAGTTTGTTGAGGGTTTTTAACATGAAAATATGTTTAATTTTACCTAAAGCATTTTCTGTATCTATTGAGATCATCATGTAGTTTTTATTTTTAGTTCTGCTTATGTAATGAATCACATTTATTGATTTGCATGTGTTTAACCAGTCCTACATCCTGGGAATGAAGGCTTGATTGTGATGGATTAGCTTTTTGATGTGCCCCTGGTTTTGGTTTGCTAGCATTTTGTTGAGGATTATTGCATCTCTGTTCATCAGGAATGTTGGCCTGAAGTTTTCATTATTTGTACTGTTTCTGCCAGGTTTTGGTATCAGAATGATGCTAGCCTCATAGAATGAGTTAGGGAGGAGTTCATCCCCCTCAATTTTTTGGAACAGTATTGGTACCAGCTTTTCTTTATATGTCTGGTAGAATTTGGGTATGAATCTGTCTTGTCCAGTGCTGCTTCTGGTTGGTGGGCTTTTTATTACTTACTCAGTTTTGAAACTTGTTATTGTTCTGTTCAGTGTTTCAATTTATTCCTGGTTTAATTTTGGGAGGTTGCATGTTTCTAGGAATTTATCAATTTCTTCTAAATTTTCTAGTTTGTATGCGTGAAAGTGTTTGTAATAGCCTATGAAGGTTTTTTATATTACTGTGGGGTCAGTGGTAATGTCTCTTTTGTTATTTCTGATGTGTTTATTTGGAGCTTCCCCCCACTTTTTTTTGTTAGGATAGGTAGAGATCTGTTAGTTTTATTTATTCTTTCAAAGGAAAAACTTTTGGTTTGTTGATCTTTCATGCTTTTTCATGTTTCAATTTTGTTCAGTTCAGCTCTGATTTTGGTTATTTCTTTTCTTCTGCTAGATTTGCAGTTGGTTTGTTCTTGTTTTTCTAGTTCCTGTAGGTGTGATACTACATTGTTAATTTGAAATCTTTCTACTTTCTGATGTGGACATCTAGCACTGTGGTCTTTTCTTTTAACACTGCCTTAGCTGTGAGATTCTGGTATATTGTCTCTTTTTTTTATTACTTTCAAAGAATTTCTTGATGTCTGCCTTAATTTCATTGTTTACCCAGAAGTTATTCAGGAGCAGGTTGTTTAATTTCCATGTAATTGTATGATTTTAGAGAGCATCTTAGTATTGATTTCTGTTTTTAATGTGCTGTGGTCTGAAAGTGTGGTTGATATGTTTTCAGTTTTTTTTTAATTTGTTGAGAATTGTTTCATGGCCGAGTGTGTGGTCAGTTTTAGAGTATGTGTTATGTGCAGATGAGGAGAACTGTATATTCTATTGTTGTTGGGTAGAGTGTTGTGTAGATGCCTTTTAGGTCCATTGGATCAAGTGTTGAATTTAGGTGCCAAATATCTGTGTTAGTTTTCTGCCTCAATGATCTGTCTAATACCATCAGTGGGGTGTTGAAGTCTCCCATTAACATAGGGTGGTTATCTAAGTCTCTTTGCACTGCTGTAAGAACTTGTTCTATGAATTTGAGTGCTTTAGTGTTGGGTATGTATATATTTAGGATAGTTACATCTTCTTGTTGATTTGAAGCTTTTATAATTATGTAATGCCCTTCTTTTTCTTTTTCATTATTTTTGGTTTAAAGTCTGTTTTTTTCTGAAATTACAATAGCAGCCTCTGTGTTTGTTTGTTTTCCATTTGCTTGTTAGATTTTTCTCCATCCCTTTACTTTGAGCCTGTGGATGTCATTGCATGCAAAATGGGTCTCTTGAAGACAGCATACTGTGTGTGGGGTGCCGATGGCAAGGTTTGTGCATATGCACACCATTGATAGCATGGTGGTAAGATTTGCACATGCATGCACCAACAAACTGGTGGGGCGAGGTTGTGGTGGAGTGTACATTGGCAAAGCTGTGTGGGGAGGCTGCTGCTGGGTGCCTGTTGGTGAGGGCTTGTCTGCTGAAACTCTTCACTGGTTAAGCAGGGTCTGCTGGTGAAGGATCTCTAGCAGCAGTTGCTGGGAAATGCCCCATTTGGGCAGGCATTCAAGGCTATGCTGCAAGTGGGCATGGGCTTGCAGGGACCGCACGGGAGGCTAGAACACAGGGTTCACTCAGATCAGACTGCCCTTGTTCCATGGGCAAGACAGACTTGCTCTGTCCAGGTGTGACAGTCAGCAAAGACCAAAGCCACCAAGAAGAGTATGGAGAGCCTTGGGGAATGGGTATCCCCAGCCATTCTCTGACTTCCCCAAGCCAAACTCTCTGGGCTTTGCTCAAGCTAGTGTTCTGTCCCTGCCACCTCTCCAAGCAGCAATCTCTGTCAGCTGAATATCCATGTGTTGTGGGGTCTCCTGAAGCTAGGATTCTGGAGGTCCACGGCAAGAATGGGCCACTTTGCACCTATTTAACTCACCTCTTCCCCAGGAGCGCTGGGGGCCAAGAATGAGTACCGGTGCTTGGCAGTCCTGTGCAGGATTTCCAGCTTGCTCTCCCTTCACCCCAGGGTCTGCATCCTCCCTCCATCCATTCTCAATGCCATCCTTCGAAATGTCCCCTTACAGTTTGCCAGTCTTCTTGATGCTCTAGTATGTTGGTGAGAGATGCTTTTCCTGGCTGCATCTAGTCTGCCATTTTGGCTCTTCCTATACCACATTTTATGGCTCGTTTTTTTCTTCTGTCTTCTAGAATAAAAGTAAATAATTTTTCTCTGCAGTTGAATATATAATATAATGACGTGCAATATTAAGTTTGAATTTTTTATAGACTTGTATTGCAATGTATTTTTGGCCAGAGTTCTTTTGGGAGTTCTTCCCTCCCAACCCCCAAGGCAACATCTAAATTTGATCATACAGTTTGTCATTTTAGGGATTTCTTCCCTTCACTTTTTGAACTGAATCTATTGTCTCAGCTTTTTCTGTTTTCTGAGGTGTCTGAAAAAATATAGAAGCTCAACAGACATGTATTTGAAAAGCTTCCATGCTGATTCTGATCTGTAGCTTTGTAGCACTTGACAATGGACCATAATCTTTTTTTTTTTTTTTTTTTTAAAGAGAGTCTCATTCTGTCACCCCGGTTGAAATGCAGTGGTGTGATCTTAGCTCATTGCAACTGCCGCCTCCCAGGTTCAAGTGATTCTCCTGCCTCAGCCTCCAGAGTAGCTGGGATTACAAGTGCCTGCCATCACACCCAGCTAATTTTTGTATTTTTAGTAGAGACGGGGTTTCCCCACATTGGCCAGGCTGGTCTTCAACTCCTGACCTCAGGTTATCGGCCCACCTTGGCCTCCCAAAGGGCTGGGATTACAGGTGTGAGCCACCCTGCCCGGCCGACCATAATCTTTTGAGGAGCATTTGGTTATTCAAAGGAGGGATTTCAAGGTGTTTATGGTGAATTCAGGCTGTGAAAAAAATAAAATAAATGTTGTAATAATACATATGAATGCCTATATGATAGAAAGGACTTTAAAGCATTATATACATTTTGCAAATGAGAAAATAGCTACTCTGTGGTTAGACTGAATTCTTAATACTTAACTATTCTCACCAAAATAACATCTGCCTTTCTGCAATGTCTTTTTTATCCCCAGCTGGGAGGTGCATTTCATAGATTTTGCCTTCCAGTCAAGTGATCTTTTTCTAAAGGAATCCAATCAAGCAATTCTACTGAGTAGCCAGAGACACTCAGATGACCCAACAAGGCTATAGTAATTTCTCCTGGAAAAAGTCATTCATTTTCTGTCTCTTCTTTCTGAATCAGGTTGTACTTGATTCATCCAACACTTTTAGAAGTTGACATTTGATTTCACTCGAGTATGTTCTATGTTCACACTTTTGTCCTCTAGAGAGTGATGTCATCTGTAGAAGTTCAGAGACGCAGTCCCTTAGGAAACTCGCAATCTGGAATGGAAGCTGCAAGTAAAAGCTAAAATTGCTAATTCTGCACATAAGAAGAGGCCAGTTTCCCCTAATGACAGCACACAGAGGTAATACAGAGCACTGGACCCTGACCAGGAATTTGCTTCCTTTTTTAACTGGTACCTCGGTGACCATATTAGGTATGATTATGGACTGTATTATAAGTTAGAGCATTACATGGGTAATATGTAACATGGGTCCTTTGAAAGTTAGTTTCCCATGATAGGAAGTTATGTACTCATTCTCATGTGAAAAAAGAGTGTTTCCTAGTGCTCAGAATTCAGAAACTAGGATGTCAAATGACCTACTTGGCCATTGTACAGTGTGACAGTACACAGCAGGTAGTCTCCTGTGCCAGCAAAGGTGAGCAGGAGAAATCAGATCCTGCCTCCTGGATTTATAACTCCACAAAATGAGGCTGACTGGCAGCTTTTAAATAGCAACATGTTTGTACCTGAGAGTCACCAAGTGGCTTGTTGTTGAAATCACACTCTGGGAAGACTCCCTGTAGGCTGTTGGGAGTGGGGATGCAGGTGGGGAGAAAAGAAAAGTGCCTGACATGGGCCTATCCCCGCCATTCAGGTGAAGCTGGCTTCTTCAAAGTGTTTGTAAAAAAAGTCAAAAAATGGATGTTTGCTCTGGTGGAAAAACTATGAAAGTAGATTTGGATTTGGTAATTTTGCAAAGCTGAAAAATCTCTGTTGTTGGGTTCCTAAGTCATTCTACTCGGCTTGCTCTCTTAAAGGGCTCTTTTAAATTTTGAACCAGCAATTTTATGGAGGTTGGTAACAGTGGTGATGATCAGATAATATTGAAAGAGAGAGAGAAAGAAAGGACTGTAAAAATTCAAAAATTCAATTAGGACAAGTTTGTCAGCAGAAAAGACTTAAACAAATGTAATTATTAAAATATATACCCTACGCCTGGAAGGTAAACCAGCTTTATGATATCAAATGGAATATAAAGGATTTGAATTTTTAGCTTTTGAGCAAATGTTATAAAACAAATGTGCCAATATCCTTCTGCAAGCACAGGCACCTCCATATTTTCCATAATCAAATAGCCATGCCCCAGAAATAAATTCATAATTGATGCCACAGAATTTCAAATTATCTAAGCATTCTCTCATTTTCTTAAAGGCTCTTCAGAAAAAATATGCCTAATTTAGAAAACTGCTAATTTAGTCTGGATTTCAGACAGTGGGACTATTCAATCCTCAGGTGTGCTTCAGCTTGTCAAAAACACAGCTGACTAATTTTGATGAAAGAAGACCAGAGATAGATTTAATATCTTACCAAAATAAGTCAAACTAATGCAAGTGACCAGGACTATAATAAAGACAAAACATAGCCATCCATATAGTAACAAAAGTCATTGTTTTAAATGAGGATCAAGAGCAAAGGTATTCCTTTATTGAGTTATAAAGACTTTTGTTCTCAGAACTAAAAGTTTGAGATCATGTCTTTGAAATACAGGACAATAAAACCATCAAGATTTAAACAAATGGAAGAGAACTTGGGAAAAGCATTTATTATAAAGAAAAACATCTGTGTCCCTTGAATTGCTAGCATATAAAATAAACTGAACATCTTATCCTATGTCTAGCTCCCTCCTCGAGCAGTGTCTTCCACCCTACACCCTCTGTTATCCTCCTCACGTGTTCCAGCTCCACATGACTCTCCTTTTTCCATACTAACCTACAACCAATTGCTGTAACATTTGGTTGGTATTTACTGTATGTTGCTTTGTAGGGTCATGTTGTGCTGAACAGATGACGTATCCCCATGCACTGACAGTTAACGTTCTTAAAGAGACATCTATTACCCCATATATCCAACTGCTCTTTCTACGCCAACACTTCAGTGACTTTTTCTGATTAAATGCATAATGATATTACAGAGTTCTTAATTTAAAGCAATGTGTGCTCCTCCCCTTTCTGGTGGTAGAAATTGATACCCATGGGAAGTAAGTACTGAGAGAAGAGTAGCAGAAAAGAGGGAAAAGAGGAATTTGATTTATTTTTTAAAATTCTACAAATCACTGGGATAATTTTGGATGATTCTTTTTTTAAAAGAATTTTATTTTTAACTTCAGTGGGTATATAGTAGGTATATGTATTATGGGGTTTATGGGATATTTTGGTACAGGCATACAATGTATAATAATCACATCAGGGTAAGTGGGGTATCTATCTCCTCAAGCATTTATCCTTTATATTATAAGCAATCCAATCATACTTTTAGATATTTTAAAATGTACAATTAAATTATTACTGACTATAGTCACCCTGTTGTGCCATCAAATACTAGGTCTTATTAACTATTTGTAACTATTTTTTTTTTTTTTTTTTTGAGATGGAGTCTCGCTCTGTCACCAGGCTGGAGTGCGGTGGCACGATCTTGGCTTACTGCAACCTCTGCCTCCCAGGTTCAAGCAATTCTACTGCCTCAGCCTCCTGAGTAGCTGGGATTACAGGTGCGTGCCACCACACCCAGCTAATTTTTTATTTTTAGTAGAAACAGGGTTTTGCCCTGTTGGCCAGGCTGGTCTCAAACTCCTGACCTCAGGTGATCCACCCACCACAGCCTCCCAAAGTGCTGGGATTACAGATGTGAGCCACCACACTTGGCTGTAACTATTTTTTTGTAACCATTAACCATCTCCACTTTCTTCCCATCCACCCACTACCCATTCCGGCCTCTGGTAACATCATTCCACTCTCTCTCTCCATGAGTTCAGTTGTTTTAACTTTCAGCTCCCACAAATAAGTGAGAACATCTTGTCTTTCTATGACTGGCTTATTTCACTTAGCATAATGACTTCTTCTTCTATCCATGTTGTTGCAAATGACTGGATCTCATTCTTTTGGGGTTTTTTTTTGACTGAATAGTACTACATTGTGTGTATATGCCACATTTTCTTTATCTATATTCAGCTGTTGATGGACACTTAGGTTGCTTCCAAAACTTGCCTATTGTGAACAGTGCTGCAACAAACATGGGAGTGCCGATATCTCTTCGATATACTGATTTCCTTTCTTTTGGGTGTATACCCAGCAGTGGGGGTGCTAGATCATATGGTAGCTCTATTTTTAGTTTTTTGAGGAGCCTCCAAACTGTTCTCCATAGTGCTGTACTAATTTACATTCCGACCAACAGCGTACAAGGGTTCCCTTTTCTCCACACCCTCACCAGTGTTTGTTATTGCCTGTCTTTTGGATAAAAGCCATTTTAAATGGGGTGATAGGATATCTCATTGTAGCTTTGATTTGCATTTGTCTGGTTGATCAGCTTTTAATACACCTATTTGCCATTTGTGTGTCTTTTGAGAAATGTCTACTCAGATCTTTTGCCCATGTTTTAAATCAAATTATTAGACTTTTTCCTATGGGGTTATTGAGCTCGTTATATATTCTGGTTATTAATCCCCTGTTAGATGTGTAATTTGCAAATATTTTCTCCAATTCTGTGGGTTTTCTCTTCACTTTGTTGATTGTTTCCTTTGCTGTGAAGAAGCTTTTTAACATGATCTATTTGTCCAGTTTTGCTTTGGTTGCCTGTGCTTATGGAGTATTGCTGAAGAAATCTGCCCAGTCCAAGGTTCTGGAGAATTTCCACAATGTTTTCTTTCAGTACATTCATAAGTTAAGGACATAGATTTAAGTCTTTAATCCATTTTGATTTAATTTTTAGATATGGTGATAGGGGTCTAGTTTCATTCTTTTGGATATGGATATCCAGCTTTCCCAGCACAATTTATTGAAGAGACTGTCTTTTTCTCAGTGTATGGTCTTGGCATCTTTGTAACAAATGAGCTCACTGTAGACGTATGGATGTGTTACTGAATTCTCTATTCTGTTCCATTGGTCTCTGTGTTTGCTTTTATGCTAGTACCATGCTGTTTTAGTTATAGTAGCTCTGTAGTATAATTTGAAGTCAGTTAATATGATTCCTCCAGTTTTCTTCCTTTTGCTTAGGACAGCTGTGGCTTTTCTGGGTCTTTTGTGGTTCCATATGAATTTTAGGATTTTTTTTCTATTTCTTTGAAGAATGTTATTGGTATTTTGTTAGGCATTGTGTTGAATCCATAGATGGCTTTGCGTAGTATGGACATTTTAACAATATTGATTCTTCCAATCTATAAACGTGGAATATCTTTCCACTTTTCTCTGTCCTCTATAGTTTCTTTCATTGATGTATTACAGTCTTCATCATAGTGATCTTATAATTCTCTACTTAATTCTTAGGTATTTTATTTTATTTGTAGTTATCATAAATAGGATTACTTTCTTAATTTCTTTTTCAGATTGTTTGCTGTTGGCATATAAAAATGCTACTGATTTTTACATGTTGATTTTGTATCTTAGAACTTTCCTGAATTTGTTTTTCAGTTCTAATAGTTTTTTGGTGGAGTCTAGGTTGTTTTTTTTTTTCTTAAAGGAAAGGCTTTCAGTTTTTCCCCATTCAGTATAGTACTACCTGTGGGTCTATAATATATGGTTTTTATTATGTTGACATGTATTTCTTCTATGCCCAGTTTTTTGAGGGTTGTTGTCATGAAACGATGTTGAATTTTACCAAATGCATTTTCAGCATCAATTGAAATGATCATGTAATTTTTTTCCTTCATTGTGTTGGTATGATTTATCACACTGATTGATTTGCAAATGTTGAACCATCCTCAGATCCCTGGGATAAATCCCAGTTGGTCATGATGAATGGACTTTTAAATGTGTTGTTGAATTATTCTTGCTAGTATTTTGTTGAAGGTTTTTACATCAGTGTTTATCAGAGATACTGTCCTATAGTTTGCTCGCTTGCTTCCTTCCTTTTTCTTTTTTTGATGCGTCTTTGTTTGGTTTTGGTATCAGAGTAATAATACTGTCCTCATAGAATGAGTTTGGAAGGATTCCTTCTGCCTCTATTTTTAAGAATAGTTTGAATAGGATTGGTATTAGTTCTTTAAATGTTTAATAAAATTCAGCCATGAAGCCATTGTGTCCCAGCTGTTTTTTGCTGGGAGACTTTTTAGTTAACTGCTTCTATCTAATTACTTCTTGTTGGTCTATCAAGTTTTGGATTTCTTTATGGTTTAATATATTTGCAGGTCATATGTGTCTAGAAATTATCTATTTCTTCTAGGTTTTCCAATCTATTGGTATGTAGTTGTTCACAGTAGCCTCTAATGATTCTTTGAATTTCTGCTATATTGGTTATAATTTATCCTTTTTCATCTCTGATTTTATTTATTTGGGTGTTCTTTTTCTTTTTTATATTTGTCAATTTTGTTTATCATTGTAAATAGCCAACTTTTTATTTCATTGATTTGTTGTTTTATTTGTTTCTATTTTATTTATTTCTGCTGTGATGTTTATTTTTCTTTTCATCCACTAAATTTTGGTTTGGTTTTCCCTTGCTTTTCTAGTTCTTCAGTATGCATCATTAGGTTGTTTATGAGAAGCTTGCCTTCTTTTTTGATGTAGGCACTTACAAATGTTCTTTGTCTCTTTATATAGTTTTTGTCTTGAAGTCTATTTTGTCTAAGTATAGCTATTTCTATTTTATTTTATTTTACTTTATTTTATTTTTAGACAGAGTCTTGCTTTGTCACCCAGGCTGGAGCACAGTGGAGCAATTTTAGCTCACTGCAACCTCTGCCTCCTGGGTTCAAGCAATTTTCCCACCTCGGCCTCCCAAGTAGCTGGTACTAAAGCCACACACCCCCATGCTCGGCTATTTTTTTTTGTATTTTTAGTAGAGATGAGATTTTGCATGTTGGCCAGGCTGGTCGTGAACTCCTGTCCTCAAGTGATCTGCCCACCTTAGCCTCCCAAAGTGCTAGGATTATAGGCATGAGCCAGCATTCCTGGCTCTATTTTTTTTAATTTTCCATTTGTATGAAATATCATTTTCTATGCCTTATTTTTAGTCTGTGTGTGTCTTTATAGGTGAAGTATGTTTCTTATAGGCAACAGATCATTGGATCTTGTTTTTTTTTTTAATCATCCCTTCAGCCACTCTATGTCTTCTGACTGATGAGTTTATTCCATGTACATTTAATGTTGTATTGATAAGTAAGGACTTACTTCTGCCATTTTGTTATGTGTTTTCTGGTTTGTCTTCCTTCTTCCTTCCTGTCTTTCTTTTAGTATAGGTGATTTTTTTCTCATAGTATGTTTTAATTTCTTGCTTTTTATTTGTTTTGTATCTGCTGAATGTTTTCAGATTTGAGGTTACCATGAGGCTTGCAAATAATATAACTGATTATTTTAAGCTGCTGACAAATTAGTACCGATTGCAAACAAATAGATAAGCCAAAGAGAACTAATAAAAACTCTATACTTTAACTGCATCTCTGTGCTTTTTTACTTTTTGTTGTTTCTATTTTATATATTATTATACTATCTGTGTCTTGAAAAGTTGTAGTTTTTTTAGAACGTTTCATGCTTTCATCTTTCTGTTTAAGATATGAATAGTTTACACAGCACAATTGCAATGTTATTATATTCTGTATTTTTCTGTGTACTTACTATTACTAGTAAGTTTTGTACCTTCAGATGATTTCTTATTGCTCATTAATGTCCTATTCTTTCAGACTGAGGAACTACCTTTAGGATTTCTTGTAGGACAGATATGGTATTTATGAAAACCCTCAGCTTCTCTTGTCTAGGAAAGTCTTTATCTTTTCTGTATGTTTGAAGGATATCTTTGCCAGATATACTATTGTAGGGTAAAAGGGTTTTTTTCTTTAGTACTTTGAATATATCATGCCACTCTCTCCTGGCCTATAAGATTTACACTGAAAAGTCTGCTGCCAGATGTATTGGAGCTCCAGTGTATGTTATTTGTTTCTTTTCTCCTCCTGCTTTTAGGAACCTTTCTTTACCCTTGGCCTGTGGGAGTTTGATTATTAAATGCCTTGAGGTAGTTTTCTTTGTGTTAAATCTGCTTTGTGTTCTATAACTTTCTTGTACTTGAATATTGATATCTTTCTCTATGTTTGGAAGTTCTCTGTTATTATCGCTTTAAATTTTCTATTCCTCTCTCTTTCTACCTTCTCTTTCAGACCAGTAACTCTTAAATTTGCTGTTTTGAGGCTATTTTCCAGACCTTTAGTCAAGTTTTCTTTTTTTTTATTCTTTTTTCTCTCCTCTTTTCAAAAAGCCTGTCTTTAAGCTCACTAGTTATTTCTCACGCTTCATCAGTTCTGCTATTAAGAGACTGTGATGCATTCATCAGTATGTCATTTGCGTTTTTCAACACCAGAATTTCTATTTGATTCTTTTTAATTTTTTAAATTTCTCTGTTAAATTTATCTGATAGAATTCTGAATTCTTTCTATGTGTTATCTTGAATTTCTTTGAGTTTCCTCAAAACAGCTATTTTGAATTCTGCTTCTGAAAGGTGACATATCTCTGTTTCTCTGGGATTGGTCCCTGGTTTCTTGTTCAGTTTGTTTGGTGAAGTCATTGTATTAGTCTGTTTTCACACTTCTATAAAGATACTATCTGAGACTGGGTAATTTATAAACAAAAGAGGTTTATTTGACTCATAGTTCTGCATGACTGGGAAGGCCTCAGGAAACTTACAATCATGGTGGAAGGCAAAGGGAAAACAAGCACCTTCTTCACAAGGTGGCAGGAGAGAGAGAGGGAGGGGAGACTGCCAAACACTTTTAAACCATCAGATCTTGTGGGAAGTCACTCACCATCATGAGAACAGCATGGGGGAAACTGTCCCCATCATCCAATCACCTCCCACCAGGTCCCTCCGTGGACACGTGGGGTTTACAATTTGAGATAAGATTTGGGTGGAGACACAGAGCCAAACCATATTAGTCTTGTTTTCTTGGATGATCTTAATGCTTATGGAAGTACTACCAGGGTACCGCCAATGTTTTCTTAAGACCCAAGCATTCAGCTTGTGGTGAATGCTGCTAGGCCCAGAACTAATCCTTCAGGACAGTAGGATTCCCTCTGGGTCAGGATAGGTTCAGAAATGTCATCCAATAGCCAAAGCCTGCAATCTGGGACCCCTAGAACCCGCTTGATGCTCTTCCCTACTGCGTTCAAGCTGGTACATAAGCTGCAAAATAAAGTCTCATTCATTCTTTTCTCTCCTCTTCTCAAGCAGAAGTGGTCTCTCCTTGGCAGGATCTGCATGTTTTGTTGTCTCTGTGTTGTACAGTGGAAGAGAAACAACACATTTTGGGGACAGCTAGGACCCCTGCAGATGAGGTATTGGCTCACAACCCAAACCATAATATACATTACCAGGCAAGAGGTATTGCAGTTCCAGACAAGACCCAAAGTGGAACTATCAAAGGGGCAATCAGGACTTGGGGAGGAGAGATTATATGGTCACTTGTTGGTTGGAAGGGATGAAGGAATGTATGCAAAAGCCTGTTAACTATGAGAAGGTTAAGAAAGTTTCTCAGGGCAAAGATGTGAATCCAGCTTTGTTTCAAGGGCATTTAGTTGAGGCAATCAGGAAATATACTAACACTGATCCTACCTCAAGGGAAGGACAGACCCTTTTGGGAGTACATTTTATAACCCAGTCTCCCCCTGATATCCATAGGAAGCTACAAAAAGCAGCTATGGGTCCCCAAACTCCTATGGAACAGCTCTTGGATATGGCATTTTAGTTTTTAATAACAGGGACAAAGCAGAGGAGGCAGAAAGAACAAGAAGGACCTGCCACAAGGTACAGCTCTTGGCTCTAGCCTTAAGCTCATCCCCCACATGGGGCTGCCCTCCTGGCTCTTGGCCTGAATGAGGGAAGCTGAAAGGTGGGAAGGCCAAATCTGGGTGTCTGAGTCACCATGCCTTGGGCATGAATTAGTGTGCACACTATAAGAAAACTGGCCATGGAAGAGGGATTGCCCAGCGCTTAGAAGGGATCTATTGGCACCTGAACAAATGATGGCCGAAATAGCCAGGCAAGTCCAAGAGTGACGGGGCCTGAGACCTTCCACCACAGCTCTCATTGGACAACTAGGCATAACTCTAGAGGAGCCTTGGGTAACTGACGACATGGCAGGTAAGAATATTAACTTCCTTCTGGAGTGCTTATTCTGTTTTGACCCATTATAATGGGCCTCTGTTACCCCAAAACTGTATGGTCAGGGGAATAGATGGAAAAGCCCATAGATGTCATTTTACCTATCCTTTAAGCTGCTCTTCAAGGACTTTGGCTTTCTCCTGAATGGCCCACCCCTTGTTGGGAAGGGATTTGTTAGCTGCAAACAGTAGTATCTTTTGGAAATCTCAACAGACAGAAATTGCTCCTTCTCTTTTTCTGTGAATAAATATCAGGCTTTGTTGCTAGATGCTCCTTACATAACACTTAAAGTATGCCAAACTTTGAATCCAGCTACCTATTTGCCTAAACCCACAGGCACCCTAGATCATTCTTATATACAAGTTATGGAGCAAGTTTACTCCAGCCACCTGGATTTAAAGGATGAGCCTTTAGATAATCCTGAGGTAGAATGGTTTACAGATGGAAGTAGCTTTGTGTACCAGGGAAACAGGAAAGCTGGGTATGCTGTTGTCAGTTAACATGAGGTAATTGAATCTCAGGCCTTACCAGCTTCTACCTCAGCTCAAAAGGCAGAATTAATAGCTCTTATTAGAGCCCTGCAATTGAGAAAGGATTTAAGAGTTAACATTTACACTGATTCTAAGTATGCCTTTCTGGTACTTCCTGCTTTTGCTGCTATATAGAAGCAACAGGGACTCTGAGCTGCTAAGGGTTCCCCTATAAAACATCACTTAGAAATTCTAAATCTATTAGATGCTGTTTTGCTGCCCAAGGAAGTAGCTGTAATCCATTGCAGGGGACGTCAAAAAGGAGACTCTAATGTAGCTAAGGGAGACTCCTTTGCAGATACAGCTGCTAGGGCAGCAGCATTAAAGGAGCCAGTTGGACTTGTCGGCATGTTAGTACCCTCAGCCATGGCAATGACAGACCCTAGATATACTAAAGAGGAACAAGAATGGGCTAAAGGTCAGGGCTTAATTCAAGAGCTTTCTGGCTGGCTTGTCAATGACAGCAAACTGTTAATACCAGGTGCTAGTCAGTGGAAAATAGTTAAGCATTTGCATGACTCTACTCATTTGGGAAGAGTTTCCCTGTTTCACTTAATGTCTTTTTATAGGAAAAAAGCTTTTTATACATTAAGGCTTACTTAAAACAGTAAAGCAGGTAACTAGGGCCTGTGAACTGTGTGCCTGGAATAACCCAAATAACCAGTCTTCACCTCCTCCTCTAGTAAGGCCTGTTCAGCATAGGGGAACATACCCTGGTGAAGATTGGCAAACAGACTATACCCAGATGCCCCCATGTAAAATATTTAAATATTTATTAGTGTTCATTGACACCCTTACCAGTTGGGGTTGGATCAAGGCTTTTTCTACCCAGTCTGAAAAGGCAATTGAGGTTTCTAAGCTACAAAAGGAAATAATTCCAAAATTTGGGCTGCCTAAGAGCTTACAGAGCAATAATGGCCCATCTTTCACAGCGACAATTACCCAAAACGTATCTTCAGCCCTAGGAATTCAGGACCGCCTTCCCTTGGTATGGAGGTCATAGTCTTGGGGAAAGTGGAAAGAACCAATCAAACTCTAAAAAGGACTCTTGCTAAACTGTGCCAAGAAACATCAGAAACCTGGCTGTCTGTATTACCTGTAGCCTTATTAAGGGTTCGAGTGGCCCCTAAGGGAAATCTGCAGCTCAGCCCTTTTGAAATAATGGATGAAAGGCCTTTCTTAACTACTGACCTCCTAATAGACATAGATACTTTCAAGCTACAGAATTATGTGATCAACTTAGGACAAGTGCAAAACACACTTCTTGAATATGGAAATCAAAGACTCCCTTCCCCGACTAAGGAAGAGAATCTTGTTACAATACAGCTGGGAGACTGGGTCCTATTAAAAACTTGGAAGGAAGGATCCCCAGCAGGCCAACTTTCCTCAAAATGGGGGTGACCCTATCAAGTTCTCCTTAGTACCCCAACTGCAGTTAAACTTCTGGGAATAAACAGGTGGGTCTGCTTATCTTGAATTAAACTCATTTCTTATGAAGTCTCACAGGCCAATGGAACACAAGAGACTGATCTCGTTTATTCCTGTGAGCCAATCAGTGACCTTCGACTCCTGTTCAGGAGAAATGAAAGGGATGGGTAACCTAAAGATATGGATTGGCATTCTACTTTGGAATATAAGTTGGAATCAGGCAGAGAGTAACTTATTTACTGAGTGGGCACAGACTTTAGCCTCTCTACATAACCAAACTGTTGGGTTTGTGGACATTTTAACAGCAGCTCGAGGGAGAACTTGTGTTTTGATCAAAGCCGAATGTTGCGTGTATGTTCCAGACTATTCAAATAATATCACCCAAGCTATGAAAGCTTTAGACACTCGTATCTCTGCCATTGATGTGCTATCAGTCAACCCTATATTGGCTTGGTTCCAACAACTGCCCAGTTCTTGGAAAGCTTTCCTGTTTAGTTTACTTGGAATGATTTTACTTGTTTTAGTTTGCTTTTGTGGAATATATTGCAGTTGTACTCTTTGTGTAGGAATATAAGACAAGTTCACTCAACACTTTCTTAAATTGGACACTTATTAATCTTCCAGATATTGGAAGATATTTTTGTTGGAACTCGCAGTTATGAATGACCTTCACCATCCCAACGCTCTCTGACTGAGCTCCTCTCTACCCTAAATGCAAGACACCATAGTTAGGCAGGAATATCATCACCCCTATTCAGCCTGAAGAAGTTACAGAAGATGGATCTTCATCCCTCTGCAACCCTTAGGATTAAGGTCCTCTTGTAAAGGAAGCCGGGAGATATGTCAGGGGCATTCGAACCAGAGCGACTACATCTTGAGTAAGGGCTGGGAAAATGAGGCCGGGACTTGCTGGGCTGCATCTTCAGAAAGGTAGGCATTCCGAACCTCTAGATGTTCACAGTTAAGGGAACAAATTAATAATGTTTACTAAACAGACCCAGACTTGGGAGTGTCCAGATATCCTGATATCTGGAGAACAAAGACATTCCTAATTTTGCTTTAAAGATAATAATATTGATTCTTGCAAAATGTAGTAATTAGGAAAATTAATCCTTTATCACAAACCCTTGTAGCAGACTATATCTCCCCATGTATACCAGCATTGTACCTAGGGTAGATGCGTGCCTCCTTTTACTTTCAGTAACATCCTACTCTGTCTATGGAGTAGCTGTCCTTTCACCACTTTACTTTATTAATAAACTTGCTTTTGCTTAGCACTGTGGAGTTGCCCTGAATTATTTCTGGTGCAAGATCCAAGAACCCTCTCTTGGGGTCTGGATCGGGACCCCTTTCCTGTAACCAGAATCACCCTCTTATAAGCTAAGTGTAATGTTTAGTGGCAAAGAATTTCATATACAGCAATGCAATGTGCTTGAAATTGCAAAAATAAATAATTCTACACTTGCCTAAGATAATATTGAGTCTTCCCAAAGGAAATGCCTTTTTTTCTCCTATTAACACAAAACACTATCTAATTCCAATTTTCTAAAAACTCCACACATTCAGCATAACCTCTGTTATGAGTAGTATCTTAACTGTGTTCCCTAACATTTGTTAAATTATTTGGCTAATGATACATCTTAAGTGAACAGGTAGGGGTTGTGATGTTAAGTCAGGGTCTTGGCACTTTTAGTTCATGAATTGCATTTCTCTAATTTAGGTTATTGAACAGACTTCCGTACTATTTTGCTGCATGTGCTAAGATTAGCATTAGTTGATTTAACTTGACCTAAAGCTTGCACTTTAACTACAGGTTCTAAGCTTATCCTGAATTATATCTATCATTTGGCTGAGAACCCTGCTATCTGCTGAGATACTGTCCTTATAACCATGCCTTTGTGGCTATAGAAATAGAGTTATTATACAAATATGTTCCAGTTAATGGGAGACACTCAGGGGAAGCATTGGGAAAAATGGCAAAGAGCTTTGCCAATCTGTGGTTAGTATTAACCCAGTAATTTTGTAAATTAAGAGCTGAGTTTGCTTTTTTTTTTTTTTTTCTTCTGAGACAAAGTTTCAGTCTTGTTGCCCAGGCTGGAGTGCAGTGGCACAATCTCGGCTCACTGCAATCTCTACCTACCGGATTCAAGCAATTCTTCTGCCTTGGCCTCCCGAGTAGCTGGGATTACAGGCGGGCACCACCACGCCCAGCTGATTTTCTGTATTTTTAGTAGAGATGGGTTTTCACCACGTTGGCCAGGCTGGTCTTGAACTCCTGACCTCAGGTGATCCACCTGCCTCGGGTTCCCAAAGTGCTGGGATTACAGGCATGAGCCATCACGCCCAGCCTGACTTTGCTTTTTTATTTACAGCCTCAAACTAAATTTGAATTGCACTTTTAGAAGTAGAAGGCAACTACATTTTGATTTCATAAAATTTTGATCTTAACATGATAACATGTTTGAAGTTTAATTTTTCTAAAAACATTATTTGCTTCAATTTATCTGTTTGTGAAAGAACATAATAAAGAGAGGCCACTGATAGGGGAAGAAAGAGAAATATTGCTTGAACAAGCTCATTCCACTAGTCAGATTTGTCAAGGAAAAGGTGAACTGATACCTTTTTAAAATAATATTCCGTGCAAGAAAAGTTGCTCATTTTATTCATGTTTGACATTTCATAGTAAAGGCAAAATTCATTTTTAATGAAAAATACTCCACAGGGTTATTAATTAAAAGAAACATAGGAAGAGAGAACTGTCATTTTAAAAGAGCAGCTCATGAATTAGAGAAAGTCACCAGCCAAAAACACAGCTCAGTGATATTCTTTCCAGGATAGACGGCTGGCCTGCCAATGGAAACAGCCCTAACCTGCCCCCTGATTGGCACCTGTGCCATCTGGGCACGAGGTGTTTTTGCCTGAAAGCTTCAGTAAACTTAGAGAAGTAGTTTCTTGAGCTTGTTGATTAAATGTTTTATTGTAATTCTTTTTTGTGCATTGTTCTTTTTATTTTTGGTGTGCAACTTGAGGGCAAAGCATGTGAATAATGTAATGATAGCATCTAGAGTAGTATTTTGTACTGTAATATTTTAAACATATTTGGCAGATTGGTGAATCAACATTTGCATGCCTTGTATTTGCAAGAGGACCAAATACAGATATTACATGGATTTATATTCCTCTAACATAAATAATATTTCTAGGAAAAGGTGAAAGAGGCTAGAATTGTTTAATTTGTTGAAGAGAAGTGAATGCCGTGAAAGTGTGTGGCAGAGCCAGGTTGTGAGAGAATTGTAAAATTTCCATTTGATGAGTTCACACTTCTTTTCTCCCACTTCCTAGAACTTCTAGTCTTGCCTCTGTCGCCACTTCGCCTATTTTGTTCTCCACACAGCTTTGTGGTGCTCAGAAACCTGCTCTTCTGTTGACTCCGCCTGACATCCTTCAGGAAGCTGTAGGGCTTGAAGGGTCCAAGATACAGAATCCTTACGTCCATGCCACATTTGGAACCAATCGAAATATCAAAACGTGACTCTTATTACTGAGAGAGCTGATTAGTGGAGATGGTTTCAGGGCTGTATCAAGTGGTCTTCCTGATATTTTAGCCCTGAATTAGGCAAACTTACCATGCAGGCACAGGTATGGCTGAATAACTCCTTAGTAGACAGTTGCAATGGAATGCATCATCCCTCTAGGCAGGATGGCTTCAAAAGGGGAGAGGAAGTGGCTAGGCTGTTTATTCTTCCAACCTCACCAACCAGAGAGGTCACTCCTTTCCCAACCCCTTATAGACATGATGTTTGGAGTCTCTCTGGCCCTGGCCTCTGACCAAAGTCCTTATTCCAGGGATTGTTTAAAGAAAATTGAATAAAATATATGTGATTGGCTCTGTGAAAGTTTCTGTCTATATTATACTTGTTGAGAGAGTTGACAAATTTAGTGTTTTTGAACACTTCATACCATGTTATTCTGACAAATTATAGCTTGTGTTGAAAGTTAGACTCCACTTAATACTGATTTAGTTTAAGGTTTTCTTTCCTAGGATGATAACCTCTCATTGTTAGAGGACAGTGTGCTAGTGTATGGAATTGACATGGCTGCCACTATGTCTAGGATAACACATGCCTGACCATAGGGGTCTAATGACTTTCAGCATTACTCAGTTACACAAGCAAACTGAGTAACCAGCCATGAATTTATTTGCTGCACAAGATAACTTTTGTGTGTTAAAAGCCTGGAGAGTTGACCTTCACTCTTGCTGGCAATTTGTGCAGTGTCAGGGTCCTACAGGGAATGAGGTGGTAAAGAGCATCCTCTGCTAGACTCCAGGTCAAAGCAAAATGTAGAGGGCACCATCTGAATTGCATTCTGGATGTACCCTTTATAATCTCCCTGGTTATTTCTCCCAACTTCCTTCTTTCTCCCTTCACTCCTCCTCATGCCAGACAGTCCTTCAGATTGGAAGGTATTCTGAAAACTATGATATTTAACTTGATTTTTTCCCAAGGATTCTGATTTTTCAAACCCTTAGAAAGAGGCATGTGGTATGTAAAAAAATTCCTGCTGTTTTAGCTATTTCAAGTCAGAAGACATTTTCCCAGAACCCTCTGAATGATTGGTTTGGTGAACGAACAATCATGGTTTCTGACCGTAGTGTGAAATGTGGTGTCAGGTGCTGAGACACTCCATTTTCATTTAGTTTGTCTACTTACGAATCTATAATATGCAAACTTATGTGGTTATACTTCTCTTCATAATTTATGCTCAAGATATGAACTGTTCTTTTTGTCATTATTTAGTATCCCAAATCATAATAGGTGCTCAATGTTTTTACATTTGATTTGATGTCAGAAAGTCCATTGAGCAGTATTTTGAGACTATGATGCTGTGGAAATAACTGATATGATGGAAGTAACTCTTAATTTGAGTGCCCACCTTAATCTCTTATGCTTCAATTTGATCTTTTTTTTTTTTTTTTGGTTTTTAAGAAATATTTCTTTAATTTTTATTATTATTATTATTATTATTATTATACTTTAAGTTTTAGGGTACATGTGCACCATGTGCAGGTTAGTTACATATGTATACATGTGCCATGCTGGTGTGCTGCACCCATTAACTCGCCATTTAGCATTAGGTATATCTCCTAATGCTATCCCTCCCCCCTCCCCCCACCCCACACCAGTCCCCAGAGTGTGTTGTTCCCCTTCCTGTGTCCATGTGTTCTCATTGTTCAATTCCCATCTATGAGTGAGAACATGCGGTGTTTGGTTTTTTGTCCTTGCGATAGTTTACTGAGAATGATGATTTCCAGTATCATCCATGTCCCTACGAAGGACATGAACTCATTATTTTTTATGGCTGCATAGTAGTCCATGGTGTATATGTGCCACATTTTCTTAATCCAGTCTATCATTGTTGGACATTTGGGTTGGTTCCAAGTCTTTGCTATTGTGAATAGTGCCGCAATCAACATACGTGTGCATATGTCTTTATAGCAGCATGATTTATAAAATCCTTTGGGTATATATCCAGTAACGGGATGGCTGGGTCAAATGGTATTTCTAGTTCTAGATCCCTAAGGAATCGCCACACTGACTTCCACAATGGTTGAACTAGTTTACAGTCCCACCAACAATGTAAAAGTGTTCCTATTTCTCCACATCCTCTCCAGCACCTGTTGTTTCCTGACTTTTTAATGATTGCCATTCTAACTGGTGTGACATGGTATCTCATTGTGGTTTTGATTTGCATTTCTCTGATGGCCAGTGATGATGAGCATTTTTTCATGTGTCTTTTGGCTGCATAAATGTCTTCTTTTGAGAAGTGTCTGTTCATCTCCTTTGCCCACTTTTTGATGGAATGTAAAGGCCGTCAAGACTAGGAAGAAACTGCATCAACTAATGAGCAAAATAACCAGCTAACATCATAATGACAAGATCAAATTCACACATAACAATATTAACTTTAAACGTAAATGGACTAAATGCTCCAATTAAAAGACAGAGACTGGCAAATTGGATAAAGAGTCAACACCCATCAGTGTGCTGTATTCAGGAAACCCATCTCACGTGCAGAGACACACATAGGCTCAAAATAAAAGGATGGAGGAAGATCTACCAAGCAAATGGAAAACAAAAAAAGGCAAGGGTTGCAATCTTAGTCTCTGATAAAACAGACTTTAAACCAACAAAGATCAGAAGAGACAAAGAAGGCCATTACATAATGGTAAAGGGATCAATTCAACAAGAAGAGCTAACTATCCTAAATATATATGCACCCAATACAGGACCACCCAGATTCATAAAGCAAGTCCTGAGTGACCTACGAAGAGACTTAGACTCCCACACAATAATAATGGGGGACTTTAACACCACACTGTCAACATTAGACAGATCAACGAGACAGAAAGTTAACAAGGATACCCAGGAATTGAACTCAGCTCTGCACCAAGCGGACCTAATAGACATCTACAGAACTCTCCACCCCAAATCAACAGAATATACATTTTTTTTAGCACCACACCACACCCATTCCAAAATTGACCACATAGTTGGAAGTAAAGCTCTCCTCAGCAAATATAAAAGAACAGAAATGAAAACAAACTGTCTCTCAGACCACAGTGCAATCAAACTAGAACTCAGGATTAAGAAACTCACTCAAAACCGCTCAACTACCTGGAAACTGAACAACCTGCTCCTGAATGACTACTGGGTACATAACGAAATGAAGGCAGAAATAAAGATGTTCTTTGAAACCAACGAGAACAAAGACACAACATACCAGAATCTCTGGGACACATTCAAAGCAGTGTGTAGAGGGAAATTTATAGCACTAAATGCCCACAAGAGAAAGCAGGAAAGATCCAAAATTGACGCCCTAACATCACAATTAAAAGAACTAGAAAAGCAAGAGCAAACACATTCAAAAACTAGCAGAAGGCAAGAAATAACTAAAATCAGAGCAGAACTGAAGGAAATAGAGACAGAAAAAAAACCCTTCAAAAAATTAATGAATCCAGGAGCTGGTTTTTTGAAAGGATCAACAAAATTGATAGACCGCTAGCAAGACTAATAAAGAAAAAAAGAGAAGAATCAAATAGACGCAATAAAAAATGATAAAGGGGATATCACCACCAATCCCACAGAAATACAAACTACCATCAGAGAATACTACAAACACCTCTACACAAATAAACTAGAAAATCTAGAAGAAATGGATAAATTCCTCGACACCTACACTCTCCCAAGACTAAACCAGGAAGAAGTTGAATCTCTGAATAGACCAATAACAGGATCTGAAATTGTGGCAATAATCAATAGCTTACCAACCAAAAAGAGTCCAGGACCAGATGGATTCACAGCCGAATTCTACCAGAGGTACAAGGAGGAGCTGGTGCCATTCCTTCTGAAACTATTCCAATCAATTGATTATTTTTAAATGAGAATAATTATAATATCTGACACTTCTGAAGCTCTTACAGTTTAGAAATCTGTTTAAAATGCAGTATCTTACATGTCCTTCAGAGAATATAACATTGTCTCCATTTTATAAATGAAAAATCCAAGAACCAGAGGAGTTAGATAATGTGCTATAATCCCTCAATATTAAGTGACAAAGTAATAGTCCTGGAACTAAAACAAGTCTTTGAAAAGTGTATTAATTTTTCTCTTATATGTAATACATCCCGTAGAGCCCAAGGAATTATTCGGTGAAGTAAGTGAGGTGATAGCAAAGGTATTTTTAAAATATCAATAGTCATACAAATCTGAAGTTAATATTAATAAGCAGGATTGTCTTTACTAATAAAGCCTTTCAATACTCTTACTTTTCTCTTTAGTTCCCTGAAGCTGTAAGAGTTCAAAGCTGATAGATGATAAAGCAATTAAAATAGAGGTTAATCTTTGAATGGTGGTTTCAAAAACTTGGCTGTTTATTTCTTGTTCCTTTATTTAAGGAACCAGCTTTCTCCTCCTTGCTAAGAGAGCTTTCTTTTTCAAAACCTTGTCATGCAGCAGATTTCTAGGACTTCCACAGTCCCTAGAGAATGAAACTGCCCAGATTGGGGGTGGAGTCGGGTGGAACAGATCCAGAGATTTGACACTTTGTGGATATAGGCAACACAGTGAATATGGTGGTAAAGGACCTTGCTGGCCTCAGCTGTGAGGCCCAGCAGGGGCTTTGTATATAAAAGAGAGTTTATGTTTTGATGCAGATTTCTAACCTTTACCTACACAAATGAGGCAGGAAATGCTTTCCCATATTAGATTTTCTAAAGATCTTAATTTCTTTTCAGTTCTGTTATTAGACTTCTTTAATAAAAACATAGTTAACATAATTAACATAGTTAACATAATTAAATTTTAATAGGTAAAAATCCTAAATAAGGCATGAATAAAAATAATTCAGTTAAACTTTCATAACAACCAAAAGCAGTAACTCTTAAAGATTTCATAGATTGATTCTACGTCGATAACCCCAGGTGATTCTTGTGGACAGCTTTGGAATCACTGACCTAGAACAGTGGTTCTCAACCCTGGCTGCACATTACAATTACCCACGGAACTTAGAAAAAGAATATCTACATACCCTGTCCCAAACTAATTTAAATTAGAATCTCTAGGGGTGAGGCCCATTATACTTTTATTCAAAGCTCCCCAGGTGAGTCTAAACTAGAGCCTTAGCAGAAAACCATCGCTTTATACATATATCTTTAATATCACCCACATTTATTTGCACTTCTAAATATTACACAATCTCCAGGGGTAAAATTCCAGGCAAAATGACTGGAAAACTCACTTGTAGTTGAGCCATTTTCTCTGTCTGCTCTCCATGGGTAATAGAGAGGGACCAAAACTGGTCACCATCTTCCGTACTATTTTAAGGGAGGGCAGTTGCTTTTGGGGCAGTAGCTTTCCAACTGCTGTGTACATGAATCATGCAGAGTGAATCCTAAGCCCCGGTACCAGGTAACTATGATTCAGGATCTCTGAAGTGAGGCCCAGAAACCTGCAACTTGAATAAGCTTTCCAAGCGATTCTGATGTAGGTAGTCCATGATCCTAACTTTTCTCTATAGTTTGATCTAAGGGCCTTCTGCCAAATTAATGGCGCCATGGCATCTCCTCCATGTTGCCTGCAGTCCTTCATGTCATAATCACTTTGCCTGGAATTTTATCACTGGAGATTGTATAATCTTTAGAAGTGTAAATAAATGTATATGACATTAAAGACGTGTTTAAAGCGATGGTTTTCCACCAAGGCTGTAGTTTAGACTCACCTGGGGAGCTTTGAATAAAATACAATGGGCCTCAGCCCTAGAGATTCTAATTTAAATTAGTTTGGGACAGGGTATATAGATATCTCTTTTTCTAAGTTCCCTGGGTAATTGTAATGTGCAGCCAGGGTTGAGAACCACTGTTCTAGGTCAGTGATTCCAAAGCTGTACACAAGAATCACCTGGGGGTATCAACGTAGAATCAATCTATGAAATCTTTTGGTTTTGTTTTGCTTTTGGTTGTTATGAAAGTTTAACTGAATTATTTTTATTCATGCCCTATTTAGGATTTTTACCTATTAAAATTTAATTATGTTAATTTGTTTTTATTAAAGAAGTCTAATAATAAAACCTAAGAGAAACTAAGATCTGTAAAAAATCTAAAATAAGTGGAACCATATGCTGCATAGAGCACTTTATTCTTTTTTGCTACTTAGGACGTTAGCTATTCGAAGCTTCTAAAGTATGTTGTACCCTCCTCATGCCACCAGTTTCCAGATGTTATTTCATTTCCTCCTTCCAGGCCTTTAAGGAAGATATTACTGTTCAATTTTATAAGCCAAAAACCTGAGATTCACAGAGGCTAAGTGGATCATCAAGATTGTAACCCTGATAAGCAGCAGAAACAGAATTTAAACCACAGGGTTTTACTTTGATACCAGTAATCTTTTCTTATATTACATTGTCTTTAGGTACAGAAAACTCATGGGCAATTTTTGCAGAACTAACAATTTATAATGCTTTTCATTTAAAACACTAATGCTATTCTTTCTTTGCAGAGATTTATTTTAAAACACAAATGTAGAGGCTACTGTAAAATAAAAGCAGGAAACAAAACTATTACTGTGTATTTTCAGGAAAGAATGATTACATAGGTAGGAAATTTATAGAAAATAATATCAACTTTTACTAGCCAAAATTTCTTCCTCACTCTTTCTCTCTCTGTGGCAATAAACTTTAAAAAGTTCATCCTAAGTAAGCTGCAAATATCACTCATAAGGGTTGATTCTCCTTTCCATGCTTTATATTATCATTGGGTTGGGGGAGGGGACCAAACGTAAGCCACTACAAGATCCCAGTAAAGATGCAACACCTTTTACAATCTAAAATCTGGATAATTTATTGATTTTGATTCACGGTTGGTTTGGTATGTTCAGTTTATTAAAAGTGTGCTACTAGGTGTGCAGGTAGGTTGCAACCACAGGCAGTCTGTATCACAGAGTTAGAAGTTACTCTACCTGCAATATCACGAGATTTCCCTTAATATGACTTCTTCCAGTCTAAACCAGCCTATTGATTAAGCAGACCCTTGTATTACCAATTATCCCCTTATCTGAAAATATAGTATAGTCTTTTTAATCTCCTACATTAGAAACATCAAACACCTTACGAAGTTCTTAAGGAATACGTGCAAGCCGCTTAATTTATCAGTATGCTTGTTTGTTTTTCTGGGAAAACTCCATTATGAGTCTTCTTTACATAGCAATCAATATAGTTTGAAATTGTAATGCTGCCCTTAGAAATGTGAGAGGGATATCTTTTACATTAATAAGCATTTTTGCTTTTGTTTCATACTCAGAATAAATCAAGGCACATGTTTGTGACTTCTACTTAAAAATTAGCAAAGTAAGTTTAGTTAACTAAATAATGGAAGCTAGAAATGAAACTATTAAAAGCTTCCAATGAGTTCTTTATTTTAAATTGCTGCTCAAAGCTAATCAGTTTGTATTGCTCTAAAGAGACAGGGAGAAGACTTTGCATGTTAGTGGTTATTAATTCCGTTCTTACTAAGTACTATCCCAAAGTGATTTCTTGACACTGAATAATCAGCTGTGCAATGCAGAGTTCACTAACCCGCATTTCTACCTCCATATTAAGTATCTTTTATGTGTAGCTCATCAAAATATATGAATGGAAAGATAAGCTTAATCAAAATAAAGGAAAAAATCAGAATGAGGTTGAAATATAGGGATGTTATCCTTTTGGGCTTATGTCTCTTAAATGTCATGTTTTTCTCTGAACTAGCTTCATGGCTCAGGAAGTTTTTCAGAGTGCCGTGAAAACAAAGGGCAAGCTTAGGTGTAATGTTAGAAAATCAGCAGGAGAGCAAAATGGGACGGGGGCTGGAGTGCAGGAGGAGAGCAATAGTGGCTAAATTATAGCTAGACTGAGGCCACCTCTGACAACCTAGGCCAGAGAAGTGATTGTCACTTATTTAGCTCCTGAGATTAGACAAGTGTGTGTGTGCACACACACTCAACAAAGATGGACACCGAAAAGATGGCGTATAATGACAAGAAGCATATCTTTCTGTAATCAAATATATCCTCACAAATGCCCACATACACATCATCCGTATATTGTGTTCACATGATTGTTTAACAAACATTCATTGATATCTTATTCCTTCCTATAATGAGTCTATCACAGAGGGACTCCTACCTGACCTTTGTTTTTCTTCTGTTGGTTTAACCAGACCTGACCTGTTTAAATGTGTGATCTCTGGGAAGGAAAAGCAGCTTAACTATTTATATGGTCTATATTTGTCTGTCGAGAGGAAAGATTCTTAACAGTACTGCTTCAGATGTTAAAACATTTCCCTACCCTCCAAAATCATCATCTTACTTTGCTGAAAGGTTCACATTTCATTGTGTTTTATGTTGATTGCCTAGCTATAAAATACCATTAAAAGGCGACTGTAAATCAAAGATAATGTTCTGTTGGCATCCTGGAGATATGCAGCAAACTTTCCCTTCAGTTCTTCAAGTGCCCTGCAGGTTTATATGACAAAGAGTAACACTCCAAATCCCTGCCGTAGCTCAAGGAACATAAATCTTTGCCCGCTTGTAATGTTTGTGTAGGGCTTTATTGTACAAGTGTTTTGCTCTGTACAACAATACCATGATTGAAGCTGGGAGGCCTTTGAGATTTATAGTTTCAATGGGTCACTGAACTCCATATCAAAAGTATTTGTTGATGTTCTGTAGACAACTTAGATATTCTCCAGTATGTTGACCAATAATCTCTTGTTTTTCAAATGACTCAAATGTTACTGTAGCATTGCCCTCAAAATTTCTTCTCTAAAAATGCCTACATACTGTAACACACACAAAAAGAAAAAAAAATTCCTCACATAAATAGCATAGTCATTTTGACTGTAGGTTGTTAGCCTACAGAGCCTTAGCCAACTGTAGGCTTCAAATAAATCTACTGAACTTTTTAAATAAGATCTAAATATTTTCATGTCTTGGACAATGGGTCCTTTTGAGAGAGGCTTTGAAAGTTTTATCAGATTCCAAAAAAATGTGTGACTCCAGAAGTGATTTAACACTGATTTTGATTTAATTCATAAGAAGTGCCAAATACCACTGTCTTTGAATATGGCATGGCAGCATGATTTGTATTGGAGTGAGTGTTAACTGTTGACATTTTTAATTTTCACATATTTGGGATGATCCTTAAATATTCATATTGTACCTTAAAATCTAATTATAGGTAAAGTTACCACAAATCTAAGTTCTTCTTGAACCCTTTACTTCTCATGTCCAATTTATTCCCTCTGCCTGGAATGCCCTTACATCCTCTCCCTTTCTCTGCCTGTTGAAGTCCTTTAAGACCCAGCTAAAATAACACCATCTCTAAAGACTTCCAGATTTCCTCATTCAGAATTCATCTTTTGCTTCTTCATCATGCTTTCTATGTGCATTCCTTTCATTAAGGACCCTTTTAAAGTCTAATTTGTATTGAGGCATATGACTGTGTATTTCTAACTGAATTGCGAACTACTATAAACGAGAGACATGTTTTATTAATCACTGCACCCTCCATTGGGCACAGTGCCTGATGGTACTTAAGGAAATGCTTCTTGTTTAACTGTTTGATGAATATCGAGTTGATATCAGATGCCCTAAGTATGATTGTAGGATCTGATAGAGATATAAACACAAACTATATATTATCCATGGAATACTTACTTGGCAGTTTATTAGCATATGTAAATCATAATGGTCAAGGTAAATTAAAGAAATAATTGTATGATATTTTAAAATGTTTTTTTATTATTTATATGAGATGATACACTTTCAGCCAGTAATATTGAGTCTCATTCACTCATAATGAGCTCTTTGTGGCACCCAGAAAGCTTAACTGCGCTGAGTTCTTTTGAATTCGGTCGTCCTCCCTTATCTGCAGTTTCCCTTTCTGTGGTTTCAGCTACCCACAGTCAACTGCAATCTGAAAATGTTAAATGTAAAATTCTAGAAAAAAAACCCATTTTGTATGTTTTAAATTGTGGGTTGGTTCTGAGAAGTGATGAAATCTGAAGCAGTCCAGCTCCATCTCACCGAGGATGGGAAACATCCCTTCATCTGGCATATACCTACTGTGTACACTGCCCACACATTAGCCATTTAGTAGTCATCTCAGTCATCAGATTGACTGTCATGGTATCACAGTGCTTGTGTTCAAACGATGTTTATTTTGTTTAATAATGGCCCCAAAGTGCAAGAGTGGTGATGCTGGAGTGTTATTATAATTGTTTTATTTTATGATTGTTTTTAATCTCTTACTGTGTCCAATTTATGAATTAAACTTTATCATAGGTAGGCATGTATAAGAAAAATGTATATGGTTCAGACCGTCTGCAGTTTTGGGCATCCACTGGGGCCTTGGAATGGTCCCCAGTGGATAAGGAGAGACTACTTTATTTTGTTATATATAAAAGTATTTTTAGTAAGTCTTAGCAAGTAATAGCTGTTAATAATAAATGTTGCATTTCATAGCTTCTGTTTTTAGACATTTTAAAGTGGTATTTGACTGGAATTTCTTTTACTTTTTCTTTTTTAGAGCCTATTTTCAGGAAGCTTGACTTCTCAATAATTAAGAATGTCATCTTTTATTACTTACCTCTTAATATACAGAATCACTTTCATTCTATAAAACTCTGAGTAGATTTATTTTTAAAATAGCTCATATTTATATAACACTGTACAGATTCAGATGCACTTTTTATGCATCATCCAAGGTGATCCTCAGGACAACGCTGTGAGGTAGGCTGGATTTCTTCTCATTTTAACAGACGAATAAACAGACTGAGACTCTACTTACCTAAGGCCACTTATGCCAGGTGAGTGAGGCAATGGGTATAGAACCCAGGAATTATGACTCCAGTGGTAGTCAGTATTCATTCTGCTACTATTTTGTGCTCCCTCTAAGGTGCAAGATATAACCTATTCATGCAATAGATATGCCTTGTGCACGTTCATGTGCCAAATGCTATATGTTCTAGGTATTTAGGGTACATCAGTAAACAAAGCCAACAAAAAATGAAGTCCTTGTTGAGATTAAATTTGTGTTTGGGAGAACAACAAATAAGTAAAATGTATAATCTATTTGAAGATAATGAGAGCAATGGAGGAAAATCAATCAGGAAAGAAGGTTCAAGCATTTGTGGAGGGTTGCAATTGTATGTAGGATAATTAGATCTCCTTAAAGAACTGTTGCTTGAACAAAGACTTAAAGAAGATAAGGAGCAAGGCTTATGGATATCCAAGGGATACGAGCCGAGGAAATACTGACTATAAAGGCCCTGAGAGAAAAGTTTTCTTGGCATGTTTGAGGGACAGAATGGAAGCCAGTTAGCCTGTACTGTGGTGAGAAAGGAGTAAACAGTGGGATATAAGGTCAAAAGGTGTAGTCTTGGAATTCACTGTAAGCGTAAGAGTTAAAGAAAGAGAAAAGAAACATGAACTGTGGCTCAGCAGTAAAGACAGGTTTACTTTAGATAAAACCTGAGATGGACTTCTGGCCAATTTCGGTCAGGAGTGCTTTCTCTTACAGACTAAGAGTATATATTGGTTTTAGGATGAGGGGGCTTATCAGAAGCTTGGAGTGTTTCTGTGTGAGGGAGAAGTTTTACGGTGGGGTTGGAATGTCTCTGAGAGGAGGGAAGTTTATCTTTGGGCAGACATCTTTCCGGCCTGAGGGGCGTTATCTCGAGGCTGGCATCTTCCTGGCTGGAGGGAGGTTATCTTGGGGCTGGCATGTCTCTTGTCTGGGTGGAGTTTGGAATGTTTCTGTCTGGAGATGTTATCTGTGGTTTATGGTCATGCTGACCTTAGCCATTAGGCTGATGCCCTTTGGATTTAGGCAGTTTTTTTATTAAGGTGAACTTTAGAATGAGGGGCTTGTCCAAGATGGCAATGCTCCTCCTCTGTCAGTAAGGACTTTCATTTCTGCTCTGAATGTGATAGGAAGCCAGTGGAGGATTTTGAATAGAAGAGTAATATGACCTAACTTACAGTTTAAGAGGTTTGCTCTTGTTTTCATCTTACATGTCGAGAATAGATGACAGAGGTGGGGGTGGAGATGATGCAGAAGTGTAGAATAGGAGAAGAGACCAGTGAAAAGTCTTGCAACAACCCAAGCATTGGGAATTGCATGAGTTAGCTAGGGCTGCCATAACAAAGCACCAAAACAAACTGCAATTTATCGACTCAAATCTAGAGCCTTAAAGCCTGAAATCAAGACTTCAGCAGGGCCATAGTCTCTCTGACAGCTCTAGAGAAGAATCCTTCCTTGTCTCTTTTAGCTTCTGTTGTTTGTTGGCAATCTTTTGAGCTCCTGGGCTTGTAGAGGGATCACTCCAGCCACCTGGCCATTTCCCCACTATGTGTCTTCATGTCATCTTCCCACTGTTCCTATCTGTCTCTTTTTATAAAGGACATCAGTCGTATTGGATTAGGGTCCATCCTAATAACCATTTTTTTTTGTAAACTCAATTATCCCTGTAAAGACCTTACCTCCAAATGAAGTGACATTGAAGATGCTGGGTATCAGGACTTCAACATATCTTTGTTGGAGGACACAATTTGGAGGACACTGTTATGGAGGATTCATAACAGTGGCATTGGCCAGAGTGGTATCAGTGAGAAGTGGAGGGATTGTGGATGTATTTTGAAGGTAGAGTACTGCCTATTATAAATTCCAATAAGTACTAGATATGATTATTTTTGTTGTTAAAATTATTATCCTGATCCCAGTAGTAACAGTACTTATCTGAATGATAACAAGCCCATGTTTGCTTAGGTACTGTGTGAAGAAGACAGTAACAGTGAAATTGAAGAATCTCAGGCATCTAATCCATATCTTCAGTTCAAAGGGTTTCTAGGGTATCTCACATGTTCCTGAGTAGCCTTGCCTTGCTGTTCCCCACTGCCTGCTTTGCCCTATAACCAGGGCTACTATCACTCTTGAGCCCAAGTGAGTCCCTTCCTGATGACAGCTACAGCTTCAGCATTCTTGTCACCCCCTTATATCATCAACATTGGTTTGATTATATCTACTCTTCCTTTTGACTCTTGTGCTACAAAATCCTCCTCCCACTTTCAAACTGAACATCATTAAGCTTTATTTCCTGCAAGAACTCTGATAGGGTGTCAGGTATAAGGATTGGACATCAGCTCTAACACATGGAGACAGATATGACATCTTCCTCCATTTTAAGGCATATGTATCTAGGCTTGCCTGCTCCAAGGACTTGTCTGCACTTGTCTTGACTTCAAATGAGTACATAGTGCAAGACTTTACTGGCACTGTCCTATAATATATCAGAATACTAATTTTTCATGGATTTTTAAAATGTTTCAGTGTATATATTTCTAAATGATGACATTGAGGTTAAAGCATAACAAGGGCTTATTGATAATAATTACTTTTAACCATAAAAATTGATGTTAAGTTTTGGCTTTGATTCAAGTAACTGTGCTATGCAGTTGTGAAAAAAGGACCAAGTCATGTTCCCTGCCTTATAAAGTTTGGTGAGGAGGAGAGAGATGCTAACAGGTAATTTCAATATAAAATTTTAAATTATTTGAGAGATTATATGGTGTTCTAGGAGCCCGTGTGTGGACACTTATGAGCAGGAGGATAGTGGAGAAGGCATAATGCTAGTGTATGTGGGGATTGGGTAAATAGGGGCAAGAGGAGGGGCTTCCTGGAAAGAAATGATGGTGCTTTCCCTGAAACACTTGGCCAAAGTCAAACAGCATGGTCAAAGGTATCTTAGAGAGAGATGCAGACCTCAAAAGGCATGGAGGCATAAAATATTATGACTTTAACTAGAAACTGTAAGTGGTTTTTTACTAATAGCACAGAAACCATAGGCATGAGAGTTCCAGCTGCTAAAATTGAGGATAGAGGTAAGGGTCAGAGCAGCAGTAAAGCATCCCGTGTGCCTTGAAACAGTTCAAACTAGAGCCATTGAAGGGGTTTAAGCAGTGGATAGAATAGGCAGATTTTCACTTTGGAAATTTCTCTCTGGTGGAATGATGACAGGTGATTTTCAATGAATCATCACTGGAAGCAGATACATTGGGGAGTGGGGAAGAAAGAGGCATATAGGATAGCTTAGACTTCAGATTGAATATATTGAGCCATTGGTCAAGAGGGAAATAGAAGTCAGAGCACACAGTATGAGGATAATAATTTGTTAGGATAATGATTTTAGCACATAATTATCTTGGACATAGCATTCTACTGACTTTGAAGTGCCAGTAGAATACATAGATGGTTGTGTCTAACAGATTTGGATAGTGAGATCTGCACCATGTTGGGTATGTTAAATGTCCTGAGAGTGGAGAACCTCACTTGGGAAAAGAATGTAATGTTAAAAGAGCATTGGGTCAAGGACTGAACTATGGGGAGCACCAGTGTTTGAAGGGATGATAGAGAGCCCATGAATGCTGATAAAGGAAGAACAAGAAGATGTCATGGTTGCCAAGAGATTTACTAGAAGAGTAAGGTGGTCAATAGTGTCAAATGCAGCGGGGTGATCTCCACTAAGTTATGGACTGTGGGCCAAAGAGTGTCCACTGGATTTGTCTATGTGGGAGTGAATTATAGTGACCAGAGAGAAAGAAAACAGTTATATGTAGGAATAGTGGCGCAAAAGCTAAGTTATGTGGTTTGCTGCCCAAACAGCATGAGTAAAAGTAGTACCTATATGTCTTCGTTTGGGCTGCTGTACTAAATTGCCATATACTGGGGGTTGCTTAAACAACAAGTACATATTTCTCACAGTTCTAGAGGCTGAGAAGTCTAAGATCAAGGTACCAGCAGAACAGGTGTCTAGTGAGAGCCTGTTTCCTGGTTTGTGATGGCTGTCATCTCATTGTATCCTTATATGGTAGAGGGCAGAGACAGAAAGCAATCTCTCTCATGTCTCTTCATGGTGGAACACTAATCCATCATAAGGGTTCTAACCTCATGGACTAATTCATCTTCAAATACCATCACAGTGAGGATTAGGGTTTCAACATATGAATTTGGAGGGGAAGAGGACATATTCAGTTCATACCACTGTATTATATAAACTATTATTTCAAGATAATTGTGTCAGACTGGAACCCAGCAGGAAACAAGCAGCAGATTCTGCTTGGGTAATCTGGGCTTGGCTAAAAAACAGGCTTACTTACAAAGTATGGACAGTCCTTATGGTTTTCCTATGTAAGTAATAGTAAACTATGCATGGGCTAATTATAGCACACCACTATCATTTATTATCCTAAAGAGATGAGAGAAAGGAGAGAGAGAGAGAGAGAGAGAGAGGGAAGGAGGGGGACGAGAAGAAGGAGAGAGAGAGATGAGAGAGAATAGAAGAGAGGAGGGGAGGCAATGAGAAAGAGAGAGAGACAGAAAGAGAGAAACTGTATCAAGACTGTATCAAGAGGGTTGCCTGACAGGAGCTGTGATCCTTAACAAGGAAATTGTTAGCCTATGGAGACATCTCTAGGAGGAGCTGGGATAATAAAGACCCTGGTCCTCACTTTCCTTTCTCCCTTATGTTTTCTTCTAGTGCTTCCCATTGGCTACATGCAACTGAAAGCAAAGCAATAAGTAAGCCCATCAAAATAGTCATACAGGCTAAGACTGCAGGGCACAGGGCTAGGTAGGGAAGGGTGGGGAGTAGTTCTGGATAGGGTAAATATATTCAGCACAAAATCATTTCGGATAGAGAAGAGGATATTAGTTAAAGTGGCTGCAAATCAAAAGGAAACAATTGAGTTTTGACTTTTGTGAGTTTTTTTTTCCTTTATCAGGATGGGAGAGTTGAGCTAAAAGCCGAGGTAAGTGATACCAATAAAAAGGAAGTTAAAGCTACTTTATGATATAAGGATATAACTGATGCAGAAAAGTCTTGACAGATTCAGACAATCAGATAAGGAGCCACAGTAAAATGATTGGCTTTAAACAGAAGGAAGAAAATTTTATTTCCTCCGAGGGAAAGGAAAGAGAAAGAGAAGCACAGCTGTGTTCATTCTATAGGTGGAGAGGGGAACAGATGGGAGAGGCAAGAAATTGAGAGAGCTGATTGCTTTGCCCCAATCTTCCCGATACAGAAGGCATAAACATGATATGCCTTCTGCTGATAGTAAGAGGTGGGGATCTGTGTGGATTTTGAAGAGAGTTTTGACTAATTGATACAGTCACTGAAGGGTGCAAAAGAGGGAGTTGGCCAAGAACAAGAAAATTTTATGGGAAGCTCTATTGATGCTAGAGTCTCTACGCAATCACATGCGCCCTGTATGTGTGGCTGAGGAATTTTTTCATTCAGTGGTGTGCGCACAACAGCCTGAATGTGCAACTCAAGAAGACCAGTTGAAGGGATAATTTAGCATCAGAGTTTTATTAGATTAGTTCAGTGGCAGGGCAGAACCAAAGGGAAGGCGGCCATTGGTGATCATTCCTCAAAATCCATCTTAAACAGCTGAGATCATTTTATTTTCCTCTTATTCTTTTGGGTGATATTTTTTAAAAATATATTTGCAACACATCTAAACCTGTGGCAATGGTGACATTCTTAGAACTATTTCATTAAGTTCAGATAACAAAATTCCTACAAGTATTATAATTAGTATTTTCATTCTTAGTACAACAAATATCTTCTGAAGATTAAAGCAAATATTGCAAAAGGCAGATGAATTCAGGTGAGGTTCAAATTTTAGTAGAAAATTGTAGTATGTTTATATACCTATATTCCAGGTGTAAACCATCAACAGTTTGCTATATCCATGCAGCATATAGTTAACTTATTAATGTTGTATTTCAAAAGGAAGAGAACTACACTGAACTTCAGTGACATTTTCCCTTTATTTCTTCCCCATCAATGTGATTAGTATTTTTTTAATTTTTTATTTTATTTTATTTATTTATTTTTTAATTTATCATTATTATTATTTTTTAGACGGAGTCTCCCTCTGTTGCCCAGGCTGGAGTGCAGTGGTGCGATCTCGGCTGACTGCAACCTCTGCCTCCCAGGTTCAAGAGATTCTCCAGCTTCAGCCTCCCAAGTAGCTGGGATTACAGGCACCCACCACCAGGCCCAGCTAATTTTTGCATTTTTAGTAGAGATGGGGTTTCACCATATTTGCCAGGCTGGTCTTGAACTCCTGACCTCAAGTGATCCTCCCGCCTCAGCCTCCCAAACTGCAGGGATTACAGGCGTAAACCACTGCGCCTGGCCTGTGATTAGTATTTTTTAAAGTAGCCAATTATAATTTTCAATATCCTACAAATGCTATTTTTTACAAATAAAATAAATTCAGTGGAAAATAGTCTTGTTAGAAAGGAGTTCTACATGCTATAGCTACCACCTTCCATCTATACTAAGTGTTTGGAATGTAGTTAAATACAACCCAGTTGTAAATTATTCCTTTGTGGTTTTACTCTACCAGCTTTTGATATATGTGTCTTTGCATGGGAGATAAACTTTGCCTACCAGTAAGACAGATTTTAATTCTGCATAATATCATCCCATTAGAAGTGAAGATTTCTGTGAGTCTATTATGTTCTCAGATACATTTAACAAACACGCCCCGCCCCTGTTGTTCTTGATAGATGAGGAAAGAGGTTTCTTGCTTCTGCTAATATTAAACAAGATAAAATAATTTGGAGAGATATCTCTTCATGTAGTGAAGAGTAACAGAAGGAAGCTAAAGAAGAGGAATGTGAGTCATGCAAATTGATTAGTATGTTATTGATTATAGTAATTGATCCATGGTGGGCCTTACTGCTGTAAAATTATTGATTTTGTTCTCTTACAACCATTTCCTTCATAGCTATCCAAGGAGGTAGGATAATAATATCTACAGAAATCTCTACTTCTAAGGCAATTCTTGAAATTAAATAAATATGCTGTAGCAGCTACTTTGTTTTGGCTTTAGTAAAATAAGGATTAGAAGATAATACTTTATCCACAAGTTTCTTGTCCTTACATATAATCCATTAAATCCTAAAACTGTATTTTCATTTTTAAATATAAAAGGAAGTGCCTAGAGTAACTATGTATTCTTGCACAATCTGGAAGCAAAGACCTGGTTTGTATGCCAAAAAGTGTAGATTATTTTAATTTTATTTTTTACTTCAATTTTATAAAAAAGTTTATATGACAATAAGACTAAGTCAAACTGAAAATTCACAGAAAATTCATCAGGTTTGTTTTGTAGAGGAAATGACCACTACTAAAATCAATCTACCCCCAAATTTAAGTGTTGTAACACGGTAACATTATAATTCTTATTTATATAACAATTCAAAGCAAGTGTTTGGTGGACAGCCTTTCATTGTGTGATTCAAGGACCCAGGGCCTCTCTTCTCCTGGCTTCTTTGTCCCCTAGATGTACTGGTGCTTCACTTCTAGCTGACAGCAAAAGAGTGGGTTTTGCAGAAAATTTGTAGTAGGCTAGACCTGGACATGTCACATTATTTCTGCTCATGTTCCCTTAGCTAGAGCTCAGCCATGTGGCAATTCCTGTCTCTAAGGGAGGCAAGGAAATGTCATCTAGCATTGTGCAAAGGAAGAAGAGGAAATAGTTTGGGGATCTTAGTCATCTCTGCCATAGAGATTGACTCTATGGCTTATCCTTCTTACACCTAGAACTCAGAGTAGACAATAACAAGTCTCATCCAGGCACAGTATCTCATTCAAAGTCCAGGATCTCCAGGCAACGTGCAGTTCTGTTGCTCAGGTCCGGAAACTCAATAGTTTGTTTCGAGACATGTTAAAATTGAGATCCCTACTGGCTATTTAAGTGGAGATGTTGAGTAAGTTGCTAAATATATGTGGTGTTCATATGTCCTCCTTTGCCCAGGACAGTGCTGATTTATGTTTGTAGCCCTGGAATAATTATTAATAGCACCTTCATCTCTAAAATGTATTAAGTTTAGATGATATCTTATATGGATATAAGAATCTGGAGTTTAGAGAAGAGACTGTAACTATATTAAAAAGTGCTATTAATCAAGCTATCGCTATTATTTAAAGTGATGAAACCTCAGGTACTCTAACACTTAGAATCAGGAAGAGGAAGAAGATCCAGATAAGGTGACTAAGGCTGGTCACTGACCAAGGACTAGCATATGAGCTAGGAGAGTGTGGGGGTTACATAGCCTTGGGAAAAATAAAACATAGTGAATGCACTCATGGAACTCACTGTTTTTTGAGAATAATTGAAACTTTAAAAAGTAAATTAAAAATTATCTTTCTACATTAACTTTTCATCTCTTAGTCTTGAGAACACTTGACTTCAAGTACATATTATAGAACAGCTCAAGGTTCTTTAAATGCTCCATGCTCTTAGTCTTCTGCACCTGTCTACTAACTGTGTCTCTGTGCTCCGTTCCTTCTAGGCTTTATCCTTTTGATGAATTCCTACTGTATTAATAACTAATACTGACAAAGAGAATGCATTTCATGTATCAGTTACACTTCAAAGTTCTTGAGATCCAGCAACCATCATACAAGGCCCAGTTACTATCCCCTTTTACAAATGAAGAAAATGAGGCACAAAAAGGTTAAATATCTTCTCCAGAATCACATACCTAATGAATATATGAATGATGATTTGAATGTCAATCAGCATGGCACCAGATCTTATGCTCTTACCAAAGCATTTCATGTGGCTTAGTAATTATAAACTAATAAAAATATTGGTTAGATATATTTTAGCTTTAAACCTTAAAATATACGTTTAGTTACCAATGTTTTGAGCCATTAATAATCTTTCTTATAAAAACAATACCATAATATAACATAGCCTCAAGGTTTCCAATGTTGGTTTCTTTTCTTTCCTTTTTTTTTTTTTTTTTTTTTTTTTTTTTTTGAGACAGTCTTGCTCTGTCTCCCAGGCTGGAGTGCAGTGGTGATCTTGGCTCACTGCAACCCCTGCCTCCCGGGTTCAAGTGATTCTCCCACCTCAGCCTCACGAGTAGCTGGGATTACAGGCACCTGCCACCATGCCCAGCTAATTTTTTTTGTATTTTTAGTAGAGATAGGGTTTCGCCATGATGGCCAGGCTGGTCTTGAACTCCTGACCTCAGATGATCTGCCCGCCTCAGCCTCCTAAAGTGTGGGATTACAGGTGTGAGCCACCACACCCAGCCAGTTTTGGTTTCTTTAAAGTGGAGCAAGAAACTCTGCTGATAAACATACATATAACTGACTATTGATAAGCATACAATTCAGCTGCTGGAAGTAGAGGTTCACAGGCTTACTACTCTGGAGTATTTTGTGTGCTATGCATATCAGTCAGTGCATTTTAAAGGAGAACGGAAAATCATGGTCAAGCTACTCATGTTGATTAAGTGGAAGTCAGCTAAAGAGCATTTAGTCTGTTTAGCATTTTGTGCATTCACCTACTTCTGGATTTACATAGTGTGTTAAAATTACCTGTTTATACGTCTTCTGCTTTTTTTTTTTTTTATCCAGACTATAAGCAGTGTCCTTATTTTATTCATCTTGATATTCTCAGCACCCACAGCCCATCCTGCATGTGATTTGGGGCACCTATAAATGTTTGATGAATTATAATACACTGAATTAATATAGTTATATGCTTATGAGAGGGTCTGCTTCCACTAAACTGGGAATATCTGGGGATGGGACAAACTCTTACTATTATTTAAGTAAACTTTTTATGAAAATATACCTCATACATAGAAATGTCTACAAATAATAAATGTACTATTTGATGCATTTTTACAAACTGAACACATTCATGTACTCAGCATCTAGCTCAAGAAACAGAACAGGAAACATGTCAGAAGCTTATTCCCTGCTCTGTTACATTCACTGCACACTCCTATGCAAGGTTTACCTACTCACTTTTTTTTTTTTTTTTTTTTTTTTGAGACAGAGTCTCACTCTGTCGCCCATGCTGGAGTGCAGTGGCGTGATCTTGGCTCACTGTCACCTCCACTTCCCAGGTTCAGGTGATTCTCCTGCCTCAGATTCCCAAGTAGCTGGGATGACAGGCATGTGCCACCATGTCCAGCTAATTTTTGTATTTTTAGTAGAGACGGGGTTTTACCACGTTGGCCAGACTGGTCTCAAACTCCTGACCTCAAGTGATCCACCCGCCTCAGCCTCCCAAAGTGCTGGGATTATAGGCACCAGCCACTCTGCCTGCCCCTACTCACTTTTAACACTTTAGATCCATTTTGCCTCTTTTTTGGATTTTTAGAATTATCTAAATAGAATCATACAGTATGTATTCATTTGTATCTGGCACCTTTCACTCAATGTTATTTTGTAGCCATTATTCACTGTTGTCTATAGTTGTGGTTCAACAATTTTCATTGTAGAGTTTTGTACCAACTGAATATACTTCAATGTATTTATTTATTCTACCCTTGATAAACATTTTTATTTCCAATTCAGGCCTATTATAAACAGTGTTGCTGCCTACCTCCTTGTACATGCCTTTTTATCTACATATGTACCACCTTTTCTGGAAGGAGTACCTAAGAGTAAAATTGCTGAATCTATAGTGTGTATATCTTTAGATTTAGTAGATACTCATCAAGAAGTTTTCCAAATGGTTCTATGAATTTGCATCCCCCCATAAGATTACGAGAATTCCATTTTTCTATATTAATGGTTTTTTTTTTTTCATTTTAGCCATCCTGATGAGTGTGTAGGGGTAATACATTGTGGTTTTAAATTGTACTCTTTTGATGCCTAATTAAGATGAACACTATCCCATATATTTAATGGCTATTTGCATGACTTCTTGTGGTAAAATGCTCATTTCCTATTGGAATTATCTTTGTTCTTAATAATTTGTAACAATTTTTTATAATTTCTGGATATGAGTTTTTATCGGGTATATGCATTACATTTATCTCCTTTCACTCTTCCTTGCCTTTTGATTATCCTCTTGGTGTCTCTCAAAGAAAAAAATCTGAATTTTAATGTAATCTGATTTATTCTTTTTTCCCCTTTATGGTTACCACTTTTGTGTGATGTTTAAGAAATCTTGTCATATCCTAACGTTATGAAGATTTTCTCCTGTGTTTTCTTTTAAAAGCTTTATTTTTTTACGTATCACATTACAATCTGCAGTCTATTTAGAGTTGATTTAGTTATACAGTGTGAGGTAAAGGTCAAGATATATATATACTTTGACATGGATATTCAATTTATCTGGTACTTATATTTAAATGATCATTGTTTCCCCTGTGTACTGCAGTATTATCTTCATCATAATTCAGTGTCCAAATATGTGTGAGTCAATTTCTAGACACTGTATTCTGTTCATTTACTTATTGTCTATTCTTGTGCTAATATCACATTATCTCAATTACTATAGTTCTTAGTAGTAAAATATTGGGCAGTATAAATCTTCCAGTTTTTTCTACTTAATGAATATTGCTTTGGCTATTGTAGGCCTTTTGCATTTTCATATGGACTATATAAATAGCTTGTTAATTTCTGCAAAAAGATTCTGCAGGATTTTGATTTGGATTATAATAAATATATGAACAAATTAGAGAAGAGCTTTTATCTTAACAATTATCTGTCTTCCAAACCATAGACATGACCTATCCCTGCATTTGTTATTTTTGTGTGCCCTGTGCATAGTACGTGTCTGGAGTTCAGCTGACTCTCAAAATTGTGAACTCTTCTGCTGTCCCTCCTTCACTCTGATATCATCAATTGACTATGAACTCTCATACTTTCCCATGCTTACACCATGCTGTCCTCAACTAGAAATATTCAGTTGTCTCTTCAGAGATTATCTTTCCTTCAGGGTCACAACTCCCTGGAGTTTCAACTGGGCCAAAGGAATCCGTGCTTTAGAGAACGGCAAAAACTCTTCTCACACTACCCCAAAGATAACAGGAGACTACCTCTAATTACAGAAATATATGGAATTTGTGGTTCTTCCACCCAAAAGTAACACAATTAAAAATAAGTAGAATATGACAGTGGGAGATCTATTTTGACTGTACAAAGACCTGTTCTTTCTTTCTTTTTAAATTTCAATTGCTTTAGGAGAAGTGGCTTTGAGTTACGTGGATAAACTGTATAGTGGTGAAATTTGGGCTTTTAAGACATTTTCAAATAGAATAAATCACAGATACATATGTGTTTTTTAAACATTGGATTTGGTAACAATTATATAAAGATCTTTATATAGGAAGATTTCAGTGAAATTATATATTCTAATGTGTTAGAATATTATTTTTCATGCCTCAATAATGCGCAGAGCTCAAATTTCTTTAACCAGACTTTCCAATGATGATAGCTCAAGGTGTACTTCGTAGGGCCTCTGCCGGCTTTGCTGTGTGTTTGCATGCTGGTGGGCAAATGCACTGGCAGATGTCAGTCACTTAAACAGGCTCTTTTTTGTTTCAAATTCTAAGTTTCAATTCTTGGCAATTGCAACACTACAGAAACAGGCAGTGTGGCTTCTAATACTTGTCCTTTGACTTAAATAATTAAAGTTCAACACTATAGCAACAAAGATATTAGCTAGTATTTGACTCTAGACACTACAGGTCAATTACTGGCCAGCAGTGCTTAGAAGCACAAACCTTGGTAATTAGCAGCAAATTTCATCTTCTCTCAGCACAGTATGTGAGCATGCCACCAGAATAAGCAGAATTAAAACACAAATAAAAGCAGCTCATGTATCCTAGATTTATAATTGTTACTAAGGACCATAGAAATTTCAGCAGAGTCGGGTTCAAGGAAATTTTGACACCTGGAAAATGGGGCAAGTATGTTATCTTTTAGCAAGAAGTTACCTTAGGAATAATTTAAGGAGTATAAAATAGATTACATGTATCTTTTTCTTTTGAAGCTTCAGGTACTGACCTCTTGTGTCATATATTCAAAGATAGATAGAGCTGAAAAGAAGCAAGTTCAGCCCCATCTTTTAATCACTATTTAAATAAAGAATAGTGATCACATAGCTAGTTAGAATCCTGGCTAGTACTGGAACGCCAATCATCAAATAACCTATCATTGATCTTTACATTAGATACTCTAAACATCAAATCTCCAGCAAAGGAAGTTATCAAATTGGAAGTGGTACTAATAACCAGTGCTATTTCTAATAGCCTTTTACTAAATAAAACATAAATTAGTATACATGGCACATTACTTTCTGATCTGTGAAAGGCGAGGAAATACTATCTCCTCTGGATTATCTAAATGTATTGAACAATCAAATTCTTGAATTGGAATGGGGTGGAAATGATCCAAATAGGCAGGGCAAAGCCACTTGCATGTCTGATTTTGCTTCTATGGAAAGTTAGAAAATCTAGATGGCAAATAAAAGGCTACTGTACCAGAATTTGATTATTTTGCAACCAACAAATACTTAGAGACCCCATTCTCAATTTTGGACCTGGGTGAACACACGCTAATTAAATTCAAAATAAGCAGTTGATATCTATTTTACATGGAATAGCTACACCATTCTGATAAAATAAAGAATGATTTACCTTAAGTAGATTTTTCTGTACACCTGATGCTTAGAAGGTCAAAGTGGCTTGGCCAGATTTAGGCAGGTACCCAAACACTTGCCTCTTGGATCTCAGAGAATTCTTTATTTTTAAAAACTTTCACCCCACACTTTTCATCCAGAAATAACACACCCCATGAGGGATGTGAAGAGTGGGGTTAGAAACCAGAAAAAGTGAGTTCTAGGTCAAACTGTGAATGAATGGCTATACATCCAAGTGGCTAATCACTTTGACTCTCTGAGTTTCTGCTACCAAATACCACAATATTACAAACACTAAACCCCCAAAATATGTTATTTTATGTAAATTTGATTTAGCTATGAAAAATTGAAATTGTAATATATCATCTATTCTAGATATACATTTCTAAGTCTTTCCAGAAGATAATACTTAATAGAAGACAATACTTAATAATAGAGAATGATTGTTTACCTACTCAGCCTGTTTTTTGTAACAGTGAAGAATTTATGCATGTGTGTGATATTAAGTAAAAATTACATTTTTTTAGAAAGCTAATGTAAAAATTGACAACTATTTAAATACACATGCTAGACTTGTCTTTATAAACACAAGCTGTAGAAAATTTCTTTCATGATAAAAAAAATCTTTAAAGATATTGTATCTACCCTAGGTTAGTAATTGTTCCCTCTGAGTCACAGCCATTATCTTCCAAGGCGAGAGCTAAAGCCACCTATGAGATGTGTTTCTGGGGACAATGGAATAGTATCAAATGAGATCAGTAGGGTACTGTATTTGAGAGTGCATTACAAGCTGCAAAACAAAATTGTACATAGCATTAGCAATGTTGGTATAAAACAGTGGAAGGAACACTGGAGTTGGCAATAGGAAACGGGTTTCATTCGGAGCTCGGCTATTTACTAGCTGGTGAGCTTAGGCAAGTCATATAACTTCTCTGAGCCTCAACTGTCAAATGGAAATAATAATAATTGCCCTGACTGATGTACAGAGTTGCAAGGCGAAAACAAGGTAACATGGAAGAGCTTTATAAAGTGTATTGCATTTGCCAATGTCAAATGATGTTATTTTTCACATACCTACCGAAGAGTTCCAGTATACATTAATATGTATGTATTTACTTTTTGTATGTTAAACTTCCAGCCTATGGAGTCATAACTTTTAGTGATTCATGAGTAAGTGATTCAGCCTCCTTCATCATTTAATTTCCTTTACTCCAGGCCAGTTACAAAAATTTAGTTCAAGTATTCTTAAATCAGAGTAGCCTAGTCCTTAAGTCCAATGAACCTGGGTTAGAAACCCTGCTTTGTCACTCTTCACTGTGTAGACTTGGGGAAGATTTTTAAATCTCCCTAAGCCTCAGTTTTTTTTTCATCTTTATAATGGATTATTATGAAAATTAACTGAGACAGTAATCCATTTGTAGTACTTAGTACAACTCCCCTAATCCTGGGAATTTTATTTTAATGTTCCCAAGATGAAAACATGTGAAAACAATCTGTGTTGTAACTGGAATAATTATGTTTCAAAGACAATGTGGTCTAATGGTTCATTTAATGGCCTCAGGCAAGTACTGGGAGCTGTATTCTTACATTCCCAGCAAAACATGAGGGTGAGGGTTTTTCTTTATCATTTTGTTCAAATGAGCTTAGATGTGCTACAAATTCAATGCTAAGAACTTAGAATTAAAATGATGATATTCTTCTGAATTTTTTTCTAAATTTTCAAATGCTAATGATTAGGTGGCAATTCCAATGCTACTGGGCATTGACTTAAATTGGTTCCAGTAGTGGGCTTTCTCACCATTTATTCTAAAATATGTGATATTGACTTAGTAGGAGTGGAAACAGGTAAGGAAATTGATATTTGAGACTTGGAAAGATGAAGACAAATATTATTTAATAACAAAACATTTGGTATATTTGCTACCTGTGATTGCCTTCCAATGCTGTAGCTCTATTGGAAAAGGGTGGAAAACAATATTAGTAATGTTTGGGTTGTGGCTAGTTATGTTTAACATGGCACTAAATGAAAGAGGTGATGCCAGATTAGTGTTAGCTGGCTTGTACATAGATATGGAGATGAAATTAGACTAGGTAGGAGGGAAATAAAAATAAAATCCATTGTATAAAAAAAAATCTGTTAAGAATCAGTTTGGGGGCAAAGATGAGATTAGGAATCTGACCTTTCCACCAAGCCTGAAACCTTCAATACAGTTGCCAATCTGTTTGCCATAGAAAGAGAGAGAGAGAGTGAGAGAGAGAGAGAGAGTGAGCGAGAGAGAGAGAGAAACATGGTGTCAAGAAAGCAAAAGATCAAATCAGACCAGAGAATTATATCTAGGAAAGTACTTCTTGTGAAGTTCCCAGAACATAGAATTGACTGTAAATAGATCAGAAGCTTACTAAAGTTTTTGAGAAAATTACATTGCCAAAGAAACCACAAGTTTGATCTTTAAAAATCTTTTTTCTATGAGCCCAAAAGCAAACTTTGGGTCCTCAAATTTGCACAGGCAGGAAGTAGCTGAGGAAGCCCTACAGTCCTAAAATAGGACAAATTCTCCAATACCCATATCAGATCTCACTATAGAGAAATACGGACAGAGAAGAACCTCCAAGAACATAGGATCAGGAGACACAGAGAACAATGGATGAAAGAGCTTATCCCTGATAGCTAAGAGAATAATAAAGGAATTTATCCCACTGCCAGGGCAGAGGGAACCTCAGAATGCCTGCCTGGTAGATTTCATCACTGCTATAGACCAGTCCGCAGCCATCACTCTTCGCCATTTTTATGGGAGTGTTTAGTCAGTTATCCTACCGCTTCTTCACTTTTGCGTACTGTGCATATGTGTTTTTAGGTATACACTGTGTTTGTGTGTGTGTGTGTGTGTGTGTATGTGTGTGTGTGTGCGTACGCACATCTGTAATGGTGTGGATAACTTGTCTTTCTAGTTTATAGGCCACCATTCCAGGTATCCTGATCTTGGAAAATGGCACTACCATTTGTCCTTTGGCTTAGACTAAAAAGAGTGTTTTTTTTTTTTTTTCCTCTGGGATTATTCATCCAGCACATCCACAAACCTGTCAGTTTTACTGATCAAATAAATCTGAAGCTGCTTCTCACTCCCTCCATTTCTGTCTCCCTAATCTAAGTTAACATAATATCTCATCTGAACTACTCAAAAAGTCTTTTTTTTTTTTTTTTTTTTTTTTTTTTTTTTGAGACGGAGTCTCTCTGTGTCGCCCAGGCTGGAGTGCAGTGGCGCCATCTCAGCTCACTGCAAGCTCCGCCTCCCGGGTTCACGCCATTCTCCTGCCTCAGCCTCCCGAGTAGCTGGGACTACAGGTGTCCGCCACCATGCCTGGTTAGTTTTTTTGTATTTTTTTTTTTAGTACAGATGGGGTCAAAAAGTCTCTTAATTAGTATCTCTTCTTCTGTCCTTCCAACCTTTCAATGTGTGAGTGGAAGTGAGATTATGTGACTCCTCTGCTCCAAATTTTCCATGACTTCCCCTCCCCTCACAGGTGAAATCTGAAGTCCCTGGCCACCTCTTCCACGTCCTCTCCAGCATTCTCCTCCTGTTTACTAAGGGCTACCCACTGTATCTTCCTTAATGTGCTTGAAACATACGAAGCATTTTCCCACCTTAAGATTTCCCCTCTCTGAGCCCTCTCCATGGCCCACTTCTTCATTCATGAATATCTTGCTCAAATATCACCTCCCTATAGATACTCAACCACTCTGCCATTCCCTATGCCCTTACACTTTATTTTTCTTTGTAGCCCCCATCACCGTCTGACATCATATAAAATATCTCAGGATTTTTGCTTTGTTTACAGATATATTCTTAACTCCAAAACAGAGCTTGGAACATGGTAGATGTTTAACACATATCCGTAATGTAAATATCTTGTATGTGCTGCATCCCAGCACTTAATAAGAGGCACGTTAAAGTGAACTAAATATGGCCTGGGAAGGACTCTCTGTACTTCTGTATTTGAGTCCTTGTGGATGAACTGTAACGTAGCTTAATAGGTAGACGAGATTGAAAAGCTAATTTAGGAGTATGTGCCTGTAACAATAGCTAAGTCTTGGCCAATCCCAGCGCCGTACTTCAACCATTCATACGCTGCTGAGTCTTCAGACCGTTCAAGTAAGGGAAACACTGAACTGTAACCAATCTAGCCATTCTGTACCTCACTTCCGAATTCTGTACATCTTTTCTTTTTTTTGTCTACAAATCTTCTTTCACCGTGTGGCTGCGCTGGAGTGTTTGTGAATCTGCTGTGATTCTGGGGGCTGCCCAATTCACGAATCGTTCATTGCTCAATTAAACTCCTTTCAATTTAATTCGGCTGAGGTTTGTCTTTTATCAGGCATAAAGTAAGTGCTATTGGGGTATAGCATAGGATGGACCAACTCTGACTGACAGGCTAGTGAAAGCTTCCTAGCTGGCTTCATGGGTGTGCAACCTGTGCAGATATGCAGGGCCATGCACTTGGAAAGATCCTGCTTTTGGTGTAATGTTCTGTTTTTGCCATCTTGAAATTCTTCATAATTTTGAACAAAGAGACCTATATTTTTTATTGAAGTATAGTTCCCATTCCATACAATTCACAATATTTTAAGTATACAGTTTAGCATTTTTTAGTATATTCACAAAGTTGGGCAACCATCCCCATTATCTAATTCTAGAACATTTTCATCATCCCCAGAAGAAACCCACAAACATTTGTGGTCATTCCACTTTCTCACTTTCCCTTATGCCTAGCAGCCATTTATATACTCTCTGATTCTAATTTTGCCAATTCAGGACATTTCATATAAGTGAAATCATTTAAGATGTGGCCCCTTGAGTCAGGTTCCTCTCACTTAGCATGATGTTTTCCAGGTTTCTCTACGTTACATTATGTGTCTATACTTTATTCCTTTTTGCGGCTGAATAGTATTTCATTGTATGGATACACTACATTTTTGTCAATTCATCAATTAATGAATATGTGGGTTGTTTCTACTTTTTGGCTATCATAAATGATGCTGCTGTGAACATTCATGTACAAGTTTTTGTGTGACTATATGTTTTCAATTCTCTTGGATATATAGGAGTAGAATTGCTGGGTCATATGGCTACTCTATGATTTACTTTTTTAGACACTGCCAAGCTGTTTTCCACAGAGGCTATACCATTTTACATTCCTTCCAGCAGTGTGTGAGGGTTCCAGTTTCTCCACATCCTTCCAACACTTGTTATTTTCTGTGTTTTTTATTACAGCCATCCTAGAGGGTGTGAAATGATAGCTTATTGTAGTTTTAATTTGCATTTCTCCAGTGACTAATGATGAGTATCTTTTCATATGCCTGTTGGCCATTTATAGATCTTGTTTGAATAAATGTCTATTCAAATTTTTTGATGATTTTAAAATTATTTTTCTTTTGTGTTTTTATTTCTGACTTATAATAGCTCTTTATATATTCTGGATACTAAACCTATATCAGATATATTATTATTATTATATTTTAAATTCAGGGGGTAGATAAGCAGGTTTGTTGCATGGATATGTTGTGTGATGCTGAGGTTGGGGTTTCTATTGAACCCATCACCCAAATAGTGATCAGAGTACCCAATATTGGGTAGTGAAAGACTACGCAATAATTAATTTTTTAACCCTTGCCCCCTTGCCTCCCTCCTCTCTTTTAGAGTCCCCAGTGTCTGTTGTTCCCGTCTTTACATCTGTGTATACCCAATGTTTAGCTGCTACTTTTAAGTGAGACCATGCAGCATTTGATTTTCTATTTCTGTGTTGATTTAGGATAATGGCTTCCAGCCACCTCCATATTGCTGCACGGGACATGACTGCATTCATTTTTGTGGCTGCGTAGTATTCCGTGGTGTACACCACCTTTACTTTATGCAACCAGATATATTATTTGCAAATATTTTCTCTAATTCTGTGAGTTGCCTTTTCACTTTGATAGTATCCTTTGAAGTACAAGCATTTTTAATTTTGATGAAGTCCGATGAATTTATTTGTTCTTTGGTGCCTTGAGATTTATGTACCTATCTAAGAAACCATTGTCTAATTCAGGGTCACTAAAATTTACACCTTTGCTTTCTTCTAAGAACTTTAAAGTTTTAGCTCTTGCAGTTAGGTCTTTCATCCATTATAAGTTTAATTTTGTATGTAGTGTTAGGCAGATATCCACATTCATTTCTTATTTGTGTATATGCAGTTGTTTCAGTATCATTTTTTCAAAAGATGATTCTTCTTTCATCATTGAATTGCTTTGACAACCTTGTCAAAAACCGGTTGACCATAGATGCATAGGTTTATTTCAGGACTCTCAGTTGTATTCCACTGATATTTATGTCTATTCTTAGGCCAGTACCAAATCCTTTAATTACTGTAGTTTTGTTATAAATTTTAAAATTGTTAAGTGTAAGTCCTCCAACTTTGTTCTCTTTTTCCAATATTGTTTCAACTATTCTGGGTCCCTTGCATTTTCATCTAAAATTTAGGGTCAGTTTATCAATTTCTGAAAAATGGGCCATTGAAATTTTGATGAAAATTGTATCAAAACTATAGATTAACTTGGGTAGTATTGCCATGTTAGCAATATTGTTTTCTAATATGTAAACATGAGATCTTTCCATTTATTTAGGTTTTCTTTAATATATGTCTATGTTTTGTAGTTTTTCTATGTGCAACTCCTACACTTCTTCTTTTGATAAATTTGTTCCTTTTATTCTCCTTGAAGCTATTGTCAATAACATTATTTTCTTAATTTCATTTTCAGATGGTTCATGGCTAGTGCATAGAAATATAACAGATTTTTATATTGAATGCATATACTGCATCCTTGCTGAACTCCTTTATCCATTCTAGCAGGTTTTTCATGTATTTCTTAAGATTTTCTATATGCGTGATCATGTCATCTCTAAATAGAGGAGTTTTAATTCTTCCTTTCTATTCTGGATATCTTTTATTTGATTTTCTTGACAATTTCCTTGGCTAGAACCCCCCAATACAATGTTAAGTAGAAGTGATGGGATCATACCTGCTCCTCTCTTTGCTGATATTAGGGGGAAAGCTTCTAGTATTTCACTATAAAGTATGATGTTAGAGGCCCTGACTTTTTATCTTGCATTGGGCTCTGAAAATTATGTAGCTAGAACTACCTTATAAAGAAGGACTCAGTTGAGTTGAGTATCATAGGACAAGTAGGAGTTCTCCAGTGGGTGAGGAGGAGGAAGGAGAACAGCATATGCAGATATCATGAATACATGCTCGAACTCAAAGTGACTCAGTGTGGCGGATGTGTGGAGGCCAAGTGAGGAGTGAAGGAAGCAGAGGTTAGAGAAGCAGATAGGGCTGGACCACTGCTGGATTGCTGACTTCTTACTAAGGAGTTTGGATTTTAATCTGTAATTTTTAGCCTAGTATACTATTATATTTTATATTCAACAGCAAAGTAGAATGAAGAAAAACGAGACTAAAAATTGAGGCAAGGAGAGCAATTCATGGGCTACTGCAATGTTTGATACAGTGAATCAAAACCTTGTCAGATTAACCTTGAAATAGCTGTATTCTTGCTCTTGAAGACTTTGCTTTCCTTGTATACTTTTTTAAATGAAAAATTTGTACAAATAAAAACATAGGTATTGAGCACCGTATTTCAAAGTTAGGCTAGCATTGATAAAGTTTACCATGTTTTGTTCATTGTGAAAAACATATTTTCATGTTTATGATACCCTGAAGAATTGAGATAAATGATCTTTTACACAGTAAAGAAAATGATGCTTAGAACATTTCATTAGTTATTTCAGTAACTGTATTCGTAATTCTAGAATCTTTTGCATTTGCATCATACTAATCCTTCTTACACTAGGCATTACATGCCACATTAGCAAAACCAAAAGCTATTCCTTCCCTATGCCGTCCGGTTCCTCCTTTCCTCCCTCCCTCTGTCCCTCCCTCCCTTCCTCTCTTTCTTCCTTCCTTCCTCTCTTTTTCCTCTCTACCCATTTTCCTTTCCTTTTTCTTTACATTTACTTAATTAATTAATTCTTCAAAAATTTTAGGACCTAAGAAACTGGACTAGATCTATAACACATTTTGTGCCTTTGGAGAGCTTACAGATTTATGAGTGGCTGAAGTAAACAAGGCTGCCACATCTCAAAACAGAGTATCATGCATCATTGTTACCCTAAGCACATCTAAATTTGTAGAATGGTCGTTTGCGACAGCCCCATCACTGTGGCCTTCACTGAGAGTTTACAGCCTCTGACATATACATGGTAGTGTTGAATAAATAATGTTTTGTTGTATTAGTTCAGGTTGTCATGGATTGGAGGGATACAGTTAGAATTCGTGACTAAGATTATGGAAACAGTAAGAAGAACCAAAGAATCAAACCAGCTTAATCCCAGGAGAGTCAGATGAACCAGAGCTACTCACTGCTTGATCACATATAGCTATAAATTCCTGGTCGATTCACAGATCTAGAAAGCGATGAGCCATTTGAGAGAAAACAGCCATTTGAGAGAGGTGTTTATATAAACACTAAATATATATAACACTAAATATATATAACATGGATTTATATAACACTAAATCCATGACATTAAACAAATGATTCTAACCTTTTCTTTTCTTGCCTTTATTGGATTTCAAAGTTCAGTACACATTCAAATTATTCAATTTTGATATCACTTTTATGATCAAATGTCCTACTTTTGAAATGGAAAGCTCAGCTGGCCATGTTCCCTGTTAAGTTTAAGAAGCTTTTATCATTTAAATAAATTAAACCTTCCAGCATGGATTCTGCAGAACATAATGAAGCACAGAGAAAAAAAAGCTTAAATGAAATAAACCTCTTTGCTGATAGAAACAGTACAGGTTATTGTGCATTCTACCAATAAATGTGTAGTGGAACCATAGCCTGATTTCTGGTTTTTAAATTTTGTCCTTAATTTTTGTAGTGTTCATTAGCAATCTGATTTGCCATTGGACAAAAGATGGACACAATGTGCATCAAGTAAAAAGGGTCTAGGTTTTTAATACTGAGAATAAAACCAAATATTAGGTTTTTAAAAGCTGATTTCTTTTAATACTACATTGATAAGGATATACATTTTTCACACCATTTAATTCATACAAGTTGAACTCTTATGAACTCAAATCCTTTAACACTTTCTATAATAATTTCTTCATGGTTTAAAAAAATGCTTGTTTTCTAGAGAAAAATGATCATTTGTATAATAATTGGGTAAAATTAAGCTATATAAATTACATATTGAATTAGCAGGAGACATTTTCCTTTTTGAGTTACAATTTGCCAGTTGCCCATGAAAGATTCAATTGGATTATGAAAAATCTTACTGTTTATAGATTCTTTCAATGGCCAAAGTGTAGGGTGCAATTTTAAAAATGTAAGTAAAAACACGCCGTTTTAAAGAGTTTAACTAAATAAAATTTATCAATATTTCCACTATGTTAAGTTGAACCATTTTACCATATGCATGTTAAAAATAAAGCTAAAGGTAAAAAGCCCTTCTTTTTAAAATTTTTATTTATTATTATTTTTGAGACCCAGGCTGACATGCAATGGCATGATCATAGCTTACTGGAACCTCAGATTCCTGAGCTCAGGTGATCCTCCTGCCTCAGCCTCCCAAGTAGCTAGGACCATAGGCATGCACCACCATGCGTATCTATTGTTTTTAAATTTTTTTGTAGAGATAGGGTCTCCCTGTGTTACCCAGGGTGGTCTCAAACTTCTGGGCTCAAGTGTGCTCCCACTTTGGCCTCCCAAAGGGCTGGGATTACAGGCATGAACCACCATGCCCAGCCAAAAAGCCCTTCTTAAAAGGAAACATTCAGCAGAATTAATTTGAGAATACTCATATTGGTAATGTATAATAATTACCATGGAAATGTAGTTTTCTTAGTAATAAATATTCAGTGTCACTCAAAATTGGAGCTTAGGTCATAAAGCTGTCTCTAAAACTGTAAGGATTTATAGAGAGGGCCTAATTGCATTTAGTGTGTTTGAAATACAGTGAGTTACTTATGTTAGGCATCCCTGATGTTTTATCTTCTTATTTGTTATATTTGTACATTCTTTTAAACTTAAAACAAACAAAAACCTATCATACTTTGCATACAAGAAAGATATGGATCAGCTGGTGGTAGCACCTTGTAAATTAGTGTTTAAAGCCCATAAGCATGATTAAATCACCTTTTCATTTTCATTTGTTTTTAATGAAGCTTTCCATTTCAAAATCGGTGCCTATATTCTCTTACCTTGCAGTAGGAAAGAAAATTTTGTTTTGTCGTAAGCTAGAAAATAAGCTTCTAATGGATATTATTGCATCCTTGCAATGAAATCAAAGCAGGTTCTGATTCAAGACCTTTCAATGACTGATTTGTGGGTCAAAGATTTGAACCTCAGTCTACCCAGTATGCATTTGCTCAGTAGTTGGGTAGGTTCTAGGAATGCCAGAAGGCAAATGATATAGCTCCTGCTTCCAAATGAGGAGTAGACATTAATGATCAATAATAATAATAATAATATACAGATAGCACTGATTCATTGTTTAGACAGTGGAACATAGTGAAGGAACTATAAAGTGCCCTGCTTATTTGTAACATTTTCCATTCATAGACGCACTGCGTCATACATTTGCTGAATGTATGAAAAGGTTATTGAACTAATGAATAACATTTATTTATTGAGGAATTCCAATGTGGCAGGCATGTTACAGACACTAGAGATATAGCAGTTAGCAAAGCAGACAGAAATCCCTATTCTCGTAAACAAATGATTTAGGTGTAAGTGGAATCAAGGTTGATGTCAGAGTCCAGGGAAAGTCACATTCTTTGACTCTCCCTGCTCCCTGCCTTCCATAAAGGTAGTGTATTTAATATATGTAGAAGAAAGTTAAAAACAAAACAAAACAAAAACACAAGGCATCCTTGAAGGGGACCGGAAGCTGCAAAATGGTAGCATGTGTTTAAGCCTACTGGCTCTGCTTTGGAGAGTAAGGAGGGTCTAGAGACTGCCTCCCACAAAGCTCTTTGAAGGTGCTAGTCAAGGCTACCGCTTTCCCAGCAAGTATACAGCTTCAATCGTGTTCAATTCACGGCTTTCAGGGATGGTTCTCCATGGCAAACGCTCTGTGAAGGATGACCTGCTGAGTGTGAAACTGCTGCACAACTTCCTACTTCACCCATTCATCTATCCGAATTTTCACGGAGTCCAGGAGAAAGTATAAAAGTTACCTTGAGGAGCAGGAGAGTGGAATGGTTAAGACTGTTTGGAATCTGACCCCTTGGATTTGTATCCTGGACACACAGTTGTGTGACCTAAGGGAAACCACTTAAACTCTTTATGCCTCAATTTGCTTCTCTGTGATATAAGAATAATATGACCTGTGTCCTACAGTAGAGAATAATAGGACCTAGCTCGTAAAATGTTCTCGTTCCATGACACTTAAATGAGAAAATACATGTGTGGAAGTGACCACTTTGCTATATACAGATATTTTATAATCATTTTACAATGCCATTTTTTTGTTCCATAGTCAAAAGTAAAATAAAATAAATGTAATCTAATCCTATAAGGTCAATTCAAACTAGTATTTTTTTTTTTAAAAAAAACTACCTCTTAAAAACCTGGATATAATAAGTAGTTGACCAAATCCAAGTGTTACTGTTTGCGGTTAGGCGTCAGTTCCAGTTGTATAGATTGGGTGATAAATCTCCTCATGACCGCCTCTTTCTAACCTTCCTCCTGCACCTGCTCTCCTCTCACTGGGCTGCAGATTGTCAGCAGGCCCTGCTGCTAAGGAGAAAGAGTGATCTACTTCGGGACCTAGGGCTTGTGTCTGAGAACTGGAGGGCCTGTAGCCACTCCTCAGAGTGTTGGCTTTTGAGCTGGTCATGTCCAACTGCTGGCTCTCTTTATGTGTGGCATAATTGATGGCCTGAAAGTCCCTGGTGGCAGATCACCTACAGGGTGCAATAACCTTTCCCACCTCACACAGTGCTTTTGCCTTGCCTGGCTTCTAGCAGACTGAATTCACAAATGACTACGTTCAGTGGCTTCCTGAGCTCTAGGGGATCCCAGCCAGTGCCCCTCTGAGCTATAAAGGAAGTGAAGGGCAAGGAGCAAAGAGGGGAACTTTGGCTCTCTAAAGAGCATGTTTTTCCGCCGTGCATTGCCGGCTCCTGAGATTGGATGTGTAGGTCCTGCTGTTCTGCAAACTTGATAATAATTCAGGACCAGTCTTGTTGGTCATAAGTACCCTCAAACCTCAAGGGAGCTATGTTTAAAATTACTTAATCTCCTATCTCCCGGGAGTAAAAAGAGGGAAAGGAACAATGTGCAATACTCAGAATTCTGTTATCTAATGTATCAGAGCTTGATTCTTTCTCTTTCCCAGTTACTTTTACATTTCTTGACAGCAAAATACAGCTCCAGCTCTATCTCATTTGTCCCCTAGTGTAGGTGAGAAATCAAGCCCTGTGCCAAGACCCCCTTTGCTCTATGTATTTTGGTATTTGGAGTCTTTGTTTCTAGCTAAATAGTAGCAATTCAAACACTTGTTTGTTCTTGGTTGGGGGTCGGTGGGAGGCAGCTGGTGGTCAAGGAAGCTGGGAAAGATTTATTTTATTGATATTTTACATGGGCATGTTACAGTCTTACATCACAAAACACCCTGAACTTGGTAAGCACACAATAATTGCAAGCTATTATTAGCCATTATATTGAAAAATCTAAACAAATAAGGCTCTTGCCTAAGGTGCCCACAAATTCTCAGATGTCAGTAATACCAAATCTTTCAGTATAGTCTCTGCATGGCAGGACAGGTAGACATTACAAAATAGGAATGTCCTTGTCTATTGTATACCAATGGGGTTTCCAAATTTAGCAAACAAAAATACGGGACTCCCAGGTAAAATTAAAATTCAAATAAACAATGAATATTTGTTAAAGGATACGTATGTCCAATTCAGATTTATAATGTCTGATGTTTTTAGTATGTCCCAAATATTGCACGGGGGACCTGCATTTTACCTGACCTTCCTGTGTGCCTAGCGCCTGTCACGCTCCACTGACTTTGAAATGGTTCCCTGTTCCCAAATGTGAAGGCTGCTCTCAGTTACCACATCGAGCCAACACTATGTCTATCCTAGGCTAAACAACCACCTTAAAAAAATAAAAAGGGTAAGTGGTGAGTGGGAAGGGGGATGTGGAAAATCATTCATATTAGGCCTCTCGTGTCCACCCATAGAATCAAAATGAGTACTTTTTCAAAAAGGGGCTGAAATAGGAAAATAGTATCTGTGTTCCTGTGTCTGGGTGTGTCTGGTTCTAAAGAATGTTCGTATCTTGAAGACTTAGTATAACTATGTTTACTTTAGGAAGCATAAGAAATGTGTCAACCCTTTGAAAGACTTCGAATTAAACTGCTGGAGCTTTGATGTCAGAATTTGAGATTATTATTACATATTTTAAAAAGACCCAATTTCATGTGCCACTAACAAGAAAAAGTATGTTGGCCTTTACAGACAGTTACTGAATTTATTTTAAAATACAAATTAGTACCACTCGATAAGCTGAGTTTAGTACATCAATCTCATTTTAGAAAATGTACTCTTACCTGGAAGGGGAATTCCTATCTTTCTGACTTTTCTGTTAACGGTGACCATCAATAGTATTGGTTTTTGGTGTAAAATCAATGATTATGTGTTACTCCAGGCAGCTGCTGAATATCCAAAAGATAGTAAATGGTTTCAGATAGGAGTATTTTATGAGAGTTCAAGGAGAGAGAACCAACGTATGTTGAGTGTCTGATATGGGTTAGAGAACACGTGCTTCACATGTGTTTCTACTCTAACCAACGACTTACAGAGGGTGATCAAGGTAAGTTATTTTCCTTGAGTGATAAAATTGTCTGATTCTGAAAGTGCCTTATCTAATATAACTCTTTTTTGATTTTCCTTACAGCCTTCACCTGCAGTTACTTCGCTTTTCAGGACTCTGAGCAAAAATCTCACACTTACTAACTTTACTTCCAACTCTGCTAATATATGTGGCAATTTCTTATATGGCCAACATTTTTTATTTCTTCTGATGGGGTTATCATAAGTTCTTCCCATTATTATCTTCAAAATACATTTTAAATAAAATGATGCTCATTTGTTTGTGGATATCTAACCCCTCACCTGCACTACGTATTTAATTTTATGTGTAAAATTTAAAGAATCTGGGAAATTAGAGTTCAACCTCCAACCCAGTGAACATGTCATACGGAAAACATACTTCTATTTTAACCTTTTAGTGGTAGAACGATCACGAGTTTTCGAGGCAGTTTATTCAATAGAGAGCAGTTTGCAATGAAGTCTGTGTACTGAGCTGATGTTACCTCCCAGAAACTTTTACTCACAAATTCTAGTTCTGCCTTCTGGGGTCATATAAATCAATTTAAATTCTCCCCTCACCCAACCCAGATGCCATTTGCTAAACTGTGTAACTTTTCAGTACATTTATAGCCTGGAATTCTTACTATCTGATACCCAAACAGAGGATAATATTAAAAATGGTTTTGAATCTTATTTCTACACAATAAGGAAAACCATACAAAAGTGGCAATTCATTACAGAGAAATTTAAGGTATAAATACGTATTTCCTTATATATGTATATACGTATATACATATACAAATATGTATGTATGTATATACATACATACATATACAAATATGTATGTATGTATATACATACATACATATACAAATATGTATGTATGTATATACATACATACATATACAAATATGTGTGTATGTATATACATACATACATATACAAATATGTGTGTATGTATATACGTATATACATATACAAATATGTGTGTATGTATATACGTATATACATATACAAATATGTGTGTATGTATATACGTATATACATATACAAATATGTGTGTATGTATGTATTTGTGTATTTCCTACTAAACGGTAATATAATGGGAACATAAACTAGAAGCAAAGTACCTCTCTATTCAGTTGTCTCTTGAGTAATTCTCCCTCTGATATGTAGGGGACTAGAACTAAGTAAATAAGCAGCCAACATTTCTATGTTGGGTTTAAGGCATATTGCATCCATAAATTTCATAAATGCAATTCCATAAATGGTATTTAAATTTTTCTCTTGAGAAATAATCTTATCAAATATTCAAGTGTTGTCTTTGTAACACAAAGCACATGCAGCATAGTATTACACAACTGTTAATCCATCTGCTTTTATAATCAGGCTGTGACTATCTCTCCCGTTCCACAGATCATCTTTCGTAAGATCAGTGATGTGAAGAAAGAGGAGGAGGAGCGCCTCCGGCAGAAGAATGAGGTGACCCTCAGCATTCCCGTGGACCACCCAGTCAGAAAGCTCTTCCAGAAGTTCAAGCAGCAGAAGGAGCTGCGGAATCAGGGCTCAACACAGGGTGACCCCGAGAGGAACCAACTCCAGGTAGAGAGCCGCTCCTTACAGAATGGAGCCTCCATCACCGGCACCAGCGTGGTGACTGTGTCACAGATTACTCCCATTCAGACGTCTCTGGCCTATGTGAAAACCAGTGAATCCCTTAAGCAGAACAACCGTGATGCCATGGAACTCAAGCCCAATGGCGGTGCTGACCAAAAATGTCTCAAAGTCAACAGCCCAATAAGAATGAAGAATGGAAATGGAAAAGGGTGGCTGCGACTCAAGAATAATATGGGAGCCCATGAGGAGAAAAAGGAAGACTGGAATAATGTCACTAAAGCTGAGTCAATGGGGCTATTGTCTGAGGACCCCAAGAGCAGTGATTCAGAGAACAGTGTGACCAAAAACCCACTAAGGAAAACAGATTCTTGTGACAGTGGAATTACAAAAAGTGACCTTCGTTTGGATAAGGCTGGGGAGGCCCGAAGTCCGCTAGAGCACAGTCCCATCCAGGCTGATGCCAAGCACCCCTTTTATCCCATCCCCGAGCAGGCCTTACAGACCACACTGCAGGAAGTCAAACACGAACTCAAAGAGGACATCCAGCTGCTCAGCTGCAGAATGACTGCCCTAGAAAAGCAGGTGGCAGAAATTTTAAAAATACTGTCAGAAAAAAGTGTACCCCAGGCCTCATCTCCCAAATCCCAAATGCCACTCCAAGTACCCCCCCAGATACCATGTCAGGATATTTTTAGTGTTTCAAGGCCTGAATCACCTGAATCTGACAAAGATGAAATCCACTTTTAATATATATACATATATATTTGTTAATATATTAAAACAGTATATACATATGTGTGTATATACAGTATATACATATATATATTTTCACTTGCTTTCAAGATGATGACCACACATGGATTTTGATATGTAAATATTGCATGTCCAGCTGGATTCTGGCCTGCCAAAGAAGATGATGATTAAAAACATAGATATTGCTTGTATATTATGCAGTTGACTGCATGCACACTTTACATTTATTTATAATCTCTATTCTATAATAAAAGAGTATGATTTTTGTTACCCAAGGCAATGTAATATTTGAAGAATCAGGGTCCAACCTGCCAATGTTGCCATGACAAATTTGATCTCAGGCTGAGTATGTATATCGAGCTATCATTTTCTCACTGTTGTGTTAAGTTAAAAGTATAGATTAATGCCAAGGAAGAGTTCAGTCTTTTAAACTATTAGTACCATGTTATGATCTCTTTCCATAGGATATTTTTCTGTAACTTAGTGTTAGGTTCTTTTCCCCTACAGGCAGTGTTTGCTCCATTTAAATGACCGTTTTGTTGCCTAAGTCAGATAACAGTGTGGGATATTGAAAACTTATTGCTATGGGTTTTGTGCATGAATTACATTTTTGATCAACTATACCTCTCGTTTTTTAACATTATACTTAGATAGTAATCATTAGCTCTTATGTAAGAAAATCCCTACTCCTTCCTTCTTGGAGAACAGCTGCCATCTTGTAAGCTGACATTATCAACACCATAAATACTAAACTATTAATATAGTGTATGTCATTATAGAAACACTGCACCACAGGGTATAAGGGCCTTTTGACAATTCATGTAAGAGATGCTGAATTTCCAAAGCTGATGAATGCTCTAAATTTATATTTCCAAAACATGTTCAAGAGTGACATTGAAAGGCTTCTTAGCAAAGAAACATACGAAAAAAAGCATTTAAGTAATCATATCAAAATGCTAACTATTATGGTATAAAATAAAAAAGAACAAAGAAACATACAAAAAAAGCATTTAAGTAATCATATCAAAATGCTAACTATTATGGTATAAAATAAAAAAGAACGTAAACAGATAGATAAATTTTTGTGGCATGTCTATAACTTAGAAAGAATGAAACACTGGTACGGATTGTTGACAATTGAATCCTAGTGTTTGTAGTGATAACACATGAAATGTGGTAAAACAAACAAACCAACCAACCAAGAAGTAGACATTAAGTTGCTCGACTCAGATAACTGCTTTTCTATCATTTTATTGTGATTACAGTTGTTTAAAGCTTTTTGCACACAGTTCTACTGCTGGACTTCTGCTGAGTTGATTCAATAAACTATTGTGGCTCAGGCAGATCCATTTATGAAAGAGGGATACTAAAGACTGAATTTTAGTCTTTTGAATTCAAATCCTCTTTGTAGAAAGTGCCTATTATCAAGTTTTTAAAAAAAGTCACAAAGAGTTGTCCTGTATATAACTAGTCCCTTAAATGATATGGATTGAGAATAAAATACACATTCACTGTAAGAACCCAGGAGAACTTATTTCTTTTGACTAAACTATATTTTAGGAAGTTGTTCAGGGACGCATACTTTTCAGTCAGTGCATGCACAGCATTTAATATGGGGAGCAGGGGAGTTAGTGTTTGCATGAAGTTGAAAATATGTGCGAGTAATTTATATATTACGGGACCATCTGTACATTATATGTTAACAATATGCAAAAGATGATGGCAAAATCGAAGGAGATATTTTGGTCTATTATGCCCATTTGTATGAGCTTTTCTATCTTCCAGTATTCCCAACCAAAGCCACTAGAACTGAAAGACACGTTATCACATTCAGACTTGAGAAGTGCAAAACAGTGATTTATAAAAACAGTTGCTATTTTAGAATTTCTGTTGAACTTCACATGCCCACAAGATGTGCCTCTTTAATCTAGGAGTCTCAAAACATATGTTATGAGCCATGGGCTCCATTTTCCTTTCTTTGTGCATATAACTTCCATTAACCATAATGGAAGTTTTCAGGGGAGCACGTCTCCATGTAATGCTACAATATCTACCTACCACAAACACAAGAAAATGAAATAATTATGGAGTAAGGAAGCAGCCTTGAAACTGGAATTTTGTTGCTTTCATGGTGAGGATGATATCTTTTTCTTGACCTCTGACATTTATTGAATTTCAGGGTATTTTTCTATTTGTTCAAGTCAAGTTTGGCTTAAGCTTTTAAAGGTGAATGTGTGGTTAAAATAAGAATCTGATTACAGAAGTTGTTAGTTTAACTTTAGCCAGTGCTTCAAAACTAACTATTGGTGTAAAGCTATAAAAGAATGACTGTGAACAACATGATGATTTGAAGTTCTAATTCATGCCTTTGCATATTAGTGGTGCAAATATTTACTGTGTTCTGACATTGACGTAGAGTTTCACCTAATCGACCTACACAATGTTATTGTTCATATATGTGAGAAACATAATGGTTTTGAATTACTCCAGATTGTCAGGAAGGAGGGAAAGTATCAATTGTTTATTTATGGTGCAGTTATCATAGTGTCTTTTCAGCCATCTCTGTTCTCTGTGTGCATGATATGAAGAGGTGCTGAATGCACCCTGCTGTTTTCAGCAGGAATGCGTGTTTTCAGCAAACATTGTATATAGAGTAGTCTTTTAGGTTCCCAGATTCCACAAATCTTAGCAGTTGAATTTACTCAGATTTGAATGAAGGGTGAATACTTGCTTTAATACATGCAATAATGATAGAATCATGTTCTATGTTGCCTCAACTAGCACATAGACAGTAGATGCTCTTTTGGGGACAGATAACTGCATGTTTTATTCCTACACTGTATAGATGCTCTTGGTGCATCCAGAATAAAAATTTTAATATTATATTTCTAAATAATATATTAATAGGAGTAAATGGATATGTATTAGAAATCCAAACATTTTCCAAAGCAATTTACGCACCTTCAATATTTTTCTGTGATGTTATTAATAGGTAAGATCAGATGCTGTATCCTCGACAGGTGGTTGTAACATAATAGCAAAAGTCAAATTAGAATGGAAATGTGAGTGATGTATCATAATGGCAGGTTTTATCAGTCTGTATCAGGATATTGTTGCACTAAATGTGATCTAGCAGATGGAAGAGATTATGATAAAAAGCAAATAGGCACACAAAAGCCTGATAACAATACCAAAGCTATATGAATGGTACTGAAAATGGTTCAGGCACAGTGGTTGAATTGAATGACATGGTTGAATACAGGCCCATGCTTCATTGTTAAAGTGGAAAATTTTTATGACACTAGTTGTATCTCGCATTAAGTGTAGGACTAAAAATGTCCTAAGTATTTTTTACAAACAACTTTATGCATATCAGAGAAAAAATGGAAAATCTGGGGTTTGAAATTGCTCTAGAAAAAATGTATACTTCTGTTGTACTCAACACTTTAATAGGAAAATTAGTTGTGACCGCTAACTAAAGTACCATTATCAAAATTAACCTTATTGGAGCCCAGATGAAAATCACATTTTCCCTTCTGTTTAAGGAGATTTTGTTCACCCCGTGATATCTGGTCCATTTGATATCTTATTTTAAATAACTAAAGTCATTTGGAATTTTTTTTTAATATTAGCCTTCAGAGCAGTGACTGTTTTGAAGTGTGCAGTGGCAGATATTTGTGAAATTATTCATCATATTTCTAATGAATTCCACTATCTTGTATAATTTTTATCTTTTAAGCAATTTTCTCTGAGTTTGTTTTCCAAAATTCCATGTAGGTAATGAGAACATTTATCTAGAATGTGCATATCATACATGGATAACTTTCAAATATGAATATTTTATAATCATGTGAATGTTGTGCTATAATTTTTTCTATTAGGCATAAAAGTATTTCTCTTCTCATCTTAATGGAAAGGGGGAAAAGACAAAAACAGTCTTTTGGAAAACACCTTAAGTCTTAGTATCTGAGCTTTGTCTCGGATTCTGAATTTAGCTTTACCACAAACTAGAAGTGTAATTATGGGCAAGTTAACCTTTTCTAGTATACCAAATGCTACCATTTCCCCGCCAATAAATAAGAAAACAAAGATAACAGCTGTTGCCTTCTTATATCAACATGCTGTTAGGTCAATGAAAAAATTATCTTTCTTGCAGGTGAAAATCACATTATGACAAGTGATCACTTTTCCATTCTTTCATAGAAGAGTATCCATGATGTACTCTCTATCAAAATATTCTTCTAGATTTTAGAAGAGATTTCAGGGATTGACGGTGATGTGATTTTTATCTAAATATTCTTTTAGGTTTTAGAAGAGATTTATCTGGTCAGAGGTTAACAGAGAGAGGCATAGTTTGCTAAATAATTATTAGTGGCAGGTAAGCATAAAACTTCATACTTATGTGGGAATTTAGAACTATGAATCAAATAAACCTGGAAAGAATGAAGCTCCTTTGACAGAAGAGAGAAAGAAGAGAAAGATAGGTAAATTTTATGATTTTTCTTATTTCTACTTAATCATACTGCTTGGCAGAAATTCTCAATTTTGTGAAAAAATTGGTAAGTGGCCAAGGTATAGAGTAGTTCACCAATGTATCTATGTAACAAAACTGAATGTGTACCCCTTAAATTTATACAAATAATAACTAGAGTAGTTCATCCTTCAACTTTTTATATTAAAATAATCATGACCTGTTCAAGATACATGATTCCACATAGGCAGACACTCTTATAACAAAATTCTTAACTATGTGCTATGTGTTATTAAGTTTTGGCCTGTATTCTGACTTGAGATTTTCTATCACTTCATTTTTAGGATAAGACCCATGTGTTTGCATTCTTTATGAGGGTCAGGGCCACTGAGGATTTGGACTGGGAACTAGGAAGATGATGAAGGCGAGGGTTGAGAAAAGACTGAGTAGAATCTATCTGCTTCTTTACTCTTAGGCTTAGAAGTTAAATAAGTTAACTAAGCTTATATTTACCAAGTGCTCACTATGATAAGCATTTTATTTAGGTTATCAAATTTAATTCTTGCAACAATCTCATGAAGGTATAGGTTAAGGAACTTGTCCAGGATAGCATACCTGTTACATGGTAAAGTTGAGTTTCTAACACAGGCAGTCAGACCGTAGGGAGAAAACTTTATTTTGTAGAATACTGACATTACAAGAACTATCTAGTTCAAGCATCTAGTCTAGGTTTTCCAGACACATACTTTTAACGATTTCTTAAAATAATTCTTAAAAATTGCACTCTATAGTGTGAATGTAAATGTTTGGTTTTTCTTGATAGGTCAGAGTCAATGACAGAGTTTGAAATCATACTGTCTTAAGCAAAAGGTGCCCTGTCCCAACTGTTACTTCTCCTAACAGTTGAAAGACATCAGCCAAAGTAAACTGTCAAATGTGGTATGTTTGACATATGGTCACTGGTATCAACATTTTCTTTTCCAGTTGAATTTTAACCTAAAGAGGTAATGCGTAATGGTTAAGGAAAGCAAGAGTCATTCAGGATTTTTTTCTATAATTTCTTTTTATTTTTAATAGTGGGATTTGGATGAGACTCCGAAATTTATTTTTAAAATTTATTTTTTGACTCATTGGGTTTTCAGTAGATTATTCAGATATTTTTATTGATTGCACTGATGTTGGCTTCTTGGCCAAACCACTATTAAATGCATTATCCAAATGAACTATTTCTGTTTAGAATGGCAACTTGTATCCTTATTTCCAAAATTAATGAGCTCATAGTATGTATATTTACTTCAGAGAGTTTCAATAATTTTCTCTAATGAAAAAATGTTGATTTTCTGAATGTGATTTATTTGTTCTACCCTTTGAGATTTCTAAAGCAAGTGTCTTGAAATAAGGAGAAAAAAACAAGATATTACAAGACTGCATGCTGGAATCTTCAGCCCAAACCATCTTGTTTTCACTTGGCTAATAACTGAGCCAGAGGTAATCATAGAAAGGAAGAATCCTACTTTTAAAATAATGACTGTGAAGGACCCCACTGACACTATCCAAAGCTTTTTATAATCAGCTCACTTCCATCCTGGCTTTTACATTACCACTGCATGATTGTTTAAATGAGGTCATGACTTGTACTACTTGTAAAGGCACTTGGTCAAAGAACAGTAAACCAAAAAGTGCAGCTTATGACCAGAGATATAACTGAGGAAAAAGGAGGGTGGAGAAGGGATAGCAGTTGCTTCCTTTTAATGAGTTTTCTGTATGTGGTGCCTTTTAAATAGCTTTTGTTTATTTGTTTTTAAGATGACACGTTGTCGTTAAGGTTTTAACAAAACCTTTGGAAGCAGTTTGAAAGCTTGTCAAATGCTGGGGCCTTCTTTAGAAATAAGTGTTCTCCCACCAACCAATGAGTTTAGAACCTCTGGTTCTGGCCTACAAACCCAATCCCCTAAGCACTTGGCTGGTTGGGCTGCATTTTGATGGGAGGAAACAAAAAGATCTGATCACTCTCTCATTCATGTGGAATCACTGACTGTTGAATGACCAAAGCAGTCAAAGCCAAAATATTCACCTTGACGCTTCAATAAACCAGATTGAGTATCCATAATAACTAATTTAAGTAATTTTATCCCCATTCTCTGCTAAATCATATTTCATAATATAAAATGTAACCACTTCCCTCTATCCAAAGCTTTTGGTCAGACTCTCCATTGAGTTAGAGAAATCGGACTTTGGCAAAAAGCAACATAAAGATTATTGTTGTTCCTAGAACCATTGTTGTCATGGACCCCTCATTTGCTCCTCAACTTTTTCAACCAAATTATAGCGGGAAAGATTCCTGATGAAGCCAAGACTGCAAACAGGAAGAATACCTAGCTAGTAAACTATGCAAAATCACAACAAAGATTCATTTTTAATTCCATGTTACAGTGTTTGATAGTCCTAAGTATTTAATATTGGTATATTATGTCACAGCCATGAACTGTCAACTTACACAAAATCCAAATGCACTTTTATTTAAAATCAAGATTAGCCTATTTCATTTTCAGAAAAAAACAGTGGTCAGAATTGCTTTTTTGACCTCTGCAGGGATGTTTTCACATTGCTATTCTTATGACCCTTTATCAGAGAGGGAATAAGTGTAGTGTTCACTTTCATCTCCTTAGGGTTGACTGCACCAGCATCTTCCATCAAGCAGTCACCTTCCACCTTAGAACCTGTTCACAGTTAATAAAGCAAGAGGGAATATGCATTTCATATTAGGAACAGATTTCTTAAGTGATTGTTATGAAAAGTGGAAACCAGTTTAGAACCATTTTTTTACCCTAAAACATCCATTGTAGTTTGTTGAAAGAGCAATGACTTTTAGAAGTGCTTGGTACTCAAACAACACAAAATGTGCAGATTCATGATATATTGAAAATTATAGAGTTCTTTTTAGTCTATGTTCTAGTGACTTTGTTTACACTAGTTGTAGCATTTTGTATACTACAATGTAAATTCTACTATAACACTAATGTTACTATGGGAATTAATTTTGCAACTTCTTAAATGTTTTTGTCACTGCAACCATATTGGTGAGATATTGGGGGTATTAAAAATGCCTCTGCCTTTAAGGGTTAATTCACCAGAAATAATTGATTCATGCATTGACAAAGGAAACAATGCAAAAATTTCATGTGGGATGTTTTTAATACCATTATGCTAAGCAGTACTTGTTGGCTCTTTTCAAAATCTGATTCATGCTAAGCAGATCCTTTTTTCTACTTAAACAAAGATACTGCAATGTATAATACAGAAATTTTGTATGTACTGTTGAACTATCACCTGATTGCTGACAGGATGTGTGAACATATTTTAACTTTGTGACTTTAGGGTCAATTATGAAATAATTGTGATCAAAATTCAATTGCTTCTGGGAAGTTTGTGGTGATTATCACTTTATTTAACGTTTGTTCTCAAGAAATGGTCATTTTGAAAAGTGAATTGGCAGGTGGAAGCTTTTAGCCCAAAATAATTCTGGGTTTCAGCACAATAAACTGTATTTCATCAGGGAGGACTAACTTTGCTTTTTTTCACACTTTATTTAAATGTGGATATTTTTTCATGATACAGAATAAAATGTGCATTTTATGGAATTAATTTGAATTGGGTCTTTGTTGGAAATTGCTATTTTGAATTTAGTTAAATAAGTGAAAAGCTCCCCAATATTAAAACACAAAGCAATAGGTTTAGAGGAAACAGTCTTTTGATATATTAGAATTCCAGTGTTATCTGAAACTTTCATAATACTTTTCCTCTGATAAATTGTATCATTATGGTATAAATGATAAAGTAGTATTATATCAGAAATAAAAAGTTTAAGCTCCAGGAGTAAATTTGTTTGAATTAGAATATTTCTCTGTACCATGAAAGATAGAGATAATGAGCATATCTGAATAGGAATTTGGAGAAATCCTTATTTTAAAATGGGATTTGAAAATATTTCTCTATCAATATTTCTAAAATTCTATTAATATCATAACATTATTAATTTATTCCAAGCAGTGAAATTTAGAGGCTTAAAGGGCAGAATGTACATGGAATAAAAGTATACTTTTCTCATTTTTTGAAAAAAATTATAAATGGCTTTGCCAAATTCCTATTGAAAAACAAGAGCTAAATATGTAACATAGGCTGTCTGCAACACGAGAACTGCAGATTTTTCTTCTAACTAAAAAACAAGTTTGAGGAACACTTTTTTGGCACATCACTGAAAAATTATTCATACCTATGGCTACGTAAAATTACATTTTGATTACAGAACAACCAAATAAAGCTTCGTCTTTGCTATGGCTATATTAGAATATAAGTAGAGGATTCTAGAGTTAGCTTTCAATTATATAGGAATCAAGGATATGATGATCACAGATAACAAAATGAATTGTCAAAATGAAGTGAAACTTTCTACACAAATGAACAGTAATTAATGCTTTCTCCACTTTTGTTGATTTTCCTCCTCTTTTTTTTCTTCTTTCCTTACTCACACATGCACATGCACACATAGTCAACAATAAATTGCAATCTTTCCTTCTAAGTTCCATGGTAATAACTCAATTAAGAAAGATACCAATTTTTGGCTGGGCGAGGTGGCCCAGCCCATAATCCCAGCACTTTGGAAGGCCGAGGCGGGTGGATCACCTAAGGTCAGGAGTTTGAGACCAGCCTGGCCAACATGGTGAAACCCTCTCGCTACTAAAAATACAAAAATTAGTTGGGGGTGGTGGTGTGTGCCTGTAATCCCAGCTACTAGGGAGGCTGAGGCAGGAGAATCGCTTGAACCCAGGAGTTAGAAGGTGCAGTTAGCCAAGATCACGCCATTGCACTCTAGCCTGGGCAACAGAGAAAACTCCATCTCAAAAAAAAAAAAAAAATTTCAAAACATGATAATACATATTGTAGATGTGTGAGGAAATACTCAAGTGCCAAATACCATTACAAGCAGAATGAGAAGTTTTTGTCCCATAGGATGTTTTCTTCAGGGAATGTGATGAAAAATAGAACATGCTTTAACCTTCCAACTTTCAAACTTGTGGTTAGCTCCTTCTATTCCCACCCAGTTAGGAGGCTTTTGCATCCTGTAAGATTGTTGAAAACACCAAGTTTTCCTATATCAAGTTGGATACATTCTGTTTAATCTAGGAAAATCAGCGTAACATGCTTTTAATTTGATTAAATAAAGATGTGCCCAAGGCGAGTGATGCAGAGCTGACCTTATATAGCCAGAAGGGGCATTGGGGAGGAATTAGCACCATGCCTACTTTGAGAAATGAAGAAACCAAGAATTGGAAAGGGTGGGCAATTCTCCAAAGTTGTATGTACAGTGACAACTTTGGAAATTAAAGTTGGGAGTTGGGAGGAGTTGGGATTAAAATTCAGTTGTCTTGACTCCAAGTCCAATGTTTCTTACACTATATCACATGCCATCTGGTTTTTCACAGTGCAAAACACACACACACACAAACACACACACACTCTTTAGCTAATGCTACTGAAAGTGTTGTTAGTCTCCTCTCTGAATATTGCAGAAAGGATAGCTACGTGTTCAACTATGTCATTTATGTAAAGGTGTGTGTCCTTTATTCCAGTTTTCTTAAAAAAACAACTGATATAAAAGGTGTACTCTCTCCATTTGATATTGAAGATTGTAATTTCACATTCTACACTCATGATACTCTCTGTCCACCTGGTTTTAGAATCAGAACTAGACAGGTTATTTGTTGTATCTGGCTAAGGATACACAGTTGGGTCAGAGTTCAAGAAGACTGAATAAAGACTGGTGGGATGCTGACCACCCCAGATCTCTCTGTGTGGAGCAGAAACTGGAACTTCTGGGTTCCTGCTTCCTGTGGGTGCATATGGGCGCATAAAACACAGCTTTCCATCTCATCTGATTCTACTGTCCTCTGGCACCCAAGCTTAGCTTAAGTCTTGAAGTGTGCGTGCGCACGCTCGCCTGTGTGTGTGTGTGTGTGTGTGTGTGGGTGTGGGTGTGTGTGTTTGGGGATGACATCTTCCTCAGTTCTTAAAATTCTCTAGGACTATTCCCATGAAAAGAAAAAATATGTATCTGTGTTCACAGTTTATAAATAACAGTGTTCGATACCACCAGTGGCTGATGGAGAAGTGCTAGCAACTTGTCACCTGTAGTCATTCAACCCCATCAACAAACATTCCTCCCATGTATGATACTGCTCTAGGCACTCCACACTGACCAAATTCAGCTGCAAGGGTGGACCTTAAGAGTTTTCTTTCACAACTGTGACTATCCTGTTCAAAGACAAACAGCAAGATTCTGTTGAAATTCTTCATGTTAATGACCTTTGAACTATGGAATCCACTCACTGGCAGGAGTGTCAGGAAGAATAATACCTGCTTTTAGAGACAGGAGAGAATTTGAGCTCTCTCATGCTTTCTTTAAATTTCCATATTCTCCGTTCTTAACACGCTTCCCCTAAATTTTTACAACTCAGGTAAGGAGAGCAGGGAGCAGATTTTCAGAGGTCTGGCACTTTCACTGCGGCATGCATACACAGTTATTTCCTTCCCTGTAGTTTTCCATTCTGCTATAAGCAGGGAGAGGAGAAGGAACACTCTGCAGGCAACCTTAAGCTGATGGCTCTGTGGCTCCCTGCCTGCCCGAGGAGAAAAGGAAGGATGAAAGCAAGATTTCCAACAATTGCCATTGAACGCCCTGAAAGGAAGAGGCTGAGTGGAAGGAGGGCAGGGAGGGGTTTTGCCTTTCAGGACAACAGCAGCAAATACATTTCTGTGCTAGTGCAGTTACCAGGAGACTCTCTTCTCTTCCTTTCCTCTGCTAGTGTTAATCCTTGTATAGCCTATAGTAGGTTGGGACCAGATTAAATGAGATAATAGCAGTGAAAATGCTTTGAAAAATATAATGGGCTATACAAAGCTTGAGGTTCTCTCTATTTGCCATTGATTTTCCCAGTAGTCAAGGGTGGATTCCAGAACTTATTGAGAAAGAGCCGTAAATATTAATAACATATATTCACACACAGCTCTTAGTGAAGTTCCAAGATTTTCTCAATTATACATAGAGAAAATTGGACAAGTTCAAAGTTTGTCAAGACACAACAGCTGGAGTCCTTTTACCTTCCCGTCAACTATAAGGGCAAACACAAACACTGTAATAGCCTCTCTACTTCCACACTTCAGGAAGTATGTAAAGAACCTGTTAACATACAGGCTATATGAAAATATAGTCCCAGTTTTACTAATCTGAAATTCTCTAAAATAGCAGTACTATTTGTCATTTTCACTTTCACACTTAGTTGTCAATATCATGTAAGATCTCTGTTACACATAGTAGGTATTTGATGCTGTTTCAGAGTTCTTCCTGACTTAAGATTCAGTGCTGTAAGATCAATTCCTAAAGTTCATACTAAAGATGTAGAGGGGCCACTAGGTGTTTAGCTAATTTAGGACTTTGACCCATTTAGATACAGTGAGAGCATACATAATGCTGGAGTTGACAAATTAAAATGTTTTTACCTAACATGACACAGGAACCATGTTTAACACCAATACCTTCATTCAACTTCCCTCCCTTCTATGCTCTGGCAAGATGTCTGTACCTTTTACAGGGCTGCATCTTGTGTGTTTTTGTTGTTATTTTATTGAATTGACTTTGATATAAAACCAAGATTCTTATAATTTTGTGTGTTATATACGGATGTTTGGATAAGTAGAAATATCTATTATTTTTCAGTCTCAGACACCTTCACATATAATGCTTCTAACAACCTCATTAGAGAAATAAGCCCACAGGCTCTGGGTGATAAACAACCCCTTGTAACCTCACATAGCTAGAAAGTATCAGAAAATGTTTTCAAACTCAGGTCTCTGACTTTCAGATATTATTTGCCTCAAAGTGACTCTCAGACCTGCATTAGGCACTTGGTTTTACATCAGGACCTACAGAAATAAAAGTTAAAATTATTTTTTGGAGGATTTGTAATCTGATTACAGAATTCCAGGGTTTAGCCTTGTGCTAAAGTTCCTAAAATAGGAAAAATGCTAGGGTTCCCCTTCATGTATGTTCTATTTACAGATATGGAGTATTACAATTCATGGCATCCACTTAGTTTCTCCTCTGCATGATGACCTATGTGGAAAAGTCCCACAGGAGCATTGATATCTGTGCAGGACACTATGGTCATGTATACATGAGCTACTTAAAGAAAAGGGCTGTGGCCAGGCGCGGTGGCTCACGCCTGTGATCCCAGCACTTTGGGAGGCTGAGGTGGGCGGATCACCTGAGGTCAGGAGTTTGAGACCAGCCTGGGCAACATGGCGAAACCCCATCTCTACTAAAAATACAAAAATTAGCCAGGCGTGGTGGTGGGTCCCTGTAATCCCGGCTACTCAGGAGGCTGAGGCAGGAGAATCCCTTGAACCCGGGAGGCGGAGGTTGCAGTGAGCCGAGATTGCGCCATTGCACTCCAGCCTGGGCAACAAGAACGAAACTCTGTCTCAAAAAAAAAAAAAAAAAAAAAAAAAAAAGGAAAAGGGCTGTGTTCCGTCTTCTTTAATAGCTGCCTACAGTGCTTAGATGTGTGCACTATACCCAGTATAGCTACTACTATTAAAAGTCTTGAAAGAATGCTTAGAGTAGTTCAAGTCTATTTCTTTAAGACTCTCTCCTGTTTTGAAAAGCTTCAGTACAGCTAAGTCATGCAGGAGGATATATCTATCACTTGGTCACTTGGTATTCTCTTTGCATTCAAAATGAGTGAGACATCATAAAACACTTCCAACTCCCTGACAATGTGTATTATGTGGCCTAAAACGCCATGTGATGCCTTGATATCTTTGTGCGTCACCAGGCCCCAAAGACCTAACCATAAGTTCCCCTGTTCTTGCTAGATGTGTCCCCTTGACCCCCAGTGAAAAAGGCTTCCACCTGGCTAGTTTCCCTATTAGTCAGACCAGCTGCACTCCACCAGTCTGCAACCTAACAGGCTTTCACTTTCTTGCCATCCAACAAATTTCTTCAAACAATCCAATCACATCCTCCTGTGGGAACCAGGGGTCATCTCACCCCCTTGTTACTACAAAGCATGTGTCACCATGGCCCCTGATTGTTCTGAGTCCAACCCCAGTGTGGCCCTACATGGTATGGGATGTTCTTCTCCTCTGGGCTGTGAGTATATGTGACCAAACAAATTGCTATTTCATCTGCCCAGGGTTTGGTGTTTGGCCATCTTGTATTACTTAGGGTGGGGGATTCCTCCCTCACCAATGGGGTGAACAGGAGGCCGCTAGAACAGAATGATAATTCACTTTATTCAGGAGAATTTTAGTGTCCATCAACTAATACTGCTCAACAAAAATTAGCACATTATGGCTGTTCTCACTTTGATGGTTTAATTAAGTGAGGATCTCTGTATATCATAAGGCTTTGTAGTCAAACATGGTGATAACTCTGTATATAAATTTTGGATTTTGTCTTTTGCTATGATTTCATAATAAAGGTGACTAGTTTAGCTTAGACCTGCATCAGCCAGGTAGTAAAAATGAATCTCTTTTTAAATCCAGCTTGAATGCTTAGATCAAGTTTGTTTTCCTCTTTCACCATTCTTAATGGTAGAGTTTGTTGATGCAATAAAAGTGAAATAATGATACTTTGCTTTTTGCAAGTGTCTTCACTTTTCAAGATACTTTGCATTTTCAAGGTATCAATAGATTTACAGTTATCTGGACAGTTCAACAGTGAAGGAAATGATACTGTTTCCAAGTTTCTATACAATCTTTTCACTACTCCAAAGAGCTTGAAATGATCGTGTAGATCAGTAGTTCTCAACTGGGGCCAATGTTGCTCTTAGGGGATAATTGGCAATTTGTGGGAGTGTTTTGGGTTGTTTAATTAGGGCAACAGTGCTTCTGGCATCTAGTTGATAGGGACAAGTGATGCTGTTAAACATCCTACAATGAATAGAATAACCTTCATAATGAAGGTATTATCCAGTCCCAAATGCCCAAAGTGCTGAGGTTGAGATTCCCTGATTTAGACCATATGGCATGCTGCTTGCTCTTTTCAAATTACACAAACCATTATGTGAATGATTTGACCCACAAATCAGCCACAGTCAGAAGTTGGCTTATTCAGAAAGTAACTCCTGAGAACATTGCTAGAAATAGTGCAAAGCACCACAGTAGAGGCTGGGGGTTAGGGCATGGCAGATCCATGCTCATCCTTTCAATCTGTATATAATCTCTACACCCACAGTCCCTTTGTGCCTGTCCGAGTAGAGCAGAACCATATTCTGCCATGACAAAGCAAAAATTCCCAGTCCAATGCTGTAACTTTCAGTTCAGAATAGACTTTACAGAATATTTGTGTCTTTTTCATTTGATATTTAAGTTTTGATATTTAAGTATTCATACACAGATACTAGCTTCTTTCATGTGAAAGTTGTAACTTAAAAAATGGATTAGTTTTTATTTTGGAAGAAGAATCTGCTCAACAATCAAATAACTCTTTTAAGTGTCTGTCAAGTTATAAATGAGCCTACTTTTGATAGTATCCAGTTTACTATAGCTTAAATTGTAGGGGATCTAATAAATGTTGGTAAAAATGTCTTCTTTGGGCTCATTAGTATCATTTTTAAATGGAGGCTCCGTGGCTTCATTGAGCTGAATTCCTGCCCTGCCTTGCCCTCTTTCCTTTCTTATGTGTACACAGCTCTGACTCACTCATTACACAACTTTGGAAAGAGAGTATGTGCTTAGAGGCAGAGATATGGGCTTGCCTGTGCACGTCAGTGCAAAAACTCATTCAGAATCCTGCTTAGGTTTATGTTTCCATTACCACTGTTATTGCAGATCTGACTGAATGTGATGGCTCCTACATAATTACACACACATACACCTCATTCATGTAAATGAAATAAGCTTATGAGGCAAGTAATCATCTTAACTTGATAGCCACCACTCTTATTTCTTTGAGAATTAGGAAATATTTCTAGACTCTAGGAATCTTGCTTCCCTTAGTCCTGACAGTGAGCCACACTTTGTTTACAAATGAATTATGTCTGGTATTGGTACATTGACACCAGTGAGATCTATTGGAGAAGCTTTCATTGTGAAACTTTATTGCTTCTTAATTAATAACTTTATTATCGTTTAACTAGCATACATTTATTCACTATAAATATATAATACTATGGGTTTAGTAAATTCATATAGGTGTGCAACCATTACCATGATCCAGTTCTAGAATGTTTCTGTTACCCCAAACTGGTCCCTCATGCCCATTGTCAGTCCTCGCTACCCTCCCAAGCCTCAGGCAATCCTCTCGTGCTTTCTCTTTCCTTAGATTTGCCTTTAACAGAACTTTCACTTAAATAGAATCATACAATACACAGGCTTTGGTGCCGAACTTCTTTCACTTAAACCATATTTTGGAAGTAAATCCATGTTGTTGAATGTGTCAGTAGTTCATTTTTATTGCTGAGTATTTCAATACACAGTTATACCCCACTTTGCCTAGTTACCAGTTGATAGACATTTAGATTATTTCTAATTTTTTTTTTTTTTTTTGCTTTATAAATAATCCCTTGTGTAGCTATGTGTTTTCATTTGCCATGGGCAGATATGTAGGAGTAAAATTACTGGGACCTTTGGTAGATGTGTGTTTAAGTTTTAAAGAAAATACCAAACTATTTTCTCAAGTGACTGTACTATTTCACATTCCTTCTAACAACACATACGATGGTTCCAGTTTCTCCGCATCCTTGCTAACACGTCGTATTATCAGCCTTTCTGATTAGTTACATTTTAGTGGGTCTACAGTGGTATCTCCTGTGGTTTAAATGTGTATTTTCCTGATGATTAATGATCTTAAGCATCTTTATTTGTGCCCTTTCTATATCTTCTTTGGTGAAAGGTGTATTTCAATATATTGTATTGAGACAATGTTTAAATCTCTCACTTTCTTTTTGCCTCTCGTTACCACTATTTTTCAGTCCCAATAGGTTGACAATTAATTGATTTCTGAGCTATAAGTCTAGGCACTTCTCAGATATTTTAGTGAATTATTGGGAAGGGGGATCAGAGGCACTAGCACTTTTGGGAGGTATTGCTTTAAATTACAAAGCTTGCTTTACTGCTTAATATGTCTGACTATTTCAAGGAACCCATTTACACTATTTCTTAATAGGTGCTGCAAAGCAGTCTGGTGCCAAAGATTTTAATCTCAAAAGATTTTATTTATCTCAGTGAGAGATTTGAGATTTTATTAATCTGAAAGCTGATTTTGAAAATAATTCAGGAGGAATTTTGCATTCCTATTCTGAACTAAACTTATAGTTGTCTAGTATTCATTCATTCATGCAGGTAATAAATGATAGATTAAACTATAAAAAACTTTAAAAGTAAAGCACCTTAAAAATTATAGTTGCACATCTAGGCAAGATCTATTCCTTGCAATTCAAGCAACTCAATATCTTGGGCTGGTTTACTTTTCAAGCTCTCAGTCAGATCTTTTATTTCATGGAAAAGTTATTTAGTCAAGGTTCTATCCGCTAGTTTCTCCAGCAGGCTTTGCTTTTCTTTGGTGCATTGTTTTTTAAGTTAAACTAAAATAAAAAGATTTTTCTGGCTCTTTAAAGCAGATGATATGGCTATACAATAATATTCTGTTTTAAAAAATCATAGTTTGTTTCACAAGCTCAAGAATTATAATAACGTGGAATTTAAAAGTCTTTGTTGCTTTGTGTTGTAAACTCATTCTGGAAAAGTTGAGGAAAGTATACTATTATTTTTCTTTTGACTTGTTGGCTAAGGGTCATTTTTCCAGAATGACTTGATGTGAAAGAGCATGAACTATTCCAAGCAAAGCAGAATTGTTCACAGTTGGAGAGATTCAATATCTCTCCAAACCAAGTCTTTTGGCTTACATTTCCCTGCAACACCTCAAGCCACGGTGAAGCTTTGAAAGATGCCCATTGAAAACTGTTTCACGATTCTAGGACCTCAGACTATACTGCTTCTAAATACACTGGTTCTGTGCCTGTAAATTGCAGATTGGGCTCCCACTAATTTACAAAATTAAATCCCATTCTCACTCTACTGATCCCGTAAGCCGATTCTGTGAAGGCGGAGGCCACATTTCCTGGATACCCTTGTTTCCCCAGGATCTAACAAAGAGCCACATGTGTAGAATGTAATCAGTCATTGTTGACTAAGCAAATGTTGAATGTTATCTTAACATTGTTAAATGTCAACATCATAAAATGGTGAATGAATATCTTAATACCTCACTGTCTGACTCCCAGAGAGACTACCTTCTACTCAGTATTTTCAGGTTTCTTCAGATTTGTTCCTTTTGGTTCAAAGGTTAAAATGAAGAGATCACTACTGTATATTCTGGTATGATGCTAATAACATTTTAGAATATGTGGAATTACCAGTATACAGCTATATCATTTTAGTTTTCCTGTAATTTTTCAAATGTAAGTTATTTTACAGACATGCATTAGATTCATACTACATAAAACTACTATGCCTTAAAAGGGAGTGTTACAGAGGTATATGGGAGAGAGTTCGTGCCTTCAGAGGAGCTTAGAATACAAGGTAGGATGCTGAGAGGTATACACATAATATAAAGGACTAGGTACAAGTGGAAGGAATGTGGTAAGGATGCAGAGAAAATAATGATGCAGAGAAAATAATGGAAAGAATCATCCTCAGATTTCCAGATGGGAGCATGGGTGTTGTGGTCTACCTGCATTTGTATTCCCTCCTGTTGCTAGCAGGACTGTAAAATGCTCCATTCACTCTAGAAAACAGTTTGTTTCTTAAAAGACTAAATATACACTTACCGTAAGACTCAGGAATTTGTGCTCCTGAATATCTATCCAAAATGAAATTAATGTTCTCAGAAAAAGAAGCTGTACACAATTGACCATAGAAGCCTTATTTGTAATAGCCTAAAACTAGAAACAACCAAAATGCCCCTCAATGATGAAACAAACTATGGTATGCCCATATTTTGGAACATTATGCAACAATAAAAAAGAATAAGCTATTAATATACACAACCACTTGGGTGGATCTTAATGTGAGCTGGGAGCAGGCGAGCAGGTGGACAGAAAGCACAACTCCTGGGTCTCAATGATGTGACTAATAGTGAAGAGTGTGCCTTGCCTTAGTTCAAGGTTGAAGGATGTTACAGTGATGTATACAATTTTCCAGATCTAACCTATTAATTTTTCTGAACATGGGTATAATAAGGTACTGTATTACCTATGCTTTTTCAGAGTCTATTATTAGCTGGTTTATGAGTTAAAGTTTATAGAAACTGTATTATTTTACTGGATATAAATTAGATTGAAAAATGTGGCCTACAGAAATACACGTGTACCATTTTATTTTCTAGCTTTTGTGAGTGTTGTGCTATTCCAGAAGTTCACAAGTATTGCAGATGACAACTCCCCCCACCCACTTTTATTGTCTGTTAGTGAATAAAATTTGCCAAGATTTAGTATTACCGTTCTGAAATAGAGCTGCAAAGGTGTTTTTAACATATTTTTCACTCAAACCCACATGTAAATTCTTAACAATCTAGCACCAATTTTTTAAGTTACCCTTTTTGATTGAAATAGTTATCAATTAACAGGCAGTTATAAGGTAAAACAGGGAGGTCCAATGTATCCTTCACCCAGTTTCCCCCAATAGTTACATTTTACATTTTATCTAGTTATAGTACAATATCAAAACCAGGACTTTGATATTGGCCCAATATGCATTTATAGTACTGAGTCATTCTATCACAGGGGTTGATTTGTGTAACCACCATTGTAATCAAAATACAGAACTATTCCTTCACCACAAAGAGCTCTTTTATGCTAATACCTTCTAGTGTACCCAAATCCCAGCCCTTTCCCACCATCCCCAACCCCTGATAACTACAGGTTTATTTTCCACACCTATAATTTTGTCATCTCAAGGTTTTATATAAACCAAAACATGCAGTACGGGAACTTATGAGATTGGCATTTTTCATTCAGCATAATGCCCTTAAGATCCACCCAAGTGGTTGTGCATATTAATAGCTTATTACTTTTTATTGTTGCATAATGTTCCACAATATAGGCATACCATAGTTTGTGTCACCATTCAGGGGCATTTTGGTTGTTTCTAGTTTTAGGCTATTACAAATAAGGCTTCTATGGACAATTGTGTACAGCTTTTTTTGTGGGAACATTAGTTTCATTTTGGATAAATATTCAGGAGCACAAATTTCTGAGTCTTACGGTAAGTGTATATTTAGTCTTTTAAGAAACAAACTGTTTTCTATAGTGACTGGAGCATTTTACAGTCCTGCTAGCAACATGAGAGATCCAGCTTCCCCATTCCCTGCTAGTATTTGGTATTGTTGCTATTGTTTACTTGAGCTGTACTGTAGATGTATAATGATATTTCTTGGTGGCCTTAATTTGCATTTCTCTATTGGCTAGTGATATTGATTGTGTTTTCTTGCACTCATTTTCCATCAGTGTATCATTTTCAGAAAAATATCTCTTCATGTATTTGTCATTTTCCAATTGAATATATATATATTTACTGTTGAGCTTTGAGAATGAGTTATGTATTCTAAATATGAATCCTTTGTTGAATGTATGGTTTGCAATAGTTTCTCTCAATCTATAGTTTGTCTTTTCATTCTTTTGACAGTCTTCCATACAGCAAAGGTATTTAATTGTGATTAAGTCCAATTTACAGATTTAAAAAAATATCTAGTGCTTTTGGAACCATGTCTAAGAACTTTTCATGAAGTTCCAGGTCCTGAAGGTTTTCTTCTAGGTTAACTCCTAAACGTTTTATGTTTTTTATGTTTTATACTTAAATCTACGACCCCTGTTGAATCAGTTTTTGTAAAAGGTATGAGATTTTGATTGAGGTTTACTTTTTTTGCCCAAAGATGTCCAATTATTATTCCAGAACCATTTGTGAAAAAGTTCATCCTTTTTCCATCGAATTGTCTTTGCATTTTTATAAAACATCAGCTAGCCTTCTTCACCTGTCCCATTTCTTTATACATTTATCATGCTACCAATACCACATGATCTCCATTACTAGAGATGTATAAATGTATAATAAGACAGGATGGGGTAGAGTAATTTCTCCTCATTTATTCTTGTTTTTCTTTTCTTCTTCTTTATTTTCTTTCTTTATTTTTTTTTTCCTGAGACAGGGTCTTGTTCTGTCAGTCAGGCTGAAGTGAAGTGGCCTGATCTTGGCTCACTGAAACCTCTGCCTCCTGGGTTCAAACGATTCTTGTGCCTCAGCCTCCCCGGTAGTTGGGATTACAGGTGTGCACCATCACACCCAGCTAATTTTTTGTATTTTTAGTACAGACAGGATTTCGCCATGTTGTCCGGGATCGTCTTGAATTCCTGAGCTCAGGCAGTCCACCCGCCTCGGCCTCCCAAAGTGCAAGGATTACAGGCATGAGCCACTGTGCCCAGCCTGTTTAGCAATTCTAGTTCCTTTGCTTTCCCATAAAAATTTAGAATAATCTTGTCTATAGCTATTTTACAAGCTCATTGAGATTTTGATAGAAATTGTATTAAACCTGTGTATTAATTTGGGGGAAAATCGACCTCTTTACTATATTAAGTTCCAAGTCATGAATATAGTATATCCCGTCATTTATTCAGAGATATATGTATCGTTAGTCAGACTTTTGTGGTTTTCAAAATACAAATCCTATACACATTTAGTTGAATTTACACCTAAGTAGTTTTCTCTTTTTTTGAGTGATTGCAAATAGTGTTGTATTTTTAATTGGGTTTCTACCTGTTTATTGCTATTGTATAGAAATATAATTGAGTTTTGTATGTTTATCTTGCATCCTCTGGCCTTGCCAAATTTACTCCTTAGTTCTAGGAGTGTTTTCAAACCATTCTTGAGATTTCCTATGTAAACAATCATGTCATCTGCAAACAGGGACAGTTTTATCTCTCCCATTCTGATTTATATGACTTTTCTTCCTTTTCTTGCCTTATTACGCTGACTAAAACTGTTGGAGATGAAGAAAGATTCTGGGTGGTTATGGCCATCTTCATGAAACAAAGAAGAGTTTAACTTGGCAAGAGCAAAATGTACAGTTAGATATTAAATTATTGTACAAAAACGCTTGCTACAAGGCAAAGAAGGGACTTGTAAGATGGTTTATCATTACCATGAGAAGAACCCCAAGTCCCAGAGTAAGTGTTAAGCTCTTATATAAGAAGAGATTAAGAAAGTAATGAGAAACATTGAATAGGAAAACTACAAAGTTTTGCATAATTTCCTTTATTATTAATTTTTATTTTTATTGCAATAGTTTTGGGGCTACAGGTGGTTTTTGGTTACATGGATAAATTCTTTAGTGGTGATTTCTGAGATTTTAGTTCACCTGTCACTTGAGCAGTGTATACTGTACCCAGTATATAGTCTTTTATCCCTCACTTCCCTCTCAGTCTTCCCTGATAAGTCCCCAGAGTCCATTATATCATTCTTATGCCTTTGCATCTTCATAGCTTAGCTCCCACTTATAAGTGAGAAAATATGACATTTGGTTTACTATTCCTGCAAAAGACATTATTTTGATCTTTTTTTAATAGCTGAGTAGTAGTCCATGGTGTATATACACCATATTTTCTTTATTCACTTGTCGGTTGATGGGCATTTAGGCTGTTTCCATATTTTTGCAGTTGTGAAGTGTGTTGCTATATGTGCATATGTCTTTTTCATATAATGATTTATTTTCCTTTGGGTAGATACCCAGTAGTGGGATCACTGGATTGAAGGCAGTCCCACTTGCAGTTCTTTTGATAACCTCCATACTGTTTTCCCATAATTTATTTTTCTTAATTTTTCCCCAAACTGGAAGGTATCACCTATATTTTACATTTTGAAATTTATTAGAATTTTGTTCTCATTCTAGAGTCTAGAATCTAAAATCCAAAAAATGTCAAGTAGCAAAAACTTTCTTTTTTGAGACTAAAGTTTTTTTTTTGTGTTTGTGATTGTGTGTGCAAAAACAAGTATGCTTTGTTATTTAAAATTATTATTTTTACCTTTTCACTTTTTACCTTCTCATCTTTGTTAAGTAATATTAATAAATCTTTACTTTCTTACAAATTCTCCTTGCCCAGAGCTTCAAAACTTTCCTTTGTGGAGAAATCTATGAGAGGATGTTTGAAGGAGATTCTTCAGATCAAATAAAGGATAAGTGGTCAAGGAAAATATTTCATAACTTATAAATGTTGACAACTTTTAGTAACCTTCCTTTCTACTTATTATAAATAACAGTTGGTAAAAGGAAGCTGAAAATAACTGCTAATCTTAGCATATTTATTAAAGAGTTTTGCCAGATGGAAATTTTGTTAGATGTTAAAAAAATGTAAGCAAACAATGGACAAGCTGAAAAATGGGGCTGCAGTGGGTAGCTGAAGCATCTTTCAGTTAAATCATGTCATGAATACTTCCCTCACATACAGTCTTGTATCATTTCTTATGAGATTTTGTTGTCATGACAACAAGTTTTACAAGAGCATCTTCAGCTTCCATAGTTAGAATTACACAAAAAGAGTTTGATACAATGAACACAGGTGAGCTTCGGTTATTACATTTGGACAAAAGCCCCTTGCTTTATCACAGTTATATCCATGAAAAAATTAAAAATGTGACACTTCTTTGCAACAGAAAGCCTTTTTCTATAAAGTTTTCCTTTTTTTTCTGAGAAAAAAAGGTAAAAGGTCCAAATATTTCTCAGCTTAAATACTATTAGATTAAAAGGTAATTTGTAATGAATAAGCCATGACAGCCCCTAATACATGAAAGGACTTTGAAATTATGTTGTTTCTTGTAGAGATGAATTTTGATGAAGTACTAGTAAATCAAATATAGTGGAAAATACAGGCTGAACATGAAAATACTGTTAAGAACATGATGGTAATCTGTATTGGACATATTTTTATTATCTTACCTGAAAGTCTCATTATCATAACAACAAAACTCTTTGGCTGTCCTGTTTCTCGTTGCAAATAGCTTCATGACAAATGAAAACTCTTTTGTGTTAATTTTCAATGGCATACAACTACGGTACTATTTTATAGCTATGCATTTAGAGATAATTATCTTCAAAATAAGCAACACATGCCTGTAATCCCAGCACTTTGGGAGGCTGAGACCGGCTGAGGTCAGGAGCTCAAGACCGGCCAACATGGCAAAACCCCATCTCTATTAAAAATACAAAAATTAGCCAGTCGTGGTGGTGCACGCCCATAGTCGCAGCTACTAAGTAGGAAGTTCCTTACATTTGTCGAAAAGGTTTTAAATTGCTTAGTGATCCTTTATATTTTAATCTGATTAACCTACTCTAAAAGTTCTAAGTTTAAAGCCGTGCGCGGACACACATATACACATTTCAGTAATCCTACTCATTTCAGAAATGTTCTATCAGAATTATAGATTATTGTAAAAGTCATGTTCTTTTATTTTTAAGTTATTATCATGATGGCAATTAACCACTAAAAACAGTGTCTAAGTAGATAACCCACCAGACTCCATTTTTATAATTCTTATTATTTACTTACAAATAGTTCAAGGCTGAATTACAGAGTTATAAATTTGGAATTATTCTAAAGGACAAGGAAAGAGAAGTGTGCTGGCCTTTTCTTTGCAGGTATGACTAATGGTAATTATCATCTCTGTGTGAGGCTGTGGCTCAGAAGATTGATACCAAGTGGCCAGCCTCACCACACTGCACCCACATGACATCGATTTTTGATTTGTGGCTAAAACCATCGTCCACTATAATGGTTGCACTGGATAAATTGCATACACACTTTTGTGGTTGGGAGTTACTTAGACCTCTTATTCAGAATCTGTATTTTCAACATTATGTTGAAGCAGGCAGGTTGCAGCCAAAACAGTCTGTTGCTAAATATTTCTCACTCACATCTTAATGAGCAACTAGGCCATTAGAAAGTCTGAAGACACAGGATTTATTGATAGCACAACTGTTTAGCATCAACATTCTTACAGCTGTATTCAATGCTGAAAGTAAAGCCATACTCCATCTTCTGTCTCTTCAGATGGCTACCTGCTCAGCCTTGTGACCAGATCCGAGCCCAGGGAAAAACAAAAAACAACAACAACAAAAAAACTCTTATGTAATCAAAGTATGACGCTGGTTCTCCCAGAAGCTCCTCCTCTTCATATTCCCTTTTTCCTTCTATTCTCTAGCCAAAGGTTTAGTGTTATAACTTTGTTTAATATAGTTGCAGCCTCATCCTCCATTTTTAGCTGATGTAAGTTATTTGAAATGTGATAGTACCCATCACCTATGGCCTAGTTAAAACTTGCTCTCCCTGTGTTTGTGGTGGTTCGTGGTATAGCTTGCTTATTTCTCATCTCACTGATCCCAAACTTGACACATTACAGCTGCTGGCCACAATAAACCCAGTGGCCAACACCTGAGTCCTATAATTAAGTTTCCCTGCTTGTCACACAGGTGTTTTCTCTAAACTAGCCAATCCACACCCCCCACTGGAAACCCTAAAGAATAATACCCATGGAGCTTAATAAATAAGGCCCACAGGTCCTACCTCTTTCTCTTGTTTCCACACTCACTGCTTGAGCTTTCTGCTGCCTGCAGGCTTCCTGTCAGCACCACTCATTGCTCTGAGATCTGTAAGTAGCACGTTTCTTCTGTTTCATGATTTTCATTTTGTCGTGTCATTGTGTCTTACCTGATTGACACAGCTGAATCTAACTTTTCTCTGGTCAAGGCTTTCCTAGAGAGAGGCGAGCTTTACTTATGTCCACTCTTTTTTTTTTGAGACGGAGTCTCCTGTCGCCCAGGCTGGAGTGCAATGGCGTGATCTCAGCCCACTGCAACCCCCGACTCGCAGGTTCAAGCAATTCTCCTGTCTCAGCCTGTGGTGTAACTGGGACTACAGGCGCACGCCACTATGCCTGGCTAGTTTTTATACTTTTAGTGGAGATGAGATTTCACTATGTTGGTCAGGCTGGTCTCAAACTCCTGACCTCAAGTGATCTGCCTGCCTCGGCCTCCCAAAGTGCTGAGATTACAGGTGCCAGCCACCGTGCCTGGCCTACTTAGGTCCACTCTTAATACAGAGGCCTCAAGACCAACTTAGAAAGAAACCATAACGAAACTCATGACACTTAATTTCCTTGTATAAATTTATGTCAATATACAGAGGTATATGCCTTGATAAGAGAACATTTTTCATATTCTTCTGAAAACCAAACAAAGCAAAAACTGTGTTTATTTTGAGTGGGATATAGTTTTCCACAGCTATGTTTGTTGCTGTGTCTTGATAACATATGAGTTGTTATATTTCTTTTCAAGTTGAAAGATCTGAGTTAAATTTGCCAAATCTCTATGTGTCAGTATGTAGACATCTAAGTATCTTCTGGCCCCTCTCCCAGCTGTTTTAGTCTGTGAATTTCTAGGCAGTTTCTTTATTGCTACACTTTTCATATTGTACCTAATGTGCTTCAAAGTAGTCATTTTAAAATATGTGACTCCTGCTGTTCCTCTTTCTTCATTTTCACTTAAAACCCCTCTACATTGGGTCATCAAAGTATGTAGAAATACTTCTTTTCCAGGACTTTGTTGATTTCTATACAGCACTTTACAATGGAGAACTTCCTTCTATTTCCTGGCATTTTCGTCGTTCTTTCCTCCTTAGTTGAACTTCTACAGTATTACGATGACCCCCTGGTATCTAGGACAAATCTTGGCTTTTGGTGATAAGAGATTTGGGAAGCTCTGTGAGACAGGTAGAGGTCCCCTGAGAGTCTTCCCTGCCCTTGTATTCTGGTTTTTGCTCCCACACAAGGACCAACCTTTTTCAACTCTCTAATTCCTTCACCTAAGTTCTGGGCTTGGTCTACTGTCTGTTTCTTCCTTGCTCTTGGCATTCTCCTTCCAACATATACTCCTGCCCTCACACTCCAGGCTACTGCTATCTGCTCAACGATTACCCAGTGCCCTGGTTCTAGAGTGCTTTGTGTCCGTGTGCATGGAGGACATACTCGTTCTCCCTGATGCCAAGGCTGAGATTCCTTGCTTTACTTAGTCAGTTGCCACATTCTGTAGATTTATTCTTTACAGAATCAAAGTCAAAGCTGTCTTTAATTTGACCTGATGGCTGTTACCATTTCAGGCTCCCATTTTCTCGTCTATGATGTATTACAATACAACTGGTGTTAGCAGCGCTGACATTCTCCCACCCCACTTGGACTGAGTCTATTCTTCTGTGAAAACTTCCATGATCCTCAATGAAAGAAGTAATCACTTCTCTTGTATTATCTACGTACTTAGTGCTTCTGAGAGGAAGACTCACACTGTCTCAAATAACACTGGTGTTTAGACCTGGTGCTATTCTAAGCACTTTGTAAATATCAGCTCATTTAATTTTTACAACTCTATTTTCCTAGTTCTGCAGATGAGGAAACTTGGGCATAGAGATGTTTAGAAACTTGTCCGAGGTGGCCTAGCTAAAACAAGGGCAGAGTCATAATTTAACCCAACTGATCTAACCAGCATTTGCATGCAAGCTCTCTAATTACTATTACCATCTCTCCAAGGGTATTCAAGAATATTCAACAAGTTGTAAAGTGGTAATAATCTGGGTTTACTTTAATTTTTTTTCTATTTTCCATTTTGAATGCTAAATGTTATTTGGACAGTTTTTTGTTTTGCTTCAGTAGAGTTGAAGAATCCTTGACTATTAGTGATATTAGTGATTTTTGTATCCAATCTATGCTAGTATTAAAATCTATTAGTTCAACATATACTACCTTGAAATAAGAGTTTTCAAGGAGAACATAAAGTTAATATCAGAGGCAGGTGTGAAATACCAGAGGGCCTCAAAAGTAAGCACGACTTTTTTTTTTTTTGGTAAGAATTAAGAAAGCAGGTAGAAGCTATCTGAGGCCAAAGATGAGGAGAAGCAGCAGGAGAAAGGAGAGGAGAAACAAAATGAAGGATTACTACAGCTTGCTGAGAGGAAAGTAATGATGGTAAACTACAGACTCTGCATGTGTCCTTTTGACATGTGATTGCCACTATTAATTGGACACTAGAATTGCATATGTAATTTAGTAGGACACATCTCCTATTGAGTTGGCTTAATGTCAAGACATGGGAAGAAATACAAAATATACACATGGAAAAACTTTCTAATAAAAAGTAGTTCAGTTTTGCTTTCGTAATATTCATTCATGTGATGATTGAATGTGACATGGTTGAAACCTGAACCGAGTTTCAGTTATTTATCCAAATTTGGTGTAAAGGCCAATTAATATGTGAAACTCTTTTTCATTGTCACAAAAAGAAACATTCTAAAAATAGCAATGATTTTAAAATGTGCTATACTCTGGGGGGGAGAGTGTTGTTTTCCTTGCTGTGTTAATATCTGTAAATATGATCTCCTATGGCATATAAACCAGCAGGATTATGCTATTTCACCTTCGATTTACTTCTTTACCTCCTATTGATTTGTTTGATTAGTTAAAAGTGAGGGTTAAGGATGATGTGTGTTACAAAGATTAGGTCAGTAATCAGGACTTGAAACACCTCCTGAATTTTGGATGAGACATGAGAAGTCATTTTCAAGAAGCCCTTTACCATCTCTCTGCTTCTTGTACTCATTTAGAAAAGCATAGATTCTAGCAGAGTGGATGAAAGAAGGGGACAAAATCAGTAAAAGTTTTGTTCTACTCAACTATGGCCATACTGAGCTTCATATTTTCCAAAGGTATCACATACCTCTGTACAAAAATATACTAAAACAATTTTAAATGAAATGCTTCTGTGTTATCCTGGTAGCCATGCCTGTCCATGAGACCATCAACAGTGGCTATATTTACAGATTACATATCATTAAGTAGAGCAAAACAAAAACTCCTGAATTATTTGCTGTATTTAGGTATCCTTTTTGTAGCAGGCATGCCTGGCATTTTTATATCCCCATTCAAGGCTGATATACATAATTAAAACTCACTTGTAACTGCAGGATTGTTTAGATTTTAGACCGAAGAAAGTTTGAATTTGTCATTGATGTTAGGAATTACCAATTAGTAGTGTTAATAAACGTAAAAGCACTTTTGGTTGGTTTTATTGTTTTTCAATTCTGTAGAGTCAAAGCTCCTTTTTTCCCTTATTGCTGTACCAGGACAGACTTCTCCCATCAGGGGCCTTGATACCACCCTGCTTGTAAAAGATTCTCAGTACCTCAAGTGAGCATCTTCTGTGCCCTTCTGTGTAACTACAAGTATTTTGGGTCAAATGAGTAGGTTCTGGTGCGCAGCAGCCAGTGGTCCTTCCTCCCTCCACCTCTGTATCTCCTTCAAATGTCAATATAAATAAATGATCTTCATGGGCTCAGAACTTCTCCCATAAACATTTCTTTCTGAAACTATCTGAGGAAACTAGAGTTCTGTCTGACCCAATAGCCAGCCTGAAGATAATCCTGGTCATGGTGTGATTTATCTCCAGGTTTCCTCTGGAAATCGGCTTAGCTCAATTCTGTATTATACACCCAGTTTCAGAACTGAGAAATCTAGAAATTTCTCTCTGCCCATAGCTCAACTAAAGGAGAGGCTTGCCTGGTCCAGATTGACTGCATTAAAATTATGCATAAATGAAAGTCTAATAATCTAATACTCATTTTGAAGCTGTTACTTCCAGTGAAGGGGAACAGAAAACGCAATAAGTAAAGAAAGGAATATCCATGACCATCACGTTAATAGCTTTCTTGCTGGTTAGGACACAGCAAATAAAAGTAAGTGTAAGAATTTAACAAGACCGAGGATATTAAAATGAATCATTACCAAGAAGGGACCTAAGCCAGATACTGCTGAAGTAGATTCCTTTTGTGAACTTTATCACATCTTTGCAATGAGAGTTTTTATTTGCTGAGTCTTGAAATTGTTATTTTTAAGCAAGGGATCCAATAAGCCAAAAAGCCAGAAAGCTGCCATTCCTGCATATTTTTCAAACATTTCTTTGCTGGCTATAAATATCGGGTAACTGCATGAGAGTCCTCTTGTATTTCTTTCAGAAGACATATTTAAAAGTGTGAATGTGGGGGTGGTGGTGGTGGCAGGATATACATCTGTGGGCTCATTACTTTTGAAACTCCATTGTGTGAATTCCAGGAGTATTAGAACATCAAAGCCAAGTTCAATCAATATAATTGTTTATAGACATGCTTGTGGCAAGAAACTGGAAAAGCACAACTTAATGTGGAATAACGAATCTTCATATCAGAAGAGAAAAATAATACTTCATAACGTCTATGGACTTACTTTACACCAGTGTAAGTAGTTTAGGACAAAGCAATAGTTCTTTAAACACAGGAACTTCAGTTAATCACTAAGAAAAGTTGAATCTCTGTACTCAGTTCCAGTAAATATAATCAACGTGAAAATGTGGTCAACATTGCCTCTTTATGTATATGGAGCATATATAATATCTGTTAGATATGTCATATGAACAAATATTACATAAATGGATCATAAGCGTAAAACTGGTAAATCACTTAATCATTGAGTTTCATGCCTTATGTATAATGTATATGTCTATTCATATAAAGTTTATTTTTCAAGCTTCACAGCTTGTCACCCCTTCTGGTTCCCTATCTTTTACCAGCTGCAGTAATCACTTGACCTCAGTGTACAACCCTGATGGGACCAACTCTGACCTCCGGAAAGAGAGAAAGAATCTCCAGACAAATACTTTGTGGTCCAACATAAAGTCACCCTGATTTGCCACTAACCTGGCTTTGAGCTTGAGTCCTTTTGACTGACTGGATAGTCATTTTACTCTTTGTGCCTAAATGTCAAGATCAGAGATGGGCTTAGGTTAGGCTCTAATGAGAATTACCCTTGACTCACCCAAAAGGCCCATGTCTCAACCTTTCCCAAACCTTTCTCTTGTATGTTTCTCCTACTTCTTCAATCCCTGCAATCTAGTTCTCAACTATGAGTTAGCTTTTTTCCCACCACTTTGTTCTGTCCTTTGAACTATAAGGCATCCAAATTTACCTTCCACAAAAGTAGCTGCTCACAAAATACTTGATCTCCTGGCTTCCAAAATTCTCGACATTCTGTCCTGGTTACCCTCTGGACTTGGTGTCTCCTTTTTTTTTTTTTTTTTTTTTTTTTAAATTTATTAGCTTATTGCCCCAATCTTAAACACATGTTGTGAGGATTTTTCTGTCTTTAATGTTGTAAGGGTTTACTGAGACTCTTTAGTACCTAAAGACTGAGAACTTCTGTTTACTCCCTGAATTTAGTCTTACCACTTGCTTCTTAGCTCTGTGACTGTTTAATCAACTTATTTCCTTCTAGCTCTATTATAGCCTGGCCCTTAGCTCTAAGTTCTTTACCCTGAGGTCTTCACTTTCCTAATATCAATGTTTAATGTACTTTGACTGGGGAGACTTCATCAAGCTATGTGACACGGGGGAAATACTAGGTTGGTGCAGAAGTAATTGCTGTTTTTGCCATTATTTTAAATGGCAAAACCCACAATTATATCTGTACCAACCTAATAACATAAAGCTTGAATTCGGTGCCACAGAGACTCTTGTGACTGTCGGCATTTTTGTGCATTTTTTCCTTCCAATTCAATTAAAACTGAAGCTTTTGTGAGGGGGATTGTGCAATTTATAGCAATGTGCCTATCACAGAGCCTGGCACACCTCCTGTGTCACTCAGAATTTGGTCAGAGATGTAAACCATCAGGCATGTGATAGAATATGGGATTTATTAGAGGACCTGGGCATGGTACAATTCTGAGGGTTGGTTAAGCATTTCATGTATGGTGTTGCTTTTGCATCCGGTGCTAGGCCTGAGGTGAGCAGGGATTTGGGAAGGAAAAATAGGTGTGAACGGAGAGAGAACAAGGACAAATTAGAATCCATAAGGATAAACTGGAAACTGAGTTGGTTTCACAACTTTCAAGCCGCGAGTTTCAATGAGGCTGATGACTTTTGGGAGAAGCTGACACCGTCTTTCAGGGTCCTAAAAAATGCACCTGGCCCAGGATTAGGAAAGCCGACGGAAGAGATAAGACAGAAGCCAACAAGGTGAGCCCGCATATCCACAACACACATGAACTTAACTTCTGACACTACGCTTTCCTGCCAAGATAAACAAGAATCCTGATTCGCTTCTGGAGTCCACTCTTTTCACAAATTTCTCTTGCAGTCAGCTCTAGCCAAGACCCATAGAGAGAAAACAATTCTGAGAAAATTGAAGCTTAGCTACATTGACAATACAGAGACACCATATGCCATTCTTTCTTTCTACCTCTGGTTCAAGTCTATAGCAAAAGGAGTGTTAAAAGAAATACATAAATTCTCTAAGTCTGGTTTAAATGACCTAACTGAATTGGCAATCTCTGATTCAATCAACATGATCAGTTTATTCCATTTGTCAGGAAATTGAACATCTGATCAAGTCTTTTAGTCTTTGTTCTCGACGCTGGACCAAGTTATTTCTCTTTGCACAGTTATTGTGTGTATAGGATTTAACAGGACCTCTGAGGCTGTGGCTATAGCAATTTTATACTTCTTTCAGGCATGGTGGGAGGGATAATTGGTTTATGACACATGTGGCCCTTTTAAGCTTCTTGGGTGGAGGTGAGGGGCATCATGCCACCCACATTCATAAAGCTGTTCATTTAATTATTTTACTCATCCAGGCCCACTGCTGATAATCCTGATATGAACACCATACACTGCTCTTCTGAGGGCAAGGTTATCTTAGTTTTAGAAAGATTTCCAGATCTTTTTAAGCCTGTTAGAGCTCTGAAGGTCTGGAAGAAATGATGCATTTTTCACCATATTAAATAATACATTCAAGTGTAAGTGGCTTTCAAGATGAGGAACTAAAGAAAAGGCCACAAGAGGAAGCTGCTCTTGCTGTGTCTCCAAGGTGACTGGCACATAGCAATAGGCCTGCCCTGACAAAGCTGGGAACAGTGGCCTGGGTGAAAAGGGATTGTGTAATCAGTACAGCTCCCTTCAAAGCTGTCGCTCACAGACTGGATCTGACTAAATTCCTCAAAATAGCCACTTCAGGTTTTTGGGAAATAACAATTTGTTTTTGTGACAGAAAAGAAAATAGCCCACTGCCTGTATCAACTTCCAAATTTAAAAATCAAAGATGATATGTTAATTTTCTGAAAATGAGTCTCTTAAGAACTTAGATTTGTCACATTTGCAAGTGTGTACAGGGAGACAAATCTGAAATCTGAGAAGCACGTCCTTGACCAACCTTAGGCTAGGAGCAGCAGAAGGATAGGATTCTTAAATCCAGTGTCAGCCACTTAACTGACTGATATCTTTTTCTCTGAAAAATGTTAGTATTTCTTAATATTTGGAATATCTGTGGAATTTATGTCAGCCAATATTCTGTTTAACTCAGAATATTAAATCTGAGTTATAAGCACCACAGAGAAGTGATTCCAAGTGCTAATTTCATTCCTAATTTCTAAATTAACAGTTTCTAAATCTTCCAGCAACAAGTCTATAATGTGTCAACAAGTCTATAAGTCTATAACGTGTCATCTAGTCATTGATAGAGATAAAAAGGATTTTGTCTTTAGGCTGTCATGAGAATAGGTTTTACCTTTAATCAATGATTAGATGATACATTATAGACTTGTTTTTACGGTCAGGCCCCCACATGTGTTGTGCATGTGTTGTACATCCATGGATTCAACTGCAGATCAAAAATATTTGGGGAGACAAGGAATGATTGTGTTTGTCCTGAATGTGTAGACTCTTCCCTAAACAATACAATATTACAACCATGTATGCAGCATTTACATTGTGTTAGATATTATAAGTAGTCTGGAGATGATTTAAAGTATACAAGAGGAAGTCTGCAGGTTATATGCAAATACTACTTTTTTATATATAAGAGACTTGGGCATCTCTGAATTTAGATATTCTGGGGGGTCCTGGAACCAATCCCCTGCAGGTACCAAGGGATAGCTCAGTTAACATTAAATGATGGTTAAACACAATCTGATTAAAACCTCTAGTATTATGTGAAGGGCAATGTAAGGACCCTGAAGTATGGCAGTGGGGTCAGAGAAGGGACGGAATTGATCTCTTAACTTTGACAGGAGCAGTAGGGGCAGTGGGAGTCAGGAGGGATAGAGAAAAAAGCCAATTTGGAGATTTCTAGCTTGGGCCATTGGGTAGATGAAAATGCAGGAAAAGGAGCAGGTGGCAGATAAGAGATCAGTTTGCAGCTAATATCTGGAACTAATGGCCACATCACTGGTACCTCTGTGGAAATTCATGCTGGTTTTCCCATCAGTATCCATTCTCCTGAGCACCAAAAAAACACACTCACTTCTCCCCATCTGCATTTAGTGAAAGGGTATAGCAGCTGCTTTCCAAGTCCCTACAGTTGGAAAGTCCCGTGATGCTGTCAGCATTTCAGTGTGGTTGGTTGGTACTGGTTCAACTCATGGGTGGATTTCCCTGTTGGTAATAATACTGTGTTAGCTGTTTTCAGCGCTGGTGATATGTCTGCTACTTGGCGTATGAAGCAAAATTGCTGAAATAGAGCACCTGAGAAAGCATCTTAAAATCGTGTCCTTTTAAAATGTTAACTAATAAACTCTAGTTTGATGTTTTACCAGAGCCTGTGGGATTATGGGTAATAAAAACTAAAAATGTGAGGTTGATGTGCTGGAAGCAATAATAAAATTTGCTTTTTATGCACTTTTAGAAAATGCATAATGTTCTAGGTCAGGCAGCACAGTAGCTGTCATAATGTGTTGGCATCTTGTCACTCTTACTTTATCCTCTGCATAGGATTGTGTTTGTTCAGACTGAATTGCATTAAGCTGTTCCTTATTAGAGTAAAACATACTGAGTTCCATAAATACTGAATTAAAATACTGAATTAAATTCACTTGGGTATTTTAATTGTAGTTTTTAATCCAGCCTCTTGCTTTTTATGCTCAATCTTAATAAACTCAGAATTAACTGACAATTGAGATGTTCTTTACATTCTTATGTAATCAGAGAATGGGGTTTCATGAATATTAACTTGTTGTGTGGGTGTGTTATAACGTACATTTAAATTTTTTTCTTGTCTACAAAGTATAACTTTTAATAGAGTGGTCCTGCCCTGGTGTAATTACTTTTGTATTTTTCAGAATACCTACCCACATATAGTATGCATTGGAATATCAATCATAGATGTTATACTCTGCCCAAAGAAAAAGGGAGTGTTAATGAAAATACGGCTCTCTAAAACATGAATTTGGAAAATTTAAATGGAGCTACATCTTTAAAAACATCTGAACATGCATTTCTTAAAACCTTAAATCAGCTCCCCAGGTTTTGCCAAAGTTACTTTATTATAAATAAAAATTTGATTTCTTTAATGTCTTTACATAGGTACAATGAGCATTCCTTTGCTTCACCTCTGGATAGTCACGGAGTCATTTAATTCTCGCTTCAACTGTTTTCTCTTACCCACCCATTCCTTTCACCACCACCACACTAGTTAGGTCTTTATCACATCATCCCTGGGAATTCTGACAAGTCTTTTTAGTAGGACTTCCTACTATTAGTCTATCCATTCTTCATTATACCAGAATAATCTTCTTTAAAATGGATTTCTTATTCTTTTCAGAAGTGATCAATGGGTTCCTGTTTCTCACTTTATGGATGGGATATGAAATTGAATCCTGTAGGATCCAAGGATTTTCATAACGTAGACCTATATCAATTCAGTATTTATATCAGTCATCCATTAGTCTTAAACTAGTATTTTTATTGTTCAACAAATACCTTTTTCTTTCCCTATTGTGTATTAGTCAGGGTTCTCTAGAAGGACAGAATAGGATATGTGTGTGTATATATATGTATATGTATTTGGAAGTTTATTAAGTATTATACAATCTCAAGGCCCCACAATAGGCTATCTGCGAGCTGAGGAGCAAGGAGAGCAAGTCCAAGTCACAAAACTGAAGAACATGGAGTCCAGTGTTCATGGGGAGGAATCATCTGGCACATGAGGAAGATGTAGGCTGGGAGTCCAGGCCAGTCTCTCCTTTTCAGGTTTTTCTGCCTGCTTTATATTAGCTGGCAGCTATGAGATCGTGCCCACCAGGTTAAGGGTGGATCTGCCTTCCCCAGCCCACTGACTCAAATGTTAATCTCTTTTGGCAACACCCTCGCAGACACACCCAGGATTAATACTTTGTATCCTTCAATCCAATCAAGTTGACACTCAGTATTAACCATCACACTATTGCTTCCCCTTCCCAAATGCCCTCCCAACTCCTCTGTCTATCCAAACTACATCCCCCCACTTCAATGTCCTGCTTCTAGGCTCATCCCCTCTTTGATATCCCCCTTGAATGTCCACTGATTTAATTATCTCTACCACACTGTTTAGTAGCTAATAAGATGCTATTTGAATATGTAGTACTCTGAGGCTAAAATAAGCTTTCACTTTTTAAAAACATTTAATTGTGGGAAACATCTCAACAAACACAAAAGTAGATAGTTTAGTATAATGAGCATCCATATATCCATCAGCCAGCTTCAATAATTATTAACTCACAACGAATCTTGCTTGGTCTGTGCCTCACCTATTTTACCTCCCATAATATTTTGGAGCAAATCTCAGGTATCATGTCATTTTATTTGTATATATAATATTAAATAAGCTTTTTGACAGTACTGTGTACCTGTTCTTAATTGCCCTAGGCACCTGAATCCATCCTGCAATAGTCAGGAGGCACCTACCTAGTCCAAACATCTCCATATTCATGACCATATCCATTACTACATGTATATTGTTCATACCTATACAGTTTACATCTGTATGCATGTATCTGTATCTATCTGCATCCATAATTATATCTCATCTCTATAGGTTTATGTCTATATACCAAGAGGTTTATAACCAAAAGATGTGTTAACAAGCTAGACCGCTATTATGGAATGAGAAGACATATTCTACTATACATCCAGCACAAGCATGATTCGATATTACTAATGACATGCTTTCTACTGACTTGTCACTGATTACCTGTTACCCTTGGAGTGATTGCTCTACATGTCTCACTGGAGCCCACGTTAAAATGAACTCTGAGGTCTCTGGCCAGCCACTTCTTTTTCATCTGTTTGTTTTCTGCAAACGTACTGTCTTTTTCTAATTGGCCAGTAAGAGATGCTTCTTTGGGCTAGATGAGTAACATCCTGATTATACTAAAGCTGGCAACAGTTCTAGCAATTTTCTGAAGGCAGAATACAGATACTATGACACCACCATGAATGTTTCAGCTCAAGATTCCTGGGAACTCACTGATAGGCAGACTTTCTTTAGGGGAAAATTTTGAATGGTGTTATGTCACCAACTCCTCTGGTAGCAAACATGCTTTATACTACAACATTTGTGAGTACCAACCATGTTTAAAAGTATATTAGATGCTGGGTAGTTTAAGTCTTACGAAAGGTATTGTCCCTGTGATAGATGGCCTTATAGACACGGAAAAGAATGTGTTTAATATGGTATTGACCATGCCACTTTTCTTCCATTGCTCTCCACCCTTCCATTCTGTTACCGCTGTCCACAGATTCCTCCAATATGACCATTCATCCTGTTTCCACTGCAGTTCTTTAAATGTTGATGTGCTTCAGGGTTACTTTGTCCTCTTCTCTTTTTATTGTGTTTATTCTCCCAGAGATATCTCATGTCCTCTACCCTGGTGATTAACAGTGATACTTCTAATTAAAATAGCTCCTGCATTCCAAGTTTGTATCTCTCGAAGTTTACAGGCCATTTGTTTTCTCTCCCAATCCTTTACTCCTCTCCCATTGGCACCCCATACCTCTGCCAAAGCCTGGCTGTTAGCCCAGCATCCTCCTCTACCACTCCCCTCATTCCCTATGTGCTGTTAGAAAGCCTTGCCAGACCTTTTTTTTTAAAAAAATTTATCAAATCCTTCTCTGATTTTCCATTAATAGTCAATTTCACTAACTTTGAATCTCTTCCTTGGAATATTCCCAAAAGTCTATCAGATCTTCCTGTCTCTTCTCACCTCCTCCAATCCATTCTGTATATCAGAACAACCTTTACAGAATACTCCATGAAATACAAAGCCTGAACATGAAATATGATATTACTTTGATTAAAAACCTTTAAGATTCTCTATTGCCTATATGCTAAACTCAAATTCTCTACAAGGAACAGGTTCTTCAAATCTTAACTTTCTCTCCTTCTCTAGTCTCATTTCCTTTCATGATTTCTCCTTTCCTCTCTCATCTGTGCTCTCCCTAACCCTGAAAACATACACACATTCTCCCATTCCCACATCACATTCAATTGCTTCTGTATCTTATGCCTGGAAATCCATTCTCTTAGTTTCCCAGGAGAACCCTTCTTCCTTTTCTAGGACAGTTTATGGTTTTTTACCTGAAGGCTGTCTTTCCTGCTTAGGTAGATTTGACCTCTCAACATTTTTGTATCTTTACCACGCTTGGTACATAATTTCATAAAGCAGCGGTCCTCAACATTTTTGGCACCAGGGACTGGTTTTCTGGAAGACAATTTTTCCACGGTGGTAGTTGAGGGGAAGGTTTCAGGATGAAACTGTTCTACCCTCAGATCATTAGTCATCACATTCTCATAAGGAGCATGCAATCTAGATCCCTGGCATGCACAGTTCACAATAGGGTTCATGCTCCTATGAGAATCTAATGCAGCCACTGCTCTGACAGGAGGTGGAGCTCAGGTGATAATGCTTGCCTGCAGTTCACCTCTTGCTGTGCAGCCCAGTTCCTAACAGGTTGAGGACCCATACAGGTCTGTGGCCCAGGAGTTGGGGATCCCTGTCGTAAAGCACCCAAGCCACTGCATTGCACCATGTGTTTGCACCTATGTCATCTTCTACTATGGGTCCGTTAAGGAGAACAGAGTTAAATTCACTTCTAATTTCCCAGTATCTAATGGAGTGTGTGGTCTGTCAAACACAAAATATATGTTTATTACAGATTGGATGAAAGAATAATGGGAAACTTTAATATTCAGCTACATATTTGTATATTTATAAACTTTGTGGGCATAAATTCTGACTCTCTACCATTTTACACTCCTTAAAACTACTAATACTGTGACAGGTATTTAGTAATTAATTTTACTCTTTTAGATGTGTTGTAGCCCATGTTAAAAACTAACCGTTTGAGTCAACGTTTTCTGAAGGAACCATAATTCAAACTTCATGTTGGATCTTGCCACTAAATGTAGTGAACACTTCAGGATTTTTTGACTGTCCAGCCTCTGAACCTTCTCAGGTTTCCACCGTGTACCTTAATGAGAGACAGAGCCTGCATCTTTCTAGAGATCTGGAAAGCCCAGTTCATTTAGATTCAGTCTCATGCTTGCCATCATCTAGCCCAGAGACTTGAGATGTAGGCTTAGCTAACCAGACCAAGATTCTACTGGCATTTGAACTTTGAAGCAGCAACATACAGTGAAATGCATTCATTTGTACAGAAACCACACCAGAAGTTTGTACAGAAGTTTCCCATTGTGGATGGTGGCAGCCAGGATTGTGTCCTCTCCAGTGGCAGAGGAAGAAGTACTCTCCTTTAATTTCCTTTGGTCCTTGCACCTACCTGATATTTCCTAGTTCTTCCTCATTTGCTAAGCCTCATTCTCAAGCCTTCCAAGGAGTTTCCTGAGTTACTCCAATCTTTTTGATAAAATCATTTCACTTCAATTGGCCAGAGTCAGTTTGTTTCTTTCAGCTAGCAAAAGTGACAATAATATTGATGAGCTGAGCATGGTAGCTCACACCTGTAACCCCAGCATTTTGGGAGGCTGAGGCACGCTGATCACTTGAGACCAGGAGTTCGAGACTAGCCTGGCCAAAATAGCAAAACCCCGTCTGTACTAAAAATACAAAAATTAGCTGGGCATGGTGGTGCATGCCTGTAATCTCGGCTACTTGGGAGGCTGAAGCATGAAAATAGCTTGAACCCAGGATAAGGAGGCTGCAGTGAGCCAAGATCACACCACTGCACTTGAGCCTGGGCAAAAGAGTGAGACTCTGTCTCAAAAAAATATATTGATGAAGTTCACTTACACCAAATTGTTTAAGTGGAAGATTGTGCTAGTATGCATCTAGCTGAAAAATGGATGCATTTAATTCACTAAATGCATTGGCCAAAGCTATCTCAAGTAATGAACATAGAAGCAAAGTGTTCTTCTAACACACCACCAGGGAGCAGACTCTGTGGGTAAATGACATAAGTAATTTATGGACAATAATCATTGCTTTGCCTTCAGATATTTCTTTATGTCTTTTGCAAGCCTTTCCCCAGGTGCCATCTGAAAGGGAAATAGTAGGCAGCTAATGAAGGTGTTCTCAGCGGTATTATCTGCTGCCTCAAGAAAAAGGAATGGAGCAATTGTCTGCAATCATAACCAGATGTTGCAAAGCTCTATAAGCCTTAATGGCTGTTGTTTCAATACAGCTTTTTAGGAGGGGAAAAAAATCAATAACACTAAAATAAATTATCTATGGGAAGAATTTACTGGCCATTTTTCATGAGAAAATTACTGTACAGAGACTTAATTGTGCTTTCTGGGTATGGTTTAAAAGTCAAAAAGCTAATGAATTATGTTTGTACTTGCATGTTTGGCTCTTGTGAGCTTATGAATTATCACTGGGACATCTGTAGAGCCTTTACCACTGAAAACTATGTGCGATGTTGAATTTTAAGCAACTGAAAATATGAAAGAAAAATGCCATACTCTTCAGCTGAGAACATGTAGCAGTACTAAATGGAACGGATATGGAGACTTAAGACTTAAATGTATCAAAACTGTAGATTCTTCTCTTAAGTTGGACCTTTGGTGGCAACAAGAATAGTGAACAATCCACGCATGAAGCTATCTAGATATTTTCTGGCTACTCAGACATCAGATTCATGGGCAGTCTGCCCTGTAAATTAACTAGTAGATGCCGGGATCTGAGTTATGTTTTGAAAGCAAAACCTTACAGTCTCTACCACTGTTTCCAAAGGGTGGCCCTTGGACCACATGTCTCAATCACTTGGGATGCTTATTCAAAGTTCAGATTCCTTGGCCCCACCCCACGCACTTGAATTAGAATCTCTGTGGGTGTATTCTGCACAGATATGTTTCCTGAGTCATTGATACACACTCATAGTATTGATTATTGACAATGTCTCTCTCTTCTTAAACATTCTTCTTGGGCCAGATTTAATTCTAATCAAAATGTGTAGTACATATTTATATGCATGACTTTGTCTTTCTCTCCTATCTCTCCCCCTCTCCTATCCTCGGCTTTTCCCAATTCATTTGACAGCATCTCCTCACCACACCCCTATCCTTTTCTATACAATCCATTATCCAGTACCTTGCTTTTTACTGTTCTCCCCTAACACCTTCTGCTCTGTGACTGCAGACACTCAGAATTTGGCTATTATGTTCCTTGAACCCTCAAACTCCATTGTTGTGTTAAAACAAGTGTCCTGGGGTTTTTTTGGTGGTGGTGGTGGTGTTTTTGTTTTTGTTTTTTTTTTGAGACAGAGTCTTGTTCTGTCACCCAGGCTGAAGTGCAGTGGCGTGATCTCTGCCTACTGCAAGCTCCGCCTCCCGGGTTCAAGCAATTCTCCTGCCTCAGCCTCCTGAGTAGCTGGGGCTACAGGCGCACATCACCATGCCCAGTTATTTTTGTATTTTTAGTAGAGAAAGGGTTTCACCATGTCGCCCAGGCTGGTCCTTGAACTCCTGACTCGTGATCCACCCACCTCAGCCTCCCCAAGTGCTGGATTACAGGCGTGAGCAACCACACCTGGCCTGTCCTGGATTTTATCCCCACAGCTAGGTCATCTAAAGCAATAACAAACATTAAGTTAATCTGTAACTCATTAGAGGGCTGGAGAAAATGAAGAAGAATCCTTTCTTCCTGAGTGACCGTCAGGCATCTAACAGAATCTCCCCTCTGTAAAGCACCAGGTTGGCTATCTCTTCCAAGGGAGTCAATTAAGTATGAATTTTTTTTTAGCTAGTATGCTTTTAATAAATATTTGTTAAAAGAATCGTGGAAATTTCAGCCCACATTGCAGAAAGTAGTAGCACAAAGCGTAGGTCTGTGAGATAAATAAAGCTTCTAGTTCAGGAATGGGGAATGAGGAAAGGCTTTTGAGTGGCAGGAAAATGATTTAAGAGAAATGAAGTCAGAATATGCTGAATGCTCCAAAAAAGTCATTAAGACATTGGAGGGATATCTAGTGCCCAAGTGAGAGAGTAGAAAGTGGGGAGGGAGGGGTGTGTGTGTGTGTGTTGCGGGAGGGCTGGGGGTGCAGCAGGGCAGAATAATTTTTAACTCTTAAAGGAACTTAGGTAGGAGTTCAACAGACAAGTCTGAAGGGATTCTAGATGAAAGACACAGCATGAGCAAAAACAGAAATGGGAAGAGCCTGAACTTGCACGTGTAGCAGCAGTCTGAACTGGAGACAAGCAGGAGGGGGGTTGATGTTAGAAGCATTGAGGAAGCAAAATCTAAAGGGAATTGACTACAGCTGTATGTGGGTGTGTGGCAGAGAGGAGGCTGGCTTTGCTTTCAAGTCCAGCTGACACCAAATACATTTGGAGTTTGACTGTGATAATAGCCTCATCTTTCTATAAGTATTAAAACTGTTTTCTCTGGAAGTCTCACCCATGTAGAGTTTGGCTCTCTTGTAGCTCTCATGCATTAGTGAAAATGCAGCTTCTATTTCCGTCCTTGGGTTATTTGCTGAAAGCACCCATGTGATGATTGTCTCATTACTGGAATTGCCCAAGTAAAATTTTCAGGAATGGAGAAAGCGTATTTGAAAATTTTAGTCTGCTTTTCTTTTGAAATGTGAAGCATGATTTTCTTGGGTGAGACTAGAAATCAAAGGCCCTTTGATTGATTTCTTTCTATCAGAAATAAGGAGCATCAGGATTTTGTTGTTTTAGTGAAGGATAAAACATTACCCTTAGGCAAGAAACTATAGGAAAAAAGGAAAATAAACATTATAGTTATGTTACAGGTAAAGAAACAAGGTAAACCACATTAGGGAGTATCCCTTTTTATCCAGGGGGCATTTAGTGTTAAGTGTTGGAATCTGTTAATCCAATAATAAGATTTAGGAAGAAGAATCTAATATTTTATATTTAAATAGTAATCTTTCTCCCCGTGAGTTCATTTGACATTACATATATTTTTGAAATTTGTATTTTAAAAAATCTACCTACAAATACTTTATGTTCAACATGCTTTTATGATCCCTGAGAAATTTTTTTTTGTATTTTGTTTCAGTGACATTTCTTCCAGGATTCAATTCCTTTTCTTGAAGAGTTTGGAATGAACCAATTACACATGGGTATTCTGGCGAAGCGTGATAAGAATCTTCCATATCAGTCACCTGGCCTCCTTCATTTCAATTTAAAAATACTTCTGTTACCTTATTTGGCAGCTTGTCTCCGTATTTCTTCAGCTTGCATAAAGAAGTAAATTTTGCTCTAGGAGAAAAATTGAGAAGAGATTATTACTGAATTTGAGAAGAGATTATTACTGAAATCTGCCTATTTTAGGTCCTAAATTTCATATGAAACAAGAAATTTGATTGTTTGACCCTTAGTACGTTCACAGTTAAACATGTCTCATGAACTCACTAAGAACACATACTAGAAACAAGACAGCAAATAATCCACACAGAATGCAGTTAATCTCCAAAGCTTTCAGCTGCCACAAAAGTAAACTAAAAATATCAGTAATATTTCTAATTCTGATGATAATTAAAGTTCATTCTTTACCCCACAGGGTAAAGAGACCTACCTAAGTTTAAACTATAAATGTCACTGTTTAATTATTTATTTTTTTATTTTTATTTTTTTATTTTTTTGAGATGGAATCTTGCCCTGTCACCCAGGCTGGAGTGCAGTGGCATGATCTTGGCTCACTGCAACCTCCGCCTCTCGGGTTCAAGCGATTCTCCTGCCCCAGCCTCCTGAGTAGCTGGGACTACAGGCACCCACCACCACACCTGGCTAAGTTTTGTATTTTTAGTAGAGATGGGGTTTCACCATGTTGGCCAGGCTGGTCTCAAACTCCTGACCTTGTGATCTACCCACCTCGGCCTCCCGAAGTGCTGAGATTACAGGCAGGAGCCACCACGCCCGGCCTAGTTTAAAATTCTAAAACACATTAGAAGTTTCCATTTTTATGATTTTAAACTTACTTAATCTTCACAAGCTAGCTAAAGCATGGCAGATATTCTTTTTTTTTTTTTTTTTTGATGTGTGTGAAAATTGATCTCGTAAATGGCTAGGGTAGATCCAACAGCATGTAAGTGACAAAACCAGAACTCAAATCCTGATGGTCTTCTGACTTCAATTGGGCACGGTGCCAAGAGTAAAGGATATAAATTGCCTCCCTATTTTTATACAAAAATTCAAAATAAGGCTGTCACTAAAGTAAACAGGCACAAGTATGCTTCAGCAATACATTTTTAAAATGCATTTTAACTTTTATAAAATACATACTGTGATACCCTAACTTGTATTAGCTTGATTGACTCTCTCTTAGCTGAAAAAGTCGGACAGATTCCATTTGGCTCCTTCATTTGCAAGACATTAAGGTCTCCTTACCCACCCCCTTCCTCAAGGACTTAACTTGTGCAAGCTGACTTGTGCACATCAAAGAGTGCAATTAACTGATAAGGTACTGTGGCAAGCTATGTCCACAGTTCCCAGGAATTCGCTCGGGTGATAGTACTCTAAAGCCCCCGCGTTTGTGTCCGGAGCCCCCACACCTATCACCTTGTGATGAATTTAAAGCCCCTGCACCTGGAACTGTTTGTTTTCCTGTAACCATTTGTCTTCAATTTTTTTTGCCTGTTTTACTTCTGTAAGATTGCTTTAGCTCAATTCCCCCTCCCCTCTCTAAACCAAAGTATAAAAGAAAATCTAGCCCCTTCTTCGGGGCCGAGAGAATTTTGAGCGTTAGCCGTCTCTCAGTTGCCGGCTAATAAAGGACCCCTGAATTAGTCTCAAAGTGTGGCGTTTCTCTATAACTCGCTTGGTTACAACAATACCATCTGAGAATATTTGACAAAGATGGTATATGGTACTTATGTACTACATGTTATTTTGAAATCTGTGTACATTGTGAAATGGCTAAATTGAACTAATGTTCATTACTTCAAATTTTTGTGGTGAGAACAAAATCTACTCAGGAATTTTCAAAAATATGATACATTTTAATTAACCATAGTCCCCATGCTATGGTTAATTGATCTCTAGAACTCATTCTTTCTAACTGAAATTTTGTGTGACTTGACGAACATCTCCCCAACACCCACTCCCACTCCAGCCTCGGGTAACCACTGTTCTCCTCTCTACTTCTGAATTCAATTACAGATTCCACATGGGAGTGAGATCTTATATCTCTTTCTGTACCTGTTTTATTTCACTTAACGTAGTGCCTGCCAGGTTAACCCATGCTGTCTCAAATGACAGAATGTCCTTCTTTTTTAAGACTAAAAAAAGTTATATATAACTGTTTTAGGCCAGGTGACTGATATAAAGGATTCTATTACGCTTCACCAGAATACACATGTGTGATTGGTTCATTCAAAACTCTTAGGCTCATATACATTTTCTTGATCCATTCACTTGCTGATAGACACTTAGGTTGACTCTATATCTTGCCTGTTGTGGAGAATACTTCAGTAAAATTGAAGGGCAGGTATCTCTTTGACATACTGATTTCATTTCCTTTGGTTGTATACCCAGTAGTGGGATTGCTAGACCATATTGTAGTTCTATTTTTATTTTTTTGAGGGCCCTCTGCAACAGTAGTAAAGGCCATTCTGATTAGGTCAACCTTGTGCAAAGGTTCCCTTTTCTCCACATCCTCACCAGTACTTAGTATCTTTTGTCTTTTTTGAGAAGAGTCATTCTAACAGGAATGAAGTGATATCTCATTGTGGTTTTAATTTGCATATTTCTGGGATTAGTGATGAACATTTATTCACATGCCTGTTGGACCTTTGTATGTCATCTTTTGAGAAATGTCTATTGATCCTTTGCCCATTTAAAAATTGAGTTGTTTCCTTACACTGAGTTTTGTATATTTTGAATATTAACACCTTATCAAGTATACGATTTGCAAATATTTTCTCCCATTCTATAGATTTTCTTTACTCTGATTGTTTCGTTGGCTATGCAGAGGCTTTTTAGTTTGCACTCCCACCCATCTATTTTTGCTACCTGTGCTTTTGGGTTCACCTTGAAAATATCATTGCCCGGACCAATGTCACCGAGATTTTCCAGTATGGTTACTTCTAGTAGTTTTATCATTTTAGGTCTTGCTTATAAGTCTTTAATCCATTTTGAGTTGACTTTTTACATGGTATAAGATAAAAATCAATTTCATTCTTCTGTAAAAGGAAATCTAGTTGTCCCACACCATTTAATGACACTATTCTTTCTCCACAGTGTGTTCTTGGAAGCTGTTGGGTCAATTGACTGTAAAAGTGTGGATTTATTTCTGAGCTCTCTATTCTGTTCCATTAGTCTGTGTGCCTGTTTTTCTGCCAGTTCCATGCTGTTTTCATTAGCATAGTTTTGTAGTAAATTTTGAAGTCGGGTAGTGTGATACCTCCAGCTTTTTTTTAGTGTGATACCTCCAGCAAATAGCCAAAGATTGTTTTGGCTATTTGGGGTCTCTTGTGGTTCCATACAAAGTTTAGAATTTTTTTTTTTTATTTTGGTGGGAAGCATCTTTGGCATTTTCATAGGGATTGCATTGAATCTGTAGATTTCTTTTGGGTAAGTACAGACATCATAATATTAATATTCTTCCAATCCATGACCATGGAATGCATTTTCATTTATTTGTGTGTCCTTCAATTTCTTTCATCAGTGTTTTATAGTTTTCAGTCTATAGATTTTTCACCTCCTTGGCTGAAATTGTCCCTAGGTATTTTAGTTAATTTTAGTAGCTAGTGTAAATTTGTATTGTTTTATTGATTTATCTTTTGGTTAGTGTATAGAAATGCTACTGTTTTTTTGTTTGCTGATTTTTGTATCCTGTAACTTTACTAAATTTGTTAGTTCTAATAGTTTCTGTGGAGTTCTTAGGGTTTTCTATTTACTGTCACCCAAAAACAGGAGCAATCTAATTTCTTCCTTTCCATTCTGGATGCCGTTTTTTTCTTTCTCTTGCTTGATTTCTCTAGCTAGATCTTTTAGTACTATGTTGAATAGAGGTTGTGGGAGTATTGTCTTGTTACTGATCTTAGAGGAAAAACTTTCAACATTTCCCTGCTGAGGATGACATTAGGTGTGGGTTTAGCATATGTGACCTTCATTATGCTGAGGTACATTTCTTCTATACCTAAGTTGTTGAGAGTTATTATCATAAAAGGATGCTGGATGTTGTCAAATGTTTTTTCTGAATCTGCTGAGATGATCATATTGTTTTTGTCCTTCATTGGGTTAGTGTGGTATATCACATGTATTTATTTATATTTATTCATGCTAAACTATCCTGGCATCCTAGGGATACATTCCACTTATTCATAGTATAGGATCCTTTTAATGATCTGTTGAATTCAACACTCCATGCACCTTCAGAGTTGGCATCATGTGGACGGTACCAAGGTTTACATCTTGTACCCTCTGGAGTCGTAGCTCAAGCTGTACCTGGGCCTTCTTGGGCCACAGCTGAGGCTGCCAATGGGCACTGCACCAGAGTGTGGGGACAGAGACTTGACATGAACATGTGCAAATAGCTCTGAGATCCCACGGGGGCCATAGGCTTTTTCCTTGAAATAATTCTTCCCTCAGAGACCTGGTACTTCTGGGCCAGTGATGAGCATGGCAGCCTCAAGGATCTCTGAGATGCCTTTGGGGACATTCTTTCATTGTCTTAATGAGTAGCACTGGCTTCCTTCTGTCTATAAGAATCTATCAAAGGGTAACTTTACCACATCCTTGGTTTCCTTTCCTGAACACTTTTTATTCTATATATGGCCAGGCTGAGAATTTTCTAAGTCTTTGGTTGGTTTCTCTTTTGATAAATAAATTCCATATTTAACTAATTTCTGTTTGCATTTTATTATAAGCAGGTAATAGAAACCATGCAGCACCCTTAACACATTGCTTACAGTTTTCTCATGCCAAATAACCTAGTTTATCACTCTTAAATTCCTCCTTTCCCAAAGCAGGAGGGACAGGACACAATTCAGCCAAGTTATTTACCACGTTTTGTAACAAGAGTGGACTTTCCTCCAGTTCCCAATAAGATAATCTTCATTTCCCTCTGAAGACCTAATCAGAATGGCCTTTATTGTCCATATTTGTACCAACATTTTGTTCAAGACCATTTAGATGTTCTCTAAGACTGAGACTCTCTCTGTAGCTCTTCTGTTCTTCTGAGGTCTTGCAAGAATCACCCTTAATTTTCTGTTCATAGCAATACAGGCAGTTTTCAGCATTCATTTCAGAACCATTCCAGCCTCTACCCATGACCCAGTTTCAAAGATGTTCCCAAATTTTCAGGTATTTGTTACAGCAACACCCAACTCCTAGTTATCAGTTTCTTAGTCCATTTGCACTACTGTAACAAAATACCAAAGACTAGGTAATTTATAAAATATAAACTTTTATTGTTCTAGAGATGAAGTTCAAGATCAAGGAACTGATCAATTAAGTGTCTGATAAGGACCTAGTCTTCATTTTTAACATGGTGCCTTATTGGTGCATCCTCTGGAGGAGATTAACACTGTGTCTTTACATGGCAAGAGGAATAGAAGGTCAATAAGGCAATTCCTTCAACCTGGAAAAAGCTTTCCAATGGAGCTTTTGAGCGTTAAAGCCAAAAGGATGGCTAGAAACTATGAATTAAAAATATGACAGGATATTATGAGAATGCTAGCAAAAAGTCAGGAATATGGGACTTCATGAAGGCTTCATTCAAAAAAGTTTTATGATCAAAAATATCAAGTACCTTGTCAATGTAGGAAAGTATATATATGTGCTATGTAAATAATATACAGCACAATGTTGGTATCAACTTGCAATTCTTAGATACTTCAGTGTGTTGAGTAGAAGTATGTCTCCAAGTCCCATCTGTCAACTTTTCTTTCACGGTCCTGATTCCAAATTTAGTGTCCCAAATTAAGCTTCACTGGAATGGTCAATTACTTGACTAGGGCTAGCACAGCTATTTCAAGAAAATTCTCAGTCTTTTTTTTTTTCCTACAAGTTCGCAGTTTTTACATGCATCATCTGTTTAATTCTTACTTTGTTTTTAATTTGCTTTATAAAGTTCTAAGAAATATTACTTAAGAAGGACACATTACTTAACTTTTTCATAATGTATTATCTTCAAAAATGTCCACAGAGGTGTTTTTTTCTTTTTTTCCCCCCCAGGACTGTCCTGCCTTTTGGTAAAAAGAGGCTCCCAACTCCCATCCTACCCACCTTTCCACTCCATGCTACAAAAGTCATGGAGACCTCCTATGCTGTAGGCCAGAAATCTCTTTCAGCTGAATCAGCCTGGGGCGCACCACTTAGTAGTTTGATTTTTGTATCATGACTGTGCTTCATGTTCATCTTGAAGAGTATATTTCCATCATCTAACAATTCACAACAGGATGGTAAGAAAGGTATTTTTGTTTTAAGCAAGGCATTGTTCAGTCTAAAGAAAGGAAGAATAAAATTTTACACATTGTGGTGTAGACCTGAAGTATCTGAGACAGGTCTCAATCAATTTAGAAGTTTATTTTGCTAAGGTTAAGGACATAGCCATGACACAGCTTCAGGAGGTCCTGAGAACATGTGCCCAAAGCATTCTGGCTATGGCTTTGTTTTACACATTGTAGGGAGACATAAGACATCAGTCAATACACACAATGTAAATATTGATTTGGTCCAGAAAGGTGGAACAACTGGAAGCATGGGGACTTCCAGGTTATAGGGGGATTCAAAGATTTCCTGATTGGTAGTTGGTTAAAAGAGTTTATCTAAAGACCTGGAATCAATAGAAAGGAGTATTTGGGTTAAGATAAGGAATTATGGAGACCAAGGTTTTTATTATGCAGATGAAGCCTCCAGGTAGCAGGCCTCAGAGAGAATAGATAGTAAATGTTTCTTATCAGACTTAAAAAGATGCCAGACTCTTAATTAATTCTCTCTTGGATCAGGAAAAAGGCCTGGAAAGGAAAGTGGGTTCTCTACAGAATGTAGATTTTCCCCACTAGAGACAGCTTTGCAGGGCCATTTCAAAATATGTCAAAGAAATAAATTTTAGGGTTAAATACTCTGATTTCTTTTAGGGCCTGCTATCTATCATTTGGTATCTTACTGCCACAAAGAGTTTGCTTTGTCAGTCTTAAGGTTTCCATTTTAATGTTAAATGCTGGTGAGCTGTGCTTGAATTCCAAAGGGATGAGAGTTTAATGAGGTATATCGATCCCCCTTTCTCATCATGGCCTAAACTAGTTTTCAGGTATATTTAGGAACGCTCTTGCCCAAGAGGAGGGGTCCATTTAATTGGTTGGGTGTCTTGGGATTTTATTTTTGGTTTACAGTGGCATAGTGAGACGACACCAGCAAAGAAGAGGCTTTCCCTATGTAGTTGCCTATCCATTGCCTACTTTCATCTTTGGAAAATCTGCCTGGTTTCCAGGACTGTATTTCCTCATAGGGCTATTAAGAAGAATGTGGTAGTCATTGATCTCTCTAGAGATTGGGTTTGTTTTGTTTCCAGGAATAGAGCTGGTTTAAGTTCCTCACTTCCTTTGAAGAAGGAACCATGGGACTTGCTTTGGCTCATAAACAATGAGCAGAAGTGACCTGAATCACTTTCAAGAAGATACAGCTAGTGTACCACTCAGCATGCTCCCTTTCCCCCACTTCGCAATCACAGAAGTGCAGAGATGGAGCTTCCCTTGGCCTGGACACCTGAGTGAGGGTAATAGAGGGCAAGTGGCTCTCCTCAGGTGATCCATGAAAAATAACATGAGCAAGAAATACACCTGTGCTGTTTTAAGCCAATGATATTCTCTGTGGTTTGTCATTACAACAATCCTCACAGATAGAAGAATCAAATGGAATAAAATGTAAAATTGCTTCAAAAAGTTTAAGCTCTTATTTCCATAAGAGATGTCTGTTTTTGTTCATAAGATAGTCTCTAAATTGGTCACATTGTAAGCATTTTTAATTAAGTTCAGGCTTGATATTTGTGTCTTATCAAATGATGTGTTTTGTGTTTTGTTAGGTTGGTGCAAAAGGAATGATAAAAACCACAATTTTGCACCAACCTAAAAATGATTTCATTACTTTTAATGGCAAAAAAACACAGTTACTTTTGCACCAACCTAAATACTTTGATACACAGGGTTCTGGAAGCTGCCTGCATAGCTTCCATTGAAAGTGGAAACATCTTATCACAAAGATGCCATTGTTGGACAGTACATAGTTCTGGGATAAGGGATCATCTTGCTTTTCCATGCCAGGGATCCATCAAAATGTAGCAAGAAATTGCTGCCATCTTCACTGGCCATTCTGGAAACTTAAGACAATTTGGCCCTCATTTATCTTTGTGTGCAGCTCACTGCTTTCATGTTTTTGCTTGGTTACCCAATGAGAAAGTGGGGCCCTGATTAGGTTAGAACAGAGTTTGGAGTGCAAAGCAGCTCCAGTGAATGGCAGATCTGCAGTTCTAAGTTATTTTTAAAATCACAGGCAAAAACGGTTTGGAGGCCTAAAATAGGTAAGGGTTGTAAAACATAATATAATGATTGACTCTAATAGTTTCTTTTTAAACCTAAAATACATGTCAACACACTAAAAGATCATTAGATGTTTTTTCATTATGTGCTTCTAAAAGGCTAGTCTATTCCTCTTTTTCCTTCATTATATTTCTCTCCGTGTATTTGAACTCCATTTTTCTGCTTCATTAACCTTCAAAGAAGCCATGTAACAGGTGCTTGGCACATGTAATTTCAGGACCCTAAAAAGATGTCTTAAGTAATTAACAATCACATAAAATATGCATTATTAATGCATTAAGCATTTTTAAAGGACTGTTAGTAATTAATGCTGTTATCAGTTATAACTCTTACTATTTCTAAAATAATACGTTTATCTGACCTTAAGTCTCATCTAGTTGAAACAATTGTTTTGACTCAGTTTATAATGTTTTCTTATTATTTGATACTTTAAGTTATGGGGCTTCTTGTAGTCTAAGCTGAGGTGGAACAAAAACCCGAAGTAGGTTAACTTCTAAAAATGATCACTGATGTACTAATATGTAACTGTTTTAGTTCACCTGGGTAGAATAATGGAGTTAAAGCCTTCAAGTTCCAGGCAGAAGAGAAGCCACTATTTTTCCTTTCATTTTTTAAACTCTGCTTTATTTGCCCCCCCCAAAAAAGAAGGCATTTGGTTCGATGGGGTTTTTTTCTCCCGGGGAGATTAGCATAGCACATATGATGCAGGGTGCCTGCCCTATCTGAGGGCTTTTTAATGATAGTATTCTGATCTCTTAGGCTTAACAAGCAGCTTTTTTAAAGCTTGAGCAAGCAATAAAAGCACTCCTTCCCTGGGGTGACCTAAGAGTCTAAAGAGATTACGTGTCTTCACCTCAGAGGAATTCTGCCTAGCCTGAAGTAAAATACAGAATCTATGAAAATAAACCTATTGTGCTGAATTAGAGGCAACACATACATGAGATGCTCAGCTAATAAAATCAGTATGAGAAAATATTTATGCATTTTAATATGCTTAGTGTGTTATTTTTGTTTCTTACCATGCCACTGTGAGTGTGGAAGGTATCTGCTTAATCATGACCATCTGCTTGGAAAACTAATTTAAAGTAGAGGAAAGATGCACAATTAGTGTGTTTGTATTAACATAGACACGCACATGCTCAGGACAACTAGTGTTATTTTCCCCTGTAAGGTTTAAATCCCTAAACCTTTTGGATCCAAAAAGCTGATAGTTTTGACTGAAAACTTCCAGCTGACTGCCCTTCCTGAAATATTCTTTGTACTTATGTTTTGCTTAGTTAGTTTTTTCCTTTTCTCTATTTTTGCTGAAAGAACAATTGGGATGTGGCCAAGCTGGATGATTCGGGAGACTCAGGGAGAAATGTTCTCCACACAAAACAGTCATTGTAGTTCCTCTGGAAAACCACTGGTGGTTCATTTCAGTATGTGCCCAAATTGTTATTGTCTTGTCAGACTTCAAAACCTTTCGTATTTTAAGATGGGAAAGCATCTAAATTGGTCCATGGAAAATTAGCTGAAATGGAAGCAGATTATATTCCCAGTCAACAGCAAAAGCACAACATCATGATAAAGGAATTATATATAACAAAAAGTTACAGTATCTAAAGAAGTTGCAAAGATTGACAAGTCTTCTCAGCATAGCTCATTGGGTGGGATTTGACTTACCAATCCACTGATTTTTTTTTTCCTTTGTTTCCAAAATGCGATTTTTCTACTCCAGTAGTGAGAGTATTGTAAACTTTAAATTGTGAACTATCAGTGAGAATAATACAGTTTGTAATAGATTCACTAAATTAGGGGGAAAAAATAAATCATTCACATAGCCATTAAACTGCAAACCCAACTTAAAAGCTATTACAAATAAGATTAAGATGCATTGCGAGGTCAGGTGCGGTGGCTCACACCTGCAATCTCAGCACTTTGGGAGGCCAAGGCCGGCAGATCACCTGAGGTCAGGAGTTTGAGACCAGCCTGGACAACATGGTGAAACCCTGTCTCTACTAAAAAATACAAAAATTAGCTGGGCGTGGTGGCGTGAGCCTGTAATCCCAGCTACTCAGGAGGCTGAGGCAAGAGAATCGCTTGAGCCTGGGAGGCGGAGGTTGCAGTGAGCTGAGATCCTGCCATTGCACTCCAGCCTGGGTGACAAAAGCGAGACTCCATCTCAAAAAAAAAAAAAAAAAAAAAAAAAAGATTAAGATTCATTGCATTTTATTTCTTGCTGACATGGTAAGTAGTTTAGAGAAGAAATGTGCCAGTGTAACTGCATTGTTTGAGTAGTCAGTAAGTAAGCATCTGCTGTGTGTAAGACTATATGCAAGTTATACTATGGTTCATTATATACACAAATAAAAACTGATAGAAACAATACAGAAGTTGGATAAGCTTCCCAAGGCTTTAATAGCCAGCATTGATTCAGTAGTAGTATTAACTCAAATTCCTCATCAAACTTTACAAATATTTCCTGAAAGGAGAGCCAGAAAATAACCTTAAAAGAAAAAGGATAAGAAACTCTGTAAAGTAAATCTATAAAACCTAATTCAATTCAATGGTTCAGAAAAGTATTGTTGATAAAAGATTGAACTCGTTCACAACTTAATTACCAACATTGTGCAAACAGTAGTAAAAACACCTATTTACATTGATGGATTACAGTCATTGCCTTGTAGATATTAGTTGCCCACTTACCCTCTGAGCTTCATTTTCCTTATCTATGAGGTGGGGGAGATCAGAATGCTTGCCCCATAGAATTAACATGACGACTAAACAAGTGATGCAGACCAACCAGTAAATCAAGTGTCTTGGCTACAGGAAGTTCTTTCAGATATGGAATTCAGATCATTTCTCTCCTGTTGTCTTCCCAATTGCATTGAGAATAAAACCCAAACACTGTATCATGGCCTTTGATGCCCTAAACATCTGATAATTGTCTATATCTCTGTCCTCACCTTATGTCATATTCCCTTCACGCAGTGTGTGCTAGTCTCAAGTCTTGGCTGTGTTCTGATACCCTGAATCCAGCAAAGAAATGCTCACCTCAGGATCCTTGTATCTCTTGCTGCCTCTTCCTGGAATGTTCCTCCCCGTGGCCTCTCAGAGATGCTACTGTCATCATTTACATTCCAGTTCAGTGTCTCCCTCCCACAAGAAGACTTTCCTGATGAGCAGATGTGAAGCTGTTCAGCCCCTCAGCTCACCTCATAACACTCTGCCACATTCATCTGGTTTATTTTCTTTGTAGACTTTATTTATGACTAAAAGATAACTTTCAGAGAAAGGTAAAATCATAACCCTCATAAATAAAAATGAGCATTTTCAAGATTCTATTTTATCCCTTAATAACATCTGAGCAGATGTTAAGACGAGTTCAAAGGACAATCTGTAGATCTGGCAAATTTATATATAGATCAGGAACATTGAAGTGAATGTGCAAATGGAGACTAAACTGGCTTTTTATTTGGGGTGGAGAGAGATGAGGGAAAACTCAATTTTACCTCAGTAAACTTCGGGTATACAGATGCTCCTCAATTTACAAGAGTTACACCTCAATAAACTCATAAGTTGAAAATGTCATAAGTTGAGAATGCATGTAATACACTTAACCTACCAAATGTTGTAGCTTAGCACAGCTTATCTTAAATGTATTGACAAACTTAGCCTACATTTGGGTAAGATCATCCAGCACAAACCCTATTTTATAATACAATGTTGTATTATATCTCTTACAATGTATTGAATACTAAAAGTGAAAAAACAGAATGGTTATCTGAGCACTCTAAGTTTGGTTTCTATTGAATGTATGTAGCTTTTGCACCATCTTAAAGTTGAACAATAGTAAGTTGAAATATCCTAAATCAGGGACCCTCTGTAAAAGAATTGTTTTACATTGCTCTCTGTTATCTACAACTTAAAGATCTGTAAAAGGGCTCAAAGGCAGTGAATGACTAGAAGCAGATATCTTCTAGGTAATGCATAGTTTTCCACTGAATATGAATTCACATATTTCTTCCAGGTCATATGTGAATTTATTTATTTCACTGTTTGTTTTCTTTTTAATCCACTCATTCACCCAAATATGCCCTTTATGCAAGCTTCCTGAGGGCAGGGATTTTAATTTGTACGTTGATGAATATCAAGTACCTGGAATCATGCCTGATATATAGTAATTACTCTATAGCTATAGTTGATACTGATACTGTTTTTTTTTGGAAATATGTACTATCGTGTTCACACTTTTATTTTCCTTTTTCCCTGCTAATTTCAACATTCTTAGACATTTGAAGCAGAGAGAAACTCAGAAAACATCAAATTTAAACCCTTTGTTTTAATTTAAAAAAACACCAAAATTTAGGTCTAGAATAATTTGCACAATGTTGGCAGAGGCAGAGTTAGAAACTGCTCTCCTGATATCCATCCCAGGGTTCTTTCTCCAACCAAAATTTTCTTAAATTTGAATAGTGTAACTCCTTTAATAGGAATAAAAAGGCTGAGAAGTCATAGAGGCACTGACTTAAGGGCTCAGGGTCTATCAAAATACCTTTCAGTTGTGCTTTTCACCACAAAAGACAAGTCTGTCTTTGTAACTGATAAAATATTATTTTAGATTATTAAAATAGCAAACTAAAGGAAAATTTTTTTCTCAACTTTCTGAATACATCAGTGGATTCCAGTTTAAGAAACACTTCACCAAATTGTGACTCTCCAGCCAATCTGACATTGTAGCTTTGTGTCTTTTTTTCACCATCATTCTTTGAAATTGCATTTAATTCCACAAATGTCTAGATGTGTGGCTATTAAAAATAAGGTCATATGAGACAAATACAAAACTGAAAAAGTTATGGTCAACTATCTCAAATGTAGAGTCTGGTGAAAGAACTGAGGCAAATATACAGTAATTATAATAACAGGCAAAATGTGTGTATTGGTCATGGTTCTCTAGAAAAACAGGAGACAGATGTAGATGTAGAGTTGGCCCTTCAACAATGAGGGGGTTAGGGCACTGATCCCAACCACCCTGAGCAGTGAAATTTTGTGTGTAACTTTGACTCCCCTAAAACTTAACCGTTGATTGGAAGCCTTACCAACAAGTCAGTTAACACATATTTTATATGTTATATGTATTACATACTGTATTATTACAATAATGTAAGCTAGAAGAAAGGATTAAGAAAATCATAAGGAAGAGAAAACATTTATCCATTTTCATTTAACAGTAATCATAAAGGTCTTCATCCTCATCTTCACATTGAATAGGCAGAAGGAGGAGGAAGAAGATGGGTTGGTCTTGCTGTCTCGGGTGGCAGAGGCAGAAAAAAATCCATATATAAGTGGATCTATGCACTTCAAACCTATATGCAAGTGTCAACTCTGTGTGTGTGTGTGTGTGTGTGTGTATAAAGGGATTTATTATAAGGAATCGGCTCAAGCGATTATGGAGGTAGAAGTCCCAAGATCTGAAATTGGCCTTCACCTGACTGGATGAGGCTCACGCACACCAGGGAGGGCAATCTGCTTTACCTAGTCTACCTATTCAAATGCTGGTTTCAACTAAAACCTCTGACCCCCAGAATCATGTTTGATCAAATATCTGGGCACCCTGTGGCACGTCAAGTTGACACAAAATTAACTATCACATATGTAAATAGCCACAAAAGGTAAAATGTAATGGCTATGAAGATTTTAAAGGTTTGCAAGAAGGGTTTACATCAGAAAGAAGCTACTAGTTTCCCTTACCTATTCAATTGTCCACTCAGCAGCTATTTATTGGGCACTTACATGGGAGAGATGATATTTTAAGGGCTGAGATTTTAACTCCAAGCCCCATCTCCACAGAGAATGCATGTTCTGACACTATGAACCACACTTGGACCATAGAGTCACCAGACATTTCTCCTTGTTCTTCTGTTAAGAAAGACCATGGCCATGGTGCCCCAACTCCCACAATTTCCTTAGCTACTTAACTGTCATCTCTCACTTTCAATGCTCCTGGCAGATTAGCTATTGCATTCCTCCTCTGTATTCACCCATTTCCAGCATGGCCATTAGAAAGGCCAAAGATTATTGGTCAATCCTGGGTCTGTGGTCACATTAAGGCTTTAATCCTCCTCTCTCCTTCTGCCTGCTAGGGCATGCTCGTATCTTCCTGTTAATTTTCACTGAGCCCGGACTACACAAGATCCTCACAGTCACTGTGGAAGCCACTCTGCATATGTGTGCCCTGTGTGCTCCGTGATACCTCATCATGCATTCAGTATTATTCTATAGCTGTATATTTAGCACAGGCTTTGTTATATGCCTTACAGACATTCACATTTTCACATCCCAGTAACCCTGAAGAGTGGGAATTATTATTATGCCCATTTTGCAGATGAGAAAACTGAAACTCTAAGATTTAAAAAAACAAAACCCAATGTCATGCATCTAAATAGTAAACCCAAGACTTAAAATTACACAGCCCAGTTCTGGATTCTGAATTCTTCTGGCTATGTTGTTCTGTCCTCCATAACATCAGCCACTTCTTAAAACATCCTGTAACTACCATTCCTTTCGTTGAACTTCCATTTCCCTCTTCTGTTTCCCTTTTCCATGTCTGTCTACATACTCTTTTATTAGCTCTTTTCTGACTCTAAACCTGCTCAGCTGTCTCTGTCTTGGAGAAAACAAGTCCTTAAGTTAAACAAACAAGAAAAATCTTTTTGTTCAGCACATTGTTCAGTTTGGCGCTGAACGCTGCAAATACCAGTCACCTTCCCTCCCTTCACACCAGCTTGCAGAAAAGTAGCAAGTTTCTACTTTTCTTCTATCACATCCTTTCCAAACCTTGAATGTAGCCTACATTCCTCTTACTTTGTCAGAATTATGCCTTTCCATCCCCTGCAGTGTCCACACTGTCAAATAGAATGAGCCTTGTGCTATGTGATCTCTGTGTTCTGTTTGATACTGTGGACTACAGTTATTTGGAATATTTCAGCATTGGTTTAACTTCTGCACAGAGCAGTGGTTCTTGACTGGGTGAGGATGGGGTACGATTTTGTCCCCAAGTCTCTTTTGTCAGTGTTCCCATAATCAACATGACTCGGGTGGTTGCTACCGGCCTCAGGTGAGTAGAGCCCAGAGATGCTGGTTTTAAATATCCTACAATACACAGATAGCCTCCCACAGCCAAAAAAACTACCCAGCCTAGATGTTAATAGCCACAAAGTTGAGAAGCCTTTAGATAGAATGAAATGGGAAGGAAATTATTGAAATTTTGTGATTCAAACTCCAAGTTAGACTCACCTGGCTTATACTTCCATAATTGGATTATGGAATTTTTTAGTCTACTATTTGCCAATTTGGCATCTGTCACAGAGCCCAGGAGTTTGAAATGGTTAAGGTGGCAGACAGTATGTCATGACCAGGTTCTGGGTATATGTCAGAATATAACATCAGGTGCTAACTACCTGCTACAAATTGCTAAGAGGTGTGCGGTCTGGATGTCTTTCAAAATGTACCTGTGTGCCATGATAGCTAGGTTGGCAGAAGTGTTCCTATTATCAGTGCTCAAAATTCAGCTTCATGAAACTAATGCCAGGGAATTTTCCACAGAGGACCTTGTTCTCCTGATTTCTCCTCATTTCTGACTTGATTTGGAACAATATAGCTTTAGTCTTCTGCTCATCACTACTCAGGCGTTGGGATATTTAGAAGTTGGTTGCAGACTTAATAAAAACAAGATTTTATTATATTCTGGAATATCTGAAAAATAATAAAGCACAGAAGGTTAAGCATAATTCCTGATAGAAGAATTGAAAATTTCCTATACAGTTGTAAATTTCAACAAATATTTGTTGACTACACTACATTATTTCTGTTTTGACTCAGTGATGATCATCACATACTTACCCTTGAAATCCATGGTCCTCTCTAATTCCAAGATTTCTTCAGTTAAATCTCAGCCTGGCCCCAGCCTTCCTCAGCTTCTACTTCTCACGAATTATATGAGCCCTTGCTCTACTCAAACCAGTAAATTAAAGTTTCAAAAAATACCTGGTCTGTTATTACTTGTTTCTCTGATGTACCGGACTTGTACAATAGAAAAAAAGAAAAAACTCTTCTCAAAATTTAAATTCCACACAATGAGGCCAAATAGTTTTAAATAGTTTTTATGGCTAGAATTAGAGTTAAATTTATACCCACACTACAATAAGAAAATCCTTAGCAAAAAGATGGAAAAGATTGAGAAAATGTTAATTTTTATTTTGCAAAAAACTGCATATACCTACATGTAAAACAGCTTCCTATCTAGGGATCTGATGGTGGATCATATGTCATTATACCTTTTAAATAAGTAGACAGTGCTTGTCAAAATGATACCAAATCATTTCTCTACTTCATGTCCTTCCAATAAATCCTGCGGTACAAAGAGCATGTAACAATCTGCATTCTATTAAGGCTTCACCAACAATTAGATTATCTCTACAAAGTTAATTTATGTGTGATCACATTTAATACTAAAGATGCTTCATCAAAATACCTTTCTTCCACAAATGTCCTGAGGACATCAGTTGCTTTTTTGCCTTGCGTTGTGGAACTCCTTCTCCTAAAATCCTGTTGTCCTACCGAGTTAGACATTTCTTAACTCTCCATTGTTATAGTTTTCTTTCACTTGAAATTTTCTCCCTCCCACGAAGCTTACTGTATCTCTGCTATGGTGGGTAGTAAACCACAAGGAGTAAGAACATTTTGGTTTTGAAATCAGACATTCAGGATCTTAGTCCTTACACCTTGATCCTTCCTAGCCATGTGACTTGGCACGTGAGGCTTCTCAAGGTAAGATGGTTGCTGCTACTTCCACTTCAAGCATTCCATCCATGTTCCACACTGAGAGAAAAGGAAAGGACCAAACTGAAAGCCTTCTCGTAGCAAGGTTTTATCTAGGAATGGATACTTTCTCTAGGGACTTCTGATTATATCCTATTGGCTAGAATAATGTCACATGGCTACCCTAGATTAAAGAAGGGCTTATAATGGGTTTATTTTTCCCCATCTACAATGTTGGAGAAAATGGAGGAATTGAAGGAAGAGGGTTATGGTGATGCTCACTGAGTCACCCTTCACTCTGTCATGGGAGGTATCCCTCCGTGGGTGTGAGAGTTCCACCAATGTGGAAGGCTTGATAAGGCATCTTTATCCATTTATTTAATTTCAGTGCGGTCATATATTTAAAATTACATATTCTTGGTTAGGTGGATTCGTTGATTATAATGTCTAATTATAACTGGATGAAATCTCACATAAAAAAGAAGTGTCTTAAAATGATTCTTGAAAGGAAATCCTGATGTGAATATAAAATATAAAATACAGGACAAGGTCATTATCACAAACAACCTGAATTTAAAATAATTACAATATAAACAGATCAGACAAGAAACCAGGCAAAACACACACACACACACACACACACACACACACACACACTTCAAGATGAATCTCACCTGAAATGTATATTAGAGCTGAGATACCAGCATGAAGCTATAATAGTAAGCCTGAAAACGACTCAGAATTTAAAACTTGTGAACATCTAGTATCCAGAACATGAAAATAAACCTCTACAACTTTTTTTTAACAATGTTTAAATTCATGGGATTCTCAGTCCATTACTTTAAATTTTTTAGTGAATTTATAGATAAATATTTAGAACTTTCTTTTGAAGTTTTCTAACCTAATAGGGAAAGACAAAAAATACATCATTGGGGAAATACCTGTTCTTTTGCCACAGCATAATTGGTTGAAATGACTTGGAAAATAATATGGTATAAACTGAAATTCATTTCTCGGCAAATGCTATGGAAAGACTCATGGGGAAAACATCGCTGCTGCAGATTTGGAGAAGATAGCATTTGAATAAATTATCCAGTATGGGAGAATGGTTATAGAATAGATTAAAGTAAAAATGTTTCAACATTTCTCAGCTTAAGGCAGTTTTAAAGACTCTTTAAATGACTATACAAGTAACTGCATTTTTGTGAACCACTAAAGGAAAAAAAAATCCTCCAGAGATTATGTATTCTCATTATAAAATAAACTTTAATGTAGTTCTTAGGAGAAATTGTGCTATAATTTGGTAATAAATTAATTCAAAATTGTAATGGCTTAATATATAACAAGTTTATTTCTTAGTCACACTAGGTTTGCTATGGGTCTAATGGCTTCCTCCCAAGACGCATCTTCTAAGCAATGACCTAGAGAACTAATGTGCTCTACTTTTGTCCTCCATCAACTTAGATAACACTGCTAGGTCTCCCTAGCAGGAAAAGAAAGGGCTGAAGTTTCTTGCAGGGGCTTTTTACTGCCTTTGGCAACAAATGACTTCAGTTACTTCTGCTTACATTCCATTGGCAATAGTTAATTGCTTGATTAATGTCAAGATGGTGGGTAATAGAGTTTCCTGTATGCCTAGGAAATATAGGAGGGTTGAATGTTTGATGACCACTAGTAATGTTCTTCCACTTCAATAAACATAATTTTTAAAGGAAGTTGTGTGTAAGAATGAATATTATGGAGTAGTTTCTTTGTCTGGAGCAAGAAAATGATTCTGAAGCAGTATTATTAATACAAGATAGTACCATATGTAAAACTCATTTACTGCATTTTTCACAGACAATGTATTTTAGCAATGAGGTAGAAGCCACAGTATCATCAATGAGGTTAATTTTAAAACACAAAGACTTTTCAACACAGCAGAATCCTCAAAATACATAAATGAGATGGAGGGTAACTAGGAGAATCATTTGTAATTAATAGGAGCTTTCCTGGCAATCTCATGATAATATATGATATTGTTATAGAACTGGAAGATGAATTATGCACTTTTAAAAATAAAAAGGCAGAGTTTCAAATTTGATCATTTTTGTGAGGACAAATAACTGTTATGTTGCCTGACATAATTTTTTGGAGGGAGAAAACTCAAACACTCAAAATTTACATTTAATATTTAATAAAGGGGAGATACTTTTGAATAAGATCATATGGAGAAAAAATTTTGAAAACAAATATACAAAAATGTAGAAATACTTTACTCATAATTGAAAGCATTACAGAAATACTGCTTACATAATCATTCACATACACTTAACATTTTAAAGGGGATCTTAAACTCCTGAAGAATGAAACAAACACCATTGAATAATTAGTGGATGAGATTTAAAATCATACATGGGATTTAAAATCATAAATAATCTCCATTATCTAACCCTTTTATTAGAATCTTATCTGTGTGAAGTATCTTTGACTGTGTTGGTCACTGTTGAATCAGATATCCAAATAAACTGAATCTGGAACATCCTAGTGCCCACATCAAAAGCACTCAATAAAGGTGGATGGGGGAGTGGTGGTGGTGGTACAGCAACAGGGTAGGGCCCAGTTAGGTTGCACAGGCCCATCTAAACACGTATGATTATATGATTAGAACCAGGAAACTGGTTACTAGAAAAAGTAGTGAACTGTAGAGAGAAAATATTAAATATTCAAGCACCTCACAACAACACCAATTTTATTTGAGGAATTTCTTTAGGCATTAAAAATACAACAATAAACAACCACAGTAACAGTAATACCACTAACATTCTTGAGCATTTATTGTGTGCTTAGAAATTTGTGTATGAACTCATTTAATATAGTCCCATGGCTTAACATGTGGATTTTGTTCATATATTCTTTTATCAAGGTTGTAAAATACCTGATTCAGTTCTGGTATCATTTTTATTTTATTTTGAAACCCATTTTTATTTTGATAAGAATACTTGAGTTCTACCCTCTTAACAGATTTTTAAGTGTATAATGTGATATAGTTGACAGTAGGTACAGGGTTGTATAGCAGATGACTAGAACTTATTCAACTTGCTGGACTGAAATTTTATGCCTGTTTATTAACAACTCCTCACTTCTCCCTGTCTCTGACCCCTGGCCACCACCATTTACAGTCTTTGATTCTAACAATTTTAACTATTTTATATACTTCATATAAGTTAATTTTGCATTATTTGTCTTACTGTCACTGGCTTATTTCACTTGGTATGATATCCTTAAGGCTCATCCATGTGTTGCATATTGCAGAATTTCCTCCTTTTACACCTAAACAGTGTCCATTGAATGTATGTACCACATTTTCTTTATTGATGATGGACATTTAGGTTATTTCTACATCCTGGCTATTGTGACTAGTGCTGCAAAGAACACAGCAGTGTTAATATTTGAGCTCTTGACTTCAATTTTTTTGAAAAAAAAAAACCTCAGGATTGTTGGATTATATGGCAGTTATGTTTTTAATTTTTTGAGGAACCTCCATAATGTTTTCCTCATAGTGGCTGTACCATTTTGCCTTCCCACCAACAGTGTGCAAGAGTTCTAATTTCTCCACATTCTTACCAATATTTGTTGTCTTGTTTTTTGAATAGCCATTGTGACAGGTTTGAGGTGATACCTCATTGTGGTGGTGATTTTCATGTCCCTGATGATTAGTGATTTTGAATGTTTTTGCATATACGTGTTGGCCAGGTATATTTGTATGTCATCTTTGGGGAAATGTATGTTCAAGTCCTTTGCCCATTTTTCAACTGGATTACTGTTTTTTTTTGTTTTATTTTTTACTATTGAGTTATAGACATTTCTTATACATTTTGAAGATAAGCCCATATCAAATATATGGTTTACAAATATTTTATCCCATTTCATAGATTGTCATTTCATTCTGATTTTCTTGGTCATGCAAAAGCTTTTTAGTTTGATATAGTCCAACTTGTCTGTTTTTGCTTTTGTTGATTGTGCTTTTGGTGTCATATCTGAAAAATCATTGCCAAGACCAGTGTCAAGGAGCTTTTCCCCTACTTTTTTCTAGGAGTTTTATAGTTTCTGCTCTTATATTTATGTCTTGAATTCATTTTGAGTTTGGTTTTTGTATATGGTGTGAGATGTGTCATTATTTTATATGTGACTATCCAGTTTTCCTAGTCCCATTTCTTGAAGAGACTATTATTTTCCCATTGTGTAGTCATAACAGCCTTGTTGAAGATCAGCTGACCATATATACTTGGATATATTTCTGGGCTCTCCATTCTGTTACATTGCTCTGTATGTCTATCATTATGCCTTTACCATACTGTTTTTTTGTTGTTGTTGTTGTTGCTGTTTAATATATGGTTTATTTATTTATTTATTTAAGACAGAGTTTCGCTCTGTTGCCCAGGCTGGAGTGCAGTGGCATGATCTCGGCTCACCACAACCTCTGCCTCCTGGGTTCAAGTGATTCTCCTGCCTCAGCCTCCCAAGTAGCTGGGATTATGGGCATGTGCCACCATGCCCAGCTAATTTTGTATTTTTAGTAGTGATGGAGTTTCTCCATGTTGGTCAGGCTGGTCTCGAACTCGTGACCTCAGGTAAGCCTCCTGCCTCAGCCTCCCCAAAGTGCTGGGATTACAGGCATGAGCCACTGTGCCTGGCTTTTGTTGTTGTTTTTTAAGACAGGTTCTCACTTTGTCACCCAGGTTGGAGTATAGTGGTGCACTCTTGGCTCACTGCAGCCTTGACCTCTCAGGTTCAAGCAATCCTCCTGCCCCCTAAATAGCTGGGACTAAACGTGCACACCACCATGCCCAGCTAATTTTTGTATTTTTTGTAGAGATAGGGTTTTGCTATGTTGCCCAGGCTGGTCTCAAACTCCTGAGCTCAAGTGATCCACGCACATTTGCCTCCTAAAGGGCTGGGATTACAGGCATGAGCCACTGTGCCTGGACTACCATACTCTTTTGATTACTACAACTTGGTAATATACTTTGAAATCAGGCAGTGCAAGGCTTTCAGCTTTGTTCTTATTTCTCAAGATTGGATTGGCTATTGGTGGTTTTTGTGGCTCCATATAAACTTCAGAATATTTTTCTATTTATATAAAAATGCCATTGGGGTTTTAATACAGGGATTGCTTTGAATCTATAGATCTCTTTGGGAAGTATGAACATTTTAACAATATTAAGTCTTCTAGTGCATGAACACAGGATGTCTTTCCATTTGTTTTTGTCTTGTTGAATTTCTTTCATCAGTGTTTTATATCTTTTTGTATACAAGTCTTTTACCACCTTAGTTAGATTTATTACTAAGTTTTTTATTCATTCTTTTTGGCACTAACATAAATGGGATTGTTGTCCTAATTTACTTTTCAGATAGTTTGTTCTTGTATAGGTATGCAATTGATTTTTTATGTTGATTTTGCAACCTGCAACTTTACTGAATTCATGTATTAGTTTTAATGGATTTTTTTATAATGGTGTTTTTAGGGTTTTATAAATATTAATATAAAACTATGTCACCTACAATTTTACATCCTCCTTTCTGATTTGGATGTCTTTTGGTTTTTCCCTTCAATTGCTCTGGCTAGGCCTTCTAGTACTATATTAAATGGAAATGGCAAGAGTGGGCATCCTCATCTTGTTCTTGATATTAGAGGAAGCACTTTGTTTTTCTCTGAGTATAATATTAGCTGTGGGCTTTTCATATATGGCCTTTATTATCTTGAAGTAATTTTCTTCTATTCCTAGTTTCTCAAGAGTTTTTATTATGAAAGAATGTTGAATTTTGTCTAACACTTTTTCTGTATCTATTGCAATGATCATATGATTTTCATGATTTGCTCCATTAATGTATCATATTAGTTTTCATATGTTGAATCATATTTGTATCCCAAGGATAAATATTACTTAGCAACAATGTATAATCCTTTTAAGGTGTGGTTGGATTTGCTTTGGTAGCATTTTTCTTGAGAATTTTTGTGTCTATATTATTCAGGGATATTGGCCTCTAGTTTTTTTGTGCTGTCTTTTTCTGGTATTGATATTAGACTAATGCTGGCCTAATAAATTGAGTTTGGAATTGTTCCCTCCTGTTCATTTTTTTTTTTTTTTTGAAGAGTTTGAGAAGGATTGGTATTAGTTCATCTTTAAATGTTTGGTGGAATGAACACATGAAGCTATGCAGCTCTGGGCTTTTCTTTTTGGGGAGGTTTTGGTTACTAATTCAATATCCATACCAGTTATAGATCTGTTCAGACCTTCTATTTCTTTATTGGTAGGTTGTATGTTTCTAAGAATTTTCTTCTAGGTTGATCATATTAGACTCTAATGATCCTTTTTATTTCTGTGGCATCAGTTGTAATGTCTCTATTTTTATTTCTGATTTTGAGTCCTCTCTTTCTTTATTAGTTTAAGGCTATGTCAACTTTGCTTGTTTTTTTTAAAAAAAAACTGTTAGTTTCATGTTTTTTTCTGTTCTTTATTTCATTTATTTCTGCTCTAATCTTTGTATTTCCTGTCTTCTCCTAATTTTGGGCTTGGTTTCTTTTTCTAGTTTCTTGAAATGTAAAATTAGATTGTTTGAAATCTTTCCCCTTTTTAATTAAGGGACTTATTTTTACGAACATTCCTCTTAGCACTGCTTTTGCTTCATACTGTGAGTTGCATATGTTGTATTTTTGTTTTTGTCTTGTATACCTAATTTCCTTTTTTTCTTTCTATCTTTTTTTTTTTTTTTTTTTTTGGAGACAGAGTCTCGCTCTGTCATCCAGGCTGGAGTGCAGTGGCGCAATCTCCACTCACTGCAACCTCTGCTTCCTGGGTTCAAGCGATTCTCCTGCCTCAGCCTCCCGAGTAGCTGGGATTACAGGCATAAGCCACCATGCCCAGCCCTAATTTCCTTCTTATTTCTTCTTTGATGCAATATTTTTTCAAGAGTGTGTTGCTAAATTTCCATATCCTAGGAATATTTTTTTATTGAACATAATTACTGGGTACAAGACAGGAATAAATGGAAGTGTTAAAGGTCAAGGACACTCTTATTAACATATAAATAATATATAGGCAATATATAAATATTTATGTAGCAGGAAAACACTAGTTTTATGCAGCCTCAGGGATACAATGTGGTAAATCAAAATATTCTTCTTTTCAGATGCCCTTGTATTTATGGGAACATGTGATCCAGCTCTAGCCAAAGAGAGGAAACTGAAAAACTCAGAATTAAGCTTTTGGGAACGTCAGGGCATATCCATCTGTCTATTTTTTTTTTTTAAATATTTACCCAAAGTTTGGGGTAGAATTTGGTGATAGAGATAGACATTTTAGAATCCTCACCAATTTAATTTTTAAAAAATTAAGTTTTGAGAATACTTTATATATTCTAGATACAGATCATTTTTTAGAAATGTGATTTGGAAATATTTTTGCTTTGTTGTGGCTTATTCTCCTGAAATGTCTTTTGCAGAGCAAAATTTTTCAACTTGGAAGAAGTCCAATTTATCATGTTTTTCTTTTATAGTTCATGCTTTTGTTGTGATGTCTGAAACTCTAACTCAAGTTTACAAAAGTTTTCTTCTAAAGGCTTCATAGTTCTACATACTTACATTAGTATCTCTGAGCCGTCTTGAGTTTTTATATCCGTTGGAGGTCTAGATTGAGGTTTATTTTTGTTGTTGTTCATGGATGTCTAGTTAATTCAACACCATTTGTTGAAATGATTTTCTGTTTTCCGTTGAATTGCCTTAGTGCCTTTATAGAAAATCAATTGACCATATTTATGTGGGTCTATTTCTAAACTCTCTATACTGTCTCACTAATTGTGTGTCTATTCTTTCACCCGTATCTGATTTTCAGCAGAAGAGTAAACATAGCAAAACATGGAAATAAAGACCATATATTAGGTTGGCACAAAAGTAATTGCAGCTTTTGCCATTACTTTTTTTTTTTTTTCGTTTTTCTCTTGAGACGGAGTCTCTCTTGCCCAGGCTAGAGTGCAGTGGCACCATCTCAGCTCCCTGCCCCAGGTTCAAGCAATTCTCCTGCCTCAGCCTCCTGAGTAGCTGGGATTACAGGCACACACCACCACTCCTGGCTAATTTTTGTATTTTTAGTAGAGACGGGGTTTCACCATGTTGGCCAGGATGGTCTCAAACTCCTGAGCTCAAGTGATCCACCTGCCCCAGCCTCTCAAAATGCTGGGATTACAGGTGTGAGCCACAGCGCCCAGCCTTGCCATTACTTTCAATGGCAAAAACCACAACTACTTTTGCACCAAACTAATAGAATATTTCAATAATGCAGGCAGGAAATGATGGTGTCTTAAAACAGTTGGTAGCAGCAGGATTGAAAATAAATAATATTTTGGAAATATTTAGAAGAGCACATAGGATGTGCTTCAAGGTACAATACGAAGTATGAGTAAATACGAGAGTAAAAGGATGAAGTCAAGGATTTGGGCCTGAATGTCTAGAAGAAAGGTGTTTCCATTTTTCTGAGACTGGAGACACTAGAAAGAGACAGGATTGAGCAGAATGAAGAGTTCAGTAGAGATTAAGTTAAGTTTGAGAGTCTTAATTTAGGGTAAAGTGGAACAAAGTTGTGATGCCAAGTAGCCAGTTCTATATATTTGAGACCAAAGTTCAGGGTAGAAATTGGTGCTACAGATAGACATTTTAGAATTCTTGTCAAGATGATGATATTATAACCTATGGAACTTAATGAAATCATCTAAAAAGTTAAGATACACAGAAAATGTATGTGAGTCCAAGATCTAGGACACACAATGTTTAGGGGTCTGGGAGACAGTTAAGTATTGGGAAAAGTAACTAACCAGACATAGGAAGTTATATCGAAGGACAAAGATAATAGTATTCTACAGTCTAAATAAAGAAAGAATCAGAGCCACTGTGTCTATTAGTGGTTTCTGATAAACAGAATAAGGTGAGGCCTGAGAAGTCACGGAGAAATGGACATAAACTCTTTTGGAGGCAGGGGAATGGTGAAGACCTGCTTGGGGTTGATTTAAGAAATGGGGGAAGGAGGTGAAGTTGAGATAACAACACTAGAGTTCTGCCATAAAGGAATCAGAGATACGTAGTAACTGGGGTAGAAGTTGGAGTCTAGGCAGCTATCAAGGTAGGACATATTAGTGCATGTTTGTATGACTTTGGGAAAGATTCAGAAGAGAGGTAAAAACTGGTGATGCAGGTGAAAAGCAACAACTGTGAGAGGTCTACAAAGGGGTTCTTAGACTTTATGAAAGGAGGAACAATAAAAGGGATGAGTTGTAATGTTCAATAGTAGAGTAACTATAGTTAAGAAAAATGTAGTATATATTTCAAAACTGTTATTAATAGAAATGAGGACTTGAAATGTCCTAAACTAATTGAAATAATAAATGCTTGAGGTGATAGATATCCTAAACACCCTGAATACAAATATTTTTTAAATAAATGGGAATTTTACTTTTCATAAAACAGAATATCCCAGGGCTATTAATACAACTTCTCAATGCCACCAACATCCCCCAATTTATCTTTCCATCCAGCCATCTTTGGTTATTTATATTTTCTACCAACTTTATACCTATTATTCTGTAGTCTACTTTGAACTACCGGAACTGGGACTCTGAGTAAGAACGGATTGTGTTTACCAGACTCTTTTAGCAGCTGGCTTCTTGTTAAATTCTGCCAAAAAGGAGGTGTACTGATAAGGGGTCTAAGAGTAGAAAGAAGGAAGAACAATTTTGATTCTGGCTCCAAACACATTGGCAGTTGCTCTAGTAGCTGCTGGTTGTTGAAAAGTTGTGGAGACCAGATGGCTGTGCATTTACTCCTGCAAGCCAACTCTTCATGGCTTCCAGCTCTGGCAGGGGCAGCATTGTTTGGAAGTTCTAGTTCCGGCATGTTAGAAAGTGCATGCCAATGGGCTTCACTGCTAAGATGATAGCAATTTCCTGATTTCAGGGTGACATCTTGTCTTCTTTCTGCTGCTCCAGCCCTTTTCATGCATTTTAATTGTTTTACTGTATTAAGTTCTTTCTGATTGAAATACTTAATGTTTTCTTTTGTTTGTTTTCCTCTGTAGGTCTTTACTGATACTTGGTAACAGCAGAGGTATCTCACGAAAAAGGTTATCAAAATAAGAATATAACTGGACTTGAAAAAAATGATCCATTACCGGTGGAAAATATGATACTGATAACTCATGGCATTCTTTATTTTCACAATTAACTCATGTATTATCTGTTGAATCCTGGGAAAGAGCACCCATAGAAGACAAGGCTTGGGGGTCAGTTGAACACTGAACCTGACCGTTACAATGGTAATGGCGTCTTAAGGATGGTGAAATGATTCGAGCACTTCTAACTGCATCAGAGAGCTTACACAAAGAAAACAAGCTTAAGGCTTAAAACTTTCAGCATCAGCAAGGATTCAGAGCTGAAAACCAGACTCAAAATTTGTTTCTATTGTTTGAAAACTATAAGTAGTATTTGTATACTTTCCAGGTCTCATGTGAAAATTAGGGTCTTAATTGAAATGGAGATAAATTTTTAGAATTGAAAAGGAAATCTTCGGGTAAAATCTGAAAACCACAAGCCCCTCAATTTCCTGAGCACCCTTGCCAGTACAAGAAATTCTTCCTCCTTTACTACAGAGGCTCACCTGCCTGAAGATCCCCTGAAGCAGGTGCCTTGTGAGAAGATGCTCATTCTCCCCTAGACCCACTCCAATATACCCAATTCCTTCTAGACCCATTACCAGAGTCATAGTACAGAAAGTTCTGGAAAGACATGTAAAGATTCTAACTAGGATAGAGCTAAGTTTAAACTAAAAAGTAGGAAAATGTGCATTTATAAGAGCCAAAACTTGGAAAACATGTATTGGAATGGATTCTAAGAATCTTAGTGGGAGCTTATGGAGATCAGCAGTGAAATGGCTTGGCTAGAGTAGTTTATCTCAGAGTGGACCCAGCAGTTCTGCCTAGTCATTCTGTAGACATTTCCTTGGTTCCTAAATGCAGAGTTGGAACAGGCATACTGAGAAAATGGCAAAATCATTACATTGTGTTAGTCCGTTTGCGTTGCTATAAAGGAATATCTGAGACTGGGTAATGTATAAAGAAAACACGTTTATTTGGTTCACAGCTCTGCAGGCTGTTCACGAAGCATGGTGCCAGCATCTGTTTCTGGTGAGGGCCTCAGGAGCCTATAATCATGGTGAAAGGCAAAGGGGAGCCAGCATGCCACAGGCGAGAGAGGGAGCAAGAGAGAGAGGGAGGAGGTGCCAGGCTTTCTTAAACAACCAGATATTTTGTGAACTGATAACATGAAAACTCACTCATTGTGGTGAGGACTGCACCAAACCATTCATGGGGGATCTGCCTCCATGACCCAAACACCACCCACTAGGCCCACCTCCAACATGGGAGATCACAATTCAACATGAGGTTTGGAAGGGACAAAACACTCAAACTATATCACTTGGTTCCCTGATCTGTAGAGTGTGGATATTTGTGGTTTTTATTTCTGTAGAAGCCCAAGGAATTTCTCTTCTTTATCAGCATGTAAGCCAGAGCCACTGCTTTATCTATGGGAATACAACAGAAAATAATGCCCTCACAGAAGACAAGAGTTTAAGGGGTAATAATTCTTATCACATCCTCATTTAACCGCCCCATTTGGCAAATCAATTGTAGAGAATGACTATGGAGTATCGTAAATTCAATTAAGTAGTGATTTTAATTTACAGCTGCTGTTCCAGATGTGGCATATTTACTTAAGCAAATCAATGCAGCCCTTGACAGCCGATATGCATACTGATTAAGTGCTTTTTTTTTCCCCCTCTATATTAACATTAAGGACTACCAGAAGCAGTTTGTTTTATGTGGCAAGGAAAGGGCTGTATCAACTCGTTAACTCTCCTCCTCTCAGTCATAAGGGTGTGGAGAACTTTGACACTTTTGAGATCCTATAGATCATTCATTACACTGACTGGACTGGAAGAACAGCACGTGGCCAGTATCCTAGAAGCCTTAGTAAGACAAAGATGTGCTAGAGGGCGGGTGGTGAATACCATGAAACTTAAGGGCTCTGTCTCTTTGGAAAAGTTACTAAGGGTTCAGATGTCTGGGGCTTGTTGGGATATCCTTTCCAAAGTGAAAGACAAGTTGCCTACCATTAAGAAAGAGGCACTTTTTCATGTGTCTTTTGGTGGGGGGAGTGGGGAGGGATAGCATTAGGAGAGATACCTAATGTTAAATGATGAGTTAATGGGTGCAGCACACCAACATGGCCCATGTGTGTATATGTGACAAACCTGCATGTTGTGCACATGTACCCTAAAACTTAAAGTATAATAAAAAAATTAAAAAAAAAAAAGAGGCGCAGCGATCTCTTTGAATTTCGGAAATAGCATATACCAATTTGAGTGTGCTGCTCTCGTTCATCTGCTAAGCAACTGACAGTTTTGGGTGAGACCTGGAGCAAAACAAGGTCTGCATTAGGTCCAAGCTGCAGTGCAAACTAGTCTACCATTTAGGGCTTTTGACCCAGCTGGCATAATGCTGCTGAAATCTATGACAAAGAGGCCTATATGTAGACCTCTGGCTCCTGCTTTTTAATGAGCTCAAATAGACCCTAAATATTTGGCCTTGGAATACCAGGTGATGGTACAATCTGGGATACCCATCATCAGCTGAATGACATCTAATCCACCAAATCATAATGAAATACGTGGACATTAACACTCTTTTATTAAGTGAAAGTGTTATATACATTCTGAACCAGTGACTACAGTATGGTGATTTTAAATTCCACAGCCAAAATGCCACAGGTTCAAGAATCAAAGGGTAGAAGTGGAAGGCGTTCCTCCCATTATTATTTTTAATAGCCTATTCCCCAAAGTGCTGCTGCTTCTTCCTAAAAAATTGGGCTCCACTGGGTCAGTGATCTTAGTTCCTAAGAGAGTATATGCCAGTGTGTATTAAGTACTTCAAAGGCTCTCTGCAACTTAGTGAGGCAAATTAAATTGTCCTCTTCTTACAACGAAGATCAATATACCACTGGTAGGGGCAGTACTGGGATTGAACCCAGGTTCTTTGGGTTCCAAAGACTTTGCTTTTTCTCACTATGTAATTTCAGCCTAAAAGATAGCTGCGGAATGCTGCTACTTCATGTTCTTGGTACCAGAACATTGAGCCCTTACCCCTACCACAGTGAAAACCATGTCATGCTGGCAACAAGCCCATTTGTTCTAGTTACTATGACTGTGTAGCAGCCACCCCCAAATAATAACTTTTAGTTTGTTCATAACTCCACAGTTTGGGTAGGGCCCTGGAGGGACAGCTCTGTTCTACACAGTGGGAGCTTGAAGGTTGATGGCTAGAATCACTTGGAGAATTGTTCACTCACACGTCTGGTGGTTGATACAATCACCTAGGACCTTAATGGGGGCTGTAGGCTGGAACATTTAGGCATAGTCTCTCCATGTGGCCTTGGCTAGCTTACAACACAGTGGCTTGCTCCCAAGGGTGAGCATATAAAAACCAGACAGCCAAGTAGACGTTGTATGGCCTTTGATGACCCAACCTCAGAAGTAATATCATTACTTCTGCTTCTTTCTACTTGTTTGGCAAAGACTGGCCCTGTTTTAAGGAGAAGGGAAGTAGCCTCTAGGATGTGGTGGAAAAGTGGCAAGATTCTAGAAATGCATGTGAGACCAGAGATATTGTCATTACTATTCTTGAAAAATATAATCTGCCACACCATTACCAAGGCTAATTGAGGAGTGGGACTAAACTTAAAGGTATATTTACAGACTCAGCCATGGTTAATTCAGGGACTATGGTGATCTTGTCTTTGGGCAGCATCTATGGTCCACGGGAAGCTGAAAAGGTAAGCTAAGATGCTGCCCACAGACAAGACCACCATAGTACCCAAATTAACCATGGCTGAGTCTGTAAATATACCTTTAAGTTTAGTCCCTACCCCCATAGAAAGAGGCCCCTCTACTCAATTTATGATGGCTTTTGAGTATTCTGTCCAACTGTCTTTGAGTGCAACAATGAATTTTTATTGCCTTCTTTGAGTGGAATAATATCAAATGTCATGGGGATTTTTATGGGGAAACAGCAGTACCTTGGTCCCACTCTGTCAAAATTATATAAAATAAAGCTATTACTAATTACAAAATCATTTTATAAGGTAGAAAAGTAAAGGAGATATATGAGGAAGTCATGTTAAGTACAGAGGGCAAAACCAGCCAAACCATCTATCCTTATTTCCTACCAGAAGTTAGAAAAGATATATAATAGTTTGATATATGTCATGCTGTATGAGTACTGACACACTGAACAAGGAACAGGACAGGGCGGCAATAAAAATTGGGGAATGACACTCAGTGATTACCTAAGTAATTCCTTGTCCTGGTAAAGACACATTTCACCAGTCCTCACTAGTTCCTAGGCTCTCAGCAACCTGCTCCATGAAAGTACTTAGCCCCTTCTCTATCACTACCCGGAGTGTCTTCAGAAGTCCCCAGAAGTCGAGGTGGAAGAGGAGGATGCTTCATGTGTTCATAGATAATTATCTTGTGGTTTACCTACTTCCTGTTAGAACTCCAATTTCCTTGCCAACATTTTAATCTCTTAATGCCCCACAAACAGCAAGACCTCCTCACAGGGCCTGTGCAATGTGATATATGAAGTTCAGGGGAGATTTCTTCTAATCAGCCAGTTATAGTCATTCTCTGTACCTCTCATCCAAACCACATGAACCCAGTTTATCCAGCTTCTCCTCCATTAACCTGGCACCCACCCAAAGCTTTGGGCTGGACACTGACAGCAGAGAGCAGTTTCCTGCCTCCTTGTTCCTTTGGGCACTGCACAGGCATCATCTGTGTTCTTCACTATGCCCAGAGGAGTTTGTATCCCTTTCTAGGCTCAGTAGATGGGTCTTAATTACAAGTACCTCCGTTTTGTCACTTCTTCAATAAGTCTTTCCAATGTTCTCTAAATGTCATGCTGGGTCATAAGCAGTGATGAGATTTGGTGAGACAGGCAGGACTCTGGTGGCCTGGAAGAAAGTCTGTGTTGTAGCTGCAGGAATTATTCTTGGAGGAACAAAAAAAGTTGGAAATAAAGACAAGCCAATGATGAGATTGCAGGAGAATGCAGCTTGAAGCTTGGTCAGATACGTAGGAACCAGCCACCTGATAGTGGCTTTCCTCATCCCCCAAGTCCCACCTTCTTTCAGCATGGGAGAGCTAGATAAGGGCAAAAGTGGAACCACTGAGTACAAGAGATAAACATTTCTAAAATGTGAATTTTGGCTGGGCACGGTGGTTCATGTCTGTAATCCCAACACTTTGGGAGGTCGAGATGGGCGGATCACCTGAGGTCAGGAGTTCGAGACCAGCCTGGCCAACATGGTGAAACCCCATCTCTACTAAAAATACAAAAATTAGCTGGACGTTGCGGTGGATGTGTGTAATCCCAGCTACTTAGAAGGCTGAGGCAGGAGAATCACTCGAACGGGAGGTGGAGGTTGCAGTAAGCTGAGATGGCGCCACTGCACTCCAGCACAGGTGATAAAGTGAGACTCCATCTCAAAAATCAATAAAAATAAAATGTGAATTTTGTCTTATCTCTTCTTGATTAAAATCTTGTGGTAGCACCCTATTGCCTTTTGAGTAAGAGCATTAACTCCTATACATGGCATATAAGGACCTCCCTAATCAGGTCCTTCCTACTTTGTCAGTCCCCTTGTCTGTATTCATTTGCTAGTGCTGCCCTAACAAGGGACCACAGACTGGCGGGCTCTACTCCCAGTCTACTTCCTTTGTTTCTGCAGGTAAGTTACCTAACTTCCCTGAACCTCAGTTTCTTCATCTCTAAACATGGGGTTAGTAGTGCCAATTTTGAATTGATGTAAGATTAAATGAGGTACTGTATTCAAGTAAAATAATCATAATCATTAGTCTTTAGAAATTGATGACATGGAAACATTTTTATATTTAATGTGAAGACAAATAAAAATTGTATGGAATTAGGTCTACCATATGAGCTCAATTATGTAACAAAAAATCACACACATGCACACATACAAATATAAACATTTAGAAAAATGAGTGGAAACAAATATACTTCTGTTAGTTGGGTCTTCTAGAAGCAGGCATTATGATGGAATTAGGATTTTAAGCACTTTGTGGGAGTAAGATCTGTGATAGAAAAAAGGAAGAGGAAGCAGGATTGGGCAGAAAAAGCCTTCAGACAAGTGTGTGTGAAAGGAGAGAGGAGGGAGAGCAGGACTGGACAGGAAGGATTCACAAAATAGATGTGACACAGTCTCTGCCAACCCAGTAGAGATCTCTGGAGCAAGACTGATCATTAGAGAAGTTCCCTATTAAGCAAGATTGGCCAGGCACTGGTACCTCCACCATGCTCAAGTATAGTTACTGGCTGGCTTTGCCTGGAAAGAGCATGGCCTCAGCTCAAAAGCTGGAGAGGATCCCTGATATGGTTTGACTATGTCCCCATCCCAATCTCATCTTGAATTGTAGCTCCTATAATTCTGAGGTAATTGAATCATGGCGACGGTTTTCCCCATTCTTTTCTCGTGGTAGTGAATAAGTCTCTACTTTTTTAGAGGTTTCCCCTTTTGCTTGGCTCTCAATTCTCTCTTGTCTGCTGCCATGTAAGATGTGCCTTTCACCTTCTACCACGATTGTGAGTTCTCCCCAGCCATGTGGAACTGGGAGTCCATGAAACCTTTTTTTTTTTTTTTTTTTTTAAATAAATTACCCAGTCTCGAGTATGTCTTTATCAGCAGCGTGAAAATAGACTAATACAATCCCCGAGGTGTTTCATATCCGGAGGCTGTCAGCCCATTATGCTTCTTGCAGCTGTACTGTGAGTTCTTTCTGGAAGGGAGATTCAAGTGGCTTACCTCCATAGCAGTCACACCCATTACTCCTTAGTTAACGCGAGTAAGAACTACCTCCATTTTTTTCCTCATAATTTTCTGTGTTTTTAAGAATTCTTATACTTCATCATTCATTCTCTTTTAATCAGATATGTATTTTAAATTATACCCAGAAAAAAAAGTATATTTCTTTTAAATACAGTAAGATAGCCTGTAATACTAAAATAGTACTAGTTTTAATAATTATTATAGCTAATATTTGTTCAATGCTTATTGTATGCCCCCTGGTATATTAAGTGCTTAACCTGCACTTTTTTTTAGTCCTTGCAAATGAAGTATTCTTCCCATTTCATCTCTCAGCATTCTTAGAGGAAAACAATATAACTTTGGTTAACTTAGAAAAGAAATTGCTTGGATGAAATTGCTTGGATGGGCCAGGCGCGGTGGCTCAAGCCTGTAATCCCAGCACTTTGGGAGGCCGAGGCGGGCAGATCACGAGGTCAGGAGATTGAAACCATCCTGACTAACATGGTGAAACCTTGTCTCTACTGAAAATACAAAAAATTAGCCAGGCGCAGTAGCGGGTGCCTGTGGTCCCAGCTACTCAGAAGGCTGAGGCAGGAGAATGGCGCGAACCTCCGAATGGGAGGCGGAGCTTGCAGTGAGATCGCGCCACTGCACTCCAGCCTAGCGGACAGAGCCAGACTCCGTCTCAAGAAAAAAAAAGAAATTGCTTGGATGGACATAAGGAAACTACAGCCAGCCTACAGGAAGGCTGAGGCATGGGCTAGGGATCAGGGGCCCCGGGAGTGTGGCAGTGCAGCTAGGATGGATGCTGCCTCCTGGCCGCACCACACTGCCGTGGCTGTGCTCTTACCATCCATTCTTCATCTCCCTTTACAGGTGTGTGCTGTGCCCTCCAGAGGTAAAGTCTCTGCAGGCAGAGTTGTTGGCCCATACAAAGTCGTACTGCCAGTTGAGAGGATATCTGGCCTCTTTGGCTACCATGGTGGGACGATTTATAAGTGGAGGATGCCAAAAGGAAAGAAAAAAAAAAAGGGGAGTATGATGCCGAGTAGAAAGTAGAAGGGAAGGAGTCAGAGAGGCAGAGAAGGAAGATGGGTAGGAGACAAGAAAGGACGGGGAAAAGTGAAGTGATGAGAAAGAACAGGAAAAAAAATGTCTTCTGTTTTCATTTTATAGATGAGATAACAGAAGTAAAATACCTTCCTCTCAGACATTCAGATGATAAGTGGTAGAGCCAAGATTCAGCACCAGGCAGCCGGAGTTCAGATTCTGTGATTGATTTATTTTATTTATTTAGGGTTTTTTTTTTTTTTTTTGAGATGGAGTTTCACTCTTGTCACCCAGGCTGGAGTGCAATGGCATGATCTTGGCTCACTGCAACCTCCGCCTCCCAGGTTCAAGCAATCCTCCTGCCTCAGCCTCCCAAGTAGGTGGGATTACAGGCATGTGCCACCATGCCCAGCAAATTTTTGTATTTTTAGTAGAGATGCGGTTTCACCATGTTGACCAGGCTGGTCTCGAACTCCTGACCTCAGGTGATCCACCTGCCTTGGTCTCCCAAAGTGCCGGTATTACAGGTGTCAGCCACCATGCCCCGCCAATTCTGTGCTTTAAATAATCCTACTATTCTTGCATTCCAGGCTCTGACAGGCCAGAAAAAGAGAGAATACACTAAATACTAATTTCTAATCTTCCAAGGTCACCTTACTTCCTAGACTCTGCAGCAGTCCAGACTGAATACATAATTATATACTGGTTTGACTTGACCACTACCTCTGTTCCTTAGAAAAACCATACACCAATTGAGAGAACCAAGTACCCTGAGAACATGATGTAAGCCAGAGAAATTTTTTTAAAAGGCTGACTTCAAGTGCAGAATGGAATATTTCAAGGTAAATCACACTTGCCTCTTAACAGCTTTTTTTCAGGTCTAACTCACAGCCTTTCTTATCTGCCCACCAGGCAGGAGCAGCAGCTAGCTGTAATTGTTGCTTTAATACCTCAACTCTGGTCTTTGCATGAACCACCATAAATAAGTAAATGTGTGAATGAATGAAAACATGCGTGCTTTCCTCAAATGAGTATGCCTTTCCCTGGGACTTTTTTTCCACATTGATAAAATAATCTACATTTTTTTTTCTTGAAGTATTTAAACAGTTTCTAAAATGAGATCTGCCACTTGGAGACTCTCATGTCTTAACAAAACTGTTCCTTATCTCTTTCTCTTAACATACTGCTTCCCATGGATTTTTGTTGAAGACTCAATTTGTCAGTTGCCCGGACTTTCATCTCTGACAGTGTGACACTGGCCATTTGAATTTCCTTCTCCTACTAAGAGATACTTTTAGCATATCTGTTCCTTGTGACTCATCTTCTGCCTACCACTCTTAAGTTCGGAAAAGACTAGAATTGTTCCTGAAGTGCTCAAAAACCAGATGGCAACAGAAATGAGAATGTAAACAGTCATCCCTGGAATTGGGATGATGAACATCTTAGGAGGTAAGCACCAGGGCATGGTGGCAAGAACTCTTGCTTTTGATTCAGGAGAGCTGGGTTTGAATCCCAGCGCTACAATGCATTAACTGTGTGACCTCGAGCAAGGCACTTAACCTTTCTGAGCCTTGGTTCCCTTATCTTGTAATTAAGAACACTAAGCTGTGCCTCTCTTGGGAGCTGTGAGGCTCAAGCTGAATGGTGTGTGTGGTTGAGTTTGGAACTAGAGAGAGATGTATAAAGAATGCTATCTTTGTTGTTGTGAACAGTCTGGAAGGAGTCTTAGAAAACTAGAAGAGTATGTTTCAAGCTTTCTGCCTTGCAACAAACATTAAGTTTTCCTTTGGCAAACCCCAAATAGACCTTTCCAGGCAGTGGCCAATCATAGACAATCCTGTGGGCCAGGAAGGGACCATCCCTGGCTGTCAGGCGGCATGGTGCCCCAGCTATGGTTCCTGACTAACACAACAACAAACCTTGATGCAAGCAAAACAGTGGGCAGCTCTGCCCATGTTGGAGCTGTGAAATTGTTAGTCCGTGCTGTTTCTAAGACGACTCCTCTGCACATCCATGCTGGGTGTAGACATGGGGAAAAAGCTGCTTAACATGTTACGTTCTTGTACTGTGCTTTTAACTTTTCCCTTCATACCCTTCATTGCTTACTATAATCATGTGTCTATGTGAGAAAATGTTTAATGCTGGTGTCTTTCCTACATTTTAAGTTCATTGAGGGAATGGGAGATGCTCATTTTGGACACTTTCAAGTTCTCAACACTCCTCAAAATGTCATCACCAACTGGTCACTTAAAAAGAATTTACTAATGCGTGAATAGTAAATATATGTTTTTGAGAAATTTAAAAACCAATATAGTATTACAGTGTCATACTGTGTGGGAATATTTGCTTTTCCTTTTGGCTTTCTGTTACGATAGAATCATAGGAGAGGGGATTAACTTGATAAGGATACAAGGATCAATGGAAACATCACATTATCCCTATTTCATATTTTCATTGAGTAGCAAATATGTACTGAGATAATGTATGAAAAATGTATCTTGCTGCTTCTTTTGTCTGTCTCCTTTAATTTCTAAAGCACTAACACAGCAGTGAAGTATTTAAGCTTTTGTTCATTCTTCAAAGAGCCTTTGGGAATATTGTACCTTTAGACAGTATCCCAGAATCTCAGGGATACTTGCCTAAGTATGACATTCATCCTTGGTGAAAAGAAACTATCATAAAAACAGCTGGGAACCCTTTATTGAGTGTGTGTAGACATTTCCCAACTCCTATCTCATTTTCCATGTACAGACAATTCGTGTACCCAATGACAGATAAAAATTTTGAAGAGCTGTTTTATGCAAAACATTTCCAAAAAGTATCTACAATTTATCTCATCAGGCAAGAAATATGAAGATGTATATTTTTCTTTTTGGTTGTTAAAAAAAGTGCTTTCTCAAATGCACTGTGGCATTGATTGGGAGGAAAAATGAGTTTTCGTAGCTCTGAGATACTTTCTACCCCAACCATCTGTATTAAAGTTCCATCATAAATTCAGAACTTTGGTTGTTCCATGAATTGGATGAAGCATGCCATCATGGCACAGTACCTTGCAGGCCTCCAGCAAGCCCAACAACTGATGGTTTACAGCTGTCATGGTTGCAGCAGTGGGAGCTAATAAAATCTCTAGGATGTCTATTAAAGCAACTAGAATGCAGAATAAGAAAACCAAGGTGAGTATTCTGTCAGAGATAAGGACCTGATTTAATGGAAAAGCTGGTGCTTTCATGCCACTCAGCCAAGGCATGTATTGAGAGGAAGCATTACATAAATAATGTCCTGATACAGCTTGAGCTTCTGCCAAAATGCTAATGGATGTGAACAGAAGACCAAAACAACATGTCAAAAAAGATGTGTGTGTGTGTTTTTTTTTTTTTTACCACAAATATGTAGCTAACATTACTGCCCATTTGCAGATAGGCATGCTAGTTTTTAAGAAATGTTACAAGGATTTTTATGGCCCCTTAAGTTACATTCCACATACGGGTAAAACTGAAGCTATTTATAGGCCAAAATGTCCTGGTCTCAAGAAACTGATAGTATAATGAAAGAGGCAAGTAAACCAGCATTACATAGTATGAAAAAGGAGCTAGACTAGACCAAGTGCATCATAGAGGGAAGAGTTTGTGTCTTCATCTTAGTATATCTCCAGCTCTTAGTCCAATGCCTGGCACATGCATTCAGTTCTTACTAAATACTGAAATGGGTAACAACTGAATATAGAGCTTCATAATATACGAGCTCAGAGGAAGGGACCGTTAATCAAGTCCAAGTAGGTGGGGGTAAATAGAAGATCAAAAACAACTTTACAGAGGAAGTGACTTTTGTACAGAATTATGACAGTTTGGGGCTGAACAAGCAAAGAGGTCAACAACACTATGAGCAGCAGGAAAAGTTTATCCAAGAAAGAGGAGGGATTAAGAGCAGGGCAATTTCCTAGATTTGCAAATAAAATACTTTGTTATGCAGGTAGCTATGTAGCACAAGGTAGGTGGTAGGGAATAGATATGGAGTGTTTTGATGGATGGAGACCAGATCTTGTATAATGCTATAGTGAATTTGAATTTCAGCCTTTATTAAACAACCATCAAAGCATTTTAAACCGTAAACTGACATAACTGGAAATACAGTGTTAAAAAGACTGCTATGATAGCTTTGTGGAAGCTCACTTAACTATTTGGGGCAGTAAAATTGTAGGCAGAGTGTAATTGAGAAGCTTTGAGATGATTTAGACAAAACTTAGGGGAGACCTGATATAAGGCAGTAATAACAAGGATAGAGAGCTGTGGACTCATTTAAGAGCGGGTTCAGTGACTCATGTCTGTAGTCCCAGCACTATGGGAGGCCGAGGCGGGCAGATCACCTGAGGTCAGGAGTTGGAGACCAGCCTGGCCAACATGGCAAAACCCCATCTCTACTAAAAACACAAAAATTAGCCGGGCACCTATAATCCCAGCTACTCAGGAGGCTGAGGCAGGAGAATAAAATAAAACAAAATAAAAATAAAAGATATATGGGAGGTAGAATTGGCAAAGACTAGAGATTATATGTAGGAAGAGAGAAAAACAGGGGTCAGGAAAAATGCTCAGGGTTCTGACTTGGGCACCTGGAGAAGGATAACGCCATTCATTGAGGTAGTGAACACTGGAAGGGAAGAATTTGGCCAAGGTAGATATAAATGGATTCTCTTATTTATGTGATCAGCTTGAGGGTCTGGGGAAATTCAAACTAAGATACTCAACAGGTTGTGGAATATTTGAGTCTGTGTATTATAGCTCATAAAAGATCTCTAAGGATGTAACTTTGAGAATCATAAGCTTGTAACTTGTAACTGTAGAGAGTCTAGATTATATCATGCATAAGGTTACATAGAATGAGAGAAGAGCCTGGGCCAGAGCCCTGAATGAACAGTAAGAGGGATGGGAAAAGCTCTTCTAAATAGCTTGTATCCAAAAAAAAAAAGGCTGCATAAACAGGGAAAGAAAGAAAATGTGGGTGGTTGGGGTATATGTATATCCATTAAAGGAACGGCACAACAACAAAACAGGTAAATCAAGGGTAGATCAACATATTAGCTCTCAGAAATATGGTTTAATCTTAAACTTATTGTCTCCAACATCTAGCATTCCCAGATCATAGATTAAATGTACCAGAATTATAAAATCTGTTTTTTTTCTGTCATGCAAGTGGCAAAAAAGGTACCTTTTAGATGATGCTAGCACCTTAGGACATCCCCAAAGACAAGTATCTCCTATTTGAGAATCAAGATGTGATTGTAACACACTCCTGTCTGTCTTTCCTGATGAGGCTCCTGCTGCACATTTTGGGATTTTTTTATGGTGATGGGGGTCAGTGGGTGGAGTCTGAAAGTAGGAACTTGCAAAAGATGCTACCGAGTGTAGAAAGGTTTAACCTTTATATATATCTTTGGAAATGTATGCTCTTGAAAATAATATATTGACATATGTGTCACCTATATCTGGAGTGGTGATGGGTACCACGTGATGAATAAGGTTTCTATCACCCCAGACACTGGGGATTTTACTGCTTTCCTTTAAATGTGTTTTCTGAGACGGTATTTTAATAATGCTCTTTCTCTAATTAACTTGGATATTTCGACAATGTAAAGTTTGCTTTATTTGTGAGCCTTGGCCCTTAATCTGATGCGTTTATTCCCACTTTCACTGCCATTGGCAATCATCTTTAAAATGGAAATCACCTAAATGAAATCTAGAATAGCCACCTATTAGATGCAGCTGAGAAGCCTAAAATGGCCTGGCTCAGAACAGGTTCAGTTTTGATTAAACACAAGTCCTGCCCAATTCTATTAATAAGTAAAATACTTATTTATAGTTGTTTCTGGATATAAGCATTCTTATAAATGTACTTTTTGTACATTACATGTATTTTTCCCAACAAAAAAGGCAGCATGGACCATATCTGTATTAGAATAGAAGAGCGAGGACTTGAAAACAAGGAAACAAGCCTACAGAATTTTCTATAAGAAGTGCCCAAATAAAAGTGAAAAAAAGTTTAAAAATCGATGGATTTCTTTTCAAACAAAACCACATTTTAAAATTTTCTGCACATTGATTATTTCCTCACTGCCACCCTTTTTAAGGCAAGACTTCTTTTCCCCATTTTACAGATAAAGAAAGTGTAACAAGAACATTGAATAACTTGACAAAGGTCAGATTTAGAGAATAGATGAGAATTTAAACCCAGGTCTTCCATATTCACCTGCCAGAAATCATTCTTTATTCCATGGAAATGGAAAAGTAGTCATTCTTAATTCTCTTACTTAAGAACTGATAAGGAAATCATGCATTTCCAAAGTACATTGAAAGCCTCTGAATCACCATCCTTAGGGAACACATTTTTCTCAAAGAGACATCTAGATTTTTTATTTGGTGTTCATTAATTAAAAACTTCTTAAGTACATTTTACAGGTGAAATTCAACTATTCTATCAAAAACAATGTTTATTAAGTGTAACAAGAATCCTGGTTAATTATTTTTTCCTTTTAAACCACTCAGTAGCCAAACTTAGAATCCCCTATCTCATTCTTTTAGGTTGTATGAACTTGTCTGATATGAAGAATCTAGGATAGGCAATTGATTGAGTTCACAGTGAACTCATTTCAACTGGGAACATAATTTAATGAACATTTCTTGGCAAGTGAGAGAATATTTTTCTAGCTACATGTGAAGATTATCTTTATATATGTAACTCATAGGTAATATATATATGTGTATACTGTATCGTGTGTACTATATACATGTGCATCAGGATATATATACACACACACATATATATGATTGATGTGTGCGTATATATATCCTGAAGCATTCTTCCTTTTGTTCTGAACAATTTCTTATTCTTCCAAGAGGTTAGTCAGATTTATTTTTGCACCATGACTGAAACTAAATGGATAAAAGTGCAATTAGATTCTATATTATACTAAAGACTGAACGATTAGTTCTATGTAAAATAAGGCTTATGATATATTTTTAAGCAGGCTTTGTAAGCGTTTAATATTTAATGCGTACTGCTAGTGTAACAGCACTGAACTGCACTAAGCTTACTGCTCTTTTAAAAATCAACCCAAATTTCTGCTCATTTAATTCATGGTTGATAAGGTATTTTGTACATGAACTTGTCTTATATGTCATTCCATAATCTGGGAAAATGAATTTAACTCAAATTTTTGTTTTGTGATATTGGACTTTTTAGCTAAATTAACAAATCCAGCGTATTGGAATTTTTAGCTAAATTGACAAGTTCAGCATAAAATATATATTGCTGGTAGCTTAATAGTTTAATTCATATATTAAACTATTTCATTTAACATATTTTATATTGAAGTTTTATCAATCCTGTCTCAGAAATTTAATTTTGGCTTAAGATGTAATAAATGGTATCATAAGACTTGGGCTTCATATTTTTCAACTCCTGAAAATTTGGAGACCCCTGCTTTGCCAAATCACAGCTTCATATGTTTCAGGAAGAATAGCAATTTAGAAACCTGCATTTTTTTTTTTTCTCTGTACTGGCCAAAAACCTGTGCCCCTGGAGAAAAATGATCTTGATGAAACAGATATAATTGAGTTGGATATTTAGACAAAAGAATAGGCAAGATTAATATTAGAATAAAGTTTATTTTTTTCCAACTCCACGTGATTAAAATCCGTAGTTGTACAAAGATCGCCTGTCATAGAGGTCACATATTGTAAAAAGAAAAAATTAGAAAAGTATAAGTATGCTCATTTGTCCCTATTCTCTAGAACACAGTCATTATCAACCTTTTGGATCTTCATCCATGAAATGGATGAAAATGTCACATATGGTGTCATTTCAATTTTTATGTTTTATATTATGAGTGATATTATAGATACATGAGATATATAAACATGTATCTATTTGATGCATTTGGGTTTTATCCAAATAAAACATATATAACTTTATTCCACTGAAACATAAATGGAGATATGGCTTCGTTTATTGCTTCATGGATGTTCGGACATCAATGATATGTCCTGTTTCCCAGTAGACTAAATTTCCATATAACTTAAATTTTTATAGTATTATGTAACAAAGCCTTACCATTTTCAGAATTGGCATATCAATTTTTTTCTTATTCTTGCATTTCAAACTCTTTCTGAATCTTACTTTTTCCATATGAACTATAGAATTACCTCACTAATCTTATCTCACCCCAAAAAATTCATGCTGGTATTTTAGAATAAATTTTATTGATATATAATTTACATAAAGTTAAATGCACCCATTTTAAGTGAACAGCTCAGTGGGTTTTGGTAGATATGTGTAACTGGACATTTCCGTCACCCCACAAAGTTCTCTTGAGCTTCTTTGTAGCAATTCTCTCATCCAGGCCCCAAGCAAACACGGATCTGCTTTCTGTCACTGTCGACTAAAATTTCATGTAAACAGAGTCAATACCATAAGTACACTTGTGTCTGGCTTATTTTATTGAGCATGGTGTTTTGGTATTCATCCATGATGTGTGTATGAGGCAGTTTGTTCTTTTATTGCTAAGTAGCATTCCGTTCTATGAGAATGCCACTTTCATTTGTTCACCTGAGAAAATTCATGGGGTCAAATAATAGCTAGGCTTTTAGTCTGAGGTTCGATGTTTCTCTGGTTAGAAGTAGGCAGTGGTAAGCTGTACAGTGGTTGCTGTAGCTCTGGTATCAGCGGCTGAAATCTGCTCTGTTATCCCTTTTTTGTCTCCCTGTTTTCTTTGGGTTTTCTTAAAGACTCCTTAAATAGTCTTAGGCTTAGAATTCTTCAGCTGTAATCCCCTCCTGTTATTATATAGGAGCCCTATTGATGTTTGGGGAGGGAAAGCAATCTACAGTCCAGTGATTAGGTCTTTTAGTGAGCCTGAGTTAGATATTTCCCTTCCTCCATATCAAAGACTAGAAAGGGCTGGAGTTGAATGCTTCCCTTCCCCCCGGGCTAGTTAGGCTTTGGTAAAATACCAGCTGGCTAGGCTCTGGCAAAATAATTTCCTTTTCCGTGTGGTCTCATTTAAAAATAACAGAAAGTTCCAGGTATATTTCAAACTGGTTACTTTTTCCTTCCTCCTGCTGTAAGCACAATGGTTCCTGGAAGTAAATCTCACAGAAGTGTGGGCATCCCATTAAGCTGCATTCCTTGAAATTTTTAACTGAAGCTAGTCTACACTGAGCCTCTAGCAACTCATAATTTAAATTAATCCTTCTGATGCTGGCTCCAGGCGAAGGCTTTTGCTTCCTGCACACTGTGATTCTCTATATCTACCTGTCTGTCTCTCTAGTTTACAAGGCAGCAGTATGCCCTTTGACCTCAGCACTCCAATGGATCTAATAAGATCTTCAGTTCATTCCGATTTTTCTTGTTGTGAAGATGAGGGTGATGACTTCTAACGTCATGTTAGCTTGGAAACAGGAAGTATTCTTGTTATTCATTTTGAAAATTTAGTAATCTGGTGTCTTACTGAGTTATGCGAGTTATTGATATATTCTGGAGAAAAGTGTTTTATCAGATACATGGATTGCAACTAATTTCCCTTTCAATTTCCTTTCTTGATTGTCCACTGTTAGTATAAACAAAATAAGTTGATTTTTCTATTTTGACCTTATATCCTGAAAACTTAATCCTGAAAACTGCTAAATTAAATTAGTAATATTAGCAAATTTGTAGATCTTTTAGGATTTTTAAATATACATAATCATGTTGTCTACAAATGTTGACTTTTACTTATTTTTTGTGTGATCTGTCATTTCTTGACTAATCACATTTTCTAGAACCTTGTATAGTGTGGGATAGAAATGGTGATATCACACAGGCTTGCTCCATTCCCAGTTTTAAAAGAAAGTGTTCTTTCACTATTAAGTATAAAGTGGTAGGTTTTACACGCACATCCTGAGATATGGTTTGGCTCTCTGTCTCCACCCAAATCTCATGTCAAATTGTAATTCCTAGTGTTGGAGGTGGGGCCTGGTGTGAGGTGATTGAATCACCGGGGCAGACTTCCCAACTTTCCCCTTGCTGTTCTTGTGATAGAGTTCTCATGAGATTTGGTTGTTTGAAAGTGTATATCACTTGCCCTTTCACTTGTTCTTTCTCCTGCCTGCCGTGTGAATATGTGTCTGCTTCCCCTTTGCCTTCTCCCACGATTATAAGTTTCCTGAGGCCTCCCCAGAAACAGTCTGTACAGCCCACAGAACTTTAGGCCAATTAAACCTCTTTTCTTTATAAATTGCCCAGTCTCAGGTATGTCATTATAGCAGCATGAGAACAGACTACTCAGGTTGAGGGTATTCCCTTCTATGTCTAGTTTTGAGAGTGTGGGTTTTACTTTTCACGAATACTGTTGCTGCATCTATTGAGTTGATAATATATTCCTTTTTTAAAAATCCTGTAAATGATGAATAATATCAATTGATTTTTTTAATGTTAAGCTAACCTTGCATTCTTGAAATAAATCCAATTTGATCATATGACTTACCCTTTTGATGCAGTGCTGGATTCAATTTGTTAATATTTTGTTAAAGACTTTTGCATCCATTTATAAGCAATATTTATAACTTTTTTCTTCTAATGTCTTTCTCTGGTTTTAATAGCAGGGTAATGCTTGCCTCAGATTTGTTAAAATTGTTACTTACACCTCCATATACTAAGTTTATGTATGACTGGCACTTATTCTTAGGTGTTAGGTAGAATTTACCAGTAAAATAATGTGGGCTTAGACTTTTCTTGTAGGTTTTGTAAAATTATAAATTCAATTTCTTTAATAGCTATGAGGTTTTAACATTTTCTATTACGTATGTCAATTTAAGTAAATTGTCACTCAAAGATATTGTCAATTTCATCTAACGTGACAATTTTATTGGCAAAATTTTAGTACAATTCTCTTTATTATCCTTTTATGTCTGTAGTATTTACAGTGAAATACATTCTTTCATCCTGCTATTGCTGATATTGATCATTTGTATCTGCCCTCATTCTCATGTGTGCTGTTCCTTTTTTGCTCAGCCTAGTTAGAGGTTTATTGATATTGTAAAAGACACATTTGGTTTCATTGATTTTTTTTTAAATTTGTATCTCTTTCTAATATATTGATTACTTTTACTTTGAATTTTTCTTTTTCAAGATTTTGAAGGTAGAATTTGAGATCATTAACTTAGCTCCTTTTTTTCCTAATACAAACATTTTAGGTTACACATTTCCTTCTAAACCCCACTTTAGCTACATTCCACAAATTTTGCTTTGATGTATTTGATCATTCTTCCCCAAATATTTTTGAGTTACTTTATTACTTTTTATTTGATCCACAGACTATTTAGAAATTTGCTTATTTTCCAGGTATAGGGGATTTTTGATAAATCTTTTGCTATTTATTTATAGTTTAAATCTTTTATGGTTCAATAATATTGTTACTTTAATTCTTTCAAATTAGTCTTGTTTTATATCCCAGAAAATGCTCTATATTGGTGAATTTTTCATTTGCACTAGAACAGATTATGTATTTTGTAGGTGTTGGGTGGACTGCTTATAAATGTCTATTAGTTCAAGTTTGTTAATATTACATTTCATGTGTTTTATATCCTTGTTAATTTTCTGTCTACTTTTTAAATTAACAAGTGAGGAGTATGAATCTCCAACTATAAATGTGAAATTATCTTTTTTGCTTCGGTTCTCTGGTTTCTTATACTGAAATCTTTTTACACAGGCATTTAGGATATTTGTCTTTTTAATGGATTGCCCATTTATTATAAAATGTCACCTATTTTCTCTCATAATATTTCATGTTTTACAGTCTTTTATTAATATAGTGATGCATTTTCTTATGTATTTGCATTTTGTATCCTTTTAATCTTTTACTTTTAAGCTATATGTTTATTTATATTTAAAGTGTGTTTCTTATAGCTGGCATATTTAGGTCTTGTGTATGTCCTGCATGGTCATCTTTGCCTTTTAATTTGAGTGTTCAGAATATTTATTTATTTGAGATAGAGTCTCGCTCTGTCCCCCAGGCTGGAGTGCCTCCCAAAGTGCTGGCATTACAGGCATGAGCCACTGCACCCAGCTGGAATATTTATTTTTAATGCAATTATTGATATGGCTCTGTTTAAGCCTATTTTTGCTTTGCTTTTCTTTTTTTTTTATTTCAATAGCTTTTAGGGAACAGGTGGTTTTTGGTTACACGGAATGAGTTCTTCAGTGGTGATTTCTGAGATTTTGGTGCACTCATCATCTGAGCAGTGTACACTGTACCCAATATGTAGTCTTTTATCATTTACCCCCACCCCCAGTCTTCTCCCTGAGTCCTAAAAGTTCATTATATCATTCTTACTCCTTTGCATCCTCATGACTTAGCTGCTTGGCTCCTATTTACATGTGAGAACATAAGATAGTTTTCCGTTCCCAAGTTACTTCACTTAAAATAATGGCCTCCAGCTCCATTCAAGTTGCTGCAAATGCATTATTTCATTCTGTTTTATGGCTGAGTAGTATTCCATTATATATATATATATGTGTGTATATATATATATGTATATATATATATATATATATATCACATTTTCTTTATCCACTCGTTGGTTGATGGGCATTTAGGTTGGTTTCATATTTTTGCAAGTGTAAATTGTGCTGCTATAGACACGCAGGTTCATCTGTCTTTTTCAAATAATTCCTTTTTTTTGATTCTGGGTATATACCCAGTAGTGGATTGCTGGAACAAATGGTAGTTCTACTTTTAGTTCTTTAAGGAATCTCCATACTGTTTTCCATAGTGGTTGTACTAGTTAACATTCCCACCAGCAGTGTAAAAGTGTTTTTTTTTTTTTAAACCACATCCATGCCAACATCTATTATTTTTTTATTTTTAAATGATGGTCATTCTTGCAGGAATAAGGTGGTATCTCATTTTGGTTTTAATTTCCATTTCCCTGATTATTAGTCATGTTGAGCATTTTTTCACATGTTGGCCATTTGTATATCTTTTTTTTGAGAATTGTCTGTTCATGTCCTTTGCCCACTTTTTGATGGGATTGTTTGTATTTTTCTTGCTGATTTGTTTGAGTTCCTTGTAGATTCTGGATATTAGTCCTTTGTCAGATGCATAGTGTACAAAGATTTTCTCCCATTGTGTGGATTGTCTGTTTACTCTGCTGATTATTTCTTTTTCTGTGCAGAAGCTTTTTAGTTTAATTAGGTCCCATTTATTTACTTTTGTTTTTGTTCCATTTGTTTTTGGGTTCTTGGTTATGAATTCTTTGCCTCAGCCAATGTCTAGAAGAATTTTCCGATGTTATCTTTTAGAAATTTTAGGGCTTAAGGCTCTGGATTTAAGTCTTTGTCCATCTTGTGTTGATTTTTCCATAAGGTGAGAGATGAAGATTCGTTTTCATTCTTCTACATGTGGCTAGCCAAGTTTTCCAGCACTATTTGTTGAATATGGTGGTCCTTTACCCACTTTGTTTTTGTATGCTTTGTAGAAGATCAGTTGGCTCTAAGCATTTGGCTTTATTTCTGGGTTCTGTAGTCTGTTCCATTGGTCTATGGGTTTATTTTAATATACCAGTATCATCCTGTTTTGGTAACTACAGCCTTGTAGTATAGTTTGAAGTTGGGTAAAGTGATGTCTCCAGATTTATTCTTTTTGCTTAGTCTTGCTTTGGCTAAGTGGGCTCTCTTTTGGTTTCATATGAATTTTTGGTTTGTTTATTTGTAGTTGTTCCATTTGTTTTCTTTTTTCTTCCTTTTTCTGTCTTCTTTTAGATTAAGTTAATACCTTTAAATATTCTACTTTATCTCTCCTTTTGGTTTATTAGCTATTCCTGTTTGCAGTAATTTTAGTGGTTGCTGTATGGTTTACAGTATGAATATTCAATTTATGGTAACTTTCAAAAAGTAATACACCATTTCCAAATAATACAAGAAGTTTAGAGCAGTATGCTTCCATTTACTCTTCCTATTCTTGTAATATTGTTTTTATATTTTTTATTTGTATATATGGTTATATAGTCATATTGATTTTATTTTTTTCAGTCAATTATCTCTTAAACTTAGAAGGAAAAAAATACCTTTTATGTTCATCCACACATTTACCATTTCCAGTACCTTTTATTACTTTGTATGGATTCATTCATGTATTCACTTGAAATCATTTTTCTTTCTCATTGATTTGTGACTTTGTCTTTATCACCACTTCAGTAATTCAATGATATGCCTTACTGTACTCCTAAAAATGTGTTTCTCTCACTTGGAGTTCACTCATTTTGTATATTTAAAATTTATCAAATGTGATGTTAAGTCATTTTCTTCAAATATTCTTTCTGCTTGCCACCTTCTCCTTTGAGACTCCAATAAACCTTATATTAGATCATTTTATATAGTCCCACAGGTCATTAAAGAACTGCTCATATATTTCCCTTCTTTTTACTCACTGTACTTTAAATCTTATGCCAGTTATCATAAAATGTCTGGACGCAGAAGTCCTGCTATGACTTTTAGTTTTATAAATTTAAAATTTAAATAGTTTTCTCAAATTATGAGTGTTTGATTTTAATTCATATTAGGAAGTAAAAATAAGAAAGGAAGAAAAATGTCACCCAAACAGAAAACAGAACTTCTATACATACTCATATAATTATTTGAACCAAAACAATTTTGTATTATGTATGCATGTCATTTACCTCTCAATAATTATAAGTATTATATAATTATATAAACTAAATGTATACTTATCATATGATATAAATTAAATATTATCAAATAGTTGAGGAAACTCAATAGAACAAAAGAAGTCCAATATGAAGTAATAGGACAAATACCACTGAAAAAAATAACTGAGAAAAATAAATTTAATTGGTATGTTCAGAGCAATTTAAAAGGATACACTGCATTTTCAACTAAAAAGGACTGATCTGAAAAGGAAGCTTTAGAACACAAAAAGTTTTAGAAAACAGAACATTGGTGAAGTTAAAAAATTCAACAAATGAGATTAAAAATTACAGTTTAATTGCTGTGAGGTTTATCTCAGCATGCTAGTTAATGCCAGTAACTTTGCAAATGTGGCAACATGGTCACAACAGGAGAGAGATTAAGTGGGCAGCTCAGTTAAATGTAAATTTATTGCCTTTTTTTCTGTGAAAATAACGACAAAACTTTCTTGGTTGTCCAAAGCATTACTTTGATAAGGAAAGGACAACACATCGCAATATGTTATAAATAACCAGCCTTTCTCCTTAAATCCATGCATGTGCTCTATTTCCTCTCTGTGCATTCTATAAGCTATTTTTAATTTCATTCTCTTAGAAAGGAGAAATCTTCTCACGACAGTATGAGAATCCATATATTAAAGGCAAAGATGAGGAAGCTGGACTTTAACCTTACCTTGACCAACCTTGCTATATTTTGAGTCAGTAGTTTGTAATAATTTTGTATTTAATTTTCTGTGTTTTAGGAGTAAGTTTTTAGAAGTAAAATTGAGCAGCAGATTTGGAACTTTAGCTAATATATGATACAGTTATAAAATTAGAACCAGTCCATTCGTAAATAATTGTTTAAAGGCTGAGAATAGAAGCAAGATGAATTTGATTGCCTGGACCAACTTGAGTGTGGAAAGTTTGCTTTGGGTAAAATCAAATTACATAAACAAAACACTGATGAATCGTTAACACCAGGCCAATGTTTACACCAAATCAAATCAGTTGTGCTGCTATAGACTTAAGTTAATAAACTAGACTGGATTTTGTTTTTTTTAGGGTCATTAATAAAAGAATGACTATCATGTTAATTCTGACTAATAGTTACTTTTCATGAATCAAAGTAATGAACTTAAATCATCAAAATGTCTCAGATAATCATCATTAGCATGTTGTCTTTTATATATCCAAGATACTGTGCAGTCAACATGTTTTTTTCCTTCAAATCATGCTCAAGGCATTTTCGTGTCTTAGTCCAACTTTTAATTATTGCTGGTTCCAAATGCAAATAAGTTATTTTTCACAGGCTGTTTAGATGTCAAGGGTTTGAAAATCAGAAAAAAACGTTCAAAATGGTGGTTTTATTTATGATTTTTTTCATCACCATTATGGGAATAATATGGCCGAATACTAAAAATGTTATTTTCCATCTCCCTGCGATACTCAAGATTTCGGTGTTCTCTTATCTCCCTTTGACCTCTCAGAGCAGTTCTAAAAAGAATCAGGTAGAAGTCATTTACTCCTTTTTTTTCTGCTGATCCAATTGCAGAATTCTTTTTATTCTATGTGTACATGATATTGGCCTTGGATCCCAACAATGGAATATGTGGCATCAATGCTCAGGTCTAATACATTTCGGGAAAGCCATAAATTTTTATAATTGTGTTTGAAACATGCACAAAGATATCTGAAATGTCACCAATTAAAAGAAGTTTGACTTTTGACTTTAATTCCGTGAAGAAGGGAAATTGAAAAATATATTTCATGGAAGTAGAAGTTCTAAACCAGGTCGCTGCTGTGAGTAATGCCTTTAACACACAGCCTGAGATTCTAGTTTGCCCTGCAAGAGGTCCAGCTGCTGGCCAAGATCCCCTTTTCAGTCCTTGCTACAAAATTTTATCTCTCTATGCTAAATTTCTTCATATTTCCTTGTCTTTAATCTCTTTTCATCTCTCTTCTCTGGGTTTATTTTACATGAGATCAAGTATGTAATGATTATCATAATTTCAGCAATTTGTTGATATTAATTTATTTCATTCTGAAGCAAAAATCTGAAAGCATAAATCTCCTCTAGTTTTTTCATTCTCTATCTCACTTCCTTCTTTGTCCAAATCTTCTAAATACCATGGACAATGTGATTCACAGTGTCTTTTCTTTTTCCCATTCATTCCCATTCAATATAACTGAATTGAAATGTCTCAATTCAGGTATATTTGCCTGTGTTGAATCTTCCTCTAGTCACATAGTAAAAAGCCCATGTCACCATTGGAAAGAATGAAAATTGGACTATCAACACAGGAATACTAATCATTCCCAGTTGCATGAGCAAAGTGCTTTTACTTTCTTATTTCATGGTTGGTACCTGTTGTGCGGACCAATCACAAAAGAGGGCATGAAGCAGTTGACAACCTCCACTTGGGAATAATCAGCCAGAAAGCAAGTTGAGAAGCATAAAGAGCTTAAATCCAAATCTGTAGTGGGCTAGAGCATAAGGTGGGAGAGCCTATGGCGACTTCAGGCAATTAGGGAGATACGTGCAGATTTCCACCTTTTAAAACTGTAAGCTGACAGGACTGTGTTATCTCAAATAATATGTGTGCTTCTATGCAAAACACCAAACTTGGTGCCATAGAGGACAAGATAAATGATATTTGGAATCTTTATCTGTGAAAAGCATGTCATCTTGTTGAAACATAGAGACATTTAGCCAAATAGTACAACATACTACATAAGAAAATGTCTACCTGGCCAGTTTGGAGGCTGTAGCCACAGAGAAGCCGCTTAAGCTGCAACGATGCTCTCGTGCAATGTGGTTGCCATGGCTATTGCTGGCACCCTTCCTTGGTGAGCTGGTCTGGTCTCCAAAAATGCTCTGGGATCATCTTTCATTGCTGCAATGAAGGTCCATGCCTCTAACACTCTTCTTCATGAATGGCACGGTGGAGATGTCCTCTATTTTTGAAGAGCATATTCTTAGAGTTAATACCTCTGCTAACCTTGAAGAGACTCAACCTGACTTAAGTATTGGTGGTGGTGTTGCCCAAGTACATGGACTGATGACTGTTCAAGCAGAAGAAATGGAAGAATTTTCTTCAGGCTTAAAGGATATGTCTCTGAACTTGGAACCTGAAAATGTTTGGAAATGACAAACTGAAGGAGGAGATATTGTGAAGAGGACAGGAGCCACTGTAGGCATTCCAGTTGGTAAGGAGCTGTTAGGTTGTGTAGTAGATACTCTTGATTGTGCCTTAATTATATGGGTCCAGTGGTCCCAAAACCTATAGACAAGTTGGTTAGAAAAACCTTGGAATTATTCCTCAAACTATGTTGTAGAAACTAAGTAGACTGGCATTAAGCCTCTGGGTTGCTTCATGTTAATTAGTTGTGGTCTGTGTGAACTGATTATTGGCAACCGACAGACTGGCAAAATTTAAATTGCTATTGACACAATCATTATACACACTAATGATCTGATAGAAGAAACTGTATTGTCTCTACATTGCAACGAGTTAAGAGATCTTTTCCCAGTTGGTGAAGAGACTTACACATGTAGATGTCATGAAGTAAGCTATTGTGGTTCAGCTGCTACTTCTGATGTTGCCCCACTTCAGTACCTGCCTTCTTATTCTGGCTGTTCTATGGGAGAATATTTTAGAGATAATGGCAAATGTACATTCACCATCTATGATGATCTATCCAAACAGGCCGTTGATTGCTATCAGATGTCCCTGCTGCTCTGCCGACTCCCTGTTGTGAGGCCTATCCTGGTGATATGTTTGACTTATAAGCCTGTCTGTTGGAGAGGGTAGCCAAAATGAGTAATTCCTCTGGCAGTAGCTCCTTGACTGCTTTACCAGTCACAGAAACACAAGCTGGTAATATCTGCTTACATTTCAGCAAATGGAATATCCATTGCTGACTAACAGATCTTCTTAGAAACAGAATTGCTCTACAAAAGTATCTGTTCTGTCATTAATGTTGGTCTATCTGTGTTCTCCATTGGATATGCTGCCTGAACTAGGGCTGTAAAGTAGGAGGCAGGTACCATGAAGCTGGAATTGGCTCATTATTGTGAATGCTCGTTTTGCCCAATTTGATTCTGACTTTAATGCTGTCACTCAGCAACTCTAAAGCTGGTGTGTATCTGCCTAAGTTGCTGATACAAGGCTGGTATTCTTCCATGGCTATTGAAAACAAGCAGTTGCAATCTATACTCGTGTAAGAAGGCTATCTTGATAAACTGGAGCCTAGCAAGATCACAAAGTTTGAGAATGCTTTCTTGGCAAATGTTATCAGCCAACACCAAGCTGATGGAAAGATCAGTAATATCAAGTAATATCAAGGCTGATGGAAAGATCCCTTAACAGTCAAATGCAAAGCTGATAGAGATTATAACAAACTTCTTGGCTGGATTTGAAGCTTTTACTATGAATTCACATCAAGTATCAGTTTGGTTTTGTCATTTTTTTCCCTAGTAATCAGCTTCATTTATAAAAGGATTCTCATACTCAAATTGTACAGAAATCATGTTAAAAATATCAGTTCCATGTTGCTTGGTGGCTTAAAAAAATAAAATGTCAAAAGCTTCTCTGGATAGTAACTATTACATTATAAAACTTCACTGACTACAGAATAAGAGAAAATGGACACAAATGTAAGCCAATGGGTTTAATTATAAGGAACATCTTGTAAAACAGAAGATAGTAACTTTTTTCCCTTAAAATAGCACTGGCTCTGCTTTCATTATGGAAAATAGAAAAACTATTTTATGTTCTTTATCAGTCTTGTGTTTTAGATAATAACTATAAATTATTTTTATTATTTTTCTTAATTTTACATATTTATGAGGTACTTGTAATATAATACTGGGAAAAGCGGGGAGTGAAGAGAGGTTGGTTAATGAATACAAAAATACGGTAAGGAATAAGCTATATTATTTATATATAATATATAATCACATGTATATTCTTATATTTATTGATATTATTGATATTATCATTTTTGTTTACAGAAACACTTATCAGTATATTTCAATAGTGACAAATACATGGAGTGAATGCACTAGTTTCATCTTTTCAGTTTTCTGGGTAGTAAAGACATCACTGTCACAAAATAATAAAATGTGAAGCATAAGAATTACATATGAAGAGAGGTTCATAAATATATAAATCATAATTTAATATTAAAATAAAATGATTAGACAATATATACATTTAATGATGTACAATTATCACACTATAAAAAAAGGTGACCTATAGTCCATGTAAATGTTAAATTCACATTTCTTTTATGTGACCAAATTATTAAAGCAACAACAATCACTTACATGATATACACACTAACTTGCTAGCAAAAACATCAAGAACTATTGATAACAAGCTGTTTTCTGTCATTTCATTTGTTTAGATAGATATACTTAATCCTCTTATGATCTGTGCACTTTTAAATCTAGTTTTTAAAAATTGATAAAATCGTATTGTTTACAATATAATGTTTTGAAATATATATATTGCAGAATGACTACAGCAAGCTAATTCACATATACATTACCTCACATAGTTATTCCATGGTGAGAATACTTACCATCTAATCTCTTAGCATTTTCCTAGAATACAATATATTATCTATTGCACAATATGGTGGTAACTATTGTTCTTTTGAACTTATTCCTTCTATGTATCTGAAATTTTGTGTCCTTTGACCAAATCTCCCTAATTCTCTCCCCACCTGTCCCAGTCCCTGGTAACCACCATTCTACTCTACTTCTGTTGAGTTCAACTCTTTAGATTCCATATATGAATGAGATAATGTGGTGTTTGTCTTTCTGTGCCTGGCTTATGTCACCTAATGTAATGTCTTCCAGGTTCATCCATGCTGCTGTAAATGACAAGAGCTCCTTTTTGTTAAGGCTGAATAGTATTCCATTGTGTATATATACGGCATTTTAATTATCCTTTCATTTGTTGATGGTCACTTAGGTTGATTCCATATCTTGACTATTGTGAACAATGCTGCAATAAATATAGGGGTGTAGATATGTCTTCTAAATACTGATTTTATATCCTTTGGGTGTATACCAGTAGTAGGATTTCTGTAGTATATGGCATAGTTTCAATTTTTTAAAGAACCTCCATAGTGTTTCTATAATGGCTATACTAATTTACATTTCTGTCAACAATTGTGCAGAGGTCCCATTTCTCTACATCTTAACTAGCACTTTCATCTTTTTAGTAATAGCCTTTTTAGCAGGTGTAAGGTGATACTTTGTTTTAATTTGCATTTCTCAAATAAATAATGATGAGCACTTTTTGGATACCTGTTGGCCATTTTTATGGCTTCTTTCAAGAAATGTCTATTTATATCTTTTGCCCTTTTTTTTTTTTTTTTTTTTGAGACGGAGTCTCGCTCTGTCGCCCCAGGGTGGAGTGCAGTGGTGAGATCTCGGCTCACTGCAAGCTCCGCCTCCAGGGTTCACGCCATTCTCGGGCCTCAGCCTCCCAAGTAGCTGGGACTACAGGCGCCCGCCACCGCGCCCGGCTAATTTTTTTGTTTGTTTGTTGTTTTGTATTTTTAGTAAAGACGGGGTTTCACCGTGGTCTCCATCTCCTGACCTCGTGATCCGCCCGCCTCAGCCTCCCAGAGTGCTGAGAATGCAGGCGTGAGCCACCGCGCCTGGCCTGCCCATTTTTAAATCAGGTTATCTGGTCTTTTGCTATTGAGTTGTTGGAGTTACTTATATATTTTAGATATTAACCCATTTTCAGATATATGGTTTATAAATATTTTTTCCCATTCCATAGGTTGTATCTTCACTCTGATAGTCTTTGTGGCTGTGTAGAAAGAAGCCTTTTAGTTTGATGTAATCCCACTTTTTTTTTTGGAGACAGGGTCTTGCTCTGTCCCTGGGCTGGAGTACAGTGGCACATTCCTGGCTCACTGCAACCTCCACCTTCTGGGTTCAAGTGATTCTCCCACCTCAGCCTCTAGAGTAACTGGGACTACAGGCACATGCAACCACACCTGGATAATTTTTGTATTTTCAGTAGAGACAGAGTCTTGCTATGTTGCCCAGGTTGGTCCTGAACTCCTGGCCTCAAGTGAACAACCCACCTTGGCCTCCCAAAGTGCTGGGATTACAGGCATGCTCCACCATGCCCAGCCCCATTTGTCTAATTTTTACTTTTGTTGCTTTGTGTTTTTGGGGTCCCATCAAAAAATCATTGCCCAGATAATGTCACAGAGGTTTTCCCCTAACAGGGAAACAAAATGGATTTATGTTTGTAATCCATGTTGAGATGATTTTTATATGGTGTGAGATAAGGATCTAAATTTATTCTTCTTCATGTGGGTATACAGTTGTTTCAACACTGTTTATTGAAGACTGTCCTTTTCCCGTTGTGTGTTCTTGGCATCTTTGTCAAAATCAACTAATTATAAATGTGTGGGTTCATTTCTGGGCTGTATTCTGTTCCATTGGGTTGTATGTCTGTTTTTATGCTGGTGTCATACTGCTTTGATTACTATAGCTTTGTGTAGTAGATTTTAGAGGCAGGCAGTATGATGCCTCAAGCTTTGTTCTCTTTGCTTAAGATTGCTTTGGCTATTTTGTGTCTTTGCTGGTTCCATATGAATTTTAGGATTGTGTTTTTCCTGTTTCTGTGAAGAATGTCATTGGCATTTTTGTACAGATTTTGTTTAATCTGTAAGTCACTTTGAGTATTATGGACATTTTAACAATATTTTTCCAATCCTTCGACATTGAATCTTTCCTTTTATGTCTTCAGTTTTGTTTATCAATGTTTTATAGTTTTTAGTATAGAGATATTTTACTTCCTTCATTAAATATATTCCTATTTTATTTTTTGTAAGCTAGATAGTTCACTGTTAGTGTATATAAATGCAATTTATTATAAGTTGATTTTTGTATCCTGAAATTTTACTGAATTTGTTTATTCTAACCATTTTTGGTAGAGCCTTTAGGCTTTTTTAATTGTTGTCTGCAGATAGGGACAATTTAATTTCTTCCTTTCTGGTTTGGATGCCTTTTGTTTCTTTTACTTGCCTAATTGTTCTAGCTAAGACTTCCAGTCCTATGTTGAATAGAAGCGGCAAAAGTGGACATCCACGTCTTACAGGAATGTTGGCTCTTAAAGGATAAGCCTTCAACTTTTCCCCATTGAGTATTATGTTAACTGGTTTTCAGTCATACATGGCCTTTTTTCATATTGCAGTACATTCCTTCTAAATCTAATTTTTTTGATAGTATTTAGGAAAGAATGTCAAATCTTGCAAATACGTTTTTTGCATCTATTGAGTTGATACTATGGTTTTTGTCCTTCATCTGTTAATACGATATGTTACATTTATTGATTTGTGTGTGTTGAATCATCCTTGTATCCCTGGGATGAATCCCACTTAATCATGATGGATGATCTTGTTAATGTGCTATAGAATTAGGTGTACCAATATTAGGCTTTAGATTTTTGCATCTATGTTCATCAGGAATATTTGCTTGTAGTTTTCTCCTTCCTTCCTTCCTTCCTTCCTTCCTCCCTCCCTCCCTCCCTCCCTCCCTTCCTTCCTTCCTCCCTCCCTCCCTTCCTTCCTTCCTTCCTTTCTTTTGTAGTGTTGTTACCTGGTTTTGGAGAAGAATTGATAGTAGTTTTTCTTTAAATGTTTAATAGAATTCAGCAGTGGGTTTACCAGGTCTTGGGGTTTTCTTTGATGGGAAACATTAATTACTGATCAAGTCTCCTTACTTTTTTTGGTCTGTTCAGATTTTCTATTTTTTTTTTTTTTACTCTTTAATCTTGGTATATTGCATGTGTCTAGGAATTTATTCATCTATTCTAGATGATCCAAGTTGTTGGTATGTAATTATTCATAATAGTCTCTTATAATCCTTTGTATTTCTCTGCTATCAGTTGCAGAGTCTCCCCTTTCATTTCTGTTTTTATTTCATTTTTCTTTTTCCTCAGTCTGGCTAAAAGTTTGTTGTTGTGTATTTTTTTAAAAACACCAACTCTTAGTTTTATTAATTTTCTATTTTTCTAGTGTCTTTAATTTATTTCTGCTCTGATCTTTATTATTTATTTTCTTAATTTGGGCTTAGTATTTTATTTTTTGTGTGTCCTTTTGGTGCAACATTATTTATTTGAGATCTTATTTTTTGATGTAGGTATGTATTGTTATAAAGTTCCCCTTAGAACTGCTTTTGCATCATCCCATAAGTTTTGATATGTTGTGCTTTCATTTTCATTTGTCTCAAGAAATTTTTCAATTTTCCATTTAATTCCTTAATTGGCCCGTTAGTTGTTCAGGGGTATGTTGTTTAATTTCCATGTCGTTTTGAATTTTCCAATGCTCCTTCTTCTATTAATATCTAATTTTATATTGTTGTGATTAGGAAGATATCTGATATTATTTTAAACTTTTTACATTTGTTAAGACTTATTTTGTGGCCTAACATATGATCTATACTGGATAATTATTCATGTGTAATTGAATAATGCATATTTTGCTGCTTTTGCATGGAATATTCTTATATGTCTGTTGAGTCCATTTGATCAAGAGTGTATTTTAAGGTTAAGATTTTCCCTTTTTTTTTTGTCTGGATGATCTGTCCTCTGCTGAAAATGTTGAGGTCTTCTATTACTGTATTGCAATCTATCTTACCAGTCAGATTTATTAATATTTGCTTTGTATATTTAGATGCTCTGATGTTGGGTGTATATCTATTTGCAATTGTCATATCCCTTTAATGAATTGACTCCTTTATCAACATGTATTATTGATTATAGTCAAAGACCTTCTTTGTCTTTCTTAGCAGTCTATTTTGTCTGACATAAGTCTAGCTATTCCTACTCTCTTTTGGTTTCTATTAGCATGAAATATTTGTCCATCCTTTCACTTTCAGTCTTTGTATATACTTACAGGTGAAGCAAGTCTCTTGTAGGCATATTTAGTTGGATCATGTTTTTAATCTATTCTGCCACAATATGTCATTCCATTAGATAATTTAATTCATTGATATTCAAGGTAATTATTGACAGTAAAAATATATGCCGTTTTGTCAACTGTTTACTAGTTGTTTTGTAGAGCCTTTGTTTCTTTCTTCCTTTTCTTGCTATCTTTCTTTGTGGCCTAGTAATTTTTCTCTAGTGGTAGGTTCTGATTTCTTGGTTTTCATTTTTTGTGTATCTATTATAGGTTTTGCTTTGTGGTTACCATGATACGTACAAAAACATAGTTATAACAGGTCATTTTAAGCTGATAACAATTTAACTTTGATCACAATAAAAATTTACACTTTTACTTTACTCCTCCCCCAATATTCTGAATATTTTATGTCACAATTTACATCTTTTATATTGCATATATCTTAATTCTTTTCCCATTTTCCTGAGATACTCACTGGCAGTGCTTGTGGCTGCAGAATTATCCAGAGATAACTTTGTTATGAAATATCTTGTTTTTATTATTATTTCCACATTGTTCTAGTATATCAACTTTGGAAACAAAATTCTGTTTTTAGCATTCTGTTTTTAGTAGTGGGATTTTCATCTAAAAAATAGAGTAATTCTCATTCGCTGAAAATGTCAAATGCTAGAAAAAACAGCATTTCTACACGGGATGTTAACATCGTTTTCGAACAGTTCTTGGCCAAAGATTCATTTTATGAATCTAATTTTTCCTAAATAGATGATTCGGATGACTCAGATGACTCAGATGCTTCTGATATTAGTTATGTTTAGAATTAACTTCAAGAACAGTTTTTATATTTTATTTTCACATTGAAAGTCAGATTTGCTTCAGCCTCAATACTCTTTTTCTAAATGGCAAAAGGGTTAAATTATTCTGGCTATTATTTTTAATAGTTGTCTTTTAACCTTCATACTATAGATATGTGATTTATATACCATCATTATAGTATTATTCTAAATTGTAGTTAATTTTACAAGTGAGTATTGTACTTTCAGATGTTTTAATGTTACTTATTAGCACTCTTTTCTTTCAGCTTGAACTCCCTTTAGAAATTCTTGTAAGACAAGTCTGGTGGTGATAAACTACCTCAGCTTTTGTTTATATGGAAAAGTCATTATCTCTTCATTTCCAAAGGATAGTTTTGTTGGGTTCAGTATTTGGGGTTCACAGAATTTTTTTTTCCCTTCAGCTTTTTGAATATATCACCTCACACTAAAAAAAAAAAAACAAAAAAACCCAAAAAAACAAAAAAACTTTTGAGTTCAGGGGTACAAGTCAAGGTTTGTAACATAGGTTAAACTTGTGTCATGGGAGTTTTCTGTGCAGATTATTTCATCACCTAGGCATTAAGCCTAGTACCCATTAGTTATTTTTCCTGATCCTTTCTTTCCTCTCACCCTTCACCCTCTGAAAGGCTCCAATGTGTGTTGTTCCCCTCTATGTGTACATGTGTTCTCATTTAGCTCCCACTTATAAGTGAGGACATGGGGTACTTGGTTTTCTGTTCCTGTGTTAGTTTGCTAAGGATAATGGTCTCCAGCTCCATCCATGTCCCTGCAAAGGACATGATCTCATTCTTTTTTATGGCTGCATAGTATTCCATGGTGTATATGTACCATATTTTCTTTATCCAGTCTTTCATTAATGAGCATTTAGGTTGATTCCATATCTTCACTATTGTGAGTAGTACTACAGTGAACATCTGCATGTATATCATCTCACTCTCTCCTGGCCTGTAAGATTTTTGCTGAGAAATCTGCTAGAATATTGGAATACCTTATACATTATTTACTTATTTTCTCCAGCTATTTTCAAGATCTTCTCTTTGATTTTTGACAGTTTGATTAAAAGTCTTGGGTTACTTTGGATTGAATATGATTGAAGATCTTTAACCTTTCTTTACGTGGATATTTACATATTTCTCCAGGTTTGGGAAGTTTTCTGCTATCATTTTCTTAAGCTTTCTGCTTTTTTCTTTCTCTCTTTTCAAACTCCTATAGAACTGTTCTTCCTACCCCATTCAATTCAATTTTTCTTATTTTGCTACAACCAGATTCTGTGATCTTTCACCTGATTTCCTTAGTTCTTGTGAAGGTATTTTTGTACATGGATAGTTGTTCAAATTGATTTTTTTGTGTGTAGGGGGATGATCCCTAGAGAGTCCTTTTCCACCATCTTGTTTCACCACTCTCCTATATCTAGGGTTTGTATATATTTACTTATGTTACTTTATATTAGGTAGATGTTAAAACACTGAAAACTTAATTTTTATTAGAGTGGCCAATTAGATCTAAATTAATACTCAGTTTTACCCTTTCTTGCACATGGAATTCTGAAGTAGGAAAAAACAGCTACGATTAAAATTGATCTAGTATTAACAATATTCTAATGGCATAAATTTAGAACTATATGCAGAAAACACAGTTTTTCCTTTGATTATTTCTTGGTAACACCAAGTAATGTCAATCAATGTTTATCTAAATTCTGATCCTCTTGTAAGTACAAACCTCCAGTTTCACCCTAAGAGTCAAAATGTCAAAAACAGACAATCAGTTATAATGAGGCACAGCACATAGTGCTATTGTGAATTTTAGGGATGATTGGGACACAGTTTCTCCTTATAATAGATATATTACTTACATTAAAAAAATAAGAGGGAAGGTTAAGATTGGCATCATGTCAGATGCAATGCTGAAACTGAAATATAAGAAGAACACACACATCAGAGAGTGATTTGTGGTGATGGGGTGGGCAGATATTTGAGAACCAAACAAACTGTAAGAAACAAATCAAGCCAGAAAATTGACTCAAGTAACTAATATCAACATAAGATACTAACATAAGGCACTTATGCTGGTTCAAGGTAAATGCTTTTATCCCTAGTACTTAGAACTGCACTGTCCAAGATGGTAGCGACTAGCCTCATATGACTATTTAAATTAAATGACACATTAGAAATCCAGTTCCTCAATTGTAGTAACTACATTTTAAGTGGTCAATTACTGCATGCAGCTAGTAGGCTTTTATTGGTTAGTAGAGATATAGAGCATTTTAATCATTGTAGAAAGTTCTATTACATATCACTGGCCTAGAAATATTAACTGATGCCATCATCAAACCTAATCTAGCATTTCCAGATTAAAGAAAAAAGCTCTGCTAGAGTAGTTATCTTCTTGTCAACAATCATAAAACTAAACAAAATATATGAAGCAACTGTATTCAGGCACTGCACAGCAGGCAGTAGAAGAGTGCAATCTTTGAGAGCTGTAAAATGGAAGGTGAGCTCCATTACCAGACCAGCTATCTTCCTGGAAATAATATTCTGACCACAGCACAGTGAGCCAGGGTCCAAGTAGAGCATGGCAGTCATGCTAAGCTGAGAAGTCAGCTGTCAAGAGTTCATGACAGCTTGAGTTATTAGAATATATGGAAAGAGACATATATAATAGCTGCTTTAAACTCTTCAATTATTATACTAGATGAGTTATTTATGGGTCTTTTCTTGACTTTTCTTTTTATAAATGTGTTCAAAGAATTAAGGAGACATAACTCTTCATAAATGAACAGAGGGAATATCAGCAGATTAAAAGCATAAAAAGAAATAAAAATTCTAGAACTGACAAGCAGACTTGGAAGTTAAATTGAACTAGAATAACTAAAACAATTTTTCAAAGAGAGCAAAGTTGATTTCAATACTTTGCCTAAGACTATGATAATTAATACAGTGTGTTATTGGTGTAAGGGTAGACTTTAGAATCAACAAAACAGTAGCTTTTCCAGAAATAGAGCCACATGCACAAGGTCAATGTGTTCTTGAAGATATGCCCAAACATGTTAATCAATAGATAACGCATATATTTTCAACAAATATTGTAAACCGGCGACCTGTAGTAAGAGAAGAAAAATCTCAACACTTCTTCAAACCAAACAAACATTAATCTTAAATGGATTATAGACTTAAATACAAAAAATAAGACTAAGAATTCTTGAAAAAATAAAGGAAAATTGCTGTGCGTGAAAAAATACCAACCATAAAAGAAAAAAAAAACTATAAATTGTACTTGATCAGGTTAAAGTCTTCTTTTCAAAAGGCACCATTAAGAAAATGAAAAGGCAAGCTACAAAATAGGAGAAAATATTCACAATAGTCATATTTTTAGGAAAGGACTACTTTCTAGAACATATAAAAACTTCCGTAACACAATAATTAGAACATCAGCCCAAATTTTTAAAAGTGCCTGAAATTTTAAAATGGTTCTCCAAGAAAGATATATAAATAGTCATTCAGCACAGGAAAAGATGTTCAATATAATTAGTCATCGGCAAAATACAAATTAAGACCACAATGAGAGACCTATGCAGACCCACTAAAATGTTTTTTTTTTTTTAAATTTACAGTATCAAATAGTGTTAGGGCCATGGAACAACAACAACTTTCATATTGCTGGTGGGAGTGAAAAAGGTACAGATACTCTGGAAAACAGCTGGGCAGTTTCTAATAGTTACACATAAACATATCCCATGACCCAGCAGTTTTGCTCTTGATGGTTATCTAAGTGAAATAAAAGCATCCCCCCACCACACCCCACAAAACTACTTGTACACAAATAGCAATTTTATTTATAATAGCTGAAGAGTGGAATCAACTCAAATATCCATCAACACGTGAAAGGATTTGTTGGTTTATGTCCTATTGGAAGTGGATGCCAAAATAGAGTATTGCAAGAGTGTATTAGGGGAAACACCTGTAAAAGATGAAAAGGCAAGAGAGCTGGAATAAGAGAGAAAATCTTTAAGAACATGATGTGGGCCTCACATCTGTGAAAAGCTGAACCCTAGAATACAAGCTGTGTTCAGTCATCACCCGGTGCCACCCAGAAAAAGGATGACTCATCTCAAACACTGAACAGCTTGTAAAGAATTGCAACTTGAGGCTGTCAGTTCCCTACGCTCCTCACATTTGCTTGTTTCCTGAAGGTAGACTTGAGGAGCACACCTCCATGGCTGCCACAATGGATCAACAAACTGATCTATTCATAAAATAGATGATTACTATTCAGCTATAAAATTTACTTATATGCAATATCATGAATATAAACTGGAAAACATAGAAACACAAAATGAATGATATTCCTGCTAGTTATAAAATCTTCAAATAACTACATATAAGTGTTATATATATATGTTAGTGAATTTCTCTCATGTGTATGTTATACATAATATAACAAAATGTAATTATTATACATAATACATATGCATTATTTTGTTTGTCCATTTTCATATTAGAACCATTTTTCCACATTCATAAAATTTAAAGTCTACATTATTTATACAACAATATGTACCTAATATGTTTCAAAATTCAAGAAGATACTATCTACTATAAAAGTGTTTAGAAATAAGCGAGGCCAATATTTTGGGGTATTTAGGATCCCCCCACATATTTTGATATTATAGATAAAGTTATAATGAACTTAATGCTTAAGTATTCATATTTCTGATAGTTTTCATAGGGTGGGTCTAGCAGTATAATTCCAGACATAAACACTTTTAGGTCTTTTGATGTATATATTTTTAAATTGCTTTTTAGGAATATTGTACCAGAATAGCTAAGTCTGCATTATCATATATTCCCCAACTTAGAGGAATCACAATATTTTAAACATCTTTGCTAATTTGTTAAGCTTAAGAGCATTAAGTATAGAAATCTTAATTCTTTGAATTTCTTTTAGTTTTAGTAAAATGGAATGTTTCAAATGTTCATTGGCTATATTTCCTTTTGTATGGATTATTTGCTTCAACTTTTTGCCTATTAGACTATTTTGCTCTCTTGGGGTCTTACAGTCTTACTGCTTTTCTGATTAATTTTGTTTTTTTACGTATTTTATTGCCATGTTTTATCATTATGCTGCATTGTAGGACATTGTTTAAAGCTATAATTCATGTAATTCAATACCCTTTGGGCATGAAAACAAACATCCATTTATTTTTTTGACTTATTAGTTAGTCATTACTTAGTATTGCTGTTTTTATGATTTACCCATAATTTTATCTGAATGCCTTTACTTGCCATTATTTCACATCTTTTAGGGATTTTTATTATACAGATATCTAAATTTATGGTTACCACTTGAATCTCAGTGCCACCTCAAATTTTATTTACTTAAAAATATACTAAATTACTCTACTTTCAACATTTTTCTCTCTCTAAAGCCATGCTTTCCCTATTATCCTGTATTCAATCAATTTATGTAATGTTTCCCAAAACTGTTCTGTTCTCTCTTGTCCTTCTACATTAATTCAGGCCCCCATTACTTTTAATCAGAATCCTATCATAATACTCCTACTTCCAATCTATTCTTTTTCATACTGTTCTATTTCTTTCTTTCTGGATTTATCTTCCTAATGCACCCTTATTACAGAAGGAGGTTCAAAGTCTCTTTCAGTAAGTATTCTTTGAGACTAGGTAGTGCAGCTTTGGAAGCCAGATGACAATATATGTTATATAAGCAGAAAACAGCTGTTGTTTCCATTTCTCCAAGGCATTTGGCATTCTGAATGCTGTAGGGAATGTCTTATGATTTGGTCAATTCAAAGATTTTTGAAGCCTTTGGAAGAACTAGCAGACAACACTCCAGTCAATAAGGTAATTGAGTACTTCACTGAGAGTACTGGTGGCAGTGAGATGCTGTACTCAAGTGGCTTGTTAAGTAGTAGACATTTAGGGTCCCTCCTTTCCCATTACCTGCCAGGCCCCTCCTTCAGTGGAATTGTCTTCCATTTATTGTCAGACTATGATCTAATGTCACAGAAGCCTGAAATTATTGGTCTTGTTATGGTAATTAAAGCATTGAAGATGGTCTGAGTGTTTAGAAATTAACACACAAATAAAAATATTAAGAAAAACCAGCTTCATCTAAGAAGCAGAATAAATGCAAATATGCACAGATTTGTTTAACATACAAAATTGTTGGTGAGGCACAATAGAAAGGGAATATCTAATCTCTATAATGTAATGAAATAAAAATTGAAAGAGCCAGAGGTATAGGTCAAATATGGCCTTAGGATGCAAAATACTACAGAATCATATTAAGTGAGATTTCGGTAAGGGATTGGGGGAGAGTAAAGGAGAAACTTAGGAAAAGGGAACTTATGATCTAAATTTAATTTGCAAATCCAAATCTGTATGTCTTGAAGTTTTGAAGTACTAACCTGTCATTTCTCAAGTGGACCCTAGTTAGGCAGCTATAGACATAAATCACAAAGCTGCTTTATCTACATTGCCTTATCTAGTTTATTACTCACCATTGTTACATGAAAAACAGTGGATATGAAAATGAGGAATGCCCACTTTCTTGGTATACTGGGTCAGAATTTAATTTGAGTACTTGAGAACAATGCTGCTTAGAGTATGGTCTGTGGATTGATGAATACAACCAACTCTGTTACAGATCTGCAAAAAGATAAATTGTATACTTGAGAGTAAGCATTTGTATATTTTTATAGTAATTAGACGTTACTGTGACAGCCAAGAGAATGGCTGGTGGATTTCTCATTCTGAACAGGATCTATACCAGTTCAGTTGTTGAATTCATGGTATGGTTTTCATATGGTACAAACTGCATACTACTGTGTCTTGTAAAACAATGTTCTGAGATGTGATGTTTTAAGGTTAGTCTGTCATCTCGCATTTAAAAGGTACACGAATATGAAAAAAAGTAAACATTTTTATAACTTAATATTTCATTACCATTTTGATTTTTGAATAATCAGATATTTTTCCAAATTTATTGTTTGTAACTAGTAACTAAGGAAGGAAGTTTTGAATTATTTATTTTGAACAATTTGTACATGGCAAAGCAAGCTTCATTGGAATCTCTGTCAAGCAAAGATATCCCTTTCTGCATGTAGCAATAGTAATAAGACAAGGAGTAAAAATGGAAGTGATTCTGAAGAAATAGACAAAAAGATTTCATATATTTAATTCCATTTTGTAAATATATTTGAAATGAGAAAACTACAATGTATTATTTGCAGAGATTGACTGGCTAATGAAGCAATGAAATAACAAAAACCTAGGTGGAATTTTTATACGAAGCATTATAAAATAAATTCAAACAAAATAACTTGAAAGAGTAGGTAGTGAATTGTAAAGTCAACAGATGTTTAGTGTTTTATATGTGAATATTAATAATCTAAAAGGCATTATTTCAATGAATAGTTTTTATGATTCTTTTCATTTTTAATGTATGATCTTATTTTTTATAATATGATTCTGTTTATTGAATTTAATAAAATAGAGATTTTGTATATTTTTATATTGATTTCTATTGTATATTATTGGTATTAGCCTATGATTGTCATGAATAACAAATAATATCCTTTGATAATTTAAGAAGCTCTTCTCTAAGCAGCCTGTGTTTTAGCTTAGTGTTGCTTAGACTTTAATATGCATAAGAATCACCTTGTGAATCTTGTTAAAATCCACATTCTGACTCAATAGATTTATAAAGCCTGAGTTTCTGCATTTCTAAAGAGTTGACAGATGATACTAACACTGCTGATCCACATAATACATTTTAAGTATCAAGCCATTATATTTCTCTTATTTACTATCTCACTTTGCTAATATGGAAGAATTTCAGTGTCTCCAGAAAAGAGTAGAACAGAAAACCAACAGATGATGAAAGTTTTGAATGTGGATATCTTTAATCTAATTTCACATAGGAATATTATCAGGAGATTTCTGGAATAGGGTCAAGATTCTGCATAAGCCCAAAAGGAAATGCTCTTATGTTCTTCCTTTAGGTAATCAGGAGTATGCTCTGTCCAGCTATGTTAACACTTTGACCTGTGAATCAGACTCAAGGGCTGGCTCCTCCTGACCTAGTGAAGGAGTCTCAGTATTCCTGGTGACTGCTGGCTAGCTGCTTCCATCTGTAAATGTCTTCCTCTAGAGTGAAACTGTGCATAAAACAAGAGGCAGATCCAAATCCTGAATGACAGCTTTCCCTGATGGGCACCGATTATAATATGTGATATCGACACACACAAAATAAATGGTAGAGGGAGCTTACAGATTCCAGTAATAGCAATGTGGCATGGTCAGACTAAACCTCTAGCACATACAACAAAAACTAAGATACCAGATATAAAATCTAGGATATATATGTAAAATCACCAAGCTATATGAATGTGCTAGCTAGTGGTTAAAAGCTGGCAGAAACTGTAGGGGATTCTTCATTTGAAAAACAGGAAAGACAAGACCCTAGTTATATGTGTAAATTTAAAGCATTTTTGTCTGGTGCATTCCCTTAAGTCCCCATGGCTCAGGGCATCAGAAAACTGAAAATAATGTATCTTATATTTGGTATATAATCATTTAGGATTGTTATGTCTTCTTGATGGATTGACATGCCTACTGACTTTTTGTCAGTAGAAGATAGATTTGAGACTGGCAAAGCAGATAAAAATTAAGGGGCAGAGAATCTTGGAAGAGATCATATAGGTAGGAGCTCCAAAATCTGCATGTAAAAGTCACCAAAATTCTTGGCTAATTGTTGAACTATGCAATTGCAGGAAGAAACAGCAAGGTCTGCTGAAAACTCAGAAACTTGAAGTTGAAGAGGTTGAGCAGAGATTCTATCTGCTTTATTGGAATCTCTGTCATAGATATAAACAGGGAAGCCTGAATTTGAAGTTTGAATTCAGCCAAGTTAATTGCTTAGTAAAATGAGAATTATTCTTCAGAGGAAGGCAAAATTCAGAGTCTCCACCATGTATCCTCCATCAATGTACCCACCATGATTTTCACTGTCCAAAAAGGGAGTTAAACATCCCAATCTTACACTTATGGGATTTTCAGAGACTATGGGACAAAACCTTGTCACTCATGCAACACTTTGCATATAATTTTTTAGATAGGTTAAAAGCATTGAGAAAAACCCATATTAAATACTGATCAAAAGAAAACTTCAGTTTTTATTAATATCAGACTAGTCTTCAGAGCAAAGATAATTATTAGGAAAAAACATGTCAATCCATCAAGAAGACATAATAATCCTAAATGATTATATACCAAATAAAAGATCTTCATAATATATGAAGTACAGATGTGTAAAAAAAAATGGATGGAACTATCAGTAGAAGTCACAAATGCATGATTATAAGTGAAGACTTGAATTACCTCTCAGTAATCTATGGAACTAATAGACAGAAAATTAGCAAGGATATATAATAACTAATAACACCATCTACCAATTGGATTAGATAGATATTTAGAAAATACCCCACACAACTTCAGCAGAATGCATACTCTTTAAAACTGCATGTAAAGCATTCACCAAGGCATATCTTGAGTCACAAAACTAACTTAAAAAATGTAAAAGCATAGAAATTATGCAAGTGTGTTTTCCTGTGATAGAATTAAATAGACATTAGCACCAAAAAGATAACCAGAAAATCTCTTTACTTTTAATTTAAACAAAGTTTTTCCACATAATCTATGGGCAAAAGAAGACCTGTCAGTGAATTGTTATTTGTATTGAATTAAATAAAAATGAAAATTCAACATAAAAATCTATAAAGTGCTGCTAAATCAGTGCTGAGAGGAAAACTCATAGCACTAAGTGTTTATATTAGGAAGCTAAGTTTCAAATCAAAAATTTAATGTGGGGTTTGATATATGTTTTCTACAAAGGGCCACATAGCAATTTTTTTCTGTGCTTTTTTAGCCATATAAAGTCTCATTCCATACTCTTTGTATTTTGTTTAACAATTTTTAAAATAAAAAGAAATTAGCCTACAAGCCATATGAAAACATTTAAGGTTTCCCCTCAAGACTCAAGGTAAAGTGCAAAATAAATTCAAAGCAAGCAGCAGGAAGGGAATAAATGTAAGACCAGAGATCATGAAGTGAAAAACAGAAAAACATTAGAATCAATCAAACCAAAACTGGTTCTTTCAAAAAATTAATAAAATTAATAAACTTCTTAGAAAACTGACAAAAAAAAGGAGACCAGATACAAATTTCTACTATCAGAAAAGAAATAAGAGATATAACTACACTTTCATAGACAGTTGATGGGTAAAGAAATACTAAGAAATATTCTACACACATAAATCTGAAATGTAAATAAATTAGACCAATTCCTTGGCTGGGCATGGTGGCTCACGCCTGTAATCCCACCATTTTGGGAGGCTGAGGTGGGTGGATCACCTGAGGTCAGGAGTTCAAGGCCAGCCTAGCCAACATGATGAAAACCTGTCTCTAGTAAAAATACAAAAATTAGCTGGGTGTGGTGGCATTCACCTATAGTCTCAGCTACTCAGAAGACTGAGGCAGGAGAATCGCTGAACCCAGGAGGCGGAGGTTGCAGTGAACCGAAATTGTGCCACTGCACTCCAGCCTGGGCCACAGAGCAAGACTCTGTCTCAAAAAAGAAAAAAAGAAAAGTTAGATCAATGCCTTAATAATTGCAAACTTCCAAAACTAAGTAGATAATCTGTGTAATCCTATAGCTATTTAAATTAGGGCAAAAGAAGTCAGAAGTCAATTAGAAGTCAAAATCCTTTCACAAAAGAAACCACCAGGCTTAGATGGTTTCACTGGTACATTTTACCAATATTTAAACAATTTCAACTCTACACAAACTTTTGCAGAACACAGAAGAACATTCTGCCAACCAATTTTATGAAGCCATCATTACTCTAATACCATAAGCAGAGAAAGCAAAATAAAATGAAAACCACAATCCAGTACTTCTCAAACACATAGTTACAAAAATCCTCCACAAAATTTTAGCAAATAGAATCTAGTAATAAAATCTAAAAAACCACATTTTGGTATTTATTCCAGGAATGCAAAACTGGCTCAATATTCAAATTTCAATTAATGTAATGTACATCTTAATAGTCTAAAGAAGGATAAACTCATTACTAGATGCAGAGAAATATTTAAATATTTATGGTAAAAACTCAAACCGTGAAGGGAAATTCCTCAGACTGATAAAGAGCATAATAAAAATCCTACAACTAACATAATATTTGATGGTGGCAGACTACTTTACCCATAAAATCAAGTACAAGGCAAGAATGAGCATTCTTTCCACTTCTATTCTACATGGTACTGGAAGCCTTAACCAGCACAATAAGGCAAGAAATGGAAACAAAAGGCATATGGAATGTAAAGGAAGAAATAAACAATGCTTTGATTTGTAGATTATATGATAGCCTATGTTAGACTATGGTAGTCTGTAAAGAATCTCCTAGAACTTACAAGTGATTTAGCAAGGTCAAAGGATGCAAGGTCAACATACAAAACAATCATATTTCTATACATTAGTCGTGAACAATTATAAATTAAAGTTAAAAACAATACCATCTACAATAGTCTCTCTCAGATATATAATATGTAGAGATACATAAAACAAGTACAAAATACATAAAGTACAAGATGTACATGCTGAAAACTCAAAGTAGACTAAAATAAATGGTGACTAATACTGAGTTTGTAGATTGGATGACTCAGCATTTAAGTCTGTTAATTCTCTCCAAATTAACTATATATTTAATGCAATTCTAATTGAAATCCCAATAGGATTTTTTTGTAGCTATAAATAAGCTGATTCTAATGTTTAAATGTAAGGGCAAAGAAACTAAAATAGCTAAATCAATATTGAAAAAGAAGAAAGTTGTAGGAATGACGGTGTTTTCTTTTTAAGACTTACCATAAACCTACAATACTCAAGTCATGATGGTATAAAAATGCAGACACATAAATCTTGGAACAATGGAGAGTCCAAAAATAGACCCTTAGAAATATGATCAATTTTTAACAAAGTTACAAAAGAAAGTCAGTGGAGAAAGAATGTGTTTTTTTCAGCACACGGTGTTGGAACAATTAGATACCCATGTGCAAGAAAATCAACCTGAATATAAATCTCATACCTTATATAAAAATTAACTGATAATGGATCTTAGCTCTAAGTGTATAATTTTCTTTTCTTTTTTTTTTTTTGAGACAGAGTTTTGCTCTGTCACCCAGGCTGGAGTGCAGTGGTGTGATCTCGACTCACTGCAAGCTCCGCCTCCCAGGCTCGTGCCATTCTCCTGCCTCAGCCTCCCCAGTGTAGCTGGGACTACAGGCGCCTGCCACCATGCCCAGCTAATTTTTTGTATTTTTAGTAGAGATGGGGTTTCACCGTGTTAGCCAGGATGGTCTCGATCTCCTGACCTTGTGATCTGCCCTCCTCGGCCTCCCAAAGTGCTGGGATTACAGGTGTGAGCCACCGTGCCTGGCTGTATAATTTTCTTAGAAGAAACCACAAGAGAATATCTTTGTGACCTAGGGTACATCCAAAAGTTTGCAAATGTGACATTAGAAGCACAATAAAAAAATGATAAATGGAACTTGTCAAAATGTAAAATTTCTGATCATCAAAATTCATCATTAAGAAAATATATAGGCAGGCCACAGACTGGGAGAGTATATTTATGCAACATATATCTAAATGTACTGGTATGCAAGTTATATAAAGAACTCCTACAATTCAATATCAAAAACAAAAAAATGGCAACATTTTAGAAAAACACTTCAGTAAAAGTATGTACATGAACAGAAGTTCAACATTAGTTCACATCAGAGAAAATTAAAATCACAATGAGATACTACTGCATACTTACTAGAATAATTGAAAGAAAAACAACTTCTATAGGAACATTTATGGTACTTTATCATAGAGCCAAATACTGGAAAGAGTCCAAGTGTATATCAATAGGCGATAGATAAACCGATATGTTCATTCAGTGAGCTACTACTTAGCAATAAAAGAAATAAACTATTGACTTGTACAACTATATGGATGAATCTCAAAAATAGCATGTTGAGTAAAGAGGCATTACACAAAAGAGCATACAGAAGCCTCTCCTTATTCATGGCTTTGCTTTCTGTAGTTTGTTACCTGTGGTCAACCACAATCTAAAAATAATAAAAAATTACAGAAATAAACATTTTTCATAGTGTTCTGTTCTGAGTAGCATGTTGAAATGTCCTGCCACTCCACTTTATCCCACATGGGACATGAATCCGTCCCTTTGTCCAATATACCCATGTTGTACATGCCCTCCATCTGTTACTCACTTAGTACCTGTCTAGGTTGTCAGATGGAAAAACATAGCATATATGTGGTTTGGTGCTACTTGTGGTTTGAAGCAGTCACTGGAGGTCTTGGAATGTACCTCCCATGGGTAATAGGGGACTATTATATCCTGTGTAATTCGATTTATGTAAATTTCTAGGACAGGCAAAACTAATAATTGTTGAAAACTAGGATAGAACTTGTCTCTGAGAATCAGGACTGACTGAGAAGGGGCATGAAACTTTCTAGGCCATTCTTTATCTTAAGAGGGATAAGAGGCCGATAAATGCTCTTTCCAAAACTTATAGAATGGTACATTTTAAAAACATTCATCTCATTGTATGTAAAATGTATCTGAAAAGAAAAAACGAAGATGGGACTTCATATATGCACATCAAAGTATTATGGAGTAACTATACCAATCCTTGCACTTTGAAACCTCAAAAGTTAGGTGGATTTATGTATTGATTGTGGGATACATACAGATATGTAATAAATAAACTATAATAGATAATGTCCATTTTAGAATCTAGATGTTGGGTATATGGTTTTCACTGTAATATTAAACTTTATATCTGAACACTTTAGTAATTGAAGAAATAGTATTGATCAAGCTTTATTAGATAGACAGTGTAACTGCATTATAAAAGAAGAGCTAAGTTTTGAGGGAATTGTTAGAACACCTATTAGGGAAGAAATTTCTCTGATATTGGGAAATATTAAGGTGGTTGACAATACTGCCCCACTGGATGACTCAAAAGGATACTTGTGCAACCAGACAGCCAAGATAGGTGAGCCAGTGTAAAAAGATGCTGTAAAGCATTTAACCTCACCTGCATGTTTTTATACCACCAAGTAAAACCTTTTATTTCCGGCTGGGCACAGTGGCTAACACCTGTAATCCCAGCACTTTGGGAGGCTGAGGTGGGCAGATCACGAGGTTAGGAGATTGAGACCATCCTGGCTAACACGATGAAACCCTGTCTCTACTAAAAATACAAAAAATTTGCCGGGCGTGGTGGTGGGCGCCTGTAGTCCCAGCTATTCGGGAGGCTGAGGCAGGAGAATGGCATGAACCCGAGAGGTGGAGCTTGCAGGCGACAGAGCGAGACTCCATCTAAAAAAAAAAAAAGAAAAAAAAGAAACCTTTTATTTCCATAAGCATAATATTATTGGTTCAGAAAAATACTTTTCTATAAGTTTGACCAAAAATTAACTTCTGCTTGACCAGCTTTTAAAATTCACTGTTTTGAAGAAGTTTTACAAAAGGGAGTAAATTCAGTAGTCTAGAAAATTTTATTTATATACAGAACTTTAATTTATAATTATTCTCAGTGCATATATATCACACAATAAACAATAACTTAATAGAGTAATACCTTTTGAGTTTCTACATTATACTGAATACTTGAATTTATGATCAAATAAAAATAGTTTTTATCTAATGCATCATTGGATCAGCAATTTGGGAAAGGTACATTTGTAATTTTCCAGGAAAATGGAATCTTTAAATTGATAATGACATATCTCCTTGTGCTTGTGGACAAGATTTCTATTCACTGTTTTATTTCTTTGATGTAAGGACATGCACCTCCTGATTCCAAAAGATACATCAAGCAACTTTTTTAAAGCTTCTTTCATAAGTAATACATTAACAAGCTTTCAGAAGTTCATAGTCATCTCCTCAACTGAAGAGTGAGAAAAGAGGAAAGATAAATTGTTTTGTAGGAGGCAGAATTTCTTGTTTTATACTAACTCACTTTATGAATACAACGTTCTGAGCATCTTTTTTGGTTATACAAAATAATGGCATATGCTGTATATATTAGTATAGATTGCAAAGCAAAAATTTGGTTTAAGTGATGTTTTTGTTTTCAGGGAAATCTAAATCTGTTGCTGACAGTGATAAAAGTTTTCTAGAAATGTCAATCAATATTTATGTGTGTTTGCTGTAAGGCAAGGTATGTGTTGTAGAAACCTGATATACAAACAATTTATATGGAAGAGCAACAAAGCACATTTAGAGAACTATACATAAATAAATGTAAATCTAAATCTAAATCTACCCAGAAAAATACATTGGAAATTATATTTAAAAATTTTTTATTTTGTGTGTGTGTGTTTCTTTCCCTCATGTATGATGTTAAATGGGTCCATGGAGAAGGCCAGTTGTAAGAAATAAAAGGCATGATCTTATCACACCTAACCTCTCTAGAATTATTTACACCAGAAGGGTGCTGTCTCATGGAAGAGAGGACATGGAGCACAATGGGAAGGAAGGGATAACATATGAGGCAAGGTGAACAAAGATTAGCAGCTGGCAATGGAGGGCTGCTTCTCCATTGGGTATATAAACTACAGTTCCAAAAGCCCTTGCAGTCAAGGATGGGGAGTCTGAATATTGTGACATAGGTTACTCAATGGAGAAATCACATGAAAAAGTGACCAGTGTAATTGTTCTATAACTCATCCCCTTGAAAGTCATAGATTCTTAGGTTCTCAGCACAATACAGAGGAGTCAGAGACCACTAATCTCAGCCCAAGTGCAACCCAGAAAACTTGAAAATAGGTTATAAGCTCAATATTACTTTATCTCTTTTAGCCTACTCTCTATCCTCTGGCCCCTCCATGGTGGATGCAACCAGAGATCCAACTTTAAAATGGGGGAATAAAAGAGGATAATGAGTATCTTAGAGTTCTACTTTTTTAAAATTGATAAATTAAGTGCATATGATATAGGAATACATGGTGGAGACACAATTGTGAGTAAAAAGAAGCCCAATCTATACTTTCATGAAGCTTACGGGGAGACTGAGGAAGATGAATATTTTAAAAACCTCACTAATAATTACAAACTGGGATTGTCCGAACAAAAGAACATGATTCTGTGAGGACATATTACATGAAAGCTGATCTCAATTGTGGTAGTAAGTGACTAGAGGTGAAATCTGAAGGATAGGTAGGAATTAATGAGAAAAGGGCTGGTGAGCAGGAAGTTTGAGGCAAACATATTAAACCTCTGTAGCAAGAGGAACTGAAAAATGACCAGATGGGCTGGAGAAAAGAGATTTTTTAAAAAGCCAAAAAAGAAAAAAATTCTGGTACAAGTCTGGAGAGGCAGCCAGTGGACCATACCATCGAACCATTTTGTCCTTGCTAAGAATTTGGGTCTTTGTCCTGGGATCAATGGGCAGGTAAGGAATGTTTTGGTTTCTGTCTTAAAAAGATTATACCTACTATAATACCAGAAATGAATTGTAATGGACAGTTTGTCAGACTGAAAAAGACCAGTTGATAGGCTCTTAAAATAATTCCAGCAAGCGATGATGACAGCAAGGACTAGGGGGGTCAGTGGAGGGAGCCAGGTGGAATAGATTTGGAAACAAACTGGTCCTTAAAGTTATGGAGGTCATCTGTAACCTTTGAAAGAACTGCTTTGGTGGATCGATTGGAGGGTGGGGTGTACATTGAGGAATGAGTAGAAAATAAGAAAATGGGCCAGAAAAGAGTCTGTGAAGGGGAAAAGATAAAAGGGGCAAAGATAAAAGGGGCAATAAGAGGAGGATTCGAAGGAAGGTTCATCTGTGAGACTTGAACGCGTTCTAAGAAGAATTAGTATCTCAAAGAAAGGACAGTAGGATGCAGTTCCTGAAAAACCAGGAAGAGTGAGAACAAAAGCATCAGTGGAAGAACTACATTTACTTTTTTCTATTGATTTATTTTTAATAGAAATAAAATACATATTTATCATGTACAAAATGATGTTTTGAACTACGTATACATTGTAGAATGGCTAAATTAAGCTAATTATTACTAGGTATTGCATTAAATCTATAGATGACTTTTGTAGTATGGATATTTAAATAGTATTCTTTCAGTCCATAAACATAGGAAATCTTTGTGTCTTCAATTTCTTTCATCAATATTTTACCGTTTTCAGTATATAGGCCTTTCACCTTCTTGTTTAAATTTATTTCTAAGGATTTTATTATTTTTGTGGCTATTAAAAATGAGATTGTATTCTCAATTTCTTTTTCAGATTGTCAGTGTATGGAGATGCTACTTTTTTTTTTGTATACTTTGCATCCTGCAACTTTACTGAATTTATTCTAACAGTTTTTGGGTGGAGTCTCTAGAGTTTTTTTTTTTTTAATATAAGATCATGTTATCTGAAAAACACAATTTCTTTCTTTCTCATTCCAATACCTTTTATTTTTTTTTCTTGCCTAATAGCTCTGCCTAGGACTTCCAGTACTACGCTGAATAGAAGTGGTAAGAGAAGCCATCTTTATGTCGTTCCTCATTTTAAATAAAAAAGCTGTCAAGTTTTTCCTGTTGAATAATGTTTGCTGTGAGTTTGTCATATAAAGCCTTTATTGTGTTGAGGCACATTCCTTGTATACTGGGAAAAACTAAATTTAGATATTACAACTTCTCTGATGAAATAGGAAAGAGGAAAAAGATGAGTATAGATATAGGTAAGTTTGCTGGGTTTTTAATGATTTCTTTTTCAAATATTTTTAATTTTTGTGGGTACATAGTAAATGTATATATTTACAAGTTAAGTGACATGTTCTAATAAAGGAATGCAATATGAAATAAGCACATCATGGAGAATGGGGTATTCATCATCTCAAGCATTTATCCTTTGAGTTACAATCCGATTACACTCTTAGTTATTTTAAAATGTATAATTAAGTTATTATTGATGATAGTCACCCTATTGTACTATCAGATAGTAGGTCTTATTCATTCTATTTTTTGGTATCCATTAACCATCCCCACCTTCCTCCAAGCCCCCTCAACCCACCCTTACAAGCCTCCAGTAACCATCCTTCTACTCTCTGTGTTCGTGAATTCAATTGTTTTGATTATTAGATCCCACAAGTAAGTGAGAATATGTAGTTTGTTTTTCTGTGCCTGGCTTATTTCACTTAACACAATGATCTCCAGTTCCATCCATGTTGTTGTTGCAAATGACTGGGTTCCATTCTTTTTTATGGCTGAATAGTGTGTATGTACACTCACCGTGTATATGTACCACATTTTTTTATCCATTCATCTGCTGATGGACCCTTAGGTTGCTTTCAAATCTTAGCTGTGACAGTGCCGCAACAAACATAGGAGTGCAGATATCTCTGATACACTGATTTCCTTTCTTTTGTGTATATACCCATCAGGGGATTGGTAGATTATATGGTAGCTCAATTTTTAGTTTTTAAGGAACCTCTAAACTATCCTCCATAGTGGTTGTACAAATATACATTCCCACTAACAGCATACAAGGGTTCCCTTTTCTCCGCATCCTCACCAGCATTTGTTATTGCCTGTCTTTGGATATAAGCCATTTTAACTGAGGTGGATGATATTTCAGTGTATTTTTGATTTGCATTTCTCTGATCAACGATGTTAAACACTTTTTCATGTGCCTGTTTGCCAGTCGTATGTCGTTTTGAGAAATATCTTTTGAAATCTTTTGCCCATTTTTTGATCAGATTATTAGATTTTTTCCTATAGAGTTGTTTGAGCTCCTTATATATTCTGGTTTAATCACCAAGGGTAGTTTGCAAATATTTTCTCCCATTGTGTGAGTTGTCTCTTTACTCTGTTGATTGTATCCTTTGCTTTGTAGAAGCTTTTTAACTTGATGTGATCCCATTTGCCCATTTTTGTTTGTTTGTTTTGGTTGCCTGTGCTTGTGGGGTATTCCTCAATAAATTTTTGCCCAGATTAATGTCCTGGAAATTTTCCTCAGTGTTTTCTTGCAGTGTTTTCATAGTTTGAGGTCTTAGATTTAAGTCGTTATTTTGATTTGATTTTCACATATTGCAAGAGATGGTGGTATAATTTCATTTTTCTGCATGTGGATATCAAATTTTCCCAGCATCATTTGTTGAAGAGACTGTCTTTTCCCCAGTGTGTGTTCTTGGTACCTTTGTCAAAAAATGAGTTCACTCTAGGTGAGTGGATTAGTTTCTGGGTTCTCTATTCTGTTCTATTTATCTATACATCTGTTTTTATGCCAATACCACACTGTTTTGGCTACTACAGCTCTGTAGTATAATTTGAAATCAGGTAATGTGATTCTTCTAGTTTTGTTCTTTTTCCTTAGGATAGGTTTGGCCATTCCGGGTCTTATGTGGTTCCATATAAATTTTAGGATTGTTCTATTTCTGTGAAGAATATCATTGGTGTTTTCATAGAGATTGCATTGAATCTGTAGATTGCTTTGTGTAGTATGGACAATTTAAAAATATTATGTCTTCCAATCTACGAACATGGAATATATTTCCATTTCTTTGTGTCCTCTTTAATTTCTTTCATCAATGTTTTATAGTTTTTATTATAGAGATCTTTTACTTCTTTGGTTAATCCCTAGGTAATTAATTTTATGTGTGGCTATTGTAAATGGGATTACCTTTTTTTTCTTTTTCACATTGTTCACTGTCGGCATATAGAAATGCTATTGATTTTGAATGCTGATTTTGTATCCTGCAACTTTACTGAATTTGCTTATCAGTTCTAATAGTTTTCTTGTGGAGTCTTTAGGTTTTTCCAAATATAAGATCATATTATCTACAAACAAGGATAATTTGACTTCTTCTTTTCCAATTTGGATGCCCTTTATATCTTCCTCTTATCTGATTGCTCTAGCTAGGACTTCCAATACAGTATTGAATAACAGTGGTGACAGTGGACATCCTTGTCATGTTCCAGATCTTAGAGGAATGGTTTTGAGTTTTTCCTCATTCACTATGATACTAGCTCTGGGTCTGTCATATATGGCTTTTATTATGCTGAGTTATGTTCCTTCTATCCCTAGTTTTTTGGGGGTTTTTATCATAAAGGGATGTTGAATTTTATCAAATGCTTTTTCAGCAAAAATTGAAATAATCATATGGTTTTTATCTTCCATTCTGTTAATATGATGTGTCACATTGATTGATTTGCATATGTTGAGCCATCCTCACATCTCAGGGATAAGTCACACTTGGTTATAATGAGTGATCTTTCTAATCTATTGTTGAATTCAGTTTGCTAGTATTTTGTTGAGGATTGTTGCATCAATATTCATCAGATATATTGGCCTGTAGTTCTTTTTGATGTGTCTTTGTCCGATTTTGGTATCAGGATAATACAGGCCTCAGAATAAGTTTGGAAGTATTCTTTCCTCCTCTATTCTTCAGAATAGCTTGAGTAGAATTGGTAGTAGTTCTTTAAATGTTTGATGTAATTAAGCAGTGAAGCCATTGGTTCCTGGGCTTTTCTTTACTGGGAGACTTTTTATTATGGCTTCAATCTCATTACTTGTTATTGGTCTGTTCAGGTTTTGAATTTTTTCCCAGCTCAATATTAGTAGGTTGTATGACTAGAAATTTGTCCATTTCTTCTAGATTTTCCAATTTATTGGCCTACAGTTGCTTATAGTAGCCAGTAATCGCTCTTTGAATTTCTGCAATAGCAGTTGTAATGTCTCCTTTTTCATTTCTGATTTTATTTGGATCTACTCTGTTTTTTCCAAAGTTAGTCTGGCTAAAGTTTTGTCAGTTTTGCTTAACTTTTCAAAAAACTGACTTTTTGTTTCATTTATCTTTTGTATTTTTTTATTTCAACATTTATTTCTGCTCTGATCTTTATTATTTTTTTCCTTCTATTAATTTTGGGTTTGGGTTGCTTTTGCTTTTCTAGTTCTTTAAGACAGATTGTTAGATTGTTCATTTGAAGTTTTTCCTCTTTTTTTGATTTAGGCACTTAAAGCTAAAAACTTCGCTCTGAGTACTGCTTTTGCTGTATCCCACAGGTTTTGGGATGTTGTGTTTCCATTATCAGTTGTTTCACAAAATTTTTCTATTTCCTTCTCAATGTCTTCATTGACCCACTGGCCATCCAGGTGCACATTGTTTAATTTCGATGTATTATAGTTTCCAAAATTACTCTTGTTATTACTTTTTATTCCATTGTGGTCAGAGGAAATACTTGATAATTCAAACTTTTTTGGATGTTTTAAGATTTGTTTTGTGAGTAATATACAGTCTATCCTTGAGAATGATTCATGTGCTGAGGAAAAGGAGTATTTTGAAGCTCTTGGATCAAATGTTCTATAAATATCTATTATATCCATTTAGTCTATAGCTCAGATTAAGTCTGTTTCTTTGATTTTCGGTCTGGAAGATCTGTTCAATATTGAAAGTAAGTTGTTGAAGTCTCCAGCTATTATGGTATAGGGGCCTGTTTCTCTCTTTAGCTCTAGTAATATTTCCTTAATATATCTGGGTACATATATATTTAAAATTGTCATATCCTCTTGCTAAATTGACCCTTGTATCATTATGTAGTGAACTTCTTTATCTTGTCTTACAGTTTATGTCTTGAAATCTATTTTGTCTTATATAAGTATAGTGATCCTGCTCTTTTTTGGTTTCCATTGGAATGGAATATCTTTTTCTAGCCCTTTATTTTCAGCCTGTGGGTGTCTTTATAGGTTGAATGTGTTTCTCATAGGCAAAAGGTCAATGAGTATTGTTTGTTCAGCCACTCAGCTAGTCTATGTCTTTTGATTGGAGAATTTGGTCCACACTTGCCATTTTGTTATTTGTTTTCTGGTTGCTTTGTGGTTGTTTCTTTCTTTCCTTCCTGTCTTCCTCTAGTGAAGGTGATTTTCTCTGGTGATATGGTAGTTTCTTGCTTTTTATTTTTTTGTGTAGTCATTGTATGTTTTTTGGTTTGAAGTTACCATAAGGCTTTGAAATACTATCTTTTAACCCATTATTTTAACCTGTTAACAACTTAACACTACTTGCATAAATAAACAAGCAAAAAGAAAACTAATAAAAACTCTATGCCATAACTTAGTCCCCCTACTTTTTAACTTTTTGTTGTTTCTGTTTATGTCTTATTGTACTGACTATGTCTTGAAAATTTGTTGTCATTATTATTTTTTATTCATTCGTCATTTAGTTATTCTACTTAGGATAAGAGTAGTTGACACACTACAGTTACAATGTTAGAATATTCTGTGTTTTTCTGTATACTTACTGTTATGAGTTGTGTACCTCAGGTGATTATTTATTACTCATTAATGGCTTTTTCTTTCTGATTGAAGTACTCCCTTTAGCATTTCTTAGAGGACAGATCTGGTATTAATGAAATCCTTCAGTTTTTGTTTGTCTGGGAAAGTCTTTATTTTCTCCTTCATGTTTGAGAGATATTTTTGTCAGATATATTCTAGGGTAAAACACTTTTTTTTCCACCCCTTTAGCACTTTAAATATGCCATGCCACTCTCCTGGTGTGTAAGGTTTCCACTGAAAAGTCTGCTGCCAGGTATACTGGAGCTCTAGTGTATATGTTATTTGTTTCTTTTCTCTTGGTGCTTTTAGTATCCTTTCTTTATCCTTGACCTTTGGGAGTTTAATTATTAAACGATTCAAGGTAGTCTTCTTTGGATTAAATCTGCTTGGTGTTCTATAACCTTTTTGTACTTGGGCGTTGAGCTCTTTCTCTACCCCCTCTTTAAGGCCAGTAACTCTTAGATTTGCCCTTTGGGGGCTATTTTTTAGATCCTGTAGGTGTGCTTCATTGTTTTTTCTTTTTTTCTTTTCTGACTGTGTATTTCCAATAGTCTGTCTTCAACCTCACTAATTCATTCTTCTGCTTGATCAGTTCTGCTATTAAAAGACTCTGATGCATTTTTCAGTATGCCAGTTGCATTTTTCAGCTCCAGAATTTCTGCTTGATTCTTCTAAATTATTTCAATCTCTTTGTTAAATTTATCTAATTCTGAATTCCTTCTCTGTGTCATCTTGAATTTGAGTTTCCTCAACACAGCTATTTTGAATAATTTGTCTGAAAGGTCACATATCTCTGTTTTACTGGTATTTTTCCCTGGTGCCTTATTTAGTTCATTTGGTGAGGTCATGGTTTCCTGGATGGTGCTGATGTTAGTAGATGTTAGGTTCATTGGTTTGGAGGCAGTGAGCTGATGAAATTTCTATCTGATATGTTCAATTGTGTGTATGATATATGATCTGAGGCTATCTGCTGAGAATGAGGAAGGAATTTCAGAATAGAGAAAGGTATCATTGCAGAATATGAGATAGTGAGTTGACAATGACAACATGTTTAGACTGCATGGCATTACCAAGCATTTATTTGAGACTAGTAACTCTAACTCAGCTCATAGGTGGGAATTGAACACATGGACACAGGAAGGGGAACATCACACACTGGGGCCTGTTGTGGGGTGGGGGGAGCGGGGAGGGATAGCATTAGGAGATATACCTAATGTAAATGACAAGTTAATGGGTGCAGCACACCAACATGGAACATGTATACATATGTAACAAACTTGCACATTGTGCACATGTACCCTAAAACTTAAAGTATAATAATAAATCCAATTGCCCTGGTTTGAGACTTTATTAGCATAGGACACTTTTCATTCTTTGATAGACCATAGTATACCCTCCTTCTATAAACTAGGGTAAAACCATTCTCCTTAGCATCTCCGTTTTTATGTTACAAAATTATCCTTAGCATCCTAATTACATATAATCTGTATATGAGAGAAGAAAATGCCTCATTCTTCTCCTTTTATTATGCTTCCAGTAGTCGCTGGGATCTGTCCCTGCCCTGATTTAGAAGTCTTCGAACATCAGCAAAGGCATTCTAAAGTGGTTACTGCATAAACACTCCTTGTGTACTCTTGGTTTTGCCCTTCTTGTCCTCCTTCACACATCTTCATTTTATCCATTTTCAGTTGTTACTTTCCATGGTCATTTTCTTTTTTTTTTTTCTCCTACAAAAAACAATAAGAAAATCACTATGCAAATTATCATTTTGGAGAGGTTATTTTTATTTATAGAGATAATATCCTGGAAGACAAGAGGAGAAGGAAGAATGATCCAGAATGTTTTCCCATCTGATTTCAATCAAATTCATATTGAAAGTTAAGTTTCACTATGCTGAATATCCATTTTCTGCAGCACCACAGCTCTGCAGCATTTCAAAAGTAAGTTCTTAAAAATCCTGCAATAAAAGAGAAGATGCAAAATATCTCAGCTCACTGCAACCTCCACTTCCCAGGTTCAAGCAATTATCCTGCCTCAGCCTCCTGAGTAGCTGAGAGGAGTGGCGCTCACCACCACGCCCAGCTAATTTTTGTATTTATAGTACAGACAAGTTTTCACCATGTTGGCCAGGATGGTCTTGATCTCTTGACCTCGTGATCTGCCCGGCTTAGCCTCCCAAAGTGCTGGGATTACAGGAGTGAGCCACCATGCCCAGCCCTACAAAGTGTTTTTAGAAGGCAGATTTTATTTTTTCTTCTCTCCTCACATGTACCAATATCAAAGAAAATCAAAAGGAATGGAGTGAATGAATAATCTTACCTCTAAGAACTATATAAAAAACATTTAAAAGTACTTCCTAAAAAGTTCTGAAATGAACAATTCTGTACATATAAAAAAATTAGATATATGTGGGACAAAGAATTTTTAAAAACATTCATAAATCCTTCTTAAAAATAGAGCATTCTGTTCTGACTTTTTCACTGCCATCTCTCAAGATATCCTCAGGAAAAAAAAAAATTAAAATCAGAATTGTCTCAGTTCAAGTACTGTCCACTGGAAGGTGACCCCAATTACCCAAAGAAGTGCTCAGCTTAACTTCCAAAATAATATGGTAGACTTTTTAAATTACATGCCTGAGACAGAACCATGGGGAAAGAACTAGCGTTCAAAAATGGGTTCCTTGACATTGCAGAAAGCACTGATGCTCTTAACCCCACCACTTTTTAGTTCCGACCTAACTTGATAAAAAATAAATTGCAGGTCAGATGCAACAGAAACTGTCCCTTGATATTGGTCCTGCTAAAAGGAACCCTGATGAAACTCTGGGTTAATAACTTTAAAATCCACTTTAGAAGAATGCAGTTCTTATTGCTGCCCAACTGATAACATATCCCGTTTTCTATGAAATGAGAAAGAAAAGATGTCACAATTGAATGGATGTTTATCATTCTCTACCTATGTACAATTCTAAGCCAAATAAAACAAGCAGCATACTCTGGTAGGTGTTGCTTAAGTTGTTCAGAGTTGTTAACCCCAAAGTCCTCACAAACCAGCTTCCAGAATATAGGTTTTTATTTTAGTTGGTCATGTAGGACTGAATCACTGAACCCCAAATTAAAACATGCCTCAGGCAACAAGTACATTTCTGTGTTGCTACTTTCTAGTGCCTAACTGTAATGTGGGAAATGCCGAAAGCTTCTTGAATATTTGAACTGTACCTTTCAGCTAAATAATTAATATTATCAAAGTGCAGTTTCTTTTCTCTGCAGTAATGTCCTAACTTTTTTGTTTTGTTTTGTTTTTGTTTTGTTTTGCCAGTCTGAGGCATTCCTCACAGTGCCCAGCTGGAAAGTGAGAAAATGGTAATATTCATGTAACGAAAGATTTTCTTGGAATTCAAAGGAACATGTAATAAATGTTGAAATTTCATAAAAATTATCATAAGCAGTACGTTAATATACAAATATACGTATAAACTCAGTTTATAAGAACCTGAACACTGAAAATATTTCATAATTTTGCATAGAAAAAAATCATTTAAAGTCTTTGAGCAGAAAGGCAATGTAATATATAGATTACAGTAAAAAGTTCTTTGGGTCGGGTTTTAAAATATGAAGATCTGTGTGGCCACAACATGTTTTTTTCATTTGCAGAATAGAAAAAAAATTCCTGCCTAAATAGTACCCAGGGTTATAAAACCATCTAATATGTGTAAGTATTCTGATGACTGAAAGAAACACTACATAATGTGAAATATTACAGAGTCTTCTCTGTTCTCTCATTATAACAACTTGATTTTAGGACCTTGAAGATACTTCCCGAAATATAATCTCATTTCTGAAAAAGACAGGAACAGGAATTAATATTAAAATTTCATAGGTATTATAGAATATGTATATGTATGTATGTATAATCATGTGCTACATAATATTTCAGTAAATGACAGATCACATATACAGTAGTGGTCCCATAAAATTATAACACTGTATTTTTTTTTTCTTTTTGAGACAGGGTCTTTCTCTGTCACCCAGGCTGGAGTGCAGTGGCACAATCTCAGCTCACTGAAACCTCCACCTCTCAGGATCAAGTGATTCTTGTGTCTCAGACTCCTGAGTAGTTGGGATTACAGATAATGAAACACTATGTCTGGCTAATTTTTGTGTTTTTTTGTAGAGACAGGGTTTTGCCACGTTGATCAGGCTGGTCTTGAACTCCTGGCCTCATGTGATCTGTCTGCCTTGGCCTCCCAAGGTGTTGGGATTACAGGTGTGAGCCACCGAGCCTGACCTATAACACTATTTTTACTATACATTTTCTATGTTTAGATAGACAAATATTTACCATTGTGTTACAATTGCCTACAGTATTCAATACAGTAACATGCTGTGCAGTTTTATGGCCTGGGATCAATAAGGTACACCGTATAGCATGGTGTGTAGTAGCCTATTCCATCTTGGTTTGTGTAAGTACTCTTATGATATTTGCACAATGATGAAACTGCCTAATAGCATATTTCTCAGAACATATCCCTGTAGTTGAGTGATGCATGACATATATGTGTGTACATGTATGTACATGTATAAGTGTATGCACATGCTACATATAGCCTGAAAGAGATAGTAACACCAATTAGTTATCAGATTTTTCTCTTCTCATTTTCTGCTCTTGCCTTCCTCTTGAGCGACTTCAACAACCAGGTCTCCTTCTGTAAACCTCATTCAGTCTCATTTCCAATCTTTTCTGCCTGCTTCTATCTGCCTTGGCCCATCAGCTCTAACTGCTGTACTTCCAAGTTTCTCAACTTTGTGGGCTTTCTTGTCATCCATCTCAAAACCTTCTGCATTTTTAAACATTCTCTCTATCTTACCATGACAACCCATATAGTTCAACTACGTGTTTGTCTTTACCCGTCTTAGGTCCTCTCTCTCACTTTTTATTTTCTCCTTTTCCAGGTTGCCTTGCCTTCCAGGGACATTCTCTTGTGTCCTTTTTCCGCATTCCCCCACCCCCCCACAAATCCCCTTTTCCTCTACTTCCCACTCAATGTACTCTCTCATCCTAAATACTGAATGCCATAAACAGTCATCTCTGTTCACTGACTCTCCTTTCTCAGTTCTTCATTTCCCAACCCATAGCAGTTTGGACTTGGCTATTGCACTGTCTCTGAATCTTCTCTACTAGTTGTCAAAATGATCACATATTACTAAGACCAACTTCTTCTCTCTTCAATCTATCTGACTTGGCTTCTCCATAGCCTGGACCGCTACTTATCACTCCTTTCTGAATTCCTGTGAACACTCCCTTGATGACTTTGCTTCTTAGGCCAACTCCTAAATACTGGTATCTTCCCAGGTTCTCTATCTAGGATTGCTACATTTTTTTTCCTTTGGACAACATCCATCTATACCTAAATGGCTAACTCATAAATTCAATGCAGAGAACTCTCAGATCTACATCTCCAACCCTGGTTTCTGTTGACCCCAGATCAGAATTTCTAATAGTGGTCAAGACATCGTCATATGAATAGCTGACCAAAAACTCAAACTACTAACAACCAGTACTAATTCTATTTCTTCACATTACCGATATCTGCATCCTACCTTATTCTTACTTCCACTGCACTAATTTGAAGCTTCATCACCTCTTGCCTCTTAAAATATTATTTCTTGCAACTACAGATGCTCCTTTCCCTAAGTTGGGTTGCATCCCAATAAACCCATTGTAAGTTGAAAATATTGAGTTGAAAATGCACTTAGTACACTTAACTACAGAACATCATAGCTTAGCACAGCCTACCTTAAGTGTGCTCAGAACACTTAATTTACAATATAGTGGGGCAAAACGCATCTCACACAAATAATATTTTATAGTAAAGTTGTTGAATATCTCATGTATGTTATTAAATACTACAAGTGAAAAACAATGGTTGTATGGACAGTCAAAATATGTTTTCTACTGAATGTGTATGACTTTTGCACCATTGTAAAGTCAAAAAATCTTAAGTAAAGCCATCTTAAGTCAGGGGTTGGCTGTATTATGATAGCTTCCAAACTGGTCTTTCTGTCCTCAATATAGCCACAAGCATTATCTTATTGAAGCTTCATTAAAATCATGAACCCCTACTGCTCAAACACTGCTGATGTTTCCACATTTTCTACAAAAATAAGGTCCGCATTTGTTAGCATGATAGAGTATTCAAAGCCACTTCATTGTAATCTTCTGCTAAAATATCCCCTTCCCCTACTCCCACCCCATACCATATTATTATTTGTCACTCTCCAAATTTTCTGGTCTCTGGGCTTTTCACTGCTTCTATCCATCTTTCTGCTGGATTATTCATCGTGCTTCCCTAATCTCTTTCTTTACATTGAGGCTGAGACCCAGATTCAACTATGATCTCCTTAAATGGTTCCCTAACTACCCAAGTTGAATTTCATTTCTCTCTGTTCTGTACTTCTAGGACAAGTTCAGTTACTTGTTGAAAGTGTCCTAGAAGTGCAGAACAGAGAGATGAAATTCAACTGGGGAAATTAGGAAACCACTTGGACTTGAATTTTATTGTAAGTGTGTTTCTTTTCTCCATCAGATTCTTAGCTCCCTCAATGTAGGAAAAGTATCTCTTTATCATTAAATTGCTTCATGGTATCCATGTCCTGTATAAGTAGAAATTGGACAAAACATATTTGATTTTTAAATGTTATTCATGGTAAAAATTTTAGTAACCCTGAGCAGTACCACCAAATGACCTCAGCAGATAATAACAACAGCCTGTTCACATGTGTGTAGAAGTGCTAAATGCTGGATTAAAATGTTTTGGTTAATGCACATTAAAATTTCCTTATCCATAGAGTTCTTTAGTTTTTTAGGTTTGTATTAGTATTGTCAATTATAGCATTTAAGTAATTGCTCAATAAATATTTGTCAAAGAATATGAAATGAATATATGGACACAGAGGTTCATTTTCTTTACTTTTCGAAGAGTAAAAAATTATATTGCCAAGGTGAGGGTTAAAAGAAAAATTTTCAGCCTAAGTTCCAGAGGAGACAGCTCTCCTTTCACACCTGACTAATAAAGTGCTGCAGGGTTTGCTTCCAAGAACTGTTTTCCTTATCCCATACGGCAGCTACTCTCTAGAGGATGGCTTCATTTTCTCACAGCTGTCATCTTTTAACCTTATTTTTAAAATCAGATCTATGGGAAAAAAACACCTGCTCTTCCAGCAGGTGCATGGGGACAGGCTTTAGTCAGAGCCAGCAGGAGTGGCTTCCCCAGCACCATCATTTCACATAGATTAGCCATGCCTGCAGAATGTGCCTTCACCATTCAAGTAGCATTTAATCCAGAGTATGCATTTCAAACCAGTCCATTGTGACAATCACTGTTTGTGACATCCCATATCAGCCTAATTACTAAGTTGAAAATGCAGTGTATTTTGAGTTTCTGGTTAAGTCCAAGTTGTTTTTCTTGCAGCCACATCCTGCAAGACAGCAAAGGAACATTTCATTAGCAATGAGGATGACTTTCATTTTTTCTTCTAATTTTGGCTTTTTGAAGAATTCTTCTTTGAATGAAAATGCTAGCAAAATTTGATTTCCATTTCAACTCGTTGTCACTTTGATTTATTTCTCTAAGCAACCAGTGAATGGGAACATAGAGCAAGCAATGAAAATTGCATCCCACTTTTTTTTTTTTTTTATAAAGATTTCTCTCTCATTTTGGCTTTGAGGAAGCTTCTCCAATAAGCAAAAAGTGTTGATGTATTGTAAGAATACTTGGTTAGTTCTGAAATCACAAAAGTCACTCATGGCAAGGGAATTTTACCTATTTTAATAAGATATTTTGTTTCTATCCAGAGTGTGTGCATGTGTCTGCGTGTGTATAGTATGTATATACCTACACAGAGTCAATAGATATATTCATATAAATTTATATATATTTTATGCATGTGTATGTGTTTATAATTCGTATGTATATATGCACACACGGAAACAAATTTATACTATCTTCTATGCCAAACCAAGTTTCAAATAAGTTAAAAGACAAAAGTATTTATTTGTTTTACCTTATTTTTAATTCTTCTTACAGTCTTTATTGTTCATTGAAGGTCTTTACAAATCAGAGGGGAGGTAGAACAGACTTGGAAGTTAGAAAAATCTGGGTTAAAACTCTGGTTATGTCACTTCCTGGCCCTTAAATCCTGGCCATGTTACTGTCCTCTCAGACTCAGTTGTTTGATTTATGAGACTTATCCTATTTACTGCACAGCATTTTTATGAGGATTAATTGGTAGCATATGCAAAGAATTTAACACTAAACCTAGAATACACAGGTATCCAGAAAAGGATTGTTATTAAAACATTATATAACATTGGAAAATTCATAAATAACATGTTTAGAGTATGGATGGAGTCTCCATCCTAGTTCCATACTATCATTTCACTGTGTAAGCTTAATTCCTAGAACTGTTTGACCAAAGGTAGAGTAGCAGCTTTGCTCTAAACATAAGGATCATAGGCACTCAGGGTTGTAAAAGCTTAAAGATCATCTATCCCAGATGGCTACCTACCATCTTCTATGTTAACATCAAGTAAACTCTTCTCAGTTGAAGAACTGCCATCCAATAAATAGTTTTATTTTAATTGGTAAGAGGTCATGGAGAAACCTAAGAATTAGGACTGATTTCTAATTTTCTAGTACCTCTATATTCCATCCAATGACTGCTCCTATTAGCTATACCTCCAAGATACAATTGATAACATGCACCCTTCTCAACACTTGTGCCAGCACCCCAGACAAAGCCACAATTAGCAACAGCCCCCATGTCAAATAATCTTTCTGGGTTTAATTTTGTCTCCCTATAGTCTGTTTACCCCACAGCAGCTAGAGTGATACTTGATGTGATTATTATGCATTGCATGCCTGTATCAAAGTATCTCATGTACCTCATAAATATATACACCTACTATGTATGCACAAAAATTTAAAATTAAAAAATTAACATAAAAATAAAAATTGAAAACATGGCATGATCTTAGTTGGAACCTGTTAATGGCTTTCCATTATGCTTTAGAATAAAATCCAAACCCTAGCCATAGCTTGCCAGGCCCTATGAGATCAAATACCTCTTCCTTTCATTTTCATTTGTCCACCTACTACTTCATTTACCTGATCTGAACACTCACTTCCTCTCTGTTCCTCAAACCAATCTAGTTTATTTCTGACTGACCTTTCTTGATCAAGCCATTTACATTTATCCCACAATTCTAATATGTATTACATCATGTTCTATACTCTTTATTTTGTTTATTATCTTTCTCTATGCAGAATGTAAACTCAGAGAAGGGGCCAGGTTTTCCTGCACCCACTGCATCCCATGTTTGTAGTAGCATCTAGAACATAGCAGGACTTCAATATTCATTCAGTTAATGGAATAGAAATGCTTTACATTTTAATTACAAATACTTCATTAAGTCCCTCAAGGATAAGTAATCACATATTATCCAAATGTGAATCTCCAGCACACAGAAAAGGACTGTGCTCCCTCTCATGAGACAGTCTATGCAGGAGATAAGACACAAATAAAAAAATAAATGAAGTAACTTTCAGATGGTGAGAAATATGGAGGACACAGGTGTATTTCCCAGAGCTGCTGTAACAAAGTATCACAACCTGGCTAAGAACAACATGAATGTATTGCCTCAGAGTTCCTAAGACTTGAAGTCTGAAGTTAAGGTGCCAGCAGGACTATGCTCTCTCCAAAGGATCTGCTCCAGCCCTTCTCCTAGCTTTGGGTAGGAGCTTGGGATAGCCCCTTGGCTTGTGAGAGCATAATTCCAATCTTCACATGTTGTTTTCTTTGTGTAGGCATCATAGTCGACTTTCTTTATGCACTTGTACTCTCCTCTTAATTAACTTTGTAAACATCTCAAGGTCAAAGACCATGTGGATACCTCTGGATGTATGCGGTAGTCCCTTAGTTTATTTCTTTTAACAACAACAATACTTTTATCATTGAGCTTAAGCCTTTTAAAACCAGGGGAATTGTTTCTTTTCTTTTCTGGGCTTTACCGCTTCTTGACTTTTACCACACCACAATGTTCTCATGTGGTTGTCATTCTTTCACACCTGTGTCAGTAACCTAAATTATTATAAAGCAAATAATGTATTGTTCACAGTGCTGGTCCTAGATCCTAGGTCTTCCCATATCGCTTCTTTCATTAACACCACATCCGTGTGTCAGACATACAGAATGAGAATATATAGCTAGAAGTAAATAGACTCATTTATTAGAGCAGTCAAGAATAGTAGTCATGAATTTATTATTCTTATCAGAATGGATAGATATTTGGAAATGCCATGTATTTCTACTGTTAACTAACCCCAAAGGAAGCTGGAAATAAATTTTACATTAGGAGAAATGACATTTTGTGTCACAGAGATTTTCCTTAGACCTATCTGAGCAGGTAAATTTAGATACTGAGAATAGTCACAGAGGGGTACATTGAAAAATTAACTTGTCAAACATCTATAATACAGAGATTGACAAATAAAACTTCTCCAAAGGACATTCTATACCTTTGACCTTTCTTTCACCTTTTAGGTAACTAACCCGATAATGGGGTTCTATTGTGTCATAAATTTGAGCTATATTGCGGTAATCAGCCTGCCGTATGTTTCACTATCATTTCACTGCATTTAATATGCTACTGCTGATGTTTGCCTTTATAACTCTTTGAAATGACCTTTATTAGGGAAAACAGACTGGGCAGATGGGGAAGTAGGGATATTAAGTCACAAACTCAGCACTACGTGTCTGAGAATAGAATTCCAGGGGCAGTTTTCTTTTTTTAGGCTCTCTTGTGACAGTCTTCAGGGGACAAGCACATTATCCACAGAGCTATGCTGTGCTCCAAAGTGACTAATCCTGTACAGGCTAATTGAGATATTCAAAATCTGAAACTCAGCCAGCCTTGTCAGTTGATAGTTCTACCAGGTATCCATAAGTCTGGAAACTTAGATGATTTCTTTATGTATTTATGCATTTACAGATTGAAGATGTCATTCTATATATTTTACTATGCTTTCCAGACTTTATTTATTTTGTCTTCTCTTGGAGTTTTGTTGGCCTTTCTAAAAAGTTGCGGAGATGTAGGCTCTCCTTAAGGAAAATGAACTTTTTTGGTACAATTGCATTTTTAAGAGTTTCTATAGTGTTTATTGAATCCTAAATTTGTGCGATCTTTCTTGAGGGCAATTTGACGGTGTGTATCGAAAGTCTTTCTTAGTGTTTTGCATCTCCCGTGAATTGGTAATTCCATCTTTAGGAGTTCATCATAAAGACATAATCACAGATATGAATAAAGACACCAGTATATAAATGTTCATAAAAGTTCTGCTCATAAGAGGAAAAGGTTTGAAACATAGGTTTTATTTAGCTGCAAGGCACAGAAAACTCTATTATAATATAGTCTCAAGGTAGCCTATTCCAGGTTTGCTTCAGTGGCTCTGTGCTCTTATAGAGGAACCACTCTCTTTCTAGCCTCCTTCTCTGTCATCCTCATTTGATGGCATTTCCTAAGTTTCACTTCTCTGGGTCATAAAGTTACAGCCATAGATCTAAAAAACATGGCTGGGAAAACAAAAACAAGAAGATGGTAGATGGAGTTCTCCATTCATCCTGGGGAGGAGTGACATTCCTCTGAAATCCTATCCTAGCCAACTTGCTCTTACCTCTCAATTGCCAAAAGTGGGTCACATGGAAATTCCAGCTGCAAGGAGTCTGGGAAAGTAGGTACCTGGAAAAATAGAATTTTCATGATTGATTTGGAGTAGTTTTGAATAATTTCCTATGGACTAAGCATAAAATCATGATTAAATTAGTAGGAAAAGGAGAGAGAATGGCTGTTGGATGGTCACTAATGATATTGGACACCCATGTGTCCCATAATTAAATATAGATGCAAGCAAACTTTTAAATGTTATAAAATATATTTAATGTCATGGAAGGTAATTGTTATATTAAAATATAGGCTTTATAATGTGTACTTCAGAAGATTACGTTAATAATGAGAAAACCTCCTGGACCCATTAGCAGGAAAAGAAGACATAAAGACTTGGAATTAAAGTGATTATTATTATTATTATTATTATTATTATTATTATTAAAGTGTCCAGTGATTATCTCTGGATAGAGGGAATTGTTGAAAATCAGAGATTATAGTGCTAGTAGATCATATTTGATCAAGTAATACTGTATGCCTGTCCCATACGTCAGCCTTTCTTCTACCCAAGTCCTCCAAGAAACAAACAAAAAAAATGTTATTAGGCTGTGTGTCTGAAATCCTAGTAGGCTCGTGCCCTAGGATACAGATGTAAAGGATCTCTTCTAAACTCACTGCTCACTGAACCCCTCACTTCCTCCACACCCAGACTGCATCTTGGGCCCTCCTATATTCTGGCGGCAGAAAAGAAGACAGGAGGGAATAGGTTGGGCCTCTTAGAAGGCCCGGATCCAATTACAACTTCAGCCACTTATGTGGAAGTGAGAAGAAAACCACATCCAGTTTCTCACCTTTTAAAATGCAGTGATTCTGGCACTAGAAAATATGCCCTAAAAATCAGCATTCCAGCATATAGCCTACAATATTAATCCTCTGTTCTGGAAAGTGAGAAGGGAAGTGAAAAAAATGTTTCCTTTCCTTGGCCCACAGGGTGATTTATATTTTATATGAATCTTGTAAATGTCCCACTATGAACATACTTTAATTCTGTAATAAGAAAAAAATAGCATAAAACTTTTGATATAAGTTGCATATTTAATGAGATGTTATCTCTGTTTTTCACTCTGTGTTTCCTTGGTTATATATTTTTGCTACAGTAAATAGGCAATGATAGATACAGATGTAATGATAGATTTTGCATCTGATACTTACAAGAAACAAAAATCAATAAGATGTTTATAACAAAAAGGAATAGTATCAGGAAAATCAATAGCCTAAACAAAGTAAACTAAACATTATACACAAATATCTCAGATTTGAGATGAAGCTTAGAACTAATCCACTTATGCCAATTTTTTTTACTTTAAAAAGGAATTATCTCTACAACACCTCTGAGATAAGGTCATTTAAGTTCTACTTGGATGCTTTAAGTAACATACTATTCATTATTATTTAAATTAATATAACTTATATTGTCACCATTTATTCATTACCAGTCATTTACTCATCATCCAAAACCTTATATATATATATATGTATTTTTTTTATCATACTTTAAGTTCTAGGGTACATGTACACAACGTGCAGGTTTGTTACATATGTATACATGTACCATGTTGGTGTGCTGCACCCATTAACTCGTCATTTACATTAAGTATATCTCCTAATGCTATCCCTCCCCCTCCCCCCACCCAACAACAGGCCCCGGTGTGTGATGTCCCCCTTCCTGTATCCAAGTGTTCTCATTGTTCAATTCCCACCTATGAGTGAGAACATGCGATGTTTGGTTTTTTATCCTTGCGATAGTTTGCTGAGAATGATGGTTTCCAGCTTCATCCACGTCCCTATAAAGGACATGAACTCATCATTTTTTATAGTGCATAGTATTCCATGGTGTATATGTGCCACATTTTCTTAATCCAGTTTATCATTGTTGGACATTTGGGTTGGTTCCAAGTCTTTGCTATTGTGAATAGTGCCACAATAAACATACGTGTGCATGTGTCTTTATAGCAGCATGATTTATAATCCTTTGGGTACATACCCAGTAATGGGATGGCTGGGTCAAATGGTATTTCTAGTTCTAGATCCCTGAGGAATCTCCACACTGTCTTTCACAATGGTTGAACCAGTTTACAGTCCCACCAACAGTGTAAAAGTGTTCCTATTTCTCCACATCCTCTCCAGCACCTGTTGTTTCCTGACTTTTAATTATAGATTTAATGCCATCCCCATCAAGCTACCAATGACTTTCTTCACAGAATTGGAAAAACTACTTTAAAGTTCATATGGAACCAAAAAAGAGCCTGCATTGCCAAGTCAATCCTAAGCCAAAAGAACAAAGCTGGAGGCATCACGCTACCTGACTTCAAACTATATTACCAGGCTACAGTAACCAAAACAGCATGGTACTGTTACCAAAACAGAGATATAGACCAATGGAACACAACAGAGCCCTCAGAAACAATACCACACATCCACAACTATCTGATCTTTGACAAACCTGACAAAAACAAGCAATGGGAAAAGAATTCCCTATTTAACAAATGGTGCTTGGAAAACCAGCTAGCCATATGTAGAAAGCTGAAACTGGATCCCTTCCTTACACCTTATACAAAAATTAATTCAAGATGGATTCAAGACTTAAACGTTAGACCTAAAAACATAAAAACCCAGAAGAAAACCTAGGCAATACCATTCAGGACTTAGGCATGGGCAAGGACTTCATATCTAAAACACCAAAAGCAATGGCAACAAAAGCCAAAACTGACAAATGGGATCTAATTAAACTAAAGAGCTTCTGCAGAGCAAAAGAAACTACCATCAGAGTGAACAGGCAACCTACAGAATGGGAGAAAATTTTTGCAATCTACTCATCTGACAAAGGGCTAATATCCAGAATCTACAAAGAAGTCAAACAAATTTACAAGAAAAAACAACCCCATCAACAAGTGGGAAAAGGATATGAACAGACACTTCTCAAAAGAAGACATTTATGCAGCCATCAGACACATGAAAAAATGCTCATCATCACTGGCCATCAGAGAAATGCAAATCAAAACCACAATGAGATACTGTGTCACACGAGTTAGAATGGCGACCAAAAGCTTTTAAGTACTTACCTTTTCTCCATCTCAAGCCTAAAGCAAATTCCTTCCCAATGTGTGCCTGGAGAGATGGAGGCAGAAAGACAATGTTCTTTCTAAAATTTTACATCATTTATTTTTACTCAAAAGATAAAAATTTCTACCTATATTCCTAATACAGTATGTAAGCTCTTATGTTATCACTGTGAGGTACAATTCTAGTTTTTCCTACTGATTACCAGATAATTTTCATGATTTTCTTTTTATGAAGAAAAGAGTGTTCTCTATATGTGTCTTGTAAGTTCTATTTTTTTTAAATTAACTTTCCTAATTCTCCAAGTTAATTTTTCGTCTTTGTGTTACATTCATTGTTCTCGATGACTTTAGCTCTTACTTTTCTATTATATTACTGTGTAGCTGTATTATTACACAGGCCAAAAGTGCTTTTATTTTTTGTCTTTGCATAGCATTTTTGAATTACTCACATAACCTTTGCTACAGAACTGGCTCTGTTATGTTTCACCTACTCTCAAAATGTATGTGGAAGGTTCCATGTCTGATACAAATTTGTATCATCCCATGATGCTTAACAGAGACCCTTCTAATTGTCAGATTTGTCTCTACATAGGTGTATGTGAGAAAGCAAACTGTATCCTTAACCCATGCTGTAAATGTATGTATGTGTGTATGTATGTATGTATGTATGTATGTATGTATGTATATATTTGATCGATAATCACATATATAGTTTGTGAGAAAAACTCTACACTGAATCTAGTAAAATATAACTGTTTATTTTTATTGAAACTTTAAGAAGCCTCAATACAAGCAAGACTTAGACCACTATGTGGTCTTTTTCATCAGCTAACTCTTGATGTAGTTAATAATCCTCCGAAAACTAGGCTTCCTGCTCCTGCTGATAATTTCTTAGGGGTGTTGGAAAAAGCTTTGAACAAAAAAAGGCAAATATTTCATAAAAGACTGTTAAATGAAAGAATGATTCCAAAACTATAGAAACAATAAGGAAGTTTGAATCACAGCCATAAACCAGAGCACAGGGTTGATCTTGCCAAACTAATGCTCTGTACATATTGTGCATTTGCAGCTCTTTCATATAAATAGGATCATTCTGGAATATGCCAAGAAGGATGCTAATCTGTTTTTTCCTATAATGGTGCACTTGTTCCTAAAAGACAAATGCAAAACTACTTGTCTTCATTTGTTATGCATCGTCACATAAATATAGACACCCTTTCTGGTTTTAATTAGTAATTCAGATAAGATAAAATTGAGACTAAAAATGCTGCTGATTTGCCATTTATCATGAAGACCCTAAATGCCACTCATGACTTCTCATGGATTATATCATGTACTTCATTAGATACTACACAGTCTTGGAAGAATGTAGGATATATCTGTTCTAATTAAAGATTTTATACTTGGCCTCTCTCCTTCCAGCAAATATTTAGAATTTCAAATAGCCACAAAATGTTAATTTGGTTAGATATATCTCCTTCCTTTGAAAGAAATCAGTGAGGAAATAAGCTACCTAAATGAATATCATATAGCAAATGAGAAATACATAAAATTGGGAAGTGCACTAATGGCATTGCTTGTGTAATTGACCTAAAGGCAAAGTGCATAGGGCAGTACATAGTTTGTGAGATCACTCTCACACCTGACTTAAACCCCAGGTCTGCCACTTCCTAGGTGTGTGACCTCATGCAATTTATTTAGCCTCTGCTTCATTCTCCTTGTCTGTAAGACTGGAGTAATACCTTGCAGCATTGTAATGAGAATTAAATAGGAAAATGTAAACAAAGCACGTGTGCATGCTTGGCATGTATTTTTTTTTATCATTATTGTTACTTTCAAATATGGTCTATCTCCTAAATTGACTTCCTGTCTTCACTTTTGTCTCTATATACTCTGTTCTCCATGCAGCATTAATAGCCACTAAAAACCTTAATCCTACCAAATTACTGTATTACTTAAAATGTGCCCATGGATGCATACTTTAGAAAGAATCCAGTCATTACCTTGCCTATGAGGCACTGAATGATCAGGTTTTTCTCGAGTTCACTTCTTTCCTCATGCCTCCTGCTCTGCTCCAAGCACAGTGGTTTTTCTGTTTTTTGTTTTGTTTTGTTTTGTTTGACACAGAGTCTTGCTCTGTCGCTAGGCTGGAGCGCAGTGGCACAATCTCGGCTCACTGCAAGCTCTGCCTCCCAGGTTCAAGTGATTCTCCTGCCTCAGCCTCCCAAGTAGCTGGGTCTACAGGCGCATTCCACCATGCCCAACTAATTTTTGTATTTTTAGTAGAAACGAGCCTTCGTGCAGTGGTTCATGCCTGTAATCCCAGCACTTTGGGAGGCCGAGACCGGTGAATCATGAGGTCAAGGGATCAAGATCATCCTGGCCAACATGGTGAAACCCGTCTCTACTACAAAACACATATTCCTTTGTCTCCTTGGGATGCTTATCCCCTGATTCTTCACATGGCTCGATTCTTCATTTCATTCAAGTATCTGTTCAAATATATTTTCAGAGAATTCTTTCCTGGATATGCTTATACAAAATAGTCTCTCCTCCACCCCATGTAATTATCTGCACCCTTAACTCTATTACTTCTTCATAGTGTGACCATTACCTGATTTTATAGCATAAATTCATTTGTTATTTATTAATCTGTTCCTCCAGAATTTATGATCTATGAAGGCAGGTATTTTTTCTTTTGTTCCTGTCTATATTCCTGACAATTGAATGGTCCCTGGAATGTATGAGACAGTCAACAGACATTTATTAAAAGAATAAATGAGCAAATTAATGAATGAATTGTCTTTGGTTAACTAGTTTGGTAAACATACGGGGTTACTATGATTAAGATACTTTTCTGAGGAAATCTTCCTACAGTCTATTTGTCTCCTATCAACAGTCCCCCAGCATTGCAATTGAATTTGCTGTAATTAACACATTTATTACCATCTATCATTTGAGATTATAGATGTAGAAAGTGTAAGAGGGAGCGAAGATGTGCTAGGAGATGTTAAGATGAAAAAAGGAAGTGCCAAATATGTTAGATTCGATTAACAAATAAGACAGAAGATATAGAATAATAAAATACATGGGCTATTCCGAACACCTAAGAGAAATGATCATTTATATACCAAATAACACTATATTTTTAAAAAAGTGAGATTCCAACACATTTATTAGTATAAATTGTGATTTTAACATGTCATTTTCAGGATTTGATATACATGTAGACAAAAAATAATATAGGGTGGGCTATATTAATCCAATTAACCAAGTGGGATCTTTCAAAACTCCGGTATTAATCATCTAGCTTAAATCAATTTCAAAGGCAGTAGAAGAGGCAATGTCAAGTTGGTGAATATAGTAGGGAGGGATCTAACAACAAACTCTTTCAAACCAGTGAGTATGGTCATCTCTAGCATCATCTCAAGCCACTTGGCCTCCAAGTCATCCTGGAAGAAAAGAACTAGAATCTTCATAGATAAATTTTTAAATGTCATTGTCTTAGTCTGTTTGGACTGCTTTAACAAAATACCATAAAATTGGGTGGCTCATAAATAACAGAAATTTATTTCTCACAGTTCTGAAGGCTGGGAAATCATAGGTCAAGGTAGATTCAGTGCCTGGGTAAGGGTCTGCTTCCTGGTTCATAGATGGCCCCTTCTTGCTGTGTCCTCTCATGGTGAGGGTTTTTCTCAAGCATCATGTTTTATAACATCACTAATCCCATGGGTGAGGGAGGAGCCTTTATGTCCTAATCACCTTCCAAATATCTCACCTCCTAATATCATCACCTTAGGGTTGGGATTTCAACATATGAATTTTGATGGAACACAAGCATTCCAATCACAGCAGTCATCCTCATATAAACTTTCAAAGAAATAAAGATCATTGGGATGCGATATGAACAGAGTGGCTGCTTCTGCAGGGAAGAAAAGGGAGTTCTCAAATGGTACCATTAAGCATAAGAGAAATTCAGGTAGGAAGCATTCAAATTCTACCTTTGGAGACAGTTGAATGAGAAGTGGGGTGATAGTGCTAAAAATATTTTTTAACCTGAATTTGGATGCTGGGCTGTTCCCATCAGACAGTAGCAGATAGTAAATGTGAGCAGCAATGACTGGCCCTGATAAAAGGCATAAGTATTGGAAAGAAAAAAATATAACTATCCCTATGCACAGATTCCATGATGATCTAAGTGGAAATGTTCATGTAATCTAGAAAAAAGTTCCTAAAACTAACAAATGACCTTAAGTAGGTTACAAGATACAATTTCAACACACAAATATCAATCATATTTCTATGTACTAGCAATGAACAATTAGAAACTGAAATTTTTAAAAAATATTTATAATAGCTACAAAAATTGAAATACACAGGTATAAATCTAGTAAATCTACAGGTTCTCTACACATAATACTATAAAATGCTGAGGAAAGAAATAAAAAAAGATCTAAGTAAATAGGAATTCATGTCATGCCTTTGATTGAAATACTCAAAATAGTTAAGACATTAATTTTTGTGATACTAACTGACAGATTTGACAAAATCCCAACAGGAATTTTTATTGATGTGTACCATATAAGATGGTTGTAAAGTTAATAGAGCAAGGTAAAAAAATTAGAAAACTGAAATAGCTCTCAAAAATAAAGTTAGATGTGTCACACTAATCATTTGAAGACTGAAAAACGGTAAGACAATTTGGTACTGGTGAAGGAGTAGACACAGATCAATGGAACATATCTGTTCTAATGAGCGTGGTGTTCATAAATAGATCCTCACAAATGTGATCAGACTTATTTTCACATAAAATTTCCCACTTTAATGATTTTAAAGTGTACAATTCAGAAGAATTTCAGTTGGCCATTGTTTTTTTTACAAAGGTGCAAAGGGAATACTGTAGAAAATAGATGGTCTTTTCAACAAGCAATGTTAGAATAATTTGAAATTAATATGCAACAATCTTGGTTCAAACCTAATCCCTATACAAAAGGAAAAGTCAAAATTGATCATAGAACTAAATGTAAAATATAAAACTATAATAAAATTTGAAAAAATTACAGGAGAAATCTCATCGCTAGGATTTAGGACAAGAGTTCTCAGACATGATATCAAAAGCAGAGTCTATGGAATTTTAAAAAGTAACACATTGGGTTTCATTGCAATTAAAATTTTTGCTCTGTGAAATATACTGATAAGCAACTAGAAAGACAACTTCAGACTGGGGAAAACATTTGCAAGACATACCCAACAAAACATTTGTATCTAGAATATATTAAGAATATATAAATAATTCTCAAATCTCAACAGTAAGAAATAACTCAATTTAAAAACAGACAAAAGGCTTGAAAAGACACTTCATCCAAGAGTATACACAGATGGCAAATAAGAACATTAAAAGTAGCACATACTAACTAGAAACATATAAGAAAAGGAAATTCTTACACAGCCAAGCTGGCACATTATAAAGCCATCACAAAAGATAAATGCTTGAGAGGATGGATACCCCATTTTCAATGATGTAATTATTATGCATTGCATGCATATATCAAAACGTGCTCTAGAAATATATATGCCTACTGTGTATCCACAAAAATTCCAAATAAAATTTTTAAAGGCCATCAAAATCGATTAAGTAGTAATATATTGTTTGTATATGAGACAATTTACTCTTTCTTTAGCCAGTCAATAGATATTAGGGATCTTTTTAATTTTGGACTGTTCTGAATAAAATAGCCTTGGACATATTTGTACAAGTATTTTAGCAGACCTGTTTTAATTGCTATCAGAAAAATATCTAGGAGTGGGATTCCTGGGTCATATGGTAAATGTATATTTTACTTCACAAAATAGGCCAAAATATTTTGCAAAGTAGCCGTACCATTTTGCATTTCCAGTAACAGTTCCACATTCCTGCCAATACTAGGCATTGTCAGCCTTCTTGATCACAGCCATTCTGGTCTATACATATTCTAGTTTTAATGTCCTTTTCCCTGATAGTTAATGATGTTATCTTTGCATGTACTTATTTGCTATCTGAACTTCTTTGTTGAGGGTATGTTCAAAAATTTTGCCCATTTGAATTGGATTAGTAGCTTTTTAGTATTGAGTTGTGGGATTTCTTCACATTTTAGGGTTATTTAAAAATTCTTATTTTATAAAAGTTTTAGATTCATAGAAAAGTTGCAGAGATAGCAAGACAGTTCCCATATATCTCACACCCAGTTTCTGCTATTATAAACATCTTACTTTAGTATGGTGTATTTGTCACAATCAATAAGCTGATAATGATATTAACTAAAGTGTATATTTCCTTAGCTTTTACTTTATGCCTTTTATCTATTTCAGGATCCAACTGAAGTTTCTACAATACACTTTGTCATTATCTGTCTTCTTAGGGTCCTCCTGACTATGGTAGATTCTTAGACTTTCCTTGTTTTTGATGACTTCAGCAGTTTTGAGGAGTACTGATTAGGTATTTTCCAGTGTCCCTCAGCTGGGATTTGTCTAATGTTTATATTGTGATTAGAATGGGGTTATAGATTCATCTGAGAATATCTTTATTTTCCCTTTGAATCCTGAAGGATATTTCCCTGGACATATAATTGTGGATTTATTTGAGTTTACCCTATTTGAGGTTAGTTAAGCTTCTTGGATCTGTAGATTTATGTCTTTTGTGAAACTTGGAAAGTTTTTAGCCATATTTCTTTTAGTACTTTTTCAGTTCAAATCTCTCTTCGTCTAGAACTACAATGATACAAATATTAGCTCTGTTATTATGGTTCCAAAGGTCCCTGAGACTCTGGTTTTTTTATAGGCACATAATAGGTGTACATATTTATGGAGTATATGAGATATTTTGATACAGGCATGCAATGTGTAATAATCACATCAATGTAAATGGGACGTCTATGACTTCAAGCATTTATCATTTCTTTGTGTTACAAACTTTCCAATTATACTCTTTGGTTATTTTAAAATGTACAGAAAATTATTGCTAACTGTAATCACCCTGTTGTGCTATCAAATAGTAGGTCTTATTCATTCTAACTATATTTTTGTGCCCATTAATGATACCCACTTCCCACTCCCCCACCCCCAACACTACCCTTCCCAGCCTCTGGTAACCAAAATTCTACTCTCTATCTGCATGATTTCAATTGTTTTAATTTTTTAGCTCTCACAAATACGTGAGAACATGCAAAGTTTGTCTTTTTGTGCCTTACTTCACTTAATGTCTTTCAGTTCCTTTCATGCTATTGAAAATAACAGGATCTCATTCATTTTTTTGGCTGAATAGTAGTTCATTGTATATATGCACATTTCTTTAACTTTTAAGTTCAGGAGTACAAGTGCAGGTTTGTTTCATAGGTAAACTTGTGTCATGGGGGTTTGTTGTACAGATTATTTTATCACCCAGGTATTAAGCCTAGTACTCATTAGTTATTTTTCCTGATCCTCTCCCTCCTGCCACCCTCCACTCTCCAAAAGATCCCAGTGTGTGTTATTCCCCTCTATGTGCCCAAGTGTTCTCATCATTTAGCTCCCATTTATGAGTGAGAACATGGGGTGTTTGGTTTTCTGTTCCTGTTTTAGTTTGCTAAAGCTAATGGCCTTCAGATTCATCCATGTTCCTACAAAGGACATGATCTCATTCTTTTTTATGACTGCATAGTATTCCATGATGTATATGTACCACATTTTCTTTATCCAGCCTATCATTGATGGGCATTTAGGTTGATCCCATATCTTTGCTATTGTGAACAGTGCTATATTTATCTGTTGATGAACACTTAGGTTGCCTCCAAATCTTGGCTATTGTAAACAGTGCTGCAACAAACATGAAAGTGCAGATATGGTCCAATTCACTGATTTTCTCTCTTTTGGGTATATAACCACCAGTGGGATTTCTGGATCATACAGTAGCTCTTTCTTTACTTTTTTGAGAAACCTCCAAACTGTTCTCCATAGTGGTTGTACTAATTACATTCCCACCCACAGTGTACTGGGGTTCCTTTTCTCCACATGTTCACCAGCATTTGTTATTGCCAGTCTTTTGGATAAAAGCTATTTAAACCGGGGTGAGATCATATATCATTGTAGCTTTGATTTGCATTTCTCTGATCAGTGATGTTGAGCACCTTTTTTCATAAACCAGTTTGCCATTTGTATGTTGGCTTTTGAGAAATGTCTATTCAGCTCTTTTGCCATTTTTAAATTGGATTGTCAGAAATTTTTAAGTTTGAGCCCCTTATATATTCTGGATTAGTCTCTTGTCAGATGTATGGTTTGTAAATATTTTCTGCCATTCTGTGAGTTGTCTTTTCACTTTGTTGATTGTTTTCTTTGCTGTGCAGAAGGTTTCTAACTTTTTGTGATCCTGTTTATCCAATTTTTGCTTTTGCTTATGCTTGTGGAGTATTACTGAAGAAATCTTTTGCAGATCAGTGTCCTGGAGAGTTTCCCCCCAATGTTTTCTTTTAGTATTTTCACAGATTGAGGTCTTAGATTTAAGTGTTAAATCAATTTTGATTTGATTTTGGTATATGGCAAGAGATGGGGATCTAGCTTCATATCTCTCCCTGTGGATATCCAGTTTTCTCAGCACCAGTGGTTGAAGAGACTCTCCTTTACCCAATGTATGTTCTTGGCAACTTTGTTGAAAATGAGTTCACTGTAGATATATAAATTTGTTTTTGGGTTCTTTGTTTATATTGGTCTATATGTCTGCTTTCATGCTAGTACCATGCTGTTTTGGTTACCTTAGCTTTACTATAATTTGAAGTCAAGTTATGTGATTCCTCCAGTTTTGTTCTTTTTGCTCAGGATAGCTTTGGCTATTCTGGGACTTTTGTGGTGTCATATAAATTTTAGAATTATGTTTTTATTCCTGTGAAGAATGTAATTGGTATTTTGATAGGGTTTGCATTGAATCTCTACAGACTGCTTTGAGTAGTATGAGCATTTTAACAATATTATTTCTAGTAATCCATGAACATAGAATAACTTTCCTTTTTCTTGTCCTTTTCAATTTCTTGTATTCATGTTTTATAGTTTTTATTGCAGAGATCTTTCACTTCTTTCATTAAGTTTATCCCTAGGTATTTTATTTTATTTGTAGCTAAATGGGATTACTTTCTGTGTTAGACCATTCTTGCATTGGTTTGAATGAATATCTGAGACTGGGTAATTTATAAAGAAAAGAGGCTTAATTAACACCATGCTGTCTAAGCATGGTGCCAGCATTTGCTCAGCTTCTGTGGAGAACTCAGGGAGCTTTTATTCATGGCAGAATGTGAAGCAGGAGCAGACACATTACATGGCAAGAGCAGGAGCAACAGGGAGGTGTGGGGAGCCACATAGTTTTAAACAATTAGATCTCAAAATAACTCACTATCACAAGTATAGCACCAAGCCAAGAGGGATCCATCCCCATGGATCCCCAGGATGTTGAACCCGCCTTGCATCCCTGTGGTAAATACCACCTGGTCATGATTAATTATCCTTCTAATGTGTTGTTGAATTCAATTTGCTAGTATTTTTTCAAGGATTTTTGCTTCAATGTTCATCAGGAATATCAGCCTGTACTTTTCTTTTCTCTTACTTTTGTTGTTGTTGTTGTTGTTGTTCTGTCCTTGTCTGGTTTTGGTATCCAGGAAATACTGACTTTGTAGAATGAGTTTGGAAGTATTCCCTCTTCCTCTATTTTTTGGAATAGTTTGAGTAGGATTGGCATTAGTTCTTTAAATGTTTAATAGAATTCAGCAGTGAGGCCATCAAGTCCCAGAGTTTTCTGTGCTGGGAGATGTTTTGTTAAGGCTTTGATCTCATTCCTGTTATTGTGCTATTCAAGTCTTGGATTTCTTCATGGTTCAATCTTGGTAGGTTGTAGGTGTCTATAAATGTATCCATTTCTTCTAGATTTTCCCATTTTTGGCATACAGCTCCTCATAGTGGCCACTAATGGTCCTTTGAATTTATGTAGTATCAGTTGTAATGTCTCCTTTTTCATCTCTGTTTTTATTTATTTGGATCTTCTCTTTTCCTTAGCCTGACTAAAGGTTTGTCAATTTTGTTTTGTCAATTTGCTTCAGCTGGTTGTATTTTATACCTCTGCAGCCAGATGTATTGAAGCTCCTTTGTATGTTATTTGTTTCTTTACTCTTGGTGCTTTTAGGATTCTTCCTTTATCCTTGACCTTTGGGTATATTAAATGTCTTGAGGTAGTCTTGTTTGAATTAAATCTGCTTGGTGTTCTCTCACCTTCTGACACTTGAATATTGATTTTTTTTTTTTTAGATTTGGAAGGTTCTATGTGATGATGACTTTCTACCCTAATCTTTTTCTCTACCTTTTCTTTAAGGCCAATAACTCTTAAATTTGCCATTTTGAGGCTATTGTCTAGATATCATAGGTGTGCTTCATTCTTTTTTATTTTTTCTCATGTCTCATCTATGTGTTTTCAAGTAGTCTGTCTTCAAAGTCACTAATTCTTCTGCTTAATTCTGATTTTGAGGGCCTCTGCATTCTTCAGTATGTCAATTGAATGTTTCAGATTCAGAATTTCTCATTGATATTTTAAAATTATTTCAATCTCTTTGTTAATCTGATAGGATTCTGAGTTCCTTCTTTGTGTTATCGTGAATTTCCTTGAGCTTTATTAATAGAACTATTTTGAATTCTCTGTCTCAAGGGTTACATATCTCTGTCATCTTAGAATTGGTCACTGATGCTTTAGTTCATTTGATGAGGTCATGCTTTGTTGGATGGACTTGATGTCTGTGTATGTTCATCGATACATGGAGCTGGAGCTGGGGAAGGAGTAACACAAGCACCCCTGTGGCCACCACCACTGGATCTGCCCTGAATCAGGTTTGAAGCCAGCACAACAATGGGTCACACCTATGGTCCACGGTGATCGCTGCCTGGCTATCTCTAATGTTTATTCAAGACCCAAGGCTCTTCAGTCAGTGGTTGGTGAATCCAACCAGGCTTGTGTCTTTCCTTCAACAATGGCAAGCTCCCCACTGGTTTGGGGCAGGTCCAGAAATACCATCCAGGAGCCAGGGCCTGAAGTCAGGAATCTAGGAATCTACTAGTTGGTGTTCTACTCTGCTGTGGCTAAACTAGCACCCAAACCATAAGACAAAGCTCCTCTCATTCTTCCCTCTGCATTGCTGAAGCAGCAGTTGTCTCTCTCTGTGGCCACCACCACCCCAGGCCTATGGTGAGTATTGCTTGGCTACTTCCAATATTCATTCAATGGTGAAGGGGTCTTCAATCAGCTTGTGGTAAGTACTGCTGGGTTTGGGTCTCTCTGTTCAAGGTAGTGTGCCCTCTTCTGGCCCAAGGTGGGTCCAGAAAAGCCATCCAGGGACCAATACCTGGAATCAGAGACCCCAGCAGCCTATTGGTGCTCTTTCCCTGTGGCCAAGCTGGTACCCAAGCTGCAAGACAAAATCTCCTTTACTCTTCCCTCTCCTTTTCTTAAGTGGAAGATTCTCTCCTTGTGGCCATCACAGCTGGGAATGTGCTGAGTCACATCAGCATGGCACTGAATCTCACTGAAGGCCTACAGCAACCCAAGTGCTCTTTAGTCAGCAGGTGAGGAATCCTGCAGACTGGGTACTTGCTTTAAAGGCAGCAGGTTCCCTTCTGTCCCAGGGCATGTTTAGAAAATGTCATCTTGGAGCTAGGGCCTGGAATGGAGGCCTCAGGACTCTGCCTAGTTCCCTATCCTACCGTGCCTGAGCTGCTATGTATCCAAGTTGCAAAACAAAGTCCTCTGTCTGTACTCTTCCCTCTTTTCCCCTCAAGCAGAGGGAAGGAGTCTCTCCTGGGGCTAGGAGCTGTGCTGTTTGGGGTTGGGGAAGGGGTGATGTAAGCACTCCCTTGGCTGCCCTCACTGGTGTCTTACTAGGTAATGTACATCCCAAGTTCACTGGCTTTGAGCCCAGCATAGAACCAGGACTAGCCCAGGAATTGTAGTCCTTGTGGCCTAGACTGCCTTTCAAGTTTATTTAGAACCCCAGACCACTTTAGCCTGCAATGGCGGGGACTAAATGGAACTCAGACATCAACCACTGGGATCGACTTCTCCTCTGGCTGGGGCTACTTGAAATTCTCCCTCTGTCAGTGCTGGCTCAATACTGCCTTGCATTGCTTTCCGCTGTGCCTGGCGGCAGTGAGTTCCAATGCAAAGTCCCGTAACCATTGTGCCGTTGCTCCCTGAAGCATGTAAATTCTCTCTGTGCCATGTGGCCACTGCCAGGGGTTGGGGGAGGAGTGGTATAGCCAATTCAAGACTGTTTTTTCTACCTTCTTCATGGCTACGATGTTAAAACGACGTACTGCGATTGCTCACCTGATTTTTTGTTCTTATGAAGGTGCTTTTCTGTGTGGATAGTTGTTCAATTTGGTGTTCCTGTGGGGGTGGGGAGGGGGGCGGGGCAGGGTAATAGCTAAGGGGTTCTATTCTGCCATCTTGCTCTGCCTCTTCCCATTTAAAAAATAATCTATTTTCTCTCTTTTGTTCATATTGCGTAAATTCATTTGTCTTCATGCTCACTGATTTTATCTCTTGTCACTCCCATCCTACTACTCATCAAATTTTTAAATGATGTTGGTACTTTTCAGTTTGTAGTTTCCATTGGTTCTTTTTTTATAATTTTATTACTTTCCCAAAATTTTTTATTTTTGAGTGCATTTCACAAGATTTTCTGATAACTTTTTAAAGCATTGTTTATGATGTTTTCTTTGACATCCTTGTCAGATAATTCCAACAATTGAATCATCTCCTGGGTTTTGGTATGAGTAATAATTTTCTTAACTGTATTCTAGACACTTTGGATATTGTGAGATCCTATTTTATCTTCTTGTCTTTAGTAGGCAGTCCTCATGTGGAGGTGTAACACTAGGGCTAATTGGGTATGTATTTTCAACTCTTTACCCATTGATACCATAGAAAAGGAGGGGAGAGGCAAAGTGTGAATTACTCCCAACTCCTACCTTCATTGATCATGAATGGGAGCAGAATCTTAGTTATTCTCCCTGTCCCCCAAAGGGGGTTGGGGAGGAAAGCCTGATGTTGCCTACTCCCATTAGCGGTGTTAAGTTTATCGCTGCTGGGTGGCAGTGAAATCTCTGTTGATGAAATATCCCACCCCATACTACCCTGGTTGGAGAACTGGAGCACATCCTTGTTCAGCCCAGCAACGTTGGAAGATAGGCTTCCTCCTTGGGCTCACCACCACTACCTGGCAGGGGAATCAGCATACTGCCTGCTTCCGCTGGACTGAACGATGGACAGGAATGCTAACTTCTCCCTTTGCCACCCTGAAACCTGTGGAAGTAGGGGTGATTTTTTTTTCATTTTGTTTGACTGAAGTTAGGTAGATACTAAAGGTTTATTATCACTGGACCACCCTTTTGTCAGCCCATTGGCTGGAAGAAAGACTTTACTGGAAGGTTTTTTTTTTTAACTGTGCCTGTTGGCTTTCAGGGTTGGAGACTTCTACAGTGTTCTGTCCACAGATACTTGGATAACAATAAGGAAACTGAAAGACTCTGTGTTGTTTCTCAAGTCTCCAGATCTCTGGGCTGTCCAACTTTTTCTCCGCCTTTCAGAGTCCTTCTTTCCTTGATGTTACATCATGTCTAGGGTGTTTGAATTGTAACAACTTATTTTTTATAAAGCCACCAAAGCAATTCAATGGAACAATACAGTGAAAATTCAACCATTTTCAACAAATGGTTTTTGAATAACTGAATACATATGAAAACAAAACAATCTCAACCTCCATGTTTCACCATACACAAATTTCTGTTTGAGAAAAATCACAGAACTAAAAATAAAAGCTAGTATGTAGAGCTTATAGAAGAAACCAGGGGAATATCCTTGTGCCTGGGGTTAGGAAACATTTCTCAGGCAGAGCTCTAAAAGCAAGTAGCAGAGAAGAAGAAAAAAAAGGTAAGCTATGCTTAATCAAAATTTAAACTTCTGTTCATCAAAATACAACTTTAAGAATCTTAACAAATACTTATGTAGAATATATCTGAAAATATTTATATTCAGAATAAACAAATAATTCCTACAACTCAATAGGAAGACAACCCAATTTTAATAATGTATAAAGGATTTGGATATTCAATCCTCTTAAATAGTTGTGGGGAAAAAAAAGGTTTGGATAGATACATGACAAAGGATGATACCATAAGCATATGCAAACATACTTCACTAGTTTTCAGAAAATTTGATATCAAAGCCATAATGAGACATCATTCCAAGTCCACTAGAATAGCTAAGATTAAAAAGGCCATAAGTATCAAACTTCATAAGATTGGAGAACAACTATGACCCTTATGTATTAGTAGTGAGAGAGTAAAATGGTAAAAGAAGTATGGAAAATAGTTTTGACAGTTGGTATAAAGTTAAATATATACCTATTCTACAATCCAACAATTTTACTCTAGGCATTTACTTAAGAAAAAAACATATCTGGGTAAATATTTGTATAATTATGTTTACAGCCACTTTATTCATAGTAGCCATACGAGTAGAAACCATGTAAATATATATCAATAGTAAAATCAAATTCATGTGTAATCAAACAATGGAATACTTCTCAATTCCAAAGGAATACGCAAGGAAACATCTCATAGACATATTATGCTAGAGGAAAAGTCAAACATAAAGACAACATCCTGTGTGATTTCATTTATATAAAACCCTAGGACAGATACAGCTAATCTGTGATGAAACAAATCAGAAAAGTGGTTGCCCTTTGGTGGGGAGAAAATAGGTGGGAAGAGTATGAAAGGATTTTTTTAGGTAATGGAAATGTTATATATTTTGGTGGGAGTATGAATTACGCAGGTATATGCCATTTTCAAAATTCCTAGATTTGTACACTTAAGGTGTGTACATTTCAATATAGGTTTTACTTTTAAAAAACTGTAAACAAATATTGAAATTTAAAAAATTAAAATGCTAGGACAACAAGTTGGAAGTTCCTGTTTAAACTCATGGAGGGAAGTTTAGGGCAAAAGAATATGCTGCTAATTTTAATAATGGAAAAAAATCAATCAAATGCCCTCAAAAATTGTCTGGGAAGAAAATGTGAATATATCCAGAAGAGATATATGCTGAGAGAGACAAGTATTTACAGAAGTATTTGTATAAAGATGGTCCTTCTTTCCCAACCTAGGGCACTCGGTTTGGTCATTCTGTTGCTAATGATGATCAAAGTTTGAAGGAGGAAAATTGACTGGACATTGAAGGTGGGTTGGTTCAACAAAAGAAGGGAGAGCCCTGCCCCAGAAGCTATTTCCTCCAGAGCCACTTTCAAATATATTTCATGTGTTCATTTTCATTTGGATGTAGAAAAGTCAAACCTTGTTCACTGTCTATTTATGCCAGAGTTTTCTCTTTATTATATTGTATAACAGTAAAAAACAAAAGAATTTTTGCTTAGACCTACAGTTTCTTGATTAGGTGAAATAATTTCCTAGATCTAAGGGCTGTTAAATATTTCACTGGAATAATGAAGAAATTATTGGACTATCCACTTTCTAAAGTAGGGTAGATACTTAGCTATGATGCTACCTTATGCTTTGAGATGGGCTAGGTAATTTCCCAAAGAGCATTTTAGTTCTGGGATTCCTTAGCGTTTTTAAAGAATCTATTTCTAATTATCATTTGTTATGATAAACAGCATCTTGACCTCTCCCTTACATATAATTCAGCAGATTTTGTCAGTACTTTAGGACATCAATGCAAAGATTCATTGTCATGATGTCAATTAAGAGTAAATACCACATTATAAAAGCTGTGGCAAATATTTCAAGGATGGTCTACTTCCTTACATTAGTCATTATGGTTATATACATTTCCCTCTAGTTCAAGTCAAAAACTGAATTTTTAGTACATAATCATAATAACTATGAAATTGTGGTACATGGAGCACAATCTTATCCTCTAAGTAAGCTATTGGCAAAATTTGCCCTCTAGATGTGCTATTAGCAAGTTAAAGAGAAGAATGGCATGTCCCTGAGGTTTTTCTGTTTGTCTTGTTTTGCATTTATTTGTTCTTGCATAGAACTAGATTTCATTAATGGTAATAATACTGCATTAGATGATATTGAAGTTCAACTTTCCATCATATTCCCATTAAACATGGCAATTCTAATTAATTCCATGTTCTCATGAAGGATACTGCTTTTACAAATATAAGCTTAATTTGAACTATTATAACATTGCTAACATTATAATACTGCTAATAATTATAATGGAAACTGCTATAACCTCTTATAATTGTTACGTTATGGTTAGCATGCTGAACCAAAATCACCTGCTAGATCATGAATAATAAAATATTAGATTGTATGTATGGGTATTATTTTGCCTTTGAGAGAAGCAATTTTGTAATATATGAAGTTTATTTGAATGTGTACTTTAGCAGCAATGTACTGCACAATGGACTTTAAATGCTATTATCTCTAGGACCTTCAGGAATATTGTAAATTCTAGAGCATTCTTAAATACAATATTTTATTTTTAATATACAAAAATAAACTTTTTATGATAGAGCATCCTTTCTCAGACGGATCTAAACTAGAGGAGCTGATTTCATATCAAGACAGTGGTATGGCCCTAAGACTGCTTTAGAAAGTGCTGGAGGCTGTGAAAGAAAGATGTGAAAACCAGGCTTCACTAAGTTCTAAAACTGACATTCCCTTCACCTGCCAGGAGCATCAACTTCTCCCTCTGGTGCCTTTGGTTTTCAGCATGAATAAAGGCAGTGGTTTTTCTTGTCAGTAATAGAAGGACACTGTTTATAGGAGTTCTTTTAGATATTTTGTTTTGAATGCTAGAAAATGAGTTGTCTATTCCAGGTTTCAGGCATAAAAGTAGCTGCTAGAGGAAACTACCAGCATAAAGTTTTTTGTTTCCTGTGTAGCAAATTCATATTCCTATCCATTTATATTTAAACTTGTGATACAATAGTCAACTGGTAATTGTTTAAATGATTGCAAGCAACTAGACTTTTTTAGTTATAATGCACTTAAATATACAATAACTATGGCAATGACACAAGCTAAGTACAGTAGAAATGAAATAAGATTATCTTTAATTACAATCACTTCAAAGCTCCAAGTAGAATTAGAATGATGGATTATAAACCCTCTATTTACTTTATCAGCTTTCTTTGACATTGTAGAACAGATTTCTGAGCTCTTAAAGGTCAGGCCCACCTAATGGGAGTGGTTCACTACCAAAGAGGACCTAAGGAAAAAAAGGAAAAAAAGCTTCCTTAGAGCTTATGTTCCACCATTGTTCCCCTGAAGAAGCCTAGAAAATAACCAAAACTTCCTTTTTTGAGGCAAAAAGAAGACATCCTGTCTGTAAAAATAGTATATGGTCTTAACATGACTTCCCAATCGAGTCAACAAACGCTCCTCGAATGCTGCTATTCTATGTTATGCACAATGCCAAAACCTGACCCCAAATTTAAACAAGCCTCAACTGTTGGCCTCAAAGATTTCAGTCAATTAAGGGAGGTGAAACCTTTAGAACTAACTATAAAACAAAAGTGGTGACCATGTTTGAAAAAGCAAAAACGTGTATTTATGGCATCCCAAATTACCTCATCAGTTCTCATTTATTTAAAGGCCTTTTCCTTCTTCATATGGTTTTTATGTTAACTGGAGAAATTATAAGCTGTGCTAGAGAAAAAAAATTTAAAACATAGTTACACAAAACTAGCAACATCTCATTTGCCAATAACCCAGGTAATTTTAGTTCCTGATAAATTATGCGAAAGGAAATTGATAGAAAGTAGTATGAAGCAAAGATGTGAATAATGCAAAGTAGCTCAAGGAGATGAAAATGGAACAGGTTATTCATACTTCAAATGGGAATGCTAGCAATGATGGCTTTGGGCTCTTGCCATTTCCTTTAGAGCTAGAGATTACAAGATGATTTTAAAAAGTACCAGAAGTATAAATTACTTGTATACAGATTTTTCCTTTTTATCCTGTATTGGATAAAAGAAAAACTAAGCCAACTGAAAGTGGATGTTTTAGAATCTCAGACTCTCTTTTATCTTTTATCTGGTCTTGTCATGGTTGGCTGTTCCTAGCCACATTCTTTGAAACTGTTGATTGGGGCAACTTCTCTAGACCCTTCTTCTGAAGTCTGATATGACCTTAATTTTTTATTTTTTAATAAATTGATTTATCAGGAGCCATCCTAAACTAAGCATAAGAATGGAATGCTACATAAATTAAGTTCTAGAATTCTTAATGAACACCCAGGGGAGTGCCATTTGGAATAATTAATCAAAAGTAGAATTTCCTATAATCCATTTTATAGATGAATTATGGAGAGGACTTACGCTGGTTTTGTTTCAACTGTGACTTGAAACAGACATTTATTCCCTTGGATGATTCAGGGTTGCTGTTCAAGTCAGAAATTTTAAAAGCATAAATATTCTGACAAACTTTAAGATAAAAGTCACTGAATCTTACAAGATACTTTGTCCATAATGTACAACATATCTTGTCCATTATGTACAAAATACATTATCCATAATACATAGATAACTGACTCCAAATTCAACATTGCTTTGCATATGTCAACAATACAGCAAGTGTTATCTTTTCATTTATGAAAAATAGGCTATTAAAAAGTAATTACAAGAAAAACCTAATAGATCTGTTCCTATATTGGGTTATCTAGTGTCCTCTCAAAATTCATGTTCACTGGAACATCAGAATGTGAACTTATTAGGAAATAGGGTTTTTGCAGATGTAATTAGTTAGCATGAGGTCGTACTGACTTAGGGTGGGCCCTTAGTCCAATGACTGGTGTCCTTATAATAGAAGAGGACAGAGGAAAATGTCATGTGGAGACATAGACAGAGACTAGAGAACCCACCAGAAACTAGAGAAGATGCCTCCATCAGATTCTCCCTCAGGGCCTCTAGAAGGAACCACCCCTGCTGATACCTTGATTTTGACCTTCTAGCCTCCAAAAAGGTAAAATAATAAAATTAGTTTGTTCTAAGCCACCCAGTTTTTTCATAGTAATTGTTATGTCAGCCATAGAAAACTAATAAGGTTCCCAATTATTTTTATTAACCCAAATTCCCCAAACCTCATTAATATCTGGGTAGGTAAATGGTCACACAATAACTCAAATTTAATTGGATCTTGCTCATACTTTCTGATGCAAGATACCCAGGCCCTTTGAAAATATTTTAAATGTTTCAAATATTTCAAAATATTTCAATATTTGAGGCCCTTCTCGAAATTAAGTGTTTTGGGGTATCCCCAGAGAGAATTTCCAGGTATTCTCAAATAAGTCTGTTTCTAGTAGACTTGCCATGACTCTTGTGGGTGTCACCTTCTACTTGTTACTGTCACTGGGAAGCTGAAGAATACATGATGCCACATTTTCAAGGGTATCTGTGATAAAAAGAGATGTCAGCCTTTCAAGCCCTTCTGTGTCTCAGTGGAGATAAAGGGGTCCTAAACCATTATGGAATTTATTGAAACAGCCTTTTTAATGTTTAATTATGCCCTTCTCTCTCCCTGCAAAGTAGGCAAAATGCTATAAAGGAAACAGGGAAAATTCAAATACTATCCATCACACTGAACCTATCACTGCCCTCTCCAGCAATTAAAAAATCGAATCTGGGTCGCTTATCTTTCTCTCTTGGGATGAGTTTCCTTAAGTTTTCAGTCTCCTTGCAAATGGACCTTGGTCAGTCCACCTGCCAGTTCAGCCATGTGTGAATTCTCGCAGTGAATGAGATGAAATCCTCACAACATGTTTGGGTGACTTTAGGGTAAATTTAACTTTTTCTTTCCCCAAAAGAAAGGGCGCGTGTTTGTTTGTTTTTAGAATACTGTGTTATTTTCCGTATTTTCTCCTAAATCTCCTGAGATTCTCTAGAGGATCTGATATAATCCTCCAGTTTTCCATACTTGTCCTTGTTTGTTCAGGGAGGGGAAAAAAAGCTGATCAAAGAGGAAAAATATAGGTCTGTTCTGGGGCTTTGGGTGGGGAGTAGCAGCCACTATTCTAAAAGCAAATATTGCCCCAGCTCCAAACTCAGGTGCTGAGCATCCCTCATTCACAATCAGCTGCTCCACTGCTAGTCCACCAGTAAACCTGAACACTGTGATGACTAACCAGGAAAATATCTCCTGCATAATAGTCTTTCTGAGTTGTTTGCTTATTATGTAGCACTAGACATGGTGGAAAAAATACTAAAACGATCACATTTTGGTACTGATCAAGTACTGTACGGTTTTAACAACTCAATGTTAGTATTATAGCAGTAGGGAAGAGTGGCCTATGTGTGGTCACAGTGCGTACATAGGGGACAGGACTAAAAGCTTCAGTGTACACTGGAGGAAGCTCCAAGGCTTGGACTCTCCTTTTACATTCCCTACAAGATTTGGCTCTGATTCTTTGTCTCCTTTAAACCTCAGGCTCGGTGTAATAACTGCCATCATGTGCATTTGTTGTAGACCTAGGTCTCTCCAGGGTTTGAGTCTAATTTTTTTCCTAATGAGCCTACATAGTTCTTCTAGAAGTTCATGGTACAGGGGCTCTCCTTGTCCATACATGAAGATGAAGCCTGCTTGAAAGATTTTGAGATGTGCATTTTACTTCTGCCATTATCCTCATCTCTTCATCTGCTCTCACCCTCCTGTGTTTACCTTATTTCTGTAAACCTGAATTTTCACTTTCTCTCTAGCCCCTTGGAATCACGTAGAAGAACTACTTGACTCTGTTTTCCTTTTTCTCCAGGACATGCTGTGTTGTGTAGCTCCTCCAGGCTCCACATAGTGCAAACAGGCAGCAATGTCATGCACAACATTTAGGCGTGGCCATGGTTCCTAAGGCCCAGGTCCCCGATAATTAGGAGATGGAGAAAATTTAGGAAAAATGGCAACTCAGAAATGAGCAAAATAAGAAATTTGGAGAAATGAGAACATTTTATAATGCACTGTTTCCTAATGACTTAGATTTGTTCTCTATTGTCTTGCTAATTAGGTAGACAAATCTTAAATGTAGGAGATCAAAGGGAGTAAGGCATATTTAATAGTATCTTATTCCCTGGCCACACACTGGTTTTCCATATGGTCAGGAATCCAATAGCTCAATACAGGATATAATTAATTTCTCTGAAGCAAAGCAAATGATAACATTTAGATAATTACTCTTCACAACTATTTTTGTAATTTACTTTCTAAGAACTGCCTGAAGAGAGCAGTTTATTGAACTAATGGAATAAACAATGAAAGGCAGTGAGGGTCAAAGCAAGGATTAATATTCCACTGAAACATGCCTGGCACATAAACCAAAATACAAGATTCTTTCTTCCTACTTGTTGAGCAAGGGTGGTTGACTTTGTCATATCACTATAGAAGTTATCCCATCCCAACTGAATTCAATTTTTTTTATTTCTTGTGGTCTGCCTGCTGGGCTCTGCTTCTGTGGCCAATACTGTACGTCAATCCATTGTTGGACATTAACCTTGGCAAATGAAATGAGAAAAGACTTAGGAGACTTGGATTCTACTATATATCTCTTTGTGGTGGCTCTGTACTAGGCCAACTTAACTAAGCTTAAGTATGTTCTCTAGATCACACTTTCTTGTGTAAATCTGGTTTTGTGTAGGCCATGGAAGATATTTTGTACAATATTTGAAAGACAGAAATGAAGCAACTCTGAAGGCTTGTGCAGGGCACCAATCTGGCTCATGCACAAGTGTATATGCAATGACATGTCAAAGGCACTGACTTCTGAAGATCCATAGTATTGAGGCTGAATATGTTCAGAGACAGATACAAGTTCCAGTTTGTCCTTAATAGATTTTAGTTGACCTACGTGTCTTGGTCCATCTTTGTAGGTTCAAGATGGTCCTTGCTCTCATCCATATCCAGTTTTCCTTCCTGACTGCCGGTCTGGCTGACCAGTCAGAATCAAAGTAGACAACAGAAACAACAGCTTGTGTAGATGCTTTAGTAGCTCCCAAAATCGCATACAGTTGAAACTGTACTAAACTGCACAGTCTATATAATTTGTAGCAGTTCTGCTTCTATGATATAACCTTGATTTGTGTATTACCTAGTTAGGTAAATGTAGATATGCCTTAATTTCTAAGGTAAGGGTATACAATTGCTTTTAATTCTTCTCAATTCCTTTGTGAGGATCAATAAACAAATTTCATATTGAAATTTGTTAAGGATTGGAAACATACAGATAAAAATATGTGTGTGTGAACAGACACATGTATATACATTTTTATACACAAATTGGCACAGTTAGGGAGCTTGGCTTTATCTAGGAATAAATATAATTACCACTTTAATTGAAGCTCTTGAAGGTTCAAGTATACTATAAGACTTCTAAACAAGTGCCCTAAGCAATTTCCTTGACATAAGTAAATAATATTGTAGATTATTAAGAAAGATAATGGAAAACTATGGCGATATTTAGAAATACAAAAGATTATTCAATTGAGAGACGGCTATTTTTTTTTTTTTTGAAGTCAAATTTTGCTCTGTGACCTAATTACATTCAAGTTTTGGTGACATTCAAAGACAGTGATTCTTTCGGAGTTCTTCTTTCAGGACTTCCTGAAAGACAATCAATGTCCAAAGCTTATCTCATCTCTTATCTATCCTGAATGGAGGAAATAACATCTTTGCACTTGCTTAAAAAACATGATGGGCACATATAGAAGGTGCTTTTCACATGGGATGTGATTTATACTGAGTAATGCTTGCTGAAGAAATGAATAATGACTCAGTCAGATCATGGGCCGAACATATTGATCTTACCTGCCTTCTGATAAGTTTTCTTCTCCATTCCCAGACAGAAACTTTACCATTTTTCTTTTCTTTCCTTTTTCTTAAAAGTTTGTTTCAGTGTACCTTGGGAGTAACCCAAGTGTACCTGGTCTAGTGTACCTGGTGTTTGGGCAGAGACTATCGACAAATGAATAAACTGGTGCTGTGATTAACAAAATGGACAGAAGGCTAAGAGAAGCTGGTAATAATGTATTTTTATGTAATTACAACTATTAAGATTGATCAGTGTCTTCTGTTTGATAATACTGAGATCAGAGGCCAAACTACACAACATTGTAGACCATATGAGCTGAAGAATTTGAGTATGAACCAAGAGTATTTTAGACTCAGATAACTTGTAAGAGATAAAGTTTACTCAAAATGCCAGTTCCTCTGATTCTAACTACTTAGAGAGTGAGAGAGAAAGTCAGGGTCATAGAAGACTTTAGTTATCCCTTAAATTAAATGCATAGGCAGATCTGCTTCTGATCAACTGCATTAGGTTATTAACCAGGAAAAGAAATGTGTGCTAATAAAAAGTCAAGGCAAGAATCTTCATTTTAAATGTATACTCTATAATGTGTATACATTTATATATATATGTGTGTATATATATACACACATATGTACATATATGTACACACACATATATACATATATATGTATAATATAACCTGAAGCTTTTTAAATAAGACTGATTAGGAAAAAAATCCCCCAAAATTTTGTCTTGATGACCTAGTGTGGTTGTAAATGTTTGTATTTGCATGTTGATGTTGTGTATTTCCTTAAGCAGAAATAAGACCAAGATGATGGAAAATTTCATAGTCCTCAAGATTGTACTTATAGCCTGTTAATATTAAGTAGCCACAATTTCCTCCTCTAAACCATGACAATGAACACGTGACTCCATTGAGATATTTGAGCTGAGTGATATAATGAAATGTCTTCAATTTCAGGTCCTTTATATGGGGGCAAAGAAGTCACCTGTGCAGTGGGAAAACTCTTCAGAGCAGAAGGTCAATGTTGTTCACTCAAAGGTCATATCATTTAATATAACTGATCTTAAATAGCTTGTATTTTAACAGGCAATGGTCAGCAACAGGGACTAACTGAGCAGAACAGACAAAATGTAGATGAGAGGAAAGAGGTTTGGGCAGCCCCTAGAAGTTGCAACTTGCTCCTGTTCCAGCTCCAACCATTGTCTGACAGCAGCTTCATGAGAGACCATGAGTCAGAGCTACCCAGTTTAGTCTCTTTGAAATTTCTTATCCCTGAAATTATGAGATAGTAACATGATTGTTGATGTTTTAAACGACTAAGTCTAGGGGTGATTTGTTACACAGCATTAAACAACCAGAATGGTCACAAAGAAATCAAATAATGGTAATGAAGAAATCAAATAATTTTATTTGTTGTTCACTAAAATGCAAAAGTAATAACAGCATATTTAATTAAGAGAATATCAATTTTATTATACCTATCTTAAATTAGAAATGGTAATTATCTAATTTTTTATTTTTCACAAGTTGCCAACTAGAAATATTGTGGGCTTTCCCTTCTCTGTTTTAATCTAAAAGTTATAAATTTTATTGGCACCTTGGTAGAAATTTGCAAACCGTGAGAGATATGCATATATGTATTTTTTTAAGTAGATTTTATTTTTTTGAGTAGCTTTTGGTTCACAGAAAAATTAAAAGGTACAGAGATTTCCCATGTACCCCCTGGCCATCCGTCTCCCCCAGTGTTATAACTTCTTTTATTATCATCATACTATTCCCTCCCCCCAGCATAGTGGTGCATTCATTACAATCAATGGACCTACATTGACACATCATTATCACCCAAAGTCCCTAGTTTACACGAGGGTTCACTCTTGGTGTTACACATTCTGTGGGTTTGGACAAATGTGTAATGTTATGTATCCACCATTACAGTATCATACAGAGTAGTTTCACTGTCCTAAAAGTTCTCTATGTTCTGCCTATTCATCCCTTCTTACTCTCTAACCCCTGGCACCACTGATTTTTCTACTGTCTCAATGGTTTTGCCTTTTCCAGAATGTCATATGGTTGGAATAATAAAGCATGTTGCCTTTTCAGATGGCTTTCACTTAGTAAGATACATTCAGTATTCCTCCATGTCTTTCTATGGTTTGATAGTTCATTTTTTTAGCAATAAATAATAATTCCAGTGTTCGGATGTATCACAGCTTATTCATTCACCTACTGAAAGACTTCTTGGTTGTTTCCAAGTTTTGGCAATTATGAATAAAGCTGCTTATAGCTTATAGCTTTCTTTGTGATTAGTTGACCAAAATTTCCAACTTTTTTGGGTAAATACCAAGGAACACAGTTGCTGAATCATGTGATAAGATGTTTAGTTATGTTTAGTTTTGTAGGAACTCTCAAGCTGTCTTTCATTGTGGCTGTACTATTTTGTATTCCCACCAGTGGTGGATGAGAGTTCCTGTTGTTCCACATTGTCAACAGAATTTGGTATTTTCAATGTTCTGGATTTCGGCCATTTTTTAATAACTTTTAAGTTCAGGGGTACATAGGTAGGTTTGTTACATAGGTAAACTTGTGTCATGGGGGTTTGTTGTACAGATTACTTAATCACCCAGCTATTAAGCCTAGTACCCATTAGTTACACTTTCTGATCTTCTCCCTTCTTCCACCCTCCATCCTCTGATAAGCCCAAGGGTGTGTTGTTCTTCTCTATGTGTCCATGTGTTCTCATCATTTAGCTCCCACTAATAAGCGAGAACATGTGGTATTTGTTTTTCTGTTTCTGCATTAGTTTACTACAGATAATAGCCTCTAGCTCCACCCATGTCCCTGCAAAGGACATGATCTCATTTTTTTTATGGCTGCATAATATTCTATTGTGTATATATACCACATTTTCTTTATCCAGTCTATCATGGATGGGCATATAGGTTGATTCCACGTCTTTGCTGTTGTGAATAGTACTACAATGAACATGCAGGTGCATGTGTCTTTATGATAGAATGATTTATATTCTTCTGGGTATATATCCAGTAATGAGACTGCTCAGTTGAATGATATTTCTGTCTTTAGATCTTGGAGGAATTGCCATACTGTCTTCCACAACAGTTGAACTAATTTACACTCCCACAAACAGTGTATAAGCACTCCTTGTTCTCAACAACCTTGCCTGCATAAGTTATGTTTTTGGATTTTTTTTTATTATTATACTTTAAGTTCTAGGGTACATGTTCACAATGTGCAGATTTGTTACCTACGTATACATGTGCCATGTTGGTGTGCTGCACCCATTAAATCATCATTTACATTAGGTATATCTCCTAATGCTATCCCTCCCCTTCCCCCCACCCCACAACAGGCCCCAGTGTGTGATGTTGCCCTTCCTGTGTCCAAGGGTTCTCATTGTTCAATTCCCACCTATGAATGAGAACATGCAGTGTTTGCTTTTTTGTCCTTGCAATAGTTTACTGAGAATGATGGTTTCCAGCTTCATCCATGTCCCTACAAAGGTCATGAACTCATCATTTTTTATGGCTGCATAGTATTCCATGGTGTATACGTGCCACATTTTCTTAATCCAGTCTATCATTGATGGACATTTGGGTTGGTTCCAAGTCTTTGCTATTGTGAATAGTGCCACAGTAAACATACTTGTCCATGTGTCTTTATAGCAGCATGATTTATAATCCTTTGGGTATATACCCAGTAATGGGATGGCTGGGTCAAATGGTATTTCTAGTTCTAGATCCTTGAGGAATCGCCACACTGTCTTCCACAATGGATGAACTAATTTACAGTCCCACCAACAGTGTAAAAGTGTTCCTATTTCTCCACATCCTCTCCAGCACCTGTTGTTTCCTGACTTTTTAATGCTCGCCATTCTAACTGGTGTGAGATGGTATCTCATTGTGGTTTTGATTTGCATTTCTCTGATGGCCAGTGATGATGAGCATTTTTTCATGTGTCTGTTGGCTGCATAAATGTCTTCTTTTGAGGAGTGTCTGTTCATATCCTTCGCCCACTTTTTGATGGGGTTGTTTGTTTTTTTCTTGTAAATTTGTTTGAGTTCATTGTAGATTCTGGATATTAGCCCTTTGTCAGATGAGTAGATTGCAAAAATTTTCTCCCATTCTGTAGGTTGCATGTTCACTCTGATGGTAGTTTCTTTTGCTGTGCAGGAGCTCTTTAGTTTCATTAGATCGCATTTGTCAATTTTGGCTTTTGTTGCCATTGCTTTTGGTGTTTTAGACATGAAGTCTTTGCCCATGCCTATGTCCTGAATGGTATTGCCTAGGTTTTCTTCTAGGGTTTTTATGATTTTAGGTCTAACATTTAAGTCTTTAATCCATCATGAATTAATTTTTGTATAAGTTAAAAAGAAGGGATCCAGTTTCAGCTTTCTACATATGGCTAGCCAGTTTTCCAAGCACCATTTGTTAAATAGAGAATCCTTTCCCCATTGCTTGTTTTTGTCAGGTTCGTCAAAGATCAGAAGGTAGTAGATATATAGTATTATTTCTGAGGGCTCTGTTGTGTTCCATTGGTCTATATCTCTGTTTTGGTACCAGTACCATGCTGTTTTGGTTACTGTAGCCTTGTAGTAGAGTTTGAAGTCAGGTAGTGTGATGCCTCCAGCTTTGTTCTTGTGGCTTAGGATTGACTTGGCAATGCAGGCTCTTTTTTGGTTCCATATGAACTTTAAAGTATTTTTTTCCAATTCTGTGAAGAAAGTCATTGGTAGCTTGATGGGGATGGCATTGAATCTACAAATTACCTTGGGCAGTATGGCCATTGTCATGATATTGATTCTTCCTATCCATGAGCATGGAATGTTCTTCCATTTGTTTGTGTCCTCTTTTAATTTTGTTGAGCAGTGGTTTGTAGTTCTCCTTGAAGAGGTCCTTCACTACCCTTGTAAGTTGGATTCCTAGGTATTTTATTCTCTTTGAAGCAATTGTGAATGGGAGTTCACTCTTGATTTGACTCTCTGTTTGTCTGTTATTGGTGTATAAGAATGCTTGTGATTTTTGCACATTGATTTTGTATCTTGAGACTTTGCTGAAGTTGCTCATCAGCTTAAGGAGATTTTGGGCTGAGACAATGGGGTTTTTTTTTTTTTTTTTTTTTCTTTTATTGTAATTATTATTATTATTATTATTATACTTTAGGTTTTATGGTACATGTGCCCAATGTGCAGGTAAGTTACATATGTATACATGTGCCATGCTGGTGCACTGCACCCACCAACTCGTCATCTAGCATTAGGTATATTTCCCAATGTTATCCCTCCCCCCTCCCCTCAACCCACAACAGTCCCTGAAGTGTGATGTTCCTCTTCCTGTGTCCATGTGTTCTCGTTGTTCAATTCCCACCTATGAGTGAGAATATGCGGTGTTTGGTTTTTTGTTCTTGCGATAGTTTACTGAGAATGATGATTTCCAATTTCATCCAGTGGGACTGTAAACTAGTTCAACCCTTGTGGAAGTCAGTGTGGCGATTCCTCAGGGATCTAGAACTAGAAATTCCATTCGACCCAGCCATCCCATTACTGGGTATATACCCAAAGGACTATAAATCATGCTGCTATAAAGACACATGCACACGTATGTTTATTGCCGCATTATTCACAATGGGGTTTTTTAGATATACAATCATTTCTCTGCAAACAGGGACAATTTGACTTCCTCTTCTCCTGATTGAGCACCCTTTATTTCTTTCTCCTGCCTGATTGCTCTGGCCAGAACTTCCAACACTATGTTGAATAGGAGTGGTGGTGAAAGAGGGCATCCCTGTCTTGTGCCAGTTTTCAAAGGGAATGCTTCCAGTTTTTGCCCATTCAGTATGTTATTGGCTATGGGTTTGTCATGAATAACTTATGATTTTGAGATATGTCCCATCAATACCTAATTTATTGACAGTTTTTAGCATGAAGGGCTGTTGAATTTTTCAAAGGCCTTTTCTGCATCTATTGAGATAATCATGTGGTTTTTGTCTTTGGTTCTGTTTATATGCTGGATTACAGTTATTGATTTGCATGTATTGAACCAGCCTTGCATCCCAGGCATGAAGCCCACTTGATCATGGTGGATAAGCTTTTTGATGTGCCGCTGGATTCGATCTGCCAGTATTTTATTGAGGATTTTTGCATGGATGTTCATCAGGGATATTGATCTAAAATTCTCTTTTCTTGTTGTGTCTCTGCCAGGCTTTGGTATCAGGATGATGCTGGCCTCATTAAATGAGTTAGGGAGGATTCCCTCTTTTTCTATTGATTGGAATAGTTTCAGAAGGAATGGTACCAGCTCCTCCTTGTACCTCTGGTAGCATTCAGCTGTGAATCCATCTGGTCCTGGACTTTATTTGGTTGGTAAGCTATTGATTATTGCCACAATTTCAGAGCATGTTATTGATCTATTCAGAGATTCAACTTCTTCCTGGTTTAGTCTTGGGAGAGTGTATGTGTCGAGGAATTTATCCGTTTCTTCTAGATTTTCTAGTTTATTTGTGTAGAGGTGTTTGTAGTATTCTCTGATGGTAGTTTGTATTTCTGTGGGATCGGTGGTGATATCCCCTTTATCATTTTTTATTGCGTCCATTTGATTCTTCTCTCTTTTCTTCTTTATTAGTCTTGGTAGGGCTCTATCAATTTTGTTGATCTTTTCAAAAACTCAGCTCCTGGATTCATTAATTTTTTGAAGGGTTTTTTGTGTCTCTATTTCCTTCAGTTCTGCTCTGATTTTAGTTATTTCCTGCCTTCTGCTAGCTTTTGAATGTATTTGCTCTTGCTTCTCTAGTTCTTTTAATTGTGATGTCAGGGTGTCAATTTTGGATCTTTCCTGCTTTCTTTTGTGGGTATTTAGTGCTATAAATATCCCTCTACACACTGCTTTGAATGTGTCCCAGAGATTCTGGTATGTTGTGTCTTTGTTCTCCTTGGTGTCAAAGAATATCTTTATTTCTGCCTTCATTTCGTTATGTACCCAGTAGTCATTCAGAAGCAGGTTGTTGAATTTCCATGTAGTTAAGTGATTTGAGTGAGTTTCTTAATCCTGAGTTCTAGTTTGATTGCACTGTGGTCTGAGAGATAGTTTGTTATAATTTCTGTTCTTTTACATTTGCTGAGGAGTGCTTTACTTCCAACTATGTGGTCAATTTTGGAATAGGTGTGGTATGGTGCTGAAAAAAATGTATATTCTGTTGATTTGGGGTGGAGAGTTCTGTAGATGTCTATTAGGTCTGCTTGGTGCAGAGCTGAGTTCAATTCCTGGGTATCCTTGTTAACTTTCTGTCTCATTGATCTGTCTTATGTTGACAGTGGGGTGTTAACGTCTCCCACTCTTATTGTGTGGGAGTCTAAGTCTCTTAGTAGGTCACTAAGGACTTGCTTTATGAATCTGGGTGCTCCTGTATTAGATGCATATATATTTAGGACAGTTAGCTCTTCTTGTTGAATTGATCCCTTTACCATTATGTAATGGCCTTCTTTGTCTGTTTTGATCTTTGTTGGTTTAAAGTCTGTTTTATCAGAGACTAGGATTGCAACCTCTGCCTTTTTTGGTTTTCCATTTGCTTGGTAGATCTTCCTCCATCCCTTTATTTTGAGCCTATGTGTGTCTCTGCACATGAGACGGGTTTCCTGAATAGAGCACACTGATGGGTCTTGACTCTTTATCCAATTTGCCAGTCTGTGTCTTTTAATTGGAGGATTTAACCGCCCATTTACATTTAAAGTTAATATTGTTATGTGTGAATTTTGTCCCGTCATTATGATGTTAGCTGGTTATTTTGCTCGTTAGTTGATGCAGTTTCTTCCTAGCCTTGATGGTCTTTACATTTTGGCATGGTTTTGCAGTGGCTGGTACTGGTTGTTCCTTTCCATGTTTAGTGCCTCCTTCAGGAGCTGTATTAGGGCAGGCCTGGTGGTGACAAAATCTCTCAGCATTTGCTTGTCTGTAAAGTATTTTATTTCTCCTTCACTTATGAAGCTTAGTTTGTCTGGATATGAAATTCTGGGTTGAAAATTCTTTTCTTTAAGAACGTTGAATGTTGGCCCCCACTCTCTTCTGGCTTGTAGAGTTTCTGCCAGGAGATCTGCTGTTAGTCTGATGGGCTTCCCTTTGTGGGTAACCCGACCTTTCTCTCTGGCTGCCCTTAACATTTTTTCCTTCATTTCAACTTTGGTGAATCTGACAATTATGTGTCTTGGAGTTGCTCTTCTTGAGGAGTATCTTTGTGGCGTTCTCTGTATTTCCTGAATCTGAATATTGGCCTGCCTTGCTAGATTGGGGAAGTTCTCCTGGATAATATCCTGCAGAGTGTTTTCCAACTTGGTTCCATTCTCCCCGTCACGTTCACGTACACCAATCAGACGTAGATTTGGTCTTTTCACATAGTCCCATATTTCTTGGAGGCTTTGTTCATTTCTTTTTAATCTTTTTTCTCTAAACTTCCCTTCTTGCTTCATTTCATTCATTTCATCTTCCATCACTGATACCCTTTCTTCCAGTTGATCACATCAGCTCCTGAGGCTTCTGCATTCTTCACGTAGTTCTCAAGCCTTGGCTTTCAGCTCCATCAGCTCCTTTAAGGACTTCTCTGCATTGGTTATTCTAGTTATCCATTCGTCTAATTTTTTTTCAAAGTTTCTAACTTCTTTGCCATTGGTTTGAATTTCCTCTTGTAGCTCTGAGTAGTTTGATCATCTGAAGCCTTCTTCTCTCAACTTGTCAAAGTCATTCTCTGTCCAACTTTGTTCCGTTGCTGGTGAGGAGCTGCGTTCCTTTGGAGGAGGAGAGGTGCTCTGCTTTTTAGAGTTTCGTTTTTCTGCTCTGCTTTTTCCCCATCTTTGTGGTTTTATCTACTTTTGGTCTTTGATCATGGTGATGTACAGATGGATTTTTGGTGTGGATGTCCTTTCTGTTTGTTAGTTTTCCTTCTAACAGATAGATCCCTCCGCTGCAGGTCTGTTGAAGTTTGCTAGAGGTCCACTCCAGACCCTGTTTGCCTGGGTGTCGGCAGCGTTGGCTGTATAACAGGGAATTTTGGTGACCCGCAAATGCTGCTGCCTGATCGTTCCTCTGGAAGTTTTGTCTCAGAGGAGTACCTGGCCGTGTGAGGTGTCATTCTGCCCCTACTGGGGGGTGCCTCCCAGTTAGGCTGCTCGGGGGTCAGGGACCCACTTGAGGAGGCAGTCTGCCCGTTCTCAGATCTCCAGGTGCGTGCTGGGAGAACCACTACTCTCTTCAAAGCTGTCAGACAGGGGACATTTAAGTCTGCAGAGGTTACTGCTGTCTTTTTGTTTGTCTGTGCCCTGCCCCCAGAGATGGAGCCTACAGAGGCAGGGAGAGCTCCTTGAGCTGTGGTGGGCTCCACCCCGTTCGAGCTTCCTGGCTGCTTTGTTTACCTAATCAAGCCTGGGCAATGGCAGGCGCCCCTCCACCAGCCTGGCTGCTGCCTTGCAGTTTGATCTCAGACTGCTGTGCTAGCAATCAGTGAGACTCTGTGGGCATAGGACCCTCCGAGCCAGGTGCGGGATATAATCTCCTGGGGTGCCGTTTTTTAAGCCTGTTGGAAAAGTGCAGTATTAGGGTGGGAGTGGCCCGATTTTCCAGGTGCCGTCTGTCACCCTTTTCTTTGACTAGGAAAGGGAACTCCCTTACCCCTTGCACTTCCCTTCCCGAGTGAGGCAGTGCCTCGTCCTGCTTTGGCTCGCACACGGTGCGCTGCACCCACTGTCCTGCACCCACTGTCCTGCACCCACTCTCTGGCACTCCCTAGTGAGATGAACCTGGTACCTCAGATGGAAATGCAGAAATCACCCGTCTTCTGCGTCACTCACGCTGGGAACTGTAGACTGTAGCTGTTCCTATTCGGCCATCTTGGCTCCACCCCCATGAATTTTCAAATAGTTTTTTTTTCTAGTTTGATGAAGAGTCTCAATGATAGTTTAATGGGAGTAGCACCAAATCTATACATTGCTTTGGGTAGTATGGCCATTTTAACAATATCAGTTCTTCATATCCATGAGCATGGAATGTTTTTCCACTTATTTGTGTCATCTCTGATTTCTTTGAGCAGTGGTCTGCAGTTCTCCTTGTAGAGATCTTTCACTTCCAAGTTAGCTATCTTCCTAGGTATTTTATTCTTTTGTGGCAATTATGAATGCGAGTTTGTTCCTGATTTGGCCCCTGACTTGGCTGTTGTCAGCGTATAGAAATGCTAGTGATTGTTGTCCATTGATTTTTGTTTTCTGAGACTTTGCTAAAGTTATTTATCAGCTTATGAAACTTTTGGGCTGAAACTATCTATGGTGTTTTTATGTTGTCTGCAAACAAGGGTAGTTTCGCTTCTCTCTTTATTTGGATGCCTTTTATTTCTTCCTCTTGCCTGATTGCCCTGGACAGAAATTCTAATACTATGTTAATAGGAGTGGTGAGAGAGGACATCCTTGTCTTGTGTCAGTTTTAAAAGGGAATGCTTCCAGCTTTTGCCCATTTAGTATGACTGTCCCTCAGTTTTCAGTTTTTTGTGTTTCAGGGACTGCCTCAGTCTCTCAGTTTTCAGTTTCAGTTTTTTTGCATTTGCTGAAGAGTGTTTTACTTCCAATTGTGTGGTTGATTTTAGAGTATGTGCCATGTGGTGATGAGAAGAATGTATATTCTGTTGGTTTTGGTGGAGATTTCTGTAGATATCTATCAGGTCCCTTTGAGCCAGTGTTGAGTTCAGGTCCTGAATATCTTCGTTAATTTTCTGTCTCAATAATATGTCCAATATTGTGAGTGGGGTGTTAAAATCTCTCACCATTATTGTGTGGTAGTCTAAGTCTCTTTGAAGGTCTCTAAGAACTTGCCTTAGGAATCTGGGTGCCCCTGTGTTAGGTGCATATATATTTAAAATAATTATATCTCTTGTTGAATTGAATCCTTTACCATTATGTAATGCCCTTCTTTGTCTTTCTTTATCTTTGTTGGTTTGAAGTCTGTTTTGTCAGATAATAGGATTGCAACCTTTGCTTTTTTCTGTTTTCCATTTTCTTGGCAGACTTTTCTGCATTCCTTTATTCTGAACATACGTGTGTCACTGCATGTGAGATGGGTCTCTTCAAGACAGCTTACATTGGGTCTTGGTTCTTTATCCAGCTTGCCACTCTGTGTCTTTTAATTGGGACATTTAGCCAATTTACATTTAAGGTTAGTTTTGATATGTGTGAATTTGATCCTGTCATCATGATGCTGGAAGGGTTATTTTGAGGACTTGTTAATGTGGTTGCTTCATAGTGTCACTGGTCAGTGTACTTCAGAGTGTTTTTGTAGTGGCTAGTAATGGTCTCTCCTTTCCATATTCAGTGCCTCTTTCAGGAGCTACTGTAAGGCAGGTCTGGTGGTAAAAAATACCCTCAGCATTTGCTTGTCTGAAAAGGATCCTATTTTTCTTTTGCTTATGAAGCTTAGTTTGATTGGATGTGAAATTCTGGGTTGGAGTGTTTTTAAGAATGTTGTTTATTGGCCCCCATCTCTTCTGGCTTTTAATGTTTCCACTAAGAGGTCTGCTGTTAGTCTGATGGGCTTCCCATTTCAGGTGACCTGGCCTTTCCCTCTAGCTGCCTTTAACATTTTTTCTTTCATTTTGATCTTGGTTAATCTGATGATTATGTGTCTTGGAGATGATCTTGCAGAGTGTCTTACTGGAGTTCTCCACACTTTCTGAATATAATGTTGGCCTCTAGGTTAGAAGTTCTCATGAGTGATACATAGGATATACTTTAGTGCACTTCTTGCTTTCGAAATTTAGAGGATTGTGATGAAATATATTTAAAAAATATTTACAAGTAGGATCCTAATAGGAATGTCCTGAATTTCAAGTATATTGGAACTGAAATTCTGGAAAGTGAGAAATAGGCACACAAAAGTGACTTTTACAACCGAGAAAGCTAAGGTTACAAAAGGATTGATGAGTCATGACTAATAATAGTTTATAAACAGTGAAAATAAAAATCAACAATCCTCAGTAACTTCAAAGCTTCATATCTATCTATCCACTTCCCCAGAGGAAGATAAGAACAGAGATCAGATGGGTTCTCAGAAATACAGAGATGAAAAGAGATGCAAGTCTGGAAGGGTTGTGAAGTGGCCACGTTCTCCCCGGGAAAATAGGAAGTATGAACTTCTAGGCCAAAATGTGTAGTGACCATGCTTTCTAAAATGTGTCTGCCCCATTTTGAAATGGTCAGATAGCAGGTGATGTTGGTTCATCTTCCTGAGAGACAAATGGGAAGAGGCAAAAGAGAATTCCTGATGTGGCATTATTTTAGCAGGAACTATAAGACTCACTGTGTTGGATGTAACTGACAGTGTCAGCAGGAGTAGGGAGAATTTACAGTATTGGAGTGGGGTTGGGCAAGAGGTCCACAGAACTAGGGCAAGTGTGATGTTTTTGAGGTTAATATGAAGAAGGGGGAAGGAGGAGAATTTCTGAAACCCTTCGTACTTTCATTGTCTGCCATCGAACAGAAAAGGCACTTGCAGTAAGGTAAAAGTGGAGAAGAGGCCCTTGAGTTGTAGCAGTGAATAGAAATGTTACCTTAAAAGAAGACAAAGGGAATTGAACAATGAGAACACTTGGACACAGGGTGGGGAACATCACACACCAGGGCCTGTCATGGGGTGGGGGGAGTGGGGAGGCATAGCATTAGGAGATATACCTAATATAAATGTCAAGCTAATGGGTGCAGCACACCAGCATGGCACATGTATACATATGTAACAAACTTGCACATTGTGGACATGTACCCTAGAACTTAAAGTATAATAATAATAAGACAAAGACAACAATACAACAAAGAAAAAGATCATTAAAGAGGAAGAAGAAAACAGATAATTACAGGAAAGGGATTACTTACAATCCTTGATAATTTTGCTGGTTTAGGAAACTCCCCTAAAATGAGCATTTTTTTTCTCCTTTCTTAACTGAACTTAGAGGAATGCACAAAAAGCCCATGGAAAAGACCCAGGGGAAAGCTTGGGAAACCATCCTCTCAGATTATGGGTCCTTTAACATTAATATTCATAACTGTCCTTTAGCAACCTGGCTAAAAATCAGTGAGGGAACTGGGAACTGGTGTGTGTGTGTGTGCATATGTTTCCTTGATGGCTAGTTATTTTAGGTCTGCCATATTCTTTTTTTTTATACTATTATTCTGTCTTACCTTGGATGTATATAGCAGTTTCTGTCCAGAGATTTAAAAATATTATACAAGTCATCTTATTTGTCCTCAATCCTTGGAATTTTATGTCAGTGTTACAACTTCCTAGTCAGGTCCCATAATTGTAAAGATGTGTGCTCATATGCACTTACCCAAGGGTATTTTAGATTTAGACAATAAGAACTATCAGGGACTATTTTTAGAGAATGCAGCATTTCTAAAAATAAGAATTCCGTTGACTGAAGTCCTCTGCATTGCTGAAAGCAGCCTTTGGAGCAGAAAGTCGATAATCCCTGAATGGAAAGGCCATGCAGTGACATGAGGACTGACATTCTCTCCTGGGAGTTGGTAAGTGGAGCAGACAGCTTCAAAGTTAAAGGCAGATTCTGATCTAGCTTTCTGTAATGATGGTATAAGCAAGTGGGTCTATTACTTTTAGGATGGTGTCTAAAACTAGCTGTACATCATAATCATGTTCCAATTAGTAAGAAGGAAACTAGATTTGATGGAAAGTTTGGAGCTGAGTATCCAGGTTTTAACTCTTACCAGCCTCCCACAACCACCTTTTTTAACAAAGGGACAGAGGTAGGAAAACATGAACCTTAGAGCTGTAACAAGGAACATGAATTGCTAGAGAATAAGATGAAGGACGAGAGGATGCATGGCAAATGAGGATAGAAAGGTAAGCAGACTATGTATGATGTGGTGAAAATTACAAGTTTTATTCTGAAGGGTAAGTTTCTAAAGCGTTTTCAGCCAGGAGGTTCTGGTTTACCCTTTGGAAGCATAGCAATTACAGTAATCCTGAAGGACAACTAACAGACCCCCTGTCCAACCCATGAACATCCTTATACTTCTCATACAAAATACACACAAATATCCACCTCCATCCCTTAAGTCCTTCTCTTGGTTCAGTAGGTTCAGTTCACAAAATTATTCTTCACTGACATTGTTTGGAATTCCTTTCCTCTCCCAGATTTTCATTCCTTGAATAAAAACTAAAAACTTTGAGCCTTAGCATGCATATTGGCTTCCTCTAATGTGGGCCAGCTTGGGACCATGTTCTCCTTGGAGTCACCCACTGAATGGCAGAGCCTGGGGTCTCACCACCTGTGTTGCAGCTGCCTACAGACCAGTTGTATGATTAGACCACAATCTTCAATGAGGAAACACATTTTTTTCCTGTGGTGTTTTTGGTCATATTTATGGAGTTTCTGAAGGGCAGTAGAAATTACAACCAAGCACAGCCCGACCTCTGTGGAGACAAATGAATTCTTGAAATTCATCATTAATCCACCAAGATTCCCCATATTATGGTTAAACTTGACACAGAATTTTGAATCGAAATTTACAGAATATTTTCCAAAACGTTTTACCTGGATAGGGCACACCTCAGTGTCATTCCTTTCTAGTGGCTCAGTACTACTAGATTGAAGGATTGCTGCATCTCGTTTGGTGATGCTTTTTATTTCCTGTTACTCCCAACTTCATACTTGAAGCACTGAGAATTACAAGTGAAGTATGTTGAAGAAGACTTTTAGTTTCTTTTCATTTCTGTATTCAATTTTTAAAATTCTTTCATAAAACTAATGGATGTCATTAACTCAATTAACATGGCTCAAATACACTGCTCAGTCCCTGTGGAAATCAGATACAAGACCATGTTTTTTTATTACATAGAATCTGACCAATGCAATCTTAAAATTATAGAAAAATTTAAGAAGTACAGAGTTATCACAATAGTAGGAATATGTGAAAAAATTTATAGCACAACCTTGGTGAAGAAAGAAGGCATCCATGATTTTTTAGTGTTGGTGTACCGCCATCCAGTCTTGTAACAAGTTTTGTAAAGAGCTTGGTTGTCACATTGCTATTATGTTACAGGTCCTGGCAGAGCTTCAGTGCTTGTTGTCCTAGTATTAACTGAAGGTAAAATGAAATATACAGATCTATGTACTACAGTTCATAAGACAAAAGTGGTGTAGAGCTTTTAACAGCAAACAACTTTTGTATTTGGAGAAAAATCATTCTAAAACGTGGCTGTGCTTCAAATATTCCAAAGGCCATAGAAATAACTGTTATAGTCAATAATACTGGGGTGCCTGATGCTATGACCTTAGAAACAGAACTTGAGACAAGATCTAACTGGCCATTCATTTTAGCCAACATAGTGATACTGATGAGTAAGTCCAATGAAGCTTCCATGGGAATATTAAAAAGAAGTTTTACCATGTCACAAGCTTTACACACTTGTAATCTCTACTGGGTTACATCAACATATTTGGATACTTAGCAAAAGATTCTTGCTGTTTGGCATTTAAAATGTATATTTCCCCTATGTTTTCTGCTAGGAGTTTTATAGTTTCAGATAGTAAAGCTTCTTGACTTTGGAATTATTTCTGGATATGACACAAAAAGCACAGGCAACAAAAGTAAAACAGGCAAGTGTGACTATGTATATGTAAAAAGCTTCTGCACAGAAAAGGAAACAAAAGAGTAAAACAGTAACTTATAAAATGGTGGAATGAGAGTTAATAGTCAAAAAATATAAGAAACTCCTATAACTCAGTGGGAAAAAAAAAACCCAAATAACCCATTTTAAAAATGGGCAGAGGACCTGAATAGACATTTCTACAAAGAAGACATAACAATGGACAACAGATATATGAAAAGGTGCTCAACATCACTAATCATCAAAAATGCATATCAAAACCATGATGTGATGTCACCAATCAGAATGGCTATTATAAAAAACAAAATAATTGGAGACGACGTGGAAAAATCAGAACACTTGTACATTGTTGGTGAGAATATAAAATGGTATAGCCACTATGGAAAACAGTACAAAGATTTGTCAAAAATACAAATAAAACTAACATATGATCCAATAATCCCACTTTGGAGTATATATATCCAAAGAAGTTGAAATTATGATCTTGAAGCAGTATCAGCACTCCCATGTTCATTGCAGCATTATTCACAATTGTCAAAATGTGGAAACAACCCAAACATCCATTGATAATAAATAAAGAAAATATGGTCCAGGTGTGCTGGCTCATGCTTGTAATCCCAGCATTTTGGAAGCCCAAGGCAGGAGGATGGTTGAGGCCAGGAGTTCGAGACTTGCCTGGGCAACATAGTGAGCCCCCTTCTCTACAGAAAATAAAATAAAAACTATTGGCTGGGCATGGTGGCATGCACTCCCAACTTCTAGGGAGACTGAGGCAATAGGATCACTTAAAACCAAGAGATTGAGGTTGCAGTGAGCTATGATCACACCACTACAATACTCCAGCCTTGATGACAGAGCAAGATCCTGTCTCTCTCTTTAAAAAAAAAAAAAAAAGAGGAAACATGATATATACTGGTTTGAGTCATAATGCCTAGAGACACAATCCTAAACACCATAACCTCTGAAATCTAAAATCACAGAATAGTTGCATCATGTTAGGTGGAGTTATTATCTTGTTATTTTCTTTATTTGGAGTAAGTATTGTTTAAGGACATGCATATGGGTGCCAAGCTGATAAGGGATGGACTGTGAACCTCTCTCCAAATACAAGTGTAGTGATGTGGTTCAGCTGTGTCCCCACCCAAATCTCATCTCAAATTCCCACATGTTGTGGGAGGAACACGGTGGAAGGTGGTTGAATCATGGGGGCAGGTCTTTCCCATGCCATTCTCATGATAGTGAATGAGTCTCATGAGATCTGATGGTTTTATAAAGGAGAGTTTCCATGCACAAGCTCTCTTCTTTTGTCTGCCATGTGATACACGTCTTTCACCTTCCACCATGATTGTCAGTCCTCCCCAGCCCCATGGAACTGTAAGTCCATTAAATCTCTTTCTTTTGTAAATTGCCAAGTCTGGGGTATATCTTTATCAGCAGTGTGAAAACAGACTAATACACGCAGTGAGTATTTTGAAGACTAAAGAAGTGAAAATGCAGGAGAAAGATACAATAAATCTCTTATGCCAAATTATTCAATTGTGTACAACTTCTGCCCCTTCAAACACTGCAGCATGCTTGCCTGCAAATGTCGCCCTTTGTTGGAGAATACAAATAATTTGACAAGCTCAAAGAGCTTCTTAACACTTGCTGATATTGATGTTCCTCCAGTGTTATAAAACACATTAAATGGTAAACTATTTTTGATTGTGAATTTTACTATTGAAGAAGATACACTACTTATATAATCCACTAAATCTAACAGAAAAACTAGCACATGTTTCATTTTGGCTAAAATGGATGACACTTTCAAAACTGTCCCCACTATTTTTATTAACTATATACAATTCATGCCCTTGTTGGATCTGAAGATTCTAAAATAATCTCACTTATGTATTAATGACTGGAAAAAGTAATGTACCTTATAAATGCTTATTTGAAGATCTGGTAGACTTTGCAGAGGAAAATAGATTTCAATTAAATCCTGCAAGCATGACAGATTTAGAATTAGGTGTAATCTAGTCTTCTAAAAGTGAATTTCAAGGTGTTACAAATGAAGTTTTTTTCCATTTAGACCCAGTGCCTTTGGTGGGAAATTCAGATGAGTGAATTGGTTATGCAACATGGCAGCAATGAAAACTTCAGTTTAAAATGTGTTGTTTGCGTTCATGGGCATTTCTTCCAGCTAAGGACATTCCAAGAGCTTTTAATTAAAGCCACATTTGCCTCAAGAAGCCAGTGAAGTTACTTCCTGGTTCAAAAGCAATTATGTGCACAGTGGGGTAAGAAGACACCTAGTATTTCTGTTTGATCACCAGAATTGTTTTTGCCAAATCTGTAATCTGTATGAGTGCATGTGAAATATGTTATCATGAACTGTGGTTACCATAGTGCAATAGATCATTAAAACTTATTTCTCAAGTCTGCCTGAAACTTTATATCCTTTGACCAACACTTTCGTTTTCTCTATCCCTCCCTTTTTCCCCCTAGCCTCTATAACCTCTCTACTGTCTCTATGAAATTCTTTTTAAGACTCCACATGTGAGTGAGATCATACAGTATTTGTCTTTGTCTGGTTTATTTCACTTAACATAAGGTCCATCTATGTTGTCACTAATGATAGAATTTCCTAAGGCTGAATATTATTTCATTTGTGTATATAGACTACATTTTCTTTATCCATTATTCCACTGAGGGCTACCTTAGTTGCTTCTACATCTTGGTTATCGTGAATAATGCTAATAATCACAATAATTCCTTTGGATATATACCCAAAAGTGGGATTACTGGATCATATAGTAGTTCTAGATTTAGTTTATTGAGGAAACTTAATACTATTCTCCAAAATGGGTGTACTAATTTAATTCCCACCAACAGTGCACAAGGGTTCCTTTTTTCCCACATCCTTGCCAATACTTGTGATCACTCATCTTTTTAATAAGAGTGAGTCTAACAAGTGTGACATGATATTTCATTGTGGTTTTAATGTACATTTTCCTGATTGGAGATATTGAGCATTTTTTTCATATATATGTTGGCTATTTATATAGCTTCTTTTGAGAATTATTTGCTCAGATCCTTTGCTCATATTTTAATGAAGTTATTTGTTTTCTTGCTATTGAGTTGAGTTCCTTGTATATTCTGGCTGTTAGCCCCTTTTTAGATATATCATTTGCAAATATTTCCTTCCAATCAGTTAATTATATTCACACTCTGTTTATTGTTTCCTTAGCTGTATAGAATCTTTCTGGTTTGGTGCAATCTCATTTGTGTACTTTTTGCATTTTTGTCTGTGCTTTTGGACTCTTATCTGAACAAAATCATTGTCCAGACCAGTGCCATGGAGCTTTTCCCCTATGTTGTCTTCTGAGAACATTACAGTTTCAGGATTTATGTTTAAGGCATCTATCTATTTTCAGATAATTTTTGCATATGGCATAAGATGAAAGTTTAATTTCATTCTCCTGCATGTGGATATTCAGTTTGGCCAACACGGTTTATTAAAGACTGTCCTATCCCAATTGTTCTTGGCATCTTTGTTGAAAATCAACTAACCATAAATACTTGAGTTAATTTCTAGGCTGTCCCACCCGTGCCATTGGCTGATATATCTGTTTTTCTGGAAGTACCATGCTTTTTTGATTGCCATAGCTTCCACAATATATTTTGAAACCAGGGAGTATGAGGTCTCCAGCCTTGTTTTTGCTTAAGATTGCTTTGCATATTTGGTGTCTTGCGGTTCTATATGAATTTTATAATTTTTTTTTTGAAAAATGACATTGGAATTATGATGGAGATTGCATTGAATCAGTAGATCGTTTTGTGTAGTATGGGCATTTTAACAGAATTAATTCTTCCAGTCCATAAACATAGGATATCCCTCCATTTGTTTGTCTCCTTCATTTTCTTTTATCAGTGTTTTATAGTTTTGAGCACAGAGGTCTTTCATGTCCTGGATAAATTTATTTCCAAATATTTTAATTTTTTTGTTACTATTGTAAATCAGACTGTTTTCTCAATTTCTTTTCCAGATAGTTTGCTGTTAGTGTATAGAAATGCTACTGATTTTGTATGTTGATTTGGTATCCTGAATTTTTACTGAATTCATTTATTAGTTCTAACTAATATACTTCCTGGATTGGGATGATTCTTCTTTTTTTTTTTTTTTTTCTTAGTTGAGACAGAGTCTTGCTCTGTCTCCCAGGATGGAGTGCAGTGGTGTACTCTTGGCTCACTGCAACCTCTGCCTCAGCTTCTGGAGTAGCTGGGATTACAAGCACCTGCCACCATACCCTGCTAATTTTTGTGTTTTTAGTAGAGACAGGGTTTCACTGTATTGGCCAGGCTGGTCTCAAACTCCTGACCTCAAGTGGTCTGCCCACCTCAGCCTCCCAAAGTGCTGGGATAACAGGCATGAACCACTATGCCCAGCCTGGATTGGGATTTCTATTTCCTTCTCCTACTTTAGGAAGTTTCCTGCCATTATTTCTTTCTCTTTTCCTTCTGCTACACTAATAATGTGATATTCTGCTTGATGGTGTCATATAAGTTTCTTAGGTTGTCTTCACTCTTTTTTCACTTTTCTCCTCAAGCACAGAGATTAAGAGCCAGGTGCTCCAGCAGGGACTGTATAATTTGGGCATTGTGGCATTGTATATGTAGTACAAACCTTTCCTTGGGAAAAAGCTGGGGTTTCCTTCCCAAGCATAAGATTCTGTGCTCAGTGTGGAGTTAGTGAGCGTATCTCCACTTTTCCTAAGTGTTTTTACTTTGGATAATTTTTCATTTGTCCATTGTATGGGAGTCTTTCAACTCGATTCCAGCTTTCTCTAGGAGAGAATTGATCAGTGTATAGGTGTTTACTTGGTGTGTCTTTGGGAGGTGGGATATTCAGGAGCCTCCTATTTCTCCATTTTGCTGATGTCCTTCATGTCTGATCATTTTTGATGACATTTATTGTGAATTTTACTTCTTTGGGCATTGCATGTTTTTGTGTTCCCATAACTTTTCTTGAGCTTTGTTCTAGAATGTACTTAAGTAACTTGTGAACACTTTGATCTTTTCAGCCTTAAAGACTTGTTAGGTTGAAACCACAGCATTGTTTCACCTAGAGCTAATTATTACCAGTACTGAGGCAAGATACTTCTGACTGCTTCACCTAATGTCCTACAAAACGTGATACTTTCCTGACTGGCTCCAGAAATAGGAACTATTCATGGTTTTTCTGATAAGAAAAACCACATTCTGCTGCCTTTAATCCTTTCATTTGGTTCTTTCCCAGTCTCAGGCAATTTCCGTATCTGAATATGCTAATCAATACTCAGCTGAAAAATTGAGAGTGACCTTCAGATCTCTGTACTGCTTTTCCTTTCTGATGGTCTTCTCTGTGAGCTGTAGCTGATTTAGTTTTCTTGATTCTCAGCTCCACTTTAATTCAAGTTCTTCAGGTAAAGTGACCAACTATTCCTGTTATCATGGGATTTGGGTGGAAGGGGATTGTCAGATTCAGAACTTTGACTTTTAAGATGGAAAAGTCCAGACAAACTGGAACGAGCTGGTCATCTTACTGCAAAACTCTGCCTTGGTTCTGCCTCCTTTTGGTGGTGCAGTCTTGGAAACTCTCTCAAAACTGTCAACTGGAGGAACTATAGGGGTCAACTACTTGTTCCCAGTGTCTTAGAAATCACTGTTCTTCATTGCTTGATAATCATCATCTTAAACAATTGTCTCATATATGTTGTCCTGCTTATTATATATTCCCCCTTTAATTATTTCAAGGGGGATGATGAATCTTACTCGATTTTGGCTGGAGAAAATAATGCTCATTCGATTTTGATTCTACTCTATCATGATTCTTCCCTACTGCTTTCCTGAAAGTGCTCTAATCAAAGTTAGATTAGAGCAGCTGTATACTTCAAAATCCAGTGGTCAGTTCTCAAGTGCCATTTTACTTTACCAAATAGCCACAGTTAATGTTTGCTTACTAATTTTCTTTAAAACATCTTTTTTCACTTGGCTACCAGGATATAATTTTCTTCATTTCCCTTTAACAAGTAAGTCTTTCTTAGTTCCCTTTGCTGGAATTGCCTCATGTTCTCAACCTCTAAATGTTAGTCCTAGGACATCTTTTCTTGTCTCTTTATACTCATTCCCCAGGTGATTTCATCAAGCCTCATGGTTTTATGTATTTTTGTATACTAACTCCTAATTTATAACTCTAGCTCTCCAAAGCTGTATACTCAGCTGCCTACTCAAATTTTACAAATGGAAAAGGCATCTGAAACTCAATATTTCCAAAACTGAATTCTGAATTCTCCTCTAGTCTCTGAACATGCTGCTTTCAGATCCACATGTTTCTTAGTAAATTGCAACTCTGTTCTTTTGATTGCTTATGCTAAACCACAGCATCATCTTTTACTATTTTTTTCTACATACCTAATACATCAGCAAATCTAGGCAGTTTAGTTTCTTGCCTTCACCTGCTTCCATCCTAATTCAAGTCATTCTCTCTCACTTGGATTACTGGAAGAGCCAGTCTCTCACTCCTATACTCCTGAACTCCTACAACATATTTTTCAAATGGTCTCTAAATTATTAGTTTCAAAATGTGAATTAGATTGTGTTACTTCTTTGCATAAAATGCTGCAGTGCTTCCTATCCCACTTCAATTAAGATACAGTCTTTGCTTTGACCTTCAAGGGACTACATGACATGACATAACCAAATGGAACTAGGGCTACCACCATTCTCTTTAGTCGATATACAATGACCTCTTTTGCTTCAAACATGAAAACCCCACTCCTATCTTCAGATCTTTGACAACTGGAAATTGCTGTTTTCTGCCCAGGGCACAAACGTAATGGAATGAGATGGCTCACCACATTATTTCCTCGAAGTCTCAGCTCAAATATTACCTCATCAGAGAGGTTTTCTCTGACCACTTTTGCAACCACAGCATCTGTCCTCTCCTTCTATTTTATTATACTACATTTTCTTCATAGCACATATTACTATCTGATATGTTCAACATGCATTAATTTGTTTGCTAACTGCACTGGATTGGAAGTTGAAGAGTGCAGGGATTTATTTGCAGATACATTCCTAGTGCTGGCAGTATTTGTTGAGTGAATGAATGAAATTCTAGTTAAAGACCTTTTTTCTTTTTGAGACTGGGATTTTTTTTTTCATTTTTTTCTGCTTTTATTTTAGGTTCAGAGGGTACATGTGCATGTTTGTCATATGGATAAGTTGCATGTTGCAGGGGTTTGGTGTACAAATTATTTTTTCATCACCCAGGTAATGACCATAGTATCCAAAAGGCAGTTTCTCCATCCTTGCCCTCAAGTAAGCCCCAGTGTCTATTGTTCCCTTCTTAGTATCCATTTGTACTCAATGTTTAGCTCCCACCTAAAGAAAGAACATGCAATATTTGGTTTCCTGTTCTTGTGTTAATTTGCTTAGTCTTATGTATGGCCTCTAGCTCCATCCATGATGCTGCAAAACACATGATTTTGTTATTTTTTTACGGCTGCATAGTATTCCATGGTGTGTATATACCATATTTGCTTTTTCCAGTCCACTATTGCTAGCGTCTAGGTTGATTCCATGTGTATCTTCGCTGTTGTGAATAGTGCAGTGATTCACATACACATGCACGTGTCTTTATGGTAGAACAATTTTTACTCCTTTGGGTATATACCCAACAATGGGATTGCTGGGTTGAATGTTAGCTGTGATTTAAGTTCTTTGAGAAATCTCCAAACTGCTTTCCACAGTGGCTAACCTACTTTATATGCCCAATAGCGGTGTATAAGCATTCCGTTTTATCTGCAACCTCATCAGCATCTGTTATTTTTTCACTTATTACTAGATTTGCATTTCTCTAATGATTAGTGATATTGAACACTTATTTTTATATGCTCGTTGGCCATGTGTATGTCTTCTTTTGGGAAGTGTCCGTTCATGTCATTTGCCCATTTTTTAATGAGGTTGTTTGCTTGTTGAGTTGACTTCCATATAAATGCTGAATATTAGACCTCTGCCTGATGTGTAGTTTTTCGAATTTTTCTCACATTCTGTAGTTTGTCTGTCTATTCTGTTGGTAGTTTCTTTTGCTGTGCAGAAACTCTTTAATTAGGTCATACTTGTCAACTTTTGTTTTTGTTGCAATTGCTTTTGGAGTCTTTGTCATAAAATTTTTGCCAGGGCCTCTGTCCAGAATGGTATTTTCTAGGTATTCCTGTAGGTTTTTTTTTTTTTTATAGTTTTAGATGCTATATTTAAGTCTTTAATCCATCTTGACTTGGTTTTTGTGTATGATGAAAGGAAGGAGTTCAGTTTCTGTCTTCTGCATATGGGTAGCCAGTTACCCAGCACCATTTATTGAATAGGGAGTTCATTCCCTATTCTGTTCCATTGGTGTATGTGTCTATTTCTGTAACAGTACCATGCTGTTTTGGTTACTGTAGCCGTGTAGTACAGTTTGAAGTTGGGTAGTGTGATACCTTCAGCTTTTTTCTTTTTGCTTAGGATTGCTTTGGTTATTCAGGCTCTTGTTTGGTACCATATGAATTTTAAAATTGTTTTTCCTAATTCTGTGAGAAATGCCATTAGTAGGAATAGCACTGAATGTATAAATTGCTTTGGGGAGTATGGCCATTTTAACAATATTGATTCTTCCTGTTCATGAGCATGAAATTTTTTTTGTTTATTTTTCATTTGTTTGACATCTTAAAGACATTTCTGACCCACGATCTTAAACAGTATGGCTGCTACCACATGATCCCTGATTACCAAGTACGTTTTCATGTCCTGTGTAGAAGCATTCTTCTGTGCCTCTCTTTAATACTCCTGAAAGATGTCAATTAGTTAAGCCTTATGTGTGCATGTCTTTTATTGTTTGTTGGAACATTAAAAGAATCACAACACAGAAGAGCTTTCTTCTCTTGATCTTAAGAAAAGGCTTCTTCCAACTGAGTAGACAACTGAGTTTCCAAAGGAGGAAGAAGAATGTTATTTTCAGCTATTTTCTAATGTTTTGATTAAGACAAAATGGTCTTATTCCTTCTGAAAGAGTTTTTCTCCTTGCCACATGATAAAAGCATTCTCTCAATGAGTCACCAAAAAATCATACATTTTCTCGATTTGGTTTGTAGCAGAAAACATAGCCCTATTACCTTGATTCCATTCCTTTTACCTCCAAAATTTTCTTTCACCTTAGATCTTGTAATCTATGAAGCACTGAGTTTAAATATTTTATTATTATTTTTTGGTTAATAAAAATCTTCTCCCTCAATTTTAGCCTTAAAATTTTTTACCAACATAGTATTTTAATAAGAGTTTTCTGGGCCCAGAAGGGCATAGTTTCTTCTGTTGTAATGGATGATGTTCCTTGTATATCACATAGAGGTGGTCTCAATAACAATGATCATAAGAGGTGACAGACCCAACTATATGTTGGCTCTTTTACATAACACTGGGAAAATTTTTGGAAAACACTTATAGGACCTTTTTGACATGGAATCACAAACTAGTGGTTCATATGCGAATTTAAGCCCCCAGATGTGTGTGCTTAACATGTCATAGTCCCTAAGGCTGCATGTTCTATTATAGCCACTGCTTCTTACAAATATGCATTGCCAACCTGGACCCTGCAGGCATTTGTGTCTGACCCAGAAGACCCATAGAACTTCAATCACTGCTCCTCTTGGTCTTTCCTCACTAGGCTTCAGATCATTTACCCTTTAGCTTTATTTTACCCATGAGTAGAGTTAATGTCAAGCTGTTGACCATACATCAATTAGGAGATTCCACAGCCACTCTCTATAAACTTCAGCTAGAATGCTTCCTTCTAGCATTACAGAAGCTCTTTCTGAACAAAACTTATTTTTAGAAATGCAGCATAGTGATTTTTTTTCTAAAAGTAAAGTTTGAATATCTATTTTATTTAGAATCCTTGGGGACATTATGGCTGAGGAAATACATTCTTCAGCCAAAGGACTTGATCATATTGTCCTTACAGATGACACTGGGTATTTTGCTAGAGTAAGGATAATAAAATTAGACTTGTCATCCTTGTTTAGGAAACTGAGAAGTAAATGTGTAGCATAACAGTGCTGGCTCAGGCATTTAGATCTGAGCAAAAGGAGCAATAACAAGATGCCATTTTTTAGTAGCAGGTACCACCTGGCCTTAGTGCCTATTCTGGGCAAAGCCACTACTCAAGGTCACAATCTCAAGTCTTTCTTCAATAAACGCTTTGCAATATGTAGTAACTTTAGCATCTGTTTTAGACTTCCACATAGTTATTCTCTTTTGCGTCCAAAACTCCCCACTACAAAATGAGTCCTGTTTCAATCTTTGCTGTATCTAACTCACCTTCCAGGAAACAATCACTCAAAAAAAAATCTTGATCCTCCCCCTTCACTTTTGACATAGCCTTGATATCGGGACTAATCTGCTTGATGAAAACACATGAATTTATTGTTAACAAGATTAGTTATCAGGCAGGGAAAAATTTCAGGCAAGCTACCTGCTACAGAACTAGGAGAGACCTAAGCAGGTTTGGAGCCTCATTGTGTACCCTTTATTTATATGCTTTAAAAAAGCCCCAGAAGTTTAACAATATGCCTTTTGGTCATTGCCATGGCTTGGGTTACTTTCATAACAAAGAAGTCTTTCTATATAAATTCCTAGTTTTCAGAGTGTAAACTTTTATGTTTATTCATGCTCTCCCACCCCATACTCAGGAACTTATTCAAGTAATATAAAATATGAAAAAGTAGCTGGAGCACAAAGGGTAATGCCCAGTTAACACAGCCCCCACACTTTATGTCACACAAAATGTGTTTGTTAGGTCATGCACTGTAAGCAGTGTGGCTCTTAAAGGAATTGTGGCCTCCACTACACTTCAAGCTTTTCACAGGCTCACAAGTTTGTGTATTATAATTCTTTGTGTCTGAACATTAGCTCACTAATCACGCCTTCCCTGTGGATGTGTGGACCACGAGGACCCATGTTTATTTTGTCTGTCAATTCTGAACAATGGTATTTTCCACAATATTTTATGTGAGTCTATATAGTCCAGGCTTTTTGTATTTTATCTTAAGACTTTATAGAGATAACAAGTGTTATTAGGTAAGAAAAACTGAACTCTTTATGACACAATCCATATGACAGAATCAACCAGAAATACTCTATTAATAGGCAATACAAGCTAATTTCAGATACGCATATGTAAGTGTCATTGTAGGAGTACAGATTGCACTCCCTATTTGTACAATCAATAGGGAGTGTGGGAATTCAGCGTTAACCACAAATTTCCTTTCACTAGTGCATTGATGAATGCCTACATACTGACTGGGTAAGGGGAATTACATTTTTTTCTCATTACCCTGGTTCTGATATTTATCTTCCTCTATACTCAGAGAAATTCAAATCAGATTCATAACCTTCTTGCATTAGAAAATAGATATCAACTCAAAGATTGGTTCTTCTCTGTCTTCAAGTGCTAATAGTTTAGATGTTTTAAGGACAAACAATTTTAAAAGATCTATTCCTATTTCTGTTTGCTAATGCACAAATATGAACAAATGTACCAATTTCAGGTCATAAATCTCCCTTCTACTTGATATGTTGTATCTTTTTTGTTTCTGTCATACATTCAGAGGAATTTATAATCCTCCTGCTTCTTTTCAGAAACAGGAAAAACACTGGTGTCAGAGTTGTAAAGAGCAGGAGAGTTACTTTTTTTTTTGAGATGGAATGTCGCTCTGTTGCCCAGGCTGGAGTGCAGTGGCATGATCTTGGCTCACTGCAACTTCCGCCTCCCGGATCCAAGCAATTCTCCTGCCTCGGCCTCCCAGGTAGCTGGGACTAAAGGCGCGCAGCACCACGCTTGGCTAATTTTTGTATTTTTAGTAGAGACGGGGTTTCACCATGTTGGCCAGGCTTGTCTCAAACTCCTGACCTCAGGTGATCCACCGGCCTCGGTCTCCCAAAGTGCTGGGATTACAGGCATAAGCCACCGTGCCTGGCTGAGAATTACCTTCCTATAAGCATTTTTTAAAGCTCTTTGCCTTATACTTATTTCTATATATTAATTCATTCATTATTTCCTAAATTCCTTTCCTTCTCCACTTGGCCCCCAACAACCAGTGGTGGGACATGGAATATGAAACTGTCAAATTTGTACCTCTAGAGTGCTCTACTATTCAACTATTTTTTTACAGGGATCAGAATCTACCTTCCCAGTATTTGTAGCTTCTTATATTTGTTCACACATTGTTATAACTTAAGAAAAATGCCAGTCTTGCCTGGAAAATCACTGACTCTGTGAGAGTCAGGTAATATCCTGGAAAAAAAAAATCTTTTAGAAAGATGATTAGCCATGATATTACACCTGATCTTCTAGTTTCTTCCTAATTCTTCCTACACTCTCATCACCTTGGAAACCCAGACAACAAGAGATGAGAGGTTTCTAGTACTTATCTAGCCTAAGAGCTTTTGCATCCTGTACTGCATCACAATTACAACCTTGCCAAATAAGCCATAGATATATTACTGAGTCTCCCAGTGCATGAGTTAAAAACCCCAACTCTCTTATATTTTGTATATTAGGGAAGAGAAACAAGCATTCTTCACTTTTTTCTATACATTTGTATGCAGGTAACTGGCTCTAAGAATATACAACTTCAGACCCACAAAGAGGCACTCTTAAGTGATAAACTGGAAACAAAGGGAATATTATGTGCTTATTTTATATGTATGACACATAACCTATACTATTAGGTTTTGAGGAAAGGATGAAATGTCATATCTCTAAGAGAAAATGGAAAAGAGACAAGTTCAGATGTGTCTGCTCCTGTTAAATCTCTCATTCTATTTTAGTATTAATCATCCAATTAGATTTGAATATGCTTTTGTTTCTTTGTAGTACTCATTGCTCTTCATGACTCAAATTCTCATTCTTAGCTGGTATCTGGTAAGGCTGACTTGCAAGGACTCATAAGTGATTGTATGAAAGCAAAATCTGCTTAATTCTCGGGCTAATCTTTTAAAAACTTTTCTACTCTGAGTTTAATAGAATTGACATCATCCATCTGTACACCAAGACTAAGGCTATACTAGTGATTTTGTGGCTGTGTCAATTATTTTCCAGAAATTTTAACATATCAGAAAAAAAAACATGATAACATATCAGACTGTTATCATGATAACAGTCACTGTGTACCTCACAAGAGCCTCCAAATTTCAATCATCTGCCAATGAAAAGCTTTAAGCACACTATGTTCTTTGCACATCTAAAATTTATATTCTTTGCAATGAGTCACCTGTTGTCTGTCTTACAGGCATTTCCTTTGAGCACTCATCATGACTGTTCATTGACACTTCTGTGTTGGAATTAATTAAAGTATTGAGGCAGATTTAACTTTTCCACAGTATGGCAAATAGGGACTGAAAAGTTCTGAGTAATAAATGTGGACCATTGATCACAGGGCCACACAATATACATTTAACAGATGAACTGCGAATTGTCAAGGTTATAGTCTTACCTGGTTCTGGATAAGGAAAAGGAATGTTCCCATGACATGAACTGCTAATGAGTAGAGCAGACTATGTCTCCATACCACAAGCTATTGTTGATTTATGTTCTTGATTTCATAGGGTATTCATTGACTCCAAACATTTTTATCAAAATAACACTTGTATCCCATCCTCCATGAAAATGTGTCCAAAAAAGGCTAGCCTACTTTAATAATCAGTTTCTAAAAGAATGTGGAGGCAGGTTCAGGATATGATGTGAAGGATTCATCGCCAACAGAGCTATCCGGGGTACTGAGCCCTCTGTGTCTAAATCTGATTTACTGCTTGTTCCTACCTTGAGAGCGTTGCCCTGTAATTTTCAACTGCTCTCATTTTAGCTTTGGCTTTGACTCCACTTTTCCATATGTCAGATAACTCATAAATCATCCCCCTGCCTAAATCTCTATCCATCCTTTTGCTTTCTTAGCCCAATTACCAGGAGTTGGTCCTAAGAGGTATGCTAACTGAGAATACCATCTCTTTTCCTGCCTTATATCAACAACCTATACCCAAGCCGCTATCCTGGGAAGTATCTCTGACTCTCCTAGAGCTTAAAGGAAGAAAGAATCAGAATATTTAAAACCTGTGAATTTGATTCATTTATGATCAGAAGTACATTCTTCAACTCTCTAAGGAGAATAAGCCACGTAACCTATTCTATAAGATTTCCAGTTCAAGAATGAAGTTCCCAGTCAGCCTAACTAGAAAATTAAGTGGGACTCAAGGATTTTACCTAGACTTTAGAGTGGGTTCATCTGATTACACAAATAAGCCTAAGTCAAGATCAAAAACATAAACTTCACAACAGGAGCTTTGTACTTTCTCCCTTGAATGAAAGGATGTGAACAACAAATTGTGGCTCTGAGTATTTTTGAAGTACTTTGTCCTGTGGGACTCTCTGGAATCAGAGAAGAATCATGAGCTGATGTGGAGGCCTAGAAGCAGTAAGAGAATCCTTCACATGCAGCCTAAAAGCAAATAAATGTTCAGCATATCTTGGAATACAGAGACCAGACAGGATGAACTTTCACAAGCTGAAGAGAGACAAGAGGACAGGAATCTCAATATCTGTGTGAGCAACCTGATGACCCAAAGGGACCACACAGGTCATACCTTGGAATCTGAAACAGAGAACATTAACTGAATATCATTTGGTAGAAAATGTCTTGGTACTTGTCACTAGTCAGTATTCAACTGCCTAACTGCCTTTCAGTTATTTTTTCTTAGTTGTCCTTGTAATTATCTTTGCTTTTTGAGAAAAATGTTCAATGCCAAAATGAATGCCCTTTGGATTTAATATGTCAAAGACTTTATAAATAAAATCATATTGATAAAGCAGGAATAACATAGATCAGCACCAAGGTAACTTTTAACAATATTTTGAGAGGAGAGGATTCTAGGAAGATGGTGGAGTAGGAACCTCCAGGAATACATTGCCCCACCTAGACAACAATTGCACTGGCAGAATCTGTCTAATGTAAGTATTTGGGAACTCTAGAGTCTGCTGAAGGCTTGAAACTTCCAGGGAAAAGTCTTAGAAAGTAAATTGTAGTTAATATCTGTTCATTTTCATCATTTATCATGGTAGCAGACACTCATTTCCACGTCTTAGCCACATGGCAAGCAGCTGTGCTCCTGTGTTCCTGGAACAGTTTGCAGACAGCTTGCTTGAGCAAAGGTGGGTAAAAAGGAACCTGTTTTGAAATACCTACAATCTGTGCTCTGGTTCCTGATTGCTGCTTCTGCTGACACAGGTGTAGACAAAGAGATGCTCCTGCATTGTTGTAAATTCCTATCCTAGCTGAAGTGACTTCTAGGAGAGTGAAACAGCTGACACCCTTTTCCACTTACCTTCATTTTTCTTTTTTCCTTTTGGGAGCCAGAAATTGAAGAGAAGGACATTGAATACAACTGCATATGTGGGGAAAATTAAAAAGCAACCATGCATACCCACGGAAAGGCTCCAAAATGGCCTCCAGAAACAATGTAAATGACAGCAAACCCAGGATAGGGGCAGAATGTGATTTCCAGAGATTTTTTGATTTAAATGTATAGTTTTCAAGAAAAAATTACAAAGCATATGATATGGTTTGGCTCTGTTTACCCATGCAAATCTCTAAGCCTGGTGGAAGGTGACTGAACTGTGGGGGCAGATTTCTGCTTTTCTATTCTCGTGATATCTGGTTGTTTGATAAGTGTGGCACATCCCCCCAACTCCTTCTCCTCCTTGCTTCTCCTTCCACCATGATTGCAAGTTTCCTGAGGTCTCCCCAGCCATGCAGAACTGTAAGTCAATTAAACCTTCATTTTTTATTAATTACCCAGTCTCAGGTAGTTCTTTATAGCAGTGTGAAAATGAACTAATATACAAAATTGGTACCAGGAGAGTGGGACACTGCTATAAAGATAAAATGTGGAAGCAACTTTGGAACAGTTTGGAGGGCTCAGAAGAAGACAGAAAGATGAGGGAAAGTTGGAAACTTCCTAGAGACTTGTTGAATGGTTTCGATTAACAGGCTGATAGTGATATGGAAAATGAAGTCCAGGCTGAGGAGGTCTCAAATGGAGATGAGGAACTTATTGGGAACTGGAGTAAAGGTCACCCTTGCTATGCCTTAGCAGCATTTTGCCCCTGCCCTACTACCTGTGGGACTTTGAACTTGAGAGAGATGATTTTGGGTATCTGACAGAAGAAATTTCCAAGCAGCAAAGCATTCAAGAGGTAACCTGGCTTTCTCTATAAGTGTATGCTCATATGTGTTCACAAGAGAGGGTCTGAAATTTGAACTTATGTTTAAAAGGGAAGCAGAGCATAAGGTTTGAAATATTTGTAGGCTGACCATGTAGTAGAAAGGAAAAACCCATTTTCTATGAAGAAATTCAAGCTGGCTGCAGAAATTTGCATAAGTAATGAGCCCAATGTTAATAGCAAAGACAATGGAAAAAATGTCTGCAGGGCATTTCAGAGAGCTTCATGGCAGCCCCTCCCACACAGGCCTCAAGGCCTAGGAGGAAAAAATGGTTTTGGGGGTTGGGCCTAGGACCCTGCTGCTCCAGTTCCAGCCGTGGCTAAAAGGGGCCAATGGACAGCTTGGGCAATGGCTTCAGAGGGTGTAAGCCCCAAGCCTTTGCAGGTTAGATGTGCTGTGGGGCCTGCAGGTGCACAGAAGGCAAGAATTAAGGTTTGTGAACCTCTGCCTAGGTTTGAGAGGATGAATGAAAACATGTGAATGTCCAGGCAGAAGTCTGCTGCAGGGGCAGCGCCCTCATGGAGAACCTGTGCTAGGGCAGTGCAGAAGAGAAATGGGGTGTCAGAGTCCTCAAAGAGTCTCCACTGGGACACTGCCTAGTGGAGCTGTGAGAAGAGGGCCACAGTCCTCCAAACCCCAGAATGGTAGATCAACAGCCTGTACTAGGCACCTGAAAAAGCCACAGGCACTCAACACCAGCCTGTGAAAGCACCCATGGGGGCTGTACCCTGCAGAGCCACAGCTGCCCAATGCCTTGGATGTGAGATGTGGAGTCAAAGAAGATTATTTTGGAGCTTCAAGATATAGTACCTGCCCTGTTGGATTTTGGACTTGCATGGGGCCTGTTGCCCCTTTGTTTGGGCCAATTTCTCCCATTTGGAATGGGAACATTTACCCAATGTCTGTACCCCTATTGTATCTTGGAAGTAACTAGTTTTTGATTTTATAGGCTCAGAGGTGGAAGGGACTTGCCTTGTCTCAGATGAGACTTTGGACTTTTGAGTTAATGCTAGAATGAGTTAAGATTTTGGAGGACTCGTGGGAAGCCACGATTGGTTTTGAAATGTGAAAGGAACATGAGATTCGGGAGGGGCCAGGGTGGAGTGATATTGTTTGGCTGTGTCCTCAACCAAATCTGATCTCAAATTATAATCACCACATGTTGGGGGAGTGGCCTGGTGGAAGGTGACTGGGAATGAACTTTCCTGTTGCTGTTCTTGTGCTAGAGTTCTCATGATATCTGGTTGTTTGTTAAGTGTCTGGCACTACCCCTGTCTGCTGCCTTGTGAAGTAGGTCCTTGCTTCTCCTTCAACTTCCACCATGATTGTATGTTTCCTGAAGCCTCTTCAGCCATGTGGAACTGTGAGTCAATCAGTCTCAGGTAGTTCTTTACAGCAGCATGAAAACAGACTAATACAGCATAAATTCACAAAGCATACAAAGAAACAGGAAAGTATGGCCAGTTCAAAGCCAAAAAAAAAGATCAAGAGAAACTGTCCCTGAAAGACTTGATGGCAAATATATTAGACAAAGACTATATATAATAAAAAATATATACATATGTATACACACGTATAATATATATACATATATATTTGCCAAAAAATAAAATACACACTGATGTATGACAAATGTATACAATGCAGAATTAGTGGATCAAGCTAATTAGCATAACTATTACCTTAGATATTTATTATTTATTCCTCCTAACACAAACTTTGTACGATGTGACCAACATTTCTGCAGTCCCTAAAGTGAGTAATTTGTAGACACAATATAGTTGGATCATGTGTTTTTAATCCATTCTGCTAATCTCTGTGTTTTGATGGGAGTGTTTAATCCATTTATATTTAAAGTAATTACTACTGAGGGACTAACTAGTATCATTTTGCTCTTTGTTTTCCATATGCTTTATAGTCTTTCCCTCTGATTTCTTGCCTTTCTATATTCTTTTCCATTTAGTTTGTTTTTAGTAATATATTTAAATTCCTTACTCATTTTCTTTGGGGCATATTTTATATCTATTTTCTTTGTGGTTACCATGAAGATGGGTTTATACTAACCTAACTTTAAAACATACAAATCCTCTGCTCCTTTATAGCTGTGTTGATGTCACAAAACTACATGTTTATACATTGGGTGCACAGAAACAAACTATTAAGTTTTTTAAGTGTATTTGTCTCTTAAGTTACATAAAACCAAATCTGGCATTGCAAACAAAACTTACAGTAATACTAGATTTTAGACTAATAATCATTCTAAAAAATGTATTCCTTTAAAAAATCATCTAGAAAACAAAAATGGAGTTATAAACTCCTGGTACAATAATGCTACCTTTTGTAATTATCCATATTTACCTTTATTGAGAATTTTATTTCTTCATATGGCTTTAAGTTACCATCTACTGTCTTTTCATTTAACTCTGAGGACTCCTCAGAATATTATTTTTGCAGGGTAGGTCTAATGATAACAAAATTCCTCTGATTTTGTTTATTTGAGAATGTGATCTCCCTCACTTTAAAAGGACAGTTTTGGCAGATGCAAAGTTTCTGATGAGAAAACTGCCGATAATCTTATTGAGAATACCTTGTATGTGATAAGTTGCTTCCTTCTTGCTACTTTCAAGGTTCTCTTTTTGTTTTGTCTTTCAAAAGTTAGATTATAATGTATCTTGGTGTGAGTCAACCTAGGCAATGCCATTCAGGACATAGGCATGGGCCAGGACTTCATGACTAAAACACCAAAAGCAATGGCAACAAAAGCCAAAATAGACAAATGGGATCTAATTAAAGAGCTTCTGCACAGCAAAAGAAACTACCATCAGAGTGAACAGGCAACCTACAATCTACCCATCTGACAAAGGGCTAATATCCAGAATCTACAAAGAACTCAAACAAATTTGCAAGAAAAAAATCAAACAACCCCATCAAAAAGTGGTCAAAGGATATGAACAGACACTTCTCAAAAGAAGACATTTATACAGCCAACAGACATATGAAAAAATGCTCATCACCACTGGCCATCAGAGAAATGCAACTCAAAACCGCAATGAGATACCATCTCACACCAGTTAGAATGGCGATCATTAAAAAGTCAGGAAACAACAGGTGCTGGAGAGGATGTGGAAAAATAGGAACACTTTAACACTGTAAACTAGTCCAACCATTGTGGAAGACAGTGTGGTGATTCCTCAAGGATCTAGAACTAGAAATAACATTTGACCCATCCATCCCATTACTGGGTATATACCCAAAGGATTATAAATCATGCTGCTATAAAGACACATGCACACGTATGTTGATTGCGGCACTATTCACAATAGCAAAGACTTGGAACCAATTCACATGTCCATCAATGATAGACTGGATTAAGAAAATGTGGCACATATATACCATGGAATACTATGCAGCCATAAAAAAGGATGAGTTCATGTCCTTTGTAGGGACATGGATGAAGATGGAAATCATCATTCTGAGCAAACTATTGCAAGGACAGAAAACCAAACACTACATGTTCTCACTCATAGGTGGGAAGTGAACAATGAGAACCATGGGGAACGTCACACACCGGGGCCTGTCGTGGGGTGGGAGGCTAGGGGAGGAATAGCATTAGGAGAAATATCTAATGTAAATGACGAGTTACTGGGTGCAGCACACCAACATGGCACATGTATACATATGTAACAAACCTGCACATTGTACACATGTACCCTAGAATTAAAGTATAATAAAGAAAAAAACAAAGCTGAATAACAGGACCAATTGATAAGAGTGTAGATAGATGTAGATAGATGCATCTCTTCTGGAGAGCATGCCAGTCATACTCGGTCAACCTAAGTATTCCATAGCACTGAGCAACCATTCCACTGCAAGATATATATCTTAAAGTCTCTGAGAGGTCTGCATGGGGATGAATACAAGAAGGTGCACTGCATTGTTGTTTGTGGTACCAGTGAGTTTGAGGCAAGTGAAATGTGGATGCATACCATGGAGTACTGTGCAGTTGTTAACAGTGACAGACTAAACACACACATAGTGATATGAATGGGCCCCGAAACCACGTTATGCTGATTGTACAAAAAAAACTAGAGAAACCTATAACATACTCTTTCCGTGAACTAAATACATGCATACGTGTCACAATATGTGAAGAATTTATACAAATACACATACACATTAAATGTGTTAGAATATTTGTCTGTAGTAAGGAAGGAGGAGAAAGGAAGTGAGTCATGAGGATAAGAGAGAATAAACAAATAAAACAAGAGAGGGGCCTTGCATGGACCAGTGATGATAAAGACCCATTAATGAGCCCGTAAGAATGAATAGCTCAAACTTCTGTATCTGAGTTTACAAATAAATAAAATATGATTTTGCCCTTTTTTAAAAAAGAAGAAAAACAATAAAACAAGCTTGGTTCTTTGACTAGATCAACAAAATATACAAAGCTTTATCTACATGTCTAAGAAAAAAAACTAAAATTACTAAAATTGAGAAGGAAAATGGAGCCATTTCTACCAGTTCTACAGAAATAAAAAGGACTATGAGTATTATAAAAATTTTATGTTTACAAATTAAATAACCTAGATGAAATGGGCACATTTCTAGAAACACAAAACTTGCCAGGACTAGATGCTGACAGGGACGCAGTGAACAGGGAACACTTCTACGCTGCTGGTAGGAATGTAAACTAGTACAGCCACTATGGAAAACAGTGTGGAGATTCCTTAAAGATCTAAAAGTAGAACTATCATTGGATCCAGCAATCTCACTACTGGGTATCTACCCAGAGGAAAAGAAGTCATTATTCGAAAAAGATACTTGCACCCGCATGTTTATAGCAGCACAATTGCAAAATCGTGGAACCAATTCAAATGCCCTTCAATCAATGAGTGGTTAAAGAAACTGTGGTATACATATATGATGTACTACTACACAGCCATTAAAAGAAATGAATTAACAGCATTCGCTGTGACCTGAATGAGATTGGAGACGATTATTCTAAGTGAAGTAACTCAGGAAGGGAAAACCAAACATCATATGTTCTCACTGATGTGTGGGAGCTAAGCTATGAGGACGCCAAGGCATAAGAATGATACAATGGACGTTGGGGAATTGGAAGGGAAAAGTAGGAGAGGGGCAAGGGATAAAAGACTACAAATATGGTGCAGACCAAAATCTCACAAATCATGTAACCAAATACCTCCTGTACCCCAATAACATATGGAAAAATAAAGTTTCAACATACCTAAAATTAATAAGATCAATTGAAGTCTCCTGACAGTTAAAAAAAAGCCTTAATATCAATCCTTTTAAAACTTTTCCAGGTCAGGTGTGGTGGCTCACACCTGAAATCCCTGCACTTTGAGAAGCTGAGGCAGGAGGATTGCTTGAGCCCAGGAGTTCAAGACCAGCCTGGGCAACATGGTAAGACCCTCTCTCTACAAAAAATACAGAAAATAGCTGGGAGTAGTGGTGCATGCCTGTAGTCCCAGCTACCTCGGAGGCTGAGGTAAGAGAATCACTTGAGGCTGCAGTGAGCTTGATCATGCCGTTGCATTCCAGCCTGGGTGACAGAGTGAGACCCTGTTTCAAAAAGAAAAAAAAAAATCTTTTCCAAAAAAGAGGAAAAAACACTTCCTCACTCATTCTATACGGCCAGCATTATCAAAGCTGGACAGAAAGATACTACAAAAAAGTAAACTACAAACCAATATCTTTGATGAAAAAAAATCCTTAAAAATGGATTATATACCATGATCAATGAGATTTATTTCTTGAATACAAGACTGATTCAATATAAAAAATTCCATCATTGTAATACAACAGATTAAGAAATGAAAGAATAAAAACCATATGATTATCTCAATTGATACAGAAAAAGCATGTTACAAAATTCAACATCCTTTTACGATTAAAACACTCAACAAACTAGAATAAGAAGGAAACTGCCTCCACATAACAAATTATACATAAAAAATCCACAGCAAACATCATACTCAATGGAGAAAGAATGAAAGTTTTCCTTCTAAGATCAGGACCAAGACAAAGATGATCACTAGCACACTACTCTTTGACATAGTTCTGAAGTTGTAGCCAGAGCAATTAGTAATTAAAAATAAAAACCAAAGTCCTCCAAATTATAAAAGAGTAAGTAAAATTACCTCTGTTTGCAGATGAGATAATCTTACATACGGAAAACCCTAAAGATTCCACCAAAAAACTGTGAGAACAAACAAGTTCAGTGAAATAGCAGGCTTCTACAAGCTAATACACAAAAATCATGCTAACAATGAACAATCTGAAAAGGTAATTATAAAAATAATCATATTTACAATAGCATTAAAAGAATATAAATCTTAGGGTTTCACTTAAGGAGGTGAAATACTTGCCAAAATAAAACTGCAAAACATTACTGAAATAAAGAAGACTTAAATAGATAGAAACACACCCTGTGTTCATGGAAAGACTTAATATTGTTAATATGTCAGTATCACCCAAACCAATCTATAGATTCAGTGCAATTTCTATCAAAATCCAGTGTTTTCTTTTGGTAGAAATAGATAAACCCATTCTAAAATTTATATGGAATTTTAAGGAAGCCCAAAGAGACAAAACAATGTTGGGAAAAAAAAAAAGCTGGAGGACTCACACTTTCTGATTTCAAAACTTAATTTAAAGCTACAGTGTAGTACTGGCATAAAAACAGACATGTAGACCACTGGAATAGAACAGAGAGCCCAGAAATAAACCCTCACACATATGGTCAAATGATTTTTTGGCAAGGGTGTTAAGACCAAATGAGAAAAGAACAGTCTTTCAAGCAATGGTCTGGGAAAATTAGATATCCACATATAAAAAGAATAAAGTTGTACATGAACTTAATATTATATATAGAAATTAACTCAAAATGGATCAAACACCTACATCTGTAAAATTATTAGAAGAAAACATGAACACATCATATTTGGCAATTATTTCTCAGGTATGACACCAAAGGCACAGTTAACAAAATAAAAAGATAAATTTGATATCATGAAAAATTTTAAATATGTACTAAAAGACAAAATCAATAGAGTAAAAAGGTGAACCACAGAATGAAAGAAAACATTTGCAAATCATATCTAACAAGGGATTAACATTGCGAATATATAGAGAAATCCCTAAAGTTAACAGCCACAAAAGCAAAGGACTTGAATAGGCATTTCTCCAAAGAAAATACAAAAAGCACATTTAAAGATGTTCAACATCATTAATCATTAGGGAAATGCAAATCAAAACTATAACATGATACCACCTGACACTCATTAGGATGGCTACTACCAAAACCAAAGAGAATAACAAATGTTTCTTAGGATGTGGAGAAATTGGAACACTTGCGAGAAATGTAAAATAGAATGGAAAACAGTATGGCAGTTTCACCAAAAAATTAAAAATAGGATTACCATATGATCCAGCAATTCTACTTCAGTGAATTTACCCAAAAGACCTGAGAAAAGGATCCCAAAGAGATTTCTACAGCCATGTTTATAACAGCATTATTCACAGTAGCTACAACATGGAAGTATCTTAAGCGTCCATCAATAGATGAATGGATAAGCAAAATTGGCATATACATATGATGGAATGTTATTCAGCCTTAAAAAGGAATTTCTGACATATGCTTCGATATGAATAGACCTTGAAGTCTTGACTAAGTAAGCAAACCAGTCACAAAAAGACAAATGCTGTATCATTCCACCTGTATGATATATTTAGAGTAGTCAAAATCATAGAGACAAAGTAGAATGGTGGTTTCCAGGGGATTGGGGGAAGGAGGAGGTATTCTTTAATAAGTATAGAATTGCAGTTTTATAAGATAAAAAGAATTATGGAGATGAATGTTGGTGACAGTTTCAAAGTTATGAGTGTATATAGTAACACTGAACAATACAATTAAAATTGGTTACCATGGTAAATTTACTATGTGAATTTTGCCATAATAAAAAATATTTGGGACTGGGCACAGTGGCTCAGGCCTGTAATCCCAGCACTTTAGGAGGCCCAGGCAGATTGAGCACCTGAGGTCAGGAATTCAAGACCAGCCTGGCCGATACGGCAAAACACCGTCTCTACTAAAAACACAAAAATTAGCCAGGCGTGGTGGCAGACACCTGTAATCCCAGCCACTTGGGAGGCTGAGGCAGGAGAATCGCTTGAACCCAGGAGGTGGAGGTTACAATGAGCTGAGATCCAACCACTTCACTCCAACCTGGATGACAAAAGTGAGACACTGTCTCAAATATATATATATATATATTTGTCTCAAATATATATATATATATATATTTGTCTCAAATATATATATATATATTTGTCTCAAATATATATATATATATTTGTCTCAAATATATATATATATATTTGTCTCAAATATATATATATATTTGTCTCAAATATATATATATATATATTTGTCTCAAATATATATATATATATATTTGTCTCAAATATATATATATATATATTTGTCTCAAATATATATATATATATTTGTCTCAAATATATATATATATATTTGTCTCAAATATATATATATATATATATTTGTCTCAAATATATATATATATATATATTTGTCTCAAATATATATATATATATATATTTGTCTCAAATATATATATATATATTTGTCTCAAATATATATATATATTTGTCTCAAATATCTCAAATATATATATATATTTGTCTCAAATATTTGTCACAAATATATATATATGTCTCAAATATATATATATATGAAAAATGCTATGAAAACATTACAGCTGAATGCAGTGTAAGGGCTAATAGCACTAGAATTACTGTTATTATAATGATTTGAAAATAAAATGTTTTGAAAAGTGTAGTTGATTGACCTTTCTTAAAAGTTGTTTATACAAGTCAAATAACTCACTAGGGCACTAGAAATGTTTCAACTTGAATTTGTCGAGAAGAATTTTGACTTATAGTAACTCTAAACATATTTAGTTGATACTGTAAATGACTTTCTTAAGTGCTTAGGTCCTCGTGCATTGCAAAGAACTTCTTATATAGGTTTATCCCAAATTTTAAAAATAATGGTGGCACATGACTTTCTCCACACACCTATATGATTTCAACATCATTAACAGTTTCTTTTTTTCTCCTATGGAGAGAAGCCCTAGAAGTAATACAAGTGGCTTTTGTTGAGATGGAGTCTTGCTCTGTTGCCTAGACTGGAGTGCAGTGGCATGATCTCAGCTCACTGCAACATCTGCCTTCCAGGTTCAAGCAATTCTCCTGCCTCAGCCTCCTGAGTAGCTAGGATTACACGCACTGATTACATGGCTAATTTTGGTATTTTTAGTTGAGACGGGGTTTTACCATGTTGGCCAGACTGGTCTCCAACTCCTGACCTCGTGATCTGCCCACCTCAGCTTCCAAAAGTGCTGGGATTACAGGCATGAGCCACCGCACCTGGCCATTAAGTGATTGTTTTGAATGAACTTTTTGCTTTAGCCAGATATCTTAATGTAAAACAGGCATTAGAGTCACATAACACATTGCTTATTGCTTTCCAGAAGAGCTGGTTCCTTGCAAAATGGTGTGTTTGGTACACTATTGGTTTCTCTTTTTACAGTAGATGTCATCTAAGGGAGGAGAGACATGGTTCTACTCTTACAGAAATCATGCTGATTAGGAGCTCCTGTTCGATTTATCTACCTTTACAAATTAAGTGTGGTAATGTTTAGTACAGTGGATTATAATACATAGTTCTTAAATACTAAGGGAACTCAGAAGTTTGTTCAAATGATTAACTATAACAATAATGTTCACTTATCTAATCCTCTGCAGACTATAATATGGAGGGTATTACATTTAACAATCCTTATGATCTTAAAGAGAAAGTTGTCTAACTTAAGTACTTTAAATTATTGCATTACATTTTTTTGCTCTTTAGCTATAGTAGTTTCATTTTTAGCTTTAGTAGTCTCATTTTCAGTTTTCCCATGACGCTGGAAACTACATGGCACAGATGTTTTCTCTCCCAAGTACTCAACAAGTAAGCGTATATTTAGCAACTGCACTATTCTCTTTAGCATTTCACCTCACCAGTTGAAGACCACCTTATCTGAATTGTGAAATGGAGAAGAAGTGACTGAAAAATCGTGTGAGACAAATCACAAAAAAACAGGAGACATCTAGGAACAGGTAGTCAAATGCTTCATTTCATCCTAGGAACTTTTTGGTGTGCTAAAAGCAAGTGGCTAACTTGAAGAATAGATAACTTAATCTTAGCTTACTGTATTCAAGCACTCATGGGTGGTGGTGGGGGATATACTTACTATCCAGAATGGGGCAAATTGCAATCACAAGCATTATTACAATTGAAAAGTTTGCATTTCTAACATTTCCACTATCTTTAATTTTTTCTTCTTTTGACAATCCCTGTTAAATATTAGAAGTTAATACTCAAATAACTATTTTATAGCAATAAATATTTTTAAATATTTATAAGTAAACATTAATACATATATTTAAGAGGGATTGTCAAAGCAAGAAATTGTAAAGCCTAGTATTACTAGGTAATCTCTCATGAAACTTGGGCTGGTTGATCTAATTTACTCCTAGAATTTCAAATTACTGAATATCTCAAATCTTTTACTTTAAAATACAGCTATGTCCTTAACTTCAAACCATCTGCTGAACATGTAGATACCCTTGGAAATTGCCAAGTGTAAGAATGAAGTGTTCTAAACCTTGGAGTGGAAGGCTTCAGCTGGGAGTCATTCCAGTGGTCTACAGAGAGATGGTCAACATCAGAACAAGAGTAATAGCAGTGAGCATGTAAAGGAGAATATGAATGAAAAAATGTGCACCAGATTGAAATCTTACGACTTCGAAAATTCTCTTCTATTGGAAATATGGAGAGGAAGAGGAAAGGGTCTATGATGACACACAAGTTTCTGACTTGGCAACCTGAATAGGTACAGGAAGTATCTTTTCTTTTTGTATAAGATGATAGAATAACTAATGAGAATAATTTCAGAGTTTGGGACTGAGATGTGTTGAGAACCTCCAGGTAAATATATATGTTAAGGACTAGCATATGGGGCTTGAAGTCTAGGAGTGAATTCCAGGCATGAATTGAAACCATGATCCTGGGAGATATAACCCTGTGAGAGCATGTGGAAACATAATGAATAGAAAATACAATACAGAATCCCTTTTTTATTTCTTTGTAGTGATCATCTAGTTTGTTTTCAATTGGTTGCAACTGACTATATATTTCAAAATATATAGTCAGTTTTTATATATGATTAGTAAAATGAATTAAAAATGATTTACATCAGACTCAGATGAGGTACCTCTTCTACCAATCTTTTATAGTCATTCAATATGGCCTTATAAGAAAAATGAGGTCATGTATGTACATACAGTTTAAATTGCTAGTTGGGGTTTGTGATCTAATTTCTGCCTATCAATTTCCCGGTTCAAATTTTACCAGGCCACTAGAATTAACATTCCCTTTATAACCAGGGATTCAAATAAATCATTAATACCATCAGCAAACTTACTCAGGCATCTTCAGTATTACTGCCAAGGCACTTACTCATGCTAAGTAAGTCCCTTAGCGTCCCTTACCTGCAGAGAGGCAATGGCACTAGTTAAGTTAAACGCAAAGGAGGCTGCCTAAAAGATCTGAATGCATTCTTGTTCAGGCATGTAATCAATGTTTTTTTAATGCTGTTCCTAAAATGGATAAACAGATGTGGGTATCCCAGTAGCATTGGCTTTGTTTCTTCTATAAAATCGTTAAGAGCACTGTCGTCTATGATAGCGTATCACTGCTCTTGAATAAATAGGCCCATTCAGGGCAATAAAAATAATCAGCATTTTTCTCATAACCATGCATGCACATGTTGCCCACCTTGCATTGAGCATTAGCTTCTATGGTGAGAAAAATGAGATTTATGGGCCATGATAGTTTCCTCTAAGATTTGTGAATACACCAGGGATAATTAATACCCAATTTGATGAACTATGGACAATAAGGATTTGACACTTTTCAAAAGAGAATTTGCAAATATTCTAGGTAATTTACTTTAATGTTTTGCCTCTTCCAGATCTGTGGATTTAGTATCTTACTTGCCTTATCTTCTAACAACATTTGGATAAATCCAACCACTTCTTCCTATTGACTACTCTGTTTCCTTATATACAATTCTGATATTATAAGTAGCATACATATTATAACTGTTTTTTCACTTTCCTCCTCTAGATTATGAATAGCTTAAAGAAGGGACTATGTCTTTCTTTTTAGTTCCCCAGCATAGAATAGGTGATAAATAGCTGTTTGTTAAAATAAAAATGAAATACATGTTTCATGAAAAACCAAAAATAATATCTAACATAAGCTTTTAATAATATAAATTTTATCTCGGAAAAAATGGAACAGGTAGAAAAGTAAAGCATGTTCAAACCTCAGAAACAGGAGCCATTTCTAAAATATTTTATTGTTCATATTAATGTCATTTGAGGAAATCATTTTGTTGCAAAGTGGTAAAAAGGAGTTTTTAAACATATTAATGAGAATATATTTTCTTCTTTTTTTGGTCTTTAGTGTTCAGAAGTGTAAGTAAAGGGGAGATGGAAGAATATCGGTATTTTATTCTGATATATGTAAAAATACTTTTATTAATCCACTGATTTTTGGACATAACAGCCAATTTTTCCAACAAGCACTGGCAAGGCAAAAGAACCCCAAATTGCAGTGTTTTGGATGGCTAAAGAATGTGCCGAGATGTTGATTCCCTGGGCCATCAAGCTGGTGCATCCTCAGTGTGATTGACAAATATTTATTTCTACAGAGTCCAAGACGTGAGAATGGTTTTGTGGCATAAGAGTAAGTCATGATGTCGACGTAAAACATTTTCTTGTGACTAGCAAAACATGTTATAAAAACTAAATTGTATTGTCCATTTGTGTATGAAAAGAGAAAAGCTTTAAAAATCTTTTTAGGGCATCATCATGTTTAGGCACAAAATTGGGAGTATTTGTTTTGCATGCATTTTATCTTCTTAATTATCTACTTATGTGAAGTCATTTATACAATAGGTATTAGTGGAACTGGAGATTGATATCAGTATAATGGTCAAATAGCAGGTATAGAACTGTTATTTCAAGCAACACCTCAAGAAAGGCAGGTATGTGTGCAGGACAGAGCTCTGGGTGACCTTGGACTGACCCAGTTCTCTCCCCCTTTCTCATGTGAAGTTCTCAAACATAAACATAGAATGTGCTGGCAGTGCAGCTTGCCGAGATAAGAGGGAACAGGCTCTATTCCTGCCCCTCCTGGAACAAGATGTCCTTCAACATTTTAGCTTGGCAAATTATGTTATCCCTGGGATATAAAACCCAAGGTACACTGTTTTCAGCTGCAGTGCAGGTGGGGCACACATAAGATGCCAGACACCCTGGGCAGCTTTTCTGAGCCTCAGAAAAACTCATCATGAATTCTAGGGCTTTGCTTCCCCTTACTGCCTATCTGTGAATAATAAAATTGCTTCACATAACTTGTATGAGTATTATGTCTCACCTGACTCATGCAAGTGACAAAAATTGCAGATCCAAATGCAGTGGACTGAAGTGTTAAGACTTCTCTTTCTGGTGACGGGCCTAGTGATGATCTTTGCTATTCTCCATGCAGTGGGAGTTTTTCCCAGTGGTTGGTAACCAGTGCACAGTTCACCTGCTTCACAATGCAGAGGAGGGGAAGCTGAAGGTTGAAGAACCAGAGGAGGTCATATTCAAGCAGAGGTCACAAGCACTGGGAAACTAGGACACCTTGCAATAGTATATAAATTCGAGGTTAGGACCCAATTATAGATTGCAAAATCAAAGATTTAATTCAGCGATCAGGGAGCTTGTTTTCAGTAACCAGTTATCAGGAAGGAGTCAGAAGTCTAGAAGAAAATTAATTGTGCCTGAAACAAAGAAGAGGCATATGAGGTCCAGAATTCAGATCCAGAGAACATGTCATAATGCTCAAAGTGCTGGCATAATCCAAAGGCAATGATGTTTTCTTCACACTTTCTGCCACAACAGGGTGAAGTCTCAGCAGGAGAAGGATCAAGGTTCATTCTTATATCCTACTATTTATTTAATTTGGTTCATCTTTAACCTCATTCTCTAATACTCATTTTCCTTATCTCTCTGGGGTAGCCTCTTTGGACCACTAGACTTTGAAGATGTCAAGCATTCACATTTGCTGCCTGCAAAACCTTGCCCCTAAACAGTTGCACTGTTCATGGCCTCTGTTCCAACATCACCTCCTCAGTGACGTGTTTGCTAACAATCCTATGTAAAATAGAACCAACACATTTGTCTTCAGCCCTTACTTGTTTCATTTCCATTCATAGACCTTATCTCTATGATACTGCATTGAATCTTTATTTGCAAACAGAAGCTCTGTATAATGGAGAATTTGTCTACTTCCCACCTATTCCCAGGAATATTCTTCTGGAAAGGAGACTACCACATTTATTTTTTTAAACAAATAAATTAATAAACATTTTAAATAGAAGCTACAGCTAGCTGGAAATTTAAGTGAAAAAGAATTGCAGATAATTATGTGAGCTCATCAAGAGTCTGTTCATAAGTAGCACAGCCATTTGCCAGAGTTGAGAGAAGCAGTCTCATTATACAATTATAGTTCTGACAAGTTCTTGATAGTGCCCCTGTTTACACTCAAACTGTCATCGAATCTAGATTAATCTAAGTAAAATATTTGGGAAAGCTCGCACGAGACAGGAGCAAGTAATAGGTGAGTTTTGACAATGTTATCACCTGAACACTTGTTTTGATTGGTTCTTTATCCACTGAAACTATGCATGCCTCTATTAGAGGCCAATCTCTAAAGCAATAGCTACGAACTCAAATGCTTCAGGAGCCAGCCAGATGATTAAAATGTGTGGCATGGGCATTTGTGAAGACTGTCTATGAAAAGCTAGATTTCTATGTCCGATGTTCTATGCTGTGCCATTTGTGTTGTCATGTTAAAACGCAGGCCCGGCCAGACATGTGCCTGTGATCCCACCTACTTGGGAGGTTGAGGCAGGATAATCCACTTGAACCCCGAGAGGTGGAGGTTGCAGTGAGCCAAGATCGGGCCATTGCACTCCAGCCTGGGCGACAGAGTGAGACTCCATCTCAAAAAACAAAATGCAAGCCCAATAGTGTCATTCTTCCACATTCTAAAGAAAAACTATAAATCTAGATTTTATGTAAATTTTTAAAATGTTGACAACTAATCCAAACATTGTCAAATATCATGTCAGCAAAACAAATTACATCTTCTGCCAAGACACTGTCTTTGAGCTTCTCTTAAGCTCAAAATATTGTAAAATGTATTGGAGGTTCACTTCTCATGGCTATGAATGAGGAACTAGCCTAAAAAGAATTTAAATTTCATTAGGATTTTCTGACAGGGTACGGTGCCTCATGCCTGTAGTCCCAGCTACTCAGGAGGCTGAGGCAGGAGAGTCACTTGAACCTAAGAGGTGGAAGTTTCAGTGAGTCAAGATTGCACCACTGCACTCCAGCCTGGGCAATATAGCAAGACTCACTCTGGATCCAAAAAATATATAAATAAAAATGATTTTCTTATACTTACGGGCAACACAGAAATTTTTTACCACTTTCTTATTTTGTTTTGTTTCAATAAATTGTGAGAGAATTTGGCCAGAAACTTCTCTGCACATTCATGGAATATTGAACAGAAGAAAAATTCAATTTGGGATGTAGATGAAATATTGAAGAAAAAGAGGAGCTAGAAAAGAAGAAAATAGATCAAGATGAAGCAACTATATAGGGAAAACAAATAAATTATTCAAGTGCTAATACTTTAAAAAGTTGCAATTTAAAATAATGATATGGTTTCCTAGAGGAAATAGAAGACTAAGTTATGGGAAACCAATTTGCTAAATTATAAGACTCCATGAAGAAACCATTATCACTCTTATAAAATATACATTAATTATATGGAATCTGGTAGTTGCTCTAAAACGTGAATAGCACAGGAACTGTCTTCTTTAAAAATTAAGAATCAGATTCAAACTCTACCAATTTTCTTATCTGCTAGCTTAAGAGAAGTCAGGTTGATGTCTAAACATATATCCATATAACATACAATAGAATCTTTATACTCTAAAATTATGACAGATTTGGACATTATCAACCAATATGGGAAAAATGAGATAAATTACAATAGAATATCATTGTATTAAATGGCATTTATGTAAATGTTAATTGCCTTGTAAACTGAATTACCTGATGTCAAAGAGATTCACACTGTCTGCTTTAAGGTGAGAGTTTGTGAAAAGGAGCTTCCGCCTTGGCTAATTAGGATGATAATCTCAGAGGACAGAGTTGTGATGAGTGAGACTTGGGGTTAGAGAGAATCCTAGGGAGATGAGGTATTCAAATTGTTAGAAGAACATTAGGACATAAGGAGGAGAGAAGAAAGACAAAAAGGACAATGGAGAGGGGAAAAAACCCGAAAGAATAGTGGTCAGGGATGCTAAAGAAGAAAACACATAATAGAGAATTAGCCAGAATATAAGACAAGAACAACTTAGCCAGAATATAAGACAAGAACAACTAGAGTCATAGGGGAATATAGAACATTTTATTCCTACATTTTGGAAACACCAATGTGCTTTTGTTTATCTTATGACTGGAGAACAGTTTTGAACAGAGGTCAAAATCAGCGAACCAAACTCTGTACAAAGCTGCAGAGAATGTGCTCTCAACCTAAAAAGAGAAATCTGGAGAAACAATAGAATTATAGAGATAATATCACAAGGTAACCAACCATTATAGAATTATAGAGATAATATCACAAGGTAACCAACTATTCTGAAATTTGAAAAGGGACAAACTCTTCCAAGAATAAAACAGGACCCAAAAACTGTTTCATCTGTGACTAAATCCAAGAGGAAGAGACATTTAAGTCTGCTGTCACTTGTTAGCTTCTACCCAGAAGAGTAATCTGGGTGCTCAGAATAATAATTGCTGTCAAGTCAGGAAGCTGTACTGGAGCAAGCTTATAGTGATGATTGGTAGCTGCAAGAAGGGGTTGTCAGACACGAAGTCCTGCTTGCATATTTTAAGGAAAATGCCTTAAGCAACTGGAAGAGTGGCAACAAGGCCACTTGGATACACAGGCAAAGCCACTGGGTGAGGAGTAAAAAATTCTTTACTCCTAAAAGAGATAACAAATCATTCTGAATATAAAATCCTAGAATACCATGTGGAGATCTCCTAGTGAAATGAAAGAGTCAGGTAACTCCAAAGAAAGACCAGTGGCAAATTGTTGCAGACAAGGAAATGGGGAAGAAATATTGAGAAAACCCCATTACCAAGGTTGAGGCATATTGAGATTTTCTGTGACAAAGGCTGGACTAGAACAGTAACGAAACATCCTTATCCCTAAAGGGGACAAGCATAGCACAGAGTACCCACTAATAGCTGCTTATCATTAAGAGGGAAACAAGAACACACAGAAGCCTGCTTGCAGTGGCATTCAGTGATGGCTAAAAGCTAGGGGTAGATAACTGACAGGTGCTAGCCCACCACTAGAAGAATTTGAAGCCTATGATCTATGTAAGTAATCACAACAAAAGCAAAATTCAAAAGCAGCTCAAAAATCAATATTAACCATCTGATAGAAGAAAAGATGCTCAGATCTTCAAGGGTAAATTCTGCTTTCCTCAGTCTTAAGTGCCATATGCTTTACCCAGCATTCAGTAATTATCCAGTGTTGTAAGACACACCAAAAGCAAGAAATAAAATTTATCATCAAAAGTCAAAACAATCGAAAGATCCAGATGCAGAGATGACCCAGGTATTGAAACTATTAGGTAGGGTATTTAATTATAAAATAATTATGATGAAAATGTAATAGATATAGTAAAGAAGGTAAAATATATAAACTGGTAGCAAACATCAGCAGAGAGAAAAACAGTAAATATCAAATGAAAATGGTAAAAATAAAAAATGACACAAGAGATGAAGAAATCCCTTGGTGGCCTCATCAGTTAACTTGAGATCAGTTAACAGTCAACATGAAAATAGGTAAATAGACGTTACCCAAACTGAAAAAGAGGTAAAAGAGTGAAAAATAATATACAGGGCATTCAAGAAGTTTGAGACAGACAGTCTCAAAGGAACTAACCTAGGTATATTTGAATTCCTAGAATAAAAAGAGAGAACCTGGCAGAAGAAATCGTTGAATATTCAACAACCGAAAATAATGAAATACATCAAAAACATATCCAACAACCTCACCTCAAAATTATTCAAGCTGGAAGATGAAATCTCTATTGAGTCAGAATTTCCTCCAAGTTGAATATAAAATAAAAACATTTTTCAGATAAACAAAACTAAGAAAATTCATTGCCAGCAGATTTGTACTATAAACAATCTTCAGGCAGAAAGAATGTAACAGTCACAAATTTTAATCAATACAATGAGAGTTTCCAGAAATGCTAAGAATGAGGACTATCATAATTATTTCTTATTTTTAATCACCCAAAAAGATAAGTTACTAGATAAAAGCAATGATAGTAACAATGTATTATAGGTTTCAAAACATATAAAGATAAAATTCATTTAAAAATAGCTAAAAGGTAGGGAGGTATTGGAAATATTATGAAAGCTTATGGTATTCATGAAGTAGTATAATATTTTTAAGGTAGACTGTAAAACACTAGGAAAAACACTAAACATTTCAAAATGGATAAAATTAATGAAGATAAAGTACAGTAAAAATGTAAGTGAATCCAAAAGTGGGAAGAAAATTTAACAAAGTAACAATTACTAAATGGGACAAATAGGGCACAAATAGAAAACTTAAATGCAAATCCTTCAATAATTTTAATGTGTCAAAACATATTAAAGGGCAGAGATTGTTAAATTGAATTAAGAAAGCAAGACTCTTTTACAATGTACTTTTACAAGAAACACTTTAGATGGTTTAAAAAGAAACCATAAATATAACTTTTAAACCATATAGATGGTTTTAAAAAGGATAGAAAACATAGGCCAAAAATCCCACTAATACAAAATAATTTTACAAGCTGTATTGATAGCAAATGATGTAGACTTCTGAGCAAAGAAGAGTGCCGGGATAAATAGGGACATTACATAACAATGAAGGGACCAAATCATCAAGACATAATCCAGGTAAATATGGATCAAACCACAGACTGTCAAAATACATACCGCTAAAACTGACAGAACTGAAAAAGAGACAATTTCACACTTGGAGTTGGAAATTTTAATACTTCTCTCTTAGTATTTGACAAAATTAGTAGACGTAACATAATCTTATAAAAAGAAAATACTGGTCTTCCACAAACTCTTTTAGAAAATAGATGACAACAGAACACTTCCAAACTCATCAGAAGTCAGTATTTACCCTGATGTCAAAGACAGACAAAGCCATCACAAAAAAAAAAAAACAACCAATATCCCTCATGAATATAGATAACAAAATTCTAAAGACTACATTAGCAAACTAAATCTAGCAACATCAAAACTATTATACACTGTGATCACATAGAATTAATCCCAAGAGAGCAAGACTGGTTTCACATCCAAAAATACCTTATTTTAATAAAATATAAACCCAAATGATCACTTGAATAGATATAAAGCATTAGACAAAATCTGTCACTCATTAATGATTAAAAACTTTTAACATAGTAGAAATTTACAAAAAACTCCTCATCTTGATAAAAAGAATGTACAGAAAAATCCTACAGATGATATCATACTTAATGGTGAAATGCTGAATGCTTTCCCATTTACATTGGGTGAAATCAAATGAAGATGCCTGCTCTCATTTCTTCTTTTCATCCTCATGCTGGCATCCTAGCCAGTGCAATAATGCAAGCAAAGGATTGGGTAGGAAGAAATAAAACTGTTTTAATTCACAAGTGATAATATTGTCTAAAAAGAAAAACGCAGAATTTATGAAAAGATATTTAACAAGTATTTTCACTGGATTTGAGGACACAGTTCACATACAAAAAATCAGTTATATTTCTATATACTAGCAGTGAATTGGAAACTGAATTTAACAACAGTACCATCTTGAAAGACTACATACTGGATGATTACATTTATATGACATTCTAGAGAAGACAAAACAATAGAGAAATCAATGGTATTCAATGGTATTCAAGAGCTTGCTGGAGGTTGTAGAAGAGGGGCAAGGGAACTTTTGGGAATGGTAGAAATATTATTTATCTTGATTGTGATGATACATGACTATAAAAGTTTATCAAAGATTTGCATGCTACATGCTACAAAACATTAGTGAGCAAAATGAAGAAGACACATCAATGGAGATCTATGACCTATACATTGACAAGAAGACAGAATGTGGCCACAATGCCAATCTATAAATAATTGTACACAGTCCTAGTTTTTGTAGATAGTGATGACAGCAAAAAAAGACTGGGAATAACCAAAACAAATTTTGAAAAGGAACCCAGTTGAAGATTTTATACTACTTGATTTCAACTGACCATAAAGCTAAAGTAATTAAGAAAGCATGGCATTTGCAAAAGAATACACATATAAATTAATTGGATGGACTGGAGAGTCCAGAATTAATCCCAGCCATACATATCACTTAGGTAGCTTAATATGCAAGTGATAGGCTTGTCAATAAATGGTGCTATGCTCTTTGGATAATCATATGCAGGAACACTGACCTCAACACATATCTCACACCATGTGCCAAAAAATAACCCCAAATAAATCTAAATCTAAATATAAAACCTAATGGTATAATACTTTTATAATCAAAGTGAGAAAATCTTTGTTACATAGAGTTAGGGAAAGATGAAGACCCTAAGAGGATAAACCACAAAAATATGACAAATTGGACTTTATCATAATCTAAAACATCCATTCTTTGAATTAATATGCCACAGACATGGAGAAAACAAAATACATATCTGTTAAAGGATTTGTCTCAAGAATATATAGAGAACTCTGGAAACTCAATAATGAGTACACAACACAATAAAAAATGTGCTTACTATTTGAATATAGCCAAGTAGTCTACCAAAGAAGAAATACAGATGGTAAATATGCATATGAGCTCAACACCAGTAGACATTAATAAAATGCATATTAAAGTCACAAAGAGCTCCTTACTAATCTAATAGCATAGCTAGAAAAATACAAAACAAAGCCTGACATACCAAATGCTGGTGATGATGTGAAGCAACTACAACTCTCAGGCATTACCGATAAAAATTCAATATGGTACTGTCACCTTGGGAAACAGTTTGGGAGATTCTTATATTTAAACATATACTTAAGATACAGCAATCCTACTCCTAGTATTTATCTAGAGAAGGGAAGATCTATGTCCACCAAAAATCCTACCTATGAATTACATAGAAGCTTTATTCATAATCACAATCTAAAATTTATCCATTGCTGAAGTGATAATTTATGATGTGTCCATACAATGGAATACTACTCAGTAATAAAAATGAATCAACTGTTGATACACGCAATATTATGCATGAATTTTAAAACCATTATGCTGAGCGAAACAAGTCAAATTCTATCTACTGTATAATTCAATTTATGTGACATTCTTGGGAAAGCAAAACAATAGAGGAGGAAATCAGTCGTATTCAAGGGCTTATTGGAGGTGATAGGAGGGAGACAAGGGAAATGTAGGGATGATAGAAATATTCTTTTCTCTTGATTGTGGTAATACATGACTATAAAAGTTTATCAATTTTATAAAACTACTCAAAATGGGTGAATTTTACTATATGTAAACTATACAGCAATAAACAGAAGTGAGTCTATGGATGAGCCCATTTTTTCAAGCACAAAGAAAGATTATATTAAAGAAATAAAAGCTTGGCCTTGGCTTTTGGGAAAAGTAAGAGAGACTCACAAGAGAAAGGTTATGGCCAGAGATGGACCTAAACTAGGAAGAAGTATTTGGCTCTTTGTCTCAGCAAAGCTAGTGGACATAATGCAAATTTGAGCCGTAACTTACTTCAAGGGCTTACCATTGCGGAAAGCATTCAGAGAACAATTCAGTATTTGACAGATCTTCAGTGAAGGGAAGGAGTAAGAGGTTGCGGGCAAAGACCTTGATGTGTATCTTTGGAAGAAAAGTCTCCCTCATTTGTCCTCCAGCCTATCTAAGTCTATTGAACAGAAAGAGTCTTCTCTTCATTCACTTCCAAGACACAGGGCATGCTAGTTTCCTAGGGCTGCTATAACAAAGTGCCACAAGTGTATGGTTTAAACAACAAAGTTATTGTCTCACAGTTCTGAAGGCTAAAAATCGAAAATCAAGGTGTTGGCAGGCCATATTCCCTCTTAAAACTATAGAGGAATCCTTCCTTGCCTCTTCCCAGCTTCTGCTGTTTTGCGGGAAATCTTTGGTGTTCCTGGCTTGCAGCTGCATGACTGCAAAGCGATCTGCCTGTCATTTCATGGTTCTCCCTGTCTGCCTGTGTTTTCACGTGGCTTCTTTATAAAGATAGCAGTCATATTGGCTTTATAAAGATACCAGTTGTATTGGCTTAGGGGCCCACTGTACTTCCAGTATAACCTCAACTTAATTCATTGTATTTGTAGCAAGCCTTTTTCCACATGTCATTCTGAGGTATTGGCAGCAGGAGTGGGGAGGGTTGGGACCTCTCTCTTTCCGTCTCCCTCCGTATATATTCGATGTGTTTAATAGCTCTGTGGGTAGATTAAGCACTGAGATCTTCTATTCTGCTATCTTGCTGACATTCCTCTTTAAAATTAATAAATTCTAAGGATAAACTGAAAAAATTGACAAACTTCCAGGCAAAAAAATGTTATTTACAAAGAAAAACCACAAGGCATCAGATTTCTTGTTAGTACTTGATGGTTTACCACTTTGTATTTCCTGAGTGCTGTGTGGCCATGCCTACCTCCCACTGCAACATACTTAAATCTATAAAATTAATTTTCTGGAAATGAGATTGTGTCACTTTGTAGTCTGGTACCTATAACTTTACTATATTTATTATAGGTTTTTAATAATTAGGATTTAAGCAAATATTTATTCCCAACTCCAAACAGAATATGTTAGCATGAAATCAAGCATTGAAGGAATGTATCAGCACATACTCCATCTGAGAGAAATACTTAGAAAGCAACATATGTCAGAAATAGACACGTAGTGTTAAGCAAAGAGCACTGCAATGCCTATGAAGTCAAATCAATATGTACTTAGTAAGCTATCTAGAAATGTGTGACCTAAGTACCAAAGGATACTTAAGGATTCCTTAAGTATAAGAAACCCACTATCAAGTAAATATTGTTAATACAGCTTAGCATTTGGTAGAGAGGGTAGGTGTGGTTGGAAAAAGGAGACCAAGTAAAACAATCCCAAGTGTCTCATGTTTCAAGGAGGAGGAGAATGGATATAAAAATATTTGAAAAGTTTCAGTCTATTAGCAGGAAAATATTGACTGTGGATAGCTTGGATATCTTGATTTCGTGTAATCATAAAGCAATGTGTTTTTAATAATGGATATTGAGATTAGGAACACAATAATTAATTAAAACATTTATTGGAGATATAAAATTAATAAATAGAAAAGGAAATGAGTAGCAATTTGATCAAGCCAGAAAAAATAAACACAAGATAAACCAACACAAAATGAATAACAACCATTAATAAATCATTCATCAGTAAAGTATCTAGTCATTGAGAGGCCTGGTAAATAGGACTAATTCTCCTGGCAATAACAACTAAGGAGAGTCAAGCCAGAAAAAATAAGGAAAAGATAAGCCATAAACCAACATAAAATGAGTAGCAACCATTAATAAATAACAATTCATCAGTACGGTGTCTAGTCATTGACAGTCCTAGTAAATAGGACTAATTCCCCTGGTAATAACCATTAAGGAGGCTTGACAAAAGCACCTTTTAAAAAGTTCAGAGACCTTACAAGAGACTCACAAATTATCAGGATGAGAACAGAAAAAGGACTATTGCTCAGAGGTGAGCCAAAATTGTTTTTGCCTCAGGGGCACACACTCAAATATAAATCCTGGCTAAGGACCAGAGGTATACAATGCATGTGTCTCGGTCCTGAGCCTCTACTTCCCATGTACCCCGAACAGTGATACTTTTGCCCTGAGACCATTTTCTAACTTTTTGGAAGTCACTGAGAGTCTTAATTGCTCTATGGGGCAGAAAGAATGAGGTGTGTAGTTTGGTGCCTACCAAAGACAAAGACACCAGTATAACAGTGCTGCTCTGAACTGGTACCCTGGAGAACTATATTCTGAAATGATGGTACAGTCTATGCTCTGGCTAGTATTCTAGTTAAACCATAAAACCCTCAGCCCTTGGTTCTCAGCCTGCTACTGCCCTCATATGTCTTATAACAAAGGGCAACATTCTCCCTTGAAGAAGCTAACACCATTCGCAGATTTGAAATTATTTCTAAAAATATTTTTCTAACAACATACCCAGAAAACATTACAAATTATACATGATGATTAAACAAAATTAGCCAGAAACTACAGAAGGAGATGCAAAGGCACTCCAGATCATGGAATTTTCAGACACAAGCTAACAATAACGATCTCTATTTCAAAGATAATAATCAAACTTGAAAAAAGTTAGCAAAGGAACTGAAAATTATGACAAATAACATTAAAGCATCAAAAAAGAAATTGTAGAAATAACTGAAATTAAGAACAAATGATTGAGTATTTAACAAGAGATGTGACAAGATGCAGATAAATTTGTGAACCAAAAGGTAAAAAGAAACTACCCAAAATTAAATATTAGAAAAAAAGATAAAAAGGCCGGGTGCAGTGGCTCACGCTTGTAATCCCAGCACTTTGGGAGGCCGAGGCGGGCAGATCACGAGGTCAGGAGATCGAGACCATCCTGGCTAACAAGGTAAAACCCCGTCTCTACTAAAAATACAAAAAATTAGCCGGGTGCGGTGGCGGGCGCCTATAGTCCCAGCTACTCGGGAGGCTGAGGCAGGAGAATGGCGTGAACCCGGGAGGCGGAGCTTGCAGTGAGCCAAGATCGCCACTGCACTCCAGCCTGGGTGACAGAGAGAGACTCTGTCTCAAAAAAAAAAAAAAAAAAAAAAGATAAAAAATACAGGAGGGAAATTGACATTCCTGTTACAGTTAGAAGATCTAAAAGGCATTGAAATGGAGTCCCAGAGGATGAGAGAGAATGCAGAAGCAATATTTGAAGAGAAAATGGCTAGGGATTTCTAATAACTAATTAATTCATCAATTCACAGATTCAAGGAGGATATATTTAAATATATGATGTGTTTGTATGTGTTTTAAAAATACACAAAGACATAATATAATGAACCGGATAAAACCCAAGACAATTAGGAGTCTTAAAAGTAGTGGAACAAAAGCTAAGTTTCCGTAAAAAAAAAAATCACAAACAGCTGACTTATCTCTACTACCATTTGAAGCTAGAAGACAATTAAGAGATATCCTTAAGCTGATAGAAAGTAACTGATAAGCTAGACTTCTCTACCCCACAAGAGTACTCGTAAATAATGAAGGAAAAATATAGATATTTTTGGATAGAAAAAACAAAATCTAGAGCATGGATCAGCAGCAGACCCAAACTGAAAGAAATTATCAGGCAGAAGAAAAATGATCACAAATGAAATCTTTGTTATAATAGATGACTTCCAAAAAATTTTACTTGTATGGGTATAAATTTAAATCTTAATACAGTTAAAGATAAACATGATAAATTATGACCAGAAAATTTTCACTGGATAAAGTAAAATTTAAAAAACACACATTTAAACACTGTTTTTGAATATCCCATTTGATTTAGGAATTTTTTAAATAAAAATCTGACAGTTACAACTGATACGAACTATTGACAATGAAAATATTTGGGGGAAGAGGTGAGTCTCTATTGATAACAACCATCTTTGCTCCTGTTCTGAACTACTTTGGGGGAGAAGAAGGAAGTTTAAGAGATGCTTTTCCAAAATAGCTCCCACTAGCCAACTTTCCATGAAACTTACCTTCAGCTAAATATACTTATTTGATTCTGAGTTTGAATACAGTATGTTCAGGATATTATGAATGAGGGAACCTTCAGAACATCTGTTTTACCAATATCATTTCAAAGGGACTAAAAACTGGATATCTTTCAAAAATCACACAATGCAACATACCTTTCCAACATTCTATATTAGAATATCTGAAGATGGGGTCCATAAATCAATGTTTTTAAAAATCTTCAAGTATTTCTTATCAATCCAGCACTAGATTGTGAACAAGTATTTGGGAACCATAGTTCCAGATGCATTTCTAACAATTTACAATTCTGAAGCTCTTACTAGTTTAGAATGGTTCCACTGATTTTCATCCAATTTAACAAACATGTATTAAGCATATTTTACATGCCAAGATTAGTGCTTGTTAGGGGCTTAAAAGAAGAAGCAAACAAGATTATTGCCCGAAGGAGCTCTCAGCTTAATTGAAAGAAAGATTAATAGGTTAATTACATACCTATAAAGGTTATGATGAGTGAAAGCACGGAATAGGAGAAAGTAGGGGAAGAGATGGAGTCAAGAATATATGGAGGAGATAGCACCTGATAAATCTTGAAGGGTGAATGTGTGATTAGTTGAATGACAAGGAGAGATCAGGGAGAACTGTAAAAGATGAAATTTGAAGACACTGAGAAAAATATTAAAAACATGCTATTTTTTAAAAAATTATACTACTTTACAGACCTGTAAATTTAGGAGTGAGCCAACTTACTCCAATAAAGATCCTGAGATATTCCATCTTGAATCAAGCAATTAACCCATACCAAGGATTCATGAAACTCTGTGCATTTGGCTATACATGGTGAATTTAAACTTTGGAGCCTTTTCAACTGTAATCTTTTGTTTAACTACTCTCTTCCCATCTATCTTGAAACCATTCTTTCTTGATTATAGCCAATATGAAGACCCAGAGACATTTTTAAGCCCAATAGGTAACAAAAGGATACAAATAATGATGATGATAATGATGCTAAAAACGACTTCACACATGAACATTGCCAACTTCTGCCACTCTGACTAGAGCCTGGATTGAAGACCCAGACGGATGGGAGGAACTTGAAAAGGTATTGGAATGGGACCCAACAGAGTCTAAATCTGACAAGTCACAAACAAACACTGAAGGAAGTCAAAAACAGGACATTAACAATTTTCAGTCTACAGGCTAAATGATTTATGTGTTTATTAAGTTCTCTCTTACAGTGGTTAGAATAAAGCTATGACACCGGAGACTTGCATTTTCAGTGCTACAGAGGAGGTCGTTGCTGTTGCTATGGTTTCCATGATGTGGATGCTATAAACCCATGAAGCTGCACCAGTATACGATTATGCAACTCTGCTGCAGCATGTCAAAATTACTTTTTGCTGTGTTTTACTTTGAGCACTAAAAAACTGTAAACCGACAATCAGAAATCACAGGAATTATAAAATAACTTCCACTATTCTTATATTCATATTATAATTTTTTAACCTACATTAGGAGAGAGCTACAGAACTTAATATTCCACTAAGGTAGGTGTTTTCACATGTTCTGCATCTTCCTTGATTCAATTTCAATCTTTGGCCCACTTCAGGGTGCACAAGTTTTAATAGCAAGGAAAATGTTAGCAATATTTCATGTTCTGTTGGAATCTGACCAAATATGATTCTTCATTGTAACACTGACAGATTTGAGTATATTATGTTCTTCCTAATAGAAATAATGGTATAATAAATGGGAACTTTATATCAGTATTAGGTTTACCAATAATTCATTAGAGTTTAATATTATGATAAGTAATTAAGAGCAACAGTGCTAGTTTCCATTATTTTTCTGAATGCTTAAATAAGTATAACATTTGTGTTGTCTGTTACTGCCTCATTTCATTTGCCATAAAAGTGACCCTTGGAGGATAAAACAGATCCACATAACAAAAGCTCAGAATTTCTGGTAGTATTAATCACTGCTTAGTATTGTGACTCTTATTCGTAGTAAATAGCCCAGCTGTTTAGCCAAATGTTTTTAACCTAGACCAAATAATTTTTAAATACATGTTATGGTTTCTTTTTAGAGTCTCTATTGTATTCATAGTTATGCTATTTCTAGCATCAGTATTATTTCTTTGCAACTGACCAATAACATTAATCCTTCAATGACCTTCGTGTACTTGAATTCAATGAACATTCTTTAAAAAACTGCTGTGAAACTCATATGTTGGGTTCTCTGGAGCAAACACACTCGTGTCAATATACTATACCCTCAAAAGAGTTTATGCCCTAGTTAGGAAAAAAATATGCTTAACGCTTCAATACAAAGTAGAATATTATCCAATGTTTAAAACATTATGTGTTGTAATATATTATCCAGTCTTGTGCATTGTAAACTTGGTTAGAGTAATGCTGTGTTTAGAAAGTACCTGGAGTACTGAGAAGAAAAGGCAATGATTTGGGAACTCATGGGTTAGTGATACCAGCCCTATGAACTCTTCATTGACCCATAAACCTCCAAATTATGCCAGAGAATAAAGGTCTTTCAGTCAATCCTAAGCTCATATTATTATTTTTTATTTTGGATAAAATGTGTGCTACAGTGCTTGAGTTTTCTATCTGTTGGTCATCTGTCTTCTGAAGCCAGTATGACTCACCTCTGACCCTAAAGCCTTAGCAGAGCCATAGGTCACTTTATAATGTGCTCTCAGATGGTTGGCCTCTTTCTGGCCTTGTGGCTTTCATTCTGCATGTACTTCTGATTGTACTATGCAGCATATAGAGGTATATTTCTCTACAGGTGAGAGTAACTAAGCTGCAATAAGGCATACAATCCAACCTCCTAATGATCTCTTTTCTATTAAAAACATGTTGTTAAATGTAATACTTGTGAAAATAGAAATATGAATTATCATTCCTTGGTACAATTTTAGAATATTTGATGAATCAATAAACAAGAAAACTCCACTTAGAAAGACCTGAAACCTCAATCCTATGTACATTCTTAAGATGGCATTACACATAGAAATGATCTAAAATGCCTTAAGTATTATTTCTTTCAGATTTTTCTGCACACATGATCTATTCCATCATCAATAAATAAGAGAAAGTTCTATGATGCCTAACGTCAGGTCTAAGACCCTACAAAGTCTCTGGTTTTGTCATCCAAGAAGTGCTGTGTCAGTAGAAATCTCCAATTTTGGCCGAATTGTTCTTCATGCATAACTGACTTTTATGGAAATTACAGAAAGTTTAGTAAGTGTGGATCAGAGTGCACAGCATGAGCTGGTATGGCCTCATTGTGCCAGCAGGACATGATGGGAAACCTGAATAATTTGGATTGTCAGAATTCCTGGAGTATCTACTTTCTGGGTTCCTTTGGCAGCTAGAGGGAAGAATAAGAGCCAGAGTTGGGACAGTTTTTTAATGGATTCATATTTATGCCATTACATAATGATAAATTTGTTATTTATTGCTTAACAAGAGCAATAATTAGGAAAACCTAGAATCTCTATGAGCCTCATCAGAAGATATATTAAATAATGCATTGGGATAACCTTTCTGTACTCATAGGAGGCTTCAACCCTCCTACATATGTATTTAAAATAAACTGAAGTCATTAGTTCCATAAGCATCTATCTAAAAATGCTGTAGACCCCATCATGTGTCCTCAGCATGGCACTAGTGATTCCTGTGTTTCCTGCTATCAAGGTGCCTACTGTCTCATTGGGTAGTTAGTACTGGATTTGAATTTTTGTAGCATCTGTGATGAATGTTTATACCAAACAGAAGGAAGTCAATGAGTTAAAGGTAAAAGAAAAGACTCAGTGATGAAGATGCCATCCTAAGTTATGCAGACCCCCAAAATGTACTGAACCTACACAGAAGACCCAGAACTTAGAAACCTTTTTTTTCAAAAATAGACATCCAAAAATTGGAATAATGGCAATTAACATTATTTAAGAGTCAGTATTGTAAATCAATTAACACTGAATTCAAAAGCCATCTGCTGAGATGGAAATTCCATTGCTGCAAGCTACTGGACCTCTCTGTGCCTGAGATTCTTCACTCTGCATGTGAAAATTAACTGAATTATAATATGTAAACTGCACAGTACAGTTTCTGGCCCAGATAACTGTTATTATTGTTAATTGAACACTTACTTTGTGTCCATCATGATTTTAAGCAATTTACATGTTTTCTTTCAGTCAACAGTTGCAAAGACCCTATGAGGTTTACATGAGAAGCCAGAATATAGAAATAAAGCAGCTTTCCAAAAAGCTTAATTTAACTTTATTAAGTAACAATTTGGACTAAGGCAGTTTGACTGTGGAGTCGATGCTTTTAACCAGTGTACCATGCTGCCCAAGCTCTCTGACCTACATCACTTCTCCTTATTGGGTACCACTCTTTCCTAAGGAAAATGTAGCTGCAAAATGTAAAACAATTAGTTTTTACAGATGCAATTGTCATTGGTGGTGTGCTTATCAAAATTTCAGTTTCATGTGAAGACACAATTTAAAACAGTTAACAAAATCAAGAGAACATATATGCAGTACTGGAAGTATATCCTTGATAATTGCATCTAAACACAGGTAAAATTAGGGTTTTTTTCAGATATGGAACATTCTCAACCAGTCCCCCTCATCCCATTATATGTCTCCTTCCCCCACAAACACACAAGTTTACTTTCTCACATTCCAACAATAGAATGGAATGTTTAAAATGTATTTTGTATAAAAGTTAGGGATGGCCTAGAATTCAACCAATAAATGCTCATACAACATTAGATTTGTGCCACTTCATAGTTGATCCCCTATTCCAAGTCATAAAAATAACTTCAGATATGAACTTCAAAATGTATGCTATTAGTAAGAAACTGCTGTAATTATAGAGTATCTTAGAGGACAACTTGATGGGGATCCTTTATACTGTCCGAAGAGTATTTCTTCAAAATAAATTTTATGTAATCACTTGAATAGCCTTTTAGTTATATCCAAGAATACAAAGACAACCAAGTGTTTTAAACTATAATGTTCCAAAGAATAGACAGTCATTCTATTTTACCTGCTATAATATTCCTCCTTTTTAAAATAAATAGATAACTGAGATTACTAAGCACTCAGACTTCAAATTTAGTTATGGTAAGAAGTCTGGAGTATTAGATAAATTTGACTCAATGTAAATCAGATGAATAGAACCTTTGAATCAGTTTGTGGACAGGATAGTATTATCAATCTATGTAATTTCAATTATTTTGGAATTGCAGAAGATATTTTTTACTTTTAGCTAATCTTTCCTATTAGATCATATTGGGCCAAAGACACTGAATCTAGCTGATGTGGAGTTAAAGATATAAACCTGACAAAAGCTAGCCAGTTGAGTCACACTGTGCTTATGGAAAATCAAGGAACTCATCAACCTTTCCTTTTACTGACTCATGCTCTAGTTTCTCATTTCATGATGATAACCCAAAGCCAAAGAGAGTAGTTAATTATGTTACTGACATTAAAAATTGAATCAAAGGAGACTTTGAGAAAGTTAATTGTGACACTCCTGTACCAGAAGAATAAACCAGTACTCATGCTTAATTAAAATACAACATATGCATGTTACTGCAAACCTAAATTAAAAGCTTTTCATAAAACTAAATTTAAGCCATTATTTGTTACTCCAAGGCATACCTTTGCAATCAGTTTATAAGATATCCTGTAGTTCTCACCATCATTCTAATAGCAGGAACTGAGACAGACATGTGTCTGTGGTTTCTCATTTATTTTTGCTTAAGCAACAGAAACTTAAGAAATTTAAAACCTTTTAATGATATAATTACAATATAAATTAAAATAATAGCTAACATTTTTAGAGCTTACTCCATGCCAGAGATTGTTCTAAGAACCTCCAGTCTTTGAGATACAGGCCATTATTATTCCCATTTCCCAGAGGAAAATCTAAGAGATAAGTAACTTGCCGAAGAGCATACAATTAGTACACTGCAATCTGCCTCCTGAAATAGTGTCTTATCCACTACGATAAACTCATAGGACTACTGTCTTTTTTATACTTTACCTTGAGTCCAAACATCGAAGTGGCTAAACTCAGCTTCCAAGGGGAATACCCATCCAAGTTTATGGCCTCCTCAATTCCACTGGTCTTCATCTCAACCATCTACCATTTCAGCTGTGTTCCCTTTTGGGTACACCCTAGGCCTACTGTCCCCTAAAACTCCTCTACATCTAAAAATCCTAAAACATTTCTGAATCACAATCTCTCGATTTTCTCACTCTGTTATTTATACTATACAAGTTCTTTAGCCAGTCCTGAATTTTTGGTATGTTCCTATTTATTTGCTTTTCAGTCACTGAATTTTCTTTCCTTGTTCATCCTATTCCTTGTGATCAATAACCTCTAATAATATTTTACTCTTTTTCTTTCCCTTTGTTATCCCAATAAAACTTTACCTGTGGAGTAATTCAGAATTTTCTTGAATACCAAACTGATTATGCCACATGCAAGCTTAAAAGTGATTAATAGTTCCACATTTCCTTCTGGAAAAAATACAGACTTGTTAACATGGCACCTAATACCAGATCCAGCTGACTATTAACTTATTAAATAAATGAATGAAACTTCAATAGAATGTTTTCGCTTTCTTGCATGCCTTGATACGTTCACTTGTGTATTTCTATAGCAGTCCTTACTTATGCTCCTAATAGTACTTTTATAATTGTCAATTTACTTGTTTGGCTTCCATACTTGGGTTTTAAATTCCTTAAAATCAAGGACAGCATCACTGATTATTTTATTTCCAGCATATAGTTTGATTCCTTGTACCCAGTATGTTCTAAAGTATTGAGTATATGAATGAATAGACGTTGATCCTGCTAGGGATCAGAAAGTAAATTTAGGGTGTTGTGTAGGGGGTTCATTTTTTGAGTATTGATCGCAATTGATTTTTGTCTAATTAGGTAGAGACTCATATTCATCAGAATTGCAAGGGACATCAATTCTTAAGAGAAAGGGTGCCAAGTCAAGGAAATACACTTTCCAGGGGGTTAAAAATGGCTTAGAGCCATGTGTAAGGACTTTTGTGTGCAAGTAACATGATGTAGAGAATGTATAAATGAATGGAGAACAGCGTGATTGTCGGCTGCTGCGTATGGCTGGACGGATGGTACGTGGCACAATTCTACAGACGGTTTTCCAAATAGATAATGATGTGCACAGATCTACCTGAATGTATGTAGTTTTGCAACCCTAATTGTAAAAAACTTCAGTGGAGAAAATAAAATATTCTTAGTTGAAACCATGGATGAGAAATCTTGGAGAAAGATAGAATATTTGTAGGAAGTCTTCTTACGTGATGTATTGTGTAAAACTCCTGTGACACTCTTCAGGATATGGTAAAATTTTATGATATTCTTCACAGCTTTCAGATTCAGACATATTTCTTTAAATGGGACATGCTGACCCACAAGAGCTCTGGAGTTTATGTGAGTTACAATTGTCTGGACAATTTGATAATAAGCATTTGAATAATTATTACAAAGGTAGTTTGAGACATCAGATTTTTTTCTTAAAACACAAATATCACCTCAATAGAAAAGCTCTACCTAAAATACTTTGATATCCACTTACCCGTTCAATAAACATGTATTGAGTGACCAATACATGGGAGGCAGTATATTGAATACTTTGAGGCATCGGATGGTAGATTAGAGATAGTTGTTATATTGCTAAACAAGTTTAATAATCTAGTGGGGGAGATGGAACATGTTTATAAGCAACTATTATCATTTCAATCAGGATAGGTGCCATAAGGGATAAATAAACCAAGAAGTATGGGGAAATCAGCAGATGGAGAAAAGAAGTTCCAGACATATTGAGGAGGTTTTATGGAGATAATATCTGAGCTTTATTTTAACGAATGGTGGAATTAGGCCAGGCAGAAATAGGAAAGAAATGCCATCCAGGGCACCTGACTCATAGAATCAAACAACTTTTCACTGCAGGGAACAGAAAATGGCCCACACTGAGATCTCAGTAACTGCTTTTATCATCAAAGATCAACTATTCCCTCATCAACCCCAAATGAACTGATTTCAGTGTTGACTTGAATGATTTCAGTTGATGAATGATTCAACATATACGACACAAATATTTACAGAGTTATTGGAAATCTAGAACTTATTTTATCAGAGGAATGTTTAAGATACTGATTATTCAAGGTTGGGGAACTGAAAGCAGAAACGAGTTTGCCCTGGATTAGTAATATAAAAATAAATAAAAGCTGCTTTAAAGAAAAAGAAAGCTGAGGGAGAAAATGGATCGGAGTGTGTTTTATCTATTGTATCTTTAAATATATAACTAGAAGAAGAATAAATCATAGAATACCTCTAGGCAAGAAAAATAAAATGAAAATTTGCTGGTATAAAATAATTCCTCTGGCTGACAATTTCAAAGGGAAAATACACCCTTCAGCCATTGAAATCCAGCTTATCTTGGTAAGTAGAGAAAAGCATAAAGCAGCTCGTATCGTAAAATTTGTAACAGTGCTAGAAAGAGATTTTCACCTCAATAGAAAGGTAAATAGACGTACACACACACTTAAGAAAAAAGAAGAGAGAGATCCCATAGCCAGTAAACAGATTGAGTATAATGACAAGGAGTGAGCACTATTTCCCGTGATGTATACGAAAATATAAGTGAGATCATCAACAAACTGAAAAATATAGTGTGGTTTACACAGAGTGCGTGCATTTTGTTGGCTGATATTATTGAATTGTTCTTCATGAGAGAATTGTGTGTTTATATAGCATACATACCATTTGAAATATGTATCCATCTGTTTCAGCTGCATCAAAGTATTATATCTTTCCCAGGATGGTGACCAACTAGCAAAACATATTGACCTAACCACCTTATTCATTCTAGGCTACCCCTGTGCCGACTGCAGAGTAGTGAGGAAGGAATAGCTAGGATCCCATGATCAACCTAAGACGTCTTCAAAGCATACTAACCTTTATTTTAACTTTAAAAATCAAAGTTTATATGTATATATAGTCATAAGATGCAGTAATTCTCCCTTAATTCAAGGTTTTGTTTTCTTTGATTTTAGTTACCTTTGGTCAACCACAGTCTGAAAATACTAGACAAGAAATCACAGAAATAAGCAATTCATAAGTTCTAAATTGCATGCCATTTTTAGTAGCATGATGAAATCTTGTGCCATCCCTCTCTGTCCCACCTGGGACATGATTCATCCCTTTGCCTAGCATATCCACACCGTAGATGCTACTCGCCTATTAGTCACTAAGGAGCCTGGTTGTTAGATCAATTGCTACAGTGCAATGCTTGTACAAAAGTAACCCTTATTTTACCTAACGATGGCCTCAAACTGTAAGAGTAGTGATGCTTGCAATTGGGATACGCTAAAGAGAAGCTATAAAGTGCTTTAAGTGAAAAGGTAAACGTTCTCAATTTAATAAAGAAAAAATCACATGCTGAGGTTGTTAAGGTCTACAGTAAGAACGAATTTTCTATCTCTGAAATTAGAGAAGGAGAAATACATTCAGGAGGAATTAGGAGGAGAAATGATGGCTACTTTTGCCATCACACCTCAAACTACAAAAGTTATGGCCACAGCGTGAGATGAGTGCTTAGTTAAGATAGAAAAGGCATTAAATTTGAAGGTAGAAGGCAAACAGAAATGTGTTCAATTGACAGCACTTGGGTTTGGTACTATTTATAGTTTCAGGTACCTGCTGAGGGTCTTGAAACATATTTCCTGTGGATAAAGGGAGACTACTCTGAGTCTAAGCAGTTGAAAAAAAGGTCTTTTGTATTCTTTGTAAACAAGTCACTTTCCAGTCTTTGCCTGAGAAAATCACAGTGCTTGTAAAAAGATGATGTGCAACCTTACAGAGAAAAGAAGGTCGATGGAGAGATCTAGAGCCATTCTGAGTTGAGCTTGCTTTCAAGTACCCCACTTTTTGAAATCAGCTTTATTGAAGTATGATTTACAAAAATAAGTGTACTCCTTTCAAGTGTAAAAGTCAAGTGCCCCATGTAATGTGAAGAGTTCTGAGCAATTACTTTTAACCACTGTCTTAGTCCATTTGGGCTGCTAGAGCAAAACACTATTGACTAGGTAGGTGACTTATAAACAACAGAAATTTATTTCCCACAGTTCTGTCAGCTGGGGAGTCCAAGATCAGGGTGCCAGCATGGTCAGTTTCTGGTGAGAATCCACTTTCTGCTTCATAGATGACTGTCTCTTCACTTTAGTCTCTCATGGCAGAGTAGGGCAAGAGAACTCCCTGGAGCCTCTTTTATATGGGCACTAATCCCATTCATTAGAGTGGAGCCCTCATAACCTAACCACTTCCCACATGTTCCACCTCCATATACCATCACATTGGGAATTAGGTTTCAATGCATAAATTTTGGAGGAATACAAATATTCAGTCTGTAGCAACCACTGTTCATCTATGGTTGGTGCCTTTAGGTTTGTATCAGCAGAAAGGGCATGGAAGGGAACTGGAAGGTACTAAACACCTAATTCTTACCTTATGGCTTCATATCTATTTTATTTTCCTAAGAAAAATCTTGTGAAAGCAGCATTATTATTTCCATTTTGAACATTAAAACAAATAGAGTGCAAGAATGCATGAATAATTTGTCCAAGTTTACCCAGATAGCACAGTGCTACAGGGCATGACTTGAATCCAGATCTGTCTAGCTTTAAAATCATTGCTTTTATTTATGGCCTATTACTCTCTGTTGACACCAAGGCTACCACATCCACCCATAAGCATTCTCCTCAGTTCTCAAAGAGGCTAAATTCTCAAAGGGCCTAAGCAGGGAGTGAGAATGAGACAGCAGGAATTCCTTGATGAAGAGACTTAGGAAGAGGCAATACAGTAGATGACCACCATCAGAGTACCAAATGGACAAGCTGAATCTATTCCCCATGACCAGTCATCCTATGTCAGAGGAAGATGAGTTACAGAAATGGGCCAAAGAAAAATATTTAAATAACATAAAACTCAGACATTTAAATATAGAGATTTGAATGTATCCATATTTAATGTGACTCAGACTTAAGAAGCAAATGTCTGCAAGGGAATTCAGATTTCTCTCTTCCTAGCTATATTTTGTATTAACTAGTATATTTTAGTACCTTTCAATCAATTTTATGTTACAGTGTTATAGGCTGAATTAATAACATAGTCACACAGGTAGATATTTAATTACTAATAGAAGTCTAAGAATTTGGATGAAGACACCTTGATTTTATGCTACAATTTTCTAAAACATAAAATACAGTGAATTATCATTCATCTAAAATTACACAAAAAGCTGAAGCCCTGAGATGTGCTCAGTTTCCATGTTTTCTTTCCATTTTAAATTGAATATAAACCTCAATTTTAGGTTTTCAATGAAGACAAGTGTAACACAATTTTCAGTATCTTACTGTTAGGGCATCAAACATTTCAGCCACTCCCTAGGCCCAGATAACTATGTATATTTCCAAACCAATACTCCTCAAGTTTGCCTGTCTTCACCTATCTGATGTAATACAGATCCTCAAAAATCAGTTCGTTTCAACATACTTCTGTAATTATATAATGTCTTTCCAACTAGACTATAGCTCCATAAGTTCAGAAACCACATCCATTTTACAGAAATAATTTACTGGACAAGCAAGCTATATTGTAAGAATATCTTGAGTAACAAATTTGCACCTGAGTTTTACATGACTGTGAAACAACTTTCAAACCAGACAATCTTAGCACTTCAAGATTGCCCAAGGACTAAGAAACTAAATAGAATTTCTGAAAGGTTGTAAACTGTGGCAGGAATGAAGGAACTAGAGGAATTGATAGGAGTGGATTCCTTGTCCTTCTCAGAGGTGACCAGTCCCTCATCAGTGTTACAGGTGTACTTACTGGAGACCAGCCAGAGCACAGTGCTTTTTATCACCAACTGGGTAATTGCATCAGTGAGACCTTGGGTACAGTTACAGCAAAGAAGTCTGAAAAAAGAAGCTAGACCTCTACTAAGAATGAACTGCCTAGGGTAAGGTCCCTTTTGTCCTTTGGACACAAAGTAACTTAATTTTGTTGAATCTACAACAAAACAACCCAGCTGGGATTTGATTCAGATGTTCTTTCCATTTTAAATTGAATGTAAACTTCAATTTTAGGTTTTCAATGAAGACAAGCATAACACAATTTTGAGTATCTTACTGTTGGGGCATCAAACATTTCAGCCACTCCCTAGGCCCAATTTATTTTCAACTGGGATTTGATTCATCAAAATCCCAGCTGGGTTGTTTGATTTGCTTTGTTTGCAAAAATAGAGAAACTGATAATAAAATGTATAAGAAATGCAAGTGATCCAGTATACTCAAAACAATTTTGAAAAAAGAAAAAAGAACAGAACCCAGTTGCAGATTAAAACTTGCAAATTTCACGGTTACTACCAAGTTATAGTAATCAAGATAGTGTGCTACTGGCATAAAGACAGATATGTAGATCAATGGAATAGAATTGAGAGTTGAGAAATAAACCCACACATTTATGAACAGTTGATTTTTGACAAGGTTGTCAAAACAGTTCAATGGAAAAAGGATAATCTCTTCAACAAATATGATGGAACAACTGGATATGCACATACAAAAGAATGGATTTGGACCCCACCTCAATCATACAAAAAATTAACTACAAATAGATAACAAATTGAACTTTAAGAACAAATAACTAAAACTCCTAAAAATTAAACAGGAGCAAATCATTGTGACCCTGGGTTAGGCAATGGTTTATTAGATATGACTCAAAAAGCAAAAGTGACAAGAGAAAAATCGATGAATTGAACTTCATTAAAATTAAAACTTTTATCTAGCAACCATTAAGAAAGAAAAAAAAACCCCACAGAATGGGAGAAAATATAAGTGACATATTTGACAAGGGACTTTTATCTAGAATATCTAAAAAACCTGTACAACTCAGCAATATAATGACAACCCAATTAGAAAATAGGCAATGGATTTGAAAAGACATTTCTCTAAAGATACACAAAGAATCAAAAAACACATTAGAAAGATACTTAACCTCAATAATAATTAGGAAAATGCAAATCAAACCACACCGAGATACACAAAGGTGGCTAAAACATATAAAGGACAATATAAGTGTTGGCAGTTCCCATATGTTCCATAAGTTCCCTTATGACCTAGCAATTCCACTCCTGAGTATATACCCACAATAAATGAAAACATATATCTATGTATTAACTCAAAACTGAATGTGCGTAGTAGCATTATTTATAATAGCCGAAGAGTAAAACCAACCAAAATGGTCATTAATGAACAGATGAGTAAAATGTGGTATAATCTTACATCAAAGAGTATTAAGCAATAAAAAAGTACCAACACATGTGACAGCATGGATGAACCTTGAAAACATCATATTAAGTGAAAGAAGCCAGTCACAAAGGACCAAATATTGTATTGTATGGTTCCATTTATGTGAAATGTCCAGACTGGGCAAATCCGTAGAGACAGAAAGCAGATTAGCAGTTGCCTAAGGCCAGAAGTGGGGGAGTGGGGAAGGGGAATGGAGACTGACTGCTAAGGTGCACAGGGTTTCGTTTTGGAGTGTTGTTGTTGGAATGTCGAAAATGTTCTAAAATTATATTGTAGCGATGGTGTACAACTCAGTATGTTCCAAAACACCGAACTGTATATTTTTAATGGGTACGTTTTATGGTATATGAAATACATCTCAATAAAGTCCACTGAGGTGTAGGGATATACCTGAAATTGATTGCAATATGCTGTTTGGGATGTTTGTTTGGACTCTGAAATAACAGTGCCTAGGTTTGAATCATGGCTCTGCCATATACTAGCTTTGTGACCTTAGGTGCTTAATGTCCCTGTGCCTCAGGTTCCTATATCTTGATGTTGTGTTAAGAATCAAATGAGTTAATGTATAGAGACTCTTAAAATAGTGTGCAACACAGATTTAGTGAAACTAAATAATTATGGTGATGATGTTTTTGCTGATGAGATCATCTGAAACTTCCATTAAATTCCCAAAAATGTTTGTGATTTTCATTGTTTAATGAGAGAACCAGGATTTTCTTTTTCTTTCTTTCTCTTTCTTTCCTTCCTTTTTTCCTTCTTTCTTTCCTTCTTTCTTCTTTCCTTTTTCTTTCTTTCTTTCTTTCTCTTTCTTTCGTGTGTTTTGTTTTGCTTTGTTTTTTGGTAGGGACAAGGTCTTACTATGTTGCCGAGAATAGTTTTGAACTCCTGGGCTCAAGCGATCCTCCTACCTTGGCCTCCCAAATTGCCGGGTTTATGGGCATTAGCCACACTGCCCAGCCCCAGGGAGTTTTCTTTAGTCATTGATACAAGAACTAAATATAGGAAACACAGTGCTCTTAATGTAAATTAAAAATCCACTTCTCTTATAGAAAGAAACGAAACATGCAGTTACCCATATAGCCCAGCAATTACATTTTCAAGCATTTATCCCCCAGAATGAAAACTATGTTCACACAAAAAAATCTATACAAGAATGTTTACAATAGCTTTATTTGTAATATCCAAGACTTGGAATCACCCAAAATGTCCTTCAACAGGTGAAATAACTGTGGTATATTCATGCCATCGACTACCACTTAGCAATTAAAAGGAATGACCTACTGAAACACACAACAGCAGTGTCGCCCAACATGAATGAATCTCTAGGGAATTATGTAGCATAAAAACACCTCAATCTCAAAAGATTAAATACTATATAATTCCTGTTATATAAAATTTTGAAATGACAACATTTTAGAGAGGACAGATCAGTGATTGACATGGTTTGTGGATGGGAACAGAGAGTGGGTGTGTGTGGTAATCAAAGGGCAAGGGAAGGGATTTTGTGGCATGGGAACTATTTGTTACCTTTACACTGGTAATGGATACATGAACCTATACATGTGACAAAGCTGTATAGAGCTTAATCTACACAAAAGTACAGAGAAAACTGAGGAAATCTGAATAAAATCATTGATTGTATCAATGTTAACATTAATGTATTATACTATAGTTTTTTGCAAAGAACTATCATTAGGAAAAAGGGAAAGTACACAAAAAAATCTATTATTTTGCAACAGCACATGAATCTACAATTATTTTAATAAAAATTTTATTTAAAATATCTAGTTATCTTCTCCAATAAGTCTGGGTGGGTGACACTTCCATCTACCTTTCCTGATTACAAGCTATACCTACCTACCATCTTGTGAAAGGGAAATAAATCTCGAGACCCCAAAATTACTAAGCCAAAGGGAAAATCAAGCTGGGAACTACATTGGGCAAAACTGTCTCTCATTCTATTCCTAAATAAGATAGCTACAAAGATTTTAAAAGCTACATACTGCCCTCACAATTTGCCTGTGAGGAAATTCCCTGTGGACAAAGGAAAGACAGAGCTCAAAGTCATCCCTCTGCTCAATGTGAGACAAATGCATATCTGATTGCCTCCTTTGCCCTACTGTTTCACTAAGCCAGACTAAGGTATCAGTGACTTTTCCTATAAATTGTATATTCTGTGAAATGCTAATCAAAAACTCAAAATAATGCAACCCTTTGTCTCTTATCTACCTATGACCTGGAAACCCCCTCCCCGCTTTGAGTTGTCCCGCCTTTCCGGATCAAACCAATGTATGTCTTACATATATTGAGTGATGTTTCATGTCTCCCTAAAATGTATAAAATCAAGCTGTGCACCGACCACCATGAACACATGTCAGGACCTCCTGAGGCTGGGTCAGGGGCATATCCCTGACCTTGGCAAGATATACTTTCTAAATTGACTGAGACCTGTCTCAGATATAGATTGTGGGTTCACAATATCTAGTCCTAGTCTTCATTACTTCACTTGTATTGAATCCCTTCAGCACAGGTAAGCTTTGAAAATTTTGTTTTTCTTGATAAAGTTTACTTTTCCCGGTCAAACTGTGAATCCATTTAAAGCACAGCACCATCACTTAACCTGGATTTTATGCCCATGACTTACTTTCCCTAAAGAGATACTTAAATGCTCCATGAATTATGCAAATCATGACCATTAATTTTATCAGTCAGATATTCTAATGGCTGAAATTTGTCAGGAAGAAAAAATTGTGTTTGTATGTTTTGCAAATTTAATAATTAAGCTCCACCCACTTTGCTCTAAACAAACTGTTCTTTCTAGATATTAGCACCAAAAACAAAACGACTGTGATCAAAGGAGGTGAGATGCAGGCTTTTTCTTTTCTTTTTTCCTGAGACAGGGTCTTACTCTGTCACTCAGCCAGAATGCAGTGGTAGGATCATGGCTCAATGTAACTTCAATCTTCCCACCTCAAGCAATACCCCTGCCTTAGCCTCCCCAGTAGCTGGAAATGCAGGCGTGTACCACCTTGCCCAGACAATTTTTTTTTTATTTTTTGTAGAGACAGGGGTTTCACTTTATTGCCCAGCCTTGTCTTTAACTCCTGGGTTCAAGTGATGCTCCTGCCTCAGCCTCCCAAAGTGTTGGCATTATAGGCATGCACTCCTGCTCCCAGCCCTTTTTCTAATTTTAAACACCTATCAGTATTTTTTAGCTTGATACATATTTTCCAGTGATATCATTGTAAATTAACAGTTCTTGTAATTTTAAATCACAATGACCATTCCAAGTACTTTTTTCCTGAATTCATGGCAAAGTAGTGTCCTTATTATCTCTGGAGAACTCGACATTCTTCATTCTATAATGATGATTCTGAAATGATGTCATTATAGTCAGTCTACAAGCCTCAAAATCTGTTTTTCTGATGATTCAGAAAAAAAAATGTCTAGAGTTGACTGTCTAGTAAATACAAGAGAAATAATAACAAATCTTGATTTTAAAGTATGCTAGTCCAATAGATTTTTTCAGAAAATGTGAAAACAGTAGACCAAAATATTTATTGATAGGATGGGCCACATTCAGCTACAGGAACAGGGAGAAAATATATCAGCTAATTTTGTTAAACCAATAAATTCTCCTCACAGAAAGGGCCTTTCATGCTGTCAGCCAACCCTATTACTAAAAGTGGTATTTAAAATTTCTGCAAGCAGTACTTTTGCATTGACAAGAAGTATATTCTTGAAAACTGAGAGAGATACTCCTTTCTATTCAAATTATAATTTCTGTTCTATGTGGTGGATTGTGAAAACTGGAATAAGCCAAAAATTTCCTTACATTCTTCTAGTTTCACTGTAGAATATTTTGAATTTTATTTTTTGAAGTATTATATTTAGCTTCTTTCCATTCTTGTTTCCACACAAAGGGAAAAATTATGCTAACTTCATCCTCCTGGCAAGAATTTATTATTTCTCTCAATACTGCTGGAGTTTCAAACATGAGCCTAGGTGACCTATATCATAGCACTGGGTTGTTCAACATGAGATATATCCTGCTGCTCATTGGTTCCTCTAAAAATTAAAAAGCAATGGCATTCTAGTCTTCTGTTGTGGTCTTTGTGTGAGTAATGCATGTTATGGCTTATTTTGGCCTATGGGGTGGGCCTGTACAACCTCCTCTGAAAATATGGCATCTGTGAGAAAAACACGGTTCATCTAGTCCTTTTTATGGAACAACCTGGGGTCTGAAAATGACTGAATAAAGAACCCATGGAGTATACAAAATTGTTCTTTTTTTATGACTTTAATAAAGTGATGAAATATAGCAGCTTTTGTCAACAGAAAATAAAGTTAGACAATGTTAGAAAATCCTATGTGGAACAAAAGAATACTCTGTCCCTAGCAGCTCTGTGAGGTTTGCTGGTGCATGTTCCCAGCATGCCAACTTGGCCTCAGCAAACTGGGGTCCTGTCAGTCTGCTCTACTTATTCAGCTTACCTTGAAGAAGATACATGAACAAAGTCGGTGTACCCCAAAATGGTGTTAAGAATTGAAATTAATAAAATCTGACACAGCCCAACAAGGACAAGAATTTGGGTCCTTATGCATGTACTTATGCTATTGAGGCTTAAGCTCTTTAATGAATGAGGTGTTTAGTATTCAAGTCCACCCTTCCAGGGCAATAGGGAAGCAGTTTCCATCAGCAACTGATTAGAAGTTGTTTTATTATTATCAAGATTATCATCATCATTTTCTTGTTTTAAATACACTAAGCTAATGAATGAAACGTGTCAACTGCAAATCAGGTGGTTCTGGGCTTTATTCCTCTGAAGATATGAAGTCCTGAGCATAGGAACCATGTTTGTTTTATCCACCACTGTAGCCCCCATGATGCCTGAAATCTACAGAGCACACAGTGTACTGGACTTGCTGAATGTGAGTTTCTTTGTGGGGACAGTGTATTTATTTTGTTTATTTCATTTTGTTTCTTCCTTTTCATTGATATTCATGGTTCAGACTCTCTGGCGGTGGTTCTCTTTTCGTTATCTAAGATGGGCAAGTATTTTGAGATGAGGAAGATAAAAGTGACTCTGTCAAGTTACTGGCTTTACATTGGCAGAAATTATGTCATTTCCTTTGTCAACCCCTCTCTTCATGAGTAGTTGGGTGGTGACCTCCAGACTCTCTTTAGTTAGTACATTATTTTCATAAATTAAAGCAAATCATTTTGAGCCAGAATAATATAAACATTGTGGCTGCATGAGCTGTCTAGTCCCTAGCAGAATGCTATGCATATGACATTATAATTCTGTATTTTTGAAAAGATCCTTGACTAGTGTTTTATGCCTCTCCTCACCCAAATTCTTCTCAACTGGACCTGAAATTTGTTAAATTGAAGAATATGGTTGTCTTATGTTATTTTTCCATCTGACTTTTAAAATTGCTTTTGGAGGAAGGAACATCTGTTATTACACATCTCAGTCTTCAACAGTTAAATAATCAGATCACTACTGGGATGTTTTCTTTCTTGAACTCATCGTCTGTCCTGGGAACTCTTATAGCTTTTATAATCAGCTATATAAGCTGTTCTGTTGGAAGCTGCATTCTGCCAAGGGTAAATGAACTGGGTCCACAAAGTTTAGTGCTTGATTAAATTTTTTTTTTTTTAGCTCGTGAGTTATTGCAGGTTCTAAACTTAGCAAAATGCCTCTCTTGAAACCCAATATGAATATTAATATAAGACGGACTTGGAATGCCAAAGCAGTTGAGGGTGGGTCAGGTACTTTCTAGAGGCTGGAACATTTGCATATATTTCAGTTGAACTATGAAATGTCTTTACATGAATTTTTTGTCAGAGTCTTTTATTAAAAGGAAGATGTAGTTATATCTGTATTGGCTAAATCTCATACAGTCCATGTTGTCCAGTTTTCAGAACCATCCGACAAGTGGCTTTATATGACTCAAATTACAAGAACAAGTGAGAGTTGATATTGAGGAAAATATTATGTAATAGATAGGCAAATTCATTCATTAATTCAACAAATATTTATTCTCTCCTATGAGTTAGGTGCCAGGATAGAGGCCCCCTCCATGAGCTGTACTGTGAAGTGGAAAACAAACATTGTTATCACACAAATACATAACTATGAATAGTGAGACTTATGTGGTAAAGCTTTCTCGTTGCCTATTCTCTGTCTTCTGTTTCTTCCTCAGTAACAGGTCCGTACATTATCAGCAATATATTCAGCTAAAAAGCTATATGTATATAGGTTTTTTTCCAGTAACAATATTAGTATTTTTTGACTAGCATCATGACAGTGAAGATAAAGAAGTCTGTAGATTTGAATGAAAGAAAAGGAGTGAAAGAAATGAAGCAAATAGTAAACAAATTACATTACATTCTGTTGCTTTCTAAAGAAATATTCATGTCTTATTTATTTTTTCCTTATAAACAGAATAACAAATTTGTTCAAAAATTTACCCTTTATCAAAGGGGATTCCATCTTTATGTCAGAAATAAATCTTTATTGGTTGAAACCAATTATTATAATTGAAACCACCTTTGCAAAATTATAACTGAGGAAATAATGACAGTGAAAGAAATCAGACCTAACCGACTCCATCTTGCTTCTAACCTTTAAGCTGTCCTTGTTCATTCCTGGGCACAGCATTCCTGGGCATAGGCTGAACTAACTTTGGGAAGGAATTATTTGTGCATATATATATATATATATATATATATATATATACACACACACACACAAACATACATACACATATATACCCACACACATATATATACACATATATAGACATATGTGCTCAAATAATTGCATATATATGTGTATACACACACATATATATACACACATATTTGCAAAGAGGCATGGATAAAAGACTTTCTTGAAGAGATAGATGGCTGAAAGAAGTTAGCAGAAGGTCGGCAGGGCATGGTGGCTTACACCTGTAATCTCAGCACTTTGGGAGGCCAAGGCAAGCAGATCACTTGAGGTCAAGAGTTCAAAACTAGCCTGGCCAACATGGTGAAACTCCGTCTCTACTAAAAATGCAAAAATTAGCCAGGCATTGTGGTGGGTGCCTGTAATCCCAGCTACTTGGGAGGCTGAGGCAGGAGAATCACTTGAACCCAGAAGGCGGAGGTTGCAGTGAGTCAAGATCACGCCACTAAACTCCAGCCTGAGTAACAGAGTAAGACTCCATCCAAAAAAAAAAAAAGAAGTTAGCAGAAGCTATTGGTTATAGGGTGGGGTTTTTGGAAAAATTCTTTACAGGGGTAGGATTTTGCTGGGAGCTCAAAATTTAGCTTCTGACCTTACCTCTTCTCCTCCCTGTTGCCTGGAACAGAGACAACTATGCAAGGTTAGAGCTGCAAGGTCAATCTTGTGATAAATCATTGACCCTGAGGATGAATGTCAGCTGCTAAGGATTGTGGAGGATCTTGGCCCCCTAAAGGTTTGCTAAAAATCACTGACTTGAGGCAAATTGATTAATAGGAGAAAAGATATACAAATGTATTTAACACGTATAACGGCAGTCTTCAGAATGAAGAACCAACTTTTTAATGAGTTATAGAAATTTATATGCCGTCCTGAGGCCACAATAAAGAATGCAGACTCAGAGCATGGCCAGGAACACGTTATGTTGGTTAATCAGGTTTAGTGGCAAGACAGGTTAAGAGAGAGAGAAAGGAAGAAACTTGGCTAGCAAAGGTGGTCTTGCTATGTAGGTGGAACCTCCCTCAGAGAGAACAGATGGTAAATGTTTCTTTTCAGACTTTTATAGATGTCAGACTCTCAATCTCTCCTGAATCTGGGAAGGGGATATGAAGGGGAGGGGCATAGCTGCATTAATGGAGATTTTCTACAGATGCAAATTGTCCGCCACCTCCCCACCAACACACACACACACACACAAACAGCTTTGCATGGCCATTTCTGCACTTCTGTTTGCTGGCTAAAGGGCAGCCATTTAATAATATGTCAAAGAAATATATTTGGGGTAAAATATATTAATTTCCTTCTGGATGATGGAACAGAATAAAAGAAAAGCCTGAGTTCTTGATGACATGGAGCTGCTATAGCTGTCCTGATTGGCTTACTTCTGACTTTTTTTACACAAGGGAAAAATAAAACCCTATTTTGTATAAGCCACTCTTATTTGTATTTTTTTCTTAGATGTAGCTAAACCTCAGCTTTACTAAAGCAAATAGTTTTAAGGACTTGTGTTGAAGTAGAGGCTGGATCTAGAATGGAGACTCAGAGAAAGTTCTCTGTGGAAACGATGCTTGAATTGAGCTCTGACTTAGATGGGGTGGGTAAGGAGGATAAAAGAAAGGAAAAGAGGGGAGTTTTTCAGAAAGAGAACATGTGCAAGACCCTCGAGATAGAACTAAGAGAATTAGGCGTGTTCCAGGAGGGAAAAAAAAAAAAAAAGATCAGTGTGCTTGGAACACAGAAGGTTAGACTGAGAGTGACCCAAGTTGCTACTTAAGATTTTAGCTCATTGTATAGCAGATTTTTTATAATGCATAGGTCTTACACAACTGAAGCTTTATACCCATTGAACAGCAAGTTAGCAATACTGTATGGTACACTTAAAAATGTATTAATAGGAGAGATCTCATGTTAAGTTTAATTGCCATGATAAAAATAAATAAGATTTAAGCATAGATGTAATTATATTCCACACATACACACACGTAGGCGCACACACACACACACACACACACACACACACACAGTAGCACACCATTTATAATGTGGAACATACATTAGAGGAAGTAACAGTGTAGACAGGGAGACCAGTTAAGAGTCTACTACAGAAGTCGAGAGAAGAGATTTGTCAGTGGCATGTGAACCAGAGTGACACCATCTTGAATAGGGGCTGGGTAAAATAAGGATGAGACCTACTGTGCTGCACTCCCAGGAAGTTAGGCATTCTTAGTCACAAGATGATAGGAGGTCAGCACAAAATGTAGGTCACAAAGACCTTCCTGATCAAAAAGGATGCAGTAAAGAAGCTAGCCAAAACCACCAAACCAAGGTGGCGATAAAAGTGGCCTCTGGTCATCCTCATGGCTCATTATGTTAATTATGACCTCTGGTGTTTCTCACTGCTAATTATAATTCATCAGCATGCTAAAAGAAGCTCCCACCAGTGCCATGACAGTTTACAAATGCCATAGCAATGTCAGGAAGTTACTCTATGTGGTCTAAAAGCGGGAGGAACCCTCAGTTTCAGGAATTGGCCACCCCTTTCCTGGAAAACTCACAAATAATCTACTCCTTGCTTAGCATATAAGCAAAAAATAACTATAAGTGTATTCAGTCGAGCAGCTCACACCACTGCTCTAACTATAGAGTAGCCATTCTTTATTCCTCTACTTTCTTAAACTTATGAACTTACTCCGAATTCTTTCTTGTGCAAGGTCCAAGAACCCTTTCTTGGGCCTGGATTGGGGCTCCTTTCCAGTAACAATATTGATATTTTCTGCAAGCATCATGACAGTGAAGATCAAGAAAAGTCTGTGGATTTGAATAGAAGCGAAAGAAATGAAGCAAACAGTAAACTGAATTATATTACCTTCCACTGCTTTTTAAAGAAATATTCATGTCTTACTCATTTTTCCCTTATAAACAGAATAACGAATTTGTTCAATAATTCATCCTTCATTGAAGGGGAGTCTATCTTTATGTCAGAAGTAACTCGTGATTAGTTGAAACCAGTTATTATAATCTCAATCCTATTACTAGTGATTTGATTTAGGCATGAACAGATAAGTTAATTCTGAGCACTGAGAATTAAATAAAATTTGCCAGGAAATTTGAGAAATTTTTTCTTTTTTTCCATTTAGAAGAAAGAAAAAATTCACACAGAAAGAAATACTATCTTCTTCCTCTGGGTATTTTCACATCAGAATGTGCTACCTGGAATGCTGGCAGCCACTTTGCAACCAGGAGGGGAGCAAACCTGAGAACAAAGTTAATACATCAGAGAGATCAGAGTAGAGCGATAGAGAAAGCCTCACCTTCTATTTACCTACCTATAGACTTCTTGTTATATGAGACAATAACCTAAACCCCAATGTTTAAGCTAGTTGAATTGGGTTTTTTTGTTAATGTCAACCAATTTGATCCTACATGATCTACATTTCAAGCATTAGTAGCTGTTAATTTTAAATTTAGCATCAACATAACACCAATCATTTCACAGAAGATAGCTTGATTATTAATATACTAAGATTAAGAGATTAAGATCTGTAACCTGTATTTTCCACTTCTCTTTTATACTGGAGAGTAAAGTTTTCATTTACTCAATTTAAAAATTAATAATGAAAGGAGGGTGACTAATAGTTTGATATCCAAAAGTAGAAATCAAATTGACCAGTCCAAATTTAGAGAAACTGTCTGGCAAAGCAGAAGCAAACAGGGTAAGGAAAGCTATTATAGAGTTAAGAAATTTTAGAAAAAAAGGGCTTGATTTTTGTTTATGACCTTGAGAAGACTGAGTATGTAACTGCCTACTGTGTTCTTCCTGCCCACTGCACAGACAAAGCCAATTCACGGATACCATGGCATTGCAATAAAGAAAAAGTTCATACTAAATGGGCAAAAACTGGAAGCATTCCCTTTGAAAACTGGCACAAGACAAGGATACGCTCTCTCACCACTCCTATTCAACATAGTGTTGGAAGTTCTGGCCAGGGCAATCAGGCAAAAGAAAGAAATAAAGGGTGTTCAAATAGGAAGAGAGGAAGTCAAATTGTCTCTGTTGATGACATGATTGTATGTTTAGAAAACCCCACTGTCTCAGCCCAAAATATCCTTAAGCTGATAAGCAACTTTAGCAAAGTCTCAGGATACAAAATCAATGCGCAAAAATCACAAGCATTCCTGTACACCAATAACAGACAAACAGAGAGCCAAATCATAAGTGAACTTCCATTCACAATTGCTACAAAGAGAATAAAATACCTAGGAATCCAACTTACAAGGGATGGGAAGGACCTCTTCAAGGAGAACTACAAACCACTGCTCAAGAAAATAAGAGAGGACACAAACAAATGGAAAAACATTACATGCTCATGGATAGAAAGAATCAATATCGTGGAAATGGCCATACTACCCAAAGTAGTTTATAGATTCAATTTTATCCCCATCAAGCTACCATTGGCTTTCTTCACAGAACTGGAAAAAAACTACTTTAAATTTCATATGGAACCAAAAAAGAGCCCACATAGCCAAGACAATCCTAAGCAAAAAGAACAAATCTGGAGGCATCATGGTACCTGACTTTACACTACAAGGCTACAGTAACCAAAACAGCATGGCACTGGTACCAAAACAGATATATAGACCAATGGAACAGAACAGAGTCCTCAGAAATAACACCACACATCTACAACCATCTGACCTTAGACAAACCTGACACAAACAAGCAATGGGGAAAGGATTCCCTATTTAATAAATGGTGTTGGGAAAACTGGCTAGCCATACGCAGAAAACTGAAACTGGATACCTTCCTTACACGTTATACAAAAATTAACTCAACATGGATTAAAGGCTTAAACGTAAGACCTAAAACCATAAAAATCCTAGAAGAAGGTCAGGCGCAGCGGCTCATGCCTGTAATCCCAGCACTTTGGGAGACTGAGGCAGGTGGATCACGAGGTCAGGAGTTCTACTAAAAATACAAAAAAATAGCTGAGTATGGTGGTGCATGCCTATAATCCCAGCTACTCAGGAGACTGAGGCAGGAGAATCGCTTGAACCCAGGAGGTGGAGGTTGCAGTGAGCTGAGATCGTGCCACTGCACTCCAGCCTGGGCAACAAAGCAAGACTTCATCTCAAAAAAAAAAAAGAAAAATCCTAGAAGAAAACCTAGGCAATACCATTCAGGACAGGCATGGGCAAAGACTTCATGTCTAAAGCACCAAAAGCAATGGCAACAAAAGCCAAAGTAGACAAAAACGATCTAATTAAATTAAAGAGCTTCTGCACAGCAAAAGAAACTATCATCAGAGTAAACAGGCAACCTACAGAATGGGAGAAAAATTTTGCTATCTATCCATCTGACAAAGAGCTAATATCCAGAATCTACATAGAACTTAAACAAATTTACAAGAAAAAACCCCATCAAAAAGTGGGTGAAGGATATGAACATACACTTCTCAAAAGAAGACATTTTATGCAGCCAATAAACATGAAAAAAAAGCTCATCATCACTGGACATTAGAGAAAAGCAAAACAAAACCACAATGAGGTACCATCTCATGCCAGTTAGAATGATGATCATTAAAAAGTCAGGAAACAACAGATGCTGGAGAGGATGTGGAGAAATAGGAACACTTTTACACTGTTGGTGGGAGTGTAAATTAGTTCAACCATTGTGGAAGACAGTGTGGCAATTCCTCAAGGATCTAGAACTAGAAATACCATTTGTCCCAGCAATCCCACTACTGGGCATATACCCAAATCATTATAAATCATTCTACTATAAAGACATATGCACACGTATGTTTATTGCAGCACTATTCACAATAGCAAAGACCTGGAACCAACCCAAATGTCCATCAATGATAGACTGGATAAAGTAAATGTGGTACATATACACCATGGAATACTATGCAGCCATAAAAATGGATGAGATCATGTCCTTTGCAGGGACATGGATGAAGCTGGAAACCATCATTCTCAGCAAACTATCACAGAACGGAAAACCAAACACTGCATGTTCTCACTCATAAGTAGGAGGTAATCATTGAGAACACATGGACACAGGGAGGGGAACATCACACTCTGGGGCCTGCCAGGGGGTGGGGGGCTAGGGGAGGGATAACATTAGGAGAAATACCTAATGTAGGTGGTGGGTTGATGGGTGCAGCAAACCACCATGGCTTACATATACCTATGTAACAAAACTGCACGTTCAGCACATGTATCCCAGAACTTGAAGTATACGAATTGAAAAGATAAAAAGGATATTAGAGGCTGGTCACGCCGGGTAGAAGATAGAGTTATTACTTAAATCTATCTCCCTGAAAATTCAGAGGCTAGGGTTCTTCAAGGATAGTTTAGTGGGCCAAGGAGTCAGTTTCTGGGTAGGGTCACGGGACCCATGGGTGGAGCCATCCCATGCAAAAACCTGAAGAGATACCCGAGAAAGCCAATCTTAGGTTGCACAATAATGATGTTATCTGCAGGAGTGACCGGGGAGTTGCAAGTCTTGTGACCTCCAGAATAACAGCTGGTAAGCATTTATGCCTACACCTTAGCAGAACTCGGGCTCTTCATTTTCCTATCATGGTGGTCTTTCAATAGCTTTACAATGGTGATTTAGTCTTGGGGAAGGGCTATTATCATTTAAACTATAAATGTCTCCTAAAGTTAGCTTGGCTCAAGCCCAGGAATAATTAAGGGCAGTTTAAAGGTTACAGGCAAGATGGCGGTTGCTTAGATCAGATCTCTTTCACTGTCATAATTTTGTCACTGTTATAACGTTTGAAAAGGCAGTTTCAAGTACGGTTGTATTTGGCAGAGTAATGAGAAAAAGGAGGGGCATTCAGGGCAGACTTGCCTAAAAAGCCACAGGGTTTAGTACTTTATTACATTTTACCTTCATTTAAAACTATTTATGCTTGTATTTGCACAATAGATTAGTTTGAACAGTTTATAATGATACAGCACTAGGATTATAGTAGAAATTCAATTCTTATCTAAAGAAAATAAATGTTCATTGGGTAAACCAAACTAAATTTAGAAGAGGTAATGTCTATGATGAAATTAGATCAAAAGATTTTATCTAGGATAAAACTAGTTTCCTGACTACTAGGAAGAAGACCCTTTTTAGGTAAGCATATCACATTGTTAACCTGCTGCATAAGCGGAATATGTTGCTGGAGATTTAGAGGAATATAAATATGAAATGCATAGTTAACTTTGCTTCACGACTTTTCTAAATATGTCCCCAGGTAAATTAAAAGGTATTTTAGTAATAGACACATAGTAAATTAGGAAGAAATACTGTACAAATGTGGAACTTTAGGTTAAAAATCACAGATGCAATCTATGCATTGACTTTTACTGTGTTCCAGAACTTACTAAAATGGCAGTAAATAAACTTTTAAAAGTTTGAAGTAAATCACATATATAATTCACACAAAAAAAGGCACACATCATAAGTATAAAGCTTGATGAATTTTCAACACTGAACATGTATGTGTAACCAGCAAACAGAGCAAGAAACAGAACCTTCTAAGCATCCCAAGAACTCCCTCATCCCATTGCCAATCATTATGGTCACTCCAAATGTATTCGTTACCCTGACATCCAACAGTGTAGATTAATTTTTCCAGGTTTTTCGTGATACGAAAGAAATCATGGAGTATGAATTCTTTTGTATATGGCTTATTTTCCTCCATATTAATTATTTTAATTATAGATCAAATGCTATAAAAATAGCATTCCTATTGCTATTTCATACTTCACTGTATAAATATACTACAGTAAAAGAAATTTTAAGAAGCATAAATTCACAAAGTTAAGGAGGATGAGAGAGGAAATTACAACAATAAATTTTAAAAGCTGTAAAGGAAGACGTTATAACTGAACTTGAAGACCAGAAATTGTTTGAAACATACGGTGGCAGTGAGGGAAGCCTAAAAACTAGCTACTTCATGCAGTAGAATAAACCATAATTAGAGGTGTCAATATTTCTAAAACTTTTTGTTAAAGGTAGAGCTCAAACCGGGAACACAAGCTCTAAGTCTGTGAGAAAAGCAGTTAGAACCCCGACCCTGTCACACATATAGCTGGGCTGCTGCTCCTCTGTCTTCTCTGCAGAAGACTAGAAATTTAATCACTATCTATAATGAACCAGAGACTGGATGTGGAGACCAAAAGCACAGCTGAGTGGTTACTGCACTAAACCCAGAAGGTTAATTGAAATCCTATATTCTGAATGTTGAATTATCCACTCCTCTTGTAATAAACTATTCTGAGAATGTGGGCAGTAATATCCTTCTCTGAGGATGTTAGATGATTCACCTTTGGAGGTGCCAATCAGTGCAAAAGAAATGGGCTAGAGATACTGACAACTGGTGATTCACCCTGCAAAGCAGCCAACAAATTTATAAGTCCTGAGCAAGCACATGGGGCCTCCCATCAGCTTTTGAGTGGCTGTATTAGCCCGTTCTCACACTGCTATGCAGAAATAACCTTGACTGGGTAATTTATAAGGAAAAGAGATTTAAATGACTCACAGTTATGTATGGCTGGGGAGGCATCAGGAAACTTACAATATGGCAGAAGCAAAGTAGAAGCAGACATCTTCACAGGACAGCAGGACGGGGTGAGTGCAGGTAGGGGAAATGCCAGATGCTTATCAAGCCATCAGATCTCCTGAGACTCACTCACTATCACAAGAACAGCATGAGGGAATCTGCCCCTGTGGTTCAGTTACCTCTACCTGGTCTCACCCTTGACATGTGGGGATTATGGGGATTACAATTTGAAGGGAGATATGGGTAAGGACACACAGAGCCAAACCATATCAGTGCCCTTCAATACAATTCACCCAATGTTTGAGAAAAGACTCTAATGTGAAAAACAAAGATAAAAACAAACATATGCACAAAAAGGAATTAGAGGTAATGGGCAGGGCAATGAAAAAAATATTTTTTAAAACACTAAAAATAAATTAAAATAAGAATAAGAGTGTAACTACCCAATGGGTTCACCTTGCCTGCTGCCTAGACAGAGCTGGTTTATCAAGACAGGGAAATTGCAAGAGAGAAAGAGTAATTTCAGGCAGAGTCGGCTGTATGGGAGACCAGAGCTTTATTGTTACTCAAATCAATCTCCCCAAGCACTGGGGGATCAGTTTTTAAGGATAATTTTGTGGGTGGAAGAAGATCAGTGAGTCGAGAGTGCTGATTGGTTGGGTCAGAGAAGAAATCATAGGGAATTGAAGCTCTCCTCTTGTGCTGAGTCAGTTCCTGGGTGGGGGCCACAGATCAGATGAGCCAGTTTATCAATATGGGTGGTGCCAGCTGACCCATCAAGTTCAGGGTCTGCCAAATATCTCAACCACTGATTTTAGGTGCAGTTTAGGGAGCGTCAGAATCTTGTAGCCTCCAGCTACATGACTCCTAAACCATAATTTCGAATGCTTGGCTAATTTGTTAGTACTACAAAGGCAGTCTAGTCCCAAAAAGGCAGTCTAGTCCCCAGGCAAGGAGGTTTGTTTTGGAAAAGGGCTGTTATTGTCTTTGTTTTAAACTATAAACTAAGTTCCTTTTAAAGTTAATTCAGCCTTCACCCAGGAATGTACAAGGACAGCTTGGAGGTTAGAAGTAAGATAGAGTAGGTTAGGTAAGATCTCTTTCACTGTCTCAGTTATAATTTTGCAATGGCAGTTTCAAGAAGCTTTAAAATCATATATTCTGAGAAAGTATAAAAGAGCACTTAAAAGTTACTATTAATGAGAAATTCAGTATAAAATAATTTTAAGGAAATTTCTTAGAAATAGAAACAGCAATAAGAGGTGAAGAACAAGAGAGCAAAGATTAAAGATTCAGTCCTAGATGTCCAATATTCAAATAATCAGTTTAGAAAGATAAGAGAAGGAAGATGTAGGACAGGTATAGTTCTACGAATAAATTAAATTTTCCATTATTAAATGCTACAGAGAGTGATGTCAGCAAGACAGCTCACTAGAGGTGCCTAACACTTGTCCCCCAACAAAAAAGGACCCAAATGATGAATAAACAACTACATTTCAACCACAGTGACTAAAGGAGAGTGCTGGGGAAGAGCAAGGGAGTGGCAGAAACTCTGTGGAGCACAGAAGCTCGGGATGGCCACATCCAGAAGAGAAAGAAACACCATGTATCCACCATACCCTCTTCCTCCTCAGTTGAAATCAACTTGGGACCAGGAGGGACTTCTCCTTGCAAGGAAAAGATAAGCAGAAAGCCCCTAGCAGCCTCCATCACTGTAGAGGACACTCATAGTCTTCACTACTAAAGGATCCTGCAGCCCTCACAGACCCTGAGCCCAGCTAAGGGAGCTGCATAGAATTCACATGGAGGCACTACTCCAGATGAGCCTATGTTGTGCCTTGCACCCTGTGAACCAAACTGCTAATGCACTGCAACATGTTAAAACCAGAGCTACTGCTAGAGCGTGTTCTGTTCTGGGGGCCAGAAGCCATTGTATCCCTCCGTCCCTGAGGCTCTGCCATCATTGCACCCTCACTTTCACACACATGGTAGGATACCATTTCCTCACTGAGCTTCTGTAGCCGCCTACCATCTTGAAATAAGCTGCATAGGAAGCATTCCACCTCCCCAATCCCAATTGCTGCTCCCCTCAACCCCAGCTACTCAAAGACTAGGTCCAGCAGAGCAGCTGTGCTCCCTGGTGCTCAAACCAACCTAACGCCTGCTCCACAGGAATCAAGCATTGGCTTGAGAGTAGCTGTGACCCCGTGCACAGCCAACACAGCACCCTGCCCCTCAGGGACCATACCCTTCAGCCCAGTGAGTAAGATGTAATGGATTTACCAGAGCAGCTACATACCCTTGGCACTTGAACTAATCTGGTGCCTTGTGCTGAGGAAATTGGAGCTTCTACCCAAGGGAGCAGCTGCAACCTTGGCACATGGGGTGTACTGCCTCTCAGGGACCAAGTGCTCTGGCTCAGCAGAGAATCCATGCCTGAGCCAGTGGAGCAACTGTGCCCCCTAGTGCCTGAGTCAACCTGGTGCCTCATCCTCCTGAAATTGGAGTTTCAGATGAAGAGAGGAGCCATAACCTTGGCGTCCAACCCAGTGTGGCACTCTGCTCTCCCTGGGTACCAGGATCATGTGTGCAAGAGAGAAACTACACCCAAGTCTGCAGAGCAACCTCATCCTCTAGAACCTGAACCAACCCAGGGTCCCATCTGATTCTTCCTCTCCCAGAATTGGAGCATCAGTCCAGTACAACAGCCACGCCTTCCTTGTGCTTGAGCTGACATAGCACCCTGCCCCACCAAGGAAATAGAGCCTTCCTGAGCTATGCTTCTTCACCCTCTGGGCCAAAGATCCACAGTGCCTCACCTCCCCAGGTCAGAACCAGCCTTCCAGAGTTTGAGTTGCTAAGATATCCTATCTCCTTGGGGAGTGGCGCCATCCTTACAGTGTTCTGTACCACCTAGGGCCCAAGCCACAGCTTTCCTACCATTCCTGGGTCCTTGCTGCTGCTGCAACAGGATGTACAGAGCCTGGGCCACTATTGTGTCCCACTACTCCAGGGTCCAGTCACCACTATGCAATATCTCCTTTTTCTTGTGCCCAAGTTGCCACTGAGCTCTGCTGGCTCCAGGACCTGGATTGCAGTTGTGCCCTCTTCCTGGGGCGGCCTGAACCTGTGAAACACTCCTCCTTTCCTGTAGTTTTGCCAGTGCTGGAGGATCAGATTCACAGTCACATCTCTGTCTCCTGGGGCTGAGCTACTGAAGAGTGCCTTTAGAGTCACAGTCCTCAGCTTGGTGGGAGAGCTGCATCTACTGTGCCTCAGAGAGTAAACCTTTGCTCATATCAAAGGTGCTACAATAGTTCAACAGGACACTGAGTCCAGCATACCAGCTCCACAGCCACTCTGAGCACCTGTACCCTAGAACGTAGTGCTCCTGAGCTGCCTATGGCCCATGTCAGACCCAACACCAATGAGGACCCCATCAGCTAAGTCTCCCACTGTAAGAAAATAAAATAAAAGACTCCTTAAAAGTTTGCCACTATGAACTCTAACAACCAACCCTGCAACCACCCCTGCCACAATCTCCTGAAGCCCAGACCACTGAGGTGCCTGCAGTCATCACTGACATTGATCACAACTGAAGAACATGTATGTAGACTATAATACCATGCCCACCTGAACCCAGAGCCAACACACTCTGTCCAACTGACATCTTAGTCCCAACTCATTTGCACATAAGTCTTTCCCTATGAAAGCCAGAAATATATAACTGAAGAGTCAACTGCTCCATCAGATGTGCAGACATCAACACAGGATCATAATTAAAAAAAAAAAAGGAAGGAAACATGACACCACTAAAAGAACACAATAATTTGCAAGTAACAGACACCAAAGAAATGGAAACTTATAAATTACCTGAAAAGGAACTTAAAATAATGATCTCAAGGAAGCTCAGCAAGATACAGGAGAATACAGGTAGATAATTCAATGAAATCAAGAAAATAAATCACTATCTGAATGGGAAATTCAATAAAGAGATATATGTCACAAAAAATAACCAGACAAAAGTCTTAAAGCTGAATATATCAATGAATAAAATGAAAAATACAAATGAGAGCTTCAACAGCAAGCTAAATAAAGAAGAGAAAGAAAAGAAACTTACAAAAATGATTAGACAACATTAAGTGAATGAATTTTAACATTATAAGTTTCAGATGAAGAAGAGACAGAGAAATGCACAGAAAGCTTAGTTAATCAAATAATTGTTGAAAACTTCCTCAGTTTTGGGAGATATACAAACAAGCAGATCTACGAAGCTCAAATGTCCCAAGCAGGTTCAACCCAAAGAGCTCCTCACTTAGGCATATTACAATAAAAAAGTCAAAGAGAAACAGAGAATTTTTAAATCAGAAAAAGAAAATTGTCAAGAGACATACAATGAAATCCCCATTAGACTATCAGTGGATTTCTCAGTAGAAACCTTGCAAGCCAGGAGAAAACGTAATGATAGATTCACAGTGCTCAAAGAAAAAAAAAAACTGCCAGGCAAAAATACTATACTCACTATACCTATTTTTCAGAAATGAAAGAGAAATAAAGTATTTTACAGAGAAGCAAAAGCTGAGGGAATCCATCACCACAACACATGCCTTAGAACAAATGCTTAAGGGAGTGCTTTAATTGGGAAAAAAAAAGTGATAATTACTATTATAAAAACATGAAAGTATAAAACTCACTGATAGAGGTAAATTCATAATCAAATTTGGAATACTTTAGTATTCTAATGGTGGTGTGTAAATCTTTCAAATGTCTAGTATGAAGTTTAAAAGTCAAAATGGTCAAAAGTAACTACAGCTGCAGTAAGTTGGTAAGAAATATACAATATAAAAAAGTAAATGTTGAAAATAAAAATATAAATAATGGGAGGCAACAAAGTTTAGAGTATGTGTATGTGATTGAAGCTAACTAGCTAACAGCTTGAAATAGCTATAAGATGTTTTATGTAAGTCACATGATAACCACAAAGCAAAAAACAAACAGAAAACAAAATGAAATGACAGCAGATAAATGATAGAAAGGAATAAAAGCTTAGCACTGCAGAAAATAACCAAATCACAATAGTAGACAATGAGAGATGAAAAAAGAAGTAAAGGAGCTACAAAACAACCAGAAAACAATTAACAGAATGGCAGTAGTAAATTCTTGAATGTAAATAGATGAAACTCTCCAATCAAAAAACATAGAGTGGCTAAATGGATTAAAAAAGACCTAACTATATGCTACCTAGAAGAGACCCACTTTAACTTTAAGAGCATACACAGGCTAAAAAATGAAAGGATGGAAAACAGTACCATGCAAAAGAGAGCAGGGGTAGCTATACTTACATCAGATAAACTTAGACCTCAAGTCAAAAACTGTTATAAGAGACAAAGAAGTTTATTTTGTAATGATAAAAGGGTCAACTCATCAAGAGGACATAACAATTGTAAATATATATGCACCCAACACTGGAGCACCTAAATTTATAAAGCAAATATTAATGAACATAAAAAAGAAATAGAGAACAATATAATAACAGTGGGGGACTTCATTATCCCATGTTCAACAATTAATAGATTAACAAGATAGAAAATTAACAAGAAAATACTGGACTTGAAATGCACTTTAGACCAAATGGATCTAACAGACATGCATAGAATTTTTAATTGAACAGCAGCAGAGCATGCATTCTTCTCCAGTACACATGCAACATTTTCCGGGATAGACAATGCATTAGGCCACAAAACAAATCTTAACAAATTCAAGACGACTGAAATAATATCTAGTACTATTTCTCAGCACAATGGTGTGAAACTAGAAATCAATAACAGGAATAATTTTGGAAAATTTACAAATATGTGGAAATTAAACAACATGCTCCTGGAACAACCAATGGGTCAGGGAAAAAATCAAAAGGAAAAATTTAAAATCTGAGATAAATGACAATGAAAATCCAGCATATGAAAACCTATGGGATGCATCAATACAGGTCTAAGGGAAGGGCTTATAGCAATAAATGCCTCCATTTTTTAAATAGAAGAAATATTCCAAATAAATAGCCTAACATTATGTCTTAAGGAGCTAGAAAAAAGAAGATCAAACTAAACCCAATGTTAGCAGAAGGAAGGAAAAAATAAAGATCACAAGAGAAATAAATCAAATAGAGAACAAAAAAAATGAATAAAACCAAAAGTTGACACTTTGAAAAAAATTGACAAAACCAACAAATTCTTACCTAGAGTAACTAAAAATAAAAACAGAGAAAGCTCAAATAAGTAAAATTACAAATGAAAGTGGAGACATTACAACAGATGCCTCAGAAATAAAAAGGTTCATAATGGATTGTTATGAACAATTATATGTCATGAATTAAATAACCTAGAGAAAATGGATAAATTTGTAGAAAAATACAACCTACCATTATTGAATCAGGAAAAAATGGAAAGCCTGAAAAGACGAAAAACAAATAAAAAGACTGAGAAAGTAATTAAAGCCTTCCAATAAAAGAAAACCCAGATCAGATGGCTTCATGGCTGACTTCTCTCAAACATTCAAAGAATTATTACCAACACATCTTAAACTCTTCCAAAAATAGAGCTAGAAAAAATACTTCCAAACACATTTTATGAGGCCAGCATCACCCTGACACCCTGCCTTGGGGCCTCTATTTTCTCTGTGAAGTAGAAGGGGGTTGGTCCTTGACAAAGGAAAAGGAGAGAAATAGAACTGTGTATATTGGTGAATGATGTGATTGTATATGTTTAAAATGCCAAAGAATACACCTAAAATGTTATGATGAGTGAGTCTTACATGATTGCTAGATGTAATGTCAATATTTTAAATATATCTAAATGAATTTTACTTCTCGCCAAGATGGAATAGCAGGCACTGAATTTCCTCTCCTGCCTGACATAAATAAACAGGATAAAATATATAGAACAACAGTTTTCAAGACATTGGACATCATGCAATGAAAGAGAATGACCCCTGAGAAATAGGAACAAATTAACTGAGTCCTACAATTTCTCTAGCTTACTGCCCTCAGAGAGTTCCCAGGCCACAGTAAAGGAAAATGAAACTTCAGGAGGTACCCATCCAATTCCCTGAATACTAATACACAGATGAGATTTGAGTAGAATGAGACAGACAGTATTGCAGGATTGATGGGATGGGAGAGAGCTACACAAAGAGGTAACTCCAGAGATCTGTACAGAAACCTTCTAAGTATTTACCTGATTATTGATCAGCACCTGTATGTGAGGAACACACCTGAGGCTGGAGAAAGAACACACAATAATTAGAGGTAATAGGGTCTAGCAGTCACAGAAGGCTGGAAATGGGCCAATTACTACCAGGAAGACTGTAAAAGTTTATGATTCACAAAGTACTGGGCAGAGCACACAGAAAGGCATTGCTTTTGTGGTAGTCCTTGACTGAGCATTGCTTCTTTCCGACCTAACAAATCCAAGAATGATTAATACAGGATCAAATTGTTTCTAAGTACCTAAACTGCATCCCATAACGAATCTCAAGATTATTTATAAGAATACAAAATATCTGGCACCCAACAATGTAAAATATACAATGTCTGGAAAGAAAAATTACCATGCATGCAAATAAGCAGAAAAATATAACTCATGAAGATAAGAAAAATCAATCAGTAGAAGCAAACTGAAAATTGACACGTTAGAATTAACAGGTAACATTAAAGAAGTTATTATAGTTGTATTAAATATGCTAAAAAATAGAAGAGAACCATGACAAATATACAAAAGATTCACACTGAATTTCTACACGTGAAAACTAAAATGTAAAAAGTGAAAAATATACTAGAGATTAATGGCAGATTAAACATTACAGAGAAAAACAGAATTTTAAGAATAAGTCTAGCATCAGTAAGCTGTGGAACAATTCAGGTAGGTTTTGAGGTAACAGGAGTCTCAGAAAGGAAGGAGAGAGATGAGAGGAAAAGAAAAATTATTTGAAGCAATAATGGCCAAATATTTTTTCAAATTTGATGAGTACTATAAACCCACAGAGAAACATGCAGCAACAACTCTAAACTGTTGACCTCTGAAAGGGTCAACCAACTCTAAACTGAAGAAACCCTAAGCTGAAGAAATTTTTCTAGATATATCACAGTCAAAATGCTCAAAAATAGTGATAAAGAGAAAATCTTAAAAGCAGCCATATAGAAAGATACTTTACATAGAAGGGAACAAAGATAAGGGTGTTCTACTATTTCCCATAAGAAATAATGCAAATGAGCAGATGGAAGAGTAACATCTTTAAAGTATTGATATAAAATATAGAATTCTATACCTACAGAAAATATCCTTGTAAAACCTAAGTGAAATAAATATTTTATCAGACAAAAATAAATTGAAATGATTTATCATCAATAAACCTACACTATAAGAAATGATAAAGCAAGTTTTTCAGGCAGGAGGAAAATGAAACCAACTGGAAATATCTGTTTACACAGAGGAACATTAGAAATGGTAACCACATGGGTAAAATGGTAAATATGCCTGTCTTACTGTTTTAAATCTCTTTAAGTGATAATTTAATGTTCAAACAAAATTAACAATTTATTCTGGGGCCTATTACATAGGTATAAGTAAGATATACAAAAAACAATAGCAGGAAGGTCAGTGGCAGAGGTAGGAAGAATGAGAAAGAAAGTATGCTAGCTTAAAGTTTTTATATATGTGAATTGATAAAATATCACTTTAATATAGACTAAATAAGTTTAAAATGTATACCACATTTGGGAGGCCAAGGTAGGTGGATCACTTGAAATCAGGAGTTTGAGACCAGCCTGGCCAATATGGTGAAACCCCATCTCTATTAAAAATACAAAAATTAGCCAGGTGTGGTAGTACACGCCTGCAGTCTCAGCTACTTGGAAGGCTGAGGGAGGGGGTTTGCTTGATCCCAGGAGGCAGAGGTTACAGTGAGCTGAGATCATCCCACTGCACTCCAGCCTGGGTGACAGACTGAGACTCTGTCTCAAAAAAAAAATTAAATTAAATAAATAAGTATACCATAAACCACAAAGCAAGCAACAAAATAATAAAACTAAGAGTTATAGTTAATTAAGTCAAGAAAAGAATTAAAGTGGAGTCAAAAATGTTAACAATAGAGGCAGGAGAAATGAGAAAGGGAGAACAGAGAAAAGATGGAATACAAATAGAAAACAACTAGAAAGATGATAAATTTAAATCTAACCATATTAGGAATTACATTAAATGTGAACGGTCTAAATACTCTAATTTAAAAAACAGAAATTATCTACTTGGATTTTTTAAAAAGCAAGATCCAACTATATGTCTATAAGAAAGATTATTTAAATATAAAAAACAACTATATGTTAAAAGTAAAAGAATGGAAAAAGATATCCCAGATGAACACAAGTAAAAATAAAACTAGATTGGCTGTATTAACATAAGAGAAAATGAGTTTCAGTCAAAGGATATTACCAGATGTACTGGGTTGAGTAATGTCTCTTAAAAAGTAATGCTCACCCACCAGTCACGGTGGCTCACACCTGTAATCCCAGCACTTTGGGCGGCCGAGGCGGGTGGATCACAAGGTCAAGAGATCGAGATCATACTGGTCAACATGGTGAAACCCCATCTCTACTAAAAATACAAAAATTAGCTGGGCGTGGTGGCTCGTACCTGTAATCCCAGCTGTTAGGGAGGCTGAGGCAGGAGAATCACTTGAACCCAGAAGGCAGAGGTTGCAGTGAGCTGAGATTGTACCACTGCACTCCAGCCTGGTGACAGAGCAAGACTCTGTCTCAAAAAAAAAAAAAAAAAAAAAAAAAAAAATTAATGCTCACCCAAAATTCACACCCACTTGGAAATAGGGTCTTTGCAGATTTACTCAATTTAAGATGAAGTCATACTGAATTAGAAAGGGCCCTAAAATCAATTTGACTGATGCTCTTATAAGAGGGGAATATGGACACAGAGACAAAAGGAAAATTCTATGTGAAGACAGAAGCAGAGATTGCAGTTATGCTGTCACAAGATAAAGAACATAAGAACACCAAGTATTGCTGGGAACAATCAGAAGACAGAAGAGGCATGGAAGAATTCTTATCTTCAGCCTTGAAAAGGAAAGGGACCCTGCCAACACCTTGATTGCTGACTTCTAACCTCTAGACCTGTGAGAAAATAAATTTGTTTAAAGCCACCCAGTTTGTGATAATTTGTTACAGCACTTTTAGGAAACTAACACATCAGGCATAAAGGTTCATTTCACCACTATAAAGGGTGTAAATTCACCAAGAGGACATAACAATCCCATATGATTGTTTATCTTATAAAACAGCTTCAAAATACATGAAGCAAAACTGATAGAACTGAAAGGAGAAATAGACAAATCCATCCTCAAGGGCCTCCTCATAGTCTGGAATGGCTGCTGAAACTCCAACCATTGCCTCTAGGTTTGGGGCAGGAAGAAGAAGTAGAGAGAAGACAAAAGAATGTGACTCCTAAAAGAGTCAGTCCCCATTAATTGCCCTTCCCAGTTTTCTCACCTAAACTTTTTGCTTATATCTAATTGAGCATCCTTAGTTGCATGAGACTAGAAAACACAGTCTTTGCTTCCTGGAGACAATTGGGATTCTGTAGCTTAGGAAGACAGGGAGAATATGTGGAGGAGTGGCAACTAGCAGTATTTTCAACATTTGAGAGCGAGTAAACCCTAAAGTTCAGTATGAGTCCTCTATAGTAGAATAGTTAGCACAACACCTGGCTCCACTACCTATTACCTGTCTGAGCGGCAACATGAAATTTAACATTTCTAAGTCTCAGTTTTCTCATCTGTAAATTTTAAAATTTACAAAGGGTTATTTTGGGAAATAAAACTATATCCATATAAAAAAAATCAGTCATATTATTATATACCAGCATGCACTTTGGAAAACAGTTTAACATTCAATTCTAGATATGTCCATACTCTATTTGAGTAGCTCCTGTCTTTGGTTTTTACCTAAAAGAAATGTATGTACCAAAAGGTATGTATATAAATGTCCCTGTCAGCATTATTCATAATACTCTAAAAATAGAAACTGTCCAACTACCTTTAATAGTAGAATGAATTTTTTAATGGAATATTATACCAAAACGAAAACAAATTCTAGCTGCAGTCAGCAACATTAATGAATCTCATGAAAGAATAGTCTTATAAAATTTTTAAAATTTAGCATAGTGTTTCAAGTAAGGATAGTGGTTACCTTTGGTAGTGATTTGGAGAGGAATTGAAGAAAGTTTCCTGAATACTGGCAGCATGCTATTTCTGGACCTATGGAAGCTGTATAAATGTTATCTTGGGATAATATACATTTGGTTCACATGCTATTACGCTTAGCATAACTGTGTAATCTCATGTACCTTTGATAGTAAAAATGGATGGGGCACTGCTTGAAACAGCAGGCATAACTCAGGACTGTCCTTGCAAAGCAGGACTTAAGATGACTTTTGTTATATTTAACAATAAAAAGGTTATGGGAAGAAAGAAAAGATGGAGGGAAGGAAGAAAATATAAGGAAAGAAAAAAGGAAGAAGAAAAAGAGAAGGAAGAAAACAAATGGAAAAAAAGGGGGGAAAAGGAAAGAATGAAGGAAAGGGAAGGAGGAACTGAAGAAGGAAAGGAGGAAGAAAAGAAAAGGAGGAGAAAAGAAAAGAAGAGAGGAAAGAAAGAAATGAAGGAACGAAAGAAGAAAGGGAATACAAAAAGGAGATAGATGGCCTTAGCCTAAACCATGCTCCCTTTCTGCTTTAAAATCCTGGGTTGGCAGGAGGAATAAGAAAGCAGATCGCATTCCCCTCCCATAAGACAAGATTTGCATAGGTGATGGGGGCTGGGGTAGAGAAGCAGCTTGGAATAGAATATGAAATTAAAAGTTTAGAATTGCTTGACCAGGAAATTACACAAACTTCTCAACATGTCATTTAAAGGCTCTGCCTTTGAAGAAGTGCTAATTGGCCTGGCAAAGCTGGGAGTAGTCACTGAAAAAAAGTAACTTATTTCCCTGTATATACACTACAAAGTTGAAAATGCTCAAAACAGGGCAATACTGCCTCCTTCAGCTGCAGAGGTATTAGTTCTCTTTAATGCTTGGGTGGGAACTATAGCTCCCCATTGAGGAGCACAGACATCCCGGATGGATTTCAGTCATGGTCCCTACCCTACCGGACCCTCCCAGGTCTCACCACAACCTCAGGTCATGAGATCATGTATACCACTCTGCTTTCTTTTTGATCCTACCATGGGATTCCTCAGAGCTGCTGCTTCTCCTTCAGCCCTTCTGTACCCTTCCCAGGAGCACAGGAAAGATTTCACTGCATGCCCATGTCTTTCTGAGGCAGAAGACTCAGATTTATCAGTAAAGCTTCACTCTTCTAAAGACACATGACAGCCATTTATGAGATACTCAGTGAGGTTACTTTTTATCAGAGATCCAGTGAGCCCAGCGAGATACAGGTCTCCACCACTTTCAGGTCCCCAAATTGTATGCATTTTTAAATGGATCTCCTTCCACCAGAACTGTCTCCAGTCTGTGTGAACAAACTTCAGTGTGAACCTCTGCCTCTTCTTTGAACTCTCCTGCAGTTCCTCCAGCTTAGAAGGCTCTACATAGCCAAGGTGATGGGTAGAGTGCTGGCTGATCTACTAATCTTCCTAAATATTCCTTTCAAGTGAACTCATAAATTTTATTACAGGTACTAGAAGTGTCTAATCCAGACAGCTCTCCCCTGAGACAAATGGAATGGCAATGTCATGTCTTCGGGTATGAATGGGGGATGCACATGGGTAGAAGCACAAAAGCACACCTGTTACTTCATCAAATTATTACTTAATAGAGTTAAGATGCTCATCAAACATTTCTGGAATACTTTGGACAGTAGTTCCCTGCTGCCCCAGATATTTGAAACAGTCAATAACCCTAACAAGGGCCAGTGTTACATAGAGAGATGAATTTACAGGCAACATGTAAAACATATATAAAATTATAAATGGATCCTTCTCATGTAGTAAGGACTTTAAAATTCAGTTGTCTAGGAAAGGGTCATGTTTGAATCAGAGCAACAGAATCAAGAGAGAATGCCTTTGTGGTGACAATATACCTCATATTTTCTCAACACAATTAAAATAAACCTGCATGACTAGAAGTGCCAATATATCCTTCTTCAGAGACTAATCCCTCTTTAAAAACTTACCACTCTTGGTTGTAATTTATGATATTATAAATGCATTAAAAGGAATTCACATTTCAGCCTCCAAATTACTTATTATCCAAACCAAGTACACTTAATAATAAAAAAAAAACTAGTACTAAAAATGAACTCAGATAGAATTCTAATATTTCAGGTTATGTGCCCAAAATACTTATTGCTTAAGAGAGATGTATTTATGTATGTAAAGTTGAAATTTTGAAAATATTTGGTCTTTAATATTGTTCTTTTAGTAGAAAATGCCTGTTAACTTTAGAAACAATATTAAGTGAATGAAATATCCCACCTTCAAAATGGGAACTTTAAATCTAGTTTCGATCTAATAGCATCATATTGGTGAAATAAATCTCTTGTGTACTTGTGGTTTCTTGTAATGTCATTGTGCTTATGGTTATTGTCCTGCTGTAGAGGAGTGATGAATGGCACTGAGGCTTAACCCAATTTTCCATCAAGTTTTTGCTAATCTCACACAACCCCTTCATAAATCTGAATAATTTGCTACTGCTCTGCAACCCTCATGTGAGCTCCAGAGTGGTTTTGGCCTGAAATTATGTATTATTGCAACCTCCTTTGAAAATGTAAGGGCTTTTATTGTTCCTATAACTGAATTATGTTTCCATATCTTTTACACTGCTGTAGTGGGTATTGCTTAGCAACAAGTCTCCAAGACCAAGGAAGTGGAGCATCCCTTATTAGCATATTATGCTAATCCTCCTGATCTCCCTACTGTCTGGATAAATTCACTGCTGGCCCTCTGACTTGTCTATCCCAAGAGAATAATTTTTCTTTACCTTTTAAAATAAGTTTGTATTTCTATAAAAAATATATTAACTCTTAGTTATATGAAAGCAAAGATTACTCAGAAATTCTAGTATTCTAATAGTGCAGGGAAATTATAGTTAACAATAATTTACTATATATTTCAAAATAGCTAGAAGAGAAGAACTGTAATGTTCCCAATTCAAAGGATATATGTTTGAGTTGATGGATAGCCCAATTACCCTGATTTGATCATTAAACATTGTATACATGTATCAAAATATCAAAAGTATCCCAAAAATATGTACAACTCTGATATATCAATAAAAAGTTAAAAAATTAAATACCCAGATCATCTAACAGGGACCTAATGTATATAAAATCACTGCCATATGGAAATTGACTCATCATATTTTTTTTTTTTATTTTTTTTCCAAGACGGAGTCTCACTCTGTCCCCCAGGCTGCGATGCAGTGGCACAATCTCAGCTCACTGCAACCTCCACCTCCCCAGTTCAAGCAATTCTCCTGCCTCAGCCTCCAGAGAAGCTGGGATTACAGGCGTGTGCCACTATACCAGGCTAATTTTTGTATTTTTTAGTAGAGATGGGGGTTTCACCATGTTGGCCAGGCTGATCTTGAACTCCTGACCTAGTGATTCACCTGCCTTGGCCTCCCAAAGTGCTGGGATTACAGGTGTGAGCCACCACACCCAGCCGACTCATCTTATTTTTAAAAAATAAATATTACCTAATGAGGTAGAAACATGCCATGTCATTGCATTTTGCTGCTCTTTAAGAAGATAATGCAAATGATATACTACAAATAGAAAGTGCTCCATGTAGGTATGACTCACACTGAGAAATGCCTGCTATTTCCTCTAGTTCTCTTTGTGTCTGAGAATACACTATTGGGAGACACTAGATCTTAGGGTAAGCCCCACCACAAAGGGAAAAAACTTTCTGCTGCCTCTAAGTGGGCTGAATAGGTGACTTTGGTCTTGTTAGAACTGATAGAAATGCTTCTAAAAATACCCACCAAGATTCATGGCTCACTTTAAAAACAATTCTGAATCAACCAGAAGTTGAGTAAGACAAGCATACAACGTGGATCTTGCCCACTAAGGATTTAGCTCACAAGCTGTGCAAATGTGTTATGATAATCTCTTAGCTTTGGCTTTAGCTATTTTTATCTTCTATTTGGCCCAGGCTTCATGTGGTTTTGTTGGGAGGATTCCTCACCCAATCTACCCTTTTGTCCCTCTTGGGTGACATGAGGAATTGAGGCAAGCCGTACTTTTCTAGTGGGTTTAATTCTTAAAAGTGGGTTAATGTACTCTAAAACCAGTTAGTTGGAGCAGGGAAGAGTCATGTAAGGCATTATGAGAAAGGATGATAGTCTCAGTGGAATATGAGAACATTTCAGGAGTCCAAAAGCATCACTCATGAATTAGCTAACATCTTTCGAGAAATTTTGTTAAATGGCACATCAGCAGCCATGGGCCCTAATTCTATTTTTCTCTTCTTTCAAAGTACTAAATTTGAAAATTTAAAGTGGTCAATGTTCTTATAGAAATTGACATAGAAATATCTGCCTATCAAGTAGTTCAACCAGCCCCACCACACAGCAATTATCCAAACAAACTAATAAATGGCCTTAAGCAATTGGTATCTGAAAGTGAAGTTTAAAAGCCCTTGAAATTTGAGATAAGCAATTTTATAGAAGTGAAACAAAGATTAATTAAAGCTAAAATGTGAAATGTCATAACATAGGCTATATCAGACTGGTATATTTCTGATATTCTAAAATTTTTAGAATTCAGACGTATCTACTTTTCTGGCTTCCTGTATCAAGTTATACATACAAACACATTCTGAGGAAAATGTAATTGCTCCCATGCTTGTGAATCTCGCCACCCATAGTGAATAATAAATTGTGGCATGCTTTTATAAAGTTAAGTGTTTCTTTTGATGGAAATATTTATCACCTAAAACTTTCAAGGCTTTATTCTGCCTTCCCACCCCCAACTTTGTCTTTACTTTAAACATTTTCTGGTCTTTTCTGGTTGTTCCAATTCCTGTTACCTCTTAGGATTGAATGATAGATTGTCTGGCCGCTGAGTGAAATTTCTCTTGTTTTATTTTCACACTGACATTATGACAGTCCTGTAAGCCTATGTGAGTATTAAGAAGAGTTCCTCAATCAGCCTGACCAACATGGAGGAACCCCATCTCTACTAAAAATACAAAATTAGCCAGGCGTGGTGGTGTATGCCTGTAATCCCAGCTACTCGGGAGGCTGAGACAGGAGAATCGCTTGAACTAGGGAGTCAGAGGTTGCAGTGAGCCTAGATCACGCCATTGCGCTCTAGCCTGGGCAACAAGAGTGAAACTCCATTTTGAACATCTCAAAAAAAAAAAAAAAAAAAAAAAAAAGAAGAAGAAGAAGGGTTCCTATCAAAAAGAAGATTTAAGAATGACAGCCAAGTTATACTGTCCACTCTTTCTTCTTTTCCCTCAATCCTCAGACCCATTGTTTTAATAAAAAAATACATCTCTCTCTCTCTCTCGAGAGAGAACAATAACCACAATGCCACAATGTCATAGCTGCAACCACCACTATCTGGAATAAAGACAGGTAAGGGAGAAGAAATATAAGAGGTGAATGAATAAAGAGACAAAAACCACATTTTTTTTTCTTCAAAGAGAATGTTCTCCATTCTGAAATATGTTAAAAAATGTTAAATGATTTAAAGTTCATTGTAGACAAAGAGATGATTAAAGAATATCTGCAAGCTGTAAACAGGACTGGGACAGATTATATCCTGTGGCAATGGTAATAAGAATAGGACATTATTTAAACAATTTCATATATTATCTTGTACAGCAGCCATGGAAATGCACCAGTCAGCTCTCACGCTGCAAAGAGCTTCACTTGCTGATGGCCCCAGCTGGTGCTCCCCTGGATCATCTTCTACCTTCAAGCTAAGGCCATACAATGTCCAAAGAGTTAGAAGGACACCATCCTGAATGGGGTAGAGTAGTCCCTGGCACAAGCAGACAACTCAGTTGCTGAAGGTTTCACTGCTGGTCACCAAGGAAACATCTTAGTGCAGCAGTCATTTCCATGCCTTTGCAGGTGAGATGTTTCAGGCATCTGAAAGAGATGGGGGCAGTGGGGAGGCAATGGCCAACATGTAGGCAATGCCTACGATAACAATAGAGTTGGTTGGTTACTGCAATGTTGCACTGTCTCTATGTAGAGAAATAATGAGAAACTGAAGGCCACTGAAAACAATTAATCTCTAACAAGAGAGCCTCTTTAGAACCTAGAAGAATGATTCCATCTCTCACAGAAGAGCAGAGGTGGCTAAGCAGCAGACTGATAATCTGATAGAGTCACAAAAAAACGACATTTGAATTCTCAGTGAAGATGAATCTGTTAGGGTCTTGCATGGGAAATCCTGGAACCCAGAAAGGATGGGGATGTGAGAAGGGATGCCTCCAAAGAAGTTGGCTGTGTCGAATACCCTAGACCCATAGGCCTGGCAGAGGGCTTTTTTTCTGATAACAACTAGCATTTCTCCTCCATTAGAAGATATTAGAGACCCCCTCCATGCAAAGCAATAAACGTTCACCTTAGGTGCATCTCCATCTGCTTTTCTGACAGCCATTCCAATAATTGGGTTAAATCTCAGCATAATTAAGCTGGATATATTAGACATGATAAGGAAGGAAAAAGCTCTATGCCAAAGTGGGTGTAAGAGTTAGATAGCATGTACTGGAAGGAACAAGTTGAGGGCTCCTCAGATTGGATTTTGAGGGTGCTTGATCAGCAGAGTCAGAATATAAGATGGAATAAGCAAGAATTCATAGACTTGGAAAGGCACTTTATCAGGACATCCCCTGGGACAAGAATTCTAGGAGATCAAGCAAACTTATTGTTGAAGTGGCAATTAGAAGCCTGGAAAAAGCAATGCTAAGTGAAGTGGAGACAACTGAGTTGCACTGTCAGATAGTGAAGGAAAGAATAAAGAAGTTGAGGGACATGGACATGCTGGGAGGAATAAACTGTGTGAAGCCACAGACCCAACAGAAAGTTGCATTGCCATGGGAAGATACAGAAGGCATACCACCCAAGAAGGACATTAAGATTCTGCAGCAAGTCATATAATTATACGCCTTTCAAAGAACAATTTTTAGTGTGCTAGTTTAATGCTAGTATAGAGATGAAATACTTGACCGTGGAGCACCAAGTGTCCATGAGTCTAGAACTGTCCATAATGAGTTAGGTTCTGTCAGACCCACCAAATCACAAAATGAGATAATCCTAGCACAGACTTTCATAAGATAGAAATATAGCCATGGGATTGAACCCAAGGAGGACCAGAGGACATGACAGAGCAACATTAACAGATACGCAAACCCCAATATCACCTGACATGGAAACACAAATATCCCTTCCTGAACTCATACCTTTGGCTGATTTGGTTGGGGGTGGTAATCCCACTTGATTCATTAAAGGACAAGGAAGAAAAAGCCCAAGCTTAGCTTATAATTGGTTGGCTTAATAAGTGGATGCAAGCTAAAAATGGAAGTGGCTGCATTAAAGTCCTACTCATGGGTGGTCTTGAAAGACTGTGGAGATAAAAATCTCTCCGATGGGCAGAGCTGTTAACAGTGCACCTGGTTAAGAAGTGGCCCACAGTGAAAATATACAGTGATTTCTGGTCAGCGGCCAATGGCCTGGATGAATGATCAGAGGTCTGGAAGGGAAAGCACTAGATGACTGAAGTCAAGGAGTTGTGCACTAGAAGTACATAGGCAAACAGATAGTACCAGGCACAAAGTCATTAACATATACTAGAAAGCATCCACATGGAAAAGGCACTGAAAAACCAAATAGACAACATGTCTTGGCTGGTTGATGTTAACTTTTGTTACCTTAGAACAGTAATATGAAAGTAGTAGTCATGGTAGCAGAGACAAAGTCTGTGTGTGCAGCCAATGGTATAGACTCTTATTTACTAAAGCAGATCCAGCATCTGTGGTTTCTGAATATCCTACCTGTTATAACAGAAACCAGTGCTGACCCTTTGATATGTCAAAATTCCTAGAGGAGACCAGCCGATGATGATTTAGTGACAAGTTGACTACATCAGGCCTCATCTATCCTAGAAAGGTCAATGGTTCATCTTAACAGTGGTAGGTAAGAATTTCAGGCACATGTTTTCCTTTCCTGCCTGCAAAGCCTCAGTCAGTACCACCATCTGAGGGTTTACAGAATACCTGATTCACAGGCATGAAATCTCACAGCATAGCATCTGACCAGGTGACCCACTTTACAAAAAAGGACATGTGAGAGTGGGCTGTCGTAGGATTACACCCATCATAGGGCCCACTATTTATAACATATACTATACCACTCATAGAGCACTGAAATGACATTCTTAAAGGATAGCTGAGCTACTAGCTCAGAGATAACACTCTGAAGGGCTGGGGTTCATCCTTTAAGTTGTAGCATAATCATTAAATTAAGAGACCTCTTTGTGGTTCTGTATCCCTAAGTAGGCATGAGGCATGAATGTAGGGATCAAGAAGTCACAGAATGGATATTTCATCTCTAGATGTTCTATTTGGGTCTTTATTCTTTTACGTAGTGCCTTAACATGTTTATCCTTTTTTCTGTCTTCTTGAACATAAGGGATCTAGTTATAATAACTCCTTTAATGTTCTCCTGTTTTTACAGTTCTAGAATTTATTTTTGTTTCTTTTTAAAATACAGTATATATCACTTTTTATAGTTTCCAGTTCCCTTATTTTTATACTTTGCTTTTATCTACTTTTACTCAGTAAGGACATTGGTTTTATAATCTATGTCTGATAATTCTAATATTTCTTTTTTTGTTTGTGCTTTTTGGTTTTTAATTTTACTTTAAGTTCTGGGTACATGTGCAGAGCATGCGGGTTTGTTACATAGGTATACATGTGCCATGGTGGTTTGCTGCACCTGTCAACCAGTCATCTAGGTTTTAAGCCCCGTGTGCATTAGGTGTTTGTCTTAATGCTCTCCCCCTCCTTGCCCCCCATCCCCTGACAGGCCCTGGTGTGTGATGTTCCCCTCCCTTTGTCCATGAGTTCTCACTGTTCAACTCCCACTTATGAGTGAGAACATGTGGTGTTTGGTTTTCTGTTCCTGTGTTTGCTGAATTTACAAGAAAAAAATAACCCCATCAAAAAGTGGGCAAAGGTTAACAGACATTTCTTAAGAGAAGACATTTATGTGGCCAACAAACATATGAAAAAAGCTTATCATCATTGGTCATTAGAGAAATGCAAATCAAAACCACAATAAGATACCATCTCACACCAGTTAGAACAGCAATCATTAAAAAGTCAGGAAACAACAGATGCTGGCGAGGCTGTGGAGAAATAGGAATGCTTCACACTGTTGTTGGGAGGGTAAATTAGTCCAACCATTGTGGAAGACAGTGTGGCGATTCCTCAAGGACCTAGCACCAGAAATACCATTTGACCCAGCAATTCCATTAGTGGGTATATACCCAAAGGATTATAAATCATTCTACTATAAAGACACATGCACACATATGTTTACTGCAGCAGTATTTACAATAGCAAAGACTTGGAACCAACCCAAATGCCCATCAATGATAGACTGGATAATTCCAATTATTTCTAATCTGTATGTTACTGTTGTCTGTTTTTCTTTTCATATGTTTTTGCACCTGTTGTCTTGTCTTCTCATGTGCCTAGTTATTTTTAATGAATCATTAAAGGCTGCATTTGAAAAGTTATTTGTAGAAATAATTTGAATTATAAAATGATAATATTTTCTGACAGGGATTATTTTTCATTTGCCTCAGTCAGATGCATGGGGAACTAACAGTTCAGGATCATCTTTATATATCTTAAAGTCAAGATTTTCCAGGGAACCCAGACGATATGAAGCAGGGCTTGTATACCATCCTAGCATTTGTTTGTTTCTAATCTGCCCTTATTTTTAAATGAAAGATCTTAAAGCCAAACAAAGGATATTTTCTAGAATCTGTACCATTGTTGAGTCCCAGATACTGGGTTTTGTCTCCCTATCCATTTGAGGGTCACCAAAAGTATGGCCTAGTGTCTCAGCCTGTGTATTATGCATTGACAAGTGACCCCAGGGTAAAAGCTGTCCAAGTATTTTACTGACCCTTCTAGGTTCTCAACCTCTGCTCTGATCATGTTGTTAGTATTTTGACATATTTTGGAAAATATTTCAATTTTCCCCTCCAAAATGATTAGTTGCTTTCAGTAGCAAGTTTACCTAAGCCAACATTGCTGGAAGTGGAGGCTCCATGATATTTTAATTCTAGAAAACCAGAATATACTAGTAACATTTGGAAAAGAAGGAAATATGTGGTTTGATAATATGGGAGAAACATGTTTATATATTTCAATTTAAAGTTGAAGGGCTACTATGGATAAAAATAGTCTACGCTTCTTCTAAATGGCTTTAGAAGCTAGAACAAAGAAAAAAATCAAGCCACATTTCAAGAAAATAATTTAAAATGATACATGTTCATTGTTAAACTGTTAAACTGGGAAAGTTTGCTTTAAGAGCCAGTGAGCTTCCTAACACTGGATAGATCCAATTAGTGATTAAAAAACCATTTGTCAAGGACCCATATCTAAGATATGGATTGGACTAGTGACCTCCAGGGTCCCTAATGAGTAAGATTCCAAGGTTATTTAATTCCAGGAGGAAATGGAGATGACCTCTGGGTTATGTCTGTAGATAACAAAACAGTAAATTATTTTATAAGGAATAGCTCATTTTAGGCTTGGACTTCAAGAAGATAACTTTTTAAGATTCCCTTCTTGTGCTGTCTCTGATTGAAATGTCTCACAGGCATAGTTCTAGCAATTAAATGTATTCTTTCTCTGCTCTGTGAGCATTAATTTTCATGTATATTTGTTACAGCTCAGGACCTGAGATAATGCCCTGTAAACAGGGAGTAGCTGTTAGCACATTAATTAGGGTTCTCTTTATGGTACTATTGAGAAAGATAATTATTTGTTAGATTAAATCCTGTGCCCTAAGAACTCCAGTTTTTCATGTTGAGTTAGAAACTCCATTACAACTACAAACTAAAATTCATATACAGGCTCATTTGCACACACTTTCTATATTTAGGTACTGTCTTTCTTAGTTTAAGACACAAATAACTGTAAGTAATGAAAGGACCATAAATTCATCCTAAGTGACGAATCATTGGGTTGGCAATAGGAGTGTAAATATGACCCAGGTTGACAAATGTTCTAAGAGCTACTGTTCAATGTGTAAGTGCTTAAAAACAAATTTCATTTTCCTTTCAAGTCTATACAAGCCAGAGCTTATTCTAAATTGTCTCAATATTCCCAAATGCTGGTATCAAAAATAGAGGAAATGAAAGTTTTTTTATTTCCTCAATTAGAATGCACATAATGAAATATTATGCCCTGCAGTTATCTTAATGGGCAGAATCATCCTGAGAGGATTCTGATCTCTTTATGCAATCTGTGCTTCTGTTGATACATATGTTAATTTCATATCACTCTGTGCTTTTATTAATAAGAAAATAAGCTGCTGAGACCTGAGTTCCCTTGGACAGATTTACGTGAGTAAACAGAGAAGAGAGTTTCAGGCTGCCATTCAGCTTTCCAGGAATGTAGTCGGGCATTACAGAGTTGCAAGGATTTGTGTAGTGCATTCCTCTAGATAAAGTGTTACCAGCTTCAATGGTAACATATTGCTAGTTTTGTCCAGCTCTATTGGTGATATGCTGCTCACTAGCAGAGCTACAAGACACATCCCTTCCCAATCTTCTTTTCCTTTTTTTGTTGTTTTGTTTTGTTTTTCTAGTAAGAAAGACTTCCCAAGCGCTATGGATGGCTTCATCCTTGTCCAACAGGAAGAATAAATCTTCTGGATGGCAGACTACAATCTTTCTGGATGTCTGACTACTGCAGCCAATCAAACAAAGCTCAGTAGCTATCACAGCAAACAATGGAACTAGGAGGGACTGAAGGAGAAACAAGAGAAAGAAAATATTTGTAGGCATTGCAGATACACTAAAGTCCTTGTAGCCAATGGCTCTCTAAGAAAGGAAGACAAAAATAACAAAAAAGTTATCTTTTGTTAGTTATCTAATATTTTATTTTATGCTAGGCATCCTACCAGGTTAATTTAAAAGCAATCTTTTAAACTTTGGATCAGTTTTCAAATTGGGTAATAATATCCCCATCTTATAGAGAAGAAAACTAAGGTCTAGAAAGATTAAATGATGTTGCCAATCACACAACTAGATAGTGACAGGGCTGGCATCTGAACTCAGCTCCTTCCTACTTGGAATTCCACCGATCAATTTCTGCTTCAATTGCTCCTCATATTTCATTCTATACAAATACTAGGGATATAAAAGAGACAGAGTGAGAGCTGAAAATCTAGCTATGAACAACCAATTTAAAAAACCTCATTTATCAACTGTGTTATTGAGGTCATAATGAGACTCTTCATAGGAATATTGTAAAGAAACAAAGTGCAAGAGAAGCAGACTCATTACATAGATAAAAATAAGGACAACCACTAATACGCTCTGATTTTAAGAATCACTGCCCTCCCATAGGGCTCCCGTTTCTACCTTTCTAGGTGGAAATTTACCAATTTTAGACTTCCCAGCATTTTACTCCTTCTTAAGTTTAGGGAATTCTCTATCTTATGAAACCTGTAGAAGACACAGCCTACTTCTTACCATAGAAGCTGCCAAAGTTTCTCACTTTGCCAGCCATTTCTGCAGCTAGTGCTTGAGCACTAAACTTGGGCTCAGATATGGGTACATCCTGCTAGTATTTTAATATGGAATTTGTAACTTAGAAACAGTGGTAATGAAGAATTATTTTCTGCTGTCATGACTGGGTAGAGACATCTAATGGCTGGGGCAGTCATAGAAGACATTTCTGCAGTAGCATCCAGGGATAGTAGGACAGGAGGTGGCAAGCTGTGATCTGTACCAGAGCAGCAGTGGCTTCACTGGACTGACACTCTGGTATAGCCTTGGCAAAGGATTGGAATGCTGTCCACCTCATTTCCTTTCTGCCTGTTTTCTTATCCTCTGTCTCCCCCGTTCCTGATGATCCAAGGAGCCATGCAATATTCTAGCAATATATTTCCCTTGGTTTAAGTCAGTCAGTTGTATTTATACAGCCAGGAACAAATAATCTTAACTAATACACTCACCATGAGCCTATTAAGTATGTCAAATTTTGCTTGTGATTTGATTTTACCAAGAAGTCCTAATTACTGACCAATGTCTTAATTAAAAGCAGTAATCTTTGCCAACCCATGGAAGTGTTAGTGTATGAAACTACCTAGCAGCAATGAAGCAGGTCAAAAACGGGACAAGAACTGAGTGCAATGTGTGTATTGTCTGGGAGAAAGAAACCAAAGTATGGCTGGTCCAAGAAAGGAGAGAGAACCACAATAACATCAAGATTTTAATAATATCTCACATTTTATGGCAGACCTAAGTCTTAATATGGCAGGTCCTCATTTCTGAAATGTTGTTCTCCCACCACAAAAAAATGTAGTTATTGGGGAGAAAGGAATCATCATTATCATCAATGCCATCTCCATTAATTGAACATTTTTAAAGCAATCACCTGAACATTTGTTATTTGTGGTTACAATGATTCTTTGAGGAAATACTATTACCATAATTTTACAGATATGGAAACTGAGGCTTAGGAAGGTCAAAACTTGTACAAGACACTCAGCTGGTAACAAGTGGAGGTGGGAGGTGAACCCAGGCAGTAACAACCATTACAACTTTATTACTTTTTCCTAAAAAAAGAAAAGACCATAGGATGATCTTTTCAATATGGAACAGGGGAGCTTTTCCTCCAGAAATCCTGTGTCGGGGCCTTCCCATCTCCACTGACTTCTCACAGACAATTTAGGAACAGGCAGAACCCTCCTTGTCTCTCCCAGCTTCTCATAAGCTGATTCCTCTGGTCCATTTCTATTCCGCCTACCACACACATTTCCTCCCCTTTTTATTTGCTGCCACTCTTATCTAATCATTCTTGCCTTTCTTAACACTAATGTGCTAAGAAAAATGATACTCTTCAAGGTCTAACTCAAATATCTCGGTTTTTCATGCAACCTGGTCCCTCATGACTCTAACCTCTCAATGGTCTCTTCCAACTGATGGAAGTGTTTCTCATCTGTACCACTTATGTGAAACTAAAACACATAGTCTAGTGTCACATTTAGTAGGAAACAACATATTCAGATAACTGACCTGAGTTCAATTACGTGCCAAACAATTGCTGGTTTTGTAACTTTCACTTCGCAATAAGTATAGAATCTGAGGGCCATTGCAGAGAAATGTACAGGAAGTCCAGTACGTCCTTTACTCAGCCACCTCGAAAGTTAACATATTACAAACACTGTAGAATAATATTAAACCAGGTCACTGACATTAGGAAAGCCATACCCTAAAATGACCCTGTGGGTTCACGTCTGTTTCTAGGAGAAAGAGTTTCATTGTGTACTGGTTGTTAGTAAGCTGGCTCCTATAAGAAAATCCCAGAATGTGGATATCACGGTTAACTACAGTATGACATGACATGCTTTGAGAAAATAGCATGATGCATATGTATTTCATTATTACTATGTCATAGGTATGGAGCCTTTGATCAGGAAATTCACATTGTGTAACCAATTGCACCTGAAGTTGAAATTCATGGTTATATGAGTTATGCTTACTAAGTATTATTGGCAACCTTCTCACTCACAGCCCCCAGAGGGGGACTCTGTAGGAAATAGAGGAAAGAAAAAAGGAAGTGTGTTGTGGAGTCAGACTAGAATAAAACTAGAGTTTTGTTCCTGAATATACCACTTATTGTTAATTGTGTGGACACTGGGCAAGGCATCTAACCTCTGAGCCTTTGTTCTCTAATCTGCACAATGAGAATACTACTGACAATCTTCTAGGACTATTTAAAGATCATATTCAAGACCATAGAAAAAAGTATCTGTTATTTAGTAAGGTCTTAAATTGGGGTTGAAAAGTTTTTAGACCATGCAAAAAATATATAAAAGTTATGGACTCAAAATCAAGAAACCATCACTGTATCTAAACAGAGAATATTATTTAGAGATTATCAGGTGTATGAAACCAAGTGTTGAGTGGAATTGCATTTTACCTAATACTTAAAAATTATCAATCATATTTTGAACTGCCTGCTTTGTTTTTAAAATCAGACCTGGCTGGGCGTGGTGGCTCATGCATGTAATCCCAGCACTTTGGGAGGCCGAGGCTGGCAGATCACCTGAGGTCGTGAGTTTGAGACCAGCCGGACTAACATGGTGAAATCCTATCTCTACTAAAAATACAAAATTAGCCGGGCATGATGGCACATGCCTGTAATCCCAGTTACTTGGAAGGCTGAGGCAGGAGAATCGCTTGAACCCAGGAGGCAGAGGTTGCAGTGAGCCAAGACTGTGCCATTGCACTCCAGCCTGGGCAGCAAGAGTGAAACTCCATCTCAAAAAATAATAAATAAAATAAAATAAAATAAAATCAGTCCTTATTCTCTCCATGCTTAGCATACAAAGTATTTAACACATTTATTATCCCACAGCTAGACTTTAAAATAGAGTTTTAATTTGTCTAGCACGACAGAGCGCTTAGGTTCTCTTTTCAGCTGAAGTAGTTATATCTGCTAATTCACCTTTCAGAGAAGTTTGCCTTTTCTTTACATTTTGATTATTCATATAATTTTTCTCAATGCAAGTTATGCTATATGACTATTTATACCAAAACAAGCCTATCACGTCACCCCTCTAGCTTTTAAAGGCAAATGCTGTTTGATTATATTACCTATTTGTTTCATGATTTAAACTCTATGCAACACTTATCAGAATTGGAGAATAATACATATAATCTTTGAGAAATTTCATCAACTTATGATTTTTAAATAATTATATATTCACAAGAATTTGTCTTAAAAAATGTACAGAGAGGTCCTATGCACCCTTCACCCAGTCTCCCCCAGTGGTAATACCTTATAGAGCTATTAAAATAGGAAATTGACATTGTTAAACCCAACAATCTTATTCAGGTTTCACAAGATTTACGTGTACTCATTTCTGTGTGTCATGCACTCACCTGTGCACATGCACATGTGGCTATGTAATTCTGTGCGATTTTATCATGGGTGTAGCTTTGTGTAACCACCACTATTCAAAAGAACTGTTTCATCACTGCAAAGCTCCCTCTTACTACCTCTTTCACACTACACTTACTACCCTCTCTATATCTATAAACCCTGCCAATCACTAACTTGTTCTCCATCTCTATAATTTTGTTATTTCAACAATGTTATATAAATGAAATCATATAGTATATAATCTTTTGAGATTGACTTTTAACTCAAAACCCCCTGGTAATTCATGCAGATTATTGCAGATATGAAGAATTCATTCCTTTATGTGGATGCCTAACAACCCATGGTATGTATGTACCGCGGTTTTCTCATTCACCATTTAAGGGCATTCGTATTGTTTCCAAGTATTGACTATTATGAATAAAGCTGTTATGAACATTCATGTGCAGATTTTTGTGTGACTATGGTTTTACTTTTATGGATAAAAGCTCAAGAGTCTAATTGCAGAGTCATATGGTAATTGTAGCTTTAGTTTTATAAGAAACTAACAAACTATTTTTCAGAGTAATAATAACATTTTATGTTGACATCAGCAATGTGTGGGTAATTTAGTTTCTCCACATCTTTGCCAGTATTGGTGTAATAGCTTTTTCATTTTAGCTATTATAAAGATGTGTAGTGACATAACAATTTGGTTTAAATTTGCATTTCCCTAATAGTTAATGATTTTTTTCATGTATTTATTTGCCATCTCTATGTCCTCTTAAGTGAAAGGTCTTTTCATGTCTTTTGTCCATTTTCTACCTGAATTGTTTTTTTAAACCATTGTATTGTGATAATTCTTTAATATATTCTAGATACAAGGCCTTTGTTGGATATGTAGATTTCAAGTATTTTCTTTGAGTCTGTACCTGGTGTCTTCATCCCCTTCACAGTTTCCTTCAAGTTTTACTTTTGATGAGGTCCAAATTGTCTTTCTTTTAATGGATCATGATGCTTTTGCGCCAAATATAAAAGTTCTTCACCTAGCTTTAAGTCCTGCAAATTTTCTGGTTTTTCCTAAAAACTTTTTAACTTTTATATTTCACATTTAAGTCCATGATCCATTTTGAGTTATTTGACTTAACTTTTGAGTAAAGTAGAAGGTTTAGAAGGTTTCAAAAACATTTTGAAAATGTTTTGTATGTTTGTTTTATTTTATTTACTTTATTTATTCTTTATTTTTTCATTTTTTGCCTGTGCATATCCAATCACTTCAGCAGCATTGTTGAAAAGGCTATGGTTTCTCTATCAAATTGCTTTTGTGCCTTTATTAAAGAAAAATCACTAGGGCACAAATGTGTGGGTATATTTCTGGGCTCTCTATTGTGTTTCATTGATCTATGTGTCTATCTCTCTGCCAATACCACAATCTCCTGATTAGTATGGCTATAATGGTAAGCCTCAATATTGAATAGAGTGATTCTTTTCATTTCTTTCAGTATTGTGTTAGCTATTTCAAGCCCTTTGTCCTTCCACACAAACCTTAGAATAAGCATTTTTATGTCTAGTAAAACCTTTTGGAGTTGTACAGCAATTGTTCTAATCCAATACATCAATTTGTGGAGAATTGCCTTCTTTATTATGCTGTACACAGAAAGTTCCAATCCCTGTACACAGAAAGTTCTTCCAATTAGTTTTCTATGATTCTTTCATTATTTTGTAATTCAGCCTACAGATCTTGTACATATTTTGTTAGATTTAGAGCTAAGTATTTATTTGGAACAATAAATAGCATTGGAGTTTTTAATTTGATTTTCTCTCATTCATTTTTAATATATAGAAATATAACTGATTTTTGTGTGCTCTTCTTTCATCCTGTGACCATACTGAATTCATTTATTAGTCCTAGGAATTTTTGTAGATTCCTCAGGAAATTCTGTGCAATTATATGCCTGCAAATATAAACAGTTTTATATCTTTTTTTCACTCTGTGCCCTTTTAAATTATTTTTCTTGCATTATTGTGCTGGCTTAGAATTTCAGTACCATGTTGAATAAAAATGGTAAGAGTAGATATTCTTGTCTTGTTCTTAATCTTAAAGGGAAATAATTCATTCAGTCTTTCATCACTAACTGTGATACTACGTTTACCTCTAGAAGTCCCCCACGCGCTTTCTCAGCGGTAATTTGTTGATTCAAGTTCAATTAAAATTTGGAAATACACATTCAGCAGTTCCAGACTTATGGTTTAAGAGGTGATGAGAGGTCCCAGCGTGGTGGCTTATGCCTGTAATCCCAGCACTTTGGGAGGCCGAGGTGGGCAGATCACTTGAGGTCAGGAGCTCAACCTCAACATGGCCAACATTGTGAAACCGCATCTCTACAAAAAACACGAAAATTGGCTGGACATGGTGGTGTGTGCCTGTAATCCCAGTACTCCAGAGGCTGAGGTATAAGAATTGCTTGAACCCGAGAGGCAGAGGTTGCAGTGAATCGATATTGATAATCAGCTTTTACTGGATTTAATGAGCTCCCTCTTAAAATGGCAAAATGCTATCACTCTCAGATGGAAATAAGCTTTGATAAGACATATTTTATAAAGGATATTGTTCATATATCTTTTCTACTCTAGGTGCCAGAATCTTGATTCCTTTAGTCATATGTCTTCCCATTATTATGCCTAGATTAGTTCTCTAAATGGTAACTTCATCAACAATATAAGGTCTTATTAACAATTACTGAAACATCTCCAAGATGGGTAAATACACAACTAACTTAAAAATATTTACATATACCATGAGTTAATTATACATGGTAGCATTCCTACATAAACATTTTGCTTTTTAAGTTTCTGAAGAAAGTCCTCAGCTAACAGAAACGTTTCTCTTCTGAAATGTTTCTCCTAGGCTTTGATGATCTAAGTCTATTTGGCCATCAAGGACAAAGTTTATTACTGTGAATCAAGAATTCTTATTCTTTAATTATTTACTTGCTCTTTTTAAGTAAGAGTCTTTATCACTTTTTTTATTCCCTTCAAAAAGACTAATAATAAAGTCATTATTTTGCCTTATTTTCTACCTTATAAATGATTCCATCTATTTACGAATCTCCATGCCACCTTTTATCAGTGTACCCTGTGGTGATGGTTACAGGTTGTATTCAGGAATAACCTTCCCGAGTGGGGTTCCAGCAGAAGCCAGACTTCCCCACTGAGAAGAAAGACAAATGTCATAATCCTTCCTATGTAACGTAATTTTTCACCTTCAGCTGAGTTGCAAGGTATTAATGTTTTAAGTTTTGAACTTAAAATGTGAACCCTCATCACGTGAACTTCCTACAAATTTTATTTAAAAAATGTAACCACTTGGACATTTTTATTTTATTCTATTGTTAAAATCAATTTCTGTAGTCTTTAGCAGGAAAATAAACTCTCTCTTCATAAATTAGTTTTTATTGTCCCAACTCCTGTCATTAATTCAATCTTCATTTTCATGTTGTACCTTCCAAGATAAATTATGTTTAAGGGTTTTACATACTGAACGAGGAATTATTAAAAGGATACTATAGTATGAAGGATCTCAGAAAGAAGTTTCATTCATATCATGATTTTGACCAAAGACAGATTTGAAATTCTTGTTTCTATTCTCCAAGGTTTTCAAGTTGACTGCCTACCTTGTGCTCCAGTCGACCCCATGCAGACAGCTTAATTTGATCTTTGGCTTCTCTCTGTTCTTTAGTGCTATTTTGGAGTTCGTGAAAAAACTGGGAGAGATTTCAGAGGGTACTTCTCCCACAAGGCTATGACTTGTGCCCTTCCACGAACTCTCACATAACTCCCTCTATTGTACTTTCTTCTTCATCAAGAAAAGAGAATCCTGATCCTTCAACTGCTAACATATCCATCTATTGTGGTTGAACTGAGATGTGTGAAGGCTAAAAAAATGTATGCTACTTCTCACTTTCTATGGCAGAATCGTCCATGTCACTACTTGTTTCTTAAATCCAGAAACATGTGCTCTCTCTGGAAGGGCATCTGAGTTTGGAAAAAGAATCAACACTGCACCCAACCACATCCCATAAAGACTATCTCTCCACAGATCACATAGTCAACTGGGTGGTGTCCAGGGTGACCTTTCAGAGACCATATATCTGGGTAACCCACTGGCTTGCTGTTGCTCCAAAGACAATCAAACTAGGATCTCCATGTAGCAATGTCAGAAACTTTAGAAGAAAACTGATTATATTCATCACTTTTTCCTTTTTGACTTCTTTCTTCTTCAAAACACTGTTAATTTACTTGTTATAAGGACTAAGGACGTTTTTTCTGTGTTTCAGTTTTTGTAAGCTGTAGAGAAATTGTCTGGGCATAGTGGTAGAGGTATTCATCTTGCTTTCTACTCCCCAGTTCCCAATTTCTGGTAATGGTTATCTGTGCCTACTCCCTCCCCTATCCCATTTGAAACAGTTCTAGTTCTCTCATTGATTCCTATTTGAAATTTTCATGTTTCCTTTCAATCTTTCTTTTCTATAATTGGGAAAGTTGCAAATCTATGTTTCCAAAACCTATGTCCCCTTGAGGCTTCTTACTGGGTTTGATCCCTGGAAAGAACTTAACGATATGGAGAAAAGGGAACTTGTCACTGATATTTAGAAGGCATACTTCTCTGACCTTCAGCTTCACACTCTGATCTTCAGCTTCACACTCTGACCTTCAGCTTCACACTCTGACCTTCAGCTTCACACTCTGATCTTCAGCTTCACACTCTGATCTTCAGCTTCACACTCTGATCTTTAGCTTCACACTCTGATCTTTAGCTTCTAGTCCATCTATCACATGGAAAGAGATCACGGGAATTCTAGGGCAAGTTCACTGTTCTGAATCACATGACAACCTGCTTGCAGTAAATGAATACTCTACCCGGTATGCAGGGACTTTTAAAAAATAATCACTCTATCCTTTTATATATTAAGAATTGCAATGTGTAGTTTCTACTCTTGTTCTCTTTTTTACCCCCTACCTTATTACATATTTGTTTTGTCATTTTTACCTATTTTCTCCAACAAAGTAGTCAGTGAAAAGCAATCATTTTATTTTATCTGCATATAATATCTATCAATATTTTTCTGAGAAAGAAATTTTAGTATGCTCCACTAGGTACACTGTTACCAAAAAAACACTGTTTGTAGATCCTCAATCTTCTCCATGAAATTTAAATTAGGGTTGCTTTATTTTGGACTCTTTCTACATACAGATAGAAGCAAATTTGTGATTGGCAGAAGAGAAGAGAAAAAAGGTCAAAGAGATAGCAAGTAGGGTTTTAAAATGTTCTTATTACTAAATCATTTAAATAGCTTTTGATTGACATAGCAGGTATACAACTTTAAGACCAAATGTAGGACACAGAATGTGAGTGAGGGAGGGGCCGGATGTATTGCCTTCTCAAGGTCAAGAGAATGAGGGAATGCATTAACATGATAACTCTAATCTCTAAAAAGATACCCAAAGCATATGTGATGGGCTGTGTTTCCTAAAACTCTGGGGTTAAATACCATCCTAAAATATAATAGCTTTCATTCTATTAGTCATTACTCCTTTGGTTATAAGTTACAGGAAGAAATGCAAATATGCTTAGAGAAAGAGGGAAAATGACTAGTTCATACAACCCAGAAGGGATGGGTATAGTGGGCAAAGTCTAGAACCAGTGACTTGCTGCCACCAAAACCTTTTCTCTCTCAGCCTCTCATCTCCACTTTCTCTTCTTGTGGATAACATTCTCAATTACTACAGACCAGCTTCAGTAGGGAATACTTACAAGTTCAAAAGAAATTCTGTTTGTAATGGACAAATTGGGGCTCCTCTGCCAATGAAAGCCTGTACATTCTAAGGTAAACAAAAACTTCAAATAAATACAAAAACTGCCTTTATGTGCTTACCTTAGAGCCCTAGAATAATTACGAACAGTCACTGTGATGGCATGTGCATATACATTAGGTTGGTGCAAAAGTAATTGCAGTTCTTGCTGTTACTGCCAATGGCAAGAACTGCAATTACTTTTGCACTAACCTACTGCATACATATAGATAGATGTCCTATGGTTATGTTTCCCTGAAGAACTCAGACTAATACAATTACACAAGTACAAATAATCTTTATGAAACAAGAAAAAAATTTCTGCCAGTTTCCCCACAGCAATGTACTTTAAAAACAATAATTGAACTTCACTTTTATTCAAGGCACAAAACAAAAGCTAACATTTATAGATTGCTTACTTTTCCAGTTTACTTGTATTATCTCATTTCATCCTCATGATAACCATGGAACAAATATTATTATACCCATTTTACGGGTAAAAAAATTGTAGCATCGAGAGGTTTGGCAGCTTTCCCAAGGCCAAACTGCTAACAAGTGGGAGAGCTGGGATAAGTATAATAAATGACATTCTACATAGGAAATAGTAAGTACTAAATGTCATATGTAGTATTTATATTTATTTGCTATCTTGTCAGAAGTTAGTGTGTATTTCCTCTACATCCAAGTCTGTTTTTTCTTTAGCCTCAGAATGTTGACCTTAATATGGTGATGAAATCAGTGAGTCATGGCTGAAAATAGATGTTACACATTCAACATTATTCCTAGCTTTTATGGAAAGTGCCATATTAAACAGAGAAAAAATGAACACATTAATAAGCTCTGGCAGCTCTCATAAATTCAATGCCAATTCACAAAAAAATGGGGTTCACTGTAAACTGGTTTCACTGTAAACTTTTATGCGTGTTTATTAACACCACAGAAATGGTACAGCAAAAAGACAATCAGCCAAGAAATGTGACTGCTTATTTGTTAGCTACTCTATAGTAGAAACAAAGTGATTCCTCCCTCCCAAACATGCCACTTTCCCAAGGCCTGACCATATGTGCTGGTTATATACAAAGTAAAAGAACAAAACAAATGGAGAAGCTTATTTTTAATCTTGATAAGCTACAAAGTAAAAACATTTTACTACTGATATTTTTTCTAAAATCTCTAGTATTCAGCATTTCATAGTAGAAAAATATCTTCCATTGATTTGCTCTGTAAGTATTAAAATGAATAAAACCCCTAAAAGCATTGTATGAATGTTCAGTATTCTATGCTAAAGTAACTACAAGAGAGGCTACTGGAGTGAAGGTTTTTCACGTTATACTTTACTCTTCTATACACTTCACTATGGCAAAGTATTTTGTCATGTAAAGGTCTTTCTTTTGTGAATCAGCATAGCTTTTTTTCCTCTAGGCTTATCACAGAAGCAGTCTCAATTAGTAAAACAGCAGCCTTACATTTCTAAATGTAGCAATTTGAGCTGATGCCACCAGCAGAGCAGGGATGCCATGGGACCAAGTGTTACATGATTTAACAAAGTGTTGTAATTATAAGTGTATCATTCAGAAAATTGCCTAGAATATGCTCATAAACTGGCAACCGCCTTTGCTGTCACTAGCACAAATGAAAATTTACCATATACTTAATAACGTGTGCATGCAAATTTGGAGTGTATTATTTGAAATTCATGGAAATGAATTACATACCATTATTAAATCTGCAATACTTTTCTTTCTTTTCTGTATCATCTCATGATTTAATGTATTTATAGATAGTTTTCATTTACTTAAAATGATTTAATGTACTTCTAAATATACTTAATTAGCTTGAGTGAAGGTTAAAAACCTCAATGTTTACAGACTTTGGAAGTGTGTATGTATAGCTATATTGAAATAGTTGTTGTGAAACTTTCAATTTATGTTATCATCTGTTCCTTTAAACCAGGACTATGTTTTCTGATGGTTCAAAATATACAAACTTTGTTCCATGCACAAAAGTATTAAAAATACTGTATAAACTTACCTTTGGGCCATGTGTATAAGGCATAAATGAAACATAAATGGATTTTGTATTTAGACTTGGGTTTCCTGCCCAAGGTATTTGTGTATACACAAATGATATATTTATGCATATGCAAATATCCCAAAATTTGAAAAAAATTTGAAATTCAAAACACTTCCAGTCCCAACCCTTTATACTGGCAAACCGAATCCAGCAGCACATCAAAAAGCTTATCCACCATGATCAAGTGGGCTTCATCCCTGCGATGCAAGGCTGGTTCAATATACGCAAATCAATAAATGTAATCCAGCATATAAACAGAACCAAAGACAAAAACCACATGATTATCTCAATAGATGCAGAAAAGGCCTTTGACAAAATTCAACAACCCTTCATGCTAAAAACTCTCAATAAATTAGGTATTGATGGGACGTATCTCAAAATAATAAGAGCTATCTATGACAAACCCACAGCCAATATCATACTCAATGGGCAAAAACTGGAAGCATTCCCTTTGAAAACTGGCACAAGACAGGGATGCCCTCTCTCACCACTCCTATTCAACATAGTGTTGGAAGTTCTGGCCAGGGCAGTTAGGCAGGAGAAGGAAATAAAGGGTATTCAATTAGGAAAAAAGGAAGTCAAATTGTCCCTGTTTGCAGATGACATGATTGCATATCTAGAAAACCCCATCGTCTCAGCCCAAAATCTCCTTAAGCTGATAAGCAACTTTAGCAAAGTCTTAGGATACAAAATCAATGTGCAAAAATCACAAGCACTCTTATACACCAATAACAGACAAACAGAGAGCCAAATCATGAGTGAACTCCCATTCACAATTGCTTCAAAGAGAATAAAATACCTAGGAATCCAACTTACAAGGGATGTGAAGGACCTCTTCAAGGAGAACTACAAACCACTGCTCAACGAAATAAAAGAGGATACAAACAAATGGAAGAACATTCCATGTTCATGGGTAGGAAGAATCAATATCGCGAAAATGCCCATACTGCCCAAGGTAATTTATAGATTCAATGCCATCCCCATCAAGCTACCAATGACTTTCTTCACAGAATTGGAAAAAACTACTTTAAAGTTCATATGGAACCAAAAAAGAGCCAAGTCAATCCTAAGCCACAAGAACAAAGCTGGAGGCATCACGCTACCTGACTTCAAACTATACTACTAGGCTACAGTAACCAAAACAGCATGATACTGGTACCAAAACAGAGATAGAGATCAATGGAACAGAACAGAGCCCTCAGAAATAATGCCACATATCTACAACTATCTGACCTTTGACAAACCTGAGAAAAACAAGCAATGGGGATAGGATTCCCTATTTAATGAATGGTGCTGGGAAAACTGGCTAGCCATATGTAGAAAGCTGAAACTGGATCCCTTCTTTACACCATATACAAAAATCAATTCAAGATGGATTAAAGACTTAAACATTAGACCTAAAACCATAAAAATCCTAGAAGAAAACCTAGGCATTACCATTCAGGACTTAGGCATGGGCAAGGACTTCATGTCTAAAACACCAAAAGCAATGGCAACAAAAGCCAAAATTGACAAATGGGATCTAATTAAACTAAAGAGCTTCTGCACAGCAAAATAAACTACCATCAGAGTGAACAGGCAACCTACAAAATGGGAGAAAATTTTCACAACCTACTCATCTGACAAAGGGCTAATATCCAGAATCTACAATGAACTCTAACAAATTTACAAGAAAAAAACAAACAACCCCATCAAAAAGTGGGCGAAGGATATGAACAGACACTTCTCAAAAGAAGACATTTATGCAGCCAAAAAACACATGAAAAAATGCTCACCATCACTGGCCATCAGAGAAATGCAAATCAAAACCACAATGTGATACCATCTCACACCAGCTAGAATGGCAATCATTAAAAAGTCAGGAAACAAGAGGTGCTGGAGAGGATGTGGAGAAATAGGAACACTTTTACACTGTTGGTGGGACTGTCAACTAGTTCAACCATTGTGGAAGTCAGTGTGGCGATTCCTCAGGGATCTGGAACTAGAAATACCATTTGACCCAGCCATCCCATTATTGGGTATATACCCAAAGGACTATAAATCATGCTGCTATAAAGACACACGCACACGTATGTTGATTGCGGCACTATTCACAATAGCAAAGACTTGGAACCAACCCAAATGTCCATCAATGATAGACTGGATTAAGAAAATGTGGCACATATACACCATGGAATACTATGCAGCCATAAAAAAGGATGAGTTCATGTCCTTTGTAGGGACATGGATGAAATTGGAAATCATCATTCTCAGTAAACTATCGCAAGAACAAAAAACCAAACACCGCATATTCTCACTCATAGGTGGGAATTGAACAATGAGAACACATGGACACAAGAAGTGGAACATCACACTCTGGGGACTGTTGTGGGGTGGGGGGAGGGGGGAGGGATAGCTTTAGAAGGTATACCTAATGCTAAATGACGAGTTAATGGGTGCAGCACACCAGCATGGCACATGTATACATATGTAACTAACCTGCACATTGTGCACATGTACCCTAAAACTTAAAGTGTAATAAAATAAAATAAGAATTGTAACTTAAAAAAAATACTCAAACTGTATTAATTTTTTCTAATAATAAAAAGTTGTTTCAAAGCAAAATAACAGCAGCAAATCTGAGTCATTTCCAGTAATTCCCAGTAACTGAAGTAACTTCTTAGAAAATGCTTCTGGGGAATGGAAAAAGCTAAAACTAATCATGGAAATCCCAGAATCCACATATCTTTGAACTATTGCTTAAAAAGTTATTTTTGCAGTATATTTCTCATCTCCTTGAACAGATGGTACTGTTATGGAATTTTCAAACCTGCTGCTAATTTTGTTTTTATAAATTTTCTAAAATAGAAAAAAAAGTTTAACGGGTAAGAAAAATGCATCTTGGTTTCTTGTTCTTAAATTGAATAAACAACTGTAAATTTCAGTAGAATAACAAAACAAACTTTCCAGGAGTTTTAAGCCTTTGAAACAGACTTTTAGAGGGATGATACAGAAGGATGAAATCATGAAGTCTAGGGTAGTGTATTATTAAAATTTTAAAACAGTAGAAATGTGATACTCATATGCAAGCACTAATAAAAATTGAGTATCCATTATCAAGTTTTTAAAATAAAAATATAAACATTAGTTAGTATAAACCCAATTGGAAGAAGCAGAATATCAATAAAACTTTTCTACAAAGATATCTTAATGCCAATATTGGCATTTGCAAATAAAATTAATCAGGGTAGATTATTTTCATTACAAAAAATTTAGTTGTTTTAACAAAGGATTAAATGAAGATTTCCTCCCTTTTGTATAAAGGGTTTGTATAAAGAGTTTGTTTCCAGATTATAAAATAAATCATAACAAAGTCACTTAAACATCAAAGTTAGAAGTCATTATTGATCAAACACAAATAGAAACAGAGCATAAAGTATTTTGTGATGCAAAACAAAATGATTACTTAGGTAAAACAAAATGATTACTTAGGCATTCAAAAACCCTTTGATATCCCTTTGCTGAAGAAAAGCACAGCAAATAGCATTTCTGGAGGACAATATAATAATATGTATCAAAAGTTCCTAAAATGTTTTTACCCCCTGACCCAATGATTCCCCTCCTCTTGTCCTAAGAAAATATCAAGCAAGTGCACACAGATAAGTTTTCAATTGTGTTTATCACAGGATTGTTTACCAACAACCCACGTTTCCCAGAACAGGGGAATAATTAAATAAATTGCAGTACCCTCATATGGTGCAATTCTAGAAACCACTGAAGACAATAATCTAGATAATGCATGTGTATCGTTTACATGGAAATATGTGATATAATGAGTAAAAAAGCAGGCTGCAACTATATGCAAAATATAACATGCATAATAAATATGTGTCCATTCATCAAACAGGTACCTATATAGGTAAAGGATTGTAATATTGAGCTGTGGGAAGATTTACATCTCATTCAAATTTAGTTTTTTTTTTCTAATTTTTACCTAATGAATACATACAACAAATGAAATAAATGTAGATTTATTTATTTATTTATTTATTGAGATGGAGTTTCACTCTTGTTGCCCAAGCTGGAGTGCAATGGCGCAATCTCGGCTCACTGCAACCTCCACTTCCTGGGTTCAAGTGAGTCTCCTGCCTCAGCCTCCTGAGTAGCTGGGATTACAGGCATGCACCAACATGCCTGGCTAATTTTTGTGTTTTTAGTAGAGACAGGGTTTCGCCATGTTGGCCAGGCTGGTCTTGAACTCGCGACCTCAGGTGATCTGCCCACCACAGCCTCCCAAAGTGCTGGGATTACAGGTATGAGGCACCGCACCCAGCTGATTTATTGTTTTAAACATCTAGTAAGTCTTTCTGGGATTGTTTAAGTAGCATCACTGACATGTCCTATTAGGTTATCTCTTTTAGATATTTCTTTTAAAAGATGGTCAAAGAAACAGATGATGATTTTATGGCTTTTAACTTTTTAAGCTAGTATAACAATGTAGTTCATGCCTTGCTTCTATATCTGACTAGCTAAAATATTTGCATTTCCATGTGAATTATTCCTATAGCACCTAAATTTTATTGTAAATACATTATTCTAAGTAATATACCAGCCTGATGAATTTTATTTACAATAATAAGAATAGTTAAGAAAATGTTTTCTCTTCTCCTGTAACTTGCAATTATTTCAGTAATACTATAGCAAGCCAGTTTCCTCTTAATTTTAGATATTGACTCTCCGGATGTTAATTTTGCATAGAAATGAGTAAAAATATTAGAAAAAATTCCAGAGAACAAAGAACTAAAAGAATAAAGATATCAATGTATCTTAGGCCATTTGTTACCTACCTACCAGTAAACAGGGCAACTCTTTTATTCATTTTTTAAATTACTGCTTTTGGGAAGGCACAGTGCCTCACACCTGTAATCCTAGCACTTCGTGAGGCTGAGGTGGGTGTATGGCTTCAGCCTAGGAGTTCAAGACTAGCCTGGACAACATGGCAAAACCAAGTCTCTACAAAAAATACAAAAATTAGCTGGACATGGTGGTGCGTGCAAGTAGTCCCAGCTACTCAGGAGGCTAAGGTAGGAGGATCAGTTGGGCCCAGGAGGCAGAGGTTGCAGTGAGCCAGGATTGTGCCACTGCACTCCAGCCTGGACAACAGAGGGGAACCCTGTCTCAAAAGAAAAAAAATGTATGTATATATATGTATAGCTTTCAGTATATGAGCGCAAACTTCTGGAACAACAAAACAACTTGGTATTTTAAATTATGGAACTGTCCTAGCTGAATAATATATAACTATTTTTCATGATTGTGAAACTTTTATTATGCAAAAGTGATAAAAGGTACATGAGGGGAAGATAAATCTTATGTACTCTCATTTTCTCAGCACGGTCCTTGAGAAAGGGGTACCCTAAATGATCTGCATAGATTTATCCTGTATCACTTTTGACATTCTTTCACCTGCACATATGCGTACGAGCATTCTGCTCACTTTTATCTATGTCCATTTCACAATGGCCTCCACTGTGCTGCCACTGAAACAATACACAAAATGTTGCCTCGTTCGTATTCCACTAAATTCTCACTGTATGTATTTTACTGAGGAGGAATAGATGACATTTCTTCATGCTCCCCCTTTATCTTTTTATGTTAACAACAGCAGTTTATAAAGGAAACTTACCTGCTTTGGTCATTCTCTAAGGTCACCCCTAGGGTACACGGGGCCTCAGGCAAACATTTTTTCAGAGTCCCAATAGGTCCTTGTGAAGTATAATTTATTTTAGAATTATAAGCAGAGAAGTAGTGTTCTGTATGTGTTTACTGTCCATTCAGGGCACAAAGAGATTCCTCCTAGTGTCTATGTACCACCTCTTTCTCTTCAGGTCCAGAAACTGTTTCTTCATGTTCTTTATTGTCAAATGTGCTGGTCCAGGCTAACTTTCTATCTCCCACTGTAAGGAGAAGACAGCAATGCTAGTAACCCATGATGCCATGGCTCTTCAGGAACTGTTTGTATTGAAACAAGATTTTCTTGCCTCTGTCAGCATCCCTAATACAATTTAGTTAATGCTGGTAATACCATTTACTCATGAGGCTGCCCCATTTTATCATGACACCCATGGATATTTGCTTCCAACAACTCTCATGGTTATTACTGTGCTTCATTGATAACACAAATGCAAATCTTACAGAGTATAACGGAAAATGTGAATGAATGATTGTTTTCTGATCATGCTAAATTCACCATTCAGAATCATATAGCATAAAGACAGAATAACACACTTTCTAACCATGTCTTCTCTTAAACTCGTTAGCTGTAATCACTCTATTCCTATGGTTTTTTTCAACATCTACCACACTCCTGCTTTCCACACACTGTCATCAGTGGGAAAGATAGAGAAGGTGAAAGAAGAGCAGCTCATTCACATGGGAAATGGCTGTCCCTAATTGGCATCTGGCAAGGCTTAAGGACCCACCTGAGAGGGCACAGTGTCAACACATCAGTTGGTGGCAAGAAATTGGCATTGTGGAGCTCTAGTTTCAGAATTCCTCAGACATAGATGAATATAGTTTCCCCAAGAAAATGCCTTACATGTAACATGGATCCTGAAGAGGGAGTGATTACCCTGGATGCCAGCAGTGGGCGATATAGTGTACCTGCTACCACCCATGCCACCCTAAGGTGCTGTACACCTGAGGCAGCAGTGGTGGGAATAGATAAGAGCTCTGATCTCTGTGCAGAACTCAATGTCCAGGTCAGGGAATGGACCACCACTGGCCCAGAGCACTGAACTTTTCCTAGGTCCCTGGATTAGTCCACTTTGCATTGCTATGAAGAAACACCTGAAACTGGTTAATTTATAAAGAAAAGAGGTTTATTTGGCTCACACTTCTGCAGGCTGTACAAGAAGCATGGCACCAACATCTGGCTTCTGATAAGGTTTCAGGAAGCTTTTATTCATGGTGGAAGGCAAGGGGAGCCAGAGTGTCACATGGTGAGAAAGGAAGCAAGAGAGAGAGGAGGAGCTGCCAGGCTCTTTTTATCAATCAGATCTCACAAGGATTAATAGAGAGATTACTAATTACTGTGAGGAGGCCACCAAGCCGTTTATGAGGAATCCACCAAACACCTCACACTAGGCCCCACCTCCAACACTGGGGGGGCACATTTCAACAAGAGATTTTGAAGGGACAAATATCCAAACTATATCAGTCTACCCCATGAGTGAGTGAGGTCACTGAGAATCAGTGTGGCAGCAACATTCTAATATCCCAATCTTCTGCAATGCCCTAATAAGAATAGTATGGACCAGTCAAAGTCCAAGAGCCCATAGGATATCTGATCTTAGAAGTTAAGAGAAGAGAGTTGGAAAGCACAATAAGGGGTCAAACAGAGTGAGTGCTGGGGTACCCTGGGACATCACTGATAGCCAAAGTCAGTCCAAGAGACTCAGCAAGAGTCTCTAAAGGAGGAGGAGACTCAGCAAGACTCTAATGCCTCTTTCTAATGCAAAACTCTGAAATCTACTCTCTTGCCAAACATAAAATGACCCACAGGAAATGTGGAAGATAGAGAACAGAATATGGTTACAGTATAATAAACACAAATCTTGGTTTTAAAGCAACAGAAACCTTATGTTAATTTCAGGATAGCATGAGAGAGCCTGCATTATTTAAATTAGCCAGGTGTACCAGTTAGACTCCTTACAGGACTACCTCTAAGATGCAGGTGCATTCTACAATGCATCTTCTTCAAGAACATCCAAATGTTGACCCAGGGTACATTTGCTCTCTAACATGACTAACAACCTCAGTGGCCTTTGGGGACGTCATATGAGTTTCTAGCTCTAACAAATTCTAGCCCAATTGTAGAAGCTTCACCTACACTTGTACCAGCAGATTGCTTTGGGAAAGGAACATTGGTATTTAAAAACTGTCAAATACTTACATATGCTTTTTCTAATCAAAGGCCTACGATTTATTTGTAGCAGGTTTGCTCCCGAAGCAGATATAGATTTTTACCTCCATGTTTTTCATTTCACTTTTTCTGAACTTTAACCAGAGATTCTTTAAGTACAGTAGACATTGACATGAGCCACCATACCAAATGATGGTTCTTGAGGATTGCGTGATACTCGTTTTTGAAATACCAAAATCCATGATTCTGCAGACTTTTTATGTCAGTGTAACAAAAAAGATCAGGGGCCAATCATTTTGCCAAGAATCGTATTTTTTGCCTCCCACCCTCCAGTAGTTAGGTTCTGAGAGAATTTAACTTTTCTCTAAGAGGATTTGTGATGTCTCTTTCTAATGCAGAACTCGGAAATCTACTCTCTTGTCAAACATAAAATGATCCACAGGAAATGTGGAAGATAGAGAACAGAATATGGTTACAGTATAATAAACACAAATGTTGGTTTCAAAGCAACAGAAATCTTAAGTCATTCAAATTTTGAGTTGAAAGGAAACTTGGGAGATGCCATATAATTCCCCTCCAATATTCCAGTCACTTCAGCTGTCCGAGGTCATACTTCTAAATGAATACAGACTAGAATTGTTACCCAAAGATCTTTGGTAAGATTCACTCCAAATAAGACTACCCCAGGACATTATAATCAAAATTCCAAATTTTTCAGGCAAAGAGAAAGTCCTATAAGCAGCAAGAGACAAAACTAACAATTTTTTTCATTATTTTATGCTATCTCTTCAAGCATGTATACATGGATTAAGAAGGAAGGGGGAAACAATTATGCCAAGATTTTTTTTAACCAATTAACTGGAAGTATCATGATTCCAATGACAAAGGGGGAAACAAAAAAAAACCTGTACATCAACTGGGGAAGTCTTGATATGGACTTGTGGTAGTTTTCATTTTAAGAAGATAATTTTTCCCAAATACAGTTTATTTGAAATGATTCTATTAGCATTTGGAAGAATAAGTCTGATCTTTCAGTCAATTGAACACAATTTCAACCATGCATCTGTAAAGATAAAATCAAAACAGCAGAGCTAAAACACAGTGTATTCATATCAGGACAAAAATATAGACATTAGCAGTAACCCTTAGGAACTCTGCGGCTCTTATACTAGTGCATTAGCTTCTTCATTTAGAAGGAAACACAATTTGATTTAAGAAAAGGTCAATGTAATATAGTATTATGATCATAATAAAGTCTTCCTGCCCCTGCTATTCAAAGTATCTAGGTAGTGCTGGACTCTGCAGTTCATTAGAGGAGATGATGATCTGATAAGATTCTACTATACCAATGCTATTTATTGTATTCAGTATAATTAGTAATATACTTTATCTCTTTGGTTAAAGGAGTCTCCATTAAATTATATTCCATTTAATGAATAAATGGTTGAAATCTGTTTCTAATGTTGTTTGACACCCACCTGTCCTACCACACCAACTCTCTTACTAAAAAATAATGGGCACAAATGTATAAATTAGCTTCTTGGTTCCCTTTAGGCCAATATAGAAAAAATATTGCCTTTTGTATATTTATCATGAATTAAGCAATATTTTATGAAGGGCATTCATTGGTATATTACAGGCAATTGTTGAATTTTACAGCAGAATAGTAGGACTGAACTAGATTGAAATCCTCGGTCCACCTAACTACTATGTAACCTGGGGCAAGTTATACTACAATTCTGAGTCATAAGGGTCTTACCTATAAATTTTAATACAGTATTGCCTACCTTGTAAGTATTTGGTGGGGGTGACTACTAAATGAGATAATGCATGCAAAACAGTTAGCAGAGTTCTTTGTACCCTTTGGGCACTCACTAGATACCATCTATTACTACTGCTGATAAAAAATTTGTAGCAAATAAAAATCTATTATTTCATTATCACTATTTTTTTTTAAATATGAGAAAAAAAATTTTACATAGGATTGAGAAAGCTGAAGAGTGTCACAACCACTTACCCAAAACACATCTGGCTAAATTAGAAAATGGTAATTTTTTTTTTTTTTTTCTGAGAAGGAGTCTCTCTCTGTTGCCCAGGCTGGAGTGCAGTGGCGTGATCTCGGCTCACTGCAAGCTCCACCTCCTGGGTTCACGCCATTCTCCTGCCTCAGCCTCCCGAGTAGCTAGGACTAGCAGGCGCCTGCCACCTCGCCCGGCTAATTTTTTGTATTTTTAATAGAGATGGGGTTTCACCATATTAGCCAGGATGGTCTTGATCTCCTGACCTCGTGATCTGCCCAGCTCAGCCTCCCAAAGAGCTGGGATTACAGGTGTGAGCCACCGCACGCGGCCATAAAATTTAAACATCCATCAGAGAACTATAGTTGAAAAATGACAAACTAGACTAAAAACTATGAAAAAATGAGCTCCTCTGGGAAGAGATGTGGAGTAAGCACTGGCTTATCAGTAGCTGCAGGCTCTGGGTGCCATGCAAGCAGGTAAGAAGAATCAGGTAAAAAGGTTAATAAATTGCTAAAGGCTGAGTGTAAGCTTGTGTGAGAATATAGGATCTCTGGTAGTTAAAGAAAAAAAAGACAGTTGCAGGTATTCAGGCCTTCTTCTTTTTCCCCAAATATATCCACTGGGTTCACATAGGAAATCTGAGAGAGAGTAGAAGCCACTGTGGGAAATGTCTGAAATGCTGTCATTTTTTTTTTCCCTGAAGCCAAATAAAAAGCCTAAGTTAGAGTAGCAAACTCTATATACTCCAGAATATATTACAAGTGAGGAAAGGTTAAGGGGGGAAAACACTACCACTAAGAGAGGGTCCAGAAGTCATCCTATGCTCATGATTGTATTAATACAACAATAACATTACGGATGTCCTAACACTGGAGGAAGAATAGGAAATTCTTACCCATACAAGACACAACAAAGACATAGGGCAGAGTTTGAAGGCTAAAGAAAACAGGAGAGGGTCACTGAGAAAGTCCCGTCCCTGAGACAAAGGCAAAATAGACCTGTTTATGACTGAAGCTTGAAAAAGAAAACCGAATCTTCTTACTACACTGCCAGACTAGCCATTAACAAGTAATAAGCAAGAGCAGTCTATCATGGAAGAGGGACAAAAGCATAGAGACTGAGTCCCTTCGTGTTGCATCTTCATAGGAAATGCTAAAAGCTGAGAGTTGAACAGTAACATTGAGAAAAACCTTCTTCACCCAACCTCCCACCCTAAGCACACAGTAACATTAGTGGAATTTGAACCCGGTGAGGCACTGAAAAAAATATATAAATAACAAATTCTAAGCATAACACATGCCTACAGGCCTGATAAGACTAACCCAACCTCCAACACTAATGGTCTAGCAGAAAAAAATAGTGAAGCTATTTATATCACTACTTTCTATACAGATATCCAAATTCAATTACAAATGAGATAAAAGAAAGGAAAACAAACTGAAGTAATCTTCAGGAAAAGACAGAGATGACCCAACTGATGGAACTAGGGAGCAAGATGGCCAATTAGAAGCCTCCACCAACTGTCCTCCTGACAGGAACACCAAATTGATCAACTGTCTACACAAAAAAAGTACCTTCACAACAACCAAAAATCAAATGAGTGATCACAGCTCCTGGTTTTAACTTCATATCACTGAAAGAGGCACTGGAGAGGGTAGGAAAGGCAGTCTTGAATTTTCATTGCCATCCCTCTCATATCCCCTGGCAGTGGCCATGTGGTGTGGAGAATCTGTGCTGTTGTCGGGGGAAGAGCACAGTGATTGTGAGACTTTGCACTGGAACTCAGTACTGCCCTGAGTTCCACTGAGAAAGCAACCCAGGGAAGAACACAGCCAATACCCACAGAGGGGGCATTTCAACTAGCCCTGGTCATAGGGGAATCACCCAACTCTGTGGTTGGAACTTGAATTCTGGCAAGCCTCACCACCATGGGCTAAAGTGCTCTATGATCCTCCATAAACTTGAAAGGGTGGCCACAAACTGTAACTCCTACACAAGTTCTAGTGCTGTATTGGGCTCAGAGCCAGTGTACTTGGTGAGGGAAGGGGGGAATATGACCTAGTGAGACATCAGCAGGGGAGGCCAAGGGAGTGCTTGCATTACCCTTCCCCCAATCCCATGCAGTGCAGCTTGCAGCTCTGAAAAAGGCTCATTCCTTTCTACTTGGGAGGGAAGAGTAAAGAGGTCCTTGACTTGCAGCTTATGTACCAGCTCAGGCACAGTAGGATATAGCACTGGGCAGAGTCCTGAGGCTCTTATTCCAAGCCCTAGCTCCTGGACAACATTTACAGACACATCGTGGGCTAGGAGGAACCCTGCTGACTTGAAGGTAAGGACCCAGTTCCGGCAGGATTCATTACCTGCAGACTAAAGAGCTCTTGGGCCCTAAATAATCAGCAAGTGGTAGGCACGGGTCTTGGGTGAGACCCTCAGAGGTCCTGGCTTCAGGTAAGACCCAGCACATTCCCAGCTGTGGTAACTATGAGGAGATACTCCTTCTGCTTGAGAAAAGCAGAAGGAAGAGTAAAAGGGACTTTGTCTTACACCTTAGGTACTAGCATAGCCACAGGGGGATAGAGCACCAAGTGGGCTCTTGGGGTCCCTGATTCCAGGCCTTAGCTCTTGGATGTCATTTCTAGACCTGCCCTGCCCTGGGACACAGTGGAACCCACTCACCTGAAGGGTGAGTCCCAGGCCTGGCATCATTTACCATGAGCTGACTGAAGAGCTCTTGGCTCTTGAGTGAATGTTGGTGGTAGCCTGGTAATATTTCCCATAGGGCTGCGTTGGTGGCAGCCACAGGGAAAGACTCCTCTGCCTATGGAAAGGGGAGGAAAAGGAGGAAAAGAGTTTGTCTTGCGGTTTGGGTTCCATCCCAGCCACAGTAGAATAGAGCACAAGGTAGATTTCCAAGATTTCTGACTCTAGGCCCTGCCTCCCACATGGCATCTCTAGACCTGCCTAGGGCTGGGGGCAGGAATTGCTGCTCTGAAGAGAAGGACACAAGCCTGGATGGCTTCACCACCTGTTGATTGTAGAGTGCTAGGACCATGAGCAAACATAAGTGGTAGCCAGGTAGTGTTTACAGTGGGCCTTGGGAGAGACCCAGTACTGTACTGGCTTCAGGTCAGACCCAGAGCAGTACCAGTGGTAGTGGCCACAGGAGTGCCTGTGTCACCCCTCCTGTAGCTTCAGGTAGCCCAGCACAGAGAGAAAGAGACTCTGTTTGTTTAGGAGACACTAAGGGAAGAGAATAAGAGTCTCCTCCTGGTAACCTAGAGAATGCTTTGAGACTTTATTCCAGACTATGAAGGTAGCACTTCTACAAGTGTACAAAAACCACGGCATTACTTGGTTTAGAGTGCCCCCTGATACAGGTATGGTTGAACAAGAGTCTCTGTCTGGTAATCAAGAGAATTCTTCCAGACCTCATCCAAAACCATAAAGGTAGTACCTCTACAAGAGTACAAAAACCACAGCATTTTTGAATTTGAATTGCCCCCTGATGCAGGTATGGCCGTAGTGATCAAAAACTTAGATAACAAAGTCCCTTTGAATACCTGAAAAGCCTTCTCAAGGAGAACAGGTACAAACAAGCTCAGACTGGGAAGACTACAATAAATACCTAATTCTTCAATGCCCAGACACCAACAAACATTTACAAGCATCAAGACCATTCAGGAAAATATGGCCTCACCAAATGAACCAAATAAAATACCAGAGACCAATTCCAGAGAAACAAAAATATGTTACCTTTCACACAAAGAATGTAAAATGGTTGTTTTGAGGAAACTCAAACAAATTCAAGATAAGACAGAAAGAAAAATCTAACAAAAATGTTGAAATAGTTTTTAAAAATCAAGCAGAAAATCTAGAGTTGAAAAATGCAATTGACATACTAAAGAATGCACCAGAGGAATCCAACTTACAAGAGATGTGAAGGACCCCTTCAAGGAGAACTAGAAACCACTGTTCAACAAAATAAAAGAGGACACAAACAAATGGAAGAAAATTCCATGCTCATTGATAGGAAGAATCAACATTGTGAAAATGGCCATACCGCCCAAGGTAATTTATAGATTCAATGCCATCCCCATCAAGCTACCAATGACTTCCTTCACAGAATTGGAAAAAACTACTTCAAAGTTCATATGCAACCAAAAAAGGACCTGCATCGCCAAGACAATCCTAAGCCAAAAGAACAAAACTGGAGGCATCATGCTACCTGACTTCAAACTATACTCAAGGCTACAGTAACCAAAACAGCATGATACTGGTACCAAAACAGAGATAAAGACCAATGGAACAGAACAGAGCCCTCAGAAATAATGCCACACATCTACAACCATCTGATCTTTGATAAACCTGACAAAAACAAGAAATGGGAAAAGGATTCCCTATTTAATGGTGCTGGGAAAACTGGCTAGCCATATGTAGAAAGCTGAAACTGGATCCCTTCCTTACATCTTATACTAAAATTAATTCAAGATGGATTAAAGACTTAAATGTTAGACCTAAAACCATAAAAACACCAGAATAAAACCTAGGCAATACCATTCAGGACTTAGGCATGGGCAAGGACTTCATGTCTAAAACACCAAAAGCAATGGCAACAAAAGCCAAAATTGACAAATGGGATCTAATTAAACTAAAGAGCTTCTGCACAGCAAAAGAAACTACCATCAGAGTGAACAGGCAACCTACAGAATGGGAGAAAATTTTCGCAATCTACTCATCTGACAAAGGGCTAATATCCAGAATCTACAAAGAACTCAAATTTACAAGAAAAAAGTGGGCAAAGGATATGAACAGACACTTCTCAAAAGAAGACATTTATGCAGCCAACAGACACATGAAAAAATGCTCATCATCACTGGCCATCAGAGAAATGCAAATCAAAACCACAATGAGATACCATCTCACACCAGTTAGAATGGCAATCATTAAAAAGTCAGGAAACAACAGGTGCTGGAGAGGATGTGGAGAAATAAGAGCACTTTTACACTGTTGGTGGGACTGTCAACTAGTTCAACCATTGTGGAAGTCAGTGTGGTGATTCCTCAGGGATCTAGAACTAGAAATACCATTTGACCCAGCCATCCCATTACCAGGTATATACCCAAAGGATTATAAATCATGCTGCTATAAAGACACATGCACACATATGTTTAATGCAGCACTATTCACGATAGCAAAGACTTGGAACCAACCCAAATGTCCATCAATGATAGACTAGATTAAAAAATGTGGCACACATACACCATGGAATACTATGCAGCCATAAAAAATGATGAGTTCATGTCCTTTGTAGGGACATGGATGAAGCTGAAAACCATCATTCTCAGTAAACTATCGCAAGGACAAAAAACCCAACACCACATGTTCTCACTCATAGGTGGGAATTGAACAACGAGAACACTTGGACACAGGAAGGGGAATGTCACACACTGGGGCCTGTCATGGGGTGGGGGGAGGAGGGAGGGATAGCATTAGGAGATATACCTAATGTAAATGACGAGTTAATGGGTGCAGCACACCAACATGGCACATGTATACATATGTAACAAACCTGCAAGTTGTGCACATGCACCCTAGAACTTAAAGTATAATTTAAAAATTAAAAACAAGAGTGCACCAGAGTCTCTTTATAGCAGAATTGTTCAACAAGATGATGGAACTATAGTATAGTATATTTGAAATAAGTATGATTAATATGCTAAACACTCTAGTGGAAAGAGTATACAAAATGGATGAACAAATGGAAAATTTTATCAAAAAGCTGACACCATAAAAAAGGATAGAATAGAGATGATGATGATATAGTTACTGAGAAAGTTCCTTTTTAGGCTCATCAGTAGGGTTGACAGAGCCAAGGAAAGAACTTGTGAACTTTAAGATAGGTCAGGACAAACTACTCAAACTGAAACACAAATTTAAAAAAGTGTTAATTAAAAAGAAGAAATCATCCAAAAATGTGGGATAATATCATGTAAAATAACACGTGTAACTGAAATGTCAGGAAGAAAGGCAGGAATTATTGAAGGAAAAAAAATCACAGAGAATTTTTGAAAACTAATGAATGACATAAACCACAGCTCCAAAAAGCTCACAGAAGGCCAGAAACAATAGAAGCCTAAAGAAACACATTTAGACATATCATATTAAAACCACTAAAACCAAAGCTACAGAGAAAATCTTGAAGACAGAGGCGAAAATACACGTGAGAAGGAATACAATTTATAGTGAGAAGGAATACAATTTATAATTATGCATATTTGTCAGAAATCATGCAAGCCAAAAGACAAAGGAGAGATTTCCTTAGGGTACTGGAAGAAAACCACAGTTCATTCTTGAACAACACAGATTTAAATTGCCTGGATCCTCTTATGTGCAGATGATTTTTAACCAAATGCAAATCAAAAATACAGTGTTCATGAGATACAAAATCTACGTATGTGAAGGGCCAAATTTTTGTATAAATGCATTCTGCAGGGTCAAATGCAAGACTTGAGTATACACAGATTTTGGTACCCAGGAAGTTCTGGAACCAATGCCATGTGTATATTGAGGTACAACTGTATACGCAAAGAATTCTATAGCCAGTGAAAATATCTTTCTGAAATGACTACAAAAAATTGTTTTAGAAAATTAAAGAAAGGAGATTTTCTACCACTGAGATTTATGTTTTGAAATTTATGCTTTAAGGTATTAATGAAAATTTGTCATCCAGAAGGAAAATTAAATGGGGCAGAAGTTTGGATCTATAAAAAATAAAACAATGTTTAAAATAAAAGTTCAACAATGTTTAAAATAAAAGTAATATTAAAATATATTATGTTTTCATTTTTAAGTGTTTTAAAAGATAATTAGATAATCTCTGCATCTCCACATTCCCGGAACCCTGCTGTCATCTCCCAATATCCATTCAGAGGGTTGCAGCATTGCGACATCAGCTGGACCCAGCAGTGCAGCCACATCTCTAGCATCCAAACCCTACAATGTCCTATAGCCTGGGGAACAGTACATCAAATGCATCAGGGAGGCTGCCCCCAGCACACAAAAAGCCAAAGTGTGCTCTTCCCAGAGCATGAGAGCCGCCTAACTGGCACCACCACCACCAAAAGTGACCCCATCCCCTCTAACAGAAGGGCCATGGCACATTCATACACACCATCAGGGACCTAAAACCTGGCCCACCTGGGCTGCTTCTACCACCACAGATACCCATGTGCTACCCAGGGTCCTGAGGACCGTCCTACCAGGCCTACTGCTGCCGGTGCTCATGTACACTGCTTGGGGGCCCCAGCATTGGCCCACCCAGGGCCACCACAACAACTGATGCCTGCACGTGGTGCCCAGGGGCTGAAGGACCTGCCCATCTGGCCAGCAACCGCTAACAACAATGCCCACACATCCCACCTACAGGCTCAAGGACCAACCCACCAAGGCTCACCGCTGTCACAGCCTGTGCCCATGTATACCACCCAGGGGCTTGAGGACTGACCCACCTGGCACCCCAGTTCTCACCAAAGCCTCACTATAGTGTCAATAAACAATCACCACCTAAGCCACCGAGGAACTACAGATTTTGCTGACATTGATTACAGCCCAAGAAGTTGACTACATTATACAGAAACTACACTATAGTGCCTATCTGGAACTAAAGTACCCTACCCAACCAACATTATAGATACACCTACAGAAAAAGTCCCAATGTAAGCTATTTCATAAAATTGGAAAAAGCAACTGTTATACCAGATGTGCGTATATTAATGTAAGGACACAAGAAACATAAAAAGCAAGAAAACACGACACTTCCAAAGGAACACAATAATTCTCCAATAACAGATCCCAAAGCAAAGAAAATCTATGAAATGCCTGAAAAGGAATTCAAAATAATGACCTTAGGGAGACTCAGCAATATACAAGAGAGCACGGCTAGACAGTGTTCTATAAAAAATATCAGGAAAACAATTCATGATTTGAATGAGAAATTCAACAAAGAGATGAAAATTATAAGGGAAAAAAACCTGAACAAATAGGCTGAAACTGAACAATTCCAAAGAATGAAATATACAATTGAGAGTTTCAACAATCTATTAGATCAAGCAAAAGGAAAATTCTGAATTTCAAAAAATAGTTTTTTTTAAATCACTCAGTCAGAAAAAAAAGTAAAAAAGAATGAAGAAAGCCTAAAAGACATATGGGGCACCATCAAACAAGCCAATATTTGAATTTTGGGAGTCCCAGAAGGATAAGAGATAGGAAAAGTCATAGAAAACCTATTTAATGAAATTACTGTGGGAAACCTTCCAAGTTTTGGAAGAGATATCGACATTCAGATGCAGAAAGCTCAAACATTGCCACATAGATTCAACTCAAAAAGGTCTTATCCAAGGAACTTATAGTTACTGTCAATAGTTAAAGACAAAGAGAGAATTCTAAAAACAGCAAGAGAAAAGTATCAAGTCACATATTAAGAAAATTCCATTATACTAACATCAGATTTCTCAGCAGAAACTTTACAGGCCAGAAAAGAGTGAGATGATATATTCAAAATGCTAAAAGAAAAAAAAATGCTATCCAAGAACACTGCACCTAGCAAAGATATCCTTCAGAAATGAAGAAGAAATAAAGTCTTTCCCAGACAAGCAAAAACTGAGGACATTCATCACCATTAGACCAATTCTACAGAAATGCTTAAGGGGGTCCTACTTCTGGAAGCTAAAGAACAATATCTATTGTCATAAAAACACAGGGAAGTATAAAACTCACTGATAGAGCATATACACAAATGAGAAAGAGAAAGAAATCAAACATTATGACTGCAGAAAATCACCAAATTGCATAGATAAATAATAAGAAAAGAAAAGGAACAAAGGATATACAAAACAATCAGAAACTAATTAGCATGTATCACCACATTATTAACAGCAATGCCAAAAAGAAGAGTATAATTAAATTGAGAGTACATTTTTGTAGGTTTTTCCATTAAATATAAAGATGTGTGATCTTATTTAAAGGCAAACTGTAATACGAAAGATTTGTATTGTAAGCCATATAATTGCTAAACTTATTTTTCAAAAGAGATATAAATAATGAAAAGCCAGTGGAAAAAACAAATGGAATAATCATAACATACAACTTATTTAAAATCAGACAGATACAAAAGAAAGTAATAAAGAAAAGATGAAAGAAAGAACAACTAGTAACATAGTGTAATTCAACAATATTAGTAATTTGATGGAATACAAATTTTCTAAACTGGAAAAAGATTGTCACATTGTATTAAAAAAGCAATATCCATTATATTCTCTCCATATAAATAGGTTAAAAGTGCAGAAATGGAAAAGTATGTTATTCCAACACTATAAAAATGAAAGCTGGAGTGGCCATGACACATACTAAATTGAAGAAAAAAATATATATATATGTAATACGGAACATACCCTATATAAATGTGTATATATATTTAAACATATATATTCACAAAACAAAAGAACTAAATAAATGAAGCATAGACAATTAAAGGATAGACAAATCCATAATTATACATGTAAAACTCTTAGTAACTGATAATATAAATAAAATTATTAAAGTGGAAAAGATGTAGGAAAATTATCACCCAAATAGACCTAATGAACATTAATAGAAAGCTGAATACAACAAGGAAAGAATACATATTCCATAGTAAAGTTACCTATAATAGAAAAGTATCTAAAAAATCCTGAAATACTTGGAAACTAACACATTTATAGAAAACTCATGGTTCAAAGCAGAAGACTCAAGGACATTTTTAAAAATATTTTGATACAAACAAAAATAAATATAAAACATATGAATTTTTTTTCAATGCTTTTTCATCTTTAAAAAAAATTTTCTACTTTTATTTTAGATTCAAGGGGTACAAGTTTGTTATATGGGTATATTGCATAACATGTGAGGTTTGGTGTACAATCAATCCTGTCACCCAGGTAGTGAGCATAGCACCCAATAGGTAGTTTTTCAGCCCATACCCACCCTTCCTCTCTCTCCTCTAATAGTCCCCAGTGTCTACTCTTCCTACCTTTATTTCCACATGTATCCAATGTTAAGCTCCCACTTATAATTGAGAACATTTGTATTTGGTAATGGAGAACATAGTATTTGGTTTTCTGTTCTTGCAGTAATTTGCTTAGGATAATGGCCTGCATCCATCTTGCTGCAAAGGATATGATTTCATTTTTTGTGGCTATGTAGTATTCCACAGCATAAAGGTACCACATTTTGTTTATCCGATGCACCATAGATGGGCAAGTCTGACTGATTCCATGTCTTTGCTCTTGTGAATAGTGCTGCAATAAACATATAAGTGCATGTGTCTTTTTGATAGAACAATGTATTTTCCTTTGGGTAATGGGATTGATGGGTTGAATAGTAGTTCTAAGTTCTTTAAAACATATACCCAAAGTGTGGCTGGGCGTGGTGGGTCATACCTGTAATCCCAGCACTTTGGGAGACCAAGGTGGGTGGATCACCTGAGGTCAGGAGTTTGAGACCAGCCTGGCCAACATGGTGAAACACCATCTCCACTAAAAATACGAAAATTAGCCAGGCATAGTGGTGCATGCCTGTAATCCCAGTTACTTGAGAGGCTGAGGCAGGAGAATCGCTTGAACCCAGGAGACAGAGGTAGTAGTGAGCTGAGATTGCACACTCTAGCCTGAGCGACAAGAGCGAAACTCCATCTCAAAAAAAAAAAAAACCTTCAAACTGCTTCCCATAATGGCTAAGCTAATTTACCTTCCCATCAATAGTTATAGGTGTTCCCTTTTCTCTGCAATCTTCCCAACATGTTATTTTTTGGCTTTTTAATAAGAGACATTCTGAGTGGCGTAAGGTGGAATTTCACTGTGGTTTTGATTTTCATTTCTCCGAATGATTAGTGATGTTGAGTATTGTTTCATATGTTTGCTGGCCACTTGTATGTCTTCTTTTGAAAGTGTCTGTTTATGTCCTCTGCCGACTTTTTACTGAGTTTATTTACAACATATCAACATTTTTGTGGTGCATCTGAGACAATGCTTAGAGGAAAATTCACACCATCAAATATATATATTCAAAAAGAAAGAAAATCTAAAATCAGTAACCTAAGCTTATACTTCAAGAAATGAGAAAAATAAGAAAAAATTAAACCTAAAGCAAGTAGAAGAAAGGAAATAATGAAAATCAGAAAAGATGTCAATAAAATAAAAACCGGAAAACCAATACAGAAAACCAATGAAACTAAAGCTGGTTCTTTGAAAAGTTCAATAAAATTGATAAACCTCTAGCCAGGCTAACCAAGAAAAAATTATCTGTATCAGGAATAAAAGAGGAGACATTATGATTGAGCCCATAGAAATTAAAAGGATAATAAGAGAATATTTCAAATAATTATACCCAATAATTTAGATCAATAAATTGAATGCAGTTATTAAATAACTATATTCAATAATTTAGATAACATAAACCATTACTATTCTATCATAATTCACTGGAGAATAAATAACCTATATGATCATAGAGAAATCAAATTTGTAATTATATTTTCTTCCAAAAAAGAAAACTACAGGCACAGTTGGTTTCACTGATAAAATCTTTAAAACATGTAAGCAAGAAATATCTAAAATTCTATTAATCTATTCTAGAAAATAGAAGAAGAGATAACACTCTCTAACTCATTTTACTAGGCCAGTATTACTCCAACATGAAAACCAAATACATTACAACAACATAAAGCTATCAACGAATATCTCTCATGATCACACATATGACAATGCTCAACAAAATATTAGCAAATCAATTATAACAATATATAAAAAGGATGGTTCATCATGATCAATTGAGGTTCCTCTTAGGAATACAAGTTTGGACCATTTTTCCAAATTCAACTAAAGTTATTCACTAAATTAACACACTACATAAGAAAAACCAAATAATTGCATTGGTGGATGCAGCAAATGCATTTTCCAAAATTCAATTTTTTTTATCAAATCTCTTGGCAAATTAGGAATACAAAAATAAATTTTTAGCCTAACAAAGAATAACAGTGAAAAGCATAAAGAAAGGATTATACTGAATGTTTACCCTCTAGGATTAGGAAAAGACAAGTATGTTTGTTCTCACCAATTCTCTCCAAAACCACATTAGAAGTTCTACCTCAAGTAACAAGACAAAAATCAACAAACAGAAGGCACACAGATTAGAAAGAAAAAAATTAGAGTATTTACAGACAATGTTATTTTCTACTCAGAAAATCTGAAATAATCTATAAGAAAACTTCTAGAGCTAGTAAGTGAGTTTGGCAAGCAAACAGGAAACAAGGTTTTCTATTTTCATGCTGCTATAAAAAGACTATAAAATAGTCTATTTTTACACTGCTATAAAGAAATATCTGAGAATGGGTAGTTTATAATGGAAAGAGTTTTAACTGACTCAGTTCTATATGGCTAGGGAGGCCTCAGGAAACTTATAATCATGGCAGAAGCTAAAGGGGAAGCAAGGCATGTCTTCTCATGGGGGCAGGAGAGACAGCACAGGGGAAAATGCCACATTTAAGCCATCATATCTCATGAGCTCTCACTATCATGAAAACAGCATGGGGGAAACTTCTCCCATGATCCAATCACCTTCCACCAGGTCCCTCCTTCAACATATAGGGATTACAGTTCAAGATGAGATTTGGGTGGGGACACAGAGCCAAACCATCTTATTCTTCCCCTGGCCCCTCCCAAATCTCATGTCCTTTTCACATTCCAAAACCAATCATGCCTTCCCAACAGTCCCCCAAAGTCTTAACTCGTTCCAGCAATAAGCCAAAAATTCAAGTCCAGAGTCTCATCTGAGACAAAGCAAATAGTCTCTTGTTGCTTCCACCTATGAGCCTATAAAATAAAAAACAAGTTAGTCACTGCCAAGATACAATGGGAGTACAGGTATTGGGTAAATGCTCCTGTTTCAAATGGGAGAAATTGACCAAAACAAAGGGGCCACAGGCCCCATGCAAGTCCAAAACCCAGCAAGGCACTCATTAAATCTAAAGCTATCAAATGATCTCCTTTTACTTCATATCTCACATCAAGAGCATGCTGATGCAAGGGGTAAGCTCCCAAGGCCTTGCACAGCTCCACCCTTGTGGCACTGCAGGGTACAGCCATGGTGGCTGCTTTCACAGGCTGGCATTGAGTGCCTGTGACTTTTCCAGGCACATAGTGCAAGCTGTTGATGGATCTACAATTCTGGGGCCTGGGGGATGATGGTCCTCTTCTCACAGCTCCACTAGGCAGTGCCCTAGTGAGGACTCTGTGTGGGGGCTCCAACCCCATATTGTACTATTAGAGGTTTTCTCTGAGGGCTCCACTCCTGCAGCAGACTTCTGCCTGGGCATCCAGGCATTTCCATATATCCTCTGAAATCCAGGCAGAGGCTCCCAAAGCTCAACTCTTGTCTTTTGTGCATGTGAAGGCCCAAAACCACGTGGAAACTGCCAATCTTGGGGCTTGCACCCTCTGAAGCAACAGTCTTAACTGTACATTGGCCCCTTTTAGCCATGGCTGGAGCTGGAGTGCCTGGGATGCAAGGCACCAAGTTCTGAGGCTGCAGAGAGCAGCTGGGCCCTGGCCGTAGCCCATGGAACCATTTTTCTCTCCTAGGCCTCCAAGCCTATGATGGAACGGGCTGCCTTGAAGATCTCTGAAATTCTCTGGAAACTTTGTCCCCATTGTCTTGGTGATTAACATTCAGCTCCTCCTTACTTATGCAAATTTCTTCAGCAGGCTTGAATTCCATCCCAGGAAATGGATTTTTCTTTTCCAGCACATGGCCAGGCTGCCAATTTTCCAAACTTTTACACTCTTCTTCCCCTTTAAACATTAAGTTCCCATTTCAAATCATCTCTTTGTGAGTGCATATAACTGTATGCTTTCAGGAAAAGCCAGGTCACTTCTTGAAGGCTTTGCTGCTTAGAAATTTCTTCTGCCAGGTATCCCAAATCATCTATCTCAAGTTCAAAGTTCCACAGATCTCTAGGGCAGGGGCAAAATGCTGCCAGTCTCTTTGCTAAAACATAGCATCAGAGACCTTTACTCCAGTTCCCAGTAAGTTCCTCATCTCCATCTGAGACCACCTCAGACCAGACTTCATTGTCCATATCATTATCAGCATGTTGGTCAAAACCATTCAACAAGTCTCTGGGAAGTCCCAGATTTTCCCACATCTTCCTATCTTCTTCTGAGCCCTCCAAACTGTTCCAATCTCTGCCTGTTACCCAGGTCCAAAGTCACTTCCACATATGCAGATTATCTTCATAGCAGTACCCCACTCTACTGGTACCAATTCTCTGTTTTCAAAGTGCTATAAAAAATACCTGAGACTGGGTAATTTATAAAGGAAAGAGGTTTAATTGACTCAGAGTTCTGCATGGCTGGGGAGGCCTCAGGAAACTTACAATCAAGGTAGAAGGTGAAGGCGGAGCAAGACACATCTTCTCATGGTGGCAATAGAGAGAGAGAGCATGCAGGGGAAACTGCCACATTTAAACCATCAGATCTCATGAGATCTCCCTCACTACCACAAGAACAGCATGGGGGAAACTGCACCCATGATTCACTCACCTCCCAGGGATTACAATTCGAGATGAGATTTGGGTGGGAACACAGAGCCAAACCATACCAAAGGTTGATATACAAAAGCCCATCATATCCCTCTATAGTTGCAATGAAACACTTGAATGAACTTTAAATATAAAAAACACAAAATGGATATAAGTTAATGTTCAGCAATAAAAGCACCAAATAAAACAAAGTACTTAGGAATAAATCTAATAAAACATGTCAATAATTATGTTGAATATTACAAAACACTGATTAAAGAAATGTCTTTCAAAGAAGTTGAGATATATATCATATTCTTGGTTTAGACAGCTCAATAGTATTAATGTGACCTCTCTCCAATTTAAGAATATATTTATTGCAATACTGATCAAAATTCCTCCAAGCTTATTTGTAGGTATCAACAGGCTAATTCTAAAATCTATTTGAAAAAGCAAATGAACTAGAATAGCCAATTCAATTCTGAAATAAAGATAAGAACAACATGAGAGGACTCATCATCTCCAATTTCAAAACTTAATACAAAGAGCTTGCAATAGTCAAGAGAGAGTGTTGTTGGTGAAAAATTAGAAAAATACACCAATGGAAAAGCATAGAGAGCCTGGAAATAGAGTCACACAAGTATCATCAACATATTGACAGCTGACAAAGGTGCAAAGGCAATTCAATTAAGGATAGCCTTAACTGAAAAGATTAAGGATCATTTTTTTCAAACTGTGTTCCAACAATTAGACATAATATACAAAATACAAAACCTCAGTATATACCTCACACGAATTGCCTCAAAATATGTCATACCTAAAAGTAAATTTTTATTTTTTTTAGACAAAGTCTCGCTCTTGTCCCCCAGGCTGGAGTGCAATGGCCCAATCTCAGCTCACTGCAATCTCTGCCTCCCAGGATCAAGCAATTCTCTTGCCTCAGCCTCCCGAGTAGCTGGGATTACAGGCGCCTATCACCACGCCTGGCTAATTTTTGTATTTTTAGTAGAGACGGGGTTTTGCCATGTTGGCACAGCTGGTCTCGAACACACGACCTCATGTGATCTGCCTGCCTCAGCCTCCCAAAGTGCTGGGATTACAGGCATGAGCCACCGTGCCCGGCCTAAAAGTAAAATTTTAAATTCTAAAACTTCTAGATAAAAACATAGGAGAAAATTTATGACTTCGTGTTTAGTGATGAGTTTTTAGATACAGCAACAAAAGCATAATTCGCATTTTTAAAAATCAAATGATTGGACTTTATTAAACCTAAAAAAAATTGCTCTGTGAGAAATGCCTTTAAGAGAATGAAAAGAATCCACTGACAGGGAGGTAATACTTAGAAATCACAAAGAACTTTTACCCAAAATATATTTTTTTAAAAACTCTAAAAACTCAAAGATAAGAAAACAAACAAGCCAATAATATTATGAGCAAAATATATGCATACTTCAGCAAAGAAGATTGGATGAATGGCTACTAAGCTCAGTATCTTTAGCAATAGGAAAATGCTAATTGAAACCACAATGAGATACCACTACACACCTATTAGAATAGCTAAAACTGAGAATACTGATCATACAAGTTTGACAAGGATGTGGAGGGACCAGAATTCTCATACACTGCTGGTTCAGACGTAAAATGATACTTTCAATTTGGAAAATAATTTGGCTATTTGTTATAAAGTTAAACAGCCACCTGCCATATTGACTAGCCATTCCACTCCTAAGAATTTGCCTAATAGAAGTGAAAACACAGTTATATTTTATCACTTGTATATGCATATTCAAAGAAGCTTTATTTGTAACAGTCAGAAACTGGAAACAAATATCCATCAATAGGGGGCTACTCACAGGTAATTTGTAGCACATCCACACAAGGAATTTTATGTAGCAATGAAAAGAAAATATCAATACACATGTGTAATTCTCAAAGTAATTATGTTTCATTTTTAAAAGCCAGACACCCACATTGATTTTATTTATATAAAATTCTAAAAAGCACAAACTAATCTGTCAGAAAGTAGGTTAGCAGGTATTTAAAGATAAGGGACAGAGAAGGAAGGGCAGGATTACTAAGGGGCAGGAAGAAGTATTTTCTCATGCTATATGTGTTTTGAATCTTCTGTGCGATGATAGTTGTGAGGGTGTACATACATATATATATGCCTAAACTTATCAAATTGTGCAATTTTTATGTGTGCAGTTTTTTGTATGTCAATTATGCCTCAATAAAGCTATTTACAAAGAAATTGCAATAATTCCAAGTTTATACGTGTTTATTCACCAAGATAAAAAGTAAATTAAAAGTTACACTTTTCCACCCAATAAATCAATGAGACTTGGCTGTTCATAGACCTTTGAAATGCAGGCTCAACTTCCTCATCGGCACCATTTTTCAAACCTTCGATTTTTTTTTCTTTTTGATATTTTTTCTCCTTAACATTGAAGTCCAGGCCAAAAGCAGCCATCTCTTGCCATCAGTCAGGCTTTGTCTTTAATATTTAATTAAGGATGAAAAGAAAGAATCATTTGATTCTTCACTCCCATCAATTATTTTTTAATCAAACTGTGTGGTAGCTAAAGTGCTTCAGAAGAGGAGGCTGTTAGTTAAATAGCATAAATATTGAACTCTTCACACCTATTTTCTGCAATCATTGCCTGTACATGATTCACAGCCTACACAGTAGGGAACGCTCAAGGAAAAAGATTGTGCCATGCAACACAGAGGCAGCAGATAGCATGAAGAAAGGCATTTTGCACCCCCTTTGGCATAAATGCCCTTACTGTGCCATTTGAACCTAATAATCACTAACATTTATTGAATACTTACTATACATGCTAGACACACTGGGCTAAGCATTTTATTTCTATACTCTTGTGTAATCCCCACTTCTACTCTTTGAACTATTCTTAAATTAGCATCATAATCTTTATTAAAAGGCTAAAATTCAGAGGGCTTAATATTCTTGACTAAGATGACAGAGCTTGTAAATGAGGGAGTCACATTTCAAATTCACATCTGCTTGAGTCTAAAATGGGTAGGCTGAAGCAGTGGGCAAATACTGCCTCCCCATTTAGAACCTACTCTATTCTTTGAAAGTTCCCTTCCCAAATTTTAGTCCTAGGAGAGAATAGAAGAAAAACCGGAAGAGAGAAAGCACGTCTTGGTAAGCTGAATATAAACTTTGTGAGTAAAGAATTCACATCTGTCCTTTACAAACCTTTATCTTCAGCATGTATTTCTGTGCCTGGCCCATATTAGGTATCTAATATTTGCTGAATTGGATTGCTGAGTTGGGGTGTTTTTTTAATCCTCTTAGCCTTTTTCAACTAACAGTTCTTCCTTCAAAGCTATTAATACGCAATACTCTTTTTGGGAAAGGGAGACACAGGCATATGCTCATTGTGTTGATCAGAAATACATATGCAATATACATTACAGCAGATGACCAGCTGTCAGTGGTGCAGATACTCATAAGCATGTCTACCTTTGGGAAAAGTGGTACAGTAAGTCCTTATGTAGTTGACAGGTTCTTTGAAACTGTGACTTTAAGCTAAATGACATATAACAAAACCAATTTTACCATAGGCTATTTATAAACAAGAGTTAAGTTCCTAAGGCACATTTCTGGTCATAAAAAACATCACCAAACTTCTAAATAAAGACCCCAAACACTTCTACCATTAAACATTAGAATAAACACGAGCTAGCCATACATTTTAAGAAAGATTAATAAAAAACAAATAAGATAATGATTTCCCCACTTATTGAAGTTCAGGGTCAAGGGTGGCCAGAGCCTATCCTAGCAGCTGAGGGCACAGGTGGGAACCAGCCCCGGACAGGATGCCATCTCATGGCAGGGCACACTCACACCCACCCACACTCATCCAGACTGGGACAATTTGGACACAACAATCAACCTAATGTGCACGTCTTTGGGATGTGAGAGGAAACTGGAGTAGCGGGAGAAAACCCACACAGACAGGGAAGAACATGCAAACTCCACATAGACGATGGCCCTGGCCAAGAAACAATTTTTTTCCTCAGGTTATTCGAGGACCTGCTGTACTTGGGGACCATGGCTGTACCCACGACACAGACGGTAAAGTGGTCCTGCCGAAATGACAGTTCAATCAAGCAGATTAGTGGGAACCTGTCACAGTGATTAATTTGCCCACACAGTAAGTTCAGTTAGAAAGTTGCTGCTGTGCCCGTGTGTAAACCCAGTGGAGACCCTTTGCTACCGCGGTCATCACTCACCCTTAGTGCCCCTGCCCCAGCTGCCTCCGAGTCACTGTTCAGTACTAGCCCTTCACACACAAATGGGGGAGAAACAACCTTAGCCTGCAATTAAGCTGGCACTGTGAGTGCTCAATCATTTTCAATGAGATGTTGGATCAGTTCATATGCTCCCAGACACCTGAGGTTTGCAGGATGGCTCTTCACAGGGAAAACTATGCCCAAAAAAGGATCCTGTGGGTTAATTTCTGCCTCTGGTAGAAAGACTTCCAATTTATATAGGTTGTTAGTGAGCTGGTTTGTGCAAGAAAATCCCAGGATGCAGTAATCACAGTTGACTTACAGACTACAGTTTTGACACGTTTTGAGAAAAATGCCTGATACATAGATACTTCATTGCTGTGCTGGCAATGGCCATAAGCCGTAGGCCAAGTAACTCACATTACTGAACGAATTGCACTTGAAGATTAAATTCATGGCACTCATTAATCAATGAGTACCATTGGGTGCTTTCTATCTGATGAGCACTGTGAAGGATTCTGCAGTAAATAAGGGAAAGAAAAAAAGTCAGTGTTCTAGTGAAAAGAAAATTACTTTGAAATCAGACTAGGATTTGAATCCTGAATCCTTTGCTTATTAGCTATGTGACACTGGGCAAGGCACCTCTGAGTCTCAGTTCTCTTTTCTGCACAATAGGGATACAAATGACAACTTTATAGATTGTTTAAAAATTACATTCAAAAATGAACAAAAGTTTGTTATTTAGGAAGTTCTTAATAAATATGTGGTTGAGTTTTTTAGACCACGTAAAATGTATATAAAAGCTATAGACTTATCCTCAAAAAATTGTTTATCTGGAGACACAGTATTTTTTTGAGGTTATAAGAAGCATGAAATTAAGTGATAAGTAGAATTATATTTTATCTAATATGTATAAATTATCATTTAAAAATGTTTGCCTTAGTTTTGTTTTTTAATCAGTGCTTATTTTCTCCAAAAGTTCTAGCCAGTTTATAAACCATAGAACACATTTATAATCCCAAAACTTTATTTCAAAATAATTTTTTAGGCTCTAGCCACCCCACCCCCACCCCCAAAATAGCTTTTTGATTAAGCTATCGTTATACAACACATCTTTTGGCTGAAGTACTCAGATCTACCAATTAGCCCTTTAGAAATATTTCTTTTGCGTTTCCTACACTTTTTAATATTCATATAATTTTTCTTTTAGCAAACTATGTTAGATCACTATTTATTTATTTATTTTTATTTTACTTTAATATATATATATTTTTTTGATATAGAGTCTCACTCTGTCACCAGGCTGGAGTGCAGTGGCACGATCTCGGCTCACTGCAACCTCCCCCTCCTGGGTTCAAGCAATTCTCCTGCCTCGGCCTCCTAAGTAGCTGGGACTCTCTGGGACTGCAGGTGCACACCACCACGCCCAGCTAATTTTTGTATTTTTAGTAGAGATGGGGTTTCACCATGTTGGCCAGGATGGTCTCTATCTCTTGACCTTGTGATCAGCCTGCCTCGGCCTCCCAAAGTGCTGGGATTACAGGCATGAGCCACTGCGCCTGGCCTAGATCACTATTTATATGGTAATAAACCTGTCATATCTTCAAGTCCTAGCTTTTCAAGGCAAATAATCTTTTAGATTATTTGTTTCATGATTAAAATTATATCTAACAGTTAGTAGATAGGAAAATAATAATCCATGTACTCTTTGAGGACTATTTCTTAATCTTTTTATTTTGCAAAAGCCACAGATTCACAGGAAGTTGCAAAAAATGTATACAGAAGTCACATGTACCCATCCCGCAATTTGTTGGACATGCTTAACCCAATTTTCTTAGCTACAGTGTAATATCAAAAACCAGGAAATTGGCACTGAAAGAATCCACCAATCCTTTAGATCAAGAGTTTTACATGCACTCATTTTCCTGTATGTATGTGTAGCTGTATATAATTCTGTCACATGTAACTTCATGTTAACACTACCACAATAATGATGCAGAATTGTTGCATCACCACAAAGCTTCCTTTTGTTATCCTTTTAAGTCCACACCAAACTTTAACTCTCATTCCTAACACCTGGTAAACACTAACAATTTATCTGTTTCCATAATTCTATAATTTCAATAAGGGTATGCAAATGGAATCAGAGTATATGACTTTCTGAGATTAGCTTTTTTTTTCTTCATCATAATCTCCAAGAGATTTATTTAGGCTGTTGGGTATAACAATAATTTATTCCTTGTCACCCCTTCGTAATAGTCCATGCTTAAACTCCCTTAGTTAAGCATTTGCCAGTTAAAGAACATTGCAGTTGTTTCTAGTTTGGGCCATTGTGAATAAAACTGCTATGAACATTCAAATACAGGTTTTTGTATGAAGACAAGTTAACATTTCTCTTAGATAAAAGCCCAACAGTACAACTACTGAGTCAAATTATAAATTTATGATAGTTTTATAAGACTCTATTAAACTATTTTCCAGAATGACTGTACCATTTTGCATCCCCATCGGTAATGTATGAGTGGATCTGGTTTCTCTAAATTATTGCCAGCATTTGGTGTCATCACTATTTTTCATTTTACCATTCTAATAGGTATCTAGTGGTAGCTCATTATGGTTTGAATTTGTATTTTCCTAAAGGATAGTGTTGAACACTTTTTCGTGTGCTTATATGTAATCTGCATGCCCTCTTTGGTGAAATTTTTGTTCATGTCTCTACTCATTTTGTAATTAATTTTAACTGTTCAGTTTTGAGATTTCTTTATATAGTCTAAATACAAAGTCACTGCTGAATATATGAATTGAAACTATTTTATTTAAGTCTATTTTCCCTTTTTCTTCTTCACAGCTTCTTTCACAGAAGAAAAGAGTTACTTTTGATGAGGTCTAGTTTCTTGATTTTTCCTTAATGGATTCTGCTTTTGGTGTCACATTTAAAAACTCTTTGGCTAGCCTTCAGGACTGAAGAATTTCTCCCATTTTTTTCTATAAAATTTTTGGCTTTTTGTTTTACATATAAGCCCATGTTCCATTTTCAGTTAATTTTTGCACAAGACACGACATTTGGGACAGGATTTGTTTTGTTTTGTTTTGCCTATAGATACCCAATTTTCCCAGCATCACCTATTGAAAAATTTATTCTTCCTCCATTGAACTGCTTTTATGCGATTGTAAAAAAAAAATCCGTTGGGCATAATTGTGTGGGTCTGTTTTGGGTTCTCTGTTTTGTTCAATTTATCTTTATGTTTATCCACCTTTCAACACCATAATTTCTTGATTAATGTAGCTATAATAAGCCTTAACATTGGACAGAGTGATTCCACCTACTTTATTCTTTTTCAATACTGTTTTAGTTGCTGTCTTTTGTCTTTTCATTTAATTTTTAGAATTAGCTTGCATTATGTCTGAAAACTCCTTACTGGATAGGAATTACATAAATCTATAGATCATCTTGGGGAGAAGAGACGTCTTTTCTGTGTTGAGTGTTTCAAAGAATTTGGGAAACTTAACACTAATCTCCAACAGACATTGCAGAGTTCAGTTTCAATGCAGAGATATGGACAGCTGGAAAGAGCATTACTCCCACACTAACAACAAACAAAAACCTGGACTAACTGCTCCTTAACAAATCATTTTGATTATACTACAGAACTGATGTAACAGAGTAAACAACTAACCAAAGATCCAAAGAGATGGGCACCTACAGGAGAAATAGGACTTCAGCACTTATTTCACCTGGGGCAGATATACACAAACACCATATAAGACAGAGAGAATAATTCCAATAGAATTTTAAATGATTTACTAAAAGTGGATTGTGGGTTGGAGTGAGAGTATAAAGCTGCTGGGAACTACAAACCGAAAGGTATTAGCACTTACAGACTTACCCCTCTGTGAACTCCAGCACACATTCAAATGAAATTTATGGGAGGATTCTTACAAAAAACTCCCTCCCAGCGTTGGCTGGGGAAGAACAGCAACACTGCTGAAACACTTGCAGACCAGCTTCTCCTATCTCCAATATGGAACAAAAGTCTAAATCTATGGGGAAGAGCCAAAGAAAAAATATTGTATTAGGGTACTGGTAGAAGCCCAGTGAAGCTGAGAAAAAGAAAAAAATGAAGCTCAACCACTGGGGAAGGGACAAGTACCGGGCTAGATCTGGAAGAAGATCAGGAACACTTGGGAAGACAAAACTTCCGAAACTCAGGGACACTATAATTGCAGAAGACAGGGCTTAATCAGAACAGAGAACCACCTATCCACTTGTTACCAGCAGGCTAAGAAAGTGTAAAGTAAAAATGAAAGTGGGATACAGATGACAGAAGACCAAGAGAAAAATACTGTCTGGAAAATAGCCCAAAGTCAAGACCCAAAGGATGAGTAGAAATTAGAAAAATAATCTCTTACAAACCAGCCTAACACCTAAACACAAAATATCACTCGAAAAAAATGTAAGTCTGTGGTAACCATAGCAACAGAAACCTCAAATCCAGTCTAACTCCTATCTAGATGAACACAAACCCCTATACTTAAGGTTTAAAAGAAGGAAAGGTGGACTGATCTGCAAGCATAAAAAATATTTACCTCAGTATCTACTGCTCTATACAAGATATCCAGCTTTTAACAAAAATTGTGAAGCATGGGAAGGCAAGAAAAACAAACCTGTAAGAGACAAAGCAATTATCATATGACACAGATGTTGGAACTATCAAACAGGAGATTTTAAAAAACTATAATTAATATGTTGAAGGTGCTAATGGACAAGGTAGACAGCAGGTAATATCATGTGGGCAATTTCAGCAGAGTGATGGTAACCATAAGACAGAATCAAACAGAATTACTAGAAATAAAAAACACAGTAAGAGAGATAAAGAATGCTTTTGAAGTCCTGTGAGTAGAAGAAACACAGCCAAAAAAAATCAGTGACATTGAAGACTGGTCAATAGAAATTACTCAAACAGAAATAAAAAGAACTAACATGTAATTGAAATCTTGCGAAGAGCAGTGAGAGACACAACAGGTCAGGATACATATTTCAAGAATAAATAGTTAAGAATTTTTCAGTATTAATGACATATATTAAACCACAAATTCAAAAGCTTAAATAATGCCAAATACAAATGAAGAAATATTCAAACTCATAAAGTATTCAAAGACAAAGAGAAAATCTTGATGGCAGCTGTAGGACAAAGACATTTCCTACAGAGGAACAAGATTAAAGATTACAGTGCATTTATTGTCAGAAACTATGCATTCAAGAAGATAATGAACAGTCTTTAATAGTGCCAAAAGGAAAAAAATCTCCTAACCCAGAATTCTAGACCAGCAAAAACATATTTCAGAAATAAAGAAGAGGCTGGGCGTGATGGCTCACACCTGTAATCCCAGCAGTTTGGGAGGCTGAGGCAGGTGGATCACTTGAGCTCAGAAGCTTGAGACCAGCCTGGGCAACATGGTGAAACCCCATGTCTACAAAACAGTAGCTGGTATGGTGGTATATACCTGTAGTCCCAGCTACTTGGGAGACTGAGGTAGGAAGATATCTTGAGCCCAAGAGGTTGAGGCTGCAGTGAGCCGAGATCATACCACTGCACTCCAGCCTGGGTGACAAAGTGAGACCCTGTCTCAAAAATAAAATAAAATAAAACAAAATATATAAAGGAGAAATAAAAATGTCTGCAAAACAAAGACTAAAGAAATTTATTAATAACAGACCTATCCTACAGAAAATGTTGAAAGAATTTCTTCAAGCAGAACAACTTAGATTAGAAACTTGGATCAATATGAAATATGGATCTTCATAAAGAAATAAAGAAAATTGGAAATGGAACAAATAAACATAAAATAAAAATCATTTCAAACATACAAATGCTCTAAAAGACAACTGTTGCAAATAAAATTGTAACACTGTATTGTATAATTATAGCATATATAAAAGCAATATACATGAAAACAATAGCACAAAGGGTGAGAGGGATAAATTGGTAATAACACTGTTGAAAATCCCTGACAATATAAGTAATGGGGTAATATATATATTTATATAGATATATATAAACATCTATATATATCTATATATACATATATATACACATATATACATAGAGATATATCTATATACACATATATACATATTTATATATAGGTATATAGATATATCTATATATATCTCTATGTGTATATATATAATTGTGTATATATACACATATGTATACATATATACATACATACACACACACACACACACACACGCGCGGAGAGAGAGACAGGGTCTCACTCTGTTGCCAAGCTGGAGTGCAGTGGCATGATCTTGGTTTATTTCAGCCTCCACCTCCCGGGCTCAAGCCATCCTCCTACTTCAGCCTCCCAAGTAGTTGGGACTACAGGCATGGATCACCATGCCCAGCTAATTTTTTTGCATTATTTGTAGAAATGATGTTTTGCCATGTTGCCCAGACGGGTCTTAAACCCCTAGGCTCAAGCAATCCACTTCCCTCAGCCTCCCAAAGTGCTGAGATTACAGGTATGAGCCACTGCATCCAGCCTTATGATTATTTTTAAAGGTAGACTCAGATTAATTTTAAAAGTATATTGTAAGCCCTAGAGCAATCACTAAATGTAATTTCAAAAAGAGGTAAAATCTTAAGTTTACAAAACAGATAAAATCATAAAAATTCTGTTATTCCAAGACAGAAAAAGAAGAAAAAGTAGAAAATAACAAACTAGCAATATATTTTAATTCAAATATATCAATAATTATTTTAAATGTGAATGGTCTAAATACATCAATCATAAGAACAATCTTGTCACCTCGGATTAAAAAAGCAAGACCCAATTAATGCTCTTTACAAGAGACCCGCAACAGCACAGACAGCCTAAAAGGAAAAGAGTGGAGAAAAATAGGCCATGAAAAACCTAACCAGAAAAAAAAGCTGAAATATCTATATGAATGTCAGGTAAAGTAAACCACAGACATCGACCTTGGTTAAAATCTGAGTGTCAGAACATATTTGCAACAATGTAACTACGACAATTGTCACCCTGGTGACTGCCAAGATTGACTTAGCTGAACTGATTAGCTAAATGGGTGCCCTTTTCTTCCTTTGCTGCTTAATAAGGTGGAAAAAACTTTTGAATTTGAGGCAGACCTTTATGCTTTCCTTTGATCTAGTTCTTCTGATAAATCTAATAAAGCAGACTTGTCCAAGAGTCACTCCATGAAAGATCCCTGGATGTCCTAGACAAAGGGCTAACTGGGTCCGGATTGGCCCTGCTCCCAGTCCGGGGGGATGCACACAAACTCAGCTTCCCACAGTTCTGGAGTCATTCTACTTCCAGAAAAGTGATTACAATTTCCCATGGGCCTCAAGGTCTCTGGGGATTGTGTGGCTATGGTCTACTCCTGTAAATTCCTGATCCTCATATCCTCATATCCAGACTTCATACATCAAGGAGTCTACTGCCTTCCCAACAAGGTTGTTATCATGCTTGTGCATATAGTGACTGAGGGTTTAAGGAGGGATGACTGAGGTCTCAACCCATGCAACAGACTCACAGAGCAAATCCCATAGAGCCCTGGCCACAACATGCCTCACTGTGAGGAGATGAGGAGATGGGGGTTGGTGGTGTGGGCTTATCAGTTTTTTCTCTTGCTCACTCTTTGTTTATAGGAGTTTCTACTTTCCCAATAAAACCTACCCTTAACTGATACCCAGTTATGTTTACTTTCTGAATCACGGTACATAATAGATGAGAAACACAGAAAAGATTATCTTGGCACGGAAACCTCTGGCTAAATTCTATTTAATTGTAGTCACCTCTTGCTTACAATGAAGCCATCTGCATGGGACTTTAGGAGACAATATTTAACAGACTCCACATACCTTTAAGAGAATAACATAAGCACATCAGCAGTCATTAGATGGCACTAACTAGCCTTTCCTGAGCTTATGGTAGGATTGGAAGACACTGGCTGTTAAACTATGTAAGAGTCAGGTAAAAAGAAAGGGTCCTCTAGAAATATGAAGAGCATAGAAATTCAATCTGATTTATATATCTGTTAATTCTTTTCAGGTTCAAATATGTTCCTGACCAAAAATAAGATACCACATCCATATAACAAGTTTGTTACCTATATCCCCTTTTTCTTAAAGACCAGCAATTACATATATAAATGAAAGAAAGAAGGCTTAGACGTTTCAGATTTGTATTGGCTTTGAACTTCAGATAGAGTTCATATTCACCCCTAGAGAATGTGTGAATATTCACATTGAATCAGTTTCCATAAATCTATCCATAGCAACAGCTGAGAGTGCCTTTGCCTTATGAAGGGCAGCTGGCCAAGCTGAGAATCACTTATAATAAGCTGTCAAATTTAATGACCACACTTCCGCTGCTATTTTCATTTATTTTTTTAAATGAAGATTATTTAGTTCATGAAAGTTCTAAAATCAGCCCATGTCTCCAACTAAGAGAGGATGAGTCTACAGTCAGGTAAGAGAAGAAAAATCAAAACAGAACAAAACAAGCAGGCTTTCTTCCTATGAATTCCAGGAAGTCTCAAAGTCAAATATATTAATAACTGAAATAATTAGATACATTTAGGTAAGGTCAGGCTGAAGCTATGAAAAATTCTGAACCTTAAATATATCAAAGAAAACATTTTAAATTGTTATTTTTTTCACACAAGCAAGTACACAATGAAATTCCGAGTTGAGAGCCATCTTAGTTTTGAAACCTCCTAAAAGCAGAGCCTGGGACCAGGTATTGCGTGCTGGTGGTTTTTTGGGGGAATTGATCCCAAGAAAGGACAGTCAAGATATTGGGAGAATAAGACAGGGGAGGAGATGTCAGATTCTCCTGGCTTCAGAGAAAGCTCTGCAGCAGCGGGTATGAAAATGCACCATGCACTTGAGATGAGAGGCTGTCAGCGTGAAGTTAATTTAAACAGGTGCTGTAGCTGAAATTAGAGCTGGATTGAGAGGTAGTGACTAGGGCACCAGAGGCATCTTCTCTAGAGCCCTATGGGTGTGCTTTAATGACTAAGACCTAAAATTGTGAATATTTGTACATAAACGTTCCAGTGATAAGGTTTTTCATAAGCAAGTTGACTATGTTAATAGACCTTTCAGGTCCATGTTTAAAAACAGAATGTACCAAGATGCAATCATCTCATATTCCGGACTAGTTGTTATGAACTTAATGTGTATCCCCAAAATTTATATATTGAAATCTTAGCCCTTAATGTGATGGTATTAAGAAGTTGGGGAGGGGGCCTTTAGGAGGTAATTAAGTCATGAGATCAGAATGGGACTAGCGATGGAACTGATAGGGACAGGAGGCAGGAAAATTCTAGGCAGAAGGGCAGGGTCCCTGGCGAATCCCCACCCTCAAGCCTGAAACTGAGGCCCAAAGTGACAACTTTATATCCGTTTTCCCACTCACATGCTGCATTTTCCAAAACCCACCCTGGTCCCCCCCACCACCCATCCTGCACCCATAAAAACTCAGGCTCCACTGGCAGAGAGCAGAGACAGGGAGAAGAGAAGCAGCAGCTGAACGTCAGAAAGAAGCAGCTTGACTTCATTAATGGCAGGACTTCAGGGGAAGAATACCTTCCCACACTATCCCCTTTCCAGCTAATAGCCACTTCCATCAGCAATAAAATCCCCTGTGTTTCCTATCCTTCATCTCATTTATGCGATCTGATTTTTCCTGGACACCGAAAACAAGCTCGAGTACCACAGGAGCACTAAGGCTGTCACACTGACCCTCTGTCCTCCCTGACAGAGAGCGACTGCCTCTCACAAAAAGACAGAAGGCCCACTGAGCTGTTCAACACTTAAGGCATCCACGGAAGGCAAAGCTGAAAAAGCACACAGTAACATACATCCGCTGGGGCTTCAGGGGTCACAGATAATCCCCTCCCAGATGCTGCCATGGGCCCGCACTGAGTTTTGCTCCTGCTGGCGCCCAGAAGCCCTTGCCACGGCTCCTGCACATGCTTATCTCCATGCACCCCTACCCACGAGGGGTTGAGAGCTGTGGGCTGAGTAAGTGAGGCACCCCTCGCTTACTGTCTCCAGAGCCCAACCATGTTGGCACTCTGATCTCCCACTTCCAGCCTCCAGGACTCTGGGAAATAAATCTCTGTTGTTTATAAGTCACCTAGTTTACGGCACTCTGTTATAACAGCCTGAACTAAGACACTCATAAAGTCTGAATTAGCAATATTTTGTTACCTCTGGATCTCTGATACATTTAATAGGCCATCTAAGCCAGGTTCTTTGTCAGAAAGCCTTTCTGTAGTGGGAACACTAAACCTCTCACCTTTTCAAGGAGTTGGAATGATCAGAAATTGAGGGGGCAAAATTTGCAGAAACTAAAATTTGTAGAAACTGAAATTTGCAGGTGGCGAGAATGTAGCAAAAGGAAAATAAAAAAAATAAATTCTGTTTATTTACCAGTGGTATAATCAGAACAGGGACAAAAGCTAGGGCAGGATCTGTGGGTGCACATCCACAGCTACCTTATCTAGCTCTGAGGAGTGAAGGTCATGACTATTACACACTTCCCTGAGACTAAGTCAGATGCTCTTGTTGCATTCTTCCAGAGCACCCTGCTTATCCACCCTCAGAGCCCCACACTTTTATCACACCAGAATGTAAACAAGATGGCAGGGCCCATGTACATCTCTTTTGTTCACCTGTGTATTCATGACAGCACAGAGCCTGTTACAGAACAGACACTTAGTACATGTTTAAGAAGTTATAGAAATTTTTCAAAGTATGTTTAACAAAAACAGTCAATTTGCCAAGCTCCTCTCTCAGGTCCTCATAAGAGGTGTTGGGATGTGTACAGTAAACAATGCTGCAGGATGGAGTGCCAGCTTGGATCTCACCCTCACTCAGGAGAGGCGATCCAGTCCTCCACACTGGAAGCAAATACTGTTTGCATTTTCCCTGAAGAATTTAGAAATTGTACTCAAGAAGCACCTTAGGTGTAAAATAATGATTATAACTAAGGAAAAAGTCCAATTTCTTATGAGTAGGTGCAAAAGAATAATACAAAATTATATTACCTCATATATTTATATAAACAACACTGGAATAGAATATCAAAAATGAATATATTTGATTAAAGAGATAGTTGCATTGTACATGTTTTATTTCCTGGGTTGTTGCAAAATCCGAACAATAAATAAAACATTTTAAAATGGAAACAATCTCTCACTACCAAAGATGTAAACACCTATCAGGATTTGACAATCTGTTATAAATATACACAATAAATAGGCATTGAAAATTTAGCATGACTATTTGCTACTGTTTGAGCTGCTTAAAATAAACATGAGCAGCACACTAATAGAATGAAAAAGACAAAACAATCTCCAGTATCCTTGATGCAACTCTAAGTCAATTTCACCTTTACAATCTGGAATTCCAGGAGCAGATGGTTGGGAGATGCCAATGGTAATCATTTTATCAGCAGCATATGGAAAGGAGTCTCTCGCAGTGTAGAGCCACAGTATTGCCATTTCTGAGCCAAGCACGGGATTAAAACAAACTCCAGATTTTAAAATTGAATGCATCAGACTCTTCTTAGAATGCTGTTTCTCTCAGTCTTACAAGAGATTTAAGAGAAGCTCACCATTTGTTGTAATTGCTAGAAATTAATCAGGAGTGATTGAAGCCACATGCTACCATGGTAACCTGGGTCCTACTGAGTAGCTGTTCTCCACTTCAAAGAATTAAATATCTGTTAGTAAATTAGTGTTGAAGTCATTTCCATCTTCCCACCTCATGCCACTCCTGGTCCCTTTGACCCACTCAGTCCAGCCCCCATTCTCAGTTGTATGAAATTAAGCAACTAACAAGCTATCCTTCTGGCACTGACAAATAGGTAATTGAGGGATTTGCTTTCAGAATTCCATCACCTTTGCTAAACAAAGAAGGGCCTTTCAACCTTAGCACTATTGATATTTTGGACTAGATAATTCTTTATTAGGGAGTAGGGGAAGGAGTCCTGTGCATTGCAGAATCCCTGGCCTCTACCTTCCAGATATCAGTAGCAATCCCTCTGCCCCTGGTTGTGATACCAAAAATGTCTCCAGACATTGCCAAACGTCCCTCAGGGAGCAAAATTACCCATGGATACAAACCACTGAAATAAAGGAAGATCTAAAGCATGAAATACTTTGTAAAAAAAAAAAATACGTAAGTGGCTGTACCTGACAGTGCACATATTATGGTCCTAATAATGTGTTTCATATGAAAGACATGCTCATTTATATTAAATATGTGACTTGCTTTCTGATCACTGGACCTATCTACCTACCTTTAAAGCTTAGTCTAACTTCATCAAGGTCCCAATCTATGTATCCATTATGCATTTCCTTGAATTAAAAAAAGGTTTATAGGGAAATTTTAACCCAAATTAAGGTTTACAATGCATCTATTAGATATTTAAGGTCCCAGGAAACAGAGATGGTGTCTTTTCCACTTTATATTTGCTCATTTATAGTATGTTCATCATGGTGATTCACATACAACTCCTGACAGAACATTTTGGAAGAGCTGTAAAACAAAAATAAAAACAGGACCCAAAATAACATTATGGCACTGCAGATCTAAGAGTTAAGTGGCCCAATTCCCAGCCAAACACTTATTAACAAGGATATTTATAGATATTATAAACAGAAGGGATACTGGAAGAGATATCATTCCATCTGACAAAAGAAAAACCAAATCAAAACAAAATCCCTCAGTTTACTTCAACTAGAGCGCTCCAAGGAAGGAAAAACATAACCCAGTATCTTGTCTTAAAATTAAACACTCAAAATGAGTTAACTAGAAATACAGTGATTAACCTCATTAATTCCTGGTAGATAGAAGTGCTATTCTTTCTACAGTTAAATGCTGACACCTTTGTGCAATCTCTTCTTAGGCATAAACGTGCCAAATAAGGGGTAGGTATTCCTGATAACACAGATTTTCCCTATCTCCCAGCCCTTAATTCTAACCCTTGAGCCCTTGATTAAAAGACATTCCTCCCTGCTTTGTGATACCACACCTGCAAGTTTAATAGGGAAAGACTGATTTTGCAAATGGAATTGTAATATTAAACCTACACCAGCGGGACTCTTTATGGATGTTCCAGAGGACTCCTCTATTCATAATCAAGTTGTATCTGTTCTGGGCATATCTTTGCCCTCCCTATTATATTTAATGCATGTCAAAAATAGAAGTACTGGCACCGCACCTCACTCTATGGGCTAAAAATTCCACTGACATAGGTAAACTAGAACAAAACCTGTTAAAATTCAGGTAGACCCTGCAAAATTGTTACCTACATTTCCCCAATATTCCTTGAAGCCAGAAGCAATGGACTCACACCTATAGTTGAAGGCCATATATCCAAAGGCCTTCTCATACTCTACAATAGCCCTTGTAACTTTCCCTCCCTGACATTAAAGAAACCAAAAAGACAAGGATATTAGTTTGTTTGAAATCTCATGGCCATCAACAAACTTATTATCCCTTTATTTACTGTAGTACTTAAATTGATTACATACCCATCATCAATTCTACCTGAAACCACTTGCTGCACCATATTAATTGATCTTTGCTCTGTGTACCTCTATACCAAGACAGTCAATACCTTCTTTTCTTTATCTGCAGAGGACAACAATATATATGAATTGATCATGTCCCCGGGGTTCACTGAAGCTCGTCCTATTTGTCCCAGGTCCTCAGTAGAAGCTTCAAAGACCTAAATTTCCCTGTGATTCAGTTTGTCATATAATAAGTAGTGAATCTCCCACTTTGTTTAGAGAACAACACAAAAAAAGAAATCGGTAAAAACAATTCCATCTACTTGCACTTAGCCTTAGCAGAACAACAACAGTGTTTAAAAAGGTAAATTATAATGTCATAAAAACTCAATGCACTATTTAGGGAAAGACTTAGAATGGATTATCACTATCTCCTAATAGACAAAACACAATACCAACTTTTCCTAGACCCCTCACAAAATAACAATTAAGAAGATTTCCATGCTTAATTGGGTTTTGCAGACAGCAGGGTCAATTATTTTTTTCTGAGATTGTGACCTGTTTATGGATTAAGTCCTCAGTAGGAACTCAAGCATGAGAAGGCCTTTCATAACCTATAGAAGGCTTTTCTTTTTTCTTTTTTCTCTGAGATGGAGTTTTGCTCTTGTTGCCCAGGCTGGAGGGCAATGGCGCATCTTGGCTCACCGCAATCTCCACCTCCCAGACTCAAGTGATTCTCCTGGCTTAGCCTCCCAAGTAGCTGGGATTACAGGTATGTGCCACCACGCCGGGCTAATTATTTTTGTATTTTTAGTAGAGACCGGGTTTCTCCATGTTGGTCAGGCTGGTCTCAAACTCCTTACCTCAGATGATCTGCTCGCCTCAGCCTCCCAAAGTGCTGGGATTACAGGCATGAGGCACTGCAACTGGCCAGAAGTCTTTTCAATAGACCCCTCTTCCATAGGCATCCCTAACTATAAAACACTCTTTTGTCCATTTGTATATAAGCCATATGGACAATCTCTTGTAGGTTTCACTTATGAGAACCATCAAAAACCCATCTCTTTCTAAAACGTCCTAGACCCAGTTGCAAAGTCTTAACCCTGTGGTCTTAGAGAAATAACTTGTACTGTAAAAGTTACTGCAGCGGCCGGGCGCAGTGGCTCACGCCTGTAATCCCAGCACTTTGGGAGGCCGAGGTGGGCGGATCACGAGGTCAGGAAATCGAGACCATCTTGGCTAACACGGTGAAACCCCATCTCTACTCAAAATACAAAAAATTAGCCAGGCCTGGTGGTGGGCGCCTGTAGTCCTAGCTACTCGGGAGGCTGAGGCAGGAGAATGGCATGAACCCCAGAGGTGGAGCTTGCAGTGAGTCGAGATCGCACCACTGTACTCCAGCCTAGGTGACAGAGTGAGACTCTGTCTCAAAAAAAAAAAAAAAAATGCTGCAGCTTCTGTTGGACTAGCTCTAGGTTCCCCCACATAATCTAACAGTTCTTCATTCAGTACAGACATTACTAGCAACTGAGGGCATGCAACACTTTCATCCAGCCATCAACCTCTGCTGAGATGCTGCTACTCTGTTTCACATACTGTTCACAGCTGAATCCTGCCACTCTCCTGATCCTACCAAAAGGCAGAGAACCTCTTAGTCATCTTGCTTCAGCTAAGGAACTTTCTGTAACTTACTTAGATTTATTAGCGACCCATGTAGTTTGAATCCTAACCTGATATTACCTGTTGTTGGATCGTGCCTCAAAAATTAAATGAGAAACTATCAAGAAGAACATGCTATCACTTATTTAAGTTGTCCTTTAAAATATAGATCTCTACCTGGAATAAACTCATCTCAGATGGCAAAACTTGTTAACTTGTTGCACATGATAAAGAGCTTCTCAATAAACCAAAGACCAGAGAGTCAACATACATACAGACAACAGGTATGCTTCTAAACCAACATGTGGGGAGGCTTTGAAAACAATTGGGGTTGGATATCCACTTGTAAAGAAAGGACAAGTTATAGAACTTTTAGTTGCATTATCACTTCCTAGACAAATAGCTATTATAAAAGTTGAGGCCCATGCCAAAAAAAAAAAAAGAAAAAGAAAGAAGCTAAAAGACATACTCTAGCAGGTTATTGTGCCAGTAAGGCAGCCTCGAGGTAATAATTCTAACTAAATCCCTAAAGTATGAATCTCTGGAGGGATAACAACAGAGTAGACATTCTTCTCTCTGCACATGATACATACTCTAAGGTTGACCACACAACTGGACATAAAACAATCCTCCAATTTAAAAAAAATCATACCAATCACACCCTTGGACAACAGTGCAATAAAAACAGAAATCATTACTAAGAAAATTGCTCAAAATTATACAATTACATGGAAACTAAACAATCAGCTTCTGAGTGACTTTTGAGTAAATAATGAAATTCAGGCAGAAATCAAGATGTTCTTTGAAACTAATGAGAAAAAAGATACCACATACCAGAATCTCTGGGACACAGCTAAAGCAGTATTATGAGAGAAGTCTTTAGCACTAAACACCCACATCAAAGAGTTAGAAAGATCTCAAATTAACAGCCTAATATCACAAGTAGGAACTCGAGAAACAAAAGCAAACCAACTCTAAAGCTAGCAGAAGACAAGAAACAACCAAAATCAGAGCTGAACTGAAGGAGACTGAGCTGTGAAAAATCATACAGAAGATCAACAAATACAGGTATTGGTTTTTTTGAAAGAATTCATAAGATACACAGACCACTAGCAAGACTGATAAAGAAAAAAAAAAAGATCCAAAACACAGTCAGAAATGACAAAGGAGATGTTACCATTGACTCCATATAGAAACAAAAAATCCTCAGAGACTACTACAAACACCTCTATGCACATGAGCTAGAAAACCTAGACAAAATGAATAAATTCCTAGAAATATACAACCTCCCAAGATTAAATCCCGAAACAGACCAATAACAAGACCCAAAATTGAATCAGTAATAAAAAGCCTACCATCCAAAAACCCAGAACCAGGTGGATTCACAGCTGACTTGCACTAGATACGTAAACAAGAGCTGGTACCATTTCTACTGAAACAACTTCAAAAAATTAAGGAGGAGGGACTCCTCCCTAAGTTATTCTATGAGGTCAGCATCATCCTGATACCACCAAAACCTGGCAGAGTAGCACACACACAAAAAATAAAACTTTGGGCCAATATCCTTGATGAACATGGATGCAAAATCCTCAACAAAATACTTGCAAACCGAATCCAGCAGCACATCAAAGAGCTAATCCACTGTGATCAAGTAGGCTTTATCTCTAGGCTGGAAGGTTGATTCAACATACGCATATTAATAAACGTGATTCATCACATAAACAGAACTAAAAACAAAAGCCACATGATTATCTCAACAGATGCAGAAAAGGCTTTTGATAAAATTCTACCTCTCTTCATGTTAAAAACACTCAATAAACAAGGTATAGAAGGAACATACCTCAAAATAATAAGAGTCATCTTCTATGACAAACCCACAGCCAACACCATACTGAATGAGAAAAGCTGCAAACAGTCCCCTTGAAAATTGGAACAAGACAAGGATGCCCTCTCTCATCAGTCCTATTCAACACAGTACTAAAAGTTCTGGTCAGCAAAAACAGGCAAGAGAAAGAAATAAAAGGCATCCAAATAGGAAGAGAGGAAGTCAAACCATCCCTGTTTACAGATTATATTATTCTATATCTATAAATATCCATAGTCTCTGCCTAAAAACTCCTTGATCTGATAAACAACTCCAGAAAAGTTTACTCATAAAAAACAATGTACAAAATCAGTAGCATTCCTATACACCACCAACACACAAGCTGATGGCCAAATCAAGAGTGCAATCCTAGTCACGATAGCCACAAAAAGGATAAAATACCTAGGAATACAGCTAACCAGAGAGGCAAAAGACCTCTACAATGCAAATTAAAAAACACTGCTCAAAGAAATCAGAGATGACACAAACAAATGGAAAAACATTCCATGCTCATGGACAGGAAGAATACTATTAAAATGGCCATATTAGCCAAACCAATTTACATATTCAATGTTATTCCTTTCAAAATACCAAAGACATTCTTCACAGAATTAGAAGAAACTATTTTAAAATTCATATGGAACCAAAAAGAAGCCCAAATAGCCAAGGCAATCCTAAGCAAAAAGAACAAAGCTGGACACATCACATTATTCAACTTCAAACTACACTCCAAGGCTACAGAAACCAAAACAACATGGAACTGGTTCAAAAACAGACACAGAGACAACTGGAACAGAATAGAGAGCCTAGAAATAATTTCAAACACATACAACCATCTGATCTTCAATATAGTTGACCAAAGCAAGCAATGAGGAAACAATTCCCTACTCAATAAAAGTGCTGAGATAACTGCCTAGCATACGCAGAAGATTGACACTATATTCCTTTCTTATACTACATACAAAAATCAACTCAAGACAGATTAAAGACTTGACTATGAAACCTAAAACTATAAAAACCCTGAAAGATAACCTAGGAAATACCATTCTGGACATAAGACCTGGCAAAGATTTCATGACAAAGATCCCAAAAGCAACTGTAACAAAAGCAAAAATTGACAAGTGGGACCTAATTAAACTAAAGAGTTTCTGCACAGCAAAATAAGTTATCAACAAAGTAAACAGACAACCTGCAGAATGGGAGAAAATATTTGCAAACTATGTGTCTGACAAAGGTCTAATATTTAGAACCTATAGAGAACTTAAATTCACAAGCAAAAATTCACATTAAAAAGTAGGCAAAGTACATGAACACTTTTCAAAAGACATACATATGGCCAACAAACACATGAAAAAATGTTCAACGTCACTAATCATTAGAGAAATGCAAATCAAAACGACAGTGAGACACCATCTCAAACCAGTGAGAGGGCTATTTTTTAAAAGTAAAAAAAATATATATATATGCTGGTGAGGCTATGGAGAAAAGGGAACACCTATACACTGCTGGTGGGAGTGTAAATTAGTTCAGCCATTGTGCAAAGCAGTTTGGCAATTGCTTAAATAACTCTAAGCAGAATTACCATTCAACCCCAGCAATCCCATTATTGAGTATATACTCAAAGGAATATAAATTGCTCTACCATGAAAACACAGGCATGTGCATGTTCATCATACCACTATTCACAATAGCAAACACATGAAATCACCTTAACGCCCATTCAACAGTAGATTTGATGTAGAAAATATGGTAAATACACAGCATGGAATACTATGCGGCCACAAAAAAAGAATGAGATCATATCCTTTGCAGCAACATACATCTGAAGGCCATTATTCTAAGCAAGTAACACAGGAACAGAAAATCAAACACCACATATTCCCGTAAGTGGGAGCTAAATATTGCGTACATATAGACACAAAGAAGGGAAAAAGAGACACCAGACCCTACTTGAAGGTAGAGGGAGAAAAGAGGGTGAGGTTCAAAAAACTACCTATTGGGTACTATGCTTATTACCTGGGTGACAAAATAATCTGTACACCAAATCTCCATAACATGCAACTTACCTATATTAACAAACATGCACATGTAACCCTGAACCTAAAATAAATGTAAATAAACAACAAAGAGGTTGTTTATAACATATAAATGCTTAGCCCCTGATTCAGAAAAGGAAAAAATGGAAAAAATTTGGCTGTGCCCTCACTCTGATAATATCTGGGTATCTCAAGATGGTCATTTGGTAGCATCAGATAATTTCAAATGAATGTTAGCTAAATCTCTTGATGAAACTACCCACCATGGTGCAGACAAATTGGTTATTGTCCTAAATCAACACTTCTGGGGAAACATTAAAAAGACAGGCAAGATTATTTGTTGTGTTATGTATCACCTGTTAACAACATAACACTGGAGGAAGTGCCAAGTGGAGTAGAAATCAAAGTTGTAAGGGTCCTTTGAATGCCTTCAGGTGGATCTTACCCACCTTCCATCCTCAAGAACAGGTTCTGGGTATTATTGCAGCTTTCTTATTGCCCAAAAGCTATAGCCCTCACAGTCACTAAAAATCTAACTGATTTTGTGTTTCCAACCTGGGGCATACCAACTTTTATATCAAGTGACTGAGGCTCATACTTTACAGGAATCATCATAAAAGGACTCTGTAATGATTCGCTTTGTATGCAAAAATTACACTACCCTTATTAACCACAATCATCTGCAAAGTTTGAAAAAAATAATGGCATCCTTAAAATTTGCCAAACTCCCAGAAACCCTTAAGCACCCTTACTAATGTTACTCCCACTATCCCTAATAGCCCTCAGGGACACACAGTTACCAACCACAAACTGGGGACTGGAAGGCCCATGTGTTCTGATCACCTCTTATTCATCCCATTGGTGAAGGAGGGAGTTCTCACCCCAAATAGTATGAGATGGCTGAACACATAATACCCAGCACTGGAAGGATGAGAATTGTAGCCCTTTATTAGTCACATATACTCATAGCCTGAGAGAATGAGGATGCCACCAGGGCCACATGGTGGCTGAAGTGTGCTTGGGAATAGAATGAAACAGCAGGGACTGTGGGAAGCAGGCTTTGTAGTAACAAGAGCATTAGGTGACCCCTGGTTCTTACAGGAGGCTATGACTGGCTTGAATAATTTCACAGGCTGGCAAGGAGGTGAAACTCATTAAGTTGAGAATTAGTGGGACTGCAGTTTGATCAGCTAATAGGAAAATCAGCCAAGTGGGGGTCCTTTCCCACTACATGGAGAGCATACCTGACAAGAGCAGGGGAATACAGACCTAGGCTTTTAGGGCCCTGTGAGGCTCAAAAATATGAAGGCAACACTTGAAATTTTAGGTCTCACAATACACCACGTGTTTAGGGAATTCATCCTGTTATTAGACTCCTCCCTTCTGCACAGAGACATGGCAAAGAATTGTGAGAGACACATGTACTATACCTATCACCAACAGATTAAGGCTGCCCTCCCACAGCCTCTTAAACAGCCTCTATATGCTCTTCAACTGGAGATTTCATCTACTTGAAAAAAAAAAAAAAACAGAGAAAAATTCCTCTTAAACTCTGTTGGAAGTACTGTTAGTATTGTTAACAACAGTATAGTGAAACTCAAGTCATGTTTCACAACAATCCAGAACTCTATAGAATTAGAACATAATTCCAACAGAGAGCCTCAAATTCAGGTTTCTCAAAGATCTTCTAGAAGCATCTGATATTTTGAATTAGACAGATGATCTTTGAAACAAGCAGAGGACCTTGTTTAGTGGACAACTTCTGCCCAAGATATCAGACTCAGACTCCTGTTTAATTTTCTGTCTGATTGGTTATAATAATACTTATTATTTTATTAATATCTGGCTGTTGTACACCCATAATCCTCTTTCTCTTTCTGTATTATAATAGCTAGATCAGAACGTACTAATTCTAATGTCTAATGCCACTCTTAACTTACTCCAAAGAATAGCCACTGCCAATTTACCAAATGCTGGGTATACCTTTCATCACCAGACCACAATTATAAAACCCTCTAGATAATTCTGTTTTAATCAAATGAAACTGAAAGGAATTACAGCCAAATAATGCTATCATTATGTACTTATTATAAAAAGCAGAATAAATTACACCTATATAGACAAATGACTTTTCTAAAACTCAACCTATTATTTTGCTAGTGTTCCTCTTTCCCAGAAAAAGAACCAATTATTACAATCTATTGATCATATCATAGGTAATTCTCAAAAATCTTTCTAGAGCAGTGGACAAATTGCTTGTCACCAGGAAGAGACTCATAAAGATTTAAATATATAACCTAGCTAACATAAGGCCTCAGTTCTGACCTCATATTATTAACAACTAGTTATTTTCCTGGTTCTTCATGGAGCCATTGGATACTACCTTTTTCCAGGGTAGTTCTGTTTGCCCCAGACTAACACTTAATGCAATTTAGGAAAACTATTCCAAGTTTTGTCTGTATACAGAAGCCTTTATTCTGTAAATCACCAATGCTGGAAATTCTAACTCAGATACAAGTTTCAAAACAGGGTCATCATTGATTATTTGGGCACTCAACCTGGGGGAATTACTAACTCATCATTTATGCAAATGATCATAGCAATATTCCCCAAAATAGGAATCATAAAAATAGAAAAAAACACTGTGAGAAACTCACCACTAACTCTGTCATAAGTTACTAATGATTCTACTTCTTCCCTAAATGGAATACAGATCAGTCTCAATTTACTGGGCTTAAGTACTGATGTACAGTCACATTGCTTAAGATTTTCTTGTTGGCTAGTAATGATGATGCCTGTCACATCGCAAATACTCCTTGCTGTATCTGAATCAATGAAACAGACAAGGTAGGGAAAAGCCACTTGGCTAAGGTTAAACTTCATAGCCTACAGGATTTGCTCTTTCAGTCTGAGTTAGGCAATTAGAGTTCCTGGTTCTGAAATCCCAGAGAAACTATTGTTTTTATTTTCCTCGTAGTGATCATGATGCTGGTTTGGTGCATTCTATTCGGAGTTTTAAATGCTTCTGTGCAGCTGTTCCCTAATTAAATGATCACTGTGGTGACATAACAACAAAAAATCAAGATCTACAATTCAAATGACTAGGTAGAAAACTGAACAACTCTTAAGTGGTGAAGATCTTGATTTTTAGCATTCCCTGTATTGGTCAATCTCTTAGAAATGATATAATGATACAGAGGGAGGACTGTGAGACTGAATACTCCAATTGCCAATGGGGAGACAACATATGACAATAGAAGTCTACTCATAACCTCCTTAGCAACAAATTTGAAAAAGTTAAATTACTACCTCTGCTGCAATAGGCCCAGAACAGTCAAAAAATGATTTAAACATAGGTAAAATGTTCATGAACATAAACAAAAATTTCTCAACAAAATATAAACAAATAAAATTTGGCAATATCTGTTAACAACTTAGTGCTTATCCTTGCTTGATCCATGCTTCAGCTATTCCATATTGCATATCTGTGAAAAACAGGTACACAAATGCAAAAGACTCTGTATGCTAGTGTTAACTGCAGTATTTTTATAACATAAAAATGAAAGTGACATAAATATTTGTCAACTCGGAAACAACACCATATAAGCATGCCATATTTACTAGAGCAGGAAAAAATGTATAGTTCCATATTCAGTAAGTTAGACAGGTACCTAAAACATACTATTCAGTGTAAACAATAAGTTACAGAGTAACATAACAAGTTAAAGAACCATAGAAAAAAATTAAAACACCCAAAACAAAGTTTTATATTTTCTAAGAAAACATAAATAATAGAGGCCATGTATTACTTGATTAATTTTAAAAGTCAACAAATATAGTACGTTGATAGCAAAAAGACAAGAGGTGGGAAGAAGGAGGAGTGTTGAAAAAAATCAGTGATTAAACACATTCCCTGACTAAGTAGAGATTGAAGAAATAAAGTAAAAAATAAATATATGGGTACCACCTTAAGTTACAATGCAAAATATCCAAGGAACTAGAAATAGTGATAAACACATATAGGAAGGAAGGCATAAGAAGAGCTGAAAAGGTAAGAGAACCTTTTCTTGATCTGTGAAAGAAAAAGTAAAATAAAGTCGCAGACATGGATATAAACCCAAAAATAATAATTAAAAGCAGTCCTCCTAGAGAGCAAGACACATTCCATGAGGGCAGAGGACTGTAGTTTTTCATTATAGGTACTTGTGTTACTTCCTTTGATTTGTTTCATCTGTGTATATTACTATTATTTTAAATTTTAAAACTTTACAAAAGGCTCAACTCCATAACATTTTATATACAAACTCAATTATACTGTTTGAGTTTAGTGATATGATGGAAGTTATGATTTAATACTTACTTGAACACTGAGACATCATCTTTTGGAAATACATGTGAGCAAGACGATGGAGTAGGAAGCTCTGGACCCTCCACCCCACAAACAAGCTGAATTCACCAACAATATATGGACAAATTCCCTTTGTGAGAAAGAGGAAATGAATTAAAAGGCTCCCACAACTTGGTCAAGTGTGAAAACACTCACTCAGGCCAAAGGACATTCAGAACAGTCCTCTTATCAGAGACTCTTCCCCAGTGCAGTACCATATAATCAAGAAGAGATACCCTACCTCCTAGATTCATCCAGGGGTTGAAAGTAGTTCATTTGTAGGTCCAGTGCTTCATCTTTCCCCAGAGGACTGGCTTTTCTGTTGCCAGTACTGAAATTCTGATGGGTCCAGTACTGTCCAGCTACCTGGGAGAGAACAGAGGCAGCAGATTGAGCTGGTAAATGCCAATGATCCTCCCTGCTGCTTAGCACAAAGAGAACAGATGAAAATCACAGCTCTCAGTTCTCCCCTAGAGAGAGTAAGAGCTAATTTATGTAACCAATACCCCACCTTCTCCAGGGCTGCCCAAAGAACTAGCATCTTTCTTGCCAGTTTTTGAGCTCTTACAGGTCTGGCACATTCTAGCCACACAGAGGAGAATAAAAATGGCAGCATGGGCTGATAGAAACCATGGATTGTCCTTGCCCTTGGCAGAGAACAGAGCAAGCAGGAAAAATCCACAGCTGTCTGCTTTTCCCTGGAGAGAAAAAGAGTAGACAGAGGCTCCTAAAATCTCTGGCTAAGCTAATTGATGGGGATCTTCTATGTACAAGTCTGTGAGACTGAGTGAGGTGCCTGTTTTGTCTAATTCCCAGACACCAACACAGAAAGTCAAGGAAAATAAAGAATCAGTCAAAGATGTTCCAAAGAAAGAAATAAGATAAATCCTGTAGGATAAGTCACTGGAAATAATTCAGTTAGAGGAGAAAAAGGAAAAAGAATACAAAAGAGTAAAGAAAGCCTGAGAAAGTTATTGTACACCAAGTGGACCAATATATGCATTAGGTGAATTCCAGAGGAGAAGACAAAGGATCAAAAAAATATTTAAATAAATAATGGCTGAAAACCACACAAATTAGGGAAGAAAATGGACTTCAGATCCAAATAGCCCAAAGGACACCAAATAAGAGGAACTAAAAAAGTTCACAGCAAAACACATTAAATCAAGTGGTCAAAAGTCAAAGAGATAATTTTAAAATTCTAAAAGAAAAAAAAAGATAAAGAAATACCCTGTCAACCAAAAATACTATGCCTGACAAACTCTCAGACAGAAGAAAAAAGGGATGAAGGCTTTTCCAGGCGAACAAAACCTGAGGGAGTTTATCACCACTAGACCTGCCTTACAAGCAATTCTAATGGAAGTTCTTCAAGTTAACATGAAAAGAAAATGATGGCATAGAAAGTATGAAATTCATTGGTAAAGATAAATATAAAGAAATATACAAAGAAGGGTACTTCTTCTTTGTGAGTGAGAGTAAATTGAGAGTAAGAGTAAATCACTCTCAATTTTAGTATAAATTTAAAAGACAAAAGTATTAGAAATATAACAAATATATTAAAAGAAACATAGTATGAATAAATACAGATTGTTATAATAAAACCTGTGGGGAAAAGTTGAACTACAGAGATTGGATGCAATTGAACTGAAGTTGTTATCAGCTTAAAATAAACTGTTATAAGATATTTTATGTAAACTTCAAGATAATCACAAAAATAAAGTACCTGTAGAGCTTACACAAAAGAGAAAAGAAAGGAATCAAAGCATATCATTACAAAAAAATCAACAAACAATGAAAGACAGCAGAAAAAGGGAATAATACCAAAACAAGTACAAGACTAACAGGAAAAAACCTAACTAAATGGCAATAATAAATACTTTCCTATCAGTGAATACTTTAAATGTAAATGGATTAAACTCCTCAATCAAAAGACATAGGATGATTTAATTTTTTTTAAAAAAAGCAAGACTAAATTATATGTTGTGTAAAACAAACCCATTTTAGATTTAAGGATGCACAAAGGCTAAAAGTGAAAAGATAATGAAAAAAACCTATTTTATGCAAATACTAACCAAAAGAGAGCAGGAGTGGCTAGATATACATAAAACAAAATTTAGTTTAACTAAAAGACTGTTGCAGGATACAGAGAGAAGGATATTTTATAATGAGAAAAGAGTAAATGCACTAGGAAGATAGAATGATATATATGTGCCCAACATCAGAGAATCTACTAGATAAAGGAAACCTTGACAGATATGAAAGGAAAAATATAGAGTGATGCAATAATAGTAGAAGATGTCAATAATCTACTTTCAATAGAACATCCAGACAGAAGATCAGTAAGGAAACAGAAGATTTAAACAATACTATACAGCAAATGGACTGAACATATGTATACAGAGCATTCCACCAAACAGCAGCAGAATACATATTCATCTCAACTGCACATGGATCCTTCTCCATGAAAGATCACATGTCACAAAACAAATCTTAACAAATTTAAGAAGGTTGTAGTTATATTTTTATGACCACAATGGAATAAAACTAGAAGTAGCTATCCCAAAAGGAAAACTGAAAATTCCTCAAATATGTGGAAATTAAACAACACATCCTTGAAGAATTATTCAGTTAAAGAAAAAATCAAAATGGAAATTAGAAAAAAACACCCAAAAGAAAATAAAAACAAAACATCAAACTTATGGGATGCAGCAAAAACATTATTAAGAGGAAAGTTTATTGAGATAAATGTCTACATTAAAAATGAAGAAAATTTTAAAAAATCAACTCGAGATGGATCAAACACTTAAATCTAAGACCTGAAACCATAAAATTTCTAGAAGATAACATCAGGAAAGCTCCTCTAGACATTGGGTTAGGCAAAGAGTTCATGACCAAGAACCCAAAAGCAAATGCGACAAAAACAAATATAAATAGAGAGGACCTAATTAAACTAAAAAGCTTCTGCACAGCAAAAGAAATAATCAGCAGAGTAAACAGTCAATCCATAGAGTAGGAGAAAATATTCACAACTATGCATCTGACAAAGGCCTGATAGCCAGAATCCACAAGGAACGCAAACAAGTCAGCAAGAAAAAAACAAATAATCTCATCAAAAAATGGGCTAAGAACATGAATAGTCAATTCTCAAAAGAAGATATAAAAATGGCCAAAAAATACTCGACATCACTAATAGAGAAAACCAGAATGCACTACTGCTTTACTCCTGCAATGGTTGTAATTAAAAAATCAAGAAATAATAGATGTTGGCATCAATGTGGTAGAAAAGGAACACTTTTACATGCCGATAGGAATGTAAACTAGTACAACCACTGTGGAAAATAGCATGGAGATTCCTTAAAGAACTAAAAGTAGAACTACCATTTGATCCAGCAATCCCACTACTGGGTATCTACACAGAGGGAAAAAAGTCATTATATAAAAAAGACATTTCGCCTGCATGTTTATAGCAGCACAATTCACAATTGCAAAAATATGGAACTGGCTTAAATGCCCATCGACCAACGAGTGGATAAGGAAAATGTGGTCTATATATATACCATGGAATACTATTCAGGCACAAAAAGGAATGAAATAATGGCATTTACTGCAACCTGAATGGAGTTAGAAACCATCATTCTAAGTGAAGTAACTCAAGAATGGAAAACCAAACATTGTATATTGTCACAAGTGGGAGCTAAGCTATGAGGATGCAATGGCACAAGAATGATGTAAGGGACTTTGAAGATTCAGAGGGAACTGTCGTGAAGAATAAAAAACTACACACTGGGTACAGAATAAAAAACTACACACTGGGTACAGTATACACTACTTGGGTGATGGGTGCACCAAAATCTCAGAAATCACCATTGAAGAACTTACCCATGTAACAAAAAAGCACCTGTTTCCAAAAAACTATTGAAATAATAAATAAAATTTTCAATTAAACAACCTAACTTTACACAAAAGAAACTAGAAAAAGAAATATGCTCACAGTGCAAGAAAGGAAATAATAAATATTAACACAGATATATATAAAACACAAAAAGGAAAAACAAAATCATTGAAACTAAAAATTGGGTTTTTTTTTAAGGTAAATAAAATGGACAAAACTTTGCTAGACTAGGATAAAAGAGGACTCAAATAAATAAAATTTAAAAATGAATGAGACATTACCCAACAGAAATGAAAAGGATCAAAATGGATTGCATGAACAATTATACTTCAACAAATTGGATAACCTTTTAAAGAAATACTTTCTTTTAATAATTTTAAATAAATTTCTAGAAACACACAACCTATCAAGACTAAATCAGGAAGAAATAGAAAGTTGGAACAGGCCTATAACTATTACGAAGATTTGATTATAATAAAATACCTCCCAACGAAGAAAAGCCAGGACCTAATGGCTTCACTGGTAAATTCTACCAAAGCTTTAAAGAAGAATTAATGCCAATCCTTCTTAAACTCTTCCAAAAAATTAAAGAGAAGCCACTTCCAATATTTTATGAGATCAGAATTACTCTGATATCAAAACCAGACAAAAACACCACAAGAAAAGAAAACTACAGGCCAATATCCTTGATAAGCAGATTCAAAAATCATAAACAAAATACTAACAAACTGAATTCAATAACATTAAAAGGACCATACATTATGGCATAGTGAGATTCATCCCTGGAATGCGAGGATGGTTCAACATATGAAACTTAATTAATGTGATATGTCCATAAACAGAATGAAGGATAAGAATTACATTAGCTGCTCAAACGATACAAAAAAATCATTGACAAAATTTCACACCTTTTCACCACAGTAACTTCCAACAAAACAAGAAAATTATCTCAACATAGTAAACGCTATCTAGGAAAATCTCAGAGCTAACACCAAACTTAGTGGTGAAAAACTAAAAGCTTTGCCTCCAAGATTAAGAACAAGGCAAGGATGTCCACTCTTACCACTTCTATTCAAGATAGCACTGGAAGTCCTAGGAAGAACAAGGAAAAGAAATAAAAGGCATACAAATTAGAAAGGAAATAAAATTGTCCCTGTCTAAAGACAGCATAATCTTCTATGTAGAAAACCCTAAAGACTCCATTTTTTTGAAAAAAAAAAAAAAAGAAAAAAAAAGCTCTTAGAACTAATCAAAGAATTCAGTAAAGTTGAAGGATACAAAAATCAATATAGAAATCAGTTGCATTTCTATACACTAACAAACTATCTTTAAAAAATTGGAAAACAATCCAATTTACAATAGCGACAAAAAGAATAAAATAAACTTAAAGAAGTCAAAGACTTGTATACGGAAAACTGCAAAACACTGATGAAAGAAATTAAACAAGTTGCAAATACTAAGACATTCTGTGTTCATGGATTGAAACTCTTAATATTGTTAAAATGTGTATAGTACCTAAAGCAACATGTATAGATCCAAAGAAACCCTATCAAAATTCTAATGGTGTATCTTACAGAAATAGAAAAAACAAGTACAAAATTCACCTGAAACTACAAAAGACTATTAATTGACCAAGCAATCTTGAGAAAAAACAAAGTTGGAAGCATTATACTGCCCAACTTCAAAATATATTACAAAGCTATAGTAATCAAAACAGTATGGTACTGGCATAAAGACAGACGTAGATATGCATGTATTTAAGGGTATATATGTATATGCCTATGTATATGTGTATATGCATATGTGTGGGTATATGTATCTCAGTGAAACAGAATAGAGAACCCAGAAACAAATCAATACATACATGTTCAACTGATCTTTGGACAAGATTGTCAAAAATACACATGGGGAGAAGAGAGTCTCTTCCATAAGAGGCGCTGAGGAAACTGGATGCAAAAGAATGAAACTGTACCCTTACCTTACACAGACACAAAAATCAACTCAAAACAAAGACTTAAACACAAGACTTGAAACTATCAAACCCCTAGAACATAGAGGAAATACTTTCTGACATTGGCCTTAGCAATGATTTTATGGATATACCATCAAAAGCACAGACAGCAAAACCAAAAATAAATAAATGTGACTACATCAACCTAACATGCTTCTGCACAGCCAAATAAATAAGCAGCAGAATGAAAAGGCAACCTATGGAATGAAGAAAATATTTGCAAACTATATATCTGATAAGGAATTAATAACCAATATTCAAGGAACTCCTACAACTAAATAGTAAAAAGCAAAAAATGATCAGAAAAAAACAGAAAATGGTCAGAAAACATGAATAAACATTTTCCCAAAGAAGACATACAAATGGTCAACACATATACGAAAAAATGCTGAACATCACTAGACACCAGGAAAATGCAAGTCAAAATCACAGTGAGATGTCATCTCATGCCTGTTAGAATGGTGGTTGTTATTATTATTATTATTTTTTTTGAGACGGAGTCTCGTTCTGTCGCCCAGGCTAGAGTGCAGTGGAACCATCTCGGCTCACTGCAAGCTCTGCCTCCTGGGTTCATGCCATTCTCCTGCCTCAGTCTCCCAAGTAGCTGGGACTACAGGCACCCGCCACCACGCCTGGCTAATTTTTTTGTATTTTTAGTAGAGACGGGGGTTTCACCGTGTTAGCCAGGATGGTCTCAATCTCCTGACCTCGTGATCCGCCCACCTCGGCCTCCCAAAGTGCTGGGATTACAGGCGCGAGTCACCGTGCCCGGCCTGGTTATTATTTTTTAAAAGGTAATAATTGTTGGTGAGGATGTAGAGAAAAGGGAACCCTTGTACACTGTTGGTGGGAATGTATGATAGTGCAGCCATTATGGAAACAGTAAGGAGATTTGTCAAAAAATTAAAAAAAGAACTACTATATGATCCAGCAATCCCACTCTGAATATTTATACAAAAGAATGGAAATTAGCATCTTGAAATTATATTAACATTCCGATGTGCATTGCAGCAGTATTCACAATAGCCATAATGTGGAAACAACCTAAATATTGACTAATTGACGAATGAAGATAATGTAATATATACATACAATGGAATATTATTCAGCCTTAAAAAGGAAAATTCTGCAATATGTGACAACATGGATGAAGCTTGAGGACATTACACTAAGTGAAATAGGCCAGTCACAGAAAGCCACATGCTACATGATTCCACTTATATTAAGTATCTAAAATAGTCTAATTCATACAGTCAAAGAGTAGAATTGTGGTTGCTGGGGATTGCGGGGAGGGGAAAATGGGGAGTTAATAGTAAAAGGCATAAAATTCCAGTTAAGCAAGGTAAATAAGCTAGAAGTCTACTGTATAACTTTGTACCTATAGTCAACATTAGTTGTATACTTTAAATTTAAGAGGGCAGGATATAAAATTACAGCTAGATAGGAGACATAAGTTCTAGTGTACAATACCACTCAGGATAACTATAGATAACAATAATATATAGTTTCAAATAGCCAGAAGGAGGATATTGGAGGTACCCAACACAAAGAAATGATAAATGTTTGAGATGATGGATATACCAGTTACCCTAATCTGATCACTGTAAATTGTATGTATCAAAACATCATGAGGTACTTTACGAACACACAATTATTGGTCAATTTAAAAATAAAATTAAAAAAATTTCAGAGGATAGACCTGATAGTAAGTGTTTTTACCACAATAATTATTTTAAAGACAAAATCTTCTGTTTTAACTTTCTGCTTTGATTTTTTAAATAAACTTTTTGTTTTAGAATAGTTTGACATTAAAAAAATGTGAAGCTAGTGCAGAGTTCCCATATACCTTAACCCAATTTCCCCTATTATTAACTACTTACATTAATATGGTACATCATGATTAATAAACTAATATTGATACATTATTATTAACTTTAGCCCATATTTAATTCAGATCTGCTTAGGTTTTACCTAGTTTCTTTTTGCTACTCCAGGATCCCACCCAGGATACTGTATTACATCGTCATGTCTTCTTCATGTCTTCTTCGGCTCCCCTTGGCTGTGACAGTTTCTCATATTTTTCTTGTTTTTGATAACCTCGCCAGTTTTTATTAGGTTGGTGCAAAACCACAATTGCTTGTGCACCAACCTATAGAAGGACTCTCAATATTTTGAAGAATTTCCCACATTTTGGATTTCTCTGATATTGTCTTACAGTTTGACTGAGCTTATGGGTTTTTGGAAGACTCCAGTGGTGTACAGCCATTCTTATCACATTATATAAAGGGTACATAATACCAGTATAACATATCACTGTTTATGTTAACCTTGATCATGTGGCTAAGGCAATATTTATCAAGTTTCTCCACTGTCAAGTTATTTTTTCCCTTTTCTGTATTCTATAGAGGGAATTCACTATGCACATTCTACACTTAAGGAGTGGGAAGTTATGTTCCATTTTCTTGTGGCCAGAATATATCTGTAAATTATTTGTAATTCTTCTGCAGGAGAGCTTTCCCTATTCTCCCTCATTTATTTATGTATGTAATAAGTTTTGATTTCAGTATGAACTTATAGATATTTTATGCTTTGAGTTATAATCCAATGCCCCTTTATTTATTTTGTCGCTCAAATTTTCCCAGCTGTGACCACTGGGAGCTCTTCCAGCTGGCCCCTGTGTCCCTTCAACATACCCCATTATAGTGGGGTGGGGGTGTGCCTGTGCACGCGCATGTGTGGTTTTCTGAGGCTCGTGCCTAAGTAATCCTCAGCTCAGGACCAAAGGCAGTTCTACTCCAGGGGCTTCCTTTTATGTAAATAGAAATGATAAACTATAAAGGAATTACCTCTTTAAAGACTTTATATCTAAATACAGTCGCATTCTGAGGAACTGAGGGTAAGGACTTCAACATATTAATTTTGTAAGGGACAAAATTCAGCCCATAACACCCTATCCTCTGCCCTCCTCCTGCCAAATTCATGTTCTTTTTACATGCAAAATACATTCACCACATCCCAACAGCCCTAAAGTCTTAACCCATTTCAGCAAAAGTCTGCTCAAAATATCATCTAAGTCAAGTATGCGTGAGGCTGGAGCTATGATTCATCCTGAAGCAAATTCCTCTTCAGCTGTGAACGTGTGTAACCAGGCAACAAGTTATCTTCCTTCAAAATACAATGGGTGGGACAAGGCATTCAACAGACCAATAGACCTTTCCATTCCAAAAGGGAGAAATCAGAAAGAAAGGGTTAATGGGTCCCAAGCAAATTCAAAACCTAGCAGGACAAATTACTTTAGATTTAGAGGCTTGAGAATAATCCTCTTTGGCTCAATGCTGCGTCTTCAGGACCAATCAGCATGGCCCTACCTTCTGGTCAGGGTAGAGGTTTTAATGATCATAGATCTCTTTGAAGACTGCCATGTCACCCCAACCAGGACAGTGAGAAGCCCAACTAGAATACCTCTGACTTCATCACATCCTATTATTTCCTTTCACATGGGAATTCATGTGTTTTGCACCAACATGGCAAAAAACATGTGCTATAGTCACAGACACCAACCAGCAGGCAACTGAGATCTTTCTATGAATGACACTCTCCTTGAAACACTTTCATCTATATTGGTTAGCAATAATTTACTGTATGTTTCAAAATGGCTAAAAGAATAGAAATTAGAATGTTCCTAATACAAAGAAATAATTGATGCCCCAGTTACCCCTGTTTGATCACTATACATCATACGTTTATATCAAAGTATCATATGTACCTTATAAATATGTACAATTATACACATAATTATTATATACATAATGCATAATTTAAAATTTATAAAGTAAAAAAGAATGAGGCCACTTTTGAACTTGCAGATGGAAAATTTTCTAATTTGAAATTGAAGCACTGTCATACATGCAGCTAAAAGATTTCTAACCCAAACTTGGTGAAGTCTCAGGATTCCCTCGAAGCCAGCCTCTGTAAGGACCGCCTCAGGTAGGTTTTTTTAGCCTTCTTTCCATCACATTCCTCACCACACCTATTGGATCTGTCAGCCTCACCATCTCTTGCACTCCAGTTCCTGAGCTCATTAATTTGCTGTTTCTGACTAGATGATGGCTGAGAATCCCTGTGCAAACAGATCCCCATCATGTTTATCATTAGCAATAACACCACTGGTGAGTGCATGAAACATATGCAGGATATAATTCAGAATACAGAATTGAACTCAGGACCAATCAGTGGAATTAGTATCAGAATTTAAATGCTCAGACAGAAACATGAGGCAAAATGGTAATGCTCTCTGCAGGGAAAAAGGAAAGCTGCTTCATGGGGCAGAGGTTTCTGGGGGTTCTGTCACATTGAGTCACGCCTGACTTGGAAATAATTTGCATGGGTTCCCTTTAAATATGTGCAGGCAGGATGAAGCTCATAAGCACCGCCAGAAATGTCACACCATTCAGACTTTCATTTGTTTTTCATGCCTTGAGTCCAAGAATAATATGGGGAAAAAGATGTCACTTACCCAAAGGCATGGCACATGTTCCTCTAAGAGCTGTTTATACAGATTGCAGACGATTACACAGCCCAGAATCAGCTCTACATCACTCATTGTAGTTCTCCCTGTGATATCCTCTCCAGCTCTCAAATCTCCTTGTTTTTGGAAATTTCAGGACAATTTCTAGAGCAGAAGATCTCTGTCAAATTCTAGCACTTTAAGGTAATGAATGTCACCTGGCAGTTGTTCGCTACTGCAGCCTTCAAGATATGTGATTACTAAATTTTGGGAAAGGGCACCACAGTCAAGCATGACTGTGAGCATCCGAATTTCCAGTCTGCCCTTAAGCCTGGCTCCCTGGAGTCCTGAGCACCTTGGTCAGCCTTGACTTCATCCTAGCTCTACTAATTATCACAATCTCTAGCCCAAGCTTGTCCAACCTGCAGCCCGTGGGCCGCATGCTACCCAGGATGACTTTGAATGCAGCCCAACATAAATTCGTAAACTTTCTTAAAACATTAAGAGATTTTTTTTTATTTTAGCTCATCAGTTATTGTTAGTGTTAGTGTATTTTATGTGTGGCCCAAGACAATTCTTTTCCTTCCAATGTGGCCCAGGAAAGCCAAAAGATTGGACACCCCTGCTCTACCCAGTTTTTAAATGAAGCTGTGGTTCCCATTTAATGGCTATGCCTGAAGATACATGGAACAATAAAATGCCCTGGTCAGAAAATAATAATAATAAGGCTATTTAATAAGTCTTAGACTGTACTTACAGGTAGAGAAATGTGAACATTGCAATCTCATTACAATATACTATAAACATTTACAACACTACCAGACACTTTTTGTAAACAAAATAAAGACCTTTTGTATTAAATGAATTCAGCCAAGCTAACATTTCCATGAACTATTTCACCGCAGCATGGAAGAAACTACAGAGAACATGTTACTTTGGGTCACAGGTCTTAAGTACTTCAACTCCAGTCCAGCTAATCTTTTCTATTTCATCATAGACTCTAACATTCTTCTTCCTGATTCTGTGTTGACTCCCAAGCATTAGTGTGGATTTGCATTGGTAAAGGGAGATGGACTCCATTAACGGTACGGAAAATGAAATTTCTAGAATATCGGAGGAAAAAAAATGAGCTGGTGAACCACAGCATCTGAAGAAGTATTACAAGAATAGCTGTATGACCTAACGAAAATGATTCTACCCTCTCTTAGCTCCAGTCTCTCCATTTTTCCATTTCACATTTATATTTTACATTTAAAATGTGGCTAAGACTTTCTGCCTTCCTTATTTGATAGATTGGCTGTGAAATTCAAATAGTCCTATGTGTGGAGGAATCTGGCACACTGGAAACAGCCCTGCCGCTGGGACCAATGTTATTAACAAAATTCATCTACTTATTATAGGGTTATGCTTCAAATTCTTTTTTCACCTCAACCTTTTTACTAACCTCCCTTTTTCTTCTCATATCCCTGCCATTCCTTCCATTACTTAAGTACAGTCATGTACCACATAATGATGTTATGGTCAACGATGGACCATATGTATGTCAGTGGTTCCATAAGATTATAATAGAGCAAAACAAAAATCCTATTGCCTAGTAATGATATAGCCATCGTAATGATGAAGCGCAACACATCACTCACATTTGTGCTGATGCTGGTGTAAACAAACCTACTGTGTTGACAGTTGTATAAATTATAGCACATACAATTATGTATAGCATATATAACGATAATAAGTGACTATGTTACTGGTTTGTATATTTACTATACTACACTTTTTATCATGATTTTAGGACAACCTCCTTCTACTTAATGAAAAATAAAAAGTAAACTGGAAAAAAGCCTTAGTCATGTTCTTCAGGAGGTATTCCAGAAGAAAGTATTGTTGTTATAGGAAATAACAATTCCATGCATTATTGCCCCTGAAGACATCCCAGTGGGACAAGATGTGGAAGTGGAAGACAGTGATATTGATGATCCTGACCCTGTGTAGGCCTAGGCTAATGTGTGTTTGTGTCTTAGATTTTTAACAAAAAAAAAAATTTAAGTATAAAAAGTATATAAATTTTAAAAATACAAAAAAGCCTATAGAATAAATGCATAAAGAAAAAAATATTTTTGTACAGTTGTACAATATGTTTGTGGTTTTTTGTTTTTGAGATGGAGTCTTACTCTGTCGTCCAGGCTGGAGTACAGTGGTGCAATCTCAGCTCCCTGCAAACTCTGCCTCCTGGGTTCAAGCCATTCTCCTGCCTCAGCCTCCTGAGTGGCTGGCATTAGAGGCACATTCTACCACGCCTGGCTAACTTTTGTATTTTTAATAGAGACGGGGTTTCACCATGTTGGCCAGAGTGGTCTTGAACCCATGGCCTCAAGTGATCCGCCCTCCTTGGCCTCTTAAAGTGCTGGGATTACAGGTGTGAGCCACTGCATCTGGCCTGTGTTTTAAGCTAAGTATTACAAAAGAGTAAAATAGTTCCAACTTGAAAGTTTATAAAGTAAAAAAGTTACAGCAAGCTAAGGTTAATTTATTATTAAAGAAAAAGGTTTTATAAATTTAGTGTATGCCTAAATGTACAGTATTTATAAAGTCTGGAGTAGTGCACAGTAATGTTCTAGGCCTCCACATTCACTCACCACTCATTCATTGACTCACCAAAGAAACTGGAAGTGCCCCATATATGTATACCATGGAATACTATGCAGCCATAAAAAATGATGAGTTCATGTCCTTTGTTGGGACATGGATGAAACTGGAAATCATCATTCTCAGTAAACTATCGCAAGGACAAAAAACCAAACACCGCATGTTCTCACTCATAGGTGGGAATTGAACAATGAGAACACATGGACACAGGAAGGGGAACATCACACTCTGGGGACTGTTGTGGGGTGGGGGGATGGGGGAGGGATAGCATTAGGAGATACACCTAATGCTAAATGACCAGTTAATGGGTGCAGCACACCAGCATGGCACATGTATAAATATGTAACTAACCTGCACATTGTGCACATGTACCCTAAAACTTAAAGTATAATAATAATTAAAAAAAAAAAAAAACTCAGGTGGGTGAATGGCCATCACAAATGGGAGAAAGAACTGTTAGCCAACGGGTGACTCAGGGGCTGAGTGTGCATCTCTGTTATGAAAACTGATTGTTGAAAAAAAAAAAAGTTGTTTGCACTCATCACAGATATCAACATTTGAAGGCACTGGCTGATTCCAACTTATGCCATAAATGACTATTCAATCGCAATTGGAATAGCTTAGACAAATTATCTGTGATTAAAGCAGGCCAATTCCTCAAAATAAAAGTCCAACCTGGAGCACGAATGAAAAAAAAAAAAAAAAGAAAAGAAACTGGAAGTTCCCTATACAAGTGAAACATTTTTTCATCTTTTATACTGTATTTTTAACTGTACCTTTTCTGTTCAAATACACAGATACTTCCTGGTGTTATAATTGTTTGCAGTATTTAGTACTGTAACATGCTATACAGATTTATAGCCTAGGAGCAATAGGCTACACCATATAGCCTAGGTGTGTAGTAAGTAGGCTATCCATCTAGGTTTGTGTAAGTAGACTCTGTGATGTTCACACAATGATAAAATCTCCTAATTACACCATTTCTCAGAATGTATCCCCATCAGTAAGCATCACATAACTGTATTCCAAAATAAGCATGTTCTTTGGATTTGAAAACAAGCTAAATATTAATGCATATTCCAGGCTTTCCTTCTTTTGATATTTTCTTTTCTACTTTTACTTTTTTTTTTGAGGCAGAGTCTTGCTCTGTTGCCCAGGCTGGAGTGCAGTGGCGTGATCTTGGCTCACTGCTACCTCTGTTTCTCAGGTGCAAGTGATTCTACAGCCTCAACCTCCCAAGTAGCTGGGACTACAGGTGCCCGCCACCATGCCTGGCTATTTTTTTTTTTTTTTGTAATTTTTTTAGTAGAGATGGGGTTTTACCATGTTGGCCAGGCTGGTCTCAAACTTCTGAAATCCAGTGATTCATCCAACTCGGCCTCTCACAATGCTGGAATTACAGGCATGAGCCACTGTGCCCGGCCCCTTTACACTTTTATATTACCTCTGTACTTCCTAATTTGATGACCACAAGAGTGCAGCCTCTTTTAATTGCCACTCTGCATGTCCACTCTAAAATTCATTCTTCCTCTGCTTTGAAAGTTATTCTTTTTACCACATCCAAGTATTTAATTAGCTCTTCCTGCAGCCACCATATACTGTGCTCCTTCACCTGGTCATGAGAGTAGCCCTAGAAAGCTCTTCTGAAGAGCATACATCTTGATCCTCATGTCTTCTCTGTGGCATTGTGATGGAGGATGAGACATTGTTTAGGCCACAGCTAACTTGACACTAATGAGTTTGTAATAAGTTTGAAGAAGCAATGAGAAAGGCTGACTCATCTGTGCTCAGCCACTATCAATTACACTATTGAACAAGGGATAGCACCATCAACTTCAGGAACAGCTCAAAATGTTTAATTAGACCCCTAACTAGAATTGCTTAAAGGCAGCCTCTGAATGCTTATATTAATGAAGGTCTATCCCAAAATGATGACTCAAAGAGCAGCCACCAAGTCCTTCTTACTTCTGAACTTAAGATCTCTCTCCTCAAAATATTTTAAAAAGTTGAGGATTGAAAAAATGTACTCTAAACTAAGACAGAGTTTGGTTCACCCAAGTCTGCAGCCTACTAATACTTTTATGTAAACTTGGGCGAGTCAGCAAACTTCTCTGTGTTGATTTACCCTTCTGTAAAATGGAGATAAGGTCTATCTTGTAGGGTAGTGTTAAGGATTAAATTACATCACACATATACAATATTTGGCCCAGCACCTGGAACTCAGTAAATCTTCATTTTGAACTCTCATTATTACTAGTACCAGTTTTCAAGAAAAAAAAAGAGTAATTTCATCTTTCTAAATGGGAGACATGAGAGTAATGAGAATAAGATTAATGAGGACTAATGAGAGAGGCAACCACCTATGGGTGGTTCTTTGAAGTGGAGATGGGCTCCCATAGAGCTATCTGGCCCCAATTTAGTAAAATATCCAAGAGAAAGCTCTATTCATAGAGGTCTCACAGAAGACCTCTTACCTAAACTTCACACAGCTTCTCCTACCTTCTCCAGATGTGAAGTACCTTTCTTGGTAACTTCTAGATATTCTGACTCTGCGTTCCCTCGCAAAAGATGGATGTGATGACCTCAATGTGTCAGGGAAAATTGGTTCAGATACTGTATGTTCACTCAACGTGGGTTGGATACAAAAGGTATCAGCTTACGAGTGCTAGCAAGGCAGCGTAACCTTAAAGCCCAGGAGTCACATGTGCATAAAATCTATCTGGGTCTGAACCAGCAAAGGTATAGCTGCAGAGTTGGTTGTAAAAGACCAGCTTTTTATAGTAAGACTACATGGCATGAGAAACAACAGAAGCTCTAAAAAGAATTATTAACGTGTCTATTTCTTCTACCCATGCCCTAATTATTTTTGGACAACTCAGTCCTCCAGACTGACTTCTTTCCATTAAGAGTAGGTAAACCTGGCCAGGCACGGTGGCTCATGCCTGTAATCTCAACACTTTGGGAAGCCGAGGCAGGTGAATCACGAGGTCCAGAGATCGAGACCATCCTGGCCAACATGGTGAAACCCCGTCTCTACTAAAAATACAAAAATTAGCTGGGTGCACTGGCACGTGCCTGTAATCCTAGCTACTCAGGAGGCTGAGGCAGGAGAATAGCTTGAACCAGAAAGTCGGTGGTAGCAATGAGCCAAGATCATGCCATTGCACTCCAGCCTGGTGACAGAACGAGACTCTGTCTCAAAAAAAAAAAAAAAAAAAAAAAAAAGAATAGGTAAACCCATGTTCGTTGCAGCATTATTCACAATAGCCAAGACATGGCAACAACTGAAGTGCCCATCAACAGATGAATGAATTTTTTAAAATATGGTGCCTATGTATAGATGTATGTTGCATATATATATACACACATATATAGACACACACACAGTGGAATACTATTCAGCCTTTAAAAAGAAAGAAATTGTGTAATTTCCAACAATATGGATAAATCTAGAAGACATTACACTAAGTGAAATAAGTCAGGTACATAGAGACAAATCCCACGACCTCATTTATATGTGGAATCTAAAAAAGTTGAATGCATAGAATTAGAGAGTACAATGATGGTTACTAGTGGTTGGGCTGGGGAAGAATTAGTGAAAAGGGAAATGTTGGTCAAAGGATGCAAAGTTTCAGTTAGACAAAAGGGATAAGCTCTTGTGATCTATTACACAGTATGGTGACTACCGGTAATAATAATGTGTATTTCAAAATTACTCAAAGATTGGATTTTAAATGTTCTCACCACAAAGAAGTATGTGAAGTGATGGATATGTTAATTAGCCTGATTTGATTATTTCACAAGGTATACATGTATGGAAACATCACATTGTATCTCATAAATATATATGGTTATCTGTCAACTTAAAATTTAATGTACAGAAAAAAAAGGGAAAACATTGGCCAATTCAATGTCTGAACTTAATGGCCAGGACAGACAAACTCACCTGCTGAGAGCACAGTTGAGTAAGGACAAGGTATGGTTGGAAGAAAAGGGGTGACATGACCACATGGCAAATGGGCTACCTGTGATGAGGGTGACCAGCGGTAAATTTAGAGCTCAAACTCCAGGTCCATCTCTTGTAAGGATCCTTTCTTCCCACCACTACTCCTTGCCCCGTTCTCAGTTTCAATAAACATATTTGTATTTAAAAAGGAGTGGTGAAGCCTTTAGTAATTAATTGGACTTATGAAGACATATGATCATATGTTTAACAAATTTAATGAGGTAGATCATACTGGCTAAATGTTTTACAAATAATATTTATATTTTCAGTTATTAAAAGCATTGGTAGACATCATGGCAAGAATGAACTAAAAGCACAAGAAAAACCTAAATGAGAAGACACTAGGATGAATGTAATGCAGAGAAAGGGGGCCGTGGCAAAGTGCACTGTGTATAGATGGCATCCACCTTCCACACATCCACCTGTGGGACTTCTAGGTCTCAATTCTTGTCACTTGATCATATTTCTGGCAGACTAATAAAGCCTACACATTGCTAAATATGTGGGGCCATTTTGAGAACATAGTTTTATTCTGTAGCCTTATAGATTGTAGTCATACTATGGTAAAGAAAATAAAAATTAGATATGAAAAAATGACTTTGTTCAGCACGTTTTTTCAGAAATACTTGTTCTACAAATGCACTTGGATTTATTTATATTGTTAACCTTCATCCAAAAAAATGTTTAAAGTGACTTCCTTTGGAGTTACCTATATTATCCTGCTAGGTTAAAATGGAGCTTCTCGATAAGTGAGAACCAGTCCCCAAATACAGGTCCTTCAGCCTAGCAGAGGAAATAAATGCTTAACAAGTACTTAACAGAAACAACAAATTCAAGAGTCAGTAGAATAGCAAGTCCAGTGCTGTTGGGGTGCAAAGTAAGAACAGATCTTATTTGTTTGAGGAGGTTAGTACAATTTTCATGGAGTAGCTTATATTCCAAAAAAATCTTAAATGAATCTGATCTAAAGAGATTAGAGAATGCCAGTCTAGACAGAGGAAACAGCATGGGAAGAAGTAAACAAATGAATTCTCATGAGAAAGTTCAGGGAGATCAGAGAGCCCAGTTGGTCAGACGAGTTCAAATATACAGCAGGCTGTTAAGTGTGGACACTATTTGATAAGCAATAGAGAAAAGGTGAAATTTCTTGATCACAGGAGATCTGATCATAACTTCTCTTTATAAAAATATTAATTCTGAGGGGAGGAGCCAAGATGGCCGAATAGGAACAGCTCCCCTCTACAGCTCCCAGCGCAAGCGACGCAGAAGATGGGTGATTTCTGCATTTCCATCTGAGGTACCATGTTCATCTCACTAGGGAGTGCCAGAGAGTGGGCGCAGGTCAGTGGGTGAGTGCACCGTGCGCCAGCCAAAGCAGGGGCGAGGCATTGCCTCACTCAGGAAGCGCAAGGAGTCAGGGAGTTCCCGTTCCAGGGGTGACAAAACGGCACCTAGAAAATCGGCCCACTCCCACCCGAATACTGTGCTTTTCCGATGGGCTTAGGAAACGGTGCCCCAGGAGAATATAGCCCACACCTGGCTCAGAGGGTCCTATGCCCACGGAGTCTCGCTGATTGCTAGCACAGCAGTCTGAGATCAAACAGCAAGTCAGAAGTGAGGCTGAGGGAGGGGCGCCCGCCATTGCCCAGGCTCGCTTAGGTAAACAAAGCAGCCTGGAAGCTTGAACTGGGTGGAGCCCACCACAGCTCAAGGAGGCCTGCCTGCCTCTGTAGGCTCCACCTCTGGGGGCAGGGCACAGACAAACAAAAGGACAGCAGTAACCTCTGCAGATTTAAATGTCCCTGTCTGACAGCTTTGAGGAGAGCAGTGGTTCTCCCAGCATGCAGCTGGAGATCTGAGAACGGGCTGACTGCCTCCACAAGTGGGTCCCTGACCCCTGACCCCTGACCCCCAAGCAGCCTAACTGGGAGGCACCCCCCAGCAGGGGCAGACTGACACCTCACACAGGTGGCCAGGTACTCCAACAGACCTGCAGCTGAGGGTCCTGTCTGTTAGAAGGAAAACTAACAGAAAGGACACCTACACCAAAAACCCATCTGTACATCACCATCATCAAAGACCGAAAGTAGATAAAACCACAAAGATGGGGAAAAAACAGAGCAGAAAAACTGGAAACTCTAAAAAGCAGAGTACCTCTCCTCCTCCAAAGGAACGCAGTTCCTCACCAGCAACGGAACAAAGCTGGACGGAGAATGACTTTGACGAGCTGAGAGAAGAAGGCTTCAGACCATCAAATTACTCCGAGCTACGGGAGGATATTCAAACCAAAGGCAAAGAAGTTGAAAACTTTCAAAAAAATTTAGAAGAATGTATAACTAGAATAACCAATACAGAGAAGTGCTTAAAGGAGCTGATGGAGCTGAAAACCAAGGCTCGAGAACTACGTGAAGAATGCAGAAGCCTCAGGAGCCGAGGCGATCAAATGGAAGAAAGGGTATCAGCCCTGGAAGATGAAATGAATGAAATGAAGTGAGAAGGGAAGTTTAGAGAAAAAAGAATAAAAAGAAACGAGCAAAGCCTCCAAGAAATGTGGGACTATGTGAAAAGACCAAATCTACGTCTGATTGGTGTACCTGAAAGTGACGGGGAGAATGGAAACAAGTTGGAAAACACTCTGCAGGATATTATCCAGAAGAACTTCCCCAATCTAGCAAGGCAGGCCAACATTCAGATTCAGAAAATACAGAGAACGCCACAAAGATACTCCTCGAGCAGAGCAACTCCAAGACACATAATTGTCAGATTCACCAAAGTTGAAATGAAGGAAAAAATGTTAAGGGCAGCCAGAGAGAAAGGTCAGGTTACCATCAAAGGGAAGCCCATCAGACTAACAGTGGATATCTCGGCAAAAACCCTACAAGCCAGAAGAGAGTGGGGGCCAATATTCAACATTCTTAAAGAAAAGAATTTTCAACCCAGAATTTCATATCCTGCCAAACTAAGCTTCATAAGTGAAGGAGAAATAAAATACTTTACAGACAAGCAAATGCTGAGAGATTTTGTCACCACCAGGCCTGCCCTAAAAGAGCTCCTGAAGGAAGCACTAAACATGGAAAGGCACAACCGGTACCAGCCACTGCAAAATCATACCGAAATGTAAAGACCATCAAGACTAGGAAGAGACTGCATCAACTAATGAGCAAAATAACCAGCTAACATCATAATGACAGGATCAGATTCACACATAAAAATATTAACTTTATATGTAAATGGACTAAATGCTCCAATTAAAAGACACAGACTGGCAAATTGGATAAAGACTCAAGACCCATCAGTGTGCTGTATTCAGGAAACCTATCACTATGTGCAGAGACACACATAGGCTCAAAATAAAAGGATGGAGGAAGATCTACCAAGCAAATGGAAAACAAAAAAAGGCAGGGGTTGCAATCCTAGTCTCTGATAAAACAGACTTTAAACCAACAAAGATCAAAAGAGACAAAGAAGGCCATTACATAACGGTAAAGGGATTAATTCAACAAGAAGAGCTAACTATCCTAAATATATATGCACCCAATACAGGAGCACCCAGATTCATAAAGCAAGTCCTGAGTGACCTACAAAGAGACTTAGACTCCCACACATTAATAATGGGAGACTTTAACACTCCACTGTCAACATTAGACAGATCAATGAGACAGAAAGTCAACAACGATACCCAGGAATTGAACTCAGCTCTGCACCAAGCAGACCTAATAGACATCTACAGAACTCTCCACCCAAAATCAACAGAATATACATTTTTTTCAGCACCACACCACACCTATTCCAAAATTGACCATATACTTGGAAGTAAAGCTCTCCTCAATAAATGTAAAAGAACAGAAATTATAACAAACTATCTCTCAGATCACAGTGCAATCAAGCTAGAATTCAGGATTAAGAATCTCACTCAAAACCGCTCATCTACATGGAAACTGAACAACCTGCTCTTGAATGACTACTGGGTACATAACGAAATGAAGGCAGAAATAAAGATGTTCTTTGAAACCAACGAGAACCAAGACACAACATACCAGAATCTCTGGGATGCATTCAAAGCAGTGTGTAGAGGGAAATTTATAGCACTAAATGCCCACAAGAGAAAGCAGGAAAGATCCAAAATTGACACCCTAACATCACAATTAAAAGAACTAGAAAAGCAAGAGCAAACACATTCAAAAGCTAGCAGAAGGCAAGAAATAACTAAAATCAGAGCAGAACTGAAGGAAATAGAGACACAAAAAACCCTTCAAAAAATCAATGAATCCAGGAGCTGGTTTTTTGAAAGGATCAACAAAATTGATAGACCGCTAGCAAGATTAACAAAGAGAAAAAGAGAGAAGAATCAAATAGATGCAATAAAAAATGATAAAGGGGATATCACCACCGATCCCACAGAAATACAAACTACCATCAGAGAATACTACAAACACCTCTACGCAAATAAATTAGAAAATCTAGAAGAAATGGATAAATTCCTGAACACATACACCCTCCCAAGACTAAACCAGGAAGAAGTTGAATCTCTGAATAGACCAATAACAGGCTCTGAAATTGTGGCAATAATCAATAGCTTACCAACCGAAAAGAGTCCAGGACCAGATGAATTCACAGTCGAATTCTACCAGAGGTACAAGGAGGAACTGGTACCATTCCTTCTGAAACTATTCCAATCAATAGAAAAAGAGGGAATCCTCCCTAACTCATTTTATGAGGACAGCATCAGGATACAAAAGCCGGGCAGAGACACAACCAAAAAAGAGAATTTTAGACCAATATCCTTGATGAACATTGATGCAAAAATACTCAATAAAATACTGGCAAACAGAATCCAGCAGCACATCAAAAAGCTTATCCACCATGATCAAGCGGGCTTCATCCCTGGGATGCAAGGCTGGTTCAATATATGCAAATCAATAAATGTAATCCAGCATATAAACAGAACCAAAGACAAAAACCACATGATTATCTCAATAGATGCAAAAAAGGCCTTTGACAAAATTCAACAATGCTTCATGCTAAAAACTCTCAAGAAATTAGGTATTGATGGGATGTATCTCAAAATAATAAGAGCTATTTATGACAAACCCACAGCCAATATCATACTGAATGGGCAAAAACTGGAAGCATTCCCTTTAAAAACTGGCACAAGACAGGGATGCCCTCTCTCACCACTTCTATTCAACATAGTGTTGGAAGTTCTGGCCAGGGCAATTAGGCAGGAGAAGGAAATCAAGGGTATTCAAGTAGGGAAAGAGGAAGTCAAATTGTCCCTGTTTGCAGATGACATGATAGTATATCTAGAAAACCCCATTGTCTCAGCCCAAAATCTCCTTAAGCTGATAAGCAACTTCAGCAAAGTCTCAGGATACAAAATCAATGTACAAAAATCACAAGCATTCTTATACATCAATAACAGACAAACAGAGAGCCAAATCATGAGTGAACTCCCATTCACAATTGCTTCAAAGAGAATAAAATACCTAGGAATCCAACTTACAAGGGATGTGAAGGACCTCTTCAAGGAGAACTACAAACCACTGCTCAAAGAAATAAAAGAGGATACAAACAAATGGAAGAACATTCCATGCTCATGGGTAGGAAGAATCAATATCATGAAAATGGCCATACTGCCCAAGGTAATTTACAGATTCAATGCCATCCCCATCAAGTTACCAATGACTTTCTTCACAGAATTGGAAAAAACTACTTTAAAGTTCATATGGAACCAAAAAAGAGCCCGCGTCGCCAAGTCAATCCTAAGCCAAAAGAACAAAGCTGGAGACATCACACTACCTGACTTCAAACTATACTACAAGGCTACTGTAACCAAAACAGCATGGTACTGGTACCAAAACAGAGATATAGATCAATGGAACAGAACAGAGCCATCAGAAATAATGCCACATATCTACAACTATCTGATCTTTGACAAACCTGACAAAAACAAGAAATGGGGAAAGGATTCCCTATTTAATAAATGGTGCTGGGAAAACTGGCTAGCCATATGGAGAAAGCTGAAACTGGATCCCTTTCTTACACCTTATACAAAAATCAATTCAAGATGGATTAAAGACTAAATGTTAGACCTAAAACCATAAAAACCCTAGAAGAAAACCTAGGCATTACCATTCAGGACATAGGCATGAGCAAGGACTTCATGTCTAAAACACCAAAAGCAATGGCAACAAAAGCCAAAATTGACAAATGGGATCTCATTAAACTAAAGAGCTTCTGCACAGCAAAGGAAACTACCATCAGAGTGAACAGGCAACCTACAAAATGGGAGAAAATTTTTGCAACCTACTCATCTGACAAAGGGCTAATATCCAGAATCTACAATGAACTCAAACAAATTTACAAGAAAAAAACAAACAACCCCATCAAAAAGTGGGCAAAGGACATGAACAGACACTTCTCAAAAGAAGACATTTATGCAGCCAAAAAACACATGAAAAAATGCTCACCATCACTGGCCATCAGAGAAATGCAAATCAAAACCACAGTGTGATACCATCTCACACCAGTTAGAATGGCAATCATTAAAAAGTCAGGAAACAACAGGTGCTGGAGAGGATGTGGAGAAATAGGAACACTTTGACACTGTTGGTGGGACTGTAAACTAGTTCAACCCTTGTGGAAGTCAGTGTGGCGATTCCTCAGGGATCTAGAACTAGAAATACCATTTGACCCAGCCATCCCATTACTGGGTATATACCCAAAGGACTATAAATCATGCTGCCATAAAGACACATGCACACGTATGTTTATTGCAGCATTATTCACAATAGCAAAGACTTGGAACCAACCCAAATGTCCAACAATGATAGACTGGATTAAGAAAATGTGGCACATATACACCATGGAATACTATGCAGCCATAAAAAATGATGAGTTCATGTCCTTTATAGGGACATGGATGAAATTGGAAATCATCATTCTCAGTAAACTATCGCAAGAACAAAAAACCAAACACCGCATATTCTCACTCATAGGTGGGAATTGAACAATGAGAACACATGGTCACAGGAAGGGGAACATCACACTTCGGGGACTGTTGTGGGGTGGGGGGAGGGGAGAGGGATAGCATTGGGAGATATACCTAATGCTAGATGATGAGTTGGTGGGTGCAGCGCACCAGCATGGCACATGTATACATATGTAACTTACCTGCATGTTGCACACATGTACCATAGAGCCTAAAGTATAATAATAATAATAATAATAATAATAATAAAAAGAAAAAAAATATTAATTCTGCAGTGTTGCAAAAACACTGTGGAGACACACAAAAGCTGCCTGTTGGGTGACAGAGTGTAAGGGTTTGACTAAGGTAGTGGCAGTGGGCATGAAAAGGGAAGGCTGGGTATGCAGATAATGTAGATGTCAACTCCACAGAATTTAGGAATTTCACAAATGTGAGAATCTAGGAGAAAAGAGTAGAGGAAATAATACTGAATAACGGGGAAGATTGAGGCACCAGACATGAACGTGCCTTGTAAACTACAAACAGTGGTACAAACAAATTGCCGATAGCATCATAAACAGACAGTGGTGGACTTAGCAAGAAATCAGGAGGTGTGACTTCTTCATGGAGAAGGTTATGGACATTCAGCATCAGGTGTTAGTAGAACACCTATGTGGTGATGTCCCTTAAATCAAATGAAAATGTGTTACGGGTCTGGAGCTCCAGAGAGTACCCAGGACTGGAGACACATTTGAATACTGACCTCAGGGAGGTGGGGTATAGAAGAAGGGAAATGGAGGCGATTTTTGCAGGACATGGTACAGAAAAAAGGGAAAAAAATATCCAGAAATGGCCCTTTGTGATCTGTAATGCATTTACGTGCAAGAAGGGTATAGAGCAAGCTTGTTCAACCCGTGGCCCATGGGCCGCATGCAGCACAGGACAGCTTTGAATGCTGTCCAACCAACACAAATTTATAAATGTTCTTAAAACATTATGAGTTTTTTTGCATTTTTTTTAGCTCATCAGCTGTCATTAGTGTTAGTGTATTTTATGTGAAGCCCAAGGCAATACTACTTCCAATATGGCCCAGGGAAGCCAAAAGATTGGACACCCCTGGTGTAGAGACCTAAAATCATCATTTAGAGCAGAAGTTAGCAACCTTATTCTGTACATGGCCAGGTAGTAAATTTTTTTGGCTTTGCTACTCCTACAGCCCTCTGGTGCAACTACTGCTGCTGTTATAGTGTGAAAACAGCATAGATGCTACATAAACATGACTATGTTACCATAAAAACTTACCTACACAAAAAGGCAGGGGACCAAATTTGGTCTGAGGGTCATAGTTTGTCAACTCCAGATTTAGACAGGAGAACCAGGGTAATATAACATCTAAGAAGTTAAAACAGAATTTCAAAAAGAATAAAGGGGTTTCAATTATGTTATAGAAAACGTCAAGAAGAGTCAAGACTGAGACAAGGCCCTTAAATTTGTTCATCAGTCATGCTCTGCAGTGTTTCCCATAAAGTGGAAGAAGCAGAAGCCAACAGCCAAGGAGTCAGCGAGTGGTGCAGAATGGGATGCACAGCGAGACTCTTATGAGAACCACTATGGGCAAGAAAGAGCAGAGTCCCAGGAGCTGACACTGGCAGAGGGGTAGAGGATTGAATGACATGTTAGGACTGAGAGATGATTTAAGCATGTCTGTAGGTTTAAGAGAAAAAATAGAGGAAAAGGGGAAAAAAGATGGACAACATCACTGCAAATATTTATGTCAAAATGGAAATTTTTCATCTTGATAGAAAAACAGAGGGTAATATTATGAATAGAATTTAACAGTCCCTAAATGCTTAACTTCCCATGGTAGCACTGCAAGACACAGACAGGAAATGTGTTCAGCTTATGCAGTAGAGCAAAAAAGCTGAGGGCATGCATTGGGACTGGACTGGCTTAGTTCTAATTCCAGATCTATACCAGCAGATTGAACCTGGGCAAATCATTTCACTTTCCCTAACCTACGATGCCTTGTTTGCCAAATGGGGTTGATTCTAACCATCCTCATCTCATAATGTTATTGTGAGGATTAAGTGACATTTAGCACAACGCAAAATGAAAAGGCCTAATTCATATAGGAGTGTCGTTGTTGTTATTAAAATTCCCTGAGTCATTTAGAGGGAAAGAGGAAACTGGCCTGATTTTTTTTTGTTCGGAATATGATCATATAAATTGAAGGAAGACTGTCACTCACTTCTGAATCTATGACACTGGATCTAAGGAAGACCGGTGAGTAAAAGTCACCACAGTTGTAAACTGGATATGATAAAGTTTGATTATGAACAGACATTTTAGAAGATAACAAAAAGAAAAGAAAGCTTTGGAAAATTCCATGGCATTTCAATACAGGACTCTGAAGCTAGTGAGGAAAAAATTCTGAAAGGTAAACCACTCACCAATATCACCCCAGCAGCTGAATTCTACAGCAATATTAGAACTTGAATCTCTAGTGTTGTTTATAACTTTTCCACATTTGTGGAATGTTGATTTTATTTTTACTGGTACTGGCAAGAGAAGTACATTGAGGGTGAGAGAACAATATTGATTAGAGCATCTGGCAAACTTTGAGTCTTATTTCCTCGGCAATGATTTTTCTGTCCTTGGTAAGGATGAAGAGCAATCTAGGAAATCCATCATTTTTGGTGGTGCTGCTTCTTAACTGAGTCCCAAACCTAAATATATATCTGAATATTTCACCACACGTTAAATTCCAATGCCATTTTCATATAACTGATAAAAATTTATCCCATGGTAGCCAACCTGACTGTCAATATTGCTAGAATGATGTTGCTGCTGGCCATGGATGTATACACATACATAAGGCCTGTGCACACATGAGGTCCTTATACTCCTGGGTAAACAGGGATTTATACAGCTAACTAGAACTTTATATCTGCTCAGTTTAAATTCTGTACAAATGTAGAAAATGTAATTTGCCATCTTGTTAATCTTGTCAATAGATTTCCCAGTAACAGATCCATAGTATTTACTTCATCCAGCTTGCATTAGAAATTAAATAAAATCATTTTTTCTATACTTCCGCACTCAAGTAAAAAGTTAACAGATGTTTCTTTTAAAGAAATTATGATGCCCATTTCATTTCTATCATATAATGGCAGTGTGGGGATAAATCTTTATTTCAAATGTACTGTTGTGGTTTTCGTGCTCTGATGTTTTTCTGTCTGTTACAACTTACATCCCAGAAGAAACATTAACAAAAATAATTAACTTTGTGTTTTTTCAGTAACTTTGTGTTCTTTTCTTCCTGGCTGTCCCCCTATAATCTCTTAGGCTAGGAAGCAACCTTATTACAATGATCTTAGAAAAGGAGTTAATATTTAAGACTAGAAAGTTTGGTCTCAAATCAGCTTTGTGAATTGGCACTTACCAGGAAAGGCAGTAGTAGGAAACATCTAAATACACCACATGTCATTCTGGGAGATGTGTCCTAATTGAGGGGGGAAAGCCATCCTTGTTCCCTCCCACTTCTCATTCCACTCCTTTTTGGTGACCTCAACTCTCCTTGTTAACAAGTAGCAGGCAAAGTGATCTGGGTTTCTGCCTCAATACCTAGTAACCCAACCAACTGACAAAAGCCACCTCAGCCCAGAAAACATGATCTATCATCTTCTAGTGCTTGGGTTCCATCCTTAGATCCATGCTTGCCAGGTAGAAAGGAGGCAAAATATAAGTACACTAGCACCTAATTTATTTACACACTATGATCATACCATCTAGAGACAGCGCATATCTGCAGAGCTCAAGAAATTGTAACTGTAATTATCTTTATTAACAATCCAAGTCAACTTCTTTGTGCAGGACTTGTGCTTAATCATTTGAGGACGATTTTGGAGACAGGCCCTTGAATCAATCAGAATAGATGCAGGCTCTAATGTTGGAGCAGAATGCTGCACGGCTGCTTTAGCCCTCCAGGCATAAGATCATGGGTAAATCAGGGATGGCCCAGGGGAGGGACAGACAGAAGCTCAAGGCAGTAGTTTGTTCCACCAGGTACAAAAGCATTCTAACAATTCACAGACTATGGTAATGGAATACCTGGTCTCTGTGACCTCCTCCCTCTGTTACACAGACTTCCAAATGCCTTAACAGACTATCTCCTAACTCCTAAGAGGGAATTATTTCCAACACAAATTAACTCATCTCTAATTACTGTTTCTGTGTTTGAATGTAGATTTTTTTCATTATATCATTGACCTAACAGAAAATTTTATTAAATCCAGTGTCTGTCAGACCCATATGGATGAATCAGCTTTAGTAAATCTGTGGCCCATTTCTACACTAAATGTAAACACTCTGCAATTGACTAATGATTACATCTTTGTCATGCCTGAAATTAAAAATAGCTAGCCCTTTTTCTGTCTTCTAACCAATTTTAATAATACCCTTTCTTCCACTAGATTAGATTTTTTTTTCTGATTGATATTGGAGAAAAATCCTACCATAGATTTCCTGGTAAAGTATTTAGACCAGCAAAACTCTCTTGATATCTGTTCAGCATCAGTGCTTCCAGGAGACCCCCATGCAATTATGCCATTAAAAATCCTAGGCTACAAACAACAAAATAAAATTCATGATAATATAAACATGTATATAGATATCACACTCTGTACTAGTTGCTTTCAAAATTTGTATCCCCAATTAAACTATCTTTCTGGGTTAACAGGTGAAAGATATTCTTGGAAAACATTTCACAAACTGCTTGTTACATTTATTGAAAATGCACTTCAGCCAATTGAAAGGAAAAGAACGTATGTGAATTCTACTTCCTTATTTTTTTTTCATCTTTTCCCCTAGATTATAGATCTCTTTCATGGCCACCATTCCTCAACCATTCTCTCTCTGCCCAGTTTTTTGTTTTTGTTTTTTTTTTTTTTGTCGTAACACTGAGTGTTCTCCGATCTCTATGAGTACATTCAGAAATTATCATCTAGGCCTAGATGGTACAGTCATACTGTGATTGACTATCTCATTTTTACCATTATCAAATTATACATCCATATTCCTTTGCTACATCACTTTGCTATACCTCCTACTAAGGGCAGAATGCATTGCCTTGCCTTATTCATGTTGGGCATGGCCATGTAACTTGCTTTGACCAATGAAATATTAGTGGACATGCCATAAGAAGAGGCTGTATAGCTCAGCTTGTGCCCTCCTGGGCTTTTGTCATACCTATGAGAATATATTCTAGGTCGTCACTGGTCCTACCATGATGAGAAGAAAGAGGAGTAAAGTTAAACCAAGCCCACAGCCTAGAATCAATAATCATATTAAGTACTACTATTAAATAGACATTTAAAAGTTTTGTCCTTTATATGTGTGTAGAATGCTAAGGTGAAGAACACACCGTTACTGATTTCAAGCATGTGATTTAAACATAAAAATGATTTGAAATATTTGTGAATTCCTTCTTATAATTCCCTAGGTCAATTTCCTGTATTAAAATCAACATGAACTATTTTTTTAAGCATATGAGGTTCTGTTATACAAATATTGATATGAAAGGTAAAATCTATTCAATGTAAGATTAAGTCTACATACTTGGTATAAAAGTAGTTACAAAAGTAAATGAAGACTTCTACTATAAACCATGATGGCATATTATGTCTATACTAGCTCTCTTGCAATACAAAACCATAAAACGGGCAAAATATGTGAAAAAACAGTTCTCAAACATTGAACATTAGACAGTATAAAACTGTGATCCCTAAAAGATGGGAAAGTAACAAGGCAGGTGGTATAATCAACCTAGCTTTCTACCCAACAGTATGTGAGACCCACCAGGGATGAAAAAGCAAAGAGCACAGTTGTTTTGCTTAGTTGAGGGAAGAGTGTTGCATTTTGGAGACTAGGGGCTATAATTTATTTGCAAAGCAACATATAGAAAGGTGAGAACAATTTAGGAGAAAAGTTCCAGAAATGTGCACAGGGTCCCCTTTAAGACATTTAATGAATAGTGCAGATATAGGGTGCCAAAACAAGGACTGGCTAAGAACTACTACCAGGGAAAGACAGCTAGAAGGAAGTTATGTGCTAAAAAAGAAAGAAGTTATATGCTGAAAAATTGTGAGAGCCTTCACAGGGTTAAGAAACATTCAAAGTCTCACCAACCAGAAGAGAGGCCTTAATAAATACCTAAGGCACTAAACAGAGATCCCCACCAAAAGGCTATGTCTTAGAAGTAGGACCAAACTACTCTTTTAGTCTAAAACTACCCTTTGGGACTAAAGGTTAACCTTTACTTTACTTTGTAGTTTTTGTTACCCACTGTAACAAAGCTCAAAAATAAGCCTTGACAGGAAAAGCAAATTACCTACAGTGTAGAAGAGAACTACATTTTTTAAAGGAAGATATCAAAATCTAAACATAAAACAAAGTAACATTTACAATGTCCAGCATCTAACAAAATAAACAAAAACAAACATGTGAAACTGAAAAATATAACTCATAACCAAGAGAAACTTCAGTCCATTGAAACAAAACCAAATGATAATATAATAAAATAAGCAAAGACTTAAAAATAAGTGTTATAAATATGTTAAATAATATGAAGAAAAATATGAACATGAGGAAGAATGCAAAAACTATGAACAGTGGAAATATGGAGCTAAAAAAAGCTGTCTTAAATGAAATGTTCACTGATCGGTTTAACAGAAGACTAGCATTGCAGAAGTAAAGATAAGTTAACTCTAAAACAGAGCAAAAGGAACTATGAAAACCAAAGCACAGAGAAAAAAAAAATGTGTGATAATATCAATTGGTCTAACATATGGATAATTGGAGGTCTAGAAAAAGGCAAAGTAGACAGAAAATACAGAGATAAATTTATAATTTAAATGCATACATTAGAAAAGATTGATTTAAAAAGAGATTTTAAGCTAATCAGTGAAGCTTCCACCTTAAAAATCAAGGGAAAAAACTAATTAGACAGTTAGATATAATAATGAGAGCATAAATCAATGAAAAAGCAAACAGAAAACAAGAGAGAAAATCATTAAGAACAAATGAAACTTCTTTGAAAGGAAATAAAAATGGTAAATCATTTGCTGGACTCATGAAAAAAGAACAGGTGGGTGGAAGAAGACACAAATCTCCGAAATCAAAAATGAAGTAGGTGTGGAGGATAATCAACATGAACCTAAAACTTAAGTAATAAGTAAAAATAAACAACTTTATGTTGCAAGACTCAACAGGTAAAATGGACAAAATCCTGAAAAGCAAAAAATTATCAAAACAGTTAAGAAGAGACAGAAAATTTAACTATTAAAAATTTTGAATTTATAATGTAAAACCTCAAAGACAATTCCCCCATTCCCCAAATGAACTTCAGTCTCAGTTGGCCTCACTAGGGAATTCCATTAAATATTTAAGGAATAAAAATGCCAGTCTTTCACAAAACAGACATGTTTTCAGCTAATAGAAGAGAAATATGTGTCTAGTGCTTTATCCTGATACCACAGCCAGACAATGACATTAAGAGGAAAGAAAACTGCAAACCACCATGCTGTAACATTCTAACTATATTAGAAAGTAAAAATATACAAGTGATATTCATCCTAGAAATGGAAAATTGCTTTGATATTTAAAAGCACATGATATTTAAAGCTTTGATGTAATTCAGCACATAAACCGAATAAAGAAAATGAGTAAGATTTTTTCAATAGATGCAGATAAAGCATTTGAATCTCGTTTCCAGCAACCATTTGTGATTTTTAAAATGATAGTAAACCAGAATTAAAGAAGAAAAAAGCCTTTCTTTAGCTGATTAAGGGAGACTACAAGAACAACAATGAGCATCTACAGTTAATATGAAACTTAAAGGCAAAATAATTAACATTTTCCTTCCAAAATTGAAAGAAGGTGAGAATGCAAGCTCCTAACCATCACATTAAATATTCTACTTGAGGTTTTATCCAGTGCAATAAAGAAAACATAAATAAAAGGAATAGTACTTGGAAAGGAATAGTAAAACTATTTTCATCTTCAGTCATTATGATTGTGCATATAGAGAAATCCTGAAGAATCTACAAAAGAATAAAATAAACCCACTAGAACTATTTAATTTTGCAAGGTCACAGGATACAAGGTCACTACATAAAAATTAATTTTTTCTATACACTAGAAATAAACTTTTGGAAAATAAAATATAAACAAAATAAGAGATTAATAAAGCAATACAATTTATATTTGCAACAGAAATATGAAATATTCAGGAATCAATTTGTCAAAACACAGGTAAATCCTCTATATCAAAACTAAAACCCATAGCTGTAATTAAAGGCCTAAATAGTTATGCCATGTTTATCGAAGAGTAAATATTACAAAAATGCTAATTGTTTCTTCTAAATTGATGTGAACCCCAATCAAAATCCCAGAATGTGGGTTATTTTTCAATATTGTGACCCTAATTCTATCATTTTAATGGAAATGCTAATGATCTAAAATAAAAGAAAAGGATTTTGAAAAAGAAGAACAATGTTAAAAGGCATATAGAATCTTATTTCAAGACTACATCATTCTACATAATTGAGAGACCATAGTACATTTTTCAAAATTCTTCAAACTGTGTATTTCAAATTGGTGCACACTACTGTGTCTAAATTATACAACTCCAAAGTTGATTTGAAAAAAAACAAAGTAAATAAATTTAGACTTCAAGAAATCCTATTTAATATTTATATAATTAATGTTAAAAATAATTCTTGGAAGAGTGTGTGTGTGTATATGTATGTGTATATATGTGTGTGTGTGTGTGTGTGTGTATATATATATATATATAAATATAACAAAATTATTAACAACAAACCAAGTTGAAATCTCAAGATTCTGTTAAGCAAGTCCCAATAACACCTGGCTGCTGTAAGTAAAAATATTGTACACACTGTTATTGTTCCATTTTTTATTTACTTGTTAATTCCAAAGAACACATTACTTAAAAGGATCCTACAGGTAGCAACTAGCAGAATTAAAAACTGTGTCCTTCATACCCCTGAAAGAGCAAATAAACTGTAATCCACATAGCAAACATGGAAAACAAAATGATCATCAAAATTTAAAGACAGACAGAAGGAAAGGAAGAAAACATGATTATTGAAGCAAAACTATTAGCTTATCACTTGGAACTATGACTGAAAATGATTTTGGTTTTACAACAGAAATTTTTAAAAAATTATATCAGTGAACATTTAATGACGTGAATGGAAATACATACATAATAAAAGCAGGAGACAGTCTATATAAATGCAGTAGGTCCTGGTTTATTTTAGTACTCGTCTTATCTTTTAAAAGATCTGTCCTAGTCCATTTAGGCTGCTATAACAAAATACCATAAACTGGGTGGCTTACAAACAATAGAATTTATTTCCCACAGTTCTGGTGGATAAAACTTCTAAGATTAAGATTTGCTGTCTGTTGAGGACCCACTTTCTGGCTCATAGATGGCGCCTTCTCAGCGTTGTATTCACATGGTGGAAAGGGTGAGGGTGTCTTTTATAAGGGCACTAATCCCATTCATAAGGGCTCCACCTCCATGACCTAATTGCCTTCTATCTTCTAATACAATCATATTGGGGTTTAGGATTTCAATATATGCTTTTGGGTGGACACAAACATTCAGACTATGTCAAGATCTTTCACGAAATAGAACTTGATTAAGAAAGAATGTCACGATCTTCTTTCTTAATTCTAAAGGTAATTGGTATAGGAAAGTATAAAGACAACAAGAACTCTAATGACACTAAATGTGTCTACTTTATGCACTGGACAATACTGTAGAAAATGCAGAAATGCACTTTCATGCCTGAGATATAATCAATTCCACATGATGAAAGCAGAATCTTTCTTTTGTATACAAAAAAGAAAAAAGAAAACTTTGTAATTTATTATTTAAAACATTATCAAAACATTGTTTCTAGTGCTAAGTCTCAAGGATAGCAATTTAGAAAAGCCTGTCTCTATTGTTTGGAAATAGTCCTGGGCCCTGGCTTTGCTCAATAATTTGCCCTCTGCTTGCTATATGTACTTTTGATTCTTATACCTCCTTCATTTTCTCTTCCCTGTTGGAAGTCAAATACCTTTTTCTAAAAAAGTACTTTGCCTCAGCAGCTTCTTGTCATAGGGAAAAGTCTGTTTAAAATTTTAGAGGTAGCTTCATAACAGCAAAGAAAAGTGGTAGAACTCTTCCTGAAATTAAGTAGTAACTCTCTCTCATTAAAAGACCGTGGCAAGTGGTTAATTTCTCATTAGTATTGTAGTAAGTCCACTAATGAAACTTCCCTCATTACAAGAATTGATTAGAATGATTTTGAGCATTCTGAAGAACTTGATGGTCAGAAGGCAGCAGGATAAATGCTAAAGGTGAAGCTGATGCACATTTATCCGTATTGCCAAAGGAATGGCACTTGATAGACTTCAATATTACCACTTAATAGTGATATTAATATTTAAAATGTATGTCCCCATATCAACATAGCAAGTATGACAGATACCCTCTTGTACAAAAGACAGAAAATGAACTCCACATTTCTTCTGTCAATGTTTAAAATACTTCAATAATATTTCCTCTCTTGGTGTTTCAACTTTTTAAATATGGTAATGGAGGGGGAAAGGCTTTAACAGAAATGGTATAAAGTTTGTCCAAGGCCTAGCACATTCTCCTTCTTCCCAAAGAACCACTAAAAGGACAAAGAAAATGTAAGAATAAAAATAAAAGCAGATAGTTTTGGAATATGGCCTAACAGTACCACTACCAGACAGACCATAATATTATGACTTACAGAAATCTGTATAAAAGATGAGGAAAGATCAATAATTAAGCCACACAAGGATAGGGAGAAAAAATCCTTAATCCCATAGTGTCAAAAGAGAAAATCTGAAAAAAGTGAAAGCTCAGAGGTAACCCTAGACTAACTATAACATCAAAACCTCAGACTCAGCTACTACTGACTCACAGCTATAGCATGACAAGCTTCAGAAGAAAGTGTCAACTATCCCCCTTTCTCTAATAAACTATCAAACTAATCTCTCATGATGCCTCACATTCCTATTTGCCTGGTCACTTCCAAAACTCTAAGTTAACCAAGCCATTCACTAACCCATCTCCCGACCCAAACTGTAGTGCACATACCCTAAAGTGCTGGGTTAATAGTACCTTCATTTCCTTTCCTTCGAAAATTGTTCACTGTGCCTTTTGGTGCTCCTGATATGGAATAACAAACTCTCTTGTAACCTGAGGCTCCTCTCTGAATATGCCCTTTAACTCCCTTGTTTGTAAAAAAAAAAAAAAAAAAACAAAAAAAAAAACAAAAACACCTGAAAGTCTCCTGAGACCATGCTTTCTGACAGTTTCCCAAGAAATACTTCAGGAATAGGAGGTAGGCAGGTGTTCCCCTTGTTCCTCCTTGTCACTTGAAAGTCACTGTTTCTTATTTCTCCTTTCCAAAATTAAGCTCCTTTGACGTATAGTCAGCTCTCATTATTTACCATAGATTATGTTTTATAAAGTTACCATGAATACTAAATCAGCTATTTCTAACCATTGCTCCTAGTGAATGATAAAGTTGTGTTCCAGTGAGCCTATAGACAAAACATTTTTATTCCAAGCATTTTCAAATTAAGGAAATAAAATAGATGTGCAAAATAGCAGAATGGACACAATTTAGAGTCAAATTAATGAACTAGAAAATTAAGTTGAAATATTTCCTCAAAATATGATCCCTTGGGCAAAAATGAAAAATCTGGAAAACCTAAAGATTCCACAGGAAGACTATTAGAAGTGATAAATTTGTAAAGTTGCAGGATACAAAATCAACATTCAAAAATCAGTAGCATTTCTATATGCCAACAGTGAACAATGTGAAAAGGAAATTTAAAAAGTAATTCCATTTACAACAGTCACACATAAAATTAAATACCTAGGAATTTATTTAACCAAAGAAGTGAATGACTCTATAATGAAAACTATAAAACATTGATGAAGGAGATTGAAGAGGACATCAAAAAAAAAAAAAGAAAGATATTCCATGTTCATGGATTGGAAGACTCAACGTTGTTAAAATGTCCATGCTACCCAGAGCAATCCACAGATTCAGTGCAACTCCTATCAAAACACCAATGACATTCTTCACATAAATACCAAAAAAAAGTCAATTTTATAATTTATGTAGAACCACAAAAGACCCAGAATAGCCAAAACTATCCTAGGCAAAAAGAACAAAACTAGATGAAAAACATTACCTGACTTCAAATTATATAACAGAGATATACTAACCAAAACAGCATGGTACTGACATAAAAACAGACTCATAGACCAATGGAACAGAATAGAGAACCCAGAAACAAATTCACACAGCTACACTGAACTCATTTTTGACAAAGGTACCAATAACATACACTGAGAACAAGACAGTCTCTTCTATAAATTCAGTTTTCCCAGACAGTGCTGGGAAAACTGAATATCCACATATAGAAGAATGAAACTAGACCCCTATCTATCACATATACAGCACAAATGGATCACATCAAGTTAAAAACCTCCTGCAAAGCAAAGGATACCATCAACAAAGTAAAGAGACAACTCACAGAATAGGAGAAAATATGTACAAACTGCCCATCTGGCAAGGGGCTAATAACCAGAATATATAAGGAACTCAACTCTATAGGAAAAAATCTAATTCAATCAAAAAATGGGCAAAAGATTTGAATAGATATTTCTCAAAAGAAGACATACAAATGGCAAACAGGCATAGAAAGGTGCTCAACAACACTGAGCAACAGAGAAATGCAAATCAAAACTACAATGAAATATCATCTCACCCAGTTAAAATAGTTCATATCCAAAATACAGGCAATAACAAATGCTAGCTAGGATGTAGAGAAAAGGGAACCCTTGTACACTGTTGGTGAGAATGTAAATTAGTACAACCACTATGGAGAACAGTTTGGAGGTTCCTCAAAAAACTAAAAGTAGAGCTGCCATATGATCCAGCAATAACACTGGTAGGTATATACTGAAAAGAAAGGAAATCAGCATATTGAAGAGATTATCTGCACTCTTGCATTTGCTGTAGCACTGTCCACGACAGATAAGATTTGGAAGTAACCTAAGTGTCCACCAACAGATGAATGGATAAAGAAAATGTGCTACATATACACAGTGGAGTACTATTCAGCCATAAAAAAGAATGAGGGCCAGTCATTTGCAACAACATGCATGGAACTAGAGATCATTATGTTAAGTGAAATAAGCCAGGCACAGAAAGACAAACATCACATATTCTCAATTATTTATGCGATCTAGAAATCAAAACAATTGAACTCATGGACATAAAGAGTAAAAGAATGGTTACCAGAGGTTGGGAAGGGTGGTGGGAAGAGGGGTTATGTGGGATAGTAAATGGGTAAAAAAAATAGAAAGAATGGATAAGAGCTACTATTTGATACCACAATAGGGTGACTATAGTCAATAATAACTTAATTGTGCATTTTAAAATTAAGAGTGTGACTGGATTGTTTGTAACTCAAAGGTTAAGTGCTTGAGGGGATGGATACCCCATTCCCACATGCTTATTTCACATTACATGCCTGTATCATGTTTTGACATCTCATGTACTCCATACAAATATACATTTACCATGTACCCACAAAAAATTTTAAAAGATTTAATTTTTTAAAAATCTGGAAGAACAGATTAAAAAAATAAAAGATAAATATAGAAGTTCTAATATCCATTTTAAGATTTCCAGAAGCCAACCACAGGGAAATCAGGGAGAAGACATAACATAATAAAATATATTTAAGCTATACAAAAACTTGTAGCTTAATATTTAAAGGGAATATTAAAAGATTATAAATAATGAGAAAATATGACAGCTAGAAATATCCCAGTGGAATTTCAGAATTCTAAATATAAAAAGAAGGTACTAAGCTTATCTAGGGGAAAACAGATTACCTGTAATGGAATAAAAATCAGATAGAAGTCTTACTGTTTACGCATCGCACACACACACATGCGCACACACACACACACAAAATGGATACTACAAGACAGTGAGCTTATGTCTTCAAAGTACCAAGAAAAAATAATGTTGAACCTAAAATAGTAGGCAGTCTCTAAAATGGCCTAAATTATCTCCACTTTCTGGTATTCATACCCTTCTGTGATTCCCCGCAACCTCTGAGTGTGAGTTGGGTTTAGTGAATTACTTTAAACAAATAGAATACAGAAGAAGCAATGGGATGTCGCTTTTGAGATTCATTCAGTAATTGAAAGACTTTGTCTTCTGTCTTGAGGGAACTCTCTTTTCCTCTCCTGCTCCCTACCTCTGCAGAAAGCCAGCTTCCATGTTGTGAGATGCCCTATGGAAAAGCCTACGTGGCATAGAAAGGAGGGAGGCCTCCAGCCAATAGCCTGCATGGAACTGAATCCTACCAACAATCACTTAAGTGAATTGGGAATTTGATCTAGTTCTTGGTGATGTCTTCAGATTGACCACAGGCCTAGATGCCAGTTTCTCTGCAACTTTGAGTGACTTTGAGCCAGAGACCACCAGAAAAATGTTACCCGGATTTCTGACCCACAGAAACTATTTTAAAAAATTGTTGTTTTAAGCCACTGAGTGTAGTGGTGATTTGTTGTGTGAGAGGCATTCACGTGTGAGAGCAAAATAAAAATATTTTTGAAACAAGCTCAAAACTGTAGCCACCAACAAATCTTTCTGAAAGAATTATGAGGATGGGTTTCAACCAAACAAGCAACAAAAAAAAGAGAACTGAAAAACTAGACATAGCAATAAATTTTTGAACAATAGAAAATGTAGATAATTCTAAATAGCTGCTGAAAATACAGTTGTGAAATTTAAGGCAATCGTTAAGAAATTATTTCTAAGAAATTAGAACCACAATAGAAAACAACAATAAAAACAATCTAAAGTTTAAATTTTGGTGTCTTCAAGGAAACAGAATACACAGGGTGTGGAAAGGGAAAATACACAGGTGCTAAGAATTTTGTCCTCTTCAGAAGAGATCAAATAACTTCAATTATCTACGTTTATAAAATAATATTTTGTAATGCTTGTTAAAAATGAATTGGTAAACACAAGCAAAAAATGAAAATATGCCATATAAACTTTAAAAGGGCAAAAAATAGAAAAAAACCTATTACTACAGCTAAAGAAAATATTAGGAATATTAAAAATAGAAATAGATGCCAGAAATAATATCAGTTATGTAAGTTATTACAGGTGATTACAGTAAATGACACTATCATTCAAAAGCAGTGATTCTTGGATTGGGTTTTAAAAATTAGCTATATGTCATTTACAAAAGGCACACTCAAATAATATAAAACAAAATCCTCGTGTGGGTGAAAAAAGGTGATAGGCAGATCACATACCTATCAAAGAGTAACAAAAAACAAACGAGAGTGGCAATATCAAAACCATGTATAGTCTATTTGAGGTAAACAATCCCTAAAGCAGAAGAAAGAGGATGCTGGAGCCAAGATGGCCGAATAGGAACAGCTCCGGTCTACAGCTCCCAGCATGAGTGACGCAGAAGATGGGTGATTTCTGCATTTCCATCTGAGGTACCGGGTTCATCTCACTAGGGAGTGCCAGACAGTGGGTGCAGGACAGGGGGTGCGGCACACCATGCACGAGCGGAAGCAGGGCGAGGCATTGCCTCACTCGGGAATACCAAGGGGTCAGGGAGTTCCCTTTCCTAGTCAAAGAAAGGGGTGACAGACGGCACCTGGAAAATCAGGTCACTCCCACCCCAATACTGCACTTTTCCGACAGGCTTAAAAAATGGTGCACCAGGAGATTATATCCTGCACCTGGCTCGGAGGGTCCTACGCCCACAGAGTCTCGCTGATTGCTAGCATAGCAGTCTGAGATCAAACTGCAAGGCGGCAGCAAGGTTGGGGGAGGGCGCCCACCATTGCCCAGGCTTGCCTAGGTAAACAAAGCATCCGGGTGGAGCCCATCACAGCTCAAGGAGGCCTGCCTGCCTCTGCAGGCTCCACCTCTGGGGGCAAGGCACAGACAAACAAAAAGACAGCAGTAACTTCTGCAGACTTAAATGTCCCTGTCTGACAGCTTTGAAGAGAGCAGTGGTTCTCCCAGCATGTAGCTGGAGATCTGAGAACGGGCAGACTGCCTCCTCAAGTGGGTCCCTGACCCCTGACCAGCCTAACTGGGAGGCACCCCCGAGTAGGGACAGACTGACACCTCACACGCGGGTACTCCTCTGAGACAAAACTTCCAGAGGAATGATCAGGCAGCAGCATTCGCGGTTCATGAAAATCTGCTGTTCTGCAGCCACCGCTGCTGGTATCCAGGCAAACAGGGTCTGGAGTGGACCTCTAGCAAACTCCAACAGACCTGCAGCTGAGGGTCCTGTCTGTTAGAAGGAAAACTAACAAACAGAAAGGACATCCACACCAAAAACCCATCTGTACATCACCATCATCAAAGACCAAAAGTAGATAAAACCACAAAGATGGGGAAAAAACAGAGCAGAAAAACTGGAAACTCTAAAAAGCAGAGCGCCTCTCCTCCTCCAAAGGAATGCAGTTCCTCACCAGCAATGAACAAAGCTGGACGGAGAATGACTTTGACGAGTTGAGAGAAGAAGCCTTCAGATGATCAAAATACTCGGAGCTACGGGAGGAAATTCAAACCAAAGGCAAAGAAGTTGAAAACTTTGAAAAAAATTTAGATGAATGTATAACTAGAATAACCAATACAGAGAAGTGCTTAAAGGAGCTGATGGAGCTGAAAGCCAACGCTCGAGAACTACGTAAAGAACACAGAAGCCGCAGGAGCTGATGCAAGCAACTGGAAGAAAGGGTATCAGTGATGGAATATGAAATGAATGAAATGAAGCGAGAAGGGAAGTTTAGAGAAAAAAGAATAAAAAGAAACGAGCAAAGCCTGCAAGAAATATGGGACTATGTGAAAAGACCAAATCTATGTCTGATTGGTGTACCTGAAAGTGACAGGGAGAATGGAACCAAGTTGGAAACACTCTGCAGGGTATTATCCAGGAGAAGTTCCCCAATCTAGCAAGGTAGGCCAACATGCAGATTCAGGAAATACAGAGAATGCCACAAAGATACTCCTCGAGATGAGCAACTCCAAGACACATAATTGTCAGAGTCACCAAAGTTGAAATGAAGGAAAAAATGTTAAGGGCAGCCAGAGAGAAAGGTCAGGTTACCCACAAAGGGAAGCCCATCAGACTAACAGCGGATCTCTCGGCAGAAATTCTACAAGCCAGAAGAGAGTGGGGGCCAATATTCAACATTCTTAAAGAAAAGAATTTTCAACCCAGAATTTCATATCCAGCCAAACTAAGCTTCATAAGTGAAGGAGAAATAAAATCCTTTACAGACAAGCAAATGCTGAGAGATTTTGTCACCACCAGGCCTGCCCTAAAAGAGCTCCTGAAGGAAGCACTAAACATGGAAAGGCACAACCGGTACCAGCCACTGCAAAATCATGCCAAATTGTAAAGACCATCGAGGCTAGGAAGAAACTGCATCAACTAATGAGCAAAATAACCAGCTAACATCATAATGACAGGATCGAATTCACACATAACAATATTAAAGTTAAATGTTAATGGACTAAATGCTCCAATTAAAAGACACAGACTGGGAAATTGGATAAAGAGTCAAGACCCATCAGTGTGCTGTATTCAGGAAACTCATCTCATGTGCAGAGACACACATAGGCTCAAAATAAAAGGATGGAGGAAGATCTACTAAGCAAATGGAAAACAAAAAAAGGCAGGGGTTGCAATCCTAGTCTCTGATAAAACACACTTTAAACCAACATAGATCAAAACAGACAAAGAAAGCCATTACATAATGGTAAAGGGATCAATTCAACAAGAAGAGCTAACTATCCTAAATATATATGCACCCAATACAGGAGCACCCAGATTCATAAAGTAAGTCCTGAGTGACCTACAAAGAGACTTAGACTCCCACACATTAAAAATGGGAGACTTTAACACCCCACTGTCAACATTAGACAGATCAACAAGACAGAAAGTTAACAAGGATACCCAGGAATTGAACTCAGCTCTGCACCAAGTGGACCTAATACATATCTACAGAACTCTCCACCCCAAATCAAGAGAATATACATTTTTTTCAGCACCACACCACATCTATTCCAAAATTGACCAATAGTTGGAAGTAAAGCTCTCCTCAGCAAATGTAAAAGATCAGAAATTATAACAAACTATCTCTCAGACCACAGTGCAATCAAACTAGAACTCAGGATTAAGAAACTCACTCAAAACCGCTCAATTACCTGGAAACTGAACAACCTGCTCCTGAATGACTACTGGGTACATAACGAAATGAAGGCAGAAATAAAGATGTTCTCTGAAACCGACGAGAACAAAAACACAACATACCAGAATCTCTGGGACACATTCAAAGCAGTGTGTAGAGGGAAATTTATAGCACTAAATGCCCACAAGAGAAAGAAGGAAAGATCCAAAATTGACACCCTAACATCACAATTAAAACAACTAGAAAAGCAAGAGCAAACACATTCAAAAGCTAGCAGAAGGCAAGAAATAACTAAAATCAGAGCAGAATTGAAGGAAATAGAGACACAAAAAGTACTTCAAAAAATTAATGAATCCAGGATGGTTTTTTGAAAGTATCAACAAAATTGATAGACCACTAGCAAGACTAATAAAGAAGAAAAGAGAGAAGAATCAAATAGACACAATAAACAATGATAAAGGGGATATCACCACTGATCCCACAGGAATACCAACTACCATCAGAGAATACTACAAACACCTCTACGCAAATAAACTAGAAAATCTAGAAGAAAGGGATAAATTCCTGAACACATACACCCGCCCAAGACTAAACCAGGAAGAAGTTGAATCTCTGAATAGACCAATAACAGGAGCTGAAATTGTGGCAATAATCAATAGCTTACCAACCAAAAAGAGTCCAGGACCAGATGAATTCACAGTCGAATTCTACCAGAGGTACAAGGAGGAACTGGTACCATTCCTTCTGAAACTATTCCAATCAATAGAAAAAGAGGGAGTCCTCCCTAACTCATTTTATGAGGACAGCATCAGGATACAAAAGCCGGTCAGAGACACAACCAAAAAAGAGAATTTTAGACCAATATCCTTGATGAACATTGATGCAAAAATCCTCAATAAAATACTGGCAAACAGAATCCAACAGCACATCAAAAAGCTTATCCACCATGATCAAGTGGGCTTCATCCCTGGGATGCAAGGCTGGTTCAATATACACAAATCAATAAATGTAATCCAGCATATAAGCAGAACCAAAGACAAAATCCACATGATTATCTCAATAGATGCAGAAAAGGCTTTTGACAAAATTCAACAACCTTCATGCTAAAAAGTCTCAATAAATTAGGTATTGATGGGACATATCTCAAAATAATAAGAGCTATCTATGACAAACCCACAGCCAATATCATACTCAATAGGCAAAAACTGGAAGCATTCCCTTTGAAAACTGGCACAAGACAGGGATGCCCTCTCTCACCACTTCTATTCAACATAGTGTTGGAAGTTCTGGCCAGGGCAATTAGGCAGGAGAAGAAAATAAAAGGTATTCAATTAGGAAAAGAGGAAGTCAAATTGTCCCTGTTTGCAGATGACATGACTGTATATCTAGAAAACCCCATCATCTCAGCCCAAAATCTCCTTAAGCTGATAAGCAACTTCAGCAAAGTCTCAGGATACAAAATCAATGTACAAAAATCACAAGCATTCTTATACACCAATAACAGACAAACAGAGAGCCAAATCATGAGTGAACTCCCATTCACAATTGCTTCAATGAGAATAAGATACCTAGGAATCCAACTTACAAGGGATGTGAAGGACCTCTTCAAGGAGAACTGCAAACCACTGCTCAAGGAAATAAAAGAAGATACAAACAAATGGAAGAACATTCCATGCTCATGGGTAGGAAGAGTCAATATCATGAAAATGGCCATACTGCCCAAGGTAATTTATAGATTCAATGCCATCCCCATCAAGCTACCAATGACTTTCTTCACAGAATTGGAAAAAACTACTTCAAAGTTCATATGGAACCAAAAAGGAGCCCGCATCACCAAATCAATTCTAAGCCACAAGAACAAAGCTGGAGGCATCAGGCTACCTGACTTCAAACTATACTACAAGACTACAGTAACCAAAACAGCGTGGCACTGGTACCAAAACAGAGATATAGATCAATGGAACAGAATAGAGCCCTCAGAAATAACGCCATATATCTACAACTATCTAATCTTTGACAAACATGAGAAAAACAAGAAATGGGGAAAGGATTCCCTATTTAATAAAATAATGGTGCTGGGAAAACCGGCTAGACATATGCAGAAAGCTGAAACTGGATCCCTTCCTTATACCTTATACAAAAATCAATTCAAGATGGATTAAAGACTTAAACCTTAGACCTAAAACTATAAAAACCCTAGAAGAAAACCTAGGCATTACCATTCAGGACATAGGCATGGGCAAGGACTTCATGTCTAAAACACCAAAAGCAATGGCAACAAAAGCCAAAATTGACAAATGGGATCTAATTAAACTCAAGAGCTTCTGCACAGCAAAAGAAACTACCATCAGAGTGAACGGGCAACCTACAAAATGGGAGAAAATTTTCGCAACCTACTCATCTGACAAAGGGCTAATATCCAGAATCTACAATGAACTCCAACAAATTTACAAGAAAAAAACAAACAACCCCATCAAAAAGTGGGTGAAGGACATGAACAGACACTTCTCAAAAGAAGACATTTATGCAGCCAAAAAACACATGAAAAAATGCTCACCATCACTGGCCATCAGAGAAATGCAAATCAAAACCACAATGAGATACCATCTCACACCAGTCAGAATGGCGATCATTAAAAAGTCAGGAAACAACAGGTGCTGGAGAGGATGTGGAGAAATAGGAACACTTTTAAACTGTTGGTGGGACTGTAAACTAGTTCAACCATTGTGGAAGTCAGTGTGGCGATTCCTCAGGGATCTAGAACTAGAAATACCATTTAACCCAGCCATCCCATTACTGGGTATATACCCAAAGGACTATAAATCATGCTGCTATAAAGAAACATACACACGTATGTTTATTGTGGCAGCACTATTAACAATAGCAAAGACTTGGAACCAACGCAAATGTCCAACAATGATAGACTGGATTAAGAAAATGTGGCACAAATACACCATAGAATACTATGCAGCCATAAAAAATGATGAGTTGATGTCCTTTGTAGGGACATGGATGAAATTGGAAATCATCATTCTCAGTAAACCACCACAAGAACAAAAAGCCAAACACCGCATATGCTCACTCATAGGTGGGAATTGAACAATGAGAACACATGGACACAGGAAGGGGAACATCACACTCTGGAGACTGTTGTGGGGTGGGGAGAGGGGGGAGGGATAGCTTTAGGAGATATACCTAATGCTAAATGACAAGTTAATGGGTGCAGCACACCAGCATGGCACATGTATACATATGTAACTAACCTGCACATTGTGCACATGTACCCTAAAACTTAAAGTATAATAATAAAATAAAATAAAAAGAAATATCACATAATTATATAAGGTGCCACAAAAAAAATAAATATAAATTACCATAATTTTACTGCAATAAAGAAGAGAGATCTACACGGTTATAAGTGCTTAAGAAATATACCACTTAACTGAATAATAAGAAATCTGTATTAAATGTATAATTTTAAATATATGTTTTGATCAAAAAAAAAAAGAAAATACAAATTTACCTAACAATGTTTTAATGGAAACATTTTCCTGCTATATACAAATTAAAATTTTGATCTTCTGCTATAAAAAAAAAAAGAAGAATTATTTCCCAAGAAATATGTCATTAAATACCATGCATGTAACAGCACAGCATTGACATAAATACAAAGCAAAATCCGTTAGAAACACAGAAATGACAAGTCCCCAGCATAGTGGAAGACTTGAATGAACCTTAATCGCTACTACTAACAAATTTGGGTGTTTTTTTTTTTTTGGTCTACAAAATTGAGATTATACATTCATTCTTTTTTTTTCTTTTATTATTATTATCATTATTATTATTATTATTATTATTATACTTTAGGCTCTATGGTACATGTGCGCAACGTGCAGGTAAGTTACATATGTATACATGTGCCATGCTAGTGCGCTGCACCCACTAACTCGTCATCCAGCATTAGGTATATCTCCCAATGCTATCCCTCCCCACACCCCACAACAGTCCCCAAAGTGTGATGTTCCCCTTCCTGTGTCCATGTGTTCTCATTGTTCAATTCCCAGCTATGAGTGAGAACATGCGGTGTTTGGTTTTTTGTTCTTGCGATAGTTTACTGAGAATGATGATTTCCAATTTCATCCATGTCCCTACAAAGGACATGAACTCATCATTTTTTATGGCTGCATAGTATTCCATGGTGTATATGTGCCACATTTTCTTAATCCAGTCTATCATTGTTGGACATTTGGCTTGGTTCCAAGTCTTTGCTATTGTGAATAATGCCGCAACAAACATACGTGTGCATGTGTCTTTATAGCAGCATGATTTATAGTCCTTTGGGTATATACCCAGTAATGGGATGGCTGGGTCAAATGGAATTTCTAGTTCTAGATCCCTGAGGAATCGCCACACTGACTTCCACAAGGGTTGAACTAGTTTACAGTTTGACACCAACAGTGTCAAAGTGTTCCTATTTCTCCACATCCTCTCCAGCACCTGTTGTTTCCTGACTTTTTAATGATTGCCATTCTAACTGGTGTGAGATGGTATCTCATGGTGGTTTTGATTTGCATTTCTCTGATGGCCAGTGATGGTGAGCATTTTTTCGTGTGTTTTTTGGCTGCATAAATGTCTTCTTTTGAGAAGTGTCTGTTCATGTCCTTCGCCCACTTTTTGATGGGGTTGTTTGTTTTTTTCTTGTAAATTTGTTGGAGTTCATTGTAGATTCTGGATATTAGCCCTTTGTCAGATGAGTAGGTTGCGAAAATTTTCTCCCATTTTGTAGGTTGCCTGTTCACTCTGATGGTAGTTTCCTTTGCTGTGCAGAAGCTCTTGAGTTTAATTAGATCCCATTTGTCAATTTTGGCTTTTGTTGCCATTGCTTTTGGTGCTTTAGACATGAAGTCCTTGCCCATGCCTATGTCCTGAATGGTAATGCCTAGGTTTTCTTCTAGGGTTTTTATGGTTTTAGGTCTAACATTTAGTCTTTAATCCATCTTGAATTCATCTTTGTATAAGGTGTAAGGAAGGGATCCAGTTTCAGCTTTCTACATATGGCTAGCCAGTTTTCCCAGCACCATTTATTAAATAGGGAATCCTTTCCCCATTTCTTGTTTTTCTCAGGTTTGTCAAAGATCAGATAGTTGTAGACATGTGGCATTATTTCTGACGGCTCTGTTCTGTTCCATTGATCTATATCTCTGTTTTGGTACCAGTACCATGCTGTTTTGGTTACTGTAGCCTTGTAGTATAGTTTGAAGTCAGGTAGTGTGATGCCTCCAGCTTTGTTCTTTTGGCTTAGGATTGACTTGGTGATGCGGGCTCTTTTTTGGTTCCATATGAACTTTAAAGTAGTTTTTTCCAATTCTGTGAAGAAAGTCATTGGTAACTTGATGGGGATGGCATTGAATCTATAAATCACCTTGGGCAGTATGGCCATTTTCATGATATTGATTCTTCCTACCCATGAGCATGGAATGTTCTTCCATTTGTTTGTATCCTCTTTTATTTCATTGAGCAGTGGTTTGTAGTTCTCCTTGAAGAGGTCCTTCACATCCCTTGTAAGTTGGATTCCTAGGTATTTTATTCTCTTTGAAGCAATTGTGAATGGGAGTTCACTCATGATTTGGCTCTCTGTTTGTCTGTTATTGATGTATAAGAATGCTTGTGATTTTTGTACATTGATTTTGTATCCTGAGACTTTGCTGAAGTTGCTTATCAGCTTAAGGAGATTTTGGGCTGAGACAATGGGGTTTTCTGGATATACTATCATGTCATCTGCAAACAGGGACAATTTGACTTCCTCTTTTCCTAATTGAATACCCTTGATTTCCTTCTCTTGCCTAATTGCCCTGGCCAGAACTTCCAACACTATGTTGAATAGAAGTGGTGAGAGAGGGCATTCCTGTCTTGTGCCAGTTTTCAAAGGGAATGCTTCCAGTTTTTGCCCATTCAGTATGATATTGGCTGTGGGTTTGTCATAAATAGCTCTTATTATTTTGAGATATGTCCCATCAATACCTAATTTATTGAGAGTTTTTAGCATGAAGGCTTGTTGAATTTTGTCAAAGGCCTTTTCTGCACCTATTGAGATAATCATGTGGTTTTTGTCTTTGGTTCTGTTTATATGCTGGATTACATTTATTGATTTGCGTATATTGAACCAGCCTTGCATCCCAGGGATGAAGCCCACTTGATCATGGTGGATAAGCTTTTTGATGTGCTGCTGGATTCGGTTTGCCAGTATTTTATTGAGGATTTTTGCATCAATGTTCATCAAGGATATTGGTCTAAAATTCTCTTTTTTGGTTGTGTCTCTGCCAGGCTTTGGTATCAGGATGATGCTGGCCTCATCAAATGAGTTAGGGAGGATTCCCTCTTTTTCTATTGATTGGAATAGTTTCAGAAGGAATGGTACCAGCTCCTCCTTGTACCTCTGGTAGAATTCGGCTGTGAACCCATCTGGTCCTGGACTTTTTTTGGTTGGTAAGCTATTGATTATTGCCACAATTTCAGCTCCTGTTATTGGTCTATTCAGAGATTCAACTTCTTCCTGGTTTAGTCTTGGGAGGGTGTATGTGTCGTGGAATTTATCCATTTCTTCTAGATTTTCTAGTTTATTTGCGTAGAGGTGTTTGTAATATTCTCTGATGGTAGTTTGTATTTCTGTGGGATCAGTGGTGATATCCCCTTTATCATTTTTTATTGCATCTGTTTGATTCTTCTCTCTTTTTTTCTTTATTAATCTTGCTAGTCGTCTATCAATTTTGTTGATCCTTTCAAAAAACCAGCTCCTGGATTCATTGATTTTTTGAAGGGTTTTTTGTGTCTCTATTTCCTTCAGTTCTGCTCTTAATTTAGTTATTTCTTGCCTTCTGCTAGCTTTTGAATGTGTTTGCTCTTGCTTTTCTAGTTCTTTTAATTGTGACGTTAGGGTGTCAATTTTGGATCTTTCCTGCTTTCTCTTGTGGGCATTTAGTGCTACAAATTTCCCTCTACACACTGCTTTGAATGTGTCCCAGAGATTCTGGTATGTTGTGTCTTGGTTCTTGTTGGTTTCAAAGAACATCTTTATTTCTGCCTTCATTTTGTTATGTACTCAGTATTGTGATGTTAGGGTGTCAATTTTGGATCTTTCCTGCTTTCTCATGTGGGAATTTAGTGCTGTAAATTTCCCTCTACACACTGCTTTGAATGCATACCAGAGATTCTGGTATGTTGTGTCTTGGTTCTTGTTGGTTTCAAAGAACATCTTTATTTCTGCCTTCATTTCGTTATGTACTCAGTAGTCATTCAGGAGCAGGTTGTTCAGTTTCCATGTAGTTGAGCGGTTTTGAGTGAGATTCTTAATCCTGAGTTCTAGCTTGATTGCACTGTGATCTGAGAGATAGTTTGTTATAATTTCTGTTCTTTTACATTTATTGAGGAGAGCTTTACTTCCAAGTATATGGCCAATTTTGGAATAGATGTGGTGTGGTGCTGAAAAAAATGTATATTCTGTTGATTTTGGGTGGAGAGTTCTGTAGATGTCTATTAGGTCCACTTGGTGCAGAGCTCAGTTAAATTCCTGGGTATCCTTGTTGACTTTCTGTCTTGTTGATCTGTCTAATGTTGACAGTGGGGTGTTAAAGTCTCCCATTATTAATGTGTGGGAGTCTAAGTCTCTTTGTAGGTCACTCAGGACTTGCTTTATGAATCTGTGTGCTCCTGTATTGGGTGCATATATATTTAGGATAGTTAGCTCTTCTTGTTGAATTAATCCCTTTACCATTATGTAATGGCCTTCTTTGTCTCTTTTGATGTTTGTTGGTTTAAAGTCTGTTTTATCAGAGACTAGGATTGCAACCCCTGCCTTTCTTGTTTTCCATTTGCTTGGTAGATCTTCCTCCATCCTTTTATTTTGAGCCTATGTGTGTCTCTGCACGTGAGATGGGTTTCCTGAATACAGCACACTGATGGGTCTTGACTCTTTATCCAATTTCCCAGTCTGTGTCTTTTAATTGGAGCATTTAGTCCATTTACATTTAAAGTTAATATTGTTATGTGTGAATCTGATCCTGTCATTATGATGTTAGCTGGTTATTTTGCTCGTTAGTTGATGCAGTCTCTTCCTAGTCTCGATGGTCTTTACATTTCGTTATGATTTTGCAGTGGCTGGTACCGGTTGTGCCTTTCCATGTTTAGCGCTTCCTTCAGGAGCTCTTTTAGGGCAGGCCTGGTGGTGACAAAATCTCTCAGCATTTGCTTGTCTGTAAAGTATTTTATTTCTCCTTCACTTATGAAGCTTAGTTTGGCTGGATATGAAATTCTGGGTTGAAAATTCTTTTCTTTAAGAATGTTGAATATTGGCCCCCACTCTCTTCTGGCTTGTAGGGTTTCTGCCGAGAGATCCGCTGTTAGTCTGATGGGCTTCCCTTTGATGGTAACCCAACCTTTCTCTCTGGCTGCCCTTAACATTTTTTCCTTCATTTCAACTTTGGTGAATCTGACAATTATGTGTCTTGGAGTTGCTCTTCTCAAGGAGTATCTTTGTGGCGTTCCCTGTATTTCCTGAATCTGAATGTTGGCCTGCCTTGCTAGATTGGGGAAGTTCTCCTGGATAATATCCTGCAGAGTGTTTTCCAACTTGGTTCCATTCTCCCCGTCACTTTCAGGTACACCAATCAGACATAGATTTGGTCTTTTCACATAGTCCCACATTTCTTGGAGGCTTTGCTCATTTCTTTTTATTCTTTTTTCTCTAAACTTCCCTTCTCGCTTCATTTCATTCATTTCATCTTCCAGGGCTGATACCCTTTCTTCCATTTGATCGCATCAGCTCCTGAGGCTTCTGCATTCTTCACGTAGTTCTTGAGCCTTGGTTTTCAGCTCCATCAGCTCCTTTAAGCACTTCTCTGTATTGGTTATTCTAGTTATACATTCTTCTAAATTTTTTTCAAAGTTTTCAACTTCTTTGCCTTTGGTTTGAATATCCTCCCATAGCTCAGAGTAATTTGATCGTCTGAAGCCTTCTTCTCTCAGCTCGTCAAAGTCATTCTCCGTCCAGCTTTGTTCCGTTGCTGGTGAGGGACTGCGTTCCTTTGGAGGAGGAGAGGTACTCTGCTTTTTAGAGTTTCCAGTTTTTCTGCTCTGTTTTTTCCCCATCTTTGTGGTTTTATCTACTTTTGGTCTTTGATGATGGTGATGTACAGATGGGTTTTTGGTGTGGATGTCCTTTCTGTTAGTTTTCCTTCTAACAGACAGGACCCTCAGCTGCAGGTCTGTTGGAGTACCTGGCAGGCCGTGTGAGGTGTCAGTCTGCCCCTGCTGGGGGGTGCCTCCCAGTTAGGCTGCTCGGGGGTCAGGGGTCAGGGACCCACTTGAGGAGGCAGTCAGCCCGTTCTCAGATCTCCACCTGCGTGCTGGGAGAACCACTGCTCTCCTCAAAGCTGTCAGACAGGGACATTTAAGTCTGCAGAGGTTACTGCTGTCTTTTTGTTTGTCTGTGCCCTGTCCCCAGAGGTGGAGCCTACAGAGGCATGCAGGCCTCCTTGAGCTGTGGTGGGTTCCACCCAGTTCAAGCTTCCAGGCTGCTTTGTTTACCTAAGCGAGCCTGGACAATGGCGGGCACCCCTCCCCCAGCCTCGCTGCCGACTTGCTGTTTGATCTCAGACTGCTGTGCTAGCAATCAGTGAGACTCCGTGGGCGTAGGACCCTCTGAGCCAGGTGCGGGCTATACTCTCCTGGGGCACCGTTTCCTAAGCCCGTCGGAAAAGCACAGTATTCGGGTGGGAGTGGCCCAATTTTCCAGGTGCCGTCTGTCACCCCTGGAAAGGGAACTCCCTGACCCCTTGCGCTTCCCGAGTGAGGCAATGCCTCGCCCCTGCTTCGGCTGGCACACGGTGCACTCACCCACTGACCTGCGCCCACTGTCTGGTCTGGCAGTCCCTAGTGAGATGAACACGGTACCTCAGATGGAAATGGAGAAATCACCGGTCTTCTGTGTCGCTCACGCTGGGAGCTGTAGACTGGAGCTGTTCCTATTCGGCCATCTTGGCTCCTCCCCACACATTCATTCTTAAAATGCTTTTAACATTTACTGAAATTGACTACGAGTTAGTCAAGAAAGAACAATAAATTCTAACAACTAAAAGCCATATTTTCTCACTGCAAAGAAGAATACTTTAATATAATTGAACACAAAATCTATAGAATTAAAAGCTGAAGCTTTCTATATAAAGTATTTTAAAGGCAGTCAATATAGGAATTGGAGGCTACAGAAAAATTTGTGATTATACCTCAACCTACAGGCAAAAATCTATAGGGTGTACTTTAATTGGTGGTCAGAGGAAATTGCATATGCATAAATGTACTTACTAGAGAATAAAAAGATCAGAAATAAATTAACTAAATATTCAACAAAAGAACACAGAACATGAATTAAATAAATTTGAAGTAGAAAGTAGCAAACATACCCCGGTGTGTGATGTTCCTCTTCCTGTGTCCATGTGCTCTCATTGTTCAATTCCCACCTATGAGTGAGAACATGCAGCACACCAACATGGCACATGTATACATATGTAACAAACCTGCACGTTGTGCACGTGAACCCTAAAACTTGAAGTATAATAATAATAGAAAAAAATGAAAGTAGCAAACATAAAAGCAGAAATTGATCCTATTTAATGTTGACCTGGGTATGTAGAAATTAGGACTCCATACCTTCAGTGGTAATGTAAATTTTTGAAGCCTTTTGGGAGGTCAATTCAGAAAAATCTATTAAAATATTGAATATGTATATATTTGCTTTTTGAAACCCATTCTATATGAATAGTCGCTCTTTTCCCCAACATGTAATGGAAGGCTGGAAATTCTAGTCTTGCTTTTAACAGCAGCATTTGAAAAGGTATTAATGTCCCTTAATAGGGGACTGGGTAAATAAATTATGTTATATTCATGTACAAAATATTCTGTAGCAGTTAAAAAGAACGGCTGCCCTCTGTACAGTCTGACAGAGGAATATCAGGGATTTATTATTAAATGGAAACAGTATGGAACAAAATAATATTCATAACATAGTGCCATTTTAAATGTTTTAAGCTATGTGTATGTGTGAAGCACTTACAAGTATCCTCATGAAAATCTCTGGAAGGGTATATACCAAACCTTACATAGTTGCTACCCTGTGATATAAGGAATTAGGGAATTGAGTACATTTTTTTAAACCACAAACCATACTTAATTTTTATAATTAATAATCATGAGCATTGCCTTGATATGCCAAGAGGCCCAGGCTCCTGTCCCAGCTCTCTTTTGTAACATGTAACTTTTAATGACTCATAAATGCTGTAAGTGTCAGGTCTTTCGTTTGCTAAATGGGGATGAAGAAAGCTTTTTCTATCTACCTAGCTGGTTCATTGGGAAGAATAAATAGAATAATGAATGGTAACATTGTTTTAAAGTCTGCAAAACACTGTACAAATGCCCAGGATCCAAGAAACTGAAGTAAAAAGAGATATGAAATGTCATCCAAGAAAATGAAAAGTAATATTGCACGACTTCCTTCAATCCACTTCCTGTAGATGGGGACACTGATTTTTCTGACAGCTGAATGTGTCAAAAAGAAATGTCTCAGATACAGAGACTGAAGAAGCTGTCAAGCTCAAGAAGCAGAGGGATGAGTGAGGAAGGATGGGGACTTAGGAAGGACACAGGAAAGGTGATGGAATGATGTAACTCCTGCAGAAGTCAGTCAGCCCTCATTTAACAAGCCAGTTCTTCTGGAGTAAGGAGTGTTTTCAGAGTGTGAATTGTCACAGACCTGACTTTGCGGGAATTTGTCCTCGCCCTTAATCAGTATGTCAAAGAGATATCTGTACTCCCTTATTCATTACAGCACTATTCACAGTAGGCAAGATATGGAATCAACCTAAGTGTCTATTAACAGATGAATGAAGAAAGTGTGGTAAATGTACATAGTGGAATACTATCCTACCACAAAAAAAAAAGAATGAGATCCTGTCATTTGCAGCAACATGGATGGAACTGGAGGACATTCTATTAAGTAAAATCAGTCAGGCACAGAAAGACATATCTTGCACATTCTCACTCATACATTGTAGTGGAAAAAAAAATTTATCTCGTGGAGATAGTGAATAGAATAGTGATTACCAGAGGCTGAGAATGGTAGTGGGAATGAGGGAATAAAGACAGGTTGGTTGATGGGGACAAATACACAGATAGAACTAAGTTCTAGTTCCCAATAGCACAATAGGGTGACTAAAGTTGTCAATAATATACTGTATATTTCAAAATAGCCAGAAGACAAGATTTGGAATGTTTCCAACACAAATAATAAATGTTTGAAGTTATATATATTCCAATTATCCAGATTTGATTATTACATTGTATGCTTGTATCAAAATATCATGTATACCTTACAAATATGTACAACTATTGTATATCCATAGAAATTTTAAAAATTTATCTTGAGGTATCAAAGATAGAATACAAATCCCAATTCATTGGCCTTATTGGTTTCTGTCAGTGAAAAGAAATTCCTTTTTGTAAAATAATCAGATTCCAGAAAATGGAGAAGTGGGTTATATAGAGATTACTGAATTTGTGTGCAAATTTTCCTTGAAATTTGTATCTTAGAGAAATCCTCCATCAATGTATTGCTAGCCCACAGCAATAAATACATATATAAGATTAATGTCCCGAGAAAGAGTAGGTAATTTTAAAGTTACATATTTTGATTAATACTTTTTTAAAAAATGACCTTGTTATATTTGGCCTCAAGCCATTAAACTTTCAGCTAGAAAGAGAGAAGATAATATTTAATAGATTGCAAGCCTACAAGGCAGAAACTGTGATTATTTTCCATTTTCTGTACCACCTCCAGGCCAGTGGTGCTAAATAAATGCTAAATTATTGTAAAACTTGGCCTGAAAGGAAAATCCATGAAATGGAGAATATATCATCCTGTAACCTTCGCAGAAGAATTTATAAGACTTCTGGTGGTTAGTGCAGGCATTTGAATAAAATGAAGAGGTAAAGCCTTCCCAGTGACAAGACTTATCCCAGTTTTTGAGGCAAGCTTTCAGATGTCCAGATATGTGGGCAGTGACTGTGTCTTGATTGTGTCCCTGTTTGATCCCCTCCCCCAGCTTTATACAGTATTTGGTATACAACTTGCTCTCAATAAACATTTGTTAAATGAATATGTAAAGAATTCTGAAGGAAAGGATTTTTCCTCTCTTCTCTTAAATGACATGAATCATAATATAAATTCATCCTCACTGAAACTGTGGGCTTATTGGGGCTTTGACCTTTTTTACTGATTATTTATTCCAAATTTGGAGGTGAAAGGCAACGGATTAAATGAGAGGAGTCTGAAAGGGTGGAAATGGGTAACAGGTTCTATTCCATTTCTGATAATACCCTGGGGTACTAAAAATAAGTCATCCCTCCCTCATATCTTACTTAGGTGATAACTTCTGCAAGCCAAAGTTTTCAGGGATTAGACACTGGCAAAGGAGGTCAGATGAGACTGGGGCATCCAAAAGGAGGAGAATGGAAGTTACAAGAGAGGCAGGAAAGGGCAAAACATAGGCTCTGCCACACAGTCCAGCATGTCTAAGATGGAATTTATCAGTATTCGCTCATACTTGAGTGAAACCTTCAAAGGGCATCAACTTCCTACTTTGCTTATTTGTCTTATATGTCTCTTTTCATCCTGATTCATTGAGACTTCAGTACATTTATGACTTTCCCTTTCCTTGTACTTAATCATTTATCATCTTTTAATCAGCATCATTTATGTTCTAGAGAGGGTGAAGTTATGACTTCTCCCCTTGAAAAAACTCATGATCCATAGAAATGTTCTTATAGTCAAATACATTTGGAAAATGCTTAATATTTATTTTCTCTTAGAGAATTGCCCATGTATATTAACATATTCAACACTCTCCAAGGTCTGTAGGAAAAAAATCTTAGATACTTGATTTTACCTAGCATTTTCTCAAACTTTTTTCACTATGGTACCACTTTAAACCTAGTAACATCTAAAGCCAGGGTTATGTGTTTTTAAATAAAATATGCAAACAACAAAATCTTAAACCAAATGTATCCAGAATTCCACATTTTTAATAATTGTGCTCTTGTAAACAACTGATCAGGCTTGATTTGTCCCCAAATAGTCCTTATTTATGCATGTTGTCCTAGCTTAATTATTAATACTGTCCCATATTCAAAGGTGCCCTGATATAGACAACAAATTATATAGTGACCCTATCCACAGACCAACTTTGTGCATCTCACTCTGTCTTCCTCTTAAGTCCCTCATTCAAACTGGCCCATTGCAAAGAACTTTTGTATTCTGTAGACATAAATTGGGATACAAAACCAGGTATCAGTTACATTAATGTTACATAAATATTACTATTGGCTTTTCAAATCCTAATGTTAATTCCTTCTATTTGTTCAGGTTTGTATATTCCCAATCCAAATTTATGTGGGTGATCTAAAATTCCAACATGAAATAATACTTCACTATCCAATATGTTTAATCTGTCTCATTCAAGTTTTCATAGTAAAATAATGCAGGTAAACAGTCCAGATTCTCACAGTGAAACTTAAATGACTGATCTTCCCATGAAGTCATTTCAGACCTGCCTTCTATCCTTCCATATGTCATGGTAACACATAAAATCACAATTAAAAAGCGGTGATGATCCAAGATTGCATATGTATATATGGCTTTGGTGGCTGTGTTGACTTCCAGATTTCCCACAAAATTCACTACCAATAAGAAACAAACATTGAAAACAGACTTCGAATATCCTATTATGTTAAATATAAACTTATAAGGGTTTTAATGAGAGATTTGCATAAGCCTTGTTTTTAGTCTGGTTACTATTGATATTTCGAGCCAAATAACACTTTGTTGTCAGGGGCTGTCCTGTGCATTGTAGGATATTTACAGCATCCTCATCCTCTAACTAATAGAGGCTAGTAGCAACCCTACCCTTACCATCACACACCCTGGAGGTGTGTCAACCAAAAATATCTCCAGCTATCACCAAATGTCCCCCGAGGGACAAAATTGTTTCTGACTGAGAACCCCTGGAATAAGCAGTTGTAGGGAAGAACTGAGTCCTGATGTGTCATATTGCTGCAAAATCACATTAAATCCATACTCTCTCTACAGGTAAGGGTTCAGGCATTTGAAATCAACAGGTATTGGTTGAGTACCTACTAGGTACAAGACACTTTTCAAATACTATAAGAGATTTTTAAAAGCTGGAAATACATCCTGCCATCAAAAACTTTAAAAGATAAGATACCTCTGAGGTAACTGAATTTATTCTAATTCTACGTGTTTTTATTTAATACCTTTTGGGACAATGAGTAGTATATATATTTACTGATCATCTAAGCACATCTATTGTAGTAATAAGTTAGCAAATATTCTAAATAGAATTATCTGAGATAATAAAGTGAAAGCACAGAACTGATATTACTCAGGTCACACATTTGATGAAGAAATATAGAAATCCTTATGAACTACTAAACAGAAGGCTTCAAAGATGCATCTGAGGAGATGGATTTTCTTTGGGGCTGAAACATATAACAGAAAATTGCCAGTCTTTTTCTAGAGATCAAAAAAGGGCTTATAGGAAAGCTCATACTTCAGTTTGAAATTTATGATATTTTTCTCTGGAGCTTGGGATACTAATCTTGCATAAGTTGGAGAATTCTACAAAGAGCCTGTGGATAACTAGGTGGAATGATTGTAATCTAGTTTTGAGATGAAGGCCAGAGAAGTGTTTTCTTGGGGTGCAACATGGGTAAACTATGTATAGGAAGATAATTGGCCTGCAAGGCAGGGGACTTCAGTTCCAAAGTTGGTTCTGACTCTAATCTGCAGTCTTATAAATTTACTTTAGGTCAAGAAAGCTAAATATGCTTTCCCTGTATAAAAGAAGAATCATGTCTTCTCAGTCTACCTCAAATTAAACACTGTAAATGAAAATTGAATTACATTTGTTATATTAATATAAGCTGTTAATTAGCTACCAAATGAAATGATTGTACTGAAGGTCCACTCAGATTGCTTCCAGGTCTGAAAAATCTATAGTTTTACCACAAAGCTTAAGTCTCCAAGATAGTATCTGCATTTATGAAAGAACAGCATATAGGTATTAGCCTCATAAAGTTCACCAGTCAACTTCTCTAAGCCGGCTAGACTTAGATGCAGATAAAATTGTCAGGTGGTTTGTATTTTTGTACCACCAGGGACAAGAGGAACATACAAATGAACAGTCAAGTCAATCACTGGACCTGGAGAAAACCCCCATTGGGTTCCAGCATTTAGGAGGAAAATATTTCCTCTTTTTTTGCTTCTAACTTCTCAGTATCAGCTAGTAGCAAAGAATCATAATCCAGGGTTTGGTACTCTGAGAGCAGAAGGGGCCATAAAATGCATTTCATCTCTTCTAACTAAGCTTTCCTTTTGTACAACGGAGAAACTCTATTGAATTTTACTTGCGAGATCTGACTAGCCCACATTTCTTGGTAAAGAAAGAGATCTGCCAGCTCTAGGGTTACGCAGAAAGCAAAAGGCAGTATATTTATCAAAGCAAGACAGTCAACATGCATTTAGCTGTATGTTCTCAGGAAGCTTGCTAATGCCAGCAGTAACGTTACCACCATGTGTGTAGTGTTTTATAGTTCCCTCACACACTTTTGTATTCATGATCAGTTTTAATACATGACTGAAAATTCATTTGGTGATGCTGCATGATTTTTACTTATATTTTACTTATATATACTTATATATTGCTATCCATTAAAAGCAGACTCTCACCTTTGTGATTTTCTTCTTCAGTTTTTCCTGAGAGAAGCCAGTCCAGTCAAATGAAAACATCAGAAACCGGTGGAATGTTGATAGGAGATTTTTAAAATTATACCTAAGGCTGGATTTAAGCTCAGTCAAAATTAGGTTCCCAATTCCATCTGTTCTTCAGGATTCATGGGGAAGCAGAAGTGCCAGTTGGACTTGAAAGTTCTAGTGTGAGATGAAAATTTCTTACTTAGAAACTAGACTTTGTACCCTGTCAGCAAACATAAGGTTTAGATATTTTGTGAAAATATTTCCCCAAAATAGCCTACAGTATGCTGCTTGAGAAATGTTTGAGAAGGAAGACAAAATTTAGTGAAGGAAGTTTGTGACCATGGAGGACAAGATCCTCCACAGAAGTTTCTTGGTTTGGTAGCTCCTGCCCCCATCCCCATTTCCTTCTGTCTCCTGCATTTTCTTTTCGCTTTCTGATGCAGCAGCTCAATGGGAATAGGCACATCTATATTTAGTATTTTCTTTGTCCATATGGGAATCTGTAATCTCTCCAGACTTGGCAAGGATGATTCAGTTTGTTGTTTTCTTACTGTTGTTGTAATTGGAGAATTACCTCATTGCAGACTTGCGCACAAGCTATGATTCCAGTCTAGTTTTAATCTTCATTAGGTGAGAGAGATTCTAATAAAGACAATCCTGAAATCACAATATGTTAACTCAAAACATTTAACTAAAAATACTTATTAGTCAAACACAATTTGGTGATTTTTATGGAAATTTTTCAAAACACAAAACTGAGCAACTAAAAATAAAACTAAGCCTATGCTTGCCAGAAGTGCAGCCAGAATGTGACTATTTGGAAAACAATTTTACAGGTGGGTGAAAACATCACCAACAAGTATTTTACGGAGTTTCCATTTGCCAAGGAATTGTGACCTGAGAAGGTAAAATAGTATCTGCCCACAAAATGTGCCATCTGGCATTATGATAAATCACACAACCTGAAAAGTTTAATATAAAGACAATAATTGAATAGTGAGTGAACCAAAATTACAAGAGCTGCCTAAAATATTTCTTGAGGATTTTCCACAGTTGAGTTGAGAGAAAGATGAATTCATTAGGGGCAAATATCTATATGGAATAAGGAAAGCCTCACAGAAGAAGAATTAAAGCTCAGCCTTAAAGTCAGTTAAAGTTCAGGTAGAAGAGGAAGGAAAACACCTTTCGGATGAGGAAGTCCATTGATCTAATTCTAATTAAGTGTCTAGTGTACTCTGTGCCACACCCTGTTCTAGGTTATAGACTCACAAGAATGAAAAAAACAAATACAATCCCTGCCCTGGTGGAGTTAGTAGTCTGATCTCATAAAGAAAATGTGGTACATATACACAATGGAATATTATTCCACCATAATAAAGAATGAAATCCTATCATTTGCAGCAACATGGCTCAAACTGGAGGATATTATGCTGAGTGAAATCAGCCAGGCACAGAAAGACAAATATCATATGTAATATATCATATATGAGAACTAAAAAAAAAAAAATTGATCTCATAGAGATAGAGAACAGTGATGGTGACCAAAGAGGCTTTGAAACACAGTGCAGACTCGGGGTATGAAGAGGGCTTGGTTAGTGAATAAAAACATACAGTCAAATAGAATAATTTCTAGTGTTTCATAGCACACTAGAACAACTGTAATTCACAGTAATTTAATGTATTAATATATTTCAAATTAGCTAGAAGATTTGGAATGTTTCCAACACAAAGAAATGATAAATGTTTGAGGCAATGGATATGCTAATTAACCAGATTTGATCATTATACATTATATACATGTATCAAAATATTACATGTCCTCCATAAGTATGTACAACTATTGTGTATCTATATAAATTTAAACATTTGGCTGGGTGTGGTGGCTCACGCCTGTAATTCCAGCTTTGGGAGGCCCCGGAGAGTGAATCACTTCAGGTCAGGAGTTCAAGACCAGCCTGGCCAACACAGTGAATCCCCTCTATACTAAAAATACAAAAATTAGCTAGGCGTGGTGGCATGTGCCTGTAATCCCAGCTACTGGGAGGCTGAGTCAGAATTGCTTGAGCCTCGGAGGCAGAGGTTGCAGTGAGCTGATATCGCACCACTGCACTCCAGCCTGGGTGACAGAGCAAGACTCTGTCTCAAAAAATAAGAGAGTAATAGTGAAAATAAAATAAAATCACAGCCAAGGCAATAGCAAGTTGAGGTTCAGGACTTGTGCACATCCTGGAAAGTCTACTTTCTCCTCTCCATCTCCCTTAACTCCAAGCAGCATGGTCACTGGGAACTGCTACAGAAAATATCCTTTCACCTGAAGTGATGACAATCACAGCATCAGTAGGTTAGTTGATAAGTGAATAAAGCTACTGTCTTAAAAAAAAATCTAGTGATTGTTTTTCTTGGCTCAATGTATAGCTCATATAGAGGACATAAATCACAAAGTAGTTGCCCCTGTCAATCCTGGACTCAGTGTAAAGCCTCTGGGTGTGGTGAGGAGCTGATGAAGCCTAGAATTTTGTCATTTTCTTCCTTGAAAATCAAATCATCACAAAAAGGATTAACTATGAAATTGTGTCACATTTGAAGAGCAACGATACTATATAAATATAACATAATTCTATTTCTTGTTCTATATTTAATTTCTTAACAATTCCCTTTTTAAAATGAGGTTTTGGATAGAGGTAGAGAACATTAAAAATTAAAAGTAAAACACTATAAGTAAAAATATTGAAACATTTCAGTGTTTAGGTTTTTTTTGTTTGTTTTTTACAACTAAGGCATTAGTGTCTATTAGCTCTTATCTAGAATTTTAAAAACCACATGTAGGTCATGAAACAGCTTCCAGGAAATAAGAAAAGCTGCCTTAGTTGAAGTTGTGGAATGCACCTGAACCTCTGCCCCAAATCCAACCTCCCACCCTCACCTTCCAGCTGCCCCTGAGATATTATCGCAGAACACTAGGTTTCAGCAGCATTCAGACCAGAAAACAATCACCTGGTCTATCTCTTCTTTTGGGAATGAACCTATGTACCACCTTTAATTTTTAATTTAATTTACACATTTAATTTCATTTTCAAGAAGCTGAGCTTTAGTTTATCCAGAATTAACTATATAGTACCACTGAACAGTTCTGTTTGGCTGTAAAAATTCTAACATTTTTGAAACAATGAACTCATTATCAGATCCTCCTTTCTTACCGAGAAGTAATTTGATTAAAATAATGAAGAGACAAGCCTAGAATCCAGGTCTTATGGCAAAGGCCACTCAGCTCTGTGGCCTCTATCCTGAAGACAAACCAGCCGTAAGCATGTACGTATCTGTACGTGGTATGTAGCCTAAATATTTTTTTCTAATTGTGAATTCTTTACTAAATTGAGAGTTGGAGGATTCCATAAGAGTTAGGCCTTTTCTAGTAGAGGTTTAAGACTCACAGGGAAAAACTGAAAAAGCAGCAAGCCCGCATTAACACCCTCCTCATATGCATTCCGGCTACGAGAACTCAAATAGACTCATTCTCCTTAAACAACATGAAGCATTAAAGAAAACAGTACTGTTTTCTTCTACTATATTTGTCTGGAGCAGAGATATCAGATACCTATAGTTAGAGTCCTCAACTAGTTAGTCTTTGCTTATATCCCAAAGAAACAAACTCTGCTGTCTCAATTTTAAAAGGGCACTTATTGAAAAGACATTGTTATAAGATTCAGGATGGTTCAGCTTAGAAACAAACAGGAGACAGAGATCAGACAAAACATGGTGACTTCTGCTTGTTTCCAGGACCACCACTGTTGGGTGCTTCCCCAACCTGTATCACCTGCCCTTCCTCTTTTTGTCACATACTCAAAATTAACCCCTCCCAGACAGAAGCATTTATTTTGCTAAGCTACTGTCATATGCCCAAACCTTGTTGCTATGGGACAAAGAGAGGTTTCCTGCCCCCACCCCACCCTCTGGCCCATTCACAACCATGAAACAGGAGATTCCCTAGAATCAATAAGGCAATTCAGAGGCAACGCAGCCAGAAAAAAATGGCAAGTATTTATAGTCAGAATATACGAGTCAAAAGACTACATGGTTAGCCATTTTATCTATAGATAAGAAAGAAGGATAGACTTTTCAACTCCAAAGAGTCAAAATTATTGGACTACAGACAAGAGGAAAAATGTTCTAAGGCTCTTGGACATTCATTCTCTAGAACAGTTTTATCCAAAGTGTGCCCTGTTAAACACACCATGTCTCATGAGATACTTGTCATGTACGGAAAATTGTTCATATCACACATGTCCATATACTAGTTAGAACATTAAATGTTTTAAAAGTTTGTTTTATTGAGCATTCTCCAAACTTCATCATTTAGCCCTCAACACCTGCAGCATCAGTTTTCAAATGAACACACTAAAAAAAAAAAAAAAAAAAAAAAAGATGTTCCTCATAAAATAAGCATTGTATCCTATGAACATTTTGAGACCATTTCACAGGAGTTAAGACTTTTCTGGCTTAAGATTAACTTAACTAATTTCACTATTTAGTCCTTGATCCCATGAAGTTATAGCAGCTTTCTGTAAGTCAGATTACAGGTAATCTGCCTTCCCAAAGATAGAACATGTAGAAACTTTGCTTCTACCATGAGGGTCATCCCTAATGGCCAGTGGGTAAGTTGCTGTATTAGTCCATGTTCACACTGCTATAAAGACACTACCCAAGACTGGGTAATTTATAAAGAAAGATGTTTAATTGACTCACAGTTCTGCATGGCTGGGGAGACCTCAGGAAACTTACAGTCATAGCAGAAGGGGAAGCAGGCACATCTTACATGGTGGCAGGTGAGAGGGAGAGAGTGAAAACTCCAGTGGAAAGTGCCATTTATAAAACCACCAGATCTCATGAGAACTCCCTCACTATCACAGGAACAGCATGGGGGAAACCATCCCTATGATCCAGTCACCACCCACGAGGTCTCTCCCTCAACACCTGGGGATTGCAGTTCAAGATGAGATTTGGGTGGGGACACAAGGCCTAACCGTATTAGTTGATATTCTTCTCCTTGACTCAATTTGCAGGAAATGGAGTATGATAGACTAGCAGAGCCCCTCTCCTTCCCCTTATCAAAAGACAGAAGGGATGGGAATCAGATGTGAAAGTCCAGATACACATTCCCCTTTCTCTCATCTGTGGAAGCCCTGGGCCCTTCTTTCTTCAGCACCCAGAGCAATGTGCCCTACATCCAAACAGCTCTGCCAGCCTTCATGCTGCCCATTTTTTTGTAATCAAGGACATAAACAACTGAGAGCGTGAGACAACTTTGAAATCACTTCCTTTAATTTTTAACCCCTTTAATTAAATGGAGATGAAAAAAATTAATCCTTAGCAGGATCAGAGTCTGAAAGTGAGAGGTATCAAGTGTTTTATCATTACTTCCTGCCTCCAACTCCATACTTTGCTTTGTATCTAGGCAGCAGATTATTGTAGCTTGCCTGACAAACATGATTAATAACTCAGCCAGAGCCTTTGTACTGGATGCAGTGTTTGCCAAAAAGGGCAAAACTCAATGGAGAAGGGGGCACTGCAGTGACAGTTACTTCCCTGTCCCATGACCCTTCTTTATAATTAAAAACCAAGCTCAATTACGTAGCCAACATTCACTGACATAAGCCTCTTTCCTCCTGTAAATGATGAGTGCTGATGCTGAGATTATTTTCACAGTTCTAAAATAAAGCAAAATGAAATATGGTGATCTCGCAAAATGTAGCTTCCACATTCAATTTTTGGAGCTGCTGAGACCTGTCAGACTTGTAACCTGCATTGCTGTGCTTGGGAGATGTAGTGCCTTTGCGGGGGAGCAGAGAAGCGTGAATCCATGCTTTCTCTGTGTCACCTGTATCTAATAGCATTTGAAAACTTGCTACGGCACAAATTAAAGAAAATCATGAGGCCATCCTAACCAAGTGAGGTGGGTTGTCAATGACCTAGTTCAGGCTCTGTGGCTATTAATTCTGCTGCTGAATAGATTTATCAATTGTATATTTTTCCATTTTGGTACAATTTGTTCTTTTCTGTTTAAGGCCATTGCTTCCCTACTGAGGCAGCTTCCAAATAACAGCTGTGATGCCACCCACCAGCAACCTAAGGATGTCACCCAACTCAAGTAAACAGGGTGTGCAATTTGACCCCTCCCCCACACAAGTGCAAGGAAGTGCTCAGCCAGATGCAGATTTTGGCTAAGGGGATGCCTCTAAGAAAGCATCAGACCCACACAAAGGAGGCTAAATCTTGCCGGGTTTGATTTTGAGGGAATAATCACTTTATTTATAAAATGCCCCTCCTACCATGGCCCTGGAAAGCAGTCACAATTGTGACTAGATAAAAACGTTAATTAAGGCATCATAAGCCACCCTGAGTGCAGGAATAAAAATAAAGGAGGAATTTTGCAAAAGTGGAGGTTTGCAAAAGTGGAGGTTTCAAAAGGGTTGCCTAAACAGAGAAAAGGCAAGTAAGGCGTAGACTTGAGAGCAGAGAGCCCAACTTCTGAGACAGCTCCAAGGCAACAGGGAGGCAGCGTATGTCTGTTTCAGAAAGGCAGGATCTGAAATGAGAAGCCCCGGTAGTTACTGCCTATGATACCTCTTTGGCCCGGTAGGTAGGCCAGGTGTATTGAAAGAATGACCCAATGGCATGCTGACATGGATGAGTCTGAATGATTGATTACTTCCTCTCAAAGTCAGTGGGACTAACCAGGAAAACCCATTTTATTATTTGCATAATCCTTTACGTAAAAAAAAAACTTGTCTAACTCACTCTAAAATAACAAGCATTAGGTATTGATGGGATGTATCTCAAAATAATAAGAGCTATCTATGACAAACCCACAGTCAATATCATACTCAATGGGCAAAAACTAGAAGCATTCCCTTTGAAAACTGGCACAAGACAGGGATGCCCTCTCTCACCACTCCTATTCAACATAGTCTTGGCAGCTCTGGCCAGGGTAATCAGGCAGGAGAAGGAAATAAAGGGTATCCAATTAGGAAAAGAGGAAGTCAAATTGTCCCTGTCTGCAGATGACATGATAGTATATCTAGAAAACCCCATCGTCTCAGCCCAAAATCCCCTTAAGCTGATAGGCAACTTCAGCAAAGTCTCAGCATACAAAATCAATGTACAAAAATCACAAGCATTCTTATACACCAATAACGGACAAACAGAGAGCCAAATCATGAGTGAACTCCCATTCACAATTGCTTCAAAGAGAATAAAATACCTAGGAATCCAACTTACAAGGGACGTGAAGGACCTCTTCAAGGAGAACTACAAACCACTGCTCAATGAAATAAAAGAAGATACAAACAAACACAAGAACATTCCATGCTCATGGATAGGAAGAATCAATATCGTGAAAATGGCCATACTGCCCAAGGTCATTTATAGATTCAATGCCATCCCCATCAAGCTACCAATGACTTTCTTCACAGAATTGGAAAAAACTACTTCAAAGTTCATATGGAACCAAAAAAGAGCCCGTATCGCCAAGTCAATCCTAAGCCAAAAGAACAAAGCTGGAGGCATCACGCTACCTGACTTCAAACTACACTACAAGGCTACAGTAACCAAAACAGCATGGTACTGGTACCAAAACAGAGATATAGACCAATGGAACAGAACAGAGCCCTCACAAGTAATGCCGCATATCTACAACCACCTGATCTTTCACAAACCTGACAAAAACAAGAAGTGGGGAAACGATTCCCTATGTAATAAATGGTGCTGGGAAAACTGGTTAGCCATATGTAGAAAGCTGGAACTGGATCCCTTCCTTACATCTTATACAAAAATTAATTCAAGATGGATTCAAGACTTAAATGTTAGACCTAAAATCATAAAAACCCTAGAAGAAAACCTAGGCATTACCATCCAGGACATAGGCACGGGCAAGGACTTCATGTCTAAAACACCAAAAGCAATGGCAACAAAAGCCAAAATTGACAAATGGGATCTAATTAAACTAAAGAACTTCTGCACAGCAAAAGAAACTACCAGCAGAGTGAACAGGCAACCTACAGAATGGGAGAAAATTTTTCCTATCTACTCATCCGACAAAAGGCTAATATCCGGAATCTACAATGAACTCCAACAGATTTACAAGAAAAAAACAAACAACCCCATCAACAAGTGGGTGAAGGATACGAACAGACACTTCTCAAAAGAAGACATTTATGTAGCCAAAAGATACATGAAAAAACGCTTATCATCACTGGCCATCAGAGAAACACAAATCAAAACCACAATGAAATACCATCTCACACCAGTTAGAATGGCGATCATTAAAAAGTCAGGAAACAACAGGTGCTGGAGAGGATGTGGAGAAATAGGAACACTTTTACACTGTTGGTGGGACTGTAAACTAGTTCAACCATTGTGGAAGTCAGTGTGGTGATTCCTCAGGGATCTAGAACTAGAAATACCATTTAACCCAGTAATCCCATTACTGGGTATATGCCCAAAGGATTATAAATCATGCTGCTATAAAGACACATGCACACGTATGTTTACTGTGGCACTATTCACAATAGCAAAGATTTGGAACCAACCCAAATGTCCAACAATGATAGACTAGATTAAGAAAATGTGGCACATAAACACCATGGAATACTACGCAGCCATAAAAAATGATGAGTTCATGTCCTTTGTAGGGACACGAATGAAGCTGGAAACCATCATTCTCAGAAAACTATCGCAAGGACAGAAAACCAAACACTGCATATTCTCACTCATAGGTAGGAATTGAACAATGAGAACACATGGACACAGGAAGGGGAACATCACGCACTGGGACCTGTTGTGGGGTGGGGGGAGGGGGGGAGGGATAGCATTTGGAGATATACCTAATGTTAAATGATGAGTTACTGGGTGCAGCACACCAACATGGCACATGTATACATATGTAAGTAACCTGCACATTGTGCACATGTACCCTAAAACTTAAAGTATAATAAATAAATAAATAAATAAATAAATAAAATAAAATAAATTAACAAGCATTTAGCTTTTCAATTCTAAATCAGTAATCATCAGATATTCTATCCAGCTTTCAAGGATCATGGTTATTTCTCAGCAGAAAGACAAAATTAGTCAATGTTATTCAGATCTGCAATAAATGATATTTAGTGACACTATATATAAGAAGAGCATGGTGATTCAACTTCCATCTTAGCATGCAATCCACGTGTACACACAAATACACTCGATTTTTTTTTAACTCTAACCCATTAATATCTGAACTCTTAAAATGTTATCCATCACTTATAGCCAAGGGGAAGTGATAAGTAAAACACTCCAGAAAAGATTGCCATCCATCACTGTCCTTTACCTTTTTTCACCCCATTCGTGAAAAAAAATAAAATTCTAGTTCTCCTCAATAAAAAAAAAATGAATCATGTTTCAAGTACTTCTACAAGAAGTCTTCCAACAATTTTATTTAAGATTGCTACAAATTTTTAGAGCTATTATGAATTGTAATATGTGTTGGGATTGGCTCACCAAAAGTAATGGTTAAGAGAAAAATAAACAATAGTCTCACAATAATCTACTGTTTTTAGCAATTTATAGCATACATTTTAAAAAATGTGTTTCATGCCAGATGACATCATTACCTGATTTGCCCCACATTGGGCTTCTATACCTTAGTGCTAATTATCATGTAGGAGATACTCGGTCCAGGTACCTACACAAAGAACCTAGAATGATTTTAACAGGGAACTTTTTAAATATAATTAAAGGCTTTGTTGAGAACAGCAATCTATCATTCTCTAATGAGAATTGCAAGGCTAATTATATGCACTTTACATAAAGTGACCTAAAAGGATTTAGAATAGATTCAAAGATCAGATTGGAGCTCATCACCACTCAGGGAGCATGGCTAGGGTAATTGTCTCTCTATCGACCTAACTTGTATGTTTCTCATTATTCTTGCCCCAAGTGAGCTATGCTCTTCATTGAGATGTCAGTTTCTTATGTTGGGGCCTCTATTACTACATCCAAGCCTGTCCTTATGCACTTGCTTAGTGTACCATCTGTGATTATTGAGTAGGTAATACCAAGAATGCCTGTGTAGTGCTGGAGCAGTTTCTCTTCACTGAGCTCCCTCTGCTCAGGCACTTGCCATGATCAGCATCCTGGTACTCTGATGGCTTCAACAGCTCTGTGTGCCCTAAGAATGAACTTGAAAGGAAAAGCATCCTGCTTAAGGGCCTCACTGAAAATGGATCTCCTCACTAAACCATCAAACATGCCCTTCATGAACATGTTGTAAGAGTAATCTTTGTCCAGTGTGATAAAGACTCACGTGTAATTAATCCTGAGGCTGTATTTGCTACCAGCTGAACAGAGAAGTCATTGTCCAAAAGAAATATGTTTCATGCTTGCTAGTTCTGAGCAAAGAAAATAAACCTAAAATGTGGCTCAAGATTTTATGTCGTGTGTGTATAGCACCAACTATTAAACAGAAAAGGAATTCATTCATTTAGCTTTTCTGTGGGGGTGACGGGAGAATGTCTGTAATCAACACTCTCTATATAAAGTTAATAATTAAACTTATTCAGATTCCCCCAGAAAAGTCCAAATTCATTCAATTCAAATAATACATGTAATATTATGTGCCAAATATTGTCTTTCATTTACTGTGATTTCTGCCAATATTCTCCCTCTTAGATTCAACAGCGATAGGTTTTATGTCAAATTGTGAGGCTGATAACAGAACACACATTAAAAAATCAATCTTAAGATTTTAAATTCATATCTTATTGCAGTGAATTATTCTCAGCTGCTTGAGAGTTATTAGTTTTATGGATATAAGTGTAATATTAATAATTGTAGTTATGATCAGCAGCATAGAGAAAACTGGCTTTTGTACTAACATTATAAATATCATGGATTCAAAAAAGATGTTTGGAGCGCCTGCTATGTGCTAGGGAGCATGCTTGGTACTGAAAAAACAAATAAATACAGCATAATCCCTTATCTCAAATTGCTCACCAACTAGTTATGAAAACCAAAAAATAGGCCAGGCACTGTGGCTCACTCCTGTGATCCCAGCACTTTGGGAGGCCGAGGTAGGTGGATCACTTAAGGTCAGGAGTTTGAGACCAGCCTGGCCAACATGGTGAAACCCCACCTCTACAAAAACTACAAAAATTAGGCTGGTACGGTGGCACATGCCTGTGATCTCAGCTACTCGGGAGGCTGAGGCATGAGAATCGCTTGAACCCAGGAGGCAGAGGTTGCAGTGAGCCAAGATCACACCACTGCCCTCCAGCCTGGGTGACAGAGCAAGACTCTGTCTCAAAAAAAAGAAAAGAAAAGAAGAGAAAACCAAAAAATAAACAGCAATTAAAAACACATAATAGGTAGATCATTGGTCAGTAATACATTTGGCTGCATTAATTTCTGTTAAGAAACCCCAATTAACAGTGGGTTCAGGATGAAGGAAGTGATTTGCCTCATTTAACAAGAAAGCTGGGGTAAGTCAGGCCAGGGACTGATTCATGTCCTAATCATGGCATCAAGGTCTTCTCACCTTTTAATCCATCATCTTTTAGGATATGGCTTTCATCTTCTTGGTCACAAAATGGCATAACTAGAACCATACATTCTATTCACACTCTAGGGGAAAAAGAAGGAAGAGACGAAGGCAAAGAGAAGCATAGCGGTCAAACATCTCCCTTCAAAAAGTTTTCCCAGAAGCTCTGTCTAGAAATTTCTACATTTCAGTGGCCAGAAATGGGTCAGTCATTCCTACCAAGAAGGTAGAGGAGAGAAGTATTTTAGTTGTGCCTCAATATGTTCTACTAATAAATGAGGAAGAAGTGGAGAAATACAACTGGGTTGACAACTAGCAGCATCTGCCACAGGAATAAGGGGAACTCCAAAGGATGACAGGGCATAGATCAAAGAAGGTTCTCCAAAGGACAGGATAATTAAGACTAGCACTGAAATGCTACCAAGAGCAAGTGAGGTGGGCAGACTGAGAGGAAGTATCAGGGAAGGAGACAGGAAACGCATTCCAAACAAAGGAAATGAAGGTGCTCCTAGCACTGCAAGTAGTTCAGTGTGCTTGGAACATGGGGTTTTGAGTAGGAGAGAGGACAACGTGAGACTGAGATACCAGAAAACGCTAGAAAAAGCTACAGATGTGAAATGTTTTAGAGTCTTGTTAGCTGCGCCATACTAAGTAGTTTTGGCTTCACAGTAAAGTCAAAAAGGTGTCACTACGTCATGAAAAAGCCTTGCAGTTGGTGTCACAATCTTGCCTCCTGTCTCCCTGTGGAGGAGTCTCTGGTGAAATAACATTCTTTATCTTTCTCTCCATTTCCTACTCTCTCCTTCAAGAAAGGAGAAACGGGTCTGATAGATGAGTTTGGGAGAAGACACTGGACATGCTCAGCCCAGCCACCCTCTCCTTCTCTCCTTTAGAGGGCTGGTCTGCTCCTCGATGTGGCAATCTTGCAGGGGCAAATTCTGCCTTTGTGAAGGAGGCCTGAGGTTGTTCAGTACTGCCTGTGACTCATTATATGAATCTAACTTTGATTTAGGTCAAGAATGCTAACAGTGTTAGGAAGTTCACTGTAGCCTCTCATCCAAGCCAACTTTTCTCCAGTTCAGCTTTACTAGTAATAGTGCTGGTATTTCACTTTTCTTCTGTCTGATGCCTTGCAATGTTGGTTCTGAACTTGGTCCTCTAAACCCACAACAGTTGGTGATTTTCTATCTCCTGCCACAGTGTCTCTTAGTCATTCTATCTCACCCCTTTACCTTGTCCTCAGCCATAGAGTTTTTTCTTTTCCTACTCTGTGAGCACACAGGTACAGGGAGATCTAAAACCCTTCCAGACTGGTGGATGAGCTCTGCCTGATGGTTATGCGGCAGGCACTCCTCTCAAAAGCACTTCATATGCCTACTTGTTACCTTTTCATTAGAAATAAATTCAGTTGGGAATTCTGTGCCTGGCACTCTCATCCTGCAGAATTTTGGCCAAAACACTCTACTGTTTCGAAAACAAAGCTCTGCCTTAATTGACTCTGGCAAAATATTTGAAAATAAAATCCAAAAATCAGGGGAAGTACAGTACTAACACTGATGATACCCAAATTGACACATTTGCCTGGCTAACAAACTTGTGTCAAGAAGTGAAAATAGAAATTCAAGCCATATGATCCTTACCTGGGCATGTTCACTGGATTTATGTGGAAAGCTCATTAGTATATTCCCTAGCCTCTCTTGATTGGAAAACACAGGGTACAGCTGTACATTCTGCTCTAACAGCTTCCAAGAATATAAGCAGAGAATAGTGATATCGAATAGCAGCATTAATGAGAGAATTGCTGCTCAGAGATAGGAAACTTGCAAATGCTGGGTGTGAGGTGGAAGATGCAGAATGAGTCACATAGAAGTAAATGCTGAAGAATAAAGACAGAGGTTGGGAGAAACCTATTTCACCCCAGGGATGGAAAACAAATAGAACAACCTTTGGATCTCACCCTATGCATAAATACAAAACACATAGGTATTTTTTTGAAAAAAAAAATCCCACCAATGAATCATAATTCAACTATAAATCATTTCTAAAACATTAAATTTACAAGAGTTTCTAATCGGCATGATAAATCAGTCGCATATCAGCTATGACTCTGGTGTTTCCCATCTTTTACTTTGTCATGTCATTCAGGCATTGCACTGTCATGATTGACAACTTCTTAAAAGAAATACATTTTTATCTTCTCTAGTTCTTCTAGAAGAGAGGATACATGAGCAAAAGGTGCTAGAAAATGGAAAAGAATACAAAATCATTTCTATTGAATTTGCTACACCACTTGCCTATTCATATGGATAATTGGTAATTGTTCTTAACAAGCAAGAGACAACACTTGGCCTTGTGCTCAGGATCAGTCCTAGTAAACATGTTGACCAGAAAACCTCTTATACCCTGGGCCTTTTCCTCTCTGATTATCCTCTTCTTCCCTTTGGTAATGTAGTTGTCTCATTCTTTTGCCTTCCTCCCTGTTCACGACACCCACAAAGCTGGATTTTAAATACATCTGGTGCATAAGTTATCTGTATCAGAAAGAATTTAATCACTACTTGGAAGTACTGATATTGGTTAATACTGGCACCAGAAAGCCTATATTTAAATCCCAGTTTTACCACGCCTCAATGTGTGACTCAGAGCATGTTAGTTAACTCATCTAGGCTTCAGGTTACTTACCTGAAATGGGGATCACACCTACTGCAGAGGTTTTCCATGAGGATTAATGAAGTAATTAAAAATAGCTTTGAGGTTGGGCCTGGTGACTTACACCTCTTATCCTAGCACTTTGGGAGGCTGGGATGGGCTGAGATGGGAGGATTACTTGAGCCTAGTAGTTTAAGAACAGCCTGGGCAACATAGCAAGACCCTGTCTCTACCAAGAAAAAAAAAAAAAAGCTGGGTATAGTGACTCATGCCTTTAATCCCAGCTACTCTGGAGGCTGAGGTGGGAGGGTTGCTTGAGCCCAGGAGGATCAAGGCTGCAGTGAGCCATGTTCATGCCACTGCACTCCAGCCTGGGTAACAGAGCAAGACCTTGTCCCAAAAAAAAAACAAAAAACAAAAAACAAAACCCTTGCATAATCCTAATAAATAATAGCAATAAGATTATGGTGCCTGTTCCAATGGTATTTGCATTGTAATCTTATTTCAAAATCAAATGAAGGAAAGATTAGGCAAAAAATTACTTGGGGGTGGGGGGGCGAGTATGTTGCTTAAATATAAAGCTAAACCAAAACTTGGTTGCAGTCTATGCTTCTTAAATGTTAAAGTTAAGTCAAAACTTCAAGTAAGACCTATGCCAAATAAATTTTTTGGAGATTGTGATGAGTGTGGCTAGAAAGGAAGATTTCCTAAAGACATGTGGCACCATTTAGGTCTCAGCAATAGTTCATGGCTTGACTTGTTGTTGGGTGTCCAAGTATGTCTTTAGACTACCCATAAAAATCAAGGTTACAAAGCAAACGCCCCAAAGGCCTGACCACATTTCAGTTGTATCTAAACTCATTAAGTCAGTGTGATAGACTTTTCATAATGCAAAAAAGAAAAAATTACAAAGCTAGGTGGGAAGAAATGTAGGAAAATGATATATTGATCATTCTTCCAAACAGAATAGGTCACTGCCATAAAATACTTAAAGAAATACAATCTATTAATACCACTGCATTGCACAGAGTAGGTGTTCAGTAAATATAGAAAGGAGTTCATTCTGTCTATTGCCTTAAATGTTGGAAAGGGAAGGTAGAGACATTTGAAAGGGTTCTTCCAAAAGTCTTGTTGTTTAAGAAAAATTTGCAACACTGTAATAAACAAAAATTGCAGGGAATTTTTTTATTAGTAGAATATCATGAACATTGGCTTTTGATGCCAAAAAATAAAGACATTTAGGCTGTGCAGAAACAGCAAGCTTTGCCTGTGGCAAATTCATAAATTTCATAATTTCACCAGAGGCAAAAGTGTCAGTTTTCCCCATAGGAGCTAGATTCCCAGTTGGAAATGTGAAATTTTAGCTCAGAAAGAAATCTGGGTATGTTTTGCAAAACTTAAAACTGATTCTCTTATTTAGATTCTGGGTGAAGCCAAGCCATGCCAAAGTGGGGAAAGTAGCAATGAAGGAAGAAATGAGTTCAGGAATCAGAAGGAGAGAAGGTAGAGGGTGGAAGTACTGGGCACATGAGATCCTAACAAAGATCAAGAAGAAAGGATGTGACAATGGATGTGCAGTAAATTCATAGAATTAAGAGGCCTAGAATTTTGTTTAAATACCAGGTTCAGAGTATCAAATCTCCCAACAAATACCCTAAGACCAAAATTCCTTTTTATGGGCTCTATTTCTGTCCACATTGAATTTCCTCTCTATGTTCCTGCCTCTGGTATTTTCCTTTGATGAAAACTGTACCAGGTTTTATTATACAGTTTCAAGGAGAAAGGATTTTGCTTTTATATTTGCACTGAAATTTCAAGATGTAATTTCCTAAAACACGCTTTGGAGAAGAGCATAAAAATAAAACTAAGATGTTTCACAAACACCTGATCCTTTTTGAAAGGATTCCAAAGCCTGATAAATCTTCAGCTTTGTTCTGTGGGTTCTCACCTATAGAATTTTCAATCACACATTATATATATACATGACAGAAACTGAACTTGGGAAGAATTGTTCAATGGGGAAATTTAAATATTGGTTTTAATCTCGTTAATGAAGTACTGCTATTAGAGGTGGGCTGGAGACCATGAATAATGCACTAAAAACTGTTCTTCACTAAATAAGATGTGCCTTCCACTACCCCTGAAGACCCTTTGTAGATTCATTCATTTTCTAACTCAGCCTATATTGTATCTCTTATTCTTCAGATAGAGGAACGGATGCAAAGGAATTTAAACATCAGAAGATTCAAAGGTTTGAGCACGTGTAACCTTTCCAGGAAACTGATCCAAATAAGAATTCCCACTAAATACAGCTTTTCTTGTCATTCAGAATTGAACTACCTCTGATAAAAAGGAGACCAGGCTCATAAAACACATTCAATTTACCTCCACCATGCCACACAAACTACTTGTCCTAAACCAAGATGAAGCAATTCCATGTGGCCATTGATATTTGTCATATCAATATCTTTGTATGAATACTGGAGGCCACTCATGTAGTTATTGAATCAGAAAACATTCACTGAGAAGTCACAGCTGAAGAAGATGCCATCCTATCTCACAGCTTATTAAGAGTTAGAAAAATACCCGACTATTTGGAATTAATCATTCAACAAACATTGATGGTACAGGTGCCATTTTCCACACCCCGAGCCAGAGAGATGAAAAGAAATGAGAACTTAAGGATATCAAGCTCTGCTCCAGTTTGTCAAGAATTGTATTTAAGATTCCTCATAGTGAAGAACTCATGTTATTTCTCCTTTAGGAGGAGCTTTAATGAAGAGAGTTGACTGTGGAGTTTAAGATGAGAACTTTTCATACACATACATGACAGGTGGTGAACTAAAAGGGAGACCCCAGAGCATGCTTCAACAGAGCATGCTTCAATTCAGATTCTCAATCTATCCTTTATATAAAGTTTATCATGTGTAAAGAGAGTCATACCTCCACTAAATAAAATAATATATGTAAAATGTCTAGCAGAATTTCCTGTCGTAGTGTTTTCTCTGCTCCTTCCCAAAATGAAACTATAATAATGAAAAATAAATTTGTGAAGTCATCCTTTTCATTTCCTAGAGCTATTATAAAAAAGTACCACAAACTGGGTGGCTTAAACAACAGCAATGCATTGTCTCACAGTTCTGGAAACAGAAGTCCAAAATTAAGGTATTGACAGGGTTGGTTCCTTCTGAGGGCTGCAAGGGCAGAATCGGTTCCAGGCCTCCCTCCCTGGCATGGTCCTCTCCTTATGCATGTCTGTGTGTCCAAACTTCTCCTTTATGTGAGGACACCAATCACATCGGATTAGGACCCACCCTAGTGGCCTCATTTTAACTTAATTACCTCTGTAAAGACTCTGTCTTCAAATAAGGTCAGTACCAACCCAGTACCTTCTGAGGTACTTCAACATATAAATTGGGAGTTGGGGGGTTGAAGTGAAATTCAACCCATAGTAGTAATAAACCCACAAAGACAAAAAAAGTAAAATTGGAAACAAAACAGTTTTGGAAGATGAAAAATGGACAGAAAAAATAGAATACCTAAGAAATCTGAATGTCAGATGCACACCAGAGGAATGCAAACAACAAACAGAGTATTTCATAACATCCAACACCAGAAAGCTTGAGAAAGGGTAGCAACTTATTCTCCCCAAAAGGAAAGAGAAGCAAAGAGCTAAAAGCAAGATGTTTATTTTGAAAATATATATAAGGAGAACTCATATACCCAGGCATCCTCCCTGTCCACAAATGGGACTTATTTGGTTGAGAAATGAACCCTGGATATTCCAAACAAAGGGAGGATTGGGGTGAGGAAGTCACCCTCCTGGAAACAGGCAGATTGAGTTAATATTGGCACACTAAATGACAAGCCCCCTACCGCTCTTCTACACTCTGCCTTAGGAATGCAGGCAGACAGGCAAATACTGCCTCGGTAAGTGACTGGTAAATTGTTCTCTGGAATAATTGAATAGTTCCGGGGGGTGAGGAAGACTAACAGATATTGACATGTAGGTGCCCCTGCCAGGAAACTTCTGGATCCCTACTCATTAGGCCTTCAGTAAAGACTGCAAGTTGTCCAGCTTCAACCATGCATATAGAATTTGCAACTACATTTTTAATTCATTATTCTTTCTTACACTAATTTGCAACTACATTTTTAATTCATTATTCTTTCTTACACTATTTGTATTTTAAAATATAACGTGCATACAGAACAGTGCCTAAGACAAATGAAATGTATTCAATGAAATATCACACAGTAAACACCTATGTAGACATCAATTGATACCTATTATGTATTGTTTCAGGCATTTCTTGCTGAACATTAGTGAGAGGTATCCACGTTGTGATAGGTAATTATAGTCCATTCTTCTTCATTATTGTATAACGTTCCCTTACAAGAACAAATTTTTATTCTAATGTTGATGGACATCTCACTTGCTTCCATTTTCTATGTATTATGATTATTGTTGCTTTGGGGGTTGTTAACATGTGTCTCTTCAGGCCCATGTGCAAAGCATCTCTGTTAGGTTTTCACCTAAAAGTGGAGGTACCAGGTCAAAGGTTATGCACATTTTCAACTTTATGTGCAAGCTCATTTTTCCTAGTGATGTTGTACCAATTTGCTCTCCCCAAAATGATCCTAGATAATTCCTGTTTTTCCATATCATCACCAACACTGGGTATTTACACTCTTTTTAAATTTAGAGTGGCTTACTCTTAAATAAAGGAGTAGAATCAAGATCAACAGCTATTTCAGGAAAGTCTCTAGTGTGAAAGACAAAAAACAAGAGAAACACAAGAATGAAGATTGTAATTTGTGTGAAAAAGAAAACAGGTAAGCTTTTAAAAGTATTTTAACAGCCTTGAAGAAATGAAAAGCTACTGAGTCCATAAAGAAAGAATGCTTTTAAAAAATTGAATAGAGAATAAGAAAATACTAAAATTCATTGGAAGAATCAAAAGATAACATTAAGGATTTCTTACAAAAGGAGAAAAATAGAAGAAAGTTAAGGAAACTCAAGAAAACTGAAGAAAAAATCCAGAGTCCAACTACTAAGTTATAAAAGTTTTAGGAAGAAAACAAAACGCAACAGAAAACAGATGGAAGGACACGACAAAAGGACAAATACAGGTAAAATTCCTGAACTAAAAAATGTGAATTTCCAAATTTAAGGCATCCAACAAGTGCCTGACCCAAAGAATTGACACAAAACAAAACAAAAATCACACCAAGTCACATTATTACTAAATTTCAGCCCACCAGGGGGAAAGAGAAGATTCAGTAAGTAAATCACAAGCCACCTACAAAAGAAGTGGAATAAAAATATCAGTAGAGCTCCACAAGGGCAACACAGCAGTAAGGAAACAATGGAAAAAAACACTTCAAAATTGGTAGACGAGACAGCCAGGTATCCAAGCAAAAATGAAGAGAGAAAACAAAAATATCACTGTGAAAAGCACACATGGTTTCATCTCACTGACACACTGAGGTAAAAGTATATGCACGATGTGTGAATTGAAGAGGAAAAGACAGTTATTAAAAATGTAATAAAATTTTCAAAAACATTCTGAGAATCATTATTTCCAACATGATTCTCTACCTGGCCAAGAAATTAATCATTGTGAGGGTAGAATAAAGACATTCTCAACTGGTCAACACCTTAAAAACATTGGCCAGCGCAGTGGCTCACACCTGTAATCCCAGCACTTTGGGAGGCCAAGGCAGGTGATCATTAGGTCAGGAGATTGAGACCATCCTGGCCAGCATGGTGAAACCCAGTCTCCACTAAAATACAAACAAATTAGCTGGGCATGGTGGCGTGCACCTGTAGTCCTAGTCACTCGGGAGACTGAGGCAGGGAAATTGCTTGAACCCAGGAGGCAGAGGGTGCAGTGAGCTGAGATAGCACCATTGAACTCCAGCCTGGTGACAGAGCAAGACTCCGTGTCAAAAAAAAGAAAAAAATTATCCCATGTTTAGGTTTTCAAGAAGTTACACTAGGATATGCTTAACCTTATTACAAAACAGAGAGAAATAGGTGGAGGTCCTAAAGAACACTTGTGTAGCAAGCCAAGAGAACAACCAAACCAGGGTTAAAGAGAAGGACTGAGAGTTCCTCAAGTATGGCCCCAAGAAAAACAGCCTGATGAGTTAGCTGGTTTATTTGATCTTTTAGAAAACATAATTCCATAGCTTGTGAAAAATTAATGATAGTTGTATACATACAAAACTAAGCACACCAAAGAAAGAGAGATGCACACAGGAGGAAGAGAGATGACACAGCTTCAGGCGACAGGAAAATTGTTTGAAAAGTAGGAGTAGTCATAGTACACCATTTGAGCAGGGGATTATCTGTGTATGGTAATAATATTAATATAGCTATGTTTAAATATATCCAAACTGGTTAAAAGGGAAGTGTGGAGTAAAAAAATCAAGGCAGAAAAGCAGACCCGACCAAAGAAAGTCAATAATGGATAAAACATCTAAAAATACTGAACAATATTTAGATATACAGAAATAAAAGCCTGAAGAAAACTTAAAAAGTAGAAAGTAGTTGCCTCTAAGGAGTGGAATTAAGTATGGTGGGGTGGGGCAAGAGACTTTTCGTTGCTGTTGTTTTTGGTGTTATACACTTTATAGCACTTTAGCTTTTTAAACTACGTATTATCTCTGATGATATGATCTTCTACCTAGACAATCCTAAAGACTCCTCAATTTGATAAATGAATTCACTAAAATTGCAGGATACAAAATCAACATACAAAAATCAGTATCAGTGCTATACGCCCACAGCAATCAAGCCGAGAACCAAATCAATAAGTTAATCACATTTATAATAACTACAAAATAAAATAACATACTCAGGCATACACTTAACCAAGGAGGTGAAAGCTCTCTACAAGGAAAACTATAAAGCACTGATGAAAGAAGTTGCAGATGACAAAAAAAAAATGGAAAAACAACCCAAGCTCATAGAGTAGAAGAATCAATATTGCTAAAATGATATTCATACTACACAAAGCAATCTAGGGATTCAATGCAATTCCTATCAAAATACCAAGATCATTTTTCCATTTTTCACAAAATTAGAAAAAAAATTAAAATTTGTATGAAACAAAAAAGAGCCTGTAGCTCACTCACAAAGTGATCACAACCAAAAAGGACAAAGCTGGAGGCAACATATTATCTGACTTCAAATTCTGTTACAAGGCTATAGTAACCAAAACAGCACAGTAATGGGCTCTTAACCTCCAAAGATAACAAAGTTATCTTTGCCCCCTTGTTCCCAAGACAGAAAGGAGAGGAAAGAAGAAGCACCCAGAATGCTGGTACCAAAAGTTAAAGTAGGCTTTTCTCTCAAATCACCCACTAATAAAGGCAGAGCACCATTTAGGAAATTAAAGAGCCAGTTAAGCAGGTTGCATTAGCAAAAATAATGAGAATAAATTCAGTCCTTTCAGCTACCAAGAGATTTTGACTGAACTTATTATTTAAAGGAATTTGCCAGTGTATAAGGTCCATGTGCTATGGCTTCTGCCAGAGCTGATCTCATCAGACAACTCCCTTTCCCCTACCTGTTGACTAGACTCCAGCTACATGGCCTCCTTGGTGTTCCCCAAGTGTGCCAAGATGGTTCCCAGCTTACAGCCTTCACACTTGCTCTTCCATCTGCCTGGAAAACTCTTCCCTCAGATCTTCACAAAGCTCACTTATCTATCCAGTGGTCAGCTCAGATGCCACCTCTTCAAGTCAGACTTCCCTGATCTCTTCCATCACCTGGAGCAACCCACTCCAGTATGTCTCCAGCACTGTACTCTATCTTCTTCAGAACACTTAGTTGTATTTGAACTCCTTCTCTCTGTTTAACATTTCATTGTCTCTGTCCTCCACTAGAATATAAGGTCCATAATTGTGTCCATGCTGTTCACTGATGAATCACCAGAGCCTGGCATACAGTAAGTGGCAAATGGATATTGGAGGGGGAAAGGGAGGAAGAGAAAGGAGGAGGTCCACCCTCTTTAGCATTTCTCAAGATGGAACACAGCCAGGTTATATCTCAGTTCTTCTGAGGGCATTGCCAATGTCAACACAAGCCCATTCCGAACCTACCCTGACATCACAGTGATTAGAAGTAGGATTTAAAGCTGCAAAAACACCCCATGTAGGAAAAGGAGGCTCAAGCACCAATTAGCAATAGAGAAGCCAATGAAAATGGTACTCATTATGTATAGGTACTGAGCACAAAGATATTTAGAGAAGAAACATGTGTCATGTCCTCTAAAACAAATCAAGAGAACTCAAAGTAGAAAAATAGTAGTTAGAAACAAGCGACCATTTGGAAACCAGCATTTCTAAGTCAGCTATTTGATGCCAGTGTCCAGGAATACAGCTGATCTCTATTTTAAGAAGTGGAGCTGTCAGTGAAGCAATCCAAAATGATAATTTAATAATAGCACTTTGGAAGAAAGGTGCTATAAAATTACAAATTTCTCTGAAGAATTCCAAGGCTTAATTTATATGAGGCACCTTAAAAGGACTAAGTCCAATCTGGAAAAACCTACACTAACTCCTTCCAAAACTAAAGCAAGTTTTTCTAAGTGACGAAGTTAATTCATTTCAGCCTAGCCCAGAATACTCCAGTGGAGACAGCAAAAATGCTTTAAACTTATTCTATAACATTAAATGACAGTGAAACTTCTGGATAATTTGTTAAAGGTCAGGCCAGGAAAAGACCCTGCCTGTCCCTTGCCTCCTGTGAGAGGCAGAGGATCCTCTGGCTTCTTGTCTCCGTGACTCAGCTGTATTCCCACTGATGCAAACAAGGCCACCCTAGGCTAACAGCTTTTTTGAGGGTCATAAATCAACTGCTTTCTCTTCTAGGGAACTGGAAGAACAGAATAAAAGGTGGAGTAATTAAAAAAGCAGAGATGCCAATGTCAGTTAAATCATCCCTCCAAAGTTAAGCTTAATGAATGTCAATTTTCTTTTCTGTATCCATTTTTACAGTGAACATGGCAGCATCAGGGAGATGCAGCCAATACAGTAGAACTCAATGGTCCCTATTAGGGCTAAGTTGGCTTTATTTTCATTTCACGCTTTTGAGTCAATGACATATCCTTAGAGGTCATGAGCTTTCCCACTCTCTCACAGACGTTTTCTTAGTTAGGGATGTGGTTTTCACGGTGACGTCCCCAAACCAGCAACACCAGCATCACAAAGAAGCATATTAGAAATGTAAATGATGAGTTCATGGGTGCAGCACGCCAACATGGCACATGTATACATATGTAACGAACCTGCACGTTGTGCACATGTACCCTAGAACTTAAACTATAATAATAATAATAAAAAAAGAAATGCACATTTTCAGGCCTCACCCCAGACCCGCAGAATCCAAAATTCTGAAAGTGGAATCAAACAATGAGTGCTTTCTCAAGCTCTCCAGGTAATTCTGATGCTTCCTAAAGTCTGAAAATCTTTGAGTTAGGATAATGTTATCCACTTTAACAAATAAACCTGAAATTTTCAGTGACTTTACACAATAAACAATGACACCATTCACATAATAGCTCAGTATGATTCACACAGTGATTCGGGGAGCCAACTTGCTTTCATCTTGAGTCTGCTCCATCCATTATGGCCTCAGAGTTTGCTGCATTTTGATTGATGGGGGAAAACGAGTAGAGAATTCCTATCCTCATCTCAAAATTCCTGGCTCGAAAATAAAACACATCACTTCCACCCATAGTTCATTGATGAGAACTAGTTAATGAGTCACATTTAGATACAAAGGAGACTAGAAAATATTTTCCCTGGCTGGGTGCATGCCTCCCTGCCACAACACCATGCCATGGAGGAAGCAGCACAAATCTCTACTATGAGTGTGCAAACCGCATTCATGCAAACAGTGATGTAGCCAGGGCAGCAGGAGACAACCAACCCCTCACCCAGAGCATATTCTCCAGAACTGGCACATTTTCATAATCTTAAGATGGGGTGCAATTGTTGCTAATACAGTGATAAAAGAGACAACAGTTTCTCAAATGCTAATGGACATACCCATCACCAGGGAATCTAGTTAAAATTTAGATTCTGTTTGTAGGTCCAGGGTGAGGCCTCATTTTCTGCATGTCTAAACAGCTCTCAGGTGATTTCAAAGCAATGGTCCATGGACTACACATTGAGAACAAGAAGTTATAGAAGATAAGTTCAAAACAAGGGTCAACATGTTCGATATGGGATTGTTGTATATTAAAATTTAATGTCCTTACAACATTCTACACACGTGGCCATGCATGATCTAGCTCACTACCCTCCCTGCCACCATCCCCCAATTCCTCCCATTTCTTTTCCTTCTACACTCCACACCTCACTGACTTCACTCCAGATATAGAAACCTGATTACTATACTCTGCACATGTCAGACACCTTCCTCAGATTTGTTGTCCTAATACTGCCTCTGCTCAGAATGCTCTTAATTAAGATAGATACATAGCCAACTCCCCACCAACTCTTCGCTCAAATGTCGCCTTCTAAAAGAAACCTACCCTGACCACTCAATATTTAACTGCAACTCATCTCCTTCTTCATGTACTCCCAGCCTTCCTTTCCCTGCTCAACATTTTCTCACATTCTCAGCATTATATATATGTTAAGTGCCCAGAACATTGCCTGGTGTATACTAGATGCTCAACAAGTATTTGTAGAATGAGTACATCAGGGTTCAGATTATAAAACCAACCCAAAAAGTCACCAAAACGTGATGGCTTTTCCAAGTCCCCATTTCTCTCAATGTTAAATGCCAGCTCTACCAAGAAGTGAGCGGAAAGAGAAGTGGGTAGAAAGGGATGGTTGTGTCTAATACTTGAAATAAAAATATACCTTGGAAGACCAAATGAACAGTAAGTCACTATTAAAGAGGATAGGCAAATTCCTATACTTCAAGCTGATGTCCCAGGAACTCCTACCTGTTTATTTGAGCCCTTCCTTAGTTAGCTTAGGCTCCTACGGCAGAATACCATAGACTGGGTGGCTTAAACATCATTTATTTCTCACATGGCAGAGAGCACACAGCGAGCAAGTTTCTTAGTGTCTCTTCTTAAAAGGGCACTAATCCCATCCACGAGGGTGCCACATTCATGACCTAATTACCTTCCAAAGGCACCACCTCCTAGCACCATCACATTTAGGTTAGAGCTTCAACATACAGATTTTGAGAGAATGACAAACATTCTGTTCATAACAATCTCCCTCAGTGTAAATTAACAGACTCCCCTTCCCTTGCCTCAGGCCACAGAGAAAAATGGATGAAGACTCTCTTGAAAATTTCTGATCCTGAGATCCTGTTACTTTTTTGGGACTTCTGAGAATTCCCTAAACTCTGAGCTTTGCCCCCAGACAGCATTTGGACCATATGTACACACCAGCCACAGGGACAAGGCAAAGTGGAATTCAGGGCTTTCCTGGAGAATAGCATGCAAACATGCAGAAAAGGAGATGCCAGCCAGGCCAGCAGAAGGAAACTAACAGAGTTACGAGGTCCTAAAGGAAAATTTTTAAGAGCTGTAGGAGATCCAGGTTCCTTGACCAAAGCCAAAGTCACCTACCAGCAAGGATTCTATCAAATAGAGCAGGAGTCATGGGTATTCAAAGTCTAACCAGTGGCTGGGGCTAGGCAGGTGTAAGAATGGTTTTAAAGTCCAGAACAACTTTCCAGACTGCTACACTGTTCACCCTAAAAGTACCACCTGAAATGTTACAGCACCCTTCTCACATACACACATACTCCCTATCCCAATCAGGCAGTATGAGTACCAGTATTGTATACCTGTAAAAGATGACTTAGAAGCTATGTTTTTCTTTTTTGTTGTTGTTGTTGTTGTCGCTGTTGTTTTTGAGAAGAAGTTTCGCTCTGTAGCCCAGGCTGGAGTGCAGTGGCGTGATCTCGGCTCACTGCAAGCTCCGCCTCCTGGGTTCACGCCATTCTCCTGCCTCAGCCTCCCGAGTAGCTGGGACTACAGGTGCCCGCCACCACGCCTGGGTAATTTTGTTTTTTGTATTTTTAGTAGAGACGGGGTTTCACCGTGTTAGCCAGGATGGTCTCTATCTCCTGACCTCGTGATCCACCTGCCTCAGCCTCCCAAAGTGCTGGGATTACAGGCGTGAGCCACCACGCCCGGCCAGAAGCTATGTTTTAACCACATACTCCTACAATGGAGCACATGTAATGACTTCCTTATACTGCTGGAAGCTTTCATTGATAGATTCTCACTCTTTCCTACTGTCATATATTGCAAATCTGGAATATGTGTTGTCTCCATTGAGATTTTGGGATCTGTGAGTGTATTTGTCTGCTAGAGCTGCCGTAACAAAACTTTTGTGCCTTAAACAACAAATTTATTTTCTCACAGTCTGGAGGCTAGAAATCCAAAACCAAGTTGCCAACAAGCTTGGTTTATAGTAAGACTTCTCTTTCTGGCTTAGAGATGGTCACCTTCTCACTGTGTCCTCACGTGGCCTTTCCTCTCTGCATACCTAGAGAGGAGAGGAGAGAGGTCTGGTATTTCTTCCTCTGCTTGTGAGAATACCAGTCCTTCAAGATTAAGGCCCCATTCTTATAACTTCATTTAATCATTACTATCTTATTATGGACCTTGTCTCCAAATACAGTAACAAAAGGAGTTAGGGCTTCAACATATGAATTTTAGGGGGACAAAATTTAGTCCATAACAGTGAGCCTATGTGTATACATATATACACACAGGTGGGCATGTTTTTATGTGTACCCATATGCAAATATATTCTTTGGTCCTAAAATTGTTGGATTCTTTTTCAGACTTATTAAACACAAAAAATAAATGAGTTTATCATTTTACAGGAACCCCACTGCCATGCTCTCTCATTTTGCTAATGACAAGTTTCATGACACAAACCGTCTAATGCTACAATGGAGAAAATGATGACTTGGTAAGAGATTGAAATCCCTGTCACACCTTGAAAATGTAAAGGTTTATTGCATCCCCTCCAGCTAAGTGTTTACTGCAAATAGAATGTCACTTATAATTCTGAGAACTTTCTTCTGTGTTAGGGAAATACATTAAATTATAAGTATTTGCAATTCTACTCCCCTCCTCTATAAAGGGGATGGAGATTTTACTGTTTTTGTAGCTTCCAGACTTTTATTGTGTTGAGTGGGGTGATAAATGGAGAGGAAAAATGAGGAAGCTAAGAAAACCATATTGTTCTACTTAAGAAAAGACAACCTAATACCAGAGTGAGAGGGAGGAGTGGGTTGGAAAATTGAAGCGTAAGCTAGAAAAGGGATGGTAGTGAGAGCCAAAGGAAGAGGAACACTGGAACTTGCTGTGGACTGAGTGATTTTATCCCCCCAATCTAATTCACATATTGAAGCTCTAATCCCCAAAGTGAAGGTATTGGAGGTAGGGCCGTTGGGAAATAATATGGTTAGATGAGATCTTGAGTGTGGGGTCCTCCTAATGGGACGAGTGCTCTCACCAAACACCAAATCTGCCAGCTCCTTGCTCTTGTACTTCTCAGCCTCTAGAACTATGAGGAATAAACGTCTATTGTTTAGGCCACCCTGTCTGTGGTATTTTATTATAGCAGCCATTCTGACTAAGACAGGACTTTGGGAAGGTTTAAAAGGGTTTAATAGGGAATACGTCCGTGTGAAAATTAGCCTCTCATGTCTTCTGAAGAAACCTGTTTAGTAAATATTTGTATCATGCTTTAGGAGTTGGTCTGAAGTGGCTTATTTTTCTTTAATTTTATTAAGCTTTATGAAATCATTGTTTTATAGATAAAAATGTTTAATTATTGCCAGTTTTGTGTGGCTCAAGCTAATATATTTAGGTAAGTATAATTGTTGCAATTCAACTGATGGCAAGAGAAAGGAACCTCCAGATATTCTGGGCATATCCAGTACCTAATAACCTAAGGGTCTAAGGAAAGCTAGGTTGGACATGAGGCCTCAACTAGGAGCCCGAGGCCCTCCTTCTCACCCCCAGCCAACATTCAAATCTTATCATGTTCTAGGAGCATAGAAGGAACACATTCAACTTGCTTCGACAATAAACCTATTCTTTCTCCTTTTGATACACAGAGGAGAGGCATGGAGAAAGTGGCCCCTACCACCCTGGCAACATGAAATAAAGGAAGGAGACGCAAGCATGCTCAAGGTTCTCTCTCTTGTAACAATTAGGGGGTTCGGTAGGCATGCTGGAATCTGGCAAATCAGATGCATGAATTTTTCTTTAATTTGAGGATGTGTACAAGGAAGATGAGCTAGAGCTAGGATGTAGGATTCTTCCCCAGTGATAGCCTGGAATGCTTCCATATACTGAACATAAATAAGTAGAAATTAGTATACTAAGCACTTGACACATGTCCATTCATTCATCCTTCAAAGAATGTGATTTGAGTGCCTACTTCATGCCAGGTACCCCATGACACATTATCAGATCAAATTTTCACAATACCCCTAACAAGGGAGGAATTATCCCACATTTATTGAGGAAAGCCTGAGGCTTAGAGTAGTGAAAGAATTGTTTATAATTAGTAAGGAGCTTAGTCGGGATTTGAAGTGAGGTTTAATGAAAAACCCATTCTTTTAACCACTACACAATAGTGAATGCTTAAACTTTTTCCAACTCAAATCTGAAATGCCTTTTTTTCCTCTGCCAGCTTTCACTGTGATCCACCATCACGGGGTGTCTGGAAGAGCAACATTGTGAGTTGGCAGAGCTGCTGCCAGAATGCACTCAGTGAGGAGATACTGCTGTTTTCCCCTCCTGAGCCAATGGTAGTTCAGAGCTCCAGAATCCTGCCTCATTAATGCAGAACCATGGGTGATAACAAATCCCAATTTCTGCTCATTGCCCTTCTCTAGTTCCCTAAATTGAAGCCAGGAGTGGGAATCAAACTAAATAATGAATTCAAATAATAGGTCAGAGGATATTATCTATTCCCCATCTTCAAGTAGAAGAGAGGGCTAAAACCCACAGGAAAGGCAGGTAGGATGAACAGCAGAAATTGCACAGGGATGGATGTTTTAATCCTTCCCCCATTTCCTCTTACTCTCCCTGAGGAAGTTTCAAAACCCTTGATTAATGTATGTGCACAGCCTTCTAAAGGAGTATCTGGTGAGCAAACCAAAAATAAATAGAAACCCACAAGGAGCAGTAGGAAAGATAATAGCATTATTTCTGCAGGTAATCCTTTTGTAACAAAGTTGACTTTCATAATTTGAGTAATGGAAAGAAGATTGAGAGAATTTGTTGTTCTGTAGTTCCACTAATTTGCAAGCCTTTTTTTGGCTGTTTAGTCGATGTAACAGTATTATTTTTCTCACATTTTTCCAAACCACCTCCCCAAACAAAGACCCCTTCCATTAGATTGCATTTTCCATCTCAGTTCATAGGTGAACTTTCTCCTTCCTCTACCCAAAGGGAAAAAACACAAGATATCATATATCCAAAATCTGTTATAAACTGAATTTTTGTGTCCCGTTCCCCTCACCCCTGCCAACAAAGTTCACATATTGAAGCCCTAACCCTCAACGTGATTGTATTTGGAGATGGGGCCCCCCTTCAGGAGTTAACTAGGTCATTAAGGTGGGACCCTGGTTCAATGGGATTAGTGCCTGTGTAAGAAGAGACACCAGAGAGCCTGCTTGTTCTCTCTGCCATGTGAGGGCACAATGAGAAGGCAGCTGTCTGCAAGCCAGGAAGAGAGTCCTCACCATTCTAGTACTCTGATCTTAGATTTCCAGCCTCCAGAAATATGAGAAAATAAATCTCTATTGTTTAAACACCCAGTCTATGGTATTTAAACAAGACTAAGGCAAAGCAGGCTAAGACAAATCCCTATCCAATTTTTTACTATGTCATCAATATCTACTGAATGAAAGTTACTAGATAATATACCATGAGCACAAGTGTTTATCACGTATAGATTCTAGAGAGGTCACATAGTGAGTGGTTAAGAAAGTAATCCGTACTTATCTTTCAGGAACTTACTGAAATAGTACCTAAAAAATGCTTAGCGCTATGACCAACATGTAGCAAATTTCAAAAAATATTAGTTCTTGAAAAGAGGGTAAAGGGAAGGAGGCTATTTTGGAAAAGTGGTCAGGCTTCTTAATTTGCAAACAATGGAAAACACTAGTTTGAGCTGAAAAAGAACTTATTAATAGATATTATCTATGTTACTATAGTATCTATATTAAATATTCTGAGTTCTCAGAATCTCAAAATGGGCCAGAAGATCAGACTTAGAGGCTGTAAAGCCAATGATAATGTCCCCAGTCACACCTTAGAATTAGTTGGCTGGAGATCTCGTGGCCACTGCCTCCACTGGGCACAACTAGCATAAGCATCTTACCCTGGAAAATGCTGCTCGAATGCCTGTTATTGCTACCTCTGTAGATTGCATTTAACTGCCACCACTTTTGCCAGAATGTGTAACTCACAGTGCCTCCTTCTTTGTGCCCCTAATTTCCAATTCAAAGTTCAGTACACATGAAATTGCACCCTGTATCCTAGCTGTCAAGAGTAGTGAGAAAATAGAATCTAAATCTTATCAAATCTGAAAATGTAAAGAATTCTTCAAACGTAGGAAGTGTAACCAGTGTTTGAGGGGTAGGGGTTGGATTGACTAAGTAAAACATAGGGAATTTTTTAAGTTGGTGAAACTACTCTGCTACTCTGTATGATGCTCCTATAGGGGCAGATTCATGACACTAGGCATTAATTGAAACCCATAGAGTGATACAGCACAAAAGAATGAAACTGAATACATGCAAATGTTAAAAAAAGAGATAGGAAATCCCAGAATGGAACGCACCATATGACAAAACAATCTAACTGTATTACAAATACATAAGACAACTTCACTGAAGAATGGAAAATGGTTCTGACCTAAGTAACTTTGGAAAAGAAGAGGAATCTCTACGACTAAAAATTCAAAAAGTACTGTACACACAAGTGCTGTACTTCAGTTAATAAAGTTATTTCCCATGGAGGTATAAGTTATTAATTCTGAAGCCACCATTTATGTGTACTGGAATTGAACAATTAAGCAAATGAATATGGAAGCCAGATTTCTAACTGTTGAAGCAGGAGTTGCAAACATCCAAGGGAAAAAGGCTGGAATAATCCCTGTGATAACTGATTAGGATTGGAGATATCAGTATGAACTCATATTCTACTTAATTTAAATATGGATGATTACATATAGAAATATGTGTATGTATGTTTATATTCACAGATTGCTATATACACATAAACTTCCTTGCTCTGTCAGTTGGAAGAGTCTAAAAGCAATGACTTTCAGTAGTAACAGTCCAGATCTTGGTTTCTAATATGATTCTTTAATAAAAAGAAACAACTCTTCTTGAATGGCTGGTTCTAGGACCAGGACAGGTAAATACTTAAGATAAACCTATAGTGCATTTTAGTGTGAAAAAGTAAGAAACTGCTAATAACACTAACAACAATAATAATAAGGATTTGTCAAAGGAACATAGGAGCCAAGTGGAAAGCTCTCAATGGCCAACCCTGGAATAATTTGAGCAATAAAATAAATCAAGTAGTATTGGATTGTCAACCAGAGTATAAAATAAGCATCCAAGAGTTCACAGTGGTATAAATAATTGATTGCATAAACAGGGGAGGCCAGGTGCGGTGGCTCACGCCTGTAATCCTAGCACTTTGGGAGGCTGATACAGGAGGACTGCCTGAGCTCAGGAGTTCAAGACCAGCCTGAGCAACATGGAGAAACCCCGTCTCTACTAAGAATACAAAAAATTAGCTGGGCATTGTGGCACGTGCCTGGAGTCCCAGCTACTCAGGAGGCTGAGGCACAAGAATCACTTGAACCCAGAAGGCGGAGGTTGCAGTGAGCTGAAATCATGCCACTGCACTCCAGTCTGGGTGACAGAGCAAGACTCTGTCCCCCACCAACCAAAAAAATAAATAAAATAAACAAATGGGAGAAGAGACCTCCTGTGCAAAAAATTCCAAATAATTTACACTACACCCTAAAGAAGAAGGTAATTACTCACTCCTTACATGTACACTGTACACAATAACTTCTTTCTGAAGAGTACAGTATGGAAAAGCCAGAATAAAGTAAATTTACAGTAACCTAACAAACACTACCTCAGACAGGTGGTCAAGGTCAACATCAACTATGATAAGTTATGTTAATAGTATGTACCCTTGATATAATGTGGTAAGAATGGCACTTTTTATCTGTGGTCTTCCTCCAAACCCACAACCCCAGACTAATTGTGAGATAACCATCATATGAATCCCAGTTGAGGGAAATTCTGAAATTACCTAAAAGGTATCCCTTATAAGAGTTGAAGTCATGCAAAACAAGGTAATCTAAGAAACAGTCACAGCCAAGAGGCATGTAAGGAAACATGAATATTAAATGTATGTGGCATTCTGGATGGTATTCTGCAGCAGAAAAAGATTTTAAAAAAATAAAGAGATTTGGATAATCTTGCTAGCACTAACATATCTATACTAGTTCATTAATTGTGATAAATGTACCATGTGCTACTGTAAGATGATAATAAAGGAATATGGTTGTGGGCTATATGGGAACTCTCTGTACTACCTTTGCAACTTTTGTTTTGTAAATCTATAACTAGCCTAAAAACTTAATTAAAAGTTTATTAACAAAGAAAAAAGTGAATAGTTGGTATGGTTTGGCTGTGTCCCCACCCAAAGTGTCATCTTGATTTATAATTCCCATAAACCCCATAATCCCCAGAGGTCAAGGGAAAGACCAGGTGGTGGGAATTGGATCATAAGGGCAGTTTCCCCTATGCCGTTCTCATCATAGTGAGTTCTCATGAGATCTGATGTTTTTATAAGGGGCTCTTCCCACTTCTCTGGGTACTTCTCTTTCCTGCCGCCTTGTGAAGAAGGTGTATTGTTTACTCTTCGCCTTCCACCGTGATTATAAGTTTCCTGAGATTTCCTCAGCCATGCTCAACTGTGAGTCAATGAAACCTCTTTCCTTTATAAATTACTCAGTCTTTGGCAGTTCTTTATAGCAGTATGAAAATTGACTAATACAATACTTAATCCACTTAATAAAAGAAAAATGATTTCCAATCTGCCCCAGAAAGCAAATCCAAATACTATATATAAAGACATATCCAAAACAAAGTGGTCCAGAAAGGTTGAAAATAAAGGAATGGGCAAAGGCCTAGCAGGCAAATGGAAATACAAAAACAGAGGTAGAAATCTGTAATTATTATGTATATCAATGTATGAAATTACATAGAAATTACCTTTATATATAAAATTATGAAAGACTCAAGGGGATAAAGAAACAGTAAAAATAGCAGACCCTTAACACAACACTCTTAGTGTAAGACAAATCAAGAGGACAAAAAGTAAGGACAAAGATTTAAGCAAATAATCAACAAGATGAATCTAATTAATACATGTAAAATTCATACCCTGATAATGGAGAATATATCCTCTTCTCAAGTGCACAAAACACATTTACAAAAATTAGTCACCTATTCAGTCACCATGAAAACATTACAAAGTTCCATAAAAAGTAGAAATGCTACAAACAATAATCTCTGATCACAATGCAATAAACATAAAAATTATAAACAAAAGAGAAAAAATATTCTTCTGAAATTAAAAAAATTAAAATCTGGCAAACAACTCTTGGATGAAAAGAAAATTTAGAAAACAAAATTACAGAATTTCTTTTTAAACAATAATGAAAATACTACTACCAAAATTTTTGGAAATTTTTCAAACAGTGAATAGAAAAATTCAGTCTTAAATACTTTCATCAATCAAAAAGTAAGAATTAAAATAATTAAATTATCTCAAAAAACTAGAAAGAGGATATTGAAGCCAAAGGAACTTACAAAGAAGAAAATACTAAAAATAAAAGTAGACAAAAACCACATGATTATCTCAATAGATGCAAAAAAGGCCTTTGACAAAATTCAACAACCCTTCATGCTAAAAACTCTCAATAAATTAGGTATTGATGGGACGTATCTCAAAATAATAAGAGCTATCTATGACAAACCCACAGCCAATATCATACTGAATGGGCAAAAACTGGAAGCATTCCCTTTGAAAACTGGCACAAGACAGGGATGCCCTGTCTCACCACTCCTATTCAACATAGTGTTGGAAGTTCTGGCCAGGGCAATCAGGCAGGAGAAGGAAATAATGGGTATTCAATTAGGAAAAGAGGAAGTCAAATTGTCCCTGTTTGCAGACGACATGATTGTATATCTAGAAAACCCTGTTGTCTCAGCCCAAAATCTCCTTAAGCTGATAAGCAACTTCAGCCAAGTCTCAGGATACAAAATCAATGTACAAAAATCACAAGCATTCTTATACACCAATAACAGACAAACAGAGAGCCAAATCATGAGTGAACTCCCATTCACAATTGCTTCAAAGAGAATAAAATACCTAGGAATCCAACTTACAAGGGATGTGAAGGACCTCTTCAAGGAGAACTACAAACCACTGCTCAATGAAATAAAAGAGGATACAAACAAATGGAAGAACATTCCATGCTCATGGATAGGAAGAATCAATATCGTGAAAATGGCCCTGCTGCCCAAGGTCATTTACAGATCCAATGCCATCCCCATCAAGCTACCAATGACTTTCTTCACAGAATTGGAAAAAACTACTTCAAAGTTCATATGGAACCAAAAAAGAGCCCGCATCGCCAAGTCAATCCTAAGCCAAAAGAACAAAGCTGGAGACATCACACTACCTGACTTCAAACTATACTACAAGGCTACGGTAACCAAAACATCATGGTACTGGTACCAAAACAGAGATATAGATCAATGGAACAGAACAGAGCCCTCAGAAATAACACCACATATCTACAACTATCTGATCTTTGACAAACCTGAGAAAAACAAGAAATGGGGAAAGGATTCCCTATTTAATAAATGGTGCTGGGAAAACTGGCTAGCCATATGTAGAAAGCTGAAACTGGATCCCTTCCTTACACCTTATACAAAAATCAATTCAAGATGGATTAAAGACTTAAATGTTAGACCTAAAACCATAAAAACCCTTGAAGAAAACCTAGGCATTACCATTCAGGACATAGGCACGGGCAAGGACTTCATGTCTAAAACACCAAAAGCAATGGCAACAAAAGCCAAAATTGACAAATGGTATCTAATTAAACTAAAGAGCTTCTGCACAGCAAAAGAAACTACCATCAGAGTGAACAGGCAACCTACAAAATGGGAGAAAATTTTCGCAACCTACTCATCTGACAAAGGGCTAATATCCAGAATCTACAATGAACTCAAACAAATTTACAAGAAAAAAACAAACAACCCCATCAAAAAGTGGGCAAAGGACATGAACAGACACTTCTCTAAAGAAGCATTTATGCAGCCAGAAAACACATGAAAAAATGCTCACCATCACTGGCCATCAGAGAAATGCAAATCAAAACCACAGTGAGATACCATCTCACACCAGTTAGAATGGCAATCATTAAAAAATCAGGAAACAACAGGTGCTGGAGAGGATGTGGAGAAATAGGAACACTTTTACACTGTTGGTGGGACTATAAACTAATTCAACCATTGTGGAAGTCAGTGTGGCGATTCCTCAGGGATCTAGAACTAGAAATACCATTTGACCCAGCCATCCCATTACTGGGTATATACCCAAAGGACTATAAATCATGCTGCTATAAAGACACATGCACATGTATGTTTATTGCGGCTTTATTCACAATAGCAAAGACTTGGAACCAACCCAAATGTCCAACAATGATAGACTGGATTAAGAAAATGTGGCACATATACACCATGGAATACTATGCAGCCATAAAAAATGATGAGTTCATGTCCTTTGTAGGGACATGGATGAAATTGGAAATTATCATTCTCAGTAAACTATCGCAAGAACAAAAAACCAAACACCGCATATTCTCACTCATAGGTGGGAATTGAACAATGAGAACACATGGACACAGGAAGGGGAACATCACACTTCGGGGACTGTTGTGGGGTGTGGGGAGGGGGGAGGGATAGCACTGGGAGATATACCTAATGCTAGATGACGAGTTAGTGGGTGCAGTGCACCAGCATGGCACATGTATACATATGTAACTAACCTGCACATTGCACACATGTACCCTAAAACCTAAAGTATAATAATAATAAATAAAGAAATAAAGAAATATCTTCCATATCACTGTAGTCAAAATGTTAAAAAATAACAATATCTTATACCTGAAAAGCACTTCAAAGTGTCTTCATAAGCATTATTTATAGTAATGCATCCTAAGTGTTTCAATAAATGATGGAATATAGATGCTCTAAAGATTCTCACTTGGAGATAAGTATTCTTTTTCTGTTTCTTTTGATAAACATTTTTACATTCTTTACAAGTTAGGTAGAGTATTAAAATTGGTGGAAATTCTGACAATTTTTTTAAAGGGGAATTATTTTATTCCATATGTTGCTACAGAAGAATAACAATCAAAAAAATCATGAAAGACATTTATTGGTATAATACCATCTAAAGAAGATAAAATATATGATAATTTTATTTAAAGAGAGGAAAAATAAATAAAAAGCTGCTCTTTATAGATCAGAAAAAATAAATAAAAGTAAAAATTAATACAGTAGAGAAAAAAATAAATTGATGTAATAAATTGAAATTTTAATTCAATAAATCAAAATCTTATTAAAAATGAAATCAAAAAATCATTTAAAAAATAGAGAGAAAGTACAAGTATACAAAATAAGAAATGATAAGAGGAAATAACCACTGAAACAGAAGAAATATTCTGAAATCATAAAGGATTGTATTGCAGAGCTTTATGCAAATAAATTTGAAAACAAAGATGAAATGGATTTTAAGGAAAATACAGCTTATGAAAATGTCCCATCAGTGATAAAAAGACAAATATCCATAGAAGAGAAAAAGGAATCAAGGAGCTGTAGCACAAAAAAAGCACCAGGCCCTGATGGCTTCACAGGGCAGTTCTACCAAATATTTAAAGACCAAAAATACCAATGCTCCATAACTTGCTCCAGAACATTGAAAATAAAAAAAAATTCTAATTATTAGTATGGAACAAGAATAACATTGATAATTAAACCTGATAAAGTCTATACAAACAAAAGCTTTAATTTAAACCATTAGCAAAAGAATCTAACACAATAATATAAAAACAATACACCATGACAAAGTAGGATTTGTTTCAGGAATGTAAAGTTGACTCAATCTCAGAAGATAAATTATTATGACACAATACACCTAAAGAGGAAAACTTTTTAATGTTTTCATAGGTATAACAAATTCAATGAATTATAATATTCATTTTTGGAAAAATCATATAGAAAAATGTAAATTGGTATATACTTTCTTAAAATGGATATTGAGAAAATTAATGGATACCCACTAACTCTACTACTATTTAACGTTTACTAGAGGCCTATGCAATCAGATGAGTAAAATTAATAAGAGGCATAGTGTTGGAAAAGAAAAAGTAAACTGCTGCTATTTGCTGAAGATATGATCAATGACCATATACCCAGAAAGTCGATGATAATTCTAACTAAAAAAAAATACATTAGCAACATATAAAATTAACATGCAGAAACAAATAGTTTTCATAAACATATAAGATTATCAGAGAATACAGTGGCAAAGAAAATTTTATTTACAATAACAACAAGGAGACAAGATACCCAGGAATAACTTTGACAAAAAATGTATGAATTTACATAAAGAAAACTTAACTCCCCTCAGAAATAATATTGGACTTGAACAAATGGAAAGACATTTCTAGTTCTTGGATAATATGACTCAACATCATAAAGGTATCAGTTCTAAGTTATAAATTTAATGCAACCCCAAGGAAAATGCCCCCAAGCCATTTGATGGATCTAGACTAAGCAAGTTAATACAAACTTTATATGGAATATTCAGGAAAATCCTATAAAGGAAAAACTACTACTAGGGGATTGATCCTCCCAGACTTTAAAAAATACTATAATATGTTTATAATTAAAATAGTGATACTGGTACATAAGTAGATAGACCAGTGAGAAAGAATTAAAAATCCAGAAATAGAACAAAGTGCCTATTTAATGTATATGACACATGAGTAACCTCAAACAACTGGGGCAAGGATGGATATCTTAATAAGTGGTTGGTAGGAGAACTGATACTTGGAAAAAGACAGTTAGATCCATACCTCATTTAATACATAAGAAAAAACACCAAATTAGTCAGGAATCTAAATGTAAAAAGTAAATCCATAAAAGTACCAGAAGAAAATATGGGTGAATTCCTATAAAACCCAGGGATAAGAAAATATTTTCTAGCTTTAACTCAAAACCCAGAGAAAATAAAACATTAATAAATTTGAATATATTGTGTCATTCACAAAAGTTTTTTTGAAAATTTTTACATGGCATAAAAAAGTCAAAAGATAACATACTAGGAGAGAATATGTGTAGCATGCTTCACAGATAAAGAGCTAATAACGCTAATACATGTGGAACTCTTAAGAATTCTAGAGAAAAAAGAATAGAAACTTTGCCAGATTTCAGGCAAGAAATGATGATGTTTCTAACTAGGGTAGTCACCACAGAGAGAGTGGGAAACTGTTTGATTTCTGATATATTTTGAAGCTAGAATCAAGTTGATTTCCTGATAAACTAGACATGGAGTGGAAAATACAGAGAGGAATCTCACATGACCCTAGTGGTTTGGGCCTGAATCGCTGAACAGATGGAGTTGGTGTAATTGAGATGGGAAAGATATTGGGTGATACAAGTCTAAAGGATAAGTTTAGTGTTATACATCTTAATTGTGAAGTATTTATTAGTTATTTATGTGTTGATGTGACTTTCACACTTAATGCTTGCAATAGCTTCTATCTGTCTAGGACATTACATATCCTCAGGCTTTGCTGTGTAGAAGCACAGGAAAGGAAAGGAGACAGGGAGACTTTGCCTTCACAGCCAACATTGTAAGACCCACAAATGTGAAGAGCTTATTTATTCCAATAATACTTTCATCAACCATGTGCCCTCTTGAGTCTATAATAATGTGCCCTCTTGTCTCTGTAATAATTAGTAGGTTTCTGGACCCAATGGTCTTAAACCTTCTAGAGACTTGTCACCCACTTCATATAAACTTAAGGTATAGAATTAAAGCCTCTATCCATGACTCCATTCCAGCAAACTACAGTTGACCAGAATGCAGTACTTATATTTTGGTAGTCGCCTTAATAATTTTAATGATGAAAATCTATTGTAGCTTTACAGGTGCCAGTTGGGAAAACAGACATTTTTAGTGTGTGTCTGCAGTTCAGACCTAATTGTGGCAGCATAGGGTTGAGTTTAGCATGAATTCAGGTCATTTAGTAATCTTAAGTTTCTCATCTTGTTTGTCGTGAAAACGTCTATCATTCAGTGCATTCTGTAGTGTGGGTTACCTAAATAGAGTCCAAATCAACTGTGTCGTCATGTCCTTCTGAATGCCCCACTGCAGGCATATAGCATGCAATTAAATACACAAGTCTTCAATAGTAATCGGAGTTAGCAATGGTCTATGGTTTATTTAATGAGGGGAACAAGAAGACAAATTCTTTCAATCAATGGCTAGGATGTGATAAAGACATAGCTGGCATCCTTGTGCATAGTTACACCTAGTGTATAATTCTTTTTAATGTCTCATCCTAGAAAGGATCTGGAATTTAACCTATAAACACTAATATCACATGGCAAGAAAATGTTTCCATCTTTCTCTTCTAGTCTTCTAATTTGCAATACATTTGAACTCCAAATTAGCCTTTATTTGGAATGATGCTCCCAGGGAATCAATGTAGGTAACTATTTTTGTTTTGAGCTAAATAAAAAAAAATTCTGAATATGGTGAACTTCTAAAATAATATAAATATTGCAAAGATGTATGCATATAAGCCTAGCTCTTGCTGCCTCGGTACACCTTGTATTTTGTTTTGTTTGAGACAGGGTCTCACTCTGTCACCTGGGTTGGAGTGCAGTGGTACAATTACAGCTCACTGCAGCCTCAACCACACCTTTGTTTAAAGTGTATTTAAGCATTTGCTCTTTTCTGCCTTAAATGTGCATAACCCTGATGTTCATCAGAGTTCCCTGGAAATGTAGACATAATTCTCAGAGTGCTATCAATTTTCTATTTCACAGTGACTAGAACCTTCTTCATAATTCCTGCTTATTCCTATGGAGTTTAAATTTTTTCTATTCCCCTCTGCCTCTGGCCTATGCATATAATACTGCTGCATATATTTAGGCTCCTCACCAGATTTTCCAAGAACTCCATCTACTCTGAGCAGAGACCTGGCATGAAAAAGCAAGTGGCCACTGGACACAGAGACCTATGGGTTTGTGTCACCTGGGGCTAAGTGGGGAAACTGGGGAAGAGGTTTGTGGGAGGGGTAGGAGAATGAAGGTAGGGACAAAGGGAAGTTAACTGAACCTACTTAGAAGAGTAAAAGCAGCCTGTAGCTGGACAGTACAGAGCAGCAAGTATATTTAATGCAATAAATATCCCAAATAAAGCATCTGAAGAGAAAGATGGGAAGGGAAGAGAAAGGGAAAGGGAAAGGGAAAGGGGAAGGGGAAGGGGAAGGGGAGGTGAGAGGAGGGGAGGTGAGAGGAGGGGAGGTGAGAGGAGGGGAGGTGAGAGGAGGCGAGGTGAGAGGAGGGGAGGTGAGAGGAGGGGAGGTGAGAGGAGGCGAGGTGAGAGGAGGCGAGGTGAGAGGAGGGGAGGTGAGAGGAGGCGAGGTGAGAGGAGGGGAGGTGAGAGGAGGCGAGGTGAGAGGAGGCGAGGTGAGAGGAGGGGACGGGAGGAAGGAAAAGGAGAGAGTGGGAGGAAGGAAAAGGAGAGAGGGTGGGAGGATGGAAAGATGATGGAGAGAGGGAGGATGGATGGGGGAGGGAAGGATAAAGGATGGATGGGGAAGCGAAGAGGATGCAGTGAAGGAAGAAAAGCAAAGAAAGAATCAAGTAAAGGTACAAGTAAAAGGGAATTACCAGAATTTACATGTGAAGTGGGAAAGCTGTCATATCAGACAGGCAGGCATGGGGTCTCAATAACGTGGACTAAGACCGTGAGCTGCCCATGTCATTGGTGGGCAGGATTTATAGCCAAAGCTCACCTCACAGTTTTATAAACCATTTGTAATTAATTCAAGTGTTTAACATAACCATTTAGTAAATTCAATTGTTTGAATCTTATATTATCCATCCTATTTGTTTCAAGACCTAATAACTAACTATATACTATTCATATCAAAAATAATTCTCATAGTCACTGAACTGGACTTACACAGGAAAAAGTAAACCTAAACCCAACTTAATGGGTAAAAAGACAAAAGACAAAACTGGGCAGTTTTAAGAGTGTGAATCCTCCATGACTGCTATATTAGCATAATGCATATTAAAAATAATTTTTAAAAATCAAGCACCATCACATTATTTTTTCTCTCTGGACCACACACAGGAATAACTGTAGCAGAAGTCTCAAATCACAGCTCCCCATAGCACCCTGGCTTTCCTGTTGCCATGACAACACCAGAGAGAGTGAAATGAGGTTCCAAGATATGATCAAATTCATTGATTTTTTTAAAAAATTCAGGTTATATATTTCATGAATAGCAAACCCTGAATACTAAGATTCAAGTATATTGGTTAAATTATCTTACTATACATATGCAACTTAGAGACTACTGTCTAGAATTCGAAAGGACTTTATCGATAGAATTGCTGAAATAAATCTGGTATCCACTCAATTATGTTTTTTATAATAAGCACTGAATCATCTGAATGAAGAAGATGAAGGGACCTTGCTGAATGCAAAGACAATAAGTTGTCACTTTCTATCACCAGTTGCATTCTAGAAAACACGTGTTCAATATCCAGATATCACGGCTCCGTGTTTTGGTACATTATTGGATGATGTACAATTTTCAAATATATGATGAAAAAAATACAACGAATAAGAATAAATCACAAGTAAATAATCTTGGGAAATAAATAACAAGCACATTGAAGTATAATATACATATCCAATACTGGTAAGCAAAGCCTTCTCTTTTAGACTTAGAAGAAATTTGTGAAAAACAATTTTACTGAAAAATTTGTGTTAGGCTTAATATATTTTGCCATTTATCAGCCTGTGGGAGTTTCAATAGTAATTGATGTTTTTACTATTTCTCCCTAAAATTACCTACATCTGACAATGTGTAATGGCAAAATTTTTTGAGAGCCCAGAGACACGCTAGACACCCTCATCCCAGATAATCCACAGGGATATGTTCTAAGACCCTGAGTAGATGCCTGAAACCAGGGACAGTACCAAATCCTATACATACTGTGTTTTCCTATGCATACCTACCTATGATAAACTTTCACCCTCATTTACGGCTTCGCTTTGGTACTTTTGAATGGCCAGCAGCAGTACTCTTGCACATTGACGCTATTATTCAGTAAAATAAGGGTTGCATCAACACAAGCACTATGATGCCACCACAGTGAATCTGATAACGACAAGAATACTAAGTGACTAGTGGGCAGGTAGCATATACAGTGTGGAAATGCCAGACCATGGGACGAGTCATGTCCCATGTGGGACAGAGTAGGGAAGTGCGAGATTTCATCACCACTGCTCAGAACAGTGCACAATTTAAAACATGAATTTCTGTTTCTGGAATTGTCCATTTACTATTTTTGAACCACGGTTGACCATGGGTAACTGACACCATAGATAAGGGTAGAGGGTGGAGGGGGAACTACTATACTACCATTTTAATTAAAAGCCTGGGTTTTCTTAAGAATGGGCCAATTTCCTCTAGGCCTGGACTTGTTTGTTTGATAATGTAGTTCTTAGGTTAGGCTTTGTGGGACCAATGAGAAACTGAAGGCTTTTAGCTGCCGCATTTCATAGCTGAGAGTTTCATCTGAAGTGTGAAAGAAAATGAGTTCACAAGAAGCACTTATGAGGATTTAAGCAGGATGGTATGTAAGAGAAACATTCCTTGGTTCTTTATAAAACAGTGACACTTTATGGCCTATATATTTATAGTTTGGGGTGAATTAAACATAAGTAATGGCTCTTTTTATTTTCAGAAAGAGAAACATAAGTAATGGCTCTTTCTATTTTATTTTCAGATAATAAGTCTCACTATCTGGAAACAATATGCTTTTGATTGTTTCTCTCTTTTTGTTCATTGTCAATTGTGAACAAGGCAAATTGTATATAGACAACTGTTAGGAAATTGTGTTCCCCTCAAATTTCTATGTTGAATCCCTAACCCCCAGTATCTTAGAATGTGACTGTATTTGGAAATAGGTTTTCAAGAAGATAATTAAAACTAAATGCGGTCATTAGATGGAGGGGGTCTACTCCAGCATGGCTGCTGTCCTCATAAATGAGGAAGAGATACCAGGGTGATATGCACACATGCACGTTTGCCATCTGCAAGCCAACAAGAGAGGCCTCAGAAGAAACCAAACCTTCTGACACCTTGGTCTTGGACTTCCACCCTCCAGAGCTGAGAAAATTATTTTCTGCTCTTTAAGCCACCCAGTCTCTGGTGTTTCATTACGACAACCCTAGAAAACTAATACAATTCTAAGAAATTAGAATCAACTCAGTTTCACCTTGTTTGGAGGGACTTTCTCTTAACACTCCTCAACTCATAGTATACAGACTTTTCTCTTCTCTGTTTCTTACCAATCTTTGTCAAGTTAGAGGAATGTAATAAAAGACCACTAAATATATTTCTCTATCTTAAAAGATAAGTATCAAGACCAAGAGTTCCCCCTGCACCCCCTTTGGATCCTTTCCTCTTCCTGGCATCTCTTGGCTAGCCTCTAAAGAATTGCTATGGCAGAGGGACAGCTTAAACAATATGGACCTTGGCAGTCACTTTGTAAAACAATATGCTAAGTTTGTGATGTCTTCCAAAACTCGGTAAAGTCTCTATAATTTGGAGAACAGAAGGATGGGGACAGGAGAAGCTGATCTCTGCTAGTACATACATACTTAAATACATGCATATACAACCATGTACGTACATAAGCACATACATACATAGTTACATATTCTCGGAGCCAATGAACCTGTTGCTTAGACTTTGCACTAACTTTCTCCCTAGCCCATGTGCTAACCTGAAAAGGGACATAGGAAAATGTCCTTTTGGGTGAATTAAAAATAAGTAATGGCAATCCCAAATATTAACTATCCCAAAACACAGGTAATGAGAACTATAAGTTGCCTGCAAAAGCCACACTCTGGAAAATACTCTGAATTATCATCTTTGGAACCACAAAGATGAAAAGGTACCTCTTACTTCAAGCTTGCTCTTAATCAAAAATACTTTCATTATTAAGTTCCTGCACTTTGTGGCCAGTCACTTCCCTGCTCATGATCATCACTAGGATTGTCCGGCATTGGCAGAATAAAGACAATACTCCCTGCTTGACTATTCAAGGCTCTTCTCAACCTGGTCCTCATCTGCCATCTCACTTTCTCCCACCTACTCTCTACCAGAAAATGGCTTCTCCCAGCTTGGCTAATATTTCAGCCTTGCTCAATTCTGCTCACATCATTCATTCTGCATGGAAGCCTTCGCCACTCCTCTGCACTATTTCTATGATGGTTATCCTCTGAGGATCAGAAGAACTCTCTCTTTCCACTGACAGTTCACAGTGCTGTGTCTAGCTCAGCCCTGATTCAGCTCTCATAGTCTCTCTCCTCTCTGGATGACCCTTTTGACAAGCTTATCATCCTGTCTTGTGACATTTCTTTTCTCAAAGCTGCATATAGTTATTTTCACTTCTGAATGATTTCGCCTCTAAAGTGTATAGGTCCTGGTTCTCCTAAATTAGTTCAAAGCTCTTTGAAATCAAAGACTTTTTTATTATCCTACATAAAAATCCAATGTCTCCCTACATTTTAGTAGATCCTTAATATCTATTTTAAATGTATGCAGCATAAGATTATAATGTGCAAAAGATTTCACTTTTATATATCCTGAATATTTCTTGGCTAGGGCCTTAATCACATTTTTAGGGGTCAATTATGAAAGATGTGAACATTTAGAGAACACAAATACTGTCCATTTAGTGTACTTCATAGGATACATAGGAGTGTCCATTTGTAGGTGGGTAGGAGTTTGATAAATTATTTGAGGTGATGTACTTGAAACTGTATGGAGAGATATATAATGGAGAGATAATTCTATATTTAATATAGAAATATATGTGAATGCATAAGCAAATAGAAATGTTGAAAATAAGTTATTTTATCTCAAAATAAGCAGAAACTAACACCTGGATCCCGAGGTAAGAAATCAGATACTTTTATCCTTTGAAGAATCATTGAAATGAGGTGGTCAATAAGTCCTCTATATCACATTGCTTCTACTACACTAACTATCCAACACTGATTTTATTTATGGATATATTTATGACATTTTCATGGCTCTCCATTAAGTTTATAAATCTCAAGATCAATATGTGAAATTTATGTCTTCAGAATATTAGTGATACAGTTTGTTCAATAACTATTGACTCATCCACTGATTAAACCATAAAATGTGAGTTTCCCTATTTAAAAATAAATGACTATGTGTATCTCATAAGAAGAGTAGACATTATCTGAATGATGCCAGAAAGTATCTTACATATAGTTGGTACTTTAAAAATTATCTGTGGAAGGAAAAGGAAGGAGGGAAAGAGAGAAAGAGTATGCTATGTTCTACAGTTTAAACTACAAATTGCATATTAGTGTTAAGGAACATTACCAGATATAGGTATAAACAGAACATATAACATTCCCATACACAAGAGGTAAAATTCTCCTACTTATTTGCTTTCTTTTATTCAACTAAAATTTATCAAAATACAAAATATCAACTCCCCTCTTCAACCATCTACTTAAATATCAGCAAAGCTGTTTTTAGCCCCAGTAGCAGAATCACTAAAAGTGATATTTTATTAGAAGGAAAACTGTTTAACAAATAACATTTTGCATTAGGAAAAAACAACAATAACAACAACAACAACAACAATGCCAAATTGCTGAATAGCTGATGTAGAGTAATAGAAGCCAAAAACATGCTGAAAATTTGTAACTGTGCCCAGAGCTACATTTAAGCAACAGGATCATTACTTCTACTTTGAAGAAAAAGCTTCTAAATCAGTGAACCAAAGAAAGTCAGCTGAACTCTTCTCTGAATTATTTGGCAAACAATACATTTAGTAATATTTTACATACAAATAATGCCACTTTTCCAAGGTACTCAAAATATTTTGCAAATATCCACTCAGCTTCAGAGAATCATAATTAAACAACTACTGCATTAGTACCATCCCATGGGAATAACACCCAATGTCCATAGTCATTAAATAATGAAGTAAGCAAGGGACAGTACCCCCCTCACTCTGACCTCCCTCATACCATCCTGTACGTTACCTCCATCCAGATGCTGTACTGAAATAGAAACTTATTTCCCTGCCCAGGGACTTCTCAGGAAAAGTAGAAGAGCAGACCTAGGCATCTCTGTTCACCACTCAAAAGTAGATCAATTCAAAAGGTGAGCTTAAAGACATTTTCAGTTGGAGTGGACTACAATGGTTTTATAGATAACAATTACTTACTGATAATTGTGGAGTTTTCCAATAACTACTGCATCCAGAAGCATTCACAATTCCTCAGAACTTTCCAGCTCTCAGAGAAAATGATTAGCAGGCTCTTTTCAATGACATAGTAAGGCCAGGCACTATGGCTTATGCCTGTAATGCCAGCATTTGTGAGGCCGAGGTGGGCGGATCACTTGAGGTCAGGAGTTCAAGACCAGCCTGGCCAACACGGCAACACTCCCTCTCTACAAAAAATATAAAAATTAGCCGGGCGTGGTGGTGTATGCCTGTGTTCCCAACTACTCAGGAGGCTGAGGTGGGGGAATCACTTGAACCCAGGAGGCAGAGATCACAGTGAGCTGAGATCATGCCACTGCACTCCAGCCTGGGTGACAGAGCAAGACTTTGTCTCAGGAAAAAAAAAAAAAAAAAGTGGTAAAACAGAGCTCTTAAAAACTCATTTGAAATTGAATCTTTACCCATATCTGCAATCTTAATAGAAGCCACTGAGGACAGTGGCTATGGAAGATACCCACTCCCTCTTCCCCTGCAAACACCCACAGAAATCTTTTTACTCCTGGTTACTCCAGTATTCTCCCATTTGTCCTCTAGGAGCCCGCTATAGTTCATTCTTTGAGTCTTTCTTAGGGGCTACCACCTAGTACTTCCCAAAAGACGACTAATAATGCAAAACATCTGATACCTCTGAATCAGATCCCCTCAAAATGCCCCCTACCTAAAGCCCACAGAACCAAAGCTGCCTGGCAATTTGGCTGGCTTAGGGGATGCAAGATTCAATGTTGACTTTATTCTTGCTGCCTTCCAGCACTCTTGTAATTCTGCATCTCAACATCCTTAGCACTTTTTCAGTATTTGTATTTAGTATTTTGGAGTATTTTTTAGTATTTCAGCACTTTTGTATTTGACATATGGCTTCAAGAGTACAAGATCTTGCATCTATAGTTCTGTTACGTATAAATTTAACATAAACTTATAAGTGTAAATTACCTCTTTATAATTATAAAAGTTCGCAAGGCGTGGTGGCTTACGCCTATAATCCCAGCACTTTGGGAGGCCAAGGCAGGTGAATCATCTGAGGTCAGGAATTCAAGACCAGCCTGTGCAACATGGTGAAACTCCATCTCTACTAAAAATACAAAAGTTAGCCAGATATGGTGGCAGGCGCCTGTAATCCCAGCTACTTGGAAGGCTGAGGCAGGAGAATCACTTGAACCTGGGAGACGGAGGTTGCAATGAGCCGAGACTGTGCCTTTGCACTTCAGCCTGGGTGACAAGAGCAAAACTCTATCTCGGAAAAAAAAAAAAAAGTATAAAAGTTCAGTTTATTTACTTGGTAAAGAGATTAGTCCAATTTCCTAATTATCTAAACTTCTGACTTTCATCCTTATGATAAGCAAGCTGATAGTCTAAGATTAGCTTTATTTTAGGATGTGGATAAGGAATGGCTGAACTGTAGTTCTCAAAACCTAACCCTTAACTCTCAGTCTCACCCTGCACAGGAAATTTTCCAACTTCATTTATAATATTAATGTAACACTATAATTATTTCATTTTGATATAGTATCTTTTCCCTCTTGCACAACTACATTGTTTCAGAATTGTCTATTTCCGAGTCTCTTTCTCTCTCCCTTCTTCTCTCTCTCATGACACTGAGCTCCCAAAAGCAAATACTTTGTGTTCTTCTCATCTCTAAAGGCCTAGTGTAGTGCCTGGGACACAGTGCATTCTCAATAGATATTTATGGACAGACCCACTAACTGTGTGAGTAAAAGATTAAAAGAATAAATGGTATGATCAACAGCATATTCACTAAACACATGTCAGCTAAGTGTGTGCTTTTGCAATTACTGCCAAAACTGTTAGAACACATAGGAAAAAGCAACTAATAGTGAATGACGGGTATTGTTAACATGGGTTTATCAGAGTCCCAGCAGAGTTTCTTTTTGGAACACTTCTCTAAAGTTCAACATGAGGAGGAGGGCAGGGCATGGGCTGAAATTTGCCTTCCCCAAAATTTGCATGTTGACATCCAAATCTCCAGAGAACCTCAGAATGTGACTGATATGGTTTGGCTGTGTCCCGACCAGAATCTCACCTTAAATTGTAATAATATCCACGTGTCGAGGGTGGGGACAGGTGGAGATAATTGAATCATGGGGACAGTTTCCCCCATACTGTTCTTGTGGTAGTGAATGGGTCTCACAAGATCTGATGGTTTTATAAATGGGAGTTCCCCTGCACAAGCTCTCTTGCCTGCTGCCATGTAAGATGTGACTTTGTTCCTCATTTACCTTTAGCCGTGATTGTGAGGCCTCCTCAACCATGTGGAACTGTGAATTTAACCTCTTTCCTTTATAAATTACCCAGTCTTGGGTATGTCTTTATTAGCAGCATGAGAACAGACTAATACAGTGACCATATTTGGAGATGGGATCTTTAAAACCCATTTAGACCTAGTGTTCCATTATTGGAACACTAAGCATATGGGAGTTATTTATGTCCTACTGCTCAAGGTCATCACCAAAGTCTGATTTTTCACACATGTCTGCAATTCAAAAAATTGGAACCTCCAGTATAAATGGGTTACAGAGTATCATTTCAGTTATAATTACATGATTAGGGTGGGCCTCAGTCTACTATGACCAGTGTCCTTACAAGAAAAAAAAAATTAGATGCAGACATGGACAGAAGGAAGATGACACACAGACACAGGGAAAAGATGGCCACCTACAAGCCAGGGAGAGAAGCCTCAGAAGGAACCAACCCTGCTGGCTCCTTGATCTTAGGCTCCCAGCCTCAAGAATCCTGAGTAAATTAACTTGGCATTTAAGCCACCCCGTCTGTGATATTTTGTTATGGCAGCTTTAGCAAGCTAATACAGCAGGGTATGGCTGTTTTCAAAGCCCTGGTGCTCTATGACCTGCAATATTTCATAAAAGAAAGAAGATGTGAAGGTAATTAACATAACTGCCCACTGTATGCCTGGATACAGTGCCAGGTATTTCAGGAGAATCATCCTTTGGCTCTCCAAAATCACTCTATAATGCAGTATTATTAACCCAATTGTTATGATAAGTGAGACTCAGAGATTAAGAAGTTTTCTCATAATACTTAGCTAATTTATTTCATAAACAAAGCTTCAAAACATGCCTAGCTGACTTCAAAGTCTATGTTTTCTGACAGTGCTATGACCTCCACAGGCTACAAGATCTCTGAAGGCTGAAGGTCTGCAAGAAAGATACTCTAGTGTCTACAGACAAAAGAGCATCTTCATGTACATTGCGGAGGTTAAAAGTATTTAATCACATTTTTTAAATTATAATATTTACAAGAATATAAGATGCATTTTTCTACCGATACACAAGAAAGAGAGAGAGAAAAATGGAGAAGGAGGAGGAGGAAAGTGGATGAGGGAAGAATCAAAGTTATATTATATCCAAGCACTTAAGATCAGGACTAGAATAAACTAAAAGCAAAACACAAACATCAGCCCTGTGAAATTCATGTTCTAACAGCAATTTTCTTAACAAAAAATAGAGCCTACCATCTGCCATGAAACAGAGATTGGAATATATCCAGAACATGTTAGATCTAAATATTTTTCTACTATATAATTGGTAGGTCAAAAGTAATGGAGGCACTGCCATAATATTTCTATTTAAATTCATTAAATTTTTTTCTATTTTTATTATGTTCTCATATAATAATATTTGTCTGTGCTGTGTGTTGAGTTCATGCTGCCATAACAAAATATCTTAGACTGGGTAACTTACAAAGAATACAAATGTATTTCTCACAGTTGTGAAGGCTGGGAAGTCCAAGATCACGGTGCCAGCAGATGCATTGTCTAGTAAGGGCTTGCTCTTTGCTTACAAGATGGTGCTTTGTTGCTGTGTCCTCACGTGGTGGAAGGCATGGAGAGAATGAAGTCACTCCCTCAAGCACTTTTGAAGAGTCACTAATCCTATTCAAGAGGGCTGCAAAGTCCTTATGGCCTAATCACTTCATAAAACCCCCACCTCTTAATACTGCTGTATTAGGAATTATGTGTCAACATGAATTTTGGAGGAACAAAAACATTCAAACCATAGCAGTCTGTGAGGATGTTTCTGGAAGAGCTTAGCATTTGGATCCTTGGACTGAGTAAACAAGATTAAGCTCATCAATGTGGGTAGGCTCATCCAATCCATTGGGAGCCCAAATAGAACAAAATGGCAGTGTAAGGCAAATTTGCTCTCTCTGTTGGAGCTGAGGCATCCATTTTCTCCTGCTTTTGGGCATCAGTGCTCCTAGTTCCTGATCCTTCAAACTCAGACTTAGACTTTTACCCTTGCCTACTCTAGTTCTTGTGCCTTTTAATTCACACTGAATTACACCACTGGCTTTCCTGGTTTTCTACCTTGCAGACATCATATCACAAGACTCCTTAGCCTCCCTTGTCATCTGAGCCAATTCACATAGTAAATCACCTCATAGATAGATAGGTAGGTAGGTAGGTAGGTAGGTATGTAGGTATCCTATTGGTTCTGTTTCTCTGGAGATCCCTGGTTAATACAGGGAGTGATTTTGCCTCCCAAGGGATATTTGGCAATGTCTGGAGACAGTTTTAGTTGTCATATTTGGGGGGAAGTGCTACTGGCCTCTAATGAATAGAGTCCAGGAATGCTGCTAAACACTCTACAAGGCACAAAACAGCCCTGCACTTCTACCACATGACAGACTTATCCAGCCCAAAAATGTCAACAGCACTGAGCCTGAGAAACCCTGAACAGGTACCAAGCACTTCTGCATAGGAATTCATGCAAATTTATTTTATGTTTCCATTTACTTTGCACCAGTATTTGTGATATATTAGTTTTGGCTCCATGTAATATATGCAATATAGTAGGATTCATTAAATGTACTCATTTAACTTACTTTGCTTTTTATAAGTTAACGTAATTTTCTGCAATGTATTACCAATATTTGATTTTATAGAACCACATGATATAAAACTTCATTTACCAGTTAATGTATTGTGTTTTTTTGCCTGTTACTACTTGACACACAACATATTTGCTGTACACAAACAACTATGTACAAATAACTATGATTTTGCACTTTTTCAGGACTAGAATATACATGATCATACTCATAATATATCCATGACATATGATTTTCTAAACTCTAATACATGTATATGAACAAATAAATTTCCCATAAAATATATAAGAAAAATATATTTCCTGTAACATATATGATACTATCATGAAATGTACCTTTCCCAAAAATCATTTTATCCTTAAAAATTTGAGAAAATATTTTATATCTTTGTGTCTCGTATGATGGCACATATGAAGCGGCATTAGGAAATTTTTCAGTGAAAAGTTTCTTTAAATTCCCTACCCATTCCATTTGTACATATTTGATTTGCACAGATTAGATTCAATTTGGCAGACATTCACTGAGAGCTGGAGAAATATGATGACTAGGACAGAGTTTCTAGCTGTGAAGCGCTCACATTCCAGTCAAAGAGAAACAGACAGTAAAACTTATTTTTTGTTTGGTGGTTGGAATTAGAAGGTAAAACAAAATTTCTTCAGATTTCTTTTTTTTCTTCCTGAAGTATCTATAACCAGTTTTCTGGTTTCTATATTGTCTTAACAATTATAAATCTTCATAATTTTTAACTTTATATTGAGTCAAGTACCATAATTTGCTAAGTCAAATTTGGATTTATTTAGGGCCTTGTGATTTTTTTCCAATTGCTCCTGATAGTTAACACAACAATGACAATTTCTAGTATATGGATTTTATATTTCCTCTAGAGTATTTTCTTAAAATAACACCCCGAATGGTATTGCTAAGCCAAATAGTGTGAACATTTTTATAGCTTTTAAAGTACCTTATTTTGTTACTTACAAAACCATTCTGCCAACGTTTATATTGCCACTAGAGAATAATGGTGAAAACATTTCATCAAATACTTCTCAGGTTTGAAATTTATCATTTAAAAGATGCTTTTGTAATTTAATATGATTTTAAATGCATCTTAAATTTTGTTTATATTTTAGGCCTCTGACGACTACGTATGTATAGAAGTTTTCCTAAATTATTCTCTACATTTTTTTTCTGAAAAATGAATATTTATGTCTTATAATGATTTATCTGTTAGAATCCTAAGATTTTTCTATAAAATTAAACATAGAATTATTATTAATTAATTAAACTGTTCCGCTTGGCTTATATACTCATAAAGGACTGTTCTACTTACAGTGTATTTACCAGGTTGTGAACAACTGAAAGAAACTGAAATCCTGAGAATATCTGATACTTTTCCCAGGAAGTTTAGATTCTGGGGAAGCAGGGAATTCAATAGCTGTGACAACAAAAGTCGTTAATGCCAGTTATCCACTTACCAAAGAAGCATGGTTTCAGAATGATTGTAGTAGCTAAGTTTAAAGTAAAAAGAGGGGGCAAAAAGATAACCATCTGTTAACAAGAACTTTATTTTTGTCTTTTCTTTCCTACTTTTTCGGGTGAATGATTTGAGGGGATTAATGCAAACATCTGAACATGCTGTTTTGCACTGAGCTCACTTAGCCTTTTCTGCTCAAGTCCTTGACCCAGATAAAGAAAGATATGATTTCCAAATTCAATGAAAGCTGAAATCGAAGGGGAAGGGAAAAATGCTATCTCAGCTCAAAGTCTGATTTCTCTTCTGTCCTACAGTTGTAATTGTATGATAGAGCTTCACTTAAAAATACCTCTCCGTGTTCACCAGGGCTCCTGCAATCCTCATATGGGAAGGGACCTTGAGATGTCATTCGCTACCTCAGACCATGTATTTGGACCCAAAACTCAAAACAAGTAGCCTAACCAAAGACTTTTTTCTTTACTTGCCAATGTATTTGTAATAATCTTACAAATGTTTCTAAAAGGTCATGTGAATTTATCCATAAAATCAGCTGTCTAGGTCTTATTCATCTCTGCTGGTCCCCGGGCAGCTGGTGTGAAGGCATCAGCAGGCACCAATGCACTATCCCACCTATTTCTGTGTCTTCAGCCCTCTTCCATCTCCTTTGAGTCAGTTTATTCAAGTGCCTACAAACATCACCCTGTCCACATGCTACAGGTATTTCAAATCCAACACATCCAAAACTGAAATCACCTTTCCTTCCAAATGAGTTTCTCGACTTGATGTCCTCTCCCCATGAACACCACCACAACATTCATGACCCAGGCCAGAAATCTGAGAGCTCTCACAGGCCCCTGTCTCTCTTCTCTCCACACTCAGTCACTGAATTGGGTCAATTCTGTCTGAAAAGAAATCAGTATCTCTCACGTTCATTTCCTTCTCTCCATCCTTACCATTGCTGCCTTTGTGCACAAACTATAATTTCCTAAGCAAATTATGAAAATCACCTGCTTATTGGTGTTCTTGCTTCCAGTGTTTATCACCATCCACCTGCTCATACAAAAACTGGTTCCACTGTCCTTAGTTCTTTCAGAGATCTTTAGAAATACACATCTGATCATGTAACATGTGATCACCATTCTAGCCACCATTAGATTCTTCTAGTGTTCTTGGTAACTGAGTATAGTAGCCAAGGCCCTCTATGAAGTTGCTCTCACCTGCCTCCCTCTGCTGCATCATCCTTGCCATTTCCCTTGGAACACCCACCCCTGGATTATATGGCTTTCCTTCCATTTCCTTGACTAAGTGACACTATCAAGCTTCTGAGACTTTGCAAGTGTCATTTCCTGTGCCAGGAATGCCCTATTTACCTTGTCTGCCATACCAACACCCTTCAAGATTTGGTCGTTCTATCAGCCTCATCTCTGGCAATCTCCTCTGAATCCTTTCCCTAGCTCCCATCCCCTGTACCCTGGAACCTCTCCTTTTGTTCTCAGTACATCTCTACCATATTCTATCTGTTGATGTCTCCTCACTAAACCATAAACACTGTGAGAATAGGAACTATTGCTCTATTGCCAGTGTTAAGCACAATGCTTAGCCTAAGGAATAGGTGACAAATGAATGAATCTCTATTAGGATCCTGTTAGGTGAAAGGGGGATTTTTCTATTTCTCCAGAGAGCATTCTGGGTACTCTATATTCAAGGTCAAGAGAACTACAGGCTGCCAGGGCAGCCACATTCCACCAGTGGGGCTTGATAATAGAAGCTTGTTAAACAGAACCTGCATAACAGGATCACCCCAATATTTCACCACTCCAGTACACAAGCAGGCAACTGTATGGAGGAAGCTAGTCTTTGAAATTTAGAGTTTGGGAAAAGAGAAATCTCTCCTCTCCTGACCTTCCCATGAGATGATAAACCCACAATAAAGCCAAGAGAGGCTCTGCGAATAATCACTTGAGTTTTAGGGGACCTGAAAGACAGGAATACTGAAATACTCAATCATTCTGTGCTTGAATCTTTGCCAAACCACCAGGCATGTTACAAGCTCGGGACTGTTATATGGTATGGGTCTCTTACCTAAATTCCTGCTCCCTGAGATCCTGAAAGTTACAGAAGCCAAATCACTTCCTAGCAACAGACCCCAGATATGATAGCCATGAAGAGTAGATGAGATGGGGAGCTCACGGTGGTACAAAGAAGAGTGCATGTCAGAGGGATGTGGTGTGATGCTGCTGCCCATGAACACCCACATGATGCCACAGACCCTCAGGGAACAACTAGTGCCCAGGGAAGCTGGCCCCACCTGTCCACATCAAGACAAGAGCTTGAACACTGGCTGGTCATGACCACAAAGGAGAGTACAAAAGCCACGCCATGCTGTCTCTCTAGCCAGCCCAACCTCAGAGTAAAAGCAGACGGAAGGTGGGGGGTGAGGGGAGTGTGAACAAGGGTAGTAAGGAAAATCTAGTCTGAAATGGGGAAAGGAGGGTGGCTTTGAACTAAGTATGAAATTTCAGTTTTTAAGTAAATAGAATAAGCCTTAAAAAAAACTGAACGAAACTTTTTTGGTAACCATGCCCCAAAAGTTATGGAATCAGATTTTGATGTTCTTAAGGATCAGTAGGGTACAGTTGAGGTTAGTTGTTGGGAGTAAAAGATTATTTTGTGTTTATGTCCCAATAATTTGAGACTCCTCAACAACAACAACAAAAAGGTATACAGAGAAGAAAGGAAGGTGGAAGACAGGGAAGGAAAGAAGGAAAGGAAGGAAAAAGAGACAATAGGTCACACTCAGATAATCCACAGAGATAGCTTCTACAAAGTACAATGTATTAATATATCTTGTATGTTGTTGTATTAATATATCTTGTATGTTGTTATATCTTTTACATTTCATCGTTATATCTTATACATTTGTGATTTAATAGAATCCAAAATATAAAATGCTAGCTCCAAGAATTCTGTCTCAAAAAAAAAAAAAAAACAATTTTCACAGATGTGTGCTCTCTAACTGTAGATTAAGAGATGAGTCTCCAAAACACAAGATCTTTGTGCTTTTTTTTTTTTTTTGAAACTGAGTCTCACTCTTGTCGCCCAGGCTGGAGTACAGTGGTGCAACCTCTGCTCACTGCAACTTCTGCCTCTTGGGTTCAAGCAATTCTCCTGCCTCAGCCTCCTGAGTAGCTAAGATTACTGGTGCCCGCCACCATGCCAGGCTAATTTTTATATTTTTAGTAGAGACAGAGTTTCACCATGTTAGCTAGGTTGGTCTTGAACTCCTGTCCTCAGGTGATCTGCCCGCCTTAGCCTCCCAAAGTGCTGGGATTACAGGCATGAGCCACCACACCCGGCTGCTCTTTATGATCTAATTTAAGAGATCTGAGTTTTCTGCTGCAACTGAGGTAGTCATGAGTAAAACCCATCTTCACTAGAACAGGGCAAAATGAGAAATGTTGAATTGTTTTAAAGAACTGTTGCATGGCTATTATTTCCCCTAACACAGGATTTCTGAGATTGAAAATTGCCAAGCAGCTTTGTGATCCTGCTTATAAACCCCCAGCCCTGGCACACGCACACTTCCATCCCCCAATCTCACTTCAGAGGGTCTCTTCCTTTCAAAATACAGTTGTGACCCCAATGATGAAACAGACAAAGGCAATATAAAATATATAAAATAGACACAGACTTCAGAATCCACACACTGGCTCCAGCAAACAGCTACCACATGTAATTGTTCAGTTAAATTGACAGATCATTTAAAAAGTTCTCCTAAGGAGATACTAATGATATTCAATGATTCTTCCTCCTTTGAGGTGCTATGAGCTCTTTACAAAAATCAATTCTTTGGCCAGGGGCAGTGGCTCACACCTGTAATCCCTGCTCTTTAGGAGGCTGAAGCAGGAGAATTTCTTGAGGCCAGGAATTCAACACCAGCCTAGGCAACATAGCAAGACCCTGTCTCTACCAAATAAAAAGTTGACAATAAAATTAAGAAATTAAAAAATCAACTCTACACAGGTTTGAATAAACAGATCCCAGAAATAGTGAACACAAGAGTTATCTTTTTTTGCCCAGTTATTCCCCTGACAGTAAGCCCTATATAGCTGAGTTTCTCAGTTAAAGACAATTCTTTAAGTATCAAAAACCTGGGGATTAGAAAAGGATACCTTACTAATGCATACATAAATTCTTTCAAAAGTGTTCTTTTAAACTGCTATACTGAGCCAAGCAGTGTGCTATGGGAACTCCTGGTACCAGAGAGAAAGCATCTTTTTTTTTTTTTTTTAGACGGATTCTCACTCTGTCACCCAGGCTGGAGTGCAGTGCTGCAATCTCGGCTCACTGCAACCTCCACTCCCCAGGGTCTGAGCGATTCTTCTTCCCCAGCCTCCCAAGTAGCTGGGACTATAGGCATGCACCACCATGCCCAGCTAATTTTTTTATTTTTAGTAAAGAGGGGGTTTCACCATATTGACCAGGGTGGTCTCAAGCTCCTGACCTCGTGATCTGCCTGCCTCGGCTTCCCAAAGTGCTGGGATTATAGGCATGAGCCACGAAACCCGTCCAAATCTGTTATTTTTCTAGGAGTTCCTGAGAACAGACAGCCCAGTGCAAGGCCTGACACAAAGCTGGTACTCAATATATGCTGTTGAATAAATATTAGAGGAAAATGGCTAGAAATGTTGAGATAATGATGAGAAAGAGGTCTGTACCAAGTGCTGCAGAGTGCCTGATCTGAACTAATCCAGTGGGGTGAGCAGGTAGACAGGGAAGGCTTCTGGGCAGAATGTTCTAGACAGGGCTCTTTGAGTTACAACATCTGTGCTCTTTCTTTTCTTGGAAACACCCTATTTCTCTATATACTGAACTCGTACTCATCATTCAACACCCAGATAAAGTCTCCACACCTCCACGGGTGAAGCCAGCCCCAACCATCACACTCTCCCCCTCTAAACCCTTGATGCCTTCTGGAGAAGTTTCTTCCCACCCGTGTGTGTGTGCACATTCCCAATCTGTGTTCTTATCACATGTTTTAGTTTGTATTTTGTTGAAACACGCATAAAGCACTTAATATGTGCCAGGAAATGTCCTTATTTCTTTACAGTCTCACCTTATTTAATCATCATAGCAGCCCAATGTATCGTTTTGCTGTTACCCCCATTTTATAGCTAGGGAAGCTGAAGCCCAGACACCTAGACTACTCAGTCTTTTGCAATAACAAACAAGCTCCTTGAGAGTAGAAAATGCATTGTCTCCATCTTTATAACCTCAGTTTGTCATGTATAACTTGGCACGTTGTAGGCTTTCAATTTAATAAACAAAATTATGGATATATTGTTAAATAAAGGAGGTTTGGCAGACGACCCCATCCAAATCAAAGACTCTATTCACTTTAACAGACACTTAATTGAATTTCCTTTTATATAATCTTCTTCCTCCTCTTAACAACTAAAATAGTAAACTATTGCTCTTGCTTGGGGGAAAAAAAACCATAGAATTAATAGTGACTCTTAAGCGTTGTTCTCAAACCAAGTAAAGCTCATCAAGATCTGGTAAACCCATTTACTTCAGAAAGACAAATTTCACATCATTGCCAAAAGAAAAAGAGGAGATGCTTGTAAATTTTCTGTGCAAAATCTCAGTTCAAAACTGTGTCAGCCTGATGTTTAATGTGCTATTAAAGAACAGAAAATATGTCCAGAGTTAAACATGCTGAAAATGAGATCCCCCTGTCCTTACAGCCAATGCTGTCCGTCTCAGAGGACTACACAGAAAGGCTGAGAGCACAGTGAACAAGTGGCCGCTTGTGAACTAACCTTCCTCATCCACCTTCAACCCAAGCATTTGGAGGGTTGAGATCTGTTCAAATTGTGAAAAGAAAGATATTGCATAAAAAGCAACAGAGAACAGAAAGATGCATGAAACTATATGAACAGTGTGCACTGTCTGAACAGAGAGTCAAATGTCATTTGGTACAACCTGACTGGCCTGTAGGTCTTTTGGTGTCCTGAAATTTCCACCTCATTGCTTATTTTTAAGTACCAATAAGTAGGCCTAGCCTAGAGAATAGAGGCACCCTGATTTTGTAAAGTGCCGGAAGAATACCACCTCTCTTTTAATGGTTATGACCTTATTCATTTGGGGCAAATCCCCATTTAAAATGGCAGTACCCTGTGAAGAAGTAAAGCTTAAGTCATTATCAGTTAACACTTGGTTTGTTTGATAATTCCCTATTTGAGATCAGTTTATCCATGGGGAAGAATAAGAAAATGATCCAGACTGGTACAAGGAGAAGGGAGAGGAGTCCTAAGAGGCAGAAAAAGATGACTGCTGTAAGGGTGAGGGAGACCCAAAAGACACATGATGTGCTTTACAGTTTTTTCACACTGGCTGTTTCACTGCACATCTGCAGGTGTATCCAGGACACTGGGAACAATACGCAATTTTGACTCAGGAAAGGGTTTTAGTGAGAGAGAAGTGCTTCTTTACCAGTCAATGTCTATTTCAAAAAATGAGTTGGATGAGTGGGGTCAAAGGCTACCAGGCTAGCACCCGACATCCCTGGAAAATAATGAAGCAGGGGGAAGACACAATGTTCTGGTATCAAGCTGATCAGCAGCACATGGTTAGACAGAGCTCGGGGCTGAAATTACTCAGAACTGGGCAGCGACTTGGTGTTCTATCCTTCCCCGCAAGAAGACAAGCCGCATATCACACTTCCTGCACAACCTGATTGGAAAATAATTGTTTCACAAATTGTACGAATACTGTCATTGAGATGCCGTGGCTGCTTTTCCCGCTCACACAGTCAGGTTCTGGAGACCTAAATGCAAAAGATCTGCATTCCCATCACATTCTAACCATCCAACTAGCAGACCAAAGTCACCTAATCACCAGAACTTTCAAAATAACCAAGCATGGGCTTGGGTTCCAGCACCCAAGAGGTGCAAAAGGCATTCAGCTGGGCTAAAAAGGAAGAGAAGCTGAAAGAGCACTATTTGGGGATCCAGGACACAGACGGGGCATAGTGGAGGGAATAAATGGACTCATAGCCCCTCTATCTGCATGGAGACCTAGATCCAGGGCCGCCCTGAACTGTCATACAAGTTGTGCCCTGCACAAGAGCACCCAGTCCATGTGGACAGTAGTGGGAACTCTACTACTATCTGCAAGCCAGGCAACTACCTGGGCAGGACTAAGTGGGCTTCCCAAAGTGGGTGCCTTTTTTTGTTTTTTATAGTTGGCCTGCCAAACAGATGCAGCTTTATCTTAATAGGTACAACACCACCTTATACGTAAGCAAAGGTCATGCCAAGTCCAGTTCAACTGGATATGAGCAGAAGCTAAATAGAGGACTGTGGGGTAACTGGAACTTCCCCCACTGTTGTACCACAATTCCTGTGCCCTGCCCTCCTACAGACCTCACTCAACTTGGGAGCTCTGTTTTGGATTCACAACAAAGGGATCATTGTCTCAGGAAGATCAGAGGGGCCTGGAGTTCCTGTCAATACCCTATGAGCACGGATGTTTATTTAAGTAGCTCCAGAGAGTCTAGACACAGATGAGAAAACACATGCAGCATTTCCAAAGAGCAAGGAAAGAGAAGGAGGAGCAGAAGTGGTGTGGATACTTGCAGACATCTGTTCAGCAATAAAGGGGGGATGAGTGGGGGCTTGAGTGACAAGAGCTGAGTGATATGACCATATCTGAAAAGTCCATGTCCTAAATGGAGAAGTCAAAGCGAAGTTGTGTCAAAGGGAAGAAGTTCAACCTGTGTGTTTAACAATGGGAGGTGAGTACTAAAGACCATTTCTGCCTAATTCTAAGGTTTTTCCAGGCCAGCTGCAACCTCCCCTTATGTACTTGTGATCTCTGGGTCCATGGTTGGGCTCTTGGTCTCCCATCTTTTCTAAGAACCAGAACTTCCTTGCCTAGGGATTTCTTCATTAGCTCACTGGTTCATCCTCTCATGAGTTCAGGCTACCCTCATGTGGTAGGGGAGGTAAACCAAGAGACCCCTTGTGGCCTCTCCTCATTGCTAAATGCAACCCCTGAGGTCCCAGTTGGCTTGCAGAAGACACAGAGTAGTCTAGCTCGTCATAAACTCCTCTCACTGCGAATGGATCTCACTCTTTGGTCCTTTGAGCTAGCTCCACAGGAATGAAAGTGTTTTTATGGTGTGATGCGTCTAGGGTTCTGAAAGTTAAGAGCATCCTTTTCCAGCCTCAGGCGTTAGCCAGCTTGCCTGTGAATTTTGCATTTTAAGCACCTCAGATCTCAGCTTAATTAAGAGCATCACTGCTCCTGGAACAATCTGGTGACAGAAAATCAGGCAAGCAAAACACACATACACACACACACACACACACACACACACACACACACACACACACACAAAGAGAGAGAGAGAAAGAGAGAGAGAGAGAGAATATGCATGTGAGTCCAAGAGAGAGATCACTGGGCTCAGCAAACTGAGTTCCATTCCTTCAAGCGAGCACTTAAGGAAGAGCTGCTCCTGCCTAGCAGGGCACAAGCACTGCTCGGACATGGGGCAAAACAAGAAAGAGTGCCAGGAGTCCTGAAGCCACAGCCTTGTCAGAGACCAGACACACACAGTTGGGCAATGGAAGGGCAGCTTTATGACACCTTATCACCAAGCATCCAGTGGCCAATCTCTGCACAAGTGAAGAGAGGGACATACAGTAAAGGGGATGTCCCCATGGTGGTGGGCCCAGCAGGAGAGCTGCCCCTAAAAATAAGTGGAAGTTTACTTTGAGGATTAAATGTGACAATATCTAAAAAGTGTTGAGTGCAGACTGGGCACATTCAATAATTAGTAACTATTAGAGTTATTAAGGCCTGTTTTGAGCTGAATTATGTCCTCCCAAAATGCATATGTTGAAATCTTAACCCCCAGTGCCTAACAGTGTGACTATATTTGGAGACAGAGCCTTTACAAAAGGTAATTAAGGGTTGGCCCTAATCCAATGTGACTGGTGTCCTTCTAAGAAGAGGAGGTCGGGATACAAGTGCACACAGAGGAAAGCCCACATGAAGTCAAAGAGAGAAGATGGCCATTTGCAAGCTAAGGAGAGAGGCCTCAGAGTAAACCAACACTGCCAACACCTTTATCTTGGAGGGCTAAGCCCCAGAACTGTGAGAAAATGCATTTCTATTGTTTATGCCACCTTGTCCATGGTACTTTCTTATGGCAGCACCAGCAAAGGAATAGAGTGTACTCAGCTTCATCCCGCTGAGCTCCAGGGCTTCAAAAGAAGACCGTCCTTGTCTCTGGCAAGAACTTTGCCATACTACTGCTGCTGGGGGAGGTGTGGGGGAAAGGTGACTCAGCCCCTTTTACTTTAGAAAAGCTAAGCCCACCAGTGAAAAAGGTTAAGCTGAGCCACAGCCAACCACACTTTCTCTCGGACAGCTGACCCTGGAGCACTTAGGTACAGAGCCAGGCTGAAGCTACTGCTTGGGAATCATAACACTGCTTTCTGTCTCCTGCATTATAGCCTGGGCCTGGGTATGCATGCAGAATTCACTTTTTTCAGCTAACAAAATGACATTTTACTTAACAGGAACTAATGCTGGCTCATCTGGGGCTATATGATAGGAGGAGGAAGGAGAGCTCATGTTTTATTGCAGGATAGCAAGGGAGGTAATGAAGGTGGGCACTGCAGCCAGCCCACCCAGATCTGATACCCAGCCTTGCCATTCTCTAATCATGTGACTTTAAGTCAACTATTAACCTCATTTTTCCAATTAGAAACAACTGCGCATCCTGTTAGGATTTTGTAAGTATTAAATGAGTCCCTCTATGTAAAAGACCTCATAATTTTTCTCTACATGTCATCCCTATCATTGCTAGCTAGTATTATCAACATCACCACATTATAAAGTAGATGCTATGATTATCCTTACTTTACAGCTTAGGAAACTGAGGCACTGAACCCAAAGTTACCCAGCTTATAAATGGCACGGCCTGGGAATTGAACCCAGAACCCATGAAGTGCACTGAGCTATACTGTCTCATAAGCACTGCACTTTACAGCAAGGGTGAAAGGGGTCTAGTATCAACATAATATTTATTACATGATATCTCTCCAGGTCCTCGACCTCTTCAGAGTTCTACACAGTATTTTATTTCCTAGTGTCAAATCTTTCTATGTAACCCAAGCCATTTCCCTAAGTGTTCAGCCTCTTGGCCCACAGGCTCCTTGTCTCCTTGACAGTCTGCATGTTCAAGTGCAAATTCCTAGTGTCCCTTCCCAAACCTATAAAATCAGATTTTCTAGAGTGGAGCCCAGGAATCTGCATTTTACACATTCCCCCACCCCCGTTCCAAACACACACATAATCATCCTCCCCATCATCTTCCCCCTGCATAATTCTCATGCACCCATAAGTTTGGAACCATGGCTGTTGATTACATCTACTCAATTTTGTCTTTGTACATATTCTTAATAGGAACCTGACATGTTCCTAGTATATTCTAGAACATTGAATTCAAAGCCATTTTCCAAAAAGAGAAAAGAACAGTCCTGCTTTACTTGTCTGTTACAAATAATGCAGTCTCACTCACATAAAGGCACTGAATCTGTGGAAGGTGCAGGGTGAAGAGAAATCCCATAGCTACCATTTATCCAGATGTTTTCAATAGGAAAGAAAACATTAACTTTATAATTATCCCCACATCTCCAGGTCTGCAGTGGTTCTTTTAATCACTTGTTTTAGATGAAAAAGTTAACCCTTTCCAATTCTACTAATAATAGTTCTCAGAGAGAAGAAGAAGAGACTTATCCTTGACATAACAGGGACTGTCCTGGTGGTCTGTGATCTGGTGGTCAACTTTTCAAAGTAAATACACCTACCAGATACAAATTCCTCCTTCCTCCTTCATTGGGATGCCACCGCAAAGATAGTTTTGACTATTCCAAACAAAAATGTGCTGCCTAAATAACACAAACAGTATAAACACTCACTGACACATTAACTACCTGGTTTCGTGACCTCCCACTAAAGCTCACAATTCAACCATGCAGCTGAATTCTGGGACATTCAGTGACGATGAGGGGAAAGGTCCCGTTCTAATAATAACACAGCAAAAAGTAATAATAACTAGTATTTGTTGAGCACTTAATTCCCAAGCACTGTGCTCAGTGCCTTTCATAATTAACTGATACAGCAAAAGGAACCAGGAAGAAGGGAAAACCTGCCTGCCTTTGAAAAATGACAAAGCATTCACAACAAATTTGCTCTGGTAAAATGTATAGTATGCAATTTGCCAGTTGCCATGGCCCTTCCCCTTGGTGCCCAGTAAGCTGTTTCTGGCCCCCTACTAGCTTGCATGTGACATGCCTCCAGCTGCCCTGCCAGATGTTCTTTGCTGGTCAACTGGCAGATACATGAGCGGATAATATCTCCAGTCTGCGGGAAGCCCTCTGTGGGATTTTCTTCCAATACAGCACTTACAGGATTTTAGTCGGAGGTTGGGGCATACGGAGAGGGTAGTGGAATTACTTCATGTTGAAAATGAGAAGCAATATGTGCAGTTGGCCAACCCCATTTAAACACCGGCTCCTTGGTGAGCAGTGGTCTGAGTTTGCAGCATTTGGGTTGTTTTCCCTTGAGCTATTAGAATATTCATTAGCTGAAGTAAAAATCTGCAAGTAAGCTGCTAATAAAAACAGAGAATTTGCTTCTCTACAAGCCTGATTGTGGAACATTTTTGGCTTATTATGTTATTTAACCATCTAAAGAAACTGATTGTTTTGGCTCATTTGTTGAAATTTATAACACTTGGATCCTTTTCTTTGCTTGCAGAGCAGACCAGAACATTTTGGCATTGAAGAACATGTGGTTGATCTATGAAGTATAGTATTTTTAATATTCATTTTGAATGCAGTGTAAACCTTATTCAGAAGATTATTAGTTTATATCTGAATATCCTTTAAATTAGAATCTGTAAGATATTCCATAAGCAAAGGTATCTCTACACATAGAGGAAACATTGAACTCATTGGATCAAGAACAGACTTTGCCCCAGAAATAGATTCTTCATAGATAATATCATCATCGTATTAGTCCATTTTCATGCTGCTGATAAAGGCATACCTGAGACTGTGCAATTTACAAAGGAAATAAGTTTAATGGAGAACTCACAGTTCCACGTGGCTGGGGAAGCTTCACAATCACGGCAGAAGGCAAGGAGGAGCAAGCCACATCTTACATGGATGCTGGCAGGCTAAAGAGAGAGCTTGTACAGGGAAACTCCCTCTTAGAGAACCATCAGATCTCATGAGACCCATTCACTATCACAAGAACAGCACGGGAAAGACCTGTCCCCATGATTCAGTTACCTCCCACTGGGTCCCTCGTACAACACATGGGAATTATGGGAGCTACAAGAGGAGATTAGGGTGGAGACATATCCAAACCATATTATTCCACCCCTGGCCCCTCCCAAATCTCATGTCCTCACATTTCAAAACCAATCATGCCTTCACAACAGTCCCCCACAGTCTTAACTCATTTCAGCATTAACTCAAAAGTCCACAGTCCAATGTCTCATCTGAGACAAGGCAAGTCCCTTCTGCCTATGAGCCTGTAAAATTAAAGGCAAGTTAGTTACTTCCTACCTACAATGAGGGTACAGGCATTGGGTAAATACAGCCATTCCACATAGGAGAAATTGGCCAAAACAAAGGGGCAACAGGCCCCATGCAAGTTTGAAATCCAGTGGGACAGTCAATCTTAAAGCTCCAAAATGATGTCTTTGACTCCATGTCTCACATCCAGGTCATAGTGATGCAAGAGGTGGGTTCCTACAGCCTTGGGCAGCTCCTCCCCTGTGGCTTTGCAGGGTAAAGTCCCACTCCTGGCTGCTTTCATGGGCTGTCGTTAAGTGTCCCTGGCTTTTCCAGGTGCACAGTGCAAGCTGTCAGTGGATCTACCATTCTGGGATCTGGAGGACGGTGGCCCTCTTCTCACAACTCCACTAGGTGGTGCCCCAGTAGGGACTCTGTGTGGGGGCTTTGACCCCACATTTCCCTTCCGTACTGCACTAGCAGAGGTTCTCCATGTGGGGCTGGCCCCTGCAGTAAACTTCTGCTTGGGCCTCCAGGCCTTTCCATACATCTTCTGAAATCTAGGTGGAAGTTCCCAAACCTCAATTCTTGATTTCTGTGCACCCAGAGGCTCAATACCACATGGAAGATTCCAAGGCTTCAGGCTTTGCACCCTCTGAAGCAACAGCCTGAGCTGTACCCTGACCCCTTTTAGTCACGGCTGGAGTGGCTGGGACGCAGGGCACCAAGTCCCTAGACTGCATACAGCAGAGGGACCCTGGGCCCAGCCCACAAAACCATCTTTCCCTCCTAAACCTCTGGGCCTGCGATGGAGGAGTTGGCATGAAGACCTCTGACATGCCCCAGAGACATTTTCCCAGTTGTCTTGGGGATTAACATTCAAGCTCGTTACTTAACGCAAATTTCTGCAGCTGGCTTGAATTTCTCCTCAGAAAATGGGATTTTTTTTTTCTATCACATTATCAGGTTGCAAATTTTCCAAACTTTCATGCTCTGCTTCTTTTATAAAACTTAATGCCTTTAACAGCACCCAAGTCAGCTCTTGAATCCTTTGCTGCTTAGAAATTTCTTCTACCAGATACCCTAAATCATCTCTCTCAAGTTCAAAGTTCAACAAATCTCTAGGGCAGAAGCAAAATGCTGCCAGTCTCTTTGCTAAAACATAAGAAGATTCACCTTTGCTCCAGTTCCCAACAAGTTCCTTATTTCCATCTGAGACCACCTCAGCCTGGACTTCATTATCCATGTTACTACCCGCACTTTGGGCAAAGCCATTCAACAAGTGTCTAGGAAGTTCCAAACTTCCCTACATTTTCCTGTTTTCTTCTGTGCCCTCCAAACTGTTCCAACCCCTGCTATTACCCAGTTCCAAAGTCACTTTCACATTTTCTGATACCTTTTCAATAACGCCACACTCTACTGGTACCAATTTACTGTATTAGTCCATTTTCATGCTGCTGATAAAGACATACCTGAGACTGGGTGATTTACAAAGAAAAGAGGACTAATGGAGAACTCACAGTTCCACATGGCTGGGGAAGCCTCACAATCATGGCAGAAGGCAAGGAGAAGTAAGTCAGATCTTACGTGGATGGCAGCAGGCAAAGAGAGAGCTTGTACAAGGAAACTCCCCCTCATAGAACCATCAGATCTCATGAAATGTATTCACTATCACAAGAACGGTATGGGAAATACCTGCCCCCATGATTCAATTACCTCCCACCAGGTCCCTCCCACAACATTTAGGAATTCAAGGTGAGATTTGGGTGGGGACACAGTGAAACCCTATCAATCATCATAAATAATGATGATGAGAAAAGAAGGAGGGAAAGAGGGAGAGAGAAAGGGAGGGAGGAAGGAAAAAAGGAAGTTAGTTCTAGTCCATCAGACCTGCGTTCAAATTAAATTTTGCTACTATCAGCAAAGAGTTTCATTTTTCTTATCTGTAAAATGGTTACTACTTCACAAGATTGTTGAAATAATTAAGTATGCTAATGTATATAAGGCTTCTGGTCCATAATACATATCTAATGAAATTAGCTGTTACCAGGTATAATACAGGACACCAGGCATGTTAGTTTCCTATTGCTGTTGTAACAAATTACTATAAACTTAGTGGCTTAAAACAATACAAATTTATTATCTTATAGTTCTGAAGGTTAGAAGCCCAAAATGGAACTTAAGGGCTATATGCTTTCTGGAAAGTCTAGCGGAGAATGTTTCCCTGTCATTTCTAGCTACCAGAGGCCATCTCATAGTCCTTGACTCCTGGGTCCTGCCTCCATCTTTAAAGCCAGCAGCATGGTATCTTCTCTTCTCTCTCTGACCTCTGCTTCCATCCTTTCATCTTCTTTGTTATAAGGACCCTTATGATTATATGGGTCCAGGTGGATAATCTAAAATAATCTCATTTCAAGATACTTAATTTAGATACATCTGCCAGGTCCCTTCTGCCATGTAAGGCAAAATATTCATATTCTGGGGTCTGAGACATGGACTACTTTAAGAGCCATTGTTCAGCCTACTACGTTTTATTCTCTGGTCCCTAAAGATTCACATCCATTCTACATGCAAAATACATTCCCCCAATCCCAACATTCCCACAAATCTCAGGCCACTACAGTATCAATCCAGTTCAAAAATCTCATCTAAATTCACCGACCAAGAAGTTCTGAATCTCATTCCTTAAATAATATATGGGTGAAACTCTTGGTATGATCAGTTGGGGCAAAAAATATCTCCATTTTTGACCTGTAAAACTAGAAAACAAGCAATGTGATCCAAAAATACAATGATGGGACAGACATAGGAAAATAGTTATAGTAATTTCCATTTAAAGGGGGAGATGGAGTGGGGATAGAAGGAAGAAAAGAATCACTCATCCTAAGCAATATTGAGATCAAACTGGAAAAAAATTTATTAGGTTTAGAAGTCTAGGAATAATCCTCTGAGTCTTACACTTCTGCCCTCCTGATCCACAGCTCCATTCTCTGGACATAAAACAGCCCTTTTGGCCAACAGTTTTGTCATCTGGGTCATACTTCCTTTTTCACAAAAAGCAGAACATCTTTACAAGTGAGTAATCTATAAGCCTGTTTCCTGCACGTAGAATTTTTGGAGCCTGACAGCCTTCTTTCATTTCTTCCTATCAGTTCTATCCCAAACTGGCAGTGTTTCTGATGGTATAACATCCTCAAGAATGGTGTGGGTTTTCCATGTATGTTCCAAGGACTTACTCCATTAGACAAGATGCTCCTTCAAAGATTCTTCCTGGATAATCTCATCTCTATTTTTCACTTCTCCTGAAATGGTTTAGGGGATCCATGAAATATAAGACATAATGTGATTAAATTCTTGGACCTTCGATCCTTACAAGGAGCTAGTGAAAAGTTGTCCAGCCATACTCTTGGCTTTCTCTCCAGAGCACAACTTACTGACCGCAAATCTCCTGATTGTAGCATTTTTTTCCATCTAGATAGGCTGAGAATTTCCCAAGTACCCAAGTCCTAGATCTTTTTCTGCCTAGAAGACTTTCCCCAATCTGTCTCTTTTCTGTCACATTTCACTATAAGAAAGCAAGAAGAAACCAAGCTAAACCTTCAACACTTTGTTGATATTCCATCAGCTAAACATCCACAAGTTCATAACTAAGAGCTCTTCTTTCCATATAACAATAGAATACAATTCAGCTGAGCTTTCTTCACTAAATCACAGGAATCTCCTTTACTCTCATCTCCATCAACAGCCAGTTAAATTTGAATTTCATATAAACAATAAAGACTACTTTATATAGATATGTCTCAAATATTGCCTGGGACATGCTTAAACTGAAAAATAATTTTCCATTTACCTGAAATTCAAGTTTAACTGGCATCCTGAATTTTTATTTGCTAAATCTGATGTCAGTGAGGTGCCATGGATTATTCTGAGAGAACAGAATACAGAATAGAGAAATGATGAAGATGGGGAAGAAAAGCAGAAATTCACAATATAAGACTGTGTATGGGACGGAAGACTTCATCAAGCAGCCACAACAGGAAGCCCTGAATTCCAGGAAGGCAACACTAAATATTCAGAGAAGGTGGCATGTGGGGCAGAGGGATTAATCCTGAAACAGCCACAGGCATTGAGGAAGAGCATGCTTCATCTCATTACATTTCTAGAAGAGCAAAGTTGTTTTTCATTTTTCTCTGGACTTCCTGTGGGTATGTATACACATACACACAAACACACGCACACAAGATCTATGTGCATGGAAGCACCATGATGATTTTGGTCATACTTATTAATAAAATCTTTTTCCTCAGTGGCAACCTATCGGGGGAACCCACCCCCAGTATTTCATCGTAGGTTCTTTCTATTTTCCGTAAGTGTCGGCCGGCTGAGAAATAAAGAGAGACCCTGTTTTCTGTTGTTTAAGATGTTTATCAAGACAAGACTCTGGTATTAAGATCACATGTTATCATCATTGCTACTATTATTTTTCTAACACCATTACAGTGCATTTGTGGGAAAGAAGAACCACCATACTTTTGTATCATTAAATAATGTTGGCAGTAGCAATCAGAAACAAGGAAAAGACTCAGCTTCCGCTGACTCAGATCCAGTGAAAATGCTGGGAGAATCCAGAGGCAGATATGAAGGTACCAAGGGAGGACATAGAGATCCTTAGAGGAAAGATTTTAAAAGAGCTGTAACAATTTAACCTTCAGAATGAAGAAAAAAAGTGAACAGTGTTACTCAAAGACATGAAGGATAATCATTATACAGCTGCCTCTCATCTCCATTAAATCCAGAAAATTTACTCTGGATATACATTCTTATTCCTGGTAAAGTATTAGACATAATCCTAGGAGACTAATTTCCTGGTGGGGATCTTCTAAAACAGGAACTTCACATCTATCTGGAATAATGTGGGAACATTCTGGACTAAAGATGTGGAAATAAATGAGCCTGAGAATTCTATTAAAATAACATCTACATTATAATGTCAAATAATTATCATTTGGAAAAAAATGATTTCTTGTATGTAGTTTATTTTTCTGTATCCATCCCACATCTCTTCTCTAGACTTATTCTTAGTAACTTAACTATCTCATACCTACTCATTTTATTTATTTGTTTTACCCTTCTTTATTCTGCTTAGAAGTTTGGAGGTAAGATTCTGTTTAAAGTCTTTTCCTTTAATGGCTGAAAAAGTACATATTAAATATAAACATTTTAGAAAACAAAGACAAGTCAAAAGAAGATTGAAACTGCCCATAATCTCAATTAAAACATTCTGGCATATGTTATCCAGACTTTTCTGAAAACATGTGGGACAGGAAAAAAAATATAGTATATTTAGTATTCACAATCTCTCAATGCCTGTGACCAGCCCACGGAGGTTTTTTTTCTCTTTGCTCCCTCTGTTTCTCGACTTTTGTCACGCAGAATTATGCAGTTGAGATTATGAAGGAGTAGAAAGAGTTGAGTGATTTATGCTGGAAACAGCAAAACTTACTCTCTAGGAAGATCAAAGGAGGAAGATGTAAATGAGGAGGGGGAAAGAGTGAGAAAGACCAGAGACATTCCTGTGGAAATTAAGGATGAGTCCTGGGGAAAGAGAGGGAGTAATTGGGCAGCTTTCATTCTCCAATGACTAAGACATTGGGGCAATAGGAACCAGAAGAGAAACTTTAGGTAGATTAGATGTGTGTTACGAAAAAAATCCCCTTTAATGTTTTCCAAGAGAACACATACACAAAAAAAGTGATTTACATTCATTCTTTTTGAGATTTTTCTCAGGTTTTTTGTTGTTATTTCTGAAGATGACCCTATGACAAGGTTGACTTCAAGGGAACAGCAAACTATCCTAGCTATATGGTGTGCATAAATTTTGCCCAATTTTAATTATATTGCATATGCATTTGTATAACCATCTTGATTCTTAACGAAATGTTCATTAATGTTAATTAACTCTGTAATCAGTACATAGTCATTTTTAATTAACATAACTGTACATCTAGGTTGATTATGTGTTTAATACCCTAAATAATACCTTGCTAAACATCTTTATGTATCAAGATTATTCTTTAAAATATTTCTTAAGACAGGGTCTCAGAATTCAAATTATTGGATCATTTTCAATAAAAATAGAGAAAAGTAAACTTAAAAGGAAAATGGTTTATATTGATCATTTTTCAATAAAAATAGGGGGAAAATTTTAAAGGAGAATTATTGGGCCAAAGCGTATAAACATTTTAATACTCTTGAGTCATGATAACAAAGTGCTTTCCAAAAAGATATCAATTCTATTCTATTAGCACTTGGACAATCAGTGGATGAAGTTGCATGATTTACTATATTTTCTCCAGTATTAAACATTCTCATGTTCAAAGATATAATTATTTGTACATTCATTGAAGAGCCCTGGGGTTCAGATAATACTTTAAAAATTGACCTAAAAGCTTCAAATCATTCCTTGACCTTCTCGATGTCCCTGAAGGCCCATTTCAGTCAGATACTAATTAACTGGCAGCCAGGACTTTGAGTTGAAGAAATTGTTGTTTTCGTTTTTCAGAAGAAAGAGACAAATTACACCAATTACAGGAAAACAAGATCAAGTGAGGAAATTTGTTTTCAAAGGAACCTCTTCCACAGAACATTCTGGAGTCATGAGTTTTATCTCATTCTCCCACTCTGCCTTCAACTTTGGTACCAGAGCCTCTGTGGCCAGAGTGATGGCAGAGGACAAGTGTGTAAGATCTGCCCTCATCAGTGGAGGATAATATTCCGCACAACAGCCAATCTGAGGGAGGAAAGCAGTCAAGTCAGTTATACAGAGATTTTCAGTACCAATTAGCACTTAAAAAGATGTTTCTGGTAAAGTCAGAATACCAGAACCGTTTTTCCTGAGCTGTTCAAATTTCTTCTAACTTGGATGAGGGGATTTATGCACAGTAACATTAAATGCTTGACACTATTCAAAAGAAACAACAAAGATTGGAAGTACACATTTTAGATCATTTAAATCTCTAAATTCACATCACTGTCATACCCTTTCCATCAGTTTATACATAGAATCTATCAAAGACGTAGGAGGGTCCAATCCTCAGGCTGTCATATGATTAGCACTTCAAGGAAGATTATATCTTGTCTGGGCAGCAGACTGTAAGGGATGATGCTCTATTAGTTCTTCCTCTCTGAGCATCAGAATATTGGCTGCACATGTCAGTTGATCCCTTAAATTAAAGTTAATGATCCTGGCATGGGTACCCATTTGCTAGGCTTTATATTGGCAGAAAAATTTACTGCAAATGACTCATTTTACCCTGCAGAATATACCACACACATTTTCCTAAACCATGAAGTTATTAATTCACCTGCACAATATAAGGCTGGTTGTGAAATTAGCCTGGGCCCTTGCTTACCAGAGAGCTGGTGAAATCTTTCACCTGCTATGTCTCAGAATTATCTGAACCCAGACCCCATCTGAATGTTTTTTCCTCACCCTGGTTGTATTTGTATCTTCTGGGTCCCTGCTTCCCCATCATGATCTGAGTTGAAAAGGACTGTTGCTTAAATCAGGAAACAACTAATTTGATGATCCCAGTTTAGAGGTTGATTTACTAACTGGTGGCACTGATATCTGGGTTAATATACTACCTATAATAATTAGCGTCAAGCCCTATGAAAGCATGCTAAACATTTACAAACTTTTTCAGAGAATAAAAATAGTAGTAATCTTACTGAAAATACATGCCATTTATTAAATTCCTGGTTTTTTGCCATAGATTACAATCACCCAACAAATTGTTGTCATTCACTCATTCACTTATTCAACAAATATTAACTGGACTCCAGCGTGTCTCAGACACCTAAGACCCAGGCTAAAAGGTGACTATAATGTAGACCTTGATGAAGAGAATGGAGTATGCTATAAGAGATGCCCCTGCAAGTTTCAGACAAAGCCAGAGGAGACAGAATAAAGAATACAGGGAGGTCACAGGGGTCTTCCTTGAGGAGGCAGCATCTGAGCTGCTAGAGGCAGAGTGACTAGAAGCCAATTGCAGAAGTCTAAGCGCTCAATGACTGTAAAGGAACAAAGACATCGGCAATGTGAACCAGTAATTCATGATGAATACATTGGATTTATGGAATAAAAAGGGTAAAGGACTCTTAGCCTAGGAGGTGAATGGCAGTGCCAGCATCCAAACTTGCTCCAAGCAAATTTGGGGTGAAAGATGAGGAGTTCATCCTCATTTCATATATATAAGGAAACTAAAGCTCAAAATGTGCAAAGATCCAACCCAAGGTCACACTAGTGGTTAATGGCCAAACTAGAATTCAAATATATTTTGGCTACCTCTAAATTTAGGCTCTTACATTTATCTAACCTACTTTGTTAGTCTCTTTCTAGGAAAACTCACTGATAGCAGTTTGATTTCATTGGAGACAGTAAGAGGTATTTACTAAAAGCAAAGCTAGCTTATTTTTTGTCCTTGTGCTCACCAGAAAAGGTACCAAATCTAAAGCTATTTTTCTCCTCCCCACCACTCCTCACCCCCTTGGTCCTATTTTTTCTATTAGATTCCCTACAGAACAATAAGCCCTGAAAAGGAAAGGCATTTGATGACCCTTACACAGCTCAGCAAAATTATCATTATCTGCAAACTACATATTTGCATGTCTATATTGCCCAGTTTTAAAGGCCTGATGAAATTGTTTTTCTGTTGTTGCTGTCATGGTATCCAAAAGTAGATGCAGGTTGTAGAGTCAGCAAGAGGCAAAACACACTTTGCTGACAGTACAACTTACTCATTAATCTTAGCTATTGAGTGAAAGACGATTTAGGTTTTAAGTCATCAACTTTCCATAAGGTTGGAATTACCAAATGAAAGAAGAGGTATCCCTTTTTTGTTTTAGAAAAATTGTTACAACCCTTTATGCTTTACTGACAGATGGTAAGCCACAGACTTTGAACTACTCCAAGTTTTTCATACTGAATTTCAAGTATAAATATAAGCTGAAAAAACTATTCAAAATTATAAAATTTGTGTCATTCAACCAAAATCTATTTGGGTTAATTCAGCCAAAATCTGTTTGGTTAAAATTATAAAATTTGTCTTATTCAACCAACATCTATTTGGGTTAATTAAACCTTATTAAAATTAAAGGAAAGTATTTCCTGATGTCTGAAAGAACCATACGGAACTTCATAATGTTACTACCTGAAAGTTTTTAAGAATATTTTGAAGTCACTATGTCAATCTTGTAATCCTTTCCATTAAATAGGAAAAGTACCAGTATCAGGAATCTTCAGCATTTAACATAAATATTTGATAGTTCAATTTAAAGAACTACCAACATCCCATCCATCAACATGCCAAATGGAAGAACGGAGTAATCTACTAAAGAGTCTAACACCTAGTTATACAGAAATCAATGATGCTCTTCACTCCTACACATTTCACCAGTTTCTTATGTAAACACAGCGCAAAGATTAGTAAATATTTTTATTTCCTAATTTATTGATATTAATTACTACAAACTGTTCAGTGAAAATGTACTACCAAAAATGCCCCAAGGAGAATTACAAAATATTTCATTTGCTTAGAAACTGACTTTTGCCTCCAGAAAGCTTTGAATATCTAACAAAAGCACAACTTTCTAATAAAACCCCAAAATTGCAGAATACCATTTGCTAATTTATTCAGCTCTAAAGTGGTCAAAAAGTCAATCCTATAGTCTGAGGACAGGTCATGGGATGAAATACCACAAAACACAGCTATCAGACTTAAATGTGAAAATGTTACTTGTTCTGTAAATACCCACGCCATATGAAATAATTTCTGCTTGTTGGTACATTCAACCAAATATTTGCTGAGCATACACTTACTTTACTAAGTATATCTAGTCCTTCGAAAAATACTGAGTAGTGTTTTTGTGTGTGTGTTTTTTTGTTTTTGTTTTTGTTTTTGAGACAGTGTTTTGCTCTTGTCACCCAGGCTGGAGTGCAATGGCATGACTTCAGCTCACAGCAACCTCTGCCTCCTGGGCTCAAGTGATTCTCCTGCCTCAGTCTCCTGAGTAGCTGGGATTATAGGTGACTGCCACCATGCCTGGCTAATTTTTGTATTTTTACAGGGTTTCACCACACTGGCCACGCTGGGCTCGAACTCCTGACCTCAGGTGATCCTCTCGCCTTGACCTCCCAAAGTGCTAGGATTACAGGCATGAACCACCGCTGGCCAAGAATTATGATTTCTAAGCCAGTTTGGGATATTTTGCCTAATCCCTGTCTTCATTTCTAATATTCATATCAGACAATGAACATTAACTAGTTAGGCAGTAATGCTGCTTGAAAAAGTTGTTTCAAGGAACTGAAAGATGAGCATTCTCAAGGAGTTGTTTTGTGAAGAAAAGAAAATCATAGTAGGAACATAGATGAAGTACTATAGTATCGTTTGGACTGCTTCAAGTTTCTTATATGTGGTTAAGGAAAATAATATCAACTGGTTTGAGGTAAAGATAAAAGAAAGTAGAGGACTGAAAATAGTTCCAATAGTGGGACTTCTCCTTTCTCAGATTCACACATTGCCATGGCACAGAGCATGGCATGATTCATGGAAGAACTGAGATTTGAGGGATTTGAACTGAGCATTGGAGGATATCCAGGACTTAGACATGTAAGGAAGTGAGAAGAAAAAAAAAAAACAGTCATTTGTCAATGCTGGGCCCTTGAATGTGGGAGTTGAGTAGGGTGAGATGTAACATCAGCAAGCCCTAGCTTCCAGAGGAGATGAGACCTCCAAGGACGGAGACTGATAGAAACAAAAACTATTTTATTTTGGCAGATCATGCCAGGTCTGAAAAGCCCGTTATAAACCCCGGGTTTGCTCCTGAAGGTCTATTCAACATCTTCCAGCGGGGTGGGGGGGGGGGGGGGTTAAGGAGGGGGATGCTAAAATACATAATGGCATGTTTTTCACAGGAAAACATTGTCAATACGGCAGCTTAACTGCAAGCTAAGCTGGCAAGTCCCTAGAATTAGTGTTTATAAATTTCTGGTCCCTGGGACTGGTAACAGGGAAGCATGTGATTGCTTCATCCTTTGTGCACAAACTTTTCCCATCAGGAATCATAATCACTCAAAATAACCTAGATATTATGGGAGATGTGCTCCTCAATAAAGAGATTTCATGCTAAAATACTCTTAGAGAAAGAAAGAGGCTTTGAGTGACAGTTGCTTCTTGCGGTAACTGATTGGCTGGGATCCAATGTCTAAGCTTACTTCCAGTGAGCTCCAAAGCTGAGTCAACCAAATGTTAAAAGTGATGCAGAAGGTGCCGTGAACAAGGTTAGTAATAGTATGTTACATTTTCACCTCACTTCTAAACTGCAACTAAGGATGAAACCATTATGTACAACCTACTATTAACACCATGTTTCTTCAAGTATTTGGGCAGGAATATTAACTACCTATTATTCCTGCATCAGCAAATTGAAGAGAGTGAAAATGTAAGGAATCTTGCTCAGTGTGCAGCCAAACTAAGAGATGTGAGGGAGAAAGCTTATCAATTAACTTAGCATACTGAAATGACAAAAAGTGCAAGCCTCAATATAATGCCTGAAAGCAATGGTAGGAGCTGAAGTAAGCTGACCACTATGGGCAATTTTGTTTCTGCTAGCTAAGCATCAAACAGCCCCAAACTTGCTAGAATGCTGACTTCTAGTCATGGAATGACTGCCAATAATGCTCATGTATAAAGTGCAGACTGACGTGGAGAAGGACAAATCAAGATGACCCATCTAAATATTCTCTCAATAATAGGAGAAGTAGTGGGGTTAGCTGACTCTTCACCTTGAGCCCCACTGACAGGTGCCATCTTGGATTTGAAGATTACCACTTCAGAGCCATCTAAGTCATTATTCCTGGATGTCCTTTATAAAAGGATGGTTTTACTAAAATACAAATATTTCCAGATGACAAAAAAGGCGTTTGTTACCAAGTTGTATGATAAAAGGAATGAAACAATGTCAGACTGTTTTGTGACTGATTTAACAGGGCTACAAGAGAAAACCATACCCTGTATTTGGAGGTAAGGTATTCCCCATGAAGTAGAAATGCATGTTCACTCAGGAAATTATCTTGGAGAATGAATAAAGGAAACCAGTTAGGCAAGAGACCTGAGATTGGGTTTGAATAGGGTAGTAATTATAATTTGGAAAGCCACAGTATGAGAGAGGGAGTCATTGTGAAAAACAGCTACACCCAAAAGAGCTTCTGTCTCAGTGGAGCATGCTGACCTAGTATGCGGTAGCACAGCAACACAGAGAGGACAGAGAAGCTTACCCAAAGGAGCATGTTTCCATAAGCCTGCATGAAAAAGTACTCAAGTAAATTCTCAGAAATAACAGAGGCATATAGACCAATGAAACAGAATTGAGAGTCCGGAAATAAACCATATATATATATGTGTGTGTATATATATGTATGTGTGTGTGTGTTTGTGTGTGTGTGTATATATATATATGCGTGTGTGTGTATATATATATATATAGTCAAATGATTTTTATAGGGTTGCCAAGACCATCCAATGGGGAAAAAATAGACTCCTAAATGAAGGTTCTGGGACATTTGTATTTGCATGTGTGCAAAAGAATGAAGTTGAACCTTTTTCTCAAACACTATATAGAAAAATTAACTGAAAATTAACTAAGAACTAAATGTAATACCTAAAACTATAAAACTCTGAGAAAAAAGACATAGGGATAAGTCCATAAGACCTTGAATTTAGTAAAAGATTCTTAGATAACGACACCAAAAGCATGAGCAACAAAAGGAAAAATAAATACAACTTCATCAAAATTAAAAAATTTTGTGCTTTGAAGGACAGCATCAAGAAAGTGAAAAGATAACTCATAGAATGGGAGAAGATATTTTCATATTATATATCTGATAAGGAACTTATGTCTAAAGTATATAAAGCAATATCACAACTAAATAATAAGACAAATCAATGAAAACTGAGGAAAGGATCTGAATAGACATTTCTCTATGGAATATATACAAGTGGCCAATAAGCACATGAAAAGATGCTTGAAATCATTAACTATCAGGAAAATACAAATTAAAACCACAATGAGATACCACTAGAATGGCTAGAATTAAAAAGTCAGATAATAACAAGTGTTGATGAGGGTATAGCAACATCAGAATCTCACTGCTGGTGAGAAAGTAAAATGGTACAACTGCTTTGGGGAATAGCCTAGCATTTCCCTAAACCATTAAACATAGAGTAATTCCCCTATGTTTTCCTGAGTAGTTTTAGAGTTTCAGCTCTCACATTTAAGTCTTATCTATTTTGAGTTGATTTGTATGTAGCATGTGGAATAAGCATCCAAGTTGATTCTTCTTCATGTGTGTATTAGTTCATTCTCACACTGCTGATAAAGACATACCTGAGACTGGGCAATTTACAAAAGAAAGAGGTTTAATGGACTTACAGTTCCACAGGGCTGGGGAAGCCTCACAATCATGACAGAAGGCAAGGAGGAACAAGTGACATCTTACATGGCTGGCAGCAGGTAAAGAGTGGGCTTGTGCAGAGAAACTCTCATTTTTAAAACCATCAGATCTCATGAGACCCATTCACTATCACGAGAAAAGCACAGGAAAGACTTGCCCTCATGATTCAATCATCTCCCACCAGGTCCCTCCCACAACACGTAGGAATTATGGGAGCTACAAATGAGATTTGGATGGGGACAGAGAACCAAACCATATCTTTCTGCCCCTGGTCCCTCCCAAATCTCATATCTTCACATTTCAACATGAATCATGCCTCCCCATCAGTCCCCCAAAGTCTCAACTTATTTCAGCATTAACTCAAAAGTCCACAGTCCAAAGTTTCATCCAAGGAAAGTCAAGTCCCTTCCACCTATGAGCCTGTAAAATCAAAACCAAGTTAGTTACTTCCTAGATACAATAGGGCTACAGGCATTGAGTAAATACAACCATTCCAAATGGGAGAAATTGGCCAAAACAAAGGTGCTACAGGCCCCATGCAAGTCCAAAATCCAGTGGGGCAGTCAAATCTTAAAGCTCCAAATGATCTCCTTTGATTCCATGTCTCACATCCAGGTCACACTGATGCAAGAGGAGGGTTTCCATGGTCTTGGGCAGCTCTGCCCCTGTGGCTTTTAGGGTACAGCCTCCATCCTGGCTGCCTTCATGAGCTGGCATTGAGTGTCTACAACTTTTCCAGGTGCACAGTGCAAGCTGTCAGTGTATCTACGATTCTGGTGTCCGGAGGATGGTGGCCCCCTTCTCACAGCTCCACTAGGCAATGCCACGGTAGGGACTCTGTGTGAGGACTTCCACCCCACATTTCCCTTCCACACTGCCCTAGCAGAGGTTCTCCATGAGGACCCTGCCCCTAGAGCAAACTTCTGCCTGGGCATCCGGGCATTTCCATACATCTTCTGAAATGTAGGCAGAGGTCCCCAAACCTCAATTCTTGACTTCTGTGCACTCACAGGCTCAATACCACGTGGAAGCTGCCAAGCCTTGAGGCTTGCCTCCTCTGAAGCATGGCTAGAGCTCTATGTTAGCCCCTTTCAGCCACGGCTGGAGCAGCTGGGATGCAGGGCACCAAGTCCCTGGGCTGCACACAGCATGGAGACCCTGAGCCCAGCCCATGAAACCATTTTTTCCTCATAGGCCTTCAAGCCTGTGATGTGAGGAGCTGCCACAAAGGTCTCTGACATGTTCTGGAGACGTTTTCCTCATTGTCTTGGGGATTAACATTTGGCTCCTCGTTACTTATGCAAATTTCTGCAGCCAGCTTGAATTTTTCCTCAGAAGATAAGATTTTCTTTTCTATTGCATTGTCAGGCTGCAAATTTTCCAAACTTTTATGCTCTGTCTCCCTTTTGAAACTAAATACCTTTAACAGCACCCAAGCCACCTCTTGAATGCTTTGCTGCTTAGAAATTTCTTCCATTAGATACCTTAAATCATCTCTCTCAAGCTCAAAGTTCCACAAATCTCTATGGCCGGGACAAAATGCCACCAGTCTACTTGCTAAAACATAACAAGAGTCACCTTTGCTCCAGTACCTAATAAGTTCCTCATCTTATTGTTCATATCACTGTCAGCAGTTTTGTCAAAGCCATTCAACAAGTCTCTAGGAAGTTCCAAACTTTCCCACATTTTCCTATCTTCTTCTGAGCCCTCCAAACTGTTCCAACCTCTGCCTGTTACCGACATCCAAAGTCACTTCCGCATTTTCACATGTCTTTTCAGCAACACCCCACTCTCCTGGTACCAATTTACTGTATTGGTCTGTTCTCACACTGCTAATAAAGACATACCCGAGACTTGGCAATTTACAAAAGAAAGAGGTTTAATGGACTTACAATTCCACATGGCTGGGGAAGCCTCACAATAATGGTGGAAGGCAAGGAGGAGCAAGTCACGTCTTACATGGATGGCAACAGGCAAAGAGAGAGCTTGCACAGAGAAACTCCCCTTTTAAAACCATCAAATCTCATGAGAACCATTCACTATCATGAGAACAGCACAGGAAAGACTTGCCCCCATGATTCAATCATCTTCCACCAGGTCCCTCCCCCAAAACTTGGGAAACATGGGAGCTACAAGATAAGATTTGGGTGGGGACACAGAGCCAAACCATATCAATTTGGATATCCAGTTTTCCCAACATCATTCATTGAAGAGATTGTCCTTTCCCCATTGTGTGTTCTTTGGTACATTTGTGCCATCTTTATTATGGCATCTTTGTTGAAAACCAATTGCCCTTAGATACTTGGATTTATTTATGGGCTTTCTTTCCTGTTCCATTGGTCTACATGTCTGTTTTTATGTCAGTTCCATGGTGTTTTGATTACAAGTCATTTTATAATGTATTTTGACATCAGGAAGTGTGATGCCCCCAAGTTTTGTTTTTTTTGTCTTTTTTTGTTGAAGATTGCTTTGGTTATTTGAAGTCTTTTCTGTCTTCACACATATTTTAAGATTTTTCTTTCTATTCTGTGAAAAACAATATGAAATCTTGTTAGAAATTACACTGAATCTGTAGATTCCTTTGAGTAGTACAGATATTTTAAAAATATTACTCTAATCCATGATCATGAGATATCTTTTATTTTTGTTTCTTCAATTTCCTTCATCAAGCTTTTATAGTTTTCTGTGTACAGATCTTTCATCTCCTTGGTTAAATTTACTGCTAAGTATTTTTTGACACCATGGGATTATTAATTTTTGGATCATCCATTATTAGCACATAGAAATCTTACTGATCTTTCTATTATGTTTTCATAACCTGCAACTTTAATAAATTTGTTTACCCATTCTAATAATTTTTGGTGGAGTCTTCAGAGTTGTCTATATATGTGATCATGCCATCAGCAGAGAAACTTTTACTTCATCCTTTCCTATACAGATGCCTTTTATTTCTTGATAAACCTTTAGCAAGACTAACAGATTTTAAAGAGAGAGAGAAAAGGCACAACCAATATCAGGAATAAAAGAGATATCATTACAAAGCCCAGAGATATTAAAAGGACAATGAGAGAATATGCAATTGACAATTCCTCAAGAACCAGAAACTACCAAAACTTACTCAAACTAAACATAATCTGAAAAGTTCTACAACTAATAAATAAATTGAATCTATAATTTAAAAACTCCCAAAACAGTCACCTCCAGGCCCTATGATTTTACTTAAGAATTTACCAAACATTTAAGAATTAACACAAATTCTGCATATACTCTTCCAAATAATATAAAGAAGGCAATACTTCCCAATGAATATTATAAGGCCAAGTTAGTCCTGCTACTGAAACCAACAAAGACAATGTTAAAGAAAGAAAACAGTAAACCAAATACCCCTCATAAACATACAAGTAAAAATTCTCAAAAAAAGAAGTAATTTTACTCTAGCAATATATAAAGGGAATAATATAACAGGATCAAGTGGTATTTATTCTAGGAATGCAAGGCTGGTTCAACGTACAAACTCAATTAATATAATCCATTACATTAAATTCTAAATAAACATAGAATGATTCTATCAACTGGTGTAGAAAAAAAGAGCATTTGACAAAATTCAACATCCATTTATGATTAAGAACCCTTAAACAAGTCATAAAAGGCATCTGCAAAAACCTAGAGCTAACATCATTCTCAATGGTGAAATACTGAATGCTTTCTAAGATCAGGCAATAATGTCCACTATCATAACTTTTATTCAACATTGTACTCAAAATTTTCACCAGTACAATTAAGGAAGGAAAGGACAGATGGGATAATGGGCAGAAGGACAGAGGGAAGAGAGTCATACAAAATGAAAAGGAAGAAATAAAACACTCTTCAAACACTGAAGACATAATCATGTATACAATCCCATAAATCTAGGAGGTAAAAACCTGCAACTAAAAAACTGTGTTTAACAAGATCATAGGATACAAGGCCAACACTAAGATATCAACCATATTTCTATATATTAGCTGTGCTAGGCAGAATAATGACCTTCCAAAGATATCCATGACAATACTGCAAGATTCCCAGAACCTGTTAATATATTACTTTACATGGCAAAAATGACTTTGTGGATATTACTAAGGTTATGGGCCTTGAAATAGAGAGATTATCCTGGATTATCCAGGTGGGCCCAATAAAATTGCATAATTCCTTAAAATATTCTTACCTATAATCAGAGAGAGATGCAAGGATGGATGGAAGTCAAAGAACTTCACCTGACATTGTTGATTTTGCAGATGGAAGAAGGGTGCCATGAGCCAAGGAATATGATTAACCTCTAGAATCTAAAATAGGCAAGGATTCTTCCCTAGAGACTTCAGAAAGAAACAGCCCTGCTAGCCATTTTAATTTTAGCCCAGTGAGACTCCAGTTGGATTTCTGACCTACAGAATAAATAGTAAGATAACAAATATGTATTGTTTAAAGCCATTAAGTGCATGGCAATTTGTTACAATAGCAATAGAAAATTAATATAATAGTAATGAACAATTGGAAAAAGAAAGTTAAAACAATTTACAATAGCTCTGAAAATGTGTAATATTTTGGTTTAAATCTAATAAAACATGGACATAAACTGTATGTTAAAAACAATAAAATGCTGATGAAACAATCCAAAGGACACCTAAATAAATTGATAAACATGTCATGTTTGTGGATTGGAAAACAGCATAGGAAAGATCTCAATTCTCTCTTTCTGTATCAATCTCAGATTTCCTGCAATCCCAATAAAACCCCCAGCAAGATTTATGACATAGAATTAGCCGAGCTGATGCTAAAATGTCTATGGAAAGGCAAGGGAAACACAATTTTGAATAAAAAAGAATAAACTTGGAAGACTCATGCTATCCAATTTTAAGATTACAAAATAAAGCTACAGTAATCACAAAGTGTGAGACTGGTGAAAAGATGAACACATGGATCAATGGAATAGGGTCAAGAAGTAAAACCCTAGACATATGGCCAGAAAAAAAAAGATTTTTAATAGATGCAAAGGGAATTCAGTAGACATAACAATCTTTTCAAAAAATTGTTCCAAAACAATTGATAATCCATATGCAAAAACATAAAATAAACCTTGACCCCATACCCCTAACATCATCCTTAATGGTGAAATACTGAATACTTTCCACCTAAGATCAGGGAATAATGTCTACTATCACAACTTTTATTTAACATTATACCCAAGATCCTAGCCAGTACAATAAAGCAAAGAAAGGACAGATGGAAAAATGGACAGAAAATTATACAAAATAAATATGTAAAGTTATATAAAATTCAAGAAATTACACAAAAATTTAGAATGGATTACATATTTAAATATAAAACAGAGTTATAAAACTTTTAGAAGAAAACCAGGGAAAAAAATCTTTATAATCTGACCTTAGGAAAAGAGATTTTAGACATGACACCAAAGGCACAATCCAGAAAAGAAAAAATTCATTAATTGAACTCCATCAAAATAAAAAAAAATTTTGCTCTGCCAATGACAGATAAGAGACTTCAAAGACAAAATACCAACTGGGAAGAAATTTTTCAGATCACACATTCGAATGATCTGTATCCTAATATGCAAAGAATTCTCAAAGCTCCATAACAAAATAAACCACCTGATTTAAAAAACAGGCATAAGGCTTTACCAAAGATTATTCAAAAAAGGCAAATAAGCCCATAACAAGATGTCCAACATCACTAGATATTCTGGGAAAACAAAACAGTAATGAGCTATCACTGTACACTAATTAGAATGGCCAAAATGAAAAATACTGACAGAATACTAGGTGCTGATAAGGATACAGAGCAATTGGAACCATCACATGTTTGCCTGAGGAAATCCAAAATGGTACAGACCCTCTAGAAAATAGCTTGGTAATTTCTTATAAAGGTAAACATACACCTATATATGATTCAGCAGTCCACTCACAGTATTCACCCTGGAAAAATAAAAACATGTTCACACTAAAACCTGCACATGAATGTCTATAGCATCTCTGTTCACAATCACCAAAAGATGAAAAACAAATGCCTTTCAACGGTTGAATGGATAAATACACTGTTAAGCTTATACAACAGAAAGCTACTCAGCAAGAGAAAGGAAAGAACTATTGATACATGTAACAACACGGATAAATCCTAAAGTCATCACCCTGGGTTAAAGAAGCCAGTTTCCGATAGACTGGATTAAGAAAATGTGGCACATATACACCATGGAATACTATGCAGCCATAAAAAATGATGAGTTCACGTCCTTTGTAGGGACATGGATGAAATTGGAAATCATCATTCTAGTAAACTATCGCAAGAACAAAAAACCAAACACCGCATATTCTCACTCATAGGTGGGAATTGAACAATGAGAACACATGGACACAGGAAGGGGAACATCACACTCTGGGGACTGTTGTGGGGTGGGGGGAGGGGGGAGGGATAGCATTGGGAGATATACCTAATGCTAGATGACGAGTTGGTGGGTGCAGCGCACCAGCATGGCACATGTATACATATGTAACTTACCTGCACATTGTGCACATGTACCATAAAACCTAAAGTATAATAATAATAATAATAAAAGAAAAAAAAAAAAAAAAAAAAAAAAAAAAAAGAAGCCAGTTTCGAAAAGTTACATACTTTACAATTCTGTTTCTATAACATTCTCTAAAATAAATACAAATAGAAAACAGATCAGTGGTTGCCAGGGGATAGAAGCGGGAGGAGTGTTGAACTGTTCTATATCATGATTACAGTGGAAAATACACAAATCACAAATCTATACTGTATTAATATTCATAGAACTGTATACCCCAAGAAGGTCAATTTTCCTGTTTGGTCATATAAAAAATAAAAGTTTTTAAAGACACAGACTGGTTTCCAAGGTGCTGAAAGTCTAGTAAGTTGAGGTAGATGAACAATAAATCACAATCACACTCACACACACACACACAAACACACACCTGATGCTAGAGACTCAATCACCCCCCACCATATAGAAAGCGCACTTGTCTTACTCAGCTTTGTTTTACCATTCTCAATATTTTGTACTCAGTAAGTACTAATGGGACTGAACAGCTGATGAATGGTCTGTGTGACTGCCAGACCATGGCTCACTGGCACAGAACCTGCCATGTTTACTCCATGGTGCTTTATCAGTCATGGAAACTTGAGGTTGAGAGAAAGATAGGATCCATACCTCCCTTTGTGCAATCAAAGATCACTAGAAGTGTATACCATGTCCACTGAAGGAAGGAATAAGAGTGGATTAAGATATTGCACATTGTGAATCCTCAAAAACCATATATTGAATGAATTCATTGAGGAACAAAGGTAGGGATGTTAAGGCACCTGAGTTTGAAGACATTTTTATGGACACATAGGCAAGGTTCTACCAACAATCTGCAGCCAAGGAAGAAAAGTAACCTGCTGACTTTTATAGTATCATATAATCTTGCCTCTGAGCACAGTCGCTTCTTTCAGAAGCAAAAATGGCTCCCAGTACCCAAGAATATAATTTAAGTATAATGTTCTGAAATTTACTACTAAAGACACCCCTTTCCTTTCTAATAGGAACCTGCAAGAAATAATTTAGGTTGCCGAGTTCTTTAATTTTGTTTTCATAGACACAGAGAAATAAAACAAAGTTTTGCTCCATAGAAAAACAAAACCGTGAGCTTTTTTGTTGTTGTGTGCTGATATGACCTGTAACACATAGGTTCCGAAAAGAGAACATATAAGACAAGTACCTTTCCTACCTTATAGGCCTAGCAAAGGAACAAATAAATAACCTAGACAGACTATAATTAAGTGGCTTGAGAGAGGGATGAATTGCCATGACTCTCAGAAGCAAGATAGATACCTCTGGAGGACATGGGTAGGGGAAGGTGGGATCAAGGAAAGCTTTGTTGAAGGTAATATCTTTTAGCCTTTTTCTGTTCTAGCAATTGTTGCTTGTAGAATATTCTCTAATCTTCCATGCACATAGCAGATAAGGACTTTCAGTGTCCACTCTAACAATATTTTCATCTTCCAGAGGGTAAACTAAAGAGTTGGAAAATACTGCCTTTGGTTTGTTCAATTGTTCTTTTTCTGCAAGTAGCAAAATGTTGTTCCCTTTCCAGTGAGAGCTCTTAGAAGAAAGGTGAATGTTTGGGATTAGGGCTGGCAATAAATCATCTTAGGCTAAGCACTTAAAACACTGTCCTAAGGCACTGTGTAAATATGAGCAAAAAAGACTACCTGCTGTCTGAATTATCGCTACCCCTCTATTTTCTTCTCTTTCCCATCAAATTCAATCACATTGTTTCCCTTATACAAAGATGTAAGGAAGCCATTTTTATCACAGCCTAAGAAAGGCCATTTCAACTTTTAAGGTTTTCATTGTGTAATAATAACAATCAAAAAGAAAACTACATGCTATATTCCCTTACCCCAAGGAGGAAAAAAATCTGTCATTTCCTCTTGGTATCAGCCACTGGCTGGCAGAGGAAGCTGGAGAAGCCCCTAGAGCCAAGTTACTTTGGGATCCAAGGCCATTGTTTATTTCTACTGTTGTCCAAACATATTCTCATATATCAATTTGATAGCACTTTCACAACTGGCCACTCCCATCTCAAAGGTTTTTATGCCATTGTTCTTATCACTTACATCTTTTATAACCATTAAGATCACACTGTTAGCCACATTGTATTGAGTTCTCATTAAGTATCAGGCATTGTGTTGTAATCCCCACAACAGTCCTGTAAGGTAATTGTCATTAGTCCTGTTTTACAAATGAGAAAAGATGGCCAACACAATGCAACCAGGAAGAGCTTCTCCCACTTAGAAAGACCAGACCATCAAGTAAACCAGCACACTTCAAAGAGATCTTGGAAAGTAGGTACTGAGAGTGGACAGGAGGAGGACTCAGATCCCGAGAAGAAGCTTGGATTTCTGCATGGGCTTGCTGAGCACCAGAACTAATTCCTGGTCCTGAGCAGCTCCTAAAGAAGGGGTGAGTGAAACACGCATGAAGTGACCAACTCTTGTCAGAGACCTCCAGGATCTTAGCCACAGGAGACCCCACAACCGAACCAGATATTTGAGTTGACTGGGAAAACTGCCTGGAGAGTTGCAGAGACAGAACCCTAGTCTGCACGGAGCCCAGAATAGCTGCAGGGGAGCACAAACATGGGTGCTCATCTGCCAAGCCTCATCATACTCTCGTAGGTGGCTTTGGTCTTTGTTAGCTGCCAGACCTAAAGAGAGTAGGGCTGTCTTGCTCATGGGATAGGGCCAGTCTGATCTAAATGCCCCTGCCTTCCGGCTTCTCCCAGGCTCCCTGCCTGGCCTCACCCACTTGCAATGCACCCTCAGCTGCCCCAGTGAAATGCTTGACTGTAGCTACCACTATAGCTTTTTCACTAGCAGCCCCCATATGCCCATTAGAACACTTTTGCAGACAGACTTCCACAAACACATACCCACCTACAGCCTTCCCATGCCAGGGCACACTAGCCACAGCCTCCCTCTGCTGCCCCACAGGTGCATATACACACATAACCCCATAACCCCACTGCCACCCCACTAGAGTGCTTTTGCTTGCAGCCCCAGTCACAAGGTCATTGCCAACAGACTGGGAATACCTGAGCCCTTCCAGCACAGCAGGTGTTCTACCTTCAGAAGCCAGAGAACAAAGCCATGGGCCTGGTACCAACTCCTCAAGGTTAGAGCACACAACCTAGGAATGCTGAGCTGAGCTTTGGTCCCCTGAAAGCATCTAGAAATGAAGCCAATCAACTAAACGCAACTTATACCAGAGTCAAACCATCAAGGACATCAAAGAATGTAAAAGCAAAAATCCCCATCCAAAATACAGCAAGTTCAAAAGTCAAAGAAACATTAGCCCACACTGATGAGAAAGAACCAGCCCAAGAATTCTGGCAATGCTAAAAGCTACAGTTACCTCTTACCTGTAATTGACTGCACCAGTTCTTCAGCAATAGTTCTTAATCAGATTGAAATGGCTGAAATGACAGTCATAGAATTCAGAATCTGGATGGCAAGGGAGCTCAACAAGATACAGGAGAAGGTTGAAATACAATCTAAAGAAAGCTATACAATGGTCCAAGAGTTGAAAGATAACATAATCATTTTAAGAAAGAACCACACTGAACTTATGGAAATGAAGAATTCCCTATTTCATAATGCAATAGAAAACATTAATAACAGAATAGACCAAGCCAAGGAAAGAACCTCAGAGCTCAAAGGCTGCTCCTTTGAATCAATGCAGATAAAAATAAAGAAAAAATAATTTTAAAAAGAATGAAACCTCTGAGAAATATGGGATTATGTAAAAAGACCAAACCTACAACTCACTTGCATTCCTGAAAGACATAGAGTGAGACCAAGCAAGGTGGAAAACATATTTAAATATAATGTCCACAAAAATATCCCAACTCACTAGAGAGGTTGATGTTCAAATTCAGAAAATGCAGAGAATCCCTGTGAGATATTATTTAAGATGACCATTCCCAAGAAACAGTCATTATATTTTCCACGGTCAATGTGAAAGAAAAAAGTTTTTTTTTTCTTTTTATTATTATTATTATTATTATTATTATTATTATACTTTAGGCTCTATGGTACATGTGCACAACGTGCAGGTAAGTTACATATGTATACATGTGCCATGCTGGTGCACTGCACCCACCAACTCGTCATCTAGCATTAGGTATATCTCCCAATGCTATCCCTCCCCCCTCCCCCCACCCCACAACAGTCCCCAGAGTGTGATGTTCCCCTTCCTGTGTCCATGTGTTCTCATTGTTCAATTCCCACCTATGAGTGAGAATATGCGGTGTTTGGTTTTTTGTTCTTGCGATAGTTTACTGAGAATGATGATTTCTAATTTCATCCATGTCCCTACAAAGGACGTGAACTCATCATTTTTTATGGCTGCATAGTATTCCATGGTGTATATGTGCCACATTTTCTTAATCCAGTCTATCATTGTTGGACATTTGGCTTGGTTCCAAGTCTTTGCTATTGTGAATAATGCCACAATAAACATACATGTGCATGTGTCTTTATAGCAGCATGATTTATAGTCCTTTGGGTATATACCCAGTAATGGGATGGCTGGGTCAAATGGAATTTCTAGTTCTAGATCCCTGAGGAATCGCCACACTGACTTCCACAAGGGTTGAACTAGTTTACAGTCCCACCAACAGTGTCAAAGTGTTCCTATTTCTCCACATCCTCTCCAGCACCTGTTGTTTCCTGACTTTTTAATGATTGCCATTCTAACTGGTGTGAGATGGTATCTCATGGTGGTTTTGATTTGCATTTCTCTGATGGCCAGTGATGGTGAGCATTTTTTCATGTGTTTTTTGGCTGCATAAATGTCTTCTTTTGAGAAGTGTCTGTTCATGTCCTTCGCCCACTTTTTGATGGGGTTGTTTGTTTTTTTCTTGTAAATTTGTTGGAGTTCATTGTAGATTCTGGATATTAGCCCTTTGTCAGATGAGTAGGTTGCGAAAGTTTTCTCCCATTTTGTAGGTTGCCTGTTCACTCTGATGGTAGTTTCCTTTGCTGTGCAGAAGCTCTTGAGGGTCCTGTCTGTTAGAAGGAAAACTAACAGAAAGGACATCCACACCAAAAACCCATCTGTACATCACCATCATCAAAGACCAAAAGTAGATAAAACCACAAAGATGGGGAAAAAACAGAGCAGAAAAACTGGAAACTCTAAAAAGCAGAGTACCTCTCCTCCTCCAAAGTAACGCAGTTCCTCACTAGCAACGGAACAAAGCTGGACGGAGAATGACTTTGACGAGCTGAGAGAAGAAGGCTTCAGACCATCAAATTACTCCGAGCTACGGGAGGATATTCAAACCAAAGGCAAAGAAGTTGAAAACTTTGAAAAAAATTTAGAAGAATGTATAACTAGAATAACCAATACAGAGAAGTGCTTAAAGGAGCTGATGGAGCTGAAAACCAAGGCTCGAGAACTACGTGAAGAATGCAGAAGCCTCAGGAGCCGATGCGATCAAATGGAAGAAAGGGTATCAGCCCTGGAAGATGAAATGAATGAAATGAAGCGAGAAGGGAAGTTTAGAGAAAAAAGAATAAAAAGAAACGAGCAAAGCCTCCAAGAAATGTGGGACTATGTGAAAAGACCAAATCTACGTCTGATTGGTGTACCTGAAAGTGACGGGGAGAATGGAAACAAGTTGGAAAACAGTCTGCAGGATATTATCCAGGAGAACTTCCCCAATCTAGCAAGGCAGGCCAACATTCAGATTCAGGAAATACAGAGAACGCCACAAAGATACTCCTCGAGAAGAGCAACTCCAAGACACATAATTGTCAAATTCACCAAAGTTGAAATGAAGGAAAAAATGTTAAGGGCAGCCAGAGAGAAAGGTCGGGTTACCATCAAAGGGAAGCCCATCAGACTAACAGCGGATCTCTTGGCAGAAACCCTACAAGCCAGAAGAGAGTGGGGGCCAATATTCAACATTCTTAAAGAAAAGAATTTTCAACCCAGAATTTCATATCCTGCCAAACCAAGCTTCATAAGTAAAGGAGAAATGAAATACTTTACAGACAAGCAAATGCTGAGAGATTTTGTCACCACCAGGCCTGCCCTAAAAGAGCTCCTGAAGGAAGCGCTAAACATGGAAAGGCACAACCGGTACCAGCCACTGCAAAATCATACCGAAATGTAAAGACCATCAAGACTAGAAAGAGACTGCATCAACTAACGAGCAAAATAACCAGCTAACATCATAATGACAGGATCAGATTCACACATAACAATATTAACTTTAAATGTAAATGGACTAAATGCTCCAATTAAAAGACACAGACTGGCAAATTGGATAAAGAGTCAAGACCCATCACTGTGCTGTATTCAGGAAACCCATCTCACGTGCAGAGACACACATAGGCTCAAAATAAAAGGATGGAGGAAGATCTACCAAGCAAATGGAAAACAAAAAAAGGCAGGGGTTGCAATCCTAGTCTCTGATAAAACGGACTTTAAACCAACAAAGATCAAAAGAGACAAAGAAGGCCATTACATAATGGTAAAGGGATTAATTCAACAAGAAGAGATAACTATCCTAAAGAAAAAAGTTTAAAGTCAGCAAGAGAGATGGATCAGGTCACCTAAAAATGGGACCTCATCAGGCTAACTGTGGACCTTTCAGCAGAAACCTCATAAACCAGAAGAGACTGGGGTCCTACATTTAGCATCCTTAAAGAAAAGAAATGCCAGTCAAGAATTTCATATCCAGCCAAACTAAGTTTGGCAAGCAAAGGAAATATAAAATCCTTTTCAAACAAGCAAATGCTAAGGAAATGTGTTACCACCAGACCTGCCTTACATGAGGACCTTAAGGGAATGCTAAATATAGAAACAAAAGACTGATACCTGCCACCACAAAACAGGCATAAGTGCATATCCCACTGACACTGTAAAGCAACTATATAATCAAGTCCACATAACAACCAGCTAACAACATGATACAGGATAAAATCCTCACATATCAATATTGGCCTTAAATATAAATAGACTAAATGCTTCACTTAAAAGGCACAGAGTGGCAAGTTAGATAAGAATCAAGACCCAATTTTATGCTGTCTTCAAGAGATCCATCTCACATTCAATGACACTCATAGGCTCAAAGTAAAAGGATAGAGAAAGATCTATCAAGCAAACAGAAAACAAAACGAGCAGAGGCTGCTGTTCTTATTTCAGACAAAACAGACATTAAGCCAACAATAATCAAAAAGGGACATTACATAAAGGGTTCAATTCAATAACAAGATTTAACTCTCCTAAATATATATGTGCCCAACATTAGAGCACCAGATTCATAAAACAAGTTCTTAGAGACCTACAAAGACACTTATATAACCACACAATAATATTTGGAGACTCCAACACCCCAATGACAATGTTAGGCTGATCATTGAGGTAGAAAACTAATAAAGATATTCTGGACCTAAACTTGACACTTCACAAATGGAACTAACAGACATCTATAGAATCCCCTACCTGAAACAACAGAATATACATTTTTCTCACCTGCACACAGCACATACTCTAGGATCACCTACATGTTAGACCATAAAGCAATTCTTGACAAATTCAAAATAGGCAAATCATACCAACCACACTCTTGGACCACAGTGCAATAAAAATAGCAATCATTACCAAGAAGATCTCTCAAAACTAGACAATTACATGAAACTAAACAACTTTCTCCTGAAAGACTTTTCATTAAAGAATGAAATTAAGGCAGAAATCAAAAAATCCTTTGAAACTAATGAAAACAAAGATAGAACATACCAGAACCTCTGGGACACAACTGAAACAGTATTAAAAGGAAAGTTTACAGCATTAAACACCTTTATTAAGAAGGTAAAATGATCTCAAATTAATAAGCTAACATACCACCTAAAGAAACTAGAAAAACAAGAGCAATCAACCCCAAAGCTAGCAAAAGAAAATAACCTAAATCAGAGCTTAACAAAACAAAATTGAGATGTGAAAATCTCTACAAAAGAACTAAACCAAAAGTTGATTATTTGAAAGAACAAGATGGATAGACTGATAGCTAGGCTAATAAAGAAAAAAGAAGACCCAGATAAAAACAATGAGAAATGACAAAAGTAACATTAACAGCAACCCCACAGAAATACAAAAAACTCTCAGAGACTATTATGTACACCTCTATGCAGGCAAACTAGAAAACCTACAAGAAATGGATAAATTCCTAGAAACATACAACCTCCAAAAATTGAACCAGGAAGAAATTGAAACCCCGAGCAGTCTAAAAACCAGTTCTCGAATCAGGAACAGAAAAACTACCAACTAGGAAAACCTCTGGATTAGACAGATTCAAAGTCAAATTCTAACACATGTACAAAGAAGAGCTGACACCAATTCTACTGAAATTTTTTCCAAAAAAAGCAAAGAGAGGGTACTCCTCCCCTACTCATTCTCTTAGGCCAGTATCATTCTGATACCAAAACATGGGGGAGAGACATGAAAAAAAAAGAAAACTTCAGGCTAATATACCTGATGAAGATAGATGCAAAAATCCTCAATAAAATACCAGAAACCCCAATCCAGCAACACATCAAAAAGCTAATCTACCATAATCAAGTAGGCTTTATTCCTGGGATGCAGGATTGGTTCAACACATGCAAGTCAATAAATGTGATTCATCACATAAACAGAACTAAAAAGAAAAACCACATAATTATCTCAATAGATGCAGAAAAGGCCTTTGATAATATTCAACATCCCTTCATGTTAAAAAACAAACAAACAAACAAACCTCAAACTAGGCATCAAATGAATATACTTAAAATAATAAGAGCCACCTATTACAAACCCACACCCGACATCATTCTTAACAGGCAAAAGCTAAAAGCATCCTCTTTGAGAGCCAAAACAAGGCAAAGGTGCCCACTCTCATCACTCCTAGTCAACATAGCACTGGAAGTCCTAGCCAAAGTAATCAGGCAAGAGAAAGAAAGAAAAGGCATCCAAATAAAAGGAGAAGAACTAAAACTATTTCTCTTCATATACACTATGATTCTATACCTAGAAAACTCCATAGTCTCTGCCCAAAGACTCCTAGTTCTGATAAATAACTTTAGTAAAGTTTCACAATACAAAATCAAGGTACAAAAACCAGTAACATTTCAAAACTACAAAAACACCCAAGCTGAGAGCCAAATCAAAAATGTAATCCCATTCACAATAGCTACAATAAGAATAAAATGGCTAGGAATAAGTCTAATTGAAGAGGTGAAAGATCTCCACTTGAGAATTTCAAAACATTAAAAAAATCAGAGATGACAAAAATGAAAAAACATGTCATGCTCATAAATAGGAAGAATCGATATTGTTAAAATGGCTGTATTGCCCAAAACAATTTATAGATTCAAAGCTATTCCTATCAAACTACAAACGGTATTCTTCACAGAATTAGAAAAAAATTACTTTAAATTCTTATGGAACCAAAAAAGAGCCCAAATAACCACAGCAATTTTAAGCAGAAAGAATAAAGCCAGAGGCATGACACTATCAGACATCAAATTATACTACAAGCCTGCAGTAACCCAAACAGTATTGTAATGGTACAAAAACAGACACATGGACTAATGTAACAGGTTAAAGAACCTAGAAATAAAGCCATACACCTACAACCATCTGATCTTCAACAAAGTTGACGATAACAAACAATGGGGAAAGGACTCCCTGGATTCAATAGATGGTGCTGGAATAATTGGCTAGCCATACTCAGAAGATTAAAACTGGACCCTTTCATCTTATAAAAAATCAACTCAAATGGATTAAAGACTTAAATATAAGACCTAAAACTATGAAAACCCTAGAAGGAAACCAAGGAAATTCATTTTGGACATAGGCCTTGCCAAAGATTTCACAACAAAGTCTCCAAAAGCAATTACAACAAAACCAAAATAGGTGAGTGTAACTAAACTAAAGAGCTTAGCATAGCAAAATAACTATTATCAGTGTAAACAGATAACCTACAGTATGGGAGAAAATATTTACAAACTATGCATCTGACAAATGTCTAACACCCAAAATCTATAAGGTACTTAAACAAATCAACAAGCAAAAAATAAACAGCCCCATTAAAAAATGGAAAAAAGGACATAAACAGAGAATTCTCAAAAGACAACATACATGCAGCCAACAAGCACATGAAAAAATGCTCAACATCACTAATCATTAGAAAAATGCAAATCAAAACCCCAGTGAGATACCATTTCACACCAGTCAGAATGGCAATTATCTAAAAGTCAAAAAATAACAGGTGCTGGCAAGGTTGTTTAGGAAAAAGAATGCTTATACACTGCTGGCTGGGAATGTAAATTAGTTCAAAAAAAGCAGTTTGAATATTTCTCAAAGAACTTAGAACTACTATTCAACCCAGGCATCACATTACCAGGCATACACCCAAAGGAATGTTAAGCATTCTACCAAAAAGACACATGCACTCACATGTTCATTGTTGTACTATTCACAATAGCAGAGACATGGAATCAACCTAGATGCCCATCAATAGTGGACTGGATTTTTTAAATGTGGTATATATACACATGAAATACTATATAGCCATTTAAAAAATGGAATCCTGTTCTTTGCAGAAACATGGATGCAGCTGGAGGCCATTATCCTAAGCAAATTAACAGGGGAACAGAAAACCAAATAACACATGTTCTCACTTATAAGTGGGAGCTAAACATTGAGTACACATGGACACAAAGATGGAAACAATAGACACCAGAGCCTACTTGAGATGGCAGGGTAGGAGGAGGAGGAAGATTGAAAAACTACCTATCGGGCACCATGCTCACTGCTTGAGGCATGAAATCATTTGTACACCAAACCCCAGCATAATGCAAGTTACCCATGTAACAAACCTGTACATGTACCCACTGAACCTAAAATAAAAGCTGAAGAAAAAAAAAAGAGACATGGAGAGAAAATGAAGAAATTTGCCCAAGTGAATATATAGTAGAGCTCACATAGGAACTCAGGTGTATTTGACCTTCAAAAATCATGAAACTTGATATTTGAGTAGGACTCTTCTTTTTGTTGAAGAATTTTGCCAATGACTCAATATTGAAGGTAACAATAAACATATTCTAAAGAAGAGCTGCCAGCCGGGCACAGTGGCCCACGCCTGTAATCTCAGCACTTTGGGAGGCCAAAGTGGGCAGATCACCTGAGGTCAGGAGTTCGAGACCAGCCTGACCAACATGGAGAAACCCCATCTCTACTAAAAATACAAAAATTAGCCCAGTGTGGTGGTGCATGACTGTAATCCCAGATACTCGGGAGGCTGAGGCAGGAGAATCACTTGAACCTGGGAGGCGGATGTTGTGGTGAGCTGAGATTGCACCATTGCACTCCAGCCTGGGCAACAAGAATGAAACTCCATCTCAAAAAAAAAAAAATGCCAAACATATTTCCACAGCACTAACACAATTCTGAGATGATGAGAGATCATCATCTCATCATCTACCTTCAGCAGATAGAAGGCTAAACACTGAAAAAGAGTTACCGCAGGACAAGAGCTGAGAGATGGCAAGGAACAATGGACAGATACACAGTTAATCTCAGCTGGCATGTGCATCACCAACGTAAGGGAGTTCTGATCTGTGAGAACCCAGACAAGTGTCTCAAAGAACCAGCACTTGGATACCTACCTGCAACAGAGGGCTTCTTTGGGCCAGGTATCAGTCAAGAGAGGACCTTAATTATAGGACTAGATAAGTAAAGATTTTTGTCCCTTGCATCTGATTTCCCCTCCTCTGTAAGTACCAAAATGGGAGGCAGAAGAAATATAGAAAAATTGAAGACTAGATTACATCCTCTTCCCCTGTGGGTCCCAGTTGTGAGTATGGCCCACAATTGGAAGAGAGAAAAGAGGCTATGAGTTGGAGGTGAGACTCAAGCTTTTAGCATTTGGTAGGAATTTTAATACTTGAAATCAAGTCTTAGTTACCAATGGGATACTATTCTTACAACAAAAGGGGTGAAAACTCTAGGATTTGCCCAAGGACAAGAGAGAACAGAGCATGTTAAAAGATAATAGTTAAGGTGGGGTGTGCAGATGTGTCCAATGTTCCCCCGCAACAAGTACATTTAAAAATCCAAAGCAATATTTGACAAAATGATACTAGAGTAAAAGGGAGCCATCTCAAGGGGTACTAAAGTTAAAAAAAAAATGCAAGACAGTATAGTTAGTTTTTTTTAAAGTATTCACAAGAAACAATAATGTTTACCTATAAAGCATGTGGCTTGTCATCAGTGAGAAAGGAGGAATTACTTTTCATTTTATAACATTTCCACAGTTTCAATTTTTACCATATATATGCTATAGTTAAAATATCAATTAAAAATTATTCCATTTATTTCTGGATATAATATGAAGCAACCTTTTGAAAATTTTTTAAAAATTAATTTTAGCCAAGCCTCCAGTTGTTTTGTCTATTCACTTACAAAGAATCAGGAAAAATGTATTATTAGTTTTACAAAAATAATTGTATGTTCTTCCTTGTACTATATCAGTCAGTAGTTTCAGGGGAAATAAACCACTTTGGACACTTTCATTAAAGTTCCCCTCACCTTGGGTTGTGTCTGGTATTTTTCTTAGTCCATTTGGGCTGCTATAACAAAACACCTTAGACTGAGTAACTGATCAACAACAGACATTTTTCACAGTTCTTGAGGCTGGGAAGTCCAAGATCAAGGCAGCAGCATATGTTTGGTGAGGACCTGCTTCCTCAAAGAGGGCACCTTTTCACTGCGTCTTCACATGGTGGAAGGTGTTCTCTCAGGCCTCTTTTATAAGGGCACTAATCCCATTCACGATGCTTCCAGCCTCATGACCTAAATAATCCTACTGCCCTGGGGGTTAGATTTCAACATATGAATTTTGAGGAAACACAAATATTCAGACCAAAGCAGTATTTCTAACTCTAGCATAGCTGCCATTGGCCAGGGTTCTGGGGCAGCCAGAGCTGGGTGTTTTCACTTTGTGCCACAGTCATGCTTGTGATGAAAGCTGCAGGAAGCAACTGATGGGTGGGTGCACTGCAAGATCTCATTTGTTGATGAGGGAGTTCCAGAGTGATGCCAGCCCTGTCACTGAAATTTACCACACAGAACCTCAAAATCCAATTATCACTCATTTTCTCCACCTTCTTATCACTTGTATTTCACAGCTGTTCGGTGACAATGAAAGTAAAGTTTTCCATCTCAAGTATTATGCTGGTGGGACAGATTAACTTCTGGAAAGATTTAATTATCTTTGAGAGGACAGCTCCTCTAATAACATCGCTTTTTCCATCTGGTCCAAATTAGTATTTGCTTCAGTGATTCTCATCCTGAGACTTAGCTCCCCTGTCACCATACACTGAGTGGGCTTTGTTAAAAAACCAGAGGCTGAGCCTCTTTTTAAGAAACAGTAATTATGTGGCTGCCTACTTCCAGCTGTATCTTGATACACAGAAATGCACTTGAGGTTGTCCATCAGGATAAGCATTAAAATTGGGTCACAGAAAAAAAACAGGTTATAAAAGAGCCTGTGTGGAATGAGCTCTTTAAAATGAATGTGTATGTCTAGAAAAATACATCAGTATGTGATCAGTGACTAGCTGTATGGTGGCATTAGTAATTACTTTATTTGCTTTATGCTGATGAACTTTATGATTTTCTTCCAGTACATCTTTAATCACACTTTATGTAGCATCTTTAATCACACAAAATAACAGAGCTATTTTAAACATTTAATTGTTATTATTTCAGAGTTAGAGAATTTGAAAGATCTTTAGGGAAGTCTTCAAACTTGAGAAATAGCTCTAAAAAGACCTTTTGAAACTGGCAGTCATGATACTCTACCCTTTTCCAACTCTTATTCATTTGCTGAAATGGCTTGTGTGTAATAAGCCTACTTTCTGATTTGTCTGAATTTCTAAGCAGAAAGGTGTGGGGAATGATGTGGCATCAGTAATTGAATAGCATGCTAACAATGCCAGAGTTTTCAGTATCTCTGTAGACAAACTGTGTGTGTAGGGGGAAGGGAGGGTGTGTGTGTGAGAAATCTTCTCTAGATGGTCCACTGGGAAAGGGTTACAATCACAGCAAATGAAATTCTTCAGAAGTCCTCAGCTGGAGACAGACAGCAGTACACGCAAGATAGGGAGGAGTGTTTTTTTCCTGCACGCACCCCAAACTGCCCCCATGTGACTGCATGCTACAGCATTCGCTGGTAGTTGGACATTAGGTGAGCCCAGAGCTTTCAAGGCAGACATCTCTTCTCAGCATGCTGGTGACCTGTGAAGCTGCCTAGAGAGAGAAGGGTGGGGGAAAAATGGCTACTGCTGTTTCTGGCTGATCCTCTGATGCTGGCATTTGGGGCAATATGTCTGAGGTATCTGTTTTTAGCCAACATGCTAAGTATTACTGTTCTTCCATAAGACAACAGATTTATCTTAGGGCTTATAGGGATCTAATAAATAGCATTATTCTTATTCCTTGCCTGTGTTTAATAACTAGAATGATTAAGAAGCTGAAAAGATGAAAATCAAAATGCCAGGTTTATTTTTGATAGAGCTGTTGAAGAACAAGGCTTAGGTGTGGGCTACAATTGGGCTTCCTGACAATGAACCCCAAAATTAGCCCTGCACAGACATAGGCAGTACTTGTGAAACTGCAGGCCTGTGTTTGTGTTGTGGGTACCCCGATAAGTCTATAGCACAGAGGAGCGCATCAGATTGCTTGCTCTCTGCAGGCAGGCAAACGTCATAGAGAAGAAAAGTGAGAAGAATGCCAGCCCAAATGTGTGTGGCTTATTTCCTCAACTTACCAATCAGAAAACAAAAGGAGTATGTGAGAAGGGCAGGGAGAGAAGCCAGGTGTGGATAGACAATACAAGAGGAATAAGCTGTTTACCTAGAGTATTTGGTCTTACTTGCATTCTAGTCCTCACCATCACAACTAGCTCTATAAAGTTGGCAGAGAGGGGTCATTAAACTTTTTGTGTCTGTTTTCTCATCTTTATGATGGTGTGTTGGTTCAAATTAGTAATAACCTAATTAGGGTGATCTTTTACAATCTAGTTTCTTCCAGAATTCTTTCCAAATTTCAAAATTTTATTCTATGTTTTTTTCCTCCCTAAGATATCACTACCCACTACATATGTTAAGCTCCCTTGATGTTAAAACAAAAAATGTGAACAGGGTGGAACACATGCTAAAAAAACATTTTAGAGCAATTAACCATCATTGACCAAAGGGGAAAAATCCGAAATGCTAAATACTAAATCATTTGTAAAAGCTGATTAAACATTCAAATAAGAGCAATATTAAGTGATGATTTATACCTTTCTCCTCCATGAATAGGCAGTAGGCTAGAAGATAGTTTCCCAGTTTTATCCACGTCATGCAATTTTGCTCATATCTATTACTATAAAGGACTATGCACTTTGAAACTTGAGTCATCTGAGAGAGAATATAAATAAACAAGACCACATTAGCTGCCAGAATTGGAGCTCAAGTCTGGATGTTAGCCACGCATAGGTGATGGTGAAGTGTGGAAATTACCTAACAGCAAGGCTCAAATCTGACAGAAGAATGTATTAACACATCATATAGCATGGCCCTCAACCCAATCAGAAATTCACTTCTTAAGCTGTTTTTGCACATATTGGAACAGACACAGGGGATAACCACAGATAAACTAAACCACTAAGTCAGCACTTGCCCAAACAGGCAGAGTTAGGGAAAAGAAAACGGACAAGTTTATGCCCTTCACTCATTCAACAAGAATTTTTTGAGTACCTTCTATGTGCCAGGCACTGTGTTAGGAATTAGAGGTTATGGAAGTAAGACTAAGTCCTTGTTTTGAGTTTTCTCCCAAATGAGACATTTTCAAAACTGATTGAAACAAAGTGAGCTATCTATCTTTAGCAAGACAGTAAAGAATAAAGAGGGCATGATAGAGTAGAGTATCCCAAACAGAGTAATTTGTCCTACTGATGATTCTTGACAAAGTTTCTCAGGCCCAGAACAAAGTGAAAAAATCAGATGTATGTGAATGTGGAGGTGGGGAGTGTGATTTGTTGGGTAAGGTTTGAAGCAATTATCGGGAAAATTATTTAATCTAACCTTAGTCCCTCCAAATTGTGAAACAAAGTGAAAAAATTAGATGTATGTGAATGTGGAGGTGGGGAGTGTGATATGTCGGGTAAGGTTTGAAACAATTATTGGGAAAATTATTTAGTCTAACCTTAGTCCCTCCAAATTGTTTGGTATAAAAACTTTTAATAAAATGTAATATTAGTAAATAGTTGATTCTCTTTTTAATGTCCTCATTTTGCAAACTAAAAAGCTAGCAACCCTATGTCAGTCCCCAAATTGTTTTAGAAATATTACTTGTTCCTAATTACTGAAGGTTTGGGAATTCTACTAGAAACAATAAAGAAGGTATGGAGATTGAGTTGGAAGATTTTCTATGCCCTTGAATGAAAAGGGGAGTTGATAAACCTCAAATTAGTATTGACATAGTAAGGAACAGCAGGTTGACATATAGTAAGTGCAAAATCATTGAGTCAGCTCTCCTTATTTTGTGGATTGATTCTAAAGCCTTGGTCTAGATTTGTCTGTGATCACAGGCTTGTTGGGATGCAAAACATTTTTCTTCGGGAACTCTGAATACCCTGTTCAAGAGTGGCCAGTTTTTATTATCTGGTTTTCACCATTTTGGGGATAAAACTGAAGGAGGAGGAAGCTGGCAAACTTCTCAGTAGGAAATACACAAACCTTGCTCTTAAGAGAACAAATCCTACTTTTGCTATTTCTGTATGAGACAAAACAAATGAGTAAATTATAACAAGCCAGATATGCAATATAAACAGCAGAAGTCTAGAGCTCATATTTGAAAGGTAACTTATGGATCAGATATGTTTCCCCAAAATTCGTATGCTGAAACCCTAATCCTCATGTGGTGGTATTTGGAGATAGGGCCATTGGGAGGTCATTATGGTTAGATTAAGTCATAAGGTAGAGCTCCCTTGATGGAATTAACACCCTTACAAAAAGAAGAGGAGACACAAGATCTCCTCTGTCTATGTGCACTTACTAAGGAAAGGTCAATCAGGATATAACCAGGAAGAGGGCCCTCCCTAAGAACCTGACCATGTGGCACCCTGACATCAGACTTCCAGCCTTCAGAATCACGAGAAATAAATGTTTGTCAGTCTATGGTAATTTTTATAGCAGCCCAAACTAAGACAGAAATTGGTACTGACAGGTAGGGTGCTGCTATAACAAACACCTAAAAATGTGCAAGCAGTTTTGGAACTGGGAAATGAGTAGAGGTTGGATGAATTTGGAGGTACATGCTGGAAAAAGTCAATGTTGCCATGAAGGAAGTTTTAAAGGCTATTCTCGTGAAGGCTTGGAAAGAAAACACAGCTGGAAATAAAAGTCTCTATTTTCTTTGAGAATATATAAATACTCATGAACAAAATATTGGTAGAAATATGGATAGTAAAAGCCATTCTGATAATATCTCAGACAAAAATAAGCAACATGTTATTGGAAACTGGAGGAATGGTGATCCTTTTTTATAAAGTAGCAAAGAAGTTGGCTGAATTGTTCATGTTCTAATGTTTTGTGAAAGGTGAAATTTGGGAATAATGAAATTTTATATTTAGCTGAGGAGATTTCTAAGCAAAGTATTGAAGTGTTGGCTTGGTTCCTCCTAACAGCTTATTGTTAAATGCAAGAAGCCAAATGAATTGAAGATGGAATTGATCTTCGAATATGTGTTTGGGGAGGGCGGGGTAGAGGGATAAGGAATTGTTAAGCAAAAATAAACCAGAACTTAAAGACTCGGAAAATTCTCAGCCTATCTGTGTTTTAAAAAATGAGAACACATGTTCGGAAAAGAACTCTAAGAGTGTGGGCTCCATGATCATTTAATAAGGAGATTACTGCATGTGTGAACCACTATCCTTATCAGCCACTCCGCAGGAACACTGCCAGTTTCAACTGAAGGGGATGGAGATAGGACAGAATGAAGAAAGACTGTCAAATGTCTTAATTTTATAAGACAGAACTATGGAATACTATGGCCACAAATGTGCAGTGTTTGAAAATAAGATTTATACTGAAGATAATTCAGAGATAATCAGGACTGCCTCCACAGTTTCAAAGTAGTGGGACCATCTCCTCAGTTTCAACGTGTCAGACAGCCCCACAGTTTGGGGTGACAAAGCTATTGGGGCACAGCTACCAGAAGGCTTGGAGTCATGATCCCTACCTGGCAGAGCTCTGGGAATAGGATCTCCAACTGGCATAGCTCTGAAAAGGCAACCCTGACCTGGTATAGCTTTGAAGGCAGGATCTCCATCCCAGTGTGTTCAGAAGAAGGGACCTCTACCCTGTTAAAATTTTTTCATAACATTTGTTAGAGACAATATGGAAGACTTTATTCGAAAAGGACTACTGCAATGGGGGCTTTTCAGTAGGGGAGAGAGCTCAGGTTCGATTCTGAAAACAACAAGGACAAGTGAAAATGTATAGCTAAGGAGTCGGTTTAGGGTGGGGGTCAGTGGATTACTAAGAGAAAACATTAAGGCTATGGGGGGATTCTGGCTAAACTGCTTCACAGGTTTCTTGCTGAAGGCAGACCAGAGTGATAAGATATCAAGAATGAGGACTTTTCACTGAACTGACTCATCAGAATTCTTGCTAAAACTGAACTAACAGGCCCAGGGACAGAGCCCAAGGTCAAGACCAGATCAAAAAGGTAGAAGCCTGTCTCAAGTTTGACCAAGGAGTGACTCTGTCAGACCTCCTTCTCGTTTGAGGAAAAAAGAGATAGTCTTCTTTTCTTTGAACAATGTAAGTCCATTTCTCATTCAGACACTTTTGTTTATTAAGGACCAGTGGAACTCTTTGTTAAGACTTAGTAGTAGAGAAGCCAGTCATGAAGATTTATACACATTGGGCTTAAAGTATCTTTAGAAAATAGAGTGAAGATTGCAGAGGCAGTCCCACAGATTTCCTAGTTGGCAGTCTGAATACTTTTGTGATGGCATAGACATCAGTGTCATGGAGTTTTTTTGGAGAAGATCATGAAAGGGTTCGGTTTTAGCTCACTGGGTTTCTTTAGATAGTCCAAATAAGGATCAAGGCAATCAGGTTTTAGTTCTCAATGGTGCCATGTCAGAAGAGTTGCAGAAAAACTGGAAATATTAGAGAGTTGTAGCCAGATATTGGAGAAAACTAAAAGAATTGATCCCGTCCAGGTTAGAAATAGAAAAAGAAAAAAAAGGACATCAAGAGGTGAGAAATAGCCCAAAGGCAATGAATACTCACAAGGATGGATTATAGTTTTCCACTAAAAGATAAAATATCTTTCTACAGTCATCCCCATTTTGATTAAAGTTAATCAAAATAAGACTACTTTTCTTCATAAAGTAAGTCTGATCTCATTAAATTTAGCCTGATTACGTAAGAGCAGCAATAATAGAGATTGACCGCATAGGACCCTTTTTAAGTCAGATTTGCTGGAATGTTTAATAAGCAATCTCAGATTAGACTTTCAAAAAAGCCTCTCAAGGCTAGGAAATCTAGCCAAGAACTTGCCATTAGACTGTGCCTGCCATAACTAGATTTGAGTGAATTCATATTTTCTTGAGGTCTCCAAAATATCCTACACTTCCTAGGCCAACCAGGAAATGACTAACCAGGAAATTACTCAACAGTAAGACTGGGAACCTTATAATCCGAGTATCAGAATAGCTTTTCCAAGAGGGCTGTATAAGCATTCATTGCTTAAGTCATCCTCAGTTTATTTAAATGGTCTGATCGTAATTGATTCCAGGTACATCATACTCAAATATGACATTTCAGTCAAAACCTGGATAATATAACAAATGTTTCCAATTATGTTCTAAGAATAACATATTCTTATTAAACTTATGCAAATAACTACATTACCATAAAGATTACTCAGAATTATAGACGGATCAGGTAGAGAGAGAAATAAATGTTTCATTTTTATTTACAAAGGTATAAAATCTAAATTGTTGAGAGTTAGAGACTGCTTAATGGAAAAGAAAAAGAGATTCCTTATATATGGACTACAGAACTTTAAAGGACCAGTAAGTTTTCAGCACAAAGTAATAAAAAAACACCACGTGGAAGGGAAATAATCAGCCCGCTCTAGCCATTCTGTCCCAGCTAAGGTAGGCATGGTCTGAGAAGCGCTTGTGAAATTCAGTCTAGAAGCAAATGATCACCAAAGACTGAGACCTAATCATAAGATCATAGAACGCTTCTCCTCTTCCCACACCTTACCACCATATTAATAAGGCCTAGCCTATTTACAGCAGTTTTTTAATCCATTACATGGTGTCTGGCTATAAGGAAAAGTGTACTAAACAAACTAAGAGCTAAAAAACAGAAGTTGAAGAGACAGAGCAAGCATCAGAATCAGACATGGCAGAGATGTAGGAACTAGCAGACCAGGAATTTGAAATAACTCATTAATATGCTAAAAAGCCTAAAGGATAAAGTGGACAGCATGCAAGAACAGATTGGCAGTATAATAAGAAGACAGAAATCATAGGAAAACAACTTTAAAATGCTAAAGATCAAAGAAAAAAATTAAGAATGCCTTTGATGGTGCTATAGTTTGAATGTGTCCCCCCAAAGTTTATATGTTAGAAACTTGATCCCTAATGTAGAGGTGTGGGAGATGGGGCCTAGTGAGGGGTAAGAGCTCTGCCCTCATGAATGGATTAATGCCATTATTGTGCAAGTGGGTTCATTATCACAGGACTGGGTTCTTATAAAAAGATGAGTTTGGCCCTCTTGTTCACTTTCTCTCACCCTCTCTTTGCCCTTCTGCTATGGGATGACACACAAAGCAGGCTTTGAAAGATGCCAGCCCCTCAGTCTTGAGCTTCCCAGCCTCCAGAACCATGAGCCAATAGTTTTTTGTTCATTATAAATTACCTTCTCTGTGGTATTCTGTTATAGCAGCAAAAATGGACTAATACCAAAAATTGGTACCAAGAATTGGAGTTGTTGCTATAACAAATACATGAAAATGTGGAAGTGGCTTTGAAACTGGGTAATGAGTAGAGGCTGGAACAGTTTTCAAGGAAATGCTGGGAAAAGCCTATATTTTCATAAAAGGAGCATTAAAGGTGATTCTGGTGAGGGTTCAGAAAAAAAGAAGAGCTGTAGGGAAAATATTTAAGTTCCTAGAGATTACTTTCAAGTGGTCATGATTAGAATGTTGGTAGATATATAAACAGTAAAGGCCATTCTGATGAGGTCTCAGATAACAATGAGGGATATCTTCTTGGAAACTGGAGTAAAGCCTATTCTTGTTATAAGGTGGCAAAGAACTCGGCTGGATCGTGTTCATGTCCCAGGGCTTGGTGGAAGGCAGAGTTTAAGATCATTGAACTAGGATATCTGGCAAAAGAAACTCTATGTAAAATTTGAAGGAGCTCTATGGCTTCTTTTAACTGCCTAGAGTAAAATAAAAGAGAAAAGAAATGATTTAAAGGTGGAATTTATAATTAAAAGGAAAGCAAACAGATTTTTAGGATTTGCTGCCTTGTCACATAAAGAACAACAAAACTTACAAGGATCCAGCCAAGTGATGCTTGATAAAGGGATCAGTATGGCTAGAAAAAAATACAAGTGGTATTCATCTAGATAATGGCAGAATGGCCCTAAAGATGTTTGGAAATATTTGAGGCTACCCTTCCCATCACAGGCCCAGAGCTTTGGAAGGCAGAATGGTTTTGAGCGACAGGCCAGAGGCACCGTCCTTAGGCTTGCTTCCCCGGGATGCCTCAAGTCTCTGCTCCCACATTGCAGCACAATACTCTTCAGATGCTCCAGTTGTGGCTCAAGCAGGCCAGGGTGCAACTCAGACCTCTGCTCCATAAAGCACAAGCAGTAAACCTTGATGGTATTCATGTGGTGCCAATTTTTTAGGCTTGCAGAATATACAGGGTATGGGGCCATGGCAGCATTCACCTAGACTTCAAAGAATGTATCAGACAGCCTGGGGGCCCAGGTAGAAACTTGTTACAGAGGTGGAGCTACCATAGTGATCCCCAAGTAGGGTAATGCCCAGTGGAACTGTGGAGTCAGAGCTGCCACAGAAAACCCAGAACTGTAGAGTTACCAGCATATAGCACAGCCTAGGAGAGCTGCAGGCAAAAGACTCCAATCCATGAGAGCTCCTACATGGGCTGGACTCAGCAAAGTCATGGGGCAGGGCTGCCTGAGGCCTTGGTAGCCCAAGCCCTACCCTCATGTGTCTGGAAGGTGGGACATGGAGTCAAAGATGATTATTTCCAAGCCTCAGGATTTAGTTTTGTTTGCCTGGTTGGGTTTTGAACTTACTTGAGATTAGTTACCCCTCCCCACTTTTTTTTAACCTATTTCTCACTTTTAGAATGGGAACATTTATCTTATGGCTGTCCTACCACTGTATTTTGGAAGTAGATAACGTGTTTTTCTTTCACAGGGCCACAGATGGAGGAAAATTTGCCTCATGATGAGTCATGTCTCGAGTATCACCCATATCTGATTTAGATGAGGCTTTGGACTTGGACTTTTGAGTTGATGCTAGACTAAGGTAAGACTCTGAGGCTACTGGGATGGAGTAAATGTATTTTGCATGTGAGAAGCACATAAATTTGGGGGTCCATGGGTGGCATGCTATGATTCGAATGTATTCCCCAAACTTTATGTGTTGGAACTTGATCACTAATGTGGAGGTTTTAGGAGGTGGGCCCTGATGGGAGTTGTTTGGGTAATGAGGGTTCTGCCCTCATGAATGGATTAATGCCATTATTGTGAGTGCATTTATTATTGCAGGAGGGTTTCCTTATTTAAAAAAAGACTTTATCCCTGCTTGCTCTCTTTCTCACCCTATCTTTGCCTTCTACCATGGCACAACACAGTGAGAAGGTTCTAGCTAGATGCCAGCCCCTCAGGTTTGGACTTTCCAGCCTCCAGAACTATAAGCCAATAAATTTCTGTTCATTATAAATTACCCTATCTGTGGTTCTATTAGTCCATTCTCACACTGCTATTAATATAAAGAACTACCCAAGACTGGCTAATTTATAAATGAAAAAGTTGTTTGACTCACATTTCTGCATGGCTGGGGAGGCCTCAGGAAACTTACAATAATGGCAAAGGGGACATAAACATGTCCTTTACATGGCAGCAGGAGAGAGAAGTCCAGAGCTAAGTAGGGTAAAGTCCCTTATAAAATCATCAGACCTTGTGAGAACTCACTCACTATCATGAGAACAGCATAGGGCAACTGACCCCATGATTCAATTACTCCCACAAGTTTCCTCCCAGGACATGTGGGAATTATGGGAACTACAATTTAAGGTGAGATTTGGGTGGGGACACAGCCAAACCATATCAGTGGCATTCTGTTATAATAGCAAAAACAGACTAAGACAGATGGGCTTAGTATACTGAACACAGCTCAAGGAAGAATCTCTAAAATTGAGAATATAGCAATAGAAAACTCCAAAACTGAAAAGCAAAGAGAAAGAAGAAAAAAAAGAAAAAAACAGAATATCCAAGAACTGTGGGATAACTCAAGAAAGAAAGGAACAGGAGAAATACTTGAAACAATAATGACTGGACATTTCCCCCAAGTTAATGCCAGACGCTAAACCACAGATTTGAGAAGCTCAGAGTAAATCAAACAGGATAAATGACCAAAAAAACACAAAACATAAACAAAACAAGAAAACTCTATACCTATCAAACTATAGAAAAGCAAAGATACAGAAAACATTCCCAAAAGAAGCCAAAGAGAAAAAGCATCTTACCTACAGAGGACCAATGATCAGAAATCTATCTGACTTCTCAGAAATCATGCAGGCAAAAAGAGTGATTTAAAGTGTTGATAGAAAAAAATCAACTGGGTGGAGCAAAGATGGCCGAATAGGAACAGCTCCAGTCTACAGCTCCCAGCATGAGCAATGCAGAAGATGGGTGATTTCTGCATTTCCAACTGAGGTACCAGGTTCATCTCACTGGGGAGTGTCAGAAAGTGGGTGCAGGAGAGTGGGTGCAGCACACAGAGCATGAGCTGAAGCAGGGTGAGGCATTGCCTCACCCAGGAAGCTCAAGGGATCAGGGAATTCCCTTTCCTAGTCAAAGAAAGGGGTGACAGATGGCACCTGGAAAACCGGGTCACTCCCACCCTAATACTACGCTTTTGCAACGGGCTTAGCAAACGGCACACCAGGAGATTATATCCTGCGCCTGGCTCAGAGGGTCCTATGCCCACAGAGCCTCACTCATGGCTAGCACAGCAGTCTGAGATCAAACTGCAAGGCAGCAGCGAGGCTGGGGGAGGGGTGCCCGCCATTGCCGAGGCTTGAGTAGGTAAACAAAGCGGCCCAGAAGCTCAAACTGGGTGGAGCCCACCGCAGTGCAAGGAGGCCTGCCTGCCTCTGTAGACTCCATCTCTGGGGGCAGTGCATAGCCAAACAAAAGGCAGCAGAAACCTCTCCAGACTTAAATGGCCCTGTCTGACAGCTTTGAAGAGAGTAGTGGTTCTCCCAGCACGCAGCTTGAGATCAGAGAACGGACAGACTGTCTCCTCAAGTGGATCCCTGACCCCCGAGTAGCCTAACTGGGAGGCACCCCCCAGTAGGGGCAGACTGACACCTCACACAGCCAGGTACTCCTCTGAGACAAAACTTCCAGAGGAACGATCAGGCAGCAACATTTTCTGTTCATCAATATCCACTGTTCTGCAGCCTCCGCTGCTGATACCCAGGCAAACAGGGTCTGGAGTGGACCTCCAGGAAACTCCAACAGACATGCAGCTGAGGGTCCTGACTGTTAGAAGGAAAACTAACAAACAGAAAGGACATCCACACCAAAACCCTATCTGTATGTCACCATCATCAAAGACCAAAGGTAGGTAAAACCACAAAGACGGGAAAAAAACAGAGCAGAAAAACTGGAAACTAAAAATCAGAGTGCCTCTCCTCCTCCAAAGGAACGCAGCTCCTCACCAGCAACGGAACAAAGCTGGACGGAGAATGACTTTGATGAGTTGAGATAAGAAGGCTTCAGAAGATCAAACTACTCTGAGCTAAAGGAGGAAGTTTGAACCCATGACAAAGAAGTTAAAAACTTTGAAAAAAAAATAGATGAATGGCTAACTAGAATAACCAATGCAGAGAAGTCCTTAAAGGACCTGATGGAGCTGAAAACCATGGCACGAGAACTACGTGATGAATGCACAAGCCTCAGTAGCCGATTCGATCAACTGGAAGAAAGGGTATCAGTGATGGAAGATCAAATGAATGAAATGAAGCGAGAAGAGAAGTTTAGCGAAAAAAAGAATAAAAAGAAACAAACAAAGCCTCCGAGAAATATGGGACTATGTGAAAAGACCAAATCTATGTCTGATTGGTGTACCTGAAAGTGATGGGGAGAATGGAATCAAGTTGGAAAACACTCTGCAGGATGTTATCCAGGAGAACTTCCCCAATCTAGCAAGGCAGGCCAACATTCAAATTCAGGAAATACAGAGAAAGCCACAAAGATACTCCTTGAGAAGAGCAACTCCAAGACACATAATTGTCAGATTCACCAAAATTGAAATGAAGGAAAAAATGTTAAGGGCAGCCAGAGAGAAAGGTCAGGTTACCCACAAAGGGAAGCCCATCAGACTAACGGCAGATCTCTCAACAGAAACTCTACAAGCCAGAAAAGAGTGGGGGCCAATATTCAACATTCTTAAAGAAAAGAATTTTCAATCCGGAATTTCATATCCAGCCAAACTAAGCTTCATAAGTGAAGGAGAAATAAAATACTTTACAGACAAGCAAATGCTGAGAGATTTTGTCACCACTAGGCCTGCCCTAAAAGAGCTCCTGAAGGAAGCACTGAACATGAAAAGGAACAAGGAGTACCAGCCGATGCAAAAACATGCCAAATTGTAAAGACCATCAAGGCTAGGAAGAAGCTGCATCAACTAATGAGCAAAACAACCAGCTAACATCATAATGACAGGATCAAATTCACACATAACAATATTGACCTTAAATGTAAATGGGCTAAATGCTCCAATTAAAAGACACAGACTGGCAAATTGGATAAAGACTCAAGACCCATCAGTGTGCTATATTCAGGAAATCCATCTCACGTGCAGAGACACACATAGGCTCAAAATAAAGGGATGGAGGAAGATCTACCAAGCAAATGGAAAACAAAAAAAGGCAGGAGTTGCAATCCTAGTCTCTGATAAAACAGACTTTAAACCAACAAAGAAGGTCTCAAAAGAGACAAAGAAGGTCATTACATAATGGTAAAGGGATCAATTCAACAAGAAGAGCTAATTATCCTAAATATATATGCACCCAATACAGGAGCAACCAGATTCATAAAGCAAGTCCTTAGAGATCTACAAAGAAACCTAGACTCTCACACAATAACAGTGGTAGACTTTAACACCCCACTGTCAACATTAGACAGAGCAACGAGACAGAAAGTTAACAAGGATATCCAGGAACTGAACTCAGCTCTGCACCAAGCAGACCTAATAGACATCTACAGAACTCTCCACCTCAAATCAACAGAATATACCTTCTTTTCAGCACCAAACCACACCTATTCGAAAATTGACAGTTAGAAATGTAAAAGAACTCCTCAGCAAATGTAAAAGAACAGAAATTATAACAAAATGTCTCTCAGACCACAGTGCAATCAAACTAGAACTCAGGATTACAAATTCACTCAAAACCGCTCAACTATGTGGAAACTGAACAACCTGCTCCTGAATGACTACTGGGTACATAATGAAATGAAGACAGAAATAAAGATGTTCTTTGAAACCAATGAGAACAAAGACACAACATAACAGAATCTCTGGGACACATTCAAAGCAGTGTGTAGAGGGAAATTTATAGCACTAAATGCCCACAAGAGAAAGCAGGAAACATCTAAAATTGACGCCCTAACATCACAATTAAAAGAACTAGAGAAGCAAGAGCAAACACATTCAAAAGCTAGCAGAAGGCAAGAAATAACTAAGATCAGAGAAAAACTGAAGGAAATACAGACAAAATAAACCCTTCAGAAAATCAATGAAGCCAGGAGCTGGTTTTTTGAAAAGATCAACAAAATTGATAGACCGCTAGCAAGACTAATAAAGAAGAAAAGAGGGAAGAATCAAATAGATGCAATAAAAAATGATAAATGGGATATCACCACCCCCACAGAAATACAAACAACTATCAGAGAATACACAAATAAACTAGAAAATCTAGAAGAAATGGGTAAATTCCTCGACACATACACCCTCCCAAGACTAAACAAGGAAGAAGTTGAATCTCTGAATAGACCAATAACAGGATCTGAAATTCTGGCAATAATTAATAGCTTACCAACCAAAAAAAGTCCAGGACCAGATGGATTCACAGCCGAATTCTACCAGAGGTACAAGGAGGAGCTGGTACCATTCCTTCTGAAATTATCCCAATCAATAGAAAAAGAGGGATTCCTCTCTAACTCATTTTATGAGGCCAGCATCATCCTAATACCAAAGCCTGGCAGAGACACACACACAAAAAAAGAGAATTTTAGACCAATATCCCTGATGGACATCGATGCAAAAATCCTCAATAAAATACTGGCAAACCGAATCCAGCAGCACATCAAAAAGCTTATCCACCATGATCAAGTGGGCTTCATCCCTGGGATGCAAGGCTGGTTCATCATATGCAAATCAATAAACGTAATCCAGCATACAAACAGAACCAATGACAAAAACCACATGATTATCTCAATAGATGCAGAAAAGGCCTTTGACAAAATTCAACTACCTTCATGCTAAAAACTCTCAGTAAATTAGGTATTGATGGGACGTATCTCAAAATAATAAGAGCTATCTATGACAAACCCACAGCCAATATCATACTGAATGGGCAAAAACTGGAAGCATTCTCTTTGAAAACTGGCACAAGACAGGGATGCCCTCTCTCACCACTCCTATTCAACATAGTGTTGGAAGTTCTGGCCAGGGCAATTAGGCAGGAGAAGGAAATAAAGGGTATTCAATTAGGAAAAGAGGAAGTCAAACTGTCCCTGTTTTCAGAGAAATGATTGTATATCTAGAAAACCCCATCATCTCAGCCCAAAATCTCCTTAAGCTGATAAGCAACTTCAGCAAAGTCTCAGGATAGAAAATCAATGTGCAAAAATCACAAGCATTCTTATACACCAATAACAGACAAACAGAGAGCCAAATCATGAGTGAACTCCCATTCACAATTGCTTCAAAGAGAATAAAATACCTAGGAATCCAACTTACAAGGGATGTGAAGGACCTCTTCAATGAGAACTACAAACCACTGCTCAATGAAATAAAAGAGGATACAAACAAATGGAAGAACATTCCATGCTCATGGGTAGGAAGAATCAATATCATGAGAATGCCCATACTACCCAAGGTAATTTATAGATTCAATGCCATCCCCATCAAGCTACCAATTATTTTCTTCACAGAATTGGAAAAAACTACTTGAAAGTTCATATGGAACCAAAAAAGAGCCCATATTGCCAAGTCAATCCTAAACCAAAAGAATAAAGCTAGAGGCATCACGCTACCTGACTTCAAACTATACTACAAAGCTACAGTAACCAAAACAGCATGGTACTGGTACCAAAACAGAGATATATACCAATGGAACAAAACAGAGCCCTCAGAAATAATGCCGCATATCTACAACTATCTGAACTTGACAAAACTGACAAAAACAAGCAATGGGGAAAGGATTCCCTATTTAATAAATGGTGCTGGCTATTCCATTTAATAAATGGAAAACTGGCTAGCCATATGTAGAAAGCTGAAACTGGATCCCTTCCTTACACTTTATACTAAAATTAATTCAAGATGGATTAAAGATTTAAATGTTACACCTAAAACCATAAAAACCCTAGAAGAAAACCTAGGCATTACCATTCAGGACATAGGCATGGGCAAGGACTTCATGTCTAAACACCAAAAGCAATGGCAACAAAAGCCAAAACTGACAAATGGGATCTAATTAAACTAAAGAGCTTCTGCACAGCAAAAGAAACTACCATCAGAGTGAACAGGCAACCTACAGAATGGGAGAAAATTTTCACAACCTACTCATCTGACAAAGGGCTAATATCCAGAATCTACAATGAACTCAAACAAATTTACAAGAAAAAAACAAACAACCCCATCAACAAGTGGGTGAAGGTTATGAACAGGCACTTCTCAAAAGAAGACATTTATGCAGCCAAAAGACACATGAAAAAATGCTCATCATCACTGGCCATCAGAGAAATGCAAATCATAACCACAATGAGATACCATCTCACACCAGTTAGAATGGCAATCATTAAAAAGTCAGGAGACAACAGGTGCTGGAGACGATGTGGAGAAATAGGACACTTTTGCACTGTTGGTGGCACTGTAAACTAGTTCAACCATTGTGGAAGTCAGTGTGGCAATTCCTCAAGGATCTAGAACTAGAAATACCATTTGACCCAGCCATCCCATTACTGGGTATATACCCAAAGGATTATAAATCATGCTGCTATAAAGACACATGCACATGTATGTTTATTGCAGCACTATTCACAGTAGCAAGACTTGGAACCAACCCAAATGTCCAACAATGATAGACTAGATTAAGAAAATGTGGCACATATACACCATGGAATACTATGCAGCCATAAAAAAGGATGAGTTCACGTCCTTTGTAGGGACATGGATGAAGCTGGAAACCATCATTCTCAGCAAACTATCACAAGAACAAAAAACCAAACACCGCATGTTGTCACTCATAGGTGGGAATTGAACAATGAGAACAGATGGATACAAGAAGGGGAACATCACATACCAGGGCCTGTTGTTGGGTGGGGGGAGGGGGGAGGGATGGCATTAGGAGATATACCTAATGTTAAATGATGAGTTATTGGGTGCAGCACACCAACATGGCACATGTATACATATGCAACAAACCTGCACGTTGTGCACATGTACCCTAAAATTTAAAGTATAATAAAAAAAAGAAAATAGATGATACTTTGAAGATATCGTGGGCATTATGAAAAAGTTTAAAAACCCACACTTCATGAGGTTTAGGAGAACAGAGGGCAATTTGCCAATACCTATGAAAATTACTAATATATTTTCTCTTTGACCTAGAAATTCCTCATCTTGGAATATAGAGATACTTGCACATGTGTGAAATGGAATATGTGCAAAAACTTTATTTAGTATAACTTAACAACACAATATGAGAAACAACCTAAATATCCATCAAAAAAGCAACTCGTTAAATATATTACAGTGCATCTGTATAATGGAATATCTTACAGCCATTAAAGAAAAATAAGCAATGTGCAGAAAAATTAAGGTGTAATTAAGATGTAAAATGTGTGTTTCCATTTACAAAAAAAGAGAAGAAAAAGGATAACTATGTGTGAGGGCTTATTTATACATGCATAAAGTATCTCTGGCAATACACAGAGGAAACTGTATCTTGCCTTTCTGCCTGGAGAAAACTGAGTGGGATAGATGTGGGAGGAAGACTTTTCTCTAGTTTTGAATTTTGAGCCATGTGACTATATTGCCTAAACAAAATAAATAAATGCATTTTTGAAACACACACACAAAAAAAATCAACCTAGAATTCTGTACATCCTGTGAAATTATCCCTCAAAAGTGAAGGAGAAAAAGATTTTCTCAAACAAAAATTGAGAGAACTTGTTGCCAGTGGATCTGCCTTGCAAGAAATGTTAAAAGAAGTTCTTTAAAGAAAGTAATATAGGTCAAAAACTGAGCTCTACATAAAGGAAGCATGTGGAAGAAGAAATAAGATACAATAAAAACTTTTATTTTCCTTATCCTTAATTAATCTAATGGATAAATTTGTTCAAGGTAATAATAGCCACAATATATCTGATTATATATGTTTATTTTTATGTATATGTATGCTATGTGTACATATATAAGAGAAATGAATGACAGCAATGATACAAGGGACGAGTGAGAGAAATTGGAATTTTGTTATTATAAGCTAATGCTTCCCTTGAAATAGTATAGTGTTATTTGAAACTGGACTTGGATTAGTTGTACATGTATATTCCAAACTATATAACCACTCAAAAAAGGTAAAACATATATATATATAAAATATTATATATTATATATTATATGTATTACATTATATATAATATTATATATTATGTTATATATCATATATTATATTATATATTATACATTATACACTATATTATACATTATATTATATATATTATATATTATATTACATATATCATATATTATATATTATATTATATATAAAAGGTGAAGTGTATATATATATATATAACTAGCAAGCCAAATAAAATTGAATTACACAAACTGCTCAATTAGAACCACAAAACGCAAAAAAATGTGGAACATAAAAATAGGAACAAAGAAAAGGCAAAAAAATTAATAGAACTGCAAAAAGAAACAGAAGAATCCACTATTATAGATGAAGAGTTTGAGATTCCTCTATTAGAAATGGATAGATCCAGCAAGCAAGAAGGATACAGTTGAACTCAGCAATACCATCAATCAGCTGTATATAATTGACACCTAGATACTACTTCATCCAACAACAGCAGAATATACTTTCTTCTCAAGCTCACATGAAACATTCACCAAGGTAGACCACATTCTGGGTCACAAATCCCACCTTAACAGATTTAAGAGAACAGAAATTATGTGTCTGTTCTTAGATCAAAATGAAATTAAACTAGAAAGCAGTAACAGAAAGAACTGGAAAATCCCAAAATACATGGAGGCTAAGAACATTTCTGAATAACACATGGGTCAAAAAAGAAATCTTAAGAGAAAATTTTAAGCATTTTGAATTTATTGAAAATTAAAATACAGCATCAAATTTGGTGAGAGGCAGTGAAAGAAGTACTTAGAGGAAAATTTATAGCATTTTCTTCATGTATTGGAAAAGAAGAAAGATCTAAAATCAATGATCTATGTTTTTATCTTCGGAAACTGGAAACAGCAAATTAAACTCAAAGTAAACAGAAAAAAGAAAATAATTAAAATTACAGCAGAAATCAATAAAATTGGAAATACAGAAAATCAATGAAGCCAAAAGCTAGGATCATTAAGATTAAAAAGATTAATAAAATTGATAGGCCACTAGCCAGACTAAGGAAAGAAGAATTATACACCATAATTTATCTCAGGTATAAAAGGCTGGTTCAACATTGAAAATCAACTAAGATAGTACATTACATATAAAGGCTAAAAAATAAAAATCACATGATCACATCAATAGATGCAAAAGAGCATTTGACAAATGCCAATACCATTCATGATAAAAAAAAAAAAATCTCTCAGTAAACTAAGAATAGATGGGAATTTTCTCAACTTGAAGAGTATCTACAAAAAAAGCTATAGTTAACCTCATACTAAATGTTTACAAACTGGAAGTGTTCTTACTAAAATCAGGAACAAGGAAAGGATGTCTCCTCTCATCACTAGTTTTTTGTTTGTTTGTTTGTTTTTGTGTGTTGCTCAAATACTCCCCAAGTGGCCTTTATTTCACAAAATTATTTTCATTAAAATTATTTTATCTACTACTTTTACCGTGTGATGCTATTTAAATGAAAAAAAACAATTGACAAACTCACAACTTATGTCCTTCAAGTCATTTCTTCTCCTTTGAGGCTGAATGTATCGGACGGCATTAGTTCCCAGACTTAGGCCAGTGAATTCTTAATGCTCTCACATTAACCTGAACTTGGGCTTTCACATGAGTTTGGGTACCCATTATACCAAAGACGATTCTGAACCTTGTCATGTGGCCCAGGCGGAGGCTGAGATATTGTATGTCCTTGTGTGTGCTGTTTTCCCCAGCCCATTACTGAATCAATAAGCCAGTCTCTGAAAACACTGGTCTGTATGGGATGAAGTCTACCATTAGGAAGGATGGAGCAATAAGATGTAAGCCAGAATTGTAGAAAATAAAAATGATGGAAACTTCTACATGAGACCTACGTTAGGCTTTCTATTTTGTTACTTTAATAAATTGCCACAATTTTAGCGGCTTAAAACATGCTATCATCTGACAGTTCTATTGGTCTAAAGTCCACCTGGTCTCACTGGACTAAAATTAAGGCGTCAGCAGGGCCGCACTCCTTTTGGAAGGCTCTAGGGGAGAATCTACTTTTTTGCCTTTTCCAGCTTCTAGATGGCACACACACTCCTTGGCTTCTGACCCTTTCCTTCCCATCTTCAAAACAAGCAGTGTTTAGTCAAGTCTCTCTTAAAAGTCTCTTTGACGCGGACCCTTTTTTGCCTTCTTCTTCCCCATTGAGGGATCTTTGTGATTATATCGAGCCCACCTAGTAAGGCAGTATCCTCTCCTTGTTTTAAGGTCAGCTGATTAGCAATCTTATTGCCCTTTTGTTTTGTAACCTAACAAATGCACAGGTTCTGAGGATATGTGGTAGGAAGAGGTGTTATTCTGCCAACTCCTTTTGAGAGGACTATGTCTATTTGGCAAATACTTTTTTTTTTTTGAGACAGGGTCTCGCCCATCACTAGTTTTTAACATCATACTGGAAGTCTTAGCTAATAAAATAAGACAAGAAAATAAAAGGAATACTGATAGGGGAGGAAGCCATAAGCCTATCTTTGTTTGCAGATGACATAATCATCTATGTAGAAATCCAAAAGAATTCTGGAAGAAGCAATTATAGCAAAGTTGCAGGATAAAAGATTAGTATACAAAAAAATCACTTTCATATAAAAACAATACCATTTACAGTAGCATCTCACAAAAATGAAATACTTAGGAATAAATCTAACAAAGTATGTTCAAGATCTGTATGAGGAAAACTACAAAAGTGATTGAAGAAATCAAGAACAAACTAAATAAAAAGAGATACTCCATGTTTATGGGTAGGAAAACTTAATATTTTCAAGAGGTCAGTACTTTCCAACATGATCTGTAGATTCCATGCAATCCCAGTCAAAATCCAAGAAAGTTATTTTGTGGATACAGTATTGACAAACTGATTCTAAAGATAATATGGGGAGGCAAAAGACCCAGAATAGCCAACACAATATTGAAAGAAAACAATAAAGTTGGAAGACTGACAATACTCAACTCCAAGACTTACTGTTAAGCCATAGTAATCAAGACAGTGTGGTATTGGTGAAAGAATAGACTGGTACATAGTAGAAAAATGTAACAGTGGAACAGAATAGAGAGCCCAGAAATAGACCCACATTAACATAGTCAACTAATCTTTGACAAAGGAGCAAGGGTAATACAGTAAAGAAAAGATAGTCTTTCCCACAAGTAGTGCTAAGCAACTGGACATCTACACACAAAAAATATGAATCTAGACACAGATATTATACCCTTTATAATAATTAATTTAAAATGGATCATGGAACTAAATATAACAGGAGACCTATAAAATTCAAAGATAACACAGGGGAAAACCTAGATGACCTTGGGTATCATAATGACTTTTTAGATATAACATGAAAGGCATGATCTATGAAAAAAATCATTGATAAGCTGGACTTTATTAAAATTAAAAACTTCTCTGCAAAATACAGTATCAATAGAACAAAATAAGCCATGGATGAGGAGAAAACATTTGCAAAAGACACATCTGATTAAAAAAAACTGTTACCCAAAATATAAAAAAGGACTCAAAACTCAACAGTAAAAAAAAAACAATTAAAAAATAGAACAGAGACCTTGACACCCCATCAAAGAGGATATGCAGATGGCAAATAAGCATATGAAAAGATGTTCCATATCACATGTCAGAGAAATACAAATTAAAATAATGATATACCACAATACATCTATTGGAATGACCAAAATTCACAACACTGACAACACCAAAGGCTATTGATGGTATGGAGCAACAGGAATTCTCATACATTACTGGTGAGAATGGAAAATGGTAAGGCTACTTTGGAAGACTGTATCAATTTCTCACGAGACTAAACATACTGTTACTATATGATCCAGCAATTGTGCTCCTTGGCATTTACCCAAAGGAAATAAAAACTTATATCCATACAAAAAGCTGCACATGGATTTTTATAGCAGTTTGTTCATAATTGACAAAACTTGGAAGCAAGCAAGATGTACTTCAATAGGTGAATACATAAACTGTGGTACACGCAGAAAATGGAATATTACTCAGTGCTGAAAATGAGACATCAAGTCATGAAAAAACATGGAGGAAGTTTAAACACATATTACTAAACATAAGAAACCACTCTGTAAAGGCTGCATACTGTATAATTCCAACCATATTATATTCTGGAAAAGGTAAAACTATAGAGACAGTTAAAAAATCAAAAGTGGCCAGGGGTTAGGGGGTAGGAAGTGATGAATGGGCAGAACACAGGATTTATTTTTTATGGGGGGAGGTTAGCAATGCAGTTTTTTTTTAATTTTAAGTTCTGGGATACATGTGCAGAATGTGCAGGTTACATAGGCATACATGTGCCATAGTGCTTTGCTTCACTGATCAACCTGTCATCTAAGGTTTTAAACCCCACATGCATCAGGTATTTGTCCTAATGCTCTCCCTCCCCTTCCCTGCACTGCTGCCCAGCCAACAGGACCTGGTGTGTGATGTTCCCCTTCCTGTGTCCACGTGTTCTCATTGTTCAGCTCCCACTTATGAGTGAGAACATGTGGTGTTTGGTTTTCTATTCCTGAGAACACAGAATTTTTAGAGCAGTAAAACTACTCCCTACAATACTATAATGGTGGGAATGTTAGGAATAAATCTAACAAAATATGTTCAAGATCTGTATGAGGAAAACTACAAAAGTGATTGAAGAAATCAAGAACAAACTAAATAAAAAGAGATACTCCGTGTTTATGGGTAGGAAAACTTAATATTGTCAAGAGGTCAGTACTTTCCAACATGATCTATAGATTCCATGCAATCCCAGTCAAAATCCAAGAAAGTTATTTTGTGGATACAGTATTGACAAACTGATTCTAAAGATAATATGGGGAGGCAAAAGACCCGGAATAGCCAACACAATATTGAAATGTCAGTATACATTTGTCCAAACCCTTAGAACACACATCAACAGTGGACCCTAATGTGAACTATGGACTTTAGGTGATTATGATGTGTCAATGTAGGTTCAACTGTAACAAATGCACCACTCTGCTGGGGGATGTTGGTAATGGGACAGGAGATGCATATGTGGGAGTAGGGAGCATGTGAGAGATATCTGTACTTCCTTTCATGTGGCTATAAACCTAAAACTGCTTTTTAAAAATCCAATCAGGTTATTAAAATGGTACCATTGACAAGGGAATTTGTTTCTGTGGTATATAACATTTTAAAATAAGTGAAATTACAACGAATAACATATTAGGACATATCATGGAAAGTAAGGACATTGACAAAGGTTTAGAAATTTCATACAATTTCTGAAATATTTATAATAATATTTACCCATACAAACATAATTTAGGAAAGATTAGCATCTTTTCTTATATGACAATGCTTTACATGAAATTCAATGTATCAATGAATGAAATTATCTTTAACATGTCTTTTTCTACAAAGTAAAAGAACAAATCTTTTGAGATTTTCCAGGGGGGCCTCTGGAAAACCTCAAGATCCGTTTGAAAATAATATTTCATTTAGGATTTTATTTCAGGAATCCACAATTGCCAAAAATATAAAAAAAACTTAGCTCTTTTAAAAGTGAAACGTCTCAGTTCTCTTAAATAATCGAGGACGTGATAACAGTGAACATAAATCACAAGAAAATATTCTGATAAAACACAGAATCTTTGTTTCCTAGGCAGATCACTTGAAAGATGAGGTAAAACCTTTTTACAATTTCTAAACAGCAGATCAATAATGCATGAGAATGTTGTCTTTTTTGACAGAAAGACACCAAAATTCTAGGTTTATATCAGTGTACTTTTGAATATTGAGTTCATTTTTTTAAAAACAATTTATGAAATAAACTCATTTACTGTTAGCTAGCTCAGCTATACATAAAATTACTTCTCTGCAAACCTTCTACAACTTTCTGTATTCATTCTGGTTTAGAGGCTTTTTCCACACATTTCCCTCTCTCATTCTAGAACAACCAGCCATTCTACTTCATGATAAAATTACTTTTTTTCCTTAACAAAAACACATCCTTTATACCTTGTATAGTTTTATCAAAAATATATCCTACTTTTCTTGTAGACTTTGCATGCAGAGTTGTTTCTCCTTATTCCCATATATTGATTATAATTTTAAACCATTAGTAAACTTTTAGAGAAACTCGGAGTAGATGATTGTGAACTACCTGTCACACAACAGTGTTCTCTGAAAGACTAGCAAATTTTATGAATACACCACCTTACCATTTTATAGGCATATGCTGTTTCATAATACAAATTCTCAAGGTGGCAAAAAGAACTGCTTATTAACAAGCTCAAATACAATTAGTGTCTCTCTGTATATGTCATATATAAATAAGAAGACAAACGTAAACTTGTACTTAGCAAAGTATGTTTTAGTACTTTTGTTTCAAAAGTATATTTGTTTAGAAACGATATAGACTCTTAATATCTAACTTAGCATAACTCTAAAGGATTCGAGTCACCAAAAAGATTTTTGGAAATGTATTTTTAGACAGACACATAACATTGAACAGGGCTGGCTATCATCTCCAGTTATTTCCCTGCTAAGTATTTTTTGACCTCATATGACTAGTAGACTCAAGTAGATAATAATATATGTTCGTATTATATTTAATGCTAACTCAGAATATACATCTGTTTTTATTAAAGCAAAACTATTAAACTAGCCCCTTTTTTAGGAAATATTTACCCAACCCATGTTAATTTGAAATACATTTTAGTTGGTTGCTGCATTTCTGGGAGGTTGGGAAGACAAGTCATATGAGCACTTATTTCTTTCTAAGCCAATTAGAGCAGAACTACTTTAAGGGATTTTATAAACTTGGTAATAGTATGTAGAAGCAGGCAAATATACATGATAATATACATACATATACAAACAGAGACAAGATGCAAATTGAGATCTGTGGTTTTATTTCAAAATTTTAGCCCTGAGTCAGGCATAAAAACAAAAACTCAACAGTTTACATGAGTTGTTTTTCACTTTTTGTTCCATTTTATACTTTTATCCAAATTGTGTTTGTAACAGATGAAACAACTTAAGGTTACCTGCTTAATATGAGGGTGAGTGCTTTTACCAATATTTATGAAGACTTTTAAGATTTCCTTTTGCTATGATCTGTAATCTTATCGAGGTAATAAACTACATTTTAGACAAGACACTGAGGGAACATCAAAGCTGTCTGGGTGTATTCAAAGCCTTATCCATCTGTTTCTAATTAGCTTTTTTCCTTTTCAGCCTCAGGTAGTTGCTTTTGGGGGTCTGAGTTCCTTGAGAGTCCCACAGTGGGTCAAGGGGCTAAAATTTCAGGGACTGTAGGGAGCTGAGAAGCTGAATTGGGAAGGGAAAGGCCTGGTAGAAGCAAGCAGAGGGGTGGAGGATATAGGGGCTTGAAAGAACACTATCCAAGGACACAAAGGAGCTGAAGGGAAGACAAAACATGGTAAAAGGAGAAAGGAGGAGTGAAGGTGATGGGAAGGGAAAGGTCTTAGAGGAGCCAGTTTGGGGAGATGTTTCCCAAAGATGCTATCAAAGTTCCAAATTTGACACTGAGTTCAAGAAGGGAAGTTTTGGTGACTGAGAAGTTCCCATGAAAGAAGTCAGATCAAATAGAACAGAGAAGCCACACAAGGATCCAGGATAAAAACTTTCAGTCCAAGAGTCAGGGAGTGAACCCCACTCAAAATAAGGAGCCAGGAAGAACTTTCAGCCCAGGAAGTACCTTTAATTATAAGAATGAAACTACCCCTATCATGCATCAGTGGACCGCCATTCAGAGCACTAGCTCAAAATCTAGACTCACCAATGAATCTGATCCCGAGCGGTGGAAGCCGTAACTGTTAAAGAAAAAAAAATCAGACACCTGTTAATGACTTGTTAAAGACTCTATTCAAAAGAGATCACTGCTACGGGGCTTGACAGTAGAGAGAGATCAGGCTCAATTCTGTATACAACAAGAACAAGTAGGGATTTATAGCCAAGGAGCAGGTTTGATGGTGGGGACGTCAGTGGATTTCTAAGAGGAAACATCAAGGCTATGGGGGGATTCTGGCTAAGCTACCTAACAGGACTCTTACTGAAGTCAGGGAAAAGTGGTAAGATAGCAAAGGTGAGAGATTTGCATTGGACTGACTCATCAGGGTTCTTACTTAAACTGAACTAAGTGGCCCAAGGACAGGGCCCAAAGCCAGGGCTTAGTCAGAAAGAAGACTCAGAGGAGCCTGATTCAAATTCATTCAAGGAGAGAGTCCACTGTCATCCCCAGTGGGTCTAAAAGGCAGAGAACTGGACCAAATATTTTATTCTAAAGCTTTAAAACCTCAGGGAGTTTGCCTTGCTAGGTTTAGGACTAGCTTCGGACCTGTCACCCCTTCCTTCCTCTGTCTTCCTCCCATTGGGAATGGGAATGTCTATCTCATGCCTGTCCAACCATTGCATTTTGAAAACACATAATTTGTCTGATTTCACAGGATGGAGAGGAATTTTGCCTCAGAATTAATCATACCTCAAGTCTCTTCCATATATGATTTAGATGATATTTAGATAAGACTTTGGATTTTAGAATTAACACTGGAATGAATTACGACTTTTGGGCTGTTTGAATGGAATAAATGTATTTTGCAAGTGAGAAGGACATAAATTATAGAGGTCCAGGAACAGAATGCAATGGACTGAATGTTTGTGTCCCTCCATAGGTTGAAGTCCTAATCCCCAATATGGTGGTATTTGGAGACAGGACCTTTGGAAAGTAATTAGGATTAGATTAGGTCATGAGGGTAGATCCTGCATGATAGAATTCATATACTTATAAAAATAAGAGGAGACAGGAGATTCCTTGCTCCACCATGAGAAGGCACAGCAAGAAGGCGGCCATCAACAAGCCAGAAAGAAGGGTCCTCACTAGGAATCAAATCAGCCAGCACCTTGCTCCTCAATTTCCCAGCCTCCATAACTGAGAGAAATCAGTTTCTGCTGTTTAAGCCACTCAGTCTATGGTATGCTGTTATAGCAGTCTGCACAGACAAAGACAATAAACAAGGGTCCATATGACTTTGGGGACATCTTACAAAATGCACCCTGTAGAGGTAAACTCATCCTGAATTACGCACAGTCCTGACCCCAATGATGTTCTCTATTGAAGCTGAGAGGTGAGAGGGAAAAGAAAACTAGCAGTGGTTTGGGGGCTGCTCAATAAACAAAATAATGAAATGGTAAGTGAATTACAGAGGTCTTAAAGCTTATATGCTTAATACCCATCTCCCCAAACACCTGCTGTATAACCCTTTGTTCAAGTTAATAATTAATTCCCGTTTTTCAGATGCAGTTTCATTCTATTTTATTTAGTCCTCTTCCTTTCTTGCCATCTTCCCGGTACGTTAGTTGCCATGGGAACCATGATGCTAATTTTAAGGGTGGAGCCCAGAGAGATCCACAAACACAGAGGAAAAGAGATTTAGTCTTTTTGATTGAAATGTAGACCCCAAATTAGAAAATTCGGGGTTGAAATATAGACCCAAATTGGAAAATTGCGAAAGTTAAATAAACCACATGTGGCTTTAACCTCACAAATATATCCTTCATGGACCAGTTCACTTCCTCGGGCACATGAACCAAGTAATAAAACCCTAACAGTAAAGTCATCAAACATACAAACAGAGGTCTCTGTGCTATTCTTTACTGGAGTTTTTACATAAACTAATCTATGAGGAAAGTTGTTCCCATAAAAGGATCTGACTGAAGGATTTATGTTTTCTTGTCTCTCAGATGTGAGCCAGAGTCAAGCTCTTATAAACCATTGCCCTCTTTTCTATGGGTACCTATGTTATATTGCCCTCTGCTAAATTTTATCTAATTAAACCGCTAAAGCCTTTCAAACATTCTTAATGACCAAGAAGAGGTTTTTCCAAAGAACCTATCAAAAACATCCAAGTCTAGAGTACTTGGGTCACTGTCTTGCCAGTGTTAGGCTATTGCCATGGCTCTCTCTCCAATGTAGCCCCTGGCCATAAACTCAATCATCCCCACTAGCTTAACTCAGACATTTTATTCCTGGCCCTGCCATCCAATGGGCACTAAATGTTAGTAGCAATACAACAGAATTATGTTAAAGAATGTAAGTTCTTTTATAACCCAGAGTGTTCTAAGAGTCATAATAAAACCTGTGTTCACTCCAATCCTTTGAGTTCATCTTTTACCATTTAGGTTTTTATACTGGAGATCGTTGTATTTAGCCATGTAGAACATTCATGTCCTGCTGTTCTAGCAATGCTCTTCATATCCTATGGCACTGGACTTTGAAAGGGCCGATTCTGTATTGACATTGCAGGAGCAAGTTAAAATATTCCATTTTCTTCCCAACAGTAAGTAGGTGGGGAAGCATCAGCCTTCTCAAGGTCAATATGTACCAGCTAGGAAATAGTGTGCTCAAAGAGGATAGCTGAAGAATTTTCAATAAACGGACTACCAAGATGTGGCAAGAGATAAGGGAACAGGTAAGTGGCAGTATTTAGAACTAGAAAACTGAGGAGGAGTCCTTCAGATCTGAAGGGGCAAGAGAAAGAGCAGCCACTGGAACCCAGCAGGAAGTTGTCAGACAGGAGCCACTTGAAAGGAGCTGTGGCATTTAGTAGAGGAATGTGGAAGTCAGTGTGGCGATTCCTCAGGGATCTAGAACTAGAAATAACATTTGACCCAGCCATCCCATTACTGGGTATATATACCCAAAGGACTATAAATCATGCTGCTACAAAGACACATGCACACGTATGTTTATTGCGGCACTATTCACAATAGCAAAGACTTGGAACCAACCCAAATGTCCAACAATGATAGACTGGATTAAGAAAATGTGGCACATATACACCATGGAATACTATGCAGCCATAAAAAATGATGAGTTGATGTTCTTTGTAGGGACATGGATGAAATTGGAAATCATCAGTCTCAGTAAACTATCGCAAGGACAAAAAACCAAACACCGCATGTTCTCACTCGTAGGTGGGAATTGAACAATGAGAACACATGGACACAGGAAGGGGAACATCACACTCTGGGGACTGTTGTGGGGTGGGGGGAAGGGGGAAGGATCCTAATGCTAAATGACGAGTTAATGGGTGCAGCACACCAGCATGGCACATGCATACATATGTAACTAACCTGCACATTGTGCATTTGTACCCTAAAACTTAAATTATAATAATAATAAAAGAAAAGAAAAAAGAAAAAAAAGGAATGCAGCCCCTGCCAGACTGCAGCCCAGAAGAAAAGGAATGTGTTGGGGTGGGGGAGATAATCCTATAGCATCTCTCTCCTCCTGCTCTCTGATTGCCTCTCTGCACCTCCCTTAGACTCTAACCAGAATATAGAAGGCACAGGAGCCAGGGGATCCTTAGGGGTCAGCCTGCTGGGGGCAAAAATCAGGGTGAAGAATGGAGGTAAATCTAGAGGTGCAGACAGAATATTCAGCACACAGTGCTGTTTGTAGACTTATAAACAAGCCAGTGCTCACCAAGGGACAGAAGCCTCCTCATGTGTGCTGATAGAAGCCCTAGGAATTTGAAACACCTATCTTGCTACTGGAAGAGGAGAGACACACTAACCAACTGGAAAACACTAATGAGCACACTAGAGAGTTACAAAGACAGATGACTCACACGTGCACTTGGAAATAAATGCCACACCACATCTGAAAGGAGCAGCTTCTCCCCTCTAAGTCTTTTACTTTGCAGAGACTAAAAACTCGAACTATAGGAGAAATCATCACAATCCTAATAGCTAACATTTGTTGGACGCACCATGTGCCTGACTGTTAAAAACACTGTGCCCAAATTAACTCACTTAATTCTCACAACAACTCTATGAGATAAACAGCATTATTATCACTATTTTCTGGATGAGAAAAGTTAAATAGACTGAGAAATAGAGAAGCTACACACCAAGTCAGTAATGATACCAGGTTCCAAACCCAAACAGTCTGACTTTAGAGCCTGCACTTTCAAATCCCACACTTAAGGTGAGTACTGTTAACCATGTTTATTTTTAATATAGTTGAACTGCTCATCCATTATTTTCATGTTACCAGCATCTAACATCGCATTTGAACAGGTATGAAAGTAGCTAGAGTTACAGAATTTCACAGCTGAAATGAACAGTAGCAACTCATTTCACTAGCAGGGAAATACAGATGCAAATGCACCGATTGATACATAGTATATTTCTACCTGAGGTGTGGTATCAGAAACAAGATTAAAACTCATCTCCTAACCACTTTACGATGGCCCTTGCAACTTCACTGCAACTCCCCCTGCATGCAAAGAACTTGTGCCAGGCACTACAAGGGAGAAAAAAAAAATCAGAGGAGAACTTGCCTTCCAGGTGTGACTAGCATGGACTAAGAGGAAATAAGGTAAGTATCACCATGAGAATCTAAGTGGTCTTGCTCACAACAGTGATTCCTCATAAAGTGTAATGGAGTTTAGAGGAGCAATCATGTTTTTTCCAGAGGGGCATCTGATAGGGTAAGGTAAAGGGGATGACCTCTGGCTTAGGATTTTCAGAATAGGTCATACACGAGGAGTAGTTTCTAGTTCACAAAGTTTATCTAGGGCCGCCAATGATCTGTCAAGTTAGAGATAAAAGTGCTGCTCCCTAGAAACCTAAGAAACTTTGAAGTTTGTGAGTTTGTGAGGTAGGGGATTTGTGGATACAAAGCACCAACAATGCCTTGCCTTTCCCCCACCATTCAAGATTCTGCACCCCAATCACCCACAGGGTGCCATTTTTCAGGAGCTCTTTCCTTAGGAAATTGAGCAGTAGATTGAAATAAAGGCTTTAAAATAATGGAATGGATGAAGGTTATCAATAGGAAGAGCAATTATAGAATGCCAGTAGGTGGAATTGTGCCCTATGGTATCATGAGATGTAATAACATTCTATCTTAAAGGAGACTTCCAGAGAAGGTAGATTTCTTCACCTTGAAGAATGTGCCCCAGCATTTGTGATTTAGACAAAGACCCCAGGAGGAGTCTACAGTCCCCCTTTGCTCTTGCTCCATAAGGCAGACAAGCCAAGTAAAGGGCGTTCAGGCCATAGCATTAATGCTTTTTCTTCCATTATCCTTAGAGTAAGCCTACTAAATTTGCCATTCCTGACACCTTCTCTTAAAGATTCTCCTTCAAAGCTCAGATGAGTCACTTAGAAGGTAAATAAATCCTCCATGAATGTATCTAAAATTTAGTTTCCACATCTACAAATTCCTGACCAACCACCTTACTCTGAACTGTTCCAAACACCACTGGCTGTCCACTTCCCTCCTCATGCCATCCCTCCAGCAGTGTTCAGATTTCTCTCTGTGTGCAACTATTCCGTAAGTCTCCTGGGGTGAGGGCAAGTACAGAACATTCTTTTTTAGTATGTCCCATAATGCCCCCTTATGGTCAGTGCAGAGTAAAGGGTTACTAGTTTAATATAATTTAATTACACGCAGTGGAAGATAAAATAGCTACAAAAAAATGGCTTCTCAATGTTTTGGGGTTTTCCCTCAATTTTGAACTTCTCTTTTAGTGATCCCCACTCTCCTTGACTGTCTCCAGAGGCACTCTGTATTGAGTGAACCAGTTGTCTGCTCAGGTATCACAAATCTCACGGTTTCTGCACTTTCCCTGAGGAGCCAGGGCAAACCATTTCTAACCACTGCACTGGACAATTTCCTCCAGAGAATGATTCCCAGAGCTCAGTGATCTCACCAAACCCAGTTTGGTGGCCCTGTGACAGCGATTCAGCAGGCTGCATTGTGTCACACATTTGTCATGGTGTACAATGACTGATCTGTGCAGTTACTTATGTAACACCCAAACCTAACGCAGGTCCCAGTCTCCTCAGACAGCTTCACCATTCACAACTCCCTTCAGGCTCATGGAAACCAACTGTTCATCTTCAGAACAGTGATTTAAGAAGTTTTGAGTAGCCTTTCGAGGACAAATGCAGACACCATGAGAATATCTAGCAGTAAAGGGATATCACTAGCTCATCAAAATTTTATCCAAGGTCTCAGTCTCTAGGTGGACTTGAAGGGTTTATTAGTCCATTTTCATGCTGTTGATAAAGACATACCCGAGACTGGGAAGAAAAAGAGTTTCAGTTGGATTTACAGTTTCACATGGCTGGGGAGGCCTCAGAATCATGTGGAAGGTGAAAGGCACTTCTTACAAGGCAGCAGCAAAAAAAAAAATGAGGAAGATGCAAAAGCAGAAACCCCTGATACAACCATTAGATCTCATGAGACTTATTCACTACCATGAGAACGGTAAGAGGGAAACTGCCCCCATAGTTCAAATTATCTCTCCCCAGGTCCCTCCCACAATTTAAGATAAGATTTGGGTGGAGAGACAGAGCCAAACCTTATCAAAGGGGGTTTCTGTCATCAACACTTGCAAGAATTTGGTCCTCTACTGCAAGAATGGAACAAAAATAAAATGAATCCAAGGCCTTCTATAAGCAGTGACAGGGAAATGGTAGCATGGTACCAGATTCAAGAGAAGGAGGCTCTCCTGCAAACAGGGAGGGCTCACAGCTGGCCTTGGGAGGATGGATGCCATTCTGCGCTAAGAAGAGGAAGTAAGAAGACAGTCAACGTGAATGGGATGGCCAGGGAAATGACAGAACGTGGATCACAATGTGGAATATACCATATGGTTGGAGAGAAGTAGGAATGTTGATAATGAAGGTTAGTGCCAGATTATGGAGGATGTTGAGAATCCAGCTGCAAGGTTGGAACTTTGAATGACACACAGCTCTCTAAAAATCAGCTTTCAACAAAGAAATTGGCTGCTTCTAAATGTGGTGACCTTCCACTATTAGAAGTTTCTCAACAGCCTATCTGTTAGGGGTGAACAATCAAAGGTTTTCTGCTCTATGTTGTGGAATGCGGAATTAGGCAGTGCAACAGAGGAGCTTAGAATGTGGCATCAAACACCTAAATTTAAGACCAGCTCTGTTCTTTACTGCCTTTGTTATCCTAGGGTTGTCATTATAAGCCTTCTATCATCTGTAAAATGAGCATAATAGTAACTGCATCAGAGGGTGATTGGACAAAGTACATACAATATGTGAATCTACTTTGTAAAAGTAGATTATACCAATAATAATTAATATTAACAAGTGTTAAACTTCTTTCCAACTTACAATTCTGTGTTTATAGCCTAAAAATGTTATGGTCCAGAAGAGTGTGTTATGATGAAAATTATGTTGTAAGAACAATGGAACCTTTATAAGTCAAGATGAATTGAAGAGAACGTAGAGGTAGGGGGAAGTTCTTAGGTAGCATAGAAGGAAGTGATGGTGTAGGGTAAGCACAGCCTAAACTAAGACGGGAGCAATGGAAAAGGAAAAGAAAAGGATTGTAGGGTTTTTTTTTAATTATGTAAGTATATTTAGGAATCAAAGGTGACTGAGATCACAGATAAAATAGCTTTTTTGAAACACCCCAGTTCCAGCACTTCCAGATTAAGTGAGAGACTGTCTAGGGATACACTATGCAATTCAGTAACCACTCACATGTGGCTACTGAGCACTTGAAATGCAGCTACCTCAACCTGAAATGTGCTGCAACTGTAAACTACACACCTAGTTTCAAAGGCCTAATATGAAAAAAGAATGTAATGCATCTCCATAATTTTATATTGATTATATGTGAAATGATGTTATATTGATTTAAAGTTAAAATATTTTAAAAATTAATTTTGCTTGTTGCACTTCACTTTTTAAATGTGTCTACCAGAAAACTGTACAATATAGGAGTGACTGACATTATGTTTTTGTTGAACTCTACTGGTCTAGTGTATGATTCTCAATAAAATTGCAATGGAGCTTTTCTCATCTAGACATCCCAGAGGTCTCTCCCAGTACATATGAATCAGCAGAAACTATGAGTGGTCCTGTTTTTGAAGTTGCTCCTCAATGATTATAAGAGCCATAGAGTATCTGCACTAGAACATTCTAAGTGTGCTTCATAAGCTTTATTTTTGTACATGCATCACCTGGGGAGCTCATTAATCAGCTAACTTCAACTCCAGAGATTCTGATGAGTTCGATCTGAAATGAGCCTGAGGTCCCCTGGAATGTTCATTTACTATGCTCTGCACGTGATCTAACTCAAGGGACCCCAGAACCACATTTGAAAAAATACCTCTCTGGGGGTGGGAAGTGCTGTTACACAAGGAACAGGTGAAAACAACCACCAGCACTGTACCAGCAATGCAGGGGCACAAAAGGGGAGGAGGACAATAAATAATTACTTAAGTAATTTGATATGTGGCATTACAAAAACGTTATCAAAATAATCAGAAAGTCATAACTGTTTATCTTGTTTAACTTTTAACTTTTTGGGGCCGGGCGCGGTGGCTCACGCCTGTAATCCCAGCACTTTGGGAGGCCGAGGTGGGCGGATCACGAGGTCAGGAGATCGAGACCATCCTGGCTAACACGGTGAAACCCCATCTCTACTAAAAATACAAAAAATTAGCCGGGCATGGTGGCAGGCTCCTATAGTCTCAGCTACTGGGGAGGCTGAGGCAGGAGAATGGCGTGAACCCAGGAGGCGGAGCTTGAAGTGAGCCAAGATAGCGCCACTGCAGTCCAGCCTGGGTGAAAGAGCGAGACTCCGTCTCAAAAAAAAAAAAACTTTTTGGTTTAGAAAATTCTTCTATTATTTTAAATTACATGACAAGGAGTGGGTATAATCTTCTCAGAGCTTGGAGCTTCTACAGATTTGATCTTAACACATAATAAAAATATTGCCCCAAACGTGGAGGCTGCTCTATCTTCTACTGTAGGATATTAGGATCAGGAGGATCTGTATGGACACCAGCCTTTGGGTTCATTAATCCTGAGGGCAGTGTCTTACCTTTTGGTCTTGATTTACTGTTTTTTGTTGTTTTGTAAATCAGATCATCCTTATTAAAGAGAGGAAAACTCCTGCATTCAGAGAAAGAAAGACCTTTAGAAAACATTGTCAGGCAGAAGGCCTTTGGCTCATTAACTACCCAAGTTAAGGTCCCACTTGCAGAGCCCTAAAGGACTCTCACCAACACCACAGCGGGAAAACCAATACCCTGGGCAAATGACTTCCTGCCTACAGAAAGTCTCTTAGAAGAGAAGGTTCTAATTCTAGTTAAAAGCTCTCCCACCTCGATCTGCTTGGAGCCCGGATTTAGGCTCTGATTCACCATCTCTGCATTCCAATAGCATGCAAATCGCACCAAGAGCTGGAGTCCATTAAAAAAAAAATTTTAACAGATTTCTTAGGTGGTCATAAATCTTGTTTCTGATGTGTTTTGTTTCTTCCAGGTACCTTGCCATTAATGAGATAATTATTTTAAGCCAATTTAAGATCCTAAAATTTAATCAAATTTCCATATGACTTATTTTAGCAAATTGTTATAAAACAGGCAGTATTAGCAGGAGGTGACCACCATGGTAAAGGGTCCCTGGAATATGATACTGTTCTTTTCACACCTGGGCAATTTGATTGACCTTCAGCATAGGTGATCCCTTCATCTTTTTTTCCCCTTGTAGTAGTCATGATGGCATGGTTGAATACCTAATATTTGTGAAAGTGTCCTTCTCTGTGCTCACAGAACATATGGCTGAGGTCAGAGAGATGACTTGAAACCACCTTGAAACATAACTAACTAGGCCATTGTGGAATCAAGCCTATGACCCCAGCCTTTCAAACCTCAGCCTCTAATAGACTCAACCAGCCAACCAATGTAGGGGATAGAGCACTGCATTACACTGCATTACACTGGGAAATCTAAGGCTGTTAGTGTCAAAGGCACAGAAGCAAGCATCAGGCCCTATACTTTTCACCTGCATAAAGGAGTCAAGCCTGCAGAAGTTAAGCAACCTGTAAAACGTGATATAGTTAATGCCAGAGCCAAGGCCAATGTCCAAGTTTTAATTCCTAGGTTTAGAACTATTTCTCTTTAACATTAATAATGGAAATAACTATAATGTGCCTTCATCAAAAACCAAAATAAGTAGGTATAAAGACCCTTAATTTTACATATACAGAAAAATAACCACAGATTATTTCAGTTTTCCTATGAAATCATCTATAACAATTTATTCACGACTTACCATGTGTAGAGTACGTACTACGAATGTGGGCATTACTAGACCCATTTTAGAAATGAGGACCCTGAGAAGTTGAGTGTTTATCCATGTTCATACAATGAAGAAATGGCAGAGTCTGAAGCCAACTTACTCTTTTCTACCTTCAAAGTGGACCATATTAACCACTATGCTACACCACCTCTTAGAACATCACCCACCATGTACAACTGGGTTTTGTTAGGGTCCTGAAGCTAGCTCAAGTTCCTGCCAAAACTAGATCTTCATCCCTATGACCCTGCCCCTGATCACCCCCCACCCACACACACACTGCTGCCCACCTTCACTGTCTAGTGTCAATTTACCATGGGAATTTTCTGTGTGTGTTCTAATTAGGTTCAGCAGGGCCCTTGCCTAAAAGCTACCTAGTGGCCAAATGCTCCCCATTAGAAAGCACATTCCTGTAGATGTGAAATATGATACCTAGGGTGTCTTCAGAAGGAAAAGGAAGTTTGTGGAGCCTGTTGGAGCACTGGGTAAATGTACCACTTCCTTTGCAACTTGGCCAAAAAGCCATCCAACTTCAGAAGACAAGGGAAGAAAAACAGTCTCCCCAAGCCCCAAAGTTCTCCTCCATGAATCCCACCTTCCTGCTTCTACCTCTCACCACTCAAATCTCAGATACTCATCAAGGCAATTGCTGAAGATTCCTTTCAATTCCCTTCTTACACAGCTGAGGACCCAGATGGAAACATGAAGCCACTCATAACCATACAACTTAGCTTCCATCCAAGCAAGAACACTTTCAGAGTGTAAGGGGACACTATTACTAAATGTGTTGGCCTATCAGACATAAGATAAACTATCCTAGGCCACCTCAATGTATAGTCACCCTGTCATACCTCCCAGTTGCCTTCTCTGCAAGACAGTTTTTAATGGACTGCTGAGGCAAAGGGCACAAATGCAGCAGCAGCGCTTTCCCAGGAAGGGCATCTCCCCAGGTGGCTGCCGTTACTGGCACACAGAGCCTGCAAGGGCAACAGCTGGCAAGGCAGGTTGGCTCACTTTAATTCAAATTGAACTCCTTCTACTGAAATCTAGTTTATTCTGAAAGAGGTGCTGAGGATATTGTTCATGGAGCTGCATTTCTCAGTAAACTAGATCCAAAAGACACCAAGTGGAAAAAGCAGGACACCTGTGAGCCATAACGCAATTTGGCTGAGACACTTATTGCTACCAAGAGAAGAGCAAATGCAAAGGTTTGCTGCCACCTGCTGTTGCATATTCGTCCTTGCTAACTAGATGACAGCAGCGGGGCTTGAGGCATTTGGTGCTTTGGGACATCTCCAGGAACCCAGACTCCAACTCACTCATACCAGAGCTGAACCACGGGGCCATCAAGCATGTATTTCACAAGCATTTATTGTGAACCTTCTGCACCCTAATCTAGGGAAGGAGATAAAAAGATGATTGAGATAAGACTCCTGCCCATGCTGAATTTAAATCTATGTCATGAGAGGACAGAGAGCAGGGCAATGAGAAGTTGAGGGCAGAGATATTGTCTAAAATATCTTTGCATCTTCCAAAAAAAGAGTTTACCTTGTGATGTGTCAAAATGATTATTAACTACCCAAGGAAGATGCACGTTCTAGTAACTTTTCTTTCATTTTGATTAGAAAGCGATGAATGTGGCACACAGGAGCTGGTCCTAGAGAAATCTATGAAGTAGGGGTTATCTTCACCTTTTCCTCATGATCCCCAGCCTTTTGTTTTTGTTTCTGTCATATCTAGGGACCCAGTGGTATCAGATTAGGACAGGGACATCGATTTTTTTCTCATTATAGTCTTTTAACTTTTAAATTCAGGGGTACATATGCAGGATGTGCAGGTTTGTCAACATAGGCAAATGTGTGTCATGGGGGTTTGTTGTACAGATTATTTCATCACCCAGATATTAAGCATACTATCCATTATTTTTTCTGATCCTCTCCCTCCTCTCACCCTTCACCCTCTGACAGGCCCCAGTGTGTGTTGGTCCCCTCTTTGTGTCCATGTGTTCTCATCATTTAGCTCCCACTTTTAAGTGAGAACACGCAGTATTTGGTTTCCTGTTCCTGTGTTAGATTGCTAAGGATAATGGCTGATACGGTTTGGCTGTGTCCTCACCCAAGTCTCATCTTGTAGTTCCCATAGTCCCCACGTGTCATGGGAGGGACTCGGTGGGAGGTAATTGAATCATGGGGGTGGTTCCCCCATGCTGTTCTCATGATGGTAAATTCTCACAAGATCTGATGGTTTTATAAAGGGCTTCCTCCTTTGCTTGGCTCTCATTCTCCTTCCTGCTGCAATGTGAAGGACATGTTTTCTTCCCCTTCTGCTATGATCGTAAGTTTCCTTCACACATGGGAGGTCTCCCTAGCCATGTGGAACCGTAAGGCAATTAAACCTCTTCCTTTATAAATTACCCAGTCTTGGGCAGTTCTTTATAGCAGCATGAGAATGGACTAATACAATGGACTCCAGCTCCATCCATGTTCCTGGAAAGGACATGATCTCATTTTGTGGCTGCAGAGTATTCCATGGTGTATACGTACCATATTTTCTTTATCCAGTCTATCACTGATGGGCATTTAGGTTAATTCCACATGTTGCTATTGTGAATCATGCTGCAATAAACATACACATGCATGTGTCTTTACAATCAAATGATTTCTATTCCTTTGGGTATATATCCAGTAATGGGACTTCTGGGTCGAATGGTATTTCTGTCTTTAGGTCTTTGAGGAATTGCCACCCTGTCTTCCACAATGGTTGAACTAATTTACACTCCCTCCAAACGTGTAAAAGTATTTTTCTCCACAACCTCACCAGCATTTGTTATTTTCTGGCTTTTTAGTAGTCATTCTGACTGTTGTAAAGTGGTATCTCATTGTATTTTTGATTTGCATTTCTCTAATGATCAGTGATGTTGAGTTTTTTTTTTTTCAGATGATTGTTGGCTGTATGTATGTCCTGAGAAATGTCTGTTCTTCAAAGTGTCCTTTGCCCACTTATTAATAGGGTTGTTTTTTCCTGTAAATTTAAGTTCCTTATAGATGCTGGATATTAGACCTTTATCAGGTGTATAGTTTGCAAAATTTTTCTCCCATTCTGTAGGCTGTTTAATCTGTTGAGTTTCTTTTGCTGTGCAGCAGCTCTTTAGTTTAATTAGATCCCATTTGTTAATTTTTGCTTTTGTATTATTTACTTTTGGCATCTTTGTCATAAAATCTTTACTTGTGCCTATGTCCTGAAGGGTATTGCCTAGGTCATCTCCCAGGGTTTTCATAGTTTTAAGTCTTTAACCCATCTTAAGTTAATTTTTGTATATGATATAAGGAAGGGGTCCAGCTTCAACTTTTTGCATATGGCCAGCCAGTTCTCCCAGAACTATTTATTGAATAGGGAATCCTTTCCCCATTACTTGTTTTTGTCAGCTTTTTTGAAGATCAGATGGTTGCAGGTGTGTGGCCTTATTTCTGGGTTCTCTATTCTGTTCCATTGGTCAATGTGTCTGTTTTTGTACCAGTACCATGCTGTTTTGGTTACTATAGCCCTGTAGTATAGTTTGAAGTTGGGTAGCACGATGCCTCCAGCTTTGCTCTTTTTGCTTAGGATTGCATTGACTATATGGGCTCTTTTTTGGTACCATATAAATATTAAAATAGTTTTCTCTAGTTCTGTGAAGAATGTCAGTGGTAGTTTAATGGGAATAGCATTGAATCTGCAAATTCTTTTGGGCAGTAAGGCCATTTTAATGATATTGAGATTTCTTATTCAAGAGCACAGAATGTTTTTGCATTTGTTTGTGTCATCCCTTCTAAATACATTAAATCCTTTCTAAGGACTTGAAAGAGGAGGAAGAATATGTAAAAGGAGCAGTGCAAAACATAATATGGTTAAAAAGAAAAATGCCATCAGGTATCATATGTAAGTTTTTGCCTCAATTGCTGATGCTGGGGAAGGTGCTGATGCCTCCATAATTGGGTTTCCCAGATTAAATGGGCTAGCTGATAAGTGTGGTCATTAAGACATGACTTGAACTTGACTGCCTAGGATCCAATTCTGGCTTTATCTTTTGGTAAGTATGTAGCATCTTTGATGAATTACTTGACTTCTCTGTGTCTGTATTTTTGCTTATAAGATAATGGTAATATGTATTTCACATAGGAGAACACTTTGAAGGTATAAAGGTGCACTATAATAAACATTCCATTATTTCAATGGAAATAAGCACATATTTTAAAATATGTGAAGCAGAACAGTATCTGATACACATAAACACTCAACAAATTGTGCATACCTGTATGTTCTTGTATTTCCATCATACCCCTTACTGCCAACTACCTATAATCAGATAATCAGAATAAACTAAATTTTCTGAGATTTCAATGACTTCATAGTAACTAATGGTTAAGTGGCTCCTGGAACCTGCTCTAGTTGTCAGTGTGGAGCAGTCTGTAGAATCACCTCCATATTATTTCCTACCACATACCTCTTAGGAGGTCTGTTTCGTGTGAATTTGTGAATCAGAAACATAAGATACATAAACTGGTGAAGAGCAAAACCCAAGAAGTAGCAAATGGGTCATTTTAACTGCTGATGTTAGGCAAACTGATAGAGGAAAACAAACTACAGAGTCAAGCTTTCAGCAATGGGAGAAACTGCTCTAGATGTACTCCGGAGAAAAGTCATCCCCACTTCCTCCAAAAACAATGGAGACTTACAAAGCCTGTCCACCTCTGCAGCATGGAAATTTTGTAAGCAGCAGCCATAGTAAGCATTTTAGAGAATCAGAAAGGAAATGCTTTGAAACCCCTAGCTTTATATCCCAATACAGACACACAACTGGTAACAACTGAATTTCGACTTTAAACCATGAACACCAGCAGACAGGAAAACTGATCATGCTCTGGAGTTGGTGCGCCTGCCCTGATTCTAACAGGGGACCTGCTGGCCGTCAGCTACCTCAAACTAGAAGGCAAACAGGAGAAAATGGGTAACAGGCACAGATGATTATAACAAGAAAGGGCAAACGCAGAAAACCAGGATGGCAACATTTCCTCTAGGGAAGGGTTTCTCTCATGTTAATGAGAAAGGATCATATAATTCTAGCTATTATTTATAATGTGTTTTGTCAGTGTACTTAGGCCTGTTAAGGAAAATAAACATCGATCATCCCAAGGTCTCTTTCAATCTCAATTGAAATAGAGCTGATGTTCTCTTCATAAAATCCCAACTTTTTTTTTTTGACAGGATCTTGCTGTGTCATCCAGGCTGGAATGCAGTGGCACAATCTCAGTTCACTGCAACTTCCATCTCCCAGGCTCAAGCAATTATCCTGCCTCAGCCTCCTGAGTAGCTGGGACTAGAGGTGCATGCCACGGCACCTGGCTAATTTTGGGGTTTTTTTTTTAATAGAGACGAGGTTTCACCATGTTAGCCAAGTGGGTCTCAAACTCCTGCCCTCAAGTTATCCTCCTGCCTCATCCTCCCAAAGTGCTGGGATTACAGGTGTGAGCCACACACCAAGCCTAAAATCCCAACTTTTAAAAGAATTTATTAAAATTTGTAGAAAAATACTAAAACAAGTTTATTCCCGTGTCTGTATGCAGTATGTTAAACTTGTCTTTCTTTAGCTATATTTTTTGACCCAAATTCAATTTTAAGGTGATCAGACTGATAAATCTTAATGTCCCTGTAGAAAACAGTGGATTTCTGATCCAGCGAGCTCATGGAAATTGATCAGTGACATCAAAATTAAAAAAAAAAAAAAGTAGGGCCAAAAAACATTAACTGCATAGCTTCAGTCTCAATATGAATAGCTTGACAATTTGTCCAGACACTGCTTTCTACATAAAATTTAAGAATAAACCCCTTCTCAGCTCACTTGAAGAAACATGATCAATAAGAACGTTTTATTCCCAAATTATATTAAACTTTCCCATATAACAGTTCTCAGTGTCACCTACCACTTTATCACATTCACCCTGAATCCTTACATATTTTTATAGTAAGCCCCTTATTGAAATTTACTTTCTATGACTATAGCAATGTTTCTACCAAAGTCAGTTACTGGAAATGGGGGAAATGCCAGATTCTGAGTTATTATTTTTATCATAAAGGGGAGCTGGTATGGTTAAGAAGACAGGTCATCCTACTTCATATTCATTTAAAATAATGCAGGGAAAGGGAAAACTCAGTATCAATTTATACTGAGCAAGAGTTTCCAATTTGAGAATGTGAGGTTGAAAGCATCCACTAATGAGTTGTTCAAACTTGGTTGGTGAAGACTTTTGACCCATGACAGAACTGAGGAAATCTTAGGCTAGCATTTCTTTGCTGACACATTTATTGAGTCTAGTTAATCACCTGAAAGATTGTCCTGCACATCACAGAAGAATCCCTCAGAAACTGCCCTTCGGTGCCTGCATATCAGAGATGAGCTGCCACATGTCACAGTGCACTTGCTAGAGGTGAAGACAAAGGGAGACAATCTCAGATCCAGCATTGTTTCTTTCAGAGAACACAGAGGAGAGATGCCAAGGAAAAAACACTTCAGTGGAAGAAAAAGCAAGAGCTTCACACTTTTCTCTCTGTCTCATTGATTAGCACACAGTCCCTATATCCTCATTTCCTGGTAGAAATCCAACTGTGACACCATATTGATTGTGAGGGGAATGTGACCCCGTTAAGATGCTTTCACTTTTCAAAAATTCTTCCCATCTTCCTGTTCTTCCTCTTCTCCCAATTATTGTCCCTTATTTATTAACAAAAAATGATGAAGCAGGAATAATCTAATCACATAAGAGATTAGAAAACGGATTTGTGCAGATTTTCCTTTGAAATCCACACATAATTATGGACTGAGAAGGTTAGAATAAGTTGCTCCTTCTCTTGGTGGGCACGTGTTTAATAGTAGAAGAAAGAGAAGGTACATATGGCTTTTAAAGACCTGATAGAATTTAAAAGAGGAAGAATGTACTAAAGGTATTTCAAGGGGCACTAGAAAGCAAGCAAGAAATTTTCTGTTTCTTCGTTGGCAGTAAATGGCAAATTCTACAATGAGGTGACATTTATAAGTTCACAGTGACATTAATTCAGTAAAGAGACTGGAGAAGTAACTGACAAAAGAGTGAAACTAACTGGTACTTTGTACATGGTGCACATGAACTACTAAGAAAAGGGGTTTCTGTTCCAATCCAGAGTAGCAAGTATCAAAAGGCTACCAGCATGAGCAAGAGTTCTTCCTGGGATGGAGAGAAAAGTATTTTTATGGCACATTCAGTCTGTGTACACTGATAAGCAAGACACATGCCCTACATTTTTATACTGAGATGGCTATTTTTGCCCACCTGTCCTTTTTAGTCCTAGTATTCTCCAAACTTCTGTCTATTCTTGCATTTACTCATTCACTAACAATTTTGCAAGGTACTGTGCAAAGTCCTAGGAAGTCAATGATTAAAAGACCCAGATAATACCCTTAAGTATCATAACCTATTATGTCTACAAATAATTCCTATAAATTCTATCATAGTGATATGTATACACACACTACAGAGAGAGAAGGAGTGGAGGAGGAAGGAGAGAATGAAAACTGAGAGCATACGCGAGTGCTTCACTCAGCCTGGTAATTCAAAAGGTGTCACTGAAACAGGAAGAAATGTTGGAACTGAAACTTGAAAAGTGAGATTTTTGTAAGGTCAGCAATGGAGTGGGACATAGTAGGCTATGTTAGCACTTAAGGAACACCATGCACAGAGATTTAAAAGCATAGGCTGACAGAGCTATTCAGCTAACTATAAATCCTGCAATCACTCTCAGTGTTTTCTATTGCTTCTTTGGCTGAATCTTGGTGGACCACAATTTCACACAATGACCCAAATTAATGTACCTAATGTGAAAGAATCACAGCATTGCACTCGGAAGGCTCTTTTCATGATCTTATTAGTGGTGGCTGTCAGTGAATTCAGTGAGCTGAGGTGATATTGTTTGGCTGTGTCCCCACCCAAATCTTAATTTGAATTGTATCTCCCAGAATTCCCACGTGTTATGGGAGGGACCCAGGGGGAGGTAATTGAATCATGGGGGCCAGTCCTTCCTTTGCTATTCTCCTCTGCTATTCTCATGGCAGTTAATAAGTCTCATGAGATCTGATGGGTTTATCAGGGGCTTCCACTTTTGCTTCTTCCTCATTTTCTCTTGCCTCTGCCATGTAAGAAGTGCCTTTCGCCTCCCACCATGACCGAGGCATCCCCAGCCACGTGGAAACATAAGTTCAATTAAACCTCTCTTTCTTCCCAGTCTTGGGAATAAAGACGACAGCAGCAGCAGGAAAACAGACTAATACATGAGGCAGTGAAGAACAGCTCTCAAGACAAGCAAATGCATTATTGGAAGGGAACACAGGTAGAGGCTGGGAATATGGGTTTTGGAGTCAGGATGGGATGCCTGTGAGCGTCATGTAGGATGATGACACAGATATTCAGCACCATGTCTGGCACATAAGCAGCACTTCATAAATATCAGATGCTACTCTATTACTTATTAAATTATTGGAATGTGTATTCTATAGTTATACTGTGATATTTATGAATTTTGCTATCCATTAAGACATTTAGCTCTACAGGATGCGTGTGTGAGTGAACAAGATGAGTAACACGAAATTATCTGGTGATTTTCCAAAAGAATTTAAATCTAAAAATCTGTAAATTGTCATAACAATAACTCATGGTCCATAAACTATTTTTACACAATGTAGATTCACATACATATGTATATTTCTATCTATAGTAGCTATTCATAGTATAAACAAGAAAAATAGGAGAATAGGTAGGTGTCATTTTCACTACATGACAGATATTTGTAAAAGGATTTTTTTTGCCAGATTATAAATAGGTAGGATTTTTTAATGGGACAAATTGACTGCAATTCTGGTGTCACTCATAAGTGGGAGTTGAACAATGAGAACACATAGACACAGGGAGGGGAACATCACACACTGGGGCTTATCAGGGGGGTGCAGGGCAAGGGGAAGGAGAGCATTAGGACAAATACCTAATGCATGCAGGGCTTAAAATCTAGACGACGGGTTGATGGGTACAGCAAACCACCATGGCACATGTATACCTATGTAACAAATCTGCACATTCTGCACACGTATCCCAGAACTTAAAGTATAATGAATGTAAAAGGATTTTTTTAAATGTTGCTTCCTGAGGGATTTTCACTTTTTACTACATTTTCTTGTTAGTTTGACAATATCTAGCAGGGAAAGATGTTCTATGTCAATTTGCATATTTATCTTCTCTTTAGATGAGTGTTAGTATTTGGCTTGCCCAAAACATTTCTGAGGAGGTCAGATATTTCAAGGCCAAGACAAAAGTTAGATTTTTTTTCCCATTGTGGCTGCATCATCATCTCAAAAAAAAAAAAAAAAAACCCTCAGCCAAATGCATACAAATGAATTATATGACACACAGTAATTCTCAAGAAAAAAATTGAGTCAGGAATAACACTATGATGACACAATCATCCACATAAGTCTCAAAAAACAGGAAAAACATTAGATTGTTTTCCATTTTAACATTAGTTGGTAAATATTAATTCACTAACCTCAATATACAGAGGATTGAACTTGAATCACAGTCACTAACCTCAATATACAGAGGATTGAATTTGAATCACAGTCACTAACCTCAATATACAGAGGATTGAACTTGAATCACAGACTATGGCAATAGAAACATGTGTGCAAAATAAATAGTTCTGACCAAAGAGGTAGGAAGACACTACATACCATGTCAGAATCTATGAATCTGAGAGTGACAAGCATTTTTTCAACAAACATTTCTGTAGCCAATGCTATGTGTCAGGCACTGTTGTAGGTGCTAGGACAACAGCAATGCACAAAACAGAAAAAAAAAACACTGCACTTATGTTGCTCACATTCCCAGGCCATTCATTTTCATCCCAACTTAAGCTTGTTCACTCTAAGAATTTAGATGTATTTGGATGTGGAGGATGCTCTACTGGGCCATCCAGACCTCCAGATCCTCTTTCAATAATGAAGGACTTGCTTCCTGAGCTGCTGGGAGTGCTGCTATCAACCCTCTCTGGAAATTTGAATTAGCTTAAAAAAAAAAACGTGTTTCACCTAACATCAGACCACCTTCCAGGGCATCCCATACCCAAAGACTGATAAACACAGAGACATAAAGGCCCAATCTCCTCACTACAACTTAGGACAAGGGGCATGTCAACTTCAGAGCAGCCTATGGCATCGGTAGAGATCTCTATTGGCTCTGCATTGGGATGCAACTTCCCCTCCTGCTTCCTTACTATCCACAAGAATTGATCCCAAGAGCTAAAAACATTGTCTAATAAGCTCCCGCTTGCCTTTCTCTATCTTAAAGTTGGCTTCCCGGGGAACCCAATCCACAGTCATTGTCCTTGGGAGTGAGAAAACAAACGTCAAGTTAAGAATTTTCATGAGGATTGTCTGCACACCTGCTGGCAATGTGCCATCTACCCCATCTCTGATGCTAGAGGCAGCACACATATCTCCTGGCACAAGATAATAAGATAATTGTTGACACTTTTCCAATGGAAGGGAATGCATTGGCTGGATTTTGAGGGAAAATAGAGAAAGAGCACCATGACCACAGTGAAATAGGGTAGCTACTGCCACCTGCTGAAGCTCTAAAAAAAAATAACAAAAAGTTGAGATGGATACATTGGCAATTAAAAGTTAATATAAAAAGAGTGAGTACTTCCACGGTAACAAATAAAGAGGTTCTTGTCTCCTCAGCAGTAGGGCGGGAAAAGCTGTGAATCCCACCAAGGAACAGTCAGGTTTCATAGAAGACTAAACTCCCAACCAAGGAAGATCAGCTGTGCCACAGTCAGGGCCCTGATTTGTAAAGAATAGGAAGCTGACATATGGTATGGGGACATCTAAGTTAATGGACTCAAATCTTGAATCACCAGACTGCTGTAAATTCTCTAAGCCTGCAGAATTGGCCCAATTTTCCCAGTTAAGGGCTAGCACTCTTCTTTGATTGAGGATCATTCACAGATCGCACCCACGCAAAAGAACACGTGCCCCCTCAGGATTTACCCTCACTTTCCTTCCTGGTCACTTGACAAATAAATATGGTTAAGTCACCACATAATTCAGTTGGGAACATGCTAAAAGGAGAGGTACTTTAATCCTAAAGTAACTGTATGGTACACTTGTACCCAGAAATATGTAAGTAGGAATCTCGGTGTCCTAGATCAAGGTGGGTAAAACAAATTCGAATAAGAGTTTGATATAGGAGTAGTTTCTTATAATACAGCCTTTAATGCTCCAGCAAGGACCCTTGGAAATGATGAAAACATACTGCTAGGCTGACTCATACTGAATGAGAAATACAAGAATTACTACCAGACAATGGAAGAAGGGATTGAAAGACTCAAGAAATGAATATGTCAAAATATACTATGAAAGTCCAGAACATTCACCAGATTTCACAAGTTGGCTGGAGGATATGCCATTTACTAAAGCAATAATGAGTGTCTAGTGAGAGGGGCAACAGCATCACTAAGGTGGTTTGTGGTGGCTCTCCTACATAGGCCAAGGCAGATGTAGAAATGAGCTCACTACTAACAGTGGGCATGTTAGATCCTTGAAACAATCAAGGCCATGTATCAGCACTTAACCAGGAGACTGGGTGGATGAAAGTACTGGAATGAGTGTCAGCAAAAGGGAGCATGACCCATAGAGATGGTTAATAGAAAACAGCTTTGCTAGAGGCAAACTAGATGGGCAAGCAATAAGGGCACTTAAGCTGTACAATCAAAAGAAATCCAAGATGGTTAATCAGGAGTCTGAAAGCTGCCATCTCAATGCAAAGTCACAATCCCTTTCTCAACTTCTAGACCTAAGCTAGGTTTCAGAATCAGAAGCCATGGATGGAAAAAGTAGTCAGGTTTCCAGGAGGAAGAACCCAGCAATACCATGGCAAGTATGCTGGGAATGATTCCTCCAGTCTCTTTTCAAAGAGACCTATGCAATTGATTAGGAAGCTGTGGAGTTGAAAAAGGGACATTGAACACGTTAAGGACTGTTGACAGAGTCTGAGGTGACAATGATACCCGAATACTCAAACAGTCCACATCCAATGACTGATCAACTGAGGCCTATAAAATTCCTAGACCCCAACTCCGGAGAACCCCGAAAGGCCATCTCAGGCCTAGAGCTTCCCATGAGATTGGCTGAGAGCTTTTGGGGGACCATGTTGCATCTCATTCTCTCTCTGCCCAATCCTACCTCCTTTCCTTCCTTTCATGGGGGTTGACAGCAAGGACATTTCATACGAAATATTCTGCAAGTTAATCTCATTTTCAGAGTCCACTTCCCAGGTTAACCGATGTGCAACATTGGGCAAGTCAGGGAAACTGGTGGAAAATGAGAGGTTCCTTGTGCTGGATATCTTCCATATCTATTCTCCACTCTTCTTCCTGCTCTGTTCCCTTCTCTATGGACTGCATCATCCAAGCCCTTTGCCCACTGGCTTCTCAAGGGAGACCAACAGGAGACTGAAGGGTGAGAGAATAAAGCAATCAAAATACATATGGCCCAGTTTCCCTTACTGTCTTCTCACAGGTTGGGCCATGGCTGCAATGCTCCACTGAAAACCTTGACTTTAAAAAGTGACCCTCTCCCAAGTTCAGAGGTTTAGCTCTCTGCAGTTTCCCTAAATTGTCCCCCACTTCCTCACTCTTGTTTCGCTCTTTTGTATTTAAGAGTAGGAATGAACCTTGTCTATTGTTAACCCTGGGGAGTTTCATTGGCCTTTTTTTGGTTTCCCTTAACTCTGCCCACACTTTTGTAGAAGATGCCTTATTAAGTGCTCTTTAATTACCCTACCCAAGTATGTCATCTGTTTTCTGCTGTGTCCCCGATAAACACAGACCAGTAGAAGTTTACTTGTATGGAGATGCAAGCAGCCTTCTGAGAAATAAAACTTTCCTAGGAACGAGAGAGAGGGCACACAGCCTTAGCTGGAGGCATAAGGCTAACAAATAAGATTGTGGGCTTAGAAATCAGAAGTTCTGGGTTCAAATGTACAGCTGACAAGTGACTTCACCTCTATAAGTCTTACTTTACTCATCTATGTACTCGGGAGAACTGTGATACCTACCTGCGTCAGGATGCTTTCAGCTTCACGGAACAGAAAACCTGAACCAAATTGGCCAAAATAATCACATTTATCGCCGGCAGCAGGAAAGTAAGAGATTGTGAGAACTCTAGGTTGTAGTTGCATCACGGCTCTGGCACCATTTCTCTGCACTTCTCTTGTTTTACTTTCCTTTGCACAGTTTATCTTCAGACTAGCTTCCCTTACTGTTGAAAGAAGGCCATGAACAGCAATAGCAGCAATGTGCTTCCTTTGTCTCCTCTGGTGTAGTGAATGTCTTTCACCCAAATCACAGAGTAAAAGCCTTATCCTTCATTCTAATTGGTTCAACTTACTTTGCTTGTCCACGCCTGTACCAGTGAAAATTGCCCTGATTGGCTAGGGCCTGGGCACTGAGCCAACCATCGTCAAGGAAGATGATATTACCATGATTAATTTAAACTAATTAGATCTAACCCTGGAAGTAAAGGTAGGGATCCCATCCTGAGTCTCACATGCTTCCTCAGGGGAAAGATAGATACCTTTCAGGTGAAGGGCTCAGGTGAATACCAGCCAGCATTACCAGGTGCTGAGTGTATCCTACAGGCAGAAGAGTCATCTAATGCACCTGTCCCTGATCTCCAACATTCTGTAGAGAGCAGGCTTGGAATGGTGTAGCTGTACGCAGAGGAGGGCTGTGCTCCAGGCAAAGGACATCATCTCCTGTCACTCTCCATTTTTGTGATTGAGTTTGGTCACCAAGTTGTCTGAGTTGAGCCTCATAATTGCGATTTGTGCACTTTTCTATATGTTTGCTTAGAAAGCATACATTCTTTATAAGGAATGTCCAACTTCACATTTTCTGTCAAATTACCACCCACCTTTTATTTCCTGTTCTAAGACAAGTTTATCAACGAGAAATGTAGCACCCGATTTCTCCATCTTCCTCTCCTTCCTTAACGCACACTCAACAGGCTGCTCGCCCCACGGTTCCCCCATAATTGCTGAAGCTATGACCACCAACTGTTAAGCCAGTGGACCCATGTCAGTCTTCATTTTGTTTGACCTCACAGCAGCCCTCCACATAGTTGACCTCTCTCTCATTTGGTTTCTGTGACTCTATACTTCCTCAGCTTTCCTCCTACAACTCTCATCATTGCTTGGGATTCTTTGATTACACATCCTCCTCTACACAGCTTCTAAATGTTGGAGATATATGCTAGTAGTTCTCAAACTTTAGCATGAATCAGAATCATCTGGGGAACTTGTTAACACTCAGATGGCTGGGCTCTGCTCCCACTTCTGATTCCAGTGAATCAGAAACTTGCATTTCTAACAAGTTCCCAGGTGACACTGCTGCTCTAGGGATCACACTTTGAGGACAACTTCCCTACCTGACTTTCTTCCAGACCCCAAATCTATATATTTGACAATACTACTTGGATATTTCTCAGGCATTTCCATGTTACTTGTCCAAAACTGACCTCATGAAATTGTACCCATATCTGCTTCTCTTCCAGTTGCCCATGGTCTTAATAAACTCAATTACTTACTGAGGCCACAGACTTGGGTGCCATCCTTGATTATTCCCTCTCCCTCACTCTTCATATAACTAGTTACTACCTCATGGCTCCTCTACCTCCTACATAAGTCTCAAATCCACCCCTTTTATCTCCACCAGCACTAAAACCTTATGCCTGGATGGTGGCATAGCTTCCCAACTAGTCTCCCAGCATCTGTACACTGAACTATTCTCCACATATCTGCCAGAGTGAGCTTATCTAACTCAAATTGGATCCCACCACATGCTTATTTTAAACCTCTGCAGTTTCCCAAATGCTCTTAGAGAAACACAAACTCCGTAGTACAGCCTATAGGCTGTGAGAGATTATCTCTAGCCTCGTCTCATGCCTCTCTCCATTAGGCACTGATTGTCCTGCGCCCACCCTGTTTCTCACATGTACTCAATTCCTCCCTCCTGGGGCCCTGTGTGCATGGCTTTCCTTCCTGCCCGACTCTCTTGCCCTTCTGCCATCACCTCATTAACTTCTGGTCGTTCTTGGCTTCTCAACCTGCATTGTTTTAAATTCTGTAGGTATTTAAATTCCACAAGGATTTAAAACACCTGTACTTGTCCTTCATGATGCTTGTCAAAAATATTGTTGGTAATTAAATGGCATTTCATTTAGTTCTGAACTATGAAAAAGCAGCAGCCCTGTTTGTCTTGCTTGTAGTATACCCCAACTATAGTTAGCACTCAATAAATAATTTTGAAAAAAGAATGAATGGGTGTGTTTGAGAGCACAAAGGAAAAACCTACTGTCTCTGGACTTAGAGGTGCTCTGCAGAAGATGAGACATATGAGTTGAATTGAGTCTTAAAAGATGCACAGGAGTTTGCCAGGTGAACAAAGTCTTTGTAGAATTTTCTCACAGTGATCAGCCCAAAAGAGTGACAAGGTTCCTACCTATGTCTCTCAAAAGTGTTTCTTCAGTGCTATAAGGAGGCTTTGGGCTGCCTGAAGGGTGGCCACTCATCCAGAAGCTTTCGTATTCAGATTCAAATCCTGTTCTGTTTATACAGGAGAGAGACTGGCTACAGGAGGAGAGGTGGGTGAGAGGTTTGCAGGTCACACCACCAGACCTGTCCTCAGAACAGTGAATATTCCCATGCCCGCAAATCAGAAAGAACCCAGGGATAGAAAATCCACTGGAGAGTCATGGGATGAGGAGGGAAAGTGAGGGTATCCCCCTGCCAAGTTGACCTGAGAAATTGAGAGTAAGTGTGCAAGGGTAAGGGATAAGACAAGAACTTCATCTATGGGGGTTTATTTTCATCTTTTCAAGCTTTAAGATCTGCAACATCCCTGTATCCTTGTAAATAGTTACTCCTTTCCTAAGATTAATGTCACAAAGGGCGAATGCCAGTGTAGGACTTGTTGATTCTTGGCCTTGGATAAATAATGCCTTTTAGATGAAAGTTATGTGACTACTGTATCCCCATTGTTGTCTCTCTTCTAAGTTTTAGTAGATCCACAGATCATTGGGAAAACGATTGTTATGCATCTGTTCCACGGCAGAGCAGGCTTTTAAACTAATGAAACATCGCCATCTAGAGTAGAATGGCTTGTGCTGCAGCAAGCCACCCAGAAAGAGAACCTGACCACAGAATCCTAGAATCACACAATTGCACGTTGGAAAGCGGTTCTTTGGAGTAATGTGGAAAACTTTACCATTTTGGGTCTCTTTTGAGCTGGCAATGCCCCCTTTCAGGAATGTATTCAATGAAATTTATTCCCAAACTGGAATCAACAAACCACTAGAAATCATGAGACATTACAGACCTGTAAATTCTAAAGTTTGTGAAATGATGGATGTATTCAAAATTAATTAATGGATGCACAAACAGATTTATACATTTCTTATCAGAGAGATATTTGTAACAGTAAAAATCTGAACTAATAATCATGTTCAACAATGGAGAACTTGTTGAATGGATTGTGTAACATTTTATAATCACCAAAAATAGTATTGTAGAAGAATATTCAATGACTTAAAAAGTTATCACCACAAATATATAAGGTGATTGTGTGTGTGTGCATGTGTGAGTGTGTGTGTGTGTGTAAAAGCCAGGTTTTTAAAAAAATAGGCCAGTATGTCCAGTATCATTTTGCTTTAGGAAGGGAAGGAGAAAAAGAAGAGAAAGAGGAGGGGAAATATATATATCAAAATACAGATAGTGATTGAGTGGTGGATTAAGTCATTTCTAGGCCTGGAGCAGCGGCTCACGCCTGTAATTCTGGCACTTTGGGAGGCCGAGGTGGGCTGATCACCTGAGGTCGGGAGTTCGAGACCAGCCTGACCAACATGGAGAAACCCTATCTCTACTAAAAATACAAAATTAGCCAGGTGTGGTGGCGCATGCCTGTAATCCCAGCTACTCGGGAGGCTGAGGCAGGAGAATCACTTGAACCCAGGAGGCGGAGGTTGCGGTGAGCTGAGATCACACCCTTGTACTCCAGTCTGGGCAACAAGAGCAAAACTCCATCTCAAAAAAAAAAAAAAGTCATTTCTATATTCTTTTTTCTTCCCTATATTTTTTAGGTTTTCCACCATAAACATCATGTTATTATTGAATTGTGTTTTTCTAATAGAAATAAAAACAGTAATATAACAAAGAGTTTATAAAGACAAACCACTTCACTGCAGCTCTAAGCACTCACCTGCACCCAAAATAATACCACAGAGGGGAGAATTCAATCTCAGTCATCAGTGGAGGCACACACACACGTGCACACGTGCACACACACACACACACATGCACACACACATACATACACACACATACTCACACAGCTATGGCAAAGCAGTCCCAGGACCTTAGGTAGTGGCAATAGGCAGGGAGGCCTCCTCTGGTTTAGCAAAGAAGAGCCCTGTTTCAGCTTGGTTTACCCTCTTCAGATCTAGCTGTTTCGGGGAATGGAAATATTTTATATAGCCAAAGCTCCCAAAAGCTGCAGTCCTGCCTCCCACAACCGTCTAAGCAGTGTATCCCTGCCTGCTCTTTTCTGGGCTGCATAGACCTCTACTCCCCTTCCAAGTCCAAAGGAAATCTTTCCTCCCCAGTTTTTTGAAAACTTGTCCACCATTGTATTCCACTGAATACCTGGAATGGAGATTTTCATTCTCTCTTATATTCACGTCAGACATATTGATCAGTCAGCGTACAAATGAAAGTTTAGTGCTTGGCAATTCCTGGGACATGAACTTAACATGTAGGTAGGACAGCCGTTCTAACTGGGAGGGAACTGGTTAATGAAAGTAAGCCTTTTCCAGCACTACAGCAACATCCTCAGTGCCAGCAGGGAAAACATCAAAGAGGTCAATAAGACAACTCAGGTGGATAAAGGAATTGACTGGATCACATCAGGCCTCAAATACTAGAGGAGAGGGGGAAGAAAAAAATTGCCCAAATTTGTGTTCCCCTTTATTCTTATCATTGGTGCTTTTTGTCCTTCTTGATGGTGTCATTTTAATGTTTAACACCACACTTAGTCACATTCCATGTTCCCTTTTGTATTATAAAGGTTGCCAGTCTTCTTTTCATTGGCCATGGAATTGTTCAATTTCCCATTCTTGCAATATAGGCTCTCGGGGATCTTAACATTTGCTTTGTCTATGGATGTTGCATGTTGGGAAAGCCACTCTCAGCTCTGAGCAGTAATTTCAGCATCTAGAGTCCTGAAGGAAGCCATCAAGTATTAATTGACCATGATTAGATGTTGTATACTACTAGCAATACTAGATGTTGCATGTTGGGAAAGCCACTCTCAGCTCTGAGCAGTAATTTCAGCATCTAGAGTCCTGAAGGAAGCCATCAAGTATTAATTGACCATGATTAGATGTTGTATACTACTAGAGCTGAGAAGAAGATAAAAGTCACTGAGGATGAGCTTCCTGAGTACAAACACTGCTAAGGGAGTGAAGGCTGCAATTATAAATTGCAACACAGATCAAGTTACCATGAAGTTACCAACTTTTTACATGGCAACAGGAGGGAGGTCTTTTTACAAATTTTTAAAATTTTAATAATTTGTGAAGACTATTTTTAAGTATCACAGCATCTACCACTGCCACAATTTCATAGTTATCAAAAATACCAGGATATTAAATTGAGACATATTAATCAGCTGCTCCTACTCATTTATTCAACAAACATTATTGAGTGCTTACTAAGAGCAAGGCTTGTAGCTTGGCATTGAAGAACAAAACAAACATTGTCTCTGTGATCCTGGGGTTTATAGTTTATTGGGGGAAACTTGCCTTTAGAATGCAAAACTGTAAGAGTTATAATACACATGGTTTCCAGATATGCACTTCTGTAACAACCCCTGATTTTTGTCTGGGATCCTTTCCACTGCACTTACAGTCCAAGTCCAAGGGTAGGACACAACACCCAAAGCTAAGCCAGTCAGTTCGTTTTGCTCATCTGTGTTTAGGAATCAGTTCTGGGTTGGGTTTATGACCCAAGGAAAGCCAATAAGAACTAAAAAGGACACAATTCCCAACCCTCAGTTTGAGCTATCAGAGATTAGGAATCTTTCTTTTCCCACTATACAGAGAGAAAATATGCAGTTGGAACCCCATTGCAAGAGGGCAGACAGTAGAGGCAAGGGCAGAACCAGGAAGGCTGGCAGAGAGGAAAACTGGCACCCAAGGGATGGTCCAAGCCTCCATTCATTTCATTTAAAGTAGCTATAATTCTGGAATTTCTATGTCCCTTGAGCCAATATTTTCCCTATTTGGGTTGTGTTTCTGACACTAACAACTGAAAATGTGTAGATTGATAGGTAAAGCCCAGCACAGCATAGGATTCAGCCACTAAAAAAAGTTTTCCTAAAGAAATGTCCTATAAACTTAGAAGACATATTAAAAGAGCTCACCAGAGAACCCTGGCTATTGTCACACATTGTGCACTGCCTGCAATGGTTTTATCCGTATTGCTCTTAGGACGTGATTATTATGCACTTTCCTGACTTTCAGATGGAAAAGAAAATGTTGCCAAACCCCTGAACAACCCAGTCATTCTTAACGAGAGGGACAGTATGAAGAAGGCTGTGTGGTAAAGAAGGCAAACAAAAAAGACACAAAATAAATCAGAAGCCAGTCACACTTAAAAGTTGGGTACACCGGACTCCCACTGCAGATCCAGAATAAATAGCAGACAGGAAGAACAGACAGACACACACACTCCTGCCATACCTATGCACATATCAACATATTGCAATGATGCTTTAATAATGCCAACTAATTATGCCATCTTTCATAGAGAGATACAGTAATTGTGTTTCTAAAGTGTGGTGACATAAGCATTGTCAGATTCTACAATGTAACCATTTTGAAAAATAAGTTGAGAGTCTTATAAATGTATTTGACTTTAAAATTCCACTTTTATAAATCTATCATAAGAAAACTGAAAAGGCTTTACGTATGATATTGATAAAAGTACTATCTGTAATACCAAGAAATTAAAATCATTTAAATTTCCAACAAAAATATTACATTATTGTCCCACTAATTGAATAAATATTTACACCAAAGGATGTTTTTCAAAAGCCAATAATGACAGAAGAATTTTTGTTGTAATGATAAGTGAAAAGAACTGGATACAAATTTGCATGTATGCCATCATCTTGACCCTGGGAAAACAAACTATGTTCATTTTAATTTATAGGAATAAATGAGAAATTTATTACATGCATTTCCCAGTGAGATTAATCTTAGCTGTTCTGGTATGATCAAAGTAGTCAGCTGAATTTCCCCTGAGTCCTTATCTGGATATTCAATGTGGTCAACTGTCATGGGTGGTTTTGTTATGTCAGGAGACTTGATAGCCAAGACTGATAAACTAAACAGACGGTTATACCAGATTTGGGCTGGGCTGCCCACCACTGAGCTGAACAGTTGTTAATATCGACGCAATTTCTGTTAACAATGTGATCACATGCACTGCTGTACTTAAAGTGTAGTTTATATGTCACATCCTCATTTTTTCCCTTTTTTGTTAGTGTGCATTATAGATATGTGTTACCCAAAACTACATCAATTATACATACAAGCAAAAGTTACAATAACCTTATTTTTAAATACATTTTCTTTCTTCTGGGATATGAAAAATTGATTCACTTGGTAAATAGCCCTGATATCTGATTCATACATAAAAAATGACTATTTTCTGTCAAGAAAACTGTTCCAGAATGTAAAACTAAACAAACAGACAGGCAATCCAGTTCCCTCATGTACAACGAGCCATTAGTAAAAGATGTATTCCTTCATGTGACATCAGAGGATGTTCTGTCACACCCAGGAAAGTGGGAAGGGGATAATCAAGTAAGAGTACAATTCGCGAAGATAATCGTTTTCATTTGATGGAGGAAAAATAACATAGGTGTCTACTATAAAAGGTCATTTTAAAAGACAAATCACAGGAAAAATAATCTAAAAGCCTAAAAATCTCTTATAAATGCCTGCCTGAATTCAATGACCAAAAGCCCGAATTTAAAGACCCTAAGGGAATTTCTTCTGTGGACATCTGCACTGGTGATGAGAGGAACAATCTCCAGTGCTCACCTATTCCTCATTGACTGTGTTGTTTTTGTGTGTGTGTGTGTTTCTCACGCACCAATCAGAGCTAGTTACCACAAAACCGAGAGAGTGTAGAATCAGTCATTAAGTTGGTCCCAGAAACCATGGTGGCTGGGGTCTCAATTGTGACAAGATTTACAAGATCTAAGATCTGGCATTTTACTCAGCAAAATACAGCACCCTTGGGGATGTTTAGAATCTTTCCATTTATCTACAAGGTATTTCTACTTCAGTGTCTCTCCACCCACATGTACCCCATGGAAGAAGCTTAATAATAGTTCACCATATGTATGTACATATTAGAAAATGCCTGGCAAATATTAAGTTCTACATAAATGTTACTTAATCATCCGCATTATATATACATATATTCAATTTAATCCTTATAATTCTATGAAGCAAGTACTATCATTCTCATTTTATACATAAGGAAACTGAGGCTCAGGGTGACTAAGTAACTTTTTCATTTTATGATTAGTAAGTAGAAGAGCAGAAATTTCAACCAGGGATCCTTGAGACTATGCTGATGAATGTATCAATGAGCAATGAAGAAACAATAGGCTCTAACACCTAATACCAATCTTTGTGTGCCTCAGCTACTGCTCTAATGACTACTTGCTTTTGCTTTTTTCTTTTTTTTAACTGTATTGGTTTTTGTTCATTTTTTAATTGTTGTATTGAGTTTTAATTTTTATTTTTATTTCAATAGTTTTGAGTGTACAGGTGGCTTTTTGTTACATGGATATTTTTTGTTTGTTTGTTTGTTTTTTTCAGGCAGGCCTTCTTTTATTTTTATTTTGTTTTTCAGAATGAAAGTAGTTTTATTGTTTTTTTCTGACTTTCATAAATATTTGCTCATGTAAACTAATTTTCAAAAGCATGCAACATGACAAAGTATAAAAAGGAAACAAAAATTAACTCTAAGCCTTCCACCTAGAGATGATCTCCATTTGTATTTTGGTATTTAGCTTTGACGTTAAATGTTCTGTGAAGAAGATTGGGGCTACTTGGGATATTTGTCTTTTAGGTGTTTGCCTTTTTCTACCCAGAGCCCTGAGGAAATTGTTCTTTATCTTTGAAATTCATTAACTTAACTATGATGTTTTTGGTTGTATTAGTCCATTTTCACACTGCTATAAAGATATACCTGACATTGAGTAATTCATAAAGAATAAAGATTTAATTGACTCAGAGTTCCAAATGGCTGGGGAGGCCTCAGGAAACTTACAATCGTGGAGGAAGGCAAAGGGGAAGGCAAGACACGTCTTACCACGTCAAAGGAGGACAAAGAGAGAGAGCAGGGGAAACTTCCACTTTGAAACCGTCAGATCTTGTGAGAACTCCCTCTCTATCACAAGAACAGCATGAGGGAACCACTCCCATGATTCAATCACCTCCTACCAAGTCCCTCCCCTGACATGTGGGGATTACAATTCGAGATGTGATTTGGGTAGGGATACAGAACCAAACCATATTACTGGTGTTGATTTTCCTATAACAACTTTTTGTAGAACATAGCATATCCCTTTGAGCTGCAGATCCACTCTTCATTTACTTCTTATGTTATACCTTTGAAAATGTCTTATTTTCTACATGTTGAATTCTTTGCTTTAGAGACACCAATTATCCTTGTGTTGGATCAGCTTTGTTTCCCTTTCCTATTGGCCATCTCGTGAGCAACTTTGTTTTCTTGTTTTCTGCATAGATACTGTATGCTCTGGGAAATCTCTCTCTTCCTTCTTCTCTCCCTTTCTTTCTTTAGGGAAAGGGAAGGAAAGGATATGTTCCTTAGTGGTGATTTCTGAGATTTTGGTGCACCCATCACCCAAGCAGTGTACACTGTCCCTAGTATGTAGTTTTTTATACCTTACCCCTCCACCCGCTTCCCTGCCACCTACTCCCCAAAGCCCATTAGATTATTCTTATGCATCTGCATCCTCATAGCTTAGCTCCCACTTATAAGTGAGAATATATAATTCAAATGACTAGTTTCTCTATCACTTATTATTTCCAAGCCCTCGTCTGGGGCTCTGAATTCTGCCACCTACTCTCCCTGACTACGGAGCAACTCCTGTGCCTACATTTATGACATATGCAAAGCTCCACCTGTGCTGACATCCCAGACTCTGTCCCCATCTTCCCAGCCTGGGCTTCCTGGGACGTGTTCTTCTCTTTGGTAACATACTGATCATTGGCTCCACACCTCTTTGTTTCATGTTTCTCTCTCTTCGGCTACCATTTATTGTACACAATGTTATTCTCTTAATATAATTGATTGAGTAACACTTCCTCTGTGAAGCCAGCTTTATTATATGTGTGTGTGTACATATTTATGTGTTTGTTTATTTACTGTTATTAGATCCCATTACTCTCAGCTCCTGTGGTATCCTATTTTTAATTACTATGGCTTTATAATAATGTTCGGTGATTGGCTCAGCAAATATTTTCTCCTTGCTCTCTTTCTTCAAAATTTTATTATCTGGATGAGCATGATGCCTCATGCCTGTAATCCCAGCACTTTGGGAGGCCGAGGTGGGTGGATCACGAGGTCAAGAGATCAAGACCATCCTGGCCAACATGGTGAAACCCCATCTCTACTAAAAATACAAAAAATACTGGGCATGGTGGTGTGCGCCTGTAGTCCTAGCTACTCAGGAGGCTGAGGCAAGAGAATCACTTTAACCCGGGAGGTGGAGGTTGCAGTGAGCCAAGATCACGCCACTGCACTCCAGCCTGGTGACAGAGCAAGACTCCATCCCAAAAAAATAAAAATAAATTCATCCCCATAGTTTTGTTCATTTAGAAGTTCAGAATGACACCAGAATCATATTGCTGAAAGTTTTTTTAAAGGAGGTTTTATTAGAATTTCATTAAACATATAAATTAGTTTGGAAAAAATGATATGTTTATGGTAGTCACACTCCCCATATAAAAATATGGTTCATCTCTCTCAGGTGTCCTGTTGTGTTAGGGTAAATCCATGAAATAGGATACCCTGAATGATGGTTATATCAAATATTTATTTGTACTTTTATTGCATTCTGAATGGTATCCTTATTTCATTATTCTTTTTCCTAGCTGATAGTTACTACTTAATAGAAAAGCTTTTATTCCTCTGCTTTTAAATCCGTCACTTAATTAAATTTTCTTATTATAGCTAATGGTTTTTTAATGGATTTTTTGTGTTGTGTCCATGGGAATAACACTATCTAAAACTAATAACATCCACATTTTCTGTACCCATACCTAGAAATTCCAGGGCAACATTAAATAAAAGTAGTCATAGTGGGCATGCTTAGTGCACTACTAATTATGGAGGAAATGTTCCCATTATTTCATTATTAAGTACATAATGTAAAATTGGAAACGTAGAATGATATTCATTATCTTTTTAAAAACATCTTACACTTCTAGTTTACTGAGAGATTGGTTTTTATCAGAAACTTGAAATATTTCATGTTCTTCCTTTATTAATATAATATGACTTATTTCTAGCTTTTTTAGTTGAAACATCCTTATATCTCCAAAATAAAACTCATTTGGTCTTGATATATTAGTCTCTTAATTTACTGCTGAATTTAGTATTTGACAACTGCATGTATAGAATTTGTTCTGTTTTTCCTGTCTATGTTATATTTGACTGGATTTGTTGTCAGAATTTCCCTAAATTTAAAAATAAACTGGAGTTATTACAAAGTCAAAAACAACAGATGCTGGTGAGGCTGTGGAGAAAAGGGAACACTTATATGCCATTAGTAGGAATGTAAATTAGTTCAGCCACTGTGGAAAGCAGTTTGGAGATGTCTCAAAGAACTTAAAACAGAGCTACCATTTAACCCAGCAATCCCATTACTAGGTATATACCCAAAGGAAAATAGATAATTATACCAAAAACAGACATGCATTTATAGTAGTAGTTCCACACTTCACAATAGCAAAAACATGGCATCAACCTAGGTGCCTATCAATGGTGGATTGGATAAAGAAAATGTGGTACATATGCACCATGGAATACTATGCAACCATAAAAAGAATGAACTTGTGTCCTCTGCAGCAACATGGATGGAGCTGGAGGCCATTATCCTTAGCAGATTAACATTGGAACAGAAAATTAATGCCGCATATTCTCACTTATAAGTGGGAGCTGAACACTGAGCACCCATGGACATAAATATGGGAACGCTGCATACTGCTAGACAGGGGAGGGAGGAAGCAAGGGTCAAAAACTACCTATTGGATATTCTGCTCACTACCAGGGTGCAATACACCTATGAAACAAACCTACACATGTACCCTCTGTATCTAAAAGTTGAAAACAATAAAAATATGAACTACAAATGAATGGAAAGATTTTTATCTTTTTCTACACTATTTAACAGTTGATATACTATGTCTTCAATGCTTGAAATAATTCAAATTGGTAAGAATATCTAGCCCCACCAATTTTTTTGTAATTAATACTTTGATAATTTTTAAAGTTTTTGCTTCTTCAGCTTAGCAATTTCACTTCCATTTCATTTTGGTTATTTATAATTTCTCCAAAAAAATTATTTTACTGAGATTTTCAGGTTTATGAGCATAAAGAAAGCTGTACATACCTTTTACTTGTAATTTTGAAAATCAACCATTTAAAGAATTACTGTTTTTCTCTATTTTTCTTAATCCAACTCAGCAAAGGTTTTTCTACCTATTTTATACTTTTTTAAAAGAATGAACTCCTGAATTTATTTACCAATGCTACGAATTTTTCTGTATTTTAATTTATTAACTTCTAAATTTATATTCAGTATACTTCTGCTTTTTCCATGTTTATTTTGCTATAATATTTCCAACTTTTAAATTGAATGCCTTGTTTGTTGTCATTTGTTCTTTTTAAATAGTAAAAATATATACAGCCATAAATTTTTATCTGAGACTATTTCACCACAGCACAAAACTTTTGATATATATTGTGCTCATTGTTTTCAAATAGTCTGTACATTTTTCCTCTAATACAATCCTTTGCTTTTATTATGTCAAGTTTATATTGGCTAATTCAACCATAGTGTCTGGCATCTTGTGCTTTCATATTTCATATTTTTAAAATTTTTATTATTTGTATTATCTAAATGGACTACATTTCCTTTACTTTTATCTTATTTAGTAAAAAATTTCAAAGCTACTATAACTCTGACACCAAAGCATTTTTTTTTCTTCAGACAGATTCTCGCTCTGTCGCCCAGGCTGACGTACTAGTGGTGCGATCTCGGCTCACTGCAACCTCTGCCTACCGGGTTCAAGTGATTCTCCTGTCTCAGCCCCCCGAATAGCTGGGATTACAGATGTCCGCCACTGTGCCTGGTTCATTTTTGTATTTTTAGTAGAGACGGGGTTTCACCATATTGGTCAGGCTGGTCTCGAACTCCTGACCTCAGGTGATCCACTCGCCTCGGCCTCCCAAAGTGCTGGGATTACAGGCATGAGCCACTGTGTCCGGCCCTAAAGCATTTTTTAAAAAGACCATGTCGTTATAGAGAAATGAAATTCCTAATTAAGACTCAACAAATCAAATTCAAAAAGGAAATAAAAATACATTACAACCAAATAACATTTAGTGTAGGAATGTAAGGATTGTTCAACTTAGAAAATCTGTTAAATAAAAAGATGAAAAATAATCAAAGCTTCTTGTCAATAGATGCCAAAAAAATAATTTAATGAAATTCCATGTACTTTCCTAATGAAAACCTTCAACAAGCTAACAATTTAAAAAAATCCTAAATCTAATAAAAGCCATCTATAAGAAACCTACAAGAAAACTTTACACTTAATCATGAAATCTTAAAAATAACTAAATAACAAGACAAGGCTGTCCATTATTGCCATTATTAGTTAACATTACATTGCAGGTTCAAAGAAAAATACATAAACAAAAGTTAAAATGGTCAGAATAAAAGCAGTAAAACAGCTATTTTTAAAAATAATCTTTTTACCTAGGTAAGCCAGATAAATCAGTTGGAAAACTATTAGGATAAGATGGCTAAATAAGATCAACAACAACAACAAATCAACAGATTTTTCTATAACTTAACAATAATAGATTAGCAAATTTAATTTAAAAAAAAAAGATCCAGTTCACTACAGCAACAAAGCCCATGAAATGAGAATAAGGCTAACTCAAATGTGAAAAGCCTTAGAGAAGCTGTAAAACTCCTCCAGAGGACAAGAAAAACCCACATTAACAGACAGACATAGTATATCTCAATATGGAAAGATTTAATATTGTAAAAATGTAACTTCTTCCCTATTAGTCTAAACTGATTATTGAACTTGGCAGCCAATTCTAAAGTTCATGAACAAGAACATATAGGACAACTTTTAGAAATGTGAAAAGCAACAAGTGGTGACTTACTCTACAGGATATAAAAATTTTCTTCAAATTATTGTAATTTAAATGATGCAGCAATGGCACAAGTATAGGAAAACATATCATTGGCACAGAGTAAAGATTTCAGGAACAGACCCGCATATATGGTAGGAATTTAATTCAAGGTGAAGTTTGTATTTCAAATGCTAGGACAGAATGCCTTGAGAGACTTCTGAATGAAGACCACAGAACAAGCAGATGAAGAAAAGCTCACCACCACCACACACCTGACTCCCAGAAATTAGAATTGTCATGTCTGCAGGGGAAAGAAGGATAATTCTATCTAGCTCAGCAGAAAAGCAGGAAAGGAAAATCTCCTGGTGCCAGAAATAAAAAACCTACATTACCGACTAGGAGTTGAAGCTCTATGGCCCAGAGAAAAAAATTGTATTTGATATATGCATAGAAATTTATATTCTATTATTTATTACTGCATTATATCAAGAATCCAGATATGGTAGTCCTGTTGGGAACATATTGCCGGCCAACACAAGAATGCAACCCAAAAGCCTTATGGTTATTGGCAGGAACAGAATCGACCTAGAAACCCTTTCATCTATAGCATCTCACCTCCAGCAAGGAAGATGTGAAAGAAACTAGGCTTGTGGGCACTGTACTACTGCAGTGAAATTGTTTATCTTATCCTTGACTGGACTCAAAAACTTTCTGACCTGGGTACATGTCTTCAAAGCTTCTTGGTCCTCCAGTTTGAGTGATAGGTCTAGTTCTGATAATGGTGATGATGTTGATAAAGATAAGAAGCCAGAGCAGCAATTCTCTATTCCTCGTCCCTCAGGTTGTCATAATTATAGTTAATCCCTATCACGCCATCATCATCACCATTCTAAAGCACTCTGATTATATGTTCATAAATAACTATAAGGTTGTCTACAAAATCAATTACAGAAACCTCAGTACAAAGTACCCAAATGACACTAACCTTAACCGCCTCTATGAGATGAAAACCTTGTAGTCACCGTTCAGTTTCCCTTGACTGTCTCCTTCCTTCCAAAGATGCTGCCTGACTCCAAAAGCTTATCCATACCAAATGGCATCTCTGCTTCTGGACTAAGATGAAATGACACGCTGCCGGTATGGTATCTAAGCTTCCTAAGTAGCAAAGGAGGATGAATGCAGGAACCACAGGTGAACTTGGCCAGTGGAAACCAGGAAATGGGAAGGAGGTGGGCCAATACATCCCCCGCTCCTTTCTCCCTCTCATGAACTACTCCAGAATTCAGCTCTTCCTCCCTGGCCTCTCAGACAATATTTGAGTGCCAAGCGAACACTCCCACCACATGACCTCGCATATCTCCTCTGACTCTTCAAGAAGGGGTCTCCACTGCTTCTCCTTGCCTCTTCCCTTGCCTCACTCCACTTTTTCCTCAATCTCACTGCGCTTGTCTTGTGTTTCTCCAGTGAAAACGACTTTTAATCCTTAACTCAGCCTCTGCTTTTTAGAAAGGCCCAGCCTAGTTAGCAAGACTGGGTGTCCCATCCCTTATTTCTCAAATTGAATAATACTCAGACAGAACTCCAAATCAATCCCCATATTCATCTCCCTCTCCCCATATATGCTGCACTAACTACTGGGAAATTCTATCAAAACAATTGGCTATAACAGAGTTTACTAATGAATAAGATGCCAAATAGGTTGGTTAAATGTCACCTTCATTATAGTAAACACATTTTTTTGCTGTTTGTTGTGCTGAGTTATCTGATTCTCAATAATGCCCATGCTGCTTTTGCCATATCAAGACCAAGTGCAGCATGCAGTTTATAGGTTGGTGCCTCACTAACTTGAAATTCATGCTCAATTAACAGTCTCCCACTATCACTCCCCTGGGAGATCTTATCAAAGTTACTGATAGCTATGTACATATGAAAATACCTCAGCTGTCATTGAGGACTCATCTGAACCTGATGCCGTCTTTCGCTGGTACAAAAGTGAAGTGATGAAGAAAGAAGAGTTTTCTGAGGCATATTAAGATATAAAAGCTCTAGGAAGGTTTTTGAGATGGCTGAAGCCCATAGAACTAAGAGAGAAGATGGGAATCTGTCATTTAACTTGTCTTCTACTAGCTTTGATACTCCATTGTCTTGAATGAGTCACATATCTATTCTCTTAACTATCCACAGCGATTCTCAAACGTTGTTTCCAAAAACAATTTTAAAGAATAATACAACTTTGGGAGGCCGAGGCGGGCGGATCACCTGAGGTCGGGAGTTCAAGACCAACCTGACCAACATGGAGAAACCCCGTCTCTACTAAAAATACAAAATTAGCCAGGTGTGGTGGCACGTGCCTGTAGTCCCAGCTACTCGGGAGGCTGAGGCAGGAGAATCGCTTGAACCTGGGAGGCAGAGGTTGTGGTGAGCCGAGATCACGCCATTGCACTCCAGCCTGGGAAACAAGAGCAAAACTCTGTCTTAAAAAATAATAATAATAATAATAATTATTATTATTATTATTATTATTATTATTTAAAAAAATAAAAAAGAATAATAGAGAGCTAGAGTCTTTGCTTTAAACATTGTTTCTTAACCATTTATATTTTCTTTTTTAGAATGATTTTTAAGGTGGAAGAATGGGAGGGTGGGGTGAGGAATGAAATACTAACTAAGGGTACAATATATACCACTTGGATGATGAGTACATTAACAGGCCAGACTTCACCACTACATATCAGTATACAAAACTACATTTGTACCCCAATTCTATTTTTTAAATTTAAATTAAAAAATAATTTTTATATTTTTATTCAGTCTTATAACCATATTTCTGCCATTCATTTATACTTTTGTGTTTAACTAATTTCAGTATTCATTGCCAGTTTTCTTTGCATTTTTTTTCATAAGTTATTTGGGTACAGGTGGTATTTGGTTACATGAGTAAGTTCTTTAGGGGTTATTTGTGAGATATTGGTGCACCCATTACCCGAGCAGTATACACTGCACCATATTTATAGTCTTTTATCCCTCGCCCCCTCCCATTCTTCCCTCCAAGTCCCCAAAGTTCATTGTATCATTCTTATGCCTTTGCATCCTTATAGCTTAGCTCCCACATATCAGTGAGAACATACAACATTTGGTTTTCCATTCCTGAGTTATATCACGTAGAATAATAGTCTCCAGTCTCCTCCAGGTCATTGCAAATGCTGTTAATTCATTCATTTTTATGGCTGCATAGTATTCCATAATATACATATATATATATACCACAGTTTCTTTATCCATTCGTTGATTGATGGGCATTTGGGTTGGTTCCACGATTTTGCAATTGTGAACTGTGCTGCTATAAACATGCGTGTGCAAATATCTTTTTCAAATAATGACTTCTTTTCCTCTGGACAGATACCCAGTAGTAAGATTGCTGGATGAAATGGTGATTCCACTTTTAGTTCTTTAAGGAATCTCCACACCGTTTTCCATAGTGGCTGTACTAGTTTACATTCCCACCAGCAGTGTAGAAGTGTTCCCTGTTCACCACATCCATGCCAGTATCTACTGTTTTTTGATTTTTTGATTATGACCATTCTTGCAGGAGTAAGGCGGTATCACATTGTGGTTTTGATTTGCATTTCTCTCATCATTAGTGATGTTGAGCATTTTTTTCATATGTTTGTTGGCCATATGTATATCTTCTTTTGAGAATTGTCTATTCATGTTCTTAGCCCACTTTTTGATGGGATTGTTTGTTTTTTTTCTTACTGATTTGAGTTCATTGTAGATTCTGGATATTAGTCTTCTGTCAGATGTATAGATTGTGAAGATTTTCTCCCACTCTGTGAGTTATTCCTGTTATTCCTGGGTTATTCTGACTGTTCCTTTTGCTGTGCAAAAGCTCTTTAGTTTAATTAGGCCCCAGCTATTTATCTTGGTTTTTATTGCATTTGCTTTTGGGTTCTTGGTCATGAAATCCTTGCCTAAGCCAGTGTCTACAAGGGTTTTTCCAATGTTATCTTGTAGAATTTTTGTAGTTTCAGGTCTTAGGTTTAAGTCCTTAATCTATCTTGAGTTGATTTTTGTATAAGGTGAGAGATGAGGATCCAGTTTCATTCTCCTATGTGTGGCTAGTCAACTATCCCAGAACAATTTGTTGCAAAGGATGCCTTTTCCCCACTTTATGCTTTTGTTTGCTTTGTCAAAGATCAGTTGGCTGTACGTATTGGATTTATTTCTGGGTTCTCTATTCTGTTCCATTGGTCTATGTGCCTATTTTTATACCAGTACCATGCTGTTTTGATGATTATGGCCTTATAGTATAGTTTGAAATCAGGTAGTGTGATGCCTCCAGATTTGTTCTTTTTGCTTAGTCTTGCTTTGGCTATGTGAGCTCTTTTTTGGTTCTATATGAATTTTAGAATTGTTTTTTCTAATTCTGTGAAGAATGATGATGGTATTCTGACAGGGACTGCATTGAATTTGTAGACTGCTTTGGCAGTATGGTCATTTTCACAATATTGATTCTACCCATCCATGAGCATGAGATGTGTTTCCATTTGTTTGTGTCATCTACGGTTTCTTTCAGCAGTGTTTTGTAGTTTTCCTTGCAGAGGTCTTTTGACTCCTTTGTTAGATATAGTCCTAAGTACTTTTTTTACAATGATTGTAAAACGGGTTGAGTTCTTGATTTGGTCTGCCCTTGGTTGCTGTTGGTGTATAGAGGAGCTACTGATTTGTGTACATTGATCTTGTATCTGGAAACTTTGCTGAATTCTTTTATCAGTTCTAGGAGCTTTCTAGAGGAGTCCTTAGAGTTTTCAAGGTAAACAATCATATTGTCAGCAAACAATGATAGTTTGATTTCCTCTTTACCAATTTGGATGCCCTTTATTTCTTTCTCTTGTCTGATTGCTCTGGCTAGGAGTCCCAGTACTAAGTTGAAGAGGAGTGGTGATAGTGGGCATCCTTGTCTTGTTTCAGCTCTCAGCGGGAATGCTTTCAACTTTTCTCCACGCAGTATTATGTTGGCTGTGGTTTTTAATAGATGGTTTTTATTACCTTAAGATATGTCCCCTGTATGCCGATTTTGCTGAGAGTTTTAATCATAAAGGGATGCTGGATTTTGTCAAATGCTTTTTCTGCATCTATTGAGATGATAATGTGATTTTTGCTTTTGATTCTGTTTATGTGGTATATCACATTTATTGACTTGCATATGTTAAACCATCCCTGCATTCCTGGTATGAAACCCACTCGATCATGGTGGATGATCTTTTTGATATTATCTTGTTGGGTTTGATTAGCTAGTACTTTCTTAAGGATTTTAGCATCTACATTCATCAAGGATATCAGTCTGTAGTTTTATTTTTTGGTTGTGTCCTTTCCTGGTTTGGGTATTAGGGTGGCTTCATAGAATGAATTAGGAAGGGTTCCTTCTTTCTCTGTCTTGTGGAATAGCGTCAAAAGGATTGGTACCAATTCTTCTTTGAATGTCTGGTAGAATTCTGCTGTGAATCCGTCTGGTCCTGGACTTTTTTGTGTTGGTAATTTTTAAATTACCATTTCAATCTCACTGCTTGTTATTGTTCTGTTCGTGGTAACTCATTCTTCCTGATTTAAGCTAGGAAGGTTGTATTTTTCCAGGAATTTATCCATCTCTTCTAGGTATTCTAGTTTATGTGCATAAAGGTGTTCATAGTAGCCTTGAATGATCTTTTGTATTTCAATGGTGTCAGTTGTCATATCTCCCCTTTTGTTTCTTAGTGAGGTTATTTGCAGGTACTGTTGCTTTCATCATGTTCTTTGTTGCCTGTGTACATTGATTTTTTTTGGTTTTTTTTTTTAACTTGTATTTTTGTTTTATAGGTCCTGTGTGCTTTATGCTTTAAAGAGGTTCTGTTTGGTGTGTTTCCAGGATTTGTTTCAAGATTTAGAGCTCCTTTTAGCAGTCCTTGTAGTGGTGGCTTGGTAATTTGTCAACTTTTCCCCAAACATAGTGAGCCTTTTAATCTGTACGCTGAGAAGTATTTTCTTCAGTGATTTCTTTTAGTATCTCTTCTGTGACAATTGTTTATCCTTCGTAAATCTTTACACTTTAAACATTTTTCTCCACTGCATGTCCTCTGTAAATATTCTTTTTCATGATATTTAAAACTCTAATTAATTTTTGCCTCTGCATTATGGAAGAAGTCATTAAATTTGCTTTCAGATTGCTACTCTCTGTTACTGATTTTATATTAACATTCTGCTGTTTCTGATGCTGATTTTAATTCTGTTTTGTATTTTTAATTGCCGTGTAATCTTTTTTCATTGCATTCAGCTTCAGCTTCACCTTGAAATAGTGGCTTTTGAGCTCATCTGGTCATCTTTTCTCTGTAACTTTTTCTCTTCTTATAGCTTTTCATTCCTATTTTATAGATGCCGTATCGTCACATATGTTACTGTGGACACTAACTTTTTCTAAACTTTTTTCTGACACCATGAATTCATCATTTGAAGAGACTGTCATTCCTCTGAACTTTAACAATTATGTAATATCTCTTGTATTCCAACATAATTTTACATGTTAGCAACATCCCAGCTGTTGTTGAAGTGTGTTATTATTTTTTAGTTTACTCCTCGTGGAAAGAGAAAAGATCTATCTAGTCGCAATGTTTGCCAACACACAGGGATTATGGCTTAGCTTTAACACAGCTTACTACAATTGGAGGGTATAATAATATATTAGCATCTAACTTGATTTCCAGGGTTTAGAGATATTCTGCTATTATGGCTCTGCTGGATTTCAGTGAAATCATTAATCCTATTCGTGCTATTTGACTATCTGATTTGGTGAACCATTGGAGTATTAGGGCTGTTCTTCTTTTTGTTCCCACCCACAGCCTTTTTATATATTGCTACTCTATCTCCAGTAATACAAAGTAAAACTGTTTGCCACCTCCCCACCCAAATGCTGATCTCTTGTCCTGTTGTTTTCTGGAAGTTTCAGTATCCAAATGAATGTTGAAAAAGAGGTACTAATGAGGAAGGTGAAAATAAGGGTTGGGACGTGGAGACAGCACTCAGATAGGACTATAAATACCCCAATCAGAAGGCAAGCAAAGGAATGAGAAAGGGATGATGATGGGTTAGTTAAGTTTCAGGTGGCAAAATAGATGTCAACATCACTTCTGCTCCATTTGTCTTAGAAAATAGAAAATTATCCCAGAAACTGGCAACAGAGAAGGTGCAGCTTAGGTTTAAAGGTATTTTGAGTTTGTGTGTAGTGAGGGGAACAGTGGTTCGTAGGGAGAGAGTGTGTGCCTTTACAGTGGACATCATAGTAGAAAGTAGGGGGTCAGTCAAGGGATTATTGACATGTATATTTCAACCCAGAAGTTTCTACCCTACACTGTAGACCTGCAAAAATCTGATAGGAAATTGTTGAAATTGCCCACTATCTAAAAACTCTTAAAGTTGGCAATTGCTTCATATGCCTGAAGGGAAAATACAGATAAATTCAACCCCCACTGGAATCAAGTGGAAGAGGATAAAGATTTAATAGTTTAAATGCACTATTAATTTATGTTGAAGTCACTGAAAATACTCTTATCTTATGAATAATATTAATTACTGCTAGTAGAGTGTTCCTATTCCATTCGGGCTTGCAAATGTCAGCAGAAACCCAAATCTGTCACAAATCAACATAATAAGATAATATTTCTGAAATATTACCAGATGTATTTTCATTTTCTAAAATTCTTGTTTCATACATGGAAGCTGAGGCATCCAGAACTTCAGAGGAAGGAAAGATACAGCCAAGAACAACAAAGAAATTGTCCAACGTTGACTTTCAAAACAAACTTTCTAAAAGAGCATAAGTAGAAACAATAGTCTTTAGTTGCCAGAGCCAGGCATTGGAGAGAAAGGAGTTCTCTTAATCAAACAGTGTCCCTTTAAATAACCAGAATTATCTCTGGCTAACGCTTTTCTCCTTTTGCCTAAACTAGTTGTGTTTCTGTCACATGTAGTAAGAAGAATCCTTATCAATACATTGCTTTTTTAATGTGCTAAACTCTAGCTTCAATGTACAATACTCAGTGAACTGAGCTCTGGGTTCAAAATTAAGAACCCCAGATTTTATATTTACTTATTGCTGCCTTTCGATATAAGGTTGAGCAATCCATCAGTTTGCTGTTTTCAGTTTAAATGGATTTCACCTAAAACTCCTTCTTTTCTTTGAAGCCTTTCCTGGCTATGGATAAAAGCAGTCTCTCTCAGTACTAATTCTTCCATCTATTAATATGATCTCTTGCAATATACTTAAAATTAGCATATAATATCCCTACCTCTTTTACTAATTTGATTTTAGCATAATATTTCTTTTATTTACTTGTTTGAAGATTTGCTCTGAGTTTGACCACAATAGTAACGGCCGTTGTGTTGCTCCATGATGGTGCCTACGGAGGTTAGAAATTGGATCTTTTTATCTTGTCCTGAAAGCACCTTCTTCAGCACCACATGCATTTGTCATTGTGCTCCATTTTAGCATCTCCGCTTATTTAACACATCTTCTACTTGGTAGTTTCATTTGGTTGTTAACTGTTCATTCGCAATATAAATTCTCTTTTATTGCTAGCGTCCAGTGAATAGGAAGTGTGTGTTTTGTTCCATGGACTTACTTTCATTATCATCCTAGTAAATAAGTATGAGTTTACCTGAGTTTTACTATGTGTGAAGTGCCCTGTAAAGGGAATTTCACAGACAGGTCTGTATCTATTCATTTATTCATTCAAGAAACATTTATTTAGTTCATGAGCATAAAGAGAAAAACAAAAGACACTCATTCTCCTGGGGACGTCACAGAGTAGAGGAGGGGACAGACAAAATCAGTTATGGCAACAAAGAATAACAGGGCTGTGAAACATGACTAGAATAATATTGAGGCTTAACTCCTTTATTCTCTAGAATTTGTTAGTGATTATGTTATAAGGCTACTGAAACAACTGCTGAACACGTTATCATAATTACTGAAAAATGTTCAGAACTGGGGAGGAGTTGAGATTTCCGGCTTCTACCCCAGATTTCCATCTTGAATCACATAACCTCTTGGGTTCTGTTCTCTCTATAAAAGGAGAATGCTACATGAGATGACCTCCAACATTCTATCTGGCTATCACATGCTACACATCCGTAATTCTAAAGCCTACAGAAGAAACTTCTCTACAACTAGTTCAAACTGCAACCTCTCAATAACACATAGCTTTGAAGTTCTGGTTCACTGCCATCTTATCTAGCTATGTTTAATCTCCCCTCAGGATGAACTATCTGCGTGGGAATTAAAAATTGGACACATTATTGGTAACTATACCACATTCCTGTGAATCAGACCAATAGCCATCTGGCCCTTGAGTGTGTTTGAAAACACTGCCAAGCTTAGGGAACGGCCCTTACTCAGGCTTCTGGCAAGTATTGAGTCAGACTCTCTCTGTGATTGGAGTTCTTTGTTGGAAAAACTGTTTGTGCTTGAGAAGGCTGTATTGCCTGTGTTGTGGGCATCACTTAGCTAATAGGAACATGGCCTGGAAAATAAACAGTGAGAATGTCCTGGCAATGCTTTCCTTTATGCCCCCCGCCTCAGTCACTCTCAGTTCATTTGTGGTGTGTATATGTATATACGTTAGGTTTCCTTAGCACGTTCTTGGCAGGAAAAAAAAGAAATACCTCCTCTTATTTTGAAGTCTCTGCCATCTAATTAATACATACACATTGGCTTAGAACAGAGCATCTTTTGTAAAGAATAAATACCTCATGCTTTGAGAAGTCCCATGAGAAGCATCAGAATTACTTGTCTGGAACCATTTTATACCTGGCCATTTTTGAATGAGTGAGGAACCTAGAATAACTGGAAAACTAAAGGTTTCTCATTATTTCTAAGTTAGTAACAGAAATTTTCTTAATCAGATTAATGGATTGACATTTTAATCTTGCATTGTTATTTATTTTACTCAGCTAAAATTTTTTGAGTTTGATCCTTAACCTGGGTATGGTATTAAATGCTGTACATGAGATAATTGGTGCTTCTCTTAGTAAACCTAAGACTTAGGTGAAATTGTTTCCCCTGTTTTAGAGACGAGAAAACCGAAGTTTAATGCTTTTTCCATTCAGAAAAAAAAAATGCAGCTTGCTGCCAGCACTCATTTAATTTTACATAAACACATTCTTTGAGGCTAAAGCCAATCCGACTGATTTTCAATGTGGAAATAAAATATAAAAACTGTTCTTGGAGTTACTTCTAAACAGAACTAACATCAGAATCATCCATTTCAGAAAAAATCGAATTCATCAAATGAATCGTTGACCAACAACTGCTCGTTGTAGGAACGCTACGTTTTCTAGGATTTGACATTTTCAGCGATGGAGAATTATTACATTTTTGTAAATGAAAATACCACTACTAAAAACAGAATGCTGTCAATAGAATGGTGTCTCTCGTTTCCAAAGTTGATATACTAGAGCGATGTGAAAATAATAACAAAAGCGAGATATTTTGTGGCAAAGTTATCTTGGAGTAAATGCTGCAGCCACCGGCGAGTCGTCTCAAGGAAAACAGGAAATGGGTTAAAGAAGCTTAGACAGGAACTTTCCCAAAGTCCTACAGGTATAGGTAGTGGTATTAAGGCTTGAAGCTGAGTCCATCTTACTCCAAAACCATTTTCCTAAGCACAACAATACACTCTCTCACAGTGAAGGCTCAGCAGTCAGGCCACGGGAGTTGTAATTTTGGCTCTACCACCGACCAGCTGGACAGCGCTGGACTAGTTTCTTAAATTCTTTGTATCTCAGTTTTCTTAACTATAAATTTGAAAATAATAAAATGTAACTTTTATGGTTGGTGAGAAGTCAATTAAATACTTACAAAACCTCACATATAGTAAATGCTGAACAAATGGTAGCTATTTTAATTTTTGTTCATTCAGCATAGCACTGGCTGAATGAACTAAAGACAAATTATCAGGAAAGATCAAGATAATATGTGGCCTCCATATCCAAGGGCCATATAGTCTAGGAGAGAGATATGTAATGAAATAATTCAACACAAGGCAGACAATGAAAAACAGAGAGAGAGATACAAAATGCTATAAGGGCTCAAATGAAAAAAAAAAGAGTATATCCAGTTGTAAGAGTACAAGACATTTAATGAAAAAAAAATGACATTAGAATCGGACCAAAAATGAATGGACCATTTAAATTGCTGGTCACATACTTCTAGACACTGGGATCAAAAAAGAAAAATTCCACTGTCTGATGGTGTTTTATGTCCACAAATCAGATTATAAAATCGTGAAGAGCAAAGACTGCTTCTGTTGTTCCCTCCTGAGTACTGCAAAACAAACGTTGTGGTTGTTCTGAGTGTCAATATTCACTCACATCACCAACCCCTAGGGACCAGTTTGTTCACAATTGTGGCAGCATCCTGCACCCCACACCATCATCTCCCACTCCATTGCAAGTCTTTGGCACCTTGTAAGTCATCCATATCTGTGGGCACTGGAAACTAGAGAGAATTTTGTAAGGAGAAGGCCCACATAGAAAGTCAAGGAGGTCCATATATACCATATGGAATTTTAAGGAGTATGCCCAAAGAAATTATGTGTCAGAGATTCATAATGATATAATATTTTTGAGTAATTATCAGTAGTTCTAGAAGATTTAGCAATTGGCTTTCTAACTGCTTCTCCCACTCAATTCCCTCCTAATCCCAGACTTATATTTTCAGCTGCTTTATTGACATTCCACTTGAATGTTTCACTCCAAGCTAAAATATGGAACACTAAGTTGATGATCCCTCTCCCTACCTCATGTTCCTCTTTTTCTTTGTCTGTAAGTGGTCCACCATTGTTCCATTTGTCCAAAATCTAAACGACCACCATCCAAAAGAAATAGAATGTGAACCACATACATAATTTTAAATTTTCTAGTATCCACACTAAACATTTTTAAAGAAACAGGTTAAATTAATTTTAAATATATTTTATGTAATGCGGTATATACTAAATATTAGCATTTCAACATGTAAGCAATGTGATATTTACATTCTTTAATATAAAAACCTTAGAAATCCAGAATATATTTTACAGTTACAGTACATCTCAATTTAGACCATCCACAGTTCAATCGGCCAGTTGCTACATTACAGGGTCTTTGTTACATAGACAATGCAGGTCTGTCTACATCTGAAAAGTGACTCTTCACACTTGTTACCTCACCCTCCATCTCCAATCGTTTAGTGTGTCTCTGTAATGTCTCTCATAACTATTTTGCCATTTCTATTCAACACAGTAAGACCAACCTTTCCAAAGTGCTATCAAAAACACCATCGATGGCTCCCAATCGCCTACCAAAGAGGATTCAGATGCCTCACACTGGTGTTCAAAGCCTTCCACAAAAAGTGCCCTGATTATTTTATGGCATCACTTTTCTTTGCCCCTCTCTAACACTCGTCTCCTTCAATCAATCCAGAATACAGTTTGTTCCCCCATCGTATCCCTACTTTCCCAACCCTTTCACTTTGGTCATTGGCTCCCCTCTCTGCCTATTAAAATTTTACTCTTTCTTCAAAGTTGTTGCTGAACTCTACTTTTTCATTAATACTTACCTGTTTTTCCCAGCCAGATAGAATCTCTTCATTATTTTATTGCACGATTCTGTACTTCTCATGCAACTTAGGCAAATCTATTTTGTGTATATTTTTCTTATCCCTTCAATTTTTAGCCTGTTGCGAGCCAGGATGGAATCTTTAAAATCTCAGTATCCCAGGCAACAGTCAACTGGTTCCTTGAATCTACAAATAGATACCTAAGAGAAGCCAATCTCTGAGACCCATTGGTGAAGAAAAGCAAAAGTGCAGAAAACCATCTTTTCAAAAGAGCTTTCCATCATTCAGGCAACAGTAAGTACCCAGAAAGGCAGGGAGATTTAATGTCATATTTTTTTTTCTATGAGCTTAAATGGGAAGTTAAGGTTAAAACCCAAAAAGCTAGCCTACAGAGTCTCTTTTGGAGATGTGTTTTCAGGCAGCATTGTTTTAGAAACTGCTGCATAGGAGAGAGAAGCCTGGCATCATTACTGAAGTGCTGTCATATCATAATGTGTGCATCCTCACCATCTCCAGGAGCATTTTTTCCAATACTATAATCTTGTTTTTGGCTGAGGATATCCCTTATATTCTCCCAGATGATGTCTAATTCTATAACCAGGACAATTACTGGGTCTTTGTTCCAGGGTAATAGGATACAAGTTTGTAAATCAGTAGGGCAGTGGTATGTAAAAATAATATAAAAGTTTCTTTAGATAAAACCAAATCCATGAAACTAAATTCATTGCGCAATATGCAAGTGACGGTAGCAATCATTTCAGCCATCTGTCTGAAAGACACTCACACCCTTAGAGCAAATTCAAAGAAGGAGAAACAGCACTGTCGAAGTTTTGGGCCCATGCCTAGGGTTCTTTTCCTCTAAATATAGGAACAAATATTTAATTCCCTGGTGCATTTATTCCCACTGTCCAGGTTGCTTCCATGATTCTGCCTCCCCACAACTTGACTGCTTCTTATCCCCAGGCAGAAAGCTCTCTCCATCAATGCTGACTACATCAATTCCATTCCATTCAATTATGCAGGGATCCGGGCAAGTGGACATAATGCAAACCAGAGACAGTGAACTACTTAGTCTTTTGGGGTTTGTTTGTTTTTGAGTTCCTAATGGCCTATCAACTACAACAGAGTGAGGAGTTTTTGTAGTTGGCTCATTTTGAAGGCTAAACAGAGACAACAGTTTCTAGTTTATTTGGGCCTCTTAATTATTTAGTATCAACAGAGATAATTTCCTTGGGGAGTTTGACATGAAAAGGACTTTAGTCTACGTGTGTTTTATAAAAATAGGGCAATCGGGATAAGGTTCCATTGTAAGAAGACAGTTTCCCTATTCACGGTAACCACAAGTAGTAAGGCCTGCCCTGAAAGGGCTTGGTTTCCATGGTGACATCACGTTGATACTTGAGCCCCAGCAGCCTCTAGTTGGCAAGATTAGACACCTTAAGCAGTCCTGCTCTCTCCTGACAAGCTGCAGCTGGCTAGTGACCAGTGGACATGGCCCTGGAGAACCTTGGGGTAAGCTCTCCCAGGAGAAAAATGTCCAGTCTTTCCTCCTGCCAATGAGGTCAAGTGAGCATGAAGTATTTTAATTAGATAATTAAAGAATTGTACCCTTTTTTTCACAAACTGATAAAAAGAAAGTGGAGGGAATATCAGACATACAGATAAAACTTCTGTATTTGGCTTCTTCCTAAACGATAGAAATACTATGACCATAATTGATCAAAGTGGTGCTGTATTCTACTTGTATGTATGAACTAATAATAATTTAATATCTCTTCTTTTGCATTGAGAGGAGTAATAATTCTGTATAACTTGAGTTTACATAAAACTGTTTGTAAACACTTCTAATTATAAAATCCATGAGGCAACAGTATGAATACCTTTCAGATAAGTAAATGTTTGGTAGTGAGTCTCACTGTATGGAACACATGGAGGAATTGTAAGAAAACTAGTACAATATGAAGAAACAACTGGGGTGATTTAACCAAGGCCTTTGAAAGATTTGTCCTGGTAGAATTTACCATGAATATATAATTTCAGTGACAGCAATCAGGTCTGAAACAGAAGCAGTGGGCCAGGAATAAGCTAGAATAAGGTTGGGGAGTAGTGTGGGGAAATAAAAACAGAAATTTTTTCATGGTGGATCTTCATTTTGAGGTTAAAACTATCAACTCACAAATTCCGTTATATTTAAGCTTCTCAATGTGGCCTGAAATTCTCATGCGGATTCCGAGGTTATTGAAAGAAACACCTTGAGGTACTCACCCTTTCTTTTACTTCTTGATGGTAATAAATAAAGAGGCCCATTCACCTGCAATTGATGGTTCCTCTCTCTCTCTCTTGCTCCCATTCTCGCGTGCTCTGTGTGTGTGTGTGTGTGTGTGTGTGTGTGTGTGTGTGTGTGTTCCGTAAATTTTTTCTTTCTTCTATTTTTTGTTTATTTATTTTTTTTGAGACAGGGTCTTGCTCTGTTGCCCAGGCTGGAGTGCAACAGTGTGATCTTGGCTCACTGCAGCCTCAACCTCCTGGGCTCAAATGATTCTCCCACCTCAGCCCTCCGAGTAGCTGGGACCACAGGCATGCACTGCCATACCTGGCTAATGTTTTTTTAATTATTTGTTGAGACAAGATCTCACTATGTTACCTAGGCTGGTCTTGAACTCCTGGGCTCAAGCTGTCCTCTTGCCTCAGCTTGAGGACAAATCCTCCCAAAGTGTTAGGATTACAGGCATGAGCCACCATGCCCAGCTTACAAATTTCAATATGAAAGAAAATTATATCGACCTACTTTTAAACTTTAAAGTAGAACACCAATGGAAAAAAAACACATTTCTTTAAAAAATAAACTAAGAGTCACTTGGACAGTGCCATTTATTACTACCAGATATGCTCCAGACACTATCCAAGGCACTTACATAATATAATATATAAGATTGATTCTTTACTGCTGGAAAGTACTGATCAGCTCTTTATGTTACTGTCTTGGATGTGTCTGTTCATATGTGTTTAAGTTTCTACTAACACATACATGATAGTCTGTCATTTATATGAGTCAGTTGTTCATATAAACTGAAATAACTGGGTTGCTCAAATAACTGTACATTTAATCAAGACTTTGTCTTGCTAGATGATATGGTTTGGCTCCGTGTCCCCACCCAAATCTCACCTTGAATTGTAATAATCCCCACATGTCAAGTGCAGGGCCAGGTGGAGATAACTAAATCATGGGGGCAGTTTCCCCCATATTGTTCTCCTGATAGTGAATAAGTCTTACAAGATCTGATGGTTTTATAAATGGGAGTTCCCCTGCACAAGCTCTCTTGCCTGCCACCATATAAGATGTGTCTTTGCTTCTCCTTTGCCTTCCACCGTGATTGTGAGGCCTCCTCATCTATGTGGAACTGTGAATCCATTAAACCTCTTTCCTTTATAAATTACTCAGTCTTGGGTATGGTAGTGTGAGAATGAACTAACACAGTAAATTGGTACTGGGTGGTGGGGCACTGCTGTAAAGATACCTGATAATGTGGAGGCGAATTTGGAACTGGGTAACAGGCAGAGGTTGGAACAGTTTGGAGGGCACAGAAGAAGACAGGAAAATGTGAGAAAGTTTGGAACTTCCTAGAGACTTGTTGAGTGGCTTTGAACAAAATGCTGATAGTGATATGGACAATAAGGTCCAGGCTGAGGTGGTCTCAGATTGAAATAAGGAATTTGTTGGGAATTGGAATAAAGATGACTTTTGCTATGTTTTACAAAGAGACTGACAGCATTTTGCCCCTGCCCTAGAGATCCGTGGAACCTTGAACTTGAGAGAGATGATTTAAGGCATCTGGCAGAAGAAATTTTCTAAGCAGCACAGTGGTCAAGATTTGACTTGGGTGCTCTTAAAAGCATTCAGTTTTATGTATTCACAGAGAAGTGGTTTGCAATTGGAACTTATGTTTAAAAGGGAAGCAGAGCATAAAAGTTTAGAAAATTTGCAGCCTGATGATGTGATAGAAAAGAAAAACCCATTTTCTGAGGAACAATTCAACCTGGCTGCATAAGTAACGAGGAGCAAAATGTTAATCACCAAAACAATGGAGAAAATGTCTCCAGGGCATGTCAGAGGTCTTCACAGCAGCCGCTCCCATCACAGGTCTGGAGGCCTAGGAATTAAAAATGGTTTTGTGTGCCAGGCCCAGGGCCCTGCTGCTTTGTGCAGTCTTGGGAGTTGGTGCTCTGCATCCCAGCCACGGCTAAAAAGGGCCAATGTAGAGCACAGGCCATTGCTTCAGAGGGTGCAAGCCCCAAACGTTGGTGGTTTCCACATGGTGTTGAGCCTGTGGGTGCACAGAAGTCAACAACTGAGGTTTGGTAACCTTTGCCTAGACTTCAGAGGAGATGTGGCAACTCCTGGATGTCCAGACAGAAATCTGCTGCAGAGGCGGGGCCCTCATGGAGAACCTCTGCTAGGGCAGTCAAGAAGGGAAATGTGGGGTTCGATTCCCCAAACAGAGTTCCCACTGGGGCACTGCCTAGTGGAGCTGTGAGAAGAAGGCCACTGTCCTCCAGAACCCGGAATAATAGATCCACCAATAGCTTACACCATGTGCCTACAAAAGCCACAGACACTCAATGGCAGCCCATGAAAACAGCCGAGAGGGAGGCTGTACCCTGCAAAGCCACAGGGGTGGAGCTGCCCAAGACCATGGGAACCTACCTCTTGCATCAGCATGACCTGGATGTGAGACATGGAGTCAAAGGAGATCATTTTGGACCCTTAAGATTTGACTGCCCTGCTGGATTTTGGACTTGCATGGGGCCTGTAGCCCCTTTGTTTTGGCCTATTTCTCCTATTTGGAATGGCTGTACTTACCCAATACCCATATCCCCACTGTATTAGGAAGTACCTAACTTGCTTGTGATTTTACAGGCTTATAGGCAGAAGAGACTTGCCTTGTCTCAGGTGAGACTTTTGACTGTAGACTTTCAAGTTAATGCTGAAATGAGTTAAAACTTTGGGGGACTGTTGGGAAGGCATGATTGGTTTTGCAATGTGAGGACATGAGATTTGGGAAGGGCCAGGGGTAGAATGGCTTGGCCACGTTTCCACCCAAAACTCACCTTGAATTGTAATAATCCCCACATGTCAAGTGTAGGGCCAGGTGGAGATGTTGGAATCGGGGGCGGGGAGGTTTCCCCCACACTGTTCTTATGGTAGTGAATAAATCTCATGCTATCTGATGGTTTTATAAATGAGAGTTCTCCTGCACAAGCTCTCTTGCCTGCTGCCATGTAAGACATGACTTTGCTCCCCATTTGCCTTCTGCCATGATTGTGAAGCCTCCCCAGCCATGTGGAACTGTGAGTCCATTAAACTTCTTTCCTTTATAAATTACCCAGTCTTAGGTATGTCTTTATTAGCAGTGAGAGAACAGACTAAAACACTGGATATACACAGAAAAAGGTTATTTGCTTTGAAACACCTACATGGGCACTGATGCCCCACGTGAGTCAGTGTTTTTTAGGGGCCCCTAGGATCATCAGTCTGCAAAGCTGATAACAAACACTAGCTCCTGCTAGAAAAAGAGGGACGCCTATCTCTCTGGTGCGTGCCAGTTCACCTAATGAATCCAAGTTCATCTAATGCCCAGTTCACCTAATGAATCCAAGTTCATCTAATGCCCAGTTCACCTAAGGAATCATGGAGAATGATGCACACACCCACTGCTGTTCAATGGGTAGAGGAGCTATCTTTCACCCTGAGATTTATAGTTGTTATGTTTAAATAATGCCAAATGCAGTCAGTTCTGTTGTGTCTTTTTAATGACTTGCACTATCTAAAAACCATTTCAGGGTCACTCAGTGAAGAAACTGTGCCAGGAGACTGGGAATATCTTCTAAATCCTTAAGCAAACTGTGCTGAAAACAAACTGCTGAAAGAAATATAAGCATTTGACTTTAAAATGATGCCTCTGGAAAAAAGGGACTACAGCAGCTGCCAGATGTTCATGATCCCACCTCCCCTACTTAACAAAGGCACCTATATTTCACCAGAAATAAAATTTTATTAGTAACAAGTCAAATGTTTTAAAATACAATTACCTTTCTTCTTCCTCTCAGTTTAAAAAACAATCCAATAAAAACTCTAAATCATGACCCAAATATTTTTAAATGTGAAAAAGACATATTTTAGATTATGTAACAGATACACATTTTCCCAAATAAATGTTGTAGAACACCATCTGCTTGATATTTGAGTGCATTCCCACAGAAATAAATTTCTGCTTCTCTTCCTTCATTAATGGTTTATGACAAATTTATGACACTATATTTCACAATAGCTATACCAAAATTTTATGACCAAAAGAGCCTGACAAAAATCACTTGGCATGCTCAAATTAGACAATTTATGTGACTCTCTCATTTACACCAATCCTCCACCCCTTACTGAGACCCCAGCGACTGAGGAGAAACAGAAAAAATCACTGTAGGGGAAGATCTCTCACAGAATAAAGCTCAAAAAAGAGTTCAAGACAAGAAGTTACAGATCCAGGTGCCATTTTCAGCACAGGTTTTCCATAATCTTCAGCTTATGCAGCTACCCAAAATTCTGAATTTAATGTAGGATGTTTTTGTAAGGTTATCTCAGATTTTGCCAAGCAAGAAATCGCTAAATTCTTGTTAACTGTGAACAGAATTTCAACTTTCTTACCAAATGGAGCTCCCTTATGTGAGTATAATCAAGAGGAAAATCAAGAAGAGAAATTTACCACGTGTCATCTCCTGACTGATAAAAATGGTACATGACTCTACCCATGTTCCTTTCCTGCACTTGATACAGAGAAAACTTGTAACAGGAATAATCTTTGCATTTTACTCTACAGAGTATTATAGTATTTGTGGCAAATTTGGAAAACCAGTGTTATGGTTTTCTGATTTTACTTCATGCAGTTTATTTCTTAAAAGAAAAAAAATTCTTGCAGAACACAGACATGAACACAGAGTCTTTGAAAGTTTAAGAGTATAGGCTTCAGTGTGCATATTTCTCAAAAGACGTATCTCCCAACTCAAAGTGTGGTCGATGGATTGGCAGCATCCACATCACCTGGGAGATTTGAGAGATGAAGACCTTCATTCCTGATCCCAAACCTACTAAAAGGAATCTGTATTTTCACAAGATCCCTAGTGACTTGTATGCTCAAGAAGCACTAATGTAATGTTTTTAATCCACCCAACCCTAAAGGATAATCCTTGAGAAAGACAAAACTACTTTAATGGGGAAATTTTGTCCATAATATTCAACCAGGAATGTAACAACTTTTAGACACGGCCCATTTAATAAAAAAACAAAAAACCTGAAATTTATCTTGTTGCTGCTGTATAGTAATGAAGTATCAGAATGGGAACATATAAATTAAAATGCCATATGTTACATAAATATTAATGACCTGATTGAATTAATTATACACAACCTCCCATTGTTTCCAACCTAAGTAGTTTCTTTTGTGAGACATATACAGCTGTTAACTATTACACTGAATTCTAGAAACATGAAAATTGCCTTAGTAAACAATTATTTAATGACTAAGTACAATAGTTTCAAAAAGAATTTTGTTCAGCCAGTAATGACCATGTTACTATGATGAATTCTTATTTGATACACTCCAGAAACTTTCCCAAAGGAGTTCAGCCAGTACTGCAAATCGTTACTTTCCTCTAAGTATCAATGATAGGGAGCAAGTTGTGGGCGAAGAATAGAACCATAACATCCACTTACAATGGACTATAAAGACTGGGGTCAGGCTGTGATTTAAAGAGGAAACCAGAGGGAGAGAAGGAAGGTGGGCCCCAGTACCTGGTGTTAAGAAATGCCAAAGTTCATTCAAGCAACTCACCAGCACAAGGCGAATTAAAGAAGGCTGCCCCTCTGAGCTTGCACACAACATACACAACTTTCAGGCTGTGATTTATTGATTCTCTTTCTCTTTTAAGGCTCTCCTTAACATTAATATTAATCTGATTTGTCCCATAAAAGAACATGGAAGCTAGAGAGGTAAGGGGAGAAGGAATTGTTCCCTACCTGATTTGTCTCCCCACCACACGCACAAGATATGCCCCAGGGATGGGCTAAGGTCAGCCATACTTCCCTTAGGCAATAGTGGCTTTTTGCCAACAATAAATATGCTGTAAAGCAAAATGTATCCTCTCCTTTCCTTCTAAGGTCTGGGTCAGGAAAACTTTCCTTCACCTTGCACATCTTCTCACCTGCAAACACTTTCTGAAAGGCATGTTTGATAGCCATCCCAGTTTGGAAAAGAGAAATGCAGGTACTGCATTTGGATGTGGTAAAACAAAACCAAATAATCTGAGTTCTGGGACTGTGCATCATTCACTTATGTATCCCCAGCCCTAGCACAGTGCCTGGCTCATAATAGCTGCTCAATAGATGGTGGTAAATTGCACTTATTTTCAAGTCTTCTAGCACTGACTTTGTTAAATGTTGGGTGTTACATTGAAACCAGATAATGCATTTGAGCTTATCCATTTCCCATTTATACACAGGCTTATCCTTTAGCCTTTCCCTCACCTTAATTATTTTCTATTTTTCCTTTGCTTATCCACCCAAAGAGCTCAGTTTGAGGGATATTTTACAGTAGTAACACATTGCAAATAGTAGATATGCCGAAAATAATCTAGTCTTATGCATCATAGGTGAATGAAAGAAAGGATCAATACATCGCAGAGATCAGGTGTTTTGTGTACAGCAGACACAGGAAAGCAAAATTGAGTACAGCAAGCAAGAACAGCCCCCCCACACAACAAAGCTACTTTTTCTTTCACTTACTAATCCTACTCTTTATTTCTCTGGCCCCACCCTCTTTTTCCTCTTTTCTTCATTTTTCCTCTTCTACTTTTTTACGTTCTTCTTCACTTGGCCTTTAGGCTAGGTGGACACCCACAAGAAAGATCAACATTACCAAAGGCTCTCCATTTTCTGTCTCACCTTCCTTATCATAAGGATGGCTCTTGTCACCAGAGACAGGATGTCCAGGTTTAAAAAAAAAAAAAAAAAGTTGTAGCTGGTCTTCCACCTTTTGCATCTCCTGTAATAAAGCACGCTGGGTAATCAGCAAAGCAAGCCTGTATTTGGGTCTCCCTATATATCAGTTTGCCATGCTAAAACCCCAGTAGTCTATTAGTTCACTCAGACAAGTTTACACAGTTTACATACAAATTTTCTAAATCAAGATAACATTAGTCAACCCCTTATCTATGAGTTGTTTATTGGGAAAATAATTAAATGCCCTACAAGATATTTTTTAATTACCTGTTTCAAGGCAGACACTTTTTTAAAAAAGCATATTAACAAATATCACTGGGGAGGGGTAGCATTAGGAGAAATACCTAATGTAGATGACAGGTTGATGGGTGCAGCAAACCACCATGGCACGTGTATACCTATGTAACAAACCTGCACATTCTGCACATGTATACTAGAACTTAAAAAAAAAACACTGGTTTTTAAGACAGTTCCTTCTTGATGTATGAATGTATAGATGAGAAAACTCAGTTAATGATGTCATCAAATAAAACAGGCTTTTATATCTGTCACTGGTTCATTGCTCAAGAGTTCTTTCTTCAAGATTTATTAAATACAATAAATATTACAATGTCACACTTTTTTGATTTTTTTATCTTCCTCTCTTCTCAATGCCAAAGTATATATATTTCAGTCCTCAATCAATTTCGATATGTGGCATTTTTGTAAGTCATATCTATTAGCATTGCTGTCTTTTACTTATAGACACGGTCCTAAGCCAAGTGAAATGTTCATTTCAGAAAATATTTTAAAGTATTAGAAAGCTAATTCTACCTTTAAAATTGTATGATGGTGTAACTATCCCATCAAATTTGGAGTTTTTCAAATAAGATGTTATTTTTTAAAATAAGTGTTCTGATAAAGTATTTTATAAGCAGTGAAATAAAATTTTTGAAACTTTGGTACCAAATCTTGCCCACAAATTAATTTTTAAACATTTAAATCTGTATTTCAAAGCTAGCTCACCATTTATACTAAATTGCCTTTAAAAATTAACCTAAATTATAATTTTTTAGTTTCTCCTAAAGCATTTCTTCCTAATTTTGCCTCATAGTCTTATCAGTAATACATCTATGTGGTCTTCAACAACGCAGGCTAATTCGGGAACCAATACTCTTTATACCAACGGAATTCATGTTAATCACCCCAGTGATTAATTAGAGGGACCAAGTATTGAATCAAAACTAAAACCAAATTTCTCTTGAACAGAAGAAAGTCTTCTTGGTTACAAGTTGGCACCCAACTAGGGAAGATACTTTGTTGACAAGTCACCATACATAGATTGTTTTCCAAGGTATATGATTCCTAAAGGTCTGTAGTATCTTCATTTAAAGCAATGCCTTTGATTACCATTATTATGTATAAAGTGTTCTGAAAGCACATTAGTAAGCAAATCATTCCAAACCCCTTTAACAATGTTCTTCTATGTCCTATGCAATCTGTACTTTAGATTCTTATCTTCATTTATCATAGTCTTCCTAACACTCATCTTTGAGTCTTTGGTATTTTCTTAAATACACCTTTGGCACCTAGTTTTTCCAATCTGTTTTATCAGTTAATGGCAATTCTTTAAATGATATGCTCCATAGGACAAAACTTCAGACACTGAAATCAGACATCTCACTCAAACCTGAAAGAACAGTATGAACCACTTCAAACAATTTCATGAATCTATCCAACTTGTTAAATAATTATCTGTAAAATTGCAAAACATAGGGACTTATCTAAACTTCACCACCAAAGGCATTCTGAAACAATTTGTCAAATAGTGAATGATCAACTATTATACAAAAATCAGTGCAAAGTTTCATCCAGGCAGCCTTAAATGTACTCTTAGCTAGATGAAGAAATAACATCATGTGGAATTTGTTGTTCTCATTAATTTTTGCAGATAAGGTTTCTAAAAAGTATCAACTCATTAAAAACAAATTTTACCTGCCTACCCTTTTCCTGAGCTTCACAGCCTATAAAAAAAATATATAAATAAAATGTGAACTACTAGCTAAAGGCCCACCACAAATTTTAGCCAACCTGTAGAACTTATAGATAAGCCCATCTGCAAGGCTATTTTGTTAAGTTTCACTTTTAAAGAGAAAAGTCTAAGCCCTCCCCGCAAAATAGTAAAATGGATCAGTTTGGAGTAATCTGGTTGTTACATTCAGCAGTTTAGTTGTAGTGTCTTTGCCCCATCTCGAATTGCTACTAATGGTAAAAGGACAATGGTGTCAAACAATTATTTGGCACAATGCTTGACAAGTCAAAGCACTTCAGAAAGAACCAGCCCTTCCTCATATCATTTACAGAAAATTAAATGTTTTCCACCCTTCATCCTCAGGGACATGGCATTATCAATTTAATCTGTTACTTTCATTACTTTCCAGTAAGAGTGGCAGAATTTGGAAATCAGGGCATAAAAGAAAATTTTTCATCTGTATAATTGTTTAACGTAGGCCCCTTCCTACACATCTTATGTTTAAAAAAAATCTTTGCTTCTAAAGCACTAATTGACCGCTTTATCATATGTGAACATATTTTCTATTCAATTTGATGATTCTAAGGACTGCTGAGTAATAACCATTGCTCTCTCCAATCAGTTCAGCATGCATCTCATCTTTGATATCAAGTGCACTGGTAATGAGTGCCTTATATTAACATCTTCACTATAAACAGTTCAAGCATTTAGAAACAAAGTATCAATGGACTTAACAGTTACTTTAATTCATTTTATAAATAAGCAACTGAGAATTTTGCTCCAAGTGGCTGCTAGTGTAGCCCATTTCATAAATGGCATTCTCCGAAGCATAAGGCACAATATGATACGAATGCAGCTCTTCATAATAGAGAGACTGAGAACAGCATTCCTGTACCATAAACTTCAGCCGTTTTCTTGTATCAGAATATGCAGTCTTATAACAGGGAGCTTCTTTAAAGTATTCATAGCTCTCTTTCTCCGTCTCTAGATGTATCTTCCTCAGCAAATTGTTAATTAACACAGACCTTCTTAAGTAGGTTTCTGGGTCTTCAAGAAACCTGAGCTTCTCCAGAGAAAGTTTGAGAATGCAAGTTCTGTCCTCAGGTAATATCAGGTGCTGGAAAGCAAACACGATCATTAAATCTATATTTAGAAAAACAAAAACTACAGCTTTTTATGTTGACAACATTCATAAAAATGAAAAAATAATAATAAGCAAACCCTTACTTTTGGAAAATACCCATGGTAATCTTGATGTAAATCTTCTTCTTCTGCATATTTTCTCTTAAAGTAGGCTACTTTCGACGTTGTTAATGTATATGTTAATACCTTTGTTGGATAAGCTAAACAAATAAAATAATTGGGGAAAGGTCAGATTTTATTGTGGCAAATAGTATCTTATAATATAAATTTTATCTATAAAAATAAACTGGTGATCCTGGAAATTGGTATTCTCCCTTCAACGTGGTGAAGCAGTGACAACTGCCCTGGATTGAAAAGCCTGCAGGCAGGAAAATACCACCATTCAGACCCAAAACAGATGTTCTAGATAGGATACTCATGTTTATTTCCTTATGCAGCCCCTCAGAAATCAAATACCAATATACTATTTTATTTCATGCCATTTAATGTCAAAACACACCCAAATTTGAAATGGAATGTAATGGGAGGAGAAAAGAAATTTTTCATCATTCTTTTAGTTAGACTGCCTAATACAGAGAAAATTTAGTGTTACTAGGTTAATCAAATTGGCATAAAATAGTCGGCAGCCCAATTACACGTTAAAGAAATAATGGTGTATCTATAGACAAAACACTCTATGATATGATCACGGTGTAGCCATCGTCCTAACACATGGTTTAATGGTGTTCTAAGTAAATGAAAGATTTAGGTAACGTTCTGACTTGCAGACTTGACCTTGTCATAATACTGAAAGCGAAGACCTTTGTTTTCTCCTTTAAAATACGATTGCTACTGAGGTTCTGACTTGTTTAAGGAAGGACGGAGTTCCAAAAGCCAATTTTCAGTAATCGTTTAGTTTAACGGTAGTGCTTAAGGGAGTTCCCAGAGTGTACTCTAGGTGGCACTCATATCACAAAAAGGAGGCAAGAGCTACTTTAAAAGCTAAAGACAAGCAGCTTCCTAGAGAAAGCACTGAATGAATTTAGAAAACAAATTGAGTCCAGTTCAATTCTCATTCAACCTCAGGGGACAAGGCCAGAAAGAAACTTCATATTTAAACATAATTTATTTTACCCTAATACACATCCTCAAATATTCCTATGTGTTGAGACCATTTAGTTCACAAAATAATGAATAATGTATGTGTTAAATAAATCTACAGCAAGACATTTGATGGTTTTCCTCTAAAATCCTAAATTTTTCTAAGCTTAAATATTTAAAATGTGTTCAAGAATTTGCCTTTTCTAGTTTGTCCTCCAACTCAGTGGCATCTAAGCTACAAAAGCTTCCCGCAACTTTTTGTAGCTAAATAATTTTCCTCAGTCAGTAAGAAAAGCTACAAAATCATTCCCAAGCATTCCAGTTTTTCACTGGCATCACTGCGGATTATTAACCCAAGAGAGCCTTAAGTTATAGTTGTTATGTTTTGTTAAGGGAATGAAGAATTTTAAAACACTGGTGTATCTGATCTTAAAAGAAATGAATATGTCATGATAATTCACAACTGAACTGAAGCAAAGACAATAGTTGCTACTATACCTACACAATCCCTGAATTCAGTAAGCAAACTCGGCTTATACAGAGTTTTCACTGATTTCAAATTTTAGGAAAGAAGAACAAAACTGATTGTATAGAGAACAAAGAAAGCATCACTGAAACCAGGTTTCTCAGGGCCTGTTTTTTAGTAAACTGCATTTTCTTTGGTATATTTTTTAAGGATTTAATCAAATAATTAGGTGAAGCTTTGGGTTATCCCGTGTGACAATTACTTGTACTCCTTTTTAAACTGTTTAACTAATTGATGTAATGGTAGTTTTCCAATGTTAGTGAGCATCAGAATTATCTGGAGGGTATGTTAAACCAAATTGCTGGGTCCCACCCCCAGAGTTTCTAATCCAGTAGATCTGGGCTAGCAGCAGTGAATTTGCATTTCTAACAAATTTCCAGGTGATGCTGATGCTGCCAGTCTGGGGATTGCATTTTGAGAGCCTCTAGGTTGCAGCATTCAGCAGGTGTAGTAGTAGCACCATGGCAACAAGTTAAGAGCAGACTATTCAGTCAATCAGCTGATTGCCATATCAATAGAATGCCAGGCAATTGGCTTCATTGATTGTTGTTGTTGCTATTTCTTCCCTACACTGGCTTAGATGCTTTAGCCTCATGAGCAAAGCCAGACTGCATTTTAACTCAATAGTGAAGAATGAAGTCACTTTTCCTGGGTTCACATTGAGAAGCATCAATGGCTATTATTAGCATTATAGCTGGGCAGGTCTCTAATTTTTTTAACAAGCTCTAATGAATTACTACAGTGTAGGTGACGGTGAGAAAAGACTAGAAAATGAGATGAGTAACTTCATCATGAGCAAACATGACTTTCTTATATGTATCTTTTTAAAATGTCTGCTCATTTTATCTTCCAATGTAATGCAATATCTACAGCATTTATGACCAATTAAGAATCTTAATGAGTAATACAAGGGAAGGCAGGTGGCAGATTAGAGAACCAAATGACAAACAAACTTATAGTTCTGGCTCCCAAGTGTACCTCCAGGAACGATATTTTTATTTAACAGATCAAGACCAAAAAAATCTTATCAAATGATTCCAAGGTTCATAAAGACTGTCTGGCTATCATCAACCAATTAGCCTAATATACTGAATGTATCAGATCCTGAAAATACAGAGAAAATTCTCAGGAGTTCTAGATTTGAGTCTCAGCTCCTCTGTGGGCAACACACTTAGCCATTTAGTTTATTGCTCTTAAAAAATACCCCTATGGGTTGTTAAAATGCTGAAAAGCCTTCACAGCTGGTATCAGTTTGACAATTACCTCCCTGCAAGCTGTTTAGCTATTTAAAATGTTTTCAGTATCAATTTTGGAGGATGGTTCTAGCCACTTTTAGGTTAAAATATATAGCAAACATAAGTTCCTACATCTGTTTGCTTGGCTGGCTTAGAACTCAAAACATTCGGAGCTGATAACTATGTATCCATTACCTGATTCAGCCTCCTCAGTGTCCAGATGAGAAAACTACAGCCCAGACGAGTTCAATAATTTACATTCTGGTATGTGGCTAAGAGTTTGGGTTTTGAAGTCAGATGGAAGTGGTCTGAATTCCAGCTCTGCTGCTTCTTATTTGTGTGACTTTGAGCAAATTATATAAACTCTCTAGAAATCTCATTTGTAAAGTAAGGATAGAAATAACACTGGCTCATAAGATCATTGAAATAATTCATAGAAAGTGACTGGCACTGTGCCTAGCATATAGTAAACACTCAATCAAATTGTAGACCTTATTTGTGCCATTAGTCACAAATCTACCACATAGAAGCAGAGCTCAGCCTGGCCTCCTAGCTCTGACTCAAAGACTCCACCACCCTGCCTCCCAAAGATACTAGATTGTAATCAGACAGTTAAAAAAACTGCAAGAAGACATTACAAATGATCAAGCTGAAAAAAAGTAGTACAGATTCTATAACAACTCCAAATATTTCTGGTGTATTGCCACTGGTCATGCATTTTGGGTGAAGGAGGTGTAACTATTTTTGAAACATACAGGTAATCATCTGGATAATTAATTAAAGTTGATCTGACTATCCAAAAACATTTGGTTGTTATGATTCAGTAAACATGTGTGAATCTGTTATAGTTCTCCTGCAACTAAAAGGCCAAACTCAACCCAGCCTATTATTCAAATAAAGATGACGAAATAGACAAGAAAAAAATGAAATGACTTTATGTCTTCACATTCTGAGTGTTCTGAGCTCTGAGAACAGTATGTAAATTACAAAAATGAATTAGGCTGAGCCTAAATTTATCTCTGAAAGTGAAATGGCTAACGCTGGCTTGAATATTCAAGCTGCTTCTAATGCTATATCCTCTGGGCCCATAAAATATCTGTGCCAAGCTCAGTGTATTTGGTAGTATAAAACATAAATAACCAACAAATTAAAAGTTACGGAACAGAGTGACCATCCCTGTCATTAGAGTTCTAGCAATACAATTTATATATAATTCTTTAAATAAATGTTTAAAATGTAATTACAAATGATTGCTCAAATGCTCTTCCTTATTGCTCTGCTTCTGCCTCCAGAAAACTAAAATCCTATTACGGTGCAAGTGATTTCATTTGGTACATGGCCTGGGGACAGTACATTAAGGAAACATCATCAGCAAATTAATTTACAAACGGTTTGAGATAACAGACCACAGTAAAAAGAACAACTCCTGTCAAAGTAATCCATTCTTTGTCAAGACTCAAAGCTGGAGACACGGTGAAGAAGTGATGAGTTCAATATATCCTAATTTTACTTTGGTTTTCATTTTTCCCCCCACAACACTTAAATCAAAACATTCCAAAAACAGAGTTGAAACCATCCTATTAGATGTGTGCATCCTCCCCACAGACAGAAGGGGTGGAGGCTGATCAAGGAGGAGAAAGAAGGTGGGTTCCATCTCAGATCAACAACTGACTTGTGTTATAGATAAATCAGGCACCTCAGCTTCACAATGTCTTACTGATTTTTCTTTGTAACATGTTAGCCTGGCATGAGCCTTTAAAAGTGCAATTGTCCCTGTCTAGCTAAATAATGCTTTGCTGGTGACAAAGCTACTGGAGATATTTCCTTGAGGGCCATGACCACAGTTGATTAGAAAGAGTTACCCCATCTGTCCCTGCTAACCACATTCTGCAGTCTCGCTGCATGGCTTAAAATACTTCAGCATAACCTTCTAGTTCTGTCCAACGGCACTAGTTCAAATACCAGCTCTACAGTTTATTTGCTTACTGACTTTGGCCAAGATATTTAAACTCAAAGAGCCTAACTTTTCTTTATCTGTTAAATGGGGGGACAATATCAAACTCATTGAGTTTTACTGGAATTAGAAGAGATGATGTTTAAAAAGCAGTTACTCAGTGCCTGTCACATGTGCTCATATTTCCTGCTCAGCAAATGTTACGTATTATTATTGCAGTGACTTCATTTTGAAATCATATGTACATATCCTGTTCAGCAGCATTATATTATACCTAGGACACTGGTCCTCTCTTTAGTGCTAAGCATGGGCTGCATGAAGCATTCATGAGTGTATTCAAGAAGGTAGATGGGTGCAAAGTTCAAGGCTATGATGCTGTGCCTTCTGGAGACCTTTGGCTCTGTTGATGTTTAGCAATTTTCCATCAGCCATCTTTCTTCTCTCTCATAACCCCCTTGCCTAGCACCTTTCTGGATAACATCCTTTATGGTAGCAGAACTCAGTGTCAGGTTTTATCTCCAAATCAATGGAGCAATCTGTTTCTTCAGATTTATCCAACCCAAGCACAATATTGACTTTACTGGCAATTTAGAATTACTAACAAGTTCCAGCTCCTAGCAGACTTTCTTAGGAACTTCCAGGAATACTGAGAGCCAATGACTTAGAAGAGTTTCTCAAGACACCAGCAGCATTGTCTGGTACTAGATTGCATCCATGTCCCTTGGGATAACCCCAAGCACAGGCATGGAATAGTAAAGAAAACCCCACCAGTTCCACAAGCCTATCCTGCTCCAGTGGTAATGGTCTCTGAACCAAACAGAACACCATTAGGTTTCCTTAGATGCTGCACTAAAGCCAATTGCTGCTGTGATCTGGCCCTGCTAATGATAGAAATTTAGAGGCGAAGTGCAGGAGGCTTTTTGGGTAAACTTTTTGATTTTCCACCCCCTAGAAGTGCATTCCTGATTTTGAGGAATGATGCTTCCTTTTACCCCATCTTTTACCTTGGAAAGTAGAAATGAATTAGAAAGAAAATTGCTTTTTTGGAACCACATTGTAGTATATGGGTTCCAAGAAATCCATACCTAGAGATATGCTAGAGAGGTACTACAACTTCCCTCAATACCCAGGACTGGTACTCAAAGAAAAGAGTTTTAATCCCTCACCTATGGATAATAGTGGCCTTTCTAAAAATACCTGATCTATATCACTCACATTGTCTTCCACTTTGATATCACCACCACCACCACTCCCTGCTTGAGTATATTAACAAAAGCATCTATCCAAGCCAATGTTGCTTCTGCTAGCCCAAAAGGGTTGTAAAAAAACATAAGATTGAACTAATCATTAATTTTACTCACTTTAAAACACATAAGGATTCGCTAGGAGTTGGGTGACTCTCTGCCCTCACTCATATGGTATCTGATTTGTGTTTCACCTGGAATTGCTCTAGTGGTGAAATAATTTTCATTCACAGGGTACCTTTTCGCTAAAGAGCTATAGGTGCTTCCATGGAATAGCACACAGCCATACTATAACAGCCATAAAAAAGAATGAAATCATGTCCTTTGCATCAACATAGATGGAGCTGGAAGCCATTATCCTAAGAGAACTAATACATGAACAGAAAACCAAATACTGCATCTTCTCATTTATAAGTGGGAGCTACATTGAGTACACATGAACGCAAAGAACAGACACAGGGGTCTATTTGAGGGGGGGAAGGTGAGGATATAAAAACTACCTCTCAGGTACTACACTTATTACGGGGGTGGTGAAATAATCTGTAGACCAAACCCAGTGGCACACAATTCACCCATGTAACAATCCTGCACAGGTACCCGTGAACATAAAAGTTTTTCTTAAAGAGCTGTAGGTGCTTCATTAAATTGTGTTACATTCATGCTCAAGCAATCTACTTAAGCTTGTAGTCTTATACCCCACATCAGATAGAGAGAAAATGAGCCATAAAGCAGTAAAATGAGCAGCACATGGAGGCGGAATTGAGGTTCTAGGTTCTTGAGTCTTGACTATCTTTACAATATTCCCAACTTTTCTTCATGTTCCTTACTCATGCTCCCTTTTCCTAAGCACTTTGAAAACCACACGTACTCTGAAATACACATGCAGAGTAGACTTCCCAGCCTCAAACTTGTTCCTCCTGTCCTTCTAAGCACCACTGATATTTAGATAACTCTTGTGTTTCTACCAAGAAGCCTTTTTGCTGCATTTTACTTTCTGTCGTTCTTTTATTTTCTAAACATAAGGCTATATTACAATATTGAGCACAACATTGGTTAGCTCTTAGTGCTTTTCAGTAATATCCTTCCGCCACCCCTTCCCCCCAGCTGAGAATTATTGCCGTGAATTGGATGGCTCTGTTAATTAGCCCATTTGTATAAATTTAATTAGGAAAAAAGAAAATATAAAAAATGGTGTTAGATTACAGAGGGTAAACATTAATGTATTAACACTATTTAGATAAACAACTTAAACAGAAAAAGGAAAAAAGAATCGACAAGGATTGGCCTCTCCCAAAACTCAAAGGTATCCTTCCTTTCTTTTAGCGCTGAATGGTTTTGTTCAATGTACTCCTACCTCTGCTTCAGAGTTAGCAGTTTAGCTTTTTCTAGGTTTCTAAGGCATATTGCTTTGACAAATAGAGCAATCTGAACTGATTATTCCTTGGCTTTACAGTTATTGTTGGGATGCCGGCTGACATGAGTCATCAGTAGAGAGCCCAGGTATGGAGGTAAGGGCCTCAACCTCTTGATAAAAGTTTTCAACATCTGTCTGTGCATCAAGGCATCTTCTAAATTCCATGAAGTTTACATGACATAAAATTGAACATAGAATCTTCACACATACCTAAAAACTTCCAAATGGAGTATATAAGTAAAAAAGACTGAAATTAGAATTTGGTTTAGTTTTAACCTGCTTGATCTCAGCTTTAGCCAAATCTTATGCTCCTAAGTGTGTGCCTTCTTTATAACCCATTACATATACTAGTGCAGCTGGTGTTCAAATTGATGAGGGTACTAGATCCTTAAATAAAAATTGGTGGAGTTTTTTCCACACTCTAACTTTGGACCCACCAATGTCTCCAGGATTATATGTGGATATTATAATGATACCATTTGATTTATTTTTATTTTTTAAAGCTAAATACCATAAAATTTTCTGATGCATGACTTTTCAAACAGATCCGTTTATCAAAGTTGCACAGGATATATTCTGCATATTACACATTTATGATAGAACCAAAATTAAAATTTAGGAACCTCTTACACTGGCCTTTTTGATTGTGGCAGTGGTCTTAATGAAAGGGCAGATTGATTCACGTAAATTAAAGGGCACTGAACGATCTTCAACTTTTATGCACATGACATAAGAGATAGGCTGTGGTATAAGTTACTAATCACACAACTAATTCATCTACATGAACCAATAATTGTGGCTGCTTTGCTCAAACTTTCCTCAGATTGATAGCATGAATGGAACTCTGTACACATCTCATGGCAGATGACGGTAAATATTATTGGTCTCTTTGGGTTGTTTCTCACCATAAAATACGGTCAGTATGATAAATGAAGGAGAAGGGTGGATGGTGCTAAGGGCTAACAAAACCAACATTTTTGACAGTTCAAATGCTAATCTTTAATGCTTAAAATTATTAAACTACAGATATTTAAATAAGTGACTATAGAGATCAATAATCTTAAAGTCTCATGGTATTCATAAATCTGTACCACTAGACCGGAATAAATTTTCAAATAGGTTTCTGAATAAAAATTGTCAATTATTTATTTTTATAAAGGGAGGAAAGAAATGGGATGAAATGCAGCATGGTATATTCTTATAAATTTGATTGTAATTTGCTAGGCTGGTTACCTATAGGAAGGGCACAGTACATGTGAAAGTTACAAATGCTGGAGGGTTGAACACTCATTTAAGATGTATTCAGTCTTGAAAATTGAGTTTAAAATGTTGAAGCCTCATAAGTTTCTATCATCATGACCTTATGCAAATCAAATTTGAAACATCACAATAATCTCTTTCTGCAACTTGGAGAGTTCTCCTCACTTCCTTCATTCAGACATGCACTCGTGTGCACAGTAGGCTTCCGCTTGGCATGTTCCCGGAGCCAGGCTACCTAATTTGGCCCACCCTATTCGCATGGATCTTAGAGAGGAAAATCTGCCAGCCCACAAATGTCCTTTTTACAGAAAACCTCTATTGACTTCTACCCAGCAACCATCTATATAAACAACCCCTTATATTGATCTTGTAAGTTATGGTAATGTTACATTAGCATTCATTTCTCTGGATACATATTTAAACAGTAATTTCTTTTAAGCTAGCAATTACCTGGTAATGCTGAATCAATCCGAAAAGTGTATTTCTAGAACAGCTTCAGAAAATCTGGTGAGAGTTCCCCTTTGCACAGCGAGCATTTCTCACAGCCTCAGGCTCATGAATGGGTTACCTGAGATCTTGAAACAAGGAGACAGACACAAATAACGTCGGGCGAGTCAGGACTGCACTGACATGAACTGGTTCTCAAGTCAGGAGAAAGCCTGCAGCAGGAGGATAATATCTAAGATATTTGAGATGGGGTTGGTCTGGACTAGATAGATAGATAAACCTTCAAACACACACAATCACTTCAGTGTTCTCCAGATTTAAGTTTAAACATGAGGAATCTTAACCATCCTAAGAAATTTGGAAATAACTGAATAACTCATCTTACCAGTTATTTACTTGGGAGATTATTTTTGGAAGATTATCAGTAGGCTGATTTTTTTTTTAAAAAAATCAGAGTCATTCTTAAGTTTTAATGCCAGATTTTATATAATTTCAGGAAGTATTCCCTCTAAAGTAACAAACCAGCAGTTAGCTCAAAACATGAACCCGGTCTTTCTTTGGAATGCACATTCTTTCTCACAAGATTTGAAATTGCCAAATGCTACTTTTTCTTTGAAGACAGCGTTTCTTTAAAGGGCCATGTTTAACTGCACCTTTTCTACATGGATGTATGCTTACGGATCTCATCATCGTCTAAATTTAGAGAGATGCGCTTTCCAAAGGTAGATAGGCAGCCAATAAGGAGGATCCCATCAAAAGAGAGGTGAGTTACTATGGTTACTTTTCAGGAGGTTGAGTAACAGTGAACGGCTGCTCTTGGCCAAATGGACCCTTTCCAGAGGAGGACCTAAAAAGAATGTTGCTATCCATACGTGTTGATTCAATTAGTCGAGACTACACTATGTCGTTTGAGCTTTAACCACAGGCTTTCTATGGGCGATTGCTGCTTCCAGCCTAGCCGCACATAGGCAGCGAAGTCAACGGAAAAACAAGGACTGAAAACTTCCAAACGCTAACCCTAATAGCGAAGAGCAGGGGAATCTTCACCCAAGAACCAATCCTAAGGTTTACATTTAAAAAATCAAATCAGGTCATTTGGGACCAGCAGCTGGCCACTCTTCAATGGCTGGGGGCGGGGTGGGATCCCGGAACACGTCCCTATTCTCCCCCTCAAGAAAAGGAGTCTCTTCTGAGCTCGGAGGAAGTCACCTGGCTGGATGAATCCAGACATACCTTGCGAGCTGGGTCCACTCACCAGATCGGCGCATGCACCTGTTAGGTAGAAGCGCGGGGTTCGGTGCTCACTCCTGCTTTTGCGACTGTCACTCTTCAGTCGGGCGCTGACAGCGGCAGTAGCGGCAACTGCAGCTCGGCGGGCAGCCCTGGCTCCTGCAGGTCCGTCCCTCCGGTCTCTGAAGCGCCTCTCACTCCGGGTTCGCAGCGCTAGGCGGGCGCGCAGCTGTTCTCAGCTCGCATTGGACCACAGGGAGCAGATGTTACCCGGTTGCTAGGAGCGTTGCTAGGAGGCGATGACGCCCCTCCACAGCTCGGGAGCAACTTTCCTGTAGGTCGAGTGCGCCGGCGGGGGCTGCTGGGAGCAAGGTTGAGAGCTGGAACGCCGAGGGGCGGCGAACAAAGACCCCCGACAGAGGGGTCCCGACTGCGCTCGGCTAAGTTGGGGCCGGCAGAGTGGGCTGGGAGGCTGGGGCTGGGCGAGAGTCGCGGGCCCGGGTAGGTGAGCGGCCCCGCGCCTCCCCGGGCAGGTCACTCTCTGCAGGCCTTGGCTCGGTGTCCCCTACGGAGGTCGGGTTTGGGGAGAGGGGTGGGGCGGCACTTTCAGCGGCTGAGGAAGCAGCGGGGTTTGGCTCAGTGTTGTTGTTGTTTTTTTTTAGACCCTGACCCTTCCTCTGGGATACTCTTCGCCTTGGAGTAGGACCCTGAGAAGGGAGAACCGGATGAGTTCGTGGGTGTGACCCGGGGTGAGGCGTTTGGGGATGAGCAGTACCGGATCTTCCGCCTTCTGGGACTCTCCTCCCTAGTGTGTTCGTGTTTGTATCTGCAGGTTTGAGCACTTGATAGATTCTGAGGAGGGATATATTAACTAATCCATAAAAATCAGTCCAGAGTCTAATTCCTTTTGGCGTTGTCTGTGGCTGCCTACTGGCAGGGTGCCTCAGATTAAAAAAAAAAAAAAAAAAAAAATGTTCTTGTGGTCTAAAACACGTCCTTCACACAATTAGAAAGTCTTCATTTTGGTCCAACAGCTAATTAAAACCTCAGGCCAACATGTAAACTTGTTTAACATGAAAATGCACAAAAGCAAAGGTATTTTTCACAAAGGAGACTAGAGGTGTGCATGTTTTAGCACTTTAGTATACTTTAGTGTACATGTACACATTAGTATAAATTTACCCAAATGATTGCATAATTTCTCATATCTCAAGCTATGTTTTTGTGTTTTACATTGCTTTTGTTGTTGTTGCTAAATAGGGCTGTTTTCTTGGGGATGGGGGATGATTAGAACATCAAAGTGGGCAATTTGGGTAGCCAGTAAGCCAAATTAAAGAAGGGAAGATGAAAAATCTACTAGAGAAATGTTACCCAAAGCTATCTTCAGAGAGAGAATCACACTGAAGAAGAGACACATCACTTCCCTGGTTCCCTGTAGAGTCATGCCAGGGCCTTGAAGGAAGAGAACACGACTGGGAATCAATTAGAAAGAAAAGTTGCTGTCTTTGGAGCCAGGGCAGGGCTGCTCTGTAGTGTTATATTGATTCCTCTGGTGGCTGGCATTCTGTGAGGCTGAAGGGGCTACACCAGCAGCCCCACCACTCTCAGGGCCCCCTGCTTGCTCTCTCAGCACCTACTGAAAGCCTGTGGCAAAGCTAACAGTTTGTTAGCCCTAAGATTTAAAAAGCTGGTAACCTAAAATCGAACAGTCTGAAGAAGTAATAATAAGCCACAGTGGGTTGAAGATCTGATGATAAAGTTTCAGCTATCAGGTATGACAGGGGGCTTTGAGATGGGGTACACTTCAAATCCAGGAGATGGTCCTAGCCAGAAGTACACCACTGCTGCTTCCTTCTTAGTTGGAATAAGGGCAAGATGCAGCTGATATCTCAGTGAGCCTTGTCTTCTTGTCCAGCTCATCTCAAAACACTCTCCTCTTTGCTCTTTAAGGTCCAGTCACGCTGGACTTTTTTCAGTTTCCTTGAATAGGGAAGGGTCTCACTTGCCTAAGGTATTTTGTACATGCTGTTTCTTCTTTCTTAATGTGCCTCCCTTTTACCTGGCTTACTCCTACTCAGCTTTCATGTCTCAGCTTAAATACCACTTCCTCATAGCAGCTTCCCCTGACAGCCTCCCACCGACTACATTAGCCCCCTAATTATGTTCCCAATTCACCCTACCAATCCTATTTCACAATATTCATCACACCAGATTTTAAGCTAGTTCACCTGGTTAACAGATTTTAAGCTAGCACACAGTGCCTGGTACATCAAAGGTAACCAAGAACGCATGGGAATAGATGAATCTACCCTGCCTGGTTTGAGGTCCCTGTTTTCACCTTAGCTACGTAGCTATCAGTTCATGCACTTACACTAACCTTCAAGGCAGCCACTAGTTGCTGTCTTTACAGTTACTCAAGCAAAAGAGGGGAGCTGGGGGAAAGCCTATTATACAGAAAATAGTATTCTTCCCTTAATGAGACACTGTTTATAAAGTGACTTTTTTTTTCCTTTTCAAAACATCTTATAAAGGTTACTACCTGCATTTTAATAGCATTGGGAAATACTCACCTAAAGTCATTTATATATTTTCCTAATTCTCGTCTTTCCACACCCTCTAAAGTGGTCGTGAGTCCTCCGAGATGAACGGTTTCATTTTTCCTTAAAATACTCCTCTACCTCAGGTAAAAGCAGTCTCCATAATAACACGCTATATCTTATGGAGAAAAAAATGTATTTGGGAGCAGCTAGGTAATTTGACCAGTATGGACGGTAAGTCTAGTGTTATACTTTATCTGAATGGCCTAGGAAATCTTTACTATTGTCAGTTTAAATCAACAAATAATTGCCAAATCCCCTCCTCCTCTGGGACTACCTCAAGATATAACAGATGTTGGAAGACGCGAAAGAAAGGTCAAGGTAAGCCAAGATCACAGGATTCCTTGATGGCATAACTGGAATTAGAAAACAGGTATGATTTTAATCTTGACTGTGTTATTTATGTCTGCATATATAATTGGATCAATTCTGCAATTCTCCTTCTAAGATTAGAATCTTTCACTAAACAATTTTGGATTTTAAAATACATATTAAAATTCCATACTACCTACCTTAGAATTTATCCAAATTCTAATCTTCTCACCACTCAATCTTGTCCCTCCTCGAGATGACCATAGACATAATGCCAGTCCTGTCTCCTACTTATCTGTTTGCTGAAAAGAATCAGATGTTTTATTATGTCGTGGAATGCACATTAAAATTTATCAGCACTGTGAAATGTCACCCAAGCTTCCCCTTGAGCCATATTTCTGAATCTTTCTGGAGCAACCCCAGAGAAACTGTAAGGAGACTATGAAGCTTACAATACGTATAATGTGATTTGACTTATTTGACTTATCAATAAAATGCTACACAGGATAATTTTTTAATTACTACAAAAGAAAAAAAAAAGAACCAAAGAACCATAGATGTCTGTCTGAATTATTTTATCATTTCAACATGGGTAAGCCTGTGTTGAAGCAATGTCACAAGATAGCAATCATTTGCCAAGTTTAAGCTCTCCAGATGATATACTCTAAGATTCATATATGGAAAAATGTTTCCTCTGCATTATTCTTCTTTTGCTCATATATTTGCTTTAATGTTTTCAGTATGCCATATATGTATGTACCTACTAGTGCACATACACACGTAGAAGTGGTCAACCTTGCTCAGCCTACTGGCTCAAAACTCTTTGCCCTGTGGCTTTGGAAATGTGAACTCAAATGGTCTTTATTTGCAACAATGCTCCTTCAAGTGTTGAAATGGTCTAAGTCTACGGTGACTATGGATGTAAAAGTAGAAGTAGAACCCTTAATCAGCCCATAGTGTTCTAGTACTGTCATGGGTTAGAAAGAACTTAAGCAACCAATAAGCTTGCCATTGGCAAGCTTTTCATAAATAATCACCAGTACCATGACATTTCAAATAATTTTTTAAAAAATGTAAGTATGCCATAACTTAACTAACAAGAGTCTTACCAATACTGTTTCATTTTCTTGGGCATATAAATAAACTACAATACCCAGCCTTCTTAAATATAGGTGGACCCATTGGACTAGTTCTGGCCAATGGAGTTTGGGCAGAAGTGAAGAGCAGCACCTCTAAGCCTGTCCCCTAAAACACATCATTTGACCCTCATGGCTTTTCTTCCTCCATTTGCATGGTAATACATTCCTTCAAAGGCCATAAGGACTCTGAATGGCCAAATCACAAAAGGAGCCTCAATCCCTGAGATACTGCTAGAAAGAAAACTGAATGGCCAAAAACATCCCAGATTAGGGAGAAATAAACCTTTCTTATGTGAGTCAACTGACATTTTGGGTTATTACAACAGGTAACATTGCCTCAACTAATACAGAATTGTAAAATTGTTAAAAATTGTCACTGAAACATCTATAGAATTGTATTTCTCTATGCTTTTCTGTTTGGGGGAAGTCAGCCTTGTTTTGAGTGCTATGTAGGTGTCTGAATATAATAACTCAGCTCCCTCTACTTCTAGCTTGTTGCATCTGAGCCTTGTAAACTTCTGAGAACTGGGTATTCATAGAGGGGAAAGTGTTCTGGACAAGAGCTTCTCTAATGAGGAATTACATACACTTTTGTACATGAACACCTACACTTTGCATTTTGCCTTCTCAGAATCCCCTTTAGATGCAATTTAATTAATTCAGGTGATCCTTACATTTATTTAGCTCCTTACCTGCTGTTCTTCAAGTCAGCATTTGAACTGGTATATGTTGATTTGTATATGTGTTCACCATAAAAGCCTACAGCACCCTGAAACCAAATAAACTGTATGGATCATACATGTAATGCTTATAGTTCTAAAATATATGTCTGCAGTTGGTATGGTTTTGAAGTTAATGGTTTTTGTATATACTAAAATAAGCAGTATCATTCAGGCCCATAAAATTTGCATGTTGATGCTGCAAAACTGTATCTTTTTTTAACATAAAAAATTTTCACACATGTACATATAAGCCATCTGCTAAAACTTTATTGATAAAACCAGTAGCAGCAGTTTTACAAAATTGGAATGATTTTCAGTTTTCATGAACTATCATGAATTCACTTGCAGCAGACATTTTATACAAACTGGGGCTAATGCTTCTTCTATGTTTCTGTTTTAAACAAAAAGCAATTAGAATTTATCCTCATGCATTTAAATATCTAATACAGAAATAGTGTTTAGACTGCATAAAATATGCTTTCCAACATCACTGTGAGACTGAACATCTGCCTTAAGTATTATTTGCACAAGAAAAACAGTATAATTCTTCTAATCATGAATTTATTCCTTGTCACAGGTAAAGTTTTACACTTTCTAACATTTTCAAAGGGCATTTCTAACAAAAAGTATCGACATTCAATATCTCACTGATTGGTCTTGTTTAAACACAATACGTAATAGTAAGATAGTAATACATTAAAACCATCATTATGAAATCTTAAAGACTACAAAAGGTAGAAAGGTATTCTAGTTTTTAACAATTAAAAAATTTCCACACCTTTTCCTATACACAAATTATCCACTGATAGAAGTAAATTTAGAGATAGGATGGGTCATTACATTCTACAGCTGTTTGTTCTGGTAACAGCTAGTGATACATTCATGCTTCTTTAATAAGAGACACCATGAATCAATAACTCATACTATGAGAAACACAAGGACACCCACATGGAATGTTCTGAAGATTGTCAGAAGTTTCTAAAGTAAGGGTTCAATTCTTTTGAGGAGAATTTTTTTTTCTCTCTTGAACCTCTGGACCACATACAAATTCTCTACTGGAAAACTAGAGGAGGAACTATAAGAGCATCCAGGTCTGAAAATGCCTAGGAAACACTGGGAGAGGATTGGGGTGGCTCCCACCTTACAACTAACAAAACTGGCCTTGAACAATCAATTTGCCAAGAAATTCTTCTAGTGACTTAGAAATCTAGAGGAAGATCAGATTTTATATTAAACCATGTTATACTTAACTATCCACAAAAGTGAAATTTATAAAATTATTGACTGCCTTTGACAACCACCAAAACTCAGCACAGTCTAGTACATATAAATAATGTATTAAAGTAAGCATAGAATAGAAAAAGTACATGTTTACAATGTTAATATATCTGCAGCATCCAGCTGTGAGTAGAATAGTAATATAAAGCACATTCCCTGCTAAGAACAGTGTACTCCATGTAGGGTAAAATCTCCTGAAAATCTCCTAAAATAGTTACATATGTTCAAACTGAATGAATCATTCACATTTACATTTTTTTATGAAAGTTCTTCAAGGACACCCATCAAAAGTTGAGATATAAAGGAAAACCAATAAAATATTTTAGAACAACAGAGCTGTACACAGTATGCATATGGTGAAACATAAATGTGTGAATGTGAACAACTGTTTCAGATGCCATATGAAGACCAAAAATATTGAGAAAGTCAGATTTATCTTGCACTGTGAACACAAATAAAATATTGCTATGAAATCTTGGATGTACCTTAAAAATGATTTTTTAAATCTTTACTTTTTCTGTGGGATAATAAAAGGGCATTCATGAAGAAAATGATTATATGAGTGACGAAAGTCACTTGGGAGGGGAGAGACGGACAAGTTTGATTCTTCAAAAGAAAAATAATAAAGTAGATTGAAGGACCCTTTATGGCAGGGGAAGAGTTTTTCTGAGTACTGTATTCAAATCCACTTTGTAGGGGAGGAAAAGCTATTCCATTTAATACTTTGCCTGTACTCAAAGTTAGGTTGTTCTAAAGAAAGGGCTGCATTCAACTCAAAGGTTGGCGAACCTGCTGAAAACACGGATTTGCAGTTTGTTATATGATCAGTGTTTGAACAAAAAAAAATTAGAACCTAATATTTTATTTCTAGCTTCTCAGAGACAGAACAGCTAAAGACCAACCATAACTTGTATTCAGACAAATTACTGACATTCTATGAATATGGCCCACTGATTGGCAGAGCTCTAAAAGTGTCAATTACTTTGATATATTGACATACAGAGTTGATATGACCTTAATATAAAAATAACAAACTATCCTGTAGTCTTCAAAAACACTGCAAGTCTTCAAAAATTCTGCAAAATGTCTTTCCATCTATCACCTTGTCATATTTATGGCCCCGTTATATAGTGGGGTCTCAAAGCGTTCATTGTATTAATGAAGGAATGAATGAATCCTGTTCCTACAACCACCTGGTAAAAATAGGTAAAATGAGTATTACTATTCCCATCTGATAGATGCAACAATGAAGGCTTGAAGAAATTGTGACTTGATATTTATTTTAGAGCTCATTAGTGGAAGATTTGATATCAGAACACAGGCCTCATCAACTTTAATCCAATATTCTTTACACAATTATACCTTCATCTCTGCAATAATGTCAGGTTCTGCAAGTTGCTGTAGCTACAAAGCAAAGGGCAGTCAGAAGACATATAAATAATCTCAAAATGTTTCTCAGACACGAATCATTGGCCAGGCCTCCCCCTTCACCCAGAGTGACTATTAGTGTTTTCTTTCCAACACCCATCTACTTGTTCATGCAACCTATACATTAGCATGGGTTATCTTTTCATTCAGAATTCAGAGCTGCTATGTGAGCCAGATGTTTACATACCATTTTTAATTGATTTGTACAATTAACTATGACGGGGCACAATCACAAAGCTTCCTTTCTCTTGGCAGGAATGGTAAATGTAAAGTCATATAAACTAGCGACAGAAGGTGATTTTCTATCATGAATCAGTAATAACATAATTAACACTTTTTATCGACAGGTATTTAACTCATTGCTCAACAAAAGACACTACAGAGTCACTAAATTTGGGATCACGTCTTTGTAACCTTCAGAACTTTCTGTTAAGATTCCAATGGAGGGAAAAACTCATAGATAGGGTAATATAAATTATGAAATTATTATATTTTTTCATAAATCTCCTCCTCCAATGTAAAACAAGCTCAATATCATATAGGTGAAATTTATTCTAGACTGGAAGTTGCTACATTTTATTTGATGGATCATATAAAATACATGAAGCTTTTCCTGAGAGCACACACTTTAATAAAATTTGCCATAGCAACTGGAACTAGAAATAAAAGCAAATAGGTCATAAATGGTGATACAACCAGACAATGAAATATTATTCAGCACTTAAAATAAATGAACTATCAAGCCATAAAAAGACATGAAAAACTTACATGACTATCCCTAAGTGAAAAAAAAAAAAAGCCAATCTGAAAAGGCTACATACTGTATGACATTCTGGGAAAGGCAAAACTATGGGGACAGTACAAGGACCAGTGGATGCCAGGGCTTAGGTGGGAGGGAGGAATGAATAGGCAGAGCACAGAGGATTTTTAGGGCAGTGAAAATCTTCTGTATGATACTACAATAATGGACATAGGTCATTGTGCATTGGTCAAAACCCATAAAATACACAACACCAAGAGTGAACCTTAATATGAACTATGCACTTTGGGTGATAATGATATGTCAATGAAGGTTCATCAGTTGTAACAAATATACCACTGTGGTGTTCAAAATGTTCACGGGGGAGAAGGTTGTGTTTGGAGTATATGAGAACTCTCTGTATTTTAGGATCAATTTTGCTGTGAACTTAAAACTCTAAAAAACAAAATTTATTAATTTCTTAAAAAGTAGATCTCAAAGACCAGCTTTTGCCCGAAAATACAGGTCAAATCGTATCCCAATACTATAACAGAAAATATTGTAACAGAAGCCTCTGTCATAATAAGGTATACAAATACTAATTTCTTATTCACAAACTTAAAATCTATACTGAAATTAAGTTTTAAAATTCTGGAAAGGACTTTGTATTTCACAAAATTGAATTTGTGGCTGCATTCATATGGTGGCATAATAAAAGACCATATTATAATTTGGTAGAGTTGTGAATTAATAAAGATCATCATAACCCACAAGGAAATGTGGCAACATTAGTAAGCTTTGGTCAAGGCATTGGCTATAAGGAACTTGACAAAGAAACACTCTCAAAAAAGAAACATGGTCTTAGAATGCAACTATCTTAAAATAACTTACATGAAAATATCTTTTAATGTACATGTTCCTCACTTAATCAGAGTTTTTACTGGCAGACTTCCGATATTTCTTCTCAAACATCAAGGTCTTTATTAAACAAGAGATGTACATTTTTTATTATGGACTATCAACTGGGCAACACAAAAAACTTGCTTTCAGTCAGAATTTTTAGGCCACCAAAGATTTTGAGTTAATTTGCATAGACTAAGACATGTTTAGTAGAATTATAAACAATAAATCCATTGGAAAAACTCCTGCTTTAAAAATGGGTTGAGTCTAGGAAAAAAGTATTGGTCTATCTGCCAAGGTAGGGACACTCCCAATGTTGACCTTTACCTATTTCATAAGGATGCCCCAAATGTATTCAGTTTTTAAGACTAGTTTTAGTCACAGAGAGGTAAGCAGGGCTCTTTGTTTAGATTGTCACCTCTTTCTCTGGCGGCTACTGTTACCAGTTCACTCTTTCAAAAAGCAAAGGGTAGCAATGCCTTTGACCATTAAAACACAGAGCTTGTAAGAAATGTGTCAAGTTTGTACAGACCTAGTATTCCAGGATCTAACTTACTGTCTTGCAAAGGGCATTCAGTATTTAATTATAAAAGTCAAGAATACTAAATATCCTATTTGATGCTATAATTCTTTTCACTGCTGGAATGGAATGATGCATTTCCTCCCCCAGATACAAAACATATCCATTTATTTTGAATGAAAGCATAGACTGACAAACAAGTGTATTTATTTCTTAATTAGAGACAGGGTAATAACTTTCACCTTCCCTAAATCTTCTGCCTTTCAAAGGGGGAAAGAGACCATTACAGAAATACATTAAGCCAAAAATTCAAGGTTAATAAAAGATCTTATTATTTACCTAGATTTCTTATCAGACTGTAGTTTTTAAAAAAGAATATTTGGAAACAAAAAAAATATTGTTGAACTTAAACTATTTTATCCGTCTGCCATTCTCCAACCCCTAACCCTGAGTCTGGAACATTTACACTTAAAAAGGTCTTGTTTTTTGGTTTTTTTGAGACAGAGTCTCACTCTGCTACCCAGGCTGAATGCAGTGGCATGATCCCGGCTCACTGCAGCCTTGACCTCACAGGTTCCAGCAATCTTCCCACCTCAGCCTCCTGAGGAGCTGGGACTATAGGCGCACACCACCATATCCAGCAAATTTTTGGTATTTTGTAGAGACAAGATCTCACTATGTTGCCCAGGCTGGTCTAGAAATCCTGGACACAAGCTGTTCTCCCACCTCGGCCTCCCAAAGTGCTGGGACTACCGGTGTGAGCCACCATGCCCAACCTATAAAGGTCTTTTTGAATGAATAAATTTTGTATAAAACCAACAAAACCCTAGCAACTAGATACTTCAAGGTGGAAATGACGTAAACAAAAATAATGCAAAAATATGGCAATACAATGGGAAGTCAGCCTTCTCATCATCCTCAAAGTAAAACTGATAACACTGTCACTCAAAGGCATGAAGTAAAATTTCCCATGGAGAAACCTTAAGGCAGCATTAGTGAGCAATGGAAAGCAGTTAGCAAGTTAGCGGCTTCATTCCAAGAAAGGCCTCAGATCTCCATGACTGCCTATGAGCTTGTTCTATAAAGCCTCGAGCTGTTTCACAGGTTCCACAGTGGATATAAATAAGGTGATTATTGTCTGTGTGTCTAGGATACGGTTTTGTGACCCAAGGGAAACAAAAACAGTCAAAGCACCATAGGAGAGGAAACTCCCCCTGAGCCTGCAGGCATCCCCAAAGCCCTAAACAAAACCCAAATAAGAACTCTTCAGAGAAAACTTTCTATGATGCAGAGAAAAATCAGTGTGGAAAAAATGTCCAAAGTGGAAGAGGACAGGCCTGGAGTGTTATCGTTGATTCTTTTTTAACGTTACATCTAAATATTAGAAGGAACTTTATAAAGGGTATATTCATGGGTATCCTCTCATTCTTCTTTAGCAGAACCGAGACTTCAAGTACATTTTTTCACTTTAAAAAACTTCCAAAGATGATGATTCTGTGACACCCCCACCCCCACCAATTTCCCATATAATGCAACCAAGACTCACTGCCAGTCCAAGGCTTCCTAGACGCTTGCCCCAATAAATTCAGCCAATGTTTCACCTTCCAATACTAATAACAAGGAACTCTACTGTTTATGGCACATAGTTAGACTAACTTAACAGTTGTATATTTGTAAGCATCATTGTATAATGATGACTAACTGCTTCAATGTGCACTCATAGCACTCCAAAGAGATTTTAAGTTCTGTGCCAGCCCAGATAACACAGTGCTAGACAATGAATATATTTTGAATTAATGAGAAACAACCTTCACATAATTCTCCAGACTTGATTTAGGGGGATGCTCTTAAATCTATCCATGTGGTCAAGAAGAGAAAGTGTGCACCATCCCCCTGGTTAGAACTTCTGGATCATTGTTACTAGAAATCTCCTCAGCCTTCTTACCTCCCATCTAACTCCTTCACCTTCCCTACATGTTTAGTTATTCCCTACTGAAAGCCCTAAGCTAAGTGATTCTCCAATGTCTTCATGTTTCTCCTTAATTGGGATACCAAGGACTCAAAACAGTGCTTTGGCAATTTGATTATATTAGGAGTATAGCCTCGCACTTCTCATCCCAGAATCATGTTTCGTTTAAAACCACAAGTAGCACATGACTGATTCATGGCGCCTGGTTACACTAAACTTGAAGTGGTTTGCTCCTGAAGACTTCTCTAGATTAAATGTCAACAAAGATTTTTCTAAATTCTCCAGGAACTCTCCTTTTTACTCAAGGTTTGAATCACTTGAAAACAAGTGGACACGCTATTATATCAACAAGCCACTCTTAAAAACCATTTTAAAAAGTAGTATCAACTGAATTTCTTTCATTATGATCTCATAAGGGAAACAGTGATAATCTGTTCTGAATAGAACATTCCAGTCAAACAGATACATTTTGAGAGCTGTGTTATTAGAGTATTTTAAAATGTTTGGCTCTCAGGATATAAAATGGATATATAATGTAGGTTTTAAAGAAAGTGTTATCCATTTTTAAAAGAGTCTCAGTATAGTATCACATCATTTATTTTACTTTTTTGGATCACAGTTGAAATATGTAGTCAAACTGCCATTGTCACCAACTCTTTTGATAAAGGCGACAAGGTGCCTTGTCCATTTATGAATAAGAGAACTGGAGAAAAGGAGAGGCCTTGTTTGTGATCGATCAACAGGTACACACAAACCATCAAGGATTTGTACTCCCTCCAAACTAAGGGGATAAATGCAAAGACTTGGTTCTACCGCAGTTGGACTCTATTAAGGCTCAATTTCCTCCACATACCAGGCTTATCTCTGATTAGGCTGTCCTGATGAAGCCTCCTTTATTAACAAATCCAGCCTAGCTTCATGAGCCTATCCTTGTTACAGTATCTGAATGTTGGTTTTTGTTTTTCTCTAGTGTTATAACAACATTTGCTAGAAAGAGAAGATACATCTTAAATATTTTCTTTTTCAGGCATGACTGTAAGGAGGAACTACGGAATGCTAACTACACGCCCAGCTCTATGCTAGGCACATTACATCTGTGATTTCACTGATATCTTTTAAGACACCTAATGAGGTAGGTTTTATTTCCATTTTCCAGTTGAAGAAACCAGGACACAAGCTGGCTAAGTAATTTTCTTAAGGCTACACAGCAGAGTTTCATGTAAACCCAGGCTAGGATCACAGTTTGTGCCAACTTCACTGTGCTATGCCAATCTCATTGCGTTAGGACAGTTTCGTTTCTCCCATCTTTAAATATTGTTCAGAATTCTACAAGTTTTAGAAAAGTGATAGCTAGTTGATCTGATATGTATTTTGGTTTATTAGTTTACTCTCCTTACATACTACTCACTGGAGAATGCTAAATGTATCCAGCACATTTATTTATTCTTTAACTCTTCCACAGGTGTGCTGTATGACCTTTTTGTTTTGTTGTAAATGACTTTGCCCAAATGAATAATTTTTAAGACAAAAATACTTTTAACATTTCAGGATTATCCATCATTTGCTTTGCTCTTAGATCAAATAGAATAGAATGTTCTTTAACCACAGTTTCCTCAAAAGTAAAAGGAGATACCATATGCGTGTTCTAGTCCTGTTTCTTCATCAGTAAAGAATATGCCTCTATCTGGTTTTACGACATTTACAAATAATCCTTTCCTACTTACTTTTCTGTTTTTAAAATACTAAGTCCTCTGCTGCAAAAGGATAACCAGTTTTTTTGGAAACCCGCAGTGGTGTCCACACCAAATCATCAATTAAATCAAATTGGTGGCTATCAGAGAAGCACTTTTATTTAACCTAATGCTAGTTTCTACTTAAATCGTACTTCATCTGGAAAGAAAAGAATTTTGGTTCTCAGATAAGGTCATCTAAAGCACAGTGACTGCACAAGAGGTAACAATAATTTGTAAAATATTATGAAATCTACACATTGAAAATGCAGAAGCTGTGTTTCAGGCTCACTGGCACCTAGGACTATGGAGAATATTGACATCTGATGTCAGTTAATTTTCAATGAAGGATGTCAGAATTAATAGTGCCTAAAGTGAATGACTATGCAATGCCATACTCTTTTCCCTCTCACAAACATGGTGATGATTCTTTCCCTGATTTCATGCAGGTGGAATGCCGAGTATAATACATCCAAAGACATTACAAATTCTTCTTACGTTAGGGAAGGCAAGACACCCCCACCTCCAACAGTTATGCAGCATCAGCAAAAACAGAGTCCAAAACAACTGTGCATCACACTGGGAGCCAGTGAAGGAGAGGGGACGGAGAGCAGGTGTTCGGCTGCCTGGTGAATGGTCCATTTAAAAATTCAACAATAGTCAGAGGGGAGTAGGGAGTACAACAGCCACCACCGTAACTGGTGAAATCAGGATTTCTCAATTCAGTGTAAACTCACACCCTAAAAGAAGGCACACTATAAAGCAGATTTCCATAAACCCAGCGCATCATTTACTCTTAACCATATTATTTTAAAAGCATGCTCTTCAGGCAAAATCACTGAAAGACCTACTCAAGCAACAAAAACCAGTGCTGCTTCAATGTCAAATCTCCCTATGAGATATTAATCATTAGCTGGAAGAAACAGGCAAAAGCAGTTTTTCACTGCAGAACCAACTAATTATCTTTCATAACTCTTTCGAAAACCAAATGTAAAAGCTCAAGTGAAAAACATGTTAAATGCATTTGTGTCTAGACTTTGCCAAGAAAATAAGGGAGTTTAAGTGCACAAAATCAAAAGATCTTACTAAACTAGAATTTCAAATCAAGGTAAAAAAAATCAGCCACATATTGTTATATATCTTGTCTTCAGCATTTAAATTTATACAATCAGCTGAGGGTGAATGTTGCTGTATATTCAAGAAGTACATGCATCCTATTTGGTGAGTAGCACCAACATAGTAAAATCATAAAAATAAAAAATGTTTTCAGGCATTCCTTCCCTTAAAATGGTGCACATTCCTGTAAACTGTATCATAAACAGACCATTGGAAGGCAGATCAAGCACACAAATATCTTCACTACACCAGCCGAAAACCTTAAAAATGGGTGGGTCTTGGGAACAGAAAATGAAGTATAGGTGATTATTGGGTACCAAGAAACAAGGATGCAGCAGCAGGAAAATATGAGAGGGAAAAATTCAGGGCTGTCTGTACAATATATACAGATTTTTTTCAAATGTAAATTTTAAAATGAATGCTGCTATTATGTTACTGCATAAAGGAAAGCACAGCGAGGCTGTTCTACTTCCCTTTAAACACAAGGCATAAAGAGTAAGAGATGTGAAAAGCCAATTCTTTGTGCTGCTACTTAATCAATCGCACTCAGTTCTACTCAATGACTTAGCCACGCTGCAAAGACCACTCAGCAGTTAATGGATATAATGCTGGAAAAGCACTCTGAGGTCTCCCAAAGAAAGGTAGGGTGAAAACCCAGAGGAGCATGGTTTTATTACATATTCCTAATAACTGAGCAGCCATATATATGAAACTCCCATGACCTGAAAAGTAATTAAGGTATTAATCTATTTGGCAAATTCTCATTCTTCCCTATGAAATCATTTCATTCAAAGACTGAACCCTGAAAGCATAGTAGAGTTATCCTGTGCCCTAGTCTGGTCTTGTCAGGATAACCATTACACACTGTAAGGAATAAATATGTTCTTCAAGTGTTACAGCCTACGCTTACAATCTGTCAAAACGTGGAGCTGAGGAGGAGTTATGTGTTTTTAACTGTATACAGCCATCACTAGCTATCACTCTTCCCACAGACAGGAAAAAGTCCACAATGAAACATAGAAACTAAAAATAGGTGACTGAGCAATTGCTCAGAAGAGCTGCACATTGAGCGCAGGGATTAAATGTACATACATTCTTTCCCTATTTTTTTATTAATGCCAATTTAAAGTAATTGAAATTAAGGGCCCAGACCTATGAATAAGGAAAGTAAACATGCACTGCATAAATATGTAAAATTAAGTCATAAGTAAAATCCCATGCTCATAACCATACAAGATCAGTGTTCTGAATGGTACATGCCCAGATTGCAAGTAGTGACTAATATATGTTGCTGCAAATGCCATAAAAAATGACAGTTATAGGCACTTCAAATGCTCAAAGAAAAACTTAATGTCATTCCACACAAGCTGAAAATATTTCTCCATTCACAGGTGTTATAACATGTTCACTTTGAAGAGTCAATCAAATCAATATTTATTAAAGACTCACTGTGTACAATTTACTATGCTCTAGTGATGGAAAATACTCAATTTAAAAAGAGCATGGTTTACATGCAGTACATTCAAAATATTCATATATGAGTATATATAATTGGACATAGAAAAAGTATAATCCAAAAGAACACCAGAATCAGAAAAATCAATAAATCTATGACTGAAGTAGTCTTGTTTTTTGTTTTCTTATCCTGTAAGAACTTATTGGGTGAGAAAGACAGCATAAAAACCTTGAAAGTTACAAGTTTGAAATCTTACATATTCAAAAGGAGACAAGTTGTCTTAAAACAGTAGTTTCTGAACTCTTTTCTTGCTTCAAAATGATTCATCTAACCAAATCTCATACAAACCACAAAATATAAGATAGAAGAGGTATTTAATTAATACAAATTTATTTTAAAAGTGCAAGTTTATAATATTTACTCGTTAGGTAAATAGGTTTCTTTGATAAAGAGAAAAATGTGAAATAAGAGTTTATGGATTAGAGTTAGATTCTTTTATGAGGCTCAGCATCTGATTCATTTCTATATTTTGGAGTTTTTTGTACCATATTAAGAAAATTCTGATTCATCCACCTAAATGGTTGCAAATAGTAACAATTGACAGCTCCCTTGCAATCTCAGGTTACTCTTCAAGCAAACAGAGACAGCAGAAGAAGCTTCACCCCGTACCCTGAACTAAAACTCAATGATCTATTGGCACAAATTAACTCATCAGTGGTCTTAATTGTGGTAGAACATTTTCCATATGGACACTTCACTGTGTATGTGTGTTTTTAAAATTACAATATTTAAATCCAAATCAAACCATTGAGAAACCCAAAGCTCCCACTCACAATGTCTTAGGGGTTAGTGGAATCTGTTTTTGAAACCCTGAAACCCTTGCCAGGACACTTGGTGTCAGTAGACAGCAACACAGGGAACCAAGGTGGACACAGCACACAAATGCAGGTTAGCAAACCTAGGATTCCAGCAAAGTGTGCCATCTGCAGATCTGCTGGCCTTTGGTTTCCTTCATCTCCTCCCAGTGATCTTGTTCCTCCTCTCCACTGCTGTTCTGGCCCAGGGCAATCCAGCCAATCATCTCTTTACGCTTCATAGTACGCCTGTTATAAACGGAAATCATCAACGTGACATCAGACAGCTGAAAGAGGGCCACCTGGAAAACAAAGGTCTCCTTATAGACAGGATTGGGCTGACCACGCCGAATGGACGTCTTGCAACGGGACATCTCTTGACCCACAGAATTGAGGAGAAAGAGTTTTCCATATGTATCTAAGACAAAAAAAAAAGAAAAGGGTGGGGTGGGGATGATAAGAAACATTAGTGCTCTCTGTTTGGCTAGACTAGTTGTTAACATTTATACGGGCTACAAATTTCTCCTTTCAACATACTGATCAGTATCCTTAAGCCTGGTTCTTGCTGTTGGGCAACACATTTTGCATGAACTATTAAGGAAGGGAATTATTACATTGAATACCTAATGTTTCATGTGGCTCACTATCCAGCACACATTGCTGATGTTCATTAGTACCTCTACATGCACAGGGTGTATACATTCGTGCACAGGCATAAGTGCAATGGTGCTTGTGGGCAGGCACAGTTCTTCATCTACATTTATTTATGTAACAAGATAAATATACACATTTTGCTCTACATGATTTTTTTCATAGTCAAATTGCTATTTTATGCCTGAATTGGAGAATTCTTTTCTCACTCTCTACATATTCATATATGTGTGTGTGTGTGTGTGTGTGTGTGCATGTGTGTGTGTGAGAGACAGACAGACAGACAGACAGACAAGGTCTTGCTCTGTTGCCCAGGCTGGGGTGCAGTGGCATGATCACAGCTCACTAAAGCCTTGACTTCTAGGCCCAAAGCGATCCTATCCCATCAGCCTCCTGAGTAGCTGGAATCACAGGCATGCACCATCATGCCCAGCAAATTTTTTAACTTTTTGTAGAAATAGGGTCTCCCTATGTTGCCCAGGCATCTACATATCCTTTGGACCATCTCATCCACTCCCATAGTTTCAATGACATCTACCAAGTCCGTAGGTCTGACCTCAACTTCTCTCCCAAACTCGAGACCCAACTGAATACTACACTTCTTCTCTTGAAATCCTACACTAATCTTACACTCAGTATGACCCCAACTCTAAACATTTGCTGTTCCAGTGTTCCCTATCCCTGTGAATACCAGCATCATTCACCAAATTATCCAAGTCAGAAATCAGGACCTCATTTTTCACAAGACTGACTTCCTCATTCCCAGTCCACCCAATCAATTGCCACGTTCTGTTGCTTCTAACTCTCAAACAGCTCCCAAATCTACCCACTTCTTTCCATCCCCAGTGCCTCTGAACTCTGTGTACACTGTAAGCTCAGGCTGCCAGCATTTCTCACCTATATTACCTCACGTTTCCTCACTCACCTCCTAGTCAGGGGACTGCCAGAGCGATCTCTGTAAAATACAGATCTGGCCATGTCACTCTCACTAATAAACACAAACAAAGTCTTCAATACTTCCCACTAGTCTCAAGATAAAAGCTCAATTTCTTGGTGTAGACTTTCTTCTTTGGCCCTATCTTCTAGTCTCATTGCTTACCACTGCTGCCATTATACACTGCATTCTACTACATTGAACTTCCTCCCCTCCTCCAACCCAATTTGTTCTTTTTCCCTGTCTCATCTGTACATGCTCCCCATGCTCTGACATCCCAACTAATACTCAGCCTCAAATGACTTTTGTTCATTAAGTTCAATTTGGATATCACTTTATCTTGGAATATTTGCTGACCTTTCTGACCTTTTTCTCTCACTCCCACCAGTTCAGATAACCCTCTTATAGTCTCCACTAAAACCTAGTTTTAGCCTGTCTCAGCACTTACCACCAGTATTATCGCTGCCTATTTGTCTGCAAAGATGCAGTTTTCCAATGGCAGAGAGAGGGATTGCCTTATTAACCATTGAACCCCTGATGCTTAGCTTGTGACTACCATGTGCTAGACCTTCAGTAAATATTTTGTAATGAATGTTCATGCCTAGTCAGGAAGCTCAACTTTTTCTTTCGGTCTCAAGTTTTCAAACTTGTGCAATGCAGCTAAACCTCCTCATTGTAGAACCCCTCCACTAGAGTGCCAGAAAACAGTGACTAGCATCATTACAGAAAGGAAAGAAAGCATTCAAATTTTACCAACATGATCTCCTTTTGCTAAACTTCCTGAATGGAACCATCATAAAATAATTATCTCCTCAATCACATTTTTATTAAAATCAATTTATAAATGTCTTGACCTTTATCTGCAATTTTTACTACTAACACGCATATATTATTCTCCTTAAAACTCAAAATGTTAGGGTGTTTCCCAAATTCAATCATTCTGTACATTTTGTTCAATGCAGGCAGCAAGCTGATTAGTGTTTACTGCTCATTTTCCCACCTAACCACCAGTCAAACTTTTTAAAGCGTAAACGCACATCTCTGTAATTTACTGTTCTCTCCAAGAGCATTGTAAGATAGGAAACAAATTACAACCTGCAGTTTTCTTTCTATGTTGATCTTTTTCTATTCCAGTTTGATGTGTTATTTTATGCACTTATCTGCTGAGAAACACAAGGTGTGAAATTACACTTCAGGTGTGAAAACACTTCTCTGTCTCAGAAACAGGGCTCTCTTCTCTTCAAACTGTTCTACAGAAAAAGCTGTCAGAAAACCAACAATGAGGGAGTGGATTTATGTTTCTGAAGCCGCATAGCTACATGATTCCTGTAGAAAAAGTTCAATCCAGTCACCAAACTGATTGGGCAATTGTGCTGCCAGGTATAGCAGTGGGAATTGAGTTAATCTTGCAAACAAAAGCATGCTCATTTCACAAAGAGAGCAATTTCAAGCTTTATCCTGCCATAAGATTATTTTCTAATTATGAGAAAGGCCACTTACTACCAAATCACTGAAGTTGGATTGTATGTGTATAAGGCAGAGAAATAATAATAATCTTAAAAGCAATCCAGTTTGAAGACACCAGACAAAAGGAAGGAAATTGTTCATTGTTCTAGTTGAAAAGGGAAACTTCTATTAACACTAATAATGCACCTACTTCTTAACTTTCAGAGCAGAGGCTGTGCCCAGGAAATTCTGCTTCTACGGAAGAGTTGGGGAGCATGACCGGGGTCTTTTGGGGTTCCGTGACTTACTCTGATGAACACCAGTCAGAATGAATGGAGAAAGACTCTAGCTAAGTAAATATGCCATTTAAATAAGCTGTGTTTTAATCTTTGGAAACTGGTAATAGTGGCTACAAAACAATGCTGAGCAATATTTTCTTTTCTGGTGGTGATTCAGAAAGCTTTATAGTATCTTTAGTAACTCAGAACCATTAGCAAAACACTGAATGGGTCATAATCCCTTGACAGCCCCGTCAACTGTTTTACTAGTCACTTGCCTTTTTCTTGCTAAAGGAAGATGCCACTTGAACTAAAATATTTATAATAGTACATAATCTTCAAATTATTATGGCACAAAAGTATGTCATTTGGAACCCAGAAGGCATTTTTCCAAAGAAACAACATGGTACCCAGTAGTTAAACAGCCCCCACAAAATACCTACCCATTTGCAGCATAATTTTCTACCAATTGCTGAGCTAAGCCTTGGCCTGGGGGTCAGAGGAACTATGAATCTCTGGGATACAGGGTAAGGGAAAGGAATTTGGCCATTTAACTTTCCCTTTTAATTTAGTAATATGTATAAACAATTTTAAACATATATGAAAATAAAAAATATCACACAAACTGACAGGATATTTAGAATTTGTCACATATGCTACTAATGTTTCTGCCTTTTTATTGATTTTTAAGAAATAAAACATTGCAACTGAAGATCCTTTAGTCTCCCTCTTTGGGATCCTGTCCAACTTCTTTTCTCAACAAAGGTAATTACTATGTTGGATTTGGAGTTTATCATTTCCAGTTTATCATTTCCATATATGTATTTAAACTTTCAATATGTAAATACAGGTGTCCAAAATATATTTAATAGAATTTTTCACATTAGAAAATTTAACATTGTAGTGTATGTCTTTCTAAAACTTAATTTACCATTAATTTTTTATATTATCTCTGTGTATACATGTATGTGATTCATTTATTTTATCTTCTGTGTGTAATGTTCCAATGTATTAATAAATTATAATTCATTTTTTCATTGTTAATGAACATTTAATTGCTTATAATTACCAAAATTTAAAAAGATTTCAGTGAACATTTTTCTCTATTTTGCATTACATCAATATTCAAAATTTCTCTAGGATATACCTAGAAGTGAATGACTGTGCTCTTTACAAATTGTAGACACAAAATCTTTGCCAGTTGTATTAATTGCTACTACCTTCTACCTGCCTTTCAGCTTCATCTATAGTCATTTGTAGTACAAATGTTTTAAATTTTTGTGGAGTCAGGTTTATTGGTGTCTTCTTTTAAGTTGACGCTTTTTAAAAGAAACCCTACCCAAACTCAATAATCTCCCATATTATCTTCTGAATCTTAAGACCTTGTTTTTCACATTTGATCTTTAATACAGCTGTAATTGAGCTTTGCATGTGATGTGACGTAGGGATCTAAATTTTCTATATGGGAAGGATTATTCATTAAATAATCTATAATCTCCCCACTAATTTGTAATACCATGTCTGTCAAATATCAAGTTTCCAAGCTTCAGTGTCTTTCCCTAAGTCTGACAATATTTATTATAATCATTTTATAACATGTCTTGATTATCTGCTAGGGATAATCCCTCTACCATCTTTTTAAAAGCTATTTTAGTTATTCTACTCTCTTGCTTGGTTTAATTGGCTCTTGCATATGAATTTTAGAATGAGTTTGCCAGGCTCTGTAAAAAACAAAACAAGATAAAAAAAAAAAAAAACTAAAACAAAAATACTAAGAAACACTTGGGATTCTGGGTGGTATTGTACTGGACATATAATTTGGAAAAAAACTGTTGTTTTTACAATATGGAATATTCTTGCTAATGAAGATAGTATATATAGATGTGTGTGTGCTTGTGTGTGTGTGTATATAGTTTCCCTTTGTGTCTTTCACAAAGTTCTGTTGTTTTTCTACAATTTTCATATTCATCTTTTATTATTTTTTGGTATCTTAGATATTTTGTTCCTATTATAAATAGTAACATTTTAAAGCTCCACTTTCTGATTGTTGCTGATGTATTATAACACAACTGATTTTATATAAGAAATATTACTTTATAGATTTCCATTTATTTTTAATGCTGATAATCAGATTTTCTACAAATAATGAATGGCAGCTTCATTTCTTCCTTTCAATCTTTAAATGTTTATTTATTTTTCTTATTATACTGAACTGTCTCAAGCTTCCAGTCTAATATTAAACAAAACTGCTGGTGGGAATCCTTCTTTTGCTCTTTTGCTCTTGACTATAAAGGGATTTGAGGATTAAGAATTGGTATAGATTTCCTTAAAATATCCACTGTCAAGTTGAGCAAGTTTCTTTCTGTGCCACATTATTAGTTATCGATATTTACTACGATATCCACCATTCTAAGATCTTTCCTGGGTGAAAGATATAAACCCTTAAAATGACATTCCCCTAGTCTCTTATCAGTAAGGTTCCACTAAAGAAAGCTATGGCAAGAGACAGGAAAGTGGAAGGAGAGAGAGCCCCAGTACTCTAGAACCAGTTGCAGGCATGTGTAGGCATTAGAAGATGACAATGGAAAAATTTTGCCCATAGTGATCATCAGATGAGAATGGAAAAATTTTGCCCATATTGATCAAAAATCCCTATAAAAAAATCACCGGTCCTGTGCATAAACAGTTCAGAGCCTATTGATACCTCTCCTGTAATGCCTTATACTCCTGAACTTCCCGAAAACAGTCTTCCTGATCTTTACTCCCTTGTCTTCCAATGTTTAAATCCGATAATAACTTCTGATCAAACATACCTAGAATATTTGCTATTTTCCTGAAAATATGTGACTGATATAGTAATTGCTAACCTGAACTGGAATGTTGCTATCATAAAAATAAAATAAGATTAGGGATTGGTCTAGAAGTTGGGTATCAGGTAATGAATAAACTAATATCAGAGGATATAACAGTGAAGATCCATAATCCATATTATGAGATGTAAAACTTCCACCTGCTATAACTTAGAATAAAAAACACGTGCCTAATGAGTTTGTTGCTCTAAAAAAAGAAATTGAAAAATGGAATGTTAGAAGTATGTATTCAGTACTACTGGCTGCATTTAGGGGGAAGAGGGGGAAAGTTAAGCTTGGGAAAGAACTGACCAGTATGCAAGAAAAAAGAGAAAATACAGAAATTCAGACCTGGCTAGAAGAGTTGATTGATTCCAGATCTCTGAAGAAAGAGATTTTAAAAGGCTTTGAGCCACAAAGGCCCAGTAAACTTTCTCAGGTGAATAATGTGACATTTAATTCAGGTCAAATATCAAATTAAGGGTGTGGTCTTTACACCAGAATTGAATTATCTGAGCCATGTGACTGAGTTCTGAAAAATGGAATATGAGAAGTGATAAATGTCACCTTCAATCATGGTTATATTCAACCACTCCCAACCCAAGCAAGAAATCTCCCATGCTGTCTCTTCCCTTTCCATGCCAACAATGGAGGTCACATTTTGAATATCATCACCTCAGTAAACAGGGACTGCCTGTATGTCTGAGTTACAGCTTAGAGAAGAGTCACATAACTACCTTGGACTGTAATGCAAAGGAGAAATAAGCTTTTGCTGTGTGAAGCCCCTGAGTCAGCAGGGTTTAATCGTCATTACATCATAGCCTAGTCTATATTAATACATCTTCTATTACACATCTGCTAAGATTTTTGTCAGTAATGAAGAGTGCATTTTGCCAAGAGCAACTTTTTGCATCTATTGAGATAATCACAATTTTTTCAAAAATTTTATTTTTTAATCAAAAGCTTCTATTTGCATCTACTGAGGTTATCATAAGGCTTTCTCATAAGCCAGTTAATATGGTGAATTACACTAGCAGATTTTCCTAATATTAAATCATTCTTGCATTGCAGAGCTAAGCCCAATTCTTTGGTCATTAATGGCTTCCTTCCTTATATATTATAAAGCTAGGTGGACCCAGTATAAACTGTAGTGTGTTTATGCTATGAGGCAGTGTGAGGAAGAGAAGCAGGGAGGGACTGGGAAAAAGAGAGAGACCTTAATCTAATATCTATCTTTTACATAGCAATTTTTGTCCCTTTATATTTATTATGACTACCTGATATATTTTGATTTATATTTACTGTTTGGTTTGTGCTTTCTATTTACCATGCATTTTTCTACACTTTAAAAAATATTTTCCTTGCTTTCTATTGAATTGGTTACATCTGCTTTATTCTCATTTATTCCCTCTATTGGTTTAAAAGATTAAAATTTTAATATGTTCACTTGGTTTAATGTCTAAAATTAATCAAAATCTCTACTCTCTTCTATTTTTAAATCTCTTAATTTTTTAAATAGACTTTATTTTTTAGAACTGTTTCAGTTTCTTAACAAAATTGAGCAGAAGGTACAGAGATTTCCCATAAACTCCCTGCTCCCATATACATACAGCCTCCTAATCTCTTCATTTTAATACTAGTATTTCTTTTCCTTGAAGCAACATCAGTCTAAATATCCAGCTCTGTCTTACTCATAACCTGGTTTTGCACTATCCTCTGATCTCTCTCCAGTGTATTTTTTTCAATTTTAAAAAATTGTGTTAAAATACACACAACAAAATTTACCATTTTAACATATTTAAGTGTACATTTCAGTGGTATTAAATAGATTCATAATGTTGTACAAAATCACCACCATCCATCTCCAGAACTCTTTTCATCTTGTAAAAACTGAAACTCCATATCCATTAAACGATAACTCCCCATTTCCCTCTCCTCCACCCCCTGGCAACCACCATTCTACTGGATTTTATGATTTTTTTTTCTACCCTAAATACCTCTTACAAGTGGAATCATACAGTGTTTGTCTTTTTGTGACTGGCTTATTTCATTTAGCATAATGTCCTCAAGGTTAATCCATACTGCAGCATATGTCAGAATTTTTTTCCTTTTTAAGGTTGAACAGTACTCCTTATATGTATATACCACATTTTGCTCATACATTAATCCCTCAATGGACACTTAGGCTGCTTCCACATTTTAGCTATAGTGAATAATGTTGCTATGAATGTGGGTGTACAAATTTCTCAAGACCCTGCTTTCAATTCCTTGGAATACATACCCACAAATGGATTTGCTGGGTTATATGGTGATTCTATTTTTCATCTTTTCAGGAACTGTCATACTGTTTTCCACAGGAGCTGTACCATTTTACATTCCTACCAGTAATGGACAAGGGCTCCAATTTCTCCACATTCTCATTAACGCTTGTGTGTGTGTGTGTGTGTGTGTGTGTGTGTGTGTGTGTGTTATAGTAGCCATCCTAATGGGTATGAGGTGGTATCTCACCGTAGTTTTGATTTGCATTTTCCTGATGATTGATTTTAAGCATTTTTTCATATTTCTATTGGGCATTTGTATGTCAACTTTGGAGGAATGTCTACTCAAGTCTTTAATCCATTTTTTAAACTCACATTGTTTTGTTGTTGAGTTTTAGGAGTTCTCTATATATTCTGGATATTAGTTTGTTATCAGATATATAATTTGCAAATATTTTCTCCCATTCTATGGGTGTTCTATTTACTGTATTATCTTTTGATGCACAAAATTTGTGAACTTACATGAAATCCAGTTGTCCATTTTTAATTTTGTTGCCTATGCATTTGTTGTCATATCCAAGAAATCACTGCTAAATCCAAGGTCATAAAGTTTTTGCCCTATGTTTTCTTCAAAGAGTTTTATAGTTTTAGGTGTTATATTTAGGTCTTTCATCCATTTTGAGTTCATTTTTATATATGGTGTTAGGTAAGGATCCAACTTCATGCTTTTGCAGGTTGAGATCCACTTTTTCTAGCACCATTGGTCGAATAGACTACCCTTTTCCCTTTGAATGGTCTCAGCAGCCTCGTCAAAAATCATTTGGAGTCACTCTCCCATTCCCATATTTATGTAATTTCTGCCTAGAATTTTATTACCATTTTGTGGTAGTACCCCCAATATTAGTCATTTTTCCTACTGCTCCTGTTTTTGCTTTATGCAGTCCATGCAGGCCTATATTTACTTACATGTTAACCAATTTATTTGTTCATTCTTCCTTCTTGCTTCTCATTACTTCCTTCTAATTTCAACTTCTTTCTTTCTCAATTGCATCATTTAGTTGCTTTTTTCTAATGAAAAACTCTGTCAAACTTTGTGGAAAATATCTTTATTTTTCCTTCACTCAGGGAACAAAATGCTAAGCTGAGTATTTTTCTCCCAATACTTTGATATTCTTTTCCCATTGTCCTCTGGTTTCTATTAATGTTGTTAAAAAGTCTGTCCTCAGTCTTACCATGATTCCTCTGTAGGTAACTGGGTTTTTTAACATCTTTATTGCAATATAATTGACATACCATGTGATATGGTTTGACTGTGTCCCCAGCCAAATCTCATCTTGAATTGTGGCTCCCACACTTCCCACATGTTGTCGGAGGGACCCAGTGGGAGGTAACTGAATCATGGGGGTGCGTCTTTCCCATGCTGTTCTCATGATAGTGAATAAATCTCATGAGATCTGATGGTTTTATAAAGGGGAGTTTCCCTGCACAAGTTCTCTCTTGTCTGCCGCCATGTAAGACATGCCTTTTGCCTTCCATCATGATTGTGAGGCCTCCCCAGCCACGTGGAACTGTGAGTCCACTAAACCTCTTTTACTTTATAAATTACTCAGTCTTGGGTATGTCTTTATCAGCAGCATAAAAACAGACTAATACACCACGGTAACCATCTTTTCTTTCCTATTGCTTTTAATATTTTTTAACTTTGATATCATTGTGAGAATTAAATGAGTTGATGTAGAAAAAGGAATATCATCTATGCACTCAATAAGTTAGTGCCTCATCTAAATTTTCTTATGAAATGGCCATGACTCTGAGCAGACAGTGGCTCTTAATACACTATATTTAACAAAAACTGGACCAGGATTCTAAAAGAAGGTCATATGTCTCATATATGTTCATTTTCACTGAGTCTTTTTTTCCCTGCACTCTGTTTGTAGAGCACATTTTCTGAATCCCACTTGTTCTTCACACAAAACATGAGGGAGCTTGATTTGCTTGTTTTTCTTTCCTTTAGTCTCTGTATTGTGAGTGCCTAACAAGGTTAATATGCTGCTGCTGCTGTTAAGTATTATCATTTGGGGTGTAATTATCATGTGTGGCTAATCATGCACATGCTGAGAAGCTGGGGAACTTGTTTTTAACTGGAAGGAGCATCTTAATGATAGTTTTTGACAAGGACCATTATATCTGTACATATACACATACATACACAATGCAGTAATAAACTGTAGAAGGAGCCATAGCAAAGATGAAGATGGAGAAGGAGAACCTGTCAACACAATAGCTAACTTTTTTGAAACACAGCAGTATATCTGTAACATTAGCTTGCTAACCTCATTTAATAAGGAAAATATAACTCACAGAAGTTAAATCAAATGTTGAGGCCATGCAGCAGTTGGATAGCAGGGCTAGGATAAGAACAGAATAGAGCCGCAAAGTTGTTACTGAATTGCTTTCCCGTGAAGCCAAATTCAAAAGATGATCAAATGTTTCTAACTCTTACTGCTAACTTTTCCAAAAGCATTTGTAAATGTACATCAGGATTTCAGATGTCAGCTAGACACTATACACTGCTTTTTCATCTGGACCATTAGCGAGGGACAGACTTGGGGGTTATCATTTGCCATCAGAAGATTTGTAGACTACCTTATACCATCTTAATAGCAACAATAGTTTTGAACACTGACCACGTGTAGTAAACGAGACATGACCTTGAAAATGGCTGCCGTGACGTTTGGCACGTTGTTACTTGATTTGCACTAAGATAAGTATGTGCTGCTACCGCACTTATATATGTTTATAAATAGGTTCTATAGGCTAGTTACAGTAATTTTCAAATAGCCTATTTTATCTTCCTTAGCCCACATATATGATTTTTTTAAAAAATCACAACACTTTATAACATGGGCATTTTCACCAAAAGATGATTGATAGACAGATAGATACACAGAAATGAAGTTCGAAAAGAAGAAATGCCCAGCCAAATACTTTCCCTTGTGATGGATGTGGTTTATGGAGGACACTATAGAAGATACCCTCAGGTTCAGATGCTCAGTACCCCATTTTTTTTTTTTTTTGAGATGGAATCTCACTCTGTGGCCCAGGCTGGAGTGCAGTGGTGCGATCTTGGCACACTGCAACCTCCACCTCCCAGGTTCCAGCAATTCCCCTGCCTCAGCCTCCTACGTAGCTGGGATTACAGGCACCATGCCTGGCTAATTTTTTGTATTTTTAGTAGACATGGGGTTTCACCATGTTGACCAGGCTGGTCTCAAACTCCTGACCTCAGGTGATCTGCCCACCTAGGCCTCCCAAAATGCTGGGATTACAGGCATGAGCCACCAAGCCCAGCCAGTACCCCATCTTTCTGATCCAAGGTTTATCTAGGGAAATAGAGTGACATCTCAATCACTCTAATTAAAAAAAAAACAAAAAAACAAAAAGTATTGCCAACCACAGAAGTCCCTATCCATGGCTAAGCCTCATATTTTATTTTTACCAACTTGACCCAGCTTATCTACTTCATACCACACTAGATTGTATTCCCCAGTATTTTATACCTAAAATTTAAAATATATAGAATATTTGAAATAATTGTACAGTGGAGGTCCATATACCCACCACCTTAAGTTTTCAATTGTTTTATTTTTTTCTCACATATCTGTGCCTCTATTCATCCATTAATCCATTTTAATTGTAGCCATTGTTGCTCTTCAATGCTAAAAATTTCAGCATGCATTTCATTAGCTAGAGTTTAATATTTTACAGTTCTTTTTTAAGGTAAAATTGACCTATAGTGAAGTGTACAAAGCTCAGTGCCATTCACCAACTTCTGACAAATGCATACATCCATTTAACTCACATCCCTATCAACATATAGATAAAAAATTTTAAAGAATAACAAAATACAGAATATTCCCATCACCCCAGAACATTTCCTCATGTCCCTACCTAGTACATCCTAGCACCAATACCATTTCTGACGCAACCACTCCTTTGCTTTTTTTCTCCACTATAGAATAGTTTTGCTTACTGCAGAATTTCTTACCAATGGAATCAAGCAGTAGGTAACTCAGTAAGTTTGTGAGATTCCTCCATCCTGTTGAATGCCTAAGTTTAATTTTATTACTTTTTATTGCTGAATAGTATTCAATTATATAAGTATATTTTAATTTGCTTATTCACTCTTCTCTAGATGGGCGTAAGGACTGTCTAGTTTTTGTCGTTATGAATAAAGCTGCTATAAACATTCTTGTATGGGTCTTTTTTTCTTTTTTGACTTACCGGTTATTGCCCAAGAATGTAACGGCTAGATTCTCAGTGCATGTTTAGTGTTATAAAAAAAAAAAACTTCTACGCCTTTTCCCAAAGTGGTTGTTCCATTTTACACTCGCACCAAGAATGTATTCTCCACATCCTCACCAATACTTGGTGCAAATTTTTCATTTTAGCCATGCTGGGGGCTGTGCAGTGGAGGCTCTGGTTGGAGCCGGCGGAGACTCACGTTTCTATTATTGCCCCCACTAGCTCCAGCCCATCGGAGAAAGGAACCCTCTCGCCCAAGGATTTTACCTCAGAAGGGGAGGGGGTTTCTATCTCAGTGGCTTATTTCTTCTAAGACCCCAACAGAGGAGAAGAACTTCATCTACTGTTTGTTCAGTTCCTCTGTCTTATTTTTAGGAGGAAAAGTTTAAAAAATATCCGATTATCTAACTGGGTCAGGTTGGTGAATTCAAAGTTGCCTTTTGTTTTATGATATATTTTGAGGCAAAAAGATTCTCACTTCTAAATCCTAGCCGCTGTCTCTCTTTCCAGCAACATGTAAAACCTTAACAGTATTCAAGAGAAGAAAAGTTCCTAACACTCAGGCTCAACCTATTTTCCTTCACACTTCCCTAAGAACCATTCTTTATGTGATCATGGCCGCCCCGTTGGGCAGGATTGAGGTCACGGAGGAGGTAACTGCACCTGAGCCGAGAGCCTCAACCACAAGCTGTCGTGGCCCTCAGTGGTACAAGTTCCCCTGGCCGGCGGCGACCCTGTGGTGGACTCTGCAGCAGGCCCCGGGCTGCCGCCGGCTCTCCCTCTGCCGTGGGGTGCGGTGCACTTGGCATGCGGCCTCCGCCTTTCCCCACTCACAGCTCCATTCCTCTCCTGGCTCCTGTCCTCTCTTCTTCTCCCCCTCTTCCTTCCAACTCTTCTCAGTTACCTCATAAAACTCGTGTCCCCTCATTCTTTCTCTCTCTTGTTCTCTTCCATATGGGAACTAAAAATGTATCCCAAGCTTGCCATGTAACTGTCAAAGTAGTGTGAGTGCCATAATGAAGCGAGACATAATGAAAAACCAAGGCCGTCGACATCTAAAGCCCTTGAAAATTCCAAGAGGTCCCTTTCAGAAGCTCCACAAAAGAACTTCTACTTTCTCATCCCTTCCTAATTAAACTGGCTTTTCCTCAAGTACCAGCATTCTACAGAGACAAAAAACTTTTGTCTTCACTATTGGGTTTCTATTTTAATTACTAGCATCACAGCAGCATTGTTTTCTATTCCATGGGTTGCAAAGATACAACATGTCAGTTACATTTTAAGTTTTATTGCAACACTATGCCTATGGCAAATCATGTACTAAATGCCAAATAGACTTAAACTTCTGGAATAAAATCAATTTCTAAATTAGGACTTGCCTTTTTTTCTATTTGGTTTTAAATATTTGTTACAAGAATTTCATCTTTAGTATATTTATGTAGATATTCATTAAGATGTAATAGTTCCATCCTCAACATCATAGTTTTGCATGTATTACAGGTATGTAAACTTATAAAGTATATACTATACTGACTCCTTTTTTATAGATGAGGAAACTGAGACTCGGAACAGTTTCGCAACACATTTTTTTTGTTTGTTTGTTGTTTTTCGTTTTTTTGAGACACAGTCTCATTCTGTCGCCCAGGCTGGAGTGCAGTGGTGCAATCTTGGCTCACTGCAACCTCCACCTCCTGGGTTCAAGCGATTCTCTGGCCTCAACCTCCCAAGTAGCTGGGATTACAGGCGTGCACCACCAAGCTTGGCTAATTTTTGTTATTTTCCGTAGAGATGGGGTTTCTCCATGTTGGCCAGGCTGGTCTCAAACCCCTGGCCTGAGGTGATCCATTCACCTCGGCCTTCCAAAGTGCTGGGATTACAGGCATTGAGCCACGGTGCCCAGCCAGTAACTCACAACTATTATAATAAGTGGCAGAGCCTGAATTCGCACCTTGGTTTGTTGGCCTCCAGCTGGTACTTTCTCAAGCACCATGATGTACCTCTCCTCTGGATTGCCTGGTACCACTCCATATACAAAATAAAGCTTCCCAGCATGGACTTGAATAGGCCATGATTGTGTGATCCACAACCCCATCATTCTCTGCATCTCTACCCTGTTCCTAAAAAATTGTTCAGACTTTACCTGATCTCAGAAGGACAGGAAAAGAGGTTAGCAAAAGTTCAGAAGGCAAAGTAGTAAATCCAGACAGATCTCTAGTAAATTCAGAGCTATTCTGGAAAACAAATTGGTATCTAGCAAAAAGACTCTAGCTATGCAATTATTAATACACATCTATTATGCATTCTGAATAGCCCTCATGTGGCTCTGAGTGTCGACATAGAATATGGCTGATAAACCCAGTCTATTCTGTTATCCAAAGTGCTGGGGCATTCCTTACTAACTTGCCCTAATGGTTTTCATACAAGTTGACTAACAAGATACCCCCATTCCACAGATCCTTTGTGGGCTGCAGCACAGTTAAGGGCAAAAAAAAGAGTGAGAGCCCAGATTCAGTTGTAGGAGATGACTCTCTTCCAGTGGTGCTCCTAGTTCTTCACCTGCTGCTGATACATGAGGCCTGAGTCCACTGACTCTTTCAGCCTGCCACAAATATACTGATTTCATCCTTCTTTCAATAACAGTTTGGTGCCCATGGTGGGCAGGCTCCCTATCCCTCCACTCTACTCCCTTCTAGTTTACCTTCCTGACTTGAAAGACTAGAAATTCAACAACATTTTCAGACTCTCTTGCAGCTAGCATTCCAGATCCAAATTAAGTCCTCCAATTAGGTGTATTTGCATGAGGTCCAGAAGGCAGAAGCAAAAAAGAAACCATCTTCCTGCCCCCCTTTCAAGCTTTTTTGCTGAAAAACAAGATCATAAAAAGGTAAGCTAACTTTTTAACAGCATGCTTCTAATGTTCAATCTCTTAACTTCCTAGGTGGTGAGAGGCTGTTGAGGCAACTGAAAACAGCAGCTTTTTGAGTCTGGCTTTCTGAACCTTGGACTGCAGCTCTGGGGATATACCTTGAACCCCTCTTTCCAGTGACAATCTCAAAAGTGGCAGTTCCCCTGGAGAACCAGTCCTGCATTGCCCCAGATCTGCCTCCTTTACTTCCTTTCTCTGTCACCACCACAACCATTAACATCTCTTGTGCGTTCACTATGTGGTAGGCATGGTACTAAATGCTTTAAATAAATCATTTCATTTAAACTCCAAAACAACTCCATCAGGAAGGTACTATTAATATCTTTTTTTGTCAGATGAGTTAGCTGTGTTCTGAAAAGGGATAAATTGCACAGGATCAGATCAAAGCTAGTGGTTAAGTGGTAGGTAAAGCTGGAATTCAATCCCAGATCTGCCTTACTCCAAAGCCAGAGCTCTTTTTCTTTAAAGTTGAGGGCCGGGGGGAGGAGCCAAGATGGCCGAATAGGAACAGCTACCATCTACAGCTCCCAGCGCGAGCGACCGGTGATTTCTGCATTTCCATCTGAGGTACCGTGTTCGTCTCACTAGGGAGTGCCAGACAGTGGGCGCAGGTCAGTGGCTGAGTGCACCGTGCGCCAGCTGAAGCAGGGGCGAGGCATTGCCTCACTCGGGAAGCGCAAGGGGTCAGGGAGTTCCCTTTCCAGGGGTGACAGACGGCACCTGGAAAATCGGGCCACTCCCACCCGAATACTGTGCTTTTCCGACGGGCTTAGGAAACGGTGCCCCAGGAGAGTATAGCCCGCACCTGGCTCAGAGGGTCCTACGCCCACGGAGTCTCGCTGATTGCTAGCACAGCAGTCTGAGATCAAACAGCAAGTCGGCAGCGAGGCTGGGGGAGGGGCGCCCGCCATTGCCCAGGCTTGCTTAGGTAAACAAAGCAGCTGGGAAGCTTGAACTGGGTGGAGCCCACCACAGCTCAAGGAGGCCTGCCTGCCTCTGTAGGCTCCACCTCTGGGGGCAGGGCACAGACAAAAAGACAGCAGTAACCTCTGCAGACTTAAATGTCCCTGTCTGACAGCTTTGAGGAGAGCAGTGGTTCTCCCAGCATGCAGCTGGAGATCTGAGAATGGGCTGACTGCCTCCTCAAGTGGGTCCCTGACCCCTGACCCCCGAGCAGCCTAACTGGGAGGCACCCCACAGCAGGGGCAGACTGACACCTCACACGGCTGGCCAGGTACTCCAACAGACCTGCAGCTGAGGGTCCTGTCTGTTAGAAGGAAAACAGAAAGGACATCCACACCAAAAACCCATCTGTACATCACCATCATCAAAGACCAAAAGTAGATAAAACCACAAAGATGGGGAAAAAACAGAACAGAAAAACTGGAACCTCTAAAAAGCAGAGTACCTCTCCTCCTCCAAAGGAACGCAGTTCCTCACCAGCAACGGAACAAAGCTGGACGGAGAATGACTTTGATGAGCTGAGAGAAGAAGGCTTCAGACAATCAAATTACTCCGAGCTACAGGAGGATATTCAAACCGAAGGCAAAGAAGTTGAAAATTTTGAAAAAAATTTGGAAGAATGTATAACTAGAATAACCAATACAGAGAAGTGCTTAAAGGAGCTGATGGAGCTGAAAACCAAGGCTCGAGAACTACGTGAAGAATGCAGAAGCCTCAGGAGCCGATGCAATCAAATGGAAGAAACGGTATCAGCCCTGGAAGATGAAATGAATGAAATGAAGCGAGAAGGGAAGTTTAGAGAAAAAAGAATAAAAAGAAATGAGCAAAGCCTCCAAGAAATGTGGGACTATGTGAAAAGACCAAATCTACGTCTTATTGGTGTACCTGAAAGTGACGGGGAGAATGGAAACAAGTTGGAAAACACTCTGCAGGATATTATCCAGGAGAACTTCCCCAATCTAGCAAGGCAGGCCAACATTCAGATTCAGGAAATACAGGGAACGCCACAAAGATACTCCTCGAGAAGAGCAACTCCAAGACACATAATTGTCAGATTCACCAAAGTTGAAATGAAGGAAAAAATGTTAAGGGCAGCCAGAGAGAAAGGTCGGGTTACCATCAAAGGGAAGCCCATCAGACTAACAGCAGATCTCTCGGCAGAAACCCTACAAGCCAGAAGAGAGTGGGGGCCAATATTCAACATTCTTAAAGTAAAGAATTTTCAACCCAGAATTTCATATCCTGCCAAACTAAGCTTCATAAGTGAAGGAGAAATAAAATACTTTACAGACAAGCAAATGCTGAGAGATTTTGTCACCACCAGGCCTGCCCTAAAAGAGCTCCTGAAGGAAGCACTAAACATGGAAAGGCACAACCAGTACCAGCCACTGCAAAATCATACCGAAATGTAAAGACCATCGAGACTAGGAAGAGACTGCATCAACTAACGAGCAAAATAACCAGCTAACATCATAATGACAGGATCAAATTCACACATAACAATATTAACTTTAAATGTAAATGGACTAAATGCTCCAATTAAAAGACACAGACTGGCAAATTGGATAAAGACTCAGGACCCATCAGTGTGCTGTATTCAGGAAACCCATCTCACGTGCAGAGACACACATAGGCTCAAAATAAAAGGATGGAGGAAGATCTACCAAGCAAATGGAAAACAAAAAAAGGCAGGGGTTGCAATCCTAGTCTCTGATAAAACAGACTTTAAACCAACAAAGATCAAAAGAGACAAAGAAGGCCATTACATAATGGTAAAGGGATTAATTCAACAAGAAGAGCTAACTATCCTAAATATATATGCACCCAATACAGGAGCACCCAGATTCATAAAGCAAGTCCTGAGTGACCTACAAAGAGACTTAGACTCCCACACATTAATAATGGGAGACTTTAACACCCCACTGTCAACATTAGACAGATCAACGAGACAGAAAGTCAATAAGGACACCCAGGAATTGAACTCAGCTCTGCACCAAGAGGACCTAATAGACATCTACAGAACTCTCCACCCCAAATCAACAGAATATACATTTTTTTCAGCACCACACCACACCTATTCCAAAATTGACCATATACTTGGAAGTAAAGCTCTCCTCAATAAACGTAAAAGAACAGAAATTACAACAAACTATCTCTCAGATCACAGTGCAATCAAGCTAGAACTCAGGATTAAGAATCTCACTCAAAACCGCTCAACTACATGGAAACTGAACAACCTGCTCCTGAATGACTACTGGGTACATAACGAAATGAAGGCAGAAATAAAGATGTTCTTTGAAACCAACGAGAACCAAGACACAACATACCAGAACCTCTGGGATGCATTCAAAGCAGTGTGTAGAGGGAAATTTATAGCACTAAACGCCCACAAGAGAAAGCAGGAAAGATCCAAAATTGACACCCTAACATCACAATTAAAAGAACTAGAAAAGCAAGAGCAAACACATTCAAAAGCTAGCAGAAGGCAAGAAATAACTAAAATCAGAGCAGAACTGAAGGAAATAGAGACACAAAAAACCCTTCAAAAAATTAATGAATCCAGGAGCTGGTTTTTTGAAAGGATCAACAAAATTGATAGACCGCTAGCAAGATTAATAAAGAAAAAAAGAGAGAAGAATCAAATAGATGCAATAAAAAATGATAAAGGGGATATCACCACCGATCCCACAGAAATACAAACTACCATCAGAGAATATTACAAACACCTCTACGCAAATAAACTAGAAAATCTAGAAGAAATGGATAAATTCCTCAACACATACACCCTCCCAAGACTAAACCAGGAAGAAGTTGAATCTCTGAATAGACCAATAACAGGAGCTGAAATTGTGGCAATAATCAATAGCTTACCAACCAAAAAAAGTCCAGGATGAGATGGGTTCACAGCCGAATTCTACCAGAGGTACAAGGAGGAACTGGTACCATTCCTTCTGAAACTATTCCAATCAATAGAAAAAGAGGGAATCCTCCCTAACTCATTTTATGAGGCCAGCATCATCCTGATACCAAAGCCTGGCAGAGACACAACCAAAAAAGAGAATTTTAGACCAATATCCTTGATGAACATTGATGCAAAAATCCTCAATAAAATTCTAGCAAACAGAATCCAACAGCACATCAAAAAGCTTATCCACCATGATCAAGTGGGCTTCATCCCTGGGATGCAAGGCCGGTTCAATATATGCAAATCAATAAATGTAATCCAGCATATAAACAGAACCAAAGACAAAAACCACATGATTATCTCAATAGATGCAGAAAAGGCCTTTGACAAAATTCAACACCCCTTCATGCTAAAAACTCTGAAGAAATTAGGTATTGATGGGACGTATCTCAAAATAATAAGAGGTATCTATGACAAACCCACAGCCAATATCATACTGAATGGGCAAAAACTGGAAGCATTCCCTTTGAAAACTGGCACAAGACAGGGATGCCCTCTCTCACCACTTCTATTCAACATAGTGTTGGAAGTTCTGGCCAGGGCAATTAGGCAGGAGAAGGAAATCAAGGGTATTCAATTAGGAAAAGAGGAAGTCAAATTGTCCCTGTTTGCAGATGACATGATTGTATATCTAGAAAACCCCATTGTCTCAGCCCAAAATCTCCTTAAGCTGATAAGCAACTTCAGCAAAGTCTCAGGATACAAAATCAATGTACAAAAATCACAAGCATTCTTATACACCAATAACAGACAAACAGAGAGCCAAATCATGAGTGAACTCCCATTCACAATTGCTTCAAAGAGAATCAAATACCTAAGAATCCAACTCACAAGGGATGTGAAGGACCTCTTCAAGGAGAACTACAAACCACTGCTCAAGGAAATAAAAGAGGATACAAACAAATGGAAGAACATTCCATGCTCATGGGTAGGAAGAATCAATATCGTGAAAATGGCCATCCTTCCCAAGGTAATTTACAGATTCAATGCCATCCCCATCAAGTTACCAATGACTTTCTTCACAGAATTGGAAAAAACTACTTTAAAGTTCATATGGAACCAAAAAAGAGCCCGCATCGCCAAGTCAATCCTAAACCGAAAGAACAAAGCTGGAGGCATCACACTACCTGACTTCAAACTATACTACAAGGCTACAGTAACCAAAACAGCATGGTACTGGTACCAAAACAGAGATATAGATCAATGGAACAGAACAGAGCCGTCAGAAATAATGCCACATATCTACAACTATCTGATCTTTGACAAACCTGACAAAAACAAGAAATGGGGAAAGGATTCCCTATTTAATAAATGGTGCTGGGAAAACTGGCTAGCCATATGTGGAAAGATGAAACTGGATCCCTTCCTTACACCTTATACAAAAATCAATTCAAGATGGATTAAAGACTTAAATGTTAGACCTAAAACCATAAAAACCCTAGAAGAAAACCTAGGCATTACCATTCAGGACATAGGCATGGGCAAGGACTTCATGTCTAAAACACCAAAAGCAATGGCAACAAAAGCCAAAATTGACAAATGGGATCTAATTAAACTAAAGAGCTTCTGCACAGCAAAGGAAACTACCAGCAGAGTGAACAGGCAACCTACAAAATGGGAGAAAATTTTCGCAACCTACTCATCTGACAAAGGGCTAATATCCAGAATCTACAATGAACTCCAACAAATTTACAAGAAAAAAACAAACAACCCCATCAAAAAGTGGGCAAAGGACATGAACAGACACTTCTCAAAAGAAGACATTTATGCAGCCAAAAAACACATGAAAAAATGCTCACCATCACTGGCCATCAGAGAAATGCAAATCAAAACCACAATGAGATATCATCTCACACCAGTTAGAATGGCAATCATTAAAAAGTCAGGAAACAACAGGTGCTGGAGAGGATGTGGAGAAATAGGAACACTTTTACACTGTTGGTGGGACTGTAAACTAGTTCAACCCTTGTGGACGTCAGTGTGGCGATTCCTCAGGGATCTAGAACTAGAAATTCCATTTGACCCAGCCATCCCATTACTGGGTATATACCCAAAGGACTATAAATCATGCTGCTATAAAGACACATGCACACGTATGTTTATTGCGGCATTATTCACAATAGCAAAGACTTGGAACCAACCCAAATGTCCAACAATGATAGACTGGATTAAGAAAATGTGGCACATATACACCATGGAATACTATGCAGCCATAAAAAATGATGAGTTCATGTCCTTTGTAGGGACATGGATGAAATTGGAAATCATCATTCTCAGTAAACTATCGCAAGAACAAAAAACCAAACACCGCATATTCACACTCATAGGTGGGAATTGAACAATGAGAACACATGGACACAGGAAGGGGAACATCACACTTTGGGTACTGTTGTGGGGTGGGGGGAGGGGGGAGGGATAGCATTGAGAGATATACCTAATGCTAGATGACGAGTTGGTGGGTGCAGCGCACCAGCATGGCACATGTATACATATGTAACTTACTTGCACGTTGCGCACATGTACCATAGAGTCTAAAGTATAATAATAATATTAAAGGAAAAAAAAAATAAAAATAAATAAAGTTGAGGGCCTAGGACATATTAGCAGATTTTAATTGCCCATACACATTATGTTGCTGAAAATGCTGTTCATTATTTTCCTTTAAACAATATAGACACACAGGCCAGTCTATTTCATGTCCAGATATATCTAGATAGCAAAGAAGTCTAATTAGAGAGCCATTTAAAAATACAGAGGTATCTCTTTGTGAAAGCTTGCTTAAGCCATAATAAGATCATTTTTATGGTAAAAATTAAAGAACTAAGATGAAAGCAGACAGGACTTTCCACTTGCCTCTGGAAGAACCAGAGCTGGGAGAACAGACTCACACTTACCAGGTGCTCGGTTAACAGCGAGGTTTCGGAAATGGCTGCCTTTGATCATTTCCACAGATAATCGCCCCGTTGTGGCATTGTACGAGAGCCCCACCAACAGCTCTGGCGCCCCTCCATGAGACAGCGACTGCGTGGATGAAGTACTATCACTGTGAGAAACCGCAGATGGGCTGAGCGGAGACCCTCCACTCTGGAGGGGAAGAACAACAAAGAATCCATTGGCCCACGCTGCACTGCTCTCTTTTAGAGAAAGCCGATATTATGTTTGGTGAAATTGTGACCCAATCCCCAATGACTGCCAAAGATGACTAAGGGCGCACTCGGCGTGAATTACAATGGGCCCAGGGAGCACAGTCATGGATGAGATCCCTGCATTAGGAACCGACATATTTGTTTCAAGAGCTGTCTCCATTCAATATTTCCTCTCTAAAGACAAAACGGACAAAGACGTTATTACTAGTGTAAATCAAACCCTCTAAGATACAAGGAGAGTTAATAATACATTCAATATAGACTCAAATTCCCTCCTGTGTAATCTGTGCTTAGATGTTTCTAAGGAACCCCTCCACTCCAGGCCTGAGGTTTGTTTCTGTTCTCTGCAGCTCCTTGATGAATATGGCAATACAGGAGGTGTTGTGTCTTAACTATAAAAGAAATGACCACTGGACGTCTACCCCCACATAGAACATTTGGCTCCTAGTTCTGCTTAAGGTTGTTAAATATATGCCAGGTGCCAAATTTTGCCTTTTAAAGAAATAACTTACATTACAAATGAGCACTTTTACAACTGTTTGAGGAAAAAAGACAACACATGGGTTGTGGGTCTCAGCGACCTGGCAGGCACCAAGTGAGCCCAGGAGAACCTGAGCTTTCTGTCACGTTTATTCATGGGCACGCTTCTCCTGAGCACCTACCCTTCCCCACCAGGCACAGGCACGTTGGGAGGAGGAGTGCAAAATTGAGCAGGACACTGATTGTCCCTCAAGGCACGGGAGTAGGAATCAGTCCTGTGGGGGCAGGCAATCCTGTCCCCCGAAACACCATCTCCTCCACCAGAAACAAGGGCATTAGACTTGACTTAAACCTTTCTTCTCAATGTCTGAAATCATTTCTTCAAATTTCTGACCAGAAACTCAATAATTAGAACCAATAAAAGGAATCAAATATTCTGCCCATCTGCAGGAAAGTATCCTGTTTACCAAACCACAGACATTTCTGCAGAGCGCCCCCCTACCTAACCCGAGGCTGTATGGAACACAATTTGTAAATGGCAGGGCTAGGTGGTTGTGATAGATGCCTTACAGACCCTGCTGTCTAGAAGATAAAAATTCAACAGTGAAATATTTGCTTACTTTTAAGTGAGACTCACTCCCCCTCCTGTGCTCCTATAAAAGCTTCCCGCTGTGGCACCTGTCACTCACTGCTTGCTTCTCCCATCAAATTCTGAATCCGTATAAATCTCTCAGTCCCTGGTGCTTAGCCTAATGTCTGGCACATAACTATGCTCAACAAATAACTGGTGAATGAAAGATTTTCACCTGCAAAGTTCTTTTACACTAGCTCATTTTCCCCATTCAACTCTGTGCCACCAGCACACAGCATAGGGCCTAGCAAGCATAAATACGGGTGTGATCATCCCCATTCCCAAGCTCTATCACGCAGGATCCCTTCTGATCTCCATTGCATTCTGTTCTCCATCATTTCAGATGTGCTTTACTCAGATAGTAAGAAAAAAGGGAGATCTGAGCAGAGATGAGACGTCATCTGGCTTATACTTTAAAAAGCTCATTCTGGCTCCCATGTCCAGAAGAGTCTGTAGAGGCAAAGGCAGAAGTGGAAAGACCACCACTGAGCAGCTATTTCAGTAATGCAGCAGAGAGCCAGGTTCTGGTTGTACCTGAAGATAGAGCCAATAGGATTTCAGGTGGAAAACAGAAAAGTCACAGACGACTTCTGAGATTTTTGACCCCAGCAATTGGAAGAATGAAACTGCCTTTAAGCAACATGGGGAAGACTGCAGGTGGAATAGATTTAGGGAGGCAAAAATCAGGATTTCAAGCCTGAAGATGTTAATTTTGAGACATCATTGGACATTTAAGTAGACGGATCTGCCACCACTACAGTCCAGCCTTTCTATCTCCTTTGTTCTTCCTCAGATATGACAAGCTTCCCCCCTCCCCTGGCCACCCCACATCCTGACTGCTTGCATGTGCTGTTCCGTCTATCTAGAACTCTCATCCTCCTCACGTCACCAGCGTCACTCTCTCAATGCTTTGAGTTCTGGTGTTTTATCACCACCTCAAAGAAACTTTCTCTGATCCTCTAAACAAGCAGCAGCCTATCACTCTCTCTCCTTGCCTACTTGGCCACCACTAGATTGCAAGCTCTCCAAGGACAGAGGCATCACCTGCTTAGTTCTTTCCTGCATCCACTTTGCCTATACCATAATTGACAGTAAACATCTCTGAATGAACGACTGATTGACCCCAGAGCCTAGAGAGCTCCCTGATCTGTTAACATAGTTTTGTAAAAGGAGATGGGCATACTACATGACATATAACCCACAGCAGTAGTGAGATGCCCATCCTGTAGGCCTGTAAATTATGACACCTTTCCTTGAAACCCTGTGGCAAGCAGGGAAATGGGGTATGAGGGAAGACTGTAGTAATACAAATGAAAGGTTTCAGAAGCAGCTGAAGTTCTGGGCTGCTATCTCAGTCTGTCCCAGCATACCCGTTAAGAACCTTGCCCAGAAAGTCCCATCTCTGAGATTCATCATGATGCAGATTGGGGGCAGGAGGAGTAGGATCAGTTATCCACAAACCAGAAGGCCAAGCCACCTTCCTTGTTTTTCTCCATGCCCTCTACCACACTGCTGCCCTCTTGTCCTAAAATGGACAGGGCATTTATCCATCAGGTTATCAGGAAGACAGGCATGAAAGACCCATTGTACCATGAAGTGCAAATCATGGCTTACAAGGGGGAGGAGAGCCAAATGGAAAATTAAATTAAAGTCTCTGAATTCTCAGACTGAATGTACTAAATCAAGGGCTGACAATCCCAGGTCTTCGAACACACCACGTCATTAGCAGCACCATTTAACATACTCACGCTTATATTACTTCTTGGCTCCAGAACCAGAGTCACTTTCATTTCCCCTTCTGGGTGCAGGTGGCTGAGATAGAATAGTTTCTCTCCCATCATTCTCTCTCGGGTCATCTTCCGGGCAGCGTACAGGCGGAAGCGGACAGCACACGCAGCCACGTCTCTGGGCTCCAGCTTAGCAAAGGTGACCTTCTCCCTGAAGACGGGGTTGGGCCCTCTCTGTATGTTCGTCCTGCCCCTCTGTTTCTTACCAGGCAGCAGCACTACATGAACTTGCCAGGAGTTGACACCACTTCGGTCCTTATCTGGGAGGCCCTGTGCCCTCACAATGGTCACTGTGAGCTTCTGGCTGGCGGCTCTATATTCAAAGATGACATCTAGGTCACCGCACTTTGAGATGGGCTCTGAGACCCCAGATGGCACCTGCAAATTGGTCCTGTCCTGTTCCTGTTGCAGGCAGAGGAAACAATTAGAAATGGAAATGATGATCCCAATTACATTTTGGCCAGTTGGTGCCCCTTTGGGCTCCTTCAGAATCCCTGCTTTCTAACTGCCAGTGTATTCCCTCTATATCAGATAGGTCTGTTTACTGGTCTATCGCTGCATTAAACTGTGAATTCTTTGACGGCAAAGTGCCTAGCATATGGTGCGCCTTCGTGAATGTTTTTGGAATGGATAACTAAAGCTTTTATATTTTTGCAAAGTGTTTTCATATATACTGCCTCTCAAAAAGCACAATTGCCCAGGATCATTGAAACCAACTGAGATGCTAAATCTAAAATTAAGTCAACAGGCAATTGTCCATAGGCGACTTTTCCTTGTGTCCCTAAATACAGATGGTTGAGCCTGAGCCTGTTCTCCACAGGCAAGAGCTTTCTACAGACAAGAATTTTGATGGGAGTCCCAGGAAGGTGATGCTTCAGTATATTTTCAATCTAAGTGGGAGAAAAGGTTTAGGGCTGAGCTTCTCAAACTTTAATGTAGACCTAAATCATCTGAGGATTCTGATTCAGTAGGTCTGGAGTGGAGCTTGAGATTCTGCCATTTCTGGGACATGCACAAGGGATGTTGATGCTGCTAGCCTCGGCTCACACTTTGAGCAGCAAGCGTTTAGGAGGACACCTCCACAGCCCTTTAGTAAACAGCAACACTGAGCCTGGAGCCAGAACACCTAAATGGAAATCATAACTCTACCACCAACTAGCTTTTTTACCCTGGCCAAATAGACCAGCATCTCGGTATTCTAGCTTAAAAATCCACATTAATGTGCCTACTTGCTGGTGTGCTGTTGTGAGGTTTTCATTGATATGAAAATACCTGGCTCAGACCAGGCTGCATAAATATCTATTCCCACCACTGGACTGGTGCTACCTATTCTCAAACACACATCCCTCTTTATGGAATGTCGCCCTTGGGTAGCAATTTACTTGCAGCCACTCAGATCTGATAACCTTACTGGGAAAACTGACCTGAGCTGCATTTATTGTAATGAACCACCCCACTAAAAATTATAAATAATGTCAATAATAATTCTATTTTTCTCTGAAGGCATGATCCTTACCTATAACTAAACTTTGAACTGATTCTTATTGCAAACCAGTTCTTATTTATGCAATTGAACACCAGACCTTGCTAATTTAGAGATCTCACTTCAAATTATAATAAAATGCCTCAAAATGTGCATCCATAAATGAAACTTTCCCACATAGTCTGGGTGAAAGTTCATGGTTCTCTGGGTTCATATTTCCTTAGGAAGCCCAGGCCTACCACTTACTAGCTCTATGACACTGGGCAAGTTATTTAATCCTTTTCATGTTCTATTTTCCTCAACTGTAAAATGGAGATGGTGCCTTCTGTGTAGGGATGTTATAAAAAGTAGAGGACTTGACAGACAGCAGACATCTAATAAATATCCCTTTCTTTTAAGATTCAAATTAGCCTGCAAGAAAATTTAGATTTCTTGTAAAATAAGTGAAGCTTCTTATATCCTTTCCTCTGAGCATGCAATCATGCATGAGTGTTTCTATTCAGAGGTACTTAGTTTCAAGTGATAAAAGTGGTTGCTATAGAGACTTTTGAATACAACTGACTAGTGTATATATATTAGAAGCAAGTCTCCAAGGATTTAGGCCAACTCAAAAATCAAGTCAGAATCTTCTCTCAAGCTCCCTTGTCTCTTCCTAAAACTCCCATCTATTTTAGCCTACTCTTGATCATCTCTGTATTGCATTTCTGACCATAAGTAATAATAGCTAACATCTACTAAGCTATTTCTTATGCCAAATACCATATCAAATCCTTTACAGACTATAAAAATTGGCTCTTAAACACTTCAGATCTTCTTGGCCTTAACTCATGTTCCATCTTCCCCTAAGGCACAGCCTATCTGGGGAAGCCTATCGTTTCAGCCTGGAACTACTCAATAAAGTCTTACCTTCTACCCACACAATATAATTCTCATTTCTTATCATTGGTCTCTCTGTTTACCGCCAAGGCTTAGACAGCTGCAGAATCCTGCTTGACACCAATATATGTAAAGTCTACTTTTTGCCCCATAGTCAGTTGTCCTATCAGTTCATACAGCTTCCTGGAGTGTGATCACACAAGATCAAGCAATTAGCCATACAGAGTGATGGCCAATTCAACTGTGTATTCTCATACTTGATCTCCCTTCTTCCCTGCCTTACTTCCCTTGTCTCGCACTTTTGTTCCCTGGGGTTGCACTCCCAAAGTAGGGAACAAAGCCTTTACTTAGGCTCTGCTTTTTTGAGGAACCCAACTAAGAAACATTATCTTTTTGAATATTTACATCAATGCAATGAGGTAGGTATTGTAATATCTTCATTTTATGGAGGAAGAAACTAAAGCTCAGAAAGACTAAATAACTAACACGCTCTCTCCCCCCAAGCCCAGATCACATTCCCAGACAAGATTATCCAGGACTCATTCCCTGGCAGTTTGAGTCCCGGGCCTGCCTTAACTCATATTCAATACTCAAAATTCCAAACCTTATTTTGAAACATACAGTCTCCTTTCTTCTTCCCCAAACCTTTAGGCATAACTATTTCTACATATATATGTGTGTGTGTGTGTATAGAGAGAGAGCATGAGAGAGAGAGAGAGCGCACAAGATGAAGAGGGGAGAAGACAGAAGGTGGGGGTTGGAATCACACTCTCTGTGGTTTTCACATCCTTTGAGGCCCCTGCTCTTAATGTTAGTTAATAGCTCTTAGTTTTGTCAACTTCAATGCCAAGGTAAAAATATTTTAGTGAATGAGGAGCTCTCTCCACTTATGCATCAGGCTATCTCTTCAGATAAATGCTCACTCCACCTGCAGGTTTCTAAGAGAGTCCTGGGTAGAGCTCCTGACTGTCCTAAGAGCTCCTCTGAATAAACAGATCCTGCCAATGGCTGGGCTTTGGATAGGCCAATTCAAGCTGTGGCCCATGAAAACCGGGCTTTGTGGCCCCTCCCTGGGTTGATTTGAGAAAAAGATTTGTGAATGTTGGTATTTTCATAGCAATTAATTATTTCAACACACTTTACCTCTCACCAGGCAATTGAAGGAGCTCCTCATGTGGGTACTGTTAATACCACTAATCCATCTGACCTTCCTGCAAGGTAAAATCTCTTCATTCTTATCCCCATTTGGCAGATTTTAATTAACTTCTCAAGGCCAACCAATTAATCAGTGGAAAGCAGAGATGAAAAGTGGGACACCTGTCTCCCTGTGTGCTCAAAATCACCAGCCACACTCCCATTGTCTTTCCTGCCAGGCCCTGGGTCTGCAGGAAAAAGCCAAAGGCCTTTGCCAGCAGAGAAAAGCAGAGCTCGAAAATCCATCAGCCTAACAGGTAGTCACACTGCATGACCAGTTTCCTGCTGAGACAAAATAAATGATTCCTTGAGCTCCAATATCCTGGGCTTTTCCTTAAGATGAGAATAGTTGTGTCAAATTGTCAAAACCCATGTAGGTCTAAAGATTTTCTGTCAAATTGAAAGCCTTTCTGTTTTAGTAAGATAGTGTTGATGTCATCTGTGTGGCCTAAAGTAAACAGGCCTACAATATGTTCCTGATGCCAGATACACAGGGGAAGACAGAGTTCTCAATACAGCTAAGAGGCAAATAAATCAATTCTTAAAAGGCAAGCTAAGCCTGCAAAGCAGGCAGTTACGGGAACTGCCTCCGAGTTGGATTTGAAGTTCTACTGTAGGAGCACCAAATTACAGTTTTTTCTCAAAATAGATAGGAGGTTGAATGGAGCACAGAGATGTCTGGGTATTTTTGGAGTCTGAGAACATTTAGTACCCTCAATACTGAGTCTTCTATTAAAGCTCCAGCAGGCAGGTAAATGGGAGGTGACCTGGAGAAGGCACTTCCAAGCCTCTTAGCACAATCACCAAGGAGACAGAGTATCAATAGGCAGGCAAATCGTTTGGTCTGTTTTGTTTTTGGGAGAGAGATTCAAAATATTTTTTAAGTGTTAGTGTGTGGGATTTGATATGGCTTGGTAGTAAACTAACGGGTAAGCAGAGTTTTTTCTTTTTTTAAATAAAATGTATAAAGTAAATGGCTTTGGGTGCCTCTATATGAAGGGCTGCTTTTTAACAAGCCACAAACCACAAACCACATACGTGAGCCACCATTTCTGGTCCTCAGCAGAGACATCTACACAGGGGCACAGATGTGTATGTGTACCCGTCCTTAGATACTACCTACACGCGCCAACGTGTTAGCAGTAAGGCTTGCAAACAGGGTTTTCTGTGATTTTTTTTTTTTTTTTACCTTGAGCATTTAGCATGTGTGACACTCCAAGTCCTAATAAGAGATGCATCCTGTTTATTTTCTCAAATGGATGCTAATAAAATCCATTCACCTCTCTCCTCCTTCCCCCATCCCTGCAAATTATATTAAAGGTTTATATATGTATATGACTTATTTCATCAAAATTAATTTCAAATTAGGTATTAAACACCATTCCTTAATGCCTTCCAATGTCACAGAATCATGATAGGAGGGATCTATCTAATGGAAAAATAACCGTAAGAGCCAGTAAAAGGAAACAATTTGGTAAAATCCTTATCACAGTGCCTGGCATATATTAACTGCTCAATAAATGGTAGCTACTACCATCATCACCTCCAGCCACATCTCTGGACTGATTGTTACATTTATTCTGGACTAAGCTTTAACTGAAAAAGAACTTTGAAAGAAGTATCTTTTATCAGAGGTTTACTACAAAAAGCAGTGTCAATGGCCAGAGGGCCATTACTGATTAATGCTGTCTCCTAGGCACAAAATATATTTTGTATATATTCACAGTGCAAGATCTGCATCATTATACCTTGCATAATTTCACTTGGAAGGCCATTTCATTTTAGTTCAATTTTCAAATAATTTTCATATCAAATAATCATAACTTGAGATTTGGGCTAAATAAAAATAGACTCCACTTAATTGAAACCATGAAGTAAATAAACCAGTCCCTCTAAAGAACTGAAAATTCCATTATTTAAAATTAAGTCTATAAAAAGCCTTTATATAAAAGAAAAGCCTGGCTGTTCCTGGATCCATTCTGCCGCCATTCTTATTTTTATTTTTTATTTTTTTTTACCATTTTTCCTTTTTTTTTCCATTTTGAGAGAAATTTATGATTCTTTTATTGACATGCATGGGATTTTGGTCATCTGGACAAAAATTTATTGCAGATAAAAGTAATGCTTCCTTTCTGGAAATGTTCTTTTTTTTTTAGTGAGATGAGAAAGGAGAGTGGAAAGAGAGGAAGGGGAAAGGGAACCAATGAAAGAATGAAAAACAAATAACTTGCCTCTGGACTCCACATGGAGGAGCTGTCAGTGGCATAGGAATCTTCAAATCCCCGGCTATTAAAAGCTGTCTCCATCTCCAAGCTGCCCTCTGTGGATTGGCGCCTGAGGCTTTGGACCACATTGGACTCTTGGTGAGATGTGCCGTGGTGTTTGGCATCCCCCCTTTCACATGGGGACTGTGAGTGAGCAGGGATGTGGTCATCTTCACCGTAGGAGAGATTCTCAGAATAACGCCGTTGGCTGGCTCCATCCAAATCTAAATTTGCAATAAGAAAACCATTTCAAACACATTATTTTTTAACACCTTTTTACCTAGAGAAATTGAGTAATTGCAGTCACAACAATCAAGATTGCAGAAACAGAACCCATACCAATAATACCTGCAGAAACATAATTCTATCCATACAGTGAAGAAACTTGATCCATAAAATAAAAAGAACATTATCTCATTATGTGGGGTATCAGAAGGCTTAATACTTTTTAAATATGAGTGTAGAGACTATATATTTATGTCAAAAAGATAAAATCAACACAGCATTTTGCTGGAGCTAATGACCACAAGACTTCTGCAATGGATCTAGAAAGCAAAAAGAGTCATCTAATACGGAGATCATATGGTCTCCCGACTCTACCATGCTTCCTTTTCTCTTCAGTGTTTACTATATAACCCTCTGCTCAAAGAGCTTCGGTGACCCTACCAAGTAAAAAGTTCCCTCCTTGATCCATGGTCTTGGATTGATATGATCTGAGTTTAAATCCTGTCTCTGCCATAAGAACCCGGACAATATTCAAATTCTCTGAATCTTTGCTTCTTTATCTACAAAATGATAAAAGCCATCAGAAGATCACTGTGGACACATGAAATAATATTCACCTGGCAGCCAGCAGGCCTTCCATAAATATTAGCGTTGCTTACCTGCCTGGCCTGAACTGGCCTCATCCAACCCATCCAACCCCATTTTCCACTGCTTCCCAAGTGACCATGTCTCATTCCTCTGGTCTCACTGGTTTATGAAAATGCTAGCTGTGTATTTCTGCTCACAGTGCCCCTCAGATCCTCCCTGTGTCCTGTCCTCCCTCCCCATACAAAGCACCAACAACTCCTGAGACTTCCCTGACTCCTTCAGTCTCCACACTTTTCTCTCTCAGCACCCCTCACCCCCATTCATCCCTTTCGTCTTCCTACATGTCAAGAGTGTCCTCAGATGATCAGGAAAAGCTGGCAGGGTCTTCCTAGGAAATAGCTGCCCCCACTATTTGCCTCCTACACCCAAAGAGAAATTGAGGATCTCTTATCTCTTTGGCCTCTTTTCTCCTCCAGCAGACCCCATCCCAGGATGAAAGAAAACTAGAGATTTAGACAGGACAAGGGAGTGGGTTGGCAAAGTCTATGTCATAAAGCTCTTATATATACATTGTATGGTAGCAATTGTTTTCCCTTGTTAGCCTTATACCTCAGCTATTAATAGAATGTAAGCTTCTGGATGGTAGTAAGCCACATATATCTACTGCATAGTCTTTATCTGCCAGTGCGTTATTACTTACCCTTCAGAGAACTTTAAAGTCTAGGTAGGTAACAAACATTGAAAGCAGCCAGGTATGCAGCAATATGAGTGGTGGTGACAGGGGTTCACCAGAGTACATGACCCATGTATAGTAAGCATTCAAACTTTAAAAATATGTTATCAACCAGACCATATAAAAACATCTTCAGGCAGATCCTCGGGGCAGAACTTCAGACTCCTGATATGGGGTTTTGTAAAATCACAGCAGGCCATTGAGAAAGTTCCCTATCTTCCTCGTTATCCTTAATTATTCAGTTCAGACCCCTTGGAAACACTTTTATAGGACATCACAAAATTTTTACATCCAGACTTTTGGTTATTTGGCAAACATCCTAAAAACAGGCCACACAAAATGACAGAACAGGGAAAAATCCACATGCAAAAACCTACAACATAAAGCAGGATTTTCTTCTAAGTCTCTAATTAGCACACCCATTCCTCACATATGCGAACAGTAAAATGTCCTATTAAACAGTGGGTCATCCATCAACATGTGTACAACCCAGCAGGATTTCAGCACAAAATTTTACTTTGCCAAGAAATTACCCCCATAAAACTCCTACGGTGATAATACCAAGATCAGTAATAAGAGAATTTTCAAAAGCTACATTAAGCCTTGAAAAGTTATTCATAACTGAAAAACATAAGAATGATATTAATGTAACAAACCATTTTCCATGACAGACAAGCAAGGAATGAATTAGAGAAGCAAATCTGGGGTACAAGTCAAGTTGTGAGGAGGAGGAAAGGGAAAGGTGAATCACCTTTCCATAAAGCAGTCTTCCCGTGCCTTTAAATTAAAGAAGATCATGACACCTTCAACACACGCACAAAAGTAATTGCCTGTTGTCAGAGAAATGTATCCTGGCTTCTTAGAAATTATAGGCCATAACTATGTCACATCAACCAAATTTATTTTAACAGAGAAATTCTTCCACTTGCTTAGTCCATATCCCACTTTGATGGAATAAAACCCCATTATTCAAATACTTTTTTCATACTCCCAAACCTCTCTCCCTGATCACCACCCAAATACAAAGACTTCTGCTTACCATCTGTGATGGCAAGTTTTATGTGTCAATTTGGCTAGACTATAGGTGCCAATTACTCAATCAAACACTAAATCTAGGTATTGCTGTGAAGGTATTTTATAGATGTGATTAAAGCCTATAATCAGTTGACTTTAAGTAAAGGAGATTATCCTACATAAGCAGTCAGCTGAAAGACCTTAAGAGAACTGAAGTTCCCTGGAGAAGAAATTTAACCTAAGAACTACAGCTTCAGCTCATGCCTAGAGTTTCCCCCTACCTTTCCCTACAACCTTTCCCGCAAATATGGGGGCTGTGTATTTCTGTTACCTAGCCAGCCACCACCTTCATATAAATCCATTCTTTGCAATGAATCTCTTGGGGTACACACACACACACACACACACACACACACACACACACCCCTACCTGCATGTGCAGGTGTTTGTATGTACATATACATTCTGTATGTACATATATGCATGTAACCCTGCTGATTCTAGTTCTCCAATTGAACCATGACGGATATACTGTCTCAAACAAAACTAAGTACACATTCTGGAGACAATTGAGCTGGTTTTGAGGACACCAGAGTAATAATATCTAGCTTGTAGGAAATATCCTCAGAATAACTATTCCATACACAAAAATAAGGTTACCGCTAGAAAAAAAAAAAAAAAAAAGCCCCAGGAAATGGACTATTATTCTGCAGCTAACCTTTCATGCCTAAAGACCTTGCATACAGGCCTCCAATCCAGACCACTTAGACCAAAAACCCTCTTTAATGTTATCAGGAATGCACTGACAATTACTGTGCAATAACCCTAAATCAGATGCACAGGAAAAAAGAGAACTTGCTTGGAATATGGTTCTAAATAGCCTCACCACAGAATCTAGAATGAAGGATTTCACTTAAGATGAAATATGAGACAACCTACCAATAGCTCATTCATGTTTCAGATTTTACTTGGATTTGGCCCTTTAATTTCACTGTCCAACACTTTTGAATGCATTTTTAAAGTGGAAGAACTGTTTCTACAACTAAATTTAATCTTACAAAACAATGTTTACAGTGGAATAAAACAGCTAAATAGAGACTAGGCATACCAAAAAATTCCTCTCTGGAGTGCATGCTTAATCTTTTCATGATTCTTTACCACTGAAAAAAATCCACCGATATAAAGATGAACAAAAAAAATCAAGCAATAAAAACCATGTTAACATTTCCATGGCATCTGCTAACCTAAAATTTGACATGGGGCTATTTCTATGAAAATCCTGCTGATTTTCTTCAAAATCTACAGGTACTTCATTCAATGCAGTAGATTTTTTTCCTCTTTAACCTCTTCTATCACCATCTGTCTAAAATTCAGAATTGCCAGTTAGGACAAGAGATAATTTGTTGCTCATTCCAGGAAGGATAAGGGTTAGAATGGTTGTCAGAACTCTCAGAACATCAGCCATTTGTGTAAATCAGAAGCCAGACACTTGGGCTTTTGGGAAATGGGGCCATTAGCTTTAGGATTAAACAAGCTGTTCTCAGGGAATCAACTGCTATTAACTTTCATTAGCTAACATTTGCCCTCTCAATGGAGAGAAAGGAATGCTGTGATGTAACATCAGAGAAAGAGAAAAGCCAAGAGAGGGGGTGGGGAAATGACAGTGTCAGCGGCCACTGATGTTGTGGTTCGGTTATATAAGGCCTTTACTTATTAATTTGAGCTAAAAAGAATGGCAATAAAATACATGATGTTGGCTTATGTCAATAAGTCAGACTACATGACAGATAGCAAGTTATTCCTGCTGAAAATTAGGGGTCTTTTTGTTAATTCCACCTCTTTAATCCTTTATTCTGTCTGCTCGTCCTGTGCTCATCCTCAAATCAAAATTTCTTCTGTTTTATCTTCTTTCAATTTCTGCACCCTCCTTTTTATCTGTCTGGGTTTGAAAACATGGAACATCTACAGCTATGCCCTCATTTGACTGACCACCTTCCCAAAAGGAAAGAAGGAAAGGTTAGAGAGCTCAGGTAACTGAGACCAGGTCATGAAGGTGGGTGGCATAGCATTTTCTCTTGCTTTTTTACCAAATACACTTCACAGACCCTTCCCTGTTACAATGGCTGTGTCTATTCAGGGCTCTGGGCATAAAGGACTCAGATAGATACCTTGACCTTTGCTTGGGAAAGCACAAAGAAATAGGGTACTGCTCTGTTTGCATCCTCTCTCCAGGTTACTTTGGGTCTATGTTAGGGAGGGGACGACCTGTAACAAGGTCTGCCCAACATCCCAAGCTGGCCGCCCTACCTTTGAGTATCCCCTCCCCTTTGTGAAATGTAAATTTAGGATGATGATGCTGGAGAATGACATAAGACTTTCTGCTTACCCAGTCATTTTCATGCAGGTGGAGTGTGTCAGAAACTACAGGGACTGAAGGTAAGGATGCAGGGGCATGTGCTGTTTGAAAAAGGTTATTTAATATTATTACACTACTTTTTTTATTTGAAAGATAAAAATACCCATTGCTTTCATAATGCAAACTAATTAGAAGAAAGGCTTCAAAATATCTTCGGGAGTTATATAGGTATGTGGAAAACTTATTTTATGATTCTAAATGGGAGAAATGGCACAGACTCTCAATGTCAGTGGACAGGTACGTGACATTTTCGTATTTATCAAAAGGGAACAAGATTTGCTAAGCTCAATAAATACTATTCTAAATTTAGGAAGAAGTGGCCAATAAGAAAGAAAGGGAAGGGGTCCCACAACCTAGTATCGAGACCCACCCACTTCTGATCCATTCCCTCTCTCAACCTCCTGCATGGCAGTCCCCTTGGGAGGTTTAAAGCAGCCCCTTTGCTCCACGTACTGCATCTTGTCTCATTTTCTTTTCCTCTCTGGACTCTCAGATGCAGAGTGCAGAGGTTGAATAACTCAGATGCACTCTTACCCTTGGCCATCCCTGGTCTAAAGAAAGGGTGTGAGGCAATGAATACCTTCGCAGGCAGATACTTCTGTGCCATCTTCTCCGTGTGTCAACAACGAACGGCTGAATTTTGGTTTCTGCTCCAATCCTGTCTGCTTTCCTTTCTCAGATGTCACTGAACGGAAACTCTGGGACCGGGACACGGAAATCTCAAATTGTTTGATCACCTCCTCGTCACTGTCAGAAGATGTGGACAGCTCTTCGTCATCCCCAAAGCTGTTGACTGGGAGTAAACAAGAGCCATGAGTCTCCTGTGTGGCCTATGTACTCGAATACAGAGATAGACTCTCCAGGAAAACAGAAGAGAAGAACATGGACAATGAGTTTGAACGAAGGCACACTCAAACTGGATAGAAAAAAATTTAAAGCACTTCTGCAACACAAATTTGAGTCCAAAGCAAAGAATGCTCATGAAGGTAATTAGAAATACAGTATATAGCTAGAACCCAAGATAAATCATTGGGACACCCAAAATCATCATAATGAACCCTCACGTTGAGCCAGGCAGCTCTGCTGATTTGGTATGTTGTTTAAATGTGTTCATAACTGGAAACAGAACGTTTATCAGTACATTTGCCTTATATGCAGTTCTAGTCAATGACCATGGGATGTATGCTCTTCATCTCATCTAATTTATTAAAACACACATAGCCAATCCCCACTTCAGAGAAGGAATATTTACAACACGATTTTCCAAAAGCTTTCTAGTTTTGAAAAAAGACTCCACCAGGCGCAGTGGCTCACGCCTGTAATCCCAGCACGTTGGGAGGCCGAGGTGGACAGATCACTTGAGGTCAGGAGTTCCAGACCAGCCTGGCCAACATGGTGAAACCCTGTCTCTACAAAAAATACAAAAATTAGCCAGGCACGGTGTCAGGAGCCTGTAATCCTGGCTACTCGGGAGGCTGAGACAGGAGAATCACTTGAACCCAGGAAGTGGAGGTTGCAGTGAGCTGAGATCGCACCACTGCACTCCAGCCTCGGTGACAGAGTTAGACACCGTCTCAAAAAAAAAAAAAAAAAGAAAAGAAAAAGAAGAGAAAAGAGACTCATTGTGTGTGTGTGTGTGTTTTAACTCATTTAGAAATTTTCTGAATCTTTCTCAGCATCAACAACCCAACCTTTGAAAAATAAGTTGTATTGTATATATTTGAGGTTTACAACATGATGGTATGGGATACATACAGATAGTAAATTGGTTCCTAGAGTGAAGCAAATTAACATATCTATCACCTCACATAGTTACTTTTTTGTGTAACAAGAGCAGCTGAAATCTACTTATTCCACAAAAGCTCCTAATGAAATATAGTTTTATTCACTATAATCCATATCTTATAGGTTAGATCTGTAGACTTGTTCATCCTGCATATCCGCTTTGTATACTTTGACATGCATCCCTATTCCTGCCCCTTGGTAACTTTTTTTTGTTTGTTTGTTTTTTTAAGATTCCACATCTAAGTGAAATGATGCACTATGTCTCTTTCTGTGTCTGGCTTATTTCATTTAGCATAATGTCCTCCAGTTCCATTCATGTTAGGGCAAATGGCAGATCTCCTTTTTAAAAATTTTTTTTCATTGTCAATATAAAAATCTCATTCCTTTCTAAGGCATATTTATGTACCACAATTTCTTCATCCCTTTGTCCATTGACGGACACTTAGGTTGTTTCCTTATCTTGGCTACTGTGAATAATGCTTCAGTGAGCATGGGAGTGCAGATACCTTTATAAGGTGGTGATTTCACCTCCTTTAGTTATATACCCAGAAGATGGACTTGTGGATCATATAGTAGTATATTATTAATTCTTTTTCTTTTCTTTGAGACAGAGTCTCGCTCTGCCACCCAGGCTGGCGTGCAGTGGCACAATCTCAGCTCACTGCAACCTCTGCCTCCAGGTTCAAGCAATTCTCATGCCTCAGCCACCAGAGTAGCTGAAATTACAGGCATGCACCACCATACCCAGCTTTATTTTTTATTTGTTTGTTTTAGTAGAGACAGGGTTTCACCATGTTGGCCAGGGCCTCCCAAAGTGTTGGGATTACAGGCGTGAGCCACCATGCCCCTGGCCTATTGTTAATTTATTTAGGAACCTCTATACTGTTTTCCATAACAGCTGCAACCATGTACATTCCCATCAACAGTGTGCTAGAGTTCCTCCTTCTCCATAACCTCACCAACACACGTTGTCTTTTGTGTTTTTGATAATAGCCTTCCTAATGAAACACCCTTTGAATTATTCATACACTTTTCCCACACCCTTGATATACCAGCACACGGGTCCTCTTTCAGTTTCTCCAACAGGCCGAGATTGTTCCTGCTGTTGAGCTCTTTGACTTTGTTGTTCCTTCTGCCTCCCCCAGGTGTTTACATGTCTGGCTCCTTCACATCGCAGGTCTCAGCTTGACTGGCACTTCATCCTACAGTCCTCCCTGAACATCCTCCCTTAAGTAGTTGCCTTCATAGCACTAAGCTTTAGTTCTCTGTTCTCCCCTACAACTTCCATGAAAATAAGGATATTTCCTATTTTGTTAACTGATGTCTCTCAATATGTAAAACAATGCCTGCTCCACAGTAAGTAGTTCATAAACTCTTATTAAATATTGAATGACTTGGTGAATACCCAGAGTTCTCCTAAGGCTGAGTGTATATCCATGCACACACACATACACACACACACACACACACACGCACACACATGGTTCCCTGTGCTTAGAATACTCTTCTCCAGCCCCTATATACACTAGTCAGGAATCTAACTCATCATTGAGGTCTCAGCTTAGACATCACTTCTTCCAGAAAGTCCTTCCCTGACCTCTTACAGCAGGTTAAGAGCTCCCTGCATGTGCTGTAAAACAATTTTCTGTTCTCTCTTGTCAGTGCTCCCTCGGATGCCATGGCAGCATTACCTATCTAACTGCAAGTTACCCCACCTAATCTGCATATACCATGAGGGTGAGGAGCACATCAGACTGCCCACCTTTGCATCCAGGCCCTATCTCCAAGCCAGGCACAAAGCAGACTACTCTGTAAATATTTGCTGAATGTGAATTGGAAACCATAAATAATGGGGAATAATTTTTCATCATTTTATATCCCAAAGTCACACAGTGATTCCAGAGAAGAATATGGTTGTTCATTCACAGATGGGTCCTGAAGATCACTTCTGAATCAGAAGCTAGGAAGGAATAAAAAGCCATATTTCAAGTGAGAGAAAATAATTTTAAACACCAGCCTGGTCAAAACATGTATTCTCTGGCTTGTCTAAGAGCTGACATTCCTGAGGTTCTTTGGAAGACTAGCAATAATAACACACTTACTGAGTGCTCATTATGTGCCATGCACTGTCATAAGTGCCTGACACATAAAACCTTTACAACTATTTCCATTTTTCCAAGAAAACTGAGGCAGACAGAAGTACACAGCTGGCAGAAGATCACACTGCCAATTAAGAGCAGAACCAAGATCCGATTTAAAGCAGCCAGTCTCTAGCACCCACATTTCTAATCATAGTGCTGGAGAATCAGAGAGAGGTGGTGGAAAGAACTCTCACTCTGTGTACTCACATTAACTAGTGGAGCTCCTGTGGCCAAGTCTTTTAACCTCTCTTATGCCTTGTGTTTTGATCATTTTAAAGGTCTGGATCATCTCCCAGGTCTTTTCTAGCTCTAAAATTCTCCAACTCCAAACTTCCTGCTGGACATGCATCAACATTTGATTTGTTTTTCACTGATCTTCTCTTTTATGGAACAGCTTCTCCATGAACATAAGAGTACATCTTTGTCATCTCACTTAATTCTATTGGCTGCATCTAACGCCACAGTAGGGCTTGAAAATCTAAGTGTCAGAAGAGACTAGATTTCCCAGCATTACTCCAATAAGCTATGCAAATACCATTCCATCAGAAAACCACCATAATGACCAGTCTTTTCACACCTCCATGTGCTGGGCATAGCACTCTAGGATGGGATGGACCAATGCATATAGGAGAGATCCAGGGACAACAGGAACAAAATCAAACTACTTCCACCTCTAGAGTACAGGACCAGCTAAGCACCTGGGGAGATACATGAATGTGAGGGGTGTCTGGATTAGACAACAATTGGAGTGCTTTCCAACTCTGAGATTCCATTCTAATTTATATTTTTAGGCCAATTTTTAAAATTTAAGTAGTCATAAGTCATCCATTTCAAATCAGTTAGCCAATGCATGGATATCTTTCCATCTATAAAATTAATAATTGCAACTAATTTATTAGTATATGGTTCTTGATTTTTTTTCAGTGAGCCATTGATCATCCACAGAGCAAAAATTCTCCTTGCCTGATATACAATCATACAGCAGTTATAACATATATACCAGCTACCTTCTTAGGACTTTGCATCTACCCATTCCATGAAGTAGGAATTTTATTCTGATTATATAGATAGAAACAAAAGACAGAGAAAAGTTAAGTAACTTGTCATAAGGCAACAAATTTAAGACATTACCAAAGTTGGGACTTAAGTGTAGCATCTATGTCCCTAACCACTGTGCATATCATCAGATTTCATTGCATTAGGAAGCTGAAGCCCTATCTAGCTTACTCCTCATAGTAAGGTTCAGGGAGCTCTCCTGCTTCCACCCTGAAACCTGTTAAGAGTGCTTTCTTTGTGATGGATAAATGAAGAGCAGAGCAGTGAAAAGGGCAGTAGTAGTGTAGATGTGAGTGCATACAGGCTTATTGCTCCTTGTGGGATTATAAGTACATCTGCACATGCTATTCTAAGCCTCACTCCCCAAGGACCTCAGGGAATTCTCAGTCTAAAAATGAAACCTGCAATCTCTTGCAAAGGCCACTGAGCAGCAATAGAAGTCAATAGTGGCCCTGTTACAGTAATAAAAGCAATCCTTTATGCAGCATTTATCACATGCCAGGCATTGTTCTACTGCTTGACATATGTTAACTTATTCACCCCTCACAATAACCTAAGGAAGTAGGTACTATCATTATCCCCAGGCTATGAATGAAGAAACTAAGGCACAATGAGGTTAATAACTTGCGACAGTCATAACAGTTTATAAGCAGTGGGCCAAGATTCAAACCCAAGCTGTCTTGCTCCGAAGTCCATGCTATTAATAGTCCATTACGCTCCCTCTACCATCTGTTTCTCCATGGAAAAAACTTCTTAAATTCTGGACAAAATGGATGCAACTGTGTTTTATCACCAGAAAAATAAAATCACATACTTTAGGCTGGAAAAGGTTTTCATGAGCATCTATTCCCTCTATTTCACATAGAAAAACTAAAACCAAAAAGCTGAAGTGATTTGCCCACCATCGCATCAAACAAGCACCAATCTAAAGTCTACCATGTTCCAAGTCAGTGGTTTTTCCATAGCATTTTCCAATCTCTCCCCAATGTTTTTTTTTTTTTTTTTCAAATTTCAAGTTTGGTTCTTGTCTATTTGCAAGATCCCAGCTACTTGCCTTTCAATGTATCTATGCTACCAACTAAATAGCTGATGTGGGTTTCATTTAACTTAATCTTTGAAAATCACAAGGTCTCATCTAAGTTGTGACACTTATTTCAGCAATAAGATAGTATTTTCTGAAGCATCATATAAATACCAAGTTCAAATCCCTTTCCAATTAAGTACCAAGGAAATAATACAGTAGAAAATTTTATTAAAATCTTTACCTCTTCATCCAATTAACTTGCTAATGTGACAGAAAAAAAGTTACACAATTATTGTAAATGTGGATACACCTTGAAGCTGAAAGACTGCTCATTTCACTCAATCACAGAATTCAGACAGATCTCAGATATCATCTAAACATCTGCCACCAAAGAGAAGGCTGACTCTCCTGCAATCTTTCTGATACATGTACTCCAGCAGCTTCATCCCTTTATTAACACACAATCAAGGTGCTACTGTGGGCTTCTTGCACTGGCAGGCAGTTAATGAGTTTGACAGGCAGAGAGGTATCCAAAAATGACCTATCAATATCAAGTTCCTATTGCAATGAAGCCAGAGTGTTCCTCTCTCTAATTTTTAATCATTTTTTTTCTAGTTTAAGGAGGAGCAGAGGAAATTCCATCTTTATCTTCCAAAGAGACGGGATGGTGGGGTCTTAGTATGATAGAAACTGGCTGTTGGGAGTAGTATCAGCCACAGCTAGAGTGGTTAAGAGTGCAGAATGTGAAGACAAGCTGACAGAGTTTAAAACTGGGATATTACATTTGCGAGTCTTGGACCTAATCAAGTTCCTTTAATCTCTCTAAACTTCAGTGTCCTCATTTTGATATCCCTTACCTCTTAAAATTGTTGAGAAGACTAAATGAGATAAGCCATGTAAAGGCACTTAGCATATGTCTGGCATATGATATACTTTTTAAATGTTTAACTACTATTGTTATATTCATCGTCTTCATCAGCAACCCCCATCATGTCACTGCCCTTTGTGGAAATCCTTTTCTCCAGCTTGGCATTTATACGCAAAGGAAAGCATGTGCCCTCTCCCAGGGTCTGACTTTGAGAACTCACCATTAGGGTTGTTGTAGTGGAAGGCTGGAAAATACAAGGACTGAGGCAGGAGGAGATAAAGCTGATAGTGTGGGTTGTACTTCCCACCTTACCTTACAATCCTTTTTCCCAAGCCTGGAGGTGGAGTGCTCTGTAGGAGCTAACAACACTGCCTGGAAGTGGGAAGTGCCCAACACCTGCTCATTTTGTTGCTTCTTTTAAGGAAACAAAATTACCAACTGGCGATGCAAAGAGAGGATTTCTTGAGCCTGTCTGCTGCTACTTTACAGATGGAGAAAAAAATTATAAATGATCAGAGCAGCTCCAAGCTTATTAATTCCTTCCCTCCCACATAGGAGCAATGCAGTGGAGGCAAGTATTGCTCACATCGTACAGACGGGAAGTAGAGACAGGTAGGGGTGGGTTGTGCTCAGTGGTGCAGTACCTGAGTGCTACTTTCAACTACAATTTCAGGAAATCCCTTAGATACAAAATTTCTCCAATATCCACAGCAAATGGCTGCCTGTGTTGGTTGGATAAGGATAGAAATAAGGATAAGAAAAAGCAGAAGGGTGATCAAAGATGACAACTGCCCACATTAGATCCTAGAAAAAATGGCCACATTTCTAAAAGCACAATCTGGCCATTCCCGGACTCAAACAAATTAGGAAAAGAGTTTTATAAATTACCCAGTCTTGATTTTTTTCAGACTATTCCCTGAGGAAGTGTAAGGTTCCCCAAAGGAGCTTCAATGCCAATGTAGACGTGGAGGTGTGTAAGGGATGCAATGCACAGGTTGGGCTCTGCACCCTTTTCAATCAGGGCTATTTTGTTTTAATATGCTTTACATTTTCATAAGATTATGCTGGGGGGAGAAGGAAGACTCTGACACATTAAGTTTTAAAAACATTGATGTAAACAAACTCCTTCATTCTCCCTCATCCCCCCCAAATAGAGAAACTAAGGCTGAGGCTACTTAAGAGACTTGAGTACAATCAAATAGCTAGTAAGTGGCAGAAAAAAGATCAACATCTGGTCCTCCTGCAAACATCTGTTTTGTCACCCAAACCTTGTATGAGATGTTTTGACAACTCCATTTCACATAGGAACAAAGCGATGGCACTTGTAATAGTTAAATATGAGTGAGTCATATAGAAAATCTTCCATTACAATTAGTAACATACAAAGCACTATACTAGGAAACAAGTTACAATATTGAAAATTCCAGTTCTGATAATGGCAGAGTGATTCAAACTAACCCCTCTACAAGTAAAAATTATAAATTCACAACAACATTTTTTAAGTCAACTATTTGAAGGCATGGTGAGCAAAAGCAGGCAGAAATTGGAGGAGATCCAATTTCTGAAAGAAGGGAACACAGATTATATATATACTTGCTGGTTTTTTTTCATTGCTGTAGCAGCTACTGAGAAAGAGGTGTTAAAATCTCTAACTTTTATTTTGAAATTTTATTTCCTGTTTTAGTTTGTTACTTCTTCCTTCATGTATTTTGAAGCCCTTAATAGTTGCATACACACTTACAATTTTGTGTCGTCTTGATGAATTGACCACTTTACCACGACAAAACCTACTTCTTTCTTTTTCCTAATACTACTTGTCTTGAAGTCTACTTTGTCTGATATTAGTGTAACTGCACTAGCTTCCTTATGCTCACAGTTTGCATAACTCATATTTTTTAATTCTTTCATTTTCAACCCGTCTGTGTTTATATTTAATGTATGCTTCTTATAGCTATAATACAGTTGGGTCTTGCTTTTTTCTTCATTTTGACAATCTGTACTTTCAAATGAGATATTTATTTAATTTGCATTTAATGTATGAACATTGTTGGGTTTAGGTATGTCATTTTGCTGTTTGTTTTCTATTTGTTGCATCTGTTTTTTCATCTTCAGTTGCTCTTACTACTTTATGTATGTGTTAATAACCTCTTTGCTTAGAATTCAATTTTAATTTCTCTATTAAGTTCTTTGGCTATACCTATTTGCATTTTCTTCTGTCAACAGTTGTTCTAGGGATTAGGTCCTAAGTGAATCACAGTCTATTTTAAGACAGTGTTATATCAATTTACAAAATTTACACGTTGCATTATACAATATTATACCACTCTACAATGATTTGTACTTTGCAACAGTATAAATAATTTACCTCCCCTCTCCTTTGTGTTACTGTCCTCTCATATTTAACTTCACAGTTTATCAACCCCACAATGCAATATTGTATCTTTTATTATCTCTGTACCTTGACATACAGTTGATCATAATGACATGCACTTGAAAAGAGTGTTCTGCAGTTTTGGGATATAGAGTTCAATAAATATCAAATAGTACCAATCGCTACACAACTCTTATAGAAAGAAGAGAAAGAAAGAACATTTCTCAACCCATTTTATGAGGCCAGCATAATCCTAATATAAACACCTTCTAACAAAGACATCACAAGTATAGAAAATCATATGCCAATATCTCTTATGATTATAGTCATAAAAAATCCTCAGCAATATATTAAAAAAAGAAATCCAATAATGTATTTAAAGGATTATATATTATGACCACATAAGGTTTACCCTACAAAGGCAAGGTTGGTTTAAGACACTAAAGTTGATGCAATTCACCAAATTAACACAATAAAAAAGAAAAATCAAATAATCATCTCAATACATACAGAAAACAATGCTGACAGAATTTATTGTCAATTTCTGATAAAAAAAAATTTCACCATCCTATGGATATTTCTCAATCTTGAAAGAAAAGGAGTGAAGGGAATCTACTAAAACTCTATAGCTAAAATCAACTGCGAGAATTACTTAGTGAATTTGGCAAGGTCATTATATAAAAATCAATTCTATTTTTATATTCTAGTAATAAATTACAAGTGAAATTTTTTAAAAATTCCATTTAGAAAAAGCATCAAAATGCACTAATACTTAGAGATAAATTTAACAAAAGGCATTCAAAACTTTTACACTAAAAGCAATAAAACATTACTGAGAGAGAATAGAGGACTCAATATTGTTAAGATGCTAATTTCCCTCAACCAGTATAATGATTTAATGCAATCCAAACAGATATTTTTTGTCATATTTGACAAGTAGACTCTAAAGTGTTTAAGAAAACATAAAGGACCTAGAGTAGTCAAAATAATTTTTGAGAAGAACAAAGTAGGGGGATCCACCTATCTGATTTTAAGACTTATTACATAGCTACATTAAATCAAGACAACTTGCTATTGGCAAAAGGATAGATCCATAAATCAATGAAGCAGAATAGAGAGTCCAGAAATAGTGCCACACAAGTATGGTCTATTATTTTTTCACAACAGTGCCAACGTAATTCAATATTAAAGTCTTTTCAAAAACTGATGCTTAAGCATATGGGTATCTATTTGGGAAAAGAAACATCAACCCTACTATCTCACATTGAGTGTGTGTGTATGTGTATATGTATACATATACACATATATATGATTTTGATTAATTTATGTATGTAGCTATACATATATGTAAATTAATCCTAAATCTAACTGTAAAACTTTAAACTGTATAACACCCAAGGAAAAACTTCAGAGCAATCTTTTGTGACCTTAGGATATACAAAAACATTAACCATACCAGAAAAAAATTGCTAAGTTGGACTCCATCAAAATTAAAAACTTTTGCTCTTTGAACAATGTCATTTACAAAAAGGCAAACCATAGGCTGAGGGAAAATAAAGGGCTTCTATCTAGAATTTATAAAGACCCTTCACAACTCATAAATAACACAACCAACAAAATTAAGAAATCCAGACACTTCATAAATTAATGTGTACAAATGGCCTATAAACAAATGAAAGATGCTCCACATCAGTGACCATCAGGGTAAGACACAGTAAAACCACATGAGATACCAATAAACTGAGGGCAGTTTTTAAAAATCTTTTCTTTTTTTAACTTTTAAATTCAGGGGTACATGTGCAGGTTTGTTACATAGGTAAACTTGTGTCATGGGTTTTTTTTGTACAGATTATTTTATCACCCGGATATGAAGCCTAGTACCCATTAGTTATTTTTCCCGATCCTCTCCCTCCTCCCACCCTCCACCTTCCCAAAGGTTCCAGTGTCTGTTGTTCCCCTCTATGTGTCCATGTGTTCTCACCATTTAGCTCCTGCTTATAAGTGAGAACATGTGGTATTTGATTTTCTGCTCCTGTGTTAGTTTGCTAAGGATAATGGCCTCCAGCTCCATCCATGTCCCAGCAAAGGACATGATCTCATTCTTTTCTATGGCTGCATAATATTCCAGGGTGCATATATGCCACATTTTCTTTATCTAGTCTACCACTGATGGACATGTAGGCTGATTCCATGTCTTTGCTATCGACAAAATTTTAAAAACCTGAACATATCAAAGTCAAGGAAGCAAAGCATCTGGAGCCCTCATACACTCCTGGTGAAAATGTAAAATGATAAAACTACTTTTGAACACTATTTGGCAGTTTCTTAAGAATTTAGGCCAGGCATGGTGGCTCATGCCTGTAATCCCAGCACTTTGGGAGGCCAAGGCGGGCAGATCAACTAAGATCAGAGGTCAAGACCAGCCTGGCCAGCATGGTGAAACCCCATCTCTACTAAAAAATACAAAAATTAGCTGGGCATGGTGACACATGCCTGTAATCCCAGCTACTCAGGAGGCTGAGGCAGGAGAATCACTCACAGGAGAACCTGGGAGGCGGAGGTTGCAGTGAGCCGAGATTGCACCACTACACTCCAGCCTGGGTGACAGAGCAAGACTCTTCTCAAAAAAAAAAAGAATTTAAACATAACATACATTTGACCATATAACCTAGCCACCCACTTCCAGATATTTTCCCAAGAAAAACAAAGACACATGTTCACACAAAGACTTACAAATGTTCATAGAAGCTTCATGTGTAATAGTCAAAATCTGGAAGCAAACCAAAAGCCTGGCAACACATGAACAGATAAACAAATTGTGGTATATAAATACAATGAAACATTACTCAGGAATCAAAAGGAAGGAACTATTTATACCTGCAACAACATGAATGAATCTCAAAAGCATTAAACTAGTGGGAAAAAAGGTGAAAAGAATGTGCATTATGTAACTCCATTTATATAATAATCTAAAAATTCAAAATAATATATAGTGACAGAAAACAGATCCTTGGTTGCCTGGGGTGGGGTTAGAGAGAGAGATGGATTACAAAGAGGCAGGAGGAAATTTTTGGAGTGATGTAAATATATGTTTTCTTGACTGTGGTATTTGTTTCACAAGTACAATATGTCAAAACTCATCAACTTGTGTACTTTATGGGCAGTTTATTGTACTTCAAGTGTGCCTCAATGGAGTTTTTTTAAGTGGCTTAAAAGAAATCTATATCTTATAGCAGCCTTACCTCTTTCCATTGCGAGACCCAGAGGATCTCCGCTTGGTGACTCAAATATTCCCAGCATTAAGTCATTTCTGTGCAGTTGAGAAAGCTCAAATCCATAAGTCATGAACCAATAAGTACTTGTCTTCCTGCTCTAAACCTAGGAAAGAAGCCCGAGTACCCATGAAATGTTGCATTTCTCTACTCCCCACTGTATTTACCTCGGAAGTTCTTCTGGCATTCCTATTTCTATTGTGAGTTCCTAGACAAGCCTTTAAATCCAGCCCAGAGCTTACTTGTCTGACCCCACCCCCATGTCTCTAGTTATTGGACCCTCTTCCCTGTCCCAACAGCCACGAACTAAGGTCAAACCCAATTAACTCTGAATACAGACAATGATACTACAACCTGGGGCCTTCTGGTGCCATATTCAGCCCATTATATTTATGCCCATGAGAAAAAGTGTTTACCTATTGTGATGGTTAATATTGAGTGTCAACTTGATTGGACTGAAGGATGCAAAGTATTGTTCCTAGGTATATCTGTGAGGGTGTTGCCAAAGGAGATTAACATTTGAGTCAGTGAACTGGGAAAGGCAGACCTACCCTCAATCTGGGTGGGAACCATCTAATCAGCTTCCACCATGGCCAGAATAAAAAGCAGGCAGAAGAACGTGGAAAAAGTAGACTGGCTGAGTCTTCTGGCCTCCATCTTTCTCCCACACTTAATGCTTCCTTCCCTTGAACATCGGACTCCAAGTTCTTCAGCTTTGGGACTCTTGGACTTTCAACCACAGACTGAGGCTGCACTGTCGGCTTCACCACTTTTGAGGTTTTGGGACTCGGACTGGCTTCCTTGCTCCTCACCTTGCAGATAGCCTATTGCAGAACTTTACCTTGTGATCATGTGAGCCAATACTTCTTAATAAACTCCCCTTTATATATCCATCCATCCTATTTGCTTTGTTCCTCTAGAGGACCCTGACTAATACACCAATATCAGCCCCAAGTTGTCCTTGCATCTTTGAGCAGGGATTTGTGTTGCTGATTATTCACCTAAGGGATCCACCCTATATCAAGGGCTCCTCTAGCCTCTTTGAGGCTTATTTTCTTTCCCCACCAGACCAAACCCATCAAAGATAAAAGAAGAGCCATGATGAAAGTACTGAGAGGTAGGGTGATTGGTTCTGACTGCAGGGATCACAAAACCCTCACCATAGGTAGTATTCTAAACAGATCCATATCTGTAGTCAGATTCACTGGGCCCTCGTTTCTCACTGCAAGGGCTCTCTCAAGTAACGATGTTTTCTGAACATTTGGCTTTGATGATTACTCTAAGCTGTTTCATCACTGCAACAAGATTCACCTAGACAAAAGCAAGTGTGAAACTGTCAGCCTCTCTGACTCTTCTAAGCTCTGCTCTCTCATTTGTATGCCTCCTACAAGGGAATTGCTTGATAGGACCCAAGTGTTGTGTTGTTTCCCTACTATGGTGGCATTTGCATACAAATTAATGGCCAAGACTGTAATTTACTCTGCTGAGAACTGAGGTGGCCTGATAATTAAATTTCTGCACATGCAGAGAAAACACAAAACCAAACGGTTGTTCTTGCTTTCTTTCCCCAAACCCCCAATATTTCTCTATCACTCCAATGAATCCTTACAAGAAAATGTTGAGTCAACATTTTAATCTGCAAATTCTCTGATTAGAAAGATTTTTTTTTTTAATCTCAAGCCATAGATTCTAAAATGAAGGGCCTGGGATGTGTAAACAGGCTGAAAAAGATCATGAATGGCTCTTGCAATTTTCAGGTGTTGTGAGTTTCCAGCTTTCTAGCTGTTCAGTTCATTTACTAGTCTTCCCATCCCATGCTGTAAATCATCCTCAAGGCAATTTCTAAAGTTATTCTTTTATCTCACAGTACAGCCAAGTCAAGCTACAGAGACAATTTCTATAAGGCAGTTACAAACTCTCCTCAGCATCGACTCTATAATGAATATATCCAAATATATCACAACTGAAAATAAATAGACTGAATATTAAGAATAGACTCACTGGCCAGGCACAGTGGCTCACATCTGTAATCCCAGCCCTTTGGGAGGCCAAGGCAGGCACATCACCTGAGTCCGGGAGTCTGAAACCAGCCTAGGCAACATGAGGAAACTGTGCCTCTACAAAAAAATACAAAAATTAGCTGAACGTGGTGGCATGCACCTGTAGTCCCAGCTACTAGTAAGGCTGAGGTGGGAGGATCGCTTGAGCCTGGGAGATTGAGGCTGCAGTGAGCCATGATCATGCCACTGCACTCCAGCCTGGATGACAGAGTGAGACCCTATCTCAAAAAAAAAAAAAAAACAAAACTCACTTAACTAAGTAACAGCTTTTTTAAAAGCCATATTCCAAAAAAAAAATCATACAACCTGTAGATCAGATATTTGGTGGTGGTGTGCTTATGCTAGAGTAGCAGCCCCCAAATGATTCCCTGATAAAATCTAATAGTAAATAACTTTTCTCCATTTGCAAAAAGAAAAATGGAAAAGGTTTTCTAAATGTTCACTTCTCCCCCTAATACTTCTATGCTGTGGATGCCTGTTATCACACACATGCTAACAAGAATAAGCAGGTAATAAAACAAATGAATATTAACAAAGAAACTTGGAAATAGCTAATCATGTTTCTTTCTCCAGCTTGCTTTGTCATGGATATGCACATTCATGGCTGTGACTGTTAAATGGCTTCCATAATCCAGTCATATTTTCCACTGGTAAAATGGTTCCTGATTCATGATGAAAATAAATCCATTAAAGTTTCATGGGGTTCCACAAAAAGCACCTCGACTTTTTAGGCATTCAACCACCTAAAAACAAGCCTGGCACCATTGAACAAAAAATTGCCCTAGGTATAATAATGCCTTTTGTTCCATTCATTTTCATAATTGTCATACAGAGTTTAGTTCACCTTCTATTATTTTTCTTATTTACATTTTCTAATTAGGTTTATGTAGTCGTGACTCCCCTAACATTTCTGAGGAATTTGCAGTCGTAATTCTTACTTCTCTAGTCTCTGCCCTTAGCGTCTATTATACTATTAAGAATAAAGCACATGCTTCAATAGTGAATGCACAAAGGAATTTAAAAATTAGTACAATACTGTATTAGGGTTCTGCAGAGAAATAGAATCAATAGGATATAAATGTGTGTAGAAAGATTTGTTGTAAAAGATGAGCTTATGCAATCATGGGAGCTGAGAAGTGCCAAGGTCTGCAGTCAGCATGCTGGAAACCCAAGAAAGCCAGTGATGTAGTTTCAGTCTGACTTTGAAGGTCTGAGAACCAGGGGAACCAATAGCATAAGTTCCAGTCAGAGTCCAGACACTTAAGAATCAGGACAGCCGATGATGTAAGTTTCAGTCTGAGGGCAGGAGAAGGCTCATGTCCTTGAGAAAGGATCCCCTTTCCTCTACTGTCCAAAAAACGTCTTTTTCATTTCCATCTGAGACTTCATCAGAATGGACTTTACTGTCCACATTCCTACCAACAATCTGGACATGATTATTTACATATTCTCTTGGAAGATGGGAGTTTTCTCTAGAGCTCTCCTCTTTTTTGAGCCCTTACCAGAATCACTTTTAAAAGTTCCTTCATGACAATTTTGGCATCTTCTAGGATGTACTTCAAAACCCTTCCAGCCTCTACCCATTACCCGGTTCCAAAGCTGCCTTCACATTTGTAGATACTTATTACAGCAGCACCCCACACTGCTCAGAACCAATTTATGTCTTTCATGCTGCTATAAAAAAGTATCATAGACTGAGTGATTTATAAACAGCAGACATTTATTTCTTATAGTTCTTGAGGCTAGAAGTCTGAAATCGGGATGCCAGCATGCTCAGGCTCTGGTGAGGGCCCTCTTCTGGGCTGCAGACAGCTGACTTCCCTTTTTATCCTCACATGACAGAAAGAGAGCTCACTAACTCCCTTGCCTTTTCTTATCAAGGCACTAATCCCATTCATGAGGGCTCCACCTCCATGACCTAATTACTTCCCAAAGACTCTACTAAGTACCAACCCATCAGGATTAGGGTTTTAACAAATGAGTGTTTTGGGGGGATGTAAACATTTAGTGCATAACACCCCACAAACACACAGAAGATAATACATTAGAGGGATTAAACTAGGTTAAGGAAGGATGGAAAATAATCAAAGAATACATAGTAATCTCATGCATATGTGGAAGATTTACAAAAATTAGCCCTGTATCAGGCCATGAGCACAGAAGCTTCAGAGCTACAATTAGACCACATTCTAATTTCAACACCGTTAGAAATAAAAGTCTCTTAAAAATTATAAAAATGCTTTTGGAAACCAGAAACCACATTTTTAAATAATTGATGGGTCAAAGAAGAAGCCCTAATTGGAATGATAAAATATTTATAACTGAAAACTAATGAACACATCACATATCATACATTTGTGGGGTATAGTTAAAGTAGTACTTAAAGGAAATTCATGGATTGATTTAATGCACATATTGGAAAGCAAAAAAAGATTGAAAAATTAGTATGATAAATGGTCAACTTAAGATGTTATCAACCAGCAGTTTAAACCAAAGCAAAATACAAGGAAGAACTATAAAAGATAAAAGCAGGTATTAATAAAAATATTAATATAAAGAAAACATAACAAAAGCAGAGAACATAAACACTGCATTTTTTTAAAATGTCTCCCAGGCTGGAGTGCACAGCTCACTGCAGCCTCAACCACCCAGGCTCAAGGGATCCTCCCCACTCAGCCTCCCAAGGAACTGAGACTACAGGTGTGTGCCACCACACCCAGCTGATTTTCTAATTTTTTATGAAGACAGAGTTTCACCAGTTGCCCAGGCTGATCTCAAACTCCTGGGCTTGGGTGATCCACCTGCCTCGGCCTCCCAAAGTGCTAGGAATACAGCCACCATGCCCAGCCAAAAACTGCATGTTTTAACGATAAGCCACTAACAAGATCGATTGAGATATAAGACTATATATACAGTGAACCTTTAAAAATCCGAAGAGAAAAAAATAAATTTAAGCAACTAAGCAATTTTAAAAAGAAAAATATAAAACATATAGACCAATAACCATTACAGAAATAATATTTAGAAAAAATTCCAAAAGACTTATCACACCCAGATGGTTTTATACACCTTTTTCCAACCTTCAAAGACTAGATGACTGCTCTTTTATATAAGCTGTTTTAGAAGGAAAAACTTCCCATATAATTATATGAGAATAATGTAAACTCAAGGAAGGTAATTTATATAGTAGCTCATCTCACTTATGATCCTAGTAGCAAATATCCTAAACTACATAGCAGCAAACAAAATTTATTTATTTATTTATTTTTTTTAGACAGAGTCTCACTCTGTCACCCAGGCTGGAATGCAATGGCGCAATCTTGGCTCACTGCAACCTCCGCCTCCCAGGTTCAAGCGATTCTCCTGCCTCAGCCTCCTGAGTAGCTGGGATTACAAGTACGTGTCACCATGCCTGGCTAATTTTTGTATTTTTAGTAGAGATGGGGTTTCACCATGTTGGCCAGGCTGGTCTCGAATTCCTTACCTCGTGATCCACCCACCTCGGCCTCCCAAAGTGCTAGAATTACAGGTGTGAGCCACCACACCGGCCACAAAATTTATAAGGTATTAAAAATAGTTGTCCTTAGTATATGCAGAAGATTGGTTCTAAGACATAACCCCCACATATGCTTATCAGCACTTACTCAAGTCCAGCAGTTAGCCCAGCAGAACGCACAAAGACTTGGAACCAACCCAAATGCCCATCAATGATAGACAGGATAAAGAAAATGTGGCACATATACACAATGGAATACCACACAGCCATAAAAAAGAATGAGTTCATATTCTTTGCAGGGACATGGATGAAGCTAGAAACCATTATTCTCAGCAAACTAACACAGGAACAGAAAACCAAACATGATGGGTTGATGGGTGCAGCAAACCACCATGGCATGTGTATACCTATGTAACAAACCTGCACATTCTGCACATGTATCCCAGAACTTAAAGTAAAATTAAAAGAAAAAAAGAAAAGTCAACCCTTTATATAGGCAAGTTTTGAATCCCAGGAATACTGTAATTTCTCTTTCCTTTCCTATTTTTTTTTTCAAAGACAGGGTGTTGCTCTGTCACTCAGGCTGGACTGCAGTGGTACAATCATAGCTCACTGCAGCCTCAAACTTCCGGGATCAAATGATCCTCCCTCCTCAGCCTCCAAGTTGTGTATTTTTGATCCATGTGTGATTGAAAAAGACCCCCATAAAAATGGAACTGTGAAGTTCAAATCTATGTTATTCAAGGGTCAGTGGTACATTAAGAATAAGAGCCTACAGCATAGGCCAGGAATGGTGGTTCATGCCTGTAATCCCAGCACTTTGAGAGGCCGAGGTAGGAGGATTGCTTGAGGCCAGGAGTTCTAAACTAGCCTGGGTAACATAGCAAGATTCTATCTCTACAAAAAGAGTTTATAGCAGTCATGCAAAGAAGTTTAAGTATCATGAAAGTCTCTTAAATATAATTAATCTCATTGACAGGTTAGGGATGAAAAACATAATCATCTCAATAGATGTGGAAAATCAATTTTAAAAATTTCAACATCAAGGCTGGGCACGGTGGCTTATGCCTGTAATCCCAGCACTTTGGGAGACCAAGGCAGGCAGATCACGAAGTCAAGAGATCGAGACCATCCTGGCTAACATGGTGAAACCCCGTCTCTACTAAAAACACAAAAAATTAGCTGGGCATGGTGGTGGGCGCCTGTAGTCCCAGCTACTCAGGAGGCTGAGGCAGGAGAATGCTGTGAACCCAGGAGGCGGAGCTTGCAGTGAGCCGAGATTGCACCACTGCACTCCAGCCTGGGTGACAGAGAAAGACTCCATCTCAAAAAAAAGAAAAGAAAGAAAAATTTCAACATCCATTCCTGATTTTTTAAAAAAGAAAGTCTTAAAAAACTAGGAATAGAAGATAACTTTCTCGACCTGAGACAGAAAATCTATCAAGCATCACAGTCAATAGCGAAACTTTAGCATTCCTCAGAGATAATTCAAGACAAGAATACTTATTCTCATCACTTCCTTTTGAGGGGGTACTGGAGGTCTTAGAAGTACTATAAGACAAGAAAAATAAATGAAGTACATGAATTGGAAAGCAAGAAATAAAATTTCAAAAATAGAACTTTCTATGTTAAAAAAAAAAAAGAGAGAGAAACCACAGGCAACCTTTAAAACTATTAAGAATTTATCAAGGACACTTCTGTTTCTGATCAAGATGGAATAACAAGTACCGAATTTACCGCCACATAGACATAAAACAGGCAAAGATGGGGGCATAAACAATGGTTGTCAAGATACTGAACTCTAGTAAACAAAAAACAGGGATTCCTGAGAGGTGAGAAATGCGAAAGGTAAGTCCTATGACTGTTCAAGCTGGCTCGCTACAGAAAATTACCAGGCCACAGCTCAGAGGAGAGGACTCAAGATAAGGCTGGTGGTTTCCCTAATTTGAGAAGATGGAGTTAGATGTCCAGGGAGGTCAAGGATGTAAGAGCTCACAGAAACAGTATTAAAGAGGAAAGCTGCCAAGAGAAAGAACTCCAGAGATATACAGTATGTGAGTGTTTAGCTGAATACTGATCAATACATGCATGTGAGGATTCAGAATCATGGAAAGAACCACTTGAAATGATTGGCAGGAACAGTACCCAGGGCTCACTGAGAGCCACGAATAATGCCTGTTCCAACTAGAATGGAAACCTCATTATTAACAGTGCACAGGGTAAACTCTTCAGAAAGATTTGGCCTCGGTAATGAGAAACAATCAGCCCCAGGTAGACCATTGCTTTAGCCCTTCCTAACAAAACTTAAAGCAAGATCTGAAATGATTGAAGAGCCACTGTATAACTTAACAACATCCTGGAACAAAGCTCAAAAATATTTATATGTATCTTGCACGCAAAGGTAAAATTCACAACGTGTGATATTCAATCAAAAATTTTGGGGCTGGGCTTGGTGGCTCACACCTATAATCCTAGCACTTTGGGAGGCCGAGATGGGAGGATCACTTGAGGCCAGGAGTTAAAAACCAGCCTGGGCAACATAGCAAGATCCCACCCCCCCAAAAAAAAGGAAAAGAAAAAAAATTTTAGGGATGCAGAAAAGAAAATATACCCGTAATGAGGGGGAAAGTCAATCAATTGACATGGAGCTAGAAATTACACAGAGAATAATTAGTAAGAAAGGACAGTTTATATTACTATATTCCATATATTCAACAAACTAGACAAAAGATTGAACCTGATAGGTAAAGAGAAGAAAGATTCAAATGAAACTTATAGAGATGAAAATTAAACACTGTAAAATATACTGATTGGGACTGATGGCAGATTTGGTCAATGCAGAATAAAAGACTAGTGAGCTTGAAAACAGCAATAGAAACCATCCAAAATGAAACACAGAGAAAAATAATCAACGTAAGAAACATGAAGAAAGCACCAGTGAGCTGTGGGACAATTTCAGGTAGCACAATACATATGTAATGGGAAACCCTGAAGGAGAGAGGGGGCAGAAAAAAAAATCTAAAAAATAATGGCCCATATGGTGAAACCCCATCTTCACTAAAAATATAAAAAGTTAGCTGGGCGTGGTGGCACTCACCTGTAGACCCAGCTACTCAGGAGGCTGAGGCAGGACAATTGCTTGAACCCGGGAGGCAGAGGTTGCAGTGAGCTGAGATCACGCCACTGCACTCCAGCCCAGCTGACAGAGCAAGACTCCATCTCAAAAAAACCAACAAAAAAAAATGGCCCAGAGTTTTCTGTATTTGATGAAAATTATAAGCCCACCAACTCAACAGGCTCAACACAGTCTAAGTCTGAGAAAAATGGTGAAAACTCCATCAAGGCATATAATACATTCCTTAAAATCAGTTAAAACTAGCCAGGAACAGAAGACAAAGACTGAACACTAATGCAAACTATGGGCTTTAGTTAATAAGTGTGATGGTTAACACTGAGTGTCAACTTGATTGAAGGATGCACAGTATTGTTTGTGGGTGTGTTTGTGAGGGTGCTGCCAAAGGAGATTAACATTTGAGTCAGTGGAGTGGGAAAGGCAGACCTACTGTTAATCTGGGTGGGCACAATCGAATCAGAACAAAAAGCAGGCAGAAGAACATGAAAAGGCTAGACAGGCCTAGCTTCCCAAACTACATCTTTCTCCCATGCCGGATGCTTCCTGCCCTTGAACATCGGACTCCAAGTTCTTCAACTTTCGAACTCAGACTGGCTTCCTTGCTCCTCAGCTTGCAGATGGCCTATTGTGGGACCTTGTGATTGTGTGAGTTAATACTCATTAATAAACTCCCCTTTATATATACATCTATCCTCTTAGTTCTGTCCCTCTAGAGAACCCTAATTCAATAAGGTACCAATATCAGTTCATCAATTGTAAGAAACGTACCACACCAATCTAAGATGTTAACAGGCGAAACAAGGCAGGAAGAGGTAAGAGTATATGGGACCTCTTGGTACTTTCTGCTCTCTATTTCCATAAACCAAAAATTGCTCTAAAAATAATCTATTTTTTAAAAGTAGTTAGAGGAAAAAGAGATGTTTCATATACAGAGGAACATGGATAAGGATGACAGCAGAATTCTTATTTTAAAATCTCACTGTGAAACAATATTTCTTAAATGCAGAAAGAAAAAAACTGACAGAATTCTATACTTAGACAAAATATCTTTCAAAAACGAAGGCAAAATACACTTTTCAGAAAGAATTCATCACTGTCAGACCTGCAAAACAAAAAATGTTAAAGTGAGTCCTGCAAGCAAAAGAAAAATACCAAATATAAATCTGGATCTATGCACCTGAAATCACTATGTGGATAAATACATAAAGATTTAGGTTCTTACTATTTAAACCTCTTTTTGAAATGTCCCAATTGTACATATGTGTTGTGGCAGGCAGATGTTAACTTTGACCTTCTAGCATCTTTCTCTCTTTTTTAGTAACAATATCTTGATTTTTTTTTTAGAAAACCACTCCTCTCCATATCTTCATGAGGTTTGGGTGAGATTTATCCCACATTCCTTCATTTTAGGCTGGGCAAAAAACTCAAGTCTAGCCAATGATAACCAGCCTCGGGACTTTGCTGGAAATATTATGAGCGAGCTTCCCCATTCCTGCAGCTGTGGTGGATAAACAAGTAGAACATAAACTGGTATCTGCCATCATCTGGGGAAATTCTGCCTAAGAAAGAAGTCAACACAGTAAAAAAGAAAAAAAAAAAAAAAGCAGAACCAAGATTGCTGCTAGATTACTGCTTTCAACACCCTCCGTGAACTGGAGCAAATCATTCTTGTATCCAGCACTCACTGGATATGCTTTTCTAGCACACCACTTTTCACTAATGTGAGTCAGTAAAATCTAGTGTGTATGTGCGTGTGCGTGTGCGTGTGTGTGTGTGTGTGTGTGTGTATGCTTAAGCCCCTCTGAATTTGGCTTCCATCACTTGAGCCCAGATGTATTCTCATACAGTGCTGAAGTGCAAAAGTATTATAGGTGAGAGTTCAGAGATCTCTGTTCAAGATCTGCCTCTGTCGACACATAATTATGAAATCTTGGCCAAAGAACTTTATATTGCTCTCTCTGCTGAATTCCTGCAATAAATGCTGTCTCTATTCTTAATGCATTAAAAATGTATTAAATTCATTAAGCACATAAATATATATCGTCTTGTGATGGCTTCTATCTTGACTAGCTATTTAAATCTTTATTAACATTTTATTCATTTAATGTCTTATTTCTTCAGGTTGCATGTCCTGGTGTCCTCACACATAGCTAATGCTACCCTCTCTTAACCCAACATAGACCTAGCATACATAATATGTGGAAGTGGATTTTAGGGCCTTCTTAGCTTAGAATACTTTATGAGTCTATAAGAATATCATAGCCCCAAATATCATTCATTACTGCTCCCTGATTTCATGGCATTCTATTCATAATGACCAAGGCACCTTATGCCTTGTATTTTCAACACTGCAAGTTCCCTGCAGCTGCAGGGTCTGTGTTAGGTCTCCACAACCCCAAGATGGGTCACTGTTAGCACACTGAAAGCATTAGCTGAATTAAACTAAACTAGATCAAAATTTCCCCTTACAGCCAGAAATTTTTTTCTTCACTGAAGAAGAGGAGAAGTGAAGCATAAAGGATTCAGAATTTTAAAAACCCAAAGTTAGGGTCCTAGTTCTGCTACTTGTTAGCTGTGTGACTTGCCATTTGTCACTTTACTTCTCTGACCTTCCATTTCTTCATATATAAATGGGAATAATAATCCCTGCCTTGCCTTACAAAGTTGTTGTGACGAGCAAAAGAAATAATTTGTAGGCACAAAAGAACTCTATGCAACGTTTATTAGGCATTATGATGTGCTCCTCATGTTACATATAATATTCCATTTAAAACTTACAATATCCTCAGAGAAAGCTATTAAATCGTTATTCAACAGATGAAGTTACTGAAGCCCAGAAAAGTTAAGTAACATGTGGGTGGGCCCTTTCTGATTCTCAAGTACATAGTCCTTCCATCACACTTTCCTGCTGGGTCAACATAAAGTACAAATGCCAGGTTCCAGGGAACTATAAAGGCCAGTGAGCTGGGCCTCAAAACCAAAATGACACAAAACAAATGAGTCCTGGGACCCAAGGAGTCCTTGCTTTCCACAGTAATTGGGATCAACAAAATCATGGAATATGTGCCACTGTTGATTAAGCGGACGGATTTGTAAATAAGTGATTTTCCCTCAATTCACTTTTCTTTTCCTATCCTGCTTCTCGGTTTGTTATAGCTCCACTCTGCCAGCTCTAAACAGGATGTGGACAGGGGTTTCTCCAGGGCCCATGCACGGCCTGTAGTTTAACCTTGCAGGCATCCCTGATGGATTTTGCTGCTGCTAGAGTATGGTATATGAATTGGATTCTGAGGCCACACTCAGGAAAGAGTACCATGTATCTTCTATATCAAAAGTAGAGGTTGTGAATTGGTTATGGTACTCTTTCCTGAGTGTGGCCTCAGAATCCAACCCATATACCACAGTCTAGCAGCAGCAAAATCCGTCAGAGATGCCTGCAAGACGAAACTACCGGCCATGCGTGGGCCCTGGAGAAACCCCTGTCCACATCCTATTCACAGCTGGCAGAGTGGAGCTATAACCAAGCCTGGAGGCAGGATAGGAAAAGAAAAGTGAATTCAGGGAAAATCACTATTTACAAATCCATCTGCTTAATCAACAGTATTGACTCTATGACATGCCAGGCTCAAGCCTGGTGCAGATGTACATGGTGATCATAAAAAGATCTCTGCCCATGCCTGGCTGCAGGTTACCAACATACAATTACAATACCACCAGCTCCCTCTTCTATGACACTAAAAGGCTCTCGGGGGCCACAAAGCAGGCAGGAAAGTCAGGTTTACTTAAGAAATCACAGATAGCCCAGATGAGTCACTAGCTTAGACATGCCAAGTCCATTGTTGGAACCCTTGGGACTAGATATGTTTCAGGATTCAGGTTCTTTCAGATTTTAAAAAGACAATATGGTATATGTACCATATATTATTTAATACCCCAGTGGAGTCTGAGAAAACACCTTGTAATAAAACACATTAATAATTAAAACATGATTATTCAAACTAACAGAGATAAGTAAACACTCTAAATAACCTCATCTCAGTTAAAACAATCTTAACAACAAGAAAAACATTCCAGTTTTAGATGGTTTGGTTTTTACAATTCCAGATAAAGGTTTGTGCACCTGCATTAATAGTGTTGAAAACATCAATTTAAGACACAAGCTAATTATGTGTCCCTGATTTCTAGAAGAGACATCCCAAACCACATGTTGATAGTTAATAAAGACATATAAACTTTTTCCCTAAGAGATTATTGGTAAATTAATATAAATTTAAGACACAGGATAGAGTCTGGAGATGACAGAGTATGCAAGGAAGTTACATAAACACAAATAAAACACTAAAAAACTACAGGACCCTGTGAACAGGAATCCTGCCATAACTAAGCCAAAGGGGTGAAAAAAAGCTCATGCTTCTGAAATTCATTTCAAGTGGGGACCAGATTCTCAGAGCATCTGAGACCTGACTGTAGCTCAGAGGCAAAAGTGTCTAAGAAACACAATAACTTGTTCCTAGTTGCTGCATACAGTGGAGGCTTTTCAGTCCTCTTTTGCCATCCTCTCAGCAGAACAGGTGGCCACTAACCAAGTTCCTTCCCTTGTCCTGCATGAAAACACAGCCTCATTTTCCTCTGTTCTCTTTGCTCATCTCAGCCCCTGAAGCCAACTCATTTCTTCTACCATCTCTTGACACCAGTGCTCCTCAGGAATCTACTGTGAGCACTTGCTCAGTATATGGTGTGCCTGTGTCCCCACCCAAATCTCATCTTGAATTGTAGCTCCCATAATCCCCATGTATCATGGAAGGGATCTGGTGGGAGGTAATTGAATCATGAGGGCGGGTTTTTCCCGTGCTTTTCTCATGCTAGTGAGTAAGTCTCATGAGAGCTGATAGTTTTATAAAGGACAGCTCCCCTGCACAGGCTCTCTTGCCTGCCATCATGTAAGATGTGCCTTTGCTCCTCCTTTGCCTTCTGCCATGATCGTGAAGCCTCCCCAGCCATGTGGAACTGTGAGTCTATTAAACCTCTTTCCTTAATAAATTAAGCAGTTTTGGGTATGTCTTTATTAGCCACATGAGAATGGACTAACATACTGAGTCCACATGCTGTCTCTGCAAATCTTAACCCACAGCTCCAACTCCCACCTCCATAATGACGGCCAGCAGAGCAGCTTCTCCATCCCTCTCTTTCCTGAACTCTTGACACATGTATTCAACACTACCTCTAGCCTCAGCTTTCTCCACATCCCCACCCTGCCCATCTCCGCTTCCAGCCATACCCAATCAATGTGTAGCTACCTGTTTTCTTTTTTCAGGTCCTCATATCTCTATGCCCAGGATGTCTCTGCTCCCATACTCTCATTTCCAACTTTAACTCATTCTTCAAAATGCTCTAAGCTTCACCTGCTTTGAGATCTATTCTCCACCTCCCACAGAAAACAAATCTCAGCTTGGGATCCTTTCCCTCATTTTCATTCCTCCTATGCCCTGTGCTTACCCCTATGGAAGCACTTACCAAAATAATCTGAAGCTCTCCCTTTACTTGTAATATTCCTCCAACCAGACTGACAGCTCCTTAAAAGTAGAAGCAGGATCCCTGTCTCTGCAACCTCAGAGCCTACATAGCTTGCGCAATGTCAGCCCAACAGCAGCTGCTCGATAAATATTTATTGAATGAAGGCAGTAATTAATTAGCCCCATCCTACTGTAGTTGGAGGAGTAGGAATTCTAAAAGCATCTAACATGGAAAAGCATCTATCACCATAACCAGCACAATGGGTGCTTAATACGGATCTGTTGAATGAATCAATTATATATTTCATTAGTCTTTATAGGACTCTTCATCTTGAAATTTAGATATACATGAAATTCAGATTAAATGGGCTTTTGTGCTCTGGATTTTAGCCCCAACTTTTATAGGAAAGTGTCTTTCAAGTTCCAAATAGCTTACAAAGCAATGCGTGGAACAACACCCATTGGTAAGCAAGGGCTCTGTGCACAACAGTGAAACGCTGTTAATCAAATTTAGTTTTTATTAGTCTATTTTCACTTCTCTTCCCCAAACCTGGAAATTGACATATGTCTCTTTGATGGAATTAAATATATATTCCTTCATTATTTTCTTCCCGTATTGTATCCGTCCTTTATCTTCATGTTCTTTTTCTCTTAAGTGGATTCAACATTCTTAAGAGCTATTATAAAATGATAAAAAGATTAACAGAACAGTCTGCCCAAATAATTAGGACAAAGTAAAAATCAAAGCAGTACACAGCACAAATAGAAAGAATTCATACTTTCAAAAATAAGATACTAAACAACTGGGCTACATGCCCTTGGAACTGCTGCATGCTGAGTTCTGGAATATATGCTAAAACTGGTCATGATCCAAATTGGATTTAAGGGGAGTCTAGCAACATGTTAAAGAACCTTCATACAAGAACCTACCAGAGCTCTTGAGGCAAGCTGTGCCCAGAAGATTTGACCCTTCATACTCAAAAATTACCCTTCCAATGCACCAGAAAAACAGACGACATACATAAATACTTACAGTCACTTCAAAGACAATACTGTCTGTCATATCAAAGCCACAAGGCAAACTAAGAAGCTTTCAGGGTAGGACACTCAGTCAAATCCACCCTCAGACAGAAAAACTTTTGTCATTTTCTGGAAGAAGATCAACTGGAACAGTTTTTGTTTTGTTTGTGAGGAAGGCTTTTTTAAAAAACAGCTTTATTGATATATAATCACATAACAATTCACCAATTTTAAGTATACAGTTCAATGTTGTACAGACTTATGCAACCATCACAATCAATTTTAGCACATTTTCACCACACCAAAAGGAAACCTCATATCTATTACCTGTCACCAACCCATTCTCCCCCACCCCTGGAATCCCTCCTATCCCCTCAGCCCTAGTCAGAATAATCTACTTCCTGTCTGTATGGAATGGCCTATTGTGGACATTGCATATAAAAAAGAGTCATATAATATGTGGCCTTTTGTTACTGACTTCTTTCATTTGCATGTTGCCAAGCTTCACCCATGTTGTAGCGTATGTCAGTAGTTCATTCTTTTTATAGCCAAGTAATATTCCATTTGATGAATAGACTACATTTTGTTGATGCATTCATCAGTTGACGGACGTTTGGGTTGTGTTCATTTTTCAGCTATTATGACTGATGGTACTATGAATATTCATGTACAGGATTTTGTTTGAACATATGTTTTCATTTCTCTTGAATTTATGCCTAGGAGTGGCACTGCTGGGTTGTATGGTAACTCTATGTTTAATCTGTTGATGAACTGCTATACTATTTTCCAAAGGGGCTAAACAATTTAACATTCCCACCAGCAGTATATTAAGGTTCCAATTTTTCCACACCCTCACCAACACTTGTTATTATCTGTCTTTTTTATTACAACCATGCTGGTGGGTACAAGGTGGCACCTCATTGTGGTTTCAATCTGCTTTTCTCTGATAGCTAAGAATGTTGAGTATTTTTTCATATACTTATTGGTCATTTGTATATCTTCTCTAGAAAAATAGACATATTCAAGTCCTCTGCCCATTTTAATTGGGCTTTTTATTATTTAGTTGTAATAACTCTTTATACATTCTTGATGCATGTCCCTTACTAGATATAAAATTTGCAAGTGCTTTCCCTCATTCTTTAGGTTGTCTTTTCACTTTGCTGATCATATCATTTTCAGCATGAAAATTCTGAATTTCAATAAACATCCAATATATCTAATTTTTTGTTTAGTCACTTGTGCTTTTAGTGTTATATCTAATATGGCTTTGCATAACCCAAAGTCATGAAGATTTACTCTCAGGTTTCTTTCTAAAAGTTTTATTGTTTTAACTTTTACATTTATGTCTATGGGTCTATCTGAGTTTATTGTGTGTATGGTATAAGAAGGCTGTTTTTTCATTGGATATTAATTATATATTCATAAATCATACAGCAGCTCTCATGTCTTTCCATTTCCTATGGGGCACTAACTCAGTCCCTCTCCGTTCCACCTCACTCATGCTCTCATATACTCTCTTTCTTCACATTGGCTCATGAACTAGTGAAACAACTCAACTGATTCATGATTACTAAATTTCTTCCAGAATATGTGTTCTTGCTTTGAAAATTAAAAAGTGAGGTATCCTTTTTTATAACCAAGTAATATTCCCTTTGATGGATAGACCACATTTTGCCAGTTCCTGTGCTTTGTGCATCAGGCCAGGGAGGAAAGATATCCCTCATATGATAACCAAGATTTATACACTTATCAGTCATAATGTCAAATATTTTATTTCCATTTTGACTTTCAGGAGAAAAAAATGCAGTTGATGTCATTCATAACACTATCCTAAGGTACACATTCTTATTTTGATTTATAAAATAGCTATATACTTACTTTTCAACTGTCCTGTGGTTTTTAAGATGTATTCTTGCCTTAATATTTAAAATCAAATACAATATTTAGCCATCTATTATTTTCTATATTACATTTTTTCTGAAATATTTACAGAGAAATATTTTTCCTTAAGTTTAGTATGCTAACTGAACTTCAGTGGTAACTTAATTTCATGAAATGTTTTTCAAAGTTTGTTAAACTGTAATTTATGATCTAGTATTATATTTGCATTTTACAGTTGCTATATTTCTAAAATTAGAATTAAAGGTAAACCAATCCAGATGGGTTTATACCCAAAACAATTAGGGATAAAAATCTATTTCATTGTAGTGACACTTTCATTAGCTAAATGGGCTGTAACAAAAAAAAAGATTGTGTTTACCGAAATATTTGAGTTCTGAAACAACCACTCCTCCCTCCACCCCAATTAAATGTTTAATCCGTTAAGTTTACCTTAATTTTTTTACTAACTGTAGAAGCTCCACAATCTGTCAATATTATGTTTAATCAGATTTCCAAAACTTCCAGATGTGAGTTTTGCTTGCAAAACTAATTAGACATTTAGAGCTAAAATATCATTGTCATTATTCAGTATCATTACCCTATGTGAATTCATTTTTATAAGCTCAAATAACTAATATATTCATAAATTCAAATAAGAATTTTCTGTGTATTAGGTACATAAAACCATCCCAAGCTAATGGATATTACAAAATAATAGATTCAAAATTGCCACTGCTTGCAGGAGTCAAGTAAATGATCCTTGATTCTTTTAAACGTCATAGACTAACAGAGCTTTAGGATGGTATACTATTCTAATTCTTATCTTACCAAGAAAGGAATTAAGAGCCACAAAGACTAAATGGTTTTACCATAGTGAAGAAAATGACAAAATTACCTTAACAGCAACCTACATTTCTGTGGAATTTTAAATTTTATTAAGATGTTCAGTTGCTAGCAATCATGCTAACATTCTCCCTCTTTCCTTTTAAGCTTCTACCCTTCTTTTGTAACTTGAGTTTCTTTCAATGTCATATGCTTTCTTTTCACTCAACTTACTGGGTCATTTAATTCATCACTCCCGTTTTCGTCATCCAAGCCACCAAATTTCCTTCTAACCTCTCTAGCCATTGTCAAGGCAATTCACCTGATATTCTGTACTCCATTAAATTCCCTTCCATTTTTATAGTCTGCAAATTGTGCTGCTGCCTTTCTTAGATTTTAGTGTCTACAGCCTCTTGCTTTTAGGGTTCAGATGAAGTCCATCGTCCCTGTATAGGCCCTCCCTTATCGACAGTCTTTCAGTAGCAGAAATACCTAAAGCCTTCCTCTTTGGGCGAAACTCTGATACAGACACCACCCACTATTAATTCCAGTACAAGGCTTGTTTCCCTGGTGTCAAGGATCAATCAATTGTAAGTTACCATCTTATCAACATGTTTTAATTTACCCAGGGAGTTGAGTTTATATTGAGTCATTACATGAATCATAAGGTCTGTTCCCTGTCACCACCTAATCATGTGGTTTACAGCAAGTTCACTATTATATATTCTCCAGGTCTCAGTTTCCTCGACAGTAATGAGGGGACTCTCCTGGATTTTAACTTACGTTTAGCTCTACAACACTATGATTCTTCTCACTTCCAGGTTCACATTTGCCCCTCTTTTTTTCATGATTAGTAGAAGTGAAAAGATGCCCAGAAGTTCAACTACCTGTTCACATAGATTAGTAGCTATTTGCCTTTCAAATGAAGTTGAACTATTTTCTTCCACCTTTAAAATACACTGTGAACATCATCTCCATTTCTGAACAGCTCCACAGTGTTTTTCTAACTATAGTGTTTGTGCTAAATGTGAATAGACCAGCAAATTAATGCAGTTTAGCTCATTCGAAATCCAGATTGGCAAGTCTCTTTCTCTGAACTCAACCAAATAGGAGTCAGTTTTAAAGGCATGGTTGTGTTTCATATAGGGAGGAGGTTTGTATTTATTTGTGCATCATGGCCTTTCATTTTTTAACACAAGCCATACACTTTCAAAGACACTTTAAAGCAAACTTGCAAAATATTAAACAAAGCAGGTTTTAACAATTCAAGAAAATCTATGTCATATAGCTTATGTGCTTTACAAACATCCCATGTAATTCTCACAGGAATACTGTGAAGCAGGAACTATTATTTCCCACATTTTATAGATAAGGAAACTGAGGCAGCTAAGTTAGCAGGCTCAAAGTAGCCTAGGCTTCAATCCCACATAGTCTGGGAGCACATTATTCAACCTGAAATCAAATGATACGGCATCTCTGGTGCTTATTAATAACCAAATGCAACAGATAAATCATGGCTTTGATTTCCTTTCTTTGCAGCTTTCATTCTATAAATACAAAAGGCCACTGTCTGAAAAACCATTTTGTTTCATCAATGCTTGAATTCAATCAATGATAATACACTCTTGGCTAATTGAGAGAAAGGTTAATGCCACCTTTGAATGTGATTAACAAATAACCAAGTGAAAAACAAAAACCTTTATACCTATGGCAGACTGATCAGAGCTACATTCTGCTCCTGGCAAGAAGTTAAACAGGTAGTTCAACTGCAATTGTGTGAAAGAGAAAGTGAGAGTAATAAACAAAATGTATAGCACAAATCTAGATGGGATTTGGACTGGTGTAGTTCTGTGTATCTCTTATTTCCCAGCAAATTAAGGTAAATCGAGGCCACACTTGTCTCCATACAATTCATCACCCAAAGACATTTCAGAACGATTTCCACACAGAGGATCCATCACATAACATCAACATCACAATGGTTGTATTTTCAATATTCTCTGAGTAAGTTCTGTTTAAAACACTTTCAAAACTAATATTTTTCCTGGCAGGATTATATAAGTGGACAAAACTACCATGCTACTGAAAAGGAATTGATCAAAATGTGGAGTCAGAGACATTGGCAAAAATGGCTTTAATCTGAGCAGAAAGATACATTTCAGTTTGGCTTTGTATTGAATATTTTCAATAATGGTCAAATTTTCCTACGGTCCTAACCTCCTTAACAAAGCTAAACATCTTACAGCTTATCTGTGCTATCTCGTGATGCCTCTTCATGGAAGAAGGTGGGAGGAATGGGTGGTGGAGGGTGGTCAGCTACCAGCTGCTGTTAAAATCTGTCAACTGGCAAGTGAAGCCTTCTGATTTGTGAGCAATTTCCAAAAGAAAAAAAATCAGAACTACCATCTGGGAAGTAGGAAGAAGATACCACTTGGCAAAAATGATTCAGAAAACACAGGCAAACACAGAAACATACACAAACATATCAATGTGTACACACACATACACACAGAGAAAGGCAATGGCCTCAGCTGATAAAACCATCAATCTCCTCCTACTACTTTTTTTTTCCAACTAGACTAACATCAAAAGGGAGGTCAGAGGGTGAGTGACAGAACTACTGACTGGATTCTATTGATAGCCCCACTGCTGACTCACTACTCTACTTCAAGCAAACCACCTGTTATGAATTTAGGGCATAGTTTATCAATTTGCAAAGCAGGTGTGTGCATTCTCACCTTCCACAAATCATGAAGCTCATTTAAATGAGGATTTCAAAGAACTGTGCTATTCTGGGAATAGAACTCCCGAAAGGAAGTGTAACATGTCATTTTTAGAGTTCCACATGGTCTCCATACACTCATCAAGAGTCTTCACAATCAAGAGAAAACCACCAGTGGGCACTGCTATTTGCTCACGCAGGTGCAGTGGAAAAGCCCAACGCCTATTCCCAGCATGAAACATGGCTGCCCCAAGTATTGGAAGAACATAATGCTCTTTCTATCTCCTTTTCCTCCCACATTCACCCAAGACTGTGCTCCAAAGGGACCACTTCATAACCAGGTGTGATAGTGGGTGCCCGTAATCCCAGCAACTCAGGAGGCTGAGGCACAAGAATCACTTGAACCGGGGAGGCAGAGGTTGCAATGAGCTGAGATCGCACCACTGCACTCCAGCCTGGTCAACAGAGCGGCACTGTCTCAAAGTTGGGGGGAAGGGGAAAGAACCATTTCATTCCTAACTGTGATGCTCAGGCTGGCCCTATGGGAACCACTCAGATGAAAAGTAGTTATGCAAAGCTTGCTACTCTGGCCTCATTCTGAATTTTGCACTGAGGGATAGGATAGCTACTTTCAGTGTTAAGAAATAATTCCCAGAACTTAATGTTAAAACATTCCACATTTGTCTTTGATTTCACCTGATAAATTCCACTCAGTTTCTCCTACTTTTTCTGAATTACACTTCAAGGTACTGTCATTATGCACAGTACTTTCAAGTTCATAGTTACAAATTAATTGTAAATTTTCTTTTACAATTATCTTTTAAACTCAATTAAAAATAGTATGGGGTTTACTTTTTTAAAAAAAGAATATTTATTTCAGCACTAGTTGTACAATAGAAGAACATAAGACTTTAGTCTCTCAGAATGGTAACATTTTAATGTCTTTTCCTGTTCAATCATAAACCTGTTCTCCTTAATTAGCTTTTTCAGGTAAACCTTAATCCTACTTTGACAATTATAATTAACACAGAAATTAATATAAAAATTTTTCCAACTCACCTAAAAGTTTAAACGAACAGAGGAATTTCATGGTTAATTGTGTATAGAGAGAGCATAACATTGTGGTTAAGAGATAGGCTGCCTATATTCAAATCTTGGTCTGTCAAATATGAGCTGTGTGACCCTGGGTTTAAATGCTCTGTGCCTCAGCTTCCTCTTTTGTAAAATGGAGTTAAAAGTATTTATAGAATTGTTGGGAGGATTGAATGATTTAATGTACATAAAGCATTTAGAACTCTTACAGTAAGCGGGCTTTCAGGAAGCGATGGTGATTATAATCATTGTCATCCCAACCACAACACTGTCCAATACAACCTAGTAAATGCACAACCCCCTGTATTTGGGGCTCTAATCAAACCATTGCAAGACAATCAGTTAAAGGCAGAAGCCAAACATAAATGACTAGTCAGCATATCATATAATGGCATAACACAACTGAGCAAATTCTGCCTTCCAAAACCCAGCCAGGCCAGGAAGGACACAGAGATGTCTTCTCAATATAGAGAACCTCAGATGGAACATGACAGCCTTCAGTGATAAGAAGGATAAGGGTAATAACTCTTTCTGGTGTATAAAACTCAGAGGTTTCTCTTTCCCAAGGAATCAAATCCCACATTTGGCACAACCCCCAGCAGTGAAGAAGTCTGCAATAAAAATGAGCAACATTTCAGAAATATACCGCCTGCACAAAATATAAAGTTCCCTCTGAAATAAAAAGGCTCTTTTCAAGCAGCTTGGGGAAGGCAAAAAAGGAGAACACAAGACTCAAATTAAATATGGCTGACTACAGACTTCTGAGATGTGTTTCCAATCAGGGATCCATGTCTGATTCAATGGGCAGGTCAAAGACAGTGAAACTCCCAACATAACATAAAATATGCAAGGTCATGGTGCTGCAGGAACCAAAGGATAGTGATCAGTGATATGTCACCTCTGAGAGCATTACTGTGGTGCATGTAAGGCTGGATTGAAACACAATGAACAACCAACTCATGCTTCAGTATCAAAAATGGAATAATCTAGTGAGAGAAGGATGATATTAAACATTTTTAAACAGTCAATGAAACATAGGTAACAACCTATCAGAATACTGTCTGGATGTAAAAGCTTTGCTTATACCCATCCCTTCCATGTGCCCTTATACAGACCTAGCTCTAGAGCTACCAACCAGAAACTGAGGTTCCTCTCCATCTCTGTTCCTGGGCTCTACTTCTGAGATGGCTACAGCCATTCTCTGTCTTGGTCCTACATCTTTACCATTGGATCTACATTCATTTTGGAAAGCATGGCTATCAGAGACGTAATATGGTCAAGGCTGAATTAGGATGGGAAGCCATATACCACAGTCACAGATGCTAAGGGGAGGAAACAGGAAAAGTAAGAAGCTCAGTGTGCTCTCAGGGAACTTTCTCTCATTTTCCCACCTATTTTTAATGAAATAACTTAAAGGCTAATTTCAGAAAAAGATAAATTTAAGGCAAAGAGCATTAAATGACAGAGAAGTTAGTTTTACAAATGATAAGACAAAATTCGCAAAGAAGACATCAGCATCATAAACAATTTTGCAGAGACACACAGCATTGAAATGTATAAAAAATATTTAAGATATGCATGAAAAAACATTTTAAGTCTCTGAAAGATCAAGTAAGCAAAAAAGTAGTTGAAAATAAAAATATAACTAATAGCTTCAGGTACATAAAACTTCATCCCTTAAAAGCAAAAAGGACACCTAATTTTAAAGTGTCAAAGTACCTATACTTGGTCTTAAAGCAAAATCCAATAAATTACTAGAAGGAGAAGCTGTTATTCATTTATTCTCATATATTCTCTGAGCACCTTCTACATGCTATGCTGTATACTGGCTCTGATGTTACAGTAGTAACCAAGACAGACATGCTGCTGCCTCTACAAAGCTTAGAAACTAGCAAATGAAAGAGAAAAGAAAATGGGGGCTATGATTTGACTGTGTCTCCTTCAAAATCCAGGTGTTGCCAAAGTGGTAGTATTAAGAGGTGGGGCCTTTAAGAGGTGATTAGGCCATGAGGGCTCCTCCTTTGTGAATAGGACTAAGACACTTACAAAAGAGGCTTCACATAGTGAGCTCACTCAGTGAGCTTGCTCTCTTGCCCTTCCACATTCTGCCATGTGAAGATGCAGCAAGAAGGCCTTCACCAGACACCAGACACCAGATACCAGTGCCTTGATCTTGGATATCCCAACCTCCAGAACTGTGAGAAATAAATGTCTTTTCTTTATAAATTACTCAGTCTCAAGTATTTAGTTATAGCAACATAAACAGATTAAGAAAATGGGTAATTGCAACAGTTTGAAATATACTTTGATATGACAATTGTATGGATCATGGGAGACATTCCCCCCATCCATTGTGATCCATGTGATACTTAAGGAAAAGGGCAGGTTGCTAAGCAAACAAATAGACAGGGACAAAGAGCTACTCCAAACTTTGAGGGCTCAAATACTACATTACATGTAATAATTTACTATAAGGTATATAAAAGAAAAGCTACCTAATTTTTTTAATGAAGACAGCAAAGTGTAGCAAAATTGGAGAATCACCACACATAACCAAATAAGGTTTACCTCAAGAATTCAAGAATAGTTTAATATTAGTAATTAATATGTATCATTTGATCCAATAGAAAAATTTAATTAGAGAAATATTCTTATTGTTATTTCTTTAAAAACAATTTGCAAGTGACTATGGCAAGGGTGCAGAGTACAAGGTTAATATTCAAAAGTCAACTGCTTTCCTATATACCAACAATAAAACTAAAATAGACCAGCAATAAATTTGAAATTTAAAATACAATACCACTTACATTAGCACCCCCCAAAGTGAAACATTTAGAAACATTTTTGACATTTTGGGGCTGGATAACCTAAAAATATACAAAAAATAATGAAAAAAATAAACATTTCACCAAAGGCACAATCCATGAAATAAATAATAAATTGGACTGCATTAAATTAAAAACATCTGCTCTGCAAAACACACTGTCAAGAGAACCATAAGACATGCCACAGACTGAGAGGAAATACCTGTGAAAGATATATCTGATAAAGGATTGTTTTCCAAAGTATACAGGCAACTCTTAAAACTCAACAGTAAGAAAATGAAAAACCCAATTAAAAATGGGCAGAATGTTTGAATAGATACCCCACCAGAAAATATATACCGATGGCAAATAAGCATAGGAAAATACACTCACCCTCATACATCATTCAGGGGCTGCAAATTAAAACACCAATAAGATACCACTACATACTTATTAGAAATGGCAAATGCTGGCAAGGATGTGAAGCAACAGGAACTTTCATTCATTACTGGAGGGAATGCAAAATGGTACAACCACTTTGGAAGACAGTTTGGCAGTCTCTTACAAAACTAAGATTTTACTGTATGATACATCAATTGTGTATTTGTCCAAAAGAACTGAAAACACATCTACATGAAAACCTGTACATGGATATTTATAGCAGCTTTATTTATAATTGCCAAAATTTGGAAGCAACCAAGATGTCCTTCAGTAGGTGAATGGATAAACTGGTACATCTAGATAATGGAATATTATACAGCCCTGAAAAGAAATGAGTTATCAAGCCATGAAAAGATATGGATAAATCTTAAATGCATATTACTAGGTGAAAAAAGCCAACGTGAAACACATATATACTATATGAGTCCAACTATATAATATTCTGGTAAAGACAAAATTATAGAAACAGTAAAAAGATCAGTGGTTGCCAGGGGTTAGTGAGGAGGGAGTTATGAATGAGCAGAGCACAGAAGATTTTTTTAAAGCAGTGAAAATATTATGTATGATGCTATAATGGTAGATGCATATTATTATATACTTGTCAAAAACCATAAAACATACAACACCAAGAGTGAACACTAATATAAACTCTAGACTTTGGGTGATAATGATGTTTCAGTGCAGGTTTACTGATTGTAATAAATCTACCACTCTGGTGGAGAAGAATGATAGTGGGGGGAGAAAGGGGAATACAGGGTGTATGGGAACTACACACTTTCTGATCAGTTTTACTGGGAACTTAAAACTGCTCTAAAAAGTCTATCGACTAAAAAGCTATCTGTTTTCTGTGATTTTTATTTTAAGGATAATATACATACATCACTTTTCTTAAATCAACGAGTAGTAATCAGTAATAAAAATAGCAATCCTTTGTCCCACCTCTCAGTTTTGCTCCTCTGCGGCCAACATTTTAAACTCTTAGAGCTGATTCTTCTGGTATTTACCTTCATTTTTCTAAGTATATTTACACTACTACTTTTCACTTATCAAGTTTGGATATTATAGAATTCCTGTGGTAGATGAAACTCTAGCTATTTTGCACTACTTCCATTCTCTTCCACCTTTGTCCAAATATTATATACAAAATTTTTCATTAAGTCAACAGTTGCTATTTATATTATTATGACCATAAAGATATTGTTCATATCTGAGCTGCTTTACTAATATTTGTAAAAGGGTAACAGGAAAAAATTCAGAAAATATTCCACATTCCTAAGTGGAAAGGCATATTTTAAAGACATCATTTCTTCCTCTACTTTTTATATTAGATGAACGCAATAAGGTTTTTATGGGAAATTGATAAAACATTTTCCCATATAAACTTTAGAATCAAACAGTCAAAACAAGTACATGTTTGAAAAAGAATACAGTACCAATGTTTGGTTAAAGATAAACAGGACATGCTTTACAAGGTAGCAAGATTACATGATTAAAAAACTAAGGATGAAGTACCTTTTATCAGAATAACCATCCCACAAAAGCCACCTCTAAAAGCTGAATGAAAAAATATACACAATTGTTTGAACAAAATTTTGAAGCTATTCAAGAACAACTGGCCCAGGTAGGACTTAAGAATCTATGATCCTTGAGAGAAGAAAAGCACTGAAGGTAAACTACACATTCACTTCAACTATTTCCTTGGGAGCACTGTTCAAAATCCCAGCATGGGGAACTAGAGATGAAGAGAAAACAATAAAATCAGCCAAAGCAGCTGGGGCAAAATTCCTGGGAGTAGGTAAGCACAGAAGAGTGAACCCAAAAATCTGAGTAAAAATTTCCCCCAAGTTGTTGACCAATTCCTAAGCTGGCAGCTGGGAAACTAAAAAGCTAAGCAGAGATTTTATCACCTGTATGTTTGGGGGAAGTCAGAGATTGGAGGTCAAATTCTACTAAGGTAAAGTACACTTGATAAATATTTGGACTTTCATTGAGATCTGAGGCACTGCAGGTTAGTGTGCGTAGAACCATCTCTAAGAATAAAGGTAAGACTGCAATAAACCTACCCAAACAAAGCCTAAAATAAGCCCTTGAAAGTGTCAAGGTAATCCACTGGTATTCCAGCTCCCAGCCAGCAGGGAAAAAGAAGGAAAAATCATGGAGAGCCTCAACAATGTTTGATCCACAATGTTTGGCAGTTAAGTCACAAATTACTGGGCTTACTGAAAAAACAGTACCAAATGACATAAAACCAAAGAGAAAATCAGTCAACAGAAATAGAACCACAAGCGATTCTAACAATGAAGTTATCAGACAAGGACTTTAAAATTATTAAGATTAATATGTTTTTAAAATTTTTTGGGGGGAGGAGCCAAGATGGCCGAATAGGAACAGCTCCGGTCTACAGCTCCCAGCATGAGCGACGCAGAAGACGGGTGATTTCTGCATTTCCATCTGAGGTACCGTGTTCATCTCACTAGGGAGTGCCAGACAGTGGGCGCAGGTCAGTGGGTGAGTGCACCGTGCGCCAGCCGAAGCAGGGGCGAGGCATTGCCTCACTCGGGAAGCGCAAGGGGTCAGGGAGTTCCCTTTCCAGGGGTGACAGACGGCACCTGGAAAATCGGGCCACTCCTACCCGAATACTATGCTTTTCCGACTGGCTTAGGAAACGGTGCCCCAGGAGATTATAGCCCGCACCTGGCTCAGAGGGTCCTATGCCCACGGAGTCTCGCTGATTGCTAGCACAGCAGTCTGAGATCAAACAGCAAGTCGGCAGCGAGGCTGGGGGAGGGGCGCCCGCCATTGCCCAGGCTCGCTTAGGTAAACAAAGCAGCCTGGAAGCTTGAACTGGGTGGAACCCACCACAGCTCAAGGAGGCCTGCATGCCTCTGTAGGCTCCACCTCTGGGGACAGGGCACAGACAAACAAAAAGACAGCAGTAACCTCTGCAGACTTAAATGTCCCTGTCTGACAGCTTTGAGGAGAGCAGTGGTTCTCCCAGCACGCAGCAGGAGATCTGAGAATGGGCAGACTGCCTCCTCAAGTGGGTCCCTGGCCCCTGACCCCTGAGCAGCCTAACTGGGAGGCACCCTCCAGCAGGGGCAGACTGACACCTCACACGGCCGGCCAGGTACTCCAACAGACCTGCAGCTGAGGCTCCTGTCTGTTAGAAGGAAAACTAACAGAAAGGACATCCACACCAAAAACCCATCTGTACATCACCATCATCAAAGACCAAAAGTAGATAAAACCACAAAGATGGGAAAAAAACAGAGCAGAAAAACTGGAAACTCTAAAAAGCAGAGTACCTCTCCTCCTCCAAAGGAACACAGTTTCTCACCAGCAACGGAACAAAGCTGGACAGAGAATGACTTTGACGAGCTGAGAGAAGAAGGCTTCAGACGATCAAATTACTCCGAGCTACGGGAGGATATTCAAACCAAAGGCAAAGAAGTTGAAAACTTTGAAAAAAATTTAGAAGAATGTATAACTAGAATAACCAATACAGAGAAGTGCTTAAAGGAGCTGATGGAGCTGAAAACCAAGGCTCGAGAACTACGTGAAGAATGCAGAAGCCTCAGGAGCCAATGCGATCAAATGAAAGAAAGGGTGTCAGCCCTGGAAGATGAAATGAATGAAATGAAGCGAGAAGGGAAGTTTAGAGAAAAAAGAATAAAAAGAAATGAGCAAAGCCTCCAAGAAATGTGGGACTATGTGAAAAGACCAAATCTACGTCTGATTGGTGTACCTGAAAGTGATGGGGAGAATGGAAACAAGTTGGAAAACACTCTGCAGGATATTATCCAGGAGAACTTCCCCAATCTAGCAAGGCAGACCAACATTCAGATTCAGGAAATACAGAGAACGCCATAAAGATACTCCTCGAGAAGAGCAACTCCAAGACACATAATTGTCAGATTCACCAAAGTTGAAATGAAGGAAAAAATGTTAAGGGCAGCCAGAGAGAAAGGTCGGGTTACCATCAAAGGGAAGCCCATCAGACTAACAGCAGATCTCTCGACAGAAACCCTACAAGCCAGAAGAGAGTGGGGGCCAATATTCAACATTCTTAAAGAAAAGAATTTTCAACCCAGAATTTCATATCCAGCCAAACTAAGCTTCATAAGTGAAGGAGAAATAAAATACTTTACAGACAAGCAAATGCTGAGAGATTCTGTCACCACCAGGCCTGCCCTAAAAGAGCTCCTGAAGGAAGCGCTAAACATGAAAAGGCACAACCGGTACCAGCCACTGCAAAATCATGCCAAATTGTAAAGACCATCGAGACTAGGAAGAGACTGCATCAACTAACGATCAAAATAACCAGCCAACATCATAATGACAGGATCAAATTCACACATAACAATATTAACTTTAAATGTAAATGGACTAAATGCTCCAATTAAAAGACACAGACTGGCAAATTGGATAAAGACTCAAGACCCGTCAGTGTGCTGTATTCAGGAAACCCATCTCACATGCAGAGACACACATAGGCTCAAAATAAAAGGATGGAGGAAGATCTACCAAGCAAATGGAAAACAAAAAAAGGCAGGGGTTGCAATCCTAGTCTCTGATAAAACGGACTTTAAACCAACAAAGATCAAAAGAGACAAAGAAGGCCATTACATAATGGTAAAGGGATTAATTCAACAAGAAGAGCTAACTATCCTAAATATATATGCACCTAATACAAGAGCAGATTCATAAAGCAAGTCCTGAGTGACCTACAAAGAGACTTAGACTCCCACACATTAATAATGGGAGACTTTAACACCCCACTGTCAACATTAGACAGATTAATGAGACAGAAAGTCAACAAGGATACCCAGGAATTGAACTCACCTCTGCACCAAGCGGACCTAATAGACATCTACAGAACTCTCTACCCCAAATCAACAGAATATACATTTTTTTCAGTGCCACACCACACCTATTCCAAAATTGAGCACATACTTGGAAGTAAAGCTCTCCTCAATAAATGTAAAAGAACAGAAATTATAACAAACTATCTCTCAGATCACAGTGCAATCAAGCTAGAACTCAGGATTAAGAATCTCACTCAAAACCGCTCAACTACATGGAAACTGAACAACCTGCTCCTGAATGACTACTGGGTACATAACGAAATGAAGGCAGAAATAAAGATGTTCTTTGAAACCAACGAGAACCAAGACACAACATACCAGAATCTCTGGGATGCATTCAAAGCAGTGTGTAGAGGGAAATTTATAGCACTAAATGCCCACAAGAGAAAGCAGGAAAGATCCAAAATTGACACCCTAACATCTCAATTAAAAGAACTAGAAAAGCAAGAGCAAACACATTCAAAAGCTAGCAGAAGGCAAGAAATAACTAAAATCAGAGCAGAACTGAAGGAAACAGAGACACAAAAAACCCTTCAAAAAATTAATGAATCCAGGAGCTGGTTTTTTGAAAGGATCAACAAAATTGATAGACCGCTAGCAAGATTAATAAAGAAAAAAAGAGAGAAGAATCAAATAGATGCAATAAAAAATGATAAAGGGGATATCACCACCGATACCACAGAAATACAGACTACCATCAGAGAATATTACAAACACCTCTACGCAAATAAACTAGAAAATCTAGAAGAAATGGATAAATTCCTCAACACATACACCCTCCCAAGACTAAACCAGGAAGAAGTTGAATCTCTGAATAGACCAATAACAGGAGCTGAAATTGTGGCAATAATCAATAGCTTACCAACAAAAAACAGTCCAGGACCAGATGGGTTCACAGCCGAATTCTACCAAAGGTACAAGGAGGAACTGGTACCATTCCTTCTGAAACTATTCCAATCAATAGAAAAAGAGGGAATCCTCCCTAACTCATTTTATGAGGCCAGCATCATCCTGATACCAAAGCCTGGCAGGGACACAACAAAAAAAGAGAATTTTAGACCAATATCCTTGATGAACATTGATGCAAAAATCCTCAATAAAATACTGGCAAACAGAATCCAGCAGCACATCAAAAAGCTTATCCACCATGATCAAGTGGGCTTCATCCCTGGGATGCAAGTCTGGTTCAATATACGCAAATCAATAAATGTAATCCAGCATATAAACGGAACCAAAGACAAAAACCACATGATTATCTCAATAGATGCAGAAAAGGCCTTTGACAAAATTCAACAACCCTTCATGCTAAAAACTCTCAATAAATTAGGTATTGATGGGATGTATCTCAAAATAATAAGAGCTATCTATGACAAACCCACAGCCAATATCATACTGAATGGGCAAAAACTGGAAGCATTCCCTTTGAAAACTGGCACAAGACAGGGATGCCCTCTCTCACCACTCCTATTCAACATAGTGTTGGAAGTTCTGTCCAGGGCAATTAGGCAGGAGAAGGAAATAAAGGGTATTCAATTAGGAAAAGAGGAAGTCAAATTGTCCCTGTTTGCAGATGACATGATTGTATATCTAGAAAACTCCATTGTCTCAGACCAAAATTTCCTTAAGCTGATAAGCAACTTCAGCAAAGTCTCAGGATACAAAGTCAATGTACAAAAATCACAAGCATTCTTATACACCAATAACAGACAAACAGAGAGCCAAATCATGAGTGAACTCCCATTCACAATTGCTTCAAAGAGAATAAAATACCTAGGAATCCAACTTAGAAGGGATGTGAAGGACCTCTTCAAGGAGAACTACAAACCACTGCTCAAGGAAATAAAAGAGGATACAAACAAATGGAAGAACATTCCATGCTCATGGGTAGGAAGAATCAATATCGTGAAAATGGCCATCCTTCCCAAGGTAATTTACAGATTCAATGCCATCCCCATCAAGCTACCAATGACTTTCTTCACAGAATTGGAAAAAACTACTTTAAACTTCATATGGAACCAAAAAAGAGCCTGCATCACCAAGTCAATCCTAAGCCAAAAGAACAAAGCTGGAGGCATCACACTACCTGACTTCAAACTATACTACAAGGCTACAGTAACCAAAACAGCATGGTACTGGTACCAAAACAGAGATATAGACCAATGGAACAGAACAGAGCCCTCAGAAATAATGCCACATATCTACAACTATCTGATCTTTGACAAACCTGACAAAAACAAGAAATGGGGAAAGCATTCCCTATTTAATAAATGGTGCTGGGAAAACTGGCTAGCCATATGTAGAAAGCTGAAACTGGATCCCTTCCTTACACCTTATACAAAAATCAATTCAAGATGGATTAAAGACTTAAATGTTAGACCTAAAACCATAAAAACCCTAGAAGAAAACCTAGGCATTACCATTCAGGACATAGGCATGGGCAAGGACTTCATGTCTAAAACACCAAAAGCAATGGCAACAAAAGCCAAAATTGACAGATGGGATCCAATGAAACTAAAGAGCTTCTGCACAGCAAAGGAAACTACCATCAGAGTGAACAGGCAACCTACAAAATGGGAGAAAATTTTCGCAACCTACTCATCTGACAAAGGGCTAATATCCAGAATCTACAATGAACTCTAACAAATTTACAAGAAAAAAACAAACAACCCCATCAACAAGTGGGCGAAGGACATGAACAGACACTTCTCAAAAGAAGACATTTATGCAGCCAAAAAACACATGAAAAAATGCTCACCATCACTGGCCATCAGAGAAATGCAAATCAAAACCACCATGAGATACCATCTCACACCAGTTAGAATGGCAATCATTAAAAAGTCAGGAAACAACAGGTGCTGGAGAGGATGTGGAGAAATAGGAACACTTTTACACTGCTGGTGGGACTGTAAACTAGTTCAACCCTTGTGGAAGTCAGTGTGGCGATTCCTCAGGGATCTAGAACTAGAAATTCCATTCGACCCAGCCATCCCATTACTGGGTATATACCCAAAGGATTATAAATCATGCTGCTATGAAGACACATGCACACGTATGTTTATTGCGGCATTATTCGCAATAGCAAAGACTTGGAAGCAACCCAAATGTCCAACAATGATAGACTGGATTAAGAAAATGTGGCACATATACACCATGGAATACTATGCAGCCATAAAAAATGATGAGTTCATGTCCTTTGTAGGGACATGGATGAAATTGGAAATCATCATTCTCAGTAAACTATCGCAAGGACAAAAAACCAAACACCGCATATTCTCACTCATAGGTGGGAATTGAACAATGAGAACACATGGACACAGGAAGGGGAACATCACACTTCGGGGACTGTTGTCGGGTTGGGGGAGGGGGGAGGGATAGCATTGGGAGATATACCTAATGCTAGATGACAAGTTAGTGGGTGCAGTGCACCAGCATGGCACATGTATACATATGTAACTAACCTGCACATTGCGCACATGTACCATAAAACCTAAAGTATAATAATAATAATAATAAAAATAATAAAATAAAATAAATAAAATAAAATTTTTTAAGCATGAATATTTAAATAGAGATGCAGAATCTGTTTACAAGGGGACTCAAATGGAAAATGTATAACTTAGAAGTATTCTATAACTAAAATTAAGAATCCAATTGATAGCTTTGTATGGTGGCAGTATCATAGCCAATGAGTACACAATTATTGCTAAGTGAAAGAATCCAGTTGATGAACCCAATGGCAGATTAGACAAAGCAAAGCAGAAGATAAGTAAACTGAAAATGCCTACACTGAAGTACATTTTTTAAAACCGGATAGTAAAAAAAGCACAAATAGTGTATGACATATATACATATGTGTGTGTTTGTGCTTGTGTATGTGTGTGTAATAGAAATTATAGAAGGAGAAAAGGAAATGTGGCAGAAGCAATATCTGAAGAAATAAGGGCCAAAAATTCTCCAAAAGGGATGAAATATCAAACACAAAATCAAGATAAATAAAAAGCAGATCACACCTAAATACATCATGGTAAAACTGCTTAAGAAAACAAAGAGAACTCACAGAAACAGCCAGTGCAGAACAGAATATTAGCTTCAAAAGAACAACAATAAGAATGAGGTCTAAATATTCAACAAAAAATTTCAAAGCTGGAAGACAATGCAATGATATATTTAAAGTGCTGAAACAAAAAAAGAACTACCAATTCAGAATTTTACTTCAAAAATAAAGGAAAATACATTTCAAACACATATATGCTAAGAAATTCATAACCAGCAGACTGGCACTATGAGAAGTACTAAATGGAATTTTTGAAGCTAACAGAAAACAGTCTCATATGGAATCATGGAAATGTAGAAGGGAAGATTGAGTACATGTGTAGGTAGATATAAAATACTGACTAACAAGAATTATAATACTCTTCCCATTGGAAAAGATTATCTCCCACTCCTTAAAAAAAAAAGAGAAAAGATTTGCAAAATTATAACTTTTATTGAACCCATTAGAAAGCACTTGGCTTTTAGGGCAACCAAAATAACCCAAAATCTAAGAAAAGACAGGAGCCTCCAAAGGGAGACAAGATACTAGAATTTGCTTACCTGAGACAGACACTGGACCCCTGACAAGCCATTAGGAAGAATTTCAGTTAAAAGTTTTAACAGACTGCTAAAGACCAAGTATGAGTTAGCATGAGAGCACAAAACTTCTAGGAGCTGCAGACAAAATAGAAATCTACACCCACTCACAGACTCTTCTCAACCACCTTCACTGGATGCTAATGAGAAAGACTGGGGGCTGAGGGAGAGACTAGAGAAAGCCTCCCTTTTAGTCCATTCTTGGTAGAGGGAAACAGCAGGCACTGTGGAAAACAGCACTAAATTCACATAGATTCTTGTCCATCTTTCCTAGGAAAAAATAGACTTAAGCCACTGGGGGAAAGACAGAAAATCCTGCTGGCTTTTGGGCACAGTTGAAGACCTCTGCAACTGGGGAAAGGAAACAGGAAAAAAACAACAGAAAAAAAGTAATAATAATAAAATAAAATAACCTCAACCTCTAACACTGTAGAGTGGCAGGAATAGAGCCTGGGCCCAGGTCATGAGATGTCTCCTACATCTGAGAAAGAGGCAGGATTAATGAGAAGGCCACACCCATGACAGCCAAGGAGGTAACACCCACCTAAGACCACACTTGCACCAGAACAACAAGGACCACCACTCCATTCTGCCCATTAGGCAAATTCCAAGCAATGCCTTAAAAAATGCAATAAAACTGATTTTGGATTTTACTCTTGCCTTCTGGAGTGATTGTGACCGTAAAAGCAATGGAATAATCATCCCCTCAAAATGATCAACTCACACTCTATAAAAGCATATTTGGAAAAATACTTGCAGAACATCACAAAAAGCCTTAATAATTATTATAATACAAGATGAGTTCTTAGGAGAGGAATTAAGAAGAAAATTTCCAACACAGAATAAAACCATGAGCAGGGCACCGACATAGAGAGCAGGTACACAGGTTTTTTAAAAATCAGAAACAACTCACACTCCAAGAAAGAATAAAATGTCACCACTTATGAGTGTGAACCTTCACAGTTTTGCTCTTTCTCAAGCCACCTGCATCCTGAGAAGCCATGTGGCTGCATGGATCATGCCCATGGTCACTGCCAAGCAGCACAGGTGGTGTGTGCCAGCACTGGGGACATGCAGTGCCCCAACCATCACAGTGGTTATGCTCGCTTAGAAATCTCCAGCTTAATCCTAGGAGGCTCCTGATGCCCACCAGGAATTTTAGCTAAGCTTCGCCGAGATTCCCTGAGTTTAACCAAAGTCAGGACCAGGTGGAAACAGCCCACTGCTGGCTGGTGAAAACGAATTGGAGAGAGGGAAATGAAAACATGGACAATTTTTTAAGAGTTGAAAGGGAATCTCCGTTATCTTTTGTCCCCCTCCTCCCTTGGAAAATGTGGAAAACTTTGAAACTGAACCCTCCAAATTCAATTCAACAATTCCTGGGCAAACTTATGGGTAACTTTAGGAACTATCCTAAAGACAGAGAGAGAAGAGGACAGAAAGAGGGAGAGGGAGAGGTGTATGTGGTAGGATCACATGTGCTTTCCTAAAATTAGGTGACAAAGATGGATATTATTATATATTATATTATACAAGATATATACACACACACAGTAGTAAACTTGAGTGAGGTGGCATGTTAATGTACTTTTACTACTGAGGTGAAAAAATTCTTTAAGAAAATGAAATAATTGAGGCTTTTAAACATTTTGGAATCACTGAAGTTCTTTCCATCCCACTGAAATAAGGTGTCACAAAATAAGGGATCAGAATTCAACATGAGAACTCCATCAAGACTGTCAGGCAAATTTCTTCAGGAACCACTACATGTGATTTATGAAGTGACCCAGATAAAATCAAATTCCTTCATGAATTTAAACCTATCTCTAACTAGTAAGTTAGAAAAAAACCTGAAAGGATTTCTTTATTTAAAAATTTAAAAAAGAACAATTCCCTTGACTAATTCTGACTACCGCCTATCTCCAGGCCTTCTGGCAGCATTACTAGTGTTTGACGGGATTGTGGTCAGGCCACCATTTAGAATCAGGTGTCAGATAGGCGCTTTTAAATGATGTAGTGGGCAGCTCATCTTCACAGGAGCCCCAGGAAAAGGGGCCAGTGCCCGCTACACTGCAATCACACCTCATAGGGTGGAACAGGGACTTCCCATGACTTAGATTACACTCTGCCTATTGTCTGATAATATAGCTGGCTAGCAAAAGAGGACTCACTGTGTTTGCAAATGTATCCCATGAAGAAGTAAACACCTGGAAGCATCTCCTTTGATTCTAGGCCAAACTTCACGTTTCAAAAGACCATAAAGACAAAACAAAAAAAAGCACAGCAATATGTGAAAACAGAAAATGTGCTTGTTTCATCTTAATTCTGTGCCTGGGTCTGTATTGGTTCTCACATCTAACTAGATAACCATTATCCTCGCATTTCAGATGAGAAAAGAGAGCCTCTACCTGTTCCCACAGGTACACAGCAAGAAAGTAGCAGCGCCAGCATTTGAACCCAGATGGCTCCAAAAACCAGGGTCTTCATACACATGCTCACTGTGATAAGTTAAAAAATGGGACTGACTCATTTCATGAAAAAAACATATCAAGTATCTTCATTTCTGTGTTTAGTTCCACATTCCCCAATTCTTTTAAGAGAAAGGCACATTCTAATTCTGCTAGATAATCTGTTAAAATTTAAGCTTAAAAATAAAATCTTTTGTATTACTACAGTGTTGTTCCTTCTGTTCAAGCTTTGGCCTACTTCTTTCTAAGGCATTGTGAAGTGAAGAAAAACTTCACTTTTCCTTGCAAGTCAATAGCTTATAATTCCACTGATTACAAAACTAAAAATGTCTCACAGCAAATTCAGTCACTTAATTTGTGAATGCTGTCACAATGAACTGTTTGGAAACAGAGTACACCAAATTTTTTTTAAAGTATTCTTTCATTTATTCAACAAAGATTTGTTACCACCATGAGGCAAGCGCAGATGCAGGGGCAACACCAGTGAAAGAGGTGGATGGAAACGCCTGCCCTCATGGAAACAAAGAAAGAAGTAAAACAGGTCCAATAGTAAGAAGCACCGTAGAGTGAAACATAAGGCATGGAAAGGGGATGGGGACAGGTGGAGAGTGGAGGGAGGTACCGTTTACATTCATGTAGTCAGGGAGACCTCTGAGGGAGCCACATTGGAGCAAAGACCCAATGGAAGTGAGTAATCCAGCCCTGGGGAGATGTGGAGTTTGGGTGTTCCAGACAGGGGAAACAGCTAGTGCAAAAGCATAACTAGCGTTTTAGAAGAAGACCCAAGGTAGACCGGGCACAGTGGCTCATGCCTGTAATCCCAGCACTTTGGGAGGCCGAGGTGAGCGGATCACCTGAGGTCAGGAGTTCGAGACCAGCCTGGCCAACATGGTGAAAACCCGTCTACTAAAAATACAAAAAATTAGCCAGGTGTGGCGGCAGGTGCCTATAATCCCAGTTACTTGGGAGGCTGAGGTAGGAGAATTGCTTGATCCTGGGAGGCGGAGGTTGCAGTGAGCTGAGATCGTGCCATTGCACTCCAGCCTGGGTGACAAGAGCGAGACTTAGTCTCAAAAAAAAAAAAAAAAAAAAAAAAAAGAAGAAGAAGAAGAGAAAGACCCAAGGGGACCAGAGTTCCTGAATCAGAGTGAACAAAGAAAAAGGAACAGAATGAGGTCAGAGAGGCAACAGAGCTAGATGACACAGGACCTTATTGCCACTACAGGGGCTCTGGCTTTTACTCTAAATGCTTTGGAAATTATTGACAGCAAAGGAATGACATGCTTTGACATAAGTTTAAAAGGAATGCACTATGTTGAAAACAGACCACATGAGAGGGAGAGGTGGATACAGAGAAATCAGGAGGTAAGTTCAATAACACAGGGCGAGGTGGCTCATGTCTATAATCCCAGCACTGTGAGAAGTTAGAGCCAGAGGATTGCTTCAGGCCAGGAATTCAAGACTAGCCTGGGTAACATAGTGAGACACTGTCTCTACAAACAAATGAAAAAAATTAGCCAGGTATCATGGTGTGCACCTGTAGTCCTAGCTACTCAGGAGGCTGAGGTCAGAGGATCACCTGAACACAGGAGCTCAAGGCTGCCATAAGCTATGATCGCACCTCTGCACTCCAGCCTGGGTGACAGCACAAGACCTCGTTTCAAAAAAAAAAAAAAGAAAGAAAAAAAACCACACACTGAGAATAATGGTTGCTTAAAGCACCATGATAGCAGTGATGGTGGGAAGACGCAGCCTAAGTTTAGATATATTGTTATGGTAGAGCCAACCAGAGTTGTTGATGGATTACATGCATGAATAAAAGGGAGAGGTATGAATAACTCCAAGATTTTTAACCTGAGAAACTAGAAGAATGAAGTTGCTATTTAGAGATAAGCATAATTGTGGAAAGTACAGGATTTTGAGAGGAGGTCAGAAATTCAGATTTGGACACACTAATTTTGAGATATCTGTTAGACATCCAAGCAGAGTTGTAAGCATATGCTTGGATAATTCCAGCATAGTTTATAGATTTGTCAGCATGTGAATGAGATTAGGATGTGATGATATCAGGAAGAGAGACCAATCCTAAGGCTGAGCCCCAGATCACGGTAACATTTAGAAGTCAGGGAGGCATTGGAGATCAAGCAAAGGAGACTAAGAGAAAGGGACTAGGTAAGTAGGAGGAAGCATTTATTTCCTACACCAACAATGAAACTTTGGATCTCTAAAGAATTATTAATAAAACCAGTACTTGATGAATATCAGTTTTCACAAATTTTATTTTTTTAAATCCCCTCAATTCAAAAATTCCTTAAAACAGAGCAACCCAAAAGAGCATGCCACTAAGATTCTTTGGGCATGTCCTCCTCAAGTCTTCTACTTTGCCTGACAAAGTTATGGCAGAATCTCAGCAAAATTTAACTAACCTTCCCACTAACTTAAGTTGTGAAATATTTATTATGAATCTAGCACAGGAAAATCACAGTACTAAACACACTGGTGATGGGATACAAGGATGAGTAATCATATGGGGTCCCTGTTCTAAAGAGTCCACAGTTTAGCAGGAGAGCTCAAATATGTACATCAGAAATAGAGATACAAAGTTAACATAGATAAAATCATAGCAGTTATAAAAACATATTTAGGCGTCAAATACTTATAATTTGACAAGAATCCCATTATAAGCAATGCTATAACTTTTTTTTTTTTTTTTTTTTTTGAGACAGAGTCTAGCTCTGTCGCCCAGGCTGGAGTGCAGTGGTATGATCTCAGCTCACTTCAAGCTCTGCCTCCCGGGTTCATGCCATTCTCCTGCCTCAGCCTCCCGAGCAGCTGGGACTACAGGCACCAGCCACCACGCCCGGCTAATGTTTTTTTTTTTTGTATTTTTAGTAGAGACGGGGTTTCACTGTGTTAGCCAAGATGGTCTCGAACTCCTGACCTTGTGATCCGCCCACTTCAGCCTCCCAAAGTGCTGGGATTACAGGCGTAAGCCACCACACCCGGCCAATGCCATAACTTTAAAGCAAAATGTACTTGAATTATTTCAAAGACTCAAATGATGATGATCTTATTAAATGTTCTTCAGCATTAATATTGAATGATAGTGCCTCTCTGGTATGTATAACATCTCTCTCATCTTTGCTACAAAATCTTTTAACAGGAGGACACCTCTTGTGAAAATGACTTGGAGCTGTGCCATGGAAACTGAAACATCATGACTTCATTTCCACAGCTGGAGTGCCAAAGAAGAGTTACTGTTCCCTTGATCTTCTGTTCCTGGAGCATGCTCAGGAGGTGTTGCCAGAACACATCAAGAGACACTGTAAATGGTTTCACTATTGACAAGTTTTCTGAAACAGACTCATTCACAGCTGTTCACGGTAACGGTGATACCATGTTAGCCATACCTGTGCAACCAGAGCTCCAGGACTATCCCAGGGGAAGGACTCATATGTCTTGCCTTATATCTCAAAGAAACAATTAACGACTAAGAGTGAAAGCTGACACAATAATAGTCACAATTTATTTTCATTTATTTTAGTTTGTTCAGGCTGCTATAACAACATACCATAAACTGAGTAGCTCATGAACAACAGAAATTTCTTTCTCACAGTTCTGGAGGCTGAGAAATTCAAGATCAAGGTGTCAGCAGATTCAGTGTCTCATGAAGGCCAACTTCTGAGGCAGAGTCTTCTCACTGTGTCCTCACATGGTACAGGAGGCAAGATGGCTTCTGGGGCCTCTTTTATAAGGGCACTCATCCCATTCATGAGGGCTCTGCCTTCATGATCTGATCATCTCCCAAAGGTCCCACCTCCTAATATCATCATACTGGGGACTATGTTTTAACATGTGAATTTGTGGAGGAGACACAAAAACCTTCAGATCATAGCACTTGTTTTTTAAGTCCTCATTAATGTTGGGAGGAGAAGGTCAAGGCGAATCTCAGGATGCTGTCTTTTTGCCTTATGTCTTCATAAGGCAAACACAGACTGTCAAAAATGTTAAGAACTTTGACTGCATTCTTCTAATAATCTGTAATCTAAAAGTATTTATAGGATATTTACAATGGTCATCTTTCTGGAGATGATGAAATACAGTGGTGACAGCTAAGATCAGGTTTATGTTCCTTCATTTAGTCATTCATTTTTTTTTTTTGTTAATGAAACTGATGCCATGCTAAATGCTGGCAATGTAAAAATTATTTTAAAAGCATAAACCCCTCAAAGAGTCTACAGATGAGTGGGTACATCCATGAAAAATTTAGATACAATATAAAATCTATATTATTGAGAAATGTAACATGCTATTGGAACATAGAAGAGGAAGCAGCTAACTGCCAGAAAAAGGCAGGGAGAGGGAATGTGCAGAATGCAACAGAAGCTGGAGAAAGAAGACAAGGAAGGCTTCCTAGAGAAAATGCTGCTTGAGATGACTCTTGAAAGATGGACAGTTTTCATGAGGAAGGCACAAGGTTGGGAGAGATGAAACCAAAGATTTTAGGTATAAAGTGTACTTAGTATTTCAGGATGCTAGAAGACAGTAGACGTAAATCATTGAAGGCTATGTATCTTTCAAAGGAAGTTGTACTGGAAGGCTTTTTGTATGAGAAAATATGAAATCTGATGCAGAGTTTAAAATGAACATTCTAAGGGGAAACTCAAGAATGAATAAAAGATGGAAATAACATAAAAATAGAGAAACCAGCCGGGCGCAATGGCTCATGCCTGTAATCCCAGTCCTTTGGGAAGCCAAGGCAGGTGGATCACCTGAGGTCAGGAGTTTGAGTCCAGCCTGGCCAACATGGTGAAACCCCGTCTCTACTGAAAATACAAAAATCAGTTGGGCATGGTGGTGGGCACCTGTAATCCCAGCTACTTAGGAGGCTGAGGCAGGATAATTGCTTGAACCCAGGAGGCGGAGGTTGCAGTGAGCTGAGACTGCACCATTACACTCTGGACATTATTGGAATAGACCAAGCAGAAGAGGATGCATATCTGAATTAAGGTAGTAGGGATAGGGAGGAGTTGGACAGATATAAGATAAGTGGCAGAGACAGAATCAATAGGATTTGGTATACACTGAACAAAATATAGGCAAGGTAGGGGAGCTGTGAAGGATAAGAGATTGCGAAGGACTTCTGTCTTACTTTGATAACAGGATGTCCATAACGGAAATAAGAAAGGAAGATGATTAGTTATGTTTTTAAACATGTATATGATATCTTCTCCACGTGAAGGCATTTAGATCTATGAACCCACGGTTCGAAAGAGGTCCAGACTAGAGATGAAGATTTGTTATGGAAGTCATGGAAGGATGCAAAAGAGGGAACCAAATATTTAAGGGACAGGCAAAGGAAGGAGAATGAAAAGGAATGACTAGGTATGGCAGGGAGAAAACCAGGAACAAGCAGAGTCCAGAACCCAGGTGAGGAATGAATTTCATGGGGGGAATAGTCAACAATTTTTTTTTTTTTTTGAGATGGAATCTCGCTCTGTTGCCCAGGCTGGAGTGCAGTGGCACAATCTCGGCTCACGGCAACCTCCGCCTTCCAGGTTCAAGCAATTCTTCTGCCTCAGCCTCTCGGGTAGCTGGGACTACAGGTGCCCACCACTGTGCCCAGCTAATTTCTTTGCTTTTTGTAGAGACAGGGTTTCACCATATTGGCCAGGCTGGTCTTGAATGCCTGACCTCATGATCTGCCCACCTCGGTCTCCCAACGTTCTGGGATTACAGGCATGAGCCACCGCACTTGGCCGAATAGTCAACAATTTTAACTGTCAAAATAAGTCAGGTAAAGTTGAAGGAGGTGGGGAGGAAGACTGATTTTGTTACTAAACCATTCCAAACAAACAAACAAACATGCCCATGGGAGTGACAGAATAGAAGCCAAATCACAGTGAATGAAGAAGCAGGCAGGAGGAAGTGGAGACTGCAAACACAGCCTATTTTCCCATAAACTCCTTAAACTCGACCTAGGAATGTGTAAGTCCACTCTCAGAAACCATAATGCCCAGGAATTTTTTCATTGCCAGTAAATGCTGTTGAGCTGAATTTCTTGTAGCAAAGGCATGGGCTGGGAAGTGGGGGTACTTCAACTCCCTTTGGGACAACCACCACCATGAGGAGAATGCCTTGATGTTTTGAGTCAGACACATGTGGCTTGAAAATCCAGCTTCTTTACCATATAGTGACACTGAACGAGCTACTTAACCTCCCTAAAATGATTACCTTTTATTTAAAAATAAGAATAATAATTACCACCACTCTGGATATACCTCATAACATTTCAATGATGATTAAATAATATATGTAAAATGTCTACCATAAGTTAAGGTTACAACATAGTTAACTACTATATAGATAACTATTATATAGTTAAGGATGTCACTCTATTTATTATTGCTAACATTCACAATTAAGAAGTTCTTCACCTGAAGTGATCTACAAAACCAATAAGGATTCTTGGCAAGTCTCTTGTCTTAGGCACTTTCCGTGCGAAAGCTCATGCTAATGTGAGTTTTCCTGCAGTCTGCATTCCTTTTACTCTCTTTATAATTTCAAAATCAATTCAAATATATAGATTTAGCTTGTAACCAAAATCATCTTAAAAACAATTCCTGGACACACCATTTGCAGAATAGCCAAGGTAAAGTAAAATTTGCCTTTTAAGACAAAAATATAATTTCCTCACCTAAAAAAAAAATCTTTAAGAGTAAATAACTCACATGAAGGCATGTAAGTAGCTCCCACCTTTTGTGCAATTTCTCTATTTATTTAAATGGACAATATGGAATCCTGTGGTAAGAAGATGCTAAAGTAGTCCCCCCGAGCCCAATTTTCTAGTGTCCATGCCTTTGGTGCCCCTCCCCCTTCAGCATTGATGGCACTTGTGCTTCCAACCAGTAGAATATAGCACAGGTGATAAGATGTCACACCACAATTACATTACATGAGATTCCTTTTGCTATCAGACTCTAGCTTGATGAAGTAAGCAGACATGTTGGGGAAGCCTATGTGGCAAGGTAGCCTCTGGGACCACAGGCAGCCTCCAGCAGTTTAGGGTGCCCTCCAACCAACAGCCAGCAAGAAGCTGGGGCCCTCAGTCCTATAACTACAAAGAAATCAATTCTGCCAACAACCTGAGAGAGCTCAGAAGTAGACTTTTCCCCAGTCAAACTTCCAGATGAGGATGCAGCCCAGCTGATACTTTGATTATAGCCATGTGAGACCCTAAGCAAAGGATTCAGCTAACACATGCCTGGACTCCTAATCCATAGAAACTGTGAAATAATAAATGTGTGTTGTTTTAAGCCACTAAATGTGTAGTAATATGTTATGCATGAATAGATAACTAATACAGATCCTATATGGTTACACTATTCTAAAAAGGTGCATTAGAGAGGTTTTTTTTTTTTAACATGCAGGAGAAAAGCCATGATCTAAATCAGCAGTGACAGATGATGTACAGCATCAAATATATATATATATATATATATATATATATATATATATATATATATATACGTAAATATATATATAGTGTTCCCTGACTTGTGGTAGACACGTGTCCATAAGCACTGAGAAATAGGTGTCTGGGGTCCTGTGGTGATACATGGCATATGTGGTGACACAAGAAATCTAGGCTTTTCCTTGAAACAGGCTTGTAACCAGCATTCAATGTAAAAGCAGTGGAGAGGTCTATGAATGGCATTGACTCCTCTAATAGAGCTGTGGGGTTTTTGACACCCAGCATCTATTCTTTCCACTTCTGGAATCTTCATTTTCTTCAGTAAATCACCTTTCCTCCACTCTCAGGTCATTTCTGGAAAAGCTCTCTACCCCAAACACCAGAAGTAGCAGGTGACTTAGGCCTGGCCAATCAGAACATCACATTTCCCTGGCTTCAGTGATTGCTAAAGTTTGTCACATAAATCAAGCCACGTGAATCAAGCCAATCAGTGCTAATTCCAGAATTTTATTCTTATTGCCAGAAAGTGGTGTTGTTTTTTTTTTTTTCTCCACTGGATTATAATCTAGGAGGATATAAACCTGGAGGTTCTGGTAACCATCTGAATACGCCTGGAGCTTGAGAATGGAGCCAGCTCAGATGGAAGTAGAGATTAGAAACTGGAGATGAAGGGGAGAAACCAGGTCCCAAAGATAACATTTGCACTTCTGGATAGAACTCCCCATGAAACCAGATTTACTCCCAGATTCATCCATTACTTGAGCTCACACCTTTATCTTTGCTTATAAGAAACCGAGAAATTCCTAATTTGAGTTTAGTTCAGTTGTGTAAATAGCATGGTTTCTGGGACATAAGCAATATTGCCTCCATGTCACTTTATGGCTAAGAATAAATCGAACTTCGCAAAGGGAAACATTAAGGGTAAGAAATCGTGGTTCATGTACAAACTGATTTAGCAGACACCAACAGAAGTCACTGCTGGTCACTATGCATCTAAATGTTGAAGAACAGTTTTCTAACTTTCTGCACATAGGTTTTGCAGTGGCTACTTTTTGTGAGATCGAAACAGAATAAAAACTAAGTAGTCCCAGAAGAACCTAAAGTTCTTATTTTGGTTTTGAAATAGGCTCTGATATTACAGCTTAAGAAGATACTGCTTGATGTTTCAACTTTGTTTATCCCCACCCCCACCTCCCCGCAAAAAAAAGACAAACAATTTTTGAAATAATATGAAAGTTCTCAAAGTCTTTCCATGAACAACAATGTCTCCTGTGATGATCCTATACCTGACATCCTTCAGTAAAAATGTATTAAATATTAGGAAATTTCTAGGATAGCAGAAATTCCAGAGTAACAACTGGATGGTATTACCGATGACCAGATGCTAATAAGCACGGGCAAAGTGAATCAATCCAATACCAAAACACTCCTCACCCCATCCCAGGGCATGTCCAGTTATTTTTCCCTATACCCAGAAAGTTCTTCCCTTAAATATTTGCACAGCTCTCATCTTCACTTCATTCAGGTCTCTGTTTACATGCTGCCTTTTCAGAGAGATCATCCTATAAAATATAGGACCACCCTATTAAGGTAGCATTCGTCTAATTAATTTGTATCCCCTTATCCTGCTTTATTTTTCTACATGGCACTTTTCATCACCTGACATGTTATATTTATTTGTTTGGCTGGTGAATATCAGATACAGGTAAGACATAGATGTCTGCTTCATCAGTTACCTATAATTTCCGGAAAGTCACAGTTTACCTGTAGAATCTAAGTTTTGTGCAATTAACATAGACTATTTTAAAATCTATACAAATGCTTTGACAATACTTTCATTACACTATTGGTCAAATTTCAGGGAAGCAGAAATTATTTCAACAGAGGCAATTTATTTAATACAGGGAATTGGTTTCACAGGTACTGGATGTCAAATGAATAGGAAGAAGAATAGGGAAATAGGCCAGAGATTACAACTGCATGAAGCAGCTACCACCCCTAGGGCTGAGGAACCAAAGAGAAGCAGTCAAATTATCAGAAATCGGAAGCGCCACAGAATTGGACTCAGGCACCTGAGGAGGAGAAACTGTCTGATGGGTGCTGTTCCTCTGAGTGGGTTGCAATGAGGCTGGTTCTGGAACACTGAAAGAAGTTACAGACGAGAACCCAAACTGCTGATAGCAGAGTGAAGGGCTGTGCCCCTAATAGGAACAGTGAGTAAAACAGGAATCAGTAAGTCCCTTCTCACCTCCTCCCATCTTTCAATGTTTTTTTACTGCTCTTTTGGGCATAGGAGAACCTAGGAGAATCCCGCCAACATAGGAGAACTGTAGTTTGCAGAATTCTAAACCCAACATCCAAAGCAGAATCTAGAAGAACGGATTTGAGCTGAGAGATAGTAGTTTGAGAACCAGCACAGATTCCAACGCATTTCTCCAATTTTATATTCTTAGAAAAGCCAAATTGAAAATGAATGGTACAATGATTAACTCCTGACTGTTATTACTAGTTTCCTCTTGTAAACTTGGTTGACTTTAATCTAGAGTAACACAGATGAAATTCAGGAGGTCCATGAACCCATGAAATATCATTATAAATTTTTTTGATATGTCATGATGTATCTTTCTGGACAAGTGAGTTTGTAACTTTCATTAAAGTTTCAAAAGAGACTGTAACCCTCCTAAGATTTGGAATCACTGCCCATGTTCTCATTTGCTCATTATTTAAACTTGCTATTAAACACACAGACAACTTCTAATACTTAGATTCTTTTAATGCCTTAAGTTCACTATTGACTATGACTCTCTTGGTGACAGAGAAAAGAAGCCAGTTTGAACCACCTAAAGATAAAGCAGGGGAAGAGAAGGAAATTTATTCAAGGGACCTCGACCAGGAAAGAAACTACCTACTTTAAGAAGGAGGTGTAGAATAGGACTGTCTCTTCATACATACCATCTAAATAAACTCCAGTATATGTGCTCAAAGAGATATTAATATTGTAGAATTATTTTTAATAGTGAAAGTTTAGAAACAAACTAAATGTTCATCAACTGAAGGATGGAAAATGGTATATTAATTAACACAGTTGACTACCATGTAGCAGTAAAAATAAAACAAATCTACATGTATCTGCATAACTCAAAAACATAACATTGAGAAGGAAGGAAAAAGTTGCAAAATAATATGTTTAGCATTATATCACTTGTATAAAGTTTTAAAACATGCAAAATTATGTTATATGTAGTTTACAGTTACATATGCTTGCAGCAAAAAAAAAAAAAAAGAAAACAGAAACACAATGGGAATCATAATTTCCAAATTTAGATTTGTTTTACCCCAACGAGTAGAGAAAAGAAAGAAAACAAAAAGGACTTCTCGGGGGATTTCAATTCCCTCTGTCCTGGATGGCTTCTTTAAAATAAATCTGAATTAAATATGACAAAATGTTAAGATCTGGCAAAGTGGTGATTTGTGACTCTTTGTTATATTACTCTATATTTTTCTGTTTTAAAAATGTTTCATAAACTTAAAAACTAGGAAATGTAAAGGGCACTAAGAACTCCATTAGCAATGACCTAGACCAGCCCTTAGCATAATTAACATGAGTTCCAAGAGAAGAGGAACTTATAATCACATTTCAGAAACTCCTCCCACTGTAAGGCTCCTTTTCAGAAACAAGACTCGCTCTCCGCAGGGGCAGATATGGGAAGAGGGTACCAGCGAAGAAAGAAAGGAGATTTACCAAAGAAAAAAGAATGGAAGAAGGAAGAAGAAGAAAATATCTCCATGATATTTTTATAAATAAATAAATAAAAAACACACAAACACACAGGTAAGAATATTCCTCAGGAAGAAGAAATAAGATACATGAAAAAAGATCTTATTAATTTTGTAGTTCCTGTCTAGCTCTGGCTTCTTCCCCTTTAGGCTGGGTAACTGAAAAAAAGATATCCCTCATCTTACTTTTTATAGGGCAAGGAAAACTTCTGAGCTTTTTAAAAAAAAAAAAATCACCAAGTGATTCCACTAATAAAGAAAATTTTTTTATTCCTTGAGAATTGTTAAAATGGGATTTAAGCTTATCTGGAGGATAACTTACCTCTAATTCCTCTAATCCATTCCTAATTATGTTAAGAATAGAAAAAAAAGGACTTAATTTTCTTATTTTGAATCTGTCCTTCAAAATGTTCCAGTATTCTATCATAACAACCTCCAGAAGTCAAAGTAAGGATTGAATCATCTGATCATTTGTATCTTACATATTCTAACTTCTGTCCACATAGGATTTTGTTATACGCCTGAAATTTCCTCCAAAAATGACACAAAACTGCAAAATAAGTAACAATGGGAATAATCATCTTCTCACCTTAAACGTTAAGGCTTTGAAAACTGTATGTCAGCTGCTAACATGTTCATTAATATCTACCCTTGCTAAAACATGCAAATCAAAATATCAAGAAAATTAACTTTATAAAACTTTTAGAAAACAGATTCTGAAGCAGCCACAGAATATTAAACCTTTTTCCCTGGACAGTTCTGCATAACCATGGAACATGATGGCAAGTACTATCAAATGAAGGACTTACAAATGAAGATAAATTTAACTAGGCATAGACTTACTTTCAAGAAAGCACTTATGCAATGGAAAAGCAAAGTTCCAGTATTGCAAAGGAAGGAAAGGTGAAATGACATGCAGTAGTATATCCTGTAGAAAAGATAAGACCTCTATGATTTGTGAATCAGCTATATTATTTGATACCATTTAGTCTCAATTGCCACAAGCAATCCCAATAATACTGACAGAAGAAAATACCTTCAATCCGCAAAGGGTTGAAATCAATCAACAACTAAGAACACTGTACTATAGGATTTTCCCTTCCATGTTACATTAGCCTAGCAGAGTAATCTGGTTGAAAAGTCAGATATCACCATGATTTCAAAGCCTGTTGTTCTATATTTTAAGTACGTTCCGAGATTGTTTCTAAAGTTCTACATGCCAATGTGCTTGGAACACATTAATTCCATTAGCAGGCTATTTCAGGAAATAGTGAGCATATTTCTTGGAAACAAATATATGTGGTTAAAAAACAGCTTCAAAAAAAGCATGAGGTGAAAAACTGAAAACAAAGATGATTTTTAAATGCAATTAGAACTCCTTCCCATCACATATCAAAGGTGTCATAGCTGCTTCTCTACTGAGAAGGTGGTGTTTTGGATTTGAGTCTTTAAACCAAAAAGCCTATCTTGGGATGACACTATAAGTAGTCTCTCTGCCTCTTAATCATCGGCAACTGCTAAATGAAGTGTATCTATTTTCTCTGTTACATTACTATTGGCAACCAGGTCCTTAGTAAGTGCCCAGAAATGTTTCCATGGTTACAAAAAGCATTCAGCATCCCTCTTGTTTTGGGCCAATTTAGCTTAAAATCTATTGTGGAGAAAAATATGGCACATTAAGAAACATAAAATCAAGATACAACATTATGAAAAGAATTCAAGGTTAAATAGGAAAAGCGAGCTTGACAAGGCTTTTTAAGACGTGCACATAAATCACCGATTAAAATGCTGCTTTTCCCTAGCGTATTTCCTAATACTGCTCTTCAACAGACTGCATAGCAGCTCATGTACTATGGCTTACATCACCCCATAGTATAAAGGAACAAATGAGTGCATGAGGAGTCTTCCAGACTGTTAACCCATCAGTAAAATCAAAAACAAAAACAAAACAAAACAAAAAACAGGTGTTTTTAACATCCATACAGCTGAGAGTCCAATCACATATCCTAGTTTTATAGGACCCTCAGGGTACTTAAATATTTTGAAGAAAGAGAAATAAGAGCTTTTGTTCAATGGCTAAAAGGCATTTGAAGTAAATTAGTGGGCTCTATCACATCAGCGAGAGAGAGAAATGGAAGTTCCCTAGAGGCAACTTAGGCAAGCTCCTCCATCTATAAAGCTGTGAGTGAACTGGGCCGACGCCCATTCTAAGCCCATGCTGCATTCCCAATTCCCACTGCCACCACAGAGCCAGGGCATTAAAAACATTTTTGCATCCTCTGGAACAGAATAAACAAGTGATATAGGCTTCTGCACAGTCTGAAGGAGAGGCCTGTGGCTTATACTTGTGTATACTTGTCTGTTCCCCACAATGCTTTGTACGTGGTAGGTGTTCAATACATATTTCATTGGTTAAAATGGGCCATAGTATAACACCTCTCTTTATAGAGAAATGTTCCTCCTCATATCTACTTACACACCCACACCACTCTATCATTTTCTACTGCTCTTATTTTGCCTGTGAAATGGAAAGAAGTGGGTGGAATTCAAAGTCATAATGCTGTTTAAGGACTAATGTGAAAACTTCCAGGAAGATAAAGGGAGCATACTTTTCCCTCTTCTTCCCTCTAAGTACCACCCTAAACCCTAGATATTGTCTCTAAAACAGAGATCAGAAGACTGAGAAGTGCAGAGAAGAAGGCAGAATGGATAGGAATCTTGGGACTCAAGGAATAACGCAGTCATGAGTTGCCTGGGCTCTTTTACCTCATATATCCCAGACCTGAAGCTGAAGAAGCTGGCAACACAAAAATGCCAATGTCCACCGACCAAAACAAAAGTCTCAATAAAGGCTTGCTCTCTCTGCCCAAAGGACTAGGAAAGGGGCAGCCTAGTAAGACAGAAAATGTTTAGATAGGACCTGCTCTACTCCAGCCAAACAGCACAGAAAAAAATTGTGTCCTCATCTTCACTCATGACAACAAGGCCACATAGGGAACCTAGACTTCCATCCTCACCAATCTGTAATGAGGCAACCCAATACTCTCACAAGGCATGCCAGACAAGGCCAAGCTAGGAACCGGAACTTCTACCCCTGATGCCAGAGGTGAGTATCCCCTACCCGCACAGTGTTCACTGGAGACCATCTGGGAAGCCTCATCTTCCACCCCTGCCTGGAAGTCATGAGGCACACCTCCCCCTCCCCATTTAGGTGATGTCAAGGGAGGTCTAGTAGAGACCCAAGACTTTCACCAGAACCCAGTGGTAATGAGGCCACCCACAACGTGGGATCAGTGGAAACCACATGAGAAGATGGAACCCCCATCGTAACTCAGCATTAATGAAGAGCACCTCTTCAAGGGTCAAAGAGGCCAAGAGAGGAACCTCATCTTCTTCCTCCACAGTAATGAGCTGGTATCCCATTGCATGCCAGAACCATGTCACAGACTCTTTATGGCATGTCTTTTTGGTGGAACAATTACAAAATAATGACAATTATTTCTCTTTATATGTTCATATTCTCTTAGGTTCCTTCTTACAAGCTACTATAATAGTTCTCCAATACTCTCCCCTCCAATTTAGCCTCCAAACTGATGCTAAAGTTATCCTTCTATATCAGAGTTCTGTGGGTGCTACCCTTAAGATCTTTCTAAGATTCCCAACTGTTTACAGGATTATATGGTTTGCCTCTGTATCCCCACCCAAATCTCATCTTGAATTGTAATCCCCATATGTGGAGGGAGGGACCTGGTGGGAGGCGATTGGATCATGCAGGCAGTTTCCCCCACACTGTTCTCATGATAATGAGGGAGTACTCATGAGATCTGAGGGTTTAAATGTGATGCTTCCCTTTTGCTCGTCTCACTTGTGCGCTCTCTCTCTCTCTCTGTCTCTCCTGTTGCCACGTTAGATGTGCCTTGCTTCTCCTTCACCTTCCACCATAATTGTAAGTTTCTTCAGGCCTCCCCAGCCATGCAGAACTGTGAATCAATTAAAGCTTTTTTCTTTATAAATTACTCAGTCTCCAGTATGTCTTTATAGCAGTGTGAAAATGGACTAATACACAGGATGAAGGCTAAATTCTTAACACAAAAAAACAAAGCCCTTCCCAATCATAGCCTTAGCTCTAGCCTCATGATCCATCCCTGAAAATGTCAGGCTTGTTCACATGTCAGCATTCATGACATTTCCTCCAGTTGGAATGCCTTTCTCCTTCCATTCACCTATTAAATTCTGACTCATCCTCACAAGAACCTTATCTGATCACCTCTGGCAAAATCATCACAAAAGTTATCATGTACATAACTATAACTTCTCACAAACTTTTTTTATAGGATTGGTTACATATATCTTACACATCACAGAACTCTTTAATGGAAGACCAATATGTTCTTTACACAATTATCCCTCAGCCCAAACATGCTACCCAGTTTAATAAGAATGTCCAATTCAATTTCACAGTGCAGTGTTAAGTATATAAACTCTATGTTCCAGTTTCCACTTAAGATGTAGACAGTTGGAAATAATGCTTCCACTCTTTAAACAACAACAAAATTTATATAAGTGGTCAAATCACATATTTTCTTAAACTCATCAGAGAGCTGAAGTCATAAAGCAACCAACTAGTCCAAAAGTTAAAAAGAGGCAACTTAAGGAGAGAAAGAACACAAGCACCTGCTGGCAAGGGGCAGATACTAGATTCATACAAGCTAGTAAGAATTAAACGAATATTTTCCAGTTATTTCTAAAGGCCCAGTGGACTAGCACAGAAGTACAGAACCCACAGGAGTCACAAATCAAATGGAAATTCAAGCCCACTTAGAAGTTCTTCACAGAGCTCACCAGGCACTCACAAGAAAGACGGGTGGAGAGCAGGAGCAGAGAAAGCTGCTGTCATGATACAGTCATGAGGAAGGGGAACAATGGCTACTACAGGCAAAGTAAGAAGCCCCACCAAGATTCTGCTCTTGAATTTCCACTATGAAACAGAAGCCTTAGGCCACTTGGGGAAGGGTAGCTGATACGTTTTGGCTGTGTCCCCACCCAAATCTCATCTTGAATTGCAGTTCCCACAATCCCCACGTGTGGTGGGAGGGACCCAAAGGGAGGTAATTGAATCATGGGGGTGGTTTCCCCCATGCTATTCTCATAATAATGTGTAAGTTCTCATGAGCTCTGATGGTTTTACAAGGGACTTCCCCCTTTACTCAGCTCTCATTCTTCTTGCTGCTGCCATGTGAAGGATACTTTTGCTTCCCCTTCCACCATGACTTTAAGTTTCCTGAGGCCTCTCCAGCCCTGTGGAACTATGAGTCAATTAAACCTCTTTTCTTTTTAAATTACTCAGTCTCAGGCAGTTCTTGATAGCAGCATGAGAATGCACAAATACAATAGCAAATCCTGTTGCTTTCAGACTACAGGTAAAGACACGTTAAGGTGAGTGAACAGAACAGAATAAACACTTCCGTCCCTGGGGAAGGGGCAGGAAAAACTCCTGGGGTCAGACCACTGGAGATTCCCCTGTCTCCGGGGAGACAGGCAGGATTACTGAGAATGTCCTAACCTCAAGACATAGGAACACAGCAATTGCCTAAGACCGAGAGCACTCTACAACAGCAGGAAACACAACCTCCAACTCAACCACATCACACTAGCAAACAATAAGTAATGCATAATAACAGGCTTTTCCTGGGAAAGGGACAAAAACCTGAAAGGAGAGACACTCTCTGATGCATAGGCAAAAAGAGGAGACAATGTTAAAGATGGAGCCAATATTGACAAAACTGTGTAACAAACAAGCCCCTACCCTAAACACAATGTAGTAATAGAGCATTTTGAAGCCTGTATTGCACTGAGATGAACAATAACAACAAAACAAAAACCCAACTCAAATGCTGACTAAACTGACTCAACCCCCTCACACTAAACACCCTGCATTAGAAAAGATTTGCTCACTTCCAGGCAAAAAATATCACATACTTTCCCTACATATAATGTTCTATTTTCAGTCATAAATTACAAGACAAACAAAAAAGAAACAGAAAAACATCCTGTCAAGAGACAAAACAACCAAGACAGCCAAACTCAAATATGACTCAGATATTGGAACTATCAGACAAGGAATTTTAAAACAACTGTGATTAATATGTTAAAAGCCATAATGAAAAGGGGGGAATGTACATGAAGTGATGAACAGAGGGGCTGAAACTATTTTAAAATGCAATCAAATCAAAATGCTAGAAATGAAAAACATGGTAACAGAAATAAAAAAGGCTTTTGTAGACTTGATGCTGTCAAAGAAAATATTAGTAAAGTTGAAGATATGTTAGTAGGTACTACCCAAACTGAACCACAAAGAAGAAAAAAAAAGTGTTGAAACAAAGAAAAATATCTGAGAGCTGTGGGATAATACCAAACAATCTAATATTTGTACAAGCGAATACCAGAAGGAGGAACAAGAGAGAATGGGGTAGAATAAATATTTGAAGACATGATCACCAAAACTTTTTCAAAAGTAACGAAAGCATTAAACCCACAGACCTAATAAGCTTAGAAAACACAAGAAAAACAAATACCAAAACATACACATGCATGCATGTCCATGCACAAACACTCCTAGACACACTCTACTGAAGACCAAAGATAAAGACAAAATCTTGAAAGCTCCAAGTGAAAGAAACACATATTACATGCAGAAAAATAAAGGAAAGTATTATAGCAAGCCATAAAATAGTGAAATGGCAATCTTAAAGTGCTGAAAGAAAATGACTGTCAACCAACATTCTATACCTAGCTAAAATATTTTTCAAATAATTGAGAAAATTTTTCAAGCAAAAGCTGACATAATTCTTTAGCAGCATATATACAGTATAAGAAATGTTAAAATGAAGAATGCTTCAAATTGAATAAATGAAGGTAACAAATAAAAATACTTAAAATATTTTTAAACATAAATGTCTAGCATTTTTCAAAGAAAAGTTGAGATAATTCATTAGTGGTATATGTTCATGTGGCATAAATGAGGTAAATATGATCTTTTTATCTTTTTAAATTTTGGGTTTTGAGGAGGGGTTTTTAAAAATTATTTTTAGAGATGGGGTCTCAATCTGTCACCTAGGCTGGAGTGCAGTGGCACAATCACAGTTTACTGCAGCCTTAAACTCCTGGGCTCAAGCATTCCTCCCACCTCAGCCTTTTTTTGTCTTATTTTAACCATTCTAAGAGATAACCAACAGTCTAGGGCAAAGCAGTACCAGTGTATTATACGTTTATTGCATGTATAAGAGTAAAATATACGACATCAATAAAACAAAGGATAAGCAGGAAGAATTGAGTATACTGTTGCAACATCATCAAACTATACATGAAATAGTACAGTATTATTTCAAGATAGACTGAAGTTAATTAAAGATCCATGCATTAGGGATCCTAGGATGACCATTAAGCCTTTTTTAACAGGAGCCCAGAGTGGATATATAATGAAATCATAAAAATACTAAATACAAAGAAAGCAGAAAAATCAGGATAAAAGAAACAAAGAACAGATGGAACAAACAAATCAATTTAGCAAGAAGACAGATTTTAATTCAGCAATATCAACAATTATATTAAATACAAACAGTTAAAACAAATTAAAAGTGGAAGTTTGTCATATTGGATTAAAAAGTAAGACCCAATTATTTGCTATGTACTAGAAACCCACCATATAAAATAGGTTTAAAGTTAAAGAATGGAAAAGAATATATCATGTCAACACTAATCAAAAGAAAGCTGGAGTAGCTGTATTAATATCAAAGTATAATTTAGGACAAGAAATATTACTAGAGGTAAAAATGGTACATTACATAATGACAAAGAGGTCAATTCACCAAGAAGATACATATTTCTAATACGTGTACATACTTAACAGAGTTTCAAACTATGTAAAGCAAAAATTGATAGAAATAAAAAAGAGAAATAGCCAAATCCACAATCAGAGTTACAGACTTCAATACTCCTCCCTTAGTGATCAACAGAATAAAATCAGTACGCTAAAAAAAAAAGAAAAAAAACAAACAAACAAAAAAAAAAAACGAGAGACAAAATAAGTGTTAGAAAATCTGAAAAATAGCCTCAAAAAACTTGTAATTTATAGAATACTCTCTCCAGTAACAGAATATACAGTCTTTTCCAGTGCACATGAAATATCCAACAATTCAGGACAGGGTAATAAAACAAACCTTAATTAATTTTTAAAAACTAAAATAACGGAAAGTATGTGCTCAAGCCATAATGGAATAAAACTAGAAATCAACAACAGAAAAATATATAGAATATTCCCAATATTTGGAACTTAACCAACACACTTTTAAATAACCAATGCAGTAAAGAGGAGTAACAAGGGAAATTAGAAAATATTTTTAATTGAATGAAAATAAAAACTACATTAATACTTATTAGATACAGCTAAAGCATTGCTGAGAGGGAAAATTATACATCCATAATAGAAAATAAGAAAGAACAAATTATTCCCAAAGCAAGAAAAACAAAGAAAATGATAATAACAGAAATTAATGAAATCAAGAACAGAAAAACAATAGAGATAAATTAATTAAACCAAAAATGAGATACTTGGAAAAAGCACAGATAGGTAGGTGGATAGACAAATAATCCTCTAGCTAGACAGATCAACAACAAAAAAAGACAAAAAGTACCAATATCAGGAAATAAAGGGAGAAATTACTATAAATCCTAACAACATTTAAAAAGTAGTAATTAACTACTATGTCCATAACTTCAACAACATAGATGAAATGAAAAAATTTGAAAAACCCAGTGCCAAAAAAATCACTTAAGAAAAAAACAAATAACTAGGTTACCCTTATAACTATTAAATAAATTGAGTTTATGTTTCAAAACCTTCCCACAAAGAAAATCCCAGGCTCAGAAGGCTTCATTGAAAAATTCTAGCAAACATTAAAAAATAATAATTGTATGCAAATTTTTCTATATAGGAAAGGAAAAACACTTCACAACTCATTTTATGAAGTCAACATTATCCAGAACCAAAGATACTGCAAGAAAACTACAGACCAATATCCCTAATAAAAATAAATGGAAAAAAATCTTCAGCAAAGACTAACAAATTAAATCCAGTAATACATTAAAAGAATACCATAACATGACCAAGTGGATTTTATCCAAGCTATGCAAAATTGGCTCAACTTTCAAAACATAGTGTAATTTAACATATTAAACAATAAAAATCATATGATCATCTCAATAGATATGAAAAAGCATTTGACAGAATTTAACATCCTTTTTTGATAAAGCTCTCAGGAAGCTAGAATACAAGGGAACTTCACCATAATAAAGAGCATCTACAGAAGCCTGCACCTAACTACTGAGTATAATAGAGAAAGACTGAAAGATTTAACACTGTTTAAGATTGAGGCAAGGATATTCACTCTCAACAGTCTTATTTAACATGATAATAGAAGCCCTATCCAGTGTAATCAGTCAAGAAAAAGAAATAATAGACATTGATATTGGAAATAAATAAATAAAACTAGAGACAACAGAAATATTCCTCAACTGATCAATCAACAAACTGGTGCATTCATTCAATGGAATATAATTCAGCAATTAAAAAGAGAAAACTACTGAAACACACAACACCATGGATGAATCTCAAACGCATTATGATAGGTGAAAGAAGCTGGACTTAAAAGATGACAAACTGTGTAATTCCATTTATATGACATTCTGAAAAAGATAAAACAGAAGAGGCTAAAAATGTATCCACATGTGTCTGGGGCTGGAATAGGGAAAGGATTGACTAAAAAGGAATGTAGGAGAATTTTCTGACATAACAAAACCATTTTATACTTTGGTTGTGGTGGCTACAAGACTGTGTCTATTTGTCAAAAAGCATAGAACTATACACTAAGGATGAATTTTATTATAGTAAATTATACCTTTAAGAGGAAAAAAAAGAATATGTGTATGTGTAAATGTTAGAATGAGACTGCCCGAGCTCTGCTTCTTCCTATAATAAATGTGGATGTTGGGTAGGTTCTCAAACTCTCTCACCATCAGTTTTCTCAACTGTAAAGTGAGAGTAATAACAGCATCTACCTCTTAACGTTGTTAGCTTTCCCTGTTGCTATTCCATCGTTATTATTTGATCTCCTACCCAACACTGTGCTCACTGTTAAGAAAACAGAGATGAATCTATGGCATGGTCCCTGACTTCCTGGAGGCTCCAATCTAGTGAATAAGCATCTCTGGAAAGGCCAAATGAACACAATTGTTTTACTGCCATTAGATTTTACAATTACAAAAATTAGAAAAATTAGTGGTATGCCAAATTCACATCAGTTTCAAATATAGTTCAACCTTTTCAAGAATGTTCTAAAATAGGAATCAAAATTTCAACTCAAATCTAAGAAATTCTACTGCTGGCCCAGATAGTTCTAGAATATTTCTATAGACAATTTTAAAAGACTCAAAATTGCAATTATCTACAGCTTATCATGTTCAGAAAGAATATCAGCCTACCTCATTTTCACCAATTTATTCTAGCATTTCAATGTTACCTTAATTTGAATAAAAGTATCAAGAGAGCATTATGAGAAGAATATGAAATTGTGTTTCCTTATATGCCAAGACTTCATATATCTGGATAAAACTTTTCCCTAAAAAGACAAAGCTAATAGGAATCATGGAAAATGAATGAAGGGACTATGAGGTATTCCAGAAAAGTCTGCTCTCTCCAACAAGAGGGACATTAATAACTTTGTCTTTAGATCACATAAATGACTCACCAATCTGTGTGACTTATATGTGCATTACAACTACACACCATGCACACATACCCAAATCCCTTCTGTGTATATCATTCACCTCTGTCCCTTAACCAGGTGGAATGTCCTTACTTCAAGGTTAGAGTATTAAAGGCATGAGAAATTCATGCTGGAACACACCACAGCTACTTTTAGAGAGTTAATTACATTTTTATCATATTCAATATACATTTATTGAAGGCCCAATATGTGCTCAGTTCTCACAGCATAAATCTTTATAGGCAGTTTTTATTAAATGTGTCCTTACCATTCAGAGCTAAAAGAAAATCAAGCTATTCTTATTTCAAAGATTTCCTATCCACTGTCATCTCACATCACGTCTCAGTGAAACACTGTGAGAAGTGTTCTTGGAGTGTTATCAACTAAAAATTCTGCAATAAGTATGGCTTTTTGCACAGGATTTCACACTGAATAATATAGTAACATCTAGAAATTCCTAACCTAGAAGAAAAAAAGAACATTTTACAAGATATTTTTAAAAGCATGACATGTGCACAAGGGGCTTCTCAAACAGAATCCACAGACTCGTTTTCACCATTTCACTTGCTCAGAACTATTGTTTTGAAATATGGAACTCCCAAACGTGGATCTTCCAAAGCTTTATATATTGAAAATATTCCTAAGGATTATATCTCTCAATCAGAAGCCAGTATGTGGGAAGGTATAAGAGAGAGAAAAATAAAATCCACATGATAACTAAAAACAAGTCAAAATAAAATAAGTAGAAATGCTCTTTGGAGGAACGTAGAGAAAATGATGACTGGCTAGCTTACCTTGCTTTTTTCCATTAACAGTTTCTAAAGTACCAGGGAGCTGGCTGTCAAAGCCATGTTGAAGGCCACTTCTTTGCTTTTCAAGGTGATGCTCTTCCTCCGCAATAGAAGAAAGCACATGTGGTAACTTGTGGTCATCACTGGCCCAATTGGGCCACTGGGACATTGTGGAACAGGAGTCCTTTGCATGTTGGCTAAGCCTTGGGCTTGAATTTTGGGCAGAGTCCTGCAAATCACTATTACAACATGAGAAATGATCCACTTCAAGAAACAAGGAATTTGCATCCTCTTGACTCCAATCATTGTCTTGTTCTTCATCTTCAAAGTACGTTTCCTGAATCTGAATATTATCTAAGTCCTGATCTAGTTTGTCACTCAATTTAGAGTCTTGTTTGCTTATGTTAACCAGCGAAGCAGATAACATATCTCCTGCTTGCTGGAGAGCTTCATAAACCCGAGATATCCAGGAAGAGAAAGGCTGGAAGAAGTTCTGAGCATCCTGAGACGCCATGGCCAACACCATGGCCAGCTATCTGATGTCTACAGTGTCCACTTGTTCAGTTCCTTCAGTGCTCTGGATTAAATGTGAACTATAGAATAAGCATGTTGAGAAATTAATTTGGAGGTCTCTTAATGGCTGTGAATATTTCACTCTCAAAACTTCCAGCTGAAACAGAGGAAAGAAATACTTACACCTGTTAAAGTTACAACCTCAGACCCATCACCAGATACCTACAGACAATGTCAAACAGCATTTGGGCACCAAAAGGGATCATCCTGGAAATCTTAAAATAGTTAAATAAAAATGACTGTGAAAGTCTAGATGTAGATTATTTCAATGCCTATTCACCACCACAGCCAGGTGGAAAACTTCCATTAGCAGTAATGGGTTCTGTTCATGTGGACTGAGAGAAGTCTATCCCCATAGCCATCCTTAACAGTGTGAAAAGGATAAATGAATCTTCATTAAGATCCAGTTGGGCATGACATTTCAAAACGCAAAAAAGGTCGGATGTTTCATCTACAAACCTGCAGATCCCAGAGAGCTGACTAATAAGCATCTCTGCTTTATGACACTAAAGTTTATACTTGCAAAGGAAGTATGTGTCTGGAATTAAAAAGCTTTAAACAAATCTTAAAATAGGATTTTATATTTTTATGCAATCTCTAGAAATCATATCTATTCTTGGGGAGCAATCGCTGAAAAACTGAGGGTGGCAAATGGATTATCTAGCTTACTGGAGACATGTCCCTGGAATCTCATTGCTTTTGTCTATGTTCCAACCTCCCGAAGATAGATAGCTCTCCACAATCTTTCAGACTCCTAAGTCACACTTCATCCCACAAGATTTACAGCCTGAAGGAAGCAGCTCCAGGATATCAACAGAACCACAGGACACTATGAAGACCCCAGAGCTAAATATTTATACTTTTACATGTATATGTGCATACAATGTATACATACACATGTGTGTATATTATGTGTATATATCTTATTGCTATTGCAATGTTCATCAACAGCTCAAGATGAATGTTACAAATGACTAGAGAGCCTAACTCACTGCTTAAACTTAATTACCCAATATCTTGTGTATAGCAATAACTTCCTTTTAACTAAATCTACTAGCTATACCTTAGTCTCTTGACCTCAGCCACTGCATGTGATATGACTACTTACATTCTAAAAATTTTTTATTAGCCATTCATGGATGCATTGACTTATTCAATAAACAAATATTGATTGTCTATTAAATGCTGGCACAATGCCCGGGATAAGGTAATCCTGAGGGTTTTGTCTCCATAGAGCCCACATTTCAGTTAAAGGGAAACTGAGCTCTCCACATTTCCCCCTTATGCTGAATAATTCATGTGTCGCTCTTTCAGGCTCCTCCTTGTCTTCCCACCACCTACATGTATACAATCAAATCTTGTCCTATGGCTTCCCTTCCCTATTATATTCACCAGTTGCAAGAGTAGGCCCATCCCTACGTTTCAATTAACACCTTTTTGAAACTCCAAAATATACATCTCCAGCCTTTGCTCAATTTTTCTTTCCAGACTTATATCTGTGGCTGTCAAAGCCAGTGATTCTCAAACTCTGGTGTGTCAGAAACACCTAGTTAGCTAATAAAGAACACAAAGGCCCAGGCTGGTTGAAGGAAAAGGGCCTAGTTTGAACCTTGGGATTTTTGGCAAGTACTCCAGGTGAGTCTGACACCCACGGAAGTTTGAGAAATACTGATAGACTTGGATGTCTCACTAAAATCTCAAATTCAGCTCATCCAAACCTAGTGTATCACTTTGCTACAAGCGTTCATCATTCTAGACTCACAACATGGGTGATTGTGAATTTCTCTCTTCAACACTCCCTTCCTCCATTCCAAATTCTGTTAGCTTTTGGTCTCCAAAGATCCTCTTTCATCATATTTTGTACAGTTATCACATTTCCCACACTCTAGTTCCCTCAGATACTACATACCTAGTTTGCTTCATACTCTCTTCTTACCCAGACTCAATTCATTCTGTTTGCTCACCATAACCTGATTTTATATGAGGTTTACGCCTGTCTCCTCCTCTAGAATGGAGGCTCCCTGGATGGCAGGGATTGTCTGTCTTGTTCTCTATTTTATCCCCATTGCCTAGAAGTGTGCTGAGCACATAGTGAATTCTCAATAACAAATCCTATTAAAAATCATGCAAAAAACAACACCTAGCATATATTATGTACTCAGCAATTTTGTTAAGTTAATGGATAAATTCTAACCAGAACTGTTAAAAAGATGTTAAACAATGTTATCACATAAGTTCCCTGCATAGTAACAACAGTAAAGATCCTTTTGCTATTTGTTACATCCCACTTCAGCACTCAAAGTTTTTTGGTTTTTTTTTTTTTTTCTCTGCAAGTATTTTGTATAAGTTACTAAGCTTCAGTGCATCGCAGATTTACAAGGTTCTCTCTGAGATTCCAGTGGCTTTAGCTCCCACGGCCATCTTTTTGGTACCTTAAACTTTTTAAGCCAGAAATGACACGTTTTCCTGAATCATTCTTCCATCATTCTATTACACACAAAAAAACTTTGAGTTTTTTGTTGTTGTTTTTCTGAATTTTTTAATTTTTATTTAAGTTCTGGGATACATGTGCAGACGTGGTTTGTTACATAGGTATACATGTGCCATGGTGATTTGCTGCACCTATCAATCTGTCATCTAGGTTTTAAGCCCCACATGCATGAGGTATTTGTCCTAATGCTCTCCCTCCCCTCGCCCCCCACACCCCAACAGGCCCCGGTGTGTGATGTTCCCCTTCCTGTGTCCATGTGTTCTCGTTGTTCAACTCCCACTTCTGAGTGAGAACATGTGATGTTTGGTAGAAAACTTTGTTTTCATATGCAACCCAAAATCTCTGAATTTGAGCCAGCATCTTCTTGTCCAAATCTTCAAACTAGGACAGCTCATATTCTTGGCCTCATATCCCCTTGGTTTCTATAATCTCTGTTCACCAAAATGAAAATGAAAAAAATCATTTTTTACAAAAATTGACAGTTCATCAAAATGGCAATTTTTGTAAAAAATGAATTTTGATCATTCTCCTAGTTTTAAAGAAAAAAAGCCATTGTGGCTCCCTATTACTTACACTGCAAAGTTTGAGCACTGGTGCTGTCAAAATCACTACTCATTCATGTTTATTGATATAGTGTTTTTTAAAAATTAATTTGAATGTTTCCAACTCAATATAATCTTCCCTCTCCCTGTTGTTTACAATGAATGTTGCTTCACTCATTTCTATGTGGCCTGCCCGACCCCTGGATGCACTTGAATTTCCAAGCCCCACCCTATAGGATAAAGTTCAAATTCTTTACTATGGCATACAAGAGGAGAAATGCTCAAAAAAACAATAATAATAATGATCAGCACCATCCAACTGGGCTTAGTGCTGGGGGGATCCTAAAGGCTTCCTGCAAAGTGTAAACACTTTAATTGCTGAATCACTGGGTCTGAGGAGGTCTAGAGGTGCAAAAGGACACTGGAAGGGGCTTCAGATCGGTGGCTATTTATCAACCAGCTTGGAACTAATTTCAGGACAACAGCAACTCATGGAGCTCCCGCCTTTTGTCCTCACTGAATACCTAGCTGTGTCTGAGCTGTCCCCAATAATGCTGCCGCACCATGAGAACTCAGCCTTTCCTTACCACTGCTCGCTGTAAAGTCCTATGTGCCAGTCTCACTGACACACTAAGCATTTTCCAAAGTGACTGTGCTCTTTCCTGACTTCTGTTTGTTTTGCCCAGGATGACTTCTCTCCCTAAACTGCCTGATACTCATTTTTTATAAGGAAATGTTTATTGCTTCCTCTGTCAACTCTTCATCTACAATAAAAGGTGTGGCCTCAGAGTGCTTTGAATGTGCCTTTATGATATAACGTTTCCCTTGGTATGATGGATATTTGTCAGTCTTCCTCTTCCAATGGACTGGGAGTCCACAAGTGCTAGGGCTATGCTTATACTTTGTAGCTCCAGAATCCACAGAGGGCAGGGGCTCTCCATGTTCCATGAATGAATGAATGAATGAAAGAACGAACAAAGTTACTAGTGAAAACATTTAAAGCTAAGTAAACCTGATTCCTTTCTATTTATTCATCTCTAAAGTAGCATTAACACACTAGATGACTTCTAACACCCTTTCTGCTCTGAAATCCAAGAATTTGCCATTGTGTGCCACAGAACATTGTAATATTGAGGATGGATACAACCAGAAGCAAGATGCCTTTTCATGGAATAGTTCTGTACTTTTTTGTCAATAACCATTGTTAGATGATCCCAGAATAATTGGAAAGAAACCAAATCTCAGTCTCTATATAAAAGAGTGTCCAGTTGTTATATTCTAAAATACTCAAAAAGGAATGAAACCTACAGCTAGAATCTGAAAAACTACCTAGTTAGCAACACCAGAGATCTTTCATTTTATACTAAATCAGCCTAAAGCCAAAGAGGCCCAGCACTGGCAAGGTAACCATGGAGATATCTTTGTGGCTTAGGTAAATTTCAGCTTGACTGGTAGAGCACACCAAGGATAATAATGCCAGATATATACTGTATCCTACTTCTTTGGTGGCTTTCTTACAGCTAACAAGAAGACAAAGTAGCTTCTGGTGTTTTAGAAAACACACACACACACACACACACACATACACACACGAAAAATAGAAAAAAAGTCCAGTTCCCTGGATTAGAAGGAAAAATACATTTAAGGTCTTGTCATACCTGAGAAGGCCCATTATTACAAATGAAATGGTTCATGATATCTCATTATTATGAAAGTATAAAATGAGACAACAAAAAAAGATGGTGTGTGTGCGTGTGTGTTTACCATACAAGCTTCTATCACAAACATGACCTGGGAAGATTTACAAAGTATTGAAGTACTCAGAATAAACTGGCAATCTAAGAAAGAATTAGTAGCAATTGAAAAAGATTTTAAAAAGCCATAAATAAATATATTCTTAAAGGCTACTTTTTAAAAATCTTGGTTAAATTGGAATTCTATTTTAACTAAGATCATTTTGTACATAGGAAATGACTAAGCAGTAAATATTAAAGAGTTGTGTTTCTGTAGAAAGAAAAACTATCAAATTCCTGAGCCATATGTTTTATCAAATATTTTGATTGTTCTCACCAAAGCTAACTGTGAACAGAGAGGAGGCATTCCATCCCAGAATAACAATGCTCATAGTCCTTTAAGGGCTGTTAGTTAAATCTTTCCAACCCCATTTTCTATCTGATGGGGTTGCTTGCAGGGTGGGGGGACAGTTACGACCTAAGAAGAAATACCAGATTCTAGAAGCTGTGCCTTAAAAATCTGTTATTTTGGTGAAAGCTAAAGTGGAAGCCTGTATGCCTGTGTGATTTTCAAAGGATTATCAACTAACTCCTGGAGAGAGTCAGACACATTCTGAAAGACAAGAACATGTTTCCAATAATATGGTGCCCAGGTAACCAAACATCAAATCAAAATTTTATACAAGTTCATCTACTGAAGTGTGCTGATGTTCATCATTTCTTGAAGGAGAAATCACTTGGAAAAATATACTCTTCTCATTCTTCACCAAGACTCATAGGTCAGTCACAAGTAAAAGTCAAGAACCATGGGTTTATTTCAAGTGTCTTCTCATAGCTGTCAGTTAACTTTCTTGTGTCACCTATAAAACGTTGGTTATTTCTTATTGACTTACTAGACTAGTCATAAAGCTAATTATTTTTATGACAATTATCATGCCTTTTGGAGAAAGACATTTTGCATAGACCTGGTATAAATAAGAAAGCTTAGGAAGATGAATAATGCATGGAGTCAAAATAAGAACTATAAAATAGGCTGCAATTCATCTTTAACATGATTCAAAGGAGTCTACAGGTGTTTTCCGTTAAGAGCAAATTTCTTATGTGGGTTGGAATATGTGTCATTGAAATGAAATATCTTCTACAGCATTTGTCCAAAATGTGTTCTAAATGTTGGCATCTCAACAAATTTAAAAAGGGACTACTGAGGACTCTTTCTGGCAAAAATATGGATACAGTACAGCCATATTGTCACTGCCGGGGCATGAGCAATCCAATAGGCCTTTTTACACTGGACTTTGGGGAGGCAGTTAATATAAAATGAAATGTGAAGCTGCCCTATAATCAAAATATACTTTCATCATTAGACACAGAAAAATGAGACAATATAAAGGAAAGACATATTAATAGCTTTAGAATCATACAAAACAAGGCCATCTTGGATCTGCTTCTTGCTTACTCCATGGCACAAGGCAAATCATACCAGCTGAGTGCATCTAAATGTTCTCATCTAGGAGAATGAGATCCTAGTAAGATCTCAGGAAAATCACTACTCTTGCAACTCATCATGGAAATCAAATTAGACAATTTTTTGTTGTTGTTGTTTTTGTTTTGTTTTTGATGTGGAGTCTTGCTCTGTTGCCCAGGCTGGAGTGCAGTAGCATGATCTCGGGTCACTGCAATCACCACCTTCCAGGTTCAAGCGATTCTCCCGCCTCAGCCTCCCAAGTAGCTGGGATTACAAGCTCCTGCCACCACGCCCAGCTAATTTTTGTATTTTTAGTAGAAACAGGGTTTCGCTATGTTGGCCAGGCTTGTCTCTAACTCCTGACCTCAGGTTATCCACATGCCTCAACCTCCCAAAGTGCTGGGATTACACAGACAATGTTTTTAAAGTACCTATAACAGAGCCGAGTATTAACAGGCACTCAACATCAGGTATTCAATATTAATCCCAAATTCATGATATTTCAAAAGGCAAAAGTATATTAAACTCCTACCATCTTTTCCCTAATGAGATAATACCATGGAAAAAATGGTACTATCATTATATCAAGCATTTTCCAAACACTATATAGTATATAATGCTTTTTGACAACTTATATGACTAAAAACTCTTTGGGGAAGACATTGGCCTTCCCATCTTACAGTTGAAAAAAACTGACGTTCAGAAAGGGTAGGTGACTTGCCGCAGGTTTATATCTATAATACAGGTGGAACTGTTTTGTCATTACTCCAAATCTTAAAAAAAAAATGCAATTAGATAGTGAAGAAACTAGAAATAAAAAAAGGTAAGGTGATTATCCTAGTAAGTGACAAGTGTGGGGTTCAAATCCAGTTTTGTCTGGCTCTGAAGTTTATTCTCACTGTTTCTAGTACACCACAGTTGCCTGTTTCACTAATGGAACTCTTTAAAACATGTAAAATGTCACAGTTACTTTTGAAAATAAGTGTAATGAAGTTTTAAAAAATTATAAACTTCTGCTTAAGTCAAGTAAGGGTTATATTTAATTATATTTTTAAACTCTACCCAACAAATAGCTTTGGAGCATGATGATCTCAAACAAACTACGACTGGCTCAATAAAAGTTTTACATTGCTCAAGGTTTATAACATTATAGCAATAGCACATTGTAAGTATTCCTTAAATTTCATAAGCCTATTGAGTATTTTTGAGTATTCATTATATCCAAGGCAGAAATTTAAACATGCTCCACAAATACTCAGTGGTTATATAAACACATAAGGTCTTCAGCATCTCCAAAGGGACTACTTAACATGGCTTTAATGACACAATATTTTTAAAGAGACTATCACTGCTCTTGCACAGAAATCCATTTTCAGATACACACATAATAAAATTTTTATGAAAAAAGAATGAATTCTATTTAACTATACTTGCCTTTTTAAAACTCCAACCAAAATGAGGAAGAATCTTATTGTCATCCAATCTAAAGCAATCACTACAGACCTTTTCCAAAAGGGCATCTGTGCTCCGGGGCCATCAGCGCACATCTACTGGCCCCCAGTAGAGGAGATTCTGAAATCTCAAATAACGTCCACAGTATGAAGCAATATAATTAGGAGGAAATGTAATAAAATTGAAGAAGGCAAAATGCAGACACAATAGGAATTACATCCAGACTATAAGATATACCAGATTACTGATTTTTGTCCCCAAAGCACAGATGGAAACATCATTTGTATCACTTGAAAAGGCACTAGGCTCAAAAGTAGGCCAAAAATGATGGAACTAAGGTCACTGTAACCCTCTTGAGATAGATTTTAAAATATTCTAAATGTCAGCAATCGTTCAGTGTTTGTTAGAGTTTTTTTATACTAATTATAAAAGTAATATCAGCCTTATAAAAATGTGGTAAAAAAAAAAAGGAAAAAAATCATTCATAATCCCTCCACCTTAACACAACTCCAATTATTTTTGCACATTTCTTCTATCGTTTTCCTTGTAATTTGCACAGTTATCATCGGGTTATATAGGAAACTAATAATTACCTTTGACAACTCTCTCTCCTTTAGAATTTATTACCAAGGCCTACCCATTCATTCATCCAAATAACTCTGAACTCTATGGCCTTCTGCCACCTAAACAGGTAATACTTGAGTCCAAGTCACCATTATTTCCTAACTGAACCATTTCAACAGCCTCTTAAATGACCCGCTGCAGTCACTCCTACCCCATTTCCACAAAATGAACTTTGTGATCTTTCTAAGATGCATATTTGATCACGTCATTCAGTGTTTAAAATGGCTTCCCATTGCACTTATGGCAAAGTTCAAAATTCACAGGACTCAGAAGGCCATGCCTGGTTGGCTCCATCTTGTCTTTAAGTGCTATTTGCTCTCCATGCTGGGGCATCTCACCTCCTCCTTTTAGTTGCTCAGGCTCTTCTCACAGGCTGAGAAAGCTCTTCTCCCTCCAGGCTCCCTGACCCTGACAGTGCCCATCCATCTCCTTTCAGGTCCCAGGTTACACTTCACTTTTCAGAATGTTTTCCCCCCGCCATAATCCACACTAAATGATGTCGCTGAAATATTCTCTCATAACACCTCTTATTTCTTATTAACACTTATTATAATTGTAGCTTATTGATGACTTACAACATTATTTCTTTTAATGTCTGTCTTTCTTACTAAACAAGATGTTCTATGAGATCACAGAGTAGGTTAATTGTTGCCTTTGCCATGTTGTCAGCATCAAGCAGAGTAACTGACTACCATAGAATAGGCCATCAATATTTTTGAATATTTGAATACACAGCTCCACATATATACACATACACAAATATTACATACTGCTTCTTTCAGTTAACATTTTAACACATTTTGAATGTTTCTACAGTCTTTTATGTTTATCATTTTAAATGATTTAATATTTTAAAAACTAGATTTTTAATTCGGGCCTCAATAACTTTTCCCAAATTCAAATCTATGAAAGTACCTGTTCTAATGAGAACACTTGGATACAGGAAGGGGAACATCACACACAAGGACCTGTTGTGGGGTGAGGGGAGGGGGGAGGGATAGCATTAGGAGATATACCTAATGTAAATGACGAGTTAATGGGTGCAGCACACCAACATGGCACATGTATACACATGTAACAAGCCTGCATGTTGTGCACATGTACCCTAGAACTTAATGTATAATAAAAATATATATATATTAAAAAAATTTTTAAATAAAAAATAAAAAAGTACCTGTTCTAATAATATTCAATCCTTTACATTTCAAGAAAAAATATCCAGTATTCTCCAACAGAATGAGAATGTCTACAAATTGTATTAATTCAGACATCATAAATTTGGCATTTATTAGTCTTTTGATAGGAGCTACTCTAAAGCTTACTTCTGTATTTTCTATTTTAAAAATTAAACAACTTAATAAATAACAATAATAATCAGGGGTCTGTTTACCTTATAATTACTTTTATTTTTTTTTCATTAAGAGATTAGAAGAGACAGTGGAATGACACTAAAATATGTATCAGGCACCATGAGCCAGTTCCACTTCTGTACTATTTATGAACTCAAAAAACATGTTTAATATCCTGGGCTTCCATTTTTTCACCTGCAAATGATAGAATTACACGTGGTAAGTTGTCAGTGTTCTCTGAAGATAACATTCTAAAGCAGGATCTTGGGGAGCTCCCCTTAGCCACCTCCACTGGATTTGTTACTACCGTTGGTAGCCAATACACATATAATTCATTTTGTTTCAAACATAACTATGATACAGACATATCACAAATTGTAGCATCTAGCAGCCATGTCTAGTACATGGAAGTCACTCAAGAAATGTTGATATCGAATAAATTTGAACTCAATTGAGACTGGCTTCCATAAATTAGATCTGCTTAATCAGGAGGTTAACTTCCTAAAAAATCTAGGGATAGTTTTTATAAATTTTAAACTATTTGCAAAATGTCAAATGAATGAGGTTTTTCCTGGAGATCATCTTCATACCTTTTTCAGAGTCTTAAAAGGATCTCTATTTCCCAGTGTCACTTCTATAAAGAGCGCAGATTGCTGAAGTTGGTCTGTCTCTGAAAGATACCCTACAACCAACAATTACACAACAGGCTTTAATCTGGTCCCCACTCTGGGATGAGGAAAATATAAATCTTTCATCTGATGAAAGTTTTATTGATAGGCAGAAAACCATTCCATCACAAATTACTAATTCATTGCAAATGTTTCTTCTAGATCCTAGGACACAGCCTCACATTCTTATTTATACTGGCCCCCTCCTACAAATGAACACATCAGCATTCATAAATTGAAAGTCTCTATCTAAATCAATGCTAACAACTGTTTGATATTTTCCTTATATTCTCTCCTCATTTGTTTACACAAGCTTCAAACTAAACAGGTAGTAAAACAGTTCATTACTGAAGTGACTATTGCTACACATTTTATCTTCTTCATTAGTGGTTATCAAAATGAGGTCTCCTAGGGTCCTTGATGACTGGGCTGTTAGAATAGTAATGCTAATAATATGACATTGTCAATGCTTCTGTGCCTGGCAAACATTAATAATCAGATCCTCTTGGGATCCCATCAAAAACAGCAGCCTTAATGGGATCTTTGTGGTTGCAAACATAAGTAGGTTACGTGAGTGGTACATGATGTCTCTCAGGTCTACCGAGACAAAGTGACCCCAATCAAAGAATATTTGAAAACACTCCTTTTACATTTCCCTTTCTACTGGCAGGGAATTTCACATAAGAACTCGGAAGCACTGTTTTCTAGGCATGATAGTGGAGCCAAATGTTCTTAACTAATTCTACATACATGCGTGACCTATTTTATAGCATTATATATAGTTATACAGATTGTATCTATTCAGTTAAACCAAAATGCTAGTTATATTTCTATTTTAAGCCAACAATGCCTGTCTGTTGCTTTTTCCTTCTCTTTCTCCTTGAATCCTTCCAATTTCTCACTAAAAGACGTGGAATCTTGCTTACTGAGGAACAGCAAATATCTTGCAGTCTTCTATTAGCAAAGCTCAGTTTATATTCAACTAAAATTTACTACTATCACCCATAATGAATAAGATTCTACTTTCTGATAGCAAAATATTAAAATTTCATTCCAAAAAGAATTTTAATATAAATGTGAGTCCTGCAATAGAGCAGCTAATGGAAAGGAAAATCTTCCAAGTGATAGGAAAATGACATTTCACATTGGCTTCCATTTCTAAGCAGAGTCCCACATAAAATACACATTTGATTCATTTCAGCTTCTTTGGAGAAATTCTAAATGGAATTCTTGCCCTAAAATGTTATTAAAATTAATATCAGTTAGGTCTTCAACCATAAAAACAAACAATAGGAAAAATAAAAATTTAAAAGGACTCTGACATCTTTCCAACATAGACTAAAGAAGCACTGAGTATAGCTTTAATAGGCATTAATTGTTTAGGGGCAGAAGGGGGTAGAGGGATTTGGGAAGATCAAATGCAAACCTTTAAAAAACCTTTCTGTTAAACAGTCAAGGTAAAACATTGAAAGCTTCACCATACTTTCTGTAATGTCTTGTAATGCTATGATTTGGATTTTGCTTCAAGATAATTTTGAAAAGAAATTTTCAAAGGGTTAATGCCTTAAAAGTAGGTTCTCTTCCTCACCCTGTTCCCATCAAATGTTCTGCACTTTTGTGGAGTGTCAACTATAAATTTTCACTCTGTAGTCAATGCTTACTGGGGAAAAAAAAAAAAGATAAGCAGTTTTTAATCACATAGCAATTTCATTCAATAAAGCTGACATTAAGCCAGGAGCAGTAGCTCACACCTGTTAACCCTGGACTTTGAGTGGCCAATGTGGGAGGACTCCTTGAGGCCAGGAATTTGAGACCAGCCTAGGCAACATAGTGAGACTCCCATCTCTAGAAAAAATAGAAAAATTAACTTGGTGTGGTAGCTTGCAACTGAAGTCCAAGCTACTTAGGAAACTGAGGCTGAAGGATTGCTTGAGCCCAGTAAGTTGAGATCACAGTGAGCTATGATCACACCACTGCACTCCAGCCTGGATGACATAGAAAGATCCTATCTCTAAAAACAAAAACAGAAACAAAAAAACCTGAAATTATTTGTTCAAAAGTATCAAGAACTGTTCATGAGATCCAGAGTAGAAAAACTATAAGAAAATAAGATTCAAAATGTTATTCAAATTTCTAAATTCACACACTTCAAATAATACCTGTCATCTTTTCATTAAACTTCAATCAAAGTATCCAAAATAACACAAGCTTGCCATTATTATGAGAGCTTTTATGAATAAGGTATTTGCTCCTTAAGTAGGCTTTAGAGGAATACATATATTTTTAATGGAAGTGTATAAACACAGACATGCTCTTTCTTTTACTTTAATCTGTCAGGCTAAGAAAAGTAATGAAATTTTAAACCTATTACTCCAAAAACTAGTTTAAAACTGATTACTCAAATAGCTAGTTAAGCATATAAACTCGTAGACACCCACTTCAATGCAGAAACAGTCACCTCTACTAATTCATTCTACACAAACAACACAAATATCTCTTTTCCTTGCTTCCCACCTATCAACTAATTATGATTTCAATTTAAGGCATATATCTCTTTAAAGTGTAATAAACATTAGGGTCTTGCTGACAAGAGAAGCACAAAACCCCAATATTCCTCTGATAAATGCAACTTTTACCACCTGTGGTATCCTCCAGACAGGATGTATCTTGGAGAGAGATTTCTCTGGAAGACGCCATCAAGAGAACAGCTGTTGTTAATGATATCGGTCTTTAGCATGTGCAGACAAGCACACAAGCTTTAAACTTACAAAAAATTTCCTCATCTATAATTGAAAATATCATATTTATCTCCACTACATCAAAAATCCTTCAAAACTTCCCATAAAGTAGGGGGAGATAGTTTCACTGTCTCCAGCAAGAAGATGTGCATTTCAGGCTGCCTGAGATCATCCTGGAGACCCATTGATACGGTTTGGCTATGTCCCCACCCAAATCTCTTCTTGAACTGTAGCTCCCATAATTCCCACGTGTTATGGGAGGGACCTGGTGGGAGATAATTGAATCTTGGGGGCAGTTTCCCCCATACTGTTCTTGTGGTAGTGAATAAGTCTCATGAGATCTGATGGTTTTATAAGGGGAAATCTCTTTCACTTGGCTCTCATTCTCTCTATCTTGCCTGCTGCCATGTAAGACGTGCCTTTCACCTTCCACCATGATTGTGAGGCCTCCCCAGTCACATGGAACTCTGAGTCCATTAAACTTCTTTTTCTTTATAAATTACCCAGTCTCAGGTATATCTTTATCAACAGTGTGAAAACGGACTAATACACCCATGCTGCAGGACTGAAGGAAGAACTATCAACCAAGCAAAAAGCATTTACTGAGTGTTTCTATGTGGACTACCAAGGTTTACTGAGGGCTGCCTAGAATTCTCAGTCATAAAATTCCATGCTATGACTATTTCAAACATAGAATGGCTCCAGAGCTTCTACTAAAAATAAGACTCAGAGCTATATATGTTAAATATATATATACCCATATGTTACACAGTCATTGGTAAAGTGAAAAAGCATGAAGGAAATCTTCTGCAGCTTTTGAAATAGTGATGTGTGTTTAGGGAGTTCTCAGACTTAGGTGTTAAACATTTCCACAGCAATTCATACTTAAAGAGAGCTTCAGATTTGTTTTTATTACCATCCTAGCATCACAGAGGAAGCTCAAATGCCCCAAGAAGAATCTATTTCTAAGGAAACTCACCATGCACCCTTATGTAAATAACTCAGAAAGCAGGGCTGCTCATATTCCAACTGTAAATGTGCACAGATCTGTCAAATGACTTCTAGTTCCCTCCCAACCTCGAACCTAATGCCTCCATCTCCAGCAATCAGCTGGCTGTGTAACATGTTCATTTGCTGGGTCAAATTCTCAAGCAGGGGACAATAACCCGTGTCTAAGTTGCAAGAAAACAAACAGTACAGGATGGAGATTTTAAAGGGATGCTCTCTGAGCAAGGGAAACAAGAAAATGGAGACAAGAGAGTATCATTTGGAAATGAATTGTCTTTGTTAATAATTGTTGAAGCTGTGTGATGGACATACGGGCTTCACTATATGATTTTCTCTCCACTTTCTCGTAAGTTTGAACGTTTCCATAATAAGTTTTTTTAGTGAGGATTTTCTTTTCCCAACGTCCCCACCATAATATACTGAAGGAAACAAAAACACAAATACAGATAGATGGAAGATAAGATCCTATGATGGTTAATTTTATGCATCAGTGTGGCTAACCATGGTGCGCAAATATTTGGTCAAACGTTAGTCTGGATGTTTCTGTGAGAATATTATTGTAGATGAGATTAATAATTAAATCAGTGTACTCTATGCAAAGCAGATTGCCCTCCATAACGTGGGTGGGCCTCATCCAATTCACTGAAGGCCTTAATGGTACAAAAACTGACCTCCCACAAACAAGAAGGAATTGTGCAGCAGACAGTCTTGAGACTGGAAGTGCAAAACTGGCTGTTGCCTGGATCTCCAGTCTATCAGCTCAACTTGCAGATTTAACACTTGCCAGCTTCCATGATCATGTAAGCTAATTCCTTAAAATCTCTCTCTACACACAACCACACACACACGTGCGCGTGCGCACACACACACACACACACACACACACACACAATGTTGGTACTGTTTCTCTGGAAAAACTCTCCCTAATAGAGCTCCCTATAGCCATTACAGAATTTTCAGTTTTTCTGCCCAGCAATGAGCAAGATGGTCTCAGTTCTATCTAAAGTACATCTCCCTGTCCTGTCAATTAGTGTTTTTTTAAGCCCTTACCATGTTTATAACAATCTATAATTATTTTATTTATTTGCCTCTTTACTTTTGGTTTTGTTTTTCCCTGTCTTCACCAAAAGCATGTAATTTCTAAGAGAGTAGGGACTACAACTCTCTTTTTCACCATTTTATTTCCAGCACTTAGCACAATGTGTGGCATGACATAGATTCACAACGAATAATGTTGAATGGATGAATAAATATTCTCAAACCAGTAATCTCTCAGCTGAGTTTTTTGGAATTTGCACCCACCAAACAGGTGATGGGCCCATCTGAATTATTATAAGCCTATATATTTTTAAAGCAAAATATAAGATTAATATCAATTCTCAATTATTTGTGCCTTAGTCAAGTAACCAAAACCAGTGACTATGCACTACAATGAGATATATCAAGGCTTGTCCTGATGTTCAAATAAACTTTTACAGTTCCTCAATTTTCAAATGTTTAATATCATATATTAGGTTGAACCACATCAAACTTCTCACCTACAAAAACAGCAATTTCATAGTGCAATATAATGCAACCCACAGTGAGAGAAATGTATATTCTATGCAAATTAAGATATTAAAATCAGAAGAGAAAATACCTTGCAACTTAGATTACTGACAAGTGTGCTTCCCACACTAGGGACCACCTTTCCAGTTGGGTTTTGTTTTATATGTGCCCCAGTGGAGACAGGTGACACAAGAAGTAAAAAGGGGACATTTTATGTATCCTATTATTTCAGGACAAAAAACTATAAAAGTGGAGGGCTTGGGGAATATAGAAGATATCAGTTTTCTAAAGAGCATTCAATCCTTAATTCTAAAACAAGTGGGGATTGAAAACTGAATTCTAAAACTTACTGTGCAATTCTATAGACCGTCAAAAAGTATCCCAGTGGAATTTTTTTTTTCTTTTTGAGAGAGAGTCTCACTCTGTCGCCAGGCTGGAGTACAGTGGCACCATCTCGACTCACTGCAACCTCTCCCTCCCGGGTTCAAGTGATTCTCCCGCCTCAGTCTCCTGGGTAGCAGGGACTACAGACGCACGCCACCACATCCAGCTAATTTTTGTATTTTTAGTAGAGACGGGGTTTCACCATGTTGGCCAGGATGATCTCGATCTCTTGACCTCGTGATCTGCTCGCCTCAGCCTCCCAAAGTGCTGGGATTACAGGCATGAGCCACCACGCCTGGCCAGAATTTATTTTTAATCATCTAACGAAAAAGAAAAGGAGGGGAATATGTACTCTTTTTTATTCCAAGATATTTGATTCATTTAAGATTCATCTGAGTAGGACATGCCTAAAAGGAAGCCACTGCACAGACCTGCAGGTGATGGAACCTAGACACTGGGTACAGGTAAAAGAAAATTCATTGCTAAAGAAGGCAACAAAATACCCCAGGAAAGAAGACTATAGATTGTGCTGATTTTACATTATCCTGAAAAATGTCTTTCTCTGCCTATATTTAATTCATCAATCATACTAAATATGAAGTATGAGGAAGCTGACGATGGTTATTTACAACTATAAGATGAGCACATGGCTAAATGTTCCTCTCCATCTCAAGGAGCCAAAAATAATAATAATAATAAGACCACTCCTACATCCCTATATCAGGCTACTATACTATCTATTTTTATTTTTACATCTGTTTCAGATCCTGATTCACACCGTTTTACAAAATCTGTCATTATTCTTCCTTATATGGGCATAAAAGGAAAACAGAATGTTATCCAAATCATTAAGAGGATACTGAAAGATACAGAGATGGGACAGCCAGACTCTTCTGTTTTGGCCAAATTCACCAAAAACTTCTCAAAGTCTCGAAATCTTGAATTTAAATTAAAGTTGGTCATAATTTGACAACCTTGAATAATCTTATAGAACAGACAACTTTCCTAAATAACTTATTTTTTATTCCCTGTGCAGAAGTCAACTGCTGGTAGTGTCACAATATATACGGGGCAGTGGGGAGGAAAAGCATCATGAAGGAAAAACCTTGTTTGCTCACAAGGTGGACTAAAGCAGTGAGGGAGGGAACCAGGTGGAGAAACCACCAGATGGATACTTTGTGTGGGCAGCAGCAAAGGGGCACTGGTCCAGTGTTAACCCTCTGCTCAAGCACTTCCCTTCCTGACTTAAAAGGGGAACTTAACAATAAGCCTACCCCTTTTCATCAATGGTTCTCCGCCTGGCCACACCTTTAAATCACCTGGCATTCTTTTTAAAGCTGTAAGTTTGCCCTGCCACTCCCCACTGTGATGTAATCAATTTGCAGTGAGCCTCACACTTGTAGTTTTTAAAAGCTTCCCAGACTTGAGATCCTGTGTGGTTCAACTGAGGTTACAGTTAGAAAATACCCTGACTGCTAATTACAATCTCTATCATAAGTGTCTGACAAGCTTTTGTTATATCTTTCTTTGTAAGAATCATTATAATCCCAGTTGAGGAGTGTGGAATACCAGTGCTAGAGAAAAATTGAGAAAAGAGAATCTTGCCTCCAGTTTTCATCAACTCTCCTTATTTGCAAAGATTGGAAACCACTGCCAAGTGGGGCTTCCACCTTCTTCTCCTGCTATAGTGGGCTGAATGGTAGCTCCCCAGAGATATGTCCATGTCCTAATCCCTGGAATCTATGCATGTTATATTATTTGAAAAAAGGGTCTTTCATTGCAGATGTAATCAAATGAAGAATTTGAGATGAGACTAGATTCCTTGATTACCTCCAGTGACTAATGACACAGAGAAGAAGGTGAGGTGAAGACAGAGGCAGAGATTGGAATGATACAGCCACAAGCCAAAGAATGCCAAGGATGGCTGGCAGCCACCAAGAGCAAGGAGCAAGGCATGAAACAGATTCTCCCTAGAGTCTCCAGGGATTGTGGCCCTGCTGACACCTTGATTTCAGAATACGGGTCTCCAGAACTGTGCAAAAATAATTTATGTTGTTTTAAGACAACAAGTTTGTAGTTATTTGTTATGGCAGCCACAGGAAACTAATACATCCCCCAAATCCTCCATTCTCCTATTTTTTTCATCCCAGAAGTTTACTTCAAAGCTATGAAGTAGTGGATTAAGTTGGGAAGATTAGGTGGGCAAACAAATGGGGTGATAATGGTAATGCTTTGTGTCCCCACCAAAACCTCATCTTGAATTGTAATCCCCATAATCCCTGTAATCCCCACGTGTCAAGGGAGAGACCAGGTGGACGTAACTGAAACATGGGAATAGTTTCCCCCATGCTGTTCTCATGATAGTGAGTGAGTTATCATGAGATCTGATGGTTTCATAAGGAGCTATTCCCCCTTTGCTTGGCACTTCTTCCTGCTGCCTTGTAAAGAAGGTGCCTGCCTCCCCCTCTCCTTCTGCTATGATTAAGTTTCCTGAGGTCTCTCCAGCCATGCTGAACTGTGAGTCAGTTAAACCTCTTTCATTTATAAATTACTCAGTTTCAGCCAGTCCTTTATAGCAGTATGAACATTGACTAATACAGTAAATTGGTACTGCCAAGAGTTGGGTACTGCTATAAAGATACTTGAAAATGTGGAAGCAACTTTGGAACTGGGTAACAGGCAAAGATTGGAACAGTTTGGAGAGTTTGGAAGAAGACAGGAAGATGTGAGAAAATTTGGAGCTTCCTAGAGACTTGTTGAATGGCTTTGACCAAAATGCTAATAATGATGTGGACAACGAAGTCCAGGCTGAGGTGGTCTCAGATGGAGATGAGGAACTTCTTGGAAACAGAAGCAAAGGCCACCCTTGCTATGCTTTAGCAAAGAGACTAGCAGCCTTTTGCCCCTGCCCTAGGGTCCTAGAGATCTAAGGGACTTTGAACTTGAGAGAAATTATCTGAATTTAAAACTTATGTTTAAAAGGAAAGCACAGCATGAGCTTGGAAAATTTGCATCCTGACTATGCAATAGAAAAAAAAAACCCATTTTCTGGGCAGAAATTCAAGCTGGCTGCAGAAATTTGTATAAGTAATAAGGAGCCAAATGTTAATCACCAAGACAATGGGGAAAATGTCTCCAGGGCATGTCAGAGGTCCTCATGGCGGCCCTTCCCATCACAGGCTCGGAGGCCTAGGAGGACAAAATGTTTTTGTGGGCCAGGCCCAGGGCCTTGCTGTTTTGTACAGTCTCGGGAGTTGGTGCCCTGCATCCCAGTCATGGCTAAAAGGGGCCAACATACAGCTCAGGGTGTTGCTTCAGAGAGTACAAGCCCCAAGTCTTGGTAGCTTACATATGTTGGGCCTGTGGGTGCACAGAAGTCAAGAATTGAAGTTTGGGAACCTCTGCCTAGATTTCAGAGGATGTATGAAAATGTGTGGATGTCCAGGCAGAAGTTTGCTGCAGGAGCTGAGCCCTCATGGAGAACCTCTACTACAGAAGTGAGAAAGGGAAATGTGGGATGGAAGCCCCCATACAGGGTCCCCACTGGGGCACTACTTAATAATCTGTAAGGAGAGGGCCCCTGTCCTCCAGACCCAAGAATGGTAGATCCACCAACAGCTTGCACCGTGTGCCTGGAAAAGCCACAGCCACTCAATGCCAGCCCATGAAAGCAACCAGGAGAGGGACTGTACCCTGCAGAGCCACAGGAATGGAGCTGCCAAAGACCATGGGAACCCACCTCTTGCATCAGCATGACCTGGATGTGAGACATGGAGTCAAAAGAAACCATTTCAGAGCTTTAAGATTTGACTGCCCCACTGGATTTTGGACCTGCATGGGGCCTGTAGCCCCTTTGTTTTGGCCAATTTCTCCCATTTGGAATGGGTGTATTTACCCAATGCCTGTACCTGCATTGTACCTAAGAAGTAACCAACTTGCTTTTGATTTTACAGGCTCATAGGTGGAAGGGACTTGCCTTGTCTCAGATAAGACTTTGGACTTGGACTTTTGAATTAATGCTGAAATGAATTAAGACTTTGGGGGACTGTTGGGAAGGCATTATTGGTTTGAAATGCGAAAGAGACATGAGATTTGGGGGGAACCAGGAGCAGAATGATATGGTTAGGCTTTGTGTCCCCACCCAAACCTCATTTTGAATTGTAATCCCCAGAGCTAGAGAAAAAGTTGTTATGGTTACCCTAAGAACCAAATAGGATCCCCATAATCCCCACATGTCAAGGGAGAAACCAGGTGGAGGTAATTGAATCATGGGGATGGTTTCTCTCATGCTGTTCTAATGATAGTGAGTGAGTTCTTACAAGATCTGATGGTTTTATAAGGCACTCTTCCCCCTCCAGTTGGCACTTCTTCCAGCTGCCTTGTGAAGAAGGCTCCTGTCTCCCCCTCACCTTCCACTGTGATTAAGTTTACTGAGACCTCTCCAGACATGCTGAACTGTGAGTCAATTAAACCTTTTTTATTTATAAATTACAGTCTCAGGCAGTTACTTATAGCAGTATGAAAATGGACTGACACATGAGGCAATTAAGACGTTGGCCACTGGGGTCAGGCAATGTTTAGTCTGACTCCCAGCCTTGCCATTTAATAGCTTGAAAAAAAATTAATCTCTCTCACCCTTGGTTTTCTCATCTATAAAATGGAGATTATATTAGCACCTGTTTGTTGAATTGTGAGTGGGAAAGTTGCACAGATGGTCCTCAACTTACAATGGTTCAACATATGATTTTTTTGTCTTTATCTAATATTCTCAATTTATGATGGGTTTATCTGGAATTAACACCATTGTAAGTGGAGGGGCACGTGTACTTGAATATACTCTCACCTAAATGCAGAAATAAAATGAAAAATATTTTATAACAGCAGTCATTATGGCCCAAGCAAAAAGAATCTGGCCACACCTGCTGGGGCAGGTCAGAAGCCCCTGCTGAATCAGAAGGTATCTGTTTAGTTGCAGGTAGAGAGCAGAGAGTAATCTTGTGCAGGCACCAGCCAGTTGGGCCTTTCTACCAACTGGTAGGGAGAAATTGTCACATTTTAGCAACCATCCTTCTGAGCTCCAGCTGAGCACCAGCTTTGCCTTAATGTACAAAACCTGTTTCCTTACTTACTCAGTGCTCTTATCTTTCTCTGGAGAATCCTCCAATCTTCCCATGCTCAGTGTTGAGAAACTAAACTTAAACTTGCCACTCAAAGTAACTTGGTCAATTTCATTTTGGATAAAGTATCAGTCTTTGGGATTTCCACTCCCACCTTCATGTTCCCTTACAGCAGGGAGCATCTGGGTATTGGTGTGAGTTTATTTAACATGATGAGCTGTTCCTGCTGGCTCCTGCTGACTCTAGGAGAATCAACCTCTGCCTTACAGCATTCCACAGCAGGAGTACCTCTTGGTGATGACCCTAGGCAGCACAAGCTATATAATTTGCAAGACTCAGTGCAAAATGAAAATGCAGGGTCCTTGAAAATCACTAAGAATTTCAAGACTGCAACAGCACATCATCACTAGGCTAAGCACAAGGGCCCTTCTAAGTGTAGGTTTTGTGCAGTTGTGCAGTTCCATGCCCATGAAGCCAGCTCTGACTACAAAAGGCCTTGGATTGTTCATCCTCCAACCTCCAATACAGGCCCACCTCATAGTAAGCTGCAATAACTCCCCGGCAGGCACACTGACTCATTCCTATGCTATCTTCTCTGCCCCTGCTCCCACCGCCAGGGTCAGGCAGAAACTTCTAAAACAAGTGTTCTCCTGCTCACCGGAAGAACTGTAGCAGCGGCGTCTTCTCAAGTTCTCTCTCCCTCCAGCACCACCAGTATATTCGCCCCACTACAGCCCCCCAGGCCCACATGGGACACCAGTGAGGCAGTCTCCTGCCACAATTCCAAAAAGAAGCATGCGGCACTCTCCTTTCTGACTCTTCTTCGGGCGTGTTGAATTCCAACCTTCTTATCACAACTGGCCTGACTAGGTCCCACATCTGTCCTTCTTCTCAGGGTCTGGTCGAGGAAACACTTCATGGTCTCCAAATCTCTTTCCTTTCACCTCTTCAAGTCATGGTCTGCCCTTTCCAGAAGAGGAAGGGCATTCTTCTTCCCTTCTGTGCCTGGGAGGAAATGCCCTCATCTCACATTGTCTATGCTTTCTACATTGTGCCTCTTAAAATGAAACTCTTTGCACCAACTCCTAAATTTTGCTTTTGGAATATAAAGTTTTTTGGAGGGGGGCAGCAAACAAAACAAAACAACCAAAATATTCTCTCTTTCTCTCTCCCCCATTCTCTCAAAGCTGGGCTTCTTTTAAAAACTATTGTCTCACTGTGAAATTTTAATTTTCAATCAATTTTTTATCTCAAAGCTGAATATTGGCTTTTTTGTTCCAACTGATATCCATCCTTCCCCAAAGCAATCATTGTCAATGAACAACACAAGAACATTACATAAAGAAATCAAATAATGCATGTAAAATACTTCGAATAACAATGCATGTAAAATACTTGGCAATACTAATTGCTAAATAAACAATAGTTACCAATGATCATTATCTGTATTATTATTATTACCTATGTTATTAGGAAAACACCATTCCAGTTTCTTTGTCCCCTTGCCTAAATCCAGACAGAATGACATGTGTAAATTCTTTAAACTTTAAAATATATATAGCCTAAAGGAAAGCAAGGTATTTTTGTCAAGGAAATCATTTTGCATAGTAGGTTTGGAAAATAAACATCCACTCTTGCCTCTCTGATCTTACCACATAATCAAAAAGAATTATTTTTTTCTTCAGAACCTCACATATATTGATTAAAATAATTCAGTTTCTGATATTCTATCATTTTTTGATCAACAAAAATGGCAATCTTCAATGGTTTAATCTAAGAGTAGGATGGTCTCATTTTTATTAGTTCTCTTCCATTCATAGACTGAAAGCTAGAGAAGAAGTTGCTATGGTAACCCTAAGAACCAAACAGAATCACAGAATGAGAATGGGAGAAGCCTAGTCCAGACTCATCAATTTGCAAATGAAGACTTAAGGCTCAGAGAGGTGAAGTGAGTTTCCCAAAATATCGTGGCCAATTAGTGGCAAAACTAAGCTCTGTCTGTCTGTACTGGGCTTCTTCCCACCACACTAGGCTGCCTGCCTTCCTTCTTTATGTTTGTCAAAATATGTTAAGAACATCCCAACTTCACTGAGAAATCAGTACTCTGAGGATAATTAAGGCAAATATCAAAGGTTAGACACAATCTGGGGTAGAAGCACGTTTTTCAAAGACTTTTGATAACAATAATTAAACTTGTAAAAGAAGAAATGTCAAAGTGAAGGTGTTTGCTTTTTAGACATTATAATTTGGGGATGCTCCTGAAGAAACTATTTTTAAAGCTCCCTTTACATGACCCCACTCTGAATTTGAGACATGTATTTTTCAGTGTTTCCTGAGTAAACAGCTTTTGTTCTAGCTTTATTGTTATTGTTTCAACATCCTTAAAACCTCAACTTATTTGCAAGTATAATTCATAATTGTCTCTAAAATATTCAGATAAAATGTCAAACAAGACAAAAAGGAAATATTTTAAATAGTTCTAACCTTAGTTCCTCATAACCATTATAGTTTGCAAAGGAGAAAACAACACCAACTTTAATCTCCCAATTTAAGTAATGAATACAATTCATTAATGTGTGATGTCATTCCTAGCAGCCATTACTGTGACTTGCTATTGCTGTTGCATTGCTATAGGCACTATGCTGGTGTCTCTACAGAATTAATTAATTTAATCTAGGTTGACCCTGGGAGAGATGTACTGATAATCCCAATATGCAAACAAGGAAACTGAAGTTCATAATGGTTCCATAATTTGCCAAAGTCACATAACGAGTGACAGCCAGCTGCTGAAGGGAGAGAAATAGAATCATGATGAATCCTACCTTCATACCACCCCACGGCCAAACAGACATCTGTTCATCTCACTCACCTATGTCCCAGCTGGGACAGTAGTGTCTAAACCATTCATAAGTCCCAGCTTTTGCATGGCAAGCTCTAATTAAAATATTCCATTCTATTTTCAGAATAAGTCATATGTCCCATGGGAAGTTCAAAAAATAAGGCCACTGCAATAGCAGGAATGCCAAAGCAATTGCCAAATCTGCAATTTACACCTCTCTCATTATTATTATCTCACATAGATATTTAAAAATATATCTGCACACTCTTTGGTACTCTTCCCCTCAAAAAATAGAACTGAATTTCCCAAACTTAGAGCTTGAGCTGTGCTCAGTGAACAAACACAATGTGAAAAAAGTGACATTGTAAGACTTCCCATGCTAGGGCATAAAAAGAGCAGTGGCTCCTTGCTTTCTCATGGATCTCTCACTCCAGGGAAAGCCAGCTGCCATATCATAAAGCATTCAAGTAGCCTTGTGGAGGGTTCCATGTGGATCTGATCTGAGGCCTTTTGCCATCCTGGAGGGGACTCTGACACCACAGTCCAGCCTTCAGATGACATTCTAACTGAAGCCTTGAGATGACATTCTAACTGCAGCCTTACAACAGACCCTGATCTAGAATCACCCAACTAAGCCACTCCTCAATTTCTGAACTTCAAGAACTGTTAGATAATGAATTTTTAGTTACTAAGTCTTGGGATAATTTGTTATAAGCAGTAGATAATATGCCTTTATTCCTACATTATGCCTTTCTTGTAACAAGGCAAAAACGCTGAACTATCCGTGGCTACAAAAGCTGCCATATCAGTAAGCCAAATACTCTCCTTGGTCCAGGCATACTTAGAACACATCAAGAAGGTAGGATACCTGGAGGGTACTCTCCTCAAGACCTTCCCTTCACTCAAAAAAAATGTAAGGTTGCTCCTTGACCAGGTACATCATGCCCCATACCTTGTGGGGTATGGAAAAGGAGAGTAATAATCAGACTGATCAAAAAAAACAGCAAAGTTATTATCTGTAAGATAAGAGTACTCTTTTTAAATGTCCCACATCTGTGTGATAATAACCATCCCTCTGTAAGAACATCCTGTATCACAAAGTTCTAGGCTTCAGTAATTGAAAATAGAATATGTCCTTTAAGAGCAGGAAGCCAATTATTTCTTTAAGTGTGTTATTTTTCCCTCATCAAATTGAAGGCGATGAGTAAATGACATAGTATACTCAGTGAGCTTAAAGAGTGAAAACCTCCCTTTGGAAAAGTGACCATTGCCATGGTCAAAGGTGGGACATGGTCCTGAGCACTGAAACATCTCAAAAACAGCTAACAAATGAAATGTCAACATCGTTCTAACATCATGAGACTAAAACGCATCAAGGCTCTTGTCAAACAGTACACATATTTTTTCTCCAAGCATTCATCAGAGGAAAACTCAACAGAGACTTCTAAAGAGCTAAGAAGATGGGAAGTGGTGGTCAGAGCCTCTTCCCATCTGCTCCTTGAACTCTAGGGAGAACATTACTTTCCTAAAGATAATGGATTCTTTAGTAAAGTCGATTCATCATGTCCACCCTGACCCAGACCACAGCAAGTTGCCAAGCCCAGGAGAATCTGAAGCGTAATGCTTACCCAGCCCCTTGTGAATCCCAGTCTTGTCTTTAGAGTGCTTTCTTTTCCCTCGATGCTCCAGGAAAGGAAGGCCTCCTATTGTTTCAAAACACAGCTTCTTGTTGATGAAGAGGAAGAGGACAGCCAGAAGAACAATAAAGACCCCAACAGCAGACAAGAAGCCAATGGCTTCAGGAGTGACTGGCGAGAGAACACAAAGAAAAAAACATAATCACAATGAGAGTGACCTAAGTTTTAGTTCTAACAAATTGTGATCAATGCTATTCAGAATTTTTACTTTTATTAATGAGAAATGACAAACACTCTACAAGTCCTGACTCTGGCTGACATCCCCCAAGACTGTGCACCGGGGAAAGGAAAAGGACTGTTGGCCAGTACATCCTGTGATGCTGGCTCCTCAGATGAGAGACCTCTATACCTTTGAATGTGTAGTTTCTTCTACCTGGAGTACAACTCTTCTTGCTCCTGTCCTCAGCCCAGTATTCAACTTCAAACACACAATTAAGAGAGAGTTCAATCAAATGGGTTTAGCTGGACATGGTTGACCAGTGTTATAAAAGCAAGTCTCCAAAAATGCAGCCGCCTAAAGCTTACACAGTCATCACTTGAGACAAATTTTCAGATAAATACTTCCATCAATATTAGCGATTGGAGGGAAAGTCATTTCCTGGACACATTTTTGCAAATCCAACTGTGTGATTTGATCATGGTTATCAACAGCAATAAGAAAATTAATACTTCATGCCATCCATATAAGAAATTCAAATTGTAGTTTTGACTACTAATATTTTAGAATTTTGGCAGATAAAATTCCATTTCTTCCTTCCCCTCCTCCTCCTCCTCATCAGTATCAAAAAACTCGGCCCTCTAACTGACCTGCCTAAGTACTACCCAGTATGCCTCAAAGAGTCCCAGCCATTGTATTCAGCTATGAGCATATATAACAGGGAGACCAGAGGAGCTAGTTCAGAGTTTAGGGAAGAATCCTCTAAGGAAGTGACATTTGAGCCAAAGTAACATTCAGTAAAGACATCCAGAAATTAACTTGTATAAAGGGTTAGATTACAGAACAAATGTCATTAAGAATGATTCAAGGGAATTGGGTATATGTGAACGCTTATGAAAATGAATCTCCTAAGAGCAACTTTAATCAGTGGGCAGGTTTAATATATGATTTAATAATACAAATAATACAAAGCCTTAATAATATGAAGGGATAATACTCACCTAACCTTACTATCCAGATAAATAGAGAAAAGATTAATCAAACCAATCTCAACACCTTGAAAAGATAAAGAAATAAATGATACTGCCTTACTGAATCAACCTAGTAGCAAGCCAATATTAAGAACAAAACAAAACAAAACAAAAATAGCAGGCAAGATAATAGCTTTATAGTCTGCAAAATAATAACAGTGCCTGCTATCAAAACCAACACATACCATGAAAAATAAAGTACATGCATATTGATTATGCCCTCTCCCTTCAGAAGCAGTACCCGGTAGCAGTAGTTATAGGCAAGGGATCAGCAGTCACAGTGCTTGGTTGAAATGACACTACCACTTACTATCTGTGTGGCCTTCGGCAAATTATTTAACCTCTTTGTGCTTCAGTGTGCTAAACTATAAAAGGAGAAAATAAACACAGCTACATCAAAGATTAACAGAGGTAACACATGGAAAGTAATTGATGTGGCACTTGACAAACAGAGTCCTTAAATAGGAGTAAACCATCTTTCACATCACCAACTTTCCAGAGCTACTAAAATATCTAGGGGCGGTCAAATATGGGATGGACCAGCTGCTTTGTACTCAGTCTGAGCTCTGGATCCCATCCTCCTCTCCTCTCTAGCTTTTTGCCCTTCACTCCTATACTGTCAGCCACTCTCGCTTGTGGATGCAGTGTCTTTCTCATTTGCATGAGAAATGCACCAGGTGTCTCCCATCATTTAAAATTGCCTCCTCACCACCACATGCTTCTCAACCACACCCCTTTATCTTCTTTCCACAATCAACCATCTTCAAAGTATTTTCTACACTCATCACCATTTTTTTTTTTCTGAGACAGAGTCTTACTCCATCACACAGGCTAGAATGCAGTGGCGCGATCCTGGCTCACTGCAACCTCCGCCTCCCAAGTTTAAGCGATTCTCATGCCTCAGCCTCTTGAGTAGCTGGGATTTCAGGCATGCGCCACCATGCCCAGCTAATTTTGGTATTTTTAGTAGAGACAGGGTTTTGGTATATTGCCCAGGCTGGTCTTGAACTCCTGACCTCAAGTGATCTGCCCACCTCGGCCTCCCAAAGTGCTGGGATTACAGGTATGAGCCACCGCACCCAGCCTCATCTCCACTTTCTTACCTCTAAAGTTGCTGATACTCTATACCTAGATTCCCACTGACCTCCCTGTTTCTAGCCTTGCCCCCTCAAGTCCATTCTCCACACAATAGCCAGAACAATCATTCTGAAATGTATAAGTCATTTCATTTGTAAGTTTGTTCAATTGCCCTTCTAAAGCCTCCTGTAGCAGGTTGAGTTGTGGCCTCAAGTATACATATGTTCACCATGAGTCTCAGAAGGTGACCCTATTTGGAATAAAGGTCTTTGAAGATGTAATTAGGGTAAGGATTTTGAAATGAGTTCATCCCAGATTAGGGTAGCACCTAAATTCAATGATGAGTGTCCTTTTGAGACAGCAAAAAAAGAAGACACAGAGAGATGAAAGCCACATGAAGCCAAGGGCAGAGATTCGAGTTACAAAACCTCGTGTTAAGGAGTGTAAAGGGTGGCCAGCAGTCACCAGAAGCTAGGAGACAGGCACGAAACAGATTCTCCCTCAGAGCCTCCAGAGAACCAACCTGCCAACACCTTGATTTTGAACTGCTGGCCTCCAAAACTGTGAGAGTAGATTTCTGTTGTCTTAAGTCACCAAGTTTGTGGTAATTTGTTGCAATAACAACCCTAGGAAACTAGTGCACCACCCAATGGCATCCCATTACCCAGAGGACAAAATCTGAATTCCCTAACTCAGTTTACAAGGCCCTTCATGACCTGGATACTGATTCCAGTCTTTATCGCTCATCACTCTCCAACATCAAACTCTTTCTTGTTGCTGTGTTCACCTATTTCTGGTTCCCCAAACGTAGGTCACACCTCCAGATCTTTGCATATTTCAACTCCGTGGGACAACTGCTCCTCTGGCTAAGCTGATACCATGCTTCTTTGAAACCTTTCTTGTTCTTCTAGACAAAGCTGGATGCTTCTACAGTGTGTTGCCACCTACGAAGCCCTTGACAGCTTCTTCAACCAATTTCAAATGTTAAATTTTAAACTTCATAAGAACAGGGACTATGTCTGAGTTACTCATTGTACTCTCAGCAGCTAGCATAAGGTAAGCATTCAATAGATAATTTGTTGCCTGAATAAATGTTGGAACTCTTCTATGTTACAACACATTGGCCAATGTACCTGTCAGTGAAAACTCTTGGAAAGACATACCTCAAGGGTGTCAGCAAAACTACCAACATAGGATATGATTTACATTAAGATAGGTCTTAGGAAAAAGAGGATTCATGTAGAAGCAGAAACATCTGCATCTTATAATGTCATTAATTAATGAAACTAAATTTTTATTTTTGAATAAAGGATCTTTTTCTATCATAAAAGCAGCATGAAACTCACTACAAGAAATCTGCAAAATATGGAAAAAGATAAAACAACTCACTAAGATTTTGTGTGCTTCCTTTCAGTCACTTTATCTACTTGGCAAATATAAAATTGTAAAGACCTCACTGTTTTGGCTTATAAATATTTGTATTTATTAAAAAGTTTTAATTATTTTTAAATAAGTTAAAGAAAAAATAAGTAATTCATGCAAAGAGTAGAATGTTTGGAAAATATTAGAAAATATAAAAATGATGATAATGTTCAATCTTATCACCTGTCATGGTTAATATTTTAGCTTGGTAAATAATTTTTTCTTAACTTTTTTTAATCATAATTGAGATACTATTTCATATGCTTATATTAATGAATTTAATGTAAAAACATTCACAGATTGAAGGTAATATGAAGAGATTATTCAATATAATCTCCAAAGACACAAGAAAAAGTGTAGAAAATGGCCCTTATGTTACTCAAAATAACTCTGCTTTTTTGGAGAAGAAACATTTTTGTTAATAACAATTCTTGTAGTAATGGCTTAACTATGGATGGGTATAAAATTTTTAAGCAAGTCCCAATATTTTTTTCTTCCCAAAATTATACAGACATTGCTCTATTACCTTTCAGCCTTAATGCTCCATAAATAAGTGTGATGATGCAGCTTACTTTTCATTACTCTATGGGCAACATAATTTCTCAGTCTGTATGCTACTAGAACCTTTTCCTTTATAACACAAAAATTTTACCAGAATGTATCTTTCTGTGAGTCTCTTTTGTTCATTTTTCCTGGAAGCCAGATTTCATCAGATATCCACAATTTTTTTTTCAATCTTAGGAGAGTTTTCTCAATTGCGTCTTTGATAATTTCTTCTATTTCAACTGCTCTTGTTCCATCTTAAACTACATTACTATTTCTTCAGCTACAAACTTTCATTTTTCTCTATTTGTTTTTTCCTCTACAATCTGACAGATCTTAAACATTCCCTACACATTTTCACTAAATTAAAGAAGTTAAAACATGCTTATAACCACTCTGGCATATGCACTATTATGACCTTTGAATATCTGAGTCAGAGACAAACAGTGACGATATGGTCTTTCTCCATGCTTTCAGGTTGGGGCAGCGGTGAGGGATGGAGAACATTAGAAATAAGTTCAAGTCTAGCTAAGGAAAGAGAAAGCTTAGTTCAGTTAGAGAAAGGTTAGAGAAAGGCAAGTTTGGTTATTTCAAAAGAGTTCATGTTTCTTCCAGAATCTATTAATTTCAATTTCATCTTTTTCTGTGCTTATGAGTACTTAGTGAGAAGCCTAAAGAAGTGCACGAAGGACTCTTAGCCATAGCTATGTTAAACTGTAGATTCGATTATGTGCTTTCTAAATAAGTAGAGTGCCATAGAAATGACTCAGAAGGCAGCAACACAAGACTTATAGGATTGCCTAATCAGGGTTGCACAAAAAGGGCCCTGTTTAGACATGTTTAACATTCCAAATATAACTCAGCAATTCCACTCCTAGGTATGCACCCAAGAGAATTGAAAATGCAGTCATACCTTGGATATAGTGCAGGTTTAGCTCCAGACCATCACAATAAAGCAAATATCACAATAAAGCAAGTCACACAATTTTTTTATTTCCCAGTGCACATAAAAGTTATGTTTACACTATACTGTAGTTTCTTAAATGTGCAATAGCAGGATATCTTTTAAAAACCATGTACATACCTTAATTTAAAATACTTTATTGCTAAAAAAAATGCTAAAAATCACTGATCCCTCAGTGAAACATAATCTTTTTATTTATGGAGGATGTCTCAATGTTATGGCTGTTGAATGATCAGGGCAGGTAGTTGCTGAAGGTTGGGGTGTCTGTTACCTTAAAATAAGACAACAATGAAGTTTGCCTCATCGATTGACTCTTCCTTTCATGAAAGGTTTCTCTGTAGCATATGATGCTGTTTGAGAGCATTTTACCCACAGCAGAATGTCTTTCAAAATCCTCTCAAACTCTTCCACTGCTATATCAACTAAGTTTATGCAGCATCCTAAATCCTTTGTTGTCATTTCAGCAACGTTCATAGCATCTTCACTAGGAGTAGATTCTATCTCAAGAAACCACTTTCTTTGTTTATCTATAGGAAGGCCACTTTTCATCTGTTCAAGTTTGAGCATGAGATTGCAACAATTCAGTCACATCATTAGGCTCCATTTCTAATTCTAGTTCACTGGCTATTTCCATCACATTTGCAGTTACCTCTTCCACTGAAATCTTGAGCCCCACAAAGTCATCCAAGAAGGTTAGAATCAACTTCTTCCAAACTCCTGTTAATATTGATATTTTGACCTCCCATGAATCACAAATGTCCTTAATAGCGTCTAGAATGGTGAAGCTTTCCAAATGTTTTCAATGTACTTTGCCCATATGAGTCAGAGGAATCACTATCTATGGAAGCTATAGCCTTGCAAAACATATTTCTTAAATAATGAGCTTGAAAGTTGAACTTACTCCTTGAACAATGATTGGCTGCAGAGTGGATGTTGTGTTAGCAGGCATGTAAACAACATTTTTCTCCTTATACATCTCCATCAGAGCTCTTGCATGACCAGGTGCATTGTCAGTGAGCAGTAATATTTTGAAAGGAGTCTCCTTTTTCTGAGCAGTAAGTCTCAACAGCGGGTTTACAATATTCAGTAAACCATTCTATAAATAGATGTGCTGTCATCCAGGCTTTGTTGTTCCATTTCTAAAGCACAGGCAGACAAGACTGAGCATAATTCTTAAGGGTCCTGGAATTTTTTGAATGGTCAATGACCATTGGCTTCAATTTAAAGTCACCAGCTACATTAGCCCTTACCAACAGGGCCAGCTTGTCCTTTGAAGCTTTGAAGCCAGGCATTGACGTCTCCTCCCTAGCCATGAAAATCCTAGGTGGCCTCTTCTTCCAATAGAAGACTGTTTGGTCTACATTGAAGATCTGATCTTGGTTAGACCATCTGTATAACTTGCTGCTGCTACATCAGCACTTGCTGCTTCACCTTGCTCTTTCATGTAATGGGGATGGCTTTTTTCCTTGAACCTCAGGAACCAACCTCTTCCAGCCTCAAGCTTTTCTTCTGCAGCTTCCTGACCTCTCTCAGCCTTCATAGAATTAAAGAGACTTAGGGTTTTACTCTGGATTAAGCATTGCCTTAAGGGAATGCTATAGTTGGTTTGATTTTTTATCTAGACCACTAAAACCTTCTCCATATCAGCAATAAGGCTGTTTTGCTTCCTTATCATTTGTGTGTTCACTGGAGTAGCACTTTTAATTCTCTTCAAGACTTTTCCTTTGCATTCACAACTTGGCTAGCTGTTTGGTACAAGAGATCTAGCTTTTGGCTTATCTCAGCTTTGGGCATGTCTTGCTCATGAATTATAATAATTTTTAGCTTTTGATTTAAAGTGAGAGACTCTTGCTTTCACTTAAGTACTTAGAGGCCATTGGACGGTTGTTAATTGGCCTAATTTTAATATTGTTGTGTCTCAAGGAATAGGAAGGCCTGAGGGAAGAGAGAGAGATGGAGGAACAACTGGTCAGTGGGGCAGTCAGAACTTACACAATATTTATCGATTAAGTTATTCCGTGGATACTATTGCAGTTCTAGAAATTGACCCTAAGGAAATGGAGATACATAAACTGCTTGACAAATACATCAAAATAACCATCTTTAAAAAGCTCAGTGAGCTACAAGAAAACACAAATAGACTAATTAAATCAGGAAAACAATATGTGAGCAAAATGAGAAGAACAACTAAGAAATAGAAGCCACAAGAAATAAAGAACCAAACACAAATACTAGAATTGAAGATACAATGTCTGAACTGAAGAGAGAGCTTCAACTTACTCAAGCAGAATAAAGAATGAGTGAACTCAAAGACAAGTCATTTGACATCATCCAGTCAAAGGAACAGAAAGAAAAGAATCAAAAGAGTAAAGAAAGTTTACAAGACTCATGAGACACTCTCAGGTGAACAAATATATGCATTATGGAAGTCCAAAACGGAGAATATAGAAAGGGGCAAAGAGTATATTTAAGGAAATAATCACCAAAACTTCCTAAATACTGGGAGGAACATAGACATCCAGATTTATGAATCTCAAAACTCTCTAGATTGAACACAAAAAGATCTATACCGAGACACATTAGAATTAAACTGTCAAAAGTCAAAGAGAAAGAATTTTAAAAGAATCAAGAGAAAAGCCACATGTCACATTCAAGAGACCCCCAAACAGACTATCAGTTAATTTCCCAGCAGAAACCTTGCAGGACAGAAGACAATGGGATGATATAAGTACTGGGAGAAGAACTACAAAACAAAAATATTTACCTGGCAAAACTTTTTTTTTTTTTTAACTTTTAAGTTCAGGGATATATGTGCACGTTTTTTATATAGCTAAATTGGCGTGTCACAGGGGTTGGTGTATAGATTACTTCGTCACTCAGGTAATAGGCATAGTATCCAATAAGTAGTTTTTCAAATCTCACCCTCCTCCCATTCTCCATCCTCAAGTAGGCCCTGGTGTCTGCTGTTCCCTTCTTTGTGTCCCTATGCTCTCAATGTTTAGCTCTCACTTATAAGTAAGAACATGTGTTATTTGATTTTCTGTCCCTGTATTAGTTTACTTAGGATAATGGCCTCCAGCTCCATCCACGTTGCTGCAAAGGACATAATCTCATTCTTTTTTATGGCTATGTAGTATTCCACAGCATATATGTACCACATTTTCTTTATCAAGTCTACCATTGATGGGCATTTAGGTTGATTCCATGACTTTGCTATTGTGAATGGTGCTGCAATGAACATACGTATGCACGTATCTTTATGGTAGAATAATTTATATCCCTTTAGCTATATACTCACTAATGGGATTGGTGGGTTGAATGGTAATTCTGTTTTAAGTTCTTTCAGAAATCACTAACCTGCTTTCCACAATAGCTAAACTAATTTACATTCCCACCAGCAGTGTATAAGGGTTCACTTTTCTCCACAACCTTGCCATCATCTGTTATTTTTTGACTTTTTAATCATATTCATTGTGACTGGTATACGATGATGTCACTTTCTGGTTTTGATTTGCATTTATATAATGATTAGTGACATTGAGCATTTTTTCACTTACTTGTTGGCCACGTGTATGTCTTTTGAAAAGTGTCTGTCCATGTACTTTGCCCACTCTTTAACAGGGTTGCTCATTTTTGCTTGTAAGTTTTTTTAAGTTTCTTATAGATTCTGAATATTAGACCTTTGTTGGATGGATAGTTTGCAAATAGTTTCTCCTATTCTGTAGGTTGTTAGTTTACTCTGTTGATAGTTTCCTTTGCTGTGCAGAAGCTCTTTCGTTTAATTAGGTCCCGGGTGTCAATTTTTGTCATTGTTGCAATTGCTTTTGGCATCTTTGTCATAAAATCTTTACCAGGATTGATGCCCAGAATGGTATTTCCTAGGTTACCTTCCAGGGTTTTTGTAGTTTTAGGTTTTACATTTAAGTATTTAATCCATCTTGAGTTAATTTTTTGTATATGGTGTAAAGAAGGTGTCCAGTTTTAATTTTCTGCACGTGGCTAGCCAGTTATCCCAGCACCATTTATTGAATAGGCAGTCTTTTCCTCACTGCTTATTTTTGTTGACTTTGTCAAAGATCAGATGATTGTAGGTGTATGGCATTACTTCTAGGCTCTCTATTCTGTTCCATTGATCCAAGTGTCTGTTTCTGTGCCAATACCATGCTGTTTTGGTTACTGTAGCCTTGTAGGATATTTTGAAATCAAGTAATGTGATGCCTCCCAGTTCTGTCCCAACATCATACTGAATGGGCAAAACCTGGAAGCGTTCCCCTTGAAAACCAGCACAAGACAAGGATGGCCTCTCTCATCACTCCTACTCAACATAGTATGGAAGTCATGACCAGAGCAATCAGGCAAGAGAAAGAAAAAAAGAGCATTCAAATAGGAAGAGAGGAAGTCAAACTATCCATGTTTGCAAATGATATTATTCTATACCTAGAAAACCCCATAGTCTCTGCCCAAAAGCTCCTTGATCTGATAAACAACTTCAGCAAAGTTTCAGGATACAAAATAAATGTATGAAAATCACTGGCATCCCTATACACAAGTAACATCCAAGCTGAGAGCTAATCAAGAACAAAATCCCATTCACAATAGACACAAAAAGAATAAAATACCTCAGAATACAACTAACCAGGAAAGTGAAGGATTTCTACTATGAGAACTACAAAACACTGCTCAAAGAAATTAGAGATGACACAAACAAACAGGAAAACATTCCACGCTCATGGGTAGGAAGAATCAATATTTTTTAAATGGCCATACTGCCCAAAGCAATTTATAGATTCAATGTTATTTCTATCAAACTACCAGTGACATTCTTCATAGAATTAGAAAAAACTACTTTAAAATTCATATGCAAACAAAAAAGAGCCTGAATGAAGAAGGCAATCCTTAGCAAAAAACCAAAACTATTCTTTAAGAACGAAAAAGATATAAAGACTTTCCCAAATAAAAACTGAGTTAAGGAGGCTGAAGTGGGCAGATCACTTGAGTACAGGAGTTCGAGACCAGCCTGAGCAACATGGAGAGACCACCATCTCTACAAAAAATTTAAAAGTTAGTCAGGCATGGTGGCGTACACATGTAGTCTCAGTTATTATACTTGGGAGGCTAAGGTGAGAGGATCACTTGAGCCTGGGAGGTCAAGGCTGCAGTGAACCCATGACTGCACCACTGCACTCCAGCCTGGGTGACAGAGTGAAACTCTGTCCCCTGAGCCCCCCAAAAAAACTAAGGTAGTGCATCACCATTAGACCTGCCTTACAAGAAGTACTCAAGGGAATTCTTCAAGTGGAAATGAAAAGACGCTAAAGAACACAAAAGCATATGAAAATATAAAACTCACTACTAAAGGTAAATATAAACACAGAATATTGTGCTACTGTAGTGGCAGTGTGTAAATCTCATTTAACACCAGAATGTAAATTAAAAGAAAAGATAGTAAGAATAACTATAACCACAGAAATTTGTTCATAAAAACATAAATAGCAAGAAACAAAATATGGCATCAGTTGCACAAAGAATTGGGGGAAGACATAAAGTGCAGAACTTGTGTATGTGATTGAAGTTATCAGCTTAAAATACACTGCTATAACTACAAACTGTTCAATGTAAACTCCATAACAAAAAAGTACAGTAGATGCACACAAGATAAAAAAATTAAAGCATACCACTATAAAAAAATCAAAACACAAAGAAGGACACTAAGAGAAAAAGAGAGGAAGAAGAGAACTACAAAAGAGACAGAAAACAATTAACAACATGGCAATAGTAAGCCCTTATCTATCAATAATTCCATTAAACATAAGTGAATTAAATGTTCAAATTAAAAGACATATAATGGCTGAATAGATTAAAACAAAAAACAAGACCTAACTATAAGCCACATATAAAAGAGTCATACTAGATTTAAGGACACACATAGGCTTAAAATGAAAACGGTGGATAAAGATATTCCATGCAAATGGTAACCAAAAGACAGCAAAGTGGCTATACTCATATTAGACAAAATGGATGCTAAGACAAAAACTGTCACAAGAGACAAACAAGGGCATTTCATAATGACAAAAGGGTCAATTCTACAGGGATCTATTATAACAACTAAAAATATATATGCTCCAAACATGAAAACACCTGAAATATAAAGCAAACATTGACAAATCTGAAGTGAAAAATAGGTAGCAATGCAATATAATAGAAGACGTCAATATCCTACTCTCTATAATATATAGACCATCTAGTCAAAAAAAATCAATAAAGAGCAGAACTAAATAACACTACAGGCCAAATGGACCTAACAGATACACACAGAACATTCCACCCAATAGCAGCAGAGTAATCATTCTTCTCAATTACACACAGAACATTCTCCAGCATGGATAACATGCTAGGTCACAAAACAATTCTTAACAAACTTAAGAAGACTGAAATCATTACAAATATATTTTTCAGTCATAATGAAATAAAACTGAAATAACAGAAAAAATGGGAAATTCACAAATACATGGAAATTAAATAACACGCAAATAATTATGAGGTCAAAGAATGAATCAAAAAGGAAATTAATATTTATCAAGACACAAAAAATACAACATACCAAATCATATGTGACTCAGGAAAGCAGTACTAGAAGAGAAGTTTAAAGCAATAAATACGTACATTAAAGAAGAAAGATCTCAGATAAAAAACCTAACTATATACCTCAAGAAACAGAAAAATAAAAATATACTAAACAAAAAATTAGCAGAAGGAAGAAAATAGTAAAGGTAAGATCAGGAAAAAAATGGACTAGAGAATAGAAGAACAATTTTAAAAATTGAAAAAACTGAGTTGTTTTTCTGAAAAGATAAACAAAATCAACAAACCCTTAGCTGAACTAAGAAAAAAAAGAGAACTCAAAATCAGAAATGAAAGGGAAGATATTACAACTGAACCTACAATTAAAAAGAATCATAAATGAATATTATGAATAATTATTCATAAATGAATTAGGCAACTTAGAAGAAATGGAGAAATTCCTAACAATATACGACCTACCTAAAACAAGAAGTAACAGAAAGCCTGAACAAACCAATGACAAATTAGGATATTGAAGGAATAATCAAAAAACTCCCAACAAAATCAAGCCCAGGACAAGATGGCTTCATAAGTTTATTCTAACAAACATTCAAAGAATTAATAACAATCCTTAAACTCTTAAAAAGAGAAGAAGAGGGAACACTTCCAAACTCATTTTATGAGGCCATTATCACCAAATACCAACACCAGACAAAACCCAAGAAAATAAAACTAGAGGCCAATTTCCCTGATAAACGAATATACAAAAATCTTCAACAAAAACACTAGCAAACTGAATTCTACAGCACATTAAAGGATCATACATCAGATCAACTGAGATTTATCCCTGTGATGCAAGGATGGTTCCACATACACAAATCAATCCATGAAATATGCCTCATTAACATAATGAAAGATAAAAATCACATAATCATCTCAATAGATGCAGAAAAAGCATCTGACAAAATTCAACATTGTCTCATAATTGAAAAACTGTCAATAAGTATAGAAGGAACTTAGTTCAACAAAATCACAGCCACTTATTCAAAGCCCACAGGTAACATCATTTCAACAATGAAAAGTGGAAAGCTTCCATCTAAGATCCAAAATAAGACAAGGATGACCATACTCCCATCTCCAAAAGTGCTCTCCCATATAGTCCTGAAAGTCCTAACCAGAAAAATTAGGCAAGAAAAAGAAATAAAAGGCATCCAAATCAGAATGGAAGCAGTTAAAACTTTCTCTGTCTGCAGATGCCATAAGCTTCTATGTAGAAAACCCTAAAGACTCTTAAAAAAAAAATAAAAAACTGTTAGAACTTATCAGTGAATTCAGTAATGCTGCAGGATTTAAAAATTAACATATAAAAATCAGTTGTGTTTCTATACACTAACAATGACCTATTTGAATGAGTAATTAGAAAACAATTGCACTTACAATATCAAAAAGAATAAAATACTTAAGAATAAACTTAAGGAGGTGAAAGACCTATACATGGAAAACTACAAAACACTGATGAAAGAAATTTTAAAAGATACAAATAAATGTAAACACATCCCATGATCATGAATTGGAATAATAAATATTGTCTATTTTAGCAATGTATAGATTTAAAAAAAATCTACAGATTTAATGCAATCCCTGTCAAAATCACAATAGTATGTTTTAAAGTAATAGAAAAAAAAATCCTAAAGCTTATTTGAAATCATTAAAGACTCTTAATAGCCAAAGCAATACTGAGTAAGAACAACCAAAGGTAGCGGCAGCACACGCCCTGATGTCAAAACATATTGCAAAGCTATAGTAATCAAAACAGTATGGCACTTACATAAAAACAGAGAGATAACTCAATGGAACAGAATAAAGAGCCCAGTGATAAACAGACATGAATGTGGTCAACTGATCTTTGACTAGGGTGTCAAGAGTACACAATTGGGAAAGAACCGTCTCTTCCACAAATGATTCAGTAAAATTGGATATCCACATGCAAAACAATGAAATTGGACCCTTATCTCATACCATACACAAAAATCAACTCGAAATGGATTAAAGACTTAAACATAAGACCTGAAACAATAACACTTTTAGAAGAAAACTTAGTTTTAAAAGCTTCTAAACACTGAACTGGGCAAATCAATTCTTAGATAGGACACCAAAAGCACAGACAACAAAAGCAAAAATAAACAAACAGGATTACATCAATCTAAAAAGTTTCTGCACAGCAAAGGAAACAATTAACCAAATGAAAAGGTAACCTATGGAATCAGAGAAAATATTTTCAGACCATATATCTGATAAAGGATTAATATTAAAAATATATAAGGACCTCCTAAAACTAAACAGCAAACATACCAAATAACCCAATTAATAAATGGGCAAAGACCTAAATAGTCATTTCTCCAAAGATGGCATGTAAATGACCAACAGGTACTCAAAATCACTAGTCATCAGGGAAATGCAAATCAAAACCACAATGAGATATCACCTCAGATCTGTTAGAATGACCATTATGAAAGAAAGAGAAAGAGAAAAATAAAAGAAAAAAGGAGCAAGTGTTGGGGAGGATATGAAGAAAAGGGAACCCTTTTACACCATTGATGGGAATGTAAATTGGTACAGACACTATGAAAACCAAGATGGATATTCCTCAAAAAATTAACCATAGAATTACCACTTGATCCAGCAGTCTAGCTTGTACATACATTCAAAAAGGAATTAAAATCTGAATCTCAAAAAGATATCTGCACTCCCATGTTCATTGAAGTATTATTCACAATAGCCAAGATACGGAATCAACCTAAGTATCCATCAATGGATGAATGGACAAAGAAAATGTGGTATATACATAAGATAAAATATTATTCAGCCTTATAAAAAAGAAATCCTGCCATTTGTGACAACATGGATGAACCTAAAGAACATTATGCTAAGTAAAATAAGACACACAGAGAAAGATAAATACAGTACCACATAATCTCATATATGCAATAGATTTATAATAGTCACACATAGAAGCAGAGAGAATGTTAGTTGCCAGTGGCTGGAGCAGAAAATGGGGAGCTGTAGTTCAACAAATATCAAGTTTCAGTTATACAAACTAAATAAGATCTGGAGATCTACTGTACAATACAGGGCCTATGATCGACAATACTGTATTGTATATGTAAAAAAAATTGCTAAGAGGGTAGATTTTATGTTAAGTACTCTTGACTTCACCCCCAAAATAGTGGGGAGAGACAGATGAAACTTTTAGAGGCAATGAACAAGTTTATACCATTGATAGTGATGATGGCTTGATCATTTCACAGGTATATACTTATCTGCAAACACATCAAGCTGTCTACACTAAACACCCACAGCTTTTGTATGTTAATCACACCTTAATAAATCAGTTAAGTACTATATACCATCCTGCTATGGTAAAGACTGAAAAACTGAAGTATTAATACGTGCTACATCATGGGTGAACCTTGAAAACATTATTAAAAGGGTCTGAATTTTATGATATATGAATTTTATCTCAAAAAAAGTTTTAAATTCAAAATATATATATTTTTTAAAATAATAATTTCCTTAGATTTTGAGAGTTATTTCCTTCATATTTAAACATTCTGTAATTTTATTATTCAACATTTAGAATTAAAAATAAAGTTTAAATATTATAGGTCATGAGAATTGTAGTCAGCACAGTGCTACAATTAATGTGTAACACTGAACAGAGCAAGCCAACAGCTCTATCAGTATAAGCCAAGGTGGCATCTGAGTCTAAACAAAATTAGAGACTTGACAGGGAAGCTTTAAAGGCATGTTGCATCCCTATATACAAATGCTATAGTGAAGAAAAGTAGTATATATATCATCTGCTATAGATGACAAGGGCACATATGTCAAGAAATTTAAGTGCCATCTGCAGAGTAACTCGTCTAATTATTCCAGTAATTACTAAATTGGAAATCAGATGGCTGTAAAGTTTGGTCACATAGTTCATGCTAAAAACTTCCTCAAAGTTAACTGCATGTCTGGCGTGCCACTGGATAGCCCCATCTGTTGATTTTCAAGCAATGGCTCAAGGAGGAGGCAGAACATATAACGACATAAATAGAGATGCTTCAGCATGTCACACAGTCACTAGATGTTTGTAAATTTCATTCCATGGTTGGTGAAGGGGTTAAAAAAAAAAAAAGGCTAACCAATTGCAGCCATCTGACTCACAACAAGAACTAGAAATAAGATTAAAGGAAGCTGAAAATTTATTTAACAAAATAGTAAGGAGAGAACCAGATAACTGAGCAAAAACAATACAAACAATTAGAAAGTAAAGGTATAATTTCACAGGTATTATAAACTTTCTGCCATCACTGTGGGAAGTGTGAGGAATCTCATTAAAAACATGAGGAAAGCCTGAGATAAATCTAAAATGCCACTTATAGATCCCTCCCATCTTTGAGTATCCATTAACCTGAAAGTTCTCCTTCCAATGAAATAACCTCAATTTCACTCATCCATTTAGAAAGCAGCAGAAGTCTGAAACATTCTATGATGTTTTCAAACAGTCATGCAGCAGAAGTCCCTGACTTAAACCTAAGCTTTGTTTGGATTCTGGTCTTGCTTGAGCACGACTGCATTCTCCTCCGGACCACAGCGCCTCCCAGGAAAGGCAGTGAACAAGGTCAGAGTAGAGGTGACCTGGGTACAGCACAGGTGTCTACCACTCAGGTTGACCCAAGCCCAGACTCCTTCAGTCCCAGGATAAGGAAGTGACAATCAAAGGTATAGCATTAGGTATCAGCAGCTTTTGCAAAACAAGGAGATGTTTTCAAAGGCAATTTCAGCAGCAGTAAGAGGTGAGGCCGAGACCTCAGAATTCAACAGGACGGTGGACACAGCAGTTGGCTCCAGCATCAGTGCTGGTGACTTTCAGTGTCATCAACAATTTAGGAGGTCACCATGGGGGAACTAGAGAGAGCAAGAGAGCAAATGTTGTGAACAAAAGGCTTGGTCTACAGGGTACAAGAGAGAGGTCTCCTGGAGACCTCTAGAACTACTTGGCAGGCATTATATGGAGGTTGAAGTTTTCAAAGAGGAGATTTAAAAAAAATTTTTGGACCATTTCTCTTGCTTTGACCAGCATAATCACAGATACTACAGTTTATGTTCAGATTTTCTTTGCAATCAACAAAAAGGAGGTAAGAAATTGGAAACCTTTAAGCACCGACAACCAATGTGTCTGTTCTCTATAAAAAGCAACTTAAGGACACAAATTCAAAATATCTGTACAATTAGACTCATTTCTATATTAGTTGTTTATACAACCAACTACAAAATTAAATAAGCCACTTAAAAATTAATACAGAACAAGTTACACTGAGAGCTTTAATTTTCCTTTTTTGCTATGTGATGCTTCTAGAACTAAAAGAAGAGAAGAACAAAGTCTGTGATACTTCGCAGCATATTATTTTGCCAGTGTCCTACATCCAGAGCTAGTTAGGCATTATAAGCGTAATAATATTCATAGATAGTCATTTTTCTAAAAATTTCTGAAACTGTGAAATATAAAAAATATATATTTAAAGTTAGGAAAATGGGTGATTCCACTTAAATGTTCTTCCTAGTTAATAACTAACAAAGATATGTTAACTACATGTTAAAACAAATTCTTTGGAAGGAAAAAATAGACCTTTCAGAAAATAGGAAAAAAAGTGGCTTAATGAAACCTAAGTGAGATTTTAACATGTTCCAAAATAAAACATAGCAACATATGGAGTCACTAGCAACCAATCATTTTTCAAAACACTTGAGAACACAACATTTGGGGGTATACATGGGGTGCTATCTTTAATATAATAAAATATGTGTGTTGAAGTAAGTCCATCATCTTCTGAGAATTAAGTAACCTATCTGCTTTACATGTTTAAAATGTACATTCTCTCTTAGCATTAACACACACAGACACATAGACTTCTAGAAGCTGAAAATTATCAGCAAACTTGCTCTCCTTTCCTTTAATACTCAGATGTAGGCTCAGAAGCACCATTTAATGATGAAAATGGTTGAGATGCACCAATAGTCCATGGAGTGAATCTCTGAGACTTTCCTCGCTTGTCTGAGTTTCCCTGCACACTTCAGCTATTCTCCACTCTCTGCAGACCTCTCCATTTTCCTGTATCTTCCCAGATGGGGAAGAGAATAGAAAACCAGCAAAAGGTGATTTGTCAGTTCTTAAGGCCACAGTCAACATTTCTGGATGGCTGGGTTTTCAATGGCACGCTTATGTTGCTGAATTTAATTAAGCAATACATGAGCCTTGTACAATTTATGTCATTTGCCAAAAAAAAAAACAATCAGCATGAATATCACCATATCAGTTCAACATTGTTGAACTTAATGGCCAGGCACAGTGGCTCATGCCTATAATCCCAACACTTTGTGAGGCTGAGGCAGAAGGACGCTTGAGCCCAGGAGTTCGAAACCAGCCTGGGCAACACTGCAAAACCTGTCTCTACTGAAAATACAAAAATTAGCTGGGCATGGTGGTACCTACCTGTAGTACCAGCTATTTGGGAGGCAGAGGTGGGAGGATCACTTGAGCCTAGGAGGTTGAGGCTGCAGTGAGCAGCGATCATACCACTGCCCTCCATCCTGGCCAACAGAGTGAGACCCTATCTTAAAATATATATATACTGAATATAATATAATTATAGAAATAATTAGGAACATATGTCCAATAAAAGTATGTCATTGAAATGTCAGAGAACATTCAATCACATTATTTTGGGGGATTGGTTGTTGAGTCAATGGGGCAATTTAACTTTCACATAAAAAGAGAATATTTTTACAAATGAGAGAGATTGAGAGGTAAGTCTACTTCAGACAGATTAAAAAAATCTTGGAAGAAAGACATCCGACTTTCTTCAACTCTCCAAAACAAATGCATTTGGAAAACATTTGGAGTGAAATATAATTTTGATTTGTTTGTAACTTTATTTTTCAACTCACAGAAGACTGCCCACACAGTGAGACTAAAACTTTAACAGAATTGTTTGTCACTAATCCAATACCCTTAAAAAGACAAACCATTTTCTTGCAGCCTAAAACAAATATTTTTGAAAAGATGATTATAAAACTCTCCCAATTTTAACTCTTGATCCCCAAAGTAAGGTGTAGAACTGGGTGCTTAAGGACTTGCCTAAGTAGTACACGGGACATCTAGAAATAAGAATACTCAAAGACCCATTCAATCCCAAACTTCTCAGACAACACATTTTCTTGTGTTCAAAAGGTTACCTGTCCACAGATATAAGTTCACCCTGTTACTAAGAATTTGTTTGTTGGGAGCATTCAAAATCTGCAGATATTTCAGATGAGAGCAAAAATGCATAGCCCTAACCAATAAAACCAATTATCTAGCGTTAGTGTCCCTTTTTAAAGCTCAGACCACAAACAACCATTTAGGTAACAACCATTGAACAAAACTACCATATATTCAAATAAAATCCGCATCCTTTATCTATTCAAGTTCCTTAGTAGGAACCTCTTCCTAAGAGGAAGTTTCTCTAGAGTTAATTTCTGGGAGAAAAGAAAACAAAAACCCTCTTCCAAAACAGATGGGATTCTAATCGATTCTCAGATTTCTCTACTAGAAGTATTTACTGGTTCTTTTTAATTACAAAAAAAGACACCATAAATTGTCTGTTTTACTGTCTGTGCTAATTTCATTTCATTATATCCTTGGAGTAAGCTATTATTTTCTCACTGGTTCCCATGGCATTTTTCATTATCAGCTGCTAATTGTCTAGCATTCACATAGGACTGTGAACCAAGTAGGCTGCCGTGTGGGCCGAAGTTCTAGAGGAAGCTGAACAGCAATAGGATTCAGCATTGTTATTATTGTGACACATTAGAAAATTTCCACCCACTTGCGTGCCCACATCACTCTGCTGCACATCATCTGTACCCAGAGGGCTGTGCACTGAAGCATGGGAGGCCATCTGTACCAGGCATTCCACTTGGTGATTATCACTACACATCAAGGGAAGATTACACAGGGCCAAAGGGTTGCAGCTGTGAAAGCCATAGGTCTGGCTCCATATGGCAAGCATGAATGTTGATCTTAAAACAGAACTACCACAGGCCCATCTAAAAGAGTCCTTTATTTCCAACCTTGAGCACAAGTACCTGACTCAGCCCAATTACTCCCCCAAACTTCCCCCATTTACCTTTCCAGAATCAAGGCCAATTTAGAGATGTAAACAATTTTTGAAAGATACCAAGAGGTTGGAGGCTTTTAAATAGATTTTAACATGTATTGCTCCTTGAAATCATTCCCAGTAGGGATGTGGATATCTGGGGCTAATTACATTTGACCTTATAAATTCAGAAAGGGCCAAACAAAAGCTATTAGAACAGCCCAAACAACATGCAACATTTTACACATTTAGGTCAAGAGGGAGTTGTCAAAGCCTCTTAATTCGCAAAGCAGACAAGGACTATAAAACTGGGACTTTGAGGCACAGAAGGTGATGCTTTTATTCTTGTGCTTTACAGGCACCGTGTTACAAAGTCTTGTGAAACAAAGCCCTGATTTCCTAGCAAACCATGTGCTGAACTTTCACCAGAAAAGTGTGCCTCCTTAGGGAACATCCTCTAAGGGTATGGAGCTACCCTCACCAGATCAGAATCACAGGGGGCTAAAGTACTTACATGGGTTAACAGAGATCATTCGAATGCTGTAAAATGTGAATGATACTGGATGACTTTAAGCTGAGCCGCACTTATTGCCGCATCCAATAAAACCATCACAGTCCAAATTCTATTCTAGGACTTTGTTGGTTAAGAATACAAGAATCAGCCCAGTGCGGTGTGGTGAGTATCTATAGTCTCAGCTACTCAGGAAGCTGAGGTGGAAGAATCGCTTTGAGCCCAGGAGTTGAAGGCTTTAGTGCACTATGATTATACCTGCGAACAGCCACTGCACTCCAGCCTGAGCAACATAGCAAAGTCTATCTCTTTTTAAAAAAGGAAAAGAAAAGAAAAAATATATGAGATTTAAAGTTCACACAGAGATACTCAGTCTCTGTGGACTGGTTCATTCTAATTAAAACAGCCACAGGCTGAAAGGCAGAGAAACATAGTGGATATAAACAGAGTACTTGGCCGTGAGTTAGGAGATTCTGGTCTAGTGTACTAACTCTATAACCAGGGTGATATGAGGTGCTGAGGACAGGGTTGTGTCTTGCCTTGGAGATGTCAATGTGCTTTCACATAGATGTGTGACAAATCAGAACACCAGCTTTTATACTATAATGATTATTCCTGGTCAGGAAACTAGAACCAATCTTGTATCTGGGGGTGGATTCACTTAAGATGAAATTACAGATCAAAAGGTTGCTTGGTGAGCAATGAGTAACAGCAGAAAAGCTGGATCTTCTCAAGGTCTATTTCCATCCATCTACTAGGTAGATGACTCAGCTGTCTCCTCCTAAGGACTCTCTCACTCAGATTCCAGAATGGCCTTTTAAAATCAGAAGACCCAAAACTCTGGGCAGAGCTAGAACCCACATCACACATCCTTATTCTTCAACTTTACTTTCTGTATGCCTAAGTCATCACCAGAATCTCCTGGTTCAGGGTTCTCTTCCTATCACTTCAACTGCTTTCTTAAAGTTCCACCTCTCTCCTCACCTCACAAAGTTTTTATGATCTTCAAGATTCTGAGCTTGGTACTGTTCCCACTTTAACAAGGATTCCTTCACATATTTTCTGCATTTTTCTCGTGGCTTTAGCTGTCATTGAGGGCTACCAAATATGTCAAATCTCTAATCTGGCACGTATATCTCTACCAGGATGTCCTGCAGGATTCCTAACATCATCAAGCCTGGGACTTCACTCACTCTCCTCTTCAAAAGTCCTCTGAAACTTCCCAAATATGCACCACTTCATTCTTAGCGCAGTGCTTCAATCAGACCCTTGCCATTCTGAGGCTGGACTGCCGCGAAAGCCTCCAGTTTCAGGTTGTCCTCCATCTCCTTTCCCTTAGAATTTTTTTTTTTTTTTTTTAGTTTTTTAAAAGCCTACTCCAAGTTTTCAGCTCCTTAATTTCTCAAAAATATAAGTTGGGTCTCTGATGGAGAGGACTTAGCTAGACTAACCTACTTTGATAACCTTACAGGACAGTGAGGTTCAGATAGAGATGATTTCACGAACATGGCTGAACAATGATTATTTTACACACATACACTTACGCAGGATACTGCCAGATCCCTCACAACTCCAATCCATTCTACTAACCCCTAATAGAATTAGGTACATGAGCCACAGATATGGTTACACTTAAAAGCTTCTAGGGCTCTCCTCTAAAATTTAAAGCTCAAAATATTATAACATTCAAGACTTTCTAAACCAGCCCCAGACCACCTTTCCAGTTTGGTTACCAAGCAGACCTTCCAGATACTTTATGCTTAGCCTCACCAGATTACTCATTTTTCTAAACACACCAAGTACTTCCAAACTTTTGTGCATTGCCTCATAATAATCCCTGTCCCTGGAATAAACTTTATCCACAGGTAAAGTCCTACTCATGTTGTTAGGACCCTCTGGAAAGTCAACCCCTCTACAAAGCCTATCCAAGTCCCACCTGACAGAAGGGATGAATGCACCCTTTGCACAATGCTTGTGCCTTTACACTAAGCTCATTTCGGTGCATCATTGTTAGTTTAATCCAGCTGTTATCCCCACTAGGCTGCAGTATATTGAAGCCAGAGATGGTATCTTATTATTCATCATCATATTCCTGATGCCTTATTCATAACAGATCCATGTTACTTTAATTGAATAAAAAAGTATAACCTCCAGGATTACATTTTGCTTTAAGTCATTTTATGCACAATAACCCTATAGTAAACTGTCACTGAATAAGAGTATGGAATGAGATCTATCTCTGGAAGATTCCTCAAAATTAATCCTATAAGTAGTGTGTCCTTGTTGGCTCTAACAAACACGTGGCTCTACTGCTCTTGCCCTATGGTTTAGGTGCCTCAGTGGTTCTGGGGCTGTGTCAACTATCAAATGTGCAAGCTAAGAAAACTATTATCTTAAAACTGTTAATTTAGAAGGAACCGTAGAGGACTTTGACTCAACCCTTCACTTTACACACACACACACACACACACACACACACACACACACGAAGGACTAAAGTCAGAGGCCAAAATATCCACCCAAAATACCCAGCAATATTGTAGCAGAGCTGAGACCAGAGCCCAGGATTCCCCGTGCATTCTGACAGTACCGGCTTTACCATTCTCTGCTGCTTTTCCCTGAGACCGTCTTACATAGGATCACAGCATCCACTCTTTGCAGCAGTAGTGCTGTCCTCCCAACCAAGAACCTCCAACAACTCACCAAATGAAGGAGGACCTCACTGTATACCACCCTGTCTGACAACCATCGGCATCTGCTTGAATACTTCTGATGGCTGGGAAGCTCATGGCTCTGCCAAGCAGTCCAGCTGTTCTTTGTCCACATCTTCTGCTTAGACATTCTTCCTCACAAAGAAAGCCAGCACCAATCCTGCAAATAGCTAAAGACAGCTCTATGCCTCCCCAATTTTTTCTGTAATCTAAACAATTGTAGTTTCTTCAACCATTTCTCAAAACATATGGTTGTGACTCCCAATTTTACTAGTTGCCCTCCTCTGCCCCACAGAATGGGACCTAGTCCTAAACAGTTTTGGGATTTGAAAAAGAGAACAGAAAGCCTCTGAAAGAGTGTTATTCAGTGCCCATTTCTCTAACTTTCCAATGCAAAATTGCCATTTCCATCAGCTCTGTAGGATGTCTGAGGAGTAATATGTGGGACCCATTAACAGAAAACAGTATCTGAGAATGTTTTCTTTTTTAAAATATGTTTTAGGGGGACAAGTGCAGGTTTCTTAGATGCATATATTGTATCATGAAGTCTGGCCTTTTAGATATCACCTGAATAGTGAAAATTGTATCCAATAGGTCATTATTCAGCCCTCACCCCCCTCCTATCGTCCCACCTTTTAGAGTCTCCAACATCTACTATTCCACTCTGCATATCCATGTGTACTTATTGTTTAGCTCCCACTTATAAGTGAGAACATGCAGTATTTGACTTCCTGTGTTATTTCCTTGAAGATAATGGTTTCAGTTCCATCCATGTTGCTGCAAAATACATCATTTCATCCTTTTTTTATTATACTTTAAGTTCCGGGATACATGTGCAGAACGTGTAGGTTTGTTACACAGGTATACACGTGCCATGGTGGTTTGCTGCACCCAGCAACCTGTCATCTACATTAGGTATTTCACCTAATGCTATCTCTCCTCTAGCTCCTCACCCCCTGACAGGCCCTGGTGTGTGATGTTCCCCTCCCTGTGTCCATGTGTTCTCACTGATCAGCTCCCACTTATGAGTGAGAACATGTGGTGTTTGATTTTCTCTTCATGTGCTAGTTTGCTGAGAATGATGGTTTCCAGCTTCATCCATGTCCCTGCAAAGGACATGAACTTATCCTTTTTTATGACTGCATAGTATTCCATGGTGTACATATGCCACATTTTCTTTATCCAGTCTATCATTGATGGACATATGGGTTAGTTCCAAGTCTTTGCTATTGTGAACAGTGCTGCAATAAACATACGTATGCATGTGTCTTTATGGTACAATGATTTATAATCCTTTGGGTATATATCCAGTAATGGGATTGCTGGGTCAAATGGTATTTCTGGTTCTAGATCCTTGAGGAATCACCACACTGTCTTCTACAATGGTTAAACTAATTTACACTTGCACCAACAGTGTAAAAACGTTTCTATTTCTCCACATCCTTTCCAGCATCTGTTGTTTCCTGTTTAATAAACACCATTCTAACTGGCATGAGATGGTATCTCACTGTGGTTTTGATTTGCATTTCTCTAATGACCAGTGATGATGAGCTTTCTTTCTTATGTTTGTTGACCACATAAATGTCTTCTTTTGAGAAGTGTCTGTTCATATCCTTTGCTTACTTTTTGATGGGGTTGTTTTTTTTCTTGTAAACTTGTTTAAGTTCCTTGTACATTCTGGATATTAGCCCTTTGTCAGATGGATAGATTGCAAAAATTTTCTCCCGTTCTGTAGGTTGCCTGTTCACTCTGATGGTAGTTTCTTTTGCTGTGCAGAAGCTCTTTAGTTTAATTAGATCCCATTTGACAATTTTGGCTTTTGTTGCCATTGCTTTTGGTGTTTTAGTCTTGAAGTCTTTGGCCATGCCTATGTCCTGAATAGTATTGCCTAGGTTTTCTTCTAGGGTTTGTATGGTTTTAGGTCTTACATTTAAGTCTTTAATCCATCTTGAGTTAATTTTTGTATAAGGTGTAAGGAAGGGATCCAGTTTCAGCTTTCTACATATGGCTACCCAGTTTTCCCAACACCGTTTTTTAAATAGGGAATCCTTTCCCCATTGCTTGTTTTTGTCAGGTTTGTCAAAGATCAGATGGTTGTAGATGTATGTGTGGTATTATTTCTGAGGGCTCCATTCTGTTCCATTGGTCTATATCTCTGTTTTGGTACCAGAACCATGCTGTTTTGGTTACTGTAGCCTTGTAGTATAGTTTGAAGTCAGGTAGCGTGATGCCTCCAGCTTTGTTCTTTCTGCTCAGGATTGTCTTGGCTATATGGGCTCTTTTTTGGTTCCATATGAAGTTTAAAGTAGTTTTTTCTAATTCTGTGAAGGAAGTCAATGGTAGCTTGATGAATCTATAAATTACTTTGGGCAGTATGGCCATTTTCACAATATTGATTCTTCCTATCCATTAGCATGGAATGTTTTTCCATTTGTTTGTGTCCTCTCTTATCTCCTTGAGCAGTGGTTTGTAGTGCTCCTTGAAGAGGTCTTTCACACCCCATGTAAGTTGGATTCCTAGGTATTTTATTCTCTTTGTAGCAATTGAATGGGAATTCACTCATGATTTGGCTCTCTGTTTGTCTATTATTGGTATAAAGGAATGCTTGTGATTTTTGCACACTGATTTTGTATCCTGAGACTTTGCTGAAGTTGCTTATCAGCTTAAGGAGATTTTGAGCTGAGATGATGGAGTTTTCTAAATGTACAATCATGTCATCTGCAAACAGAGATAATTTGACTTCCTCTCTTCCTATTTGAATACCCTTTATTTCTTTCTCTTGCCTGATTGCCCTGGCCAGAACTTTCAATATTATCTTGAAAAGGAGTGGTGAGAGAGGGCATTCTTGTCTTGGGCCGGTTTTCAAAGGGAATGCTTCCACCTTTTACCCATTCAGTATGACACTGGCTGTGGGCTTGTCATAAATAGCTCTTATTATTTTGAGATTAATTCCATCAATGCCTAATTTATCAAGAGTTTTTAGCATGAAGGGGTATTGAATTTTATTGAAGGCCTTTTCTGCATCTATTGAGATAATCATGTGGTTTTTGTCATTAGTTCTGTTTATGTGATGGATTACGTTTATTGGTTTGCATATGTTGAACCAGCCTTGCATCACAGGGATGAAGGCGACTTGATCGTGGTGGATAAGCTTTTTGATGTGCTGCTCGATTCGATTTGCCAATATTTTATTGAGGATTTTCACATCAATGTTCATGAGGGATATTGCCCTGAAATTTTCTTTTTTTTGTTGTATCTCAGCCAGGTTTTGATATCAGGATGATGCTGGCCACATAAAATGAGTTAGAGAGGAGTCCCTCTTTTTCTCTTCTTCGGAATAGTTTTAGAAGGAATGGTATCAGCTCCTCTTTGTACCTCTGGTAGAATTCAGCTGTGAATCCGTCTGGTCTTGGGGTTTTTTTTGGTTGGTAGGCTATTAATTACTACTTCAATTTCAGAACTTGTTATTGGTCTATTCAGGGATTCGACTTCTTCCTGGTTTAGTCTTGGCAGGGTGTATGTGTCCAGGAATTTATCCATTTCTTCTAGATTTCCTGGTTTATTTGTGTAAAGGTGTTTATAGTATTCTCTGATGGTAGTTTGTGTTTCTGTGGGATCAGTGGTGATATTCCCTTTATCATTTTGTGTCTGTTTGATTCTTCTCTCTTTTCTTCTTTATTAGTCTGGCTAGTGGTCTATTTTATTAATCTTTTCAAAAAACCAGTTCCTGGATTCATTGATTTTTTTGAAGGGTTTTTCATGTCTCTATCTCCTTCAGTTCTGTTCTGATCTTTGTTATGAGAATGTTGTTTTTCAACTGATTTATATTTGATAGAAACCTAAGGATGGAAAACTATTAGATGCAAATACCCAAGAAAAACATTTAGGGCCAGAATACCCTAGAACACAAACAAATAAAACTAAAACTTTACAGAATGAATTTAAACATTTCAAGACATTCTTGCCTGTTTTTCTCCTTTCAACCCCCATCTTTAGTCTAGGAAAGTACCCACAAAAATATCAATTCAAAACCAAAAATACTCAGTACATATCATTGACAGGATCACAGTCATCTAAATTCCTGCTGAAATTCTGTTTCAGAATCCCACTGTGAGTCGAAAAACAGAAGAAGAAATATATTTCTCAGCTTTTCTGACATCTCTCCAAGCTAAACTTTCATTATTTAAACCTAGTGGAGCGTCACTTTGATAACACCATTGGTGTTTTTGATAACACCATTGGTGTTTTTACTAAAGAGAGTGAAGATTGAATAAAGCCTGTTCTCCAACATGGTAAACTAGCCTGACACCACTCCATCAATAATTTAACTGCTTACTGAGCATCCATTCATGACTGGAACTTGATTTCTAACTTCAGGAAGCTTAATAAGTATTCTCAAGGAAGCCTCTATGTGCGGGAAATTTATTCCACACAAAACAAGACTTGAAAAAGGGACTATAAGGATCAACTATTATAAAATAAGAAATGATTTTAAAGGAGGCCGAGCGACTTAGCAAGAATCACTCCAACAACTTGATGTAAAAACATCCCATTATCTACATCTGTAAGCAATGCCTTATCTAAAATAAAAATAAGACCAACATCTGAAACTTGTAAATTATATAATATTCATTGTTAAGTTGCAGAAAAGCAGTATATTCTGCCAATTTCTGAACATCTTTCATATTCATAAATACATTTGTTTGATTGATGAGTAATACTTTTTTATATATGGCCAAAGAAGCCTTGCCAGGCAAAGGCAAAAAATGTCTTCTACATTTGGATGGATTTCATCTGGCTCCAGATACTTTCCAAAAAGCTTATTGACTTGTATTTAAGACAAATCATTTCAATTGTTCACAAACTGAAAATTGAGACCCCGCCCCCACTTCATTGAGAACTTGTAGTGGGAAGGGGCAACTTTGCACCTGTGGTCATAGCGATGGGGTTTGTCCATTTGGGAAAGGAATGGGGACTGTGGAGGAAGTACAAAGGGAGCTGCAGAGCTAAGAAGAAAAGAGAGATTCCACTTGACTAGATAAGGGGAAAAAATGAGTGGACTTTGATGCTGCAGGCTGGGGCAAGGGAAGGTAGAATGAGAGGTATTGAGCAGAAGGCTTTATCTCATGGAGGACAGGATTGTGCTGGAAAAAGGGAAAAGTAGCAAGAATGTCTCACAAAAGTCACTAAGGATGGCAAGAAGAGTCCCAGATTTCAGGGAAGAATGAGAGGGCTATGAATGAAGATTTGGAAAAAACAACTGAAACTGTCACCCTTCCCCAAGGCAAAGAATGGCCCAAAGAGTGAGGATACTGTTGTAGACCTGAATTATTACTGATTTATATATGAGCTGATGCCTGAATGGTAGAGCTGTGAATCTGAGCCCTTGGAGTCCTTGGATGATGAAGCATTTAACGAGGCATCACTAAGGGATAGCTAGTGACTGGTAAAGTCCTGGCAGCGGCTGACCCAAGGCAGGCCATAGGCACAGGGAAAGAGGCTGGCGTTTGTGCAATTAACCCTATTGAGGCAGAGAACCTCACCTTCAACACTGATAGGCATGTGTTTGTCTATAGATCCCAAACTAACATAACAGAAGGAACACTACCCCTCCCCATTGTAACATGCCCGTCCAAACTTCCCCTTAGATTGTAACTCTTGGTTCCAAATAAGTGGTCCTTCTGCACGGGCAAGGGGCAAATGCCACAGTCTCCCCTAAGGCCCAGGAAGCCTTTCATTTCAGTGGAGTCTGGAAGGGAAGGCGAAGCCTATCTGTGATTATTCAAGCAGATCTGCCCCCAGGCAAGCAAAACATACAGACCTTGTCAACCATTCCGGTTCTCAGTCTGATCTAGGAACAGCCGGTCTGAAGAGCATTCCAGGGAAGCCTGCCCCACCACTATGTGGGTGACAAAAGGAAAACCTGAGAGGGAGGGAAATGGAGAAGGGGCCAAGCAAGATCTGAATCTCCAGGGAAGCTACTCAGAACAAAGACAAGCAGAATAATAATTATTATACTTTATACTTACATGGCATTTACTATGTGCCAGGCACTTTATGCTCATTTAAATCTGACAAGGGTCCTAAGACATTGAAATTATTATTATTATCACTTAACAGATGAGAAATATACTGAGGCTTAGAGAATGACTTATCCAAAGTTGCAGAATGCTGTGTCAGAGCCAGAATTTTACCCTGGCAGTCTGGCTCAAGACCCTATTTTAATCACTCTGCTATCCTGCCTTATCATAGGTTTTTAGGGGATTTTTTTGTTGTTGTTTATTTGAGGCTAGAATGCAACAGACACTGTCAATAGGGATTCAGTGGCCGTGAGGAGAGCCATTTCGTCTCAAATCAAGAGAGAGGAACAAGAATTTAGAAGCAATAACATGAGGACCTTCCAGCATCAGCCTAAGCCAGTAGATGGAAACAGAAAAAAAAAAAAAAAAAAAATAGAAATAAAAGGAATGTCACCTCAAAAGCTGAGGTTACAGAATTCAAAAATATGTGCTAACCCCTTGAAAAGGACAATAATGAAAACTATGTAATTGCAACTTAATGCATCTGTTTATTCTGCATATTCTGTTCATCTTCAGAGATTTCCTCGCATCATTATAAAAATTATCATGCACATAAACAGTTGACTGCAATAAATATGGTAAGAAACTAGCATTGCCAGAGTTTTTTTGAAAAAAAAGGAGAAAGGCTGCTAATTCTAAGATTGGGAGTTGAAAAGCCCCCAGATGACATCAGCCTAAATTCTCCTAGAAAAGAATGACAAGAAGCTGGCTCAGGGAACTTTCTCTGTGGAGGTGACCCATTTTATCACCATAGATAGGAATGAGGTGTACAGTGAGGGCCTGGGATGAGAGGTCAGGGGAGGTGCTCGGCCTCTGTCCTTCCATTCGTCCTTCTTCCCCCTTAGACACTGCGATGGACTGAATTGTATCTCCCATAAAATTCACAGATTGAAGTCCTAACCCCTAGTACCTCAGAAGGTCACTGTATTTGGAGATAAGGTCTTTAGAGAGAAGCTAAAATGAGGCCTTAAAAGTGGGCCCAGATCCAACACGACTGGCATCCTCACAACAAGAGGAAATCTGGCCCCAGGCATGTACACGTGAAGGAAAGATCGTACAAAGACAGAAGGAGATGGCCATGTAGAGCCCAAGCAAAGAAGCCTCAGAATGGAACCAACCATGCGGACACCTTGATCTCAGACTTCTGTCCTCCAGGACTGTGAGAAAATAGATCTCTGCTGTTGAAGCTTTGCAGTTGGTGGCATTTGTGAAAGCAGCGCTAGTGGACTAATACAGTGTCTTTCGTGAACTGTAGATGTGCATAGGAGGATTATTTGCTAGCTGTCTCACTGAATAAACATGTGCTTCCTGGCCCTAAAACAGACTGCCAGTTAGTGCTTTGGGGGGATTATGCATCCATCAGGAACAGGAGGAAAAAATAATTAAAGGTCCTCCAGACTTCTATAGCAAAGTTCCCGGACACATAACCCCCTGGTTCATGTCCTTTTTTGGTTTTTTTGTTTTTGTTTTTATTTAAGACCAAGTCTCACTCTGTTGCCCAGGCTGGAATGCAGTGGCACGATCTCAGCTCACTACAACCTCCGCCTACTGGGTTCAAGCAATTCTCCTGCCTCAGCCTCCCAAGTAGCTGGGATTATAGGCACCCGCCACCATGCCCAGCTAATTTTTGTATTTTTAGTAGAGACGAGGTTTCACCATGCTGGCCAGGCTGGTCTCGGGCTCCTGACCTTAAGTGATCCACCCACCTTGGCCTTCCAAAGTGCTGGGATTACAAGCGTGAGCCACCGCACCCGGCCTCATGTCTGTCCTTTTTATATCCTTTAGGAATTACCACAAAATCCCTCTAGAGTCTGTTTCCATGCTCCCTCTGTCCCCTAAATTCATCCTTCTTAGCATCAAACAAAATTCATCTTCACCTGTTTTTTAACCATGTCAGTCTCCCTTAACTGGTGTTAATGGTTTCTCATTAGCTACAACATAAAGCCCAAATTCCTTTGCTTGTCTCTTAAGGATACCCCTTAAATCCTTTTGCTTGTCTCTTAAGGTCAACTCCAGGTTTATCCCACTGTGCCCCCAAAGGAAGCCTTGTAGTTCAACAGAGTTAACAACCTCAGCGCATTGCCCTGGAGAGAGCATTATTTATTCATTTCTAGGCCTCTGGACCTTTAATCCAATCTCCTCCCCAAGAATGCCTTCCTAGTCAAGCCCCTCCCACCCAGCCAACCCTGAAGGTGAACTGTATGGCACTCCCACGCTACTTACCTGGCAAACATCTCGTATCTGGCAAGCTGGGCAGCTGTTTTCTACTTTGTGAAGCCCTTGAATATTCCTTGTACGCTCCCCACCCAGCTCATACAGTGTCTATCACAGGGTTTTGGGTATAGTATCATTCAATAAACACCAGGGAAGCAGATAAGGAGGAAAAGGTGTGAAAGCAGAGCCTGTGGCAAGCCACACCCTGTTTGCGTACCTCATTTCTTAAAAAGTTCTTTATCTTTAGGTAATTAATTGAAAAATTAAACTTATAGTCTAGATATGTGGTCTCATCCCTCCAAGTTTCCTGTCTGAAACACTCTGTGTGTGTGTGTGTTGGGGGGTAGGAGGTTGGGGCAACAGAAGAAGCCTCAGATGAAAGTTAAAATGGGTATTCCTCAATGGACTGTAAGCTCCTCGAAGGCAGGACACTCATATGCCATTTTCACCCTTATACTTGTACAAGCGGGTATTCTGTCAATATGTGTGATTGACACATAGACACATGGATCAATTATAGGCCTGACCATAAACATGGGAGTCCCTGGAGTTTCCCACTGCCAAGGTAGGGACAAGTTTCCATCCTTCCTCTTTCCTCTAGTTCTCTAACCCAACAAAGCCAAATGCCACATCATATCTGGGAAGCCTGGCGCCTAATGATGACTTCCATTTCTGCCATTGAAACAACAAAAACAATAATCTCTTATTGAAAATTGTCCCAACACTCTCCAGATCTTCATGGAAAGGCAAGTGGGGCTTCCTGCCCATCCACAGTGGCTGTATGTCAAGAAATTACCCTGACTGGTCCTGAGATCATTAGAGACTTTGTCAGCAAATGCTTCAGTAATTTTAACCAAAAAGGCAGAGGAGCAGTGGCGATTGAGCACAGGTCAGAGTTGGAAACTGATAAATAAAATCTAAAAGCTAAGTAGGTCTTACAGCTCCTATGCACCTTACTTTCAAAGGACTTCCCCTCACAATTGGCAAAGTACGGAAGTTAGTCTTCCCCCCAGGGCAAAGGATCGCCTTTTCTTTTCAAGAACTCACTAAACAATTAACTCTCTTAAACAAGGAGAGAAAACATTTCAAACTGCAAGGCATGGTTGCCATTAACACTGGCCTTGCTCCAGCAATTACAAATGATAACCAACTTTAAAAATCATGATGGACTACTGCTTCAAAGCAAAATCAGTTTAAAGCAAAGGTAAACTTTGAAGCTCTTAGAAATAGAATCACAGAGACATCACCACCCACTGGGAAATCCCTGCTCCAGCCAGCCCATCCTCCACTGAAGCAAGTGATAGCACTGTTCCTGGAACAGTCTTTTTTGCTGGCTTTTGTTGTCTGTAAAACAAGTTCATGCTTATGCTGGACAGCTGATGAAGAAGATTTTTAGTCCTTGTAAATTCACCAATGAGAACAATTTGTTCAGATTTCACAAAACAAGGATGCACGGGTACCCCTTGTGACATCAGGTATAAATGCTGCCATTTTTAGAAAACCTGAAAACAAGTTGAATTGTTCAAGGAAGGGAACATGCCAGGCCCAGCAGCCTGAGGGTGATGAAAAGTTGCCAAGGATGGTACCTGGGCTTGTGACCCTCTCTCTGGGAGCGTCAAAGAGCTAAGGCAATCATGTAAAGGAACATGGCTACAGAGGCAGACACAGAACAGAGGAGGGGACACACAGGTGGCACAGGGAGCAGAGAGGAAGGCCAGGGGGATGTGGAAAATGAAAAGAGAAAAAATGATAGAGGAGGTGCAGCAACATCATTACATTCTAAAATGCAAATTCTCTATGGAATCTCAGGGACAATTATGGCAGGACCTCTTCCCTGTGTCATGCCTAACCAAAATAAGAAATGTACTTCTGTGACGTTACCACTGATGATTAGTGAACTCATTAGCCGCCTTGTGGCACTGGGAGTCAGTCACCTCCAGTTGATAGAATGATGCTTTGCCCTATCTATCCCCCAGGAGCCAGAACAAATTTTAAATGATCTAATATCAACTTTGTCATTTCTACTAAACCATAGTTATCAGTACTTTTTTCTTTGCTGGGAAATCATGGCAGAAAATGATGACTCCTCATGCATTGCTATGGAAACCCTAAAACTTCCTCTAGAAACCATCAAAAAGAGGCAGCGCATAACCCCACTCTGACTTTCAATCACGATTCTCTCCAAGGAAGAAAACTGAAAATCAGATGGATTCATTCCGAGTTCCTTTTTCCAATCAAACAGATGGGATTTAGATAAGCTCTTAAAGCAAATTGTGATTCATATAATAATATGTAAACTTATCTCAAATCTCAGAGGTTTTTTTTCTAAAGAAGATTCCAATAATTAAAGCAGTGCTATACAACTGAAATTCCATTAAAGCAATATAGTTAGACACAAGTTTCTCTGAGCTAAAATATTTACAAACCCTGGCTGAAGGGTCAGAATACTTGCGCCCTTTACTCAATGTATTAAAACACTGATGATTATGAAAAAATGTACTATTAAAACATATAACAAAATTTTTTCATATGTTCTTATTTAATGATTTCTAAAATACATTCAAAAGAACCTACTATGTGCTTACCACGATGCAAAGCAAGATCAAGAACAAACTAACCATAATTATTATCAGAAACATCCTTCTAAATCTACGGACTTAGAGCCCACATGGGACGCACCCAGGTGAAGGTCCTAAACTCACAGGCCAAACACTTTACCAACAAAACTCTAGGTTGAAGGGAAACTACCATGTGTCGACTCTGTGCTTGGTCAGTTTCACCACCCCAACAACTAGATTGGTTTTCTTACCCTCACTGGTATAGATCAGGACACACAGGCTTGGAGAACGACCAAGCTGCCCATTGGTTACAAAGCCCCAGTTAGGTGAAAGGCCAGGCTAGGCCAGCACCAGCGACCAAGGCTTAGGACTTTTCTGCTGCAGGCAGCAGATGACTCTGGCTAAAAAATGCAACCCAACTATAATGAAAAGATATGCAAAGACCACAGATAGAAAGAAAAGGGAACAAATAAGGCATGAAAAGGGCCAGAATGAGGACAGTGTGGGCATCTGTGTAGGAGAAATTAATGGGAGCCACTGTCGGCGTGAATCAGCTTCAATCACTGCACGGCCTTGAGTTCCCCTATTGAAAGGTCATACTGACCTCTTGGCTGGAGGAGCAAGGCCATCTGATTGACAGCCCCACCCAAACTGCCTGCGATGGAAAGTAGTGCCACCCCCAAGTAAAATTAGAGGGGAAAAAGGAATGGGCAAAAAGAGATAACTATGGAAGGTGATGGATACATTAATTTGCTTACCTGTGGTAATCATTTTCCTATACATATCAAAATATGTTGCACACCTTAATTTATGCAATAAATAAATTTTGAAAATAAAAAGGAAGAAGGAATGAAAATACTCTTTCGCAAAACTGTACTGAGTTCACGATAATAAAATTGCCACAATGTACCCAAACCACAAAGTTTTAAACTCTCGGAAGTGTATTGCAAGTCCACTTTGTTTTCACTACGGGTTACAGATGAATTAAACAGAGCAGAGTCATCTTCAAACAATGGGATTTTAGATCTGAAAGGAACCTCAGAGGTCAACTAGAACAATTCTATCACTTTGCAGGTAAGGAAACAGGATTTGTCCCAGGTTCCACAAGCTAGTGAGAGGCAGAACTAGAATGGAGCTTGCCTCAGTCCAGACCAATCTCTGCCCACTATGCTGCGTCCAACGCTTTTGGGTCACCACAATAAAATCTTAATGTGGTGAAATAACTTAGTCATTTCCTTATAGCACTGGCTATAATAATACATCTAAGCCCGTGCTACCCACCAGTGTAGTCCCAAACCACATCATTTCTTCCCAGAGTTTCCTTTGCATAACAGTGCCTCAATTCTGGTATTACATGTCAGTTTAGGATTTACACATTCATAAAGCATTCTACATTTTTTGTCATACAGAGGTTTTCTCAGGCTGAATCACCACTTTAACAACAAAAAAAGAAACTTTAGATGATTAACATTTAATGGGGACTTGTTGACTTGCCATGTACATTTTAAGCCATTTACATATAGGTACAAAAAATGTAAGCACAGAATTATTTGAAGAAATAGAAAAATAGAAATAAACTAAATGTCCAAATGAAAGAAGGGTTGAATCAAATGATAGTATATCTATGTGATTTAAAAAGCAAACAAAAAAAGTTTATACAATCATGAATGTTATAAGCATAGAAAATCTCATAAGCTGGTTGAATGAAAAGTTTATACAGAAAAAGTATATGCAGCAAAATCTTTATTTCCACAAAAACAACAGTAATACATGAATGTATGTGTGCATATATATGACTATGTATATGTATACATACATATATACACATACTCTCATATATAAATATACACACAAATATGCATGTGTATGTGTGTACATATATGTATATATACACATATACATAGTTTGTATTAAAATGCTAATTTGGGGAATAGGGAAATAGAATATAAGTATTTTTAAATATTCTCATTTCCTATTCTTCTAGTATAGACTGTTTTTTTCTTAAATAGAAAATAACTTATTTTGTAAATGTCCAAACACTTTGCCAGCTAGGCAGTACTCCACTGTGTCTGATAACCTAACCCTCACTATCTACCCTGAGCCATCATACTAACGGGAACAGTGCTGGCCTCTGCACACAACTAGCCCTTTAGCTGGGAAAGGGCCACATTGTGAGTGCACACTCTCCCAGAGACTAGGGTAAGAGGAGGTAAATGGTGACCAGAACAGCTCAACTCTGAAAAGGACAGCTTTGTTTTGTTTCTCCTGGCATCTCTTTTGTTTCAGAGTCCATGGATTGACTAGAACAGCTCTTCACCCTTGGACTTTTGAGAGAAAAATCACATAACTGTACTATACAGTCCTACATTCAGGGATGAGTATAGGGTAGAGGCTGGGAAAACAGGATGAAAGAGTCAGGTTTGATTATTCCAACTTTCACTGATTTTATTTTGTAATTTTAGGGACACCAAGTGAGACCTCTTGCTTCAGATTCAGATACCTTCTTTCTATAGCCAGAATCTTTGTGAAAACAGACAATGGGAAAGAAGCTTTGTGTCTGTCTCTTCCCCTCCTCCCGGCTCTGACAGGCAGCATAGTGATTTAACTGTCAGCATTAAGTGGCACATCTTCTTTCAAGGGGCTCCACGGAACACTCCATAAACCGACAAAAGAATATAACAAACAAACAAGTGCCTGAAAGCTTTTGCGTTTCCATGGCAACTAGCCTGGCTTTCCCAAACTCACCTGTCAAAGATATTCCACCAAAAAAGAGAACGTAGCTAATAACACACCTGATATCTTATTAATGCTTTTGTATATACCTGATCAATGTTTACAAAAATAGCCAGTCAAAGCTAACTATGACCACGTCACAACTATCCTGGACTGGGCAGTACATTTTTAATCTTAATTTTGAGTGAGCAGAGATGTCAGGCTGCTCCATTCAACAGGCATTTATGGGACTCACTCCCTGTCATATAAAATGCAGCACCTACATACATGAGGCATGAGTAGCTTAATCTCATGAGCAGATAAGTTCTGAAGCAAAGATGGGGAAGGGGTGTAGGGGAGAGAGAAGATCTATCTGTGTGCCCCATGTCAAGTCTCCTTTCAGACTCTGATATGGTTTGGCTCTGTGTCCCCACCCAAATCTCATCTCTAATTGTAATCTCTATAATCCCCATGTGTTGACGGAAGGAACTGGTAGGAGTGATTTGATCATGGGGGTGGTTTCCCCTATGTTGTTCTCATGATAGTGAGTGAATTCTCACGAGATCTGATGGTTTTATAAGGTTTAATAGTTCCTCCTTCACACGCTCTCTCTCATCTGCTGCCATGTAAGATGTGCCTGCTTCCCCTTCCACCACGATTGTAAGTTTCATGAGGCCTCCCCAGCCATGTGGAACTGTCGGAAATTAAACCTCTTTTCTTTATAAACTACTCAGTCTCAGGCAGTTCTTTATAGCAGTGTGAAAACAGACTAACACAGACTCCTATCAGAAATCAGAAGCCTGTAAATGCTGAAGGGGGCCATGGGTCCACCCTTGGTTTCTAGCATTTGGTGTAGTCAGAAAGGCGAGGCCAACCCTGAGACTTTTCTGGGTAGCAATGGTACCAGTCCTCTGGAGGGATGCTAAGAGGGTATCTCGGTTATGAAGGAGCTGGGTGTGCTGGTTGGTGGCCACAGTGCCTAGTGTGTGTTCAACTGGTTAAAGCAGTGTCCACTTCCAAAGTAAAATTGTCCTCTGGTCACCTTTGATGTCAAGCTCTCTAGTCTTCCCATTAATTCAAAAGATCCCAGAGCAGGAAGGTCAACTTAAGAAAAGGACACTCTTGGTGGTACTGCAAAGTGGTACAATTCTCCTTGAGGGCAGTTTTCTAATACATATCAAATACCATTAACATTCCAGAGCCTTTGACCCAGCTATGACACTTAAAGAATTTATTCTAATGGGTGCAGCACACCAACATGGCACATGTATACATATGTAACAAACCTGTACATTGTGCACATGTACCCTAAAACTTAAAGTATAATTAAAAAAAGAATTTATTCTAAGGAAATGATCCTAGATGTACACACGGATACAGCAAAGATATTAACTGCAGGGCTGTTCCCAACAGGGAAAAAATTGAAACAACCTAAAAATTCAATATGAGACAGGCACTAAGTTTTAGTACAGTCACACAAAAGCATTTCATGCAGCCATTAAAAGGGCTGTAGAAAAACTTTTGTACTGCTATACTAAATGAAGAGTGGGTTTTAAAATATAAAATATAGATGTAGGCATATGAATAACTAGAAAGCTATACATCAAAATAATAAAAATAATCATCTCTGAGTGTCTTTGTTGTGGACTTTTTTTCATTTATCAAGTTGGCTACAATAAAATGCTATCACATAATTTAAAAAACAAGGGAATACTTTAAAAAAAAGAAAATGAATAAGAGAAAGAATATACGTTGGCTCCATCCTGTTCCTAGAAAAGTATATGCAAAATATAACCAATTGACTTTTAATCTATCTCCTCTAAGAAAGAATCCTGACTTGGACTAATGTGCTGCAAAATGGGCTGTTTTCATTTCTTCATTATTTACTAATTTCCTCCTATTTACAAAGTTGAGGTGCTGCATAGACAGTGTGGAGGTACGGGAGCCACTGAAAGCCTTGGAGGCAAGAAAGTAATATGAGATCTGCACGTGCATTGGAATGGGGCACTCCAGAGGTAGGAAGACAAGTATGTTTTCTATTGCTGCTGTAGCAAATTATCACAAACTTAGTAGCTTAAAAGAGTACACATTTATTATCTTACAGTTCTGTAGGTCAGAAGTCCAAAATGGGTCTCACCAGGCTAAGAGCAAGGTGTGAGGAGGGCGGCATTCCATTCTGGAAGCACTAAAAGAGAATCCATTTCCTTATCTTTTCCTGCCTCTACAAGTGGCTCAAATTCCTTGGCTCATGGTCCCTTTCTCTATATTCAAACCCAGCAGCAACAGCTAGTGGAGTTCTTCTTATATCACATTACTCTGATCTCTGTCTGCTTCCCTCTTGCACTTGCATAGACTCGTAATTATATTGGTCCCACCTGGACAAGCCAGCATGCTTTCCCTATTTAAAGGCCAGTTGACTAGCAACCTTAATTACCCATTGTCACGTAACCTAACATATTCACAGGTCCTGGGGATTAGGATGTGAACATCTTGAGGGGATGTGGGGCACTATTTGGCCTACTAGAACCAGTTAAAAATCATTACAATGATCCAGACGACAGCCAGAAGGATGTCAATGGCCAAAGGGAAGGGGCGGAGAAGGCAGTTCCATCAGATGTTAAGGTTGAAACTTCTAGGATTTGGTGGTGGTCAGATATGGAAAGTGACTTGCAGCCTAGCTGCCAGGTGACAGCTGTGACCACTCACAGAGACCGGGGACACATGCAAAGGACCAGGTGAGGGAGGGAGATAATGTGATACACATGCAGAACCGGAGGTGCTCATGGGATGTCTGGGTACACATGGCTCTGTGAACAGGTGTCCTGGAGGGAGGACTGGCTGGAGAAAAAGAAACAGGAGACAGCGGCATAAAACTCATGGATAAAGTGAGAGATAGGAGCAGATCAAGCTATCTGCTCTAGTATGAATCACATGGAAAGAACAGAAAAGCCTGCCCTTATGAATATAAGCATCTTGTACTCAGCATCCACAGGTTTAGAAGCCCTAGATAAGATGTGAGCACCACATGGGTCAAGAAGGATTATTCTCAAGGTGGATTAAGCAAGCTGGCCCCTTCCTTGCTCAATTAAAGCCATAGGGAAAAGTGCCTTATGTTTCCATAGTTTTAAAGTACTTCTGTAACCTCACCACACCATGTAACTGCCTTATATACAAATTGACCTAGTGAACTATGTTATTATGCAAAGGCTACACTCTATTTCAGCAGTCTTACCCACTCTTTCAGTTTTAAAAAAAGGCAATTGAGCAACATTTAAAACCATATTTAAGGCATCAAGTTTTCAATCACTCTGATAACAAATTCTGAAACTCCTTTGCTATATTACCCTTTTAGAAACATGCACAGAGAAAAATAAGAAAACCAATTTGATTACCCAAACTCAGCTTCTCACAACACATTCTCCAGAGACATCAATGCTCCAGCCAGCAAGGCAGTAGAAACAAACACCTAAGATATTTCAGACATGCCTTCACTGTAAATTCAGAGATCAAAGGCAAAAGAAAAAAGTTTTATCAATTTTGGTTTTGCCCAACTACTGCTTAAATAAGTATTCTTCCCTGAAACATTTAAAATCCAGAAAGAGGCAGGGGGGTGTTGCTAGGCACGACCGCCAGGTTAATATCCCTTGCACATCTTTTTGCGAATCTCTCCTCTTCACCTGACTTGTACGCATCCTCCCCTACAAACAACATAAACACTTTTCTCTGTTCCTGTCCATCTCTCTGTGTGAAACTTTATAAACACCTAGAATTGTATTTCATAAAATTCAAACAACTCAAACCTCCAGCGACTCCAACAGGGTTTTTCTAGTCGGCCAAAACTGAGGGGTTAGTGAGCAGGCCTGACCAACAAATTTCACAGAAGCTGCTCCACCACCTGTTACAGAGATGCACTGAGCATAGCTAGATGAACTGACTACATAAAAACAGCCTGAACTGTCTTTACTAGTAATCCCCGGATCACTCTTCCTTTGGGCCTCAGAATGGAGAGAAAAACTGAACTAAGCCAGTGCTGAAGAGGTGAACCAGCAGAAATGTGTTTAGCATGAGGATTTTTCATAGATATTTAGCAATGTTCTTGCTCCATGGTACAAAGTGAATTTTCACCTGCACACACAGGTTGTCACTAATGACTATGCACACAAGAAGTGTCAGGCTTGTGCCTACTAAATCACCTTTCTTCCTGCAGGAGATGGTGCTTTGGGACATGCTTTTATCCATATTTATGTACTTATCCTCATTATCGTGCTCCTGATAACAAGCTGTGTGTTATGCCCTAGCCTCAAAAGGAAGTAATGCTCAGTTCTTAACCCAGGTTATTTAAAAAATAACCAGAAGCCTCCGGTGTGCTCGTGAACAGAAGAGTAGCTGATATCTACAGACTTAAGCCCCTCTAATAGCAAAGAAGCAAGCTCTGTAAATGAGAACAAAATGTAATTGCCACTGCCTGTTTCTGCCAATCCCAGAAGACTAGGCTTCTCACCTAGGTATAAAATTATCAGGTAAATGCCAGATCATGTTGCCATGGGATTTCTGGCGACTAGAGATCACTAATCCTTCTACACACCCTCTCTGGACTAGGTATTAAGACACACAAAAAGGAAGCTTTACATAGGCTCACTTAGCTCAAAGACATATATGCCAAGGTCAAGACTATGTTAAAAGCTGAAAACAAGCACAAGAGAGCAAAATTTCAGTTATGTCCTTTTTTCCTGTCAATTGTTCCTCAGCAAACAGATTTCTAGCACCTACTTTCTTTAAGCAAGTGCCCCTGATGTCCATTCCTATCTCTTAGGAGGACAAAGCAAATCAATTCCACTGCAGCTCCAATCAACATCCCTTCCCCTCCTTCCCACCTCTAGCCTCTGTCTAGCTCCGCCTTTCAACCCCTCCATTTTCTGTAACACTCAGGTGAACTGGTATGATACAGATCCATAAGGGGTTTGAACATGCAACAACAAGAGTCTCAATTTAAGAGAAAACAAATTGGTTAAATATCAAACTTACACCTATTACAGTTCTTATACTATTTTCAAAGTAAACTAGCCCCTTCCCTCAGAACACCAAAGTTAGCCTGAGGATTGTTCAGAACAACCAACTTACCCAGCTCTCTGGAACCTTCACGACTGCAAAGCAAGTTAAACCAGGCATGATATTTCCTTGAGAAAGTTGATTCAATTGAGGCTACCTAGTACTTCCTGGAAAAGCACCTCCACCTCCCCTTCTGACACTAGGTTATTAACTTTTTTCTAACTCTAAGTCATAATGACTTCTTGCTCTCCTTGGAGTTAATAATACGTACCCCAACTGTGCAAAACTGCAGTTCCCACCTAGCAGGGGTAAAGGAAAGCCAGCTGCTTGAGTATGAGACTCTCCAAAGGAATGTTTGCTAACGAGGAGGTAGAGAAACTGGTCTGACTCACCATGATAGCTATTACAACCTTCCGCCTTAATAATTTAATCATTTTTAAAAAAACACATAACCACCTGTTCAATGGCATTATTAGTTCTGTCTTTATGGAAAAAAAAAAATCATCATCCTGATAAATTTGCTGCAAATTATTATTCATTTGCTATCATACTGTAAGTAATTATTCCCTTTAGGGAACAGATGTAATTTGCTGCCCTGACTAAACTCAGTCTCTGGCCATAAATATTTTGGTTAATAAAAAAATTGCTTTCTCTTATTTGTGCCTATAGCTCCTACAATAAAAAGCCAGTGCAGGCTGGGATGCTGATGAAGACAAAATGCCTAGTCTCCTGTGAATATCGTAACCTGGAATAAAAATACATTACTTCCCAAGTATTCATCACTCATTTTTTCACTGAATAGCTTTTATAGAGCCTCAGGCTGAGATGAAATCATGCTTCCTGGAATTTAAAACCAAGAGGGTCACAGAAGCTAAAAATCACTGCTTTTGCATAGGTAAAACTGTGAAACCAGAGGCAATAGCTGGGCTGTTACTCTGTGAAAACTAAAAAAGTGAAGTTATGTGCGATGAAGGACCACTGTTGCTGAGTTGTAACAGATTTTTAATTTTCCAGTTTCATACAGGAGGAGTCCTATAATTACAGCTGAGTCTTTGTTACAGGATTACTAATTAGTCTATTTCACCTAAGTAAAAAAGAAAACTAGTATTTCATTTTTGTACATGTTTTTAAAAAGCATAGAAACTCAGAGTTATAGAAGACCCCACAATAGTAGTTTTTATCTCTGGAGCTAAGGACACCCTCTGAAATTGAAAGCCCTGAACCCTCTACTGGCAGGGTTGGGGGTGAGGGGGAGGGGACACACAAACAAAATTGTGTAAATATATTCATAGAATGTACTCATGTCCCCTTAAAATTCACCTAAAAAGCCCTTTGAGGTCCTCAAAGTCCAAGTTAAGAATTTCCACTTCAGAGGTAATATGTGGCCACTGCCTCAGTCCAATTCTCCCACGAGGCCAATATAGAAAAACAGTATCTCTTTCACATTATAGCTCTTTAAAGAGTCGAAGGTGCCGTCCTTCCAACTGACCTTAATTAGACATGATTTTTACACTCTTATTCTCCTGGTCATATGAGTTTCTTCCCAAAGCACAGAAGCAGAATGTTCTGCAAAATGAAAGAGCATGCCTTGAAGTGAGTTCCCCCATCACTCATTCCGCATACAGAGACTGAACTCTCACTAGCTAAGGGTGTTGCAGAGAAGATGCAAGAATCCAGACTAAACTATATTCAAATGTCTGTTTGTCTATGTCCCTCATAGGGGTGGCAATAAAAACTAAACACTGTGTTTCCCATGAGTTTCAATCAGACAGAGCACATACTCTAACTTTGACTCTTTGCATTAATTTGGGCTGAGTAAACCTTATTTTTAGCCCCAAGAAAGCAAATTCCTTCTAGCATCTAATGTCTAGATTTTTTGGAAGTCACAACTTGACTTCTATTGAGTTCTCAGTCTATGAAACCCCGATATCTCCTACACATATGCTGCTAAGTCACAGCACTCACCATTCCTGGTGACCATTTATTCATTTAGACCACATATTGTTATTGACAGCATGTCATGTACCAAGCATAATCCAGACATACAGCCAGGATTAAGGCAGAAGAAGTCCCTGCCTTCACAGAGTTTACACAGTGGTCTTACACAATCTGAACCATGACCCTGGTCCTAGATTTTCCAAGTTTTCCTTTGGCTTTTACATTCTTGTGAAATCTCCACCTTTTCCTTGAGGGAAAAATACCACCAGTTGTGTGTAGGCCCCACACACAGCTTTCAGATAATTCTTCCAGGAATTCTCTCTCACCTTCAAGGTAAGAGATTCTGATTTATTCAATTTAGGTGAAAAGGAAGAAGAACAAAATCATTGCATCATAAGATGTTAGAAGAAAATAAGGCCAAAACATGGAAGATGGTCAAAATAAAGCCTAACCATGAAATTTTCATAAGAGAACACATGTTCTCTGTACACGTGTTCTCTGTACAAGGAAAACTGTGTAATTATGCATTTCTAAAAATCTTAGAGAAGAAACCCCCTTTTTTGTACATTAATTACAATGAGACTAAGCAATGCTAAATAGTTTCTGAAGTAATCTTGAAAAGTATTTGTTTTCCACATTTTAATACTAAGAATATAATTAGCTACTTAAAAGCAAATCCTAATACACCATTTTGTGTCCACGTTGGACACTCTTTGCACAACACATGATTTGATACTAATCTATGCCAAGATTTTCTTCTACAGTCACAAATTAACTAAAACTGGCCACAGGAATTCCTTTCTTACTGCCAAAAAGCTCTCTTTTCAGGCTTAACACTTCCCAATCTCAGCATAAAGACCCATCCCAGGTGTAAATAGCTGAAAGGAGGGAAAGAGGGAAGGAAGAGAATTGAAAAAGTAATCGAAGAGCATCTTACCGTCAGAATCTATGCTAGGTTACCAGGCCAGAGACTGCCCCCCAGTGTTTATTCTGTCCTTCTTCCTTAGGAATAGAACAACCAGCATTTAGCTACGCCAATGGCTGTGCCAAATCAAGAGGGCGCTTCCCAGCACCTCTAACAACTGGATGAAACCATATAACTAAGGATTGGCAAATGAGATGCAAGTGTACGTTTTATAGGCAACTTTGAGATGTGCTAAAGTTGGTGAAGCAAGGAGACAGAAGCAGCCTGGGTCCGTAAGGATCAAGAAGCTAACACAATCACCCAAAACTCAAGTGCCTGTGAAATTTGCTTACATGATAGAGAAATAAACTAACTGGTTAAAGGCACCATAATTTGGGGTTGTCTGTCACTTGTGGCCGAATTTAGTCCTACCTGATACAGCAAATTTATTTAATCCATATACTATTTCTATTAGGTACTGTTCATCACTGCCATTTTACATAATAATAAACTGAGGAATATTTCTGCTAGGTCTCTCATAAGCAAGAGGGTTTCATACAGGGAAAGAAAAACATGGTAGTATGAGAAAAAAAGAAGCACAACTTGGTGCAATTCGTAGCCGATAGCACTAACTAGATTGTCATCAAAGGTTTTTAATACAGAATTTTGAGGGTTAGATACTCAAACCAAGATTTCATTCATTCAGGTAATTGATTTAATAATGAAAAGGAAATACACCCTCATTCTGAATTCATAACACACTAGTTGTTTACATCCTAAATTGCTGCTGCTGCTACAAACACCTCTACTCTCTGGTTAAACTGCAATGAAATTTCCAAGCCTTGCTTAACAATTTCATCTGAAAGACAGCTCTAAACCTTACATATCCTAATGTGCTGACACCCAGGGATTATCTTGGCTCCAAGGTCTCATATACCCTCAAATAATCTCAGAGACCTGCAAATCATTAGGGGCTCTGGGGTGATTTGGTTTAATAATCTCAATAAATAAACTTCACCCAATTTAACCCCACCTTTTGTATCTCTCCATGGCCCCTAGCACAGTGCTGGGCGTAACCAAGGTCATCAAAAACAGTCATTTAAAGGGACTGCTACTATGCAAGATTCACCACTTCGACTTTTATGTCAAAATAATTTCAGTGTCTCCATATCCCCTTCCTTTCATCCTGATTCAGCATAGACAGTAATCTTTCATGTATAGCACTTTGTATTAACTTCGCCTGAGATTTACCTTTTAAGGGAAACCATTTCTGCAAACAAAAAAGACTGACGGCAGTCACAAAATACATTAATTGTGATCTTAATGAAGAATGTAGTCTTATAATCATTTTTGTCAACACGGTTTTGAAGGGAGGTTAAATTCCTATTAATAATGTGTTGGTTTTGAATCTTTATAAAGACATGACAGCATGATATTCAAGAACTTTTTTTTTAAAAACCAAATACTAGATAATTAAGTTGTAACAGTCAAACCCTTAAACTCAAAATTCATTTCCATTTGTCTGGCACAGACATTTAACTGTACTACATCCCAATAACTTCAGTAGGATGTTTAGAGGCTATAAATAAAGTTTCCCTCCAGATATGACTAGGGCGCCTATTTGGAAACAACTGTAAAACAAACAGCTTGAAATGTTTCCTCTCGCTCACTGGCCAAAACACAGGAAGGGATTGTCATCTAGTGGTGAGGTCAGGAAATAAGAGATTTGGGGAAGAGAGGTTTGGGGTTCCTGGAATGGTTGCTTGATTCTGTAATAAACCAAGCAGTAGAAATCAATACAGTTTATCACCAAGAACAATGCAAGCCAAGCCACATCACTGAATTTAGTCCTAACTGATACACTGAATTTATTTAAACTATACACTATTTATATTAGGTAGTCTTCATCACTACCATTTTACATAATAAGAAAGTGACGAATAATTCTGCTAAAAAAAGGTGGAGAGAGAGAGTTGTTAAGTTGTATTGATATACTTCTTATGAATGAGTTTGGTGCCATAGTTCCATAATTTGTAGCCCAAATAATTGTAATATTCTTTTGTTGCCCTAATAATTTTCTACATAATATTCATAAGAGCCATTCTCTTCCAGTCTGCCATAATGAGTAGAAAGAATAGTATACAAATAAGTCCACTTCATTTTTTTTGTTTGTTTGTTTTGAGACGGAGTCTTGCCCTGTTGCCCAGACTGGAGTGCAATGGTGCGATCTCGGCTCACTGCAACCTCCGCCTCCAGGGTTCAAGCAATTCTCCTGCCTCAGCCTCCTGAGTAGCTGGGATTACAGGCGCCTGCCACTACACCCAGATAATTTTTTGTATTTTTAGTGAAGACAGGGTTTCACCACGTTGGCCAGGCTTGTCTCGAACTCCTGACCTCGTGATCAGCCCACCTTGGCCTCCCAAAGTGGTGGGATTACAGGCATGAGCTACCGCGCCCGGCCTACAAATAGTCCACTTCTAACACTAGTTTCATTGCTACCTATGCAAATTTATAAACCATTTCTTTTTTTTTTTTAACTTTAATTTTAGGTTCAGGGGTACATGTACAAGTTTGTAAATTCAAGGTAGGTAAATGCAAGTCACAGGGGTTTGTTGTACAGATTATTTCATCACTCAAGTACTAAGCCTAGTACCCAATAGTTACTTTTTCTGATCTTTTCCCTCCTCCTACTCTCTATCCTCAAGTGGGCTCCAGTACCTGTTGTTTCCCTGTTTGTGTCCATGAGTTCTCATTATTTAGCTCCCACTTATACGTGAGAAGATGCAATATTTGGTTTTCTGTTCCTGAGTTAATTTGCTAAGGATAATGGACTCCAGCTCCATCCATGTTCCTGAAAAGGACATGATCTCATTCTTTTTATGGCTACATAGTATTCCATGATGTATATGGACCATATTTTCTTTATCCAATCTGCCATTGATGGGCATTTAGGTTGACTCCATGTCCTTACTATTGCGAATAGTGCTGCAATGAACAGACACGTGCATGTGACTTTATGGTTGAATGATTTATATTTCTTTGGGTATATACCCAGTAATAGGATTGCTAGGTGGAATGGTAGTTCTGTGTTTAGCTCTTTGGGGAATCACCATGCTGCTTATAAAGCATTTCTTTTCTCTTTACACAAGGCACTAAGTTGAGCCCTAAGTGTGCTCTTTCTTTTGAGACTGTAGCATTGACAATTAAATATGTGCCAGATACTCTCATTTTAGACGTAAGAACCCTGGGCCCACTTTAAAGCCAGGGAAAAAGCTCATAGAAGTACTTGCTTGGGGTAAAACAGCTAGTATTTTATTGAAGCTAAGACTTGAAACCAGGCCTGTCCGCTGCAAAGTCCTTTCTCTTAATCACTGCACTATTACTGGCTCTTTCATCCCACTTCCAATAGGACATGAGCTTTGAGGTGGTTGCCCCATAGGTGACAGCCTGTCCACTCTCTCTTGCTGGGTTCTCCATGTGACTAATGACAACTAGCAGTGTAGCTGGCTTGAGTTAGACAATGTTAAAACAGAAGAGGCCAAACAAAATGGTTCTTCTGTGACTCTTGAGCCCCTTACTCTAAGTCAACAAAGCTACCAGGGCTCAGAGCAGCAGCTCACAACCCAACATGACACCAGTCAATATGGAATACCGACCTCTAAGGAAAGAACTGAGAATGAATACATAGATAGGGCAGACATGAAATTAAACATCAACACTGCCTCCAGAGCAAAGGTTATGAATATAACAGAAACACCGAAGTTTCCTGCTACAGAGACTGAGACTGGGAAAATGGTCCCCTTGCTTATGATTAGTAACGGAAGGCTCCTGGAAGGATAATTTCAGGTGCTGTCAGGATGAGGAAGTGGCTCACGGCCTTTGCAATAAGCAGCAATGGAGTTAGACCTGATTCAAGAGGCAAAGTGACACCCCGGGCAGGAGGAGAAGGTTCTAAAAGAACCCACTGCTGCAGGAACATGAATTATATGACAATAATTAAGCAAAACAGCAGCATTTATTCAGTCAAGCTCTGTTTTTCAAGGCTTACTGTGCCAGGTTCTGTGCTAGATGCTGAGGGAACAAAGATGAAAAAGTCAGTGCACATTCTCCAAAGGGAGGCAAGAGACAAATGTAAGTTTAATCATTACATGTAAACTACCAAGCTGGAAGTGAGCACAGAGGACTGGGGGACACAGGGAAGGTTTCCTCCAACAGCCTGGAGGTCTGAGGAGAGTTTACTGAAGGCTGAGGCTCTTTGTTGCTTAACCTAGTAGTTATGAGCATCTGGAGTCAGACTGTAAAAGGTCACATCCTGGTTCTACCACTTACTGCTCTTTAATTTAGGTATGCTACTTCTTAAACTTTCTGGGCCTCAATTTCTTCACCTGTAAAATGGAAACCAGAATAGTATCTAATTCATTAGGGTATTATAAAGACTAAAGCTTAAAAGACAGTCTAACACATCCAGTAAATAATCAATAAGTCAACTATTTGTATGGCTGAATAGAATAATAAATATTCATTCAACAAATGAATGAACTCAACAATTTGGGAGTGAGAGAAATCAGAAGGAAGTCTGAGTTGAAATGGCATTGTCTCAAATGTCTATAATGCCTTCAGGACACCTCAGTAAATGTTTCTAGAGACAGGCCTGGACCTAGAGATATAAATTTGAGAATCATTGAGTAGTTGTAGTCATGGAAATGGATGAGATCATCTAAGAAGAGAGAAAGGACAGAGAGAAAGTTCTTTCAACACACCGGGGCCTGTTGGGGGGTGGGGGACAAGGGGAGGGAAAGCATTAGGACAAATACCTAATGCATGTGGGTCTTAAAACCTAGATGACAGCTTGATAGGTGAGGTGCAGCAAGCCACCATGGCACATGTATACCTATTAACAAACCTGCAATGTATCCCAAGACTTAAACTAAAATAAATTTTAAAAAACCAAGTTCTTAACAGTGGAAACACTTAGAATTCAGGACAAGAAGGGAAACAGCAAAGGAAAATAAAAGGGTAGGAGAAAGCAACCAACAAGGTAGGAGGAAAAACAGGTGCATGGTAACCAGATGAGTAAGAGGCCAAAGGACCAGCATCAGCAAAGGCACAGGCATGTGAAACAGCAATGTGTGTATGTCAGGGGGCCTGGAGCATGCAGAAATCTCCAGCAGTTCAATACTTTCTGAGCATAAATTGAGAGGCAGTGGGAAGATGAAAACCGAGATAAAAGAAAAACAGAGGGTGATAAAACGTGTATCAAGGATTTTATGACTAAATCATCTCAGAGGCTTGAGGAGGTTTTCACCACGACAGAGTTCTGGCCAAGTGTGCATATCAGATAGCTTTTTCTAGCAGCTATCTGGATGATGCCTATGGGAAGCAAAATAATGCCCTTTCTCTTCATATGTCTATGTCCTAATCCCTGGAACCTGTGGATATGAGAGGTTACATGGCAAAGGGGAAGAGTGCAGATGGAATTAAGGTTGCTAATCAGATGACCTTAAAATAAGGAAATTATACTGAATTATCCAGATGGGTCCAATGGAATCACAAGGTTCTTAAAACTGGGAGAGGGAATCAGATAAAAAGGACCAGAAAAATGGCAGCATGAGAACTCAACCCACTACTGCTGACTTTGAAGATGGAGGAAGAGGCCATGAGCCAAGGAAGGTGGGCAGCCTCTAGAAGCCAGAAATGGCAAGAAAACTGATTCTCTCCTAGAGCCTCCAGAAATAAGTGCCATTCTGCTGACATCTTGATTTTATCCCTGGGAGATGAGTCTCGAACTTTCGAACCACAAACTGCATGATAATAAATTTGTGTACCTTTGCACCACGAAGTTTGTGGTAATTTGTTACATCAGCAATAAGAAACTAGCACAATTTTCCTTAAGAGGTAAAACGCTAGAAGCAGAAAACCCGACTAGGAGGCTGTTGCGTTCATCCAGAGGACAGATGATGATCTGTCTTAGGAAAATGGGACAGGGTAGGGAACAGTATCTACTGTTTACCTGCTCTTGTGCCTAGCAACATATTTCTATCACATTTTTATCAGGTCTAATAATGGAACACATGTATTGCAGCAAAGTTAAAATATATCCCTGTTGGAGAAACAACTACCTAATGAATTGAATTGGAAGCTACTGCCAAAGGAAGGTTAAAAAAGAGTCAGGAACCTTTAAGACTGCACCCCAGGACCTGTCTCTTCTATGAATCCTCCCCATATGTTGGGTTTAGTCTTATATTATTTCCAAAAGTTATAAAAATGTTTTTCTAGCTCCTGATTCTCTCCTCTACATTTCCCTGACACCTAGAAATGCCTTGCCTACATGCTTGCAACACTAATAATTTTCTCTCAGGAGGTACCTTCTGCTTCTGTTTTTCCACACAAGTAATTCATATTCATTGTAGAAAAATCAGAACACAAACAAGAAAAAGAAGGTAAATCAACCATGATTCCTCACCCCACCCCCCAGAGATAACTTTTTTTTTGTATTTTCAGAGCTATCTTTGAGAATGTTATATTAATATTTATACATATTCATGTATTTTATTTTTAAAAGTGGAATCATACTCTTATAAAACATCATGCTTTTCTTGCCAGGCAATATATTATGAATCTTTCCATGAATATAAACATTTAAAATATAATTCTTACAGGCTACTAAGTATTTTCAACATAAGAATCTACCATCATTTATTCCCTCAGTCCCCTCATCACTGGACATTTGGCTTTATTTTTCCTTTATCCCCCATCTTCTGTATTTCCCCTCTTTTCTCCCAGGTGTTTGCAGCCATCACCACCTGTTGGCTTTAGGTCAGCCACGCTAAAGTTTATGGCTCCTAGCCCCATGGATGCTCTGGGGGGATGCTTTGGTTCCAGAATGCCATATTTCCCCCCATATGATTAATTACTTAGATCTCTGGGTCCTTCTCATCAGGACACTGGATAATGAGACAAAAGTTGTTTAAAACAGAACAACAAACTTGACCTTCGTTGATAATGTTAATAGTGGCCAGCAATATATATCAATTTGAAAATGCCTTCCCTGCCAAAGCTTTGGTTACTAAAACTAAAAGTTCCATACCTTATGATTCCTTATGCAGGTTGAGCATCTCTAATTCAAAAATCTGAAGTGCTCCAAAATTCAAAACTCTTTGAATACCGACAGGACACCACACGGGTGGCTGAGATAGTGACACCCTTGCTTCCTGATCGTTCTATATACACAAACTTTGTTTCATGCACAAAAGCATTTAAAATATTGTTTAAGACTACCTTCAGATTATGTGTATAAGGTATATATGAAACATAAATGAACTTCATGTTTAGACTTATGTCCCATCCCCAAAATGTCCCATTATGTATATGCAAATATTCCAAAAGCCAAAAGCCAAAACACTCTGCTCCCAAACATTTCAGATAAGGGATACCTAACCTATAGTTTATAGTTCTGTGTTTGTTTATAATTAGAACAGCCTTGTTCTGACTCTCATTTGCAAGTGACAAAAAAAGTCCAACTCAAGTACCTTTAAGCAAAAAAAAGTGGTTTCACACAACTTAAAATCAGATATAATCAAATCCAGAAACTCAAACAATATCAAGAAGCTGCCCTCCTTGACCTCTTGACTCTGCTTTCAATTGCACTGGCTTTATGTTTTGGTTGGGAACATTTCCCCTTAAGGGGTAACTAGGCTTCTATGATCATAGCTCCAAGTCTAGTAGAAGATAGCTTCCTTCCTCAATATGCTCCCCCCAAAAAATCTTAGAACTGGCTCTTATTGGACCACTAGGCTTATTTACTTGTCTGTGAACCAGTCAATCCCTGTGGCCCAGAGGATGAATAGGCCATTGATTTGATTCGTCACAGGACTCCTATGCTGTGTACTAAGTATGGCCAAAGAGACAGGGTACAATTACCAGGAGGAAAATAGATGCTGTGTAAACAAGGCAATAGACATCCATGCAAAGATGGAACTCTCCAAGACAGTGATCTTCACTTGTTGGGATCACAAACCTCTCTGAGAATCTCAGTATGGAGGTTCTTCAAAAAACTATAGACCTACCATATGATCCAGCAATCCCACTGCTGGGTATATATCCAAAAGAAAGCAAATCAGTGTGTTGAAGAGATATCTGCATTCTCATGTTTATTGCAGCACTATTAATAATAGCCAAAATATAAAATCAACCTAAGTGTCTATCAACAGATGAATGGATAAAGAAAATGTGTCATATATACACAATAAAATACTATTTGGTTAAAAAAAGAATGAAATCCTGTCATTTTCAACAACTAGATGGAACTGGAGGTCACTGTCTTAAGTGAAATAAGCCAGCCACAGAAAGACAAATATCTCATGTTCTTACTTATATGTGGGAGCCAAAAGAAAAAAAGTGGATCTCATGGAGGTAGAGAGTAGAATGGTAGTTACCAGAGGCTGGGAAGGATCGGGGGAGAGGAGATAAGGAGAGGCTGGTTAATGAGTCCAATACAGTTAGATAAAAGGAATAGGTTCTACTGTTTGATAGCACAGCAGGGTGACTGTAGTTATCAATAATTCATTGCACATTTCAAAATAGCTAGAAGAGAAGATTTGGAAGGTTCTTAACACAAAGAAATGATAAATGTTTGAGGTGATAGATAGCCGAATTACCCTGATTTCATCATTATACACAGTATGCATGTATCAAAATATCACATGTATCCCATAAATATTTGCAACTATTACTCATCAATAAAAAAAAATCTCAGGGGAAAAAGCCCTCTGGGAATCTAATATAAGCTCTCCATAGAGTAATATGAGCACACAGAAACACAAAAGATTGCACATACAATGCATTTGTGAAATGGAAACTTATTTTCTTCACCTAGGCAGAATATAAAAGCAGTCTTATAAAAAGTTATGTTTCTCACTCATTTTTTATGAAAAAAATTAATGGATAGTTCCTGAACAAAGATTGAAATCCAAATTTTGCTCCACAAAAGAAAATCTGCTCAAAGCTAAATTTCAATAAGAAGGTTGAAGTTATTGATTTGGAATTATAAAATGGTTTTCAAATAGAATGCAAGTCATCTTTAGTATTTAAGCAACTTTGCATTTTGATAGCAACTAGTCCTGAAAAAAAAATGCTGAAAGACATGCAACAGCAAAGAATCAAAGTATGTCTTTCACCTTGACAGACAGAAAACACTGTATCAAGGAACACAAGAATGCTCCGAGATGTAGGTTGAATTCATGCTGTACTATTTCTTTTGTCCTCAAACCCATGAGATCATCTTTGGCAAAGACTATATCACTGATGCACTGATGTCAGCAGGGAAAGGATTAATAATCCATGCTTTAATGTAAAGGTCTTCTAAGTAGAAGCAACCTTCAAATGGGTTCTTCAGCATTTCCAGATGTCTGGAGATTGCTGACCATAGAAAGATCAATTGACAAAGCATAGTCACACTGGACGCCAACACACAGGAGCAATTTTCCCAGCAGTGAACTTCATATAGATATCTATTTCCTTTAGAGTAGAAATCTGTTCAAAAACAATTGCCCATCATGGTATGTGTTGAGAAGTAAAAAGGTATACCTAATAAATGTATGTATACACACACACACGTTCAAAAAAAAAAAACCAATGAAGAATTAACTCCTCACTCTCAAATGATTTCAAGCGGGTTTTTTATTTCTCTAAAAAAAGTAGTCCTAAACTTGTTCCTATAGTTCAATTCAATGTTTCAAACATGTGATGTCTATAAATTCAAAGAATTTCTGGCAGTAGGGAATTTTATATTATGTTTCTAGTTCATGGCTATGTTATGTATGCATACATCTATATTACATATTACACAAATTATATGTATGTGTGTGCTGTTTTAAAAAAAAATTCAATCTTCTTCAAACATTAAGTATCTTGAGAACAGGGTCTTCCTTGCCATCACTGCTATATCCTTCTTGGCCAAAAATCTAAAGCCATGTTCATCTAACCACTTTACCACCCAAAAAAAGGCAGATATATTTTGTTGACCATCCGGCTATCCTCATTATCCTATTTATGAAATTCAGAACATGACAGAAAAAGAGGGGTATCATTTATTGTTATCTCAAACTACAAACCCATGAAAAAAATAAGTGGGTTGAGGCATGGAGAGTGATAGGGGCTATTGTTCTAGACTATGTGATTAGAAACACAGTAGATAAGGGAAGAGTTGGCGGAGATGAGGTTGGACCAGATCATGTACAACCTACGGGCCATGGTGAGAATTTGGATCTGATTCTAGGTATAATTGGAAACCAGTGGAGGGTTTTAAGCCAGATTGTAACAAGGCCTGATTTATAGCATAAAAGGCTCAGTTTGCTGCTGTCCAGAGAACAGGCTAAAAGGGGCAAGGCTATAAGAAGGGAAATTACTTAGAAGCCTCCCTCAGGAGCTCAAGAGAAGGATAATGGGGGCTCACAACTGGATAAAAGCAATGGATATGGATATATTTTTTGGGAAGAAACCCAAGTCAACTTGTTGGTATGACTGATAGACTGGATATAAAGCATGAAGAAAATGAGTCAAAGACAACCCCAAGGTTTTTGGCCTCAGCCAACAGATGGTGCCACTTTACACAGCTGGGGAACGCTGGAGGAGGAACAGGTGGTAGGGAGGAATCTGATGGTAGGGAGTCTGTCCTGAACATGCTCAATTAGAGAGGCCTACTGGACACTTAAGTGAAAATGCTGATTGGATAAATGAGTCTGGATTTCAGGTCAACACTGGAGATAAAAATAGAGAGTACTAAGAGTATGCTAAAATAGTGTGCATGGGACTGAATGAGATCCCTTCATATAGACAGCATGATTCAGCCACAACATGTGGAGCTTTTGCTTCACCAAAACAGCAAAAATAGTGTGGCATCTGTGCCTCATTGGACTTCAGAAACCAAGTTTTTCCTTCCAGTTGGAGTTTTGCCTAGCAAAGAAACTTTGCTTGGTCCTGAGTTTCAGAAGTCATGAAGCTTCTCCAGCTCCAAAGTGATCCAACAAAATACTACAGAGAAATTAATGCTATCCCAAACTGAACAAATTATAACTCTCTATACCATTTCGACGATGTCAATAGCCTTTAAATGTTCCAAAAGGGGCTCACAGAATAGGAAAAATAGGAGAGGCCATCCTGAGAAATCCCAGTAATTTCACCCATTTGAATGCTAAAGAAATGCGACCTTATTTCTCCAAGACCTGCTTCAAAATGTGAGACTGGCCAGTAAATCTGGAGCTTCTCTAATAGTGTGTGGATTATTTTCCTTTGCACTGCAAAAAGAAAGTTTGCAGACAAGGCTATGTTGGAAAAATACAAGTTTCGGCCCAGGCTTTTAAACTGAATGAGGCTTTTTCTTATAAAGATCCATCTTGCCTGGTGTATTTTCAAAATTCATATGCAAGTTCGTCCCTGTAACTTTATTAAGTTTTATTTGACAAACACACACACACGCACACACAAAGACCCAAAGAAGGATGATCTTATTTTCTTCTATCATTTTTAGTTGAGGCTAAAACTAGTGTAAACACAGTCCAGTGTCCATAATCATAACAGCAGAGTATATTTTCTTTCATTTCCACCAATGGGAAATTGTTTAACTTCAAAATATGGAAAAGACAATAATTGTACATCACCTATCAGTATTCATTAGCATTCTATGCTGCCTTACTCCTAATGTCTTACATGATATTAATTTTTTCTTAAAGCAATCTTTAAAGATGTAAAAAGAAAAATAATTTTTTTTTAATTTTTTGGTCAGCCACCAATCCCCTCTGGTCTATAGACTATAGTCTTTAAAGTATAAAGTAGTCCTCAGGTTTCCATGGTAGCAAACTGTATTTCCAGAACCCATCATTCATTCATCCTTTCAACAAAATTGGGTGGAGCATATGCTATGTTCTAGGCACTACAGCTCTGGGGACACAGCCACATGCTGGACAAAATCCCTATACTCATGAGCACACATTCTAATGGCAGAAATAGACAAATTAATAAACAAATATATGGTATATTTGCACATCGTGACAAAATGCTAAGAAGAAAAACATGGCTAGGCAAGGAGATAAAAACATGTTTGAGCTGTCCACAGGATAGGGAGGGATATGGAGAAGGGAAGATTTCTAAGGAATGTCACATTGAGCAAAATCTGGATGAAATGAAGAAGGACCAAGACTCTAGATTCTCTAATAGAAATCATCACCCATCACTCTGTACCTCATGTTTCTATCCCACTTTTTATCTTTATTCATTCATTCATTCTTGAATGCCTACCACATCCCTGGCACTATTCCTGGAGCTCTTTTGTAGCTTTAGTTCATTCTGTTTCTGTCTGTTCCTATCAAGAGATTACAGTGATGGGGACTAGATCATCTTTATCTTTGTAGCTCCTTTAGTGCTTTGTATGTGGGGGAATGATATGTTTGATGGAGAGATGAATGGATAGATAAATGGACTGATAGCCTAAAACTTAAGTACTTCCAGGAGTCAAAACTATTATTTTATTTGCTACTTCCTAAGTCAATATACATCTTCTCTCAGGAGAACACCAAGGTTACACAAACTCCTCGTAGAGCACTCAACACAATAAATCAGGTTAGGCCCACTGGGAAATAAAGGATTAGAGTAAAAGGAAATCTTTGATTAAAAATGTAGTTCATTATTCAACACTGTTTGCTAGACAGCAAACATAAAGGCCATAAACCTTGCCTTAGCTCAATAATTCAAAGAGCTTCCAAACATAGGATAATACAAATCGACTCTTTTGAAATCATACCCAACAAATGACTCACTGGTCGTAAGTACACACAATGTCACATTTGTGTGAAATGCTGTCAGTGCGACAGCAGTAAGCAAAATGAAAATGAATTTAGTAATCCTATCCTATCCTCTGATTTTTTAAAGAAGCCCACATGTTCCCCCTTTTTCATGCATAATTCTGTTTCTCAGTGCTTAGCAAAGTCTTTTCAAATTAGAGGTAAGGTTTGATAAATTCTTAGTCTCCCAGCATGGGACATGTACCCAGAGCAGTAGTATCAAATATTAACTGGTAATCAAAATTCATTATAAAATGGCATTAAAACTTAAAGACACATCACTCCCATAATCATCTTGAAAATATACATGATGTTAATAAATTTACAATTGAATTTTTGCCAGCCTGTCTTGTAAGGTACATACCAAATGCCTTCCCAACAATTATCTGCCTCTATAATCATTTGGTAAATTACAGCAATAATACATTTGTTTCCCCCTAACTGTACTTTTTGCACCATGCAGATAATATTCCTCATGCAAACCCATTTCTGTTATTTTAAAGATCAAACATCCTTTCACCTGAGAGGTGCAGAGGAGCTGGTTCCCTTGGCAACCATAATTTGCTTCCAGTTCAATGGAACATTGAGTTCTTTTTCACAGGTTCACTGCACCAACTGGCCAATCACAGCTCAGAGAGCCTCACTTCCTTTGCAAAGCACTATTAAAAAGTCTGTTGCTAAGGTGTTTTTGTTATGGTTAAATGAACCTCTTAGATATTGATTTTAATGCTTTCAATTTTTTAAGCTGCTGTGATGTTCAGCTTTTTCTTAAACACATATGACATAGCTCCTCCGAGCCTCTTTTTCATCTGCCTTGGTTCTTTCATTTCAATGATGCAAATCCACTGGCATCTTCTTTTGTACATTTTTCAACAGAAAACAACAATTGCCTTGCTGAATGGGGATGGGCTTGGGACAGCACCTGCTTTTCCAACTCTGGTGTGATATAATCCAGAACTGTAAGAATGTGAATGCCCCTCCAAATTGGCCAAACTATTACTTTAGACTGAAAATACTTAAAACTACCTAAATCAGGGCTGAATATTAAAGGTAAGGGCTGTAAACTATTTTAGAAAGTGCCTGGTTCTGATAGCAGATCTTCAAGCCTAGTTAGGTTCTAGTCTATGGCCGGTCCTTGAAAATTCAACCTCTGCAACCATTTCAGGGTTATCTAGTTACCTAGTTGGAATCCTAGGAAATACTTGTCCATAGGATAAAAAAGATCTGTCTGAGGAAATGCCTTACAAATTTTAGTCATAAAAATTCAAGTGTGTAAATTCAAAGTGCTACCTGCAAGTCAGTCAATAGGCAAGAAATTGTTCAATAGCAAGATCCCAGTAAAACCACATGCTGTTGCCAGAGAATGAGGAACAGCTTGGGGGAACATCTGAAAATGAAATACTGAAAGCGAATACAGTATAAGAAAACAACTTCGGAAAAATGGTGGGAAGTCATTTGATACCCTGCAGAGAGGTTTATTACCTTGCCTCATCAGAGCTAGTTTCAAGTTTTGGAACAGATTTAAAGACAGCATACGGCCGGGCACGGTGGCTCACGCCTGTAATCCCAACACTTTGGGAGGCCGAGGTGGGTGGATCACTTGAGGTCAGGAGTTCAAGACCAGCCTGGCCAACATCGTGAAACCCTGTCTCTACTAAAAATACAAGAATTAGCCTGGCATGGTGGTGCATGACTGTAATCCCAGCTACTCAGGAGGCTGAGGCAGAGAATCTTTGAATCCGGGAGGCAGAGGTTGCAGTGAGCCGAGATCATGCCACTGTACTCCAGCCTGGGTAACAGAGCGAGAACTTGTCTCAAAAAAAACAGCGGGATGCGGTGGCTCAGCACTTTGGGAGGCCAAGGCAGGTGGATCACCTGAGGTCAGGAGTTCGAGACCAGCCTGGCCAACATGGTAAAACCCCATCTCTACTAAAAATACAAAAATTAGCCCGGCATGGTGGCTGGTGCCTGTAATCTCAGCTACTCGGGAGGCTGAGGCAGGAGAATTGCTTGAACCTGGGAGGTGGAGGTTGCAGTGGGCTGAGATCTTGCCATTGCACTCTAGCCCAGGCGACAACAGTGAGATCCTGTCTCAAAAAACAAAACAAAACAAAACAAAGGAGACAGCATACATTTTGCAGAAATTATTAATATGATGTCATATTTGAAAAAATAACTGAGTTGGAGGGCATATATTTATATGGATATGAATGACAGCAATGATAGCAAGTAAGAGTAGAAATAGCTACCATAATGGAAACATACTTGTCAAATTTAGAGCAGACAGCTTCTGTTCTGTAAAACTGACCTTTAAATGAATGCAAACAGAAACTGAGGACTCACTCAAATTGTACAACAGCCTCTTATTAAAAAGCAACAAAACCAGTGTGATGCATGGTTTGGCATGGAGCATGACTATGGACAAGGCACATCAGAGAATGGCACAGAGACAGCTTAGAAGAAAAAAACACAGGTACGGAAAGACCAAGGACATCACCAAGTGCTGCCATAGCCATTCTTGATTAAAGGCTCCACAAATATTCTGGTAAAGAAAAATTCTCAGCTAACTCGGGCCATTACAAGCTATATTACATATAATTTGCTTCCAGTTTTACAGTAAAGTAGTGTGGTACGTTGAATGGTGGACCCAGAAAGATATCTCCATGCCCTAACACTCATAACCTGTGACTATGAGCTTACTTAGGAAAAAGAGGTCTTTGGATATGTAATTAGGTTAAGCAGCTTGAGATAACACTGTCCCAATGAGTCCCAAATCCAGTGACAAGTATCCTTCCAAGAGTCACACAGGAGAGACACACAGGAAGGAGAGAGGAACACCATGTGAAGATGGAGGTAGAGACTGAAGTTATGTAGCCACAAGCCAAGAAACACCTGGAGCCATTAGGGGAGGCAAAGAAAGATTCGCTCCCTGGCACCTTCAGAGGGAGCACGGCCCTGCCAACACCCTGATTTCAGACTCAACTCTAGAACTGTGAAAGAACATATTTCTGTTGTTCTAAACCACCAAGTTTGTGGTAATTCGTCATGATGGCCACAGAAAATAAGTAGTATATGCACTATACATGATGGAATAGTATCTCTTGTGGAGTTTTAAAATTAGAACATAAAGTAAAAGTTGCATGTAGTCTAAAGTACCTTGAAAATCCCCTCTATCACTCTGAAAGTACTCACAAAAATATCCATTATGGTTCATTTTGACTTTGTGCTTAAAATGAATTGATGGGGCCAGGCACGGTGGCTCATGCCTGTAATCCCAGCACTCTGGGAGACTGGGAGTTCAAGACCAGCCTGGACAATATAGGGAGACCCCCATCTCTACAAAAAATAAAAAAGTTGGCCAGGTGTAGTAGCATGTGCCTGTAGTCCCAGCTACTTGGGAAGCTGGGGTGGGAGGATCACTTGAGCCCAGGAGTCCAAGGCTGCAGTGAACCATTATCACGCCACGGCAGTCCAGCCTGGGTGACAGAGCAAGATTCTGTCAAAGAGAAGAAAGGAAAGAAAGGAAGAAAGAAAGAAATGGATTGCTGCTTTTTGGTTGAGCCACAGCCACCAGATGTAGAAGCTAGCTTGCATTTCAGGAACACATACCAAAAAATCCTGTATCTCTCAGGATTTTCAATCAGAAAAAGATGTTCATGACCTGAAGGCACCATGGAGCTCAGACTGCCAAAAAAGCAATACAATACAGTCAGACCTTCCTTCCATCCCTGCTCAGTTTGGAGCAAATGTTCATCAAGAAAAATTAGGAAACAAAACTGTCCACTTATTAAAATTATGTTCTCCATTTTATTTCAAATTAAATGAATCCCATTAAGTTAGATGTTCATCTAATTCCTATTCCCAATGTGATATAATCCAGTGTTTTCTCATCTTATGGGACCTAAAAAAATACCTGAAATGACTTTAAAAAAACAAACACAGGCCTCTCCACAGAAGATTCTGATATAATAGGTCTAGGAAAGTCTGAGAATATGTATTTCTAATGAATGGCAGATAATTCTTATGATCAGACAAATTAATGAATCACTGATTGAGTCCATGGCATATGTTTGATTCTCTTCAATCTGGCTTATTGTCTTTTAAGTCTCAAGGGAACACTTTGTGAGTTCACCAAGCAGCTAAACCTGGTACACCTAAATCAACTTTGCAGTTCACACGCTGGTGGAAAAACTGAGAAAAGGGGAAAGACAGGTAAACGGCAGCCTTTAAAGGCCAAAGGCTGGTCTTGTCCTACAGGGGTGGCCCACCACCTTACTCAGGTGAGGACTGTGAAGCATGGTATTAAATGATCAACAGGTTCTTAAAGCTGCGAGAGCATGGCTACATACACACCTCCACCTAAACACACACAAAGTCTCTCATGCTCCGTCTTCTTTGTCTCTCATGCTCTGTTAAAGATCTTGTGGCACCTGAATCTCTTTGTAGGAACACAACGTAAGCTCACTTTATTCAAGTGATATTCTAAGAGTTAAAAAAAAGTATGGAGAAAGGATACTGTGGTAGCCAGTCAGCCTTTAGGATGCACACCCCTGGGGCTCACACCCTTCTGTAGTCTCTCCCCATACTGTGCCAGGGTTACCTGTGTGATTCGTAAAACATAGAAAAACTGATGGCATGTCATTTACGAGGTAGGCCATAAGGAATACTGTGGCTTCTGCCCTACTCTCTCTTCTGGATCCCACACTCTGGGGAGATGTAGCAGCCATATCATGAGCAGCCCTGTGGAGAGGCCCACACGGTGAGCAACTGTGGCCTCCAGCCAACAGCCATGTGTGTGAGTCTGCTTGCAAGTGGATCCTCTGATGCCAATGGAAGGTCTAACTGCAGCCTCAGACAGACCCTGAGCCAGAATCACACAGCCAAGTCACTCCCAAATGCCTGATGCCAAAACCTGTGAAATAATAAAAGTTATTTTAGGCTGCCAACTTGTAGGGTAATTTGTTACATGGCAAAAAGATAATTAATGTAGATTTCATTTATTAATGAAGTACATTTTCTTTGGTAATAATCACTCATAAGAACGTCATCTCTAGTTAATATACATGTCTCACTCAGGAAACACAAGCAGGTGTTTTACTGAAAATACTCAAAGCAATCATAACCAAGAATAAAATGATCAAATATTTAAAAGTCATTTGCATGATGCACTTGAACTCAAGTTTCCATGAACCAAGCAGCTATTGAAGGAACTAAATCACTCTGCTCAGCTCACCTTGCCCTTAGAGCAGTTCTTTTAGTAGTAATAACAAAGGGAGCTTGTCTCTGCCTCGACTAGGCTTTTGGAGCAGAAATTCCATGTATTTTTTATATCCATCATAACTTCTAGCACAGAGTATGAATAATAGGCATTTAAAACAGTAATTTACTTCTAAGATGATTTCTAATTTTTAGAATGTGAGCTCTGTGAGACACAAAGTGCTGTGTTGTCTCATTTACCATTGTGTCCTCAGAGCCTTGTGGAGCTCCTGGCACATCATAGGTGGATAGTACAAGTACTGGGATGGATGGATGGATGGATGGATGGATGGATGGATAGATGGATTGATGGATGGATGGACGGATGGATGGATGGATGGATGGTACATCTTGAGTTAGTGTAGCTGTTCATTTATATCATTTTAGAATTTTCACATCAGAGCTAGGAGCAAGAAGAAACTAAAACTGCATACTCTAGTGCTTAGCAAAGTACTGAACATATAGGAGATGATTTACAAATATTTGCTTCAGGCCATGAAAATAAGAGAAGGAAAACTATACTAAAAAAAGCTGAAGAGCGAGAAAAGAATCTGAAATGCTAAATCAGTGAAAAATCCTTTTTAGCCAATATGCTACAAACAGTACAGAGCCCTAAGAATATTCGTATTTACTCAGAAGGCTGAGATGAGAGGATCGATTGAACCCAGGCACTCGAGGCTACAGCAAGCCATGACTGCACCACTCACTGCACTCCAGCCTGGGTAACAGAAAGACTGTGCGCTACTAAAAAACATAAGGAATAATTAAATGAAGAAAATTATTTTATGGCTCACTGCTTGTCATTCTAGAACCCTCCCACATTCACCAGTAGACACAGCCCTCTCCCCTTTTCTGAGGAAACTGGCTGTCTCAAATTCCCTATCAAAACATATTGTTTTAAAGAAAGTGTTTTACTTCTTTGTTAGTTAGGGAAGCACTAGCTGTGGTAATAAACTCCAATTTTCAGTGTCTTAACATAAGAGAAGTCCATCACTGGGCACAGTGGCTCACACCTATAATCCCAGCACTTTGGAAGGCCAAGGCAGGCGGATCATGAGGTCAAGAGCTCGAGACCATCCTGGCCAACAAGGTGAAACCCCATCTCTACTAAAAGTACAAAAACAGCTGGGCATGGTGGTGCGTGCCTGTAGTCCCAGCTACTCGGGAGGCTGATACAGGAGAATCGCTGGAACCCAGGATGCAGAGGTTTCAGTGAGCCAAGATCACGCCACTACACTCCAGCCTGGGAAACAGAGTGAGACTCCGTTTCAAAAAAAAAAAAAAAACAAAGAAGTCCAATTGCAGCAGAAGGTAGAAGTGGAGGGGATCTGTGTCACATAGTTTTTTAAGGGCTAGACTGATAGAGACCCTGCTGTCTTCAACCCTTGACTTCCAAAGAGACCCGGGGTGTGGACAGTCAGCCATCAGGTGTAAGAAGAGGGCAAGGCAAGCAGATAATTACACAGAAGGTTGTCATAGGCTGGGCTTGGAAACAGCTTACAACACTTCCAGCCACACTCTACTGGCCAGAACTCAGTCAGATGGTCCCAGATGCAGAAAGATCTGGGAAATATAGCTCCTACCTAGACAGCCACTTCTCAGCAACAACTCCACAATATAATAGTTTGGTGCAAAAGTAATTGCAGCAATTTGCCAATAATGGCAAAACCTGCAACTACTTTTGCACCAGCCTAATAAACAAAGAGCATGAACATTGGGGGACAGCTAACATCCCTACCCATGAATATTCATTCACACAAAGGTTTTAATACTTGATAAGAGCTTAAGTCTGCTCAAAGATGTGTCCACAGAAATCATGATTTTAAGCTAAAAGAATGGTTTAGATGGAATTTCAAGCATCTGAGAATTGTGTCGGGTTTCACTCATCTTTATGGCCCTAGGGCATAAGTCAGTGCAGGTAGTTCCTAGAAATCAGGTTATTGAAGGAACAAGGAAGAAATGTAAGGGAGAGGTTTTCGAAGTGGGATATAAGTAAATACATGATATTCTATTCTGACCCCAACTGTAACAGAAGCAATTAGATGGCAACACAAGTTTTAGGCCACATAAGAAAATGTGTTCATGATTATTCCTTCACCTCCTTTGAGTGAATCTTAATGATCTCCCTCTTTTAATAATTGCTATGTTTCTAACCTCCCAGAGGTCCTGCAGGTTCAAGTGAATTATGATTTGGAGTTGCTAATTATAGTAATGAGATATAGGGAAGAAAAGACAAAGGGAAAATTCATAAATATTATACATGTGACAAAAGTGGGCCAAAGCCTTAGTCAATCTGCCTTCAGAGGCCCAGTGAGAAGAATGCAGTATGTCAGTAGGCATTCTCAAAGCCTTGACTTCTTCCAGCTATTCAGGCACCATCACTTCAGTGAGTAGAAAGTCAGTGTTCAAGGATACACAGATTTATTCTTTCCTTGGTAGCTCCCCTTTATCTGAAATCATTACAATCATTAGCTCCACACATACCATTTCCAAGACTCAAGACTCAAACCAGCAAAAGCCAGCACTCACAGCTCTTCGTAAAAGTTTAGCCTAAACATGAAGTGACCATTAAGAAACACAACCTCATAACATCACAGGAATGCAAAGCAGGCCTCCAAGGTATGGGCAATCCCAGGTTTGCATTTCACATTACACTGAGCTGCTCCTGCCGAGGCCCTGAAAGGAAGCAGAATTGTATGCAGAAGCCGACCCCACACCTAAGCAAAAGGAGTCCAGTTGGGAGGCAGGAAGTGAAGCAAACAAGGCAAATTTTGACTTCCTCAGCGTTGATAGTCCTAAATCAAGTCCCACATGTAGTATAATGGAGGGCATTCAAAACTCCACAGAATGGGGAGACCCAGGAAAAAGCCAAGGATGGATAGTTCCAGTGGTATTCAGCAGTTATTGGTTAATGACAGGAAATGCATAGGATTTGGCCAAGTATCCAGTATGAGCAGTATCCAGGAGAAAAGTTGGGGTCCCAATCATAGGAATGATTGGGTGTTTGTAGGAATAGACTGAAAAGCAGGGCCAACTTCTCTCAGGAATTACTGGCATTCCCTCATTATTGATACCCTTGAAGGACTTGAGGAAACCCACAAAGTCTTCAGCAGGATGCTGATATACAGGCAGGAAAACCAATTCCAACACCTTCAGCATCCCAGCAGTGGTTACCTTTATACCAAACTCCTACCACTGGATGGCAGCTAGCAAGGATCATGTTTACTTGTTAAAGCTTATGAATTTATCTAAACAACCATAGCAAAGACCTGGCCAGGCAAAGACCAATAATATGTTGCCAAAACTACCTATAATCTACTTCCTATAATCTTAATCCACTCATTCTAGTTTCCATCCCAATCAAAAAATGAATATTTAGTAAATATTTATTAAGCACCTACTTAATATTTATTAAGCCCAGTCATGTTCTAAGCACTAAGGATATATTAGTCAACCAAACAGGCAGAATTGCTGCTTTTGTGGAATTTACATGATGTTGAAAAGAAATCCTAATCTACCTTCTTCATTCATAACCTAATTTAAAAAACACAGCTGCCTTCTTTCCTTTCACAAGTTACTATCTCATGAAGGGAGACAGACATTTACCACACATTTAATGAGGGCCAACTATGGGAAAGAGCAAGCGGCACAAAGATGAATAAGGCAGAAGCCACAGTATACTGGGGGAAACCATGCATTTACAAAAGGTTACAAAATAGCCGGGGGTTACACAGGTTGAATTGTGCCCCACCCTAAAAAAAAAAGACATAATGAAGACTTAATCCCCCATTAACTCAAAATGTGGCCTTATTTGGAAATAGGGTCATTGCAAATATTAGTAGTGAAGATGAGATCATATTGGAGTAAGGTGGGCCCCTAATCCAGTATGACTGATGTCCTTATAAGAAGATGGTCCCATGAAGATAGAGCCACCAGGGAGAACACTATAGGACTACAAAAGCAGATACTGGAGTTCTGCAGCTGCAAGTCAAGGAATGCCAAATATTGTTGGTAAAAAACTGATATGATTTGACTGTGTCCCCACTCAAATCTCATCTTGAATTGTAGCTCCCATAATTCCCAGGTGTTGTGGGAGGGACTTGGTAAGATATAATTGAATCATGGGAGCAGCTTCCCCCATGCTGTTCTTGTGGTAGTGAATAAGTCTCACGAAATCTGATGGCTTTGTAAGGGGAAACCAATTGCACTTGGCTCTCATTCTTTCTTGCTGCTGCCATGTACAAAATGCCTTTCACCTTCTGCCATGATGATGAGGCCTCTCCAACCATGTGGAAATGTGAGTCCATTAAACCTTTTTCTTTATAAATTACCCAATCTTGGATATGTCTTTATCAGCAGCGTGAAAATGGACTGATACAACAACCAAAGCACCAAAAGCCAAGTTTCAGAGGAAGCATGACCCTGGGACACCTTAATTTTATACTTCCAGCTCCCTGAACTGTGACAAAATAAATTGCTATTGCTTTAAGCCACCCAGTTGTTGTGCTTTGCTATGGCAGTCCTAGGAAATGAATATACCAGCTAAGCATTATAGCATAGCTAAGAACAGGCTATGATGGGAACACAGAGGAAGAAATCACTTAACTGTACGTGTAATGGGTAAGGAAGGCTTCCCACAGGAAATGCTATTTGCACGGGGTCTTGGAATATAATTAGGACTTTTATCAGGCGCATGGGAGAAAAACATGAAGGTCTTTTAGGTTGTGCCAAGGATGAAAAGATATGGCCTTTTGAGAGAATGGCAAGTAATTTGGAGGAGCTGCCAAATTATAAAGCACTTGATATGCTCTAGGCAATTTCCTAAGGGGCACATAGAGAATGAACGGAGGTAGAGAACTACAGGGAGGAGTATAAAGGGTGGATGATACAACTGGAACATAACATTAGACCCAAATTATGTTGGCACAGCAGGTAATAGGAGACCTTTCAATAATTATAAGCAGGCCTGGAACGGTGGCTCACCGCTATAGTCTCAGCACTTCGGGAGGCCAAGGTGGGTGGATCACCTGAGGTTAGGAGTTAGAGACCAGCCTGGTTAACATGGTGAAACCCTGTCTCTACTGAAAATACAAAAATTAGCTGGGAGTGGTGGAGTGTGCCTGTAATCCCAGCTACTCTGGAGGCTGAGACAGGAGAATCGCTTGAACCCAGGAGGTGCAGGTTGCAGTGAGCCAAGATTGCACCACTGTACTCCAGCCTGGGCGACAGAGCAAGACTCCAAAAAATAATAATTATCATTATTATTATTATTATAAGCAGATGAACACTATGATCATGTTCCATTTTTTGATAAGATATTTCTGACAGTGGTGTGCTAAATACACTCGAAAGATGAAGACCAGTTACCACGCTACTCAAACAGATCAAGCAGGCTCAACTAATGCATGGGGATACAGGGGGAACCCAGAATTATTAAGTTAAGAGGTAGGACAGACATCTGATGAGTGTGTAGGGCATAAGAGACATGAAATAAAGTCAAGACTACTTAAGGGTACAGACTGCTACCCAGAATGCAGAGTTCAAAATCCGTCTCAGCCACTTACCAGCGGTTTGAGCTTAGACAAGTTGTTTAACTTCCCTCATCATTTCCTCACCTGTAACTAGCAACAAAGTTGGCTGGGAGGATTCAATGAGTGAATATATAGAAAGTAATTAGGAAAGGCCTGGAACATATTAAGTGCTTTGTATTTGCTGCAGCAGCAGCAGCAGCCATAGGTACACAGGGGATTCTTGGGCCAGGAAGATAAGGATTGTACATTTCCAAAACAAAACGTTTTAAGAGAGCACACAGGAAGAGATTCATTCCAGGTGAAGACAAACTGGTATTAGAGCAGATAGTGCAAAGACACACCAGTCAGAAAGGGAAGGATAGATTAGTTAGATGCTGAGGAAGCCTGAAGGTGGCTGAATCATGAGGAGGAGCTATCACAAGTAAGTCAGAAGGGAAATTGGAAGGCAGGATCACAGAACCCTTCCAAGACCATACCAAGGAACCTACACTGCAGTCAACCAGGCTTCAGGAAGCAGAGTCCTTTCAACCAAGGGGTCTATGTGGCCACCTGGCATCCAGTCCACCTTCTTTTGGTAAGAAGCCCCACACACCTATTTCCTTGAGGAGTTGCCTCTTCTCCATTGGATGTCTTTGTAACTTAAATCAAGAGGCCTTGCCTTCCCCTGACCAGGTGGTGGGTACATAGTCCAAGCCAAGCCAAACCGGCCCTCCCTCCTTCCTGGAATGGAATTGGGAGGATAGTGATGAAAACCCCATGCAAGGCTGGCGTTCACCGGCCCCAATGAACCATTGAGCAATTCCTGCCTCAAGACCTTCAGTGCTACCTAATCCCTGCCCTTTCGGAGCTGCTTCTCTCTCCTGCAGGCCCTCCTCTATTGTTCCAGTAAATTCTCTTTTGATTTAAATTAACAAAAGCTAGTGTCTGTTATAAACCACCAAAGATCCCTTACATCCTAATACAACTCCAATAAATTGGCCTTCCTGGAAATCTGTTCTCAGAACAGAAGTACCAATAAGAAAATAGCGGCCAGGCACAGTGGCTCACACATGTAATCCCAACACTTTGGGAGGCTGAGGCAAGTAGATCACCTGAGGTCAGGAGTTCGAGACCAGCCTGGCCAACATGGCGAAGCCCCGTCTCTACTAAAAATACAAAAATTAGCTGGGCGTGGTGGAAGGCACCTATAATCCAGCTACTCGGGAGGCTGAGGCAGGAGAATCACTTGAACCCGGGAGGCAGAGGTTGCAGTGAGCCGAGATTGTACCACTGCATTCCAGCCTGGACAACAGAGTGAGACTCCATCTCAAAAAAAAAAAAAAAAAAGCAGAAATTTAGACGATGTTATACAAAAATTAATTCAAGACGGGTTAAAGACTTAAATGTTAGACCTAAAACCATAAAAACCCTAGAAGAAAACCTAGGCATTACCATTCAGGACATAGGCATGGGCAAGGACTTCATGTCTAAAACACCAAAAGCAATGGCAACAAAAGCCAAAACTGACAAATGGGATCTAATTAAACTAAAGAGTTTCTGCACAGCAAAAGAAACTACCATCAGAGTGAACAGGCAACCTACAAAATGGGAGAAAATTTTCATCAACCTACTCATCTGACAAAGGGCTAATATCCAGAATCTACAATGAACTCTAACAAATTTACAAGAAAAAAACAAACAACCCCATCAACAAGTGGGCAAAGGATATGAACAGACACTTCTCAAAAGAAGACATTTATGCAGCCAAAAGACACATGAAAAAATGCTCATCATCACTGGCCATCAGAGAAATGCAAATCAACACCACCATGAGATACCATCTCACACCAGTTAGAATGGCAATCATTAAAAAGTCAGGAAACAACAGGTGCCGGAGAGGATGTAGAGAAATAGGAACACTTTTACACTGTTGGTGGGACGGTAAGCTAGTTCAACCATTGTGGAAGTCAGTGTGGCGATTCCTCAGCGATCTAGAACTAGAAATACCATTTGACCCAGCCATCCATTACTGGGTATATACCCAAAGGACTATAAATGATGCTGCTATAAAGACACATGCACACGTATGTTTATTGAGGCACTATTCACAATAGCAAAGACTTGGAACCAACCCAAATGTCCAACAATGATAGACTGGATTAAGAAAATGTGGATGAAATGATGAGCTCATGTCCCTTGTAGGGACATGGATGAAATTGGAAATCATCATTCTCAGTAAACTATTGCAAGGACAAAAAACCAAACACCGCATGTTCTCACTCATAGATGGGAATTGAACAATGAGAACACATGGACACAGGAAGGGGAACATCACACTCTGTGGACTGTTGTGGGGTGGCGGGAGTGGGGAGGGATAGCATTAGGAGATATACCTAATGCTAAATGGCGAGTTAATGGGTGCAGCACACCAGCATGGCACATGCATACATATGTAACTAACCTGCACATTGTGCACATGTACCCTAAAACTTAAAGTATAATAATAATAATAATAAATAAATAAAAGAAATTTAGAGGATGATGCTTACTGCCTGGCAATCAAAGTCACTGCCTGTGGGCTGCCCAAGTTATGAGGTTAGAACCAGCTCTTTCTTCTTTCTCTTACAGAAACTTGAAGTCTGGTTGTATTAATATATCCCATATTCAACAGTGTGTGATATGTGATAACAGAAATTGTAATACGACCTATATTTCTTGCCTTATGTCAGTCATTTTATCAATCCCTTTTTCCATTTTTTAGATCGACACCAAGAAAGGGGTACTTTTTGGGAAGTGAGTGCCCCCTTCTGAACACAGTTCCTCCCTGGGAGATTCACTGATTGATTTCCTTCATCAGTACCATAGCATTGATGTTCAGAATAAAGGAACCTCCTCACATCAGCTCATCTGTCTTTCTGCTCTAAGCCCAGTTGCTCCCCAGGGCTTTGTTCATCTAGGATTCAGTTTCCAACCAACAGGCCTTCCGGCACTGCCTAAGACAAAGACCATTCTGAAGTCAAATCTGTATTTCCACCAGAATCAGTCATCTGATTCTTTCAAATTCTCTCTATGAGCATGGTTGCAAAGCTCATGATGCTACATTTGAAACTAGACAAAGGCATTCTTCCTCTTACTGATGCTTTGTACCTTTCAAATTTATTCACTCAACCAGCCCATACTGAGTACCTTCCATGTGTTAAGAACAAATGTAGGCAGATTGTTACATCCCCGGAGGGAAGTGAATATTATTCATTATGTATCCCATGCCTAGCAAAGCACCTGGCACATGAAAAGAGACCCAAAAAGGTTTTATTGTCAAAGGAAAAGTTTGCTTCTCTAACAGCCATGGGCAAAGTAGATTTCAGCAGCCTCTCCTAGGGCCATATCTGACCCTCAAGTTTCAGGGTACATGGAGCAAATGGGACTCTGAAGTCATACTACCTGGACTGAAATCCTGCCCTACCCTTCTGACTACGTTACCTAAGGCTAATTACTGCACCTGTGAAAGCCTTAGTTTCCTCTGCAGAATGGGATTAGTAATACCTGCCTCACAAAGTTATTAAAAGAATTAAATGTGAAAATGCATGAAAATCATATGCAGAATACCCAGTACAAAATATAAAATAAATGTAACTGCATCTGGACAAATTTTACAATCACAAATTCCAGTGTACAAGAAACACAACTTATTTCCTATAACTCAATTTAATTTCTGACTTTGATCCTCCATTCTGCCCAATATGAAAAATAAAACTCAATTACATAGAAAAATAAAGTATTCTTCTTCCCTGTCTTCTCTGGAGTTGTCCCTAATGGGATCCTGTGCGGGCCTCATCCTGTGCTGGACGGGGACACACCTTATCTCATTCAGGCCCTGGTGCAGACAACAGGCTTCTCAAATAGCTCCCTGGAGTGAGATGTTGGCACACTCTGAGCAGAGACCGTCCCTGTCATATCTTTCCAACACACATCCCCCTGTGCTGGCTGGAAGAACCTTTGAGGTTCCAAGTATACACTCTCAGCTGGTGTCTGTGCCCACTGGAAGGAGTCACATGAACTTTGGATGCTCTACAGTTCCAATCTGCACAGATCTTCAGGACTTGCCCCAGCCTAGACACACCTCAGTGCTGTTGCTACTATGCAGCAGTACCATCATGGCCCCAGGATTTCCTCCATGAGATCTGACATCCCCCTGAACCTCACCCAGGATGCCAGACACAAATCTTCTCTACTGTCATATTTCTAAATCAAATGGGGTGGAGGGAGTTATACTCCCACAATCCCAACACTTAGCTTGAGATGGATATTAAGAAGAGCAGGGAACATGCACAGTGAGAGAGGTCTCTCTTGCATGCCTTGTCTACCTCTCTTCTCTCTTTTCCTAGTTAAAAGGTCTATATCTACTCAAAGAGGAAAACTAGGATGAGGTAGGAGTAGGGGGAGGTGGGGAATTACAGGGAAGAATTCAATTATAGAGAATTATTCTGACTGTTCACATTTATTTCCTCAACCTTTGTTTCACTCTTCTGTTTTGCATTTAGAAGCTAAGAATTGGCACATTTCTACAATTTGCCCCGGACAACTCCTTCGGGGGTAACGAGCAGCTAGAGATGGTGAGGGAAAAATAAAAAGAACCAGAATATTAATCTAGTCATTAACCTCTGACATTATTAAGACAAAATTGGAACTTGGGTTCAGGTGTAGAAATCATTTGATTTGAGTAACTCCAGCAAGAACCACGTGTGCAGCAAGTGCAGCCCCAAGAGATGTGGGGTTCCATGACTTTCAAGCAAAGCCTGCCAGGCTCAAGAAGGACAGAAGACCCAGGAGCTCCAGAGGGCAGGGGATTCAGAATGAGAGGACAAGCTCTGACCCAGTCCCTGAGCCAAGTGTGTCTATGGGTTCTAAATGGCTTTCATATTTCTTTTATCTCCCAGATGGCTTCTGCTTGCCTCCCTCATCTTGCAAATACTGAAATTTCTTTGGTATCTTCTTGACTTGGGGAGCAAATCAGCTGTGTGAGTCTTTTGCTATGCAGGAGCTCCCTGAATCACATATTCCAGGACTGTTAGCTGCTATTTATTTTTCATCTACAGATGGCTTCATAAAAGCCATTCTCTTTATTCTGAAAAAAGTCCAAGTGGTAGTTAGATATTAATTTAAGATGCAAATCAGGTTATGCAGGTGGCATAAAATAACAGCAGGCTTTAAGAACCACAAATGAGGGGTGGAGCTGACACAGCACCATCCACTGGTTGATGGAAGCACAACTTCTCCCACCCGCTTTCCACAAGATCAACGCCTCCACTGTGAGGCCGTTTTGCTCTTACCTGTAGACAATGTAAAGAAAATTCTAAACACAATGCTGTCTCCTTAAATTCCTCTTCATTTCATGCTGCATCCACATCCTAGACCAGGGGTCAGCAAATTTTTCTGGAAAGGGTCAAACAGTAAGTATTTTCAGTGTAGGCCATATGGTCTCTGTTGCTACTCCTCATCTCTGCCAATGAAGTGTGAAAGTAGCCACAGACAATACGTAAACAAGTAAGCATGGCTGTGTTCCAATAAAACTTTATAGACATTGAAACTTGAATTCCACATAATGTTCACATGAAATATTCTTTTTTTTTCCACCATTTGAAACTGTAAAAACTATTCTTTGCTCATACAAAGCAGACAGTGGAACAAAGCCCAGAGGCCATAGTTTGTTGACCTCTGTCTTAGATCATCTCAATTTAATAGGATAAATCTCAGTTCTAACAAGCAACTAATTCTGGTCCCAAGTAATACATACAAGGTAACTTTATTAACCATTTCTTTTTGAGTTTTTCATATGGGAGGAGGCGGCTAGAGTTTACATATTTCTTTATAAATAATGCAAAATTATAAGATGAGCATCTAAAGTGCATAAAGCAAATTATTTTCAAGCACAACATATATAAGTGAAAACACTATTATATATTCATTTTTTAAAGTGTGACAAGGTCCCTATTTAGCATATTTTACTGGCCTATGTTGAATGCGCGTGTATTCAGTCCAAAAAACTCTATTTCTTTATGTAGTCTATAACCCAGAATTTTCATTAACTCATTCTGGCCTTACCACCACCACCCATTTTCAGTCTGAATAGGTAACTGGCCATACCCAGGGATTTTGTTCCAGAGCAACTGTTAAGGCACAACTTCATGGTTGACAATATACTTGAGCCTTCATCTGGTCCTCTCTGTGCTATGACTTTAGAAGCATTTCTCAAGGACAGTCTATCCTCTTCCCAAAACCCTTTCCACTATGAGTAGGTATGTGGAAATGAAGTAGGCAATTATGTGATAAAACCTCACTTCAGTTTGCGGACTCCAGGACAAAGGGGTTTGTACATTACTTCCCAGGGTATAGCCCAGGGGACCTGTACACCTTGCAGGAAGACCTCTGGTCCAGCTTGGTCCCCACAGCAGTAAATGAGTGATGTATGGGGGTTCTTGCCCATATAAGCAAGAATAAGCCTTAGCTGAGCCTCACAAAGCACAAGGCCAGAGAAGATCTGGAAAATGCTGACCGGTTTCTACCCATCCCATCCCCCACACCCACCAAGTCCAAAAAAAAAATGACTCAAAAAATGGCTCCAAAACAGCCAGGTGAGATCTCAGAGAGGTGTAAGGGCAAAGACCAAAGAACAAACTACAGTAATGACAAGGTAGTCCAGCGCAGAGGGTAATCATGAACCACACTGTCCCCACCCGCACTGCCAGGCTAGAGGTAAACCCTAAGAGGTTAGCTCATCCTCTTAGGAGAAGAGAAGTGATCAAAGAAAAAAATTCCTAAATAACTAATATTTACCTGAAAATGCAGAATGTACCTTAAACTGACAAGATTAATTTTTTTTACAATTCAGGGTAATAAAGACTCAAAAATCCAATTAATTCAGAATAGTAGGAGTAACAGTGGTAGTAATGCAAGAGTAACAGTAGCAGTAGTGGTAACAATATAGTAGAAATACATAGTAACAGCAGCAGCAGCATCAGTGGTGTGGCAGTAGTAATACAATAGTAGGTAGTGGTGGGGGTAGCAGTAATAGTAAAATACAGCTAATATTCACTGAGTACTTTCTATTTGCCAGGACCTGTTTTAAGCATTTTACATAAACGTACTCATTTAATCCTTACAACAACCCTTTGAGACAAGTATTTATCTTCATTTTGCAGATGAGAAAACTTAGACACAAAAAGGAACAGCTTGAACAAGAAAAAGATTCAATGAATATTTGCTGAGCTGAAAAGTGGACACATTTATGAAATCAAACATAAGCAGGAAGTGGTACCCACACAAAATCAGCAAGGTGTGGGCATCCCAAAGTCACTGGCAAAGCTTCTTGGTGCTCTAGATTTGGAAGCCAGAGGGATTTAGCATTAGAGGAAGAACTTTGATTTTTTTTTTTTTTAATTTAAACAAAAGAGATAAGGACGGGAAACCACCAGAGGCTAAGTTGTTATCAACCTATCTTTGCGATCTAATCATTTCCTCCATTCCTTCACATTAGTTCACAATGGATTCCTTTATTCTTCTTCTGATATAATGCCATTAACTATACCAACTTCCAAAAATGAGGTTTCTAGAACCCCCGTTGTTTCTGCCGTTCTGCACTGCAAGCAGTGGGCAGGGCTGAGGAGTGAGGCAGCTGGCAGGGAGCAAATGTCATTGGGCCCAGATGGGCCAATGCTTTGCGAGAGTGCTGGAGCCCACAGCTACTCCTGGTCCAGAAACTGCCTCCCAACAAGCCATGACCCCATCTCTTTGGTGATTTGATATCCTGTCATTTGATTGCTTTTTCTCCATGCAAAAGTCCTTAGTGGTAAATATTTATTTTATAATTAAAGCGATTTTAAGTTTTAAAAACATGATGGTTTCTTACTTAGCCACAGGGAAGATTTGTCATCCCAATTAGGAAATGAAATGATTCTTGAGTGTGCACAGAATCCAGCCTCTCTCTCTGAGAAGACCACACTGGGCCCTAGATAATCACGCCACCTAGCGGCACACTTGTTCTTCTGAGAACCTCCCTCAATCTGAAATGAGGGTGCCCAGCCATCAGTTAAATTATTCCATCTCACAGCCTATGAATTTCAATAAATATACCATCTGTTCACCTTCTGTGTGGGAGTTCAATCATCTTCTTGGCAGCAGGATTATTCTACAGCAATTACCTATGTCTTTATCACCTCTCATTGAGCTGCAGCAGCCATCTCTGTAAAACCAAAAAGTTTTAAACCACAGTTTCTGCAGATAGGACGGTCTTATGTCTAGAACACAAAAAAGATGTCTACACTTGATTTGGGGGACGGGGGTGGGTACGGAGAGAGAATCGAGAACCTAATGAACAGGTTTTTTTTTTTTTTTAAATTTCGAGACAGAGTTTCATTCTTGTCGCCCAGGCCGGAGTGCAGTGGCGCAATCTCAGCTCACTGCAACCTCAGCCTCCTGGGCTCAAGCCATTCTCCTTCCTCAGCCTCCCGAGTAGCTGGGATTACAGGTGCCCGCCACAACGCCCAGCTAATTTTTTGTATTTTTAGTAGAGATGGGGTTTTACCATGTTGGTCAGGCTGGCCTCGAACTCCTGACCTCAGGTGATCCGTCCGCCTTGGCCTCCCAAAGTGCTGGGATTACAGGCATGAGCCACCATGCCAGCCAGGCCTTTTTTTCCTGAGCTGTGGGGTAGAACTGAGGAGACTTCACTTTAGGCTGCCAGGTTTTGATGTGTTGACATAACAAGATATGCAAAAGAAAAAGACCACCGCCGAGAGAGGAGCCACAGGCTATCAGATGCAGAATCAGGAGATGCAGAATCGGGGACATGGGACCTACCTCCAGCTCTGCCACCACGTGCACAATCAAGTTGCCTCTCTGAGCCTCAGTTTCCTCTTCTGTAAAATAGGGAGGTTGGAATGGTGACCACTGAACTTCCCTTTGGCTCTGAAATCATAAGATTCTAGTGGATGGAAAATGGGAGCCTACAGCGCAGCCCACGCCCAGATGTACCACTGATTTGCTGAGCTTCACTGAGTTGCTAAGTAAAATTACAGCTAAAAAAAGAAAACGTCACAAGCACCCAAGTGATTTGAATGCTTTTTAAATCTGGATTATTATTAATGATTCTTTTTGCACAGTATATGAGCGGAGGAAACAAAGGCTTGGTGAGGTTAATTTGCTCCAGGTCACCCCCTAGAAAATGGGGAAGCTGAAACTTAACTTATGCCATTTGGGTCCAAAGTCTAAGCTCTTATACAGTGCCATATTGGAAGGCTTCACATAAAAGCAGAATTTCAGGACAACATCTAGAATCAAAGAAGGAATGAAAGGCATTTCAGAGGAAAGCATAAACGTCCATGTCATAAATACCCAGCGTTAACTTTATATTGGTTTAGTACCAGCTGCTTGTCATCCAATTATGTATCCAAACAGCCTGCCTATGGCCATAACAATGCTGTGGGCTCCCCAAACCACATTAACTTTCTTTCTGGGCACATAAGAACACGAAGTTTCCCAGTATCTTTTCTGGTAAGATCAAGAAAAGGAACTGGGTTCCAGCTAATGGGAAGTGAGCAGGAATTCTCTACACCATATGAGTGTCGCTATAAAGGCCTGTTTTATACTCTTTTCCTCCTATTCATGCCCTGGAAGTGAAGGACTCCAGTACAGCAGGACCACACCTGAGTCACCACACTGAGGAAGGCTTGTGGAAGGCGGCCCCACCTGCACTGGACTGTGGCAAAGGGAAGGAAAAAAAAAAAAAACCCTTTATTTTGTATTTTACTGAGGTGTGGGGGTTGTTTGTTACAGCAACTACCAACCAATAGCCTGGCCAATGGGAACAGTAATGGTGCCTTAGTTTTTTTGCCAGCCCAGTATCTAATCCCCTTTCTTCTGAATGCAGTCCTCAATCCCCCTTCTCCAGCACTCTGATGTACCTGAACTTCAGTCCACATGGTTCAGAAAGGGATGTCACCACCCCTCCTCGGTTCTAAAGCCTATTGGTCCCCACATCAGCCAAATGAGAGTCAATCCTGAGACTTTTTGCTGGAACTATTGTGAAAGGGAAACTTTTTCCACTGGGAAGGCCAAGCTGGGGATACAAGTCTGGAGCAGCAGGCAGGTCACCATGGAGGAGAGTCAGCCCTAGAACAAAATTAGCAAAGGGAGCAACAGAGCCATGAGAGGGCTGGGGTGAGAGAAGAATAAATGGGGGAAGGAGAAAGAATGGAAGGCAGAGCATGAGAGAAAATGGAGGCCAAGGGTGGCCGGGGAGCAGTGGGGACAAAGCGAGGGCAAAGAGAGAAAGGAGCATGAGGTGTGAAGGAGAGGAGGCAGACGGGGCGAGAGTAGCAGCTAGAGGTGGAGGGAGAGAGAAATCAAGGGGATGGAAAGAGAGATTAGCAAGCAATGGAGAGAGGGGACCAGGGCGGTGTGGGGAGGGTAAAGTCAGAGAGACGGAGGGTCAGGAGAAAGATGCGAGGAAGAAGCGAGAGAGAAGGGAGGAAGAGGAGAGGTTTATGGTGGGAGGATGCAGGGCGAAGAAGAAGGGGCAGAGATGCAGAAAGGGGAGTAAGTAGAGAGAAAAGGAAGGGAAGGAGGGAGGCAGGGAAGTGAGATCTTCCTTTGAATGCTTCAGTCCAGCCAAACCCAGTCAGCCTCGCCCCTGGATGAGTCAATAAATTCTTTTGCATTTATCATTTTAATTGGGGTCCTGCCATTTGCTGTAGGGAATTTTCTTATATTTTCCAAAACAACCTTTAAAATAGATGAAAGCAACATATGTGTCAAAACATGGACACATAATTATATAACATAGCCAGAAAGAATTGACTACCTTCTACCAAAATAAGAACTTCCAATCTTCAGAGCATCTCTACTACCTTATCCTTTTAGACTTTACCAGCCGACTTATTCAGTAGGATCCCAGCCTAAGGTTATACACTATTATATTTTCTGGCTTCATTCTTTCCCTACTGCTCCTTTTATCTTGTTCTCTGTTCTAATAAGTTGTTCTACATTTATCGCCTTTTCCTGATGCAAACTGCCTTGTTTCTGTCTTTTGCATGATCATTTAGAATTCTGGAAGGGTCCCAGCTGTTGGTCCCTCCAGCCCTACTTGTCCTCTCAGTGCTGCAGCGGCAGCTATTCAGGCACATTATCTTGATCCCACCGGCCACCAGCTTGAGCTGCTGCTGCTGAAATCATCCAACATGAGTCAACAGTGAGCTGAAATGCATTGTTCTGAATCTCCCTAATGTCACATTCTCAATAGCAACAGCAAGAAACAATTGGCTTGAAATGTGAATCAATGCTCAAATTTGCAAGGGGGAAAAAAAAAAAAAACAGGTGAAGATGTGCTTGCCACAAAGAGCAAAAGCAAGAGAGAGATGGATAAATTGTGTGTGTGTGTGTATGTGTGTGTGTGTGTGTGTGTATGCACGTGCACACATGTCCTGGAAGGTGGATCAAAAGGATTCAGTTCTCAAATGCTCATCAAGGAATAAAACACTCTGGCTTTCTCTAGAGCCAAAAGAAAAATGAAGTGATTAGTGGAATTTTAAAAGGCAAAAGAAGGAAAGTACCTTAGCAAAAAGCCAAGGGAGCACTCACACACATTGGAGACAAACGTCACCTCCTTTCTTGTAACTGAAAGCACCTGAACTGAAGTTAGCAACAGAGAGTCTCTGCACTCCAGGGACTTATATTTATTTCCCCAGAATATTTCACATTTATTCAAGCTAAATAATACGTATGACATCTGGGAACAAAGTCTTTTCAAAGAGAAAAATCAACCCAGCCATGCTAATTTTCCTCATTCACCAGCCAACCCCCACATGCAGGAAGCCAGCCCTCTCCCATTCACTCACAGCACCACAGCTATGAAACTGTTCAATAGAATCCCAGAGGCTTGGTTTTCCTTAGCTACCCTTATTTACTAACGTATTTACTCACACACGCAATTTACTAACATACACAATTTCTGTCAGTGGTAGCCTCAGTTTCTCATGTATCAATGAATTTCAAGGCTCTATAAAAATCTAGATGCATATAAAAAGATACTGCAGCAAAAGAGCTCAGGTTTTCCTTCTAAAAAGAAGTAAAAATTGTATGTTCTATAGAAGTAAAAATTGTATGGTGGTGAGTTTTGTGTTTTTTTTTTTTTTGTCATGAAGGAAACATTCTTGACTATATTTAAGACCACCCAACTACCTGTATCTTGAACTCAGGGACAAATATAGCCCCTCCACTTTGGTTGGGGCAGTGAACCTGAATCCTTGTCCCTCTCACTAACCTGTGAAATGAGATGGGCAACTTGAAAGGAAACCCAAAGCGCACTTCTCAACAATTCCCAGGCGGTCTAGAACCAAACCTGCAATATCTCCAAAGTAAGCCTGTAAACAGAAATAAGATCTATCAATTAAGACACTCTAAAACAGGATTCTGTATGTTTTCTAAATGTCTCCTTGCTTTGTCAAACCCCCAATGACCACTTATTAAACATTTATCTGACTATATGTGCAAGGATTCATCCACCCACAAATGTTAATGCTAGGCAGAATTCACCTTCAGTGTTCCCTGAATGCCACAAGAGAATGTTCAGCCAGTCCTTGTAACCTCAGTAATCATCATCATCACCATCATCATCTCTGCCATGCACTTTACATAAATAAATTTAATCCTCACAAAAACATTCCATGGCCATGGGAGGTAATTATCTACCCTCTCTCCCTTTTTAGATAAAGACACTGAGGCAAAGAAAAAGTAAGTTACTCACCCAACATTCTAAAACCACCTGAATCAAGTTTAGAATCCAAGAGTCTGGTTCAAGAGCCCATGATCTTACTCTCAACTCCACTACCTCCTTGTGTCCATTTGAAATAAAGTATCTGTTTACACAGTATTAGACAGATAATGAAATTGTGATGAATACTTTCTGAAGCAACAGCACCTAAGAAGGAAGGAAAGCTGGATGTGACTCAGTCAAATAAATCAGTAGAGGTTATTTTGCTCAGATCTTTCATGGGAAAAATCATTCCATTATGTTTATGGCCCCACATCAAAAGAGCACAATTTGGCTTTATTTCCTGGAGTCCTCTGGTTTTTAGTGGGTCCCAAAAGAGAGAAATCTTCTGGAGACTTTTCAATGCTGTATAAAACCACCGATCACATTTATTGACTTTCTGCCCTACAAACAGTGGGAAGAGTGACTTCATCCCCCAATCAGCATAACAGATCTTGACACTGCATGAGCAAAAGCTTTCTGCACTCCAAAAAAGCAATTGTTTTCTGTGGGAAAAAAAAAAAGTCAACTTCTTAGGCATAATGAACCCACCTATTAATCTTGTCCTGCTACTCCTGCTAATTTTGGAAACAGGAAAGTAGTCACACCTTGTTGCTCTCGAATTTAAAAACAGGGCACATCATCAAAAACAAAGAACTTTTCAACTTTGTCCTTCAACTGGTCAGGCTTTCTTGCAAGTGGCAACTTCCAATCAGTGGAGAAGAGAAGCTGTTTATCACTTTAAACCTAGGTTTTTTCATTGTAGGATATATGCATATCATTGACTGAAGCACAGTGCCTTTAGTAATACAGAAGGTACTTCCTTAACTAGTTGAAGATCTGTGTTTAAGAAAGGAGGCGAGGTAATAGTTAACTTACTTTTGATCACTTCTGACAATCTTTAATATTAATAAAGGAAGCCTGAAGAGTTTTCTTTTTAATGTTTTTACAAGACTTATTGCTGATGAATGGATTGCTAGGTAGCTCATCAACCCAGATAACTAGTTATATAATTCCTTCTCGTAGTTACCGAAAATCTACCTGCTATTATTGAAAAATAGTCCTGAGATTTCAATTTGGAGAAAAGGTAGGTGGAGAAAGACAAAAGCCACTAATGGGTGTGTAGTTGTAGAGGATACAGGAGTGGCAGTGAAATCCAAAGGATGCTGATATGGTTTGGCTGTGTCCCCACCCAAAACCTCATCTTGAATTGTAATCTCCATAATCCCCACATCAAGGGTGGGACCAGGTGGAGGTAATCGGATCATGGGAGCAGTCTCCCCCATGCTGTTCTCATGATAGTTAGTGAGTCTCAAAACATTTGATGGTTTTATAAGCATCTGGCATTTCTCCTGCTTGCAGTCATGCCATCCTGCCACCCTGTGAAGATGGTGCCTGCTTTCCGCCATGATTTTAAGTTTCCTGGGGTCTTCTCAGCAATGTGGAATTGTGAGTCAATTAAATCTCTTTCCTTTATAAAACACCCAGACTCAGGTATTTCTTCATAGCAGTGTAAGAACAGACTAATACAGTAAATTGGTACCAAGAGTGGGGTACTGCTACAAGGATATCCAAAAATGTGGAAGCGAATTTGGAACTGGATAACAAGCATAGGATGGAACAGTTTGGAGGGCTCAGATGACAGGAAAATGTAGGAGAGTTTGGAACTTCCTAGAGACTTGTTGAATGGCTTTGACCAAAATGCTGATAGTGATATGGACAATGAAGTCCAGGCTGAGGTGGTCCCAGATGGAGATGAGGAACTTGTTGGGAACTGGAGTAAAGGTCACTCTTGGTATGCTTTAGCAAAGAGACTGGTGGCATTTTGCCTCTGCCCTAGAGATCTGTGGAACTATAAACTTGAAAGAAATGATTTTGGGTATCTGGTAGAAAAAATTCCTAAGCAGTAAAGTGTTCAAGAGGAAGCAGAGCAAAAATGTTTGAAAAATTTGCAAGCCAATGATGTGACAGAAAAGAAAAACCTATTTTCTGGGAAGAAATTCAAGCCAGCTGCAGAAATTTGCATAAGTGATGAGAAGACAAATATTAATCACCAAGGCAATGGAGAAAATGTCTTCAGGGCTTGTCAGAGACCTTCCTGGCAGCCCCTCCCATCACAGGCCTGGAAGCCTAGGAGGGAAAAATGGTTTCCTGGGCCTGTCCCAGTGCTCCCCTGCTCTGTGCAGCCTCAGGACATCGTGCCCGGCATCCCAGCTGCTTCAGCTCCAGCCATGGCTTAAAGTGACAAAGGTACAGCTCAGGCCATTGCTTCAGAGGGTGCAAGTCCCACGCCACTTTAGATGTCAGACATGGAGTCAAAGGAGATCATTTTGGAACTTTAAGATTTCATGACTGGCCTATTGGATTTCAGACTTGCATAGAGCCTGAAGCCCCTTTGTTTTTGCCAATGTATCTTATTTGGAACAGGTGTATTTACTCAATGCCTGTACTCCCATTGTATCTAGAAAGTAACTAACTTGCTTTCAATTTTACAGGCTCATAGGCAGAAGGGACTTGCCTTGTCTCAGATGAGACTTTGGACTTGGACTTTTGGGTTAATGCTGGAATGAGCTAAGATTTGGGGGAACAGTTGGAAAGGCATGATTGTGTTTTGAAATGTGAGAACATGAGATATGGAAGGGGCTGGGGAGGAATGATGTTGTTTGGTTTGGTCCTCACCCAAAATCTCATCTTGAATTGTAATCCCTGTAATCACCATGTGTTAAGGGCAAGACTAGGTGGAGGTAATTGGATCATGAGGGTAGTTTCTCTCATGCTGTTCTCATAATAGTAAGTCTCACGAGATCTGATGGTTTTCTAAGCATCTGGCATTTCTCCTGCTTGCATTCATTCTGTCCTGCTGCCCTGTGAAGAAGTCTTGGGTATTTCTTCACAGCAGTGTAAGAAGAGACTAATACAGATGCTTTGAAAATGTGGAAAGAATAGTGATATTAAAATTAACTATAAATTATTTATTATGTAATTTGTTTTTAATAGTGCAATCCTGTACTCTCTTGTTTATTATTCTTTGTTCATTCTATTTTTATAATTGGGAGGATAGTATATGGCACAATGTCTGCCATATGAGGGTGATTTAATTAGACTTGTATTTTTAAAACGATCACTTTGGCTGCTATGTGGAGATGAATTGGAAGGAAGTAATACCTGAGTTCAGAACAGTTCAGAACAAAAACAGATTAGAAGCTGTTTCAGTAATTCAATATAATGGCATGCCAGAAGAATGCAAATGGACATAGAAGGAAGAGGATGAATTTGGAAAAAGTATGCAGGCAGTAGCATGGTCAGAAATCATGGATTGGATGTGGGAATGAGAAAAAGTAAGGAGTTTAGGTTTCTGGTTTACCGGATGTTACTGGTATATTCTCAAAAGGGGAATACTAGTGGAGGAGGGGGTCTGTAGAAGAAGATGATAAACACATTTTGGACCTGTTGAAGTTGAGGTACCCATAAGACATTTAAGTAGACATGAGACAAAAGTGACTGGATATATATTGTCACCCCTAAAGCCCAGGTAACAAATATTTGTCAATCTACTGTCAACACTGGACTAGACACTGCGAATGGAACAGTGAAAAAGCTATACATCACCATAGCCATTGTGGAACTTAGAGTCTAGGTGAAGAGAAGGGCATTCAACAAGTAGTCACCCAAATGCAAAAAATGGAAGCCATGAAAATGAAGTGTTTCAAAATGGGCAAGGGCTAATTACATCAAATGATGCTAAGAGATGGAGAGGATATTAACAGAGCTGTCTATTGGGTTTGATAATAAGGATGACACTGGTATCATGACAAGAGCTGCCTCAATGGAATACCAAAACAGAAGCCAGATAAAAGTGAGTTGAAAAGAAAACTGTACAGTGAGGAAGTAGAGACAGTGACTATAGGACTTTTATTCAAAAGGTTTTGCTGAGAAGAGGAGCAGCCAAATGGAGCACTGGCTAGAAAGGGACATAAATGTCAAGGGAGAGTGATTTCAGATTCAAGATGGAAGACTGTAAAGCACATTTGTATGTTACTGGGAATATTCCAGCAGAAAGGGAGAAAGTGATTATGTTAAGAAAGGGAACTTTGCAAGAGCCAAGTCAATAAGACCAGAAAAATATAATAAAAACACAAGCATTTTTCTTTGGGGAGGTAGTGATGGAAGAGAGCACCAGGGGGACTTCATGGATGCAAATAATGTTCTGTTTTTTGATCTAGGTACTAGTTAAATACGTGAGTTCATTTTGTGAAGATGTATCAAGAGGAGAACTTATGATGTGTGCTCTTTCCTGTATGTATGCTACATATCAATCAAGTTGTTTAAAAGTAGAAGGATTAGAAAAAAGAAAACAAAAACCATCATTTTCACAAGTGTTATGATTGCCTATAAAGAAAACCCTGACAAATTTATAAATCATTATAAATAAAAATTTCACAAAGTGGCTGCATATAAGAATAATACACAAGTCAACAGTACCACAACAAAAAAAGTTCAATTTTTAATACACTATTTACAATAGAAACAAAAACCATAAAATATCTAGTAAAAAATTAACAAAATATGTATTTAACCTGTAAGCAGAAAATTGTGAAATTTTGCTGAAAGATATTAAGGAAAAACTAAATAGAGCAATATATGTGTTAATGAATAGGAAGATTTGATTTTGCAGTGATTTAGTTCTTCCAAAATTGATCTAGAGACTCAATGAAACTCCAATCAAAACCCCAACAGGATTTTGTGGAACTTTACAAACTAATTCTAAAACGCACATGAAATAGTAAAGGACCAAAAAAAGCTGATTCACATCTGAAGAATAGAAAGGAATGCTTGCTCTGCCCTGTGTCTGGACTTGTTAAAGCTACATAACCACCTGTAAAGCAACTAAGACAGTATGATGTGGTCACAGAGATGCTCTGACCTGCTAGTCCAGAAACAGATCCCCCATACCCATATATGGAAGTCTGTTACATGATTAAGAGGACTATATAATTTGTCATACGAACTGGGGTACTTTAGGGGTAACTATTTATTCATGGTTATACCAGGCCAACAAATGGAAACTATCATTGAACTGGGCAAATGAGGATGCATGCCCAGTGTATCTGTGGCAGCATTGGAGGTAAATAAGCAGAAGCAGCTTTTGGTGGGAACTAAGACATTTCATCTGCAGACAGAGGTGGGAAATGGAGTGCAAATAAAGACATGAGTGCGGTGCTGGATTCAATGATAGGCATGTGGCCTGCCTTACTACTTTTATCTTTTCAGTAAATTTGGAAGCAACATAGTCAGCTAAGAGTGAATAGGAAAGGAGCCCAGAAAGCTGGGGCGAGAGAAGACAGTGTGATTGTTCTGGAGAGTAGAAGGACAAAAATCCAAAGGATAGATGGCAGGATTGCCAGGCAGTGTCAAGGGCTAATGTTAGATCAATGTCAGGAATTTGTAGATCACTGAGCACAATTATGCATGTTTCTCCTGACATATTTAACTGCTTAAATGATATAATGTGAAATCTAAACTAGTAAAAAAGGAAAAGAGAGAAAGGGGATCATAGACAATGACAATGTAGTAGGCCATGGATTAGAGGTCTGTGGGGTGATAACACTAGAAGCTCCGGCCAGGAGGGTGGGACAGGAGTCGGAGAGCAGGTACCTCAAAACGAAGATGTTGAAGATGGTGCCATTTATCAGTGATGAAAGAGCAAGAGACCCATGGAAACGGGGGTTGGCAATATTATTATCTGGGTCCTAAAATCATAGATCGTGCAATGTTAGAGCTGAAGTCCAGAGAGGTGAATTGCTTGTCAAAAGTGCTAAGAGAGAATGTTTATTGAGATCTTACTATTTTCCAAGAGCACACAGATGAAAGTATGACAAGCACCCTTGGTCAAAAGGGCATCCTTACTTCTTCACAGTTGTAATCTCTCTGTCACTCATTTTATTAACTTGAAGGTCAAGTAGGAGAGACAAGAAAAGGCACACTTTTCTGTTTTTGTTTTTAAATCCTTATGGAAGCCAAAGAGAAAAAGTATTAACAACTCAGTTGTCCTGGCTGCTTTGGTGGTATTCCAAGGTGGGATATGGCTGGCCCTCTTCCTTACAGGCACATTGAGTGTATCAAGAGAAATGGACTCACACTTTAAAAAAACACAAATTAATAGCAGGAAAGGGTTGGGGAGAGATATCCAATTCTGTATATAAAAAATTATTCATAGCTTACAGTGGTAGCACTGAAGGGAAGTCTGGGGGTTTAGAGCCAACACTCTCATTATCCTAAATATAAACATTACAAACTAAGTATGCGTGCTACATAGACATTGCCTCTAGATAAATCCCCTAATAGCGCCTAGAATGCCACTCCAAGCCCCTGCTATTTAGAAATTCTGTACCTCCCACAGCAGGTTGGCAAAAATCTTTCTAACATTCTCTGACTCTTTCTAGTCCACAGCAGAAGAGGGAGAGCTTCGAATTTATTTTGGATTCTGCAGTGATAGGAAGAGAGGCAAGTACAGCCTGAAAAAAAGGATCAGAAATTCAAATTACTTCAAAAACCCAGGTTTTGCTATGAATGGTGGAAATGTCTTCCTTTTCTTTTCTCAATTCAAAGTCCCTCGGATTTGGCAAGCCAGTGTGAGAGATGTGAGGTTGTTTCAAGTGTGGCTATGTAGACTCAGAGATTGATTTCATGGCCAGGTACAACTGAAAATCAGACACCTTGTGCTTCAGTCACGTCCCTGCATTTGAGAGTCATGAAAATTAAGGCTGCTCAACAGTGTTTCCTTTCATACTCCTGATAACAAGTCTACTTCTCAGCTGTCTTTAAATTGAGATTTCCGGATCAACCTGGTATTCCCACAAATGGACGTTTACATAACTGAGCAAAAAGGAGGCAAGAAATGACGCCTTTGGCTTGTGGCTTTCGAGGAGAAATGTTTAAAACATACTGCGAATGTTTTAAAGCTTTTCTAATCATCTTCATTTTCAATATAACGACTTTCTTTGTGAAGATAAAAAGAAGAGGCAAAGAGGAACTACATCTCATGGTCCTTTTAAGTTTTTTGCCTCTGCGTACTGTAATACTCTTATTGAAACTATCTGATTTTCCTGGGATCCCTGGAGAATGGTGAGTAGAAATTATCAGTGTTCATACACCCCAAGGCCTTGTCCAGGGCAGGTATACTGGCAGCGTGTGCCTGTGTGCCCAGGGCAAGGTATACTGGCAGTGTGTGCCTGTGTGCCTGGGACAGTCTGCTCTTATCACCCTGCTTAGTCAGAAATACCCAGGGATTAAGGTTCTACCTACCAGTTTCCCATTGTCTAGTTAACGCCTAAATACTTCCAGAATGTTTCCACCCAACTACAAGTCTCAATTCTCCTTCTGGGTACTCCTGAAAGAGTAAACGTTCCCACCCAAACTGAAGACCAAGGAACCCACTGTTGCAGGACTCATGTGACCCTGAGTACACACAGCTCCCCAGGGAGAAGGCCACAGGACAAGCTCTCAACTCTGGACAGAAATGAGGACACCCAGGAACTCCATGCTTAAGCGTTTCTATGCCCAGCCTGGATCTGGGAGTCCAGCACTCTTTAGCAGGGGCTAAGGAGAAAAATGGGACTGACTTTTAAGTTCTAATTACCTGGGAAACTTTTGAACCCTCGGGGGCCCAGGTTATACCTCAGATCTAACGAAGCAGAATTTCTGGGTGTAAGTCTCAGGTGTGTGTTTTTTGGAAAGATCTCAAAGAGATTCATATACACGGGTAAGGTTGCAATTCACGGTTCTCCCTTAGCACAAGAAGTGGAGTCCTCATACTTCACAAAAGATCTGTGTTTCTGCCTCCCTGCCTGACCCCAGACCTAACTGTGGGACCATGGGAGTATGTGTGACAACCTTCCCTCCCTGAGGTGCAGACAAGAATGCCAACCAGATGTCAAACCATCACATGCCTGCCATTCAGACAAAAGGCGGAGTACTGCACTCCACCACCGCCAGTCCCCAGGCTTCCTGGGAGGGGAAAAAGACCCAAGGACCAGCTCCTGAAGAAAACCCATCATCTCCCACCCGCCTCCCCAGGTAGTACTGTCATTTGATTGGCACAGTTTTGAGACAATGCATTAGGAACAACAGAGAATTTGCTGAGTGGAAGAAAGGTAGGAGGTCTGATGAGAAAAACAACCCCTGCCAGGAGGAGAAAAGAGGTGCTTTCTCCTTCAGCTCTGTTTGGATAACCAGTAGGTGAACTCTGAAAGTAAATGACCTGGTTTCTCCAACTGTAGCTGAGGCACAAGATATTTCTGTTCCTAAGCAACAGACAGATGCCTTGATTTCCCACCCTAACTCAGGCTGGAATAATTGAATTCCCTGTTTCCTTTACAGCTCAGCCCCTGCTTCCTACCTACCTGCAGGGCAAAAGCTTGAAATGTGCTGTCCCCTTCCCTGATGCTATTTCACACACACAGACAGTAATTTTCAGAAAGACTTGGTCCTGTTCTTTTTGGGTACAAGGAAAGGAACATAATCTAGAACGCCATCTGTCTTCCTGAAATAGCCAATAGTGGCACTATTTTTACCCAGCAATTATCAAACAAATGGAGTCATTTGAAAGAGTCACAGCTGTTCCTCGGTGTTATCTCAGTACAAATATGACACAGCGCATGCTGATTTTGTTTTCTGCTTTGTGTCTCATGTACACCAAGGCAGTGATAATTTCTCAACCTCCCATCCGAACACAAGTCAAAGTGTGTACTCCACAACTGAGTCACTCAGCCAAATTAAAAATCCCTCATTATCTTGATTACATGGTCAGGGTTTCATTAAATGTGGTTCTCATTTAGAAAGCAAATGCAATGAACTGCACATTTCAGAGTGAGTGCTAGGAAGCTGTTCAATCTCACAGAACACAAGTTTTTTCCTGGTTAAATGCAACCTGAAACAAGTATCGGTACTCTTGATTTTCTATGTATGTTAGCATTTTTAACAAAAAAGCAAAATTATGCAAAATGAATCTGACTTTTCCATTATCAACCTTCATCATAAATTCAGGAAGATGCCCTATTGAAATAAATATCCCTAGTAAACACAGTAAACACGCACTCACACACACGTGCATGTGCACACACGCACGCACACACACACACACGCAACTCTATCAAGCATCTATCATTCTTTTTATCCACCTGTATCTGAACCCTAGGTTAGAACTAGGTTTGGGAAATTCCCCAACCCAACAAGGCAGTGGTCACCTCCCACAATGACTGCAAAAATACCAAAGACATGCTTTCCCAGCTTCCTTGCCACCTGGGACAAAGGAACATGGTCTAGACACCACCAATAAGACATACGCACCCCAGTGTACAGAGATCACCCAGTGTTCCCTCTGGGAATAGAGATGCCATAACGAATACAGAGGCCCCACAATGCAGGGCTGGTGCAGGCATGCATGGTTTGGTACCAATGGCACCTGGGGTGCCATCTGCAGCCTTTAGTGCTCTGCAGTAACAGGAGTATCCACCAACCCAGCTCTGCAGGCTGACTTGGACTCTGTCCCTGGCTTCATAGCTACAATCTGGCTCTCCAGCCCTCCCAGCAATCTGTGAACCAAGCAGCATCTTTTAAACAATTCATTTGCTGCTTAAATCAACCAGCACTGGTGTTTATTGCCACAACCAAAAACCTTACATGAGAAAAAAAATTTTAATGTTTTAACCACATGAAAACCAATAATATCCTTGAAGTTTTCGTTACCCTTCAAAATTTTCCATCTCTTTCCTAATTCTTGAGTTTCCGGTCTTTATTTTATGTACACTCAATCCACATAAATGTCTCTAATTCCCAAAGATTCCCTGATTCCTCACTTCCAACTAGGAATGTAACCAAACATAGAAAGGTCAAAGTCACAGAAGGAAGATACAGGTTGACACAGCCCTTTTTGTATAAGAGTATTCCCCAAGGATCAAGAAGCATTACATCTATACTCTAAAGCCATAACACTGATATCAGGTGATGCACAGAGCCGCCCTCATCAATTTTGAGCAATGCTTCTCAAACTGTAATCTGCTTATGAATCTCACGGCAGTTGTGCCAAAATGTAGACTGATTTAGTACGCCTAAAACTCCATAGCTCTAACAAGCTCCCAGGCAGGTTACTGGTCCACAACAGCACTTTGCATAGCAACGTTTTGAGTGCTCAGGTAACTATTCCAATGTCCCCAGAATAAAACTCTCCCCAGAGAGAAAAAATTCAGTGTGTTTTCTTTCCATTTTCTGGAGCTCATCTCCCTACTTTTCCTTTTAATTTTATATTTAGAATAACCAGACTCTAACGTGGCAATACATTCCATCATTTGGCACATGCCTCACACCAAATGGAAAATTTCTTATGTGCAAAGTGTTAGAACATGTAAAAAAAAAAAAAAAAAAAAAAAAAAGATCTTGCTGCATTGGCCCTGAAAATGTTAAATTCTATAAAACTACCCTATTTAATACAAGAGCCATTTAGGCTTTCAGTTTGGATACTACAGAGAAAATTGTCTATTTTATGGTCCCAAAGAGTCTCATCTGGATGGACTCTAATTTTTTTTTCAAATATAAATTAAAAGGACGAAGACTTATCTTTGAAGCACTGTAATACCTGGGCACAAAGGTGTGATGACACAAGAAAGAAATATTCTCTGTACCTTGTCTGATATAAAAATATATTGTGTATGTACAGTTGTTCCGTGATATACACAAGGGATTTGTTCTAGGACCCATCACCCCCTCATATAAAAAAATCCACATACACTCAAGTCCTGCAGTAGGCCCTGTGGAACCCACTCATACAAAAAGTTGGCCCTCCAGATATGTGGCATTCGCATCCTGCAAATGCTGTTTGGTGGGAAAACATCCATGTGTGAGTGGATCCACAAAGTCCAAGCCCACATTGTTCAAGGGTCAACTGTATTTCCATGTCACACTTTCCTCTCCTGCACTTAATAGAGTTCCACAGTAATGTCTTTGAAAGGGACTGCCCCTTGTCAATAGGAACAAAATTGTTTTGCAAAATTCTATGCAACTAGAGTTCATAGTTCATATTCACCATCCTCTGTAAAGCTGGTGCCATCAGCAGCTCTTACCCCCAAATTCACCTCCAAAATTGGCCATCACATTTTTCTGAGTATTTCTGAATATTAATCTGAGTATTTTTCTGAGTCTTAATTATTCTGAGTATTAATGCAATTACTGAAGGCAGAATATATTCTCCTTTACTTAAAACACTGACAACTCCTCACTAAACATATCCAACATTTCACGATACATACGAAAATTTTAAAAGGCCCACCACCCCGTTTTAATACCTCTAGAAAGAACTGCAATCAGTTATGGTTTCCTAAAAGACCACAGGGTAGAGGAAGACATCATCCTACTTTTGGCTATCATAACATGTAGTTCTGTTTTTTATATGATGACAGATAGCTTAGATTACTAGTCAGAATAGGAAATGGTTCATTAATTAGGGACATTTTAACATTCCTGTGAATATTCACCCTTGGGGTATTACACATGGATTCTCTTCCCACTTTGCTCACTTTGTACCTCCCCTACTCATGTGAGAAAATGATTTTTTAAAAATGCATCAAAGTTCGGCTATGAATAAATGTTATTCACAAAAGAGATTCATTTTCAGGTGAATATTCTGAACAACGTCAAGCTTTGTGGCCAATGGGCATAGGCAGTAAGTACAAAGGAAGGGGCCAGTGGCAGCCAGGGCTCTGGTGGAAAGACAGTAGGAGAAAAAGGAAAGACATTTTGTTAAGGAGAAGCGAGGCAAGCCCAGCATGATAGAAAGAGGCCTGAGATGAACCAGGAAAAAATGCCTATCCATCCTCTCACCCCATTTCATTCCTGATTGGCTGTGGCATGGTGGTTTCTCTTCAGATAATGGGAAAAGCCTATAACTCTTTCAGGGAAAGAATTATGCTTTTTCAACCAAGGACTCTCCAAGCTTGCAATAGCAAACATTAGGGACTATTTGAGATCATATACTTAAATTTCACAGGTTTTTATAACTCATGGGTCCTCTTTTCCCAGGAAGGATCTATCTACAATCAGTATTTTAGTTGGCCCATTCTCAGTAAAACATTGAACCCTCTTTAACAAATGATTGCCTTTCATGAAAAAACCAAACAGATAAAGCTAATGAAATTGCTTTTGGATACATCCTATCTATGAATACAATGTTTTAATATGAGTCTCATCTGTATTCTACTCAAAATCAAATTATTGTAACTGTTTACCAGAAAAGATTAATGAATTATTTTTACCAATGTGTAAACAATTTATGCAAAACTAAACATAGTCAATAGAGATTGAATTAGGCATCCAAACAGACAAGAGCTAACTCCCTGCCCTGAAAGAGAATAAAACAAGAGAAGCCATGAGCTGTGATGAGGGCAGCTGAACCAACGTCTGTATTTCCGAAAGCACAAAACAGAGTAGAAAGAATTCAATAGGGATGTGCCCTGGGTCTTAGCAGCCCAACACCTTCCTACTCAGTTCCTCTTCTCAGTTACCACAGAAAATAATGAGCAAGAAATTGTCTTCTCTTGAGAAGAAACAGGAAGGGGCAGGAAAAGCACAGTGAAGAGTTGAAGCTGCTGAGATCCAGTTAAATTCATGTGAACTAATGCAGGGAGATCTCAAACATGTTTCAAATCAAGACTTATCTTCAAATTGGCTGTATTAAGAACTTTTAAATTTAGATAAGACAGCCCCAGGTATGATGGTATATTAAGGGAGAAAATTATAAATAAACCAGATATCCAAAAATAGGGGAAGACCTAGCATAAAAAAAGATAAATATTTAAGAGGATTGATATCCCAGTTACCCTGACTTGATCTTTACACATTATATGAAAGTATCAAAACATTATATATGTACTCTAAAAATAGGTACATCTATTATATATCAATTAAAAATATGTATTTACAAAGAAATAAACAAAAATAAGGGAAGAATTTATGAGTATGCATTGGGCCATTCATTATGCATCAATCAATGCTATAAGACAATATATCAAATGTTTATAATTGTTTTAAAATCAAGGTATGAAGCTGCATACATAGTGTGATTGAAACTATTGATAACTACTATTTATTGAATACTTCATATTTTATTTTCAATCCCTGCTACAATATTGCAAGGAAGGTACAATTATCCACACATTTTACTGGTAAGAAAATGAGTCTTAAAGAAGATAATAGTCCCAAGATAAAAAAGAATTAAAAGTGGAACACTGATAATAAATTGTAGGGTCAAGCAACTCCAAAGTCTCATTTTACTAACAATATTGCCTAAAAACTTCATAGAGGTCAAAAAAATACTGAAAGAAAATGTGCTATGACAACACTTTATAGAATGGCATTTTATATCATTTAATATATAATGGTATTGTTTTTATAATTATTGTAATTTCATGTGGAAAAGTTAGTTAAGGAATCCAGCTCTGATCATAATATAGTAATAGGGATTAAATTTATCTTTCTGCCTTAAACAACCACAACACTGGACAAAATATATAAAATAATGGTTTTTAAAGATGCAGGAAAGCAGGCAACACTAAATGGTGATCCCTGAGAGAAAGAACAAATGAATAAAGTGATCCCTGTGGGTGCTCCAGCTCACTGCCTGGAGAGCAGGTCACGGGACAGGGAAGGAGAGCCCAAACAGACCCAGAACAGGGTCTTGCTGAGTTGAACAGAAGCAGGGTGGAGTTTGGGGAAGCCACAGTGACTAGAATTTGTGGGGTAAAGCACTGCAGAAGAGACATTCACAGACAGGATTTCCTTTGAGTCTTTGAGTACAGATCAGCACACGTGTATTAAGAAACTAACGAGACCAGGAAAAGAACCACCAGAAAGGTACAATCAAAAAATCCCTACAGCTCATAAAAAGCTGGGAATCATTTATGTTGTCACTAGCCAGTGGGCAAAAAATACTAACATACGGAGTATAAAGTGGAATACTTAAAGGTTGATTGCCTCATTAGTAGGGCCAAATTAGCAATAGATTATGGGATGATTTATATCCACCTAAAAAGGTTTAAAAGCAAGTTTCAACAAAACTAGATGAAGTCAAGCTGGCTTAACTGCCTTCCAGAACATAGCCAAAAATACTTACAGAAATAAAATGAACCACCATCCAACAATATAAAATTTACAATATCTAACATCCAACCAAAAATTACCAGGCAGGCAAAAAAGAAAAACGGGGAGTGGGAGGGATTCAATAACTACAAACAGACCCAGTAATGACAGAGATTATAGAATTATTAGGCAAGGTAGTTAAAACGGTTATTATAAATGTACTCCACAAAGGCATATTGAGAACAGAAATGAAAGATAAAAAGAGACATAAGTCAAATTTATGGAGATTAATAATATAATAACTGAGATGGAAAATACACTGATGAGATTAACAGAAGATTAGGTATTGTAGAAGAATTAGGGACATGAAGACATTGCAATAAAACCTAGACAAAATAAAACACACAGAGTAAAAAGATTTTTAAGAAAAGAAATTCAAAAGATGACAACATCATGTGGCCTACCATACATATAACTGGAGTCTCAGAGAAAAGAAGTGTAGCAAAAATATTTGAAGAAACAATTGGTCAAAAAATTTTACCAATATGAAGAAAATTATAAACCTACATATCCAAGGAGTTTGGTAAACCCCAAGCAGAAACAATAAGAATACCAAAGTAAAGTACATCATCATCAGATATTTAAAAAAACAGTGACAAAGAAAAACTGAAAAGCAAGCAAGAAAAAAAAAGACATCACATTACATACAAAGGAACAGCAATGAGAATGACAATATATTTCTCATCAGAAATAATGCAAGTCAGAAGACAGTGAAACAACATATTTAAAGCAACGAACAAAATAGCTGGCAAACTAGAATTCTATATCTAGCAAAAATATCCTTCAAAAATGAAAGTAAATACTTTTTCAGATATGCAAAATCTAAAAGAATATATCATAAGCATCATTGCACATAGTAAAGGAAGTCCTTCAGTAAAAGGCAAATAATACCAGATGGAAATTTGTATCTACACAAAGGGATGAAGAGCATCAGAAATGGTAAAACAGTGAGTAGATATAAATTTTTTCTTATTTTTAATATACTTAGAAGATAACTTCTAAAGCAAAGATAATAACATATTGCTGCGTGTCTTGGTCAATTTGGGCTTCTATAACAAATTAGCAGACTGGGTGGTTTAAACAACAAATATTTATTTCTCACAGTTCTGTGGGGAGGGAAGTCCAAGTTCAAGGCACTGGAAGATGTAGTGTCTGGTTAGAGCCTGCTCCCAGGTTTGCAGATAGCCATCTTCTCTTCATAACCTCACATGGCAGAGAACAAAAAAAAGAGAAAGAAAACTCTCTCATGTCTCTTATTATAAGGACCCTAATCCCATTCATGAGGGATCCATTCTCTTGACCTAACTATCTCCCAAAGCTTTCACCTACAAATGACATCACATTGGGCATTAGGCTTCAACAGGTGAGTTGTGGAGGGATACAAACGTTCAGTCCATAGCAGTTGGGTGTATAACATATATGGCAGTAAAATGTATGACAGCAACACAAAGACCAAGAGAAATAGAACTATACAATTTTAAGTTTCTTAAAATATGTGGGAATCACTGTAATATTATTTGAAAGTAGATGTTGATAAATTTAAAAGTTATACTGTAAACTCTAGAGCAACCATTAAACAACAAAAAAGATATAGCTAATAAGCCAAAAAAAAACCTAAAATATAATATTAATAAATTTTCATTTAATCCAAAAGAAGGTAGAAACAAAGCAAAAAGAATAAAGACAGGTAAGACAAATAGAAAACAAATAATAAAATGGTAGGTTTAAATCCAACCTTAAATGGAAATGTCTAAACTCACTAACTAAAAAGCAGACTATAAAATTGGATAAAAGGACAATACTCAACTATGTATGCTATCTACAAGAAATACACTTTAAGTAAAAGGACAGAATTATTACAAGTAAAAAAGATAGAAAAAAGATAAACCACACTAAAACTAACCGAAATAAAGCTGAGTGGCTATACTAAGGTTAAATTTCAGAATAAAATATTACCAAAGAAAAGGATCATTTCATAATGATAAAGGGATCAAGTCATCAGGAGTATGTAGAAATCCTGAATGTTTATTCAGATAATAAAAAACTTCAAAATGCATGAAGCAAATGCTGATGGAACTAGAAGGATAAATGTACAGACTAATTCATAAGCATTGTTGGATATTTTAATACCAGAACCTCAATAATTGATAGAAAAAGTAGACAGAAATTCTGTAAGGATACAAAACACTAGAAAAACACTATCAATAAAGTTAATCAGCATTTATAGAACAACCAACAAAAACAAAATATTCTTATAAAGTGAACATGGGACATTTACCCAGACCATAATCTGGGCAACAAAACAACTCTTAACACATTTAAAAGGAATCACCTCATACAAATGTTATTGAAAGAGAGTTAAATAAGAAATCAGTAATAAAAAGGTTTCTAGACAGTTCCCCCAAATATTTGGAAACTAAAGAACATACTTATAAATATCCCATGATTAAAAGAAGTCAAAAGGGAAATTTAAAAAATTTTTGAAATGAATAAAAATGAAGACAAAATATACCAAAGTGTATGCAATGCAGCAAAAGCAGTGCTTATATTATAAAAATACAAAGATTTAAAATCAATGCTTCCATTTTAAGAAATCTGACAAATAAGAGCAAAATATAACAAAGTAAGCAGATGAAAGGAAATAATAAGCAGATGAAAGCAAAAATCAATGAAATAAAATTTTTTTAAATAACAAAAAAAATCTAAACCAGATGTTATTTCTTTGGAAAAAAAAGTAAAATTGATAAACCTCTAATCACACTGATTAAGATTAAAAAAAAGAGAGAAGACACCATTCTCAGAAAACAGAGAAAGAACATCTCTTTAAATCCTATAGACATTAAAAGGCTAATGGGAATATTATGAACGACATTATATCAATAAACTTGAAAACGTTAATGAAATGGACAAGTTTCTTGAAACACACATACTACCAAGGTCTACTCAAAAAGAAACAAAACACAAAAATAGCCTAATATCAAAATGCTCACCATCACTGGCCATCAGAGAAATGCAAATCAAAACCACAATGAGATACCATCTCACACCAGTTAGAATGGCAATCATTAAAAAGTCAGGAAACAACAGGTGCTGGAGAGGATGTGGAGAAATAGGAACACTTTGACACTGTTGGTGGGACTGTAAACTAGTTCAACCCTTGTGGAAGTCAGTGTGGCAATTCCTCAGGGATCTAGAACTAGAAATACCATTTGACCCAGCCATCCCATTACTGGTATATACCCAAAGGACTATAAATCATGCTGCTATAAAGACACATGCACACGTATGTTTATTGGGGCACTATTCACAATAGCAAAGACTTGGAGCCAACCCTAATGTCCAACATGACAGACTGGATTAAGAAAATGTGGCACATATACACCATGGAATACTATGCAGCCATAAAAAATGATGAGTTCATGTCCTTTGTAGGGACATGGATGAAATTGGAAATCATCATTCTCAGTAAACTATCTCAAGAACAAAAAACCAAACACCGCATATTCTCACTCATAGGTGGGAATTGAACAATGAGAACACATGGACACAGGAAGGGGAACATCACACTCTGGGGACTGTTGTGGGGTGGGGGGAGGGGGCAGGGATAGCTTTAGGAGATATACCTAATGTAAATGACGAGTTAATGGGTGCAGCACACCAGCATGGCACATGTATACATATGTAACTAACCTGCACATTGCGCACATGTACCCTAAAACTTAAAGTATAATAATAATAAAATAAAATATCTAACAAAAAAAACAAAAAAAATAGCCTAATATCTATTAAAGAAATTGAATGTATAGCTTAAAAAAAAAAAAAAAGAGCCTCCAGGACTAGATAACTTCACTAGGAAATTCTAGCAAACATTTTAAAACAAAATAATATCAGCTTTTCACAAACACTTCAAAAAAATGGAAGATTAGGAAATACCTCCCAACTCATTCTATGAGGTCAAAATTATCTTGATATCAAAGCTAAGGAAAAACTATAAGGAAAAGTTGTTTTAATTTTTATTTTTGATGATGTGTACATTATAGTTTTACATATTTATGGGGTTCATGTGATGTTTTGATACAGGCATACAATTTTTAATTATCAAATCAGCCTTTATCATTTCTTTGTGTTAGGAACATTCCAATTCCATTCTGTTAGTTATTTTAAAATACACAATAAATTATGTTAACTACTATCACCCTATTGTGCTACTCAATACTAGATATTATTCATTCTAACTGTATTTTTGTACCCATTAACTATCTCCACTTTATGACCCCCTCGCCACTACCTTTCCCAGACTCTGGCAACTATTATTCTACTCTCTACTTTAGGGAAAGAAAATTTAGACCAATATTTTTCATGAACAAGAATACAGACACACAAAACTCTTAAAATTTTATCCAAAGAAACCCAACCTAAACGAGGTAATACGTAAGAACAAGTGGAGTTTATCCCAATAATACAAAACTGATTCAACATTTAAAACTCAATGTAATTCAACATATTAACAGACTAGTTAAAGAAAACCATATGATCTTCTCTACAGATGCAGAAAAAGCACTTGGCAAAATTCAACATCTATTTTTGATCAAAACTTTCAGCAAACTAGGAATAGAAGGAAACTGCCTCAACTTCATAAAGAGCATCTATGAAAAATCTACAAGCAACAGCAGACTTAATGGTAAAAGACTAAATGCTTTCCCCCAAGACTGGGAGAAAGGTCACCCTATTCAACAGTACAAACTTGTTAAATCACTTCCTAAGTCTTTCATATTTCTTATGCTGATGTAAACAGTATTGTTTTTTATTGTAAATAGTAATGTATTTTCATGGTAAATAATATTGTTTTAAGTTAATTGCTAGTATATAAAAAAACAATTTTTGTATATTTTCCCTTGCATCTTGTTAGACTCATTTATTAATTCTAGTAGCTTTTATGTAGATTCCAATTCATAGTTCAGAGCATATGGGTCTTCTAGACATTGGGTATAGGGGAAATTCACTGAAGACAAACTAGCAAAATTCTCACAAACCACATGAGAAAATGAGTCACTGTGAGGTTAAATCAGCAAATAAAGGGTTTTACTTCCTCCTTTTCAACCTATATGCCATTTATTTCTTTTTCTCAACAAATTTTAATGTACAAACAAGAAAATCCAGGGAGAATTTATTCATAGAAAATGATGAGTTAATTCTAAAATTTACATGGAAATAAAATGAGCTAGATTACCCAAAACAGGATTGAAAAAATGAAAAAGAAAAAGATATACACTACCTGATTTCAACACTTATTATATATAAAGCTACAGTAATCAAAGCAGTATTGTATTAGCATAAAGATAGACATATAGAACAATGGAAGAGAAGAGAGACTCCAGAAATAATCTCAAACATACATAAATACTTTTCAAGAAAAATGCCTAGGTAATGCAACCGGGAAAGGATAATCTTCAACAAGTGCTATTAAAATAATTACATGTGCATATGAAAAAAATGAGCCTAGACCCTTAGCTCACAACATAAGCAAAAATATAAAATGCATCACAGATCTAAATGTAACATCTAAAACTATAAAACTTCTAGGAAAAAACATTAGGGAAAATTCTTTTGACTTTGGATTGGGCAAAGATTTCTTCTGTAGAACACAAAAGGCACTAAATATAAAAGAAAAAACAATAATTGGATTTTATCAAAATTTAAAATTTTTACTCTTTAAAGCATGCTGTTAGAAAAACTAAAAGGCAAGCCACAGACTGCAGGAGAATATTTGCAAAATATATATCTGACAAAGAACTTGTATGCACACTAAAGAACCCTCATAATGCAATAATAAGACAAACATAATTTTTAAATGAACAAAAGATTTGAACACATATATTACCAAAGAAGAGGTATAGATGGCAAATAAGCATATGAGAAGATGGTCAACATCATCAGTCATTGGGAAAATGCAAATTAAAACCAACATGAGATACCTTCTTATAACCATGAGAATGACAAAAATAAAAATAAGTTGACGATATCAAGTATAATAGAGGATGTAAAGCAACTGGAAATGTCATACATTGCTAGGGAGAATACAAAATGGTACAGCCACTGTGGAAAACATTTTGGCAATTATTTTTTCCTTTCTCCCCCACCCTCCTCTTCCTTTTTTGACAATTTTTTGTAGAGCTAAATGTGTACCCATCTACCATATAACCCAGCCCCAGCAAGTCAACTCCTAGGTATTTACCCAAGAAAAATTAAAGCATGTATCCACACAAATACTTATACACGAGTATTCATAATAGGTTTTTTTTTTTCAGACTACAAAGGTGGTTTCCTTTATTTTGGTAAACTTTAAAGATCTCATTTTGATACTAATTCAAAATGCCAAATAGAATGACCCACTTTCTGAATAATTAAAACAATTTACATTTTAAACGTGTATTTCTGTAGGATGTATTCTATCATCTGAAATATTAATAAGATCCAAGAATTTAAGTAAACTGATCCTAAGTATATAATCTGTGATCAATTTCATAAGACTAAGTTTACTACACCTTAATTCCAGATATAAAATGATTTAGAAAGCATTTTGACTGGGGGAGGTGGAAAATAAGGACAGGTAAATGATCTGCAGCTTAAATACAAAATCCTGTCACATTACATCTCATATGTTCAAGACACCCTCCATGTGCTGAAAAAAAGATGATTCCCAGAAACAGTATAATCCATTAATAAGTCACCCAATATATAACAATTTTAAAAACTCCTTATAAAAAAGGAGTCCATGTATTCACAGATACTGTAGAATCTCCAGCTCCTATGTATATTACTGAAAAATGCAAATAAATATATCTTTGCGGTATTACGGCAATCCACATCTTTCCCATCAGACTATACCAGTCACCTTAGTACTGTGGAAATGTTCCACCGTTTTGGGCAGCCCAGGCCATGAGGTCCCCCACAATATTCCAAACTGTTAAAGAGTGTAACTCTTGAGCTGCTGATGAGGCCTGGAGGATCTTCACCGCTTTCTGTGATTCATTTCCCAGTTTGTAAATCACATAAATGAGGAAAGCAGCCCCTTCTTGTGTGCCCTGCTTCCCTTCCCGGACTGCTTCTCCTAAGAGCTTCAGGCTCTCCGCATCCCTGCGTTCCAAATATTTCAGAGGGACGTGTAGGGCACGAGGCAAAAGACAGATAGATGTTCACCTCCATCTTAGGCCTGATGTCCAGCAACAGATGGGGTGCCCCAGAATCCAGAAGTCGCTTATAGTCGGTGACAGAAACACGATCCTCTGGGCTCAGTAACTGCACGGAGTGGCATTTATCGGTGGCTGAGGAGCCACAGAAGGCTTCATAGTCCAGCAGAGGAGTCACAGTGGGCCATTTCCCACAAGCTGCACAGTCGAGCCTGCAGCTCCGCAGCCGAATACCGCAGAAATGCCCTCTCAGGGCATCAAAGAGCAACAGGCTGCCACTGTAAGAGGGGCCCAGACTCGCAGCGATTTTCAGCACTTTCAAGGCCTGCAGGCAGCCCAGGACCCCGGTTACGACACGGAGCATCCTGGCGTCCACGCAGTTGGTCACTGTCTCCGCTGGGGGTGGCTGGGAGAATATGCAGCGATAGCAAGGCCCACCGTCATAATGGTAGACTGTGATTTGGCCCTCCAGGGGCAAGGCACTGGCAGCCACTAGGGCCCAACCGGCCAGCACACATGCGTCATTAACCAGGTAGCCAGTGGACACGTTGTCCGAGCAGTCGGCCACCACATCATATCGGCGGACCGGGTCTAGGGTAGTGACCGGCATAAAAGGGCCTGAGTGTACCGCACTCATTCCACTGCCAAATTGAGGCCGCGCAGCGAGGCGGCGGCCGAAGCGGCCTTGGCCTGTCCAGCCAGTGCCTCGCCACGTAGCACTTGGTGGGCCAGGTTGCTCATCTCTACCACGTCATAATCCACAAGGCCAAGGCGGCCCACGCCGGCCGCTGCCAAGTACTGCGCCAGTGGACAGCGGAGCCCACCGCAGCCCACGACTAGCACGTGCCTGTGCACGCCCAGCCCGGGCAGCACTAACTGCCGGCTATAGCGCAGAATCTCATTCCAGAACAGAGCGGCCTTCTGCGGCAGTGGCAACACCGAAACCAGCCATTCTGGCTGCGGTTCCCGCTCCGCCAAAAGGGCCGCCGCCAGCTTCTGTTTCAGGGAATTCAATTCCTCCTCACGTTGGACAACGTCAGCCTCTAATGGGAGTACCTCCTCCTGGGTCGTAATAGTTTTATTCATAATAGTCAAAAATTTGAAACAACCCCAAGTCTACCAATTGGTGAATGGATAAACAAATTGTGGTCTATTCATACAAAAGTATATTCCTCCACATAAAACAGAACAAATTACCAGAATAGTCCATGCAGTATTGAAGAACAAAGTTGGAGGACTGATACTACCCAACTTCAAGACATGCTATAAAACTACAGACAATGTAGCATTGGTGAAAGAATAAATTGATCAATAGAATAAAACAGAGGGCCAAGAATTAGACCCACATACATACTGGCAACTGATTTTTGACAAAGGAGCAAAGGCAATACAATGGAGCAAAGATAATCTTTTCAACAACTGGTGCTGGAACAACTGGGCATTGATATGCAAAAAAAAAATGAATCTAGACAGACATTTCACCCTTCACAAAAATTAACTCAAAATGGATCACAAAAATTAACTCAAAATGGATCACAGCCTTAAATGTAAAACACTAAACTACAAAACCCCTAGAAGATAACATAGGAGAAAATCTAGATGATCTGGATTTGGTGATGATTTTTTAGATGCAGCACCAAAGGCACAATCGACAAAAGACAGAATTGGTAAGTTGGACTTTATTAAAATTAAATATTTCTGCTCTGTGAAAGAGGAAGTCAAGTGAATGAGAACATATGCCACAGACTGGAATAAAATATTTGCAAAACACTATCTGATAAAGAACTGTTATCCAAAATATACAAAGAACTCTTAAAATTCAACAGTAAGAACACAAACAACCTGACTGAAAAATGGGCCAAAGAACTTTACAAACGCCTCACCAAAGAAGATGCGCAGATGGCAAATAAACATGTAAAAAGATGTTCCAGATTATATGTTGTCAGGGAAAGGTAAATTAAAACAATGAGATACACATGTATAAGAATAGCCAAAATCCAGAACACTGGCAACACCAAATGCTGCAGAGGTTGTGGAACAATAGGAACTCTCATTCATTGCTGGTGGGAATGCAAAATGGTACAACCACTTTGGAAGACAGTTTGGAAGTTTCTTACCAAACTAAACACACTTTTACCATATTATCCAGCAGTCATTCTCCATAGTATTTACCCAAAGGACGTGAAAATATATGTCCACACAAAAAACCACACATGAATGTTTATAGCAGCTTTATTCATAATTGCCAAAACTTGGAAGCAACCAAGATGTCCCTCAATAGGTAAATGGATAAACAAACTGTGGTGAATCTAGACAATAGAACATTATTCGGTGCTAAAAAGAAATAAGCTATCAACCCATGACAAGCCATGGAAGAAATTTAAATGCATATTACAAAGTGAAAGAAGTCAATCTGAAAAGGCTACATGCTGTATGATTCCAACCATATTACATTATGGAAAAGACAAAAACTGTGGAGACAGTAAAAATATCAGTAATTGCCAGGGGTTAGAAAGGGGAGAAGGATGAATGCACAGAGCACAGAAGATGTTTACGGCAGTGAAACTACTCTGTACGACACTATAATGATGAATGCATGTCACTAAACATTTGTCCAAACTCAGAGAATGTACAACACCAAGAGTAAACCTTAATGTGAACTCTGGACTCTGGATGAAGAAGATATGCCAGCATAGGTTCCTCAGTGTTAACAAATATATCAGTCTAGTGGGAGATGCTGATAGTGAAGAAGGCTGTGCATGTGTAGGGGCAGGGCGTAGGTGGGAAATCCCTGCACCTCCCCTTCAATTTTAGTGTGAACCTAAAACTACTCTAAAATATGTCTACTTTTTTTTTCTGTTTTTTGTTTTATTTTATTATTATTATACTTTAAGTTTTAGGGTACATGTGCACAATATGCAGGTTAGTTACATATGTATACATGTGCCATGCTGGTGTGCTGCACCCATTAACTCGTCATCTAGCATTAGGTATATCTCCTAAAGCTATCCCTCCCCCCTCTCCTCACCCCACAACAGTCCCCAGAGTGTGATGTTCCCCTTCCTGTGTCCATGTGTTCTCATTGTTCAATTCCCACCTGTGAGTGAGAATATGCGGTGTTTGGTTTTTCGTTCTTGCTATAGTTTACTGAGAATGATGATTTCCAATTTCATCCATGTCCCTACAAAGGACATGAACTCATCATTTTTTATGGCTGCATAGTATTCCATGGTGTATATGTGCCACATTTTCTTAATCCAGTCTATCATTGTTGGACATTAGGGTTGGCTCCAAGTCTTTGCTATTGTGAATAGTGCCGCAATAAACATACGTGTGCATGTGTCTTTATAGCAGCATGATTTATAATCCTTTGGGTATATACCCAGTAATGGGATGGCTGGGTCAAATGGTATTTCTAGTTCTAGATCCCTGAGGAATTGCCACACTGACTTCCACAATGGTTGAACTACTTTACAGTCCCACCAACAGTGTCAAAGTGTTCCTATTTCTCCACATCCTCTCCAGCACCTGTTGTTACCTGACTTTTTAATGATTGCCATTCTAACTGGTGTGAGATGGTATCTCACTGTGGTTTTGATTTGCATTTCTCTGATGGCCAGTGATGGTGAGCATTTTTTCATGTGTCTTTTGGCTGCATAAATGTCTTCTTTTGAGAAGTGTCTGTTCATGTCCTTTGCCCACTTTTTGATGGGGTTGTTTTTTTCTTGTAAATTTGTTTGAGTTCATTGTAGATTCTGGATATTAGCCCTTTGTCGGATGAGTAGGTTGCAAAAATTTTCTCCCATTTTGTAGGTTGCCTGTTCACTCTGATGGTAGTTTCTTTTGCTGTGCAGAAGCTCTTTAGTTTAATTAGATCCCATTTGTCAATTTTGGCTTTTGTTGCCATTTCTTTTGGTGTTTTAGACATGAAGTCCTTGCCCATGCCTATGTCCTGAATGGTAATGCCTAGGTTTTCTCCTAGGGTTTTTATGGTTTTAGGTCTAAGGTTTAAGTCTTTAATCCATCTTGAATTAATTTTAGTATAAGATGTAAGGAATAGATCCAGTTTCATCTTTCTACATATGGCTAGCCAGTTTTCCCAGCACCATTTATTAAATAGGGAATCCTTTCCCCATTGCTTGTTTTTCTCAGGTTTGTCAAAGATCAGATAGTTGTAGATATGCGGCGTTATTTCTGAGGGCTCTGTTCTGTTCCATTGATCTATATCTCTGTTTTGGTACCACTACCATGCTGTTTTGGTTACTGTAGCCTTGTAATATAGTTTGAAGTCAGGTAGCATGATGCCTCCAGCTTTGTTCTTTTGGCTTAGGATTGACTTGGCGATGCGGGCTCTTTTTTGGTTCCATATGAACTTTAAAGTAGTTTTTTCCAATTCTGTGAAGAAAGTCATTGGTAGCTTGATGGGGATGGCATTGAATCTGTAAATTACCTTGGGCAGTATGGCCATTTTCACAATATTGATTCTTCCTACCCATGAGCATGGAATGTTCTTCCATTTGTTTGTATCCTCTTTTATTTCATTGAGCAGTGGTTTGTAGTTCTCCTTGAAGAGGTCCTTCACTTCCCTTGTAAGTTGGATTCCTAGGTACTTTATTCTCTTTGAAGCAATTGTGAATGGGAGTTCACTCATGATTTGGCTCTCTGTTTGTCTGTTATTGGTATATAAGAATGCTTGTGATTTTTGTACATTGATTTTGTATCCTGAGACTTTGCTGAAGTTGCTTATCAGCTTAAGGAGATTTTGGGCTGAGACAATGGGGTTTCTAGATAATACAATCATGTCGTCTGCAAACAGGGACAATTTGACTTCCTCTTTTCCTAATTGAATACCCTTTATTTCCTTCTCCTGCCTAACTGCCCTGGCCAGAACTTCCAACACTATGTTGAATAGAAGTGGTGAGAGAGGGCATCCCTGTCTTGTGCCAGTTTTCAAAGGGAATGCTTCCAGTTTTTGCCCATTCAGTATGATATTGGCTGTGGGTTTGTCATAGATAGCTCTTATTATTTTGAGATACGTCCCATCAATACCTAATTTATTGAGAGTTTTTAGCATGAAGGGTTGTTGAATTTTGTCAAAGGCCTTTTCTGCATCTATTGAGATAATCATGTGGTTTTTGTCTTTGGTTCTGTTTATATGCTGGATTACATTTGTTGATTTGCATATATTGAACCAGCCTTGCATCCCAGGGATGAAGCCCACTTGATCATGGTGGATAAGCTTTTTGATGTGCTGCTGGATTCAGTTTGCCAGTATTTTATTGAGGATTTTTGCATCAATGTTCATCAAGGATATTGGTCTAAAATTCTCTTTTTTGGTTGTGTCTCTGCCAGGCTTTGGTATCAGGATGATGCTGGCCTCATAAAATGAGTTAGGGAGGAGTCCCTCTTTTTCTATTGATTGGAATAGTTTCAGAAGGAATGGCACCAGCTCCTCCTACCTCTGGTAGAATTCAGCTGTGAATCCATCTGGTCCTGGACTGTTTTTGGTTGGTAAGCTATTGATTATTGCCTCAATTTCAGAGCCTGTTATTGCTCTATTCAGAGATTCAACTTCTTCCTGGTTTAGTCTTGGGAGGGTGTATGTGTCAAGGAATTTATCCATTTCCTCTAGATTTTCTAGTTTATTTGTGTAGAGGTGTTTATAGTATTCTCTGATGGTAGTTTGTATTTCTGTGGGATCGGTGGTGATATCCCCTTTATCATTTTTTATTGCGTCTATTTGATTCTTCTCTCTTTTCTTCTTTATTAGTCTTGCTAGCGGTCTATCAATTTTGTTGATCCTTTCAAAAAACCAGCTCCTGGATTCATTAATTTTTTGAAGGGTTTTTTGTGTCTCTATTTCCTTCAGTTCTGCTCTGATCTTAGTTATTTCTTGCCTTCTGCTAGCTTTTGAATGTGTTTGCTCTTGCTTTTCTAGTTCTTTTAATTGTGATGTTAGGGTGTCAATTTTGGATCTTTCCTGCTTTCTCTTGTGGGCATTTAGTGCTATAAATTTCCCTATACACACTGCTTTGAATGTGTTCCAGAGATTCTAGTATGTTGTGTCTTTGTTCTCATTGGTTTCAAAGAACATCTTTATTTCTGCCTTCATTTCGTTATGTACCCAGTAGTCATTCAGGAGCTGGTTGTTCAGTTTCCATGTAGTTGAGTGGTTTTGAGTGAGTTTCTTAATCCTGAGTTCTAGTTTGATTGCACTGTGGTCTGAGAGACAGTCTGTTATAATTTCTGATCTTTTACATTTGCTGAGGAGAGCTTTACTTCCAACTATGTGGTCAATTTTGGAATAGGTGTGGTGTGGTGCTGAAAAAAATGTATATTCTGTTGATTTGGGGTGGAGAGTTCTGTAGATGTCTATTAGGTCCACTTGGTGCAGAACTGAGTTCAATTCCTGGGTATCCTTGTTAACTTTCTGTCTCGTTGATCTGTCTAATGTTGACAGTGGGGTGTTAAAGTCTCCCATTATTATTGTGTGGGAGTCTAAGTCTCTTTGTAGGTCACTCAGGACTTGCTTTATGAATCTGGGTGCTCCTGTATTGGATGCATATATATTTAGGATAGTTAGCTCTTCTTGTTGAATTGATCCCTTTACCATTATGTAATGGCCTTGTCTCTTTTGATCTTTGTTGGTTTAAAGTCTGTTTTATCAGAGACTAGGATTGCAACCCCTGCCTTTTTTTGTTTCCCATTTGCTTGGTAGATGTTCCTCCATCCTTTTATTTTGAGCCTATGTGTGTCTCTGCAGGTGAGATGGGTTTCCTGAATACAGCACACTGATGGGTGTTGACTATCCAATTTGCCAGTCTGTGTCTTTTAATTGGAGCATTTAGTCCATTTACATTTAAAGTTAATATTGTTATGTGTGAATTTGATCCTGTCATTATGATGTTAGCTGGTTATTTTGCTCGTTAGTTGATGCAGTTTCTTCCTAGCCTCGATGGTCTTTACAATTTGGCATGTTTTTGCAGTGGCTGGTACCGGTTGTTCCTTTCCATGTTTAGTGCTTCCTTCAGGAGCTCTTTTAGGGCAGGCCTGGTGGTGACAAAATCTCTCAGCATTTGCTTGTCTGTAAAGGATTTTATTTCTCCTTCACTTATGAAGCTTAGTTTGGCTGGATATGAAATTCTGGGTTGAAAATTCTTTTTTTTAAGAATGTTGAATATTGGCCCCTACTCTCTTCTGGCTTGTAGAGTTTCTGCCGAGAGATCCACTGTTAGTCTGATGGGCTTCCCTTTGTGGGTAACCCGGGCCTTTCTCTCTGGCTGCCCTTAACATTTTTTCCTTCATTTCAACTTTGGTGAATCTCACAATTATGTGTCTTGGAGTTGCTCTTCTCGTGGAGTATCTTTGTGGCTTTCTCTTTATTTCCTGAATTTGAATGTTGGCCTGCCTTGCTAGATTGGGGAAGTTCTTCTGGATAATATCCTGCAGAGTGTTTTCCAACTTGGTTCCATTCTCCCTGTCACTTTCAGGTACACCAATCAGACATAGATTTGGTCTTTTCACATAGTCCCATATTTCTTGGAGGCTTTGTTCGTTTCTTTATTCTTTTTTCTCTAAACTTCCCTTCTCACTTCATTTCATTTATTTCATCTTGCATCACTGATACTCTTTCTTCCAGTTGATTGCATTGGCTCCTGAGGCTTCTGCATTCTTCATGTAGTTCTCAAGCCTTGGCTTTCAGCTCCATCAGCTCCTTTAAACACTTCTCTGTATTGGTTATTCTAGTTATACATTCGTCTAAATTTTTTTCAAAGTTTTTAACTTCTTTGCCTTTGGTTTGAATTTCCTCCTGTAGCTCGGAGTAGTTTGATCATCTGAAGCCTTCTTCTCTCAACTCCTCAAAGTCATTCTCCATCCAGCTTTGTTCCATTGCTGGTGAGGAACTGTGTTCCTTTGGAGGAGGAGAGGTGCTCTGCTTTTTAGAGTTTCCAGTTTTTCTGCTCTGTTTTTTGCCCATCTTTGTGGTTTTATCTACCTTTGGTCTTTGATGATGGTGATGTACAGATGGGTTTTTGGTGTGGATGTCCTTTCTGTTTGTTAGTTTTCCTTCTAACAGACAGGACCCTCAGCTGCAGATCTGTTGGAGTTTGCTAGAGGTCCGCTCCCGACCCTGTTTGCCTGGGTACCAGCAGTGGTGGCTGCAGAAGAGCGGATTTTCGTGAACCGTGAATGCTGCTGTCTGATTGTTCCTCTGGAAGTTTTGTCTCAGAGGAGTACCCGGCCGTGTGAGGTATCAGTCTGCTCCTACTCGGGGGTGCCTCCCAGTTAGGCTGCTCGGGGGTCAGGGGTCAGGGACCCACTTGAGGAGGCAATCTGCCCATTCTCAGATCTCCAACTGCGTGCTGGGAGAGCCACTACTCTCTTCAAAGCTATCAGACAGGGACATTGAAGTCTGCAGAGGTTACTGCTGTCTTTTTGTTTGTCTGTGCCCTGCCCCCAGAGGTGGAGCCTACAGAGGCAGGCAGGCCTCCTTGTGCTGTGGTGGGCTCCACCCAGTTCCAGCTTCCCAGCTGCTTTGTTTACCTAAGCAAGCCTGGGCAATGGCGGGCGCCCCTTCCCCAGCCTCGCTGCTGCCTTGCAGTTTGATCTCAGACTGCTGTGCTAGCAATCAGCGAGACTCCGTGGGCATAGGACCTTCCGAGCCAGGTGCGGGATATAATCTCCTGGTGCACCGTTTTTTAAGCCTGTCGGAAAAGCGCAGTATTGGGGTGGGAGAGACCCGATTTTCCAGGTGCCGTCTGTCACCCCTTTCTTTGACTAGGAAAGGGAACTCCCTGACCCCTTGCACTTCTCGAGTGAGGCAATGCTTCACCCTGCTTTGGCTCATGCTCAGTGTGCTGCACCCACTGTCCTGCGCCCACTGTCTGGCACTCCCTAGTGAGATGAACCCGGTACCTCAGATGCAAATGCAGAAATCACCCGTCTTCTGCGTCGCTCACGCTGGGAGCTGTAGACCGGAGCTGTTCCTGTTTGGCCATCTTCATATGTCTACTTTTTAAAAGGGAATAAACATTGATGCACACAAGAACAATGATGAATCTCCAAAGCATTATGTTAAGTGAAAGAAGCCAGACACAAAAGATGACATATGATATGATCCCATCTATATAAAATTTTAGAGATGACAAAACTATCATGATGGAAAGCAGATCACTGGTTTCCAGGGTCCGGGAGGTGGGAGAGGAGATTGACTGCACTGGGGGAGAAGGGAAATTTTTTGGCATGAGAGAAATGTTCTACAAGATGAATGTGGTGGAATTTCAAAACTATACATTTGTCAAAAGTTATAGGATGGTACACTTAAAACTGGTGAATTTTTGCATGCAAATTATACTTTCATAAAGCTATAAGAATATAACAAGCACACACAGCTCACTTTATTGTACTACATTTTATTGTGCTTTGCAGATACTGTGTGTGTGTGTTTTTTTTTACAAATTGAAAGTTTGTAGCAACCCTACATCTAGCAAGTCTGTCAGCACTATTTTTCCAAAGTATGTGCTCACTTTGTGACTCTGTGCCAGTATTTTTTAGCAATAAAGTATATTTAATTAAGGTAGGTATGTTTTTGCATATGATGCTATTGTATACTTAATAAACTATAGCATAGTGTAAACGTAACTTTTATATGCACTAGGAAACCAAAACATTTGTGTGACTCACTTTATTGAGATACTTGCTTTATTGCAATAGGCTGGAACTGAATCCCCAGTATCTCTAAAATATGCCTATGTAAGAATTCTATCAAACAGGCTGGGGCATGGTGGCCCATACCTGTAATCCCAGCATGTTGGGAGGCCAACGTGGGCAGATTGCTTGAGCCCAGGAATTTGAGACCAGCCTGGGCAACATGCTAAAACCCCGTTTCTACAAAAAATATAAAAATAAGCCAGGCATGATGGCACATGCCTGTGGTCCCAGCTACATGGGGGGCTGAAGCAAGAGCCTGAGCCCAAGAGATCAAGGCTGCAGTGAGTCATGTTTGCACTGCACTCCAGCCTGGGCAACAGAGGGAGACCCTGTCTCGAAAACAAAAAGGAGATTATCCAACAGAAAGTAAAAGGCATCTGTGATTCAACCATCCAGATACTACCACAGTTAAGACTTCTGTGCACTAAAATGTTTATATTTTTACCAAAAAAAATTAGTAAATTTTGCAACTTAATTTTGCAAATTGGTAAGCTTTTTTCACTTAAGATATCCTGAACATTTTTGTGCCCATAAAGAAATAGAATGACAACATGACCTCCAATGGCTACAAAATAGTCCACTGGATACATACAAAATAATTGATTCAGATTCCCTCTCAGTTGGTAAGCAGTATTGTGATGAATCTCATTATCAGGAATCCCACTCTCTGATCACCACCTTCCATACTTCTAGTTCACTCCTTCCTGGTCCTACATTCCAACTCCAGCCAACTTGATTCTTCCTGGTCCTAGATTCCAGCAATCCTACCACTTTTGTCACTGCCTCTCACCCTCCTCCTGATTGCTTTCTTCTTCCCCCAGCTTAAAATGCCATGGTCAGTCTCCATACACCTCACTTGAATACTTCCTAAACACTTGCATCTTCCCACTGCATTAGGCCCACTTAGCAAAACCACACCCTGGTAAAATCCAACACTGCCTGTATCAACATAGCTAAACAAGGCTGGAGAAAAACACTCTTGAATCGAATGGCCTCACATGAAATTCATGGCCACAAGCCTCAGGTGGATCCTCAATGTAGTGCAGCAATCTTTCTACTTTTTACTACTCCATTTTCGCCCACTCTCTTGGCCCAGCGCCTCTTAAACTATCTGTTGTGAGGACTAGATGTTTTTATTTCCAATCCATTATAGACCAACACTTTTTAAAAATACAATAAAAATGTTATAGCAATGTCAAGTGCTATAAAAGTTTCTAAAAGCTTACTCTCACTTTCTGTACTTATCTCCTGGCAAGTCAGTAACCAAGGGCTCCCCAACTGGCCACTTTGTGCACTGCAGTCCTAGATGACAAATCTCAAACTGCCAGCACCTCCCCACCTTATTCACCCTCAGTTGATCATCTTGCTTCCTCTTTCACTAAAAAGGAATGAAAGACAATCAGTTCTTACTGATATGCAAATGATGTTTACAAAGGTTATTACTACACTCCTATAATTGTTTCTGTGCTGCTTTGCAAAAAAATGAAAACTAAAAATAAATCACACCCAAACAAATACAGGCTAGAATGGTTCCACCGAACCACAGAGGAAAAGACAACTATTGAGCCTAATTGAGGAGACGGGTACTGTATATTTCTGTGGCAAATGTATGTGGGTACATGGACAAGGTCCGTCATCTATTTAGGGACTTGTTTTATATGCCCCCGACCTTATCCTCATCTTTTTGTTTTCTTTTGAATGTACTTTTCAAAACAAAGAATTATAAAATTATTTCAACCTTAGAACTTTAAGATGCCTTCAAATGGATTTATGTTAGTCTTTAGGGAGTCAGTGTGTTGCTGCTTATTTAAATACAGTTCGGTTGGAGTCCCAAGTGTGCCAGTGTCCTCTCCACACTTCCCAGATGTCTTCATCTTCCTGTGAGCACTTGAGCTAGGAATCTCAGGTGACTTAATTTGGTTTTCCAGTACTGAGGAGGCTACATTGTCTTGGGTATATATCCAGGGGTTCGCCGTCTGGCATCAGAAAATTTAGGACACAGACACACACAAGGAGTTTAGGAGCAGAGGTTTAACAGGCAGAAGAAGAGAAACAGCTCTCTCTGTCGAGAGAGAGAGGAGTCTTCCGAGCAGAAAAGATGGGCTGGCTGTGGATGCACGGGATTTTATAGTGAAGCTTGAGGAGGTGGTGTCTGATTTAGGTAGGGCTCAGAGATTGGTTCGATCAAATGTGACGTTTACAGGTGGTGGAGCCAAGATAGCCAAATAGGAACAGCTCTAGTCTACAGCTCCCAGCGTGAGCGACGCAGAAGACGGGTGATTTCTGCATTTCCAACTGAGGTACCGGGTTCATCTCACTGGGGAGTGTCAGAAAGTGGGTGCAGGACAGTGCGTGCAGCACACTGAGCATGAGCCAAAGCAGGGCAAGGCATCGCCTCACCTGGGAAGCACAAGGAGTCAGGAAATTCCCTTTTCTAGTCAAATAAAGGGGTGACAGACGGCACCTGGAAAATCAGGTCACTCCCACCCTAATACTGCGCTTTTCCAATGGGCTTATCAAACGGCACACCAGGAGATTATATCCCGCACCTGGCTCGGAGGGTCCTACGCCCACGGAGTCTCGCTGATTGCTAGCACAGCAGTCTGAGATCAAACTGCAAGGGGGCAGCGAGGCTGGGGGAGGGGTGCCCACCATTGCCCAGGCTTGAGTAGGTAAACAAAGCGGCAGGGAAGCTCGAACTGGGTGGAGCCCACCACAGCTCAAGGAGGCCTGCCTGCCTCTGTAGACTCCACCTCTGGGGGCAGGGCACAGCAAAACAAAAGACAGCAGAATCCTATGCAGACTTAAATGTCCCTGTCTGACAGCTTTGAAGAGAGTAGTGGTTCTCCCAGAACGCAGCTGGAGATCTGAGGACAGACTGCCTCCTCAAGTGGGTCCCTGACACCCAAGTAGCCTAACTGGGAGGCACCCCCCAGTAGGAGCAGACTCACACCTCACACGGCCAGGTACTCCTCTGAGACAAAACTTCCAGAGGAATGATAAGGCAGCAACATCTGCTGTTCACCAATAGCCACTGTTCTGCAGCCTCCGCTGCTGATACCCAGGCAAACAGGGTCTGGAGTGGACCTCCAGCAAACTCCAACAGACCTGCAGCTGAGGGTCCTGACTGTTAGAAGGAAAACTAACAAACAGAAAGGACATCCACACCAAAAACCCATCTGTATATCACCATCATCAAAGACCAAAGGTAGATAAACCACCTTTGGGGAAAGGTAGATAAAACCACCTGATGGGGAAAAAACAGAGCAGAAAAACTGGAAACTCCAAAAATCAGAGCACCTCTCCTCCTCCAAGGGAACGCAACTCCTCACCAGCAATGGAACAAAGCTGGATGGAGAATGATTTTGAGGAGTTGAGAGAAGAAGGCTTCACGTGATCAAACTACTCCGAGCTAAAGGAGGAAGTATGAACCCATGGCAAAGAAGTTAAAAACCTTGAAAAAAAATTAGACGAATGGCTAACTAGAATAACCAATGCAGAGAAGTCCTTAAAGGACCTGATGGAGCTGAAAACCAAGGCACGAAAACTACGTGATGAATGCACAAGCCTCAGTAGCCGATTAGATCAACTGGAAGAAAGGGTATCAGTGATGAAAGATCAAATGAATGAAATGAAGTGAGAAGTTTAGAGAAAAAAGAATAAAGAAATGAACAAAGCCTCCAAGAAATATGGGACTATGTGAAAAGACCAAATCTACGTCTGATTGGTGTACCTGAAAGTGACAGGGAGAATGGAACCAAGTTGGAAAACACTCTGCAGGATATTATCCAGGAGAACTTCCCCAATCTAGCAAGGCAGGCCAACATTCAAATTCAGGAAATACAGAGAAAGCCACAAAGATAACTCCTCGAGAAGAGCAACTCCAAGACACATAATTGTGAGATTCACCAAAGTTGAAATGAAGGAAAAAATGTTAAGGGCAGCCAGACAGAAAGGCCAGGTTACCCACAAAGGGAAGCCCATCAGACTAACAGTGGATCTCTCGGCAGAAACTCTACAAGCCAGAGTGGGGGCCAATATTCAACATTCTTAAAGAAAAGAATTTTCAATCCAGAATTTCATATCCAGCCAAACTAAGCTTCATAAGTAAAGGAGAAATAAAATCCTTTACAGACAAGCAAATGCTGAGAGATTTTGTCACCACCAGGCCTGTCCTAAAAGAGCTCCTGAAGGAAGCGCTAAACATGGAAAAGAACAACCAGTACCAGCCACTGCAAAAACACGCCAAATTGTAAAGACCATCGAGGCTAGGAAGAAACTGCATCAACTAACGAGCAAAATAACCAGCTAACATCATAATGACAGGATCAAATTCACACATAACAATATTAACCTTAAATGTAAATGGGCTAAATGCTCCAATTAAAAGACATAGACTGGCAAATTGGATAAAGAGTCAACACCCATCAGTGTGCTGTATTCAAGAAACCCATCTCATGTGCGCAGGCACACAAAGGCTCAAAATAAAGGGATGGAGGAAGATCTACCAAGCAAATGGAAAACAAAAAAGGCAGGGGTTGCAATCCTAGTCTCTGATAAAACAGACTTTAAACCAACAAAGATCAAAAGAGACAAAGAAGGTCATTATAAAATGGTAAAGGGATCAATTCAACAAGAAGAGCTAACTATCCTAAATATATATGCACCCAATACAGGAGCACCCAGATTCATAAAGCAAGTCCTTAGAGACCTACAAAGAGACTTAGACTCCCACACAACAATAATGGGAGACTCTAACAACCCACTTTCAACATTAGACAGATCAACGAGACAGAAAGTTAATAAGGCTATCCAGGAATTGAACTCAGTTCTGCACCAAGTGGACCTAATAGACATCTACAGAACTCTCCACCCCAAATCAACAGAATATACATTCTTCTCAGCACCACACTGCACTTATTCCAAAATTGACCATTAGTTGGAAGTAAAGCACTCCTCAGCAAATGTAAAAGAATAGAAATTATAACAAACCATCTCTCAGACTGTGAACTCAGGATTAAGAAACTCACTCAAAACCACTCAACTACACGGAAACTGAACAACCTGCTCCTTACTGACTACTGTGTACATAACGAAATAAAGGCAGAAATAAAGATGTTCTTTGAAACCAACAAGAACAAAGACACAACATACCAGAATTTCTGGGACACATTTAAAACAGTGTGTAGAAGGAAATTCATAGCACTAAATGCCCACAAGAGAAAGCAGGAAAGATCCAAAATTGACACCTTAACATCACAATTAAAAGGACTAGACAAGCAAGAGCAAACACATTCAAAAGCTAGCAGAAGGCAAGAAATAACTAAGATCAGAGCAGAACTGAAGGAAATAGAGACACAAAAAACCCTTCAAAAAATCAATGAATCCAGGAGCTGGTTTTTTTAAAAGATCAACAAAACTGATAGACCGCTAGCAAGACTAATAAAGAAGAAAAGAGAGAAGAATCAAATAGACGCAATAAAAAATGATAAAGGGGATATCACCACCGATCCCACAGAAATACAAACTACCATCAGAGAATATTACAAACACCTCTACGCAAATAAACTAGAAAATCTAGAAGAAATGGATAAATTCCTTGACACATACACCCTCCCAAGACTAAACCAGGAATAAGTTGAATCTCTCAACAGACCAATAACAGGAGCCGAAATTGTGGCAATAATCAATAGCTTACCAACCAAAAAAAGTCCAGGACCAGATGGGTTCACAGCCGAATTCTACCAGAGGTAGGAGGAGCTGGTGCCATTCCTTCTGAAACTATTCCAATCAATAGAAAAAGAGGGACTCCTCCCTAACTCATTTTATGAGGCCAGCATCATCCTGATACCAAAGCCGGGCAGAGACACAACCAAAAAAGAGAATTTTAGACCAATATCCCTGATGAACATCGATGCAAAAATCTTCAATAAAATACTGGCAAACTGAATCCAGCAGCACATCAAGAAGCTTATCCACCATGATCAAGTGGGCTTCATCCCTGGGATGCAAGGCTGTTTCAACATCTGCAAATCAATAAATGTAATCCAGCATATAAAGAGGACCAACGACAAAAACCACATGTTTATCTCAATAGATGTAGAAAAGGCCTTTGACAAAATTCAACAACCCTTCATGCTAAAAACTCTCAATAAATTAGGTATTGATGGGACGTATCTCAAAATAAGAGCTATTTATGACAAACCCACAGCCAATATCATACTGAATGGGCAAAAACTGGAAGCATTCCCTTTGAAAATTGGCACAAGACAGGGATGCCCTCTCTCACCACTCCTATTCAACTGCTCAATGAAATAAAAGAGGATACAAACAAATGGAAGAACATTCCATGCTCATGGGTAGGAAGAATCAATATTGTGAAAATGGCCATACTGCCCAAGGTCATTTATAGATTCAATGCCATCCCCATCAAGCTACCAATGACTTTCTTCACAGAATTGGAAAAAACTACTTTAAAGTTCATATGGAACCAAAAAAGAGCCCGCATCACCAAGACAATCCTAAGCCAAAAGAACAAAGCTGGAGGCATCATGCTACCTGACTTCAAACTATACTACAAGGCTACAGTAACCAAAACAGCATGGTACTGGTACCAAAACAGAGATATAGACCAATGGAACAGAACACAGCTCTCAGAAATAATGCCGCATATCTACAACCAACTGATCTTTGACAAACCTGACAAAAACAAGAAATCGGGAAATGACTCCCTAATTAATAAATGGTGCTGGGAAAACTGGCTAGCCATATGTAGAAAGCTGAAACTGGATCCCTTCCTTACACCTTATACTAAAATTAATTCAAGATGGATTCAAGACTTACATGTTAGACCTAAAACCATAAAAACCCTAGAAGAAAACCTAGGCAATACCATTCAGGACATAGGCATGGGCAAGGACTTCATGTCTAAAACACCAAAAGCAATGGCAACAAAAGCCAAAATTGTCAAATGGGATCTAATTAAACTAAAGAGCTTCTGCACAGCAAAAGAAACTACCATCAGAGTGAACAGGCAACCTACAAAATGGGAGAAAATTTTTGCAACCTACTCATCTGACAAAGGGCTAATATCCAGAATCTACAATGAACTCAAACAAATTTACAAGAAAAAAACAAACAACCCCATCAACAAGTGGGCAAAGGATATGAACAGACACTTCTCAAAAGAAGACATTTATGCAGCCAAAAGACACATGAAAAAATGCTCACCATCACTGGCCATCAGAGAAATGCAAATCAAAACCACAATGAGATACCATCTCACACCAGTTAGAATGGCAATCATTAAAAAGTCAGGAAACAACAGGTGCTGGAGAGGATGTGGAGAAATAGGAACACTTTTACACTGTTGGTGGGACTGTAAACTAGTTCAACCCTTGTGGAAGTCAGTGTGGTGATTCCTCAGGGATCTAGAACTAGAAATACCACTTGACCCAGCCATCCCATTATTGGGTATATACCCAAAGGATTATAAATCATGCTGCTATAAAGACACATGCACACGTATGTTTATTGGGGCACTATTCACAATAGCAAAGACTTGGAAGCAAGCCAAATGTCCAACAATGATAGACTGGATTAAGAAAATGTGGCACATATACACCATGGAATACTATGCAGCCATAAAAAATGATGAGTTCATGTCCTTTGTAGGGACATGGATGAAGCTGGAAACCATCATTCTCAGCAAACAATCGCAAGGACAAAAAACCAAACACCACATGTTCTCACTCATAGGTGGGAATTGAACAATGAGAACACATGGACACAGGAAGGGGAACATCACACAACAGGGCCTGTTGTGGGGTGGGGGGAGGGGGGAGGGATAGCATTAGGAGATATACCTAATGTTAAATGACAAGTTGATGGGTGCAGCACACCAACATGCCACATGTATACATATGTAACTAACCTGCACATGGTGCACATGTACCCTAAGACTTAAAGTATTAAAAAAAAAAAAAAAAAGTGACGTTTACATAGCATGCCCAAATCTGGTCACCCCACCCTAATCTTATTATGCTAATGAACTCTCCGTGTCGGGCCGCCATCTTGTCGCTCTTAACTGTACACATGGCTGGCACCTAAAGGAAGATGGAGCCAACATGTCTAGTCCCTAGTTCCTGCCAGCATTCACTAGTGCAAGCTCCCAGCTGGGCTGTCTATGTCTGCAGCTCGACTTTACAGGCTGCTCTTTGTTAGAAAATGATTTGGGGCTAGCCAGGTGCGGTGGCTCACGCCTGTAATCCCAACACTTTGGGAGGCCAAGGCAGGCGAATCATGAGGTCAGGAGATTGAGACCATCCTGGCTAACATGGTGAAACCCCATCTCTACTAAAAATACAAAAAAAAATGAGCCCGGCGTAGTGGTGGGCACCTGTAGTCCCAGCTACTCCAGAGGCTGAGGCAGGAGAATGGCGTGAACCCAGGAGGCGGAGCTTGCAGTGAGCCGCGATCACGCGGCTGCACTCCAGCCTGGGCAACAACAGAGCGATACTCCGTCTCAAAAAAAAAGAAAGGAAAAGAAAAAAGAAAATTATTTGGGGCTGCTTTTCATTAAAAAGAAAAGCCTTACAGAGGACTCCCATAACCTATCTGCCTAAGTGATTTCTTCTTAACCCCAGTATCAGTGCCTACTCTACTGAAAAACTAGGTTTTCATTCTTGAGAAGAAACTTATGGAAGGACACGTTTCCTATCACAAGTTCACGTACTAATTTTTTTGTTTAATTTCCTTGGTGCGACTTATGCCAAGTAATTATGAAGATTTTTTTTCCTGGGCATTTCATGAAGGCTACGAAGTTGGAACAGGCAAACCCTGGGTGTGAAAGCTTTATTTTATCTACCTCATTTATTTTTTATTTTTGTAGTCATAGTCTCTGCTTTCCTATTTTAAGACCACTGAAGTACTCTCAGGCCCTGTCTTAAACTTAGGAGTTGATGTATTGGTGGGAAGAACTGAATGTTCAAGATGATCTTTTTATTCCATTTTTTTATAATCTCCTTTTGTACATGTAATAACATTGAGCATATGAATTATTGTTCCTCTAATGGCTTAACGGGAAAGGAGAAAGAAAGATCCTAACTTCTGGGTGGAAAAGTCTTTCCCCTGTATGCGGAAGGCCCTGATTGAAATGTGGACCTAAGACTGTTTGCCAAGTTTTGTCTCTTAGTTATTGCACATTGACTTTAGGATTCCCCAATTTTTTTTTCTTTTTTTCTTTTTTTTTTTTTTTTTTTGCCAAGCTGTGCCTTTCCTTCTGGAATTATAAGTGAACACAATAGTACGTGCTTACACTGTGAAGTGGATACTGTTACAGAGAACACAACAGTGGCTTTCTCACTGTTGAGATGATAATGTCTTGTGAATGTATGATCTACAGAGAAACCCCTGTGATTGTATCCACTGATGCTGTCTGCTGGAAAATAAATTTTGAATGTTTTTCCCCCTGTCAAAATGACAGACAGACAGACAATCAGAAGGGACCAAACTTTCTTTCCGTATACTCTTTCTTCCCTTTTATTAGAGATGAATTGCTTGTGTTCCCATCTTAGGTCAAATCCTCCATTTATGCACTGGATTCCAACCTCTCTTCTACTCAAAGACACTGTTCCATCCATTCTTTCTCTCCTGCATCAGAGATTTTTCCCTTTCTACTGAGTTATTCCTATCAGTGTACATGCTATTATTTCTCCCATCTTAAGAAGAAAATCTCTTGCTCCCACTTCCCCTCCAGCCTCTTGACTGCACTCTCCTTTAGTACTGTCTATACGCTCTTTCCAGCCCCTCTTCCTTAACCAACTCCAACCAGGCTTACCCCACCACTCCATTATATTGCTTTCTCCAGGTCACTAGGGAAACCCACTTTGTAAACTCTGGCAATCAACTGTCAATCTTTGAAGTAGACACTTTCTATGGTACGTGTCATGTTCCCTGGGCCCATCTCTAATTTCAGTCATAGCTGCAGATGGTTCCATGCCCATTAACAGCATTCCTTAACAAGCACCCACTTCATCTCTCTCTGCTTTCAGCCTCAAGGTTTCGCCCACAAGAGCTTGCAAATCCCATAAGTAGAGAAGAGTTAACACTCTCAATAAAACCCTCAACCAAGGGGGACCAGACACATGTCCCGGCTTCCCATTGTCTGAGCAGAAAATTGTGGCTGGCGCTTTACATCCTTCTTAGATGTCTCAGTGGAGCTGACCCCACAGTCTAGAGCAACCATCTCAATAACACACCCTTTATTGGCTTTCTTCTTTCACTATCTCACCTCTCTACTCTCTCATTCCTGTTCCTGGGATCATCTCCCAAATAAATACCTTGTCCACCATCTCTGCCTTACAGAACCCAAACTAAGATGATCCTCATCTAACTTAACCACATTTGACATGGTTGATCATTCTCTTTTTTGAAGCAGATTTTTCTTGGCTTCTAGGATATTAAATATCATGTGTTTCCACCTACCTCACTGACTGCTCCTTCTCATCCCTGCTAGTTCTTCCTCCCTAAACTCTGGGTCCTTGGCCACATGTCTCCCATGCCTATGCTTACTCCATTGGTGATGTCAAATCATGGTGTTAAACATCTCCCAAATGCTGATGACTCCCATATTTCTATATCAAGCCCAGATCTTTCCTTTGATCTCCAGACTCAAACACCTAACTGCTTATTCAATATCTCCAATAGGATGTTTAATAGACATCTCAGACTTGGTGTTCCCAAAACGAAACTCCTGATCTCCACTCCTCCCCAACCCTCACCCGCCCAAACCCACTCCTTCCACAGTCTTCGCCTCTAAATTTATGGCATCTCCTCCCCTCCAGTTTCTCAGGGCAAAAACTTTAGAATGATCTTCAGTATCTCTCATACTTCAGTCTATCTGCAAATCCTTTCTGTTCTATCCTCAAAATAGCATGTATGTATTAAATAGTATATGCGCATATGTATAACATATTATATTGGAGATAAATGTGTATATATCTCCAAAATCTGACTATTCTCACCATTTCCACTGCTACTGCCCTGCTGTCATCATCTGTTGTCTACATTCTACCTAACTGGTGCCACTGTCACCCATCTTTATCATCAAAGCAGCAGCCAGAGCAATCCTGTTAAGATGTATGTGTTAGATAACATTATTCTGTTATCAAAACTCTTCATAGCTTCAAATCTCATTCTAAGTAAAATCCAAAGCCTTCCTGCCAGTTTCCAGGGGCCATCCCATCACATCTGGCTGTCCATCACTTCTCTAACCTCCCTCCTCCTGCACTCCCTTCCACTCGCTCTGCTCCAGGTGGACTGACCCCCCGCCATTCCTCAACCACACCACATACACTCCCGGCTCCTCCTTTTTATATCCCTTTGTAGACATTGGAGATAACATTTGAATGGGAAGATATAAAATTCACATGTTAATTTTACATGTTACTTGTGAGAGTCTTTTTTTCAGCTGAGTCAATTTAGATTTATTCAAACCATTCAGGTTTATTGCAAAAGGACTGGACCCTCTTTCATGGGTCCGTTGGATTCTGCTCCCAAATCATGAAGAAGTAGAAAAACTTTGCCTAGGCATTATAACTGATAAATAAATAACAACATAATTAGCACTCTACTCTTATGGTAAATTTTTTTATAATAGTTTCTAGTAGTTTAATAGTCATCCTATTAAATACACATACAGATAGTCCCCAACTTAGGATGGTTCAACTCAAGATTTTTTCCAACATTACAATGATGCAAAAGCAATATGTATTCAGTAGAAACCATACTTTGAGTACCCATAAAACCATCCCGTTTCTCACTTTCAGTACAGTATTCAATATATTACATGAGATATTCAATAATTTATTATAAAACAGGTTTTGTGCTAGATGAGTTTGCCCAGCTCTAGGCCAGTGTAAGTGTTATGAGCACATCAAAAGTAGTGCAGGCTAAACTATGATGTTTGGCAGGTTATGTGTATTAAACACATTTTTGACTTACAATTATTTTCAACTTATGATGGGTTTATCAGGACACAACCCCATCATAAGTCAAGGAGCACCTGTATACATCTGTAGTTCCATGCAAAATTATAGTCTAATTAATCCACCAATAGGTGCAAGATAAACTTGTTCCTTACCTTCCTTAGGAAATTAACTTGGACTCAGATAGCATTAAATAGATTCTGAAAATGTAAACATGCCCTAAGTCACCTTTTGACTTGAAGGACTCTGTCTTTGATTTGTAGTTAATGAATTACAAAAAGAGAAAAACTTTCTGGACACCAAGCTAACAATCAATAAATTTATCTCGGTCCTTGTAGATAAAGTACTCATATAACCTTGCTTCCCCATTTCCTATACAAGCAAGTGTGATGAGAGAAAAACCCAAGGTGCTAGATTTTCACTAATACGAGACAAGCAAAAGAAAGATCCCACAAGTCCTTTTCTATATATAGACGCAGGGTGGGAGTGGTGGAAATATTCACTGTGCATGCCATGGGCTAAGCTAGTGGGAAAAAAAAAAGAATAAGCAACAGTTTTTATAAACTTTAGGTAAGTGTGGAGAAAAACACACTGCAAAAAACTGCTGCTCCATATGAATGTATACACACATATATACACAAGATAGAATAACCATGAGTGATGCGTATGTTTCTAGGGAGGCAATCAATGTTGGGTTCCTCTCTTTCCTCACTTTGCTAAATTGGTCAAAGGAGTCCAAGGAAACTAGTTTTCTCCCTAAACAAATGCACAAGAAGGACTCCCAGATGGGCTGACTTTCTGGGTTGGCAAACCAGAGCAGTGACATTATAAACATTGAACATGTGAAAAAAGGAAAGGCACAAGCAAAAGCCAATCCACTTACTATTTCTTACTATAGTAATAGTGACAAGGGCCTCCGAGAGAGGTATAAGCACGTGCACACGTGTGCACGTGTGTGTGTGTATAGTATGATTTTTAAAACTAGGTAAAGTTAGTATAATAAAAATTAGGAAATGCCAGAAGAGATTTTTAACATCATTGGAGTATTTTAAATTTTTTCATTCAACAAATTAGCCCCTTTTGAAACAAGTGGCAAAATTATATTATTTACAAGATAATCACTAGATATATAAATACCTTAATTCACAGTGGTGTGATCTAGAACCCAAGTTTAAAGTTGCATAATGAATACTAATACCTTCTTTCAATCTCACAAGTATATCTCTGGAAAAAGTATATATACATGTATACATGTGTATATGTACATATGGGTGTGTACACATACACATATCGGGGTGGGGGGAGTGTGTGTATCAACCTAATATATATAGGCTAAAGTAAGTGTTCTGATCATATTTAAAGTACGGTAGGGTAAACTATGATGTTCATAGATTATGTGTATTATGTGTACACCTTTTTGACTTACAGTATCAATATGCATGTATATAGAGACACATGTAGACATTAGATCAAAAGTTCAAATTTTATGTCCTTGATGAATAAGATGTCCATGAGAAATCCTAATAATTCCAAAGGTAATCACAGACTGAAAGACCTCCAATAATAAATTGTGCTCCCACTACTATTTCCCCGAGAAGCTCCTTAAAAACCCATCCATTCCCTATCCCCGAGTTTTCCCATTTGCAACATCTAAGTGTCTTTGTCCATTCAGGCTGCTGTAACAAAATGCCATAAGCTAGCGGCTTAAAAACAATAACAATTTATTTCTTGCAGTTATGGAGGCTGGAAAGTTCCAAGATCAAAGTGCCAGCAGATCTGGTGTCTGGTGAAGTTCTGTTTCCTGATTCATAGATGGTACCTTCTCCCTGTGTAGAAGGTACAAAGAAGATAGCAGAAGGCCTTAGCCCTATTTTATGAAGGCGTTAGCACTATTCCCATTTATGAAGGTTCTGCCCTCATGACCTTATCACCTCTTCCTAATGCCATCATCTTGAGGGTTAGGATTTCAACACATGTACTTGGGGAGATACAAATGTTCAAACCATAACAGTAGGTTTCTCATTGCAGACTAAAAACTGACCCTGAATATAGCAATAGTGAAAAGATGCCCAGCCTCTAAAGGGCCCCAGTGACTCAGGGGTCCAAAACGATTTTAATTCTTCTGACTTTAAAGCTCTGTCTGTTTGGGACAAATAAAGAACAACAAGGCCAGGTGCAGTGGCTTATGCCTGTAATCCCAGCACTTTGGGAGGCTGAAGCGGGTGGATCATTTGAGGTCAGGAGTTCGAGACCAGCCTGGCCAACATGGTGAAACCCCATCTCTACTAAAAATACAAAAATTAGCTGGGCATGGTGGCAGACGCCTGTAATCCAGCTACTCAGGAGGCTGAGGCAGGAGAATCACTTGAACCTGGGAGGTGGAGGTTGCAGCAAGCCAAGATCACACCCCTGCACTCCAGTCTGGGCAACAGAGTGAGACTCCATCTCAAAAAAAAAAAATCAAACTCCACGCTTTAAATCATCAATAATATAACAGGCAATAAACCTCTGTGTTTACGGTATCAATTTGACTTTTAAAAATCCTAATTAACTTTCTTTCAAATGAAAAAGATTTGTTGCTTTTTAAATAATCTTTCACAGCAAAGTCTCAGGATACTAAACCAACATGCAAAAATCACAAGCATTCCTATACACCAACAACAGGCAAGCAGAGAGCCAAATCATGAATGAATTGCCACTCACAATTGCCACAAAAAGAATAAAATACCTAGGAATACAGCTAACAAGGGAAGCGAAGAACCTCTTCAAGGAGAACTACAAACCACTGCTCAAAGAAATCAGAGAGGACACAAATAGAGAAACATTCCATGCTCTTGGATAGGAGAATCAATATCATGAAAATGGCCATACTGCCCAAAGTAGTTTATAGATTCAATGCTATTCCTATTAAACTACCATTGACGTTCTTTACAGAATTAGAAAAAAACTATTTTAAAATTCAAATGGAACCAAAAAGAATAGCCAAGACAATCCTAAACAAAAAGAACAAAGCTGGAAGTATCACGCTACTCAACTTCAAACTATACTACAAGGCTACATTAACCAAAACAGCATGGTACTGGTACAAAAACAGACACATAGACCAATGGAACAGCATATAGATCTCAGAAAGAAGACTGCACACCTACAACCATCTGATCTTCAACGAATCTGACAAAAAAAAAGCAATGGGGAAAGGATTCCCTATTTAATAAATGGTGCTGGGAAAACTGGCTATCCACATGCAGAATATTGAAATGGGAACCCTTCCTTAAACCATAGACAAAAATTAACTCAAGATAGAGTAAAGACTTAAATGTAAAACCCAAAACTATAAAAACCCTAGAAGAAAATCTAGGCAATACCATTCAGGATATAGGCATGGGCAAAGATTTCATGATGAAAATGCCAAAAGCAATTGCAATGAAAGCAAAAATTGACAAATGGGATCTAATTAAATTAAAGAGCTTCTGCACAGCAAAAGAAATTATCAGAGGGAAGAGATAATCTACAGAATGGAAGAAAATTTTTGTAATCTATCCATCTGACAAAGGTCTAATATCCAGAGTCTACAAGGAACTTAAACAAATTTGCAAGAAAAAAAGCAAACAACCCCATTAAAAAGTGGGCAAAAGCAAGAACAGACACTTCTCAAAAGAAGACATGCATGCAACCAACAAACATGAAACAAAGCTCAACATCACTGATTATTAGAGAAATGCAAATCAAAACCACAGCGAGATATCACCTCGTGCCAGTTAGAATGGCTGTTATTAAAAAGTCAAAAAACAACAGGTGCTGGCGAAGTTGTGGAGAGAAAGGGATGCTTTTACACTGCTGGTGGGAGTGTAAATTAGTTCAACCATTGTGGAAGACAGTGTGGTAATTCCTCAAAGACCTAGAGGCAGAAATACCATTTGACCCAGCAATCCCATTACTAGGTATATACCCAAAGGAATATACATCATTCTATTATAAAGATACATGCATACGTATGTTCATTGCAGCACTATTCATGATAGCAAAGACATGGAATCAACCTAAATGCCCATCAATGATAGACTAGATAAAGAAAATGTGGTACATATACACCATAGAATACTATGCAGCCATAAAAAGGAGCAAGATCATGTCCTTTGCGGGGACATGGATGGATTTGGAAGCCATTATCCTCAGCAAACTAATGCAGGAACAGGAAACCAAACACCACATGTTTTCACTTGTAAGTGGGAGTTGAATGATGAGAACATATGGACACATGGGGAGAAACAACACACACTGGGCCCTGTTGGAGGGTGGGGTGGGAGGAGGGAGAGCATCAGGAAGAATAGCTAATGGATGCTGGGCTTAATACGTAGGTGATGGGATGATTTGTGCAGCAAACCATCATGGCACACATTTATCTATATAACAAACCTGCACATCTTGCACATGTACCCCTGAATTTAAAATAAAAGTTTAAGAAAAAATAATAATAACCTTTCAGAGTAACTGCTGTTTTTACAACGGCCAATTCATCCCCTTAACCCTTTCACAAGTTTAAAACTCAAGAAAACATAATGTTGGCCTCAAAAGTAATCTGAAGAACATTCTGATTCATTAATGATTACCAACACATAATAGCCAAATAGAAAGATTAGAGGCATTTTCATCCAAACCGAAGCAATAGATTTTTGTTGAATGCATCTGATGTGGAGGGCACTGAAGGGATAAACATAAAAGAATCTCATTCTTTGAAATGTTTACAATTTAGTTACTGGGTAGACATAACAAAGTTAGATAAAAATGTTTTTTATTTTAAGAACAACCAACACCATTAAAAATAGGCAAATGATACATACACTTCTTAAAATGCAAACAGCTAACAAACCACATGAAAAAAATGTTCAACATCACTATCAGAAAAATGCAAATTAGGCCAGGCACAGCGGCTCATGCCTGTAATCCCAGCACTCTGGGAGGCCAAGGTAGGCAGATAACCTAAGGTCAGGAGTTTGAGACCAGCCTGGTCAACATGGTGAAACCCCATCTCTACTAAAAATACAAAAATTAGCCAGGCATGGTGGCAGGTGCCTGTAATCCCAGCTACTAAGGAAGCTAAGGCAGGAGAATCACTTGAACCCAGGAGGTGGAGGTTGCAGTGAGCCGAGATCACACCATTGCACTCCAGCCTGGGTGACAGGAGCAAAACTCCATCTCAAAAAAAAAAGAAAAAGAAAAAGAAAAAAAATGCAAATTAAAACCACACTGAGATACCATCTTACACCAGTCAGAATGACTATTATTAAAAAGTCAAAAACAACAGATGTTGGAATGGATGCAGAGAAAAGGGAAAACTCATATTGTTGGTGGGAATGTAAATTAGTTCAATATCTATGGAAAAAACTATGGAACTATCTACCAAGAGAAAAATAAATCATCATATCAAAAAGATACCTGTGGAAGTGGAGGCAGCACAAGATGGTCAATAGAAGCCTCCACCAACCATCCTCCCTTCAGGAACATCAAATGGAACAACCATCCACACAAAAAAGCACCTATATAAGAATGAAAAATCAGGTGACCAATCACAGTACCTGGTTTTAACTTCATATCACTGAAAGAGGCACTAAAGAGGGTAGGAAAGACAGTCTTGAACTGCCAATGCCACCCCTCTCCCACCCCCTGGCAGTGGCCATATGAGGTAAAGAATCTGTGCACTTGAGGGAGGGAGAGCATAGCGATTGTGGGACTTTGCATTGGAACTCAGTGCTGCCCTATCACAGCAGAAAGCAACACCAGGCAGAACTCAGCCAGTGCCCATGGATGGAGCATTTAGATGAGCCCTAATCAGAGGGAAATCACCCATCCAAGCAGTCAGAACTTGAATTTCAGCAAGCCTCGCCACCACAAGCTAAAGTGCTCTGGAGTCCTAAATAAACTTGAAAGGCAATCTATGCCACAACGACTGCAACTCCTACGCAAATCCTAATGCTGTGCTGGGCTCAGAACCAGTGGATTTTGGGGGACACGTGACCTAGTGAGACACCAGCTGGGGCAACTAAGAGAGTGCCTGTGCCAGTCAGCCCTCCCCCAACTCCAGGCAGTGCAGCTCACAGCTCCAAAAAAGACTCCTTCCTTCTGCCTGAGGAGAGGCGAGAGAAGAGTAAAGAGAATTTTGTCTTACAAATTGGATACAAGTTCAGTTACAATAGGATAGGGCACAAGACAAAGTCCGGAGGCCCCCCATTCCAGGGCCTAGTTCCTGGTCATCATTTCTAGGCAAGCTTGGGCCAGAAGGGAGCCTCCTGCCTTGAAGGGAAGAACCCAGTCCTGGCAGGATTCATCACCTGTTGAGTAAAAAGCCCTTGGGCCCTGAATAATTTGCAGCAACAACCAGGTAATACATGCTGTGGGCCTTGGATGACTCTGAGACATGCTGGCTTCAGGTTTGATCCAGCCCATTTCCAGCTGTGGTAGCTATAAGGAGAGACTCCTTCTGCTTGATAAAAGCAGAGGAAAAGGTAAAGGGGACTTGTCTTACAGCTTAGATACCAGCTCTGTCACAAAAGGGTCAAGCCCTAAGTGGGCCCTTGTGGTTTAGGTGCCAGCTCTGCCACAGCAGAATAAAGCACCAGGTAGATTTCTGACTCCAGGCTCTGTCTCCCAGAGAACATGTCTGGACCTTCCCATGGCCCAGGGAAACTCAGTGCACTGAAGAGAAGGACACAAGTTTAGCTGGTTTCACTACCTGCTGATCACAGAGCCCTAGGTTCTTGAGCAAACGTAGGCACTACCCAGGTAGCGGCTACAGTGGGCCTTGAATGAGGCCCAGTGTTTTGCTGGTTCCAGGTCTGACCATCACAGTCCCAATGGTGGTGGCCACAGGGGTGCTTATGTCATCTGTCCCCCACTTCCAGACTGCTCAGCACAGAGAGAGAGAGAGACTCCTTTGGTTTGGCAGAAAGTAAGGAAAGAGAGCAAGAGTCTCTGCCTGGTAATCCAGATTATTCTTCCGGATTTTATCCAAGACCACCAAGGTGGTACCTAAGTCTGCAAGAGCCACAGCATTATTACTGGGCACGGGATGTGTCCTAATGCAGATATGGCTTCAGTGACCAAACACTTAGATCACAACACCCAAGTCCCTTCAAATACCTGGAAAGCTTTCCCAGGAAGAATGAATACAAACAAGCCCAGACAGTGAAGACTACAATAAATACCTAATTCTTCAATGTCCAGACACAGACGAACATCCACAAGCATGAAGACCATACAGGAAAACATGACCTCATCAAACAAACTACATAAGGCCTCAGGGGTCAATCTGAGAGAGACAGAAATATGTAACCTTTCAGACAGAAAATCCAAATAGCTGTTTTGAGGAAACTTGATGAAATTCAAGATAACACAAAGAATTCAGAATCCTATCAGATAAATGTAACAAAGAGATTGAAATAATTAAAAAGAAAGAAGCAGAAATTCTGGAGTTGAAAAACTACAACTGACATACTGAAGAATGCATTAGAGTCTCTTAACAGCAGAATTAATCAAGAGAAGAAAGAATTAGGCAGCTTGAAGACAGGCTATTTGAAAATACAGTAAGAGGAGACAAAAGAAAAAAATAATAGAAAACAATGAAGCACATCTAAAATATCTAGAAAATAGTCTTTAAAAGGCAGAGTTATTGGCCATAAAGAGGAGATGGAGAGAGAGATACAAGGGTAGAAAGTTTATTCAAAGGAGTAATAACAGAGAACTTCCCAAACCTAGAGAAAGATATGAATATTCAAGTACAAGAAGGTTATAGAACACCAAGCAGATTTAACCCAAAGAGGACTACCTCAAGGTATTTAATAATCAAACTCTCAAAGGTCAAAGATCAAGAAAAGAGCCTAAAAGCAGCAAGAGAAAAGAAACAACTAACATAAAATACAATAGGGCTCCAATACATCAGGCAGCAGGCTTTTCAGTGAAAACCATACAGGTCAGGAGAGAATGGCATGACATATTTAAAGTGCTGGGGAAAAAAAGACTTTTACCATAGAATAGTATATCTAGCAAAAATATCCTTCAAAGATAAAGGAAAAATAAAGACTTTCCCAGACAAATGAAAGCTGAAAGATTTCAATAACACCAGACCTGTCCAACAAGAAATGCTAAAGGAAGTACTTCAATTAGGAAGAAAAGGATGTTAATGAACAATAAGAAATCATCTGAAGGTGTAAAATTCACTGGTAACAGTAAGTACAAGGAAAAACATAAATAACATTCTAACTGTGGTGTGTAAACTACTCTTAAGTGGAAAGACTAAATGATGAACTGACCAAAAATAATAACTACAACAACTTTTCAAGATGTAGACAGTACAGTAAGATATAAAGAGAAACAACAAAAAGTTTAAAAGCAGGAAGGCAGAGTTAAGGCATGGAATCTTTGTCAGTTTTCTTTTTGCTTGTTTGTTTATGCAAATAGTGTTGTTTTCAGTTTAAAATAATGGGTTATAAGATAGTATTTGCAAGCCTCATGGTAACCTCCAATAAAAAACATACAACGAATACACAAAAAAAAATGCAAGAAACTAAATCATATCACCAGAAAAAAATTACCTTCACTAAAAGGAAGGGAGGAAGGAATGAAAGGAGGAAGAGAAGACCATAAAACAACAAGAAAATGACAAAATGGCAGGAGTAAGTTCTTAACAATGGTAACACTGAATGCAAATGGACTAAACTCTCCAATCAAAAGATGCAGGCTGGCAGAATGGATGAAAAAGCAAGACCCAATGATCTGTTGCCTACGAGAAACACTATTCACCTATAAAGACACACATGGACTGAAAAGAAAGGGATGGAAAAAGATATTCCATGCCAATGAAAAAGAGCAGGAATCACTATACTTACATCAGACAAAATAGATTTCAAGACAAAAACTGTAAGAGGAGACAAAGAAGGTCACTATATAATGATAAAGGGGTCAATTCAGCAGGAGGATATAACAACTTTAAATATATATGCACCCAACACTACAGAACCCAGATATATAAAGCAAATATTAGAGCTAAAGAGACAGGCCCCAGTACAATAATAGCTAATAATAAGTGGAGTGTTCTACTTCAACAGCCCACTTTCAATGTTGGACAGATCTTCCAGACAGAAAATCAGTAAAGAAACATCAGAATTAATCTGCATTATAGATCAAATGGACCTAATGTATATTTACAGAACATTTCATCCAACAGCTGCAGAATACACGTTCTTTTCCTCAGCACATTAATAGACCATATGTTAGGTCACAAAACAAGTCTTAAAACATTCAAAAAACTGAGATAATATCAAGCATCTTCTCTTACTTACCACAATGGAATAAAACTAGAGGAATTTGGAAACTATACAAATACATGGAAATTAAACAATATGCTCCTGAATGACCAATGGGTCTATGGAGAAATTAAGAAGGAAATTGAAAATTTTCTTGAAACAAATGATAATGGAAACACATAGGTCCCATACCAAAACCTGTGAGACACAGCAAAAACAATACTAAGAGGGAAGTTTATAGCTATAAGTGCATACATCAAAAAACAAGAAAAATTTCAAATAAATAACCCAATAATGCATTTTAAAGAAAAAGAGCAAGCCAAACCCAAAATTAGTAGAAGAAAAGAAATAAAGATCAGAACAGAAATAAATAAATTTGAAATGAAGAATTCAAAATATCAATGAAACAAAAAGTTGGTTTTTTTGAAAAGCTAAACAAAATTCAGAAACCTTTAGCCAGACTAAGAAAAAAGAGAGAAGATCCAAATAAATAAAATCAGACACGAAAAGAAGACATTACAACTGATACTGCAGAAATTCAAAAGATCATTAGTGGCTGCTATGAGCAACTATATGCCAATAAATTGAAACATCTAGAACAAATTGATAAATTTCTAGACACATACAACCTACCAAGATTGAACCATGAAGAAATCCAGAACCTGAACAGACAAGTAACAAGATTGAAGTCATAATAAAAAGTCTCCCGGGCCGGGCACAGTGGCTCACGCCTGTAATCCCAGCACTTTGGGAGGCTGAGGCAGGCTAATCACGAGGTCAGGAGTTCAAGACCAGCCTGGTCAACATGGTGAAGCCCCGTCTCCACTAAAAATACAAAAAATTAGCTGGGCATGGTGGCAGACACCTGTAATCCCAGGTACTCAGGAGCCTGAGGCCAGAGAATCACTTGAACCCAGGAGGTAGAGGTTGCAGTGAGCTGAGATCATGCCACTGCACTCCAGCTGGGGTGACAGTGTGAGACTCCATCTCAAAAAAAAAAAAAAAAAAGTCTTCTAGTAAAGAAAAGCCTGCAACTCAATGGCTTCACTGCTGTATGCTACCAAACATTTAAAAGAGAACCAATACCAATCCTACTCAAACTCTCAAACTATTCCAAAAAATAGAGGAGAGAATCCTTCCAAATTCATTCTATAATGCCAGAATTACCCTGATACCAAAACCAGACAAAGACACATTAAAAACAGAACACTGTAGCCCAATATTTCTGATGAATATTGACGCAAAGGTCCTCAACAAAATACTACCAAACTGAATTCAACAATACATTAAAAAGATCATTCATTATAACCAAGTGGGATTTATTCCTGGGATGCAAGGATGGTTCAACATATGCAAATCAGTCAGTGCGGTACATCACATCAACAGAAGGAAGGACAAAAACTATATGAGCATTTCAATTGATGCTGAAAAAGCATTTAATAAAATTCAACATCCCTTCATGATAAAAACCCTAAAAAAATGGGTATAGCGGAACATACCTCAACATAATAAAAGCCATATATAACAGACCCATAGCTAGTATCATACTAAATGAGGAAAAACTTAAAGGCTTTCCTCTAAGATTTGGAACACAACGAGAATGCCCACTTTCACCACTGTTATTTGACATAATACTGGAAGTCCTAGCTAGAGCAATCAGACAAGAGAAAGAAATAAAGGGCATCTAAATTGGAAAGGAAGAAATCAAATTATCCTTATTTGTGGATGATATGATCTTATATTTGGAAAAACCTAAAGACTCCACCAAAAAAAAAACTATTAGAAGTGATAAATTCTATAAAGTGCAGGATACAAAATCAACATACAAAAATCAGCATTTCTACATGACAATAGTAAACAATCTGAAAAATCAAAAAAGTAATACCATTTATAATAGCCACACATAAAATAAAATATCCAGGAATTAAAGAAGGAAAAGATCTCTATAATGAAAACTACAAAACACTAATGAACTTAATTGAAGAAGACACCAAAAAATGGAAAGATATTTCATATTCGTGGATTGGAAAAATCAATATTGTTAAAATGTTCATACTACCCAAAGCAATCTACAAGTTCAGTGCAATCCCTATCAAAATACCAATGACATTCTTCACATATATAGGAAAAAAATCCTAAAATTTATATGGTACCACAAAAGACCCAGAATAGCCAAAACGATCCTAAGCAAAAAGAGCAAAACTGGAAGAATCACATTATCTGACTTCAAATTATACTACAGAGCTGTACTAACCAAAACACCATGATACTGGCATAAGAGCAGACACATACACCAGTGGAACAGAATAGAGAACCCAGAAACAAATCCACACACTTATTGTGAACTCATTTTGGACAAAGGTGCCAAGAGCATACACTGAGGAAAAGGTAGTCTCTTCAATAAATGGTGGTGGGAAAACTGGATATCCATATGCAGAAGAATGAAACTACATCCCTATCTCCTGCCTTTACAAAAATCTAATCAAAATGGATTAAAGACTTAAATCTAAAACCTCAAACTATGAAACTACTACAAGAAAACATCAGGGAAACATTTCAGGACATTGGTATGGGCAAAAATTTATTGAGTAATACCCCACAGGCACTGGCAACCAAAGCAAAAATGGATAAATGGGATTGCATCAAGTTAAAAAGCTTCTGTACAGCAAAGGAAATAATCAACAAAGTTAAGAAATAACCCTGTGGAAACATGTTCAACATCATTGATCATCAGTGAAATGCAAATCAAAACTACAGTGAGATATCACCTCATTCCAGTTAAAATGGCTTTTATCCAAAAGGCAGGGAATAACAAATGCTGGCAAGGATGTGGAGCAAAGGGAACACTGTTGCCTGGGATTGTAAATTAGTACAATAACTACGAAGAACAGTTGGGAGGTTCCAAAAAAAACTAAAAATGGAGCTACCATATGATCTAGCAATCCCACTGCTGGGTATATACCTTAAAAAAAAGATATCAGTATATCAAAGAGAAATCTACACTCCCATGTTTGTAGCAGCACTGTTCATAATACCCACAATTTGGAAGCAACCTAAGTGTCCATCACAGATGTGTGGATAAAGAAAATGTGGTACTTTTTAAAAATTTTTGTTATTATTATACTTTAAGTTTTAGGGTACATGTGCACAATGTGCAGGTTTGTTACATATGTATTCATGTGCCATGTTGGTGTGCTGCACCCATTAACTCGTCATTTAGCATTAGGTATATCACCTAATGCTATCCCTCCCCCCTCCCCCCACCCCACAACAGTCCCCGGTGTGTGATGTTCCCCTTCCTGTGTCCATGTGTTCTCATTGTTCAATTCCCACCTATGAGTGAGAACATGTGGTGTTCGTTTTTTGTCCTTGCAATAGTTTGCTGAGAATGATGGTTTCCAGCTTCGTCCATGTCCCTACAAAGGATATGAACTCATCATTTTTTATGTCTGCATAGTATTCCATGGTGTATATGTGCCACAGAAAATGTGGTACATATACACAATAGAGTACTATTCAGCCATAAAAAAGAATGAGATCCTGTCATCTGCAAAAACATGTATGGAACTGGAGGTCATTATGCTATGTGAAATAAACCAGGCACAGAAAGACAAACATTGCATGCTCTCGTTTATTTGTGGGACCTAAAATTCAAAACAATTGAACTCATGGACATAGAGAGTAGAACGGTGGCTATCAGAGGCTAGAAGAGTGGCAGGAGGATAAGGTGGGGATGGTTAATGGGTACAAAAAAGTAGAAAGTATTAATAAGTCCTAGTATTTGCTAGCACAACAGGGTAACTACAGTTAATAATAATTGTACATTTTTAAATAACTAAAAGAGTATAGTTAGATTGTTTATAACATAAAGGATTAATGTTTGTTGGTATAGATCCCTCATTTTACATGATGTGATTATTACACATTGCATGGCTGTACTGAAACCTCTCATGTACCCCACAAATATATAAACCTACTAGGTACCCACACAAATTAAAATTTAATTTTTAAAGGCTACAACAGACTTAAAAAATAAAAACAAAAGACACCTGCACTTGTATGTTTATTGCAGCACTATTTACAATAGCATAGTCATGGAACCAACCTAAATGTCCACCAACAGTTGATTGGATAAAGAAAATATGGCATAGATACACTATGGAATACTACGAAGCCATAAAAAAGAATGAAATCATGTCCTTTGCAGCAACATGGATGGAACTGGAGGCCATTATCTTAAGTGAACTAACACAAAAGCAAAAAAAAAAACAAACATTGCGTGTTCTCACTTATAAGTGGGAGCTAACCAAATGGCACACATGAACATAAAGATGGAGAAAAACAAAGCTATCATATGAAGTCTGGGGACTCCACAGAGGGGAGAACTGAAAATTACTTGCTGAGTACAATGTCCAATATTTGGTTGATGGGTACACTAGAAGCCCAACCCCCACCATTACACATGTAATACCCATGTAACAGGCACATACACCCCCTGAATCTAAAATAAAAGGATTAAAATTAAAGAATTTCAAATTAAACAGACAGCTATTATTTTTTTAAAACCTTTTAAATGAAAACTGCTAATCTAGGAATTCCTCCATTGCTTCTAATTACATGCTAATGAATATGAAAGCAGTGACACAAGATAAGATCATTTCTTTTTCCTGTAACCAGATTCAGTTAGCTGGAGAACTGCCAAGCATTTTCTGTGACATGAAACAAAACCCTGGAACATAGCTATAAATGTATCCCCATACAATGTCTGCTAAGAATGAATGCTCTGTGATTTTTCTTTTTTGAACTTGAATAATATGGCTCTCTCCAAAAGCATTTCAGTGGTGCTGGGAGGTCAAACTGCTATTTCCAGATAACCCTAGGAGACCTTGGGTTACTTCCTATTCTGGCTATCTTTTGGCCCAGGGAAATCTTAGGGGATTTCTACCCCACTTCAGTAGGTCCTCAAGCAAGCCAAATTGGTTACTAGTCCCCAAAACTGGTTCCAAATGACAAAGAACCACAGGTTTAACTTAATCCCATTGCCTTCCCCTCACTTGGGTGACTGTTCCATTGATTATTTCTTCCTTTTCACACCTCCATCTCTCCGCTTCCATTGGCTTTTCCCTCTGAGCCTATAAATATACTCAAGTCTTCCCTTCTAAAATAAGATATTTTATTGGAATGCTAAGCTGCCTTCTCATCTCCTTATTTCTCCTACAAATTTGTTGATGGAATAGCCTGTATTTATGAGCTCTACCTCTTCATCTCCCTTAATACCTAATTACCAGGATGCAGCTATCTCGGCTCCCTTTATGCTGCTTAGGTAACACTAACCTGGAAGCCACCAGCCACCTTGTCACTGCTGTTTTAAAGATCTTTGTTCACTCCTTACCCTTTTGCTTTATGACATTAAAATTGTCTTCCTGATAAAAATAAATGAATAATAAAGAAAAAGGAAATAGGAAAGAAAGAAAAGAAAAGGGAAATAAAATTGTCTTTCTTTGCCTGCTACAGCCACCCTCTTCCTGGGTTTTGCTCCCAACTCTGGCTATTCTTTCCTGGTCTCATTGGTGATACTTTCATTAACCTCCTACTCATCAATATGTATATCCCTACAGCTTTGGCCTTAACGTTTCTCCTTACTCTACTCACTCTCCCTGGGTGATCTCAACCATTCTTGGGGCTTCCCTAAACCCTCTTCACTGATGTCTCCCAAAACTAAAACCACCAACTTCTCTCCCAAGCTCTAGACTCATATTTCCAATAGCACACCTTGCCTCGCTATCCAGAAGTCCCACAGGCTCTTAAATGTGCCCCCAAATGATTCATTATCTTGGTCTCCAAATCTGCTTCTTCTCTTACCTTCTGCCTCAATGTGATTTTCATCCAACCAGTTGTCTAAACTTGAAATTTTTCTCCCTTATTCCCTACATGTAATCTATGACATATAAGCCCTGGATTCTGTCTCCAAAATGTCTTATATCCACACATTCCCCTAGAACTGTCTGAGTTCAGCCCCTGAATACCTCTTGCTTGACCTAGTCCAACAATCACTAACTCATCTCTTCTTCTCCTATCCCTTTCCCTTCTTCCTCTTCTGCTCCCCTCCCCTCCTCTTTCCCTCCTCCCTCCCCCTTTCCCCTCCAAAATGTTCCCAGATTAATGACAATTTCTTCATCACGAGAAAAAGACATAGAAATACAGAGCCCTGAGGGACTGGCACATTTCCCTAAGTAAACGCATGGGAATATAATGCAACAGAAAATGGACTGTGATTTGCTGGCCTAAAAAATAAATTACGATTTTGTTGGCTTTTCAAATGAGGTCAAATGTGATTGGGCTCCAACCCAGCTCACATTTACTCATTTCCTCAGATAATTCCAAAACGTGCATCACTCTCAGCCACAGAGCATTCCCACACTTGTAATGGTGCAGTTCTCACTGCCTGAATGTACTGTACCTCACTCTTTTCCCACCAAGCAGATGCTTTCTCATGGCACAGCTAAAATATCATCTCATATAGGTTATTTCCTGACTTATATATAACTCCTCCTGCAATTATCATCACTTCTGTGTCAGTCCATTTCGTGCTGCTATAACAAAATACTACAGACTGGGTAGTTTACGAAGAATGGAAATTTATTTCTCACAGTTCTGGAGGCTGAAAAGTCTCCAAGATCAAGGTACCAGCATCTGGTGAGGGCCTTCTTGATGTGTCCTCACAAGGCAGAAGAGCAGCAGAGCATGAATCCTCTCCCAAGAGTTGTTTTTATAGTGGCATTAATCCATTCATGACAGCAGAGCCCTATGACCTAAACACCTCCCTTTGGCCCCACATCTCAATAACGTTGCATTGGGGATTACGTTTCCAACACAAGAATTTTGGAGGGCACATTTAGACTACAGCAACTTCCTTTAGCACTCCCACAGAACTCCAGCTGTATTCCTCTCATAGCACTTAGTACTTGATTACCATTCTGTAATTGTGGCTGCGAGGTCATCTTCATTTTGCAACAACCCAGCACAGTGCTTAGACCATGGCAGGGGGGTGGGGGGCCGGCGGGGAAACACCCTCAATAAACACCCTTTCACTTGCTAGGGATGGCCCAAGTAAAGAGAGGATTTTGCTGCAGAAGCCCTAGGCCTGTTGCCTACATCAAACACAATGGAGCATGATGATTTATTGAGATATTAATTTGTACTTTATTCCTGCTGCTGTTGCTACTATCAGCATTTTTCCCTTCTCCCTTCCAATAACAGACAACTTTATGTTTGGAGTTTTTGAGTCCTTGGCAAGAGTCACACTCCATTTTTAATAATTTTGTGAATTTCAGGGTAATAAATTGAAGTTTCAAGGTACTTACAAAAGCTCCCATCCAGACAGGGCTTTGTGAAAGAAAGCCTATGCCAAAAGGGAAAGGACAGGAATATTCTCCAGAACAGGAAAGGAATGAGTTTAAGGGATTGTGTTCTGTCAGAAACACAGACCTCATTCCCACCTGTGCCTGGGTAGGTGGGAGCTGGGGGGAGCTCTTCCAGAAAGCCAACAGTAGATGGACCTGGTGCAGTCTCTCTCAGGGTGGTCGTCAGTGGGTGAACAGCTGGGAGGGTCCTCTGACAGCCTAGTTGCTGGGGATCATGTCTTCAGCAGCAGCATGTCAGAATGTGCAGTGGTCATGACGGAGCCAACTGTGGGGAGTGGACTGGGCCCCATCCCAAATTTATGGCACTGTACCAGCCTTGGATTCTTATATTATCCTATGGAGTGAGAAAGGGTATCAGTAATGATCGAGATTTAATCTTCCCACCAGTCAGGTAGTTAATTCAATATAGAAAAATAAAGGAATGTGACCGAAAAGAGAATTGTGCTCTAAAATTAATGTCTACTACATAATGCTCGCTCCGATCCCCAGGAAAAGTACAGGATCTCTCAGAGCAGCCCTGAAACAGCTTTGGGACATAACACTGACCTATTCTTGCTTTGAACACACATTATCTAATATATCAAGATGTCATTACAGGGGCAACGAAATTTCTTGCATATATATTTCTGTTTAAAGCTATTAGAAAGTCTTCTTTTGGTGTACGCTATGAAGTATCTCTTCAAATCCTATTAGTTCAAAAAGCTAAAGGCAGAAGCAATCCAGGGTGACCAATTTCAGCTTTGCTGGTTACTGAGACATAGGAAGGAAGCCGACATCTGGAGAAGTACAGTTCTCAAACATGGCCACAAGGTGGCAGGGTGACTCTGCAAGCCAGAAGCATATCATCCAATGTGTGGCTGTTCTGGAATCCACAGACAAAGAGAACCCAGGAGACAGGCAATAAAGAATAATTAGAAAGCCTGTATCTAGAAGACTTTTCCACTGAGTGGTGGATTCTCATATTATTAATGTACCCATCTTCTAGAGGCAAACCCTCCAAGAGCCTTTGTGAGGCCTTAGCAGCTTTCAGATGCCAATTCCCCAGCTCCAAGATCAGTCTCAGCTGCGTGGTAGCTCACGCCTGTAAGCCCAGCTACTTGGGAGGCTGAGGTGGGAGGATCACTTGAAGCCAGGAGTTCGAGACCAGCCTGGCCAACATAGCAAAACTCTGTCTCTACTGAAAATACAAAAAATTATCTGGGCAAGGTGGCCCACACCTGTAGTCCCAGCTACTTAGGGAGGCTGAGGTCAGAGGATCACTTGAGCCCAGGAGACAGAGGTTGCAGTGAACCAAGATTGCACCACTGCACTCCAGCCTGACCCTGTCTCAAAAAAAAAAAAAAAGTCAGCCTCTCACACTCAGTGGAGAATCATGGAAATCTGTTAGGATCAACACCTATGAGGAGGCCTGGCCCTGCTCACCAGCACAGAGTTACCACTGAACAGAGGTATCATTTGAAACCCCCTCAATCTCAAAATCCTGTCTTCAAACAGGAAGAAAGACAAGCTCAATGTCAAACTCATCAAATGCAGGCTCAGCTGCCTCAGTCAAGGGGAAGTGGCCTTATCTTCAAATCACTTGCCTTGCTCCTCCTATCAGTAGGGGTTAGTGTACTGTCTGCAGGGGAGGTAGGAGAGATTGGAAAATCTGCAGAGCAATCAGAAAATTTGCATGAAATCATGACAGAAAATAAAAACCTAACTGGATATTAATTTAAGGCCACACAAAAAAATTCATAGAAGCTTAGAAAATCCTAATGAAAGAAATTAAGATAGACATAAATAAATGGATGTAAAGGTTACCTATGACTGAATGGCTAACAAGCTTGTTTCCCCGGCCCTCTCATCAATTCCATAAGCTGCCATATAACTCTATAGTTGAGACTCTTTTTTCTCAAGGTAGTTGAATAGGTTGTAATGTCTGCAATAAAAATCCTGGTTATTACAACAGAAGACAAGGAAACAAATAGAATTAGTAAATCACTCTAGAGAAAAAAGCAAATCAATGGGAGGTGGAGTAGAAAGGAAAATGAGGGACTGGGGAAGGAATGTAGGAGAATGGCTACAGGATTTCAGAAGGCGCACATTTAATACTCAACTTTAAACTGTTTATGTTACCAAGATATAAACTTCTCCTATCCCTCCAAACCATCAATTGGTTTTCTACATATTCAAATGCCTTTCAAGTGAATGGACTGCTGATGTTTGTGTGAATTAAGGAAAATGGATTCCTTTTCCTTTGCCAATCTGGGCCATTGCAATGCAGACACAAGAGCAGCCACCGGCAGTAAAGTAGAGCGATCAACACACGCAGGTGCAGACACAAAGAGGTGGAAGGGACCATGAGAAATCAACCCCCAGGAATTCAATTTCTATGATTTGTATGAAGGATATGGGAGTAAAGACTTGAGCTGACCTCTGGGTTATACAAAGATAAGCTGCTCCTAGACCAGTGGTTTTCAAACTTTAGCAAGTACCAGAATCACCTGGGGGGCTAATCAAAACACTGATTGCTACACTCCACCGGGTTTCTCAATCAGCTGATCTGATACAAGTTCTGATTAATTAAATTTCTAACAAGTTCCCAGTGATGGTAACATCACTAGTCCAGTAACCATACTTTGTAAACCACTGTTCTGGCCAACGAGAGTGGGTCTTACTCACCTGGGACATGTAAATTGAGAAAGACAGGAAAAGTTTCTGTGAGCCAGGCAGGAAAATTTTTGTTCCATTATCTATAGTTTAAAATGTATTTTTGTAGAAAAGTTTTGTTCAATTTTGTTATCAATGTGCTGCTGATCAAAGTATAAGTTGGTACAATCCTTCTGTAGGGAAATTTGGCAACATCAAAATATTAAATGAGTATATCCTTTGACTCAGCAGTTCTACACCCAGAAGAAGTAAACAGTGTAAAAAGATAAATTCAGGAATATTCTGGCATTATTTTTTGATCTTTTAAAAATCCCTAAATGGCCATTAAAAGGTGATTGATAAAAATCAATCATAAAAAAAAAAGTCACCTGGCCGGGTGCAGTGGCTCACACCTGTAATCCCAGCACTTTGGGAGGCCAAGGTGGGCAGATCACGAGGTCAGGAGTTTGAGACCAGCCTGGCCAACATAATGAAACCCCGTCTCTACTAAAAATACAAAAAATTAGCTGGGCATGGTGGCAGGCACCTGTAATCCCAGTTACTTGGGAGGCTGAAGCAGGAGAATCACTTGAACCCAGAAGGAGGAGGTTGCAGTGAGCCGAGATCGCGCCACTGCACTCCTGCCCAGGCGACAATGTGAGATTTGGTCCCAAAAAAAAAAAAAAAAAAAAAATTCACCTTTCATGAGACAACATTTACACATTACTCCACTAGTCAGTGCTGCTCAAAGTAGCAGTCTATTAACTGTTTTTTGCTGTTCTTAAAGCTATAAATCAGCACACACTGTCTTCTTCCTTGAAAATGTCTTATCACAGCAAATAATGCAACAATTTCTCTTAATATCTTCATACGCAAAGTGGGTATAAAAGGTCAGGATTTATAAAAAGGTAAGTTTCTTTAAGGCCTTAATGAAACTGAAACAAGTGCTTTGGAAACAGAAATATTCCCAAACACATGCCTGGTTTTATGGGAATGCTATGCTATATACCATCATATATCAACACACATCTTTTTCAAACAACAGGTAATTGGAATACAGCAGTGTGTTTAATGAATAATTTTAAGACAGAACAATTCAGAGCACCAAGCAGTATTTATATATCAGTACAACTGGATAGATGGATGGGTGATCTTGTATATCAAATGTGAATCAGGGCTGGGTGCAGTGGCTCACGTCTGTAATCCCAACACTTTGGGAGGCCAAGGCAGGCAGATCACCTGAGGTCAGGAGTTCAAGACCAACCTGGCCAACATGGTGAAACCCCATCTCTACTAAAAATACAAAATTAGCCAGGCATGGTGGCACACACCTGTAATCCCAGCTACTTGGGAGGCTGGGGCAGGAGAATCACTTGAACCCGGGAGGCAGAGGTTGCAGTGAGCCAAGATCGCACCATTGCACTCCAGCCTGGGCAACAAGAGCAAGACTCTGTCTCAAAAAAAAAAAAAAAAAAAAAAAGCCAGGCACGGTGGTTCATGCTTGTAATCCCAGCACTTTGAGAGGCCAAGGCAGGCGGATCACGAGGCCAAGAGTTTGAGACCAACCTGGCTAACATAATGGAACCCTGTCTCTACTAAAAATGTAAAAAATTAGCCAGGCATGGTGGCAAGTGCCTGTAATCCCACCTACTCAGGAGGCTGAGGCAGGAGAATTGCTTGAACCTGGGAGGCGGAGGTTGCAGTGAGCCGAGATCTCACCACTGCTCTCCAGCCCAGGCGACAGTGAGAGACTCCATCTCAAAAAAAAAAAAAAAAAAAATGTGAATCAGGACATCTAACCGTGTAGCATACAGAGTTGATATGGATGCATCCTTTCCACTAAAAACACATGGAAATTCTAAATAAAATATAACCAATAAGCAAAATTACTTACAAAGAACAAGTATCTCCCAGATTCCAAAATTTAAAAAAAAAAAAAAAAAATCAAAGCCAGAGCTTCAGCAATCCACTGGAAATTTAGTTTCAGACTTAGAGGCTATGGGACTCCACAGGGAAAAAGAACAGGATTGGAAGCTCCACCTCCAACTCCCTGCAGGAATAAAGCCCTGCACCTTAAAGAACAGTCCTGTAGTAAACAGGAAACTGTACACAGCCTGCTCGCTAGTGCAAAGAAAGAGCGAGGAAGCTGCTGAGTGCCCTGGTCCTTGAGTTTAAAATTTAAATTAAAAAAAAAAAAAAGCCACTGCTGGGCGCAGTGGCTAATGTCTGTAATCTCAGCACTTTGGGATCATAAGGTCAGGAGTTCAAGACCAGCCTGGCCAACATGGCAAAACTCTGTCTCTGCTAAAAATACAAAAATTGGCCAAGCACGGTGGCTCACACCTGTAATCCTAGCACTTTGGAGACAGGCAGATCACCTGAGGTCAGAAGTTCGAGACCTGCCTGACCAACATGGAGAAACCCCATGTCTACTAAAAATACAAAATTAGAGGGGCATGGTGGCTCATACCTGTAATTCCAGCTACTTGGGAGGCTGAGGCAGGAGAATCGCTTGAACCCGGGAGGCAGAGGTTGCGGTGAGCCGAGATCGAGCCATTGCATTCCAGCCTGGACGACAAGAACGAGACTCCATCTCAAAAAAAAAAAAAAAAGAACTACTGGGGTCGCGGGACACCGGGCATAGAGGGCAGTGGTGGTGGGCAGCTGCGGCAGCATGTTGGCTACCAGGGTATTTAGCCTAGTTGGCAAGCGAGCAATTTCCACCTTGGTGTCTGTACGAGCACACGGAAATGTTGTGAAGAGCGATGACTAGGCGCTCCCAGCTTATGTGGATCGACGTGACTATCCCTTACCCGATGTGGCCCATGTCAAGCACCTGTCTGCCAGACAGAAGGCCTTGAAGGAGAAGGAGAAGGCCTCCTGGAGCAACCGTTCCACGGATGGGAAAGTCGAGTTGTATCGCATTCAGTTCAAGGAGAGCTTTGCTGAGATGAACAGGGGCGCGAACGAGTGAAAGACGGTTGTGGGCGCTGCCATGTTCTTCCTTGGCTTCATGGCGTTCATTATCATCTGAGAGAAGGGCTGTGTGTACGGCCCCATCCCGTACACCTTTGACAAAGAGTGGGTGGCCATGCAGACCAAGAGGATGCTGGACATGAGGTAAACCCCTGCAGGGCTTCGCCAGCCAAGTAGGACTATGACAAGAACGAGTGGAAGAAGTGAGAGATGCTATCCTGCTTCTGAGCCTTGCTCTGTCACCTCCATACTATAACTCCATGCCTATTTACTGCAAACCTGTTATGCCAAACAGCGCCACTGCTAATAAATGACCAGTTTACCTGAAAGGAAAAAAAAAAAGAACTACTGAAGTGAAAGAAAAATCTGGAGAAATTACCAGAGAGAAGGTGTGGAGAAGGGAAAAAGAGAAATAAAGAATGTGAATATGAATCAATGAATAGTTAACAGATAAGAAACACAGAAAGAGATGCTTCAGCATATGGCAGTTTAAAGAGGTCTAAGAAGGAAAGAAGGGAATGGGAGAGAGATAATACTCAAAGAGATGACTAAGAATTTTCCAGAATTAGAAAGTGGGAATTAAGACAGAAAATGTCTAAATAAAATCAAATCCACACCTATACCCATAATGGTTAAATTTAAGATTCAAAAAAGAGAAATTCTTAAAATCAACCGGAGGAAGACAATTTATCTAAAAATAAATTATAAGTTATAATTCTCATCAGTGATAGATGATAAAGGACTAAAAAGTAATACATTAAAATGTTGAAGGGACTCTCATTTCTGGACAAGATGGAATAAGTACAAAAAACAAAAAGCTTCAAGAAAAGTCTGCTCTCTGTCCCTCAGGGTTTCTCACCTTTGGCACTTTTGATTTGGAGCTGGATAATTGCTGTAGGATCTTGTTCTCTGTATTATAGGATATTTAGCAGCATCCCTGGCTAGATGTCAGTGACAACCCTCCAGTTGTGACAACCAAAAATGTCTTAGACATTGGCAAATGTCATCTGGGGGAATAAAATTATCTCCAGTTGAGAATCCATCCCCTTAGCCAAAGGACGTGGAAGAGGACAGTGCTGCAAGACAGAACCCTTGTGAATATACTCATTGTGTTTTAGGCAAATGCCACAAAAGAACCGCATCTCTCTGCATCCTCACCGGGCACTGTGAAGAGCCCTGTTGACCATCCTTGCCTGGCACTAACAGCAGAAGTAGCATGCCTTCTCCTCCTCACTGGAATGGATTGGAGCTCTGTTGACCATTCCTGCCCTAAACCAAGACAGGATCAGGAAAGAAGCAGTGCCCCTTCCCTTCTTCAACGGCATAGCAACCACAGAACCCACATGGACTGTAGGGAGGAGCACTCTACCACCCTGCACTTACTAACTGAAGGACAGCAAGAGGCAACACCCTACCTCCTCTCAACTAGAGGGTGAGGAAGGATTATGGAGAAAAGGGGACTGAATAAAGAAATCTTGTAAATCTGTATATGAAGTCCTGTTCATACCCCTAAACGGTCCATGCGTGAAATCAACTGGAGTTAACATAGTAAAGTTTTGGGAACTGAACTATGGTGAGAAATATCATATAGGTTTCAGTTCACCTATGGATAACACACTATATAGAGCAGATCAGAATAGCAGGGCAAAGGCTATAAAAACTAAATCGACATTCAAGCCACAGCCCACAAAAGTGAGTAAGACATGAGTTTTGAGTCCAAGCAGGTTGATTGCCTCTAAACCAGAATCTCATTATGTAATACTCAAAATGTCTAGGATACAATCCAAAGTTATTCATCAAAGTTATTCGTCATACCAAGAACAGGGAAAATCTTAAAGACAAGACAATCTACAGACACCAACATCAAAGCAACACAAATGTTGGAATTTATGACAAGGATTTTAAAGTGGTTATCATAAAAATGCTCCAAGAAATTATGAACCCTCTTCAAACAAACAGAAAAACCAGTGGGGTCAGAAAAATACTCAAGATATAAAGAACAAAACTGAAAATAATAGAACTGAAAAATACAATAACTTAATTTTTTTTAACTCACTAGCTGGGCTCAGTGGCAGAATAGAGACGACAGAGGAAAGAGATCAGAGTGATCTTGAAAATATATCAATAAAGCCGGGCATGGTGGCTCATGCCTGTAATCCCAGCACTTTGGGAGGCCAAGGCAGGTGGATCACAAGGTCAGGAGATCGAGACCATCATGGCTAACACAGTGAAACCCCGTCTCTACTAAAAATATAAAAAATTAGCCGGGCGTGGTGGCGGGCACCTGTAGTCCCAGCTACTCGGGAGGCTGAGGCAGAAGAATGGTGTGAACCTGGGAGGCGGAGCTTGCAGTGAGCCAAGATCGCACCATTGTACTCCAGCCTGGGCTACAGAGTGAGACTCTGTCTCAAAAAAAAAAAGAAAAGAAAATATATCAATAGAAATTGTCTAATCTGAACAATAGAGAGACAAGTTTAGGAGGAAGGTATGAACAAAGACTGAGGGAGCTGTGGGACAATAACAAAAAAAATCTAACATTTCTGTTATCAGAATCTCAGTAGGATCAGAGAAAGAATTCAGGACTGAGAAACTATTTCAAGAAATAATAAAAATATCCGAAATTTGGGGAAAGACATAAATCTAGAGATTGAAAAACCTAACTAAACTTCAAACAGGAGAAACCCAAAGAAATCTATACCCAGACATATCATAAATTTCTGAAAATTTAAGACAATAAAAAAATCTTGAAAGCAGTCAGACAGAAATGATAAAGTATATACACTGGGATAACAATTCAAATGACAGTAGATTTCACATCTAAAATCATAGAGGCCAGAAAGAAGTGGCACTTTTTCTTTTGTGATTATATTAATAGATTTATACTTAAATATATGTCAAGCAGAATGCCAACAACTCTACTAAAATATCACTCATAAAATACAATATTAAATAGTAGATATTATTATAAAAATGAGGAAATAGGTTTTAGCAAACTTTATTTTGTCCAATATAACATATTCTCTCCAATGCAAAATAGCATTGGGTTTATAATGGCTTTTTTCATTACAGTTCTTATCTTTTTCAAACGTCTGTCTAAGCCCATAGACTTTATGATCAGTGTTTTGTTCCTGGTCCAGTTGGTGGTGGTGTTTTCCCTAACATTTCCATGATTGTGCACATGCTTTGGGCCTGACAGTGTTAGGAATAGCCTTAAAGTGAGAATAAGGAAAAAGAATTTGATCTGTATTGTCTGTCTCTGAGAGTACTCAGGGTCTTCACCCTCAGCCAAAGGACAAACTGTTACTGCATATAGTGGATCTGAGATGTGTATTCAAATTTATATGTTTATGGTATCAGATAGGATCCAATTCTCCTTTACACTCAGAACAATCTGTATAACTTTATGTGTTTTTCTTCTTTTCCATTTCTACCAAGTCTGCACCACATTTTCAGATCCTATGATTATTTTGTTGGGGTGGAAGTGGCACATTTTTCAAGTGCTAAAATAAAGCAACTGTCAAGTCAGAATTCTATACCAGTGAAAATGTCCTTCAAGATCAAAAGGGAAATCAAGACATTTTTAGATGAAGGAACACTAAGAAAACTTGTTGCCAGCAATCCTACTCTAAAAGAATTGCTAAAGGAAGTTATTTGGACGGAAGGGAAATATTATTAAGAGAAATCTGGATCATCAGGAGTGAAAGAAGAGCAACAAAGATGATAAATATCTTGGTAAACATAATAAACCATTCTTCTCATGAATTCTTTAAAATATGCTTGATTTTTGAAGGCAAAAAGTATGTGTATTCATTTGCTAGGGCTACCATAACAAAGTACCACAAACTGTGGGGGTTAAACAATAAAATTTTCTCATATTTCTGGAGATCAGAATTCCAAGAGCAAGGTGCCAGCAAGGTTGGTCTCTTGTGAAGCCTCTCTTTGGCTTGTAGGCGGCCATCTTCTTCCTGTGTCTGCACATGATCCTCTCTGTGTCTGCATCCAAGTCTCCTCTTCTTATAATGACACTAGTCATATTGAATTAGGGCTCGCTCTAATGACCTCATTTTAACTTCATTTTAACTGAATTACCTATTTAAAAACCCTAGCTTCAAATACAGTCACATTCTGAAGTCCTGAGGATTAGTACATCAACATATGAATTTGGGGTGTATACAATTTGGCCCATCAGAGAATATGAATATAATATATAACTAAAAAATAGAGGGGCAGATAAAGGGACTTATATGATGGTAAGAATTATATATTCCATTGAAGTGGTGAAATATTGATTCTAAGTAAACAGTGAGAAGTTCAGTATGTGCAGTGTAGTTCCTACTCTACTTAAAAACATACAAAATATGGCAATAAATAAAATATCAAAAATGTGTAAATAATCCAAAATAAGATAGAGAAGGGAAATAGAATAACCAAAAAAAAATCATGACCAATAGGTCTTGTCCCAGCAATGTACCTTTGGTTAACAATAATAGCATTGATTATTCTATCAATGACTCATTTCCAGTGTAAAATGGCAGACTGAACACATGCTTTTATCTCTATTGCTGCACCTCAGATTTCTTAGAGAAAAGTACTTTTTTCAGGTAAAAACCAACATCGACAAAAAGAGCAAGGGAGAAACAGTAGCAGATGAGAAAGATCAACACATTTTTGGAAGATGAGAAGGATATAGCTAGAAACTACATCTCACCATCTTTCTTCACTCTGCAAGGCACCTACACAGGGGAAATGCCACAACAGGCTAGCTGATTCATGCAGCAGAATCCCAGAATGGTTCTGTCATTGTAGGTGCCTGTTCCCTCAGAAGGTGGGGAACAGAGATGGGGCTGAAAACAGGAGAATTGGCAGAAAGGATGTAGAGAGAGCCAAGCCTCCACCAGATCCAGCAGCCAACAATGAAGCCAGAGGACTATTCCCTTCCTAAGTGTCATGGATTGAATTATGTTCCCGAAAATTCGTATGTTGAGGCCCTGACTCCACTACCTCCAAATACAACTATATTTAGAGATGGGGCCTTTAAAGAGGTAGTTCAAATTAAATAAGGTCATAAGGGTGGGACTCTAATTTAATAGGACTGGTGGGCTTACGTAGAGAGGAAAAAACAGGAGAGCTTTCTCTCCTCCACCCTGGTAAGGACACAGAAAGAAGGTGCCACCAGCAAGCCAGGAATATTAAAAGGGGTTGGGGTGTTTATAAGTTGTGTTTGGCCTCACCAAACACCAACCCTGCTGGCACCTCAGTCTTGGACTTATAACCTCTAGAACTGTAAGAAAATACAATTGTGTTGTTTAAGCCACCCAGACAGTGGTATCTTGTTATGGGAGTCCCAGCTGACTAACACACCAAGTCTACAGGGATCTCTGTTTAATCTCTGGAGAAATAAAAGCAGAGAGGCTGTGGGTTTGGAAATCTCCATCCCTCATAGCAAGAATGAGGTTCTGTACCAAAAATGGAGTATTCAGGACAAGTCCATGAAAATAAAAGGGAAGTCTGCCAGGTCTCTTCACCTCCTGGATTCGCAAAATAATGACAACTAGGCTTATGCCCAGGAGCACTTTCAGGGAGAGAGACAGAGACAGGAAATTGGAATCTTCATCTGTAAAGAAAATTACTGGGCCCAGAAAAAATACAACAGGTTCTCAAATAATGTTGTTTTGTTATAACATTGATGAGACCAAAACACTCTATTCCTGACACCAGAACCACTGTCTTGTGGAGTTCGTGTTCTGCCCATGTCTGCACAGGTTTTCTCTGGGTACCCCAGTTTCCTCCCACATCCCAAAAATGTGCACATGAGGTGAACTAGCATGTCCACATGGTCCCAGTGTGAGTGAGTGTGGCTGTGAGTGCCCTGAGATGGGATGGCGCCCTGTCCAGGGCTGGTTCCAACCTTGCACCTGAGCTGCCGGGACAGGCCCCAGCCACCCACAACCCTGAACGGGAATAAGTGAGTTGAAAAATGAATGAATAAAAACAAATTATTATAAAATAAAAATTCATAAAGTATACGATAATTATACCAATGCACAAAAATAAATGATGCACTATGAAAGCACTCAGCAAGCCCTTGTTTGCTTTTTGAACTATGGGGTAGCAGGAAGTGCTCCCGACAACTTTCACTCTGCAAAAGTTAATTCATTGATTTGGTCCACCACACTATAAGCCACTATTACTCACTGATTCACCAAAAATTAGATAAATAATTATCTTACTTGTTTTTATTAATCTTTCTTAAATGTATATGTAGCTCACATTTATTTCAATGTTTAATATTAAAGGGCTTGGGGTCTTTATTTAGAAGTTTTGTGACCAGAAATACACCAAAGAAACTTAGTTCGTTGTTGTTGTTGTTGTTGTTGTTAAGATAGAGTCTTGCTCTGTTGTCCAGACTGGAATCAATGGCATGATCTCAGCTCACTGCAGCCTCAGAGTCCCTGGGCTCAAGCCATCCTCCTACCTCAGCCTCCCAAGTAGCTGGGACTACAGGCACGTACCACCAAGCCTGGCTAATTTTTGTATTCTTTTTGTAGAGACGAGGTCTTGCTATGTGGCCCAGGCTGGTCTCAAACTCCTGGGTTCAAGCAATCCACCTGCCTCCACCTCCCAAAGTGCTGGGATTACAGGCATGAGCCCCAGCCAGTAACTTAACTCTTGTTTACATCAATTACTCTATGGTAAAATTGGCTTTGTTATATGTTGTTTCACTTAAAGTCACAGGTCCTAAGAACCTATCAATTACATTCAGTGAAGACTTACTACATCTACAAATACCAAGAGGGGGCCACAGCGAAATGGAATCCTGAATAACCACCCTGAAGTGACACAGCAAGTAAAGCATCCCGCAACCCTGCCCTTACAAGCTGTTTTGGTGCCCCAATCTCAAATGTGAAAGAACCACCAAGGATCACACTTCATTTTTCAAGATGCTAGTGGAGGATTTGTTCCAGAATAACCTATGACAGACTAAAAGCGGTTTTCCATTTTTTTGGTTTTAGGGCTCTTTTCTACTTTGAAATTTTAAGGACCCCAAAGCACTTTAGTTTTTGTTTTATTTACTGATATTTACCATATTCAAAATTAAAGATGAGAAATTTTTAAAACAGAAGCATATACAAGCACAAGTTCGATTAGCCACAGAGTGATGAAGTCATAGCTCCTCATGCCCCCTCTGCAAATTTTAGTGTACACTTAATAAAATGAGAGTAAAAAGACAAATACATTCTTATTATTATGAAAGTAGTTTTGACCTTGCAGACCCTCTAAAAGTCTTAGGGACCACCATTACCTTGAGTTCACACTTTGGGAACTGCTGGAGTAAAGGATGGGATGCAGGAAAAAATGGCAGCCTCACAGTAGATAAACAGAATGAATTGGGCAAACATTAAAATGCTGATTATAGCCAAGCACGGTGGCTCATGCCTGTAATCCCAGCACTTCGGGAGGCTGAGGCGGGAGGGTCAGGAGATTGAGACCATCCTGGCTAACATGGTGAAACCCCGTCTCTACTAAAAATACAAAAAATTAGCCAGGCGTGGTGGCGGGCGCCTGTAGTCCCAGCTACTCGGGAGGCTGAGGCAGGAGAATGGTGTGAATCCAGGAGGTGGAGGGTGCAGTGAGCCGAGACCCTGCCACTGCACTCCAGCCTGGGAGACAAAGCGAGACTCCATCTCAAAAATAAATAAATAATTAATTAAAATAAAATGCTTATTATATATAAGCCATCACCATGCATATTCAATAGAAAACAAAATTGAGGATATATCTGCAGAAGTAGTTCTTTCCTTCAAGGAGACTATAGACTAGAATAAGGCCAAAAAAGAAAAAGTATATAGGAGATATGAATAAAATGAGTGAAAGATTCTGAATGGGAGAGTTGACAAAGATTTCAAAGAGAAAACAGAACAGCATGGGACTCGGGCCACAATGCAGAAAAGAACCCTTTTTAATAAAGTGAGTTCAGACTCTTCTCTTTGAATTCGTTTTATATAGACCAATTTTCTCCGATAAAATAAAAATGTTTGTCTCCAGGATCCAACTGACTTCATAAAGAGTGGGATAGTCTTAAGTTGATTACAAATAGTGTTCAGAGTTTCAAGAAAGGGACATGGAATCAAATCAGTACTTTCCATTAACCAAACTCTTGAGAATAGTTTCATATTTTAAACTCTAAGACAATCATCTTAAAGCAAGAATTCAATCAGCAGCTTATCGTCGCATGGAACAGTATCATAAAGCAGTCAGTCACTGTCCAGTTTCTAGATTTCTATCACATTCTGTTTGTTGTTTGTTTGTTTTTTGAGACAGGGTCTCGCTCTGTCACCCAGGCTGGAGTGCAGTGGCGCCATCTCAGCTCACTGCAACCTTTGCCTCCCAGGCTGAAGCGATTCTCCTGCCTCATCCTCCCAAGTACCTGGGGTTACAGGTGTGCACCACCACACCTAGCTAATTCTTCTTTTTTTTTTTTTTTTTTTTTTTTGTATTTTTAGTAGAGACGGGGTTTTGCCATGTTGGCCAGGCTGGTTTTGTACTCCTGGCTTCAAACAATCTGCCCACCTTGGCCTCCCAAAGTGCTGGGATTACAGGCATTAGCCACCACAACCAGCCTCTATCATGCTTTTTGTAAGTGCAAAGCAATAGCTTGAAGTGGATAAAATCATTAAGAGTATACAACATAAGCATATTAAAACTTTACACTGCATTCCAGGCTGGGCAACAGAGTAAGACCCTGTCTCTTAAGAACAAATTAAAAATAAAAAATAGGCCAGGCGCAGTGGCTCACACCTGTAATCCCAGCACTTTGGAAGGCTGAGGTGGAAGGATCACAAAGTCAGGAGTTCGAGACCAGCCTGGCCAACAGAGTGAAATCCCGCTTCTACAAAAATATAAAAAATTAGCCGGGCGTGGTGGCAGGCACCTGTAATTCCAACTACTCAGGAGGCTGAGGCAGGATAATCGCTTGAACCCAGGAGGCTGAGGTTGCAGTGAGCTGAGATCGTGCTACTGCACTCCAGCCTGGGCAACAAAAATGAAACTCTGTCTCAAAAAATAAATAAAATAAAAAACAAAAAAAATAGAGCCTTAAAACTTTAAGTAATACCCTATCCCCATATAATGCCTCACACATTGGCAAGGTACCTTAAAACAATCCATTTTCTCCCACGGAAAAAACAGTTGTTCTTTGGTATCATTCTTCCTCATTTGTCTCACTCTGTGCCCTTTACCCACTTTCAACCTGAGTTTCAGAGCGTCATCCTGACTTCCTGTGTTTTTTAATTTTTCCAAAAATAAGACAATTTGAGTGTTTTCATTTTTATAAATCTGTAACATTTTCATAAAATTCACAAAGCATACTACCTTCTGCTTCTTCAGAGCTCACCACAGCAGCCTCATTGGACTTCCCCAATAGCAGCTCAAACACCAAAAATTACCCTTCCAGCGCCATTGTTTCTACAGTGCAACAGCTCTCAGGATGGAAAGAAGAGAACAATTTCTTCTCTGACGGAGGCAATTATTTCAGGCTTTACCACCTGCAATGGTTAGTAGTAGGTGTCAACTTGACTGGATTGAAGGATGCCTAGATGGCTGGTGAGCAGTGTTTCTGGATGTGTCTGTGAGGGTGTTTCCAGAGAAGAATGATGCAGGAGTCAGTGGCCTAAGAGAAGCAGACCAACCCTCAATGTGGATAGGCACCATCCAGTTGGCTGGCAGCCCCACTAGGACAAAGAAGTAGTGGGGGAAAAGATGGGGGATCCACCCTCTGCTCTCTCTCTCTCCCTGCCAGAGCAGGACTTTCTCCTCCTGCCCTTGGACGTCAGACTCCAGGTTCTTCAGCTTTTGGATTGTTGGACTTGTACCAGCAAGCTCCTAGAGGTTCTCAGTCTTTTGGCCTCAGACTGGGAGCTGTACTGTTGGCTTCTCCAGTTTTGAGGCTTTCGGAATTGGACGGAGCCATGCTACCAGGCTCTCTGACAGCCATGCCACTGGCTTCTCTGGTTCTCCAGCTTGCTCATGACCTATGCTGGGACTTTACCTTTGTGATCATGTTAGCCAATTCCCCCCTAATAAATCCATTTTTATAGATATATCCTATTGGCTTTGTCCCTCTGGAGAACCCTGACTAGTACACCATCCCAATGATATCTAAAGTCTCAAAGAGGAAATGTAATACCCCAAATAAAAATATAATTGAAGAAGTAGATATAAAAGTTTCATGGGGAGTATAGCAGACAGATTCTAAGATGGCTTATGATTATCCCCATCTCCTAGTACTCACACCCTTGTTTAATCCCTTCCTTTTGAGTTAAGAAGGAATCTATGACTTGCTACTAACCAAGAGAATACAGCAAAGGTGATGGAATGTCACTTGCGTGATTCTATTACTAGCAGACTTTCTCCCTTGCTGGCTTTGATGAAGCAAGAGGCCATATTGGGAGGTTCACATGGAAGGGAATTAAGGGTAGCCTCTAGCTAAAGCCGGTAAGAAATTGAGGCCCTCAGTCCATCAGCCTGCAAGAGTCTGAATCCTGTCAATGCCCATGAGCTCAGTAGTGGATCTGCCCCACTCAAGCCTTCAGATGAGAGCCCAACCATAGCTGACACCTTGATTGCAGCCAGCAAACTCCTGACCTACAGAGCTGTGGAATGACAGATAAGTGTTTTTTTAAGCCACTAGCTTTGTGGTAATTTGTTATGCAGCAATAGATAACAAATATAGGGGAGTATTAAAAAAACACTGTAGAAAATATGACTGTGATTCTAATTATCACCACTAAAATCTAACAATTGATTTGGACTAGTTAGGAAAGATATTGTAATGCACTTCTAAAAAGTCTAAGAAATAGGATGACAGGGGTTAAGGGAGAGGGGTCATCCTCTACCTTTTTCCTGTGGAGAAGAAGGGGAGGGCTGTTGAAGGCAGCCCAGCTGCTGAGGGCTCTGCAAACCTGACACTAATAGAGCTGGTGTGTCTCAGCCAAAATACCAAGAATAGTGAAACCAAAGGGAAAAGCAGATTGGGAGGTATGGGGAGTTAGAGCAAGAGCTGGGAAGCAAGAGAGACAGGGAATGTCAACATGGGCAGTGGGAGGATCCCAGAGCAGATGTCTGAGACAGAGAAAGGCTACTCCCAGAAGGAAGGGCTGGATGACTAAGGTCAGGACCAGTGGAGACAAGGTCATTTATGTATGAGTATTACTAGCATATTAAGCTTTTTTAAAGCTCAATAATGGAACAGCCAGAAATTTTTCAGGCTTATCAACATCATTGAAGGGGCTTTTATAAAACTTCAGAGCCAGGAAGGTATTCAACTCTGAAAAGTGAGGCGGGCTGATCACTTGGGGTCAGGAGTTCATGACCAGCCTGGCCAACAGGCTGAAACCCTGTCTCTTCTAAAAATACAAAAATTAGCTAGGCATGGTGGCAGGCACTTGTAATCCCAGCTACTCAGGAGGCTGAGGCAGGAGAATCCCCTGAACCCAGGAGGCGGAGGTTGCAGTGAGCCGAGATAGTGCCACTGCACTCCAACCTGGGCGACAGAGTGAGACTCCGTCTCAAAAAAAAAAAAAAAAAAAACTCTGAAGAGGTGCCCTGAAGCATATCCACCCAGTGCTATAGCCATCCATCAGTCATTCCTGAGAGGGGTAGGCCACAAAGCCCAGAGAGATCGCCAAATGCACATCAGTGGAGAAGTGTTTAAAACTCTCTTGGCTCTTAAAGCAAAGAGGTAGCTGTTGTAGCCCTTTTCAGAGCCCATCAGTGAATTCTCCCAAGGTTTCTACAAGTTGTGTGTGTGCACATTTCATAAATCCACATGCTCATGTTACAAGTACACTTGCACAAAACAATAAGCATTGGGGAAGAAAACATGATTATTACTTCTATTTAAAATCTGAGTTCTGCACCTTTGGGTGCTTGTCCTAGATTCTCTTCCCTAGTCTTACATTTGTACACAGATCATTTGTTCTTAATTTTATATTCCTCACACACAAAAAATGGAATCAATGACTAGGCACCCTGTTTCTGAGAGTCAGATTGTTCTCATAATATGAGGTACACCCTATGGGAAGGTACACGCCATTGGAATGATCTTGTAGCAGGTAAAGGGACAGACATTTATTAATGCATATGTTGTGCCAGCAACTCTGTTCCATCTCTTTTACTCCTTGTAATTCCTCAGAGTGGAATAAGCCAAAGCCTCCGGGAAGTTAAACAATTTACCTGTTACCCAGCCTTTCAGTGGCAGGGCCAAAGTTCACAACTCAGGCACCTCTGGAACCAGGCCTGTGCTCTCTTCCACCATACCACACTCAGTTCGTCAATCTTTTGCAATTTCTATTGAGCTAAGCCAATTGAAAACCTACTTGTAATTGGTAGGTTATGTTTATGGTGCTCTTTTGAATTAAGTATATAAACCAGGGGCATTTTCATGCAGGGTGGGTAAAATCATTTTATGTCTCTTAATCTTTGCTCCATTGTGAGTAAAATTATAGAATGTGACTTATTATATTCCTAAAATTAGAAGCCAGAAGAATATTATATTCTCACAATAAGAAAATTTTATTCTAAAGGGGTAATATCCATCCATAAATTTAAACTACCTAAAATCAGATACGTACAATCCTTAATGGAAGGATGACAGCTGTGCATAAAAATTTTTTTGTAATATGCGCTTCAGATGTCTCTCTAATCTACTAGAAAGCACTGTCAGTGAGTTTGATTATCATCTTAATATACAGACAATTGTTAAATGGCATAATAGCCATCTTATCATTCATAATGCTAAATAATAGTTAATGACTAAATAATATCCTACTGACCTAAAAGGACAAATGGCATCCCAATCTACTATACTCATGAGAAGGGAAGGCTTATTCCTCCCAAGATATCTGTCCCATTTCTTTTATAAAACATAGACCAAATTTTACATTCATTTAGAAACTCAGGTTGGTCAAGAAAAAGCTTCACTGGGTTTACCATTTCAAAGATGCCATGGTGAAATGAAAACATAGGAATTCTATTCAAACAGTATGAAATTATTTATGCTGATTTACTCTTAGAATGTTTCAATAAGATAACATCAACTGGGTAAATCAGTTGAGAATATTGCCACCATAACCATCTTTATGTTTTCTTCTAGAATTTAATTCTTGGTTTAAAAACAGGAGGAGCAGTTTAGAAAACAAAACAAGAACTAGCAGGTTCACAGACCCTTTTCTTCTACACTGTTTATAATTATCCAGGCTTAGTCAGCTTTTCAAACTTAAAACAAGTGCACAGCCCATATATGTCAGATTAGTACATTCCTCAGAACTCTGCTATTCTATAACATTAATAATATCTAAATGCTTTTTTTTTTTTTTTTTTTGAGACAGAGTCTCACTCTGTTGCCCAGGCTGGAGTGCAGTGAGGCAATCTCAGCTCACTGCAACCTCCGCCTCCCAGGTTCAAGCGATTCTCCTGCCTCAGCCTCCCAAGTAGCTGGGATTACAGATGAGTGCCAACACGCCCTGCTAATTTTTGTATTTTTAGTAGAGATGGGGTTTCACCATGTTGATCAGGCTGGTCTCGAACTCCTGACCTCATGATCCACCCGCCTCGGCCTCCCAGAGTGCTGGGATTACAGGCATGAGCCACCGCGCCTGGCTGCTCTCATCTCTTATTGCAGAATTGCTACTGAAGTCTGATAAAAGCTTGGGGATTAGGAGGAGGGAAGTATGCACAGAGGGGCAGTGAAGCATCATGATGTCTTGGATTTGCCTTCAAAATGCCTCTCCCAGAAAAGTGGGGGTGGAGGTGGAGATGGATGCAACAAGATTGGTGAAATGCCAATGCTCATTAAAGCTATGTGACCTGGATACATGGGGGTTCACTATACTATTCTCTCTTCTTGTGTATATGAAATTTTCCCTAATAAAAAGTTTTGTTAACATTATCACTTCACAACAAAATTAGGAGTCCAGTGTTATTTATTTCAAAAAGTAAACTCAATAGTATTAGACCATAAAGCCTAGAATACAGATTAATAGCTCAGTGCTTTCATTTATAAACTCCCTCCCCCAAATTCGCAGAAAAGCTGCAAGAACAGCACAAGGAACTCCTAAATTCACCAAATGCTAACCTTCGGCCACATTTGCTTTCTCTCTCATACGATACACATATACATATAAATGCACACATACATGCATATATCCTTTTTTCCTAAAGCCTTTGACATTTAGGTGCAGATATCATGTCCCATGTCAACCACAGTAAAAATACCAAATTTAAGAAATTTAACACTGATACAATGCTATTATCCAATGTACAAGCTATATTCAAATCTCACCAATTATTACAACACTGTCCTTTGTCGCATTTTTTCCCTGATCTAGGATATAACCTGAAATCCTCCATGGCATTTAGTGGTCTCTTTAGTCTTCTTCAATCTGAACAGTGCCTCAGCCATCTTTCATGACACTGACTTATAGAATGTCTCTTGATTTGCCTTTGTCTGATGTTTCCTCATGATCAGAACCAGGTTATACATTTGTGGCACAATAAGTGGCACTGTGTCCTTCTCGGTGCTTCCTATCAGGAAGTACAGGATATCAGTTTGTCCCATTATTGTTGTTTTTTTTGTTTGTTTGTTTGTTTTTTTTTGGAGATGGAGTTTAGCTCTTGTTGCCCAGGCTGGAGTGCAATGGCATGATCTCTCAACTCACTGCAACCTCTACCTTCTGGGTTCAAGCGATTCTCCTGCCTCAGCCTCCCAAGTAGCTGGGATTACAAGCGCCTGTCACCACACCCGGCTAATTTTTTGTATTTTTAGTAGAGACAGGATTTCACCATGTTGGCTAGGCTGGTCGCAAACTCCTGACCTCAGGTGATCCACCTGCCTCGGCCTCCCAAAGTGCTCGGATTACAGGCCCGAGCCACCGCACCCAGCCCCATTATTGTTAATGTTAACTTTGATTTTTGGTTAAGTTAGTATACTGCAGGTTTTCCCCCCATTTTCCAATTAATAAATAATCTTTGGGGAAAATCCTTTTTTTTTTTTTTTTTGTGACGGAGTCTCGCTCTGTCGCCCAGGCTGGAGTGCAGTGGCAGGATCTCGGCTCACTGCAAGCTCCGCCTCCCGGGTTCACGCCATTCTCCTGCCTCAGCCTCCCGAGTAGCTGGGACTACAGGCACCCGCCACCACGCCCGGCTAATTTTTTGTATTTTTAGTGGAGACGGGGTTTCACCGTGTTAGCCAGGATGGTCTTGATCTCCTGACCTCGTGATCCGTCCGCCTCGGCCTCCCAAAGTGCTGGGATTACAGGCGTGAGCCACCGCGCCCGGCCAAGAGTGGAAATTCTTAACTAAGAAAGAAAGAAGAGCTCTCTGCAGCAGAGAGGGATCCTAAAGAAATGGGTTGCCCTGGGGGAAATTCTTTAACAATGTAAATAATTCTGTTCCTCTTAAAATGTTCACATAACAGTTCAGCATCCATGGATGAATCTTGCTTGAATTAATTATTGCTATGATGGTTTCAAAGTAGTTATTTTCTAACTCTCTTTGTCTATATTTTTTAGTTGACATCATTTATAAACTTTTTAATAATGACTAGGGTTAGAAATCATTTAACTCAAGATTTTCCATCCATTTTCAGCCAAAGTGAAGCAATTTTCTTTTAAAGTCTAAGCATCTGAAATCCTGAACATCTCAAGTCACTGTTTAGCACTAGTTTCTAATGTGGACTTGTTGAAGGCTTATATTTGATCCCCGACCCCCATCCACCCTCTTCCAGGACTGAGCACTGAGTGGAAATTGCTGATGGAGTAGACAGGATGGGGAGAAAGGAAACTGCAGGTTGCCAACAAGAAAGAAGAAGGGAAAAAGTGGCTGCTAGTGGAGACTGCTGCAAGGCAGGAACATCAGCCTGGGATGCAACAGGCAAAAATGACACAAGATCAGCCAGGAAACCAGGAGCACCCAAACGGGGACAGATGTCTCCTTTTACAATACCAAATGTTCATCTGTCACAGCCACAAAGACACATCCACCTGAAAACTGCCCAAGATTTCTGGGGTATAATAGAGTTAGATGTTTCCAACATTACCTAAACATGCCTGGCTGTTCCTAAGAAATTATTCTTACAAACAGACTAAAGTGACTTCAAAACTAAACACCTATAAAAGGAAGTACTAATAATGCAACATATGCCATAAATGGAATAAAAAAAGAAAAGTAGTGCTTCCCTACTTTAGTGGTCTGGAAACAAAATATTATCTGGAATACTTGTCACTGAGGAAATCATGAAATAGTTCAGTACCCAAGTACCACCACTTTATATAACAGACTGGGATCTCAAAGTTCCTCACGATTTCATGACAACTTACTGAAAACCCAGTTGAAGCTCTCGAGTTCTCCTTTTCTCCTCTGGAATCTGCCCTTAGACAGCATGCTATCTAGATATAAGAACATTTTCTATTGGCTATGTTCTTTTTTGTGAACATTATAAGTTTCCAGGCAAATATTTTAAAAATATCTCCATATTTTATATAATTTACATGCTACATTCATATAGAAGGTCTTTCTGGATTCTCTCCAGAAATGACTGGAATAGAACACTTGGATTTCGCCTGGTTTTAGAACCAATTTTTCCCTCCAGGGGAAATTTTGTGGGGGAGAAAATGGGGGTTGAGGGAAGCAGTCAGCTACAGCCCTAAGGCAATATTGTGCCCAGGTTTGATTTATCTTATCGAGGTCATGTAGTCACTGCATGGTGACAAGACAGGACTGCTAAAGAAGTGATCATCACTCTGTTCCTACCTCCCTCTCACCTGTCACTTCCTCACCTGCACAGGTAAGGAGAAGGACAGAGGAACAGTAGTTCCTGTATCACTGGAACTTGTTAGAAATGTGAATTCTCGGGATGCACCCTTTTTAAAAATACTGATGTCAGGGTCTTTTTTAAAGCTCTCTGGGGGGTAATTCTAATATGCAACTAGGACTAAGAACCAGAGCTAACTAAAGAACTCTGTATCTGGGAGAAGCCCTGGGCTCTACATTTTCAAAATCATCTCCATGCTAACAGAAGGTTGTGGGACTTCGGGCTGCAAACGTGGTCAAGCTTTGTGGGAAATTTTTCAAGACACTGACTGAGAATACTTTCTTTCTCTCCCTTTTGATAGTAGGGACACATAGTAAGCCTCTCACATTACTTTTGAATAAGAACAAAGACAAAATAATGTTTCTCCACAGTTTGGAAACCTTTCCGATTTCTAGCTCCATCTCAGCTAAGAAAGAACATAAGATTGAGCCTAAAAAACTGCTCAAGAGCTGAGATGGACAGATATCATCATAATTTTTTCATAAACAAAATCAATGGGCAAAAGTTTGATTCTTCAGTACAGTTGAGTATACCATATAAGGAAGTAGAAGAAACATCAATCTGAATAAATTGGTATGGAAGCATCTCAGTTTATTTTTCTAGGGTACTAAATGTATCATCTTAACCAAAACGTAAGAAAATAAATAGCAGAACAGTGTCTCACTGCATGTGTGTGATGCACAGTTGCTGGTAGATACTTTGAACCCCTTTGCCTTTGTTTTTCATGAATAACACAATAAGGCCAAATCTCATGATCTCCTTCTTTGTTGAGTCTTACTTTGTTAAGTAAAGCCTCAACCGTAATTTTTTTTCTAAACACACACACAAACCGAATCACACTTTGTATAAATGAACAGAGCTGAGGAAAGGGAAATTTGGCCCAAATTAGCTGATTTTACTGGAAACACCTGATCAACATTTTTCTCTTTAAAAAGGAGGAAAGCATGTTGGTATCCCCACACATATCAGATGATGGCAAAACAGCAGGGAGAGGAAAACCACCATTTACTGAAGGCCACCTGTGTGCCCATCGCTTGTAAGAGCTATGAATGACAGCCTTGTCCTAATTTAGAGAAACTGAGGACAGTGCCATGGTCCCACTGCTAGTGAATTCTAGAGAGATAAAATACAGGTCTGTTTGACTACAAAAACTCAAGCTCTCCACACTATCCTAAAACTGTTCTTGGCTGGGATAATTGTTTACAAGAAAAATAATAAATTATTGCAGAAATTTTGACATCTCATTTTCCCATCTCTTTTCCTCCTCACCTCTCAAAAAAAAAAAAAAAAATACCTTCCAAAGGGCCTCTGTAGCCAGCACACCATTCGATTTTTGTTTTTTTCCTCTGTGGCCCAGACTGGAGTGCAATGGCAGGGTCATAGCTCACAGCAGCCTCGCACTCCTGGGCTCAAGTGATCCTCCCGCCTCGGCCTCCCAAAGTGCTGGGATTACAGGCCTGAGCCATCACATCCAGCCCCATTCACTCATCTAATTAAGTCCCTAACATGCGCCAAACCTGTGCTAGGGACTTTGGATGCTAGGTACGCAGGTGTGACTTGGTTTTACTCTGAACTCCCTTTGAAGCTTCACTAATACGTATCTGGCTTCAAATGCAACTAACTTAACCAGTTTTTATAGACGGGATTCCAATTTCCAAAGGCACTGAGCCATAAGAGCAGCGGTGCCAAGATGCCAAAAGCAGGCCAACCCAGCGCCTTCCAACGCTTCCATTCAGAGTTTCAACCTGATGTCTCCAGGCACTCCTCCCACCCACTGACCATGGTAACCAGATGCGGTCTCCAGCCGGCCTTGTGCTGCCCGCTGCGAATACAGCCCGTGGGCCACCGGGCGGCCGAGCCCTGCAAGCCACCCTGATCCCCAGAAGGCAGACGCACAAACCCGACCCAGAACTCGAGGCGAACCTTGAACTCACAGCGCCAAAAACGCGCAGTGCCTTCGTTTGCCCGGCTCGCTGAAGGCTGGCTCTGGGCCTGGGGGCAGTGCCCGCGAAGGGCTGCGATGGCAGGCCCCGCTGCCACACGGCATCGAGGGTCCCTCCGCCTCGGCGCCGGGCGCACGCCCTTCTGCCACATCCCTCGCGGGGCGCGCCGCCAGGGCCACCTGCCCTTTCAAGCCCCGCCAGGCAGCCAAGGGTGATGAGCGGAGAGGGACCCGGCCGCTGCTGCCGCGAGCCAGCACAAAGGCAGCGTCTGAAATCGAACTTCCCACCCTGGGCACCGCGGCCTCCCCCAAACCCTGGCCTCCGCGGCCGGAGCGCACTCACTGTCAGTCGCCATGGTCCGACGAGGGGGCTGCCCGGCGGCCGCCCAGGCTCGGGGAACCGGCGCCGAGCCCGGCCGGGCGCGCGCTCCTCGGCAGGCCCGGTGCGCTCGGGGGCCGCGCCGCGCACAGCCCCTCCTGCCGCGCGCCCCCGCCGCGCCGCCCCGCGCCCAGCAGCCGCCAACCCTGCGGCCGCCGCCGGCGTCCGGAGAGCCCAGCCTCCCGGGCAGAGCGGCCGAGCTGCGGCGCCCAGAGGCTGGATCTCCCCCTCCTCGCCTCGCCGCGTCCGTTCGCCTCCCCTCCTTTCCCTTCCCGCCCCTCCCCCAAAGAGGATGCTCGCAGCAACTTGGAAACACGCTCCCGGCCACGCTAGGGTCGCCTCTCCACGCCACCTTTCCTACAACGTTCCCGCTACATCCTTGTTTTCGTGTCACCTTTTCCATTCTCCGCTTCATCCCTACCTCGAGCTTCTCACCAGCGGGGTTGGGACCCCATGCTCAGCCCCAGCTGGAAGGAGCAAAGCGGGAGAAGAGCTAGGGGTGTGGGGAGGATGAGCCAGGTGCTGGGCATTAATCCTCCGGGGCAGGAGCTCTCCTGCGAAACCGCTCAACGCCATCTCCGTAGGCTCCAAGTGGGCCGTGCTCTTCATGTCACCCTCTGTTTTGTCTCCGATGTGAAAATAGTTCCCAGCACGTAGTAGGCTCTCAGCAGATTTCTGTTGAGTGGGTGAATGGATGTCTTTATAACTGGATGCCTGCATGAATGAATGAACGAATGGCCAACTAACTGATTGGACGTCCACTGGATGAGCAACTGATACGTGACCATAGCCAACCACAGCCCTGCCACTGACTAGGGATGGACGCTAGAGTAAGTAAGTGGACCGGCACAGCCGGAGTCTTGTGCCTCACAGGCCATTGTGGTTCAGGAGGGCCCTGAACTGAGGGTGTCAGTTCAGAATGATGTTGTATACATCTTCTTGAAGTCCAAAAACCAATTTCTGGTGGATTATTGGATTATTCTGCCATTACTTTTGCACCAACCTAATATATTAGGGGACAGTTGTACATTAGAAACCTCCATTCCACCACCAGATCCATCATGTGAAGGATCAAATGGCTCAAACACATGTCCTAAATTACATGGCAGGCTAGATACTTCTTAAAGATACAATCCATTTCGCCCAGGCATGGTGGCTTAAGCCTGTAATCCGAACACTTTGGGAGGCCAAAGTAGGAGAATCACTTTAGCCCGGGAGTTCAAGTCTGCAGTAAACTATGATTGCACCACTGCACTCCAGCCCGGGTGAAAGAGCAAGACCCTGTCCCTAGTTTTTAAAAGGAGAAAAAAGGGCCGGGTTCACGCCTGTAATCCTAGCACTTTGAGAGGTCTAGGCAGGTGGATGGCTTGAGCCCACGAGTTTGAGACAAGTCTGGGCAACATAGTGAGACCCTGTCTCTAGAAAAAATAAAACAAAAATTAGCCAGGCTGGTGGTGCGTGCCTGTGGTCCTAGCTACTCAGTAGGCTGAGGGGGAGGATCACTTGAGGCTGGGAGGTGAAGGCTGCAGTGAGCTGAGATCATACCACTGCACTCCAGCCTGGGTGACAGAATGAGAGCCTGTCTTAAAAATAAAATAAAATAAAATAAAAATACAAAGATGCAATCCATTTGATGCATTTGCAGATGCACATTCAACCCAATCAGCCCCGGGCTGGATGCTGAGAAGACTCAGGAGCGAGGCTCCCATCTGCCTATCCACTAGCTCCCATGTGGCTAGGCAGACAGAAAACCGCCAGAGAACAACACAGGAGTCCTCTCTGGTCAGTTCACAGAGCACAATGAGGGAGAGAATATCTGATCAGGCTCCACATTCTGATTCAGTCCACCTAGAGTAGGACTTAGGGGTGTCCTTTTTTTTAATTGTGTTTAGCCTTTATTTGTTTTAACACAGGTGATTCTGAAGCACACTTCTAGTTAAGAACCACAGAGACCTGACTCATTTGTCTTTCACAACAACCATCTGCAGTAGACCCAAAAGCCAACACTCTTGAAGTGGGTTGGATGGGGAAAAGGAAAAAAGAATTAATCATGACCCTGGAGTCTTGAACCTATTTGGAGCTCACAAACCAGGGGTTAAGCTGGTGTGAGGGCAAAGAGGGTGGGTTGGGCTTGGATTCAACTGAAGGGTCAGTGGAACATGTGTGAGGCTCCTTATTCATTAATCAAACTGGCTTTTCCAAATGAGAAAAAGAAAAATAAATGACAATTCAAAGTATATGTTCAATAAATGATTTCTGAATAATGGACCTGTTGGATAGCAGGTTTGCATAGCACCAGATGTCAGATGAGAAGGGGTTAATGAACAAGTAGATTTCATAGAGGCGGAGGCCCCAAGCATAGATAATTCTCTTAAAAAGCTTAATGGTGAAGGAATGAAAGAGGATGGAAGAGAGCAGGATCAAGATAAGATGGGTTTTATGTTTTGTTTTGCTTTAAGATAGATTTCTGTACACATATTCAAGTATTTAATATATAAAAGAATAAATTTTCACTTTTCTATAACTAAATTAACTTTCAGGCCCAAGACCCTATTACACCCATTGTTAGGGACTTTGATTTTACTCAGTTCAAGGTAAACATCGATTCAGGCTTTTCTCAGGCAATTCAGAGTTTTCCTTCCCCATTTTTTCTTGGGGTTGCATCCATGTTTGGAAGGACAGGTTGGGTAGCATCAGGGATGGTAAGAGGTATCAGGCCCCATCTGTCCCTTTTGGGATGTACCTCTTTTGTCTGGACCTCAGAGCTCGTCAGACCTCCACAGCCATGAGTGTGGGTGGCAGCCACCACTCTGTCTTCTCCTCCACACCAAAGCCCCTTCAGGTCTGACTTTTTCTCCTTGACTTTCCTGTTGCTCTGGAGAGGAAAAGTTTGGCTACTCACCCATTCCATTCTAAGGAAACAGTGAGATCTGTGGAGTCTCAGGCCTTTTCTAACAAGCCAAACAACCATTTCTTTCTTACCATTCCCTTACTATGTGGTGGAGGGGAGCTCTGCATGATGGACCACCAAGCAAGACATTTAATGTGACATGAGACAAAGGTCCCCTTATGGCTCAATTTCCCCAGCCTATCTGGAAGTTCCACCACCTCCCGGCCAATGCATGACAATGGGATGTTTTTCTAAGAAGGGGTATAGGATGTTTTTAGCCCCACGTAACTGCATAAAGGTGGCTTAAACAATAACACACCTTGTTATATATCAAGGGATCCAAAGGTGGGTGGTCCTATGGTTGATTTAGCATCTCCACAACACCCATAAGAACTTGGACTCCCCACCTTCCTCCTCGGCAGTAAAGCTGCTGAGGCACAAAATCTCCCATATCTGGTGGGAGAGGGGGATATTCCTCCTCGTCATTCTCTCTTTTTTTTTCTTTTTTCTTTTTTTTTTTTAATTTGAGATGGCGTCTCGCTCTGTCTCCCAGGCTGGAGTGCAGTGGTGTGATCTCGGCTCACTGCAACCTCAGCCTTCCGAGTTCAAGTGATTCTCCTGCCTCAGCCTCCCGAGTAGCTGGGATTACAGGCTTCTGCCACCATGCCCAGCTAATTTTTGTATTTTTAATAGAGACAGGGTTTCACCATTTTGGCCAGGACGGTCTCGATCTCCTGACCTCAAGTAATCCACCCACCTCAGCCTCCCAAAGTGCTGGGGTTACAGGCGTGAGCCACTGCGCCCAGCCTCGTCTCTCTCTTTTTATCAGAGAAGGAAATCTTTGTAAAACCCCTCAAAGGACTTCTCCACCATTCTGGTGGCACTGGAGGCTGGGAACGCAAGCATCTGTTATTTTCAGCGTCTATGGCACAAAGTGGATTCTGCCAACAAGGAAGAAGGGGGTGGGAATGACTGCCGGGCCCACCGTGTCTGCCATCGTCTTCTTATACCCTCGGCAGACTCTCGCCTCACTGCTGTCCTTTATGACCCTTCCCCTCTCCATGGCGAAGGAAACCTATCTCCTAACAGGCTGGAAAACTCATTCTTGAAACATCCTGCTTTCTTGCAAATCTCTGTGTCTTACATTTGGACCTTCGCCTTTGAAATTCAAAAGCCAAGATTTTGGCTCTTTTGGTTGCCTCCACACCTAAGGCCGGAGATAGTAAAGTTTAGTTAGATACGGGGAGACCCATATGATACGTGAAATTATGTAACAGGAATGAAAAATGCATAACTCCATAGCAAGCTAGGATTTCTTCAGTACACTTATGAAGCAAGGGGAAAGAGCCACTGGAGAGGAAAGATCTAAAATGCAAAGAAAAGGCCAGGCTTGGTGGCTCACACCTGTGATCCCAGCAATTTGGGAGGCCAAGGAGGGCAGATCGCCTGCGATCAGGAGTTCGAGACCACCCTGGCCAACATGGTGAAATCCCATCTCTACTAAAACTACAAAACTTAGCCAGGCATGGTGGCAGGAGCCTATAATCCCAGCTACTTGGGAGGCTGAGGCAGGAGAATTGCTTGAACCTGGGAGGCGGAGGTTGCAGTGAGCCGAGATCACACCATTGCACTCCAGCCTGGGTAACAGAGGGAAACTCTGTCTCAAAAATAAAATGCAAAGAAAGGTAGGAACAGGTGTTAGTGGCAGCATGGCCAGGACAGGCAGAGAATTTCATCTTTGATAAACGAACCATTTTCAGTCTCAGAAACATAGGTTGAGAAAGAGAGAATGTTATGATGCAAAAGGATTTTATGAAGAGGGAGGTTGAGGGAGCTCAGGCATGCGATGTGGTCCCAAGTTTCTCTATAATACAGGACCTGAGCTTGGTTGCCAAGAAGGAAGTGGAAGAGGTGGATTTGAGGATCTAGGAGCATGGAAGAGGTTTTAAGATGTCTCTATTAGGAAGAGGAAATGAAAGGGATGAATAGAAGAGAAGGACTTCCGGCCAGCAGTGGAGGCCCTCCTGGAATTAGACCTCAGAAGTTCAGAAGGCAAGGCAGCCATTTGGAAGCAGGTAGTGGAAGCAAATGGAAATTGAATTCTGGGTTACCGTGTCCCCAAAATAGCCAGCCATAGGGCTCAGGGGGTTGGGAGAAATGAGTGAAGCCGCAGCAGAAGTGAGGAGGGAGAATGCTGAGGGGCCCAGGGCCTGGAAACCTTGAAGATGAAGGGTAGGAGGACAGGCTCAGGTGGTCTGGGTGAATGTTAGCTCTTGGGACTGTATATACATAATAGAGATTGGGACAGAGAAAGGGCAAGACTGAGCAATTGCATTAAAAATGTTTCAGCTGGCCAGGCACGGTAGCTCAAGCCTATAATCCCAGCACTTTGGGAGGCCGAGGCAGGTGGATCATGAGGTCAAGAGTTCAAGACCAGCCTTGCCAACATGGTGAAACCTTGTCTGTACTAAAAATACAAAAATTAGCTGGGCGTGGTGGCACGTGCCTGTAATCGCAGCTACTCGGGAGGCTGAGACAGGCAGGAGAATCGCTCGAACCAGGGAGTCAGAGGTTGCAGTGAGCTGAGATCATGCCACTGCACTCCAGCCTGGTGACAGAGCAAGACTCCCTCTCAAAAAAAAAAAAAAAGCTTCAGCAAAGATAATTTACGATTCTTTCAGGGCTCTTCTGACTTTTTTGCCATAATTGTAATTCAGATGTCACCATCCACATTGCTTAAGTTCATTTCCAGAATAAGGTAGGACAAAGACCTTTTATACACACTGCACAGAAGTTACTGTATAGGCTCTCTGACCCTTGGCTGATGACCACATCCTGCTGACTTTATCAACACTCCGGCTATAAACAAGAAATGAGAGCAAGGCAGGGTGAAGGGCTGCAGCCACATGCTGAGTGGGTCTGTGTCACTGTGGAGACTATTTCTGGTTGAAATAGCTATTGCTTTTTCTTTGTTGCCATAGGTGGAAATGGAAAAATTATTTTAGCTGTGCGTGTGGCCTGCAAGCTACTGAGCATTTTATCTGACACCAAAGGAGAGGCATTTTTTTATTGTTTTTATAGAATTTACCTTTGAGTTTCATTAGGTGTCTATATCTCTTTGCAATAGTATCTCTGTATATTTCCTAAGCCTCTGAACTCAAGAACTTCAGAACATTCAAATATGACATAGAATATGGTAATAAAAATTATAGGATCTTAAAAATAGCCATTAGATAATAAATAGGATTACGTTCTGATTTAATACTTGCAAGTCATATGGAGAATGAACAGAAGTAAGACAGGGCCACTCAGGTGGAATTCTGGTCTGGAAGGTGGAAGGCAGGGCCTAGGTTTGATGGTTAAATTTCCAACAATGACTGGAGAGATTCAGTGACCTAAACCCAGAAAACCACTGGCTTATGGTTGCCTGTCTCCCACTCCAAGTTGTCCCTATGCTGTCTGAACACGTACAGGCAAGGCAAGTAGTTAAGGAATCTATGAGGTAGAAATTTACAAGTAGAATTAAGTGTGGGAATAACCAGTTTCAGGGAAAAGTAAGAGTCTGTAGACCAGGCAGACAAATAGGTCAAACAGATGGCTCTACTGTTCAAAGCTATATGTGTGAATACTCTATTGATATTTTTCTTGTAACTAAGTAAAGCCTATTTTTAAAAAATACTTTTTAGGCTGAGCACAGTGGATCATGCCTGTAATCCCAGCACTTTGGGAGGCCAAGGCGGGAGGATCACTTGAGGGTCAGGAGTTCGAGACAGCTTGGTCAACATGGTGAAACCCATCTCTACTAAAAATACAAAAATTAGCCAGGCATTGTGGTGTGTGCCTGTAGTCCCAGCTACACAGGAGGCTGAGGCAGGAGAATCACTTGAACCCAGAAGGTGGAGGTTGCAGTGAGCCGAGATTGCGCCACTGCAGTCCAGCCTGGGCGACAGAGCGAGACTGTCTTGGGGGAAAGAAAAAAAAAAAAAGGACTTTTTAGCAGTCATTCAAAAAATAGCCCAAAAAGTACACAGTTATGGAAATAACACTAACAGTCTCAAGCAAGACACACTCACCCTGGGGTTAAGTATGCTTGGAGGAGGGAGAGAACAGGGACCCAGGAATGTATTATCATAAATCTCCATTTTTGCCAAAGACAAGCCTAGGCCAGCTTTCACCAAGTATAAGCCTCAGATTACCCAGCCCAGAATCACCTGGAAAATTGTTAAAAATGCAGATTTTTAGCCCCCAATCAACACTTACTGGATCTGAAGCCAGCAATGGGACACTGTAATCTGCACATGAGCTAACCGGGTGTTTCTAATACATCCTAATACACCTAATACTTACCTAGCTCAGGTAGCAGCAGCTGGTTACAGAATAATAAAACTGCCTGGAGACCTGGAATTTCAAACCTGGGAGTTTCTGCTTCAGTTTTTTCTATCTACAATGAAGACCACTAAATGCTGACAAGTAGCCACTAGGAAACAAATTTAGTGTTAACAAACTTTTTAAATATCTTACTCATATCTAATTAAAGGTATCTATTTTGAAAGTCTTCTTATCCTTCTTTTTATCCTCCATGAATATAGTGAACTGGTCACAGTTCTCTATAATTAAGTCCTCATTTACTAACTGTCTTAGTCTCTTTGGGCTGCTATAACAAAACACTGTAAACTGCGTGCTGATAAGCAACAGAAATTTATTTCTCATAGTTTTGGAGGCTGAGAAGTCCAAGATCAAGTAGCTGGCAGATTCAGTGCCCAGCGAGGGTCCATTCCTCCCTGTCACCTCACATGGTGGAAGGGGTGAGGGGTCTCTCTGGGGCCTCTTTTATAAGGGCACTAATCACATTCATGAGGGCTCTGCATGAATGTATTCTTTGCAATACTTGTACAATATCCGCTGAGATTCAGACTCGTGTGTGGTGGTTAAAATTGTAGGCTCTGGAGCCAGACCACATGGCTTCCAATAACAGCCTCACTACTCACCAGCTCTGTGATCTTAAGCATACTACATGCCATCTTTGTGCCTTTGTTTCTTCTTCTGATAAATTAATACCCACTAGGACTTTCCACTTCTGGCAGTATAACAGACAGATATTTGCAAAGGGCCTTCTCGTTCCTCCTGAATATACTACTACAAAAAAAGGTTAATGCATTCCTGTGCTCACCAGAAACTAGTAGAATCTCCAAGAAGAAAAACAAAACAATTAGCTGAAATCAGAGCAAGAGGCAGTAGGATATTAAGTGGAGTAGAAACCAATGAAGTAGAGTTCACCTAATAACTCCTGAAATCAAAAGATCAAACTTGGAGTTTAACCTAAGATTCCAAGGACTCAAAGGACTTTAGAGGTACCAGAACAATAGTATTCTTGGCTCATAACAGAAGCAAACATAAATCCTCTCTAAAGGAGAGCATCCCAAATTAAATCCACAGGATTCAGTATAAGAAAATTTGAGCTCCAAATAAAGATCACCACCAAATACAACAAGGATACAAATCACCAAGAGTGAGAATCAGCAAAACAACAAATAATAGACTGACTGGATGAATTGCAGATACTGAAATTAATATACAGGATGTAAATTAATTATGCTTGAAATATTTAATGAAATATATGAAATTGAAAAGCTGATCAAAGAACAAGAAAATATAAAACATATCTAGACAGATATAAATAAAACTCTCAGATACAGAACAAAAAAAGTAAAAATTAAAAAAATGGATGGAGCTATTTTTTTAAATTTATTATTATTATACTTTAGGTTTTAGGATACATGTGCGCGATGTGCAGGTTAGTTACATATGTATACATGTGCCATGCTGGTGCACTGCACCCACCAACTCGTCATCTAGCATTAGGTATATCTCCCAATGCCATCCCTCCCCCCTCCCCCCACCCCACAACAGTCCCCAGAGTGTGATGATCCCCTTCCTGTGTCCATGTGTTCTCATTGTTCAATTCCCACCTATGAGTGAGAATATGTGGTGTTTGGTTTTTTGTTCTTGCGATAGTTTACTGAGAATGATGATTTCCAATTTCATCCATGTCCCTACAAAGGACATGAACTCATCATTTTTTATGGCTGCATAGTATTCCATGGTGTATATGTGCCACATTTTCTTAATCCAGTCTATCATTGTTGGACATTTGGGTTGGTTCCAAGTCTTTGCTATTGTGAATAGTGCCACAATAAACATACGTGTGCGTGTGTCTTTATAGCAGCATGATTTATAGTCCTTTGGGTATATACCCAGTAATGGGATGGCTGGGTCAAATGGAATTTCTAGTTCAAGATCCCTGAGGAATCGCCACACTGACTTCCACAATGGTTGAACTAGTTGACAGTCCCACCAACAGTGTAAAAGTGTTCCTATTTCTCCACATCCTCTCCAGCACCTGTTGTTTCCTGACTTTTTAATGATTGCCATTCTAACTGGTGTGAGATGGTATCTCATTGTGGTTTTGATTTGCATTTCTCTGATGGCCAGTGATGGTGAGCATTTTTTCACGTGTTTTTTGGCTGCATAAATGTCTTCTTTTGAGAAGTGTCTGTTCATGTCCTTTGCCCACTTTTTGATGGGGTTGTTTGTTTTTTTCTTGTAAATTTGTTTGAATTCATTGTAGATTCTGGATATTAGCCCTTTGTCAGATGAGTAGGTTGCAAAAATTTTCTCCCATTTTGTAGGTTGCCTGTTCACTCTGATGGTAGTTTCTTTTGCTGTGCAGAAGCTGTTTAGTTTCATTGGATCCCATTTGTCAATTTTGGCTTTTGTTGCCATTGCTTTTGGTGTTTTAGACATGAAGTCCTTGCCCATGCCTATGTCCTGAATGGTAATGCCTAGGTTTTCTTCTAGGGTTTTTATGGTTTTAGGTCTAAGGTTTAAGTCTTTAATCCATCTTGAATTGATTTTTGTATAAGGTGTAAAGAAGGGATCCAGTTTCAGCTTTCTACATATGGCTAGCCAGTTTTTCCAGCACCATTTATTAAATAGGGAATCCTTTCCCCATTGCTTGTTTTTCTCAGGTTTGTCAAAGATCAGAGAGTTGTAGATATGTGGCATTATTTCTGAGGGCTCTGTTCTGTTCCATTTATCTATATCTCTGTTTTGGTACCAGTACCATGCTGTTTTGGTTACTGTAGCCTTGTAGTATAGTTTGAAGTCAGGTAGTGTGATGCCTCCAGCTTTGTTCTTTTGGCTTAGGATTGACTTGGTGATGTGGGCTCTTTTTTGGTTCCATATGAACTTTGAAGTAGTTTTTTCCAATTCTGTGAAGAAAGTCATTGGTAGCTTGATGGGGATGGCATTGAATCTGTAAATTACCTTGGGCAGTATGGCCATTTTCATGATATTGATTCTTCCTACCCATGAGCATGGAATGTTCTTCCATTTGTTTGTATCCTCTTTTATCTCCTTGAGCAGTGGTTTGTAGTTCTCCTTGAAGAGGTCCTTCACATCCCTTGTAAGATGGATTCCTAGGTATTTTATTCTCTTTGAAGCAATTGTGAATGGGAGTTCACTCATGATTTGGCTGTCTGTTTTTGGTGTATAAGAATGCTTGTGATTTTTGTACATTGATTTTGTATCCTGAGACTTTGCTGAAGTTGCTTATCAGCTTAAGGAGATTTTGGGCTGAGACGATGGGGTTTTCTAGATATACAATCATGTCATCTGCAAACAGGGACAATTTGACTTCCTCTTTTCCTAATTGAATACCCTTGATTTCCTTCTCCTGCCTAATTGCCCTGGCCAGAACTTCCAACACTATGTTGAATAGGAGTGGTGAGAGAGGGCATCCCTGTCTTGTGCCAGTTTTCAAAGGGAATGCTTCCAGTTTTTGCCCATTCAGTATGATATTGGCTGTGGGTTTGTCATAGATAGCTCTTATTATTTTGAGATATGTCCTATCAATACCTAATTTATTGAGAGTTTTTAGCATGAAGGGTTGTTGAATTTTGTCAAAGGCCTTTTCTGCATCTATTGAGATAATCATGTGGGTTTTGTCTTTGGTTCTGTTTATATGCTGGATTACATTTCTTGATTTGCGTATATTGAACCAGCCTTGCATCCCAGGGATGAAGCCCACTTGATCACGGTGGATAAGCTTTTTGATGTGCTGCTGGATTTGGTTTGCCGGTATTTTATTGAGGAATTTTGCATCAGTGTTCATCAAGGATATTGGTCTAAAATTCTCTTTTTTGGTTGTGTCTCTGCCCAGCTTTGGTATCAGGATGATGCTGGCCTCATAAAATGAGTTAGGGAGGATTCCCTCTTTTTCTATTGATTGGAATAGTTTCAGAAGGAATGGTACCAGTTCCTCCTTGTACCTCTGGTAGAATTCGGCTGTGAATCCATCTGGTCCTGGACTCTTTTTGGTTGGCAAGCTATTGATTATTGCCACAATTTCAGCTCCTGTTATTGGTCTATTCAGAGATTCAACGTCTTCCTGGTTTAGTCTTGGCAGAGTGTATGTGTCGAGGAATTTATCCATTTCTTCTAGATTTTCTAGTTTATTTGTGTAGAGGTGTTTGTAGTATTCTCTGATGGTAGTTTGTATTTCTGTGGGATCGGTGGTGATATCCCCTTTATCATTTTTTATTGCATCTATTTGATTCTTCTCTCTTTTCTTCTTTATTAATCTTGCTAGCAGTCTATCAATTTTGTTGATCCTTTCAAAAAACCAGCTCCTGGATTCATTGATTTTTTGAAGGATTTTTTGTGTCTCTATTTCCTTCAGTTCTGCTCTGATCTTAGTTATTTCTTGCCTTCTGCTAGCTTTTGAATGTGTTTGCTCTTGCTTTTCTAGTTCTTTTAATTGTGATGTTAGGGTGTCAATTTTGGATCTTTCCTGCTTTCTCTTGTGGGCATTTAGTGCTATAAATTTCCCTCTACACACTGCTTTGAATGCATCCCAGAGATTCTGGTATGTTGTGTCTTGGTTCTCGTTGCTTTCAAAGAACATCTTTATTTCTGCCTTCATTTCATTATGTACCCAGTAGTCATTCAGGAGCAGGTTGTTCAGTTTCCATGTAGTTGAGCAGTTTTGAGTGAGATTCTTAATCCTGAGTTCTAGCTTGATTGCACTGTGATCTGAGAGATAGTTTGTTATAATTTCTGTTCTTTTACATTTACTGAGGAGAGCTTTATTTCCAACTATGTGGTCAATTTTGGAATAGGTGTGGTGTGGTGCTGAAAAAAAAATGTATATTCTGTTGATTTGGGGTGGAGAGTTCTGTAGATGTCTATTAGGTCTGCTTGGTGCAGAGCTGAGTTCAATTTCTGGGTATCCTCGTTGACTTTCTGTCTTGGTGATCTGTCTAATGTTGACAGTGGGGTGTTAAAGTCTCCCATTGTTAATGTGTGGGAGTCTAAGTCTCTTTGTAGGTCACTCAGGACTTGCTTTATGAATCTGGGTGCTCTTGTATTGGGTGCATATATATTTAGGATAGTTAGCTCTTCTTGTTGAATTGATCTCTTTACCATTATGTAATGGCCTTCTTTGTCTCTTTTGATCTTTGTTGGTTTAAAGTCTGTTTTATCAGAGACTAGGATTCCAACCCCTGCCTTTTTTTGCTTTCCATTTGCTTGGTAGATCTTCCTCCATCCTTTTATTTTGAGCCTATGTGTGTCTCTGCATGTGAGATGGGTTTCCTGAATACAGCACACTGATGGGTCTTGACTCTTTATCCAATTTGCCAGTCTGTGTCTTTTAATTGGAGCATTTAGTCCATTTATATTTAAGGTTAATATTGTTATGTGTGAATTTGATCCTGTCATTATGATGTTAGCTGGTTATTTTGCTCGTTAGTTGATGCAGTCTCTTCCTAGTCTCGATGGTCTTTACATTTTGGCATGATTTTGCAGCGGCTGGTACCGGTTGTGCCTTTCCATGTTTAGTGCTTCCTTCAGGAGCTCTTTTAGGGCAGGCCTGGTGGTGACAAAGTCTCTCAGCATTTGCTTGTCTGTAAAGTATTTTATTTCTCCTTCACTTATGAAGCTTAGTTTAGCCGGATATGAAATTCTGGGTTGAAAATTCTTTTCTTTAAGAATGTTGAATATTGGCCCCCACTCTCTTCTGGCTTGTAGAGTTTCTGCTGAGAGATCCGCTGTTAGTCTGATGGGCTTCCCTTTGAGGGTAACCCGACCTTTCTCTCTGGCTGCCCTTAACATTTTTTCCTTCATTTCAACTTTGGTGAATCTGACAATTATGTGTCTTGGAGTTGCTCTTCTCGAGGAGTATCTTTGTGGCGTTCTCTGTATTTCCTGAATCTGAATGTTGGTCTGCCTTGCTAGATTGGGGAAGTTCCCCTGGATAATATCCTGCAGAGTGTTTTCCAACTTGGTTCCATTCTCCCCGTCACTTTCAGGTACACCAATCAGAGGTAGATTTGGTCTTTTCACATAGTCCCATATTTCTTGGAGGCTTTGCTCGTTTCTTTTTATTCTTTTTTCTCTAAACTTCCCTTCTCGCTTCATTTCATTCATTTCATCTTCCATCGCTGATACCCTTTCTTCCATTTGATCGCATTGGCTCCTGAGGCTTCTGCATTCTTCACGTAGTTCTCGAGCCTTGGTTTTCAGCTCCATCAGCTCCTTTAAGCACTTCTCTGTATTGGTTATTCTAGTTATACATTCTTCTAAATTTTTTTCAAAGTTTTCAACTTCTTTGCCTTTGGTTTGAATATCCTCCCGTAGCTCGGAGTAATTTGATCATCTGAAGCCTTCTTCTCTCAGCTCGTCAAAGTCATTCTCTGTCCAGCTTTGATCCGTTGCTGGTGAGGAACTGCATTCCTTTGGAGGAGGAGAGGTGCTCTGATTTTTAGAGTTTCCAGTTTTTCTGCTCTGTTTTTTCCCCATCTTTGTGGTTTTATCTACTTTTGGTCTTTGATGATGGTGATGTACAGATGGGTTTTTGGTGTGGATGTCCTTTCTGTTTGTTAGTTTTCCTTCTAACAGACAGGACCCTCAGCTGCAGGTCTGTTGGAGTACCTGGCCAGCCGTGTGAGGTGTCAGTCTGCCCCTGCTGGGGGGTGCCTCCCAGTTAGGCTGCTCAGGGGTCAGGGGTCAGGGACCCACTTGAGGAGGCAGTCTGCCCGTTCTCAGATCACCAGCTGCATGCTGGGAGAACCACTGCTCTCTTCAAAGCTGTCAGACAGGGACATTTAAGTCTGCAGAGGTTACTGCTGTCTTTTTGTTTGTCTGTGCCCTGCCCCCAGAGGTGGAGCCTACAGAGGCAGGCAGGCCTCCTTGAGCTGTGGTGGGCTCCTCCCAGTTCGAGCTTCCCAGCTGCTTTGTTTACCTAATCAAGCCTGGGCAATGGCGGGCGCCCCTCCTCCAGCCTCGCTGCCGCCTTGCAGTTTGATCTCAGACTGCTGTGCTAGCAATCAGCGAGAACTCGTGGGCGTAGGACCCTCCGAGCCAGGTGCAGGATATTAATCTCCTGGTGCGCCGTTTTTTAAGCCCATCGGAAAAGCGCAGTATTCGGGTGGGAGTGACCCGATTTTCCAGGTGCCGTCTGTCACCCCTTTCTTTGACTAGGAAATGGAACTCCCTGACCCTTTGCGCTTCCCGAGTAAGGCAATGCCTCGCCCTTCCTCGGGTTGCGCACGGTGCGCGCACCCGCTGACTTGCGCCCAGTGTCTGGCACTCCCTAGTGAGATGAACCTGGTACCTCGGATGGAAATGCAGAAATCACCCGTCTTCTGCGTCGCTCACGCTGGGAGCTGTAGACCGGAGCTCTTCCTATTCGGCCATCTTGGCTCCACCTATCTGGATGGAGCTATTGACCAGGCCCAGACTTAGCTCCTATTGGCACCACAAGTTTCAGGCCAAACGAGGACTTCCTAGTAGGCTACACCTGCCTGGTTTCATTTCCTGTAGTCATCTAGCCTGTACAAATTGCTAGAGATAGTCTCCTCATTTTATTAAAACTTTATATCAGAAAACATATTTAAATCCACCAAAGAACAAGGTGATTCTGACTTGACAACCCTGAGGAGTCACTCTATATTCTTCATTTTCTTTTCTGAGGAAATTCAGTCTCAATTATGGAGATCCAGAAACATTATAAAGCAATTTAGTCCTAATTCTATCAAGCGTAGTTTTGTGAATGAATTATATTTGTAAATATAAGGGATTTTTTTTAAGTGGTAACAAGACAAACTATATCTTGTGACTGGCTGGCTCATCTTCATTTACAAATAAACAGGATGATTTTCCAAACATACACTCTCTAAATAAAGGACAGTGTATTAAGTTTTTAAATACAAAACAAAAAGTTTCTGTTGGGAAAATTTTATGAGCAACTTGTTGAAATGTACAGAGAGAATACATTCAGTTAACCACCTACAATAAAATGACATGTTAGCAAGAGAAACAATATACCAATTATGCTGCAAGAAACTAAGAGATAAATCAACTATTTAAAACATGTAACAAAGGCAGAAGAGTTAACCATTTGTGAGACTTTAGCAAAATTCATTTCATTTAAAATCAGACACACCATAAGAAGTTCAGGTCCAACAAATCTTGTGGGTGTTGCCTTCCCTAAAAGAGATCAACTAGCTTGGCAGAATGGCTGGCATCTGTAGACCCAGCTATTTGGGAGGCTAAGGCAAGAGGATCTCTTAAGCCCAGGAGTTCGAGACCAGCCTGGTGGATATTATGAGGCCTCATTGCAAATAATTAAATAAATAAATGTTGTCAACTGAAGCTAACATAGCCCATTAATTGTTATGGTGTTGAAGTATTTAAAAAATTAGCCTGCAGGTAAGGTAATTATATGAAGGTTTTCTTTTTTATTTGCCTTAAGTAAGGTTTTTTAAAACCTCATATTAAAGTGCCTGAAAGAAAAAAAGACCAGTGCATATGAAAATATTTTCCTCAGAGCATAATCTGTAATTAGCCTGATCAAGCTTTGTAGCTTGCAACCAAGAGCAAATTAATGACATAATTGATTCTATAGTGCTTAGCATTTAGGGAAGATTAGCCTTCTTGAAAAATCAGGGATTTTTACCGTATTTTCAGAAGTGTATCAATTTATTTCAAGCCATTAGGTTAACAAGACACTAAATTATGATCAAATAGCATTTGGGTGACTTAAATGAGTTAAGTCATACTCCCAATCTAAGTGGAATCTTCGTAAATTAGGAGACACCCTGCACAAATCCAGGGAAGATGGTTCAGTAACTTCAGGGTAAATAGGGGGATGTCACCTAATGATTACTTTCCGTGATAGCAACTGTAAGGGATTCAATGCTGTAAAGGAGAAATGCATGTTTATACAACTTTACCTGAGTGCACTCCCCTCTCCATGGCACTGGGCAGGTAGGACTCAGGCAGAATGTCATAGTCTTACCTATCTGAGGAGTCAGAGAATGGAGTTTGGGCTGCCAGAGTGGTTAGAGGTCAAGATGGGAAATCCCTGAAAGGAGCAATCATAGAGAGAAACTCCAAAATCTGTGTATAAAATCCCCTCAGATCTTTGGCTGCAAGCAAGGCAAAAACCCCCATGATTCTAGGGCAAATAGCTAGAAATCTGAAAGTCCTGAGTGGGTATTTCAGCAGCTGACCACCTAAAGGTCTCCTGAGTTCAAAGTTCAAGTCTTGCAAGAATAGAGTGATGTGGCAAACACTTCACGGTTTCCATTAAACTTCAAAAAGCCCACACCTTAGATTTAGGGACCAGTTCCAGAACTAAGGGATTTGCCCTAAAACTAAGGACACCAAGCTGGATAGATCCACCCTGACAAAGCCTACAATCAAGCCCCTTTAAGTATAAGATGCTCTGTCGTAACTTAACTGCCTTATAGAACAAAACTCAACACTCTTTAGAGGAAGGTGATAGAATTCAGAGTCCCTAACATGTATTATCATACAATAAAATATTAGTAGACAGGGAAAGAAACAGGAAATTGTAAACCACAGTCAATAAAAAAATAAATCGGTCAATAAAAAAAGATATACTCTTTGGGGGAAACAGATATACTGATGCCCCCAATGTTGAAACTAGCAAACACTTCAAGGTAGCTAAATTTGCTAAACCTATAGCACCTATAGTATAAATTTATAGTATCTATAAAATAGTATAAACCCACAACAAAAAATGTTATAATTGGTGAAGAAATGGGACATTTCAGTGCAGATATGAAAACCATGAAGAAGAACCAAGGAGAAATGTTAGAACTGAAAAATACTACATCTAAAATTAAAGTTATTGAATGGGATTAACAGCAGATTGAACACAAAAGAAGAAATAATTCATGAACTTGAAGACAAGTCAAATCATTCAATCTGAAGCACAGAGAGAAAAATTACTGGGGGCGTGGGAGGAAGCCACAATAACATTTGGGACAGTATTAAGCAGTTAACAGACATGTAATTGGAGTCCTAGAAAGAGAAGGAAGTGAGACCAGTGCAGAAAAACATAAACAATATACCGGAAAAATTAACTGCACTAGGCACATCATACAAATGGCTGAAAATAAAGTAAAAAAAAAAAAAAAAAAACTTAAAAGTGGCCAGAGAAAAAGGGCGTGTTATATACCAAAAAATCGGTAAGAATGAAAACTTCTCATCAGAAACAATGAAGGCTAAAGACATGCAACAATCCTTAACGTGATGAAAGAAAAGAGGGGTCTACCTAGAATTCTAAATCCAGCAAAAATATCCTTCAAAAATGGTTAAAGACTCAGAAAAACAAAATCTGATAGAATTGATCTCCAACAGAACTAAGCTTCAATAAATTAAGAGTGTCTCCAGGCTGAGGGAAAATTATTCCAGGTGAAAGCATAGATTTGCATAAAGGAATGAAGAGCAGTAGATAAGGTTCCCATGTGGGTAAATGTAACAGCTTTTTCTCCTATTTTTTCCTTTATTTAAACTAAGAATATAATGTATGATGGGGTTTATATCATAGCAGTAAAATATGATGACAATATCACAAAGGATGGAAGAGGATAAAATGGGACATATCTATCCCTAACTTACAGGTAGATTTTATTACGTCTCATATGCAGATTGTAATCTCAGAGCAAACCCACACTGTCTGATACTCTTCCACTGTGCAATGCTGCTGTCAAGTGAACTTTTTTTTTCTTTTCTCTCTCTTTTTTTTTTTTTTTGAGATAAAGTCTTACTCTGTCCCCCAGGCTGGAGTGCAGTGGTGCAATCTTGGCTCACTGCAGCCTCCACCTCCTGGTTCAAGTGATTCTCCCACTTCAGCCTCCAAAGTAGCTGGGACTACAGGCACGTGCCATCACACACGGCTAATTTTTGTGTTTTTAGTACGGATAGGGTTTCACCATGTTGGCCAGGCTGGTCTTGAACTCCAGACCTCAGGTGATCCACCTGCCTCGGCCTCCCAAATTGCTGGGATTACAGGCATTAGCCACCACGTCCAGCCAAGTGAACATTTTTGCCATTACTTGTTTACATTATGAAGTTAAAATATTTACGATAGTGTTTGGCATCATTATCATTTCCATCAAATCCATGAATAGACTGACAAATCCATGAAATTTTACAGGCTTGCCCTACTCACAACCCCTTCTGCAGAAAGCTGACAGAGTTGGGTCCTTCCCCATAATTTGCCCTGTCCTGAGGTATACGACCCTTCTATACTGTCCACAATTGATTGTATCAGGGATCTATGTCCTAGTTAAGGGGCATCATCCTTTCAGTTGGACATAAGGGAGGCCAGGCCGGGTGCGGTGGCTCACACCTGTAATCCCAGCACTTTGGGAGGCCAAGGCAGGCGGATCACTTGAGGTTAGGAGTTCAAGACCAGCCTGGCTAACATGGTGAAACCCCATCTCTACTAAAAATACAAAAATTAGCCAGGTGTGGTGGTGCGCATCTGTAATCCTAGCTATTCGGGAGGTTGAGGCAGGAGAATTGCTTGAGCACAGGAGGTGGAGGTTGCAGTGAGCCGAGATGGCACCACTGCACTCCAGCCTGGGCCACAGAGCAAGACTCTGTCTCAAAAAAAGCGGGGGAGGGGGGCGGGGCTGGGTGTGGTGGCTCACACCTGTAATCCTAGCACTTGGGGAGGCCAAGACGAGTAGATCCTGAAGTCAAGAGTTTGGGACCAGCCTGGCCAACATGGTGAAACAAAAAAAAAATTAGCCGGGCGTGGTGGCACATACCTGTAGTCCCAGCTACTTGGGAGGCTAAGGCAGGAGAATCACTTGAACCTGGGGGGTGGAGGTTGCAGTGATCCAAGATTGCGCCTCTTCACTCCAGCCTGGGTGAAAGAACGAAACTCCGTCTCAAAAAAAAAAAAAAAAAGGAGGCCAGTAGCCAGAATAATCTACACCCAATCAGGGAACTCTATTTTGGATTATAACTAATAGAATCAATCCGATCCTCTTTCAGGGACTATAGAGAACAGGAGAAGTAGCAGAGGGGAAAGTGGGGAGGGAAGCTGGAGAGCACATGAATAAGAGTTTGCACATTGTAACTACAGGGCAACAGACATCCACTTCAAAAGCAAGGACTCAACCCAGCCATCTAAGCTGCTGGTGTTCACTACATGACAAAGAGCCATTTTTTTCCAGCTCTCCAAGAAGTTGTGCCTCTGATCAAGTATTAAAATAAGCCTCCAGCCTTTAAGATAATGTCAATGTGACTTTGTTCCTTGTAACTTAAAGGAGGCAGCCCAAATTCATCATAAAAAGAAAAATTCAGAACTGCAATATACAGCACATTAAAATAAATAAGTCAGGCATAAAAAAAAACCACATAAAAAAAGATTGTAATACAACCCGAAGTCTAGGCTTTGACATTTACTTTCATATAGGGAATAAGAAAAACGTGCAATGAAAATTAGTCTATAGTTGTTCAAAAGATAAATGAAAACGTGAATACTTAAGCACCCACAGAGTTTGCTCAATGGCATTTAAAAAGCAAGCATTCTTCAAACTAGAATTCAAGAATCAAGGGTAAGTTAGGAAGGCATTAGTAATTATGCTTATTTTCCTGGGCTCTGTAAATCAAAATGAAAGTAATTTCCAGCCCATAAAGCTCATTTTTAAAGATACCTCAATTAAAGATATTTTATCTCTATATACATGTGTAAATCTTTTGTCGTAACCAAAATAGGTTATTGGAAATAAAATATGTATTGTAGCCAATTCAAGTTGAAAAAAAAGAAACCTGGGTCTCCTTCAGTTGTCAAGCCATAAGAGCTTGGTCTCATATCAATCTGAAGATCTGTGTAAACACATAAGCTTTCAATTATTATAACTTTTAAAAGCCGCTTCAAAAGTCACCACATAATTACTTTGGTTTCCTTGGCATCCAAGTACTTTTTAAAAGCTTACTTTCTAGCTGTAATTATCTTGAAGTTTAGCATTTGTATCTTTGCATTTCCATTTCCAAAGCACTCTGCAGTTCTTAATATTTTTGAACAAGTCAGTAAAATAGTTTTGTAGCACTTTAAAATTTTTAAGGTAGTTCCCTAATAAATCGCTGTTCTGAAAAATCCCTATATAAGACAAAGCCTTTGCTCAAAAGTTTGTTCATTGTCTCTCCTTTTGCTTGCAAATGCTACAACTGTGTCTCTCTCAGGGAACAATCACTTTAATTGGGTATTAAAGAGACTGGGAACGTTTCTCCTCATTGAATATATCCACTCACAGTTAGGAAAACTTTGAGTTATTAAGACAAAGGGGTTATAAACCCAGATGGGATCTTGGATGTGCTTACAACATAAACTCAGCACTACAAAAGAAAACAAAGATGACACTATGATTTCTCATAGAGAACTGCATATTCCCAGGGTAGTTTTCTTCTGAAGAAATTAGGATACTTTACTTCCAAAGTCAAAAATATTCCCCTAATTAAGCATCCATACAAGCTGCATTTTCCTTATGACTCCATTTTTTATTCATGGATTTTAAGATACCCCAAATAAACCTGGTATATAACATTAATACTACTATAATTCTAATTATCTACTTCGAACAACACTTTCATATACTGGGATTTCTGGGAGTGGTGTGATTTTAAAACACAGTGTATGTTTATATACACTGTCACAACCCTTCTTCTCCCACAAAATATTAATTTAGCAAATATTTAATACTGAAATCATGCCTTTATCACTTGGTACAATTATAATTAAGTTGGCAATATAAGTAGCTTAATAGGTAACTAGTATTTGGACTTCATACTTTAATTTTGAAAACTCACTGTAAAACACAGATATGTTCTATTTGAACTCTGTTCAATGAGCTTCAATTTCATATTTAAAGCAAGTCTATCAACTGATTCATACCTTATCTTCAACATATACTCATGAAAAACTCACTATTGTGGCCGCGTGCGGTGGCGCACTCCTGTAATCCCAGCACTTTGGGAGGCCAAGGTAGGTAGATCACTTGAAGTCAGGAGTTTGAGACCAGCCTGGCCAACATAGTGAAACCCCATCTCTACTAAAAATATAAAAGCTGGGCATGGTAATGCATGCCTGTAATCCCAGCTACTTGGGAGGCTGAGACAGAAGAATCACTTGAACCTGGGAGGCGGAGGTTGCAGTGAGCCAGGATCATGTCACTGCACTCCATCCTGGGTGACAGAGCGAGACTCTGTCTCAAAAAAAAGAATTAGCCAAGCATGTGGTCACACACCTGTAGACTCAGCTACTCAAGAGGCTGAGGTGGCAAGATAGCTTGATCTCAGGAGATTGAGGCTGCAGGACCCATGATCACGTCACTGCTCTCCAGCCTGGGCGACAGAACAAAACCGTCTCAAAAACAAAAAAAAAAAGGAAAAAACGGAAACCTAGGTATATGAAGCCATCACGGAACTGATGCACTATATAAGCCAGAGCCAACCTTTGTTGAAACTCACCTGATCTTAATAAACTCCTTGTCGTTTAAGCCATTTTGAAGTGGAGTTTTACTGCTTATAGTTAAATAAGTATCATTCTGGATTTCCACGTGTTGGCTTATACAAAAAAACTGAAATTATAAGACTGAGCCCTGTGTTTATGACTCAGAAGCATGACTTACTAACTTTGTGAATGGGGGCAGGGCACTAACCATCTTGAGGTACAAGTGAAACGACAGCATGTATTTTATAAGTACAGTTATGAAAAAAGAGAGGACAACTCAGTGTGTTAGCTGTACAATGTCTATAAACTTTTAACAGTCAGACAAGTTCTGGCAAACAACCTAGTATATCAAGTGGGGCCAATAATGGATCTACACCCCAACCCCAGAATGTTTAAATCCAAGATGCTCCACCCAATGTCCACATTATGAAAACTGCCCCCTCTATGACCAAACATATTTGAAGTCAAAGGAAACAATTGTGACTGCATGAATGCTAATAAATGAAAATTTTATTTGGGTCAGCATTAGCATTCTGATTTTTAAAGATTAGATATAGAGATATCACAAATTTGATCTTCAACCCAAACTTTTTTTTTTTTTTTTTTTTTTTGAGACAAAGTCTCACTCTGTTGCCCAGGCTGGAGTGCAGTGGCGCGATCTCGGCTCACACACCATTCTCCTGCCTCAGCCTCCCGAGTAGCTCGGATTACAGGCGCCCGCCACCACGCCTGGCTAATTTTTTGTATTTTTATTAGAGACAGGGTTTCACTGTGTTAGTCAGGATGGTCTCAATCTCCTGATCTCGTGATCTGCCCGCCTCGGCCTCCCAAAATGCTGGGATTACAGGCATGCAACCCAAACTTTAAATCCCTTATAATACCATGCTGGAAAACAGCATGAAGTATATCAACTGTGAAACAGGTTAAAGCTGGGTGCAGCAGCTCACACCTATAATCCCAGTACTTTGGGAGGCTGAGGCAGGAGGATAGCTTGAGGCCAGGAGTTCAAGACCAGCCTGAGCAACATAGCAATACCCCGTCTCTATTAGGGGGAAAAAAAAAAAAACAGTTGAGCCAACAACATGATAGGGATATGGTCTGCTATTGGCAGCCATTCAAACAACATGGCTCAAGCAATCTCTATTAAAGTGTTTGGAACAAGAAATTAACAGAGCGGCATATTCATGAAGTATAGATTTTTTTTTTCTGTGAATATCAACTATTCTGTACCAGAGACACATTCTGAAATTTACATTATTATTCTTAAAGATTTTATTAGAAAGTACTTAAAGTACTTAAATACTTCATACATTAGTATTTAAGTACTTAAGTTAGTACTTAAATTAGTATTTAATAATAATAATAAACAAGCACTAAAGAATATTTAATTGCAGAAGTAGAAAATACATTGTGAACTTCCTAAGTTATCAATCACGTTATGAGAATGTAAGTTTTATGTATTAAAAAATAAAACAAGGCAAAAGCTTTATTGCACTTAACAATATACAAAATAGAATAAATATACAAAATAAAAAATCCATTATCAGACTGTAGATACAAAATAGTTATTTGCATGTAATAAACATTAATATTTCAATAAAAAATATTTTAAATAAAATAGAATAGTATTACCAGACTGTATTAGGACAGTATAGTATCACAAAACGTTATAGGAAATAGTAACAATCTGCAAATAACAGAATTTTTTCTATTACATACTAAATACAAGTTTTATCTCCATTTATGCAAATCATTAAAGAAAATGTTAAAGAATTCTTATTCTAATTTTTTGTACTTTTATTCTAGAACTGTGTATTGCAATTTCCAAGAAATAACCTACAGTTTCCCAGAAGGATTCTTTTTAATACTGGCAGTCTTGCTGTTCAATACACAAAATACCAATCTTTTCTTCTGTCAGAAAACTCAAAATTAAAAACTACACCAGGCTCTTTGTTCAGTGTTTTCTCCTCTTCTTGGATGCAGTGAACTCTAAAGACATAAAGTTTAAAAGTCAGTCAGATCTAAAAATAAAAAACAACTGACACTTACATGATAACATCTAATTGATAATATACATTTCAACTACATAGATGTCTAACTGGTACAACACAATAAGAATACCCTCACAGCAAAGACACAACAAAAAAATCTTAAACCTGACATATTCAAGAATTTTCTCTTCAAAATGATATACCAGTTTAAAACATACTATCAGCCAGGTGCAGTGGCTCACGCCTGTAATCCCAGCACTTTGGGAGGCTAAGGTGGGTGAATCATGAGGTCAGGGGATCAAGACCATCCTGGCTAACATGGTGAAACCCCGTCTCTACTAAAATAAATACAAAAAATGAGCCGGGCGTGGTGGCACGTGTCTATAGTCCCAGCTACTCAGGAGGCTGAAACAGGAGAATTGCTTGAACACAGGAGGTGGAGGTTGCAGTGAGCCAAGATCGTGCCACTGCACTCCAGCCTGGACGACAGAGCGAGACTCCATCTCAAACAAACAAACAAACAAACAAAAAAACACATAACAACAAAAAATACTACCTCCATTGAGATAGTAAGATCTCAATCCTATTGCAATATCAATCTATTGAGATAGTGGCCCTTAGTCATTCTAAATCCTAATTAATAATAAGTTACTGTGAAGTTGTTTCATATGGGTACACCCTCCCTATAATTATATGAACCCAGGGTGCTAGATCTCAAAGGTATTTAGGCCAGTACTAAGAAGAAGAAAATGACTAAGATTTCAATTTCATTTCAATTAAACCTAGAAATGTAACCCAAAACACTAGTACCACACATCATTCTGGCTACCACAGGAGATGCCAGAACCAACACTCGAATAATTGTCCATCTAGAAACAGCACGAACCTAAAGGTTACTGATCATTAAAAGCAAAGAAAGTAATAGAAAACACAAAAACATGAAAATTATAAAAGATGTGGCAAAAAGAAATATTCCGGCCGGGTGCAGTGGCTCCCGCCTGTAATCCCAGCACTTTGGGAAGCCAAAGCAAGCAGATCACTTAAGGTCAGGAGTTCAAGACCAGCCTGGCCAACACGGTGAAACCCCATCTCTACAAAAATACAAAAATGAGCCGGGCATGATGGTGGGTGCCTGTAATCCCAGCTACTTGGGAGGTTGAGGCAGGAGAATCACTTGAACCCGGGAGATGGTGTTTGCAGTGAGCTGAGATCACGCCATTGCACTCCAGCCTGGGTGACAGAGCAAGACTCTGTCTCAAAAAAAAAAAGAAAAAAAGAAAAGAAAAGAAAAAAAAATATTCCCCACCAGTGAAACACAAAAGGGAAATGGCAGAAAAAGAAAAAGAGAAAAGACAAGTAAAAAAAAAAAAATTAAGATGAAAACAAATTCCTAAGCCAGGCACGGTGGCTCATGCCTATAATCCCAGCACTTTGGAAGGCTGAGGCAAGTGGATCACTAGAGCCCAGGAGTTTGAGACCAGCCTAGGCAACACAGTGAGACCCTGTCTCTACAAAAAATACAAAAATTAGCCAGGCATGGTGGCATGTGCCTTCAGTCCCAGCGACTCAAGAGGCTGAGGCGGGAGGGGAGGATAGCCTGAGCCGGGGAGGTCGAAGCTGTAGTAAGTCACTGTGATCGAATCACCGCACTCCAGCCTGGGCAACCCAGCAAGACCCTGTCTCATGAAAAAAAATAAAACAAATTCCTGGAAGAGAGCAGCAGTCAGGATTAGAAGTACTGAAACACTGTCCAGATGAAAGCAGGTCAGAGGTCTGACAGAGACATCTCTACAAAGATGAAACTGATAAGATACCTAATGGGTATCCATACCATTCATTTATTGTATTATCCCTGACTTTGAGATGTCATTAATGATATGACTAATACTGAAATGCTCCAATGGGTCAAAGATGAAAGGATCACAAGAACACACAGCAAACTGTCATGTTCCTCAAGGGTTCTAAACCTTGATGCTCTACGAGTATAAGTTAGTTTACTTGACTAGTTTGACAAAATTTTATCTGTACCTGTTCCACTCAAACTTTCATTCTCTTCTTCTTCTGTAATTACAGGCATACTCTGACTTAAAGGTTTATCTTCCTTGTGTATATTCTGCACATTACCTAGAAATATTTAGAAAATGATTTATATGAAAGCAAAGAATATTATAATCTTTGAGAAAACATTTTACAAAAACTCATTATTACAGCATAAAAATTAGACATGTAAAAACTGAAACTGTAATGGTAAACAGAAATATGCATTCTAGAATACCTATATTTTTTCAAATACTAACATATTTGTATTTATACTGTGAAAATAGTCTCTAGTTCTTCCACTAGAGAAAACAGAGAAAAAAGGAATAAACAAAATTAGCCAAACACAAATACCATATTTAATCTTTATCACACATGACAGGGGTTATATATCTGCAGCCATCAAAGAATAATCACATATGTTACTTCAACTTTATTAAATTAATTACAAATGTAATTTTTGAGTTTAACAGCCTTACTTTTGGATGTGAACATACTTTCTTTTCTCACCACATATGCTCTACAAGATATATTCCTCTAGTCATAGTTTGCGATTGACTTTCCATTTTCAAAAACACTAGAGGTTCTCTACATCAACCTTCTGTTACCTGAAGAAGTATCCCAACCAAATTTATCAGATACCATTGTCATATCAAGTACCATTTAGCACACAATTTCCATGTCCCAAAAGCAACCCCCATACACAGTGACTGTTTTTTATGCTGTTTTTCTTTGCCCCAACACTTTTATCATTTGATATATCTTGCTATTTTTTTTTTTTTTTTAATGGAGTCTCACTCTGTCACCCAGGCTGCAGTGCAGTGGCGCGATCTTGGCTCATTGCAACCTCTGCCTCCTGGGTTCAAGCAATTCTCCTGCCTCTGCCTCCTGAGCCTGCACACTAAGAACAGAAAGACGTTCACTACAATAAGTGTAACAGAAACACTATGTTTTAAAAAAAAAAAAAAAAAAAGACATACGAACAAAGCACTGCGGCATGAAGCCATTTAGTATAAACTGCCCCACACTTAAGCTATTTTTTTTTTTGAGACAGTCTCTCTCTGTAGCCCAGGCTGGAGTATAGTGGCGTAATCTCAGCTCACTGCAACCTCTGCCTCCCAGGCTTAAATGATTCTCATGCCTCAGCCTCCTGAGAAGCTGGGACTACAGGTGCATGCCATCACGCCCAGCTAATTTCTGTATTTGTAGTAGAGATGGGGGTTCCACCATGCTGGCCAGGCTGGTTTCAAACTCCTGACCTCAAGTGATCCACCTGCCTCGACCTCCCAAACTGCTGGGATTACAGGTGTGAGCCACCGCACCCGGCCTATTTCTTGATAGAATCATTACATTATAAAACCCAGTAACATAATCCTTATGATGGTGACCGTGACTTGTCAGGAGAAAATTAAATTATGTTAAGGATACAGTGTTCCAGAAAATAAGAGCATAAAATATATTTGACTTTAATATATTTATAATTACAAAAATGATAAATGTAGAAAAAAGGAAACATATAAAAGAGAATGCAATATATTTGAGAAAGATAGCCAAAAATAATTAAATTTTTAAAAAGCAAATTTTGGCTGGGGGTGGTGGCTCACGCCTGTAATCCCAGCACTTTGGGAGGCTGAGGGGGGTGGATCACAAGGTCAGGAGTTCAGGACCAGTCTGGCCAACATGGTGAAACCCTGCTTCTACTAAAAATACAAAAATTAGCTGGGCATGGTGGTGGGTGCCTGTAATCCCAGCTACCCAGGAGACTGAGGCAGGAGAATTGCTTGAATCCAGGAGGCGGAGGTTGCAGTGAGCCGAGATCGCACCACTGCACTCCAGCTCTGGGCGACAGAGCAAGACTCCATCTTGGGAGCGAACAAAAAAGTAAATTTCAACATTGTAATCATTAACCTCAATTATCCATAAAACTAACTCCCTAGAAGGTCTCAGGTGGGCAGTTTTACTATGCTCAAAGCTAAATGTGTGGGGTGCAATGATCAGTAACAGACCATTACTGATTATTCAAACAAATGATTACTAGTCAGGCAGCTAGAATACAACTAACAACAAATTTACTTAAGTGTATGTCTAATCTGAGCTCCAGATCCACACCTCCAGTGACCTGGGAGGTAGCACAGTATGACTACTGAATCAGGCTTGGATTCAGACAGACTCATTCCAGTCTCAGTTCTGCTATGTATTATCTAGAAGGCCTTGGACATGTGAGAAAAAGTTTGTCAGATAAAAAGTGTTACACAGCCGGGTGCGGTGGCTTGCGCCTGTAATCTCAGCATTTTGGGAGGCTGAGGTGGGTGGATTATTTGAGGCCAGGAGTTCGAGACCAACCTGGCCAACATGGTAAGACCCCATCTCTACTAAAAATACAAAAATCAGCCAGGCATGGTGGCGAGCGCCTGTAATCGCAGCTACTGGGGAGGCTGAGGCAGGAGAATCGCTTGAACCCAGGAGGTGGAGGTTGCAGTGAGCCGAGATCGTGCCACTGCACTCCAGCCTGGGTGACAGAGCAACACTCCATCTCAAAAAAAAGTGTCTCATAAATAGTAGTTGCTGTCATCTTCATCCATCATAGCACTGGTATTACTGATGTCCTATCAACATGCATGTTATATTCCAGGAATGGTGAGCACATAATTGAAGCTTAAATAACACAAGCTTAAGTAAATTCCATCAATATACTGAGCACTCATTAATACACCAATTAATTATTACAGAAATCAGTCTGGAAAGGCGGACTGAAGCGAATTCTCCCCCCAGTGAAATCTTTATTGTGTCATCATATTTCTCCAGCAAGGACACAAATATCCTCCCAGGTGCTCAGACATTAAGCATTCTTGTCTCACCCCTCTCCACTAGTCTCCGTATTTGGCTCTTATGTCTGTTAGCCTTGCTTCTCTAATTCCTACAACCATGTGGCACACGCTCATTACTCCTAAATCTGAACTACCGCAACAGCCCTCTACTTAGTGTTCCTATTTTCAGTTTGTTCTCAGCTACCTACCATTCTACTCCCAGACTGATTTTCAAGGAAAACTTTGGGCATGCCACTTTCTTGCTCAAAAGTTTCAGTTGATTCCCCGTCTGCCTACTAACTGAAGTGTAAACTTGTTGATTCCACATTTAAGGCCTGGTCACAATACAATCCTCAACCTATTTTTCCAGCACTTTTAACATTTAACTCCCCAACATACCCCCTTTACAATCCAGCCTAAATGGACCCCTCACTCTATACTTCCCAGCTACTTTGCCTTTTTCACACCAGCCCCTCTACTTGTCTGAGTCTATGAAATTATGTTTACCTTATTTGTAAAAAGGTTTTTGGATTTCTACTGATTAGTAAAGTAACACATAGTTATATAAAATCCAAACATTACAGACATTTATGGATAGTTTCTCATACTATCCTTGAAAATTAACCACTGGTAATACTTCATACACGTCTAGATTTCTTCAGTGCTATATATTATGTTCATGTGTGTATGTATGTATTTTTTTTTATTAATAGAAACGAGATCATACTCTTTTTTAAAAAGCCTTTTCACTATGAAATGTATAGATAATGCTGTGTTTTATTTTTAGTTGACATATTTTGGATATACTTTCATAATACAGAGCTTTCCCTAGCCTTTTTTTTTTTTTTTGAGACGGAGTCTTGCTCTGTCACCCAGGCTGAAGAGCAGTGGCGCTATCTCGGCTCACTGCAACCTCCGTCTCCTGGGTTCAAGCGATTCTCCTGCCTCAGACTCCCAAGTAGCTGGGACTACAGGCACCCGCCACCACACCCAGCTAATTTTTGTATTTTTAGTAGAGGCGGGGTTTCACCATATTGGCCAGCTGGCCAGGCTGGTCTTGAACTCCTGACCTTGTGATCTGCCTGCCTCGGCCTCCCAAAGTGCTGGGACTACAGGCGTCAGCCACCGTGCCCAGCCTCCCTAGCTTTTTAGTAACTGCAAAGTATTCCTTTGTATGGACTGAAAATAATTTTATTTACCCATTATACATATGAGTTGTTTAGTTTGCCATTTCAAATAATCCTGCAATGAATTTCCTTTTATATTTATGATTTGTACAGAATAAATTCCTAGCAATTCTAAAAGGCATGTACATTTAAAATTTTGACATGATTCTAAATTGCTCTATGAAAAGAATGTGCCAATTTACTCTCCCACTTAAACTGAGATTTTATTTCCTCACACTTTCATTATCAATGGGTATTATCTTTCATCTTTATCAAATAACATAAAAATCATGTTTTAATTTATGTATCTTTAATTATAAATGAAATTCAATTATTTCCTATATGCACTGACTGCCTGCCTGCATTTGTTATTGCCTGTTCACGTACTAAGCTATTTATCTACTGGGTGGTGGCCCTTTTCTTATTCATTTATAAGAGCTCTTTTAAAATTAGAAATTTTAACAGTATCATATGTGCAAATGGATTTGTAAGATCTTTTGCCTTTTATGGAACTGAAGGCTCCTCTTTTTGAAAAACTGTAAAATCAAAAATACCTTTCCACTGTATGGAAATGAACGTTTGATTAATGAGAAGCTACAAAGTAAGCATTTGGGTCTTTACTATTCAGGTAACTACTTCTGCTTCAGAGTATTTACAATACCTTAGCTGGATTAGTTAAGCCATGATGGAGATCTGAATTCAGATCACATTTTATAATACTTTATTCTTTCTCATGGGTAAATCCTCCCTAACACCCTGAGAAAATTCATTAACAAATCTCAGATGTACTATAGAGCCTGTCCTTAAGTTAGTTTCAGAATTTACAAAGCAGTTGTTTTCAGGAACTAATTAAGATATGATTGGTGATATCATAAATCACACCTGTCACACATTCAAGATGAAAGTTCATTTCATTTAACTTCTTTCTTTTCCCATTTTGTTCTTGTTCCTCCTTTGTTCCTCAATCACATTAAAAAAATTTTTTCAGGTCTTCAAGAAAGCAGCTTGGCCGGCTTATCTTGTTGCTGTGCCTACATGAAGGCAATTAATAAAAAGTGCTTGTGAGGGTTTCTAAACCTAAATATCTTTGGTACTTCTGTTAAAGTGAACTAAATACGGCCTGAGAAGGACTCTGTACTTCTATATTTGAGTCCTTGTGGACAAACTGCAATCTAGCTTAATAGGTAGACAAGATTGAAAACCAAATTTAGGAGTATGTGCCTGAACAATAGCTGAGTCTTGGCCAATCCCAGCGGCAGTACTTCAACCATTCATACACTGCTGAGCCTTCAAACTGTGTTCAAATAAGGCAAATGCACAGCTGTAACCAATCCAGCTGTTCTGTACCTCACTTCCGATTTCTGTACCTCATTTCCCTTTTGTTGGCTATAAATCTTCCACCACGTGGCTGCACTGGAGTCTCTGAATCTGCTGTGATTCTGGGGGTTGTGCGATACTCGAAACGTTCACTGCTCAATTAAACTCCTTTAAATTTAATTCAGCTGAACATTTTCTTTTCAGAAAAAAAATTTTAATTTACCAGAAGTTAATTTCTGAAATATAATCAAACTAAACAATCTTTTCCTTATGTCTTCTCTTTTTGTTCGTGTTTGGCCACCAGTCAGGTTTACTGAAGTATTATTAACATACAATAAAATTCACCCATTTTTGCTGTACAGAGAAGTTTGGACAAATGCATGGCTGTGCAATCTACCACTGCAACGAAAATATAGATTTCCATCACCCCAAAAGTTTCTCTGTGCCACTTTGCATTCAATACCTTCCCCTACCCCTAAGTCCCTAGCAACCAAATATGTTTTCTGTCCCTACAGATTTGCCTTTTCCAGAATGTCATATAAATAGAATCACAGAGTATACAGCCTTTTGCGTCTGTCTGCTTTCACAGAGCACACTGAATTCAGATTCATCTATGTTGTTACATGTATGATAGCTCTTTTATTGCTGGGTTGTATTTCATTGTATGGATATGCCACAGTTTATCCAATCAGCAGTGGAAGGATTTTTAGGCTGTTTGCAGTTCTTGCAATTATGAATAAAGCCACATAAACTTTTGCATACACATTTCTGTGTGAACATTAAGTGTTCATTTCTCTTGAGTAAATACCAAGGAATAGTATTTCTGGGTCAGATGGTAAGCACATTTACCTTTTAAAAACTAGGAGTTTTCTAAAGTAACCACATCATTCTGGATTCACACCAGGAAAGACGCAGGTTCCTCTTGTTCCAAATCCTCAACAGCTTTTTTCATTACAATTTTTGTTTTGCTTTGTGGGGTTCTTTTTGTTGTTGCCATTCCGGGTTTAGTGGAATGTCACTGTGGTCTTAATTTTCATTTCTCTAGTAACTAAAGATGCTGAGCATCTTTTCATATGATTATTTGCCATCCATATCTTTTCTTTGGTGAAATGTTTTAGCCATTTCTTCATTGGGTGGGCTGTATATTTATTGAGTTAGACTTCTTTATATATTACTATTTTGGATACAAGACCTTTATCAGGGAAGTAGTTTGCAAAAATTTTCTCCCAGTCTGTGGCTTATCTTCTCATCTTCTTAACAGTGTCTTCTGAAGACAAAAATTGTAACTTTGAGAATGCCAATTTATCAATTTTTTTTTTTGTTTCATGATTTGCTTGTGTTTTTGTGTCATGTATTTAAAAATCTTGCCCAACCCAAGAACACAAACATTTTTCTCCTCCATATTTTTTCAAAAGTTTTATAATTTAGGTTTCAAATTTAGGTCCATAATCCATTTTGAATTTTTTTTTGGATAAGATAAGGGATATTGGTCTTTATTCTTGCAATGTCAGTAAGCTGCAAAGTGTTCCCTCTTGTATTTTCTGAAAGAATCTAGATCACTCCTTTCTTAAATGTTTGCTAAAATTTCCAGAGAAGCCTGGGAATTTAATTTCTTTAGCAGTGTGAGAGGAAAATAAATCTTGGGACCCCAAAATCACTAAGCTAAAGGGAAAAGTCAAGCTGGGAACTGCTTAGGGCAAACCAGCCTCCCATTCTATTCAAAGTGATCCCTCTGAGGCTCACCTAAGACAAATGCATATCTGATTGCTTCCTCTCCCTTACTGCTTATGTGAAAATGCAGATTCATTGAGCCAGAGTAAATTGCGTATTATTTGTATTACGTGGAAGGCCATCAAAGACTCAAAAAATGCAATGCAACTTTTTGTCTTACCTACTTCTAACCTGGAAGCCCCCACTTGTTGCCTTACCAGACCAAACCAATGTACAACTTACACATATTGATGATGTGTCATATCTCCCTAAAATGTATAAAAGCAAACTGTATCCCAACCACACTGGGCACATGTCTCAGGACTTCCTGAGGTTGTATCACAGGCACATCCTTAACCCAGGCAAAATAAACTTCTAAATCAACTGAGACCTGTCTCAGATATTTTGGGGTCTCAGTAGACATTAGACTATTCAGATTTCTTCCGTCAGTTTTTGAAACTTGTGTCTCTCTCTCTCTTTTTTTTTTTTGAGACAGAGTTTCCCTCTTGTTGCCCAGGTTGGAGCGCAAAGGCTCCAACTTGGTGCGATCTTGGCTCACCGCAACCTCCGCCTCCCGGGTTCAAGCAATTCTTCTGCCTCAGTCTCCCAAGTAGCTGGGATTACATGCATGTGCCACCAAGCCCAGCTAGTTTTGTATTTTTAGTAAAGACGGGGATTCTCCATGTTGGCCAGGCTGGTCTCGAACTCCCGACCTCAGGTGATCCACCTGCCTCGGCCTCCCAAAGTGCTGTGATTACAAGCATGAGCCACCGTGCCCAGCCTGGAAACTTGTGCCTCTTAATAAATTTATTCATTTTATTTAAGCTACCTAACTTACCGGCATAAAATTATTTATAATTTTGCCTTGGTCACCTTTTAATCTTTGTAAGGTCTACAGTGGTAACCCTTACCTTCCTAAATTTTTGTTCCTAATTATTTTTCGGCAAATTCTCTTTAGAATATTTTTAGGCGTAAAATCATTCACATATCATGATAATTTTCTAGGCTCTCTTTCTGATGTCACATCTCCCTTCACTCTCCTATCTAATTACACTGACTAGCTCTTTAAGAGCAATGTTAAACAAAACTGTGATACTTCTTGCATATTACCATTGAACATGAGGCAGTTTGTAATCTAATACACAAGTGCACACACACACTTTTAAGATTAAAGAAATAATCTTCTATTTTATCTAGGGCAGGAGTTAACAAACTATGGCCCCTGGACCAAATGTGACCAACCACCTGCTTTTATACAGTTTTACTGGACTACGACCACACTAATGTGTGTTGGTATTATCTATAGCTACTTTCACATTACAATGGTAGAGCTGAGTAGTTGTGACAGAAACACGGCTCACAAAACCTAAAATATTTACTACCTGGCCCTTTACAGAAACAGTTTGCTGACTCCTTGATCTAGAGGATTTTTTTTTTTTTAAATCAAGAATGGATGGTAGATATTATCAAATGTCTTCTTTGGTAACTATTAAATTCACATTTTCCCCTTTAACCTATTGATGTGGTAAATCATATTAATAGATTCTGAATGCATCCTGAAATAAGTGTACTCAGTCAAGGTGTTTTTGTGTCTAGGATTATTTTTGATACATGTGACTTAGGATTTTTTCAGTAATACTCATAAGTGAGTTTAGTCTAACAATTTTCTTCACAATATCCTTTAGCATTGTGAAAGCAAGTAGAAAAATCTCCTTTTGAACTATTTCTTGATCATACTTAACAAATATGGTATCTCCTCTGAATTCTCAGTGCACTTCAAACTACTGTTATACAACTTAATCATATCTGGGACATATTAAAGGTATTTAACTTCAGTTCTCCCTCCATTGCTTCAATATAGAGGAAAAAATGCTAAAAGGCTGTTAACTTATCTTCATATATTCCTGCAGTAGTTGACAGTGAATTTCGTTATTAGTCATTAAATATTTACTGTTTCTTATGCTCCTTTTTCTCTCACCTTAAGTAAACCTGTTAGTCAAATTCCAAATTTATGTAGGGTGCATATACATTATTCACACAATTTTAAAAAAACCAAACTATTGCCGGGTGAGGTGGCTCACGCCTGTAATCCCAGCATTTTGTGAGGTCAAGGCGGGCGAATCACAAAGTCAGGAGTTCAAGACCAGACTGGCCAACATAGTGAAACCCCGTCTCTACTAAAAACACAAAAAAAAATTACCCAGGCGTGGTGGCGGGCGCCTATAGTCCCAGCTAATTGGGAGGCTGAGACAGGAGAATCGCTTGAACCCGGGAGACAAAGGTTGCAGTGAGCCGAGATCGCGCCACTGCACTCCAGCCTGGGCAACACAGCAAGACTCTGTCTCAAGAAAACAAAACAAAAAAAACAAAAAAACCAAACTATTGAAATACATACGAAAGTTATTTCCTTAAGAAGAAAGGTAATTTTACAGATACACTGTGTCAAAGAAAAAGGACATCTTAATACAGCTAAAAAGAAACATGGTTTATAGAATGCATTATTTATATCTCATTCTACAAATAAGTTTGATTCACACACAAAAATTACTACTAAAATATGCACTGGAGGCCGCGTATGGTGGCTCATGCCTGTAATCTCAGCACTTTGGGAGGCCAAGGCAGGTGGATCACCTGAGGTCAGGAGTCCAAGACCAGCCTGGCCAACATGGTGAAACCCCATCTCTACTAAAAAAAATACAAAAAAAAATTAGCTGGGTATGGTGGCAGGTGCCTGTAGTCCCAGCTACTCAGGAGGCTGAGGCAGGAGAATTGCTTGAACCTCGGAGGCGGAGGTTTCAGTGAGCCAAGATCGTGCCATTGCACTCCAGCCTGGGCAACAAGAGCAAAACTCCCTCTCAAAAAAAAAAAAAAAAAGTGCACTGGATAATTCTAGACTAATTTCATAACTATCTAGCTATTAATTGATATATCACTTTAGACAAGTTATTTAATCTGTATAGGCCTAAATTTTTTTTTTTTTTTTTTTTTTTTTTTGAGAGAGTCTTGCTCTGTCACCTACGCTGGAGTGAAGTGACATGATCTCAGCTCACTGCAACCTCCGCCTTCCGGGTTCAAGCAATTCTCGTGCCTCAGCCTCTCAAGTAGCTGGGATTACAGGCATGCGCTACCATGCCCGACTTTTATATTTTTAGTAGAAACAGGGTTTCACCATGTTGGCCAGGCTGGACTTGAACTCCTGACCTCAAGTGATCCGCCCACCTAGGCCTCTCAAAGTGCTGGGATTACAGGCATGAACCATAGCACCCGGCCAGGCCAAAATTTCATCATCTATAAAATGATACATTTGATATGATTCCTAGGATCCCTTTCAAGCAATAAGATTCCAAGAATCTAACAGAATTTATTTTTAATATTAAATCTCACAAAAATGTTCTCAAACAAGTATCTAATCCTTCTTAACAAGTAAGTAAAGATGAGTCAAAGATGTAAATAAAACCCATTATCCTTTGTTGAATCTTAGTAAGACTTTAAAAAGTTACCTTTGTTTCTGAAAGACATCTTCCTTCCTGCTGGTTTCAATCTTTCTTTCTTCTCTTTTTTCCTAGTTGCTTTGACTTGCCCTTGACCAGATGCAGAATCAGAGTCAGAAGAGTCAAGTTTAACTTGACGATGCCTTCTTGATTTGGATGCCTTAAGAGTACAATCCAATTAACCAATAAATTATAAAATGAATCCAAATGATAGGTAATTCAGAGGAAGACAAAATGTACAATCAAAGATGAGGAAAGATTTACAGAAATATCTGTCTCATAAAGTACTTTACCATTACCCCTGGCTGGTTTACTATAACTACCTGTGTCATGTAAATAGTCTCTTATTTTTATAACCTGAAGTTTCCTGCAGCTGTCATTACCATCTACTCACATGGGCTTAAAATGAAGTTGTTCTATTATCTGGCATGGTTGGGCAACAAAGGTGTAGAGGCATCTTCTAATAAATTTATTTCCCTTAGGCACTACCACACATTCCAAGTAGAAGTACTTCGCGCTTGGCTCCAGGTTTGGCCATGTGGCCCAGATCTGGCCGCAGTGAGTTTAACATCCCCATGGCCAGGGTAATTTGTTGGGAGTAGGGAGGCAAGCAGGCAGGGTATGTGGTATGTATCATGGCTAATGAAATGCTATTTTTGGAATTGTCTAACTATTAAGAAGGAAAAATTCTTTCTTGCCTTGGAAGCTAAAGCTGGGAACATGCAAGGCTGGAGCTGTCAGGAAAACAGCACTTGACGGCAGTGAAAATGGAGGGCCAGTCTTAATGACAGCTTTGTCTGAGACACAGATATCTTTAGCCAATCCTGGCTAAAGATTTGTTTTGTTACATCAGTAGGTGAATTCCCTTACTTGCTTAAGCAAAGAATTTTCAGTTAATGCTGTATATGCAATACAGGTATTAACAATTCTTTTTTCTTTTCTCTTTTTCTTTTGAGACGGAGTCTTGCTTTGTCACCCAGGCTGGAGTGCAGTGGCACGACCTCAGCTCACTGCAACCTCTACCTCCCGGGGTTCACACCATTCTCCTGCCTTAGCCTCCCGAGTAGCTGGGACTACTGGTGCCCACCACCACACCCGGTTAATTTTTTGTATTTTTAGTAGAGATGGGGTTTCACCGTGTTAGCCAGGATGGTCTTGATCTCCTGACCTCATGATCCGCCCACCTCTGCCTCCCAAAGTGCTTACAGGCATGAGCCACTGCGCCCGGCCAACAATTCTTAAAAAGCAACCACGTATAGCTGTCTCTCAGTATCCATGGAGGATTAGTTCCAGGACTTCCTTCAGATACCAAAATTCAGAGAAGCTCAAATTCCTGATATAAAATTGTGTAGTATTTGCATATAACCTATGCACTTCCTCCCATATACTTTTAATCATCTCTAGATTACTTATAATACCTAATACTGTGTAAATGATTGTCATATTATTCAAGGAATAATGGCAAGGAAAAAAGTCCATACATATTTGGTACAGATGCATTTTTTTTTTCAAATATTTTCAATCCACAATTGGTTCAATCCATGGATGCAGAAACCAGATACACTACAGTAACCAAAACAGCATGGTACTGGTACAAAAACAGACACACAGACCAATGGAACAGGACAGAGAACTCAGAAATAAAGCCACACACCTACAACCACCTGATGGTTGACAGAGTTGACAACAAAAATTGACAAGTGAGACCTAATTAAACTACAGAGCCTCTGTACAACAAAAGAAACAACAAAGTAAACAGACAACCTACAAAATGAGAGAAAATAGTCACAAACTTTGCATTCAATAAAGGTCTAATATTCATAATCTATAAGAAAATTAATTCAACAAACAAAAAACCACCCCATTAAAAAATGGGCAAAGGGCTGGGCACAGTGGCTCACATCTGTAATCCTAGCACTTTGGAAGGCTGAGGTGGGACTGAAAAAACAGGAAGGTGCATTGAAAATCTATAGAAAATAGTGTCTCATTCCTCAACCTCAGAGCTAGGCAACTGATCTCCTGTACAAAACAGAAGGCCTGCTCCCTGAAGAGGCTAAACGAGAAAGGCTGCGGGCTCAAAGGAAACTGGTGTAGGTGAGGAAGGAGATGAGGCCTCTTATCGAAAATAGAGGGGCTGAGTGAAACCTGCATAAGGAATGGTGAGCCTCGTGGCTGATTCTCTCTGTAGGCTCCCAAAACATTGGCAGCTGGGCTTATTTCCCACCCTCCTCCCCTAGACAAGGGAGTGAAAGATTGCTCTCTAAATAACTAGATCCAAGACAAAGAAATCTAGAGGTTAGATAAGCTCTTGATCTCCTCTTGACCACCCTTAAATATGAAAAGACATCTGAGGATCTTCAATCATTTTTAAAAAGCCAACAAAATGCGCCAGGTGCACTGGCTCACGCCTGTAATCCCAGCACTTTGGGAGGCCGAGGCAGGTGGATCACCTGAGGTCGGGAGTTCGAGACCAGCCTGGTGAACATGGAGAAACCCCAACTCTACTAAAAATACAAAATTAGCCATGCGTGGTGACGCATGCCTTTGTAATCCCAGCTACTCAAGAGGCTGAGGCAGGAGAAGCACTTGAACCTGGGAGGCGGAGGTTGCAGTGAGACAAAATTACATCACTGCACTCCAGCCTGGGCAACAAGAGCAAAACTCCGTCTCAAAAAAAAAAAAAGCCAACAAAGGGAAAGAGTTCAAACAAATAGAAAAAAAAGAACTCAAAGGAAATAGGAGGAACCATCAAAAAAAACTGTAGTTAATACCCTTGAAGAGAAAAAGTTATTGCATCCTGTGAAAAAGAAAAATACGTTAAAAAAAATAAAACAAGAAACATTCAGAGAACAAAAAAAATTATTGGTAATGAAAAAATATCAGGGGAAATTTTTTTAAATCAATATAATGGTTCAGAAGATAAAAGCCTAAGAAATCTACCTGAAAATAGAAAATGAGACAGAGACTGGAAATAGAAGAGAAAAATAAGAAAAGCTGAAGAAGAGAAAAGATGCAGGAAAGAACATTTGTATCAAAGAAACAATACAGAAACTTCTTCAGAACTGAAGGATATCAGATTGAAAGGAGGTCACCATGAGTGCCAAGGGCAATAAACAAAAAAGATGTACACCAAGTTACATTATATGTATTAAATGAAATTTCAGAACTCCAGGGACAAAGCAAAACCTAAAACCTTCCAAAATCAGAAATACTAGAAGCTGGAAGACAATAAAGGAATGGCATCAAAATTCCAGGTAAATATCAGAAGAAACTGCTAAAAGAGAAGAAGTCAAAGATGCTGCCTCTCAAGGTTAGGCATACAAGGGTGGGAAGTGGCAGAGAAGGGGATTGTTGTGCTATATAATCTCTCTAGCATTATTTGACTTTTAAAACTAAGTACATGTATTACTACTTTGATGAAAAATTGAAATATAATTTAAAAAGCAGTCAAGTTCCAAATTACCTTATTAAAGAATAACTTACCTGTATGACAACTGAAAAGGCCTTTGATTTTATTTTCGCTAACGATTCTGCCCTTTCACATCTCTGGATGTAAAATAAGAAGGAAAAAAAGTTAAAACACACAAACATTAGGTGAAAAACTGAATACTCAAGTATTTATTATCAGAAGTAAGATTTCAGACAGAATGTAGGGTAAAAGAAACTAACATACATTGGGTATACATTGAGTACACACACATAGACATACACCATATTCTCTCACAGATGTAGCAGGTGCCATAACACCATCCCCATAGTTAGAGATCATTTTCATTCAGGATTCAAGGAGGACAGTATGAATGAAAGCCTGGGTGATCAGGCAGAACCCTGAACTGCCATTCCCTCCTCATCTGCCTATACTCAAAGACGGCTCCTTGTCTCATCCACTAAGATGGATGAAAACTCTGGAGGCAGGAAGCAGTATATAGTATAATAGCTTGGGCTCTACACTGGTTGAAAGGCTGACAAGTGAGAAAAGATATATTACAAAAGCCTGATCCCGATCCTCTACGAACTGAGGGCACCTTCCATAGTCAAGCTGTCCTTTCCCTGCGGAAAACTATTATCATCCTCTCTCCCAACCTACACCTGATGTGGCCTCCACAAGGCTTCCAGTAAAGAACAAACTACCTTTTCACAGAAGCATGATTCAGAATTTTCTCTTATATGTCTTATAATACTGACCATGGGTCACAATGCTCAGTATACAGAATCACAGCCACACATAATATGAATTGCAAAGTTTTCTGACCTCTGTTTCTTGCGAATTTCCTTCCATTTTTTCTTCTCCATCATTCATTTTTGATTTTAAGGATGGATTCTAAAAGAGCAAAAAAGATACATACACACACACACACAAATTTACAATTCAATTAACTGCAAATCAATTTTAGAACAGTGAGAAATCATTTTTAATAAATGAAAAACTAAAAGATCATTCACATTATATACCACCTAACCTTAAGATCACAGGTTTCAAAATGTTCTACAATTCATCAATAAAATGCTTAAATCCTCCTAACTAATGTGGTAGTCTTTATGTGGTAGTAAGAAAACGGGCTTATTCTCCTTTCCTTCAGGTTTTCAGAGCTTGTAGTAATGCTCTTTGAAGAGAGTTTATCTATTAAAAGAGCATACTGGCTATGCATGGTGGCTAATCCTGTAATCCTAATACTTTGGGAGGCTGAGGTGGGAGGATCGCTTGAGGCCAGGAGTTCCAAACCAGCCTGGGCAACATAGCAAGACCCCATCTCTACAAAAAAAAAATTAAAACTAAACTGGTTCTATCCCTGGCAACATAGCAAGACCCTGTCTCTACAAAAAACAAAAAAAAATTAGTTGGGCATGGGTGGCACATGTCTGCAAACCCAGTAACACAGAAGGCTGAGGTGGGTGGATCACTTAAGCCTGGAAGGTTGAGGCTGCAGTGAGCTGTAGTCATGCCACTGCATTCCAGCCAGGGTGACAGAGCAAGACCCTGTCTATATACATATATATAAAGAATACCAACAAATTTTTACATTAAATGCCTAAGTCATTTGTGTAACCTATTTGTAGGACTTAAAGTATCCAAACATTCTAAAACTTGCTATCTCTCATTAAAATAAATGCAGAGGAATAGTTATTTTCTTCTTCCCAAGACTATCATCTTATCAGTTTCCTTGTTTATCTTTTCTAAAATTAAGTTTTGAGCCAGCTTCCTTTATATAACAGAAAGTGAAAAAGTAGCAAGAAATCTTTCTGAAAAACAATATATAGATAACAATATCTGTGTGGCATTTGTGAAAACACCAACACATTATCAAGACACATAGTAAGTAATCAGAAATTGCTTACTTTAAAAAAATTTTTTTTCCTAGATTTACTAAAATAAGATGGAGTAATAGTTTCAAAAGTAAATTTCACAAGGCTAGCCTTTAGGTTTCCAGGGTAAAAAAGTTTCTCTAGCTGGAAAAGGCTAATGTGAAATATGGGTAGCTCTAGCACCAATACTTTTGGTTAAATAAACTAAGTTGAAGATCTGTGTTGATCAGACTTGCAAAAAGATAAACCATACCAGGTAGACAATGTGTAAACAGAGAAACACCTGCCCTATCACAGTAGGAAAAGCCACCACTCAGGTCCCACCGTCTGCTGTCATGCAGCAAAGTGGAATCAGTGTTACCAGACCTTCTGAATTTTAAGAGAAGTTGTATGTCTAGAATTTTAGGTGAAGCCCACAAATGCTTAAAAGTTGGTAATTAACTCAAAAATTTTAAACAGTGTTAGAATCAACACTATGCCAAACAAAACACATCTGCGTGCAGGATTTAGCCCAAAGACTGAGTGTGCAACCCCTAAAAAATGCCAAATTATAAAGTCTGTAATAAATCTGTGGTATAACAAGATTATTTACTGTTCTACCAAAAAAAAAAAAATACATATATACTCCATTTATAAGGTTAAATAACATCACATACCTAATAAGTGACAAAAGTGGAACTAGAAAAGCCAAGCCCTCTAAATCTTAGCTCCACAGGATTACAGCCTCTAAAACTAGGCTGCCTCTCAACATTATCATCCATGGATAAACATTCGTGTAAAATACAATGGTGAGGCACCAAACAAGTGATTGCATACCTTTCTGTCTTTCTGCCACTGCTGATGCTCCAAAACTATGTTCTTAATATTGTCAAAAAAATCATCCTTTATCAAGCTGAGGGCTTTATCTGGCTTGGACTTATCAACTGAAATTACACGTTTCATGTTCTGATAATGATCATGAACATTCAGCATTTCCTAAAAGTAAAAAGATGAGTCCTTTATTTCTTCACTTTTTGAGGAGAAACTAAAAGGCAAAACCAACACAAAACAGTCACCTTCCAAAGAGACTTCCAGTTGATAGGGAATAACATGCTACAGTATATTGAAAATAACATAATCATGTAATCAAAATAGTACAACTTCATTAACACAGAGGTATGGATTCCAGAGGTATGGATTTACTGACTTACCTCAACAAACATTAACTAAGATATAAGATACACTTATGGGAAGACGTTGGGGAAAGACAAATCAGTCAACATACAATTCCATTCTAGAATATCACAATTATTTGTAGCATGACATATCAGTAATATCGCTACTGATAACTAAGATATTTTTATATCATATTGTCACGTTAAGAATATTTACATAGTCCTTTATGCTCTGCTGGAAATTCCTATGTAACGACTCTCATCCAACCTGCCACAGAAATCCCAAAACCTATGTGCCTGTTCCCATAAGCTTCACCATTGCTTCACCGATAAGATTCAGGATTAAAAGATACAGAGGGTAGGCCGGGTGTGGTGGCTCATGCCTATAATCCCAGCACTTTGGGAGGCCAAGGTGGGAGGATCATGAGATCAGGAGTTCAAGACCAGACTGGCCAACATGGTGAAACCCCGTCTCTGCTAAAAATACAAAAATTAGCCAGGTATGGGGGTGGGCACTTGTAATCCCAGCTACCTGGGAGGCTGAGGTAGGAGAATTGCTTGAATCTGGGAGGCGGAGGTTGCAGTGAGTCAAGATCGCACCGCCACTGCACTCCAGCAGGGGCAACAGAGCAAGACTCCATCTCAAAAAAAAAAAAAAAAAAAAAAGAAAGAAATAGAGGGTGATTTATGACACCATTTGTGGCATTATTTATTAGATCTTCTTCCACCAAAAATCTCCAGCCAAATGGGCAGATCTGTGGAGTAAGGAAAAAGACAGCATACTACAGGTGGACTTAAGAAAACCTGGCATAGGGACTTGGCTCTAAGATCAAGAGAGAACTACTGACACTTCCATCACAGATGGACATTGCAACATCTGAGTCATCCCTAACTCAGACCACTCAATTCATTTCCAGATTTTGGTAGAATCAACACCTGTTCAAGAAATGAGAAACTAGGCCAGGCACAGTGGCTGACTCCTGTAATCCCAGCACTCTGGGAGGCCGAGGCGGCCAGATCACCTGAGGTCTGGAGTTCGAGACCAGCCAGACCAACATGGAGAAACCCCATCTCTACTAAAAATACAAAGTTAGCCGGGTGTGGTGGCACATGCCTGTAATCGCAGCTACTCGGGAGGCTGACGCAGGAGAATCACTGGAACCTGGGAGGCAGAGGTTGCGGTGAGCCAAGATCGCACCATTGCACTCCAGCCTGCGCAACAAGAGTGAAACTCCGTCCCTCAAAAAAAAAAAAAAAAAAAAATGAGAAACTGATCAATAGTGGTGAGTGCTCATATATGCAGGATCTGCAATGGGAGAACAGTGTCCAGACATGGAGAGCCCCTAACTCTTTACAGTTTACAGTGGCTATACTCTCATTATTTTTACTTCATGTGATAGAGAAAGACCACAGTTTTTGAATCTGAGCTCTGTCATTTGCTCAATGGATGACAACGGGGAAGTCCCTCAACCTAAGAATCACGTTCACGTTTCGCATTTGTACAAAATGAACAAACCCACCATTGTTAAGTATTAAACAAGCTTACACAGGTGAAAGTATTCTGTAGAATGTAAAGCACTATACAAGATTAAAGAAGCCAGGCACGGTAGTGTGCACCTGTAGTCCCAGCTACTCAGAAGGCTGAGGCATGAGGATGGCTTGAGCCCAGGAATTCAAGGCCAACTCAGGCAACATAGCAAGACCCCCACTCTTTAAAACAAAAAAAAAAAAAAGAAAATTAAATAAGAAATAAAAGACAGTGCATGGACTTTGGAGCCTTATAGACTTGCACATTCAAACACAGTGTCTGTACCTTATTGTGCCTCACCTTATACAAACTACTTAACTTCTCTAAACCTCAGTTTCCTTATTTTTAAAACTGGGGGCCGGGCACAATGGCTCATGCCTGTAATCCCAGCACTTTGGAAGGCCAAGGTAGGCAGATCACCTGAGGTCAGGAGTTCGAGACCAGCCTGGCCAACATAGTGAAACCCCATTTCTAATAAAAATACAAAAAATTAGCCGGGCATGGTGGCGGGTGCCTGTTGTCCGAGCTACTCGGGAGGCGGAGGAAGGAGAATTGCTTGAACCTGGGAGGTGGGGAGGTGGAGGTTGCAGTGAGCTGAGATCGTGCCACTGCACTCCAGCCTGTGCAGTAAGAGGGAAACTCTGTCTTAAAAAAAAAAAAAAAAAAAAAAGGCCAGGCACAGTGGCTCACACCTGTAATCCCAGCACTTTGGGAGGCCGAGGCGGGAAGATCACGAGGTCAGGAGATCAAGACCATCCTGGCTAACACGGTGAAACCCTGTCTCTACTAAAAAAATACAAAAAATTAGCTGGGCATGGTGGCGGGCGCCTGTAGTCCCATCTACTCGGGAGGCTGATGCAGGAGAATGGCATGAACCCGGGAGGCAGAGCTTGCAGTGAGCCAAGATCGCACTCCAGCCTGGGCGACAGAGGGAGACTCCATCTCGGAAAAAAAAAAAAAAAAAAAAAAACTAGGGAAATACCACCTCCTCTGCAGGGTTACTATGGTAATTAGTGAGATAACATACATAAAACATCTAGCATAGTTCCAGGCATATGGTGAGTACTCAGCACACAATGTCCATTATTATAACTGTATAAATGAAGAAATAGAAATGAAATAATTTGCTCAAGGGCCTACTTACATAGCAGCGGGCTAGAATTAGAAGTCAAATGTTTTGATTCAGTACCCTGTTCTCTTTTCATTTTATTATGCCTCCTTAACCACAAAACTAGAACAAGTGCCAGAATCATGACCAGCATTCAGATCTTCTGAAATGAAGACTTAATAGCAGTTGCAGGCAGTAGAAGGAAAATTTAAAAGTATTAAATTTAAGAATTATCAGTGAGAATGGATCACAGGCTATGCTAGGACAAAAGATATACAGCCATGAAGTATCAAGGGACAAGGCTCTCAAAGCAATTATGTCACAAGCCTGAGATCCGACAGAGCCAGGATAACTTCACAGACTATTCCATTCCTAAAAGCTTCCAGGTATAGGCATTTCATAGCCTGACCCTTCTGATACACTTCTCTATTCACTCTAAAAGAGTAGACCTTTGTTCATCACCCCCAACTTAAAAGAGCTTAGAATGAAAAAGCATGTTGAAAAAGATACGTTGAAAAAATATTTACATTCTACCACCAAACTGGTCAACAGTCAGAAAAATTATAACCGGCCAACCATGGTGGCTCATGCCTATAATCCCAGCACTGTGGGAGGCCAAGGTGGGTGGATCATGAGGTCAGGAGTTCAAGACCAGCCTGCCCAAGATGCCAAAACCCTGCCTCTACTAAAAATACAAAGATTAGCCTGGCGTGGTGGCACACGCCTGTAATCCCAGGTATTCAGGAGGCTGAGGCAGGAGAATCGCTTGAACCTGGGTGGCAGATGCAGTGAGCCAAGATCATACCACTGCACTTCAGGCTGGGACACAGAGCAAGACACCGTCTCGGAAAAAAAAAAAATTAGCCAGCATGGTGGTGAGGGCCTAGCTACTCAGCAGGCTGAGGTGGGAGGATCACTTAAGCCCAGGAGACTGAGGGTCTCCACTGCACTCCAGCCGCGGTGATGAAGCAAGATCCTGTCTCAAAAATTAAAAAAAAGAAATTGTAACCAACTGGGTTCAAATCGCCTTTTTTCATTAGAATATTGATAAGAATAATGTCTTGCTGTTTGAAAATGTCCTGTGACTCTCTCTTCATGATTCACATCAGCATTTCTCAGCTTTCTGGTATCCTGAACTCTTTCTTCCGTTCTCCACAATTGCTATTCCAAACATTTTCAACTCTCAGTTCCCTGACCCCCATGATGCTCTCTTAAAGTTCAGGCAATCAGGTCTGTTTGCCTTCTATTTCTCCTCTACATAAAGATTTATAAAAATCCATTCTCACCTTCTTTCCTCAAGTTTCAAACGAAAAAGTATGCCTTCTGCTCAAGGCTACTCCCTCCATGGACTCTCAATCACAGACACACCCACCTCCTCCATAGCAGGAACCTTGCTCGCTACCTCTCCTGTATACAACCATTCCCTCTAACTAGCTCCTTACCTCAACCCCAAACATAAACATTATGTCTCTCCAATCTCTAAAACTTTACGACTCCCCTCTGCCAAAAAGACAAAATGCAAATTCCTTCTATTATACAAAGTACTTTTATCTTATTTAGTTTTCTACATAAACTCTCTCCTACCTCTTTCTTGCTAAGCTGCTAGAGGGAAAAAAATCCTAGTTCTTGTTACACTTCATTCATTTGTTTGTTGAATGACAAATTTCTAACCCCAGACCCACCTCAGACCAGTCCTTTGCTGTCCAACAAACAGGCACCGCAGCCACACAGAACTGAGTATGAAGCTTAGCTCTATTACTTCCTAACCTAGTCTCTGTAACTCAGTTTCCTCAACTTTAAATCATGGATAGAAACCCCTACTTTTAAAAATAACAATTAAAAATGTTTCAAAACACTTATTTTGCAGAAATGTTGTAGAAGTAAAACAATCTACACAAAATATCTTCCCAGAGTTCCTGCATTATACTATGTCTTCAGATATTGAGGAATATTCAGTTCCTTGTATACAGTAATTCTTAACCTTTTGGGGGGACATGAACACCTTTGAGAATCTGAGGATAGTTACAGTACCTCACCCTAAAAATGTATCCATATGAGCTGGGCGGGGTGGCTCATGTCTGTAACTGCAGTACTTTGGGAGGCCGAGGCGGGCGGATTGCCTGAGCTCAGGAGTTTGAGACCACCCTGGGCAACATGGTGAAACCTCATCTAAAATACAAAAAATTAGCCGAGTGTGGTGGCACGTACCTGTAGTCCCAGCTACTCAAGAGGCTGAGGCATGAGAATCACTTGAGCCCTGGAGGCAGAGATTGCAGGTTGCAGTGAGCCAAAATTGCGCCACTGCACTCCAACTTGGGCTACAGAGTGAGAATCTATCTCAAAAAAAAAGGATCCATATGTATGACATCAATTTTTCATACAATATGGTGGGGGAAAGGGGACATGGACCATCTCCAGGCCAGGGATTAAGAATCCTTGCTCAAAAATAAAGTTACTTTACAGAACAGACCCAGAGTGCTCTCAAAAATCAATTTGCTACTTGAATTACAAACAACCTGACAGGTTGATGCTATTGCAACATGGGGGTGACCAGCCACAGAGGCTCACACCTGTAAACTCAGCACTTTAGGAGGCCAATGCAGGCAGATCGCTTGAGGCCAGGAGTTCAAGACCAACCTGGTCAACACAGTGAAACCTCACCTCTACTAAAAATAGAAAAAATTAGTTGGGCATGGTGGTGCACAACTGTAATCCCAGCTACTCGGGGGGTTGAGACACAAGAATCACTTGAAACTAGGAGGCAGAGGTTGCTGTGAGCCAAGATCGTGCCACTACATTCCAGCCTGCGTGACAGAAGAAGATCCTGTGTCAGGGAAAAGAAAAAAAAAAAAGAAAGAACATGCGGGCATCTAAACAAACATTTGAGTAAATCTAAGATCTGATCCCTGTCTTTCAATTGTAATACAAGAAAAGACTGAGTAGGGCTGGGGAAAAAGGGAATTAACATTTATTAAGGGTATACTGTGTGTACTATACCACACTCAGCACTATTTAGGCATCACCTCATTTCAATTCTCACAACAACTGAATGAAATAAAATATTATAATCCTAATAGTAATGAGGGAGACATTTAGGCTTAAAGAAAACTTAAAAGCATGACCAAAGTGTCCCCTTACCCCCTCGTCTCCTCTCTATATGTTCTTTTGAAATATCATTGATTTAGAAGCCTGTAACCCTGTACTGAGATTTTAACCTCAAAGCAATGCTTTTCTACTCATCCTTAAAAAGATTTGTAACACTACTTATCCATGCATAAGATTTTTCTCAATACTATACACTCGAACAAAATACAAAAATATACTATCAAAACAGACTCACTGTTTTCAATGGTGGGTTTTAAAATAAATGTTAAAACTCAGGAAGTAGGCTGGGTGCAGTGGCTCACACCTGTAATCCCACCACTTTGGGAGACGGAGGTGGGCAGACAGATCACTAGGTCAGGAGATCGAGACCATCCTAGCTAACACGGCAAAACCCTGTTTCTACCAAAAATACAAAAAATCAGCCAGGCATGGTGGCACACGCCTGTGGTCCCAGCCACTCGGGAGGCTGAGGCAGGAGAATTGCTTGAACCTGGGAGGCGGACGTTACAGTGAGCTGAGATCACGCCACTGCACTCCAGCCTGGGTGACAGAGCAAGACTCCATGTGGAAAAAAAAAAAAAAAACCTCAGAAATAAATGCAGATTGTTTTTTTTTGTTTTTTAAAACGGAGTCTTGCTCTGCTGCCCAGGCTGGAGTGCAGCGGTGCGATCTCAGCTCACTGCAACCTCTACCTCCCAGGTTTGTGATTCTCCAGCCTCAGCCTCCCCAGTAGCTGGGACTACAGACGTGCGCCACCACGCCTGGCTAATTTTTGTATTTTTAGTAGAGACGGGATTTCACCATGTTGGCCAGGCTAGTCTCAAACTCCTGACCTCGTGATCCACCCACCTCGGCCTCCCAAAGTGCTGCGATTACAGGTGTGAGCCACCATGCCTGGTCATGCATATTGTTTTTTTTAAAAAAGTAAGTAAAGTCACTTTAAACTCTTGTTTTATGACCTAACTAAAGTCAAATACAAACAATAGTTTTAGTAACGGAATCCACGTATCTTCAGTCCAGGTCCAGTCTTCTACATTTTTTTTCTCACGCTATTTGAAGATTTGTAAGCCTTGATATATTTAGGCTATTATATGTCTGATACTCTATTTTAACCACTCTAGGATGCTATTTCTCTAATTACAAAAATCCGTATCCAGTAGATGAAGGTATAACCTCAATATGTAGTTGGCAATAAAACAATTTTTAAAAATTTTCAAGAGCATAAAAGAAAATTTACCTCTAATACATCAGAAGTGATAAGTTTCATCACACGATCACTTGGGTCCTTAAATTCTTCTGTAACTTCAGCTCGGTGAATTTTTTTCTTCATCCTATATGACAGCTATGTGATAACACATGTCTTTTTAAATGAGTATCTTTTAAACAGTATTTTTAAAAGTATTGAAATATAAGCCAGCACTAAAAATTGTCTATAAGTAAACACAGATAAAACAAAAGCAGCTGTAAGGGTACATCTGTTAAATATCCACGTTCCAAAGACTGTTAGACTTGTGAGGTATCCTTTCACATGCCATGCCACGCCACATGCCTACAAATTCAGATAAGACAGAAATTACATAATTTGCCAGCTAATGGCAGAACCAGAACTAGTGCTCTTCAACCTAGTGCCTCAATTACCACTAGATTAAAAAAAAACAAATGTTATTAGAAGTTTCAACTTTTCACCAAAGAATTTTTAACAATTTTGTACGTCTTTCAGTAAACTCCTCTGATGTTTGAGACATGAGCAAATGCAGATGCCAAATCTAATTTGTTCTCAAAACAATTCGCTTAATATGTGGCATCCAGATACACTGCATTTAAAAAGCAAAGGCTACATTTTTGCTTGCAGAAAAAGAAGTACTAATTAGAAAATACCTTCTCCTATTTTAAAAAAGCTACAAGGCCGGGCATGGTGGCTCACCTGAGGTGAGCAGCACTTTGGGAGGCTGAGGCGGGCGGATCACCTGAGGTCAGGAGTTCAAGACCAGCCTGAGCAATATGGTGAAACCCCATCTCTACTAAAAATACAAAAATTAGCTAGGTGTGGTGGAGGGCGCCTGTAGTCCCAGCTACTCGGGAGACTGAGACAGGAGTATTGCTTGACCCTGGAGGCGGAGGTTGCAGTGAGCTGAGATAGCACCACTGTACTCCAGCCTCGGCAACAGGGCAAGACTCTGTATCAAAAAGGCACACACACACACAAAGTTACAAGCCAGGCTGGGCGCAGTGGCTCAGGCCTGCAATCCCAACACTTGGTAGGCCAAGGTGAATGGATCACGAGGTCAAGAGATTGAGACCATCCTGGACAACATGGTGAAACCTTGTCTCTACTAAAAATACAAAAATTAGCTTGGTGTGGTGGCGCGTGCCTGTAGTCCCAGCTACTCAGGAGGTTGAGGCAGGAAAATCCCTTGAACCCGGAAGGCGGAGGTTGCAGTGAGCCGAGATGGTGCCACCACACTCCAGCCTGGGCGACAGAGCGAGACTGTCTGAAAAAAAAAAAGCTAAAAGTCTTGAACACTATCAATACTCATTCCATTTTCTGGAGATTGAGAGGTTTTATGGACAATAAAGTATAATTGCTCATTTTGAAAAAACCAAATTATTTTAGGCAACATACCAATTTGGGCATTGCTGTAAAGTGAAATGCTCTGTCTAGTCGTAGCTTCCTAAAAATATAAGCTGCATCAAAATGCTGTGCATTTACTAAATCTTGCTGAAATTTTAAAACTTCATCCCAATCCTTCAGGGCAACTCTGATCTGCAACCAGGAAGAAAAAAGACGTTGTACTAAATGTAAATATTTTTTCACAAACATATTATAATTTTAAAATACTGGCATTTTATTTCAATCATATTTAATCATATAATATTTATTATAAAAATATGGTACTTGTTTTACATTTCTGCTAAGGAAAAATAACTAAGTATTACCTTTTGTTTTGGTTGACACAGTTGGGTATTATATAATCCATATAGCAGATACAAAGCACCAACTCTGATCTGGAAGGTGTATGGAGGTAAAAAATATCGCCAAGCCAAAGCTAAAGCTTCTTTTGTAAACATGTTCTTTTCTAAATTTCTCATTCTGCCACTAATAAACAGAGAGAAAATATATTACGACTCATTAAGTGAATAAGTAATGAACAAAAGCCAAAAGTATATACTTCTTTAAACAGTAGTTATAATTTGTTGAGGATTCCATACCCGATTCTTTCATGATTCAAGCACAAAGAGATAATTTTACACCAAGGCAAAGGCAACTACTAGGTAAACATGACGCAGCTTCCAAAAGCATCAACTTTACTTGCCAAATTGAAGAGCAAGAAGGAAGCGGTTTCAAATTGTTACTGGTTAAATATTTAAAACCCATAATGTTAAAATAATCATTGTTATGTTACAGAACTATGTGCATTTTAATATATAATTGCCAAAAATGCTTGTTCTTTGGTGCTGTAAAGAAGTATCACTTGAACATAAATTTTATTTCTTCAGCAAGGCCAGTTTTTTACTTTCTGCACAAAAGGGTACAGTCGTCAGCAGTTTTGCTACACTGAACAAAGGAGACAGGGTCATTTATAACTTGACGCGTCTACTTTACTGCTGTGTCCGGTTTCCACTGGCTGGAACGGGACTTCACATTCTGTATCTGTCTCGATTAACTTGTGGAATGCTGAGAAAGGTAAAAACACTTTTAAATAAGGAAGAACAGGCTATGACTTAATGCTTGCTTGGACCAGTATAAGCACGCCAGAGCAAATATTTAGGCTAAATTGTGAGAGCTAAGAACATAAAGTACACTGATTTCTTTATTACAGCTAGCAGGTATTTAAGAATGTTAGCACAGGTCTTTGAATAAATTTTGCTTCTAAGGTAAGTTACTATTTAGTCTTAATTAGATGGGGAGGAAAAGGAAATTCTTTGAAGAGGAACCTCTACTTTACTTTTTACCTAATGAACATTTTCTCCAATACTCTCAGGGATTTGCACTAAATCTCCTCTGTCCTTGGGAAGCCGATGTGAAAAAGTTAGAGAACAACACAAAGTAATCCACACTCCTAATTGTCCAGAGCACTGCAAGCTCATCAGAAGAAAGGAGAAGGAAGGGAGAAGAGCATACTCCAGCATACAACCAAAAGCTTTGTCCAAACATCCAAGAGAGCAACAAGGCTTTGTTGGCAATCAATCAATGAAATAACATAGGAAATGTACATGAAAGGAAAATATCTTGGGCACCCAAGATCACTAAGGAAAACTCAAGGTGGAAACTGCTTAGGGCAAACCTCTCCCATTCTATTCAAAGTGACTTCTCTGCTCACTGAGATAGATGCATATGTGATTTGCCTCCTTTGGAAAAGCTAATCAGAAACTCAAAACGCAAGCATTTGTGTATCACCGATCTGTGACCTGAAAGCTCCCTCCCTACTTCTAGTCTTCCTGCCTTTGCTTCAAGTTGTCCCGCCTTTCCAGACCAAACCAACGTACTTCTTACATATATTGATTGATGTCTCATGTCTCCCTAAATGTACAAAACCAAGCTGTGCCATGACCACCTTGGGCGCATGTCAACACGACTTCCTGAGGCTGTGTCACAGGTGCGTCCTCAACCTTGGCAAAATAACCTTTCTAAATTAACTGAGACCTGTCTCAAATTTTCGAGGTTCACATATATTTTCTGTGGACATAAACAGCATAATGAATAAACTATCTGAAACTGTTCTGCTGTGCTAAGTTAACAAAAAATTTTAAAAAACAAGGCCTTAAAAAAGTCAAAGTAACAGTCTTCTTACCACTTTGGATAAAACAATGAAGCCACATTTGTGCATATTATAGGTTTCTATGTAAGACCTGAAATTAGTAGATAAAAAATGCCAGATTTTAAATAAGACATTAGCTAAAATAAATGTCTCAAAGTGTTGATGCAAGTGACTAATACACTATACAAATATAAATATGTAGAACTTTTACTTTAAAAACAGCAACAAACAATAAAGACATTTGCTCTGCAGCCATAAATACAGGCTGTATTATATCTGATTACAATGCAGGGGTGGAAGGGAAGGGGGTAGTAGAAGGACTTTTTGGGTCTTCAAATAATAAATACAGGAAAAGAATACAAAACACCTACTCTAGTTAAGGTAGCCAAAGTAGTTTCTCAAGAAAGTTCACCACTCCTCTAGTGATTCCTGCTTCTTTTATCATTTTAGGTTCTCCCTACTAGAAAATGTAAATGTTACATTTTTAGCTAAGTTTTCCTTAAATGCATTTTTCCCCCCAAGAAGTGGTACAGTGGAGTATTAACGGATTTTAGAAACAGGCAGATAGTTTCCAACATCTGCTATACAATCCACTATCTTTATAATGGTGGAGAAATTACTTAACCTCTTTAAGCCTTAATTTCCTCATCTATAAAACAAGGATAATTATACCTGCTTTTTATAACTGTCTTACGCAATAAATAAAGCTATAAATAAATGGCATTTAGTAGCCATTTAAAAAAATTAGTCTCTCTCCTTTTATTAACTGTACAACAAACAGCTCTTCATCCTCCATTCCTTGCAATTTAAAAACTACAAAGGTAATTTGCTTCCACTGACAGAGAGAAAATGAGTTTTTACATTTTGTTCAGAAAAACCGTTTTAATCATAAGGTTTAACTCATTCAGAAAATCAGTTATTTAGCCTTTTTAATATTATATGTACTATGGTAATAAAAATAGATTCATCCAGTCACTGTCCTCACAGAGGTCAGTCTACTTCAAAGGAAAATTTTCAAACGGTAGTAATAATGAACATTTGACCAGCCTGGCCAACATGGTGAAATCCCGTCTCTACTAAAAATACAAAAATTAGCCAGGCTTGGTGGCACGAGCCGTAGTCCCAGCTACTCGGGAGGCTGAGGCAGGAGAATCTCTTAAACTCGGGAGGTGGAGGTTGCAGTGATAGGAGATGGGACCACTACACTCCAGCCTGGGTGACAGAGTGAGACTATGTCTCAAGAAAAAAAAATAATAATAATGAACATTTATTGAGCACTTAGAATGTATTTCTAATACATCAGCTCATTTAATCTTCACAACTACTATGAGGTTTATCATTGCCTCTATTTTACAGATAGGGAAACTCAAGTAACTTGCCCCAAGTCATAGCGGACCCTGCAATCAAATGCAGCCAATTGGGTTCCATAACCTATGCCCTTAACAATCCCACATTGCCTTTTCAACTATACCATTACAACAAAATGTGTAAAGCGGTGACATAAAATAAAAACAGTGTGCTATGGGGGGAAAAACATGAACAGCGTACTGAGTCTAGAAGAGCAAAAAAGACTTCCCCCGAGGAAGTCATTTGAGCTTAACCCTGAGTGAAGAACAAGGTGGACAAAACGAGAGCTGCGGTGGAAACTCCAGGATTAGGAAAAGCCTGTAGAGGGCCCCCCCCCAAAAAAAAAAAGCAGCTGCTGGAGCAAGAAAGTGCGTGCATGGAGGGGACTAGCAGGCGAAGCTGGAGAGAGAGGCAAAGGCCAGTGAGGAACGGTCTTGGCAAGTCAGAGAATTCAAGCGTTATCCCAAAGGCAATAGGCACCACTACAGAGTAATCAGAGTAATAAGCCGGGGAGTGATAGAATCAAATTTGCACTTTTGAAAAACAACTTTGGGCCGGGTGCGGTGGCTCACTCCTGTAATCCTAGCGCTTTGGGAGGCCGAGGCGGGCGGATCACGAGGTCAGGAGTTCGAGACCAGTCTGGCGAACATAGTAAAACCCCGTCTCTACTAAAAATACAAAAAATTAGCCGGGCGTGGTGCCGGGCACCTGTAATCCCAGCTACTCGGGAGGCTGAGGCAGGAGAATCACTTGAACCTGAGAGGCGGAGGGCTGCGCTGAGCCGAGACCGCGCCATTGCACTCCAGCCTGGGCGACAAAGGGAGACTCCGTCTCAAAAAAAAAAAAAAAAAAAAGACAACTTTGGTTGTTGTAGGAAAGATTAATTCCATCTTGAAGGGTTTTGTCTTTGCTTGTGTGTCCTAGAACAAGACTGGGGAAGGGCAAATGATAGTGGCCTGGGTCAGGGTGGAGGAGAGAAGAGTTTAGAAAGGAGGCCAGGCAGAGACGCATATTTGGGAGGAGGCCCCAACAACCATCAGGGCACAATGAAATAGAGCAGGGAAAGCGCGTTGCCTGAGCACAGGGGAAGGTCCAGGAGTGATGGAGGCAACCTTCGGTAACTGCCGCTCTTCTCAGCCCTTCGCAAGTGCAATATCGCCGGGAAGGAGGCAACTTTCTACACCACCTGCGGGCAGGGAGAGGCGGGTGGTGGACAAGAAACACCCACCAGAAGATAGTCCCGAACTTCATGTTTCTCCAGAGCTCCGTGAAGGCCTCGAAGCGTACACTGTCCGTCTCCTGGAAGCGGCTGAGCAGCGCCTCGCAGTCGGTCTGCAGGCCCGGAGGAGTCCCCATGGCACCCGAAGCCCGCACGCCTCCGAAGCCCGCACGCCTCCGAAGCCCGCACGCCTACTAAGCCCGCACACCTCTAACGAACTAGCCAGCGGTGGTCGCCCAGGAAACCAAGCCCGAACGGCCCGCCCCCTACGGCGTGCGCACACGCGCTCCGTGACGCATTATCCGGCACCTTTAGCTCCGCCTTTATCCGGGCTCTTGCCACCTGTCGTGTGCTTACTGCGCGTGCGTGAAAGCGTTCTGATGTTTTACTGGCTGAGATTGCTTTCACCCAGAGTGCTAAGATCCACCCTTCTTTTGAAGAGGTTTACGTCTAAAGTGTGTTTGCCCACGAGCGGTTTTAGGTCTTCATTTTCCGCTAGGTTATGTAACTTGACTTTACCCTTACTAGCACTCTCCTTTAAAGTGACCCTAGTGTGACATAAGTGAACTTTTGAGCTAGGAAAGAACAGTCCCAACCCCAACCCCACCGCCACGTGGAAAGAGAAGCTAAAGAAGGCTTGCTAGGAAACAAACTGCACTCATTCTCCTTCTGGTCATCGAGAACCCTAATACTCTGTACCCACATAATACGATGCTTAATGTGTGGCCCTCTCTTTGTAGCCTTGGTATTCTACAACCACTTTTGAAAAGAAGAGCTGCATTTCATACCCTCTTGTAAACAGCCCTCCTCCTGCCCTGCCACGCATTCACCCCTGTGCTACATAGTACTTAGCAGAAAATACCTACTTGTTATATTATTATTTGGATGAATTGCCTTTTTGTGTACACGCTGCCACCTAGCTTCCTTCCTCCAGGAGATAGCTATGGAGTAACATTTTGAACTTTAGACCATTGCTCTGATTGAAAGGTATGCTATCATTCTTTAGAAGAGGTATCCTGATATAATAGAAAAACATTGGGCTTTCTGTCTGTAAATGGAGTATCAACTCACTTTACTTTTCTGATCCTTGACCTTTTTTTTTGTTTGTTTGTTTTTTGGATTTGTTTGTTTTTTGTTTTGAGACGGAGTTTTGCTCTTGTTGCCCAGGCCGGAGTGCAGTGGCGCCGTCTTGGCTCACCGCAACCTCCGCCTCCCGAGTTCAAGCGATTCTCCTGCCTCAGCCTCCCGAGTAGCTGGGATTACAGGCATACACCACTCCAACCGGATTTTGTTTTGTTTGTATTTTTAGTAGAGACGGGGTTTCACCATGTTGGCCAGGCTGGTCTCGAACTGCTAACCTCAGGTGATCCACTCCCCTTGGCCTCCCAAAGTGCTGGGATTACAGGCGTGAGCCACTGCACCCTGCCCACTTGACATGTTCTTTAAATGTTATGTAATATTTTATGTCACAGAAAAATTTATGCGATGTGTGAGATAAAAAGCATAGCAGTTAAACACCTGTGCACCTTTAACCTGTGTAGGAACCGGAACATTACCAACACCTTCACATCAATCTGCGATTTCCTCCTCTGACCTATTCCTTTGACTGTACCCTACTTTAATCACAATTACTGGTTGGGCGCGGTGGCTCACGCCTGAAATCCCAACACTTTGGGAGACAAAGGCAAGAGGATCGCTTGAGCCCAAGAGTTGGAGACCAGCCTGGGAAACATGGTGAAAATTAGCAGGGCATGGTGGTGCACACCTGCAGTCCCAGCTACTCGGGAGGCTGAGGCGGGAGGATCATTTGAGCCTGGGAGATGGTGGTTACAGGAGACAGAGGTTGCAGTGGTGAGCCGAGATCATGCCACTGCACTCCATCCTGGGCTACGGAGTGAGACCGAATCTCAAAAAATAAATAAATAACTACCTTGAATTTTGTTTCTCTTTCTCATGTATATATTTTATCACATATGTATGTATATTTAAACAGTATATTTTTTAGTTGTGGTTGGTTTTGAATTTTGTGAAAGTGATATTGCAACCGGCTCGGCACAGTGGCTGACACCTGTAATCCCAGCACTTTGGGAGGCCAAGGCGGGTGGATCACCAGGTCAAGAGTTCGAGACCAGCCTGACCAACATAGTGAAACCCCATCTCTACTAAAAACACAAAAATTAGCTAGGCGTAGTGGCGCGCGCCTGTAATCCCAGCTACTTGGGAGGCTAGGGCAGGAGAACCACTTGAACCTGGGAGGCGGAGGTTGCAGTGAACCGAGATCGCACCACTGCATTCCAGCCTGGGCGACAGGGTGAGACTCTGTCTCAAAAAAAAAAAAAAAAGGTATTGCAATTTGTAATATGTATTATTTGAATTGCTTTTAAAACTTTTTTCCAAGATTGACTCATGTTATTACTCATAACTGTAGTTCATTTCTTTTCACTGCTATCTAATATTCTATTGTGCAAAAATATACTGCTTATTCATTATTTCCTCAACGGAAATTTAAGTAGATTCCAGATTTTGCTATTATAAACAATACTACTTTGATCACTTGTATGTGTCACCTTTGTAGGGTTGTCAGATAAGATACAGGAGGCCCAATTAAATTTGACTTTCAGATCAACTAAAAAAAGTATTCATTGTTTATCTAAAATATAATTTAACTGGGCATATTATATTTTTGTTTGCTAAATATGGCAACTCTACTTATACGTTGCAAGAATCTAGAGTATATACACCTAGGATTAGAATATATACCTACCATTATCATCACTGTTAAATAATAAGAGGTGCAAGTGTTCAACTTTATAATTTTAAATTGTTTTTTAGAATAGCTTGACTTGGCCAGGTGTGGTGGCTCACGCCTGCAATCCCAGCACTTTGAGAGGCCAAGGCAGGCAGATCACTTGAGGTCAGGAGTTCAAGAACAGCCTGGCCAACATGATGAACCCTGTCTCTACTGAAAATACAAAAATTAGCTGGGCGTGGTGGCGTGCGCCTGTGGTCCTAGCTACTTGACAGGCTGAGGTATGAGAATCGCTTGAACCCGGGAGATGGAGGTTGCAGTGAGCCAAGATCCCACCACTGCACTCCAGCCTGGGTGACAGAACGAGACTCTGTCTTAAAAAAAAAAAAAAATAGAATAGCTGGACTGATTTACACTTCACTAGCAGTGCATGAGAGTTCCTACTTGAGCCGTATCATCTCACCAATTTGGCTTCTAATTGTGGTCTTAATACACATTTCTCTGATTACTAAGGTGGTTGTGCATCTTTTCAAATTCTGATTTTCTATTCATATTTCCTCTACTGTGAAATGCGTGTTTATATATTTTGTCTGTTTTTCAATTGTGGCTTTTAACTTTTTCATACTGATTTGTAGAAGCACCTTATATATTCTGGATACTAAACTGGTGTTTGTACTATGTGTCGTTGTTTATTTACTAGCTTGTTTTTATTTCCTATCTTTATGGTGATTTTTTATGTATAGAAATTCTTTTTTTTAATATAGTCAAATTTTAAAATATTTTCTAATAAGGGCTCTTGTATCTGAAAGTCATAAATATTTTCCCTGTATTTCATTATTAGTATAACTAATAAATCTTGAATGCTCAATGACTTAACACTAACTAAGATTGTTTTCCTTTCACATTAAGTTCAATTAATGACAGGATGGGGCGAGGAGGGTTCTGCTTCAAGCAGTCACCCGGGGACCAAGACTGATGAAAACTCTGCCATCTTCAGTGATTGGCTTTCAAGGTCACCTTGAGCACCTTGAGTGACTTGGCTGGACTGTTTTAGTGAAGACATCTAGCCTGTAGACTGGAGAAGAACAAGAATGTGGAAGATTGCATGAGAGACTTTTATGGGCCAGGCCTGGAAATGGTATGCACTCAAAGTGTGGTTCACTGACTACTACTGGTCTGCAAACTGTTTATTACCTCTCCATCTCACAATAGTACAGAAATTAAAAATAAGTGCTGAGATGGTTTGGCTCTGTGTCTACACCCAAATCTCATCTCGAATTGTAATCCCCACTTGTGGAGGGACGGACCTGTAATCCCCATGGGTTGAGGGAGGGAGGTGATGGAATCATGGAGGAGATTTCCCCCATGGTGTTCTCATGACAGTGAGTTCTCAGGAGATGTGATGGTTTTATTAGTGTTTAACAGTTCCTCCTACACACACACACTCTCTCTCCCCTGCCACCATGTAAGATGAACGGACCTTCCGCCCTGATTGTAAGCTTCCTGAGGCCTCCCTAGCCATGCGGAACTGTGAGTCGATTAAACCTCTTTTCTTTAAAAATTACCCAGTCTCAGGTGTATTTCTTTACAGCAGTGTGAAAACAGACTAATACAAGTGCGTATTAACCTTATATACCAATTTTATGGAGTAATTTGATATGACTTTTTAGATTTTTAAAAATAATTTAATTTTATTAAAGTTTACAAAAGTATTGGTCCATGATAGATTGGGGGAAATGGTTCATTACAACAGATAATCTGAGAAGCACTGTTATACACCATTTCAGTCCACATTCCATTGGCCAGAACTCAGTCACATGGACACATTCAGGTGCAAAGGTGGCTGAGAAATGTCATCCCTAATTAGGCAACCTCTCCCCAACGATAGTTTCAATCTCTGGAAGAGGTGCACACGTCTTTGTTGGACCATGTATTAGCTCATTCCTGCTGCTATAACAAAATACCATAGAATAGGTAACTTACAAACAACAGAAATTTATTTCTCACAGTTCTGGGAGGCTGGGAAGTCTAAGATCAAGGTGCTGGCAGATTCTGTGCCTGGTGAGGGCTGCTCTCTGCTTTCAAGATGGCACCTTGTTGCTGTGTCCTCACATGGCATAATAGCGGAAGGACAAAAGGGGCCTAGCTAGTTCCCTCCAGCCCTTTTATAAAATCACTAATCCCATTCATGAGTCCTCATGACTTAATTACCCGCTAAGGCCCTACCTCTTAATGCTATCACATTGGCAATTAAGTTTCAACATATTAATTTTGGGAGACATTCATACCAGAACAGACTGCCAACATGTCTGCTGCAATTTTATTCAGAAACTCTGAAAGTATTACCTTTCACTTTTAATTTACTGTCATCCATCTAAAAATTTATTTCTATGTATGGTATAAGGATCCTATTTCACTTTTTTCCATATGTATAACCATATGTATGTATATGTATTTTGTGTATGTATAATTTTCCAGCATCTGTTATTGAATAGTCCATCCTTTCCCAAAATTCACTTCTGTTATATATCAAGTTGCATGGCTAATTGCAACCAACCAGTACACAACTGTATGGCTTTGTACCTGTTATTAAAATACCAAACCATAGTGCAGTATTTCCATTACTGTTAGTATAGCAGTTACCACTCTAAGCCTCCTTACTACCCTCAACCCAAACACTTGGGCCCCTCAGGCCACAAATCCCTCAACCTTCCAGCCTCTAAAACTGAAGTGGTTAAGCCTGGCACAGGAAGAGACCTTCAGTGCCGGCTCCAGCTTCAGTCTACTCCTAGGGTTGTTATCTACTTTCAAGACTCCATTTAGATTTCACTTCTCTAACACCACACTCTAATTACTACAGAGTATCTTGACTATTCTTGAATTTTCACTTTTTCATATAAATTTTAAATTTGACTTGTCAAATTTCTCTGATAGCGCCATTGGGATTTCAACTGAATTACATTAAATCTGTAAGTCAATTTGGGAAGGAATGACATCTTTTTTTTTTTTTTTTTTTTTTTTTGAGATGGAGTTTCGCTCTTGTTGCCCAGGCTGGAGAGCAATGGCGTGATCTCAGCTCACTGCAACCTCCACCTCCAGGTTCAAGTGATTCTCCTACCTCAGCCTCCCAAGTAGCTGGGATCACAGGCATGTGCCACCATACCCAGCTAATTTTGTAGTTTTGGTAGAGATGAGGTTTCACCATGTTGATCAGGCTAGTCTCAAACTCCTGACCTCAAATGATCCACCTGCTTCTGCCTCCCAAAGTGGTGGGATTACAGGCATGAGCCACTGTGCCTGGCCAAAATAATATCTTTATTGTATTATTTCTATCCACAAACATTTCTTTAAGTCACCTGTAGCATCTTTACTGAAATTTCATAATTTTTCTCCCTGAATTTTTTACTTGTCTTTTGTTAGATTTTTCTTATATGTCTTATGTTTTTGTGTGGCTATTGTATTTAGTATCTTTGCCTTACCTTTTCTAACTGCTTGATTCCAATACATAAAGATGCAATTGAATTATATATATTTATTTAGTATCCAGTCCCCTTGTTAAACTCTTATAATAATTTTTCTGTTGATTCTTTTAGGCTTTCTATATAGATGATATCTGCAGCTGTGAATAACAGTAGTGATAGTTTGCTTTTTCCTTTCCAATCCTTATCGCTTTTATTGCTTTCCCTCTTACTTCATTTCCCAGGCTAAGACTTCCCATATTGTTAAAGATAAACCTGGGAGAATGGGTGTGTGTCTGTTCACTAATGTACCATCAGCACCTATAAGTACTTGATACACAGTAGGTGCTCAATGAAGAATCTAGTGATGTTTTTATTTCAGTTATTTTACTTTTTAGCTCTAGAATTTCTATTTGGCTCTTTTAAAAATAATTTCTAGCTATTTGTGTCCTGTATTTGATGAATTATTGTCACCATACATTCCTTTACATCTTTAAGCAAAGTTTCCTTTGATTCTTTGAATATACTTTTAATGACTGCTCCAAAGTCTTTATTAAAAAGTCAGCCATCGAGCTCTCTGTTATGTAATTTCTCTTGCATCCTTTTTTCCTGTGTATGGATCAAATTTTCCTGTTTCTTTTCATATCTCATGCATTTTTTATTAAAGATTTGATACTTTAGACAATTTATTGTATAAATCTGGGTATTGATTGCTTCCCCTTCTGGAGCTTATTGATTTTGTTTACTTATTTATTTGTTTACTGACTTGACTGGAGTATTTTAGTGAAGTCCAGTTCCCCAGCTCAGTGTGAAGCTTCTGATGTTGCTCCTCAGAGACTGTGGCCTTGACCTTCCTTAGAGCCTTCACCCTGGGATGATAGTGGTTTTACCAGTAATCTTTGTCTTTCCCCATCTCTCTGTTAAACTGTCTGCCTTTTAGTATCCACCCAGCTGTTAGAGTCCACTAATTGCTAGCTGATTGCTCTGTTGTTTTTGACAATGCCCTGGGGGAATAAATTACTCCATTGTCTGATCCGATTAAATTTAGGCTCCTTTGCAGAGGTAGTTTTTGAGTTCAATCTTGAGGTTTGCTCTGATCCCAGGAAGGCTCTTCTTAGCCATCTCTTCCCTAGCTTTCTCTGGTAAACTAGTGGTCTGCTGTTTAGCTTGTTGCTTTTAGAAGGTACTAGCCTCCTCTTAATTGCTTACAACCAAAATATCCATTGTTTTCAAGAGCACCTTTAGGTTCAAGTTTTCCCCTACTCCGCGTTCCAAATAAACTAATTTCTTCTGGGAAGAGCTTCAGAATTTTCTTTTCTTACGGATGTTTCTCCTCCTGGGCGAAATCTCTGAGCCACTGCTCCAGCCAGAGCTGAGGATGGGGATGGTCACCTTCTCCTCTCAGAGTAACTCTCCTGCATTTTTTTTTTTTTTAAGACGGAGTTTCGCTCTTGCTCCCCAGGCTGGAGTGCAGTGGCGCGATCTTGGCTCACTGCAACCTCCGCCTCCCGGATTCAAGTGATTGTCCTGCCTCAGCCTCCCAAGTAGCTGGGATTACGGGCACCCGCCACCATGCCCAGCTAACTTTGTATTTTTAGTAGAGACGAGGTTTCACCATGTTGGCCAGGCTGGTCTTGAACTCCTGACTTCAAGTGATCCGCCCGCCTCGGCCTCCCAAAGTGCTGGGATTACAGGCGTGAGCCTGGCTGACTCTCCTGCTTTATGAGCAAGGCTCTGCAAGGGGGAAGTAGCTTCCATTCATTCTTCTTAGCTTGCCTGTCCTAGCATGGAACTTGTACCCTATATGTGAGCTGCAATAAGGGCAACTGGGGCTCCACTACTCTCAGTCTGCTGCACCTGGGATAGAGCCACTGCTCTGTGAATGCAGTCTGAAAGGAGGAAAGGAGTCCCCAGTCTTTCCATTCTCCAGACCACACTCATCTGGAATTTAGCCTTTGCAACAGAACATGAGAGCGGGTAAAAATGCTGGCAGCTTGTCCCTCCAGGGAGATACACGATATGGTTTGGATGTTTGTCCCCTCCAAATCTCATGATAAAATGTGATTCCCAATGTTGGAGGTAGGGCCTGGTGGGAGGTGATTGGATTATGGAGGTGGATCCCTCACGAATGGTTTAGCACCATCCCCTTGGTGGTAAGGGAGTTCTTGTTCAGTTAGTTCACACAAGATCTGGTTGTTTAAAAGAGTCTGGGACCTCCTCTTTCTCTCTCTTGCTCCCTCTGTCACCATGAGATGTGCTGGCTCCCCCTTCACCTTATGCCATAATTGGAAGCTCCTGAGGCCTCACCAGAAGCCAAGCAGATGCTGGTGCCATGCTTCCTATGCAGGCTGCAGAATCATGAGCCAATTAAATCTCTTTTCTTTATAAATTACCAAGCCTCAGGTACTTCTTTATAGCAACACATGAGTGGACTAACACAGGAAATTGGTACCAGGATTGAGGCATTGCTATAAAGATGTGGAAGTGGCTTTCAAACTGTAAACCAAAAGGTATCTAGAACAAATCTCAATCAATTTAGAAAGTTTATTTTGCCAAGGTTAAGGACACACTGGTGACACAGCCTCAGGAGGTCCTGAAGACATGTGCTCAACGTGATTGGGTTGCTTTTGTACATTTTAAGGAGACATGAGACATCAATCAATATGTGTAAGATATACGTTGGTTTGGTCTGATTAGGCAGGACAACTTCATTTAGAAGTTTTATTCCTAAATAAGACATTGTTCTCAGTTTGACTTTTCCCTTGGTTTAGTGATTTTGTGGTTCTGAGATTTATTTTCCTTTCATAGAACTGAGTAATGGACAGAGGCTGGAAGAGTTTGAAGGGCTCAGAAGACAGGAAGATGAGGGAAAGTTTGGAATTTCTTAAGACTGGTTAAATGGTTGTGACCAAAATGCTCACAGTCCTCTACTGGGATCTGGGGGAAGAAGGAGCCCCATTCTTGGCCATACCCACCTGAGTGGAACTTTCCTCAAGGTGGGCAAGACGGTAGAAGCAGCAAGTCATGCCTCAAGTACCACTGACTAACTATTGCTGTTCTTACCAAGATGTAGTAGATTTTCTTGAATAAACAGTTCTTCATTTGCGGTATAACCTTTGGGCAGTTTCAAGAAACTTTAAATGGTTGTTTTTAAAGTGCTTCACCAGTTACAGTTGTTTCATGGAGATGAGGCCACAGAGCTCTTTATGTTGCCATTCTGCTAGGTATGCATTTCAAGGCATAACTCCTATCTTCAGGTTGCTCATCATTTAGCACAGAACAATTCACTTCAAGTACATAAGTACGATTTTAATGTGATTAATACTGTGCAAGAGTTAAATACCACACAAAATGGGAACACTGAGGAGAATCTCCTAATCCAGTTCCCGAGAGGATAGGCTTTCTAAAGTAGAAATGAGTTGTGAAAAATGCAGGAAATTAAGGAGATGAAGATGAAATAAGAAGGGTGTTGCAGACACAGAGAGAAAGCAACTACAGAGGACAAAGAGGTCAGAGAGCGTGTTAGAAGGTAACATCACTGGGACACAGGACGCAAGGGAAAGAAGTTGGCAGAATTTGGACAAATAGGCAAGAGGTCTCAAGGCCTGGAATGCCTTGAGTTGGAAGATTTTTCTCCCTGGATTTCTCAGTGCTCCTGAGCAGTTTGAGTAAAGGATAACTAGATATCAATCTTAAAGAAGAAAATTCGGAAGAGATCTAGAGACTTCTCTCCCTTGGAACCATTTATTTACATTCCAAGGTGGTAAAGGAAAGTTAAAGACCTGCCCTTTCTCTCTCACTATGATTATGTTATTTCTATATTTCAAATGTTCTCAATGGGAACAGTATAATGAATGTAAAACAGTAGTTGTCCTTGGAGGTGGAGTGCCAAAGGACTTTACTTCTTACATAATTCATTTCTGTATCTTTATAATATTTTCCAGGGAATATGATTACTTTTGTTAACAGGAAAAAAATAATTTTAAAATTTAGTAGCTATTGGCCGGGCACAGTGGCTCACTCACGCCTGTAATCCCAGCACTTTGGGAGGCCAAGGCAGGTGGCTCACCAGAGGTCAGGAGTTTGAGACCAGCCTGGCCAACATAGTGAAACCCCATCTCTACCAAAAATACAAAAATTTGAGGCAGGAGAATGGCTTGAACCCAGGAGACAGAGGGTGCAGTGAGCCGAGATCATGCCACAGTACTCCACCCTGGGCGACACAGTGAGACTCAATTTCAAAAAAACCCACAAAAACCCAAAAACCAAAATAATGGGTATGCTTGTGTGTGCGTGTGCGTGTATGCAGAGGTACAGCTGAAAAAAGATCATCCATGAGTTGATCCCTGTTAAAGCTTGCACTGTGGGTGATACTGTGATGACACACAGAAGTCTCAGGAATGAACCACTTACTCTCCAAGCTGCTGGAAGTGCAGCAGAAGATGGTCTTCAGCTGTCAGCCCTTTTTGGGGATTGTCTCAGGTGAAGAAACCTGCCTTATTAAAGGTCATGTCTCCCGGGGGCAGCCCACATCAAGCGACTGATCAGTGTAGGGGTGTAAAGGCCTCCATACTCCCTGTAACTTGGGATGAGTCTCAAGGGCTGTTGCTGTTCCAGAGCTCCCCATGTGGCTGCTGAAGGCTTTGTTGGGACTGCACCTCAGCTATCTCTCCCTCTGCCTACTTCGGCTCTTTCTCTTCCACATGTGTTGAAAAGCACTCCTCAATAAATCACCTGAAATCTCCATCTCAGAGTCTACTTCCCAGAGAACACAAATTGCAAAGACATTTTGGCATCATTGTAGTCTCTTTACTTTTGTACATGTTCAAGTTTCCATAATTATAATTTAAGAAAAGCAAAGGACGATGTCAGAGTATATATGGTAGATAAGGGAGTAGTGGCAAGTGACCTCTAGGGTTCTGGTTTCAGACTGAATGGTGCCATTCCTTAAGCAGGAGATGCAAGAGGAGAAGCCACTTGGAAGACAAATAAGGAGTTAATTTTTGACATGCCAAATTTGGGGCGCCTGCGGGGAGCACCCTGGGCTGGAGATGGAGATCATCAAGCTGGAGACAGCCCATGAAAAGGAAAGGTAACGATGTCTTGGAACATCTCAAAGGGCCAATAAAAATTCTATTTAGATTTCAACTGTGTTTGCACAAGTACAGTTGAATTTGTGAATACCTCACAGAATGGGAATTAACTGCACCCTTGATAGCAGGCACCATATTCTAGAATATTTATATCACTTAGAGGTCTTAGAATAATATCTTGTACTCACTCAACACTACTCATTGATTGAATGGATCTCCCTGGAAGAGCTAGAAAATGGTTCTGTTCCCCACTTTGTTCCTTTGATCATAATTCTTCTCTAGTCTCTGACACACCTGAAATCCTCTCCACCTTGGATCATGTGTGAGTTGTCTTTGCGCATGCAGAGTGGAAGGTTTTAGGACAGATCAAAGATGAGTCAGATGGGAACCATGCTCTGAAGAAACTAAGAGTTTAGTACGAGGGATAAGACATGCAAAAATTATAAGGTTAAAAAAAAGAGAAGTGAGAAAGCTAAAGAGGAAGCGATAAGGAAATTCACAGGAGTGACAAATATTTGCAGTTGGGAAAACTCTAAGTAAGAGGCAAAGGCTGATGCAAAGTACCTCCCAGGCTGTATTGGCTCCTTTCTAATTTTCCGTATTTGTAGCTCACTTTCTTTAGGTTTTTGCTTTAATATTCTACCAGCAGATTAGGGAGTCAGGCAATAGTTTATGACTTCTGTCCAGCTTGTTTCTGTACCCCTATGAAAGATTTTGTCATAGCAGTTGTATGTAGAACTGTTTTTAAAAATCCATTTCAAAGAGCAAATAATATTATCCATATTTGGAAAGGATCTCTACATAAAATAGGGTTTTTAATGTTAATATTTCAAAGATCTTTAAAATTAGATTTTACATCACAGAATCCTAATCTACTTGTCTGGCTTTACACCGTGTTTCTCTACTTTGTAAAAAGCATGACCCTTTGTGATAAATATTACAGCCCCACCAGCTTGCTCTCTTCTATGGAAAATTGTCCATCTATAATGATTATGCATCCGCAGGACCAAAAGAATTATGGCACTCTCATTAAAGGGCACCTCCCTAATTAGACACAAACACACACACCTATGATGAGTGAGGCTACAGATCAGTTTTTATTAGTAAAAAAGTATCTCAAACACCTCAACTACTTTTGAAAAGTGTACCTTTGCTTTCTATGAAATTCTATTTGAGGAAACCACAAACAATGAATTTTCCTGAAGGAAACAAATGAAAATAAAATGTAAAATGTAGTGAGCTGTGGATATGCAGAGGCGAAGTTATTTATTCTAAACAATACCTGGCTTTGTACTTTACAATATATTGTGCAATCTGAACATACCAATTATTACAGAGATTAAGGCTCCAAGCTTTTTCCGTACTCTGTACACTCATCTCCCTTCTGTCCAACTAGATTATCTTCTCCCAAAGGATTCTCAATAGTTGGCATACAATAAAATCAAAAAAATAAAAAGGCCAAAAAACCACCCCCCACAAAACCACCAAAATAAAAACGGCACCAAGTGGGATAGCTAAAGTTTCGAGATCCTTAACTAGGCATATCTCAACGTGCTTTATTTAAAATAAACGAACTCTTTGAGTGCCTTAAGAGGAATATATTTAAATAAACATAGGACTCCTCTATTTTTGATTAGATTAGATGTCTAATTTTTTTAAAAAAAGTATTATATAACTAACCACTATCCAATCTGTTAGTACTCAACTTTTTCTATTCTACAAAGAAAAAGCTTCATACCCCAAAGCATTTGCTTGGGAATTTCGGGAGACAGCTCTTCTGCAATACATCAAGTCCCATTCGCCCACGCCCCCCCATCTAAAAAACAAAGTTTGGGGAAGCACTAGGCTTCCGATTTTGACAAGCCCCAGAAGACAAAGCCCAGGGCTCACCCCCCGCGCCTGGCGCCGCCCGTTCGCAGGCCAGGAGCGGCCAGGGCCTCCCGCATGCGCTCCCACACGTACGCGGAGCGGGCAGCAGCCACCCCACCGCGCACACGCAAGCCGCCTTGCGCGGCTGGAGCCCTGGAGCCCACGGCCGGGGCCGCGGGCGGGGTCCGGGACTGCGGTGCTGCGCCCGAGCACGTACTGAGGCGTGGCCTGCCGCGCGCCGGGCGGGGCTCGGGAAGTTTCTCGGGTTGGCTTGGGTTTCGCATCCTCATCATGTAGCGCCAGCCGCACCAGGTACAGAAGGGTGCTGGGTCCCTTCTGCATGCTTGGTATTCTCCCCGCGGGGCTCTGACCGCTGCCGCTCTCAGGCACCTGTCTTTCCTCTCCGTCCCAGAATGGAGCCAAGACAAGGGAATAAACGAAATTCAATAGTACACGGAGATCGGGTGTCTGGGCAGCGTCTTGGAAAAACTATCCACTACAGGTAAGAATAAAAATTATGTCCAAACCTCTGAAAGGTGTGAACACATCAAAACTCCAGAAGGCGTTCATAGGAAAGTTTATGGTAAAGTATAACTTTTATCCTACAGGGAGACTATTTAGTATCGAATTCCACTAATTTCACTATTTCTCTGTAAAATGATCTGGGACAACAGGTTCACCTCTATTTAAAGGAACGAAATATGAGCAAAGTGGTTAGTGGAAAACTTAAAAAAAAAAAAGTAAAAGTTTTTCTTTACATTTTTGTTGGTTCCGGCTAGCAACACGTTTGCAAAGGTTTTATTTAACCAAATCTTAATGTTGAAAAAAAGAAAAAAGAGGATTCTTTACTCTGCAACTTGTTTTAGGTATTGCTACGTAAAAATTTTGAACTTTTAGATTAAGTTTCTACAAAGCGAGTAATTTTAAGTTCATCTTTTCTGTACAGAGGTTTCTAGGAGGAAAATAAGATTTGGAATGATAATCGTGAGGTTATAAAAACTTAAACATATTATGCCATTAAGTCAAAACAGCTCTGGGAAAAAATACCATACATTGATACAGTCTTTTATAGTTTGTGCTTTCCCATTCACTACCTCGTTAATGTGAGTTAATGTCTCCATAACTGGAGATCTCGATCTCTAGTTCAAATTCAGAACCCACTAAATAGCACTTGAAAACACTTTTATTCATTTCTGTTTATGCCCTGCCACTCCTCTTAGGACATTCCCTCAATGTGTTATGTGATCTCATTACCTTCAAGTGACATTGGACCCTCATTTTCCACACCTCCATTGCCGCCTTCTGTTTGCTATTTAAACAAACAGTTAACAATGGAGAAAAGGGTATGTTCAACTGGATTGGCTAGCACTGCAGGGTGGTTAGCTCCATTGACTTTGGAGTCACTGATGGCCACCTCAAAAGCTGAGCCTTAGATCCCTTCAAGACTATATATTGTATAGATATACTCCTCCCTTATCTGGTACTGCTATGAATGAACCATATATAGCATTTAGATCTCAAATGAAGATTTACCCAAGCTCTAAAAGTAATAGATGGCAGATCAAAAATGTAAGCTTAAGTCTCCTGATTCTAAAGTCAAACTTAGAACAAACTTGGTTTGTTTTTAATGATACTGCATTAAAAAAATTAAAATAGCTTTATTTTTTCTCCTGTATTTTTATGGAATAGCTACATTTCTTTTATACTCAGAACATACATTCTCATTTTTCTGGGTTATAAGTATAAAATAAATACAGCTGTTTCATAAAATAAGGAGGGGAGAGGAATATTAAGGAGAGAACAACTATTCTAGAATTATAGTTGCCAGGGTTGGGTTATAAGCCTTGGACAAAACCATTATGAAGAAATTTGTGACGGTGCATAAAATTGGGAAGGGCTGGTTCTACTATTCCGTAGCTTAAAGCACTCCAAGTAGCTTGTTTTCTCAGTGACTTGAGCAGTGGGTAAATACTTGCTTCCTTCCAGCTGTACTGTCCTTTAACGTGGCTTTCCCTTCTCAATGCTTTCAGAAGTCATTTTCCTGAACTCCTGGTCATTACATAATCTGCTGATTTACAAATAGTTTTCAACTGATTTACAAATAGTTTTCAACTGAAGCTAATTTGCTACATAAGAATAATGTTTTGTTTTGTGACCTGTGAATACTAAGCAACCACTTTATTCTAAAATACCACTTCTAGTATACTACTATCTGTAACTAAATGTTGAAGCACTTTGGGTCACAGTGTTTGTGCTTAAGTATACCTGTGCCCCCCTCCCAAATTTTGCACTGAATCTTAGTATTGTTAACTTTTGTTCCAAAATTTTCATGTAATTGTAATCACTGTCCTCCATTGTAAGATAAAAACAGCTCCCTAAGAGATCTGTGGCTCAGTTCCTTTTGTTCAGTATATATACCTCAGGGTACAGGACCTAAGGCTCTGGCACTTCCTACATAATCTGTTTATAAAAATAATTTTCTGTACCTGTAGGTGCAGGGATTCATAGTGATTTTTCGGTTTAAAAAAATATCTTTCTACACTGTCTGATTTTTAAAAATGAGATTTTCAGTATAAAAGAAATACAGCTATTTTGTAAAAGAAAAATACAGGAGAAAAAGAATAAAGCTACTTTGTTTTAAAATGCAGTATCATTAAAACAAAAGCAAACCAAATTCGTTCTAAGTTTGACTTTAGAGTCAGGAAACTTAAGCTTACATTTTTGGTCTGCCATCTATTACTTTTAAAGCTTGGGCAAATTATTCATTTGAAGTCTAAATTTATTAATCTGTTAATGGGAATAGATTAGAAATCTTCAGAGAAACTCTAGCCTTTGTAACATTATGTGACTATAATGCTGAGAACTGCTTCACTCATCCCATGCATATTTTAAAAATACTAACATTTTGTGTTTGAGCATTTTAATAGGCTCAGAAACTTAAAAATCATGTTTCTTTTCTAACAACATACTCTTTTCAATGGGATATTATGGTTGTTATTATTTAACATGACATTTAGGGACTCAACATACATTAAGGTGATGGCAATAAGATAAATGTAGAAATAACCAGTACCACGTAATTTTTGTAAGTGCTTAAATTGTTGGTAAACAATTTTATGAGTTGGAGGTGTTGAAGCAAATATTATTAATATTTGAACATAAAAGCTGATCAAAGGGGCCTGGTCCACAGAAGATGTTTATTTGATGTAACAAAACAATACAGTTAGTGTTAGATCCAACCACAAAGAGCAAAAGGAATGAAAAATTTGTACAATGTACATAGAAAAAACAAGATATTTACTGTGACAACTATATATTCCTAAAATAATGCTTCTAAAATTACTCAATTATTGAAATCTACATGAAAAAAAAGGATGTTAATAGCGACAAAGTGCATAAAATCAAACATTGTATTTTGAGCAAATTAACATACTAGGCAATTTTGCTAAGAATGCATGATTTTTTTTTTCTTGTTTACAGTCTGCTCAAAATATCTTTATACCAACAGGGTAGGCAGAACATTTAGGTTTAATATCAGTTACACAATATTAGCATAAACTTCCACAACTACATAGGGTATTGTTTTCTTTTGAGCTGGCAAAGTGACTATAGAAACATCAGATGATTTCTCTGAATTGAGAATTTTATCCAAATAAATGCCACATACCTTCTAGATATATGCATATCTTTCTATATTATGTAAATAGCTTTACCCATTTAAATAATAAACCATACAGCATTTAAGAATCATTATTATATGATTAACAATGTCATGTTCCAGGTTTAACAATTTCATAGGCCAAAAAAAATTCTTCTTAAAAACTAGTTTTATAAACGCAGAATATATTCCATGAGTAACTGCTGGTATTTTTTAAGAAAATATATTGTGCAATTGTGGCTACCACGTACTGCTGGCAAAGCATTATTATTTATGTAAAATGTGAAAAAAAAGGTGTAAAAATTTTTCAACTGCTTATGATCATGATGAAAGGTTACTGCCTTCTTACAAAAATTATATTGGCATCTTCTTAAAAATAATTCGAAAAAGGGATAAACTCCCTAGCCAAAAATAAATAAATAAAAAGGTGCATTTTTTAAAATGATACTACTGCAATGCAATGGTTTAAATACTAAAAAACTGAGAAAATGAGCTGTCTGTGATCCAGCATTAAAGAACATACTAAAAAAGAGCATTAATGTAAATTAAGTAGAAAGGGGATCAAAATTGAACTAACCAAGTTTGTGCAGTATTGTAGCCAGGCTTCTAAAATTAGATGTAGAAAATATAAATAGACTGCTTTAGGTAATGAGCCACCAGTGTCCAAAAAAAGGAATGAAATTATGAAAAAGCTCAGTTAACTTGATCCAAAGCTCTGAGTAATTCTTCACCCTGCAGTAGGTTTCTGCTGCCTTGTATAGGAGCATTAACTTCACAATCATAACTGGTCAGCTGTGGTAATCCACTTTCATCCATTGATTGCCCCAGCAGTCTACATGCTAAATCTGAAAAACAAAAGAGATACCTAAGTATACATTCATCTAGTCAATGAATATTTATTAAACACTCAAAATGTGTTAGGTATCACAGAAAATAAAGCAAACTTCTGGAAGGGTTTTTAGTTTACCTGGCAAAACCACAACTATGTAAAAAGTAAGTATAATCCAGTGATACTGTTGCTGTATCAGAAATGTTTACAGGATACAATAAAGGCACAAAGAAATAACAATTTGGAAAAAGGCATAAATATGGTGGGCATCGAGGCTGATGCCTGTAATCCTAGCACAGGCAGGAGGATCACTTGAGGCCAGGAGTTTGAAAGCAGCCTGGGCAACATAGTGAGACCCCATCTCTACAAAAAGCAGCCGGGTGTGGTGAGGCATGTTTGTAGTGCGAGCTACTCAGGAGGCTGAGGTAGGATGACTGCTTGAGCTTGAGCACAGGAGTTTGAGACTGCAGTGAGCTATGATCATGCCACTGCACTCCAGGCCTGGGCAACAGAGCGAGACCCTGTCTCAAAAAAAGAAAAGAAGTAGTCATAAAAATTCACAAATTTCAGCTTTTATCAATATTGACAGCACATGGACATAGATAAATCAAAGAAAATTACTAAAAATGAAAAGCTCCACCTTGAAATGTTAATCTCTGTATTAAGACCATTACATGAAATACAACTTTACTTTTTTTTTTTTTTTTTGGGGCAGAGTCTCACCCTTGTCGCCCAGGCTGGAGTGCAGTGGTGCCATCTTGGCTCACTGCAACCTCTGCCTCCCGGGTTCAAGCAATTCTCATGCCTCAGCCTCCCAAGTAGCTGGGATTACAGGCGCCTGCCACCACGCCCAGCTGATTTTTGTATTTTTAGTAGAGACGGGGTTTCACCACGGTGGCCAGGCTGGTCTCCAACTCCTGACCTCAGATGATCCAGCTGCCTCGGGCCTCCCAAAGTGCTGGGATTACAGGTGTGAGCCAGCGCGCCCAGCCACAACTTTACTTTTTAATCTTGCTAAGGAACCAAAGTCATTCTCACTTAGATTAAAGCTCCTAAATAAAAATGTTTCATGTATTTTGTCTTTGTGATGTTCAAGGTCAAAAAGAATAAACTAACCAGAGGGTATTAAAATAATTGTCTTTTGCTCCATTCCATTCTGTTCACTAGATTTGCATCCTTTTACACGTTTCCAAGAAAGTGATGTAGTAGCTGCATGATCCTCTGGCTGCTGTAATAATGTTCCCTATAAACAGTAAAGTTATTTCAAGTTTAGTTTGTTGAATTTTTTTTTTAAACAACCAAAAACCTTTAAATCAGTGTAAATTTAATAACATTATAGGCAGTTTCTTAAATACTACCCTAAATTATTTTGAATTCTTTCTTATTTGTCATCCATTATGACCATTCTGTCTATAAATACTTTCCAGTTAATTTAGTTTGAAAATATCAGAATGTATTATACCACCATTGACTTACCCCAAAACATAGCAGTTCTTTTTAAAATTTGAGATGGATTCTCACTCTTCACCCAGGCTGGAGTGCAGTGGTCTGATCTCAGCTCATCGCAACCTCCACCTCCCGGGTTCAAGCTATTCTCCTGCCTCAGCCTCCAGAGTGGCTGGGATTATAGTCGTGCACCACCACGCCTGGCTAATTTTTGTATTTTTAGTAGAGACAGGGTTTCACCAAGTTGGCCAGGCTGGTCTCGAACTCCTGACCTCAAGTGATCCTCACCTTGGCCTCCCAAAGTGCTGGGATTACAGGCGTGAGGCACTGTGCCTGGCCAATAGCAGTTCTTTTAATAACGCAAAGTAACTTAAAGGGAAGAGAATGAGATTGGTGGTGATATTCAGGGCGGAGTAAGGGGAGAACTTCACTTTTTAACTCAAAATACACTGGAATTGTTTGGAATTTTTATACCAAGAATGTATTTATTAAACATTTGTATTTTTAAAAACCAGTGTATACAGAGTAAAAAAACCCAACGTATAACTTCTGAAAATATAACTTTACTATTTGGAAGAAACGTGGAAACACACACACACACACGAAATAGCACATTAGCTAGAAAAGCAAAACCTACTACTCTCATACTTACAATTCCTACTGCTTGAAAAAGTGAACCATCATGTTCCATTTTTCGCTTTCTCTGAGCATTCTGCAAAGCTAGTATCTTTGGATTTAGTTCTTCCTCAGGAACTGTAGTTCTGAAAAGAAAAAAATTCTACATGAAAATATAGCTGTTTTTTTTAAATATCCAGTGAGCTCTTTTAAAGAAAATACATAATTCCTTAGTTCTCCAATATTAAGGAATACAATATACATAAGATAACTTTCCTGATCACTAAAGTTTATCACCGTAAAAGTAAAAGCTTAATTTTTTTTTTTTTTTTTGGTGAAACAGGGTCTCACTCTGTCAGCCAGGCTGGAGTGCAAAGACACGATCTCTGCTTACTGCAACCAAGCCCTGCCTCCGGAATCAAGTGATCCTCCCACACCTCAGCCTCTCAAGTAGCTGGGATTATGGCTAATTTATATATATATATATATATTTGTAGAGACGGGATTTCACCATGTTCCTCAGGCTGGTCTCAAACTCCTGAGCGCAAGTGATCTGCCCACCTTGGCCTCCCAAAGTGCTGGGATTACAGGCGTGAGCACCTGGCCTTCAAAGCTTAATTTAACAGAAAATTTTCTACAGTATGCGTATCCCTATTTTATAAAATAGAGCTGAACACAATTAAATTGACACTATTGTAGAGTCAAAACAGTTAAATATTGTCCTTTTATTCCACCTAATATAACAATGCAGTGATATTGTTGGGACTATTGAAATACAAGATCAATCTCACATTTGTATAGCATTTTCAGTTTATAAAACATTTCAAGTTCATTAGTTCATTTGAACCTTACTTAAGTTCCCAAGATAGGTAAGGCAGGCATATCATACCCATTTTATAAATTAGAACCCCGAGGCCTATTGGGTAACTTTCTCAAAGTCCTACTGCTCACTAGTTGCGATATGGAAGTACACTCTAGGTCTCTAGATCCCTACCTCCCCTCCCCTGCTCTTCCCACTATGCTATTTTTCACTCAGTATTGATCTGGTTATCAAACATGAACTATGTATATCTAAAATTAATATTAAATTGTGAAGAACTGTTTTAATGAGTAAAGTACATCAGCTTTGTTATATTATTTTGACTTTTCAAGACACCCCACAAACCAAATGCATAATCATAATGGCTCCTTGCTGTTCCAGATAGTTGAGAATGCCAAATAGGTAAGTGATCTTATTTTGCAGTTTTCTTTGGTTTTTAAAAAATTTCTATAAAACTTCTATTATATAGACAGGGAAGTTTAAAAATTCTTATATAGATATATTGTCTTTATGAAATGTAACTCAGTCTATTATGTAAATATCATTGTAGTAGTAGTAGTACTTGGTAGTTACGTTTTTAATGGTTTATCTTAATTTTTGAAATTCCTTTCATAAAAATTTTCAGTGTACACTACATTGGAACTTATGTTTAAAAACAGTTGCTAGCTGGGCACAGTGGCTCACAACTGTCATCCCAGCACTTTGGGAGGCTGAGGCAGGCGGATCACCTGAGGTCGGGAGTTTGAGACCAGCCTGATCAACCTGGAGAAACACTGTCTCTACTAAAAATACAAAATTAGCTGGGCATGGTGGTGCATGCCTGTAATCCCAGCTACTCGGGAGGCTGAGGCATGAGATTTGCTTGAACCAGTGAGGCGGCAGTTGCGGTGAGCCGAGATCCGAGATGGCGCCATTGCACTCCAGCCTGGGCAACAAGAGCAAAACTCCGTCTCAAAAAAAAAAAAAAAAAAAATTGCTAAAGTGACCTGATGTGTTGTTACACTTTGGCTTTGAGAAGTACAAGAGAACAGTTGTTCAGAAAACTGGATATCCCATCCTCTGTAGCTGACAGTAAACTGTAACTTACAAGTGATTGTCATTTTCATTACTGTATTCATGCATCTGTCAGTCCAACAACCATTTTTTTTTGAAACCGAGTTTCACTCTTCTCGCCCAGGCTGGAGTGTGTAATGGCACAATCTCGGCTCACTGCAGCCTCCACCTCCAGGGTTCAAGCAATTCTCCTGCCTCAACCTCCCAAGTAGCTGGGATTACAGGCACGTGCCACCATGCCCAGCTAATTTTTGCATTTTTAGTAGACAGGGTTTCACCACGTTGGCCAGGCTGGTCTGGAACTCTTGGCCTCAGGTGATCCACCCGCTTCAGCCTCCCAAAGTGCTGAGATTACGGGCATGAGCCACTGCGCCCTGCCTCAACAACCATTTATTGAGGAAGTACTACACATTAGATCATGAGCTAAGTATTAGTATCACTAAAATGCCCAAGACACTATGATTGCCCTCATGGAGCTCAGAGTCAAAAGTGAGTTAGTGACACAGTAAATAAAGTAACATAAAGTACTTCTGAGTTCATCTAAAGCCCCAATGTCTTTTCCAAGCTTAGGGAAAAGACCTCTCCCAGCACTCTAGGTCAAGGTGGGAATGCTAGGCAGGGAAAAAAGCTATGTGTTCTGGCTACGACAGTGGTTCTTTCCTATTGCTACTGATATCTGGCTTAGTCTAGACATAGTAGAGAAGGAATCATTTCCCTCTTCCACATACTTATTAGATAAAACTTAATTTCTTCTAGCTATAGCCTCAAACTTAAACTATGTGAAATCCCCTTACGAATTATATACAGAAAGTATAACTTAAAAATTGGGTCATGTCCATGTTTGTTTGAACTAGCTCCATAGAAGTAATAATTCATGCTTAGATTCCTGGTGTACAGTTTGAAAACCTATGTGGCCTGCAATATATATATATATATAGCTAATGTTCTACAAATACGTAATGAAAAATAAAAGCAACTTTAATACAAGTTAACTATAAAAAAATTTTAAAAGAGGGGCCTGTAAATATCTATATTGAATGCTGAAGATGGAAGGCTCAATTTGGAATGTGCAATTGGAAATAACCCTTAAATTGGAAGGACTTTTCTTCAGATAAGCTTAAAAAACAGGTCTAAGAAATGGAAGCATCTAAGTAGCGAGGGTAGTTAACTAGTCTGATTTAAACAACTGTAAGAACTTTAAACAAGTTCTGTAAACACATTTACAGTACTGAGCTGGATTTTATTTTAAAGGTGTTGGAAGAACCTCCTACATTTAGATAGGTAATTTTAGAATTTATAATTATTTTAGGAAAAATAGGAGCGGGCGTGGTGGCTCACACCTGTAATCCCAGCTCTTTCGGAGGCCGAGGCAGGCGGATCACCTGAAGTCGGGAGTTTGAGACCAGCCTGACCAACGTGGAGAAACCCTGTCTCTATGAAAAATACCAAAAAATTAGCCGGGCGTGGTGGTGCATGCCTGTAATCCCAGCTACTCGGGAGGCTGAGGCAGGGGAATCTCATGCACCCAGGAGGCGGAGGTTGCCATGAGCTGAGATTGTGCCATGCCATTGCACTCCAGCCTGGGGGACAGAGCGAGACTCTGTCTCAAAAAAAACAAAGAAAGAAAAAGAAAAAATATATGAGGTTAATTTAGAAAGTTTTTTGAGTTCTCAAGAATTTGCCTTAGGGCATATATATCAGAAAGTTTGCTATAAGTTTAAAAATCATGTACTATCACATACATTTATCTCAAAAATAATAAAAGAACTATAACTTGAATGTTACACATAAATACCTTTGACTCAAAGCGACAGATAACACGTTAGGGCTTCTTGGATGAGATTTTTCTGTCTGTTCTATGACTCCTTTTCCTGCTCTGTTTGGTGAGGCTGTCCGACTTTGAGTATCTCTATATGGTGATGATGTGGCACTAGTAGTTTCTTTATGTATGTGGGTAGGAGATGGAGATGCAATCAGTATTTTAATGTCTTCCATACAGTCTTTTGTCACTGTTTTTAATTCATCAGTGGTGGCAGTGGTAGTGGTGGCATTAGCAGTAGGTTCTTGTATTTGAGTCTGCTGGAATACTGTAACTGTGCTTTGAGGACTTGCGCTTTCAGGGCTTGCGGAACTGCTTTCTAATGGTGACAACTGATCGAAGGAACGTAACTGGAAGTCATCATCCATTGGGATATAGGGAGCTAACATCTCCAAGTCTAAATCTGTGTCCTTTAAAACAGCAAATACATGAGTTTTTACAATGCCCACACCTTATAAATAAAAAACAAGTGAAACTCAAAGTCATTTCAGACTAAAAATTAATGAAATTTAATATAAAACAAATAAGTTAATATACCTGAGTAGAAAATGGGTTCTTTGCTTCTGTGTCTTCAGCAAAAAGTTTTTCTACCAATTCCAACTTGAATTCATTGACCATATCACTATCCACATAAAAACAATATTCACTGGGACTATTAGGCTGTAAAAAGAAATATGTTTACTATTTCCTGAAGAAGCCTCCATATACTTTGCTAGTTGTCAGAATTTTCAAACTAGATCTCAGAAAAACCAGAAAACACACAACCAAGTCCATCGTGTTTATCAAATTTTATTTAACTAGGTCGGGCTCAGTGGCTCACGCCTGTAATCCCAGCACTTTGGGAAGCCAAGGTGGGGGGATCATGAGGTCAAGAGATCAAGACCATCCTGGCCAACATGGTGAAACCTTGTCTCTACTAAAAATACAAAAATTAGCTAGGCATGGTGGCATACGCCTGTAATCCCAGCTACTCAGGAGGCTGAGGCAGGAGAATCACTTGAACCTGGGAGGCAGAGGTTGCAGTGAGCCAAGATTGTGCCACTGTACTCCAGCCTGGCGACAGAGTGAGACTCCATCTCAAAAACAAAACAAAACAAAACAAAACAAATTTAGTGAAAACAGTGACATTTTGAAGCTTATACTGGTAACTAATTTTGCCAATATACATATTTCTGACTATGTAATATAACATCATTTACAAAATTGAGATGAAAAGAAACACCTTATTCTAAAGAATAAAACCTATTTGGTAGTTCACATTCCACAATGGTACCTAATTGACCAATTAACTAGATGCTACATTCACTGGAATTTACCTTTGAACTGAGAAGGCACACTCCTGTGTTGACTGAGCTACCTAAAAATCTCACAGTTACTGTCGGGGGTGGGAGTAGAAACTTAAGTTATTTTACCTGCATATACCTGAACGAATGTACATTATTACTATTTTAAGAATTCTGGGCAAGAATTTTAACCAAAAACTATAGCTGTGTATTCTAAACAAGAAATTTTGCTTTCCTCCTTCTAACGTTTTTGTTAGATTTACTTTTGTTAGATAAAAACCGAGATGAATCAAACATTTTTTTTTTGTGCTGGGTAAATTAAGCAACCACAGCATAGGATATATATTCATTCAACACAAGGCTATGAGATATCAAATCTCCTACTCTTAGCTTGTCAGTTTTATTCAACAAATACCTAATGTAGAATTATTTACCACTTATTAAAGCTTATTTATGCCTCATTTATCAAGTTATAATGTTCAGATCTAAGTTGCCCTACTCCTGAGCATATTTTTAGATGCAGGAAGCCCTAAAATGGAATCATTCTAGATTTAGAAACAGAGCCCTGTGTGATATCTCTAAGTCTTGGCCAGCCTAGCCTTTAAAGATTATTTTTGTGTTTATAGGACAATTAATATCAAGACAGATCCAGAATAAAAAAGACCAGTTACTAAGTATTTATTTTATGTAACACTTGTTATTTTCATATTATACTTACCCAAAATTTCAAAATACTGATGGAAATTAGACTAAATTGGGCAAAGAATTTATAAGGTCCTTTCCCATTTAAACCCTGGTAAGTCTATTGCTACCAGACAGTTCTCCAACTCAAAGGGGTAATGGGCCAGGCATGGTAGCTCACGCCTGTAATCCTAGTACTTTGGGAGGCCAAGGCAGGAGGATCGCTTGAGCCCAGGAGTTTAAAACCAGCCTGAGCAACATAGTGAGAACCCCGACTCCACAAAAAAAAAAAAAAAAAGGTTAAAAAATTAGCCAGGCATGGTGGTGCAGGCCTGTAGTCCCAGCTACTTGGGAGGCTGAGGTGGGAGAATCATTTGAGCCTGGGAGGTTGAGGCTGTGATTGCACCACTGCACTCCAGCCTGGGTGATAGTGAGACTTTCTCAAAACAAAACAAAACACAATAAAACAAACTAAAAGGGGTAACAGGTATAGGCTGTAGCTACCTTGAGCACACTTAGTACTATTCTCTTTAAATGTCCAAATTCAAGATGTTTTTGTCCTACTGATATAAATAATAGAGAAACAATGTACGTTTCAACTTTTGGTTTATATTAAGCTAGTTTCTTCCCATGTTCCTATCTTTGAGCCTAAAACATGTGCTCAGGTCTAGGTTAGGCAGTAGCTCTTGCGATAATTTTAAAGTGCTAAAATTCAAACACACACACAAATGTAATTTGTGGTTCAAATGAGTGTTTGAATCAAACTTATAAATACATTCTTGAATGTTAAAATCTGAAAGTTGTCCCTTTCTGATTATATCATGACACCTACCTCAGGTGAACTTTGTCTAGTGCTTCCATCAGAAGGACTAGGTGGCTGATCCTGAATCTGGGGCATGGTAAAAGAAAGTTCCAGTGACTCTGGATTTGGTTCTAATTTTAATGCAACTTCTTGATTGAGTGCAGGGTCAGCACTACTTCGAAGTGGCTTTGGTGTTTCAGCGGTGGGTAATGGAGACATTGCCAAATTTATATTCTGTAATTTTTCGTTGGGTGAGGGGAGCATTACATCATTATATAATGGTACTTCCTCAAGTTGCTGGTCATCAGTTTCTGTGTCTGTGGGGAAAAAATATGAGTCAATCTAAAGTATAGAAGGATTTTTTTTTTTTAACCCAAGACATAGTCTTGCTCTGTTGCCCAGGCTGGAGTGCAATGGCGCAATGTCGGCTCACTGCAACCTCTGCCTCCCAGGTTCAAGCAATTCTCCTGCCTCAGCCTCCCAAGTAGCTGGGATTACAGGCGCACACCACCACGCCCAGCTAATTTTTGTATTTTTGGTAGAGACAGGGTTTCACCATGGTGGCCAGGCTGGTCTCGAACTCCTAACCTCAAGTGATCCACCCGCCTCGGCCTCCCAAAGTGCTGGGATTACAGGCGTGAGCCACTGCGCCCGGCCACAAGGATTTTCACTATAAAAAATTTATGTTCTTTTTCACAAAAGGTTTGTCTAATTCAAACAACAAAATGTCACCAAATTTTCCTTCATCAGAAAGTTTACATACAATAGTATAGTATAACCATAAGTCTGAGTTATCTTTACAATCCACTATTGATACCTCCTCTTAATCTCTATGGCATAAAAGACAAAAGGCAATACCAACCTTTTTATACATTAAAATGTTCTCTACTTTAAAACTGCAGTTTTCATCTTCAATGCTTGATGTTATAGTATGACTACTTTTTTATCCTTTAATGCAACAATGCCTACTTCCATATAACTCTGCTAAACTGCGGAGAAAATCTGACAGCAGGATACAGAAATAGAGTAGCCAGGAAAAATTTATGTGGGAAGAAGAAATACCTTAAGGACACTTTGAAGCACAATTTCCAACAGTATAAAAAAGCAAGAATGGTAAGAAATTACGGGGGCAAAAATATTTAAGCAAATACATTTAAGAAAACTATAAAAATATTATTAGCTTATAATGTCCAATGATTACCAACAAAAACCATAAAGTAATGTTTAGTTGAAATGGGGCTTGTAGCAACTGACACAATTTAGGGGATTAACAAAATAACTACTCACCATTGCTGCCAAAATCTAAAGATATGATTGTGTCTCCAGCGGCTGGGGCCAGCAAAGTTAAAGCATCAGGTTCCTTCTTAAGTTTGTCAAAGAGGCTACTTGTGTCTTCTGATTCAACTTTGGTGAATAGCTGAGTCATTTTCATATCTGAAGATTCAACCGGTTTAAGGACACATTCTGTTTGTTGAAGGGAGAAAATCAAGTCGTGCTGAATAATACCACTGTCAAAACAAGAGAAATTGGTAATTCACAAATGAGCACTTGATACAGTGAGGGGAAGGGGGACTGTGAAATGGTCTCTTAAAAAATTCTGCTTTATGGACAGGAACATTTTAAGATTTCTTGAGATGCATGATCACTCATGTGTACTATGTCACATTTAGGGTTTTAAAATGCTAATACAAAATAAAGACCCAATAAAATTCACAGTATGCAGCCATAAAAAAGAATGAAATCATGTCCTTTGCAGCAACATGGATGCATCCAGAGACCATTATCCTAAGTGAGATAACCCAGGAACAGAAAACCAAATGCTGCATGTTCTCACTTGTAAGTGGGAGCTAAACACTGGGTTACTTGTGGACATAAAGATGGCATCAATAGACACTGAGGACTACTAGGGGAGAGGCGCAAGGGTTGAACAACTGTTGGGTATTATGCTCACTACCTGGGTGACAGGATCAATTGTACCCCAAACCTCAGCATCACATGATATACCCATGTAACAAACCTATGCATGTATCCCCTGAATCAAAAATAAAAGTTGAAGTTAAAAAAAAAAATCCCCAGTACAAGATAATTTGACTAATTTCAGTTAAGAATTTCAGATATCTAGGCTGGGCGCGGTGGCTCATGCCTGTAATCCCAGCACTTTGGGAGGCTGAGGCGGGTGGATCGCTTGAGCCTGGGAGTTCAAGAGCCTGGCCAACATGGCAAAACCCTGTCTCTACTAAAAATACAAAAAATTAGCCCGGTGTGGTGGTGCACACCTGTAGTCCCAGCTACTTGGGAGGCTGAGGCACAAGAATCGCTTGAGCTCGGGAGGTGGAGTGAGCCAAGATCACGCCACTGCACTCCAGCCTGGGTGACAGAGTGAGACTCCGTCTCAAAAAAAAAAAAAAGAAAAAAAGAATTTCAGATATCCTTTGAGAAGAGTGGTGATGACAAGGCAATTTGTAGTCAAGTACATGAAGGACACCAACAAATCTTCAGAATTGTTGTGCTGACACACATTATGAAATTGGCACAAAAGAACTCTTTGGCATCAATATATGAGGCATGATCTAAGGATAGTCCTAAAGATACACAGATAAATGATCAAGATCTTTCTAAGAGAGGGGCCATATTTTCTTTGGTGGTAAGAACATAAGGTGATACCACCTACAGGATACGGCTGAAGAGGGATGATGAGCAATAGTTTATCTTCATGTTTGGCTTAAATGTAAATTACTCCTTTAATTAACATATTAAATGTTCACTATCTGAAATGAACTGAGAATGCAAAGATTAAAATAGCCAACCCTTGACCTTAAGAAATTTATAACCCATTGTGAAAGTAGATATGTAAACAATTAAAATACACTGTGATAACTGCTAAAATAGAGAAGGCTTGCTTCACTGAGAAGCTAACAAGCTGATACTTGGGATCAAGTGGCATTTGCTAGGCAGATTGGGGTGTGAGGAAGAGAAAGACATTCCAAGTGGAGGATTCTTACATAATGGTAAAGTCACAAAAGAACTCTGTGGCACTAATATTAAAACATTAAAGGATGGTGTCAGAAGTGGCAAAAATAAAAACTGGCCAAAGTCTTCCTAAGAGGGGTGACCCTAGATTTTAAAGGGAAGGCTAAATCTCTAATGCGTGAGTATGATGGTAAACAAGGAGGCTGTACACCTAGGCAAGTGTTTATTTTGGAAATGATAAAAAGATCGCTAAAATTCTAAGGAAAATAAGATGATGACATATCCACACTAGAAAGCTTAGCCTGGTAGTAATGGGCAAGATGGACTAGAATGTGGTAATAATGTGGACAGGTAGACTAGATGGGGCAGGAGTCTAGTAAAATAGATCAAATGAAAAATTAAATTTTGATGTACATAATATTCACAAGCCAAAGAGCTAAGTGAAGAGTTCATGAATATGCAAGAGCCATGTATTACATCATATAACTTATTAATCTCACAGAATTTCTTTTTTTTTTAAATTATACTTTAAGTTCTAGGGTACATGTGTACAACGTGCAGGTTTGTTACATATGTATACATGTGCCATGTTGGTGTGCTACATCCATTAACTCATCATTTACATTAGGTATATCTCCTAATGCTATCCCTCCCCCATCCCTAATCTCATAGAATTTCATTTAATTTTCATTATAACCTTCTGAAGGATTATCTACATAGATGAAATTCAGAAAAATGAAGACACTTCCCCAAGGTCAGGGAGCTAATGAGTGGTAGAGCTATGATACAAACCTAGGCCAGTATTCTTCCTACAAAAAGAACACAGCCGTCTTGAGATAGTATATGCCGATATCTGTATAACTAGACCAAACCAATCAATGGATCTGGTATTTTTTTCATGGTCATTTTAAAAATAGGAGTGAAGGTATGGGGATAGACAACTACTGACAGTATTTAGTGGCATCACTGTGGAATAGCTGGACTGGAAACCTAGGTCAGAGTATAGAAAATAATAATTTGATGGCGATGTAAAAGAATTAAAATTTAGTTAATATTTATTATCTTATCTTCCTATAAATGAACAGAGTATCCAAAAAGAATTACTATTTGTTCCCCAAAAATGTTTATTTCTCAAACCTACTTACCTCACAACATAATTCACACATACAATGCACTGTGGTTGAGAATTCTTGGTGTTATATATGACAGTTGCTTGAGTTTCAACCCAGACATATCCACCTCTTTTGGCAAGCATCCTGTACTGTCCTGTGGTAACTTGTCCTTTAGTAAACACTAGGGGGAGAAAAGAAAAAGAATCATGCAGAGAAAATATTTTAACTTTGAATTTTCAATTAAATGAACAGATGCTGAATGTTCATTGTTTTGGAAAACAAATGTTTATTTAGTGGAATCAGTTGTAACTGCTTACATTCTGACAGTGTGTCCCAGAATAGCTGAAAATATACCCATTTCCTTTTTCAAAGCCCCTAAATAAAACTCCTTTGCTGCCAATGAGCTAAGTGAAGAGTTCATGAATATACAATCTGCAGTAACTAAAATTCCTTTAATGACTTAGGTTGGTGTCATTAGAGAATAATCAATAGCCTTTTTCAAGAAAATGGTGCCGCAATAACTACCTTAAATTCTGACTACGGTTTCCAGAGAACCAAAGATGCTTTAAAAAGCTGTATGTAGCATATTTAAATATAAATTGATACCACACTGTAAGTCTTTTGGCAATTTAGGCAATTTAAATTAAATATTGATTTGGGAGAAAGTACTAAATAAATCCTAATGATGGTATTATTTTGAGGATTGGGGTGTCCTGACTGCAGACTTGGATTTACTCTTGAGTTCAAGGCTGATCAATCACACAAACTCAGTGATATTCAGGTGTCCTCAAGCACAGTGGGAAGTCATGCATAGGTACAGATTAAACAGATGAGATAGTCCAAAGTTTAACTTATCTTGGGGATCTTAACATTCATTTGAGTAAAATTCAGAATCAAATCTTATGTCAAAGGTACTTGTTTTGGGTGACTATAGTAAAAAATAATTTAATTGTACATTTTAAAGAAACTAAAAGAGGCTGGGTGCCAAGGCAGTTGGATACAGTTCGAGACCAGCCTGGCCAACATGGCGAAACCCCGTCTATACTAAAAATACAAGTTAGCCAGGCATGGTGGTACACGCCTATAATCCCAGCTACTTGGGAGGATGAGGCATGAGAATCTCTTGAACCCAGAAGGCGGGGGTTGCAGTGAGCTGAGATTGCTCCACTGCACTCCAGCCTGGGCGAGAGTGAGATCCTGTCTCAAAAGAAAAAAATAAATAAAATAAAATAAAATAAAAATAACCAAGAGTATAACTGGATTGTTTGTCACACAAGATAATGCTTGAGGTGACAGGTACTCCATTTATCCTTACGCATTGCATGCCTATATCAAAATATCTCATGTAACCCATAAATATAAACACCTAACTATGCACTTATAAGCATTTTTTAAAATGGTACTTATTACCAAATGTGATGTTCACCACCTTCACATTCATTGATTGCACAAATATTTTCTGAGTGCCTTTTACATACCAACCACTGTTCTGAGTATTTATGTGAATTCTGAAAATTATGCTATTCAATACTCTATAATATTTGGATTTTCAAAAGTCTTTGTGTTTAAAATGCCAGGAAGTTTTGTCTATGATTAAATGATTCTATTTTTACTGATATTTGTTGCAACACATACAAAACACAAAATGGTCAAGATCTCTACTGAATAGGCCTGTCAACATATTTAGTCTAGAACTTTTAACCAGAGAATTAGATGGGTAGCCAAACTGTACAGAGGTTGCAACAGTTAAGTAATTAGAATATCTCTGAGTTCTTCCATTGTACTTACTGTCATGATGAGTTTTGGTCAGATGATCAGAGTCCAAAGCATGATAATATTCATAAATTGAGCGGCCTAAAAGTTCTTCTGGCTCATATCCCATCAATTCGGTAATTCTGTTAGTAAAAAATACAAGATTTAAGAAAAAAAAGGGAGACACTGATAAAAATTTTCCTCCTCCTGAGTTAACTGATAGGCATTAATCTTATGGACAAGTGAATTTTCAAAAATAAAGAGCATCCTCCTTTGCTTAGAATAAATTTAAACCTCACCTTTGGCAACTACAGTTATTAAATCCAACACCACACATTTCTTTAAGTCCTCTAGGTTCGTCCTGTTATTTAACTCTTTTATCGTGTTCACCCAAACTTGTTACCTATTCTTTTTTTTTGAGACAGAGTTTCCCTCGTGTTGCTCAGGCTGGAGAGCACAATGAGGTGTGATCTCGGCTCACCGCAACCTCCACCTCCTGGGTTCAAGCGATTCCCCTGCCTCAGCCTCCCAAGTAGCTGGGATTACAGGCATGTGCCACCATGCCCAGCTAATTTTGTATTTTTAGTAGGGATGGGGTTTCTCCTTGTTGGTCAGGCTGGTCTTGAACTCCTGACCTCAGGTGATCCACCCGCCTCGGCCTCCCAAAGTACTGGGATTACAGGCATGAGCCAACGTGCCCAGCCTACTTGTTACCTATTCTTATTACATCTCATTATACATACTTTTGGTAACAAGGCAGGGTATTAATAAACAGATAAGAAATACTACTAAACTACATGGTAAAAGTTATAAAGGTAGTCACTGACACTTATTTTAAAATATAGATAAAATCTATAACATTTTTTCATAAAGCCAAATTCTTTATGTAGTAACTTTTAAGCCCCTAGGCAACACCTCACTTTAAGAGATCAATAGCCATTACACAATTCTAATATCATCAACCAAAGAGCATCTACACTAAATGGGAACTAAAGGAATTACGTTGGTTTTAGAAGATGCTCTTGTACTTAGTTTAGTTTTTGGCATTACATGAAATTATGGGAGTAATTTCAGATAAAACAATATTTCAAATGAAAATAGATTGGAAAACAATCCAATTACCCTATCTAGCTCTCTGGCAGAGAGTAGACCTTTATTTAAGACAGAGACTAGATCTTATTCTCTGTAAGCAGTATGAAATGGCAACAATGACATGAGAAAGAGAAAGCTATCTTCTTAGTACCATGCTGAACAGAAATACTCTCTTCTCAAGTCTTTCTAGGAGCAAAACATGAGTTAAGCTTTTAGATTCTCAGCCTTTAGATTTCAGAGGACTTTCCTACCGAGGTGCAAGCAAACCTTATATAACATGCTGTGTGTCAAAAAAAAAACCCCACCTAACTACAGGAAGGACATAGGCAAGATATCCTATAAAGGTATAAAAGTAACATTGCCTGTGTTCTCACACTTAAAGGCAAGACCTTCCATAGTTTATTACAAAATAAATACATAAATGAAAAGCTGATTTGCCAAAAACCAAACCAAACTCAACTCAAACCCTCAATTCTTTACAAAGGGACATCTCTAAACACAGCAACACCAGGTGGCAGCACTATAAAGGAAAACATGTTTTTAAACAAAATCAGTCATATTTCTTGAAATTATGCTTTAAAAATAATTTTAATTGGTCTTATATTTTTCTGTTTAAATAAAATCCCCATGGAATTAAAAACTTTTTCACTATTCAAATCTTAATATGCCTATGTGTGCCTGGCATTATTCTAGGCATGAAAATGCAAAGACAAAACTCAACACGTGGCTAATCTTCCAGTAGATGTACTGTACTACTTTGGAAATAATGTGACAAATGCAGTGATGAGAATCTATTCCATGGAATCCTATCATGCAAAGGAATGGTAGAATGAGGAACAGCCTCTTATAGGAGACTTATGACTAGAGACAAAGGAAAGGCAAAACCGCTTTCAGGAAAAAGGTATGGTATAAGCAAAAGATTTTTAAAAATGCTTAACATGGTGCAGGTAACAAAGATTCTATAATATGATTAGTGGAGACAGATATGAGATGATGCTGAGGAAGTAGGTAGGGGGATCAGATTAATGAAGGTATTGTTTATATTGTCATAGGAAGCTCTGATTTAATCTAATGTCAATCAGTGCTTCTCAATCTGAAGTATGTCTATCACTAGAAGATACCAAGAAGTCAAAAATATAAACTGTATATGCTTTCCTCTAAGAAGGTCAGTTTTACACATATTGGAGCAAGAAAAGTGAAGTTAATTTAACTTTAGAGAATTACATAGGTTATATTCTGTACCAAAAGGGTCGGGGTGTCCAGAAAATATGACCAAAAAGTGTTTTTTATGGACTAGGAAACCCATGATCTAAAGCAGTATACTACTCATTTATTTTGAGGCAGGAACTGTTCATCTTCATTTCTACTTTAGTGCCATGAACATAGTAGATGCTCAAATAAAGTGTTGAATAATTTTAAATGATTATTACTCAGTATAGTAAATAGCAGCTATTTGTGGAATATTTTGGAGTTTAGGAGCTTGATATGTTAGATTTTCTTAAAATTGAGCAAAATTTTTTCCATAGCTTGGTTCTCAGGGGTTATAGATGCGAGAAGTTCCTGGAAAGAGCTCTAAACCAGAAAATAACAGTCTGCTGGTCAAACTCAAAACTGTCTTGGTTGATATATGAGCTGGCTGTCTTTACTGTTACCTCCCGTCATGATCATTTTGCTAATTTTCTGCTATAACTAGAGGGGAATGTCACTCCCTTTCTCATTTTTGCTCCACTACCTTCCTTTCTCCCTGGCCTCCTCTCTACTTTGTTACCTTAAGTTTTCAAAAAAATAAAAAATGATTCCTCAAAATAGGATGGAAATCTCTGTTCCATCATATATTTACATGAATACTAGTAGTAAACACCTTAAAATAATTCTTAGCTTTTCTATATTCATTTTCTTAAAGTTGACACCAGTAGTGAAGCATTCACTATGTGCACTAGGCACTCAACAGACTCCTTTAATCCTTACAACATCCTTCTGAGGTATGTTTTTTTTTTTTTTCTTTTTTTGAGATGGAGTCTCACTCCGTCTCCCAGGCCGGAGTGCAGTGGTGCAATCTTGGTTCACTGCTACCTCCGCCTCCTGGATTCAAGCAGTTCTCCTACCTCAGCCTCCCAAGTAGCTGGGATTACGGATACGTGCCCCCATACCCAGCTGATTTTTGTATTTTTAGTAGAGATGGGGTTTTACCATGTTGGCCAGGCTGGTTTCAAACTCCTGACCTCAGGTGTTGGTGTGATCTCAGCTCACCACAACATCCACCTCCCAGGTTCAAGCGATTCTCCCGCCTCAGCCTCCTGAGTAGTGCCTGCCACCACGCCCCGCTAATTTTTGTATTTTTTAGTAGAGACGGGGTTTCACCACATTGGCCAGGCTGGTCTCGATCTCCTGACCTCAGATGATCCACCCTCTCCGCCTCAGCCTTCCAAAGTGCTGGGATTACAGGTGTGAGCCACCATGCATGGCCAACACTGAATCTTTGCTATGGTGAATATTCAATAATGCTGTAGACTAATTAAAAATTTCAAATTCACATTTTAGATCTAATTTACCTTTCATCACAATAAGAAAATTTCATATCCAGGCTGTGTCGACTGAGGAAAGTCTTGCTATCTAAAGGAATTTCAATATTTGATGGGTGAGGAATGGGTTCACAAATCAGCACCAAGCAGGTCATAGGTGGTTTCTTATACCCACACTGAGGTTGGTTACTGTTGGTATCATATACGTGAATATGGCCTGTGCAGTGCAATACCTGTGTATGAAGAAGAAAACAAAGCAGTTAAAAAAAAAATATTTACAATGCTAGGAAAAAAAAAAAGCAGAGATAAGTAGTTGAGTCTGACATGGCCAGTAAGCTTTGATAAAATTTACTGTCACCAGTGGATTAATCACGTTTTTGAAAATCAGTGAACATTTTTCCTATGATACCACCCATGACCTACTTCCTGCCCAGGGCGTATATATTACTCTTTAAAAAACTCCCCTCGTATAAAGTCTAGGCTGCTTTTTCATTCATCTCATCATCATGGCTGTTTGATAGTTATTTCTTGCACTGATGACTATGTTTCAACATTGAACAAAGATACAAAACCATGATTAATAGAAAATTAAGCCCTATCAGGATTCAAATATTGTGTGGCTGGCAAAGCCAACTGATTAAGTAAGCCTGGTACACCAGTGCCACAATTCACATAATTTAAGTTTGTGCCTCAAATTGGCAAATTACTACACGGTTCTGGATTTTGGGGATCACATGCAAATCAGTTGAAGATATAAATGTTACATAACCAAACACCATGGAACTGTAAACCTTCCCTCACAATTCTAAAGTTATCTTAATACTGCAGTATCTATATATAAATAAAGTGTATCATCAATCACAAATAATTTTCACTTACCTTCCATGTTGCAGACTTTATGTTCATAGTTCTTCCTCGGCTAGTTAGGGTACACTTCATTCTGAGAAAAAAGCTTCGCTGTGTGTTCTGTTCTTTACCCTTTTTCACAGGGCCTAATGAAAGCATGAAATAAAGTTTTAAAGCAACTAAATATACAAATTTGTTACAATAAAAGTAGCAAAGTGCCCATCACCTAGATCAACTGAATACCCCTTCAATTAAGTCTCAGCATGAACACAGTAATTCATTCCCCTTTTACTCACTCCAGCACACCCAAGAGATCTGACACACACACTACTCAGTAGCTGTGATTCCCTGAGTTGGCTGAAAGATAATCCGTACTTGGGATAACAGTTAATCATTCACGCCAGTAAGCTTAGTCAAACTACACAGAAATATAAAAATGGTATGAGTTTGCTCTTTAACTGTGCTATCGGTACACAAGAATCTCTAAAGAAAGAACTTCAGCAAACTCTTCGTATCCTTTCCTGAATGTGTTAGCTCAATTTCTAATAAGCACTCTATGTCTTTATAGAACCTTTTTAAAATAGCAACTTTCTTTTTAATAACAAGTAACATTTTTACATATCTTATTTTTTTCCCCTTAATTTATCTAGTAAAGCAGGCAGAAAATTATTTCTACTTTGTTACTATGAGAAAACAACAACAACAGATCAAATGACTTATCAAAAGTTACAGAAATAGGCAGGGCACGGTGGCTCATGCCTGTAATCCCAGCACTTTGGGAGGCTGAGGCAAGAGGATCACTTGAGGTCAGGAGTTCGAGACCAGCCTGGCCAACATGGTGAAACGCTGTCTCTACTAAAAATACAAAAATTAGCTGGGTGTGATAGTGGGTGCCTGTAATCCCAGCTACTTGGGAGACTGAGGCAGGGGAATCACTCGAACCCGGGAGGCAGAGGTTGCAGTGAGCTGAGACTGTGCCACTGCATTCCATCCTGGGCTATAGAGCGAGAATCCATCTCAAAAAAAAAAAGCTACAAAGTCAGAATTAAGTAAAGTCTATTCACTCCTATTTCAAACCTTCTGTAACTAAAAATGAGATTATATTTAGGTGACTAAGGAAAGAGCATCTTGCTGGGCGCAGTGGCTCATGCCTCATGCCTGTAATCCCAGCACTTGGGGAGGCTGAGGCAGGAAGATCACTTGAGGACAGAAGTTTGAGACCATGCTGGCCATGATGGCAAAACCCCATCTCTACTAAAAATATAAATATTAGCTAGGTGTGGTGGCACATGCCTATAATCCCAGCTACTTGGGAGGTTGAGACGTGAGAATCACTTGAACCCAGGAGGCAGAGGTTGCAGTGAACTGAGATTCTGCCACTGCACTCCAGCCTAGGTGACAAAGTGAGACACTGTCTCAAAAAAAAATTTAAAAAAAAATAAGGAACTAGCCTCTTGATTTCTTATCTTCATTGGTCAGTGTGCTTCAGAACACATATAAAAATATTTATTATTCAGAACCTGGACTAGATATTGCAGGCAATACAAAGATGAGTAAGACACGCCACCTTTCCTGAAGAAGTTAAAAATGTAGTAGATATAGTAAGGTCAACAAAAACACAATGTAGAGTTGGTACTTGAGACTTACAAAAATGCTTTAAAGAAGGATAGGGAGAGCTTAGAAGATAATTTCTAGTCAAGGGAAATCAAGAAGTCCGGCTTAGAAAAAGAAACATTAGAATGTCAGTAAGTAGAGATGGGTTAGAAGGGTACCTTGGAAGAGAATGAAAAGCACAGAGGTAGGAAAAATAGGACATGTTTGAAAAACAGCATATAGTAGTTTGTCCACAATGTAAAGTACACGTAGAAGAGTAGTAAGGCAAAGCTAGAAGGGAAGGTTAGGGCTGTACTATGGAGGGCTGTGGATGTCCACATGGAGTCCTGCCTAAATATTCAACAAGGGGCTTTAAAAAAGCACAATCAGTAACTTAAGGAAAATTAACTTAGCAGCAATATATATGTTAGAATTAGGTGACTGTAATGAGAGGGCTGAGCTAGTAGCAGTAGTATGAGGGAAAAGAATGGTGACAAAAGACAAATGAAGAGGTAGAATCTTAATAGACTTGAAAACTGATGGAAATAAGACAGGAGAGAAATCAAATCTGGAAACTGTAATGCTAGTATATTGAAAGAACACTGTTAAGTAGAAAAGAAATGAGAGTAAGTTTAAATGTAGGCATGGTTAGCTAGAAATGCTGGACTCTTGAGGAACAAGATGAATTCCAGCCTATACTCTATGAATAATGGAACTAGGAAAGATGGGCAGTCCTGGTGCTGATGCATGCCATTTGGGTTTACTTAGATAAGAAGTGAATTTGCCCTCCCTGTAAGGATTCAAGAGTATATTTTTAAAAGACGCCACGAGAGCAAAGGAGGGGGAAGGCGGGGGAGTGCGGGAGGGAGGGAGGGAGGGAGAGAGGGAGAGAGAGGGAGAGAGAGAGAATGTGTGTGTGTCGTGTGTGTGTAGGTGGTGATGGTTGTGGTAGTGGCAGTAAAGATCCACATGCAAAATCCTTTGGATATGTTCAGTCCTTCATAATCTAAGCTTGAATTATACTGACCTTTGAAAGGAACCCAAGGCCTTTGAATGGGGACCTGCAGATTAATTTAAAAATCAAGGTAACTGAAAAGTACTAGTGTTTTCCTAATGAGGAAAAAAAACCAAACAAAAAACAAACAAAAAAACAAACCATTAAAAAAACCTAAATTTTAAACTCTCTAAAAATAAGTCATATTTTGTATAATTTATAAATTCGAAAGCATTTTTCTAGAATTTATATGGAAAATAGGACTATTTGTATAAACACATCACTGGCTCTCAGTGTATCACTAAAATGTGATGCTTTGCAATAGTCCCTGATTTCTAAAAGAGAAAAATCTGCATTTTAGTTTCCCAATGGAACATCAATAATTCATTAACCACATTAGGAATGATTTCAAAATGTTTGTGTGCTTTAAAAAAGAACATTTGGTTCGAAACATACATTTAAACTATATTAAGACTATCTGATTTAGAATAATGCATTAACATCATTACCAAATCAGAACAAGACTTCCTAATATCCATCCATTTATAGTCTAGCCCCAGGGAAGCACTGAGCAGTCAATATAAACCTCAACTCTGCACATTAGAACTCATATATTAAACTCATTGACAACCCACTTAGGTCCTTGCTCACAGCGTATTTACTCCTCCTTTATACAGAATTCTAAAAAGTATGCATTTGTTTTCCAAATTAACAGTAAAAACACAACATGAAATTTAAAAACAGGAGTCAGGTCCTGCTGACAGTGTGAAACAAGACAGAATGTGAGAATTCAAGAATATGAAAAGCGCTCCAAAGGACTAATGAGCGTGGACTCTGAAGCCAGTCTACTAAAGTTCAGCCCAAGCTCTGCCATTTACTAACCAAATAATGTTGGGAAAGTTACTTAGTAACTCTGTGCCTCAGTTTCCTAGTAAAATAGAAATTGTCTAACAGTTAACTTCACAGGGTTGTTGTGAGGAATAAAGGAGTTAAAAGCACATAAAATAGGAAGAACAGTGTCCTGGCACACAGCATTCTCTCAATGGAGGTTAGCTATTATTATAATAAATGAGATGAAAAAGAAAACCTCAAAAATTATACAAAAAGTAAATTTGAGGTTGTATAATATAGAAGCAAACAAACGTATGCACTTAAATTGGAGAGCAACAAAGAACAGCAGAACATAAGAAATTTTCCTTGTGGTAACTTTCCATCATGAAGAAAAGTTCAATTATGATCAGTATACACTGCTTAAGAAGGCACAAATTTGGAAAGACTTTTTTGTTTTTGTAATTCAAGAGGTACTTTCCAAAAATCTTAGAACACATGATTTTTTAAATAATTATGATCAGTATACACTGTTTAACAAGACACAAATGTAGAGACTTTAATTTTTTAATTCAAGAGGTACTTTCCAAAAATCTCAGAACACTTGATTATTTTTAACAATTCATTCCGAAGAATTAGAGGTCTTACTGTCTATTTTTGTTAATATGTGGGCATCCACAACGTAATACTTTATAATCTAACTACATGGTCTCGAATTATTGAGAACATCCAAAGAAGTCAAATAAGCAGTTGTTCGTCTTAAAATTCTGGTGAACTTTTTTTATTGGGCCTTAGACTTAAACTGGCACCTCAACTTTAATGATTGTCTAAAGTCCTATTATCTGCCATTTGTATTATAATTTCTCCTTGCCTTAATGGTGTATTTTAATTTTTAACTCCACCAGGTGTGGTGGCTCATGCCTATAATCCTAGCACTTTGGGAGGCTGAGCCAGGAGGATCACTTGAGTCCAGGAGTTTAAGACCAGCCTGGGCAATACAGCAAGAACCCCCATCTCAATTTAAAAAGAAAAGGAAAAAAAAGGTAGCCTGGGCGTGGTGGCTCATGCCTGTAATCCCAACACTTTGGGAGGCCGAGGTGAGAGGATGGCTTAAGCCCAGTAGTTCAAGACCAGCCTGAGCCAGCACAGTGAGACTTTGTCTCTACAAATAATTTTTTAAAAATTAGCTGGGCATGGTAGCACACGTCTGTGGTCCCAGCTAACTTGGGAGACTGAGGTGTGAGGATCGCTTGAGTCCCAGTGGTCAAGGCTGCAGTGAGCTGATTGTGCCACTGCACTCCAGCATGGGCAACAGAGCGAGGCACCATCTTAAAAAAAAAAAAAAAAAAAAAAAAGGTTATTTATAACTCTCTTGGTCATGATTTTAATTTACTTTTCCATTTTATTTCTCACACACGCACAGTTATTTATGCAATTAGGTGGGCTTTCAAAATGAAATTCCTAAAAACTAAAATAATAGTTTTAAAGAAGAATAGACTTAACATTTTATTAAACATGAAATAACATTTTGCCTTGGGTAAGTACAATAGCAAAGTTTAATAATTAGCAATACTATCTGATTATGTAAAACCACCTGTGACATTAAATCAAACAACAGACTTTTCTTACCATTTCTGTGTGTAAGCATTTCTCTCATTTCCTCATGGTCACATGGATGAGTAAAATCAAACACACTGTGTCCAGTTAGTTCAAACTGTAAACACATTTTTAAAAATTAGGGCTATATCATAAAATCATAAAAACATATAGAAGGGCTCTTAATATGTGTGTATTTTACCTGAGTTAATCCCATGTATTTGTTCACATTATCAGAAATGTAAATCATGTCACCATCATCTGTGAGAACCATAACAAAACCATCCAAGGCTTTCAAATAAAAGCAATTCATCTGTGCTTTCATTTCATCTTCAATATCCAAATCACCTAAAAAGGGCACAAGAAGAGGAAAATAATTAGTTAAAAAGTTGTACTTAAATGATATAATATTTAGATGTTTTTATAAAGTTTTCTCACAGATACTTTAATATATACAGCCATTTCAACATAGAAAAGTGAAGGCCAGAAGCTAGAAAGACTATAATTAGATGTGCCAGCTGCTTTTCATGATTAAAGTAATGCAGCAAAGCAAACCATAGAAGAAAGAAGAGTAATGTTTTTTATTTATTTATTTATTATTTTTGAGACAGAGTCTCACTCTGTCGCCCAGGCTGGAGTGCAGTGGCTCAATCTCGGCTTACTGCAAGCTCCGCCCTCTGAGTTTAAGCAATTCTCCTGCCTCAGCCTCCCTAGTAGCTGAGATTACAGGCACCTACCAGCGTGCCCATCTAATTTTTTATATTTTTGGTATATATGGGGTTTCACCATCTTGGCCAGGCTGGTCTTGAACTCCTGACCTCATGATCCACCCGCCTCGGCCTCCCAAAGTTCTGGGATTACAGGCATGAGCCACGGCGCCCGGCCTGAGTCATGTTTTTTAAAGGAAGAAAGAAAGGTAAATGGAACAGGAGAAAAAGGGGAGGGAAAAATAGCCAGTATCTTATTCCTGACTAAAGCTTTAAAAGCAGGTAATAAAAAGGATGTTATATTAGAAAAGAATTGAGAGTATGTTTAAGAGAATAAAGCAAAACAAATTACAATGCATAAAGAATGATTATTTCAAAGAATAACTGATGAGAAAAAAATGAAGCTTGATAAAAATAGAATTACAGAAAAATTTTTAAACGTGTACATATCACAATATAAAGAGGTATACAAAATCAAAACATTGCGACCACCTTCTAAAAATAATTTCTAGTTACTTCTAACTTCTAATTTTCAGGCCTATTTATACCCTTGTAAAATAACTCACCAGCATCCAGAAGTTTCCTCACACGCAAATAGCTGATGGTAAGCCTCATCACAGAGGCCTTATCAAGATGCGAACTCACATTATGTGGAAGTGGCAACTGATGAGCAAGCTCATAAAAAACTTCAGATTCTTTACTTCGCCGAGATCTGGCTGCATCTCGAGACTTTTCTTTTCGACGTTCAGAACTTATCCTACTTAACAACAAAACAAAAACATGAGATGGAAAGTGTATACAAGTTAGTTTGCCTTAACTTGAATAAAACTTTACATTTCTGCTTATCACAGAAGGATTAGAAGATGCCATGTAATTAAGTTACATGGAGATTTGTCTACTAGATTAATGTACTTTTATAAAGGACAACTATACAAATTTTGGATTACTGCACACATAAGGAACTCTCACAAAAAGTCCAAAACCAAGCTTTAAACCTGTCAGAAGCAGGTGTTTCCTCCCCAGCATGTGTAATTGGAGAGAATGTTTTTAATTTAGGCAAAAACTTAAAGTAGCCTGTACATCTAAGGCTGTACTTCATAGAATTCAAAAGTAGTCTCAATACAGAGAAACCACGATTAAGGCTAGAGAAACTACCTAAAGTTGTACATAACTTGAAAACAGGAGTTGTTAGCAGGTAGAACGGTAATAGCTACAAACTGATTTCTACTTAAGTTTTTTTAGACTCCAATACTTTCTCACCCTTTTACCACATGAACAACACTGACGATAAGCTATAGGAACTGACATTAGCAGCTATAAGCCAGTGCAGGTTGCCTCCTCCCTTAGCAGCCCCTTATCTATTACTGGAACAACAGGTGCCAAATAAATGCAGGAATATGGAAGAAAAAAAGCTGTGGCACACACAATATCCAGAATTTAAAGGAATAGGTTAGCAAAGATAAAGGTGTCAATACAATGACATAGCTTCAGGGAACTCTTCCAAGAAGGAAGTCAGAAAGATTTTCATTGTCACACCAAGCAAAGCTGTCTTCCTTTGCTTAACTGCCTAGTGACATCTAATAGCTTGTTGAATAGCAAGTTTATTAAAGGTTACCATGTGCCAACATTACCCTGTACTAGGTGCCTAGTTCTCTCACAACCTGTAAATAGGTTAAATATTGTCCCTATTTTACAAATGAGGGAACTGGCGTTCAATAGGTTAAAAGTAGCCATTATGTAGCAAATAGGATTTGAACCCAGGTGTTTGAAAGTCTTTGCTCTTCCACAGTATTTCTCTTCTTAATGGGGAATGCTGCTTCTACTTTAAACACTCACATGATCTCCTATGCCCCTCAACTCACTCCTGTTAAATAGGTTCTTCACCAAATGTTAAAAACAGCTATTATGATTTAGTGAGCATTGGGCAGTATGCTAAATAAGGACTTTTAGCCAGCATTATTTTACTTAATCCTGCTTACATCCTATGAATGAAGTACCGAATTGTCTCCACCTCAAATCTCTCCTCCTTCCAAATGATCTGCAAAGTTGAAAGGTACAACCATAGAAGCAACATTTCTGGAGTAACAAGCACAGTTCTCAGCAAATGCTCTTGTTACAATATAACATGTTGTATTGTGACAATAGTGATACTAGTTTTAGCACTTACTCAAGTTTGTGTGCTTATAGGACTTTTATACTTTAATAAGGAATGTAAGCATGTTATTGAACTTTGATAGAAAAATTTCAACTCAAGCATCTAGATCAATTTAACTTGAGTACCTTGAAATTCAAGGTGAGCTATTAAAAACTATTATCTTCATCTGGTTAGATAGATGGTGGAGAAAAAAAGGAAGAAACTATTATCACTTAAAACTAGTTATATGAATCTATATGAACTATAACTAGTTACATGAACTAGGATTTTCTCAATGCTGTACAATAAAAAAAATTAGTCACTGAGGCTACATGAAAATGCAAATGCCAGCAGTCTGTAATTTTATTTTTCATTTCACTGCATTGTTCTCTGTAAATGTTTTCAATTTAAACTTAAAAATAAAATGTATGACTTGATCTGTGTAAGCAGAAGGGTAAAATAAAAAAAACAAGTATGATGATAATAACTCCAGCATACACTGGAGTTCCATACACCATTCCCAGGATGGGGGGTATCTAGCAGGTCCCTACTGGCCCTAACAGAAAATCCCTCACTTCCTCCCCAACCCCCTTAAGTTGTAGGTGACAGGCAGTGATAGCTGTGGGAAATAGATTTCTATTTGGTTCAAATAAATCCTCCAAAATAGAGTGATGGTCAATTATCTCTTGTTAAACCTGAATATTAGTTCAAATGCCACAATCAGTCCAGGCGTTCTTTGTTACCTAGGCTGGTCTTGAACTCCTAAGCTCAAGCAATTCTCCTGCCTCAGCCTCACAAAAGGCTCAAATTACAGGCTTGAGCCATTGTGCCTGGCCAAAGTGTTCAGAATTTTATAAGCAACTTACTATATTTTTTCTGAACCACTCAACTGATGTAAACTACCAATAAATGACTACCCAAATGAAACACTTGGTGAAAAAATTGAAAACCTTATAATATGTGCTATATATGCTTTTTTTTTTTTTTTTAAATGGAGTTCTGCTCTTGTCACCCAGGCTGGAGTGCAATGGCAAGATCTTGGTTCACTGCAACCTCCACTTCCCAGGTTCAAGCAATTCTCCTGCCTCAGCCTCCTGAGTAGCTGGGATTACAGGCATGTGGTACCATGCCAGGCTAATTTTTGTATTTTTAGTACAGACAGGTTTCACCATGTTGGCCAGGCTTGTCTCGAACTCCAGACCTCAAGTGATCCACCCGCCTCGGCCTCCCAAAGTGCTGGGACTACAGGCGCGAGTATATGCTTTTAAAGGGTATTCAATCAAGCTAACTATGGTGATGGAATGTCTCCAGTTCCTCTGTAATACATGTATTGTCCAGAACTTCAAAGATAGCAATGACTATCTAAGGAGTGGCAATAAGTATCTAAGACAAATCCATTAGAAATGTGAGGTTAGATAAAGCATCTATAGGACAGTATATTTAAAAGCTAGTGTAGACTGAAAATAAGACTGAATTTTGGAAGAAAACCAGCCTTCAAGAAAACAACTAATATAGAGTTGACAAACCTATATTAGATGAAGAAGGTGATAAAAATTATTATGTCCTTTATCACACAATGAGTCTAGACATAAACCAATCAAGGGATCTATAATAAAGATTTAATGGAGAAATTTTTATGATATTCTTCATATGTGACTATTGGAGGTCTTATAACATTTCTAAGTAAGCTTAAAGCTTAAAGCTAAAGCTTCTGAAGTTCTTGTGAGTTTCAGCATCTAAACTACCCGGCTTCTTGTCTAGTCACAGGAAGGCTAATTTTATCAGTTTTATACCACAGAATTACAGTACTGACCAAGAATTATTTATGTTAGACCAGGGGGTCTAGGTCCCACAGAGATGAATCCTGTACTATTTGTTTTACTGCTTACATTGCACAACAGAAGATGTGTAGATCAGAAAGAAGTAAGTACATTTTCCGCATGCAAATAAGGTCACTATATTTCTTCTAAATTTTATAAATTGCATCTGTTTTGTTTTTAAGTACAGGTTAAGTGAAGTTCTTCTGCTGATATGTTCTGCTACTGCATAAGGTACTATATTTCAGTTAAGAGTACAGTTAAAATAGTTTACCCATTTCTATGACTGTTCTAGAACTAAAGTTGGAGTATACTACTGGCAAAATAGCTCAATCTTTGTGGTACTGTAGTTTTTACATGCTTACTATTTTATTATTTAACATACAGTATGAGACACAAAAGTAACAATTATATCTTGAAATTATTTTGTATCTTGAAATATATTTAGAAAAATAATTTTGAGCCCGTCTTATTAAGCTTCTTGTGTACAAAGTTCATGAATAAGCAAGAGTTGTTTTATAGAGAATGTCTATTGTTCTTCAGATTAAGAACATAAAATATTTGGTGCTTTGTAGTAGGTCAGTAAAAATTAAAAAAATAAAAGGACACAAAATAATTGTAGGCATTTAAAGTCATCTTTTCGTATTGCACAAAAAGCCTGTTAGCATTCCTAATTGTAAAAATATGTGACTTCAAGAACTGAAGTTAAACCGTAACTATTTAAAATGTGAGCAGATTATCAGATTTATTTCTAATAAAGTTAATGTACCTCAATTATATTATTTGGTGAAATAACTCTCTCTGGCCTTGCAGGTACAAGTTGGTTTTTGCTGTTTTTGCACTTGTGTCAGTATTTCTACAGGACTGACATTCTGAAGTGAAATTTCATGAGATAAAAAATGTGTTACTGAAATTTTTAAAAATACATAATAGCTTTCCAAATGGTTCTGTGCCCATTTTTGTCTCTGCCAGTTCATGAATGTGTATATCAATTCCCCCACGCACTCTGCAATATTATATATTATGCATCTTTTTAATCTTATTAATTTCTGCTGAGCTGATAGGTGAGAATTATATCTCATCGTTTTAACTGCCCTGCACTTCTTAAAGTCTCAGGCCCAAGAAAAATGCAAAGAAAAGTTCATGTTCACTCTTCAGTTGGCATTTTTGTCTGCAGTTTTATTTTCATTTTATTTTAGAGACAGAGTCTTGCTCTGTCACCCAGGCTGGAGTACAGTGGCATGATCATAAGCTCACTGCAGCCTCGAAATCGTGGGCTCAAGCGATCCTCCCCCTCTCTACCTCAGCCTCCCAAGTAGCTACAGGCACACGCTACCATGCCCAACTAATTCTGTTAAATTTTTTGCAGAGACAGAATCTATGTTGCCTGGACTGGTCCTGAACTCCTGGGCTAAAGCGATCCTTCTGCCTTGGCCTCCCAAGTGCAAGGATTATAGGTGTGAGCCACCCAACCTGGCCTTTGCCAGTATTTTAAAATCTAAACACCTATGCATGGTGCTTACTAATAACACAGTGGTATTCTAAACATTTTTCACCTATTATTTAATCTTTATTATTATCACCATGTTACAGATAAGGACCCTGGCTAAATAGCTTACCCAACATTACTCCGTTAATAAATGGTAGAACCTGTATTTCACTCAAGCAGTCTGGTCTCCATGCGATTAACACTAGACTATGCTGTCTCTCAAAAACTCATCCTGATTACCAAGTCAAGTATTTGTAAGTCTAGGCTATTATTATAAAGTTCAAAATTTGCCTACTTCACATGCCAAAGACATAAAGAAGGAATTATAAGGGTTGGCTTCAGAATTTAGGACTTGACCTAAGCTATTCAGAGAGACTCAGAACCAGGCTGTTTCTTGGAGTTTGCTTATAAATCCAAAATCCTAACTGAAAGGCACCTACAATGGTGATAGATGCTCTCTGCTCTACTGTCCAGCAGTTCTTCAAAGCAAGGTAATCCCTTCCGGTAATGCCAATCATTATGGCAAAAGAGTCAAAAGATGGTAATTCAATCTATACTCCCAGTAGAATTTATTTGTACAGAGCAGCTATTTCAGTATCTAAGTTCAACATTGTTGGTGTTTTACTTGCTCAACATTTGTCTAGCAGTACAGAAACTTTGTTTTTTTTTTCCTGAGACGGCATTTCACCCTTGTTGCCCAGACTGGAGTGCAATGGCGCGATCTTGGCTCACTGCAACCTCTGCCTCCTGGGTTCAAGCAATTCTCTTGCCTCAGCTTCCTGAGTAGCTGGGATTACAGGCGTGTGCCACCACGCCCGGCTAATTTTTGTATTTTTAGTGGAGATGGGGTTTCTCCATGTGGCCAGGCTGGTCTGGAACTCCTGACCTCAGGTGATCTGCCCACCTTGGCCTCCCAGAGTGCTGGGATTATAGGCGCGGAGCCACTGCGCCTGGCCCTTCCTTGTTGTTTGTACTCATTTTTAAAGTTCTTCTAACTTGTATTAGGCCAAATTAATGAAGAAAGGCTGAAGTTTTTTAAATATTAAAAACATTTTAGATCTATACCTAAAGCTAACACACATACTATAATGATGCAGTCTCCTAAAATGAGGTGATTTTCTGAAACTAACTGGTTTTTAAGTGGGAAGGGTTTTGTCCTCCAGAATTTTGTATGATGGTGGCATAAACACTGGAAGGTAACTCTCAAGGTCTAATCCTCAAGGTTTTTAATTCCATCATTTCCCACAAGAAAACAAATGGAAAATCCACCAAGTTCTTGGTTTGTATTTTGCAGCATATTTGAAGGAATTTTAGGAACTGAAATACCACCAAACGAATAAACAAAAAGTATAACACAATCAGTACTTAGTAAAACAACATCTCACATTTCCATAAGAGAATTCAGTTACTGTTCTTTTTCCTTAAATGGCTTTGAGCATTGTGTTGCTGTTTGCATAAGACTGTTTACTAACCTGAGTGTTTTCACAGACTTGGGAAGCTTAGATTTTTGAACGTTCCAGCAAACATTCAATTTGGTGTCAGCTTGACACTAAGATATACTCCTTACACACAGCTCTACTCTATATTTCACAATGTGCTCAGTTAATCTACTTTGATTCTATTTTTATAAATCTAAATAATCTCCCTATTGTTTTGGAAAAAACTCTCCAACAGCTTTTTTTCCCCCTCTGCTCCCACACCACAGCAATCAACAACACAGAAGACAACTTCTGCAACCCTATCAGGAGAGGAGGGGTTCTCTCCACCACCAGGTGAGCAATCAGTTCTGCAGGGGACACCAACTGGCTGTCCTTCAATTCAATTCTAACACTATCTACCTGGAGACAGTGTCAGGCTGAGGGCTCAACACCAGTTGCAAGTCTGGCCTCAGGAACTTCTGACTGACAGGCTTCAAAAGTTGGGATTCTCACAAACCCATCTTTGCTGGAGCAGCTCACAGAACTCAGGGAAACATGTTTACCAGTTTATTATAGAGGATATTACTAAGGATACACATGTGTAGGGTGAGGTATGGGAGAAAGGATGCATCTATCAAGTACCATGCACTGTGCTAAGTACTAGAAATATAGTGAGAAGTAGAATAGTCTTTGAGCTTAAATGGCCTCCCACTCCTTAGTCTACTGAAATAGTCACCTAATGCTTTATTCCCAAATGCTTGTCTAGCTGCATCGTGAAGGACATTCAACATTTCAAATTCCTAGGCCTCACTGGGAATTTGAATCTGTAAATTCTGATTCAGTAGATCTAAGTCAGGATCCCAAAATCTGAGTTTTTAAAAACTCCCAAGATGCATATGTTACGTAAGTTTGGGAACCACTAGCTGATCATTATTGCTAACCACTGTTACTCTGCTTTAATTTCTTTCTGAAACCATCACCATAAAGATCCCTCCGAAGTAAAGAAATTTGGCATTATGGCCTGATTAAAATCCCATTAAATGTACACAGGACAAGGTCTAATTATTTAAAAGGAAGCCCTCCCTTACCTAGTTCCCTGTCCACCTCTTTATCCTCATTATTTTCCACATTCTTCAGCCACACTGCAGTTACTCAAAAGCACCACAGTATTTCCTTTCTGGCTTGCTTACTCTGCTCCTTCTGCCTGGGATACCATTCCCAATATGTGGCTTGGTAAATTTATAAGAGAACTTTTAAAGATTTAATTCAAACATCATTTTGTTTCTGTTTTGTTTTGTTTTTTTTCCTCTGGCTTCCAAAACTGGTCCTCTCTGGTAGAACTGATCACTCTAGTTATTTGGCTATACTAATCTTCCTTTACAATGCTTAAAGATTCTTGGGGGCAGGAAACTGTCACACATTCATCTTTGTCTTCTCAGTAGTGATGTGCGTAAGTTTGACTTTGACATATTTGGCCCAAATCTGCTATGATTTCTGGCACAGGAAAAGTTGACTGCCCTTTCAACATTATTTTTGGGAATCCCTGATTTGTGCTTTATTAGTGCTCCTAATCATAATTCACCAGCATATCAATGTTAGTACTATTAAATAAACATAATATTTGAATTTACTACAATTATCTGGATATGCACTTTCAAGTATAAGCAAGCATACTAGATATAAGTTACACTGAAAGTCTTATATTCTTTTGTCTCCCTGTTTCTTTGCACCCCTGTAATCTTTTTCTGTAACAGCAACTAGAATAATCCTTTTAACAAGAAATCAAGTCATATCACTCCTCTCTGCTTAAAATGGTTTTTGCCTCATTTGGAATAAAAGCCAAAGCCCTTCCAATAGTCCATATGGGCCTCCACAATGGCCTCATTACCTCTTGGATCTCATCTTCTACCACTTTGCCCCCTTTGCTCATTCCGTTCTAACCATACTAGCCTCCTTACTGTTCTTAAAACACTTCAAACACATTGCCTCCTAGGGCCTTTGCACTAGTTGTTCTCCTTGCCTGGACTACTGCTACCCTAAATACCCACAAGGCTTGCTTCTCCACCTTTTTCAAGTCTTTGTCGCAGTCTCACCCTCATTGAGATTCCTGATCACTGCCTCCATCTTGGTCCTCTTGCCCTGCCCTATTTTTATGAAAGCCTAAGTACATATCTTGCTTGATTATTTTATTTTCTATCCCACCAATCCACACCTTCACTGGAAAGTAAGTTCCATAGAGGCGGAGACTTTTGTCTATTTTGTTCAATGAACATCCCAAGCACCTAGAACAGTTTCTGACACATAAGAAGTATTCAATTATGTGCTGGCTGAATGTATGAATTAATAAGTTGAGATTCGATCACTAGTTGAAGTATAAATATATATTTTTGCAAGAATAAATGCTACAGTAACTGATTATGACAGCTAATTCTGTGTACAAAAACAACCATTTATTTATCTAGCCAAGTTCCTGGCACAGAAAAGCAGCTTAGTAAATGTTAACAAATGAATCGTGGAATAAATGTGAACACAGACAAACATAAGCACTAGCCACAAGGTAAACATCAGAGCCAGCAGTGTCATCTTCCTGAAGTAGAAAAAAACAGCTATCAATTAAAACAATCACCCACCAGTATAACAATGAAGAGTATCACCATAAACCAAGGCAAATAAGTGATCTTGCCAGGAAAGAGATTTAGAGGTGTAAAGAGACAGCTGAGAAACTAGAAAGCCAATTTGCTAAAAAGAGGTTCAGTGTTTAAGATTAGTTCCCTTATCGCTTTCATCTACACTCATGTCTTTTACTGTTTTGTCCTAAGCTAATGTGGTCAGGAAAATGTGTGAGTTATAGTTAATGTTCTTAACCAATTAAATTATTAGCCAGGTGTAATGGTGCACTCCTGTAGTTCCAGCTACTCAGGAGGCTGAGGCAAGAGGATTATTTGAGGCAGGAGGATTATTTGAGCCTAGGAGTTCAAGGCTGCAGTGAGCTGTGATTGTGCCACTGCACTCCAGACAGAGCAAGACACTGTCTCAAAAAAAAAAAAAAAAAAGGAATACTTAAACATCTTTATCATCTTTATGTTTTCTGAACCCAGGCAGAAACAGGAATTTACTAACTTTGGTTTCCACAGTCTTTTTCAAGAAAGTGCTGGCATGAAGTTTTCCTTAAGTTGCTACCTAATCCTATTGCCTTTTTTTTTTTCTGAGACAGAGTCTCGCACTGTTGCCCAAGGCTGAAGTGCAGTGGCGCGATCTCCGCTCACAGCAACCTCCACCTACCAGGTTCAAGCGATTTTCCTGAGTAGCTGGGATTACAGGCGCCTGCCACCACACCCGGCTAATTTTTTGTATTTTTACTAGAGATGGGGTTTCACTATGTTGGCCAGGCTGGTCTTGAATTCCTGACCTCGTGATCCGCCTGCCTTGGCCTCCCAAAGTGCTGGGATTACAGGCGTGAGCCACCGCGCCTGGCCAGCTTTGTTTTTTTAAGGAGGGTTACTTTTAGACAAGTATTTTATATGTATTATTGGGAGTATTATTAATAGGATCTGTTGGTTACATTTTCTATCTAGTAATTGTTGCAAAACCAGAATACTTAAAACATCACATGTAATTTTTAAAAACCCTATCTCTACTTAATGGAAAAAATTGCAAAAACTTGACATTTCAAATTAAATATAAATTACATTTTCAAGACAGCTAGCAATCTATTATTTTATCTGGGAAAATATCTTCTGAATTCTAATCAATAAACTTTAAAAATAAACCTTTAGGATACCCACATGTTAGAGAATGTTATTGATGTATTCAACAAATATTTCTTGATCACCTTCTATGAGTCTAACACTGTTCCCAGAACAGGACATGGTGCAATAAACAAAACAGACCAAGTCCCTACCTTCACAGAGGTTATCTTATGGAACAAATGTATTTTTACATTGCTTGTTGTTATCCAGCAATATTTTACCAGGGTCAATCCCTAACTGACAAAACACGTCACAGAAATTGTCTTTCCATTAAACCAGCTACCACAAAATTTCAGGATAAAAGCAAAGTCTACAAAAATTAATCTTTGCTTATACTAGATGCTACAATATAGTATTATATGAACAGAGCAGGCTATACAAAAAAAATTGAGTATGATTCCACTCCTGTGTGTAATGTATGTGTATAAATATAAACATATGTAGCTATACACACATATAACTCATAGATGCACAGATAAAACCAGAATAGTGATATACAGTGTTAGCAAAGTTTACAAATATTAACTAGTTTCAAGATATCAGGATCACAAATTTTTTGTAATTTATTTTAACAAAAGTTCACCATGAACTGACACTATCACTATACCTGCATTTGTCAAAAAACTCTGAAAGAAGTAGTAATCTAACTTGAACTATCATATTTCTTTCCTACTGTATATCCTAAAGAAAAGTATAGACTGAACAGGCAATATAATTCAGTATCTTCAGTTTCTCATGTTAACCTAATTTTCAAATTTTGAGAATTCTGTATAATTAATTTGAAATTCAAAAAAACAGATGAAATGGTTTGTTTCTAAAGAAAAATGTTCAGAATGCATATACTTATTTTATTTTTGAAAGCAACTAAATTTCTTGGTTTAGATCATTATTATCTGAATGGCACGACAACATCTCTCTTAAATATCCATAATTAAAGAAAAGATGGATTTATTCACCTTCCAAACCTCACCAAAATGCTTACTTTAAATGTGATTTTCTAATGCAGTAAAATAAACAGGGGGAAAAGAATCACTTTTAAATTGGAGGGTTCATTCTGAAAATGAAATCTATATCACATCTAAAATAGCCATAATGTGTAAATTTTTCATTTACATGTTAATTTATTAAGTAGCTAATACTTTTCCATGTGTTTACATTAATGTGTATTGAAATATTATTTGTAAGAAGAATGTGCTTTTTGTTTTTAGATTATTCCTGACTAGTGATATAAATAAAATCTTTCCTGGTCCAGAATTGGTGTTTAGCCTCTCAACAAATCTTTGAGCCCTGATTATATATAAGGTATTGTGCCGGGTGCAGTGGCTCACCCCTGTAATCCCAGCACTTTGGGAGGCTGAGGCAGGCAGATCACCTGAGGTCGGGAGTTCGAGACCAGCCTGACCAACATGGAGAAACCCCGTCTCTACTAAAAATACAAAATTAGCCAGGCATGGTGCCACATGCCTGTAACCCCAGCTACTCAGGAGGCTGAGGCAGGAGAATCAACTGAACCCGGTAGACGGAGGTTGTGGTGAGCTGAGATTACACCATTGCATTCCAGCCTGGGCAACAAGAGCGAAACTCCATTTCAAAACAAAAAAAGTATTGTGCTAGATAAATAAAACAACAAAAATGTGTATGTAAAGTTTTTACTCTAAGATGAAGGTTCTCAAATGTCAGTTTTCATCACAGTCCCCTGGAAGCATTCTCAAAACACAGAATGCTTGCCAAGTCAATCCTAAGCCAAAAGAACAAAGCTGGAGGCATCACACTACCTGACTTCAAACTATACTACAAGTCTACAGTAACCAAAACAGCATGGTACTGGTACCAAAACAGAGATAGAGACCAATGGAACAGAACGGAGCCCTCAGAAATAATGCCACATATCTACAAACATCTGATCTTTGACAAACCTGACAAAAACAAGAAATGGGGAAAGGATGCCCTATTTAATAAATGGTGCTGGGAAAACTGGCTAGCCATATGTAGAAAGCTGAAACTGGATCCCTTCCTTACACCTTATGCTAAAATTAATTCAAGATGGATTCAAGACTTAAATGTTAGACCTAAAACCATAAAAACCCTAGAAGAAAACCTAGGCAATACCATTCAGGACATAGGCATGGGCAAGGACTTCATGTCTGAAACACCAAAAGCAATGGTAACAAAAGCCAAAATTGACAAATAGGATCTAATTAAACTAAAGAGCTTCTGCACAGCAAAAGAAACTACCATCGGAGTGAACAGACAACCTACAGAATGGGAGAAAATTTTTGCAATCTACTTATCTGACAAAGGGCTAGTATCCAGAATCTATAATGAACTCAAACAAATTTACAAGAGAAAAACAACCCCATCAACAAGTGGGCAAAGGATATGAACAGACAGTTCTCAAAAGAAGACATTTATGCAGCCAAAAGACACATGAAAAAATGCTCATCATCACTGGCCATCAGAGAAATGCAAATCAAAACCACAATGAGATACCATCTCACACCAGTTAGAATGGCAATCATTAAAAAGTCAGGAAACAACAGGTGCTGGAGAGGATGTGGAGAAATAGGAACACTTTTACACTGTTAGTGGGACTGTAAAGTAGTTCAACCATTGTGGAAGTCAGTATGGCAATTCCTCAGGGATCTAGAACTAGAAATACCATTTGACCCAGGGATCCCATTACGGGGTATATACCCAAAGGATTATAAATCATGCTGCCATAAAGACACATGCACACGTATGTTTATTGTGGCACTATTCACAACAGCAAAGACTTGGAACCAACCCAAATGGCACATATACACCATGGAATACTATGCAGCCATAAAAAATGATGAGTTCATGTCCTTTGTAGGGACATGGATGAAGCTGGAAACCATCATTCTCAGCAAACTATTGCAAGGACAAAAAACCAAACACCGCGTGTTCTCACTCATAGGTAGGAATTGAACAATGAGAACACATGGACACAGGAAGGGGAACATCACACACTGGGACCTGTTGTGGGGTGGGGGGCGGGGGGAGGGATAGCATTAGGAGATATACCTAATGTTAAATGACGAGTTACTGGGTGCAGCACACCAACATGGCACATGTATACATATGTAACTAACCTGCACGTTGTGCACATGTACCCTAAAACTTAAAGTATAATAAAGAAAAAAAAAACACAGAATGCTGAGCCTTACTTCCAGAGTTTCTGATTTACGAAGTCTGAATGGCGCCTGAGAATGTGCATTTCTAACAAGTTAGTAATGCACTAAGTAGGTGTTACCAATGATGATAATCTGGGGACCACTCTGAGCCCCTCTGCTCTAAGAAGATAGTTACATGTTCTTCAAAAATGCCCAAAGAAATAAAAGAGCAACGCTCAAAACTAGTTTGTTACATACTTTTCTCTTTAAAAAACCTACCCAAATGCTTTACAAATACAGGAAATATATTCACCTCCTAAGACATTAATACTACCACATACTTAGAAATTAGTAATTATCAAATACACTCACTACACTGACTAGACTATTCAATGGTTGACCTGTGGTATATATCCACAATCATCAATAGAACTTTTTTTCCCCCAAATATAGAAGGCCAAATCCCAACCCTGGAAATTCAAATTAAAGGCTTGGCACGTCTGTTTAAAAAATAATATTAACATAATCCTGATGAGCACCCTTAGCTGTTTAAAGTCTATGTTTCATCTCTGAGCGCTTGTAAAATTTACAGATCCCTGAGTTCCATCCCGAAGTTACCAAATCAGAATCTCTGGGGAATGGGTCCCTGGGAATCCACAGAGCAACTAGACACTCAGGTGATTAAACCACAGAAGTTTGAGAAACATTAGCAGGTCTTAAAGCAAAAGCTTAACAGGTAGGCCAGCAAATTTTGAAAAACGAGAAGAATTTATTTTTAGCTATAACTGAATACACATCCTATAACATACCATGTTTGTCAGGCAAAACACTGAATATAGTGGGTTTCACAATACTATGTAATATGAGGTACAATTGCTAAGAATAAGAAGCTAGCAGTAAAACTCAATAAGCCAGCAAGAACAAGTGTGCGTTTAGTAAAACTGCCTTAAACACGTAAGTGCATGAGTAGAGTTCAAAGATGACCTAATGAAGAATGTGGCAACTGAATTTTTTTCCAGTTCTCTGAAACAATTTTTTAAAAGTCAGCTTTTAATACCTTCATGAATGCCACAAACATTCAAGAGTTAAGAATCACTGTTCATGGTTAAGAGCTGTGTTATCACTGACTTTCCCCAAATTACCTACTCTTATCACTCTTCTCTCTTTGCATTGCTTCCTTCTCAGCTTGTAAATCCTTTTCTTTCTGTTTCCCTTATTTATATGCTCTTAGATGGTAACAGATCTAAGACTAGAACCTAGAAGGTCAGTGACCCTAAACTTTGTGTGTATGTAGAAGAATGTGTCCTTGAAATAATTATTTGCTTAAATATAATAGAAGATGCATAAATAATAATAATAAAGTACTTACATAACAGGAAAAAACACATGTATTGAAATAAGGGTATACAATAGAAAGCATACCCTAAAGACTTCTTCTATTAAATATTTAGCTCTAAACCTTGACCATGATGAAGATTCTGGAAATGACAAAGGAGCAGCTCTCCTAAAGCAAGTCTCTGTTTTCCAACTATACTAATCCATCCTATCCAGTATTACCAAATAAATTTTTCCAAGTGACCTTCTGATCCTGTTTCTTTGTCTTTAAAAAGGGTTAGGTAACACTATTAGTGTGTGGCAGATCTCAGACTCCACCTGAGAATCTCCACCCTTTTCCCCATTTTAATATGAAGCCCCACTTTTAATATGGCCTATGCCTTTCCACAAATCAGATGCTCAATATATAATTTTTAAATTAAAAGATTCAAGAAATTTGGGACTATTTTTTAAGAATAGAAGGAAGAAACATGATAGCTACCCTCAGATATTTGAAAAGGATATCACACAAAAGGCGGATTTGGTAACTTATACAACTCCAGAGAGTAATAAATAGGAATTACAACATGGCAGTGCTTTGTTTAATAGAGTTAAAGCAGTGTTGAAGTTACACTCTAGAGAATTTTTAAAACCGTGTTTTCATTTTGGTGGCATTGTAAAAAAAAGAAAAGGCATATTTCTACATCATCTAAATGATCTCGCCATAGTTCTGTATACTTGCTTCAAGCCTTCTGTGTTTGAGACTGCATTTGTTTATGATCAAACTGTTACCAAATGACCACTAAAAGGAACAAGGTTACATTTTTTAATGCAGTATACATACTCGACTGAGGTCACTGGGTACATCTCAAAAATTCAGAGGATTATTTTGCTCCAAAAGAGGTCTGAACATTAATCCTGTGTTAAGAAACACAGGAATAAAAAAGAAAATGAGTAGATTGTCTTGTGAGAATGTTTTGTGTATGTCTATGAAAATTCTAAAAGCAGACTGGCCAATGCTCCTGTGGTGGTTGACATTAAATAACAAAACTTAAACCCAAAAGTCTGTACTTCGCAAGAACCTCAAACTTTAAAGTGCAATGAACTAAAAATTTAAAAATGGAATATGCTATGAATGAATGAATGAACATAAAAAATGGAATGTTCAACTGTGGCCTAAGCCATCAACGATTCAATGCTGTACTCAATAAATTAGCTGTACAATTACCTGTTGAATACATGAATGCACAATAGGACATAGTATAATAGTTAGGTGCCTGAGTCATGGTTAAGCGTTGAAGAAATTTTTTGAACCACTGAAATAAGTCAACTTAAATTATTCAAGAAAACATCCCTTCATCCATTCACAGTGAAGGCTTTGACTACTGGTTTGACACTATAACCATTTAAATATTTTAACTATGTTAGCTACAAAGGCAGGCAATATCCAACTTTCCCCTGCTAACAAGTTAAAAGACATTTAATGAGATTCTGGACACAAAGGACATAGAAATGTAGGCTTTCTTAATTTCCCCCTCCTTTAACGTCCCAAATAAATAGCTTTGAGAACATTTTTCTTCCTTTAGTATTACCACTATGGAAAATTATTTTAGAATAACATGTCTATACATAAACCAGTATTTAGTCTGCAAAGGCCAGATGTTCATGGAAAAAAAACAAAGTAAAGGAAAAGCATCAGTAACTATCCTGCCACTATTATTTACTCACTGGTGGTGAATAGGCTTTGTCAGATTATCACAAAGAAGGCTTGAGCGATTCTAAACAATGTTGAAAACAACTTAACAAATATTACAATATTATGAATATAGGGATAGTTTCTACTTAATTAAGCCCTAACTTTGTGCCAAGAGCTGTTCTGAGTGTTTCATATGAGTTGATGTATCATTTCATTCTCATAACAATCCTTTAAGGCAATTATTCTTATCATCCCAATGAAGCAATTTGTGTAAGATCACACAGTAGAGCTAAGAGATCTAGAAAAATGTGTGATCTTAACACATATTTAGTAGAGAAAAGGATCATCTTTTTCTTGAGATGAAAACCCTAACCCATAGAAGAAATACTCAACTTCCCAAAAGTCATGACAAGAACAGCTTGCAGAATGACTACACTTGGTAGAAAACTATAGAATATGAATTCAAATGACCTGCAACAAAAACTCATGGCCCATTAATTACAATGGTAGCACTGGTCAAGAGTTCTGTGTATAGTAAGATAATATTCTACAAGAAGACCATCAAATATGCTACAATAAGACATATTTGACTCATGTAATCAGGGAACTCCATTCACATGGCCAAGTAGGCCAAAACGGCATTCTTCTAGGAAACTGATATATAGACACTAGAAGAGAGGGGGAGTTTTTTTTACATTTTTTGGTTTTATATTACAAACTGTATGGATGCAGGTATGGGGATGCTAGCCGTCCTCTTCCACACCATACAGACAGCCTGTCAGTGGCAGAATAAGGCCAGCATGCAAATAGAGCAAAGGTATACAAGCCAAGTAATATCAAGACAAAAGTCAGGGATTATTACACTCTGAGATCATTTGAGACTCTAGTTTTGTCTCTTAAACCAAAACTAGATTGTGTTAGCCAATGACTACATTTTCCCCTCTTAAACTAGATTGAGTTGTATTTTGCTACTTGCAATAAGAAGAATCCTAATATACTTATCAAATTGCCAGTGTTTCAAATTTAAAACTTTAATGATGATAAAGTTCAAGAAAATGACACTCTAAAATATAACTAGGTCAAACTTTCTAGAAGATAAACAGGCAATTACATTGAAAGCTTTAAAATGGATACTTTTTGACCCTGTAATTCTACTTCTTTGAATTTATTATTAAGAAAGAACCATGGGGCCGGGCATGGTGGCTCACGCCTGTAACCTCAGCACTTTTCTCACTTTTTTGGGAATAGGTTTGATAAAAAGGCAATAATGGTAAAATAGACTATATCTGAAATCTAGAGAGTATTAAGAGCCATATATTAAGTACCCAACTTTAATATTATCTAAATTAACCATCACCACAATCCGACAAAATTCTGATACTCTTCCTCACTATTTAGATGGGAAAAAATGTAGATGTAAATTTTTTAAAAGCAGGTTAAAAACAGTACTCATTCCCTAATCCTACAGTTATTAACATACAGATGTAACACAGAGTTGAGAAATAGTAGACAATGGTCTCTACATAGTGAAAAAGCAGGTGATTTTTATTTCTTTGTGCACCTGTGTAGTTTTTAAATTTTTTCCTCCAAAATTTTTAAATTTCATTAAACATTAAAATAGTTTAGCCAAATCAAATGATTGTAAACACACTCAGGGAACTCCTATTTAAATGGTATTCTATTATAAAGCAAAGAGAACAATCAATGCTCTTCTATTATAAAGCAAAGAAAATAATCAAGCCCCAATCTTACTATAAAGTAATAGAATTTAAACATCTGTATCAAAAAAAGTCAAAGGAGACTCTTTAACTTTCTTCTTACCAATCAGTGAATCTCAGAGAGACAGGGAACTAAAGAATTAAAACATTCTTTTTAATTTTTTTTTTTTTTTGAGACAGCATCTCACACTGTCATCAGGCTGGAGTGCAGTGGCGCGATCTTGGCTCACTGCAACCTCTGCCTGCCAGGTTCAAGCGATTCTCCTGCCTCAGCCTCCCGAGTAGCTGGGATTACAGGCATGTGCCACCACATCCTGCTATTTTTTTTTTTTTTTGTATTTTTTTGTATTTTTAGTAGAGACGGGGTTTCTCCAAGTTGGTTGGGCTTGTCTTGAACTCCCGACCTCAGGTGATTCACCTGCCCCGGCCTCCCAAAGTGCTGGGATTACAGGCAGGAGCCACTGTGCCGGGCCGACGGTATTTCTAAAGAAACCTTTTAAAAACCTGCATTCTCTTTGTTTATCCAATTATTCACTCATTGTCTCATTTGTTAATTCAAATACTTATTAAGAGCTCACTGCGTACACCACATACCAGTATTCACACCACAGATTTCTTTTTTAATTTTTTTGAAATAGAGTCTTGCTCTGTCACCCAGGCTGGAGTGCAATGGGGCGATCTTGGCTCACTGCAACCTCCGCCTCCCGGGTTCAAGCAATTCTCCTGCCTCAGCCTCCTAAGTAGCTGGGATTACAGGTACCCGCCACCACGCCTGGCTAATTTTTGGTATTTTTAGTAGAGATGGGGTTTCACCATGTTGGCCAGGCTGGTCTCGAACTCCTGACCTCAGGTGATCCACCCGCCTCGGCATCCCAAAGTAGCCACTGCGCCCAGCCCACAAATTTCAAATTCAGTCTACTTGGGATTTGGTCCACTGAAACATATCCAGTTTTATAATGGAAAGGGGGAGGGTAGAAATCATTTTAAAGAAATTTGCTTAGCATCTGAATTTACAAGACTCTTAAGAACAGAAACATATCCCAACCCTCAAAAACTTCAATTTTCGCCTTTAAACCTTATATTTATTTTTAACCATAGTATTTTTCAGCTAGAAAAACAAATCCTCCCAAACTACTTGGAAAAAAAAAGGGGGAAACACAGGCGACCTGTCCTTAATGAGTGAAAATTGCAATATTAAATACTAGACACTTTTAAATTGATTTGCCTAAATATATCGTGGCTTTTCAAACAAGTGAAGAACTACATACAGTAAGCTATGTTCCATCACTACATTTTCCCATTTACAAGATAATACGTTTTCAAAATCATATGTTGAAATAATCTTTATGGTTAAAACTGTAACCGGTTAAGGTGAAATTTTAAGATAAAGAAACATAAATAAGTTGAGATCACCAGAACAGCTAAAAGCTAACATCTTGGGAACAGTTTTTAATAAAAATACATTATTTCAATTATTGTTTTAAATCTTAGAGAACAAATTTTCTAATTAAATTGGGCTTTATCAACAATAGAACAGGTGTACACTATTTTATCCAAAAAGTGTTTCTGTGAAAAAGTACTGGCATAACAAATCTAAGTCACTAGAAAAATTGAATTCTCATTTTAGAGGTACTTAATCTCCTTTCTGTTAAAGCTTCCACTGGCAAACTGTAGTTAGTTTTCAGCTGGTTAATTATCCACAAACAAGCCCTTAAAAACAATCACTTCAACATATTAGATGGCTACCGCTTCGCCACATTAGATGGCTGAGAGAGAGAAAGAGAAGAGAAGAGAGGGAAGGAAAGAAAGAAAACAAGTGTTTAGAAGGATGTGGAGAAATAGGAACCCTTGTGCACCGTTGGTGGGAATGTAAACTGGTGCAACTGCTATAGAAAACAATATGGTGGTTCCTTGAAAATTAAAAAGGGTTACCATATGATCCAGCATCCCTCTTCTGGATATGTATCCAAAAAAAGTGAAAGCTTCAAAGAGAGATTTGCAGACTCATGTTCACAGCAGCACAATAACCAAGATGTGGAAGCAACCCAAGTGTCCATTGCTGGATGAATGGCGAAACAAAATATGGTACATATAATGGAATATTGCTCAGACTCAAAAAGGAAGGAAATTCTGACACATGCTACAACATGGATGAACCTTGAGGACATTACACTAAGTGAAATAAGCCCATCACAAAAATATTAAAACCCTATAATTCTATTTATATGAGGCATCTAGAGTAGTTAAATTTGCAGAAACAGAAAGTAAAATGGTGGTTGCCAGAGGCTGAGGAGAGGGGGAAATTGGGAGTTGTTTAATGGGTATGATTTCAGCTTTGCAAGATGAAAAAGTTGTGGAAGTTAGTTGCACAATGTGAATATACTTAACACTACTGAACGGTACTTAGAAATGGTTAAGATGGTAAATTTTATGTTAATGTTTTTGAACTACGATTTTTAAAAACAATCAAAAGCTATAAGAAAAAGCCATGAGGTAATCACAATTTTTGTTTTTACGAAACAAAAATTTTTAATTTTGTTTTAAAAATTCGGGTTTTAGATACTAGATTTCTCTAAAGGGATCATGTCTGGCAAACAGATAAGGGTTTATAAATTTCTACTGCAGAAAACATGAACATTAATACTCAACGCATATACAAAACAGCTAATTCTTGATGTGTCAAGAGACCAAGAGATATAATTATTTTTAAAATTCCAAAGCCTATAGTTAATTTAAACATTCTGACCATATTTTTACCAAAAATACTGAGCAACAAGAAGCTTGGCTTGTCTTAGTTTCAAATTCTCTTTCTAACCTTCCAGAGTTAAGCAGAAAACACATACACACACTGGATAAAATCCACCCACTGGATAACTAGTCACAAAGTTTAAAAAATGAATTTCTTGATCGGAAACTCATCCAACATCACATTTAAATTTAGATTATTTTTCTCCTGGTTAAGAAACAGACTTATGTTAATCTTAGATAAAGGGATACATTATTTTAAGTATCTAAATTTAAAAAAATTATATATTGAGAAGGCACCTATGAACACACAATTTAACCCAAATCTTTAACATCCATGCACATCAATTTTTATTTCACCACCAAACATAATAAACTATTTTGAGTTCTTCAGAAAAAAAAAATCAGTCAAGAGACTAAATAATCCCCCTCAGCTTTCTATACACCACTCTCGACATACAAGAATAGAATGTAACCACAAAATCTAAACCCTGAGCCCAGACACCATTAGAGTCACAGACAATGGCGTTAAAAGTAAAGACAATGGAAGTTAACAGGTAGAAAAGTTGACATTCTCCAAACTGCACAAGGTGCTCTGCAGTGGACCGTAGGAATGAACTCCAATACTTTCTCAGTCTAAAATAACTTGATAGTTCAGTAAATACACACATGTGGAGGAGTGCATAGACTTCATACAAATTGAGCCACAAAACAGACCAGTAAGACAAGCTTGAAGTCTTGCCTTCAGATGGAACCCAATGGTCTTAACTCTGGAGAAACTCATAAGCAAAGGACAGTTTTTCTACCATGTAGCTGCTTTACTGAGAATATTTTATCAACTCATTATCTTTCACAAAGGTTAATTTTTATAAAATTGTCTAAACTTTGGCATCAAGACAAAAAATGTTTTAACTTACTGCCAGTACTAAGAAGGCAGTGTCTTGCACATATCTTGCTTAAATGAACAGTAAGACTAGAATACTGTGTATGTTTGACTCTAGAGTCCAGAGTAAACTCAGTATTCTATTTGGGGAGAAAACACAGGGGTGAGCAATTGTGAAGGAGGAGGCCTCTACTAGAGTAGAGAGTAGATCAGACGCTCAAGAAAAATAACTGATAGTAGGTGCCAATATAACCCAAGGATGTACTCTTTTGCCCATTTTAACAGGAAAAAAACGCTTTTCAAGCTCTGGATCCAATGTTAGTCTTTTCACTTTCAGGAGACAGAAAAGATGCATGAAGACACAGAAAAGAAACTAAAGGAAATAGCTGGAAGGACTAGCAAAAAAAGAGTTTTAAGAGTTGTGGAAGTTTAAACAAGAATTTTAACAGGTAACATCTATTTTCAAGTACACAGTGTCACCAAGACTCCTGCAATGGGCTAAGTGCTTCACAAGCATTATCTCATTTAACCTTTACAATAACTGCTCAGATGGCTGCTATTCTTATCATCACTTCAAAAGGAGGAAAGAGGCTCAGAGGCATTCATTAACTTGCTCAAGCTCACAAGTGAAGGGCTGGGACCCTTAACTCAGGGGTATCTGCCTCTAGATCCTATGCTCTTAACCACCATATGCTGCTTCCTCAACAAAAGGACAATCAAAATAGAATTATAAGGAGAAAAGTTTGCTAATAAATGAGAGAGCTTCTTGACTTTTAATGGCCAAAGTTAATGAAGGAAATTAAGGAATATCTATTCTCAGAAATTTTACTTTAATGATTCAGTAATTATTTGTTTTGGAAACGCTGAAGGAGTCTGGCCTGAAGCCTGAAACAGAATCATTACTCTCTTGACATTCCCTTAAAAATCTAAAAATCAAAATGCACGGGGTATTAAATAAGTTCAGCCCCTATAACTAGGAACCAACATGAAATGTCCTGTGTTAAATCTACAATATCATAACCATTTTCTATTCTGATTTCTTCCAATTCTTCAGGTTTTGAGTTTCCTAGACCTTCTTTTAAAAAGACAAATTTGTTTCCCAAACTCCGACATTGGGAGCTCATTTAAAATGAAAAAAAAATTGCATGAAGAAAATCTCCATCCCTCAACCTCTGTTATCTTTCAAAAAACTGTAAATTAGTTAGAAAAGGTCATCTATTATAAACAGCATCTAAAAGTGCTGAGTAACCACCACTTATTAAGTGTTTAACTTAATTTTTCAGTTATATCAAGAACTTCTATACTAAGAAATATGAATCCATCCAATCCAAGGTTGCCAAGTTTTCAAATGAGAAAATTTTGAAAGTAACAGATGGGCTGAGGAAAATCTAAGAGCTTATTTAGAATTGGGGCTGATGAACAGTAGCTAATTTATTAATTCATTCATTTCAAAACTGCTTCTGATATTCTGAACGGATGAATGGCAAATAAATGAGTTCTATACTGTATATAAAAAAAGTGATTGGTGCATAACTTAATGCATTGTATTAAGTATGATTCAATATATAATAAGGATAGAAAACTGGCACTACACAGAGGTAATCTGCCTTAGGTTTACAATATAGCAGCTTTATCATTTTATCAAAAGCACTGTAATCACCTCCGCAAAATAAACTGCAATTAATTCCTGGTAACTCTTGGAATTAATCTAGACCTGTTTACTCACTTTTTGAATTTTATAAGTGCCTTCTCTGCTGTATACAAACTAAGAATTTAATATTCTATTGAAGAAGAGCCAGGAGAAGGGATCTACAAAACAGCAAGAATATAAACAAGTTTATCTTCTGCTGATACTGATTAGGGAAATTAATCTCTCTGCCAGAAGAGTGGAAGGATTTAACAGCAAAGCCAGTCTACTAACCAAAACTCTTACTCTAAATCTTCAATTCCTTAAATGATTTCCTTAAAAGTTAAAATGCCAAAGTGGGCAAAATTGTGTGTGTTGGGGGATGGGGGAGTCCGCTCTTAATACCACTGGTCCAACTCACGATTCTTAATCTCTGATGTACCCCTTAGACTCAAACTTCAAGGTGATTTATAAAAAACTTGCATTAAGTTCTAACCGAGTGATTACTTACTTTGGATATATGTTGACGGTTTTCCTTTAATATACTTCAATTTCAGGAAAATGAGACAGAGTTCGAATTTTTGCAACATTTTAGTGCCGCATTTCATTCACTCATCATATACTTTTTTCAGTATCATTAAAACTGTCTGCCTACATTTAACCAGCCCCTACATTTTCATTATTTGAAGAATGAATGAGGCATATATTCATTTATAATATCTGCGTTCTCGTGACAGGTGATATGAACTCAAGTATCCAAATCTGAAGTTCTCTTTAAAATGTTGCCATTTCCCTAAATTCCCATTACTCTGACTCTCATTCTAGGCAAGTTTTTCAAGGCGATTAAAAGGAAACAAAACCTGCACGTGCAAACTAAAAAGTTCGCATCTTAAGGCCATCGCGGCAAATCCCTAATGCACAAAGGCAAAGACACCCGCGACGGCTGGGCAACTACAGGACAAGATCGCATCCGACCACGCGAGTCCCTCGGTCGGGAACTCAGGGCCCCAAGTCCACTGGAAAGCCAGGACCAGCGTGCAAGGTCCGCCCCAGGGCCGAGTTTTCAATGGAACCGGAGAGGATGGGGGCGGGAAGGAGCGGAAGCTCCGGGTGCAAACCGTGGCTACCGAGCTGCAGCTCATTTCTCTTCCCGGGGTTTTCAGGCTGGGTAAAGTCCCCTCCGGATGGGGCCACAGAGCAGGCTGGGTTTTTGAGGCGGGTAGGTGGGCGGCGCGAGGCCCCCACGGCCGGCGGGGAGGGCAAGCAGGGCTCAGACCCCGGCCCCTGAAAGCACTTTCGAGGCGTCTCCCACCCCCCACGACAAGATGGCGACGTGGACAGCGGGGGAGCCCGGCCGGCGAGGTTGGGGGAAGAGAGGGGAGGGGAGCAGCAGCAGAAACAAAAAGGCTGCCCCCCCCCAATCCCATTAACGCCGAGGCCTGCCCGGGAGCCAAGGGCGGGCAGGCGGGCGGGGTCGCGGGGGGAGAAGGCGGCCGGCCGAGGGAATGGGCTTACTTTTTCTTGTCGTTCGCGCCGCCGGCGCCCTCCATGGTGAATCGGTCCCCGCGATGCCTTCACGGCGGGCGGCCCCCAGGCTCGCTCCGGCCTAAGCGCTGGCTCCCTCCACACGCGGAGAGAGAAGGAAAGGCAAGTCCAGAGGTGGGTGTGCGAGGCGGGAAACCCCTCGTGAGACCAGAAGCAGGAGAAGCGGGCGACAATCGCCGGGGTCCGGACCCGGCTCCGAGCCTCTCCTCAGGTGGCTTGTCAGGGCCCAGCCCGACGCACTGGCCGAAGCGACGACGAGGGTGATCCTCTTGTCCCCTCAGACGAGGCAGCACTGTGCACTGAGGAGCTGAGGCAGCGTCAGGGGGCGGGCAAGGGCGGAGGCGCGCTCGGGCGCGCGGGGAGGGGAGAGGGGGCGGGAGCGCGCCCGCTCGCCTGCCCAGGCCGGCGCGCGCTCCCGCAGGCCCGCCTCACCTGAGGTGGAGGCGGGTTCCTCGAGAGCCAATGGCGAGCGACGCAGGCGGCAAGTCCCCACCCCAGCCCACGTCGCTCTCAGCCAATCAGAAGGCGGTCAGCTGAGGCACAGCTGGGACGCGCTGCGGCGCTCACGTGCTCGTCTGTGTTTAGCGGCGGAGGAAAGAGAAAGGAGCTGGGGTTGCGGCTCAGCACGAGTCTGGGGACTCTGCGCCTTCTCCTAAGGAAGGCGGTGCCCGGCTTTGGGAGGCGCTGCTGAGAAGGGATTTCGGTTGCCTGGTCCCAAACATGCATCATATTTTCCTACTCTTGGTGCAGTAATGTAATGCTCCCGCTCTCTTTCTCCTCGGCCGCAGTGCTGGGCATGATTGCCGCCCGACTCTGCTGAGCTCTCTGTTCAAAAAAGCAGACTTCGCCTCGTGGCAGCAAGCCCTTCCTTTGGTCTCGTTGCTTAGATGTGTTACAACGGGGCTTTTCCTTGCCAGGTTACCTAACCATGGGTCAATGTCACCCACCGCACTCTTTGCCACGGAACACAGGGGAACTCACCTTGTCTACTAAGTTTTTCTGTGGCGGAGTTTAATTACTGAATAAATGCAATTAAAAATAAAAATTAACTCCTGTTGCTGTAAACTTCAAGGGAAATAAAGTTGCAGGGAAATCTTAAAATCTGAAACTATGTTAAGCATTTACAAATAGGTATAAATGACTTTAATAAGCATATAAACTAATTTCAGGGAAAGAGTAGAAAAAATGGCCTTTGGCAACTTTGCAAGCTACTAAATAAAACGTAATCACTTTTGTCTTTGGAGGGATAAACTTCAAGCCTGTCAGTCTTCTAAAAGAAAAATATATTTTGAGCCCAACAAAGGAGCATTGCACATATATCTCCACTTGGCGCTAAATTATTTTACTTCTCACCTTTGCCTTATGAGTTTCTTGTTAAAACCTAGCTTTGGGTTGTAAATATAAATATCTGTAGTGGCTTTCAGTTGTATTAGCATGTAATAACAATGGTCTATATAGAAGCATCAAACTCTGACAAGACAACAACCAGTGTATACAGCACCTCTTTTTAACTGGTCAGTAGACCTACAAAGATACAATTAAACATTGACCTTAGCGGATGCGGTGGTTCCAGCTACTCAGAGGGGTGAGGCTGGAGGATCCCTTGAGCCTGGGTGTTCCAGCCTAGGGAACATAGCAAGACTCCATCTCTTTAAAAAATTTTTGATCTTCACGCTACTTTTGTTTTTTTCAGATCTACAACACTAAATGATACGTATTATGTCTTGAAAAGAACCATGGGAAATGCCTGAAGAGAAGAAAGAACTAAAAATACTCATAATTTCTTTTTTAATTGTGGAAAGAATAATTCTGTAAATTAAAAACCTGTTAGTTTAACATTCTGGAGATACTGTATTAAGAACACTGGCTCCAGAATCAAGCGTGAGCTTGTACACAGGCTTTGAAACTTAATGGCAAGTCGTTTAATCTCTCCATAACTCAGTTTACTTATTTATAAAATGGATATAAAAGTGTCTATACCACAGTATTATGGATGGTTAAATGAGATAATACATGTATACTTAGAACAATATCTGGTGCATAGTAAGCACTCAGTAAATGTTAGCTCTTAGTATTGTTGGTGGCATTATTATTATTATCATTATTATTATTTTGAGATGGAGTCTCGCTCTGGCCCACAGGCTGGAGCGCAGTGGTGCGATTTCGGCTCACTGCAACTCCTGCCTCAGCCTCCCAAGTAGCTGGGATTACAGGCACCCACCACCACACTCGGATAAATTTTCTATTTTTAGTAGAGACGAGGTTTCACCATGTTGGCCAGGCTGCTCTCAAACTCCTGACCTCAGGTGGTCCGCTCGCCTCGGGTTCCCAAAGTGCTGGGATTACAGGCATGAGCCACAGTGCCTGGCCTATCATCATTATTATTGCCCTCAAATTTATTCCTCTGTTAACAGTAATTACTCGGGCTTCTCCTACAGTTTAGCCATTTTTAACTATCCAAGAATACCAATTATGTTAATATAAATCCACATATATTCTCTATTTTCAACTTTGGAACTGCCCATCGTGTTCCCATCCTCATTTATGAGGGTAGCTGCAGAGATCTTCAATCATTTCCCTTTTCATTATACTTATAGCAATTCTCTCTGGGCAGTGATTATAGTATATAATGTTTGTGACATCAAAAGACAAGCATTTTGTAACAGTAAATCTAAGTCATTTAAAATTTTTTTGGATCATTTCAAAAGTTTAAAGCAGAATGATAATTTGATCAGCAAAAAAATTTTTGAATATTCATTAAATTTGCCCTAAAGTTAATTTTCCTTTTCAAAAATGTATAAAATATATTTTTATGTATATGTGTATACACAAATATAAATATGAAAATGGAAAGGAAAGTAGTATATGTGTATGTATATATGTGTATATACAAATATAAATATGAACATGGAAAGCAGTAATATTCTGCCAACTAATTTTCATATAGTTACAAAGGCACCAAATAGTATCCCCTAATTCAAACAATCCTATTAAATAACAGACACCAAAAAGGAAAATTTCACATAGGATAAAATTTTAAATCCCCCTCTCTACAACCACTTAACAAATGCATTTAGGTTATTACTATGTAAGTATATCTTAACAAACAGTCATTTAATCACTTTCTAACTTTGCAGAACTTTCTGAGTAGACTACAAGATTACTTGCAAATGACCCCATTGACCCTTAGCCCATATTTATTAGGAAATTGGGCAGTGAATCAGGAGGCTAGGTAAAACTTGAAATTTTGATTACTACTAAATAATACAGAGCATTGAGCCTTTTGAAGGTGAAATGCATCAGATGCACACAATTTATAGGGTATCAAACTATACAAGAAGACCTAGTATTCAGTAAGTGATTCCTGGCCTATTTATTACCCTTAGTTGTTTCTTTTTCTTTAAGCTATTCATAACAAGAACAATGGCAGCAAAAGGGTATTGTTTGGAAGGAAAGTGCTTACAAGATAACAGGCATTAAAAATCTTTGTTTTTTCCTTTCAAGAATCAAGACACAAAGTATCTGTAATTCCAACATTTTGGGAGGCTGAGGCAGGAGGATCACTTGAGGCCAAGAGTTTGAGACCAGCCTGGGCAACAAAGTGAAACTCCCATCTCTACAAAAAATTTTAAAAATTAGCTGGGCTTGGTGGTTAGTGCCCGTAGTCGTAGCTACTCTGAAGGCTAAAGCGGGAGGATCACTTTCTCCCAGGAGTTTGAGGCTGCAGAGGGGTATGATTGTGCCACTGCACTCCAGCCTTGACAGAGCAAGACCCTGTATCTTAAAAAAAAACACAAAAAACAAACAACAACAACAAAACCCACACACACAGACACACAAAATAAAATGTATATTTATCTGAGTTTAGGGGGAATATAAACAGACTGAAAATTTGATATTAGCACTTTTCAATTATGATAAATATTTTTAAGCTGAATTTACAAAGGAACACCAAGGGGCTTTCAGTTTTCTGTTCAACATGTAAAGAGCCTGGAAGTTGTCACTCTCATCCTCACAACAAGAAAAAAAAGCTAAGCAAACTGAAATCAGTAACTCTTCTTAGATCCACCAGAGAATTGAGGTCACAGGAAAAACTACTGCCCTAAAAACTAGAGAGACAGACAGATAGATACAGAGAATCACAGCTTTTCAGAGAATCACAGTTTACCAGGAGCAGAGCCCAGGCACAGAAGCCATAAGCTGAAGCTAGTTTCACAGCTGGAGCCAACATCATTAGGAACACTTACCTGTAATTGGGGAATTGCTGGAGGCTCAGTGCAGACTAGCTTGAGAGTTAAAAACTCCAAGGGAACTCAGTCTGAGAGGGGCCTCAATACTTACCTCAGTTTTACCTCTATGAATCCTGTCAGATTCTCACTGTAAAGATCTGAGAAAAATCTGCTTTGCTTTTGCCAGGGAGAAGGGGTAAGTAACCATCGTGAAATACTCTCAGGGCTCTCTGTTCTTCTTAACAAGACCTGGCCTCAAGGGAAACTCTCTATCAGAGCCTAACCAAATGAATCTACCAAAGGCTAACCAATCTGGAGGAAGGGAAATTACCAACTCTGGTCAGCTCTAGCCTTCCACATGGGAGAAGGGAAATACTCAACTGAAGCTCACTAAAAGACTTGAGTCCTAATCATAGGACTGCAGAAAGTCCTCCTCTCTGCCTCACCTTATCACCACATCAGAAGAGCTCCTGTGTAATAACGGGGCATTACAGCTAAAAGAACTCAAACCTCAGACCCTATTTTAAGAGTCTCTGGGGACATCCAAAGACAACATAGGAAGCAAAAACAAGGACATAGTAGGAAATTTTAGCCTCTGACACCACGAACAGTAACAAAGCCTACCTCTTTGCCAGATAAACATGAAACCTCACACTAAAGGCCCATCTACCTAAGTTCTTTTTACCTGATACAGCATGTCTGGCTTTCAACAACGACAACAATGACAAAAAAAATTACAAAATATGCTAAAAGGCAAAAAACACAGTCTGAAGAGACAAACCAAACATCAGAATCAGACTCATATATGGCAGAGATTTTTGAATTTCAGACCAAAAATTTTAAATAAATATGATTAATATGCCAAGGATTCTAAGCAAACAGTGGGCAACATGCAATAACACATGGATAATGTACTCAGAGATATGGAAGCTCTAAGAAAGAATAAAAAGGAAATGTTAGAAATAAAAAACAATAGAACAAATGAAAAATGCCTTTAATGGGCTCATCAATAGACTGGATACAGCCAAGGAAAGAATAAGTAAGCTTGAAGATATGTCAGTACAAACTTCTAAAACTGAAATGCAAAGCAAAACAAAAAAACAAAAAAAAAAGAAAAATATGGAACAGAATACCCACGTACTGTGGGTGCGAGACGATTACAAAAGTTATAACCTAACTGTAATGAAAGTACCAAAAGAGAAGAGAGAGGCAAGGAAAGAAGAAATAGTTAAATAATGACTGAGAATCTTCCAAAATTAATGACAAATACCAAACCACAGATTCAGGCATCTCAGAGAGCACTGACAGGGTAAACACAAAAAAATCTACACCTGGACTGGCCAGGGATGGGGACTCGTGCCTGTAATCCCAGCTCTTTTCAAGGCCAAAATGGAAGGATCACTTGAGCCCAGGAGTTGGAGAGTTAGAGACCAGCCTGGGCAACATAGGGATACTCTGTCTCTATAAAAAATAAAAAATTAGCCTGAGTGGGTGGCATGTGCCTGTAGTCCCAGTTACTTGGGTGGCTGAGGCAGGAGGATTGCTTGAGCCCAGGAGTTCAAGGCTGCAGTGAGCTGTGATGGCACTGCTGTGCTCCAGCCTGGGCAGCAGAGTGGGACCCTGTCATTTGTGTGTGTGAGTGTGACAGAGTCTCACTGTGTCGCCCGGGCTGGAGTGCAGTGGCACAATTTCAGCCCACTGCAACCTCCACCTCCCAGTTTCAAGGGCTTCTTCTGCCTCAGCCTCCCGAGTAGCTGGGATTACAGGCGGCTGCCACCATGCCCAGCCAATTTTTATATTTTTAGTAGAGACGGGTTTCACCATGTTGGCCAGGCTGGTCTCGAACTCCTGACCTCAGGTGATCCACCCACCTTGGCATCCCGAAGTGCTGGCATTACAGGCGTGAGCCACCGCACCCGGCCTAACCCTGTCTCTTAAAGAAACAAATAAACAAAATCTTCAAAATCTACACCTAGGTATAGTATTTTCAAAACTGTGGAAAATCAAAGACAAAGAGAAAATCTTGAAAGAAGGGGCTGGGGCAAGGGAGTATGGGAGTGGGAGAAAACACCTTACTTACAGAGGTGGAACAATAAGAGTTACATCAAACTTCTTTTCAAAAACCATGCAAGCAAGAAAAGTGTGAGATGAAATACTTAAAGTGTTAAAAGAAAAAACTCACCCATCTAAAATTCTGTACTCAGTGAAATTAACCTTCAAAAATATTGGAGTAAAAATTAAAGGAGTAAATTGTCCTTTCTTCAAAAGAAAGTCTGACTTTCTCAGACATATAAAATGGAGAAAATTTGTTGCCAGTTGAGCTGCCTTGCAGGAAATGTTAAAAAGAAGTTCCTCAGAAAGAAGAAAAATAATATAGATCAGAAAATTGAATCCACATAAAGAAAGGAAGAACGTTATAAAAGGAATAAAGGTAAAATAAAATATTTTATTTTTCTTAATTGATCTAACACATAATAGTTTGTTCAGAAAAAGAATAGTAAAAATGTATTCTGGATTATTTTATGGAAACGGGAAATGAATGACAGCAATGTTAAAAGGGATGGGACGGAGGAATTAAGAATACTGTTATAAGATACTTGTACTACCAGTGAGGCAGTATAATATTATTTGAAAATGGACTTGGATTAGTCATATATGTGGATTGCAAACTCTAGGACAACCAGTAAAATTTTTTTTTTCTAAAGTATAATTGATATGCTAAGAGAGGAGAAAGAATGGAATTATGTAGACTGCTCAATTAAAACCAAAGAAGACAGAAAATGAGTGGAAGACAACACAGAAACAAAGGACAAGAGCAAAAAAGAGAATTCCACAGAATTGACATAACAAAACCAAACAAAAAATCTCCTGAAACAAATAAGCTATTATAGCAAAGTTGCAGGATACAAGGTTAATGTACAAGAGTCTATCTCTTTCCTGTATACAGCAAGGAACAGTTGGAATTTGAGTTAAAAACACAATACCAGCCGGGCGTGGTGGCTCACGCCTGTAATCTCAGCACTTTGGGAGGCCGAGACGGGTGGATCACCTGACGTTAGGAGTTTGAAACCAGCCTGGCTAACGTGGTGAAACCCTGTGTCTACTAAAAAAAAAATACAAAAATCAGCCGGGTATGGTGGCGGGCACCTGTAATTCGAACTACTCGGGAGGCTGAGGCAGAAGAATTGCTTGAACGTGGGAGGTGGAAGTTTCACTGAGCCGCAATCGCATCACTGCACTCCAGCCTGGATGACAAGAGCAAGACTCTGTCTCAAAAAAAAAAAAAAAAAAAAAAAAAAATTACCATTTATATTAGCACCAAAATATTGAAATACTTAGGTATAAATCTAAGAAAATATGTATAAGATCTATATGAGGGAAACTACAAAACTCGAATGAAAGAAAACAAAGGAATCTAAATAAATGGAGAAATAGTTCATGTTCATGGAAAGGAAAATTCAATATTAACAGGTCAGTTCTTTTTCCAGTTGATCTATAGATTTAATACAATCCAAATCAAAACCCCAGCAACTTATTTTGTGGATATCAACAAGCTGATTCTAATGTTTACATGGAAAGGCAAAACCAAATAGCCAGTATGGTATTGAAGAAGAACAAATTCGGAGGACTGACACTACTACTACTTCAAGGCTATGATAGAAACCTACAGTAATCAAGACAGTGTAGTACTGGCAAAAGTATAGACAAATAGATCAGTGGAACAGAATTTAGAGCCCAGAAATAAGCCCACACAACAATAGCCACCAAAAATAGCCATTCGTTTTTAACAGACGAACAAAGGCAATTCAATAAAGAAAGAATAATTTTTTTTAGCAAATACTGCTGGAACAACTAGATATTCACATGCAAAAAAATTAAATCTAGACTCTGACCTTATTACGCCTATCACAAAAATTAACTCAAAATGGATTCTGGACCTAAATGGAAAATGGAAAACTATAAAGTTTCTGGAAAATGACATAGGAAAAATTCTAGGTTGACTTTAGGTTTGGCAATGAATTTTTAGATACACCACCAAAAGTATAATTCATGAAAGAAAAAATTGCTAAGTTGGATTTCATTACATTTAGAAAACCTTTTCTCTGCAAAAGACAGTGCTAAGAGAATGAAAAGACAAGCCACACATTGGGAGAAAATATTTGCAAAACACATGTCTGATAAAGGACTTGTATCCAAAATATACAAAAAAACTCTTAAAACGCAACAAAAGGAAAATAAATAACCAAGTTAAAAAGTGGGCATAAGATCTGAACAAACCTTACTAAAGATGTACAGATGACAAACAAGCAATATGTAAAGATGCTCTACATCATATGTCATTAGGGAATTGCAAATTTTAAATAACAATGAGATACCACCACTACACTCTTAAACTACTAAAATCCAAAACACGATAATACCATATGCTGGTGAGGATGTGGAGCAACTGGAACTCTCTTTTATTGCTGGTGAAATGCAAAATGGTACAGCCACTTTGAAAGACAGTTTGTTAGTGTATTACAGAGCTAAACATAGTCTTACCATACAATCCAGCAATTGCACTCCTGGTTATTTGCCTGCATGGGTTGAAAACTCATATGTTACCTAACAAATGTTATAGCAACTTTATTCATAATTGCCAAAAATTGTAGACAATCAAGAATTGCTAATAGGTGAATGGATAACAAATTGTGCTGCATCTTTACAATGAAATATTATTAAGCAATAAACAGAAATGAGCTATCAAGCCACCAAAAGACTTGGAGGAAATTTAGATGCTTATTGCTAAGTGAAAGAAGCCAATCCAAAAAGCCTATATATTGTATGATTCTAACTCTATGGCATTCTGGAAAAGGCAAAACTATGGAGCTAGTAAAAAGATTCAGTGGCTGCTAGAGATTAACAGGAAGAGGGGAGGGATGCATAGGTGGAACATAGAGGATTTTTTAGGACAGTGAAACTATTCTGTATGGTACTCAAATGGTAGATACGTGACATTATGCATTAGGCAAAACCCATAGAACTATATAACATTAAGGGAGAACCTTAATACAAACTATAGACTTTAGTTAATAATCATGTATCAATATTGGTTCATAAGTGGTAACAAGTGTCCCAAACTGATGCAAGCTGTCAATAATAGGGAAAACCATGAGTTTGGGGGTGGTGAGGAAAGGGAGAGTATATGGGAATTCTCTGTAACTTCTGTTCAATTTTTCTTTAAACCTAAAACTGCTCTAAGAAATAAAGTCTATTAATTAAAAGGAAAAAAACTGAATACTTTTTTTTTTTTTTTTGAGACGGAGTCTTGCTCTGTCACCAGGCTGGAGTGCAGTGGTGCGATCTCGGCTCACTGCAACCTCCACCTCCCAGGTTCAAGTGATTCTCCTGCCTCAGCCTCCCAAGTAGCTGGGACTACAGGTGCGTGCCACCATGCCCAGCCAATTTTTTTGTATTAGTAGAGATGAGGTTTCACCATGTTGGCCAGAATGGTCTCTATCTCTTGTTGGCCAGGATGGTCTCTATCTCTTGACCTGGTGATCCACCCGCCTCGGCCTCCCAAAATGCTGGGATTACAGGCGTGAGCCACTGAGCCACTGCACCTGGCCTGAATGCCTTTTTTAAAATTAATCCAAGGCCACTTTCAAAATGAATACCCCCCCTTTTTTTTTAACCAATGTCACGTTTTCCAGTCTTTCTGAATGAAGCAAAAGGGTTGATGTGTAAGAACAAACTGCAATAAAACATCCCATTCACTATATTCTGACTAGAAAGGAAAATGATATTTGGTATTTCTCCGACATCAAAGTCAATTGGAAGATTCTTAAAAGACACAGTTCCATAAGATATTCCATTTCTAGAAAAAGAAGACATAACAAAGAACAGAGTTGCATTTTTGAAAATTAATGGTAATAGTCTCCCCTGATTCAGACACTTACAGGATTTCAATATATTTCTTCATTCATAAAATTAATTTTAAATTGTTAAAATGATCAATTTCAATAGCTGAAGAGTAAATAGCATAGCTAGCTATAAGTTGGTATATTAATAAACAGAAAAGGATAGGCATGGTTGCTCCTGCCTGTAATCCCAGCACTTTGGGAGGTCAAGATGGGAGGATTGCTTGAGCCCAGGGGTTTGAAGCCAGTCTGGGCAACATAGTGCGAACCCATCTCTATAAAAAAATTTAAAAAATTAGCCAGGCATGGTAGTGTGTGCCTGTAGTCTCACCTATATGGGAGGTTGAGGCAGGAGGATTGCTTGATCCCAGGAGTTTGAGGCTGCAGTGAGCCATGCTGATGCCACTTCACTCCAGCCTGAGTGACAGAGGGAGACACTGCCTCAAAATAAATAAATAAAGTACCAGGAGAAGGATGTTTATTAAGAATCTGCTTTGCAGGGCTGGGCGTGGTGGCTCACGGCTGTAATCCCAGCACTTTGGGAGGCCGAGGCGGGTGGATCACGAGGTCAAGAGTTCAAGACGAGCCTGGCTAACATAGTGAAACCCCGTCTCTACTAAAAATACAAAAATTAGCTGGGCATGGTGGCGTGTGCCTGTAATCCCAGCTACTTGGGAGGCTGAGGCAGGAGAATCGCTTGAATCTGGGAGGCAGAGGTTGCAGTGAGCTGAGATTGCACCACTGCACTCTAGCCTGGGCGACAGAGTAAGACTCCATCCTGAAAAAAAAAAAAAAATCGGCTTTGCCTGCTTTCTATCTCCCATCCCAGACAATACAGTGTGTAAACTTACTTAGATTATATCATTTTATAGTTCATTAATTCAATATATTGTGTCCATTCTACTGTGAGTCACACATATATTTTGGTCTAATCTGCAGGTTTGTGTGCAACTGTAGAAAGAGTGTGAGTTCCTTATGGGCTGGAATACTTTTATCTTGGCAGTCCCATAATCTAGGATCGGTGCCCAGCACACAAGAACAATCATTTCTTGAGCACCTGCTACATTCCAAACACTGTAATAAGCATTTTAGATATGCTCTTTCCTTTAAGTGTCATGACAGCCCTATGAGGTAGGAATTCTAGTAATCACGTTATGCATCAGTAAGTTAATGGTCAAAGAGGTATGGTCAAATACAAAGTCAAAAAGCTAGGAAGCAGTTGAAATAGGATTATAGACCATGTCGCTCCTTTGTTCTACTCCAACTGTGATAATAGTGTGTAGGAAATGCTCACAGACAGCTATGGAATGTGGAGGTGGGGGGAATTACTGCAGGGGAAAAGACATTGTTCATCTTCCTGGAGTGTCAGTTATAGAATGAGAGAAAATTGAGTGATATAACTACATGTGTGATTTTTGGATATGTTTTACATTTAGTTAAAATTTTTTCAAATACAGCAAATGAGCAAATACCACAAAAGTTCTCCTGACTTCCTTTGCCTCTTCCTTCTCTCTAGAGGTCACTGCTGCTATCAATTATTTGTGTACCTGTCTAGAGGTATTCATTTAGTATACCGAAATATCTGTGTTTAGTGTCCTTTCCTTTATGTACAAATGATAGAATAGTTTATGCTTTGTCTATCTGCTGAATGTATTTCATATTACAATATTGTTGGAGATTATTTCCTACAAATTCACATACATCTAATATTTTAAATATTTTATATATTCTACATCTGTTTATTTTGTAAATATTTATTTAAATATTTTATATATCATACATATCATATTAATAAACATAAAAGGACAGGCATAATGGCTCATGCCTGTAATCCCAGCACTTTGGGAGCTCAAGGTGGGAGGATTGCTGAAAACAAATGTTTAATATTTTAAATATTATAAAATAAGCAGATGTATGATATGTAAAATATTTAAAATATCAAATATTTTAAATATAAATATTTGTATGATATAAAAATATTTTATAAAGTAAACAGATGTATAATAAAGTCAACAAAATCACAAGAATTTAAAAATTAATGTGGCATTAATATTTATAAACAAGTATCTTTTACATTTAATTGCAAATAAAATTAGATTTCTCTAGGCAGGTTAGCAAAGAGACATTTAATAGCTAGGAAGACAAACTTTTATAGAATGAGGACCTTAGATATTATAGTTTGCTTCAGGAAAACCCCACTGTATCAATTTCCTTATCTGTTTGTGAAAGCTATCAACCTTAAATGAGATGTAAATAGAGAAAATTACTTTCCACCTATATTCACTATTCCAACCAGTTAGAAGATTAGGGTTTTTCTTTCCTTTGTCCTTACTATCTATGGAGTGACTACAATGATTTTGCATCTCATACATCATTTTTCAGCAGCAAGGACACTAAATCTCTTTATCATAAATGACTAACAATTTCAAAATCCAGTTTAAACCAGCTTAGATGTATCTGGTTTTTATGAAAGCGAAGGGTGAAAAATAGCCAATGAATCTGAGAATTCTTCTACTATAGAATTCACCTGCTAGATTTTGACCAAGCTACCGTGACATGAATTAATATTATATAGTTATTTTTTTATTTGGGGCCAAAATTTAAATGTGTTCATATGTCTCTACAGGAGAAACATCTTCAAGTTCTATATACAGTCTGCTGAACTTCTGCCAAAACACTGCTGAACAATAACTCTTGTTAATTGGTGAATCTTCCAGAATTTTTGTGCATTTCCATCCTATTTTGTTTCAATGCTACGAAGAAAACTCTTTTTCTCGTGTAATAATAATACAGGCAGTCAGGTGATGGAGAGTAGGTGAGAGAATCTCAAAATAAATCTTAGGACACAAGTTTTTACTTCTATAAGCTATTGTGACACAGTCATTCTCCCAAAAACAACTGTGGTTTCTATCAGGAAGAAAAACACTATCAAAACATTGAAAATGCCAGTGAAAGTGGCATTTAAAAGTTATTTTTTCCCCTAACTGTTAATTTTCACTACAAGTTGTATCTTTTTTATTTGGGGATTTTTACTATTTTAAAATGAAAAACTGTAATGGAAGAATTACAGCAGAAAAGAAAGAAGGATCATACATAGCTTAATATTTATCCTAACTTGGTTTTCTTCCCATGTGCCCTAAGCCACTGGCAATTCATATTTTCCAAATTTTGGGTGGATAATGTTTTCCCTTTGATTTTTTTTGTGGGTAATGAAGGAACATTAGCTGTTTGGCTCTTATATTGGAAAACTTATAAAGTTTCCTTTGGTTAAGTGTGTCAGAACTTGTCTACGAAGAAGCAGAAGCAGTCACAAGAAGTTGATTAATTTTATACCTGGACTTGCAAAGACAGGTTAGCTACTCTCTGTGTGAGTGTAAATTACATGGCAGTATCAAGTAAGCCAGAGCTTCACAGGATTATCTTATTACAGGGATCATGATATTAAATAGGTACTATGTGCCAAATTTTGGGGTGGATCTTGGGAATTACAGACACCCTCTAACGTTACCTCGACCAACACTTTCTAGTCCTGACTATACCTCCACCCCTCACTTTTTGTCTGCTCTTCTAGGATCATAAGAGACAAAAGTAAGACCATCCAGTGGGTTGTATCTGTGTTTAGACAGACAAGCATCTGAATTCTTGAACTGACTGTCTCTACCACACCCCCCATGTGACCAGGCAAACAGAACATTTTCTGATTTTGCTGCACAGACATTCTCCAAGCCCTGTTCCAGATCCTCTTAGCAAGATCTATCGCAACTCGGTTCAGGAACAAGAGTTTGCCTCAAGGTCTTGTTGCTATTGATACTTCATTGATACTTGCTGCTGGAGCAAAGACAAATCCCAGTGCTTGGCTATCTGAGGACCTGTGGGAGGAAATAAGCTGAGAAAACTATGTCTTGGAATAACAGAAGTCCACCCTAAAACACTATTATACTATGTTGGTGTAGTGGTGGATACGTGAATGTATGCATATCTTAAATCAAGCTCACACAAAATGAGTTATTTTATTGTATGTAAATTATTCGTCCATAAAGTTTGTTAGAAATGATACTGTCATAAAGAGGCTCACCACCTGTTCACTGTATTGCTCTTCTAATTTCTGTTCCTTTCCTTCATGTGATCCTCACCAGACTACATTTCAACTGTCAATTGGTTGATCACCTGGATTTTATCTACACCTTAGCCTATGGTTGTTCATCTCGTCTCTGCCTATGGTCCATTGACTCCTGGATCCCAGCTCCATTTTTTAGTACTTTACACACCCTGCTTCCAGTACCCCAACCGGAAGAATATATATAGCAGTTAACTGTCAGCTGGCAAAAAGGAGGAAAATTGAGGAAGATAAAATAGCTGGATGAATTATCCCAGCTCCAGAACGCAGAGGAAAAATTAAATGGCCAGACCCAGATGTTAAAAATGTGTTCCTTGCTCTTCCCTGCCCTAGCAAGGGCTGTTCCATGTTTAGGGGATGAATGCCGCTGAGAGTATTAGCAAAAATACATGTGTCTGAGGAAGATAATTGAGACATACAGGTATTCCTCATAATGCATGTGGGCATCCATAGACGTATTCTTAAATGGCTTAAGGACTTGGAAACTACCTCTAGGAAACCTGAAACTTGAATGTTGGTCCACTAGGGAGAAGAAATGTTTAGAAATACACTATCAAGAACATTAGCTGTGTGTCCTATAAGCTTGGGAGAATAACTTACTTTTATTTTAATACATATGTTACTTTTATGGCCAGTATTTTGGTAAAATATATGCTCTATTATGGCTGTAATTTGTCTGTCTTATTAAGTGCTATATCTGCAGTACTTTCTGTGCATAACACAGCAAAGGAGCTCAATAAATATCATTTTGTTGCTGCCCTAAAAAGAGTTCCATGAGCACTGGTGTGTAGAAGCTCTGGAAATAAGGAATGGTGTGAATAAATAAATAGCTTACTTGGAAGCTCAGTGAAATGCATGTTGGATAATTGCTGTGTTAACTAATCCCAGAAAAGGGAGAATTAGTGTCCTTGAGGACACTCTTTTATGATGTGGTGAAGTGAATGCTATTTATGGATCAGGATCTTGAGTTCTTGACCTGTTGCACCATCCACAATTCCGATAACACTTCCTTCTTTATGCTTCACTTTTTTTCATCCTAAAATAAGGGATTTGAGCATATGATCTCCAATTGTCTTCTAGCTCTAACATTTTATGACAAAGCTCCTCTAAAATAATTTATTTTACACAGCCCTTAGAAAATTAAGACTGAGAGGCCGGGCATGGTGGCTTACGCCTGTAATCCCAGCACTTTGGGAGGCCGAGGCGGGTGGATCATGAGATCAGGAGATCAAGACCATCCTGACCAACACGGTGAAACCCCGTCTCTACTAAAAATACAAAAAAATTAGCCAGGCGTGGTGGCGGGCACCTGTAGTCCCAGCTGCTCGGGACGCTGAGGCAGGAGAGTGGCGTGAACCCAGAAGGCGGAGCTTGCAGTGATCCGAGATCATGCCACTGCACTCCAGCCTGGGTGACAGAGTGAGACTCTGTCTCAAAAAAAAAAAGAAAATTGAGACTGAGAAACGTAGAGTGGGTATCATAACTAAATAGGTGGACAATTAGAGTCAAAGACTAAATTTTTGTTAAGTATTACAAAAATAAGAATTCTTCACATTTGAATTGAACATTTAATATTTTCAAAGTGCATTTGCATCCATCTCCTTATTTGATTTTCAAAGCCACCATGCAAAACTGTTTAATACATTGCGCTAAGAAATAGGTTTATGGCAGGAGTTTACAAAGAAAATTAGTGATAAGACTAGGATTCAAATCTCCAGAATCCTGTTTTAGTTTTTTTCCTTTTAAATATATATTAAATTGCCTAGTAAAATATTTTACAAATATTTATTTTGAAAATGTAATAGGGCATTTCTGGGTTGGCCAAAACTAAGATTCCAATACAGCTATGGGGACAGAAATAGGCACCTTCCTTTCCATGTACATCTATTCCATTTGATTTGATTTACAAGGTTGCTGATAAGCCTTTTGGGAAAATAACTGGGATAGCATCAATAATTGGATCTCAGGCATACATAGGAACTTATAGATTATGAAGAATCCAATGAGGGCAAAATAGAATAAAAAAACAGCTGAATCTCACAGACAATATGCCCTATAGGGAAAAAGCCTGGTGTGAATTGGATTTAGCAACAAAAGCTAAGGGATTGAAGAGCAGTTCTGGGTTTTTTGTTGGTTTTAAACACGTTAGGTTCTAAGAAATGTTGCTGTGGGACCCTTTAACGTAGTTTAATACAGAAGGGAGAAAACTGTTTCCTCTCTCACCTAGCTACTCACTGCTGCTGTGCTATTACAACTTAGCAAGGGTTGAGAGCACTGGTAGCTGGAGGGGCTAGCAAGGATCTGTACCTGGTGTAAAACATGAACATAGCAGAGACCAGCAGCAGCGTGTAAGCAGAGCTCCAGCCGGCATTTAGCTGCACCAGAGCCCAAGCATGGCAGAGGCCAGCCACAGTTAAGAGAGTGAATGACCAGGACTACTTAATTAATGCATGCAAGACATTCCTCCGGGATTCTCAAAAATCTTTAGGGAATTGGAATTCCTGCCTAAACAGGTGGTGATTTCTACTAGCAAAATGTCATACAGGATTACAAGACAATGAGTACTGTTTTCCGGATTTTGGCTCCTCTTAAACCATGCTGTTGTAGCTTGCTTTGTGGTTAGAAGTTTATCTTAAACTGTCTGAATAATTCTTTTTTTTTTTTTTTGAGACAGGGTCTCACTCAGTCACCCAGGCTAGAGTGTGGTAGCGCAATCTTGGCTCACAGCAACCTCAGCCTTTTGGAATCAAGTGATCCTCTCACCTCAGCCTCCTGAGTAGCCTCAGGCCCACGCCACCACACCTGGCTAATTTTTGTTTTTTTTTTTTGGAGAGACGAGTTTTCACCATATTGCCCAGGCTGGTCTCCAACTCTTCAGTTCAGGTGAACACCCACCTTGGCCTCCCAAAGTGCTGGGATTACAGGCGTAAGCCACCATGCCCGGCCTGCCTGAATAATTTCTAAGCTTATTTTTAGTGAGTGATCTTGATTTCAACTAACTCCTGAATACCATGCAATTATTTTCTCATATTGTTTTAAAATATTTCCAGTGAAGGCTGCTAATATGCAAATTAAACTTTGTCTGAAGTTGAAATGATACTTCACTAAGTTTCTGAAAAATTCGACCAACAAATATAAGCTATTTTTTGTGTTTGTGGATTTCCTTCGCTAAATTTGTGTCTCATTCACTTTCTAAAAAAATGAACTATATCAAAAAAGTTTACAAATTTTGTTGACAGTTTTCTTCAGAAAAACATCTGACTTTTGTACATAGAGACCTTACATACTGTTTCTTAACAACACTTAATTTTCTGAAAAGGCAGAAAATGTGACTTACTATGTGACTATATTTTATTGATGGTTTTAATTATTACAGCGAGAGAGTGATAAAGAACTGGGCTAACATTTTTGCAACTAGTTGATCTGGATGAACAATGCAGTTTAATGCAAGAACATTAAGACATACTTCTTTCAGGTGAGCTATAAACCTTTGTGTCTTCCAGCCACGGAATTTGCTCCGTCAGAAGCACCGGACACCTGATTCTCCAATGGCACTTGTGTTGTATCTAACAAAAACTTTATAGTAGCAAAAATCGATGTTCTAGTATAGTCAGTTTCTACAGAACTTACAAACATCCATTCTTGCAATATACAATCATCATTGAGACAACAAACAATTGCCATTAGGAGGGTTTTATTGTCAGTAACTTTCATCAATTTGAATAGAAATTTTTTCTTGTTTTGAATGTGCCAATTAACTGCTTTTAAATGTTAACTAACAACTCATACATATGGCTTTGAATTGAATTATTGCTCAATGGCAGTTCTTTCAAAATACTGGATTTTGCTTCATCACTATTGAAATTGCCGTCTAGGCAAATGTATGAGCATGACCAGGTTTTGTAAGGATTTCTGCAACTTTTTAAGACCCAATCATTTCATTGTCATTTGTTCATGTGTTCTTAACTAAGGAAGTAGCAGTGTTACATTGCTCAAAATTCTGTTTGAAATTTTTGAAATATTCTGTAAGTTTACCTTCTTTATTAAGAACTATTACAATATAAGACACATAGACTGTCTTGAGTTTAATGGGCTTTCAATAAAATCATAGTCAGATATTCAGAAAGATATTCTCAATATTTCTTTTCAGCAGTTGACAAAATTAATGATGGGTTGAATGACTTTTGTAGAATTAAATAATAATGTATAAACTATTTTTACTTAATTCTCAAAGTCCAAGTCACACACAATAGCACTGAGGGTCAAACATAGACAGTACCCACAAGGTAGCCAATGGTGGCCAATAGACACACAGTCCACCTCTCACCACACAACCTCAAGACAGAGCAATCCATCAAAAGAAAGTCTGCCAATCACAGCCATCTATTCACCATAGTTTTGTAGCATTGATCTTTTTATACCTTTTGTGTATTTTCCATAAAGTCAATGTCAACATTGCTCATGTAATGCCTAAGAAAACCCAATAAGAGAAATGATATAAGGAATAAGATATTGTCAGGTAGGATCGAGCTCTGGAGAACCACAAACTATTATGATATTTAAGAGTTTTTTTCCACCCAAGAATCTATTTTTGCTCTTTTGTGGGCAATATTGTCACCACTCAAAATGTACGTATTAGAGGTACTTGTCATGGGGAAAAAAATGTCATTTGAAGTTCATGGCAAGTCCCGAAAGGACAATCACATTAGACCTCTGGGGGGTTCTGGTACAAAGCCACGCCTTCTGCTGCAAAGAACTACAAACCAGTTAAAAAGCAGCTCTGTGGGCTACTGGGCCGTGGTAGGGTTAGAGCATACGACCATGAGACATCAAGTAGCCACATACCTAGAGCTGCCCATTGTGAGCTGAACTCTTTCAGACTTTACCTAGGGACCTACTTTATAACAAAGGGGTGCAGCTGTGGCACAGGGCCATGGAGTCTGCTGGTTCTATCATATACTATATCCCCAGAAGCCATCCAGCCTGATAGGATGGTGGAACAGACTCTTACAAATGTATCTGAGCCTCCATCTTGGAGACGATACCCTGTGAGTTTGGTTGGTACCATATCCCAGGATGTGAGATAACCCATTATATGGTACTTCTGTATCCCTAATAGAATACAAGGGTTTGGGAACCAAGGAATGGTATAGGAATGTCTCTTTATATCATCACTTCCAGGAAGCCATTTGAGAAATCTGTACTTTCTATCCTTGCTTTGGGTTTTGTGGATCTGGAGGCCCTGTTACCAAAGCACATAATAAAAGTATTGCATTTCATGAGAACACATGGACACAGGGAGGGGCACAAGACATGCTGGGGCTTGTTGGGGTGAGGGGTAGTGGCAGGGGGAGGGAGAGCATCAGGATAAATAGCTAATGCATGTGGGGCTTAATACCTAGGTGATGGGTTGACAGGTGCATCAAACCACCATGCCATGTGTTTACCTATGTAACAAACTTGCACATGTATCCCAGAACTTAGTAAAACAAAAAAAAAAAAGTACTGCATTTTGAGCTCCAACTGTCACCTGGTCACTTTGGGCTCCATTTTACAAGAGACTAGCAAGCAAGAAAAGGAATCACTATCCTGGCAAAAGTAATTGTTCCTGATCATCAGAAGAAGGTAGGGCTACTGCTCCATAGTAGGGGCAGTAAAGAATGTGTTTGGCACTCGGGCAATCCATGGAGCCTCTCTTGGTTTTCCCATGCCCTTTTGTTACAAGTAAATGGATACCATCAACAGCCACCACTGGAGAAGGGTAATGGTAACTAGAGGCTCAGATTCTTCAGGAATGAAGGCTGGGGTTACCCCACCAGGCAAGCTGCCTAGACCAACAGAGGTATTGAATGAGGGTGGACAGTGCAGCAGGATAATGAGTATCAGTTATGACCCTAAGATATTTTATGGCAGCTTCAGAGGCTGGACACCATTACACTAACCTTTTTAAGTTGTCCAGAAAACATGGGGGTTTCCCAAACAAACTCCTGGAGAAGCTACTCCTAGATGGGGCAAACTTGTAAGAAACAAGTGGAATTGTGAGGTGTGGTAGCAGGCTTTGGTGAATTCTGTGGTGCTCCACAGAATCTCTTCAGGGTTGGCTCATCTAACCCCAGCTGCTGGGAATATTAACTGATAGCTTGCAGCTGTGTCTCTCTCTGCCCTTTGCCATAGAAAATGACCATGCCAAACTCTATCTCCACTGCGATGGGGTGACCTGCAACCAAAGCTTAGCTCATGTGCAGGTACAAACACATAGCTAGATTACCTCAATCTGAGACAACTCAGAAGGGCCATCTCCATTCCAGAGCTGCCTGCCGGATTAGCTAAAGTCTCAGTTGCAAATGCACTGGGGACTGGCTTCTCCCTCTGCCCAATATTGTCTTCCTTCCCTCTTTGCAAATATATCTCCTTAGAAATCTCTCCAATAAATCTTTGGCATGCAACTTTGGGTTTCAAGTATGTTTCCAGGAAAGCCAATTGCAGAAACTACACCAGAAAATAATAAAAAAATTCCCCGATAAACCAACCGTAGTAACCTGGTTACCAGCAGCTGCAACCAAGTGGTTAAAGTGGCAAACTTTTATGTTTATTACAGCATTATTTACAATAGCAAAGACTTGGAACCAACAGAAATGCCCATCAATGATAGACTGGATAAAGAAAATGTGACCTATATACTCCATGGAATACTGTGCAGCCATAAAAAAGAATGAGTTCGTGTCCTTTGCAGGGACATGGATGAAGCTGGAAACCATTATCCTCAGCAAACTAACACAAGAACAGAAAACCAAACACGCATGTTCTCACCCGTAAGTGGGAATTGAACAATGAGAACACATGAACACAGGGAGGGGAACATCACAGACTGGGGCCCATCGGAAGGTGGGGGGAAAGGAACGGGAGAGCATTAGGACAAATACCTAATGTATGCGGGGCTTAAAACCTAGATGACGCATTGATAAGTGCAGCAAACCACCATGGCACATGTATACCTATGTAACAAACCTACAAGTTCTGCACATATATCCCAGAACTTAAAGTAAAATAAAAATTTAAAAATGGCAAACTTTGCATATGACATTATTATTGTTAACTTCAGGTAAAATAAGTTGTTGTTGTTGTTATTGTTTTATTTGAGATGGAGTCTCACAATGTCACCCAGGCAGGAGTGCAGCGGTGTGATCTCTGCTCACTGCAACTTCCACCTTCCGGGTTCAAGCAATTCTCCTGCCTCAGCCTCCTGAGTAGTTGAGATTATAGAAGCACAACACCGCGCCCGGCTAATTTTTTTTTTGTCTTTTTAGTAGAGACGGCGGGGTTTCACTATGGTGGCCAGGCAGGTCTTGAACTCCTGACCTGGTGATCCGCCTGCCTCAGCCTCCCAAAGTGTTGGGATTACAGGCGTGAGCCCCCGCACCGGCCAATAAATGTTTACTGATTCAGTCATGTCTTTATAAGTCTCTTTTGTTTTTAAAAAATGTGGTTTGCCTGAACAAGCACAACAAATATTTATAGTACAGTAGCAGAGATTTGCAGAAAAGTGTTAAGTATTTATCACTAAGTAGAAAGTTGATGGAATTTTAGGGGAAAATAGGGTGAGGAGGTGGAGGTGAAAGGGCAGAAATTATCTGTTCTTTCTTCTGTTTATTTCATTTATTCTGTTTTAAAAATAAAAGCTTTGGTCGCTTATGGCTGAAAGTATTCCTTGTGTAAGTCCTGTTAAAAAAAAAAAAAAGAGAGAGAGGCTCTCCCTAGACTTATAGTAGTCTTAAAACAATGTCGTCATTAAACACTTTTGCTAATTTTTAGATTTAAGGCTTATAGGTTTATTATTCATTCTCATAGAATGAGCTTTTCAACTTTCTACCTCACAATTATTCGTACAATATAATTTATAGAAGAGACTGACCTAAACCCAATCTGACTTAAATTATATTGTGTGGTATTTTGGAGGGAGATTACTGAAAGTCACATCGATGCATTCTTAGCCCAGGGAAACTGTATGGCATCCTAAGTGGAAGCTGTGCTAATTCAGGAAATTCTTTGAATACTTCTTAAGGAAACATCCTCAAAAACACTGCTCTGAGACAAGAGTCTCCAGCACAATGCAAAGGTGCCCTAAAGGCCCCATCACACAGTAATCATAAGAATTGATAAGTGCTTTGGTTTGCAGATGAGAATTTTGAGGCATAGGAAGGTGTGACATAATAAAAAAATATATATTCGGTCTCTGCTCTTGTTCCTGGCACAGAGCTCCTGAAACCCTTGTAATTTCATGAGCCACTGGGGTGCTACATGCATCTTTTGTTCTAATATTTGGTCATTGACCCCAGTTCCTGACACAGAACTTCTAATCTCTTGGAATTCCTGGGTCATAGGAGCATCTTTTGCTCTAACAAGGTGGCACTTGGCAGGCTTCTGGGTGGGGTCTGGCCACCAGAAAGACCAAGCCATGATTTGAAACTTGGAACTTTCAGCCCCACCTTCCATCTTTTTGGAAGGAAACAGGGGCTGGAGATTGAGTTAATAATTAATCATGCTTATGGGATGAAGCCTCCATAAAAACTATGGGCCAGGTGCAGTGGCTTGTGCCTTTAATCCCAGCACTGTGGGAGGCTAAGGTGGGCAGATCGCTTAAGCCCAGGAGTTTGAGACCAGGTCTAGCTAAAAATAACAAAAATTAGCTAGGCGTGGTGGTGCATGCCTGTAGTCCTAGCTACTTGGAAGGCTGAGGTGGAAGGATCACTTGGTCCAGGAGGTTGAGGCTACAGTGAACGAAGATCACACCACTGCCCTCCAGCCTGGGTGACAGAGTAAGACCCTATCTCAAAAAAAAAAAAAAAAAAAAAAAAAAGAAAAGAAAAGAAGAACTGAACTATGGAGTTTGGAGAGCTTCTGGGTTGGTGAACACATCCATGTGATGATAGGGCGGCACACCCAAATTCCACAGGGACAGATGCTCCTGTGCTTGAGACCCTTCTGAACCTTGCCCTATTTGTCTTGTCATCTGGCTGTCCATTTGTGTGTGTGTGTGTGTGTGTGTGTGTGTGTATATATATATATATTTTTTTTTCTTTTGAGACAGAGTCTCACTCTGTCGCCCACGCTGGAGTGCAGTGGCGTGATCTCAGCTCACTGCAACCTCCGCCTCCCAGGTTCAAGCGATTCTTGTGCCCCAGCCTCCTGAGTAGCTGGTGTGGGATATGATGAGGTTTCTCTTCAAATAATCTGATCAATCTTTTATTCTTTAATTCATAGTACCCCCCCCCACTTTTTTTCTCCTTTTTTCCTTTGTTAGATGCCCAGGCATGCCACAGTACCAGGCGTTACCAGTACCAGCTCACATTCCTTTCCTTATTTGGAAAGAGGACTAACTTTCTAGCTCATTACAGACACCCCTTCCCTTTCCTCTCCACTTTCTTTTACGTGCCCACCTTAAAAAATCAAATGTTTAGCCAACCGGAATTAGTTTAGATTGTACGACCCGACCCCGGCCAATGGGGAAAGGGTACAGGGGCAGGACTGACTTGCGTCAGGAATAAAGGCTCTCGTGCCCCTTTGTTCAGGTGTGCTCTCATGGCAACTGGCCAAGGAGGCACCCCTCTGCGCAGAAGTAAAATTGTTTGGCTAAGAATCCTTTGTTCGAGTGTTTAATTTCCTTAGGATTTTGAGCGATATTTCTAACACTGGGGTTACAGGCATGCACCACTATGCCCGGCTAATTTTTGTATTTTTAATAGAGACGGAGTTTTGCCATGATGGCCAGGCTGGTCTCATGATGGTCACTCCTGGCCTCAAGTGATCTGCCGGCCTCAGCCTCCCAAAGTGCTGGGATTACAGGCCTGGCAACCGCACCCGGCCTCCATTTGTATATTTCAAAACATCCCTTGAAATCATAGGCAGTAGTAAGTAAACTGTTTTCCTGGGTTCTGCGAGCCACTACAGCCAATTATTGAACCTGAGGAGGAAGTCAAAGGAACCTCCAATTTTTAGCCAAGTTGGACAGAAGTTGTGGGCAATCTGGAGACCTCTACTTGTGATTGGCATCTGAAGTGGGGGGCAGTCTTATGAGACTGAGCACTTAACCTATGGGATCTGACACTATTTCCAGGTAAGTAGTGTCAGAATTGAGTTAAATTGAGTTAAATTCTCTGACACCAGCCGGTGTCAGAGAATTGGCTGGTGTGGGGAAAACCCCACACATTTTGGTCACAGAAGTGTTCTGTAAAAGTGTGAGTATAGAGATGAAAAACTGTTTTCATTTTCCCTTACATGTGGTGTCAGAAATAGAGTTTTAAGAGTATAGTAGAAGAAAACAGTTTGTTTTTTCCTATTATATAAAAGGATGTCTGTTTCTGGCGAAACGTTGTGAACTCTGTCAGCCAGAAGTTTCTATCAACTAGCACTTCCTCTCACACCTGTTTAAGCAGATTGTACTGTAATTATAATTGATATTTGTAAAAACAATCCACAGGCAATGAAAACATTAAAGAAAGATTAAATTATGCTGCATATAGTCTAGTGTAGTATTAATTACATTTTACCCTACAGTTCTCCAATCCCATGAAAATCGGTAAACTTGCACGGTATATATGGAAATTTTATTACCCGGGTGGTTCCGTCCTATTTTCTTGCTGTTTGGGTTGTCCCCTTCCCATTCCTATCAGCAACTGTCCTTTCCAACATTTCATATAGAAACTGGAGGCAGTTGGGCAAGAACTCACTTGACTTCCTGCATTCCTCTTGACAAATTTGCCTGCATCTGCTCCCATCCTTATCTCTTTCGCTCTAGGAAGAGATGTGTCTCCTGCTGCCAGCAGCTTATCTCTGCTCTCTGCTCTTGTCTCCCTTTCTTCAAGGACCCGGAACTATCATTGATCTCCTCTCTCACCTGTATTATCAAAACTCCACCCTGATTCTTTCCCCTTTAGAGTACAAACAGGCTCAGATGGCTCCCATCTTAAAGAGAGGCTTTCGATTGGACAGTCCCCTCTAGGTGTCATTTTTTTTTTTTTCTTTTTTGGAGACAGTCTCATCCTGTCCTCTAGGCTGGAGTGCAGTGGTGTGATCATGGCTCACTGCAGCCTCGAATTCCTGGGCTAAAGAGATCCTCTCACCTCAGCCTCCTGAATAGCTGGGGCTGGGATTACAGGTATGAGCTACCTCACCCAGTCTCTGTCACTTAATACTGCCTTCCCTTCACAACTAAATCTCAAAAGAACAGCCTACACTCATTGTCTCTACTTTTTCACTTCCCAATCACTGCTTAGTCCCATTATCTTCTATTCCCATCACTCCAGGAAACTGCCTTTATCTAGGTTTTATTTTTTCTTTCCTCCCGCTTTTTTTTTTTTTTTTTTTTTTTGAGATGGAGTCTTGCTCTGTCACCCAGGTTGGAGTGCAGTGGCATGATCTCAGCTCACTGCAACTTCCACCTCCCAGGTTCAAGTGATCCTCCTGCCTCAGCCTCCCGAATAGCTGGGACTACAGGTGTGTGCCACCACGCCTGGCTACTTTTCTGTGTTTTTAGTAGAGATGGGGTATTGCCATGTTGGCCAGACTTGTCTTGAATTCCTGACCTTAAGTGATCTGCCTGCCTTGGCCTCCCAAAGTGCTGGGAATACAGGTGTGAGCCACCACGCCTGTCCTAACTAGGTTTTAAATTGCTTAATTCACAACATGCTTCAGAGTTCTTATTTCACTTTCTGATCTGCAAAATTTGACAATTTCTTCCTCCTTGAAACACCTCCCTTGATTTCTAGGATACCATCCTTGGCTAGCTTTCTATATGCCTCTTGAATTGCTTCTTCTTCATTTTCTCCCTAGGCTTTTGCTACTTAGTATTTCATCATCAGCCTGTTCTCAACTTTTCTCTCTCAATGTTTTATTATAAAAAATTCAAGTTAGAGAACAGTTGGAAGACTTGTGTAGTGAACATCCATATACTTGCCCCTTTGTCACTTTACCTTATCACTCTCATTGTCACTCGTACCCCATGTATCTAGTTTAGAACATTTCTGGGTTCACACCTTTCTAGTTCAAATGGCTATTTCTACCTGGACTCTGGTCCAGCACTAGAGGCCTCTCAAACTCAACATGGTGAAATTGAAGTCATCATTCTAGAGTCACCCTTTATTTTTCCGTTTCCCTTATGAGTCTGTCACTAAGTCCTGTCAATTCCATTTCTTTAACACCTCTTCCCTCTGTCCAAGTTCAAGCCCTGATCATTTCTTGTCTCAACTGCTCTTCCTGCAGCCAGGCCTGCTCATCTCTAATTCACTCACCAGCAGCTGCCAGAGTGTTGTTTGTAGGTGTAAATGTGATCATTTCAATTCCTTGTTTCATCTTTCAGGAATTTCAGGTTAAGCTCCTAACCTTTAACACAGCCCTTCATGATGCCTAACAAGCTTCATCTTTCACCATCCTTTCTTTTGGACTTTAGGAACCAGCTATAGAAAGCTACTTAAAATTCTTGGAAAAATCTTCTGTGTTGATACCATGCTAACTCTTGTCACTGGTGTGTTTTCCCTTACCTTTTCACCTAATTTTTGTGCTTCTAACTTCCAACAACTTTTCCAAGCTGCTCTTCAAAATACAGTTTAGATACCACCTTCTCTGGGAAGACTTCTCTGGGAAGACTCTGGGAAGAAACTTTTGTTCCTACCATTCTATCACCCCTAAGTGTGGGTGAGATGTCCCTCATAGGGCACCTTCTCACAGCACTTTGTGCTTATTAGTTAATTAATTGATTCATGTAATACATATTTGAAGGGTTACAATGTGCTCGATTAGGTGATGGGAATACAACAGTAAATAAAATAGGGCTGCTGCTCCCAAACAATTTACACACTAGTTGGGGAGTTAGACCAGCAAAAGAAATAACTGTAATAAAGTGTAGCTAGCTCATGGAAAGAGTATCCACAAGGCACTCTGGGAACACTTTGAAGGGGCATAAGTAAGTCCAGGCTTGAAGAGCAAGGGACGGCTGCTTGGAGGAAGTCATGTAAGATATGAAGGAAGAATGGGAGGAAGCTAGGGGATGGGAATGGGTAAAGGAGGAAGTGGCTGGAAAACACAAACTGAGAGGGAGTGTGGCTCAGACCGCTGGTTAGTGACAGCCTGACTCATGCAGGGTAAGGTGTGTCCCAGTGTTTGGTCCAGTACCTGACACAGTGTAGGCATTCAGCAAACACTTATTGAATGAAAGAATGAGTCAATGAACAAGAAAATGAGGCTGAAGAAAGGGCGAGATTAGAAGGATCTCATATGAAAAGGAGTTTGGGCAAATCAAAACCACAATGAGATACCATCTCACACCAGTTAGAATGGCAATCATTAAAAAGTCAGGAAACAACAGGTGCTGGAGAGGATGTGGAGAAATAGGAACACTTTTACACTGTTGGTGGGACTGTAAACTAGTTCAACCCTTGTGGAAGTCAGTGTGGCGATTCCTCAGGGATCTAGAACTAGAAATTCCATTCGACCCAGCCATCCCATTACTGGGTATATACCCAAAGGACTATAAATCATGCTGCTATAAAGACACATGCACACGTATGTTTATTGTGGCATTATTCACAATAGCAAAGACTTGGAACCAACCCAAATGTCCAACAATGATAGACTGGATTAAGAAAATGTGGCACATATACACCATGGAATACTATGCAGCCATAAAAAATGATGAGTTCACGTCCTTTGTAGGGACATGGATGAAATTGGAAATCATCATTCTCAGTAAACTATCACAAGAACAAAAAACCAAACACCGCATATTCTCACTCATAGGTGGGAATTGAACAATGAGAACACATGGACACAGGAAGGGGAACATCACACTCTGGGGACTGTTGTGGGGTGGGGGGAGGGGGGAGGGATAGCATTGGGAGATATACCTAATGCTAGATGACGAGTTGGTGGGTGCAGCGCACCAGCATGGCACATGTATACATATGTAACTTACCTGCACATTGCGCACATGTACCATAAAACCTAAAGTATAATAATAATAATAATAATAATAATAATAATAAAAGAAAAAAAAAAAGAAAAGAAAAGGAGTTTGGATTTTATTTTGAGGACACTCTACTGGTACTCTACGAAAGAAAGACTTTAAGCAAGAGGTTGACATAATCAGATGTGTACTTTGTAAAGATTAGTCTGGGTAAGATGAATTGAAAGAGAGTGAGAAGCAAGTCTAACAGCAGGAGATCAGTTAGGAGGCTGGTGTGGTAATCGATGTCAGAGGTGACGGTGACCTGAAAGCAGGTTATGTGGTTGGGATGGAGATCAGTGGACTGGTCTGAGAGATTAAAGAGAAAGAGCTCAAAGGATTGATCATCAGAATGATGATGAGAAAGGCACTGAGGATGCTATATAAGTTTCTGACTTGGACAATTGTTAGCAGCACTCATTGGGATAGGAAACAAAGGCAGAGGTTTCTGGAGCTAGGGGTGGGCTGTGAGGGAGATGAAAAGTACAGTTTTAGGCTGGGTGTGGTGGTGCACGCCTGTAATCCCAGCTACTCGGGAGGCTGAGGTAGGAGGATCACCTGAGCCCAAGAGGTCAAGTCTGTAGTAAACCATGATCGCACCACTGCATTCCAGCCTGAGTGACAGAGTGAGACCCTATCTCAGAAAAAAAAATTAAGAAAAGTCCAGTTTTGAACATTTTGGGTGAGTTTGAGGCACATAGTAGTCTGGGACCTCTTCGCCCACAGATGCATTTTTCTTGCTCTTTCCTTCCTCTGTCATGCATGACTGGGAGCTGATTTGCTGGCTAGAACTCCTAAGCTCCCATGTCAGTGGCCTTCTGATGTGGCTTGGGCAATGGGAGGCACTGGTCAGGGATTAGAGGACAAGAGCAGGGGAAAAGTGAGATATTACTCCTCTTCTCTTTCCACCTCAGACAGGGTCTACAGTCGTGGATGCATCTTCTCTGCAGCCCCAGCTCCCTCCCGAACAGGCTTGCTCCAGCCTTCTCCAGCAATACCTAGCCTTGTGCTCTAGTGACACAGAGGCTTTCCTTTGTCCGTCCAGTCTAGGGGTGATAGTGGCTTCCTGCTGATGCCAGATTCAGTGATCCCTCAGAGTTTTCTGTTTGGCTTCTCAGTGCTCTGTCTTCCCTGTGCAGCATTACGCTTTCTCTTTTAAATATTCAGGGTGATTTCTGATTTTCTGAGGAACATCCAAGTGGAGGTATCCAGGAAGCTCCTGAGTATGTGAGACAAAGTTATAGGCTGAGCGTTATCAACACATAGATAGCTGGAGTTTCTACCATGGCACTTACTTCCCTGGAGGACAACTGCCTCCTTACCCAACTGTGTCCAGTACCAGTCTGAGAAATCCTTAAGTGGAGAAACAGTGTTTCATTTCTTATTTCTTTTTTTTTGAGATGGAGTCTCGCTCTGTTGCCCAGGCTGGAGTGTGGTTTTAATTTGCATTTTTTTTCTTTTCCTTCCTCTTTTTTTTTTGAGACGGAGTTTTGCTCCTGTCACCCAGGCTGGAGTGCAATGGTGTGATCTTGGCTCACCACAACCTCCACCTCCTGGGTTCAAGCGATTCTCCTGCCTCAGCCTCCCTAGTAGCTGGGACTACAGGCGCGTGCCACCATGCCCAGCTGATTTTTGTATTTTTAGTAGAGACAGGGTTTCACTATGTTAGCCAGGCCGTTCCTGACCTCCTGACCTCATGATCCGCCCTCCTTGGCCTCCCAAAATGCTGGGATTACAGGCGTGAGCCACTGTGCCCAGTCACAGCGTTTTATTTCTGTCCATTTGCCTAGAGTCCACTCAGCACCTGGCACAGAGTAGGTGCTTGATAGTGTTTATTCACTGAAGAAATCAATGTATAAACCCTAAGCATTATTTTTAGGTGATATTAATTGGTGGATGCATTTTTACAATAAAACTGAACTCAATCAACCAGGGGAGTGCCCAATCTGAATTAAAACAAATCCGAATCACTGGATATTTGCTAACATATGCAGTTTTACTACCTTCAGGATTGTTGTAATACAAATAAATGGACAGCAATAAGTTGCCCTCATTATTAATTCACTTATTGAGTAGATAAGAGTAATTAGAAATTATTGCAGTTGTGAATATAACTGTGTATATAAAGGGCACTGCTAAATAAACTGAAGATAGCAGGTTTATTTAAATAGGTTAAACATTCCTCTGACTCTCCTGTCTTGGATACACAATGAATTTCCCTAGAAATGATCTGCAGAGGTAACCTCTGGTGAGGGTCTATATTATTAAATGTGAGCGATGGCTAAATAAATCAGGTGGTACACACAGGGCATTAAGAAGTGTAGATGTTGGCCTTGGCCCAGAGGAGAATCATCAGGTCTGTTCCTGAGAGTTACAGATCTTGTATTTTGCTTCTGTCAGCAAGGTGAGGGGCCATGCTGGTTTCTAGGGGATCTGTATATGTTGGATGGTGCTGACTCTATGCGTGGGAGAGAATAAATGAAGCTAATGATAGCTTCAGCTTGTCTTTTGTCTTCTGGTGGTTGAGAACCCATGAGAAACATTTCCTCCTGTTCCCTACATCAAAAATGGAAATGGCATTGGGAAGGTGGAAAGAGTGAGTCCTTGATACCTTTATTTGAATAGCAGTGACAAACACTGTGTTTTAGAAACATTTTAACTTTGCAAAGAACAAACAAACAAACATGGATTTTTCACAAAACTAAAAAATACAGATAAGAAAAAAGGAAAACAACCAAATGAAATAACTGCAAATTCCACTATGTAGAGGCGATCTCCTTTGACAATTTGGAATAAATCCTTCTAAAACCATTCCCATGCAAATATGTATACTTAAAAGTATCTTCATATTAGACATATTGCTCTGTAACTCACTGTTTTCATGCAAAAAATATGTCATGAGGCTGGGCGCAGTGGCTCATGCCTGTAATCCCAGCACTTTGGGAGGCAAGGTGGGTGGATCACGAGGTCAAGAGATCGAGACCTTCTTGGCTAACCTGGTGAAACCCCGTTTCTACTAAAAATACAAAAATTAGCTAGGCGTGGTGGTGCGCACCTATAGTCCCAGCTACTCGGGATGCTGAGGCAGGAGAATCACTTGAACCCAGAAGGTGGATGTTGCAGTGATCTGAGATCGCGCCACTGCACTCCAGCCCGGTGACAGAGTGAGACTCCGTCTCAAAAAAAGAAAAAGAAAAAGAAAATTCATGAACAACCTTCCATGTCAATAAATGGTTGCACTGTTAATAGTTGTATGGTATTCCATTTAATAAACCCACCACAATTTATTTAATCAATCTCCCCTGAGAAACATTTGGATCAGCTCAAATTTTTCACTATTGGCATACATCTGATGCCAATTTTTTTTTTTTAGGTGACTCTTCAAGCACTTCTAAAAGATATTTTGGGGCAGACTGTGGGAAGAGTAGAGTAGGGATATGAGGGAGCCCAAGGGAGGGAAATGTTTTATGAATTGATATAGTTCTTGGTACATAAAGGACATCAGTTAACAGGAACGAGGTGGGGAAGGGATAATGTGTAGTGGGAGAAAGTCGGAGAGGGTGAAATGACAGACATGGAGAGAGAAAGAGGAACCCATAAAGACAAACAGACGGAGAGAGAGAGAATGTGACAAGAATAGATATAGAGAGATTCAAATAATCCTCAAGGATGCTCAAAATAATAAAAAACAGTTTTGTGATGATTGCCAGAAAGGCCAATAGCATTTACAGCATTCAAGTGATGATACGTCATTGAAAGAAAGAAAAGGGGATTTTTCTGTGAGACGAATTGCCCAAAACCTGAGGGGGAGTTTTGTCATCAAAATAGATAAGGAGTAATCTTTTAAAAACTCTGAAACAAAGAGCAAATAATTTAAAGAAATCTCAGCCAAGCAAGGCGGTTCATGCTTGTAATTCTAGCGCATTGAAAGTCTGAGGCGGGAGGATCGCTTGAAGCCAGGAGTTCAAGACCAGCCTGGGCAACATAGTAAGACTCTTCTCTAAAAAGCAAAAATAAAAAAAATTAACTGGATATAGTGGTGGGTGCCAAAAATAAAAAAATTAACTGGATATAGTGGTGGGTGCCTATATTCCCAGCTACTTGGGAGGCTGAGGCACGAGGATCACTTGAGTCCAGAAGTCTGAGGTTGCAGTGAGCCATGATCATACCACTGCACTCCAGCCTGGGTGACAGGCTGACAGAGTGGGACGCTGTCTCAGAAAAAAAAAAAAAAGAAAAGAAAAAATAAAGAAATCTCATTCTACTTTACTTACCACACACATACATGTTCATATCATGTGTTAAACATTGTCTTTCAAAAAATAGCTTAGGGCCAGATGTGTTGCCTCAGGCCTGTAATCCCAGTACTTTGGGAGACCAAGGTGGAAGAATTGCTTGAGGTTGAGAGTTGGAGACCAGCCTGGGCAACATACTGAGATTCTGTCTCTATTTCAAAACAAACAAACAGCTTAGAAGATCATTTTCTTTAACTCTTACCTCTGATACTTTTAATTATGTGTTCTCTTATGGTGATTGGCTGGGGTTAAAATATTCTGTAGCATTGCTTTGCATCATAGCCCCAGAGAAAATGAAAGGGGAAGGAGTTAGCTTCCCTTTTCCCCGCTGTTCTGCCTGCTTCCTGTTTTAGAAAAATTAAAATAAGGTGTGAACAGCCACTTTCTCTTGAACATATTCTTCCATATATACTGGGGTAGGGTGAGGTATGTATTTGTGGGGGCTGGAGGATGGCCTCTGTTACAAAATTTCCTATGGACATTCCTTATCTACGCTAGCGGGGAACAATGACAATTACTTGTACAATGAACATCACTTATACAGGACGCATATTACGGTACATTCTAATTTTTAAAAATATCAACTCACATAAAGAGGAGGCCAACCCTGACTTATCTCATGGGCAAGCTGTGTGGCACAAATGAAATTACTAATGTGAAGGTGTTCGGTCAACTCTAAAGGTCCTTACAAATTTGTGGGTTTTTTTTTTTTTTTCACACGGAGTTTTGCTCTTGTTGCCCAGGCTGGAGTGCAATGGCATGATCTCAGCTCACCGCAACCTCCACCTCCTGGGTTCAAGCGATTCTCCTGCCTCATCCTCCCGAGTAGCTGGGATTACAGACGCCCGCCACCACGCCCAGCTAATTTTGCATTTTCAATGGAGACGGGGTTTCTCCATGTTGGTCAGGCTGGTTTCGAATTCCCGACCTCAGGTGATCCGCCCACCTCAGCCTCCCAAAGTATTGGAATTACAGGCGTGAGCCACCACGGCTGGCCATGTTTGAGGTCTTTTTAATGATTAGAAATTTCTTATACTCTGGCATCTGTAGAATCCATTCAAAGCCAGAAATTTCTGCTTCTTTCCCACACCTGGTGGGAGAAATGGGGGAATAGGCCCACAAATCGCGTTGGCTTTTGCGGTCTCCCAGTATGCTCTTTTGCATGGACAGAAAAATGAGGGAAATGCTTTTACCTTCATCAAACCTATTGGAAACGGTTAAGTTTCCCTTCTTTTGACTAAAACAAAACTAAAAACCACAAGAAACCTACTCAAGATTGGCTCATATGAATCACATCCTGTGTGGAACCCTGTCCTGTGTCAATGACACTTAGACACAGAGCAAAGAAGGGAGAGGGTGGGTCACTGTTTCTAAATGCAGCTAAGGGCACTTTCATTAAAGCACTAAGGCTGCATGCTCAACAGGTTTAGCATGACTCAGCAAGGTGGGTCACTGAACACCATCCACCCAGGGGCAAATGAGCTTGTCCAATCACATGACCTACAAGATCAGGGGCTAGCAAACCAGACCTATGGTTTGCTGAATAGCCTGCACGAGTCAGTCCCGTTACATACAGAACAGTCAGAGGAGGAGGTCACCGCCAGGGCAGTGAAGACCACTGTGGATCCTCTTCTCGACACTGCTCTACCATGTTATCTTGTGTCTAGTTGTGTGTCTGCCAACCACTTCTACAGCGGGTGCTGAGGCAAACCTCCTCAAAAGTTCTGATTTGGATCTTCCACTTGGAGAAGACTTTGATTCTGTCCATATTCGTGGCTTTTCTTTCTTGCATTAGGGACTGATGCATTGCAGACACAAATGAGCCCAATGTATTTTAAGCGAGAAAAAGTTCCCACCCTCGCCACCAATTACACCCTATCTTGTCATTTCTTTTTGTTCTAGTACTACGTGTGACTTAGTACTTTCCGAGCATTCCTTTCTTTCTGAAAGCATAAGCACTAATATGTGTAATTTGCTTGCCTTGTCATTCTGAAATCTTTTAATGCATACAGTTCAGACATCCTGTTTGTTTAATATGAGCAATGCCAACTTTATTTACTGTAATAAATGTACTTCTTTATTCTTCTGGAAAAAAAGGGAAATTAATTGAAAAAGACACATTTAAGCTATTCCAGTGTGTAATACAGAGGCTGCTGCTAAAATATAATACAATGTCAGGGAATTCTACAATCTTGTTTGCTTTTTGGTTTCATTTTCATATTTTTCTTAAATATGGCATTGCTACAGTACAAAGTAGAAGAACATATTTTAGTGTCTGATTCACAGTCTCTTTACTAACTTTGGAACTTTAAAAGCTGGGTAACTCTGATAGTGAGAGGGTTCAAGAAAATTGATATATGTGGTGAAATGTACTTTTGTGGCCTAGCTTTGCGTTTCAGAGCTGTTATACAGTCAGATTTTTTAAAATGAATATCTGCAAACGTTCCAACAATTCTGGTATATGAAAATGTTGCTGGTTTTGCATAGGAACTTCATAACCTGCATGATATTACTCATGAGTATTTGTGGGTTTTGCTTTAGATATGGAAAGGATGCCTCTTGGCAAAAATATTTTTTCTTTTGCTTCTCAGAGGTTTTGTATTCAGCTCAAAAATCCCTAGTATCTGTTTCCTTAGGTTCATGGGCTCCTTTAAACTTTACATTTGTATTTCTATTTTTTTTCCCAGTTAACTTCATGGACGTTTTGGAATGTCCTTTGTGCAAATTCACTCCCCAATGTTGCAGAGAGATTTTGCTTCCCTTTACCCTCTTCCAGTTGATTTTCTTTTCTTTTCTTTTCTTTTTTTTTTTTTTTTTTTTTGAGACAGAGTCTCACTGTCATCCAGGCCGGAGTGCAGTGGGATGATCTCAGCTCACTGCAACCTCCGCCTCCTGGGTTCAAGCGATTCTTCTGCCTCAGCCTCCTGAGTAGCTGGGATTACAGGCATGCGCCACCACCATGCCCGGCTTATTTTTGGATTTTTAGTAGAGACGGGGTTTCACCATGTTGGCCAGGCTAGTGTCGAATGTCTGACCTCAAGTGATCCGCCTGCCTTGGCCTCTCAAAGTGCTGGGATTACAGGCATGAGCCACTGTGCCTGGCCATTGATTTTCTTTAAACAGTCTAACAACTTTTCCTGTGACATGTTTAGGCCTCTGAGTGTAATCCCTGTGGTAGATGGTACAGTGTCTGAAATTCTACATATACATTGACTTCTGACCTCTTTGAAAATGTGATTTGTAAGAAGGCCACATAGGCTTTCAAATGCAAGATGGTTTCAGACTCAACACGGTTTCCTTTGAGGTTGTTACTAGGAAATAATTTGAGCAACAAGTGTAGTCATCACCATATCCTGACATGCCAGCAGGAAGATAAATTACTGCCTGTAAGTTACAACATTTCACCTCCACCCATGGCAATTTTTATTATATTACCCATTTGTCCTCTCAGTAAATGATGTCTGTAAAAATAGTTGAAACAGTTGAAAGGAATTTAATTTAAAATATACTCACATGTATTCACCTAAGTACAAAGACACATAGCATTCAAAAATAAGTAAACTCAGCCTTTTCTCCCTTGAAATGTATCAAATACTAAAGCTTTTCATAGCATCTTGATCCTAAAAAGAACCGCAGAAAGCCATTTAATCCATTCTCAGACATCTGGACAGACTAGTCAGCATTATGCTAGTCTTCAACAAATGTGACCAAGGCTTCTTGTTACAGTTTTGCTTTATTTGTGGCAGAGTTTTTTTTTTTTTTCTCTCTCTCAGGTGAATATATTTGGTTCAGAGTATTGGGTCAACGACAGGTCCCACTTAAAGGAGTAGTAAAAAGAAAGATTTGTCAGGATACGTGGCAGCTCACACCTATAATCCCAGCATTTTGGGAGGGTAAGGCAGGAGGATCACTTGAGCCTAGGAGTTCAAAACCAGCTTGGGCAACATAATGAGACCTTGTCTCTAAAAAAAAAAAAAAAAAAAAAAAAATTAGCTAGGTATGGTGGCACGTGCCTGTAGTCCCGGTTACTCACAAGGCTGAGGTGGGAGAATCACTTGAGCCCAGGATACTGAGTCTGCAATGAGCCATGATTGTGCCACTGCTGCACTCCATCCTGGGTGACAGATCAAGGTCTTGTCTCAAAAAAAAAAAAAAAAAAAAAAGAAGATCTGCCAGGATAAACTTAATGGGAACAATTACAATATTTTAATTTGGAAATTGTTCTTAGATCACACAATATACAAGCAGACAATAACATGTAAGTTATTACGAAATGATATAAGCATGGTCCTATAAATACTTTCTAATGGTTTCATAAATTGGCTGTTGTTCTTTCTCCACCCTTCCAGAAGAGCTCAGAGCTGGAGATTTCACAATTCGCTTCTAACAACTATGCATTGATCCCATTTGCGATAACCTGACATTATATTCATATCACAATGATCCAGACAGTTGTGCATATTTTAGGAATGGAAAAGACAAGTCATTTATTATATAGCAATTTTTTTCCTTCTTTGGTCCAACAAGTTGGGCAGGCCTATGACTACATCTCAACTGTTGTGTGCTTCTTATTTCATATATTTTATTTTTGTCTGCCTGAATCATTTCATGGCTTTTCAATGTCCAAATGTAATTTAGCACTTTCCTATAATTATGCTTTTTCTAACAAGTGTATTTGTGCTTGCAGTTTTCTATAATTTAATTGCTTGGTCATTCAGAAAATCTTTTACATTTTTAATGCAGATATCCTATTTATGTAGGGCCAATTTATTAACTTTGGTAATATTTGTTGTTGATGCTATTTTGTCAAAACACTGCATTTTGGTTTGATTTTGTTTTGAGACAGAGTCTTGCTCTGTCCCCAAGCTAAAGTGCAGTGGTGTGATCTCGGCTTACTGCAACCTCTACCTTCCAGGTTCAAGTGATTCTCTTGCCTCAGCCTCCCGAGTAGATGGGATTATAGGCATGAGCCACCATGCCCAGCTAATTTTTGTATTTTTAGTGGAGATGGGGTTTTGCCATGTTGGCCAGGCTGGTCTCGAACATCTGGCCTCAAGAGATTCACCTGCCTCAGCCTCACAAAGTGCTGGGATTACGGTTCATGAGCCACCGTGCCAGGCCAAAACATTGCATTTTTATCCGAAAGGGAATCTAATGTATTCTTCTCATTTTAGAGTTGAAAAAACTGAGCCTAGAGAAACTAAGTGAGCTCTTCAAGGTTAATAGGTACTGGAGTAGTTGACAGAGTTGAGACTAGACCTGGATCCTCCAGGGCTTTTTCTTTTCTTTCTGTGGGAGAAGAATTTTTCATCACTTTATGTGTTTTGTCACAGGGCTTACAAAAATCTTACCAGTAATTTAAATGAGTAAACAACTTCTCTTCTGATTGTTAAGATTATATCAACAGTTTCCTTTTTTTTCTTTTGTGGTTCCATTTTATTTTATTTCTTTATTTTATTTTTTATTATACTTTAAGTTCTAGGGTACATGTGCACAACGTGCAGATTTGTTGCGTATGTATACATGTGCCATGTTGGTGTGCTGCACACATTAACTCGTCATTTACATTAGGTATATCTCCTAATGCTATCCCTCTCCCCTCCCCCCATCCCACAACAGTCCCCAGTGTGTGATGTTCCCCTTCCTGTGTCCAAGTGTTCTCATTGTTCAATTCCCACCTATGAGTGAGAACATGCGGTGTTTGGTTTTTTGTCCTTGCGATAGTTTGCTGAGAATGATGGTTTCCAGCTTCATCCATGTCCCTACAAAGGACATGAACTCATCCTTTTTTATGGCTGCATAGTATTCCATGGTGTATATGTGCCACATTTTCTTAAACTAGTCTATCATTGATGGACATTTGGGTTGGTTCCAAGTCTTTGCTATTGTGAATAGTGCCACAATAAACATACGTGTGCATGTGTCTTTATAGCAGCATGATTTATAATCCTTTGGGTATATACCCTGTAATGGGATGGCTGGGTCAAATGGTATTTCTAGTTCTAGATCCTTGAGGAATCACCACGCTGTCTTCCACAATGGTTGAACCAGTTTACAGTCCCACCAACAGTGTAAAAGTGTTCCTATTTCTCCACATCCTCTCCAGCACCTGTTGTTTCCTGACTTTTTAATGATTGCCATTCTAACTGGTGTGAGATGGTATCACATTGTGGTTTTGATTGGCATTTCTCTGATGGCCAGTGATGATGAGCATTTTTTCATGTGTCTGTTGGCTACATAAATGTCTTCTTTTGAGAAGTGTCTGTTCATATCCTTCGCCCACTTTTTGATGGGGTTGTTTGTTTTTTCTTGTAAATTTGTTTGAGTTCTTTATAGATTCTGGATATTAGCCCTTTGTCAGATGAGTAGATTGCAAAAATTTTCTCCCATTCTGTAGGTTGCCTGTTCACTCTGATGGTAGTTTCTTTTGCTGTATATCAACAGTTTTCTAATGATTGCAAACTTAGTACAAGGGAGGCTTTCTCCCATTTGAAAGTAGGGGCAGTATTTTCCAGACTCACTCTTCTAGAAGCCACTGAAAAAGCAGCAAAATATTTACATTTAGATGGATATGGTGTTGGGCCATCTAACTTGCTAGTAATCAGTCTGCGCCTGTACTTGCAATAGCTGTGTTCAGATTCGATTTTCTTTTTTCTGAGAACATCAACAATACAAAGCAACTTCCATCCATCTCCTTGCTTAAATCTCATTAGAACTTTGGGAGGCCAAGATGGGAGGATTGCTTGAGTTCAGGAGTTTGAGACCAGCCTGGGTAACATAGTGAGACTTTGTCTCTACAAAAAATAAAAGATTAGCTGGGTGGTGGCAGTTACCTGTAGGCCCAGCTACTCAGGAGGCTGAGGGAGGAGGCTGAGGTGGGAGGCTGAGGCAGAAGGATCGCTTGAGCCCAGGAATTTGAGGCTGCAGTGAGCCATGATCGTGCCACTGCACTCCAGCATAGGCAACAGTGAGACACTGTCTCAAAAAAAAAAAAAAAAATCCACAAATATCTCATTAGAAAGAATTTCAGAAAAAAGAAATCCAAATAACTCATATTGAAGAATTAAAATTGCATCTGCAAAGTAGGTATTATAGAACACACTCTTGTAAGCCATCACTGCCAAAATTAATGTTTTTGTTTGTGAAAGAAGTTCATTTAAGGAGGACCTCCATTTCAATTAGTATCATATCAAAAACAAACTGGCAGGCAAATTAAGAAACAACTGAGGGCTGGGCGTGGTGGCTCAGGCCTGTAATCCCAGCACTTTGGGAGGCTGAGGCAGGTGGATTACCTGAGGTCAGAAGTTCAAGACCAGCCTGGCCAATGTAGTGAAACCCCACCTCTGCAAAAAATACAAAAAATTAGCCAGGTGTGGTGGCAGTCACCTGTAATCCCAGCTACTCAGGAGGCTGAGGCAGGAGAATAGCTTGAACCCAGGAGGCGGAGGTTGCAGTGAGCTGAGGTCGCACCATTGCACTCCAGCCTGGGCGACAGAGCGATACTCTGTCAAAAAACAAAAAAAACCAAACAAACAAAAAAAGAGAAACAACTAGGGGAAAAACCAGTAAAACTACCTAGATGATATCAGTGGGAAATCATTGCCAGAATCTATGTGGTTAACAGGCAGGACATAGCTCTCTGACCAATCCTTGTACCAATGATGATACCTGTTATTTCTTCTAAACAGAATCTGAATTAAAGCTCTCAAAAAGCAGCCATTTTACTTGAGGGTGGGAGTATCACTGACTAGTGATCCAGATTAATTTATAGCTAGATTAACTAGGTTGTGATCATCTTAGAAAGCAGGAATAAGTCTCTAATAGGTTTGGATTCATCTTTAGGATGTTCAGGTATAGGTGGGATGGATTAGAACTGTGTTTCCCAAACTTAAGTCACTTGCCAATTACTTTTATGATTTTTGCCACTTCTGATCATGTACCACTTTTTGATATTTCTTATGTCATATTTTTAAGATGATTTAATTTGAAACTTAAATACATTTGTTTTAAAAAAGACTTTATCACTCCTGTAAACAGGAAACCAGCATCACTTGCTATAAACAGAGAGTAATTGTGTGCTGGGTGCGGTGGCTCATGTCTGTAATCCCAGCACTTTGGGAAACCAAGGTGGGAGGACTGCTTGAGCCCAGAAGTATGAGAACAGCCTGGGCAACATAGCAAGACCCCATCTCTACAAAAAATAAAAAATTAGCTGGATGTAGTGTGGTATGCCTACAGTCCCAGCTACTTGAGGGGCTGTGGGGGGAGGATCCCACCTTCTGAGTCCAGGAGTTAGAGGCTGCAGTGAGCTGTGATGGTGCCACTGCGCTCAGCCTGGGCAACAGAGTGAGACCCTATATCAAAAAAGAAAAGATACTAACTGTGAAAATAAAGAAAATAAAAACCAATGTTATTATATTTTAGTTAAATACCATCATCTCAGAAGGCTGTGATCCCAAAGTCTGCTATCTTTTTGTTGAAAAATAGAGTAGTGAACACCAGAAGTGTTAAGTGTGTGGTAACATCAAACTAAGACTTTTCTCCTGAGGCAATCAAAAGAACTGAAGAAAACTGGATGAGGAAAAATCTGTCTCCCTCCATGTCCTCTCCTGCTGTTCTCCGCTGCCTCATCCCGGGCTAGCTCCTGGGGCCTCCATGCTGTTCTGTTCCACCAATTCACTGACTTCACTCCTGTCTCATTACCTTCACACTTGTGGTTCCCTCCTACTGGATAGATAAGTTTTCCCCCAGATCCTTACAGAGTTCCATTGCTCACTGGTCTCTACTCAAAGGCTGTTTTTACTTTTCTTTTCTTTCTTTCTTTTTTTTTTTTTTGAGACGGAGTCTGGCTCTGTTGACCAGGCTGGAGTGCAGTGGTGTAATCTCAGCTTACTGCAATCTCTGCCTCCTGGGTTCAAGCGATTCTCCTGCCTCGGCCTCTGGTGTAGCTGGAATTACAGGTGCCTGCCACCATATCTGGCTAATTTTTGTATTTTTAGTAGAGACGCGGTTTCACCATGTTGGTCAGGCTAGTCTCGAACCCCTGACCTCAGGTGATCCACCCGCCTCAGCCTCCCAAAGTGCTGGGATTACAGGCGTGAGCCACTGTGCCCGGCCAAATGCTGCTTTTTCTGATAAGTGTTCTCTGACTGACCACAGTTAGTAAAATAGCTCCTCCATTCATTCATTCATTCATTTATTCATTCTGGGTGAACTTCCATTGCAGTCCATCTATTTGGCTTCCTTCCTTGTCTTACCCTGTTTTTTTCTGAATGGCAGGATTCTCTTTGTTATACAGCCAACCAAAAAATATAATTTATTCTTCTCTTGTTAGTTAAATAATATTGTTTGGTTTATAGGTAGGGTTAATTTTTATTTAAAAAACATATATGTGTAAAAATTACAGAAGAATATACAAAACGCTTTAACCATATAATCTTCGGGTAGTAGGAGTTGTGATTTTTATTTCCTTTGTTACACTTTTCTGAATTGACTGATTTTATTCCCAGTAAATTCAGTTTAAGATGACAAAATCTCTGTTTCTTGTAGTCATAAACTTGTACTAGTCATAAACATGTGCTAGCTCCATGTGAAAAAAATAGTGCTGTTCAATATAAATTCTCAGGATGTTATACTCAAGAGCCAGTAGGAATAAGGGCAAAGAAACAAGCGTTAAGGCGAGTAAATTACATGATGAGAGAAAACCTAGTCTACAAAGTTACCATCTAAATCTTTAACTCCAGGCAGCTATTTCATAAATGGTTTTCTTTGGTCATACAAGGTGACCATGGGTCATATAAGGTAATGTTAAAATCACAAGTCAGGGTTTCTGTCTGACTGCTGGTGGGTCAGATATCTTCCCCTCCCATGAAAGAAAAATCATTCTATCGTGTGAATAATCTTGTCATGTCTGTAGAAATGAGCACTTCCTCTTCCACCACCAAGCTCCCCACCCCAAATTCTGCTTGGGACATTATACTGCAGGCTAATGATCTAAACAAAATTAAGATTGGTTAAATTAATAATTCCATTGTTCCTAATTAAGAGTTTATTTTGCACTTAAGATATTGAACCATACGTAGCCCTGTGTATATTTTTAATGCAAGCAAATATTAGTGAAGCAAATTTGTCATTTTCATTTGTGTATTTTGGACAAAGGTTTGTTTATACTCAGTGAAATGATAATTTTTCTAGTAATTTCTCCTTTTCCCAGCAAAGAATGCTTAATCTCCTTTCTGAAAATCATTCGATTTGGGCAGCAAATCCTACGTTGAGATCTCAAGTTATATAACTGAACAGATGGTATTCGCATGGCTTTGACAGGTCAGGCTGCAATCACAGGACATCCTGAGGAAGCAGCTCGGAAGCCTTCCCGAGGAGAGTGGGAAGATCCCGTGAGCAAGCAGGCACATGTGGCTGTGGGATTGGGTGAAGAACTGCACTCTGACTCAGCTTCCCATCTTCACGGCCCAGGAGCAAATTCCTCAGGATCCTGAAAGAGGTACAAATAATCCTGCAGAAACTAGTGATACCTTTGATTGTATCAGAAAAATAAACAAATCTTTCTTGTGGGAGAAAACAAAGTCTCTCAGGGAATGTGATACAGGAAGAGTGATTTGGTTTGTGGTCATGGTTGAAGTGCCACAGGTAGATGGACAGTGAATTAGATGTGTTCTAATTGTACCTTGGGCTTGCAGCATGATGGGGCAAAAATGGGAAAAATATCCCTGTCTTCACAGAGTTTGCAGCTTATTGGGAGAGAAAAAATCACTCAGTCAATAAATACATGAACAAACACACACATGAGAGTGATAAGGGCCAAGGAGAAAAAAAAAATGCCGAGAAGGGGGATACAGAGATGTGTGTATAAAATTTTAGATAGAAATCCTCTTTTAAAAAAGATGTCATTTGAGTAAAGAAAGACCTGAAGGAAATGAGAGTGACAACCATGTATACACCAGGGAAAGAGAACTACAGTGAGCAGAAACAGCCAATGCAAACGCCCTGAGCCAGAGAAATGCCCGGAGTGTCCAGGGACCCATAAAAATCCCCATGCGGCTAACGCAGAGCACACCGGGGAAGCAGTGTGCAAGATGAGGTTTGAAAGCCAATGTGAGGTCAGATCATACAGAGTCTTGAAGTTCACAGCCTGGAATTGCCTTTTCTTCTAAGTGAGATGGAAAACAGGAGGGTCTGGAGCAGACAAATGACATAATTTGGATTACTGTTTACTGGGATCGCTCTTTGTAGGAAATAGATTGTGGGGCAGCAAGGGCAGAGGGAAGGGGCAGGGCAGTGAGGGGCAGGAAAGAAGCGTCTAGAAGGCTATTGAGATAATTCAGGCAAGAGAGGAAGGTGGATTGGACCAGGATGGTGGCAGTCTAAGAAGCAAAAAGTGGGTAAATTCTGGATATATTTTGAAGGTAGAATCAACAGGTCTGGTTAATGGATTAGATGCATTGTAGGAGAAAAAAAAGAGGAGTTTAGGGTTATTTCAAGGTTTGGGGGCTACACAACTGGAAGGACGGAGTAGATCTGAGAAGCTTAATAAGAAGGAGGAGAATGTGGGAAGGGCAGGTTTGGAGGATATCAGGACATCTGTTTGGAATATATTATGTTTGAGATGTTGAGTGGGCAATTGAATGCACAAGTCTGATGTGCCAAGGAGAGATTTGGGCTGAAAATGTAAATGAGAGAGTCATCAGTACAGACAGGGCATTTAAAGCCATGAGGCTCCATGAGTTCACCTAGTGATGGATACTGCATGCAGAAACCAAGAGAATATGCAGAGAGTGATATTCTGTATGGAATGCTGCTGGTAAGTACAATGAGGCAAGCTGACCATTGGGTTTAGCCATATGCAAGTCATCATTGATCTTTATAAGAACAGCTTTTTAGAATCTAGGGCAAAAGGTTTGCTGGACTGGGTTCAAGAGAGAATGCAGACATTGGACACAGCGAGCAAAGACACTCCATTCAAAAACATTTGCTTTACAGGGAAGAGGAGAGATAGTGGTAGTTGGATGGGAAGACGGGATCAAGAGAGGATTTTTAATTTTTTTAATTGAAGTACTATATATATGGTAAAGATGCTTACTGCTTGTGTATCACTCTACAATTTTCACAACCAAACACACCCAGGTAACTAGTACTCATTTCAAGAAAAATAATATTGCTAGTCCCCAGGAAGTCTCCTGCCTGCTCCCTCTCAATCACTGTCCCCACCCAAGAGTAACAACTATCTTGAACTGACTTCTAAAACCCAATTCATTTTCCTACTTTTGTACTTTGCATAAATGAAATCATACAGTTCATGCTCTTCTGCATCTGGTTTTTTTGCCTGTATGTTACATTTGTAATATTCATCTATATTGTTGCCTGTAATTACGGTTTGATCATTCTTATTGCTACATAATAATCTATTGTGTGAGCATACCAAGATTTATTGATCCCTTCTACTGTTGCCAGGCAAATGGGTATTTTCCAGTTTTACAAATAGTGCTACTATGAGCATTCTAGTACATGTTGTTTGGTGAGCATATGTACACATTTTACTGGGTATATTTCTGTGAGTGGAATTGCTGGGGCATAGAGAATGCATATATTCAGGTTTAGTTTTCCAAAATGGCTATATCGATTTATGCTCCCACTAGCACTGTAAGAGAGACTTCATCAGTAATAGAGGTGATATTATAATATCTTCATCTGTTACTCCTTTGTCTTATATCTTAATTTTTTGAGAATTAAGGGGATGAAGAGGGGTAGTGATTACTGGGCCCACTCAAAATCTTAAGGAAGAGACTGCTGCTCATAGGGTTGTTGTGAGGAGTGACCAACTGTAAAATACCTGGCATCATCCTGGCCCAGGATATGTATCCAGCATATGTTAGTTGTCGCTCTAATTTTGTAGTCACCCTCTCAGCCTTGTCTCCAGGCAGAGGTCAAGGTAAAGCAGTGATAACTGCAGTTTCCTTCTCCTCTAAATCACACTCATCCATCCCATTTGCTTTATAGCACTGGGAAAGGGTGAGCGCTCAGGATGCTTCACTGACCATATCGCAGGACCAAGAATAAATAACACAGAAGCTCACATACCCTCCCTCTTCATAACTTTCTCTGCATCCTTCCTGTTAGACCAGGCATTTCATCAGATTCCTGGAGGGGTTAAAGAACAGTCGTGTGTTCGATTTCATTGTAAATCATCTAATAAACCATCTATAGAAAAAGCATACACTAGAGATGGTTTATACCACCACTGAACTCAATAGCGGCAATCCTAAGGCGGGCTGGTTAAATTGTAGCTGGACGTAATTCCTTGCCGTTTGCTGCTATCTGGAGATGTTCATTGTTTATTTAACGAATAAATTTAATATACTTCTGCATTTAAAAAAATTTATTTCCTTATAGCTATGTCCATCCAAAAGGAGCATATGTGACTAAAATAATCATGATATCCAAGGAGATGAATTGATTTTTACAGGATTGTGTCTGATTATATCTTTTATCCCCACATCAAAAAATAATTAATGGAGTTGGTGAAAATCAATATCTTTCAGTGATGTAATCTAGGTAAAACCAAAATCTTCTCTATAGTACATTTACATATACAAAAAAGGATATATATACTTTATTTTTTAGAGCAGTTTGGACTTACAAAAAATTATAAAGATAGTAAAGAGAGTTCCTATGTACTCCATATCCAGTTTCTCCTATTATTAACAACTTATATTTGTATAGTACATTTGTTATCATTAGTGAGTCAACACCTGTATATTATTAACAAGTCTATACTTTATTCAGATTTCCTTGGTATTTATCTAATGTCCTTCTATTTCCTTGGTATTTATCTAATGTCCTTTTTATTTAATGTCCTTCTATTTCCTTGGTATTTATCTAATGTCCTTTTTTTTTTTGAGACAGAGTTTTGCTCTTGTCACCCAGGCTGGGGTACAATGGTGTGATCTCGGCTCCCTGCAACCTCTGCCTCCCAGATTCAAGCAATTCTCCTGCCTCAGCCTCGCGAGTAGCTGGGATTACAGGTGCCCGCCACCATGCCCAGCCAATTTTTTTATTTTTAGTAGAGACGGGGTTTCACCATGTTGGCCAGGCTGGTCTTGAACTTCTGACCTCAGGTGATCCACCTGCCTTGGCCTCCCAAGTGTCATGAGCCACTGCGCCTGGCCCCTCATGTCCTTCTTCTATTTCAGAATCTCATCCAGGATAACATATTACGTTAGTTGTTGTGTCTCCTCAGGCTCCTCTTGGCTGTGATGATTTTTCAGATTTATCTTGTTTTTGAGGAATACTCATCAAATATTTTGTAGACTGCTCCTTAATTGGTATTTATCTGATTTTTTTTTTGCATGATTAGACTGGATTATGGGTTTTTGGGTAGAAATTCACAAAGATAAAGAGCCTTTTTGTTGCATTGTATCAAGGGTACATTTCATCAACATGACTTCTTACTGTTGATATTGATCTTGATTGCTTGGCTCAGGTAATTTGTCATGTTCTTCACTGTAAAGTTAAACCATGTCTATGCTGCACCCTTTGGAAGGAAGTCACTACATACAGCCCACATCAAAGGAGTGGGGGGTTATGTTCTACCTCTTTGAGTGTAGAATATCTACAGAAGTTATTCGGAATTCTTCTGCATGGGAGATTTGTCATTTTTTCACGATTTATTTATCCAATTATTCATTTATAATAGTATGAACTCATAGTTATTTTATACTTTTGGTTATAGTCTAATACTGCATTATTTTGTGGTTCACATTATTTCAGGTTTGGCCATGAGGAGGTCTTGTTGAAGTTGGTTCCTGTATCCCTTTGAGATCCTCTTATCATTTTGTGTGTGTGTGTGTGTGTGTGTGTGTGTGTCTGTGTGTGTTAGATACTTACTTTCTGGCACTACAAGATGCTCCAGGGCCAACTTGTATATATGCTAACCCAATCTTACAATCAGCAATTTCTCCAAGGAGCTCTAGTTTCTTTTACTAGAGAACACTATTAAAACCAAAATCTGGGCACTAGAAGTTCTCCTTGCTACTGGGGTGTCATTGCTTTCTAGGCTCTTGTAGCTGACACAACAAGGAAATATGTATACTAAGCTCTGTATATATGTACAAATATCTATAAATATTTCTGTATGTAACCATAGGTATCTATGTTAAGCTAAACATGAGTGAGTTCATACTGATAGCACCAACTCTAATTCATTACCACATGGACCAGTCTAGCCTATTCCCATTGCTTATCTGTAAACTCCATGAGAAATCTGGCTCCCACCATCCACCAGGCATTTACTTAATTGCTAATTCTGGTATAAATGTAGAGCAGTATTAGAATTGTTAACTTGAAACCTTATGGGAAACAACTTTATTAAGTACAGTTTTATGTACATTTTCTTTTGCCTTTAGTCTTACAGACTCCTCTCATTTCCAAAATCACTTAGGTCAGCATCTTTTCCTCCCACCTCCTTCAGTGAAGTTGCTTTATAGATTTTTAATACAGTTAGATCATTTTGTCACTGCAGTCCATTCTAGGACCCTTGACCTTCTAAATGATCTTTAAAATGTGCATACACTAATGTTTACTCTTTGTTCTATAAAGTTCCATGGATTTTGATATATGCATTGTCATGTATCCATAATTGCAGTATTATGCGGACAGTTTTACCACTCTAAGAAATTCCTCCTGCTTAACCTATTTAATCCTTCCTCCCGTCTCCCTGAGCCCCTGGAAATCAATGCATTTTTTTTACTGTCTCCATAGTTTTGCCTTTTCCAGAATGTCATATAATTGTAAACATACAGTATGTAGCCTTTCAGATTGGGTTGTTTCACTTGGAACTGTGCATTTAAGATTCATTCATGTCTTTTTGTGATTCGACAGCTCATTTATTTTTATCATCAAATAATATTCCAGCAACTGACTGTACCACAGTTTATTTATCCATTCACCTATTGAAGGACATCTTAGTTGCTCCCAGTTTTTGGTCATTATGAATACAGCCGCTATAAATATTTGTTTGCAGGCTTTTATGTGGGTATAAATCTCAAATCAGTTGGGTAAACACCTAAAAGTTCAAATGCTGAATCATATGGTAAGACTGTGTTTAGCTTCTCTGGCCTACTTAGCTAGCATGTGCCACTCTTCAAAATCAGGTGGTGACTACCCCTACGATCATCAACAGCCAACACCATCAGTTATTTCACTATTTCTTCCACCCTCATTCCAATTTTCAGTCCATAAATACGTCTATTGAGTGACCCTCCTGTGTAAGGATAATCATTTTTTATATTCTTCAAAGTTCTTTCACAGGCATTATCACAATATCTCTAAAACAGCAGTACAGGAGCCAACCTGTTCCAGGCAGAATCCTGGCTCTGATCCTAACCTACAGCCTGACACAGGGAAAGTATCTAAATCTTTTCACCTGTAAAAGGGGATACTGCAGCACCTATCTAAATGTACCTGTTCATGCTGTGAAGATTTAATGAGCGTTTAGGGTAGCGCCACTTCTTGGACCATGTCACACTGCTGTTTGAAGGCTTGGCCATGATTAGAATGCGAATCTTTTGATTCCCTATTCCTATGCTTCTTCCCCTAGAAATGAGATTATTCCCCCAACCTCTTTTCCCTGCAACCTCGGCCAATATGGGATCCTCAGTGACATCAAAGCAATTGACCTAACAATCAATTTAGGAAAGGCTCTGGTAATTTTTGTGCACGTGCCTGGTAGGGAAGGGATCTGTTTATAGTCAAGTAGGATGATCCAATAACCATTGACAGAAATAGTCTTTTCTTATCTTTAATGAATAAAAAGAACAACAGACTTCATTTTAATATCTGGGCTCTTAGATCAATCAATGGGCTAAGTACTGAAATAGTTTAAAAATCCATGAATTGAACTGCATGAACATGAATCTGTGCATTCAATTCTATGGACATAAAATGAATCTGTTCAAAAACAAGTTTGGGCAGTTCACATCTGGTATGTAGTGTTTTCAGAGTAAGGTTTTAAGGTTTAAGAGGTTTTAAAACTCTGTATCCCAGCCAGAGAATGCTTATCTGCTTTATGCTAGTTTTTACCTGCAGAATTTTTGTCTCTGTGACATCATATATTTATTTGCTGCTATATTTTAGAATGCATTGCACAACAGTGGGAACTGATCTAAGAAGGTTAATCATATTCTGGCAGTTGCTGAGCAGGCTGGCAATTAATGAGAAAGTCTGAAGAAGAATGTTATTTCAGAATACACCACAGCCTACTCTATATGGTCAAGTTGACTTTTTATGATCATTTGGTTGCTTATATAGACAGTGAAAGTGCAAAAATCCTCAAGGACTGACAAGCAAAGATTAATATTGTGTTTACAAAATAAGCAAACACAAAATATCCACAATGCTTTCATACGCACACACACACACACGCACACACACGCACACACATATACACATACATGCGTGCACAAACACATTTTTGTTGCAACCTGTTCGTCTTGGGCTAGAGGTATGTGTGGGACGTGACTAGAACTATCAGTGAGGATCATCAGGATTTCAAATAACTTGCAATGATTGATATCAGTTATAAAAACACTGAATTATCCAACTGATCATGGGCATCAGAACTTTGAGGTCTTTACTGACCTACACTCTTATCAAGAAAAAAAAGGAAGAAGTGTGGTATTTATTTGTCCATTACTTCTCTTCATTCATTCATTCTGCAAATATTCAGCATTTACCATGTACGCGGCATTGAACTTGGCCCGAAGAACAGACAATGTAATGGTGTTTGGAGAACTGAAATAGTTATACTGCAAGTAATCTAATTGATTAAATGTTCTTATTTAAAGTCAAAGACTGAGGCAAATTAAAACAGCCAAACAATTTTGGCTAGTTTTACCTATGCACTCTCGTTATTTCCATACCCACCTCCCACTAAACTTCTTTTGTCATTCTTCCCTGTTTTCTAACCACTATTATAACTCCAACAGATATATTTTCATTTGCGTTTATATACAATTAAGTTGGTCAATGATCCTAGTCCATTCACTTCAACTACATAAGTACAACGTAAGTGAAATAAATGTGTCATTTAAAAATGAGGTCTGATCAGTACCATAAGACAGGGCAAAAAGGAAAATAAAGAAAATGAGGTCTGAGGTTAAAATATTTCATTTAAAAACATCAAAACTGAACCCAGAAATGATCACAATAGAAGCAGACAGACATTCCTCAGAACCTCTTTCTACTGTCTATTTCCTGAAATGGTTTTTCTCTAGTTTATTTCATTTTGTATCACAGATGACTATTTGGTTTAGTGTGTCTAATTCCTCTGCAATTAGATTTGCAGAACATATTATTTCATTTTAATAAAAAAGTTTTTGAACCACAGCCAAATTGCTGTAGGACAAGCAGATTTTGTTTTCTTACAATTTCATTAGTAAAAAAAAAACGAGGATACCAATATTGAAATGTCACAAATATGGAATTTTAAGTCAAACATCTGTGTTCCCTTAAAGAAGAATATCTTTTCTGAAGCTTGGGAGCCTCCATTAGTGAACAAATTAGTTAAACAGACATTTGCAATGAAAAAAAAAAAAATCCCATCAGTTTTGTTGAATTATTTTTGTTTTATTATATTATTAAAAGTAGAAGAAATGCATAAAATAATAGAAGAATAAGAAATAAAACAATTACTTGAGGCTGTACTAGGCAAATTATTCTGATGTGCTTCACTGAACACATGATGTAACCTGAGTCCCTGTCCCTGGCTTGACAGAGCATCTGTTTCTCACAGATGCCTGAAAAACACCCTGCTCCTCTAGATGCTGGGGCGCATTTCTGAGCATTGCATTACCTTTAGCAAAGAGTGCAAACACGTATTCTATTTGTAAGGGATGGAAGAATGTAGATGGTTGTGTTGTGCATACTGTCTACATCCTTCTATGTATATAAGCTCTTGTACCCTAAAGAAAAGTCACACTTAATTGATGGTCCATGGCTGTACAAACAACAAGAAATACCACATCTAGAACTGCAAAAAAACAAGTGGAAGAACCAATATCTCTTATTTAGGTATACTGTAGTAGTAAAAGAGCACATACCCAGTACAAAGGAAAGGGCATCTGCTTTTCTTAGTTCTGGGGATTGCTATGTTTAATAACTTCAGAGGAACACTGATGAGGTGGAAGGCACGTGCATGTCTCTTTGTTCCCCCTATTGCATACAGAGCCCTGGTACAGAGCACTCAGTTGATACTCATAAATATTTGTTGAATGAATGAAAAGAGAACAACTAGAACTGTGATGCATTTCTAAAACAGGACTAAAACAGGCCATGTGGTTAAAGTAAATGAAGATACTTAGCCAGAGACGAGGAGACTCAGGGAGCACAATAGTTCTCTTTGTATTTGAAATAAATTTTCACATAGAGGAAGAGCTAGACTCAATCTGAGTGACCTAGGGAACAAAATAAGCAACTGTATAAAGAGGAACATGAAATTAGAGCTGCCCCAAATGGAAGAGCAACCACTGGAATAACTCTTGTTAACCCTTCTAATTCTTACCTAGTTTCTACATCTTCCTGTCACCAACGTTGCTCATTCATTCACCCATTCATTCAAAAACACATATTTACATGGGTGAACACTTATCTCCAAACTCATCAAATTGTATACATTAAATATATACAGCTTTTTGTGTGACAATCATATCTCAATAAAGTAGTTTTAAAAACAGCCACCACCACCAAAAATCCCCCACAAAAATACATATTGAGAACCTTCATGCTTACAGGTACTCTATCAGGTTCTGGGAGAATAACTGTGAACCCAACAAACATGGCCTCTTTTCTCATTCAGTTTATAAGCTGGTGAAGGAAACAGACAAGGCAGTCAGACAAATCCTTTACAAATGATCATGCAACTTTGGTTTCAGTAAAGTCAGTTGCTTAAATCAAAGTTGCATGATCATTGTAAAGGATACCAAAAAGGGAAATCCCGAATCATGTGTAAGGGCTAGACAGGATGATCTCACTAGTCTTTCCAACTTTTGAGATTCCTAGGATACTATGCTCTCTCCCTGCATTCTCATCTCAGTAAGTTGTCCCATGATGATACGCAGAAGTCATTATGTTCACCCTCATCCTCCTCATCTCTACTTTCAAGTCACTACTGACTTCTGATCATTCTAATTCTAGTTCCCATGCTCATCACAAGGTTGTTCTCATGGTGGCTGGCTGACACCTCCTGAGTCCACATCTCCGGTCTAGTAGTGTGCAAATGATAAAGTGCAGCACTCCATGAGATCCTAATGCAGTTGGTTTGCTGATCATAGGTTGAGAAATAAGATTCTTCTGTGTGATGGGTTGAATGGTGGTCCCCACACAGATATATCCATGTCCAAATCCCTGGAAACTGTGAACGCTACCTTACTTGGAAAAAGTCTCTGCAGATGTAATTAAGGATCTTGAGGTGAGATCTTCCTGGATTCCCCAGTGGGCCTTAACTCCAGTCCCAAGTGTCCTTCTAAGAGACAGAAGAGGACACAACAAACACACAGAGGAGAAGGCAATATGAAGATGGAGTCAGAGAATGAATGGATGTGGCCACGAGCCAAGGAAGCCAAGGAAGCCAAGGACTGGCAACAGCCACCAGAGGCTTGAAAAGGCAAGGAAGGACTCTCCCCTGTAGCCTCCAGGAGGAGTGTGATGATACCTTGATTTCAGACTTCTGGTCTCTATAATGATGAGAAAATAATTTTTCTGTTGTTTTAAGCCTCTTAGTTTGTGGCAATTTGTTTAGAAGCCCTAAAATACTAACCCATTATGCCTCCCACCATCCAATACAAACAGTTCATCACAGGGCTATCAGGGGGATCTTGCTAAAGGTGAATCTGACCAATATATACTCCTGCTTTAAAGCCCTTGTCTCTCTGCAACCCGTAGGCAGCACTCCCTTTCCTTGCCATGATGCCATGAAAGACTGTTCACTTGTATGACACACTTCCCTCGGGGGACACAGGTGATGCTCAACTCATAGCATGATAAAGTCAATGCCTCTGTCCCTCCCACTCAAGAATTCATATGAGAATGGAACTGATGAAACTTTTACAGGGATAGATACTCTAATTTAATTTAAACAAAATAAAAACAGAAAAGAAACCATCTTCAGTCTGCTCCTGCTGTTAGGTTACTTGGAACACACCTCCATGGATCGTGCTCCGCTGTCTGCTGCCTGCCTTCCTCTCCAGCTGCCTCCCAGAGCACGTTTTGCTTCAGCAGTGCTGACTCGCATTCAGTGCCTAGGACACATAGCAGTCATTTGTGTGTCTTTGCCTTTGCACATCCTGTTCCCTTTGCTTGGAATGCCCTTCCCACAAGTAGCCACCTCACAAACTCCTATTCATCTCATAAAGCCAAATTCATATTCCATTTACTCCAGGAAGCCTTTTTGACCACTTACATTTTGATCATTCCCTTTCTTATGCAATGATCTTACTGTTTATAAAATATAAAGTTTTATTTTATTACACCATATTGTAATTCTTTATGTATCCATTTCTTTGAAAGCCAAGCCATATTAAACTCATTTTATTCAGCCTTAAAGAAAAGAAAAAAAGAAGATCCTGCCATTTGTCACAACATGGATGGGTGTGGAGGACATGCTGAGTGAAATATGCCAGACACAGAAAGAAAAATATTGCATGATCTCACGTATATGTGGATTATCTTTAAGAAGAGGTCTTATATACAGAAACAGCGAACTCACTGTTTTTTTTTTTACTAAATAGTGGTTACTATGGGCCAGCTGAGGGGAGGAAATGCAGTGATACAGGTCAAAGGATATAAAGTAGCAGATATAAACAAGTCTAGAAATCTAATGTATAACATGAGGACTATAGTTAATAAAACTTGCGTTAGGGGTCAGGTGCGGGGCTCACCCAGCACTTTGAGAGGCTGAGGTGGGCGGATACTTGAGGCCAGAAGATCGAGACCAGCCTGGCCAACATGGTGAAACCCAGTCTCCACTAAAAATACAAAAATTAGCTGGGCTGTAATCCCACCTACTTGAGAGGCTGAGGCACAAGAATCATTTGAACCCGGGAGATGAGGTTGCAGTGAGCTAAGATCACACTATTGCACTCCAGCCTGGGTGATGGGGTGAGACTCTGTCTCAGCAAACAAACAAAAAGCTTGTATTAGGGATTTTTGTTAAATAAGTGTATTTTGGCTGCTCTTGTCACACACACAACAAAAGTAACTCTGTGAGATGATAGATATGTTAATCTGCTTTATCACAGTAACTACTTTCCTGTCTATGTGTACCATAACATCATGTTATAAATCTCAAGTGTACACAAGAAAATTTATTTTTAAAAAGATGAATAAACTCATCTTGGTATACTGAGTGCTTAGCATATAGAAGAAACCCACCACCATTCTACTGAAATCATTCAGAATTTATGCTCTGGAATTGGTGAGCATGTTTGAGGATTGTGATACTTTTTTTTTGCAATAAAAATAACATGAATATTAATATTTAATGAAAATTTTCATGATTTTAGGAGAGAGGCTTGTGAGAGGTTTGTAGAGAAGGTGAAAAAAATGCATTCACTCCTTAGGGAACTCAATTATTAGGCAGCCACACTGGGTTTCATAGAATTGATTTGAGAACTGGAAACATAATGATCTCCTTCATCCAGTTCTGGTGATAAAATTGAAAGGGGATATTTTTATTCTCCACAAGGAGAAACACAAGTAGTTTTGAGAACAAGCCAGCATTTCGTCTTCACTTTCACCTGCAGATGTGTCCCGGACCCTGGTCCTTCCAAGTTGCCACCTGCTAATGCCTCTTCACACAGCTTTCTCAGCCTTGCCAGCATAGTCCCTTTTCTTCAGCAACAGAGAAGGGCATTGTGGCTCAGGGTTCCTTTGGGAATGGGTGTTTGGAATAAAAATAACGCCACAATATCATTTCCACAAGTGCTCTACATGACTTTAAAGAAATCCTCTTGGTAAAAGTGTTTCCATCCCTGTCCTGAAGCTGGGATTCTGCCTGAGCTATTTTCGGCCTTGTTTCCAGTTGCCGCTGGCCAGTGGCAGGATTTCACACTCGGCTGCCACATCTCATTACTACCCATCGCGCCCTTTTTCGGGAAAGCTTCTCCTCCCAGGCTGACACACGTGGGAGGCAGGCGGGAGAGATGCTGCCCCTCCTTGCTCCTGCTGGATGCTTATGGCCGTCTGGTGTATTTGCCTTTGGCGAGGCAGGGCCTGCGCCTCGTCTTCCTGAAAGACAGTCCCTTCTCTCCCTAGGCTGTGAGCACAGGAGGTGTAACCACTTTCTTGGGAAGCTGCAGTCAGAAATGTATCCAGATAAATCCAAATGTGGGAGACTTCTCTACCCTGCTCTCTGCCCTGGGAAGCTGAGCTGCGGGACAACATGGAGAGGTTTCCTTGCACACTAGCTTCTGGAGGGACTCAGCCAATGAGGAGCCCCAGGAGGACACTGAAGGGAGGGGACTGAGGTCAGGTTATATTCCCCCGACTTCCTCCCTGTGAAGCTGCCTCGGGAGGCTGCGGTCCTTGACTTCAGTCACTGCGCCTGTCAAGTTAGTATATATATCTCTGCACAGGACCCTTTCCTTCTGAGTTCCAGTAACCACAGTTGAGCCTTGAACAATGCAGGGGTTAGAAGCGCTGAGCCCCATGTGGTCAAAAATCCATGTATAACTTTTGACTCCCCCAGAACTTAACAATGAATAGTCCACTGTTGACCGGAAGCCTTACCAATAACATAAACAGTCGATTAACACATATTTTGTACGGATTACATATTGCAAGTAAGCCAGAGAAAAGAAAATGTTAAGAAAATCATAAGGAAGGGAAAATACATTTATAGTACTGAACTGTATTCATTGATATGTAAGTTTATGTTGCCTGTTTTCAAGATGGACATATGTCTGGAATGGTGAGGAACTGCAGCTGCAGACCTTCATGTACGGTGCATATCGAGCAATTAAACCGTTTTTTTTTTTCTTGTTGTTTTTTTGAGATGGCGTCTCGCTCTGTCGCCCAGGCTGGAGTGCAGTGGCGCGATCTCGGCTCACTGCAAGCTCCACCTCCCGGGTTCACGCCATTTTCCTGCCTCAGCCTCCCAAGTATCTGGGACTACAGGCGCCCGCCACCACGCCCGGCTAATTTTTTGTATTTTTAGTAGAGACGGGGTTTCACTGTGTTAGCCAAAATGGTCTCGAGCTCCTGACCTTGTGATCCGCCCCCCTTGGCCTCCCAAAGTGCTGGGATTACAGGCGTGAGCCACTGCGCCCGGCCTAAACTTTTTCTTGTAATGTCATGACTTTTCTTTGCCTCTTGGGAGAACTTCCAGCATCACTAGTGGCACTGCGTATGGGTCCCATGGTGTTATTCAAGGTTTACAGTATTGCACTAAACAGGATGAAAGATACAGGAGAACCACAAGATCACTTTTTACAACAATAAGAAATTTAGTAGAGAGATATACTGCTTACTTGGAGACGATTAGCAACACATGCGTTTTAAGTGGATACCTGTAACAGTTGAGCTCACCACAACGGCAACAGGAGATGGCTATAAAATGATGACAGTAGTACAGTATGTACTATAGTTAATTTGACGCAGTTAGCAGTTACGATTAATGCTGCATTTTTATGTTTGTTTACATTTCTCAACTGGGAATGGAGCCATGTGTGGTCTGTAAATGTGTACGTTTTGATAAATTTTAACTTTTTATAATAGACTTGTGTATGTTTTATGGTAGTAATGATGAAATAGGCTAGTATCTACAGTATCTACATATATTTTTTGTATTCATGACATACCTCACTTTTTCTTTATTTTTTCCCTATTTCTAGTCTAAGTGGTTTGTCTGTTTTTCAAATTGTTACAAATCTCTGAAATATTTGCATATAAATGGAACCACTCAGTTCAAACATCTTGTTCAAGGGTCAACTGTATTACTTCCCTTTATCCTTTCAGGCCAAGGTGTGGTAACGTCTCTGCAGTTACTAACTTGGGTTATTGCACTGCTCCCTGTAGCTCTATTGTATCTCACCCACATCTTTTAAACAGTACCATTGTAAATCTTATCCAAAGTTGAGTGTGCCAACTATTTGCTGTTGGAGCTTTTACTTTTAGATTCTAGACTGGAGAGACACTAAAAGTTTAACTAACAAGGATCTTATAGATTTTGATAGATCATTTGGTTTCAAGGAATCAACTCAGACTTTCATTGAAAAGAGGGTCGACTGAAAGGACACAGTGGATTAAAAACACAAATGAAGTCCAATAGGAATACATCAACCTCATTGAGAACTAGAAAGCCTATTTTTTGATTTCAGGCCTTGCAGTTTCTTGTCTGTATCAACTGCTCCATTTCCTCTACAGAGCATGTTCCCCAGTTTCTCTTGATTCTTCATATCTATACCTTATAACTTCAGCTGGTGTGTGATTTTGGCTTGCCAAGATACAGACTTCCTTCTTCACCTCTGACCTGGTAGTTGCCCTTACTAATTAAGTAGCTGTTACTGGAGCATAAAGCAAATTAATAAGCAAACTAAAAAGATTGTAGTTATCAATGAGGAGATAAAAACCAACTCAAATTCTTTTTGGAAGAGGCAGAGTACAAATGAGTGTTTGTAAATGTGGTGCACTGCTTGAGAGATGTACCTACCTATTTCTATAGAATAAAAAATCATGATGTATGTCTATTTATGTGCCCATATTTCTCAGAAGTGAGAATCAAGTCTTCCAGAGAGTTGAAGAGAACACTCTTGTTCTCAAACATGATACTTAGGGACAACCTGGGATGAGAGGCCCAAGTTTTTTGTACACAGCAGTTTAGTGGCTCTGCCTCCCTCAAGCTGGTCTGAGTATCTCTGGAACAGACTTGTTTAAACCTACAAATAGGGATAAAGAATCCACAGCAGCTTCAGTGGTGAGCTCAGCCACTCACGATGGTTGAGTTTACTAGACTTCAAGAGATGCTTTGAGTAGGCTATGAGAGGACATCTGACCCTTCCTTCTGGTATTCCCAAGCTCTAAATAGAACCTACTGACCAGGACTTTCTTGTCTCAGAGAAGTCTGGTCCATAAGAGTGAACTGGTGAAAACAGTAGAAGGCTAAACCTGGATTTATGTCAGCCAAAATGATATTTGTTGTTAAAAAGATCATTTACTTTAAAATATTTGTTTTATATGAGGAAACAGAGACCCAGGAAATTTAAGTGGCCTACTCCTGGTCACACAGAGAGTTGATGTATGCGATAACAACTGCTCTTCTTTAATTGATTGCCTATAATACTGAAAGTATTTTCAAATCTAGGATGACCAGGATAGAGGAATAGTTCAGTGTTCATAGAAAACCCTTGGGAGAGTGACTTCCATAGTAGGTTGATAAGAGGTGAGGGTAACCATATAACTTATTGTTCAAACTGAAACCACTGTCAGAGTGAAAAGGAGTGTTGTTAATAATGAGGCTAGAACATCAGGCATAGTGTGGAAGTGTCTCCCTAAATAACAGGCCATTGCCAAGAAGTGGTAAAGAGGAACCTCTAGGCTAATCTAAGAACTCAGGGAGGCCGGGGAAATAGGTGTCCATGTGACTAGGTCCTTGTCAGTGATATTTGCCAAGGTTCTGAGCCGCTGGCTACTGAAATATATAGAAGGTGGACTCCTCTAAAACATGAAGCCTTAGGCTGAGGTTCTTCATATAATTGGAGGTTTACTGTTCCCTTTGACGGGAAAGGGGAACCATTTATCTCTCAAATTATAGACCACTGGTCTGTTGGACAGCTCTGACTTCTCAAATTATAGGGTCAAGTTTTTCAGTCTAGTACCTTGTATGAGGAACAAAGAAGTTGTGGTGTGAATTCCATACTTGCTGTGTTCTCTTTTATTTCATAAAAAAATAGGTAAGAGAAATGAAAGTCCTCTTAGAGTGCATATCAATGTGCTCATCTGTCTTACTCCGTAAGCAAGGGACCAAACTATATAATCTGTTTCCAGATCACTGGCCATTAATGCTTCTTCTGTGTTTGTTATGGCACCACTGTCAAAGTTTTGTGTTAATTAAAACTCCAGCCCTAAATTGTAGGAAATAGGGTTGTGTTTAAGTTCTCTATCTCTTCTTTCCAACATATATTTAAATAACTTGTCCCTGTTATGCAAAAAATAGGATCCATGCCTTCCAGTAGAGCAAAAAGGAAGGCAAGTTTTTACTGAGGATTTGGTTTTTTGTTTTTTTTTTTTTTTTTTTAACAGAAGCAAATGAACCTACTGACTAATAATTTCCAGGAAGAGCATCATGGCTAAAGCATAGCAAAACTAAAATCTCTCAATTGATAGCTACTCTTCCTTAATAAATTGAAACATGAAACAACTCCATCAAGTAGATAATTTACTCATTCACTTGTTATTTCCTTCTATCAATGACCCTTAATTTCCTTGCATCTGGCCCTGAACTTGATATTAGGGCTTAGGTTAATTTATAATGTTCATTTTGGGTTTCTTCTTCTTCTTCTTCTTCCTCTTCTTCTCCTTCTCCGTCTTCTTCTTTCTTCTATCTTCTCCTTCTTCTTCCTCTTCCTCTTCTTCTTCTTCCTCTGTCATCCAAGCTGGAGTGCAGTGGTATGATCTCAGCTCACTGCATCCTCCTCCTGGGTTTAAGCCATCCTCCTACCTCAGCCTCCCGAGTAGCTAGGACTACAGGCACATGGCACCATGCCCAGCTAACTTTTTCATTTTTTGTAGAGATGGGGTTTCACCATGTTACCCAGGCCAGTCATGAACTTCTGGGTTCCAGTGATCCTCCCACCTTGGCCTCCCAAATTGCTGGAATTACAGGCATGAGCCACCATGCTTGGCCTAGATTTTTCTTCTAATCCATCCTTCCTAATCTAAAAAAGAATAGTATTGTAGAAAATTAGATATTTTCTGGAAGACTTAGTGAAGTTCTTTCATAATCAAGATAGTCAATTGTTAACACCTGTTCTTAATATTTTTTCATGTTGAAACCATGTTTTCCATGTTGGCACAGAACTCTACATTGTCAACCAGGTACTGATCTACATGTATGGATAGACTCAAAAGTTGTCTTTTGGAAAACTTTACCCTAACTACTAGGCACCCTCTAATTTATGCCAGCATTGAAGGGGAATGACTTGTTCTCTGGCCAACTCTGAAGGATAATTCTTCTTCCCTCATTCCCACTTTCTCAAGTGCCTGGCTAGATTTGCTTTCAGTCAAAAATGGTGTCTTTCTACTTTTCAGTGTCAGAAAATGCCCTTTGATATTTTCCAAGGCTTTCCTTTAGACATCTGATATGTGAAAGCCACAAACCAAGGGATGATACCTGGTTATTCTTCTGGGTTCCCTAAGTTTTCTCCCTGTGTTGAGTTGGAGCAGCTTCTCAGTCACAGTGTCAACATATACCTATATGCCCTTTGAGAAACTCTCAGAATTATATAAGCTGGAAGGCATTCCAGGTCTGCATTTTATTTAAATGCCTTATTTAATAATGCATGCTGTATACAGATGAAATTTAATGTTTAAATACAAAATCACATTTATGTACAATGTTATATCCTCTGTGCAATAAAAGGAGTCATATTTCTGTCATTTGCTTTTCTACTTAAGAAAAAGGCTTTACTCCCTCCTAATCCTCCCAAGTCTGACGTGAAGTCAGGCTGTTTCATATTTGACACCACTCGGAAAATATCAGGAAGGTGGAAATCATGGTGAAGGCATGGATTTAGCATTTTTGGTCTGTGATTTTTGGTAAGCAAATTGTAGTATGTCTGAGTCATTCTCTCAAATCTTTCTGAGTTTTGGGGGAATGGGGCTATTGTTGGGCCACTGTTTGGGACTTAACCCCTAAAAAATTCAAGTAGAGGATTCTATAAATCTGTCATCTGCTATTAACTCTGCTGTAAATAGAGGATCCGGTACAGTTTAAAAAAATAACATAATCAAGGTATGGAGTTTCTTGGAGATATAACACTTTTCTATTTCCTTTTCTGAGAAAACATAAGGGTTGTACTAAGAAATTAAATTAATATATTTTGAACCTTATTAATAGTAAATTATCCCATTTAGTACATGTTCATTACTTAAAAATTAAATATAGACCCTTTAAATAATTCAATATTTGAGTTAAGAGGGATCATAGATATAGAGGAAAGGAGAAGGACCATTTTGGTAGAGAGCCCATATTGCAAATAATTCGATATTAATACTAGTTAGATGGTTGAATTCTGTCAATGATTTACTTTATTTTCTAAATTAAAGCAGTATTAAGATTATACACATAGTAATGTCCCCTTGATTTGCATTCAGATGTGCTTTCTTGAATGGGAAAGAAAGAAGAGACATAACTGTGGAATTTTAGTGGCAATTTGTTAAACTTTTGAGCATACATGTATCTGTTTTGCTGAAACCACAGAATTGGATCATGAACAAATAAATTTCTTATGCAATCTCACATAATGTCCCCAATAAAATACTGAGTTATAATTTTATGCTTTCAGGCTTTATATAGGATCAACATAGGAAAAGTTACCTAGAATACCTTCATAATTTTACAAAATTGCAGTTGAAGACATTGTTTTCCATTTTCTAAGGATCCTGTAGTAATTCATCCTTGAAACCAGACTGAAAATTTTTCATTTTAGAAAAATTTAGAAAAATTATAGTTTAGAAAAACTAGCAAATTAGAAAAATTGTATTTGCTTGCTCTAATCAGGCAAGAAGTCTAATATCACTTAGTATATAGCCCAATATGTTTCTATTTTTGTCAAAGCCACTAAAAAACCTCAAATTAGATTCATTGCCTCGCTGTACCAATTAATTTAGTTCAAGTACTTGGTGATTTTAAATTTTCTTTTCTTTCTTTTTTTTTTTTTTGAGATGGAGTCTCATTCTGTGGCCCAGACTGGAGTGCACAGCCTCGGCTCACTGCAACTTCCACCTCCTGGGTTTAAGTGATTCTCCTACCTCAGCCTCCCTAGTAGCTGGGACTACAGGCACATGCCACCGTACCTGGCCAATTTTTGTATTTTTAGTAGAGACGGGGTTTCACCACGTTGGTGAGGCTGGTCTTAAACTCCTGACCTCAAGTGATCCGCCTGTCTCGGCCTCCCAAAGTGCTGGGATTACAGGCATGAGCCGCTGCGCCTGGCTTATTTGTCTTATTATAAAGAATTAATCATTTATTTGTAAACGGCATATAACCATATTAAAATAAAAAAGGTATAAACATGAAATAGATTAAAGTAGGCATTTATATGCATAAATTCTGTGTGGTTGCTTTTTAAACATTCTCATTATCCAGAGTCGTCTGTTTTTGTTTTGTTTCTGACAACACAGGCATTATTTATAAGGCTGAAATATAATTTCATTGATTTTGTAAATAGGGATGATTATAAATAGCAAGTTTGTGAGAAGTATACATACACTTTTTTGACACAAGAATTAGAGGTGATCATAAAATTAATTTTTAATACTTTGCCAAATTGGCCAATGGTCAGGAATAAATATTGGCTGCTTTGTTAATGTGTTTATTTTCAGGTCTTTAACAGCATGATCTGCCTGGCCATTGGTCTCAAAAATAATTATGGATGTAGGTTTTGTTCCACACTTTAGAGTTCCCCTTGGTAAATGAATACATTCTTTCCTTACCATGTCTTGTGGGGAAAATGAATATATTTACATGAAGCAAGTAGCATATTGCCTGGGGAGAGATGAGCCTTGGCTGAAAAGATGGAATTAGATTTATGTGACAGCAGCTGTTCTGCAATATGTGTAGCAATATCAACCAATTTTGATTCTTGAAATAAGTATGCTCACATTTCCTCCTAACTTCCAACCAAAGTTATGCTTAGGTAGGAACTATGGTTCATAAGGATACTCACTTCATCAATATTAAATGTAATAATTACAACTAAAATATATATGCTACTTCATGGTTTGTAACACAAATGGATAGGCAGGCAGCCAAAAATGTCAAATTCTGCATCCATTAGGATTATATTTGGCTATGTAGACAAGAATAAGAAAAGAAAACACACACACATACATACGCACACATACACACAGTGCAAATATAAAAACAAAACTCCCCTGGCTGAAACAGGTGGAAAAGCAGTTGTCTCTTATCTAAAAGATCTGAGACAGGCTGTCTCTGGTCCATGTGGTGGCTCCACAACATCTTGCTGCTCTGTCATCCTTAGTAGTATCAATTTATGGGTCCACAGTAGCTACCTGCACTCCAGCCTTCATGTCTATATTCCAGTTAAGAGAAAGGAGGAGCAAGAGAAGGGCCCACCTCCCACCGTTTTAAGGAAACCCCCTAGAAGTACCACCTAACAGTGCCACTTGTACATAATTGGTCAGAATTGAGTCACGTAATCACATCTAACTGCAAGGGAGTTCTGAGAGCTGTAGTCATTTAGCTGGGCACATTGCTACCTCAAATAAATGAGGGTTTCTGTTACTAGGGAGGAGAGAAAGAATAGATGTTGTGCCAGACACTGTTTTGTTCACTGGATGAAGAGTACCATGTAATGGTTAAGGGCATAGGTTTGGAGTCAGACTGCCTGGTTCCCAATTCTGGCTCCTCATGTATTGGTTTTGTTACCCTGAACAAGTCATCTCGTTTGGTGCCTCAGTTTGTAAAATGAAGATGACAATGGAAGCTACCTCACAGGGTTATTGATTCTAAAAACATAAATCCCTCAGCACAGTGCCCAACACATAGAAAATTATCGGTGATCTCTACTAATGTGCTTTTTATGTGTATTTTCCCATTGAATCTTCATAACAATTCTATGAAGTGCTCATTCTTACCCCCATTTTACAGATGAAGAGTCTGAAAGTCATAGAGGTTAAATATTTTTTCTATGGGCATTCACTCAGTAAATGGCAGTGACTAGATTGAGCCCAAGTCCTTTGACTGAAAATCCTTACTCTTTTCCCATACAGACGGCTTCATTATTAGATGTCTGTTATATGATATCTTAGCCTGAGCTTCCCAGAAAGTAGGACCCAAGGCAAAATGTAGGCACCTCTAGGTATCAAATGCAATGGATTCCTTAATCCCCAAGACTGTCTTATGAAAAGTCATATAAACTACTGCATCTCAGGACAATCAGTGTTAGGCGAGGAAGAGAAAAACTGTATTCACCAGCTCCTGTCCCCCACTGATGAAAATTTTGCCCCATGTGTGGGGGAGCGAGTGGGCCTCACAGCATCACATTTCAGCAGCAAGAAAAAAGCTCCAGGGTGAATGGTGAGGTGCATGTTTTATGGACACAAGGCAGGGCATTGTCAAGTTGTTCCTGTGTAAAACTGATTGAAGCGCATACAGAGTTGGTTCCATCAAAATAGCTGAAGTAGAAATAGTGTCCATGGGCCCTGAAAAGAGGTGAGACCAAGAGGATATTAACAATGCATAAGAAAAGTTTAACAAATATGGCAACTGATACTCCTTTCATAAATCTTTTATTGCCCTTAGCTTGCAGCAAGGTCAAACAGGATATTGCTTAGAGTAATTGTCTAGTTTATGTTTGCCCTTTCGGGTTTAATAGCAATTAAGTATAAACAACCGTAAAAGCACCATTGACTAAGGCACCATGTAGCTGGAGTTGCCAGATGAAACAGTGAGCACTCAGTTAAATTTGAACCTCAGAAAAACAATGTATAAGTAAGTCTCAAATATTTCATGGGCATCATGTTAAGTTTGACTTCGAGGTAAACCACCGATAATTCTTTTAGTACAAATATGTCCCAAATATTGCATAGGACACATTTATATTTAAAAAGATGTTCATTATTTATCTGAAATTCAAATTAAACTGGATGTCCTTTATTTTTTTCCCTCAATCTGGCAACTCTAATGTTAGCTCATGTGGTCATTTAGTATTCTGGCTAAGCACCCAGAACTGGCTCTACACGAAAGTAAGCAGACACACACTAAATGTGATCGAAGTGAGTAACAGACATTTTCTACTTAAAAAATATTCCCCAGTGGGTTTGCAGTTTTAGGAGCTGACATTTTATCACTTGAATCATTTATTTGTATTATGACATTTTATCTTCAGAGGTTTGAATTGAAATGCAAATAAAGTAACTCAGAAGGGCTCCTCACATCTTACCTACTACCAAGTTAGAATGGCTTAATTACTAACCTGTAGCTGTGCTGTCTGGAGCACGTGGACTTGGGTGCTGTGCTAGGGGATGAGGGGCTGGAGAATCATGCCTAGGTTTTGTGCTGCTTTACATTTCATTAGCTACAAGTCAGGTGGCCCCACAGAGGGAGGCAAAGCAGTACAGTCTTCTTGTGTCCAGGAGAGGAGAACTGGATATTTGTGAACACAATATAATGTCTTTTCATAGAGCCCTAAAGGATTAGGGAAAACCTTGAATTGTTAGATTTTGATTAGAGAAAATACTAGTGACAATAATAATGAGCTTTTATATCATATGACTCCATATTTTGTAATATTTTATTTGAGCATTGAAAAATCCTAGAAGTTACGCAAATATAAGTAGCCTCATTTTACAGAGTAAAAATTTGAGATTAAAATATTAGGGGACTTGCTTGAGGTCATAAAGCTGCCAAGAAACAGAATAGAGACTGAACATATATTTAGTGACTTGAGATTTTCTGCATGTTTTACATCAATGGAGCTCAAATTTATTCAAATGACAGAGCCTCTAAGTGTTATGGTGTCCCTTGTGAAACATCTAATTAATTCATTAGGCTATAATATATGTATACAATGTCAGAATCATGAGCACATATGTCCATGTCAAAAACTCTCTGCTAAAATAAATATGAGCCATTTGTAAGTTTTTCCATGAATATAAATACAGGAACAACCTCATGAGACAGACACTAGTATTACCTTCATTTTGCAGATAAGAAAATGGCATAAAGAAGTTAAGTCACTGGCCCAGTGTCACAGCAAGAAGTAAAGATTAGCCTCCAACCCAGACTGTCTGACTCCAGAACTCATGTTCTTTAAGCATTATGCCATGATTTTGCCAATGCAGAGGAACAAAACTATAAGAGGGATTCAAGATGAAAAGATTTTAAATGGAGCAAAGATTACACGTTAATTCATGTGTGTGTTTGTGTGTGGCAAGAGGTCTTGTAGGACTCTGGTTTATTTGTGCTTATGGAGCTTCAGCAGGTTTTAGAGTTCAGACTGTCCTAGAACATCACCCATTCATTTCTTCATTCATTCAATAAGCATTTCCTATCAGTAGGCATATTTTTGTGAAATCCTTAGGGATAGAGAGAAGACTAAGATCCAGCTCTTGCCTTGAGAAGAGAGACAGGCAGAAAAATAATCTCAGTACAGTGTGATCAGAGCTACCCCAGGAAAATGCAACAGTGCCACTAGCACACAGAGGGGTGGCAGACACCTCACCCAATTTGGGGTCAGTGAAGAATAACTGAGGGAAGGTGACACCTGGCCAGGAGTTTGAGAGATGAACAGAAATTAGTTCTGTGAGGCAGGGGTCACTGGTGGAGAAAAAGTGCATTCCAAGCTTGCAGCATGGCATCTATAAGAACAAAGCATGACAATACAAAATGGTCCATCAGAGAGTGCCATTTCACTCAGCCATGTTTAAACAATTGTATTAACCTGTAAAACCACTGTTTGCTACCAAACATCCCTGATTCTTACATCCATCCCCAGACCCCTCCCTCCCCTGCCACCTGCTATCTAACCCCGTAACCAAACATCTCCCATCACTGACCCCAACCCCTGGAGTCTGTATCAGACATGGGGTAAGTTTATGTGCGTGTGAATTAGGTAAGGTTAACATTATTCAATTTTAATGGTAAAACATCTTAATCCTCCAGTGGTGCCCAATGTTTAGAGGAAGGCTATTTTGGTCATTTTTCCATTAGAATGCGGGAGAAAGGCATCTGATGAGGTCTGAGTGTAGGGAGTGCACTGGGATCTGCAGCAACCGGCTTTTATTGTCAAATATACCCCACAATGTTGTCTAAGGCTCTTCCCAAGCCTTCACAAAGAAGCAGAGCCCTATTGCCCTGAGGTGGGATACATATACCAAAAGCCCAGAAGCCAGGTGACACAGATATCATTTTGTTTAGCAAATGATGGGCAGAAATTCAGGGGTTAGGCGAGCTGCATGGGGAAATGATTACAAAAGAGAGTCAATGAGGCCATTTCAAACTTTCTACCTTTTCCTGCAAGAAAAATTTCACTCCAGCTCTGACCCAAGAAAACACATTTAGCGCAAGCATAATCTCCCAAGTTAACGCAACCCACTCTCCTTAGAAACCAGTCTATCAAACCACCTGTTATTACCATAGCATGGCCTTTGGAGAGGGAGGGTGTCTCTCATCCTCTTTTTCCTCTCTCCATCCTACTCCAAATGACTCATCGAAATTCTTCTACTAACACATACATTGTTGCTCCTGCGAAGATTTCTAGGTAATACTGTTTTCTCTGTCTTGTTGCATTTTCTGCCATGTTTGCTCTAGCCCAGTGATGTATCAATGCACCTTATTGATTGGCAGCTGCCCCAGGGGCCCTTTCATCCAGCTTTAACCAGTTCCAAAGCATGTGACTGCCCTCCTCTTAGGCAGTAGAGAACCATTATATTAGAACTACTCAGAGAGAGAGAGAACCAAAATTCTGCAGATGACCACCCCAAAATACTGTTGTGTTGCTATAATTGGGAACTTCTGTGCCCATGGTGGATGAGGTTTGAGCAAACAAAGGTAAAAGTTGTGGGTGATGGTGTAAATAGATTAATGCTTTTCGTCATCTCCCTAAGCATCCTGAGCATGTGTATTTGCCAGGGTCCCAGCAGGAAACAGGTGGCACTCAAAGTGCATGATTAGAGAAAGGTTAATGAAGAGAATATATACAAGTGTAAGGGTAGAGTTGAGGGAAACCAGGACAGGATAGTGAAACCCTCCTATGCTAGCACCAGCAGAGACTGTTACCACCTCTATGACCTCCAGGCCTAAGAGGCAAGAGGATGGAGAGGTTACAGCAACCTGGAGAAGTTCACCCAACAGGAGCTGTGGCATTTGGTTGAGGAACGCAGCCATTGTCAAATCTGACCTGGCAGGGAAGAAGCAACCTCTCTCTCTTCCTTTCTTCTAATCTTTTGCTGGTGGTGCTCACAGCTCAATCCCAATCAGAAACCCAAGAGATGGGCAGCCTAACTGATGCAGTCCATAAAGGTCAACCTCTTGGGGCACAGAACAGGGTACAGACTAGATCTGAATTAAGCAAATGCAGAAGAGTGAGTGCAACATCTACCTCGGTCAATGATTACCATGTTTTTACAATGACTGGATCTGCTCACATTATGTTAAACACAGTGTGTACACCGAGCCTAACAATGGTGGCTAGCAACTTATAACTGGATATCGGGGGCACAGCATGACTAAAACTCTCTCTCATGTCTATACATATTGCAGATGCATTCCATAAAATTTCTGAATTCATCTCTTAAGAAAAACTATGCTTTTACACAAGTTCCTTAAAAGAATCATAACTACATGAAAAACACTACAGTATGCTCACTAAAGGCTATAATTAATTTTGGACAACTTATAGACTTTGAAATGCCTTGTTGAAATGCCAAAATTTCTGACATTTTCTGAAAGAAAATTTGCCCAACAGGCAAGACAGTGGATTTTATTGTGGACTAATAGCTGTCCATGCAGCGTGATTCACCACAGCATCTGGAAAGTGCCTCTTCACTGGGCCCTGAGGTAGGACATCAAATAATTAGAAATTCCTTTTTATGGCTTAGTGGTTTTGTTGTTTTATTTTTGTAAAATGTAAATGCCCTGAGAATTAAAACATCATTTATTCATTCACTTAATTCTTTCTTCTTGAAACGTTTATTGCTACTATCTGTTAGACTTGGAGTAAAAACATGAACAAGACAGTCTTTGTCCTCAAGGTGATCAGAGTCTAATGGAGATTGGACAATGTAGTCAAGGATTCCAGAATTGGTTGATACATGCCATGGTAGAAGCATGCACAAGATCCTGTGGGGGAACTATCTAACTCTTTCACGATGGATGGAGAAAGGTAATGAGGGTGATGAGAATAAAGAAAGACTCTTCACAGCTGACATAATGCCTAAACCAAAGATAAATGGGAGTGCACCAGGTAGATTAAGTAGAGACAGTGTAGAAAGGAGACTGCAGGAAAAATAGACCCTTTCCTCACTTGGCCCCAGAGGATATGAAGCTAGAAGGAGACTCTAAAGTGGAATGAGGAAGGGACTTGAATGTCATTCTAAGGAATCAATGACAGGTTAAGTAGAGGAGAGGCCCTCTAATATTTGGCCTACAGAAAAATCATCCTGAGGCAATGCAAGGGATTGGATGAAGGAGGCAAAACTGGAAAGTGAGTCAGTTAAGAAGGCCTCACAATGGTTTTAGCAGAAGGTGAAAAAGTATAAACTAATGAGTGGGAGGAGAGAGGATGGAGAGATTCCAAAAAATATTTAGTAGGAAATGAGCATGACTATTTTATCAATTCACTATGATAAAGACTAGGAGAGGGTGTGAATAATTAAAGAAGAAAGATTATTATGATGCCTGTGTTTTTGTCTTGGGTGACTGGGTAGAGAAGTTAGCATCGAATAAGATGAGGCATACAGGCAGAGGGGCATGTTCACAAAGGAAAATGTTGAGTTTTATCTCACATATCTTGAGAAAAAGTGTGGGCGAGAAGTCGGAGAGATGTGAATATGAGTGGTAACTAAAGCAGTGGGCCAGGAAGAGCCCTCTCAGAAACTATGGGGGGCAAGCAGAGAAGAGGTTGGAAGGCTAGTCTTTTAGGAAGCACCCATATTTGAGGGTCATATTAAGGAAGAGTACGTAGAGCACATAGAGATTAGAGTCAGAGGTTTTAATGAAGCAGTGGTATACAATAGCACATGCTACACAGACAGATCATACTAATCAGGATACATGTGGCTGCAAGTAACAGAATAGAAGTGGCTTCAGTCATCATGAATGACTTATCAAGTAGTCTGAGGTAGGTGGTCTCTTTCTGGGCTCTGTGACCCAGCAATGTCATGGAGGATCCAGACTTTTTCCATTCTTCTTCTCTGCCCACCTTCAGGGTGTAAAAAATTTCACCTTCAGGGTCATAGGCTGGACATTACAAGCAAAAAGTTTGCATGTGAGAAGTTGCCAAACAGAAATCAAGGGGAGTAGAGACAATAAGTCTTTCTCCTTGTGTGCCTCATTCTTTTTCAAGGAAGAAAATATTTTCCAGGGGATGGCATCAGATTTCCCCTTATGTCTCATTGACCAAGGGTCCTTGCCCTTCGTAGATCAATGACTGACAAAATGAAGGGGGTTGCCATGACTGCCTGAGCTCAATCATGACTCATCCCTGAGGGCTGGGCAAATAAAATGGAGTCCCGTTAGCAATGACTCTCTCCGACAGGAGCCCAGTTAGTATAGGACCGGGGAGTGTCCACTGGATTTGGCAATTAGGAGCTTACGGGTGGCCTCAGTGAGAGAAGTTTCAATGGGGGCTGAATTAGGAAGTGGCACTGAAACCAGATTATAGTAGGTTGAAGACTGCATAGTAGTAGGCTGTAGGCTGTTCCTCAACTAAATGGGAGTATGTTTATTAACCCTTTGCTGAAAAGAGATTTTTATGAATGGAGAGATGGCAAAAGTTATCTAAGGGTTCAGAGAAAGAAAAACCAAGAAAGAAGTTGGAAGATAGAAGACAAACTGCTCCCTTTGGCAAGGAGGAGGATTTTCTCCAAATTTTTCCAAATTTGAATTTCTTTTCATTGCTAGTCTCAGCCACAGAATGTAATTTTTAGAAGTCTGAGTCAGCAACAAGAAAGAGAGGCTGTTCTGAACTCTGAATAGAGCCTTACTATTCTACAGCTGTATACAACTAGGGGAGAAATGTGATTAAAAGGTTTCTACAAAGAACCTAAATTAAATTAGCTCAGAAGAGATTCAATTTTGAACTCCTTCCAAGATTTTTGATGGAGAGATTATGGATTTCACTTTTAAAATAAGGATGAGGTGGAAAGTAGAGTGATACATCCAATTGAATAAGAGAATAGATTTTCTATTAAAGGCATGCACTGTATATTTTTCTTTGGCACTTAAGAATAGTCTGTGGGCTGGGTGCAGTGGCTCATGCCTGTAATCCCACACTTTGGGAAGCCAAGGTGGGATTACAGGTGAGCAGATTGCTTCAGTTCGAGACCTGTCTGGGCAACATGGTAAAACCCCGTCTCTACCAGAAAAAAAAAAAAAAAAAAAAAAAAAATTAGCTGGGCGTGGTGGTGCACACCTATAGTCCCATCTACTCACACTCACAAGGTTGAGGTGGGAGGATCACTTGAGCCCACAAGGCAGAGGTTCCAGTGAGCTGAGATCATGTCACTGCACACCAGCCTGGGCAATTTGGTAAGGCCCTTCCTCAAAATAAATAAATAAATAAATAAATAAATAAAGAACAGTTTGTATGTGCCTCTATGAGCCTCAAAATGCATCTTTTCCTCTGTCTACCCATCACTGAGTAGAGTGGTAGATAGCCTCCTCTTCATATCAGTAAAATCAAGAACACACATTATCAGTAAGCTTTTTTTTTTAGTTGATGAGTGGTCTCTTATGCAGCTGTGGTCTTGGAGTCCTAACTTTTGAGATTAAGAAAATGTAAAGCAGTAGGAGAAAGGTTGTGTCTTGTACATAAATTTACTGATCAGAGTACACAGAGGACAACTGATTATCTCTTTTCCTGGTTGTATGGCACTATCTTTAAACATGCATTTTAGAGAAAGAGTCTTAAGTACAGGGATGTTAAATACAGGGTAATCCAGTCTGTATCTGGCTGGCGCCTTTTTTAATTGCTTTAACCGATTTGGAACAAAATTCACTCTGGGTTTTACCAACTTAGAAGCACAGAGTATCAGAGATGAAGGATTTAAGCAGTCCTCTGATTAATATGAGAAAACAGGAGAGGTCTGGTAATCTTTGTCAGATACAGCCCCAAACCAGAATCTGCAGCCTTTGCTCTACTCTACCTGGTGGCCTCACTTTTACAATATCATATTTAATTAAGAGAAAATCCTAGAAAAATCTTAAAATCTAAATCATTGCCAAGCTCTTTTTAATTTTCAGGCATAAAAAGACCCGTAGCTCTTGTCGTAGGCAGTGACAAGCAGCAAGCTCAGAAATGCTTTGTATGTGTGGAATTGCTAAAGTAACTTAAACTGCGATTTGTCTACTTATCCAATCCCTTGAATTTCTTTTTTTTTTTCGTGGAAAGTTAAAGAGTATTTCATCTAGTTCCTATACTTATACTTTCTTTTCTTTTCCTGTTTTTTTTTTTTTTTTTTTTTTTGAGACGGAGTTTTGCTGTTGTTGCCCAGGCTGGAGTGCAGTGGTGCAATCTTGGCTTACTGCAACCACCGCCTCCTGGGTTCAAGTGATTCTCTTGCCTCAGCCTCCTGAGTAGCTGGGACTACAGGCGCCCACCACCACGCCAAGCTAATTTTTTTTGTATTTTTAGTAGAGACGGGGTTTCAGCATGTTGCCCAGGCTAGTCTCAAACTCCTGACCTCAAGTGATCCGCCTGCCTTGGCCTCCAAAAGCCCTGGGATTACTGGCGTGAGCCACTGCACCCAGCTCTATACTTACACTTTCGATAACAGGACAAAAACTTGTCAGGGTTCTTAGCTGTAAGCAACAGATATCAAACTCTGGCTAATTTAGGCAAGAAATGGAATTTAATGAAAGGATATTGGATAGTTCCTACACTCTCTGGAAGGGATAGGAATCAGGTTTAGAGGATACGCAGCCACACAGTGCTGAAATCATGCCACGGAACTAGTTCTATGAGCACCCACTGCTACTGCTGCTGCTGCTGCATGACGGCCATTGCAGATGGCATTCCCAGCATGGCCACTGTTGGCCCCTGGGCGTGGCTGCTCTTCCTACTGACTCTGAAAATTGGATGTAGCTACTCCATTACCAGAAAGGATTTGGTTTAGTCCCCTCTTGGATATCCAGTTTCCAATTTAAAGTCTGGGGCAAGGGCATCTGATTGGCAGAAACTTGGTCATATGCTAGCAGCAAAGGAGGCAGGAAAAGTGAGTTTCTGGCATATTCAATTTCCCACAGTGGGAGGTTCAACTCTTCCTTATAATGTGAGTGGTTCAGATGCTAACAGTCAGTACAAAAGACAAATGTGGATAATATCCTATCCAGTATACTGTGTACCACAGTACTTTCATCTTATTATTCTTACTATTATTTACTGTTTTGAGTAGGTAATATACTCACACATTGCAAAGTTCAAAAGATAAGAAAAGACAGTAAAAAAAAAAATAAAACCCAACTTTCCTCTCTCCTAGCTCTCAGACATCCACATAGACTCCCCTGTATAATAAAATGGTTACTGTCACCAATATTCACTTTCGCTCCCTGGAGGAGCATTATTTTCCTCCACCCTTTCTAGGCAGACTTGGTCGTGTAATTTGCATAGTCAATGAATTATAAGCATAGGTGATCTCATCACTTCTGGGCAGAAGTTTTAAAAGCCAATTTAGATTTTTGCCTCATTCTCTTTCCTTCTGCCATGTTGATGGGCAATGTTCCAGATGGTGCCAGACTGAGTTCCAGAGTGCACTACTTGATATTTTGCACATTTTCCATGATGCTTTGTGGCCAGAGGGGTTGCCTTTCATGGACAATGTCAACAAGTTCCCTTGTCCTCTGGCTTCTGTTTGGGTTCAACTAATGAGAGGTACTGGTCAGATATCAGAGGGCAGAGGAGAGCGATGTTGAGATATTGATTCTCTTGCTCCCACCCTTTTAGGTCTCCATGGGCTGGTTGCATTCCCGTACCAAAGATCTCCATCTCCTGTTAGGTGACATCTACTCTCTTTAGGTTCTGGTCACTGCTGTTGCTGGGCCTGGGCGCTGTGCAATTTTTGTTGACTTCCCTGAACCTCACCCTCACCTTTACAAAGAGTACCTTTACTAAGCTCTCCTAATTACTTGAGTATGTCGTTTGTTTCCTACCTGACTAATCCTGACTAATACACAGAATGAAGACAAATATCATGAGAAGACCCCTCCCCCAACCAGCCCCAACCAGCACTGGGCACACATCACGAACACTGAGATTTCAGAGTCATTTGTTACCACCACAAATCCTTGCCTATCTTGACTAACGTGCAACGTTTCTAGTGTCTTATAATATAGTTACATTTTAAATCAAGAATTGGTGTCCCAATCAGCATGAAGCTTTAATAAAAATATACCTGCTCTGGTTCTATTCCTGGAGAGTCTAATTCAGTAAGTCTTAGGTGGAACCCCTAGTTTCTATTTTTAATAAGCTCCAAACCAATGGTTTCGAGGATTTCCAATATTTAGAATATTCTTGTATTGGCCTATGTTTTTCAGATATGTTTTATGACTTGCAGGATATGGGGGTATATTAGTCAGGGTTCTCCAGAGAAACAGAACCAATAGGGTGTGTGTGTGTGTACACACACACACACACACACACACACAGACACACACACACACAGATTTTTAAAGAAACACACCCCTTACTTGCTGTGTGAATTTAGACAAGCTCCTTGAAACCTTTGCCTTTGGTTTTCCTAACTATAAATGCTTTCTTTAATGTTAAGATTCAATTTTAAAATGTATATGAAGCAGTTAGTACTTATTACATAGCAGATGTTCAATATGGTTACTATTAAATATATATCTTCAAAAATATTGTGTATGCAAAATTGCATTTCAGTTCATAATAATATGAAAAGGGACCAACCACTGTGAAATCTTTTAGATATTTTTTTCTTCAAAGAATTGAGAAATGGTGGTGATGTGACTCATCACTTTCAGACTTTTATCTGACATGCATGCACCAGGAGAGGGTTCCTGGAAGTGAGGCAGAACCAGGGGCTTGGCTAAGTGGGAGGGAGAACAGCTCAGATGTCTTAGCACTCATAAACCTTATGTCTGGGAACAGTTTCAGATTCAGAATAGTTGCATGGCTATATTGGCAAAGAACACTTCTCTTCTTTAACTAAGTACAAATGACTCATTTCTAACCTTAATGAGAAAAATGAGAAAGGAAATGTGAGTCCCAGCATTGGCAGGAAAATCTACATACATTGTCTTCCACCCTTCAGCAATCAAACCTGGGATGTATTGTTCATATCTAAGCTTCTCCTTGCAGAGCAGAGAAAAATGCTGCTGTTGAACCAGGGATATATCCTGTCTAACCCGAGAAAGGGGCAGAGAGCTTAGCAGCAATCTTGTAGCTTAACCAGAGCTATCCACAGGCCTCCCTGGATGCTGTTCTTGACCTTTGCTTCACAATTTTAGTTATTTGCAACATTTCTTCCGGGCAGCTACGAATACTTTGAGATCATTAGTCTGTAATTGCCACAAACTACATCTTTGTTAAATTGATGTAATCCCATACTGCTTAAAAGGTGATGGATCCAGAACGGCAGTGTTGAAACTTTTGGAGTAAAATTCCATAGCTTCCTACAGTGCTCTGCTGCACCCCATAAACGTGTCTCCCATTGTGTAATGCTCTCTTTCTCCACACATCCCATTCTGCTTCGTTCTGCTTATATTACCTAAGTCCTGAGTTATGATATCAAAAGGTTCCGGTGAGAACTATTTTAGATCTTTTGAGTGTCTGGTCTTCTTCTAAATGGATCTACAAAAAGCAAGATTTTTCAGAAAACACTACCGTTTCATGTTGTGCTATTCTTAAATACACGAAACAATGATCACATGAATTTAGTGTAAGAGATGTCAGTTGGTTGTAAAAATGTCACAACTGTATAATGTTCTATTGTATTTTCAGAAAGTAGCAATATATTTTTGAGAGAACTTCCTTCTAGAAGCCTCAAAACTTCATTTGCTTTTATCGTTTTCTGGGGTCTTTCTTCTGCTCCTTTGTTTTTTCCACTATCCACTCCTTCAGCAAAGATAATATGGTGCAGAAAAAGGAAACATTGGTGGATGAATTATGAGGACAAAGAAATCAGTAGGACTCAGCTGTCATCACTCTCATGGTCTAACATTTGAACTCCGTTAACTATGGCGGACTCCAGTGAGACACAATAGACTGGAAGTAGGTCATCTTTAAGTCTCTCAAGCTGTATGACTCTAAGAACTCCATGGAGTATGTAAACAAGGACGTTATCCTCTTCAAATGAGGACATGCCAGGATTATATCAAAAACTGTTTCATCCAAGGTTTAGGGCTATCCCTTGGTGGAACATAATTTTATCCTTATTTTGGATAACTGGGTATTTATTGACATTTTAAAAACAAAGGCTGTTTGAAAATATGTAAAAAATACAACTGGTTAATTTCTTCTAGAGTTATCTTTTCTGCATTGTTTGTTGTAGTAAAAAACACATAAAATTTACCATCTTAACCATTTTCCATAGTGTTAGGTAAATTTATGTTGTTGTGAACCAAATCTCCAGAACATATTCATCTTGCAAAACTGAAACTCTATCCTCGTTAAATAACAATGCTCCTTTTCCCCTTCCCCCATCCCCTGGCAACCACCATTCTACTTTTAGTTTTAATGGATTTGTCTACTTTTGATACTTCTTATAAGGGGAATTATCCAGTATTTGTCTTTTTCGTGACTGGCTTATTTCACTTCACATAATTTCCTCAAGGTTCATCCATGCTGTAGCATGTGACAGGATTTCCTTTCTTTTTAAGGCTGAATAATATTTCATTGTCTGTGTATACCACTTTTTTTTCCATTCATCTGATGATGGACTTTTGGGTTGCTTCCACCTCTTGACTATTGTCATAGCCCCATTTTTAAAATATTGCAATTTAATTTAACTCTTACCTTCTCATTCCCTCTGGTGGATTTAATAAATGCAATATCATCTGTAAGGCACATGTTCTAATAAGGAAGAGAATGTAGCATGAGAAGAGAGTTAAAGGCAGAACCCTAGGGAACCCAGTTCCTTTAAGATGCCAGGAAACTAATAAGAAGGAGGACGATAAGGAAGGATCAGTGGGAAAGAAGAAGCCCCAGGGATAGGAGTGCTTCCAAGAGGAAGAAGACAAAGGTCAGAAAGTACAAGGAGGCCAAGTAAGGTAAGTACAAAAGGGTGTTCACAATAGCAAGCCTGTTTGGATGGTTTGCAGTTTCAGAAGAGGCTAGAAGGCTGATTAAAGTGAATGAGGGAGTGAGTGGGAGGTGAGAAGGTATAGGACTCTGTCGGAGACCACTCAAGAAGTTTAGATTTGACAAGAGGAAAGAGACTGGGTGGTAACTAGAGAAGGATGTAGTGTTTTTGTTTTGTTGTTTCTTAACCTGAGAGAGACTTCAGGATGTTTAAATGCTTATTTCAGTTTAACTATTGTTACATAAAAAACTACCCCAGCCAGGTGTGGTGGCTCACGCCTGTAGTCCAAGCACTTTGAGAGGCCGAGGCAGGTGGATCACTTGAGGTCAGGAGTTCAAGACCAGCCTGGCCAACATGGTGAGACCTGTCTTTACTAAAAATACAAAAATTAGCCAGACGTGGTGAAATGCTCCTGTAATCCTAGCTACTAGGGAGGCTGAGGCACGAGAATCGCTTGAACCTAGGAGGCAGAGGTTGCAGTGAGCCGAGATGGTGCCACTGCACTCCAGCTTGGGCGACAGAGTAAGACTCCGTCTCCAAAACAAAACAACAAAACAAAAACTATCCCCAAACCGGATGGCTTCAAAGAAAACATTTTATTTTGCCCCATGATTTTGTGGGTCAGGAATTGAAAAAGGGCTTAGCTGGGTGGTTTGGCTTTGATCCACATGATGTCAGCAGCAGGGGTTGAGACTGGAGGGTCTGCTTTCCCAATGGCTGCTTCACCTGCACATGGGGTGCCTTGGTGCTCCTTGGCATCTCTCTTCCCTCCCAGGCTTCTTACAGAATGGCAGTCTCAGGATAATCACACTCATTCCATGACAACTCACTTCCAAGAGACCTAGGTAGAAGTGGCAAGGTTCTTTTGACCTAAATTTGAAAGCCACAGAATATCACTTCTATGGCCTTCTTTTGGTCATGCAAGTCATTGAGGCCTGCACTGATGGATTCAAAAGGAGTGAAGGAGTAGACTCTATCGCTTGATGAGGGATGACACGAAGCCATAGGGAGGGAGGGAATTGATGGCAGCCATCTTGGAGACAAACAGAGCGAGAGAGATTGAAGTTGCTCAGGTAGCTGAGGTGGCAGGAGTTGATGAGACATTTGAGATTTGAAACCACAGATAGGTAGATTGAAAAATCTGTGGCAAGAGGAGGGAGCTCTTTTTATCATGCTACAACCCTCTATAAACCACATACTTGAAGGTAACCTGAGGACACTTTACAGGATGCAGGAAAATCACAGAGCTCTACCTACTTTCTTCATGCACTTGGCACTCTCTAGGAGGAAATTCAGGGAGTTAGGGGACCGTTGCTAAGCCAAAGGGTACTATGGTGTTCACAGATAAATACACTAAAGGGCCTACTACTGTTATATATTGGTCTTTAACGCTCCCAAGTACAAGCTGAGGGAATCTCTGCAGTCAAAGGTCTCTCTTGTTATCTTTACCCACCCATCTTTATAAGTAATCAGTGATTAACACTTCCAATAAAACAATTGTTCTGCCACTTTGACAGGAAGTGCAGTGAATAGTCCCTGGACTTAAGCTAACTACTCCAAACTACTCCATCTTCTAGCTATGTGACCCTGAAGGCCGATTACTTGAGTTGAGCATCAGTTTTCCCATCTGTAAAATAGGCACCAATAATCACGCAATAACCTCAAAGAGTTGTTACAATAATAAAATAATTATCATAAAGTGGTACTTCGTAAGCTCTCAGTAAAGCTAAGGTATTTTTATTCTTAAAACTGTTATATCTTCAAATGAGCTCCTCAGTTTCATCTTTGGGCAGGAAGCAGTTTAGACCCTTAACATCCATAAGCATTTGCTAGACACACTGGAAATCATCGTGACTCACTCTCCACAAATGAGGCCCTTTGTGCAGGAGTGGACTTTTACCTTGTGTGCTATCCAAACTTTATAAGCTTCTCTAAGGGCTAGCTTATAAGGAGAAGGTATCTTGGGCACTTAAATAAGATAATGAAGCTCACTGAATCAGAGGGCTAAGAAAGAGACTTTGAGCATCTTTCTAGTTTGCTCCTACCTACACCACCCACACGTGAGAATCTGCCTTTCTGCAAACAGCCCATGGATCTTGACAATTCCATCTCCAGTTACCTTCTCTCCCACTCAGCCCTGCCCTCCCTCCACCCAGCCGGGCTCCTGGAGCCCAGGCTGGCCGAAGTCAGAGCCCCGGGCCTCCTTCTTGCCTGGGAGCCAAGTTGGAACAATGGCGTTTATCAGTCTTGTGCTGTATTTTAAAATGAGCTATGATAACAGAGCACTTTGACTAGCATTTTTATAAATACCATAAAAAAAAATCTTTCCTGGGACAGTTTCAAGAATGTGGGGCATTGGGTCAGTGAACAATGATGCAGAACGGACTTGATCTCTTTGTTTGGGCAGCTGGATACCCATGGCTAGTTGTAACCACCTTACTGGTTTCTCAACATTCCCCTTGCTCTTCACAATATTCGGCTTTCTGCAGAGAGGGTCATTTCTACATATGACACTCTGAGCATTCCCATATCCCACCATAATACTCTGGACTCCAGGCTAAATAGAGCCTGACCTCGAAGTTTCACCTGTGGCCTGCTCTCAACTCCTGCCCTTGATGTGAAAGTACAAGCGGATCCTGGATGTCCTCCCTCCAGCCTGTGCAGGAGGTCTCTTCCTTGCCTAAATGCTGGGAAGCATTTCCCGACCGATTCTTCATTCTCACACTCTCCACTCCCCATAGCACCTGACCGCCCTTTTCCAGCTAATTCACTCTCATAATAACTGAGTTCCTGTGTACCCTTTACGGATTTTAACAGTGGAGTTCTATGTAGGCTTAGAGTTTTCTGATTTTTTTTTTCTCGCTGAAAAAAGAAATGAAGGAACCCTGATTCTAGCTCTTAATCCAAAATGATTCTACCCAGGCTATCAGGAAAGGAAAGTGAAATGATGGTGGGGAGTCAGTGGTGAGGTGGGGAGAAGTGTGTAGGTGACTCTGGTAGTGGCAATGAAGTTGTGGGGACTCCACAATCAACACATTGATGATAGGTGTTTGTCTCGGGGCCAGAAGTATCTTAGGGGCTGGGTCCATATCTGTTTTTTAAATTATTATTTTATTATTCTTGTACATACCAAATAACTGAGGTAAAAAACTAGAGGTCAAAGTTCCTATTTGATCAGTCGTTCTAACAGAGAAACTGCTTGTATTTGTCTTACTTTGGGTTCCTTCAGGTTCACAGTGTTTTTCAACAGTTTTTTAAAAAGGCATGATTTCCCCTCCTAAGGACCCTTAGTAGATATTTTTTCCTAAATGGACCCCCGTGAATTTTTAATCCCTCAGATATACTGTAAATTTGTATAATGTATGCATATCTGTGCTTTATACATGAAAAGAGCAATATTGTTTTGTCGCCTGTGTAAGCGGTCCCCAATCTTTTAACACCAGGGACTGGTTTCATGGAAGACAATTTTTCCATAGATCATGGGGGGATGGTTTCGGGATGAAACTGTCTACATCAGATCATCAGGCATCAGTTAGATTCTTACAAGGAGCGTGCAACCTAAATCCCTCTCATGTGCGAATCACAGTAGGTTTCGCCCTCCTATGAGAATCTAATGCCGCTGCGGATCTGACCGGGCGGAGCTCAGGAGGTAATGCTTGCTCGCCTGCCGCTCACCTCCAGCTGTGCGGCCCAGTCCCTAACAGGCCTCGGACTGTACTGCTCCTTGGCCTGGGGTTTGGGAACCCCTGCCCTGTGGATCTAGAACTAGAAATTCCATTCGACCCAGCCATCCCATTACTGGGTATATACCCAAAGGACTATAAATCATGCTGCTATAAAGACACATGCACACGTATGTTTATTGCGGCACTATTCACAATAGCAAAGACTTGGAACCAACCCAAATGTCCAACAACGATAGACTGGATTAAGAAAATGTGGCACATATACACCATGGAATACTATGCAGCCATAAAAAATGAGGAGTTCATGTCCTTTGTAGGGACATGGATGAAATTGGAAATCATCATTCTCAGTAAACTATCGCAAGAACAAAAAACCAAACACCGCATATTCTCACTCATAGGTGGGAACTGAACAATGAGAACACATGGACACAGGAAGGGGAACATCACACTTCAGGGACTGTTGTGGGGTGGGGGTAGCGGGGAGGGATAGCATTGGGAGATATACCTAATGCTAGATGACAAGTTAGTGGGTGCAGCGCACCAGCATGGCACATGTATACATATGTAACTTACCTGCACATTGTGCACATGTACCATAAAACCTAAAGTATAATAATAATAATAATAATAATAATAATAATAAAATAAAACAAACAAACAAACACAAAAAAACCAACTTTAGCCCTTTGGCGGCTATATCACCTCTGTGGAGATTATATGGCCCAGAACCAAACCAAGACAAAGCAAATAGTTTATGAAGAAAATGCTGGAAGGGGAGTGGGAAAGTGAGACAGGGACAGAAAGAAAGCCAAGATAGAGTAATTTGAACAGGTTGCCACTGCAGGCAGCCGGAGTCCAGTCTCACTGGGGTTCACTGGGAATCAGGATGAAACAGCCACCTCCAGGACATCTTACCTAAGGGGCCAGGTATATACCCAGAAATTCCCATCAGTCATTGGGTTAGGGCTGCTCCCAGGGGAATAGGCATTCTCCAGCCATTTTATTTTGTCCATGCTTGGGCAGAATGGGCCATAGAGGACAGAGAAAGCCCTCAGGCAGGGTTATGGGGGCTGGCAGCAGCCTGAGCTGTTAACTCAGGGCACAAACAACGATAAGTGCTGGAGATGTGGTGGGGGGCACTGACACTTGCTGCGCTATTTTTAATGTTTCCTTCTATTGCATGGTCCCATGATATGCTGTTTTTACATAGCTATAATCATAACTATTAGAGATAGGATTTTGTACTGTACTTTTTTCACTTGAAGCATTTTTTCAGGTTGATCCAGTTTTCATAATTATAAGTTTTAAAGGCTGCATAATTTCACCTCATATGCATATACCATAATTCCCATAACTATTTCTCCATTGCTAAACATTTTGTTTATTTCCATTTTTCCTGCTGTTATAAATAAATTGCTAGGGGGAAAAAAACCCCTGGAAGGCACAAATTAAAACACAGCAAATTGTCTTTAAGTGATAGAATTATAGGTATTTTTTTAATTCTGTCTACTTTCCTATAATTGCTTTTAAAACAGGAAAAATAACAGTTTTATGCACTAATTTGGCTAGCCTAAATATTACCCAGTTGTTCAATCAAACACTAATCTAGATGTTGCTGTGAAGGTATTTTATAGTTGTGATTAATGCCTACAATTAGTTAACTTTATGTAAAAGAGATTATCCTTGATAATATGGGTGGGTTTGATCTAATCAGTTGAAAGGCCTTGAGAGCAGAACTGAGGTTTACTTGAAGGAGAAGAAATTCTGCCTTTGACTATAGCCTCAGATCTAACGTGAGCTTCCAGCCTGTCCTTCCTGATGACCTGCTCTATGAATTTTGGGCTTACCTAGCCATCTCCCACAATCACATAAGCCAATTCTTTGCAGTAAATCTTTTTTTAATATATTATCTGGCAGAACACTTAATGATTCAATAAGTTCTCACTGCTCTCCATCAAGATACTGCAAAAAACATCTTAAATCATAGAGATGTTTTTTCCTTATTTTGCATTTTTTTTCTTTCCAGGATTGAGACTTCTGGAAGTGGCATGAACATATTTAATTAACATGTACATTCTTTATTATAAACCCCAAACAGTTGGTATAGGGAACCCAGAGCCAGATTAAAGGGTGAGCCAGATGGGGATGTAATGAGGTATCAATCTAAAATGGGTCTTGAAACATCTCTGAAAATATAAGAAGATAGAGAAAACTGAGTTCAACAGGAGCCCTCTCAGAGAGAGTACTGTTTGTGATTATAAGGATAATTTAGCAAATTCCTTGGGCTGGGGCAATGAGACTTCCAAAGAGAATACTTAAAAAAAAAAAGGGTTTCTGACTGGGTGTGGTGGCTCACGCCTGTATTCCCAGCACTTTGGGAGGCCAAGGCGGGCGGATCACCAGAGGTCAGGAGTTCAAGACCAGCCTGACCAACATGGTGAAACCCTGTCTCTACTAAAAATACAAAAATTAGCTGGGTGTGGTGGCATACTCCTGTAATCCCAGCTACTTGGGAGGCTGAGGCAGGAGAATTGCTTGAACCTGGAAGGTGGAGGTTGTAGTGAGCCGAGATTGGGCCACTGCACTCCAGCCTGGGCAACAAAGTAAGACTCTATCTAAAAAAAAAAAAAAAAAGGGTTTCTAAACTCCCCTCTAAAAGTGGTGAATCCAATTAACTATAGGAGCTTTTTCTTTGTTGGAATGTTCCAGTTTGGGACCAGAGCTGAACTGCAAGGGACAACCAAGGAGAGGCAAACCTCTACTACAATGGTCAGTTTATCCCCATGAAGCCCTTTGCCTCCCCTCTAAGAAAAATTTTAAAAAATATTTAAACAAATGTCTGTTGAATGAAGCGTCAAAATAGTAATCTAGTTGGGTTGCCCACTCATCTAGGCCATCCCTATGGACCTCAAGTTGATATCTGAATTAAATTTATTAACCACATGCAGTGTATGTTTACTGTCTTGAAACAGTAAGGGGCAAATCTTATGACATTTTTAGAGTTTGGAGTAGAGACAGTTTGCATAATGGTGGGAATATGAGATGCCTAAATCCCAGAAGATCCCATAAATGGTGTGGGGTTTCAAGAGCTGTTTTCCAATTATTCAAGGCATGTATTTTGAGTACCAGGCTTTATACCAAGTACTATGGGTACAGAAGTGAGAGAGACAGTATGGACGGTCCTGATAGAGACTGGGGGAAAGTCAGCAGTAATTGCATAGTGATTACATGTATAATTACCTAATCGTAAGCACAGTAAAGGAAACACATATGCTGCTATGAGGACCTACAATAGAATGAATAGACTTAGACATGTCAGAATGGTAGAAGCAGCTTTGCAGAAGCAGGAGGTGTTTTGGTGGGACTGATGATGAAGCTGCCTTTCCTAAGCTGTATGTGAGTCTCTGAATTAGGTTGGGCATGTGTTTGCGAGCGTGTGAGTAAGTGTGTGTGTGTGGAGGGGGTGGGAGGGAAGAGCAGATAGGAGATAGGCTGAAGAAGTTAGTGCCTGTGGCTATTCATCTTGGTATTTAGAAAGACCATCTAATCATCTCTTAGCAAAATAGCAGAAGGAAGACACAGCAAATACACTAAAAATATGAGTAGCTTTCCAGTGCCTCAAATGGTCCTGGGTCCTGAGTAGGTGCTCACTGAAGACTAAGTGAGGGAAAAATTGCCCAGGTGCTGCATTATGTGCCAGGCACTATAATACAGTGCTTTACACAAACTTGATCTTCCCATGATAAAGTCATTATCCCAATAGAAATATGGGGAAGCCCCAGTCTAGAGATTTTTGAAAAGCTAGCTCCAAGTTATAGAACCTAACATAAAAGCTAGATGTTTGCTAGAGCTACAATGGAAATAAGAATGAAATCAGACTGGGTGCAGTGGCTCACGCCTGTAATCCCGGCACTTTGGGAGGCTCAGGTGGGGGGATCACTTGAGGCCAGGAGTTCGAGACCAGCACGGATCACTTGAAGCCAGGAGTTTGAGACCAGCCTGGCCAACACAGTGAAACTCCGTCTCTACAAAAAAAATACAAAAATTAGCTGGGCGTGGTGGTGCACCCAGCTACTTGGGAGGCTGAGGCAGGAGAATGAATCACTTGAACCTGGGAGGTGGAGGCTGCAGTGAGCCGAGATCATACCACTACACCCCAGCCTGGGCAACAGAGTGAGACTCTGTCTCAAAACAAAAACAAAAACAAAACACAGAGATCCTCTGGTTTTTGTCTTGCTGGATCTACTAAGATCTGGCCAGGGTGGTCATGACAGGTTAGTATGAGATATGCTTTGACAAGTTAGAAGATATGGTTGACATTTCCAGTAAGGCTGCTGTGCTACGTGTTATAGTGCTTTTGTTTGTCTGTGGTACACAATTATCTTGGGTTTCAGAATTCATCCTCAAAGTATTCCTCTGAATTAGGAATTCCAGTAAGAGTTACTGGCCGCAAATGACAGACACTGACTCTGGTTAACTTCAGCAGAGAAATTCACTAGAAGGATATCTGGGAGCCCAGATAATCAATGTCAAGCCCAGAGAATCAGGCTTGACAAACAGAAACCAGGGTGGCTTGGTTACAAACTTACAGCCAAAATCACATTACAGGAAGGGTCTCGTTAAACATCGGTGCTGCTGAACACCATATAGCACTCCTGGCACCATCGCCAGTCCCATGAGAATGGATTCCAAGATATCCTTGCACCTTCAAGTCACCTACTCCAGATTCAAAATTCCAGGTGGAATTCTGTCAATAGAAGCCCTCTCCGAGAGAATGAATCACTTGAACCTGGGAGGTGGGGGCTGCAGTGAGCCGAGATCATACCACGACACCCCAGCCTGGGCAACAGAGTGAGACTCTGTCTCAAAACAAAAACAGAAACAAAACAAAGAGATCCATTAAACATCGGATCCGTTAAACATCATGTGGCCTGGTGGGCCACATTTAGGTCACCTGCAGGTGCTCTAGCTGTTCCTGCTTCCTAAGTAGTAGGCACAGCTGGGAGTAGGGTAAGGCATAAAATGGAAAGAGGCACCCACTCTCACGGACTTCTGTTTTTAAACAATGAACAATTTTTATAAAGAATAAATTTCAATTTTAAAGATATTCAAATTCAGTAAATATTTCATATATGAACTTAAAATTTACACACAACCAACAAAAATGTGACACCATGCAGTTTGCAATCTGTTTCATTGTTTTAAATTTTAGATACAAATTAAAAACGCCTTATGGTCAAATAGGATGGAAATAACTCACATTTTGTTTCTTCGGCTAGAAGAAGCAACAGTCCAGCTGTTAAAGCCTAGGCCATAGCACTGCTATGTTATTATTGCTTATTTCGAAACTGTTTACATGCAAGAATGTGTAGCATCCCACAGGCTGGAAATAAAAAATGTGCTGAAGGGAGCTTGGATGAATCCCACCTGTCTCAAACTTACTTTGCAAAGGAATGCCTGTGGCTGGGTCCACCTATGTCAGTGGCAACAGCAACTTCAGCAATTGTTTAGAGCTTGCAAGGAAGGGTGTTTTATCAGTGACACTGTTTAAAAATTGTCAGCACTTGATGATAATAAGCAGCAGACTGACTTGGAGTCAGTTTTATTATTGTCTTTAAATTCTCACCCCATTACTGCCTGCACTTGCTCTCTCTCATCTCCCTGCCCATTATACACCACTGTGGGTGGACCATTACGGGGGAAGCTGGTGATACACATTGACTCCAGGAACACTGTACTGGAGACACAGCAGAGGGAAGGACATGTGGTATTATCTATCCAAAAGATCAATAAAGATGAAAAAAGACAGCTTTCTACTAGGGAAGTCTTAGTGTGGCTCATTGTTATGCCAAAGCCCTGTGTTCAGGATCCAGCAGGAAGGTTGTGAGCCCAGGGCCCTATGGCCCAGTTAATTATCCCTGGCTCAGCCCTGGCCAGCTGCCTCGGAAATGAACGCCTTTGGCCATACTGGCAAGACAGACAGGAGAGTCATCAGTTCAGATCACATTCATTGCTCTTGTGAGAAAGACAAGAAAAAATACACAGTCTGCCCATAATGCGTCCTCATCTCGTGAAAGATAGGACACTACTGACTAAAATCAGATTCCCATCCGAAAAGCACATCTTCCGCTAATTAGGCACATTAGCTTTGTGCAAGGTCGGGTGTAAAATAACTTTCATTTCACTCATTTCAGAAGACAGGGCAGATGAGGGCAAGAGGATATGCCCCACATAACAAGAGCTATTGTTCGGTTTTTCAGGAAGCCATGGCCTGAACAAGGCATTGGGGTTTTCACAGCTGGACTCACCCCAAAAAGATGATTTTATAAATAGTGTTTTTGTTTTTTACCTTTTCAACTTCATTAGAAAATACAAGGTTTACCTAACCCTAACCTCCAGACGAATAGACGTAACGAATTCCCAGACATATAGACTTGGTAGTGACTGCTTCACCCCTGAACGGTTGCTTTGCACTAAGCGCTTCTGACACTAATGTTCATGCTTAAGCAAACACATTACTAGGAGAGAAGAATAGCTCTGTCAGCCTGCCCAGGCCACTCAGCACAATGGGAGCTGCAGCTGCCCTGGATCTCATTAAAACAGGGGCAGGGAGACACGGTCCTGTAGACGCACATGGGGATTCTCAGATTCACAGACCTTTGCTTACATATCACACACCATCAGCATCAAACAGCTGACTTCAAGAAGTTCCTAAGAAAGAAAACTTTGCTGGTTATTAATAAGCCTGAAATATTTGTGTCTCTGGATTCTCTGCCATTCTTCTTTTTCCTTGGTTCTTTTCTCTTTACATGAAAATATTCACATTTGCAAAATGAGGTGTCTTAGAGAATCAGATGATTTCTAGAGAGAGCTATGTTTGGGACCATTTCTTAATCTTTTTCACCATTGGAGTGTCTGTGTTCACATTAGCATTTCTGTCTGGAGCTACGAATTATGCTGTCAAAAGGAGTTTCAAACGGGGTTTGTTACCTGGATACCCACAAATATGCACGGTCTGTTTGTATAAATCTGAAAAACCTTCCTTGTCCTTAGGAAACCAGGCCATTCTGCATATTAGGAAGGGGACAGTGAATCCAGGCTTCCGTTAGTTCTCTGGGCCAGTTGGGGAACAGTGCCTGGAGGAATAACAGTAGAAGGAGTCCAGAGTCCATTCTTGACTGGGGTGGCTGTAATCCATTCACAGGGAGGGAGACGTCTCTGGCTGGAGATGCAGGGCTGAGCATGCCATCAGACACCCCTAAAGGCAAGCTTAAGACCACATCCCATCTGCCTACAATCATAGCAGTCACTATCCCCTCCACATGGTGCACAATATGCCTCAGAACGGTCCAGCTGTTAAAGCACAGGCCAGAGGCAGGCACCAAAGGAGGCAAGAGCAATGCAGACACTGGAGGGATGACGGAGTTCTGTGGCTCGAGTCCTGGACCATCTGCACCCAGAGTCCATCCAGATCTGCCGGGAGAAGACTCAGCCGTGCTTCTCTCATCGGAACAGACTCAAGCATTGGCATCTGACAATGTCGCCCATATGTTATTCTCACTCTTTTCATAGCCCACCTCCCCTCAACCCACAGCCCAACCTGGAGAAGCCCACTGTGAGTCTGGATGGTCACGTCAGGCTTAGGACCCCTGGTGGCACTATGCACAGCAGCATCCTCATGAAGAAAAAGCCCCCCAGTGGCCTCCTGTCTCTCCAGACACACTCCCCAGACGGCAGTTGTCAGTTTCCATCACCCAAACCCCTTCAGGCCAAGCCCACTGAGATTGGCTCACAAGAAAAGGGAGGGGAGAGAGGCAGCTGATGCTGACAGGGCCAGCTGCTTCAGCGTCATTTCTTTGCTGCCGGTGCTGGGCAGATGTTCTACTGCCATTTCCCTTGCTACTCACTTCTGATCACTCTCCTGGTAGCTTGATTTTACCCAGTTGAAGGTGCCTCCAAGTGCAGCCTGTGGTCCACTTATAGGAGAATCACCTGGGATGCATGTTTAAAGTGCAGGTTCAGAATCTCTGTGTGGGACCCTCAAATTTGTTCTTTTAACAGATACCTCAGATGACTCTCATGCACATAAACATTTCAGAGCCACTGAAGTTCTGTGACCACTGGCTCTACATATTTATATTTTATTTAATTTAGACCTCAGGAGAATAGAGTAAATTACTCACTTCCCATACCACGGCCATCATCAATATGCTTTGGTGACCCGTCCATGCTGCTATATGTAAATCTCCTTTCCCGCTTCTGGCCTGAATAGTGGCCCATCTTGTGTTTGTTTATGTTTAACTAAACCATTGCTTTATTAACAAACATCAGTCCTTGTTTACACACAAACACACACACACACATGCACCATGATGGACAGCTTTACATGTATTCTTATGATCTGCACATCCGTGTTTTCTTGGGCACATACTCAGGGCCAAGAATGCATCCTTGATTTCTCTAGGGACTCCTAGATTGCTCTGCAGGATGGCTTCATTTATTTCCACCCCTCTAGCAGTGTCTTTGCTATACTTGATTTTATCCGACTTTCTGTAAAGTGATCTCTCATTGATGTTTTAATTTGTATTTCTCTGATTGCTAGTAATGTTTAGCATCTTTGCATACACTTATTGGCCATTAAGAGGTTTCCTTTTGTATATTTTGCCTGTTTTCCCTTTTTATTACTGTTTTGCAGGATTTCCTAGATCTACATTCTTTGGTTTGGGATGTCAATAACATCTTCCAGTTTACCTGTTGACTTTGTCTGTAGTATTTGTTGGAATAAATCTTTAATTTTGTTTTGTAGACAAATCCATATTTTTTTCTCCTCCTTATGGTTTGTACTTTCGGGTTTTCCTTAAGAAATGTCTCCACTCAAAAGTCACAGAGATATTCATGCATATTGTTTCCTATCACTATAAATTTTTATATTAAACGTTTGGGCCTTTAATCCATTGGGGTTTCTTTTTAAATTGTCTGAGGTGGGGTTGAATGGAGTCAATTTTCCCAACACCATGTACTACTTAATCTATTGCTTCTGTAGTGATTTGTGATGCCCCCTCTATCATATAACATGTTCTCCTCTATAGCTGGGTCTAATTCTGGGTTCTGTATTCTGTTCTCTTGGTCAACTTGACTTTTTTCCCCTTTTCTTAATCATGGCTTTGTGATGTGCCTTAATATCTAGCAAAGCAAATTTCCTTTTTGCCTACATTTTAAAAATTAGCTGTCTGTGGATATTTATTCTTCATATGAATTTTAAAATTGTTTTTCAAAGTCCCAAAAACTTGGGGTGGGCATTTTACTTGAACTGCATTGGATCTACAGCTTCAGTTTGGGAAGAACTGATATTCTTAAAATGTTAAATTGTCCCACACAATCAGCATATCACTCCATTTATTCAAGTCTTTGCTTATATCTATTACTGGAATTAAAATTTTCTCCAAAAAGTCTTGTACATTATTGTCAGATTATTTCCTAGATTTAAATTTTTCCTTTCCCATTTTTTTCTGGATCTCTCTGTTGATGACTATTTGCTTGGACCTTTCCTCCACCCCAGTCTTGTTTTCCCTTGAGTTCTGATACCCTCTTGGGTTCTCTTTGCTTTCCTGGCTTCAGCCCTCACTACTCTGTCCTACAGTTCTGCCTCCTCATCCCATTCCCTTGATCTGCAACTGCCTGGTCACTAGGTGTGACCATTTAGATCTTCATTGTTTGGAGTGCTTCAGAGATGTCACCTAAAGCCATATCTGACATGTAGCCTAGAATGTTAATGAGGCTTATGTCTGAGCACAGACTATAACTTATATGGAAGTAAAAACAGAACTAATGATCTGTGGCCCAGCTTTAGGTCATAAAATGCATGCAAAATTGGATTTGTTCCAAAGGGTATCAGAAAAAAAATGGCTCCTGGCAATATAAAGCTCAAATAATAGTAGCATAGATGATAAAGGCATGTATGATCTCACGTAACAAGAAAGCTGGGATATAGTTCCAGGGTTGGTACAGGAGCTCAATGAGATCATTTTGGCATTTCTTCAGGTCTTTCCCTTATGGTTGCAAGATGGCTACTGTAGCTCCAAACATAACATCCTCATTCTGCCACATTTTAAAAGTGAGGGGTTGAGGGCAGAGAAGACTGAAGAGAGCTCTACTTATATTCTTGATGGAAATCAAGGACAAAATCACCCCCCTCGACTTTTCTTTCTAGCTCATTAGATGGAACAACATGGCATAACTACTCTGATCTATTGTTGGTGTAGGGAACAGGATTGCTTGTTCACGGCAAATTCATGATTTATAAAGTCCCTGGGCTGGACATTTTGTCAACCAAAAAAAATCAATCTTCTGATAGGAAAGAACACAGGCAGAATGGTGTTGGGAAGAAAACTAAGGTACCTGGTATGGATGGGAAAATAAGGCAAGATCATCTGTGTTCTGAAATATCAGGACCCTGAAGTTAAGAGTTTCTCATTTATTTATTTAGCAGTATTGATCTAGGCACTGGGAACACAATAATGAACAAAACTGGACAGGATTCCTAGCACCACCAATATTGCAATGCTGTATGGGAGAAAATATCAAATTAATGTTCTCATAAAAAAATAAAGTTACTAATTTAGTAAAGTGTTATAAAGGACAACAACAGGATATTAGGGAAGTATATGATGAGGGTAACTGTCCTGAAGCAGTGTGAGTTCTTTCACATCCCTGGAAGGTGCTAAGAAGGTTGATGGTCCAGCAGAAGCCTGAAGCTGCCATGAAAAAGGAGAGCATTTATGGGACTAGGGGCAAGTGGCCAGGGCTCTGGAATCTAGTGGCATCTGTCCATTGAGGTCAAACAGACCAACGGGACCAAGTACACATCCCTGCCTCCCAGGCCAAGGAGCAGAATTGTCCAGCTACTCCACAGCAGAGATGAGAAAGGCTCCAGAGGACACTGGATGGGTTTAAGGATTCCATCTCTCCTCTGCTGCCACAGGGTCACTGACACATAGACCTTCCCTCAAACTCCCAGATACCATCTTGGAGGAAAGAAGCAAAGGCCATCTTGAAGACTTAACATTTTCCCCCAGAGATTTTATATCCCTATGTAAATATTAAAAGTATTACATCAGTATGAAATGAGTGGATTGGACAAAAATTAAGCTAGTTTCTGTACTACTAAGCAGATGGAGTTCGTGAGGAAAACTAGAGGAAAAAAATGCATTTTTATTGCAACTGAATGTTGTACGAACATATTTGAATTCTTCACAACAACCTCATGAGGAAAGTACTATATTGACTCTGTAAAAAGGTAAACTTAGGCACGTTAAAATATTAAAGAGTTAATTTGATCAGACAGGGCTCACAAATTGAGCAGCTGCAAGCCACAGGTTATTTGGGGCTCCACTGAAGAGCATAAACGGAAGGTCTTTTTATAGGGTGAATGCAGAAGCAAGGCAAAGAAAATATTTGGTTAAAATGAAGCAATAGCCTTATTTAGATCATTCCAGTGAAAAGTCCCTAGTGAGAGGTTAGTTGGTGGTTTTTGATTGGCTAATCTTAGGTTTCATTTTACGTTTTACACTGAGCTGGATTTCAGTCTGCTTACCCAGGAACCCAAAGCGCTGAATTATTTTAACAACTCCATTTTTTGTTTTGTTTTGTTTTTGAGTCAGAGTCTTGCTCTGTTACCCAGGCTGGAGTGCAATGGCGTAATCTCGGCTCACTGCAACCTCCGCCTCCCAGGTTCCAGTGATTCTCCTGCCTCAGCCTCCTCAGCCTCCTACAGGCTCGTGCCACCACACCCAGCTAATTTTTGTATTTTTAGTAGAGATGGGATTTCACCATGTTGGCCAGGCTGGTCTCAAACTCCTGACCTTGTGATCCGCCCACCTCAGCATCCCAAAGTGCTGGGATTACAGGCGTGAGCCATCACGCCCAGCCAACAACTCCATTTTGTAGACAAGGAAATTGAGGCTCAGAGAAGATAAGTAACTTATCTAAGGTCACAAAGGTGGCTGGTCTTGAATTTTAACCCAATGTGACTTTAAAACCTCCATGTTTTGGCCACTGCAAGATACTACTTTCTGCAGTGGTACATGCAATAAGAAGTATAGATACATTTTCAGGATAATATGGAGAAGGAAAAGATGATTTCTAGAAAGGGAGAACCAAATAAAGCTCCTTAAGAAGAGGTAACAATTGATTTTATCTTTCAGCCAATGTTGTTCATCTTTTCCTCTTTAACATACAGTGGTAGGCAATTGTTGGTCCTTGTCAACTAACTTGAACATCCAGATCACCTGTTTGTTTCTACTGTCTTCTTTCTCTTGGTTTTTCAGTTATGTGAGCCTGTCTTTTGTTGTACCTCATACATTTTAATGGCAGGCCAGATATTATCTACACAAAGTTGTAGAGACTTCAGATGATAGCTTCTTTCAGAGAGAGAATACCCTCCCCCTGCTGTACAGAGAGAATGGTGGCTGATCATGTTAATCCAATTAGTGATTTGCTGAGTCAAGGTTGAATTATAGCTCTCGTAAGTCTCAGCCCTCCACAGGTTCATCTCTGACTTCCTAGATTTTCAACAAAGGCCCTATTGTATTCTGCAAGAACCCTCCCCCAGCCAGTAGTAAACCCTAATCTTAGTCTTACAAGAATGCTGAAAAACTGCACTCTGCTTTTTAGAGGCAGGTTTTCCACTTGCATTTTAGAATCCCTGCTCTGAAGAAATTCAATATGCAGCAAAAGTCCTCAGGTGAAAACAGGCTGTCTTGTTTGAGGCCCTTTCAAATCTTCCACTAAAACCCTTATTTTCTCTATCCCGAGCAGTCTTTTGCCAGCCTTTGCACTGCATTTTTGCACTGGGTTCTCAGCCTCCTGCAAAATGCCCCGCTGGTAAAAGCGGCTGCAGAAGCCAGCTCATTCTCCTCAAGTTTCTCTCTCCAGTGCATTAGCCCTTCCAGTGTTCCTTGCCTCAGCAGCTATCACCTTCCCTCAAATAGGTAATTTCTGCATTGTATTTGGCTTTTCTAATTATTCTAGATGAGGGTGCTGGTCTGCTGACAGCAACTTCATTTACCCAGAAAAGGAAGTAATTATAACCGGAAGGGTAGAGGGATAGGAATACGTCAAGTGACCTGCTCTAAGAAGCACCAGTGATCTCCCCGTCACCAAATCCAGTGGTGTTTTTCTTATCCGTAACCTCCTTGATCTTTCTGTATTATCTGGTTTCTCTTCAGAGGCTCTGCATTCTTCATCTTTCTTTCTTTCAGTACTTCACCTCTAGTTTCTCCTCTAGCTCCTTTTTCTCCTCTAGCTCCTCTTTCACACCATGTTATTGGTGTAACTTGAGACTCAGTGTCCATCACTCTTCTTCTACACATCCTTCCTTGCAAATCTCCAGTCGCTCGGCTTTGGCAGCCTCCCTGTGTGGATAATCCTGGCTCCTCTGCTAAGAGCCTGGAAACTCTAATCTCACACTGATAGCCATTTATATTTGCCCATCTGGACGGGAGCAATTTGTAATCTCTTCCTAAAGAGAAAGAAGAGGCACAGGTGATTCTACAAGTAGGGGTAATCTCTGAGAACACAGAAATGCTGACGTTAAGAATGGGAGAGAGGTTTAGAGGAGGCACTAGCCTGCAGGGGATAACATTTTACAAGCAAAGGAGAGGGAAGAAAATTGTTAAAATGTGATTTTCCAGGGAATGTAAGAGAGTTATATATAATCATTATAAGATGTGTAAAGAGGCTAGGTGCAGTGGCTCAGCCTGCAATCCCAGTACTTTGGGAGGCTGAGGTGGGTGGATCACGAGGTCAGGACTTCAAGCCCAGCCTGGCCAAGATGGTGAAACCCTGTCTCTACTAAAAATACAAAAATCAGCCAGGCATGGTGGCGGGCGCCTGTAATCCCAGCTACTCGGGAGGCTGAGGCAGAGAACTGCTTGAACCCGGGAGGCAGAGGTTGCAGTGAGCTGAGATTGCGCCATTGCACTCCAGCCTGGGCAACAGAGCGAGATTCCGTCTCAAAAAAAAAAAAAAAAAAAAAAAGATGTGTAAAGATTCTTGGAAATAGATGTTAGAAGGGAAAAAAGTTTCATTATAAATTATAATATGTGAATACCTTAATATGTAGCCATTATACAGATAGTATTTCAAATTAGTAGGGAAAATAAAGATTATTTAATAAGTGTTGGAAATAACTGGTAAGCCATCTGGAAAAAAATAAAATTGTATCCAAACCTAAAACTTTAAATCAGGATAAATTTCAGACAGATTAAATAAATAAAAGTAAAAAATAAACCTGGCTGGGCACAGTGGCTCACGCCTGTAATCCCAGCACTTTGGGAGGCCAAGGCAGGTGGATCACTTGAGGTCAGGAGTTTGAGACCAGCCTGGCCAACATGGCAAAACCCCATCTCTACTAAAAACACAAAAATTAGTTGGGCATGGTGGTGCCTGCCTGTAGTCCCAGCTACTCAGGAGGCTGAGGGACGAGAATTGCTTGACCAGGGAGGCAGAGGCTGCAGTGAGCCAAGATTGCACCATTACACTCCAGCCTGGATGATAGAGCGAGACTGTTTCAAAACAAACAAACAAACAAAAAACCCTAAATGAGTAAAAAGGAAGCCATAGGATAATATTTTTTATAATCTTAGACTGAGAAAGTCCTGACTGAAAACACAGAAGCCATAATAATAAATTTATTTATTTATTTATTTATTTTTAAGACAGGTTCTGGTTCGGTCACTCAGGCTGGAGTGCAATGGTGTGATCACAGCTCACTGTAACCTCCAGAACTCCTGGGCTCGAGCAATCCTCTTACCTCATCCTCCTGAGTAGCTAGGGCTACAGGTGCACGACACCACACCTGGCTTTTTTTTTTTTTTTGTAGAGATGAAATCTAACTATGTTGCCCAGGCTGGCCTTAAACTCCTGGGCTCAAGAGATCCTCCTGCCTTGGCCTCTCAAAGGGCTGGGATTACAGGCAAAAATAAATAAATAAATAAAAGAGAATTTAAAAAATGTTAATAGTAAAGTTAAAAGATAAAAAACAAACTTGGGGAAATATGTGCAACTAAAGTCACAGATAAATCACTAATTTTCCTCTTGTATATGGGGTCCTTATGAAGCAATAAGAAAAAGACCAATAACATGCTAAATAAAAATGACTAAGAGTACAAACGCTTTACAGAAATACAAATTACCTTCAAATATATGAATAGATTCTGAACCTCACTTAGAATACAAGAAATACAAATTAAAACTATATTGAGATACTATTATTTACCTAACACATTAAGGTAACAAAGGTTTAGGAAAAAAAGGCTGGCAACACACTGTAACAGCAAAGGTGTGAGGAAATAGGTACTTTCCACATTACTGAGAGGGCTTTAAATTGGTACAATCTCTAAGAGGGGAAATGTAGCAATTTCTGACAAAATTGCAAGTGTTCATATCCTTGTAGCCAGCATCTCCCATTCTAGGACTTTATTCTTGATGCAAATTTGCTGATATATAAAATAATACATTAATTGTAGCATAATTTGTAATAGTAAAATTTGGAACAACACGAATGTCCATCTATAGGGGAACTGGATAAATAAGGTATGCTTTATTCATGCAATAGAGTGTAGTGTAGTCATAACAAAGAATAAGGTAGTTCTTTGTGTACGGATACAGAACGTTCTTCAGATGTTATGTAAAAATATCAAGGTGCAGAACAGTGTGTGTAGCATGCTACCCCTTCTGTAAAAATTTTCACAAAAGAATACCTCTATGTACTTATATATTTTAATATGTCCAAATAACTCTGGATGGGTTAATAAGAATCTAGAACTTGGTTTTCCCCAGGATGGGAAACTTGGTCTCTGAGGGCTATGGATGGAAGGAAGTTTCCTTATCATATATCCTTTTGTACATCTGAATTTTAAACCATGTGACAATATTTTCTAATAAAAATGAATTAAGCTATAAAATACCTTTAGGAAACTAAACATATTTTTAAAACTTCAGTGCCCTCAGACGGAAGGTTGTTTGCTAGCGAATGACTTTCCACGAGGTGGGAAAGATAAGAGAGAGCCTGGTTAGCTTTTAAAGAACATAGTTGGAGAGTTTTCCCAATAGAGAAAAGAAAACACACAACCCTTCTCCGATTATCAGTGCTTCCTCCCATGCCTTGGCTATAAAAAGCTTTTCTCCTTTGCTTTGCTCACAGAGCCACACATTTCCTGCCTCTCAGCTGTCTGTGCTTGCTGACGTCTGACCTAAATGACCTTAACAGAGCCAACCAGGGTGACAGTGACACTACTGAGAAATGCCTGAAACTTCTCTTTGAAAGCCCAATGCTGGGTAAGCTACTACTACTGAAGCACATGTGCACTTGTGTGCTATTTAGTGTGCCTGTGCTCTTTCCTTTTTATGAGTTTTCTGAGGACTCAGTCAGTTAACATCAAAGGGCTCCTGTACATTTAACTTCTCTCTTAAGCTGGTGCTCCAGAAACTGCTCATTTTCCCTTAAAGAAGTCAGATGCTGGAGATCTAGAACAGAGAGGACCAACCTTTTATTAATCCTGTGTTTGCCATCTTTGACGAACTCTCACTGTGATCATCTTCCTCCAGCATGGTTTTAGGGGTATACACCTTTGTTCTAGTCTCAGTTCTCTATTAAATAGTTTTGGGTCTAGTCTTGGCTTAGTCTCAGCTCTGCTACCTATGTTAACATTGAACAAGTCAATTTATACTTTTGGAACTCATCTGTGAAATTAGGAGATTAAAATAGAAAATGTTTAGGTCTATCCACATCTGAAACTCTAGGACGTGGTGGGTGGGGGGTGGGGGAATTCCCTCCTCTAGCACATCTCCAAAGTAAATAAATTGACATTGCTCTTTCTATAAAAAGTGGCAGTCATTATTCTAAAAGCTTGAGGAGGCTTTGGAATGAGAACTTTCAATCTGCGTAGTCAAAATAATACATAGTTCTAAAAGACTAACATACACGGCTACAGGACTTCAGGCAAGTAAAAAGACAAGTGACAGAAGAACTCAAGGATCTGCAAAAATTTAGAGTATGGCAAAGAAAGCATTTCAAATCATTAGAAAGACTATGTGGACTATTCAGTCAAAAGGTTATTCGGACAACTTGTTGACTAGTTAAGAAAAAATCTAGATTCCCTACCTCACTCCACACATCAAATAAATTCCAAATGGCTTAAAAATGTAAATGTAGAAAACAAAAGATGATAAAAAAGTACAGGTAAAAAAATTATATCATTTTGGAATTAGGAATTCCTTTCTAAGCATTATTTAATAATAAGAAACATTAAAGAAATCATTGAATACTGGCCACTTAAAACTTCTATGTATCTAAACTACATGCCATAAGTTATGAAAAACTGAAAAAAGAATCCACAACACATATGACGGCAAAAGGTTAATATTTTTGAATTATGAAGGACTCTTGGAAATCAATGAAAAGGTAAAATACAGTTAAAACATGGTCAGACAAGTTACACAAAAAAGAAGAAATGCAAATGGCCAACATGAAAGCTATTTCACCTCACTAGTATAAAGAAAATGCCAATAAAAATTAAAATGACAATGCCTTTTAACTTATAAAACTGAAAAACTTTTAAAAGAATGATAATAACCAGTGCTGATGAAGGCATGAGATAATAGGTACTTTCACACACTTTAAAGGGAATGTAAATTGAGTCACGCTTTCTGGAGGGCAATTTAGCAAATTTAAATAGTATATTTAAATGTATATACTCACATTTAAATGTTCACATATAAGAATTTATCCCAAGGAAATAGCAGGGTAAATGCATAAAAATGCCTGTACAAGAATATTCTTTAGCACATCATTTATCATAACAAAACATTGGCAAACCTAATGATTTGTCAAATGGGAACAGAAAGCTATGAAATAATTTTAAAAGATGGACAGAGATGTCTTCGATATATTAAGTGAAACAAGAGATTATGTAATGGAATACACAGTATGATCATATTTACATATATTTTATGAAAACCAAATGTTAATAACTATCATCTCTGGATGTTTTGAATAATAGGCATTATTACTTTACTTTCTGCTTATGCTTACTTTTATTTTCTCATTATTCAAAAATAATGAGCATGTATTATTTTTATCATTAGGAGAAACAATAAACCATAACCCTCCTTCCAAAACTCATGAATGAGCCTTAGAGATGAAAAGAAAACAATTGCAAATGAGCAATGCAAATATTTCCATGACAAAGTTCTTGTTACCATAGCAAAGTGACCATAGGAATAATGTTTAAGACTAAACATCTGTGTCTGTCAAATGTCTCGGTAAGATTTGCTTCCTCTACTGCAGATGGAAAGCTGAATTTTCCAGTGACTGTCCCATGAAGTTGCCACTTCACAAGGTGGGTTCCAGCAATAATATTTTGAACAAGATCCGACATGGTCTTTGGCCTCCATTTTCCACAGAGAAAAGACGTCCAAGTCAGAAGCAGCCTACAGTTGTCTTTCTGTCTATCTCACTCTCTTTATCCACCCACCTCCAATCTCGTTCCCTCCTTTTCTTCCTTTACCTTTTTCTCTTTTTCTTCTCTCTTCCCCCTCCTTCTTCTCTGCCTCTTTTTCTTTCTTTTCATGCATTCTTTCATCAGACATTTCCCGAGAGCTTCTCAGGATAGGAAGCCCTGTTCTGGGCACAGAAAGCAACTTCAGGATCATCATGGGAGTGTGGGAAATAGTACTTTTCAAGGCCAAATAGTACCAGGATTTGGGGATTTACTTTACTTAATACTGAAATGCTTGGATGGAAACTATTATTATAGTTTTAAATATTCAGAATTCATAAACTTTAAAGCTTCAGTAAAATGATATGTACAGTACTTTTCAAGAGCACACATTTATAGCACACATTAAAACCTGTTTCAAAACATGAAGCAAATGTGTATGTTTATAAAGGTATAAGCATAAACATACAGTCTTACGCTATTACAAATCAGCAGACAAATGAAAAAGATAATATGAAAAATAGTACTCATAAAATGAAAATTTGATTAATTTGAAAAAAGCTATCATTGAAATACTAGAGTAGCAATATACATTTGACTGTTTTTAACAGCACAATTTTTAAAGCAAAGTGCTTTAATGCATTGCCAACGTAGTTTTATGCAAATTGTTCCAACTGTTCAAAATCCTCTTTCCAACTCTGTGCTAGTGAGTGAACAGTGAAGAGATAGTATGGATTAACTGTAAATTATTTCCCTCTGGCTGGGCGCGGTGGCTCATGCCTGTAATCCCAGCACTTAGGGAGGCTGAGGTGAGTGGATCACCTGAGGTCAGGAGTTTGAGACCAGCCTGGCCAACATGGTGAAACCCCGTCTCTACTAAAAATACAAAAACTAGCTGGGCATGCTGGAGGGGTGCCTGTAATCCCAGCTACTAGGGAGGCTGAGGCAGGAGAATCACTTGAACCTGGGAGGTGGTGGTTGCAGTGAGCCGAGATCATACCACTGCACTCCAGCCTGGGTGAGAGAGTGAGACTCTGTCTCAAAAAAAAAAAAAATTATTATTTCCCTCTGACTCATTCATCTTCAAATTATATGATTTCTTGCTTTATACCAAAGGAGTTGTGGGGATTCTCAGGAGTTGTGTATGCGTCTGTGTTGTGGTATGTGTGTAGTGTATGGTGAGTGTGTGTGTATACATATATAAATGTGTGTGTGTAAAGTATCTGTGTGTATGTATGTACACACGGTATGGGTGAGTGTGGGTATTTACGTGTGGATAACTGTGTGGTATGTGTGAATGTTGAGGGAGCTGTGTATGTGTTTGTATGTGGCATGTGTGGTGAGTAGGTGTGGATTACGACGTGTGGTCTATGTGCCTATGTGTGTGGTCTGGGTGTATATGATGTCTGGGCGTCTTGGGTGGGATTCTTGCAGAGAATGGCCAAGCTCTCAAACTCTGCAGCTGGACTCTGAATGTGGATCTTTCTCCACCTAATTTTGGCTAACTGTGATCAGAAGGCTGAGTTCAGTGTTTTGTTTACACTTGCAGGGGCAAATTGCCCTAAGACCAACAGTGCTAGTTGGTGAGGCCCAAGGACTGATAAAGAGTGTCTCCAAGTCACTCTTGTGGCTGCAGAAGGGGACCTGCCTTGCTGGAAAGAGGCCTCCAGGAGACTCTGGGCAGCCCCAGTGGATGTCAGAGAACCAGGACTGGAGGGTGCCTCAGAGAGTATCCAAACTAGCGCTTGTCAACCTGAGGACTTCACATTTTAGTGGGTAGTAAAATCCATTTACTGGATATCTAAGAGCTATTTGGAAGAATAGAATGAAATGGAATAGAACAGACTAGAATGAAAATAGTGTACATTGTACTAGTAAGAATAAGTACAGATTCTTGGAACTTTTGTTGCAATACTCTCTCGTGTGTGTGTGTGTGTGTGTGTGTGTGTGTGTGTGTGTGTGCTGGGTTATGATGTAAGATGAATTTGTCATCATTGGGTGTAGTTATTTTACATTTTTATTTTACAGTGAGAAAACAGAGGGTACCTGAGGTAAAGTGACCTGCCTTCTAAGGTCACAGTGAATTATAGGAAGAGTCTTTCCATGACAGCATGTGTTCCAACAGCCAAAAATGAGTCACTAGAAAGGACCAGAATAATGACTTCTCTCTTTCTTTAGTGGAAAGAGAGAAGTCACTTTTAGTCTTTTTGAGGGAAATACTATTGCTTCTCAAAATATTTAAACTTGTTACCATTTGCAAAGGAGGGAATTAAATAAGTTGAGTGGTGTTTAAAGTCCCCTTTTAGTTTGATCATTCTAAGTTCTATTATTTTAAGGAGGTCAGAGAGAGAGAGAAAGAAATAAAGAATGTAGGTGACTCAGTTGTGGTCTGTGGGGAAAACCATTTTTATCTAGAAACAGTGAATATGAGTTCAAGGTTTCCCTTTGTCACGGTGGGTGCTGGGGCAAGTCATTGGCCATCTCCCCACAACTACTACATTCTTCCCATTTCACAAATGTCTTGCAGGAGTCCAATGTACTCATGCATGTGAAATCCTTGGAAAAGCACAACAGTGAGGCAAGAGCTGCTGTCAGTGATTCCCATTGTGGTCTTTGCATCCCATCTTGGAGCCAGTCTTTGCAGTGCCGGGTATGGACACCTAAGACCCACCTGGGCACCTTCCATTGACCTACACAGGGTGACTTAATGTGCTTCTTACCCAGGGGAGAATTTGAGTTAATTATTACATATTTAAGGGTTTTTTCCAGTTAGAAACATGCGATGATAAGATTCTTCTAGGAGCATTAATATCAAAAAAAAACCTTGGACTGAGTGAAACCTTATGTCCTGATTTTGTCAGCCACCGTATCTGCCCACATAATGACCCTTGTAGCCAGACCCCTGCCCACCTCTCCAGTCTATATCTTGACCACTGTCCCCATCACTCTGAGTCCAGTTCCAGACACACTGGGCTTCTCTGAGGTCTTCCAATATTCCATGCTTCCTCTTTGCCTTTGCACATGCTGTTCCCTCAGCCTGGAAAGCTCTTCCCTCCTCCTCTTCCCTCCTCCTCTTCCCTCTTAATACACATGCTCAGCCATGAGATCTCAGCTGAATTGTTACCCTTCAGAGGCCAAGTTCTAAGCCCTGTGATAAGCTTCATAGCATGGTGAACTTTGCCTTTGAAGAGTTATAAATATAATTTTACATTCATCTGTGGATCGTTTGATTTATGTTCATCTCCTCAACTAGACAATAAGCTCTATAAGAACAGGCAGGTTTTCTGTGTTTACCTCCTGCTGTATCCCCAGAAGCAGGAGAATGTCTATCACATTGTTAGGTGCTCAAAAACGGTATGCTGAATAAGTCAATGTTTGTGGGTCTATAGCTCACACTCAGCAGGCACATATTTCCTGCCCATTTCGGCTCAAGTTGCATGATAGGCGCTGAATAAACAAGGCTGTTCTTGAGCAATTTATTTGAATGTCTTAAATATGACTACGGATGCTTCTTCTGGAGAAAGTCTGCCTCAATCTAAACCTCTTTATTGCAGGAAGATTCTGTATTCTCAGTAGGTATACTCTGCATTTTTCTGACTAACCAACCATTTTAGATGCTGCAGGCTCTTCCTGCTGCTCTCTAACCCCTCAGTAGCTGAGTGGGGAGGGAATGGGAGTGACCTCCAGTTTACTATCTTCTTTTCGTTTCTCACTCACTATATACAGTGGAGATTCCAAACCGGTTGGCATTGGTCTGACAGGTACCACCCTGTTACTTGGATTCATTAAGCATCTATCTAGGAAGAAGTATTTGGGCACCTGTATATGAAATATTTAATAAAGAACATTTGTGTAGCATTTCACACAGCACCCCAGCCTATATTACTTGATTTTAACTTCACAATACTATTGTGAGAAGATAGCGTTTTCCAAATTTTACATACAAAACCCAAAGACTTTTTAAGTCACTTGTCCAAGGTCACACAGCAAGTATTTTTAAGAGCAGGACTCAAACCTGGTTCTTTCAATTTCAGTGTTTTATGTCAATATATAACATGCCCTTGGTACCTATGTTTGGCAGGTTCCATAACACATCATATTTATTCCTTATATTTTACGGCATTTCTTTTTCTCCAAATGTGCTATGTTAATTCATGTGATACAATAACTTCCTGAGGTAGGTGGGGCAAGTACTCATCTCATTTTTACAGATAAGTGAGTAGGTTTCCAGTGGCTAAGTGACACATCTCATTAGTAGAATGGGTCAAGATAAATTTCAGTTCTCTACTGTCCAGGTGACTACCTGTGGTAGACAGAATGGCTCCCCAAAGATGTTCAAATCCTAACCCCCTAAACCTGTGCATATGTTACCTTACATGGCAAAAGGGACTTTGAAGATGTGTCTAATTTAAAAGCCTTGAGACAGGGAGATTATCCTGAATTATGTGATTGGGGTCGATGTAATCACAAGGGTTCTTATAAGAGGGATGCAGGTGGGTCAAAGTCGGGGAATGAGCTATGTTGATGGAAGCAGGGGTCATAGTCAGAGAGAGAGTGGGCGAGCTTTGAAGATGCTATGCCACCAGCTTTGAAGGTGGAGGAAGGAGCCACAAGCCAAGGGATGGAGGTGGCCTCTAGAAGCTAGGAAAAGCAAGGAAAGAGGTACTTCCCTGCAGCCTCTAGAAGGCAAAGGCCCTGCAGACATCTTGATGCTAGGATTTCTGAGTTCCAGAACTATAAGGTAGTACTATAAGCTACTAAGTTGTGGTAATTCGTTACAGCAGAAATAGGGAACTAATACACCACTCTGAACAATGACCTCAGCAGGGTAGGAGACAGACTACTTCCGGTACACCCAAAACCCCAGGCCTGGAGGGAGGGGCTGGGGCAGGTCAGGAACAAGCCTTGGGATGCTGAGAGGCCAGTATGCTGCAAGCCTCTGCTGTCTCACAGGGAGATGTGGGGCCTGCTGTTCTTCTCGCTAAAGTCTTCCAGTGGCCTCCCAGGGCATGGGGAGTAAACCCCAAACCCCCTAACACAGCCCACCTCTCTAGCCTCATCTCAGCCGATCTCTCCCTCAGTCACCACACTGCAGATGTTCCTGCCTTCTTCCTGTTGCTAGTCTCGCCTTAGAATCTCACAGGGAACCTTCTGATCACCTCCTTCAGAGAGCATTTACCTGACCCCCTCTCCAAAGTGTCCTCCAGTCATTCTCTGACAACTACTTTTATTTTCTTTATAATGCCCGGTAATACCTGTGACTTTATTTTTTAATATATGTTTTAATTTTTAGTTCTGGGGTACAGGTGCAGGATGTGCAGGTTTGTTACATAGGTAAACGTGCGCCATAGTGGTTTACTGCACCTATCGACCCATCACCTAGGTATTAAGCCCAGCATGCATTAGCCATCTTTTCTAATACTCTCCCTCCCCCCACCCCATCCCCCAACAGGCCCCAGTGTTGTTCACTCATATTGTCTGTGTCCCTCACTAAAATGTATACCCATGAGAACTATCCATGTCACAGCTCTGTCCCAAGTGCCTGAGTATGTTTCCCATTCAAGAAGTATTTGTTGAATGGATGAATAGACCTGAGGCAGCCTTCCAACAGGAGCACCTGCTTTCTTCCAGCATCATCTCTAGCCCTGCAAGAGGAGTTTCTGCTTAGATATAAATGCTGAGAACCATCAGAATCTTTTCTCTGCAAGATTCCTGGCTGCCTTTAGACATAAGCCTGGCACTCACATCTGGGCCATGGTGTGCTCCTGTTGAACATAATTTCCATAGAACACCAACATCAGACACAGCCACTCTGTGACTGTAATGGAGCAAAAGAAAACAAGATGACCCCATAATCATGTCTAGACCCAGACAAAAATAAGAACATTGTCCGAACCACAAGAATGACCAAAGATGCTCCTTTCCTGGCTAATATGAGCAACTTCTGCTTCTTTATTAATTACACCTTTAGCCTCATCTCATTCCTTCTGCCTTCTAGGTAAGAATTATTAAGACATCCAGTCCTAGAATTACCTCTGCTTCCTGATAACATCCAAAATCCAGAGCAATCTTCCACTTCCCTGAATCCTCCCCAGTATCACCTAAGCCCAAATCCTACAAGAAGTCCTTTATCACATCCTCTTACTGAGCTGCCCCATGGCTCCCCATGCTATCTGTGTGTTATTCTTCATTGCAACTAGTCCATAAACCCAACATTGTCTGACTTCAGTTCTCTAGCAGGAGGACATTGGCAAAGTGGACTGGAAGGCAGGCCCAACTTTTTTGCTATCTGTGAGGGAGAAATCCTAATTGGGCCAACTGGTCAGCTAGAAAATCCTGAACTGCTTTGCCAATGAAACAATAATACTGGATGTATCCGGGTGCACATTACCCAACTGGCACAAGACAGAGGCTGGTGGGGTTCCTGGTGGAGCTGCTTCCTTATAGGTGCATGGCAGGAAGGGGCCCAGCAGGTGCAGCTGTGGCCTGCCTGGCTTGCCTCAGAGGTGCCTCTGCCCAAGCCACAGCTGCTCCCCATTGCTAATCTATCCAAGTCAATCTCCTCAACACAGTTCGAAAGCCCCTCCTGCTTGCACTCATTTCCTGTGCTTCTTACATTCTCCCTCAGACTCTTCTCCCTGCCTGAGCTAATCTTGTTGATTCCCCCACCACCTCCTGCCTCCACGCCCCACAGCCTGCACCTCTGTCACAGGTCTGTGCATCTGCACCAGCAGGGGTCTGGCCTCTGGCCTCCGTCCGCTTTTAAAGCCTTGCTTGATGATTAACTCACATCTTCCCCAAAGGCTTCTTGGCTGAGCCCAGTTGGCTGCCCAAGCTGATAGCAGCTGCTCTCAACATTTACAAAGGGAGCTCCAGTGATGGTAGCTGACTGGGGTGATTTACGGGGTTTGGCTGTGGTGGGAGTGGGGTTCACATAATTCATCTCCACACCTAGAGCCTCAACTTCCCCAGGGCAGAGGTTTTTATCTTTTCCCCCTGGGTTTTTGACCACTTCCTCCCCAGTACCCAGAAGTTGAATAGCCAGTGCTCAGCACTCCAGAGGCTCAGTGACCTATGAGAAGGCCAGTCAAGAAGAGACTGTCTCCTACAGGAGTGGGGAATGATACCTGCTTCTCAGGTGATCAATGCCTGCCGCTGGCAGGAATTGTCAGGGATTCTAGAAGCATGTCCATTATCTTGATGGGCCCAAGTTGTTTGTTCCCAACTCTGAGTTTCATGGCTTTCTATTTACAAAATCTTGATCCTGGGATATTTTTATTTCTCAATCTAGACATCTGCCAGCCTGTCTGACTACTGCAGGGCCCAGCTCACTTTAGTTAGGGGTGAGAGTTAATCTCTGATGTCTTTCTCATCAACCTCCTCAGGTAAACATGATGACTCTTTAGAGAGCAAGGTCAAAATTATATCCAAACAAATTTTTATTAAAGGAGGGTATTGGGATAAAGGATGCTCTACTACCTTACAGAGAACCACGTTAATCTAAATGCACAGACGTGGGGAAATGCCCAAGATAGGATGTTAAGTGAAAAAAGCAAAGGTTGCAAAATAATATACACATCATGAGCTTATATTTCTACTCATCTATTTACATGATTTTTATGTACAGAAAGAGTTAAAAGGATATTTACCAAACTGTTCCATAGCAGTAGTTATGAAAGGGCTTTCAATATTTAACCTTTCTAAATAATTTCAATTATTTTACAAAGTTATATTTGTTATTTTGCAATCACTCAAAAATAATTTTTTAAAAACAGGGATTTGGGATAGCAGCTCTTACTTTCATCCCATTGAATTATATTTTTAAAATCTACAAAAAATACACAATTTTGCTTCACCTTTTAAAACATACTACTTAAATGAGGCTTTATGTATATCTTCATTGTTTAAATTTTTATCATTTCCGATTTATTCTTTACTTTTTAAACATCTCAAAGCACTTTGAATTTTCCACAAGCTTCGTACTGATGCTGTCCTGTGGAAATCCGAGAAGGGATGATTCTAAACCCCTCAGAAAACAGCTCCTTGGGGAAATGGTTGAGCGGCAGTTATTCATTGTATTCTTTCAACATACATTATTGAGTGCTACTGAGTACGAGGCTGTGTGCTTGATGCCAGGGCCTAAATAGTTAACAAAAAAGGAATTGCAATTTAAAGGAAACACTCTAGGCTCTTTGGGTGCCCTGGAGCCACAGGCTTGCCCCAACAGTGTAGGGTAGTGGGAACCCAGCACCTCTGCCTAATGGCCTCAGGGGCTTATGCCAGTTAGGGATTGGGTCAGATGCTAATAACAATTGCCAAAAATAACACAGGCTTAAGTAAGATAGTTTATTTTTCTTTCATTTAAACAAGCAAGTCTGGAGCTCGGCAGTCCAAGGTTGCTACAGCAAGTCACGGTCACCAGGGACCAGACTCCCTTTGCCTTTCTCAAGGTCACAAGTTGGTGCTAGAGCCTTAGCCGTCTTGTCTTTATTTCAGGCAAGAACCAGGAAGAAGAGGAAAGAGCTTAGAAACTCCAAGTAAACAGCCTATACCCCTTTTAAGAAACTTTTTTGGAAGTCTGACCCAATGATCTCTGCTTCCATCTTATGGGCCATAGCTGCCTGCCAGGGAGACTGGAAAATAGAGACTTTTAGCCGGCCACACTGCCTCACCATGTAAAGTTAAAAAGTGCCTTTTAAATACTGGGTGGGCAACCAGCAGTTCCTGCCCCAGGGTGATAGGTGAAAAGGTGACTTTTCAAAGATGAAGGCCTCAGACCTGGAAGGTTAGATTTGGAAGTAAAATGGTTCAACAAGTGACCTAAAGAAAGGAGGAGAGAGAAATGTATTCAACAAAGACTGATTGAGAGTCTAGGGTCTGCAGGTACTCCAGGTAGCAAAGGGAAAGAAGGCCCCACTCTTGGCCTCAAAGTCCAGTGGGGGTGGACATCTTACCAAATACTAAGGAATTAAATAAGATAATACTTGTAAAGCTTTCAAATGTCACCTCTCTTTTGAAGTCTTCCTCAAAGTTGGTCATTTTTTTTGCTTAAGAATTCAATAGCATAGTTTTCATACCTAAATCCTAACAACCGGCTGGGGTTCCTTGTAATTTTATATGACTGTCACCCCCATTTCCCTTTGCTACCTGGAGTACCTGCACACTCTAGATTCTCCATCAGTCTTTGTTGAATAAATTTCTCTCTCCTCCTTTCTTTATGTCACCTCCTGAACAATTTTACTTCCAAATCTAAATATCCTCCAGGTCTGAGGCCTTCATCTTTGAAAAGTCACCTTTAGGCTCGGGTCTTCTCAGGCTTGAGACTGAGTGAAAAGAGCATAGAGGACTGGCCTCAAGTAATCCGCTTTGTGCCTTATCTGCTGTGCGGCATTAGAATAATTGCTTACCCTCTCTGAACTGCAGTTTTCTTCTCTGGGAAGTGGGGATACTATTAGTGACTGTGTGTGTGATGTGACGATTGAATGAATGAGTTCAGCATGTATCTGGCATGGAGCAGCACTCAATAGACAGTAGCATCTTTGGTTTTCTTTTTTTGTTATAGTTCCCTTCCTACTCTAATAGAGCATGTCCAGAAAAGTTAAAAGTAGCTAGCAATCTTTTGAGCTCTTCCTATGTGCCAGGTCTTCTTCTTGATTTAGTCCTAGCAATAGGACCTGAGGTAGTAGTATCTGAGGTAGGTACTACTGTAATCATCCCCATTCTACAGAGGAGGATACCGAGGCTCAGAGAATCACCCAGCTAGAGGACAGAGGCAGGGCCGTAGTCTTCTGGCCACAGAGGTCATGCTTCTAACTGCTACACCACACTGCTTTTCATGTTGCGCTTGGCAACTGTTGGCCTCAGCTTGTCTACCATCGCTTCTTCCACTGTCCAGTCATTGACAATTTCCCTGGGTGCTCCAGAGCCCACATCACTCCCGGGATAGGCCAGGAGGATTCTGGGTCAGTGTAAGAGCTTAAAAGTCCCCGCAGAACCCTGGCATCTACACACTCCCCAGAGAACGTTATAAGAAGTTCAGCTTCAGAGTATGAGAACAGCTGTGACCTCAGACCAGTTGTCATCATAAGAGGCGCCCTTACCTTATGAGAATCCAGCCTCTGAAAAATTCAAAATTATATATATATAAAAATCAATGTGTGTGTGGGGAAGGATGATGTACATTACATAAAGATAATTCACTTTATATAGTGAGTCACCCCAGGCTTCTTTTATTTAGCCATCTTTCCTTGTGCACTTACAGTGATTTAATTTTTTAAACATTCCATTTATATGAAACTTTACAGGGACATGTCTATTAAACTAAGTGAGATACACCCATATAACTTCACGAGCTTCATATTGCAAGGAAATTGCTACAAACCCTGTCTGAGAGAACCCTTTCCCTTGTATTTTTCTCTTCCAAATTTCCCCTGAGGAAAACTTTTTGAATCCTATTATAGGAAGAACATCATTGAAAATCATTCAATTATCACAAAAGAAAGAAGTTAATTTTAGCTGTGCTGGGAGCTTCCACCAACCATTCCCATCCTTTTTTTAGCACTGGAAAAGTACAGTTTCTTTTCCTAGAATTTTAAAACGTGGAGAGATCTGGGAATCAGTAGTTAAGGATCTGGCTGCCAGCCAGGGGCAGAATGCTGATGACATCACGGAACTTAGAGGCCAGTAAAGGAAGGGACTGTTCAGAGAGTTGGCCTTCCAAGCAAGGTTGGCCTTGGCTGTTCTGGGCACACTGTACTAGTGGGTGGATTAATGAGGTGCCTTCCTGACTAGGCTGCCAGTGATGGGGCAGAAAATCGCCAGCAAGAAAACGGCAGAAGGCAGAGAGGGAGGAAGGAGAGTAGGGGTGAGAGTCTTTAAAACCTTGGAGACAGGAGTGAAACCTATACTTTCATTACATCTTGTAGTAATTTAAAACCATGCTTGAATGTGAAACAGAATCTATAGGATGCCAATGACTAGAAGCTACTCAATCACCAGCCTGAACTGAAAAAGAACAAGGAACCCAAGCATTTAAAGCTTTTTAGGAGTGGTCTTCTAGAGGAAACCAGAGCCTGCTGTAAGTTTACATTTCAGGAAAACCTGGCCTGGTGAAGCCTGCCCTGACTCATGCTTATGAGCTGGGGCTGATGTTCATTGCTGGGAAAGGTCGATTTTCCTTCTAAAGCAATGAAACACAGAGCTGGGACCCAGGACTGCTCAGAAATCCCCTGCAAGCTCTTCTGCACAACCCTGTACCTACCTACATCTTTTTCTTTATTTTTTTTCTTTTAAAGATGGGTCTCCTTATTTTGTCTAGGCTGGATTCAGATTCCTGGACTCAAGCAATTCCATCCTCCGCATAGTAGGGACTACAGGTGTGCTGGCTTACCTAGGTCTTTAAATAGGGCCTGACTAGGATGAGGCCAGCAGGTGTATACGGCACAAGATTTAAAGAGGTTCTCACTCTCAGGGCTGTGCAAGTGCAAGGTTGGCTCCTGAGAGTGGCCACCTCCTTAAATTTGCATGCTATACAGTTGCCTGCCTTTCTAACTCCCCATTCAGTAAGTCCCAAATTCTAATTGGTTAGGGATGGGGTATGGACATTTTTAAATGCTCCTCAGATAATTCTAACGGGTAGCCAGAATGGGGAGCCACTGCTTTAAGTGAACAAAGGTTGGTGGTAATTTGAAAGAATCCAATTGAAAGCCAAGAATCAATCCTGACTTTATCTTTTTCTATTGTGTTAACTGGGGGAAACAATTCTTATCAAATTCATTTTGGTTCAGTCTGTTCACTAGAAGTCACAAAGGGTCCTGTACAGGGTTGCCAGATAAAAAACAGGACACCCAGTTGAACTGAATTTCAGATAAACAACAAATAATTTTTTAGACTTATCTGAAATTCAAATTTAACTGGGGATCCTGTATTCTTGTTGGCTAAATCTGGTGACCCTCGCTTCACATGACAAGTCAAACGTGTGGATTTAACTGCATAGGGCAGCATTTCCTAGTTTGTACTACACAACACATGCTGCAGTAGATATAATGTGTATTATACCAAGAAAAAAAATTTGAGTTTGGCAAACATTGGGTGAAACAAAGTTAACTGGGTTTTTTGACTGTAAAACTTCTCAGAGTCTTTGATATGCAAACGTTCAGTGACTCCTCAAGTTGGAGACTTGTGGAGTTCCCAAACTTACATAACGGGGGACATCTTACATAACTAATGTTCCAGTAAACTTACTGTGGAAAACACTACTGGGAGAGGAGGGGGTGCTATTGAAGGGTTTTAAACAGGCAAGTGACAAGATCAGACTAATGACTGAGGTAGGTAATTCCACTTTCAGAAGTACCAACTTGAGAGGAACAAGCACAGAGCCCAGGCAGAAGGCTGTGTTATTTTAAGAGGGCTGCCATGACTAAGTGCCACAGACTGGAGCTTGAACAACAGAAATGGACTGTCTCACAATCCTGGAGTCTGGACTTCTGAGATCAACGTTTGTCACAAGGGTTGGTTTCATTCTGAGGACTCCTTCCTAGGTTTGCAGATGGCTGGTTTCTCCCTGTCTTCACATGGTCTTCCTGCTCTGTGCATCTGTGTCCTACTTTCTTCTTATAAGACATCATGGTGGCTCACGCCTGTAATCCCAGCACTTTGGGAGGCTGAGGCGGGTGGATCACGAGGTCAAGAGATTGAGACCATCCTGGCCAACATGGTGAAACCCTGTCTCTACTAAAAATACAAAAATTAGCTGGGTGTGGTGGCGCATGCCTGTAGTCTCAGCTACTCGGGAGGCTGAGGCAGGAGAATCGCTTGAACCCAGGAGGTGGAGGTTGCAGTGAGCCAAGATCGTGCCACTGCACTCCAGCCTGGTGACAGAGTGAGACTCCGTCTCAAAAAAAAAAAAAAAAAAAAAAAGGACATCAGTCATATCAGATTAGGGCCCAGCTATATGACCTCATTTTGCCTTAATTACCCATTTAAAGGCCCTGTCTCCCAAAACAGTCATATTCTGAGGTGTGGAGAGGTTGTTGAGGGGATATAATTCAGCCCATAACAGAGAGCTTTATAATAAATCTACTGACAGATGATGGAGGTTGTGAATCAAGGCAGTGGGGATGGGGAGAAAGATTGAATCCCAGAAATATTAAAGAACCAGAAATGAAAGGACAAGGGAATTGATGAGACATGGTGAATGAGCAAAAGTAAAGCAGAGTTTTGAGCAAAGAGTAGCACTCAAATATTTTTGTTGCCATCTCTTTGCTGTTTTCCAAGTCTAGAATAGAATCATGTAACACAAATTCATGCTCATAATGCAGTGTTTGATTGAATTCATTTCTGGGATAGATGCATGAACAACACAATTATTAAATATTTCCTGGCTGGGTGTGGTGACTCATGCCTCTAATCCCAGAACTTTGGAAGGCGGAGGTGGGAGGATCACTTGAACCTAGGAGTTCGAGACCAGCCTGAGGAATATAGTGAGACCTGTCTCTATTAAAAATACAAAAAATTAACTGGGTGTGGTGGCACACACCTGCAGTCCCAGCTACTTGGGAAACTGAGGTGGGAGAATCACCTGAGCCCAGGAGGTTGAGGCTGCAGTGAGCCATGATCACGCCACTGTACTCTACCCTAGGTGACCGAGTGAGACTGTGTCTCAAAAAAAGAAAAACAAAACACATTTCCTATTTGCCAATATGTCCACTAATTTTTATATTGGGATGGTTGACTAATCTCTGCATCATCTCTCTCCACTCTTGGAAAGAGATGTTTTGCATTATGGGAGTGCTTATCTGTGCCAGATTAACGCTGCTCCATTGGTCTCCAAGGAGAAAAAAAGGCTTGGTGAAGAGTCTCTGACTTGGAAGCAATGCCTTGAACAGACCTGGCTCCCTTGGGGGCTGTGGTTTTCAGGCCCTAGTCCCTGTCTTCAATCTAAGAATTAGCCAAAATGTAGCCAATAACTTTTGGAAGTGGAAATCCTAGGCAAGTTTTGACAGTATTAAAAAAATCACTGGGTGGGTTAGACAAATGGAAATGTAGCCATAGGACATTTTGAGCAGCAGCCTTCAGTTTTACATATTCTACAAAACAAAAAGAAACTTTTGGTATTGCCAGAGTCAGGACCAAAGACCACAGGTCAACATACCCTCCAAGCACCAGCCTTTGGGCTCTCTTTCTGGCCTCCTTTGGCCTGGGCACCAAGCACATCAACAGCTGGACTGCCATGATATGAAGGGGGTAGGGTATATTGGTAACACTCTAAAAATCTGCCAGAACTACAACAAGCTAGGACCTATGTTTGCTGAAGTGTGCAGAATTCTTGTTGATACAAGTGCTCTTTCAGTTAAAAGCCATAAATTCCTTCTGGTTTAACTAAGGAAGAAAAAATCAGTTGGGAGAACTTGGTTCTTTTCCTTTTTGTCTCCTGAGGATTGATGTATTGCTCAGCCTTTTGGCCTCTCCAACAAGTAAGGAAGGATGCTGGCCAAAGTGCAACCATTGTCTGTCATCTTTGACTCTTTGGAGTCTGTAATCTTCCATGGTTTCTTCCTCTCAGCCTACACTTGAAGTCTACTTCCTTCCAAAGATTTTCCCTTAACCAGTCATCTCATAGCACTTAATATTTTGCCTCATTGTAGAGCTGGAGGCTTGCCCTGAACTCCCTGTTCAAGTACTATCTCCTTGAAAGGCAGAAAGGAATTCCTCTGTGATCTCCCATGGCTCCTAGCACATACCTTGATAATGGCAGACAGCACTGAACTGGTCCTGAATCGGATGCAGCATCTCTGCTTCAGCTGGGCCTGGTCTTAAAAACTACCCCCGGTATATGCAATGCTCAAAAATTACAAACATGCTCTAGAGTTGACATCTTTTCTCCTTCAATCTAATTTAAATTTATCCCATAACAATTTAAGTCCATATCATACATTGTTTGCAGAAATGTCCAAAAATCATTCTCTTCCTTGCATCCATGCCCCTTTGCAATGTGGTTTTCTAGCTCATCTCATCAAAGATAATTCTCCACCCCTTGAATGTGGGCTGACCATGATAACAGTTTGGATCAATACATCGAAGCAGGGGTGATGTGCCGTTCCAAAGCCTAGGCCGTAAGAGGCCTTGTGATTTTTCTGTTATCTCTCTCAGAAATCTGCCCACTACCTACCACGTAAACAAGCTTAAGCTAGACTGCTAGATAGTGAGGGACCACACAGCCAAGTCAACGCTGTAACCCCTGTGGCCTCAGCCAACAGCCAGTTAATCCTCAGAAGCAGGGGTCCTTAGCCGTCCTGTAGCTGACCATGGATGTATGAAAGCACCCAGGAGACCAGAAGAATGTGCAGCTGATCCACCCAAGGTTGCTGATTTGCAGAATCATGAGCTAAATAAATAGCTGCTGTTTTAAGCCACTAAGTTATAGGGTTGTTTGTTCTGCAGCAATAGTTAACTAACACACCATCCGAAATATTCAGATATTTGAAGAATGTAAGAAACTTCCAGTCAATTCACAAGGCTTCTCAAATTTATGCTTTGGTGCTCTAAACTCATAGCAATAAGAGAAAATAGAAAATAAAAAATAGTATCACTAGCTCATGGATAAACATCTCTACAAACCAGAAATCTCCCGTGTTCCAAGATAAAAACAGGAGGGAGTCAGTGGGAGTTTAGTCTCTGCAAAGTAAAGGGAATTAAAGAGTTCCACCTGAGGCAGAGTATAAACGCCAATTACCACTTGAAGCCAAAGGTTTTGGGAGTGGGTAACATCCCCACTTTGCCAGCTCGTGAAAAGAAGACTTAAAAATAATTGTCAAGTATTATCACTCCAGGCATTCTCCCGCACCTGACTGCTAAAACCAAAGATCAGTTCTCAGTCCTCATTTTACTAAGCAGAATTTGATAGTCAATCCTCTCAGATTTTCTGCTTTTCTGCATGGGGATACATAATGCTTTCTGGTTTCCCTGCTATCTCACAAGCCCCTTTTCTCAGTTTCCTTTTTAATGGTTCTTCCTTTTCATTCCAAACTCTTAATGTTGGAGGACACATGGATTCAGTTCTCAGTTCTTTATCCATATGCACTCCTTTGGTGATCTTATCTATGCTCATGGCTTTAAATATTATCCACTTCCTACTTCCAATTTAAATCTTCAACTCAGACCTCTCTCCAAGCTCCAGGCCTCCTTTTTTTTTTTTTTTTTTTTTTTTTTAAAGAGGAAGATATGAAACACAAACAGGCTGAAGTGAAATAATACTGTATAAATATGAAAATACACGATTTGAAATCTTTGAAATCCAAATTATAGTTATTTAGAAGTTCAATAGAACAAACTCTAGACTCACAGCAGTTACACAGGGAATTAATGAATTGGAAAAGAGTTCTGAGGAATTATCCTTACATAGCCAAAGATACAGGGAGATTTAAAAATATGAAACAACATAAGGAACATAATTTGAATAGCTACAATAAATGTTGAATGGGATTTCTGAAGAAGAAAATAAGGAAGAACAGTATTTGAAGAGACAAGTAGTAGAGACTTCCATGATTGAAAAATGAGAGAAGTCCTTGGACTAAAGGAGCACTCTGGGGACTTAAGTTGAATAAATAAAGAACACCCACACCTACCAGACACACTGAAGTAAGACTGCAAGGCATCAACATGAAAGCGCTGAGAAATCTCCAGAGAGAATTATATTGTTTAAAAGGAAGTCATAATTGCACTGACAACAGATTTCTGATCACAAGTAACAGAGTTGAAAACTCTACTAAAAGAAATATTATAAGATGTTATTTACTAGGAAGAACAGTGAGTCCAAGGCATGAAATATAAGAAATAATGATGCATGTAGAAAGTGGTAACATTTAATTTGTTAATTAATTATTAAAGTAATCAAATTAGTTTAATTAATTATTGACCATAAGGACATACATATTGACCACATGTTTAAACTTTTTTTGTATTTAAAAGATGGTAAAATTAAAGCTCTCCATAGCAATAAGATTGGGGGAAAGGAGCGTCATGTTCAATCTCTGAGGCATATGTGATATTAAAGAGGACAGAAACTGAATAACTCTAGCCTTTGTTAGAAAAGTTTATGATTAAGTGTACATGTTTTAAAAATTAGGGGGAATTGGCCGGGTGTGGTGGCTCACGCCTGTAATCCCAGCACTCTGGGAGGCTGAGGCAAGCAGCTCATCTGAGGTCAGGAGGTTCGAGACCAGCCTGACCAACACGGAGAAACCCTGTCTCCACTAAAAAATACAAAAATCAGCGGTGCATGGTAGTGAGCGCCTGTAATCCCAGCTACTTGGGAGGCTGAGGCAGGAGAATCGCTTGAACCTGGGAGGCAGAGGTTGCAGTGAGCTGAGATTGCGCCATTGCACTCCAGCCTGGGCAACAGAGCAAGACTCCATCTCATTTAAAAAAAAAAAAAAAAAAGGTGGGGGAGAAATTTATATTTATTAAAATACTATATATGGAAACTTTATTAATTCCGTGGAAGACAGAAAAAGAGAAATTTACAAAGCAAGAAAAAATTATGGTAAGGAGAAAACCCAAAATAAGAAGGCATAAGTTCAAATAAAATAAATATAAGGAGATTATATTGATCTTCTAAAAATAGTATCAATTTGTTTTTATAAAAAGTCCAGGTATATGTGCTTCTTATAAGACATCCAATGAAAAAACCAAAGAGAAAGGCTGAATGTAAAAAAATAAAAAAAAGGGGTCCCTTGCAAATAATAATAAAGAAGAACCTGGTATATCAATATTTATATCAGGCTAAATATAATTTAAGGCAAAAGCCTCTATATAATAATAGAAGCAACAATCCACCAAGACGTAATATTCATGAACTTGTGTGCAGCTAATAGCATAACCCTGAAAACCACAAAGCCAAAGCTGAGAGAATTAGGAGAAATCGCCAAACCTCCAATCGTAGTGTAGATTACTGAGATAAAGTAAAATGAAAGTTTAGCAAGAACTGAAAAGGTTTAAAAAACAACAAATCTACTAAATATATAGAAAAAAGTCCTTATACCCAACAGTAGATTCAAATACATTTTTACATAATCTTACCTCCTATTAAAATCACAAAAGAAGTCTCCACAAGAGTGAAAGGACTGTCATAGAGACCATTGTTTTTTTGACTACAGTGCAATGAAATTTGAAATCAACAATGAAAAGAAGTTAAAAATAATAATTACAACATGTTTGGAAACTAGTAAAAAAAAAACCTTCTAAAACATGGATTAAAGAGGAATTTACAATAGAAATGATAAAATATTTAAAAGTAAATGACAATGAAAGTTTCTCCTATCACAACCTGTGAGAGCTGGTCCAGAAAACAAAACAAAACAAAACAAAACACTGTTAAGAATATTTTTGAGGTAACTAACAAAATTTGAACAAGATCTGTAGATTAGATAATAGTATTATATTACATTTCCTGATTTTGGTAATTATACTTTGTAGTAACAGAATGTCTTTGTTCTTAGAAAATATACACAAAATATTTAGGGATAAATATTTTGAAACTTATTCTGAAATGGATCAGATGATGATGATGATTTGAAACTTATTTCTGAAACTTATTCTGAAATGTATCAGATGATAATGATGATGATGATGATGGTGATCATATCCAGAGAGAAGCAAAGTGAATGTGGTAAGTTATCCTAAAAATGGTGAATCTAGGTGAAGGGTATACAGGAGTTTTTCTTATACTATTTTTATAATTTTTTATAAGTTTGAAATTACTTCAAAACTAAAAGTTTAAAAACCTGCAAGATGCAGTTAGCGCTAAAAGATTTTATTTTAAAATCTAAATAGTTCTGACCTTTAAAAAGATAGTGATTTACTAGTCATAATTTCCCTTCTGAAGGTTCTCTGTCTCACTGACTAGATAAAACAAAATCTGTTGTGTGAGAAAACTGTATGTTCTGCAAATTAGCAGAGTTGACCACGATACCTGTTGTATATAAAACAGCATCTTACAGTTGCCAGCACCATTCATTAGCAATTGCCTTGGGGATAAACAGGCCAGGGACTAAAGATTGATGTCACACAATTGTTTTAAATAAATGAACCAAAAAGACAACTTGTGCCACATTCCAACTAGGTCATAAAAGCATATTTAAGGAGCTTCAGTCCTGGGATTTCTCTAAGCCTATTATAATACTCTGTTTTGACTTTTCTCTCCATGTGCCATAATTCAAAACAGAGACACTCAATCTCCTTTTAAATGTTTCCTGAGAAATCTGCCTCTTGACTTCATAAGAGTGCTAAAGTGACAACACATTACTGAGAGATTGTTTCCAGGCGCTCAGCATTATGTAGAAAGACTCTGTGATGGAGGATGAGAGCAGACATAGGGACAAACATTTTGGGATCACCAAAGAGGAAGAGTGAGGGTGGAGGGAGAAACAGAGAGATGAGAAAAGAGACAGAGGATCAACATGTGGTTTCGAGAAGAGCTTTAAGGATAGGTTCAGAAAAATCTACTAGTCCCAATGTGTTCACAAGATCTCTCCATTGCCAGACAAACCTTTTTGAGTTTGGAGAGAGTTTTAGACTGGGGGCCTTGGGAGGGTTGCATGGTAGGGAATAACTGCTGGAGATGAAGAAAAGAACATGGATTCTAGATGTGTGATGTCCCCACTTTCCCAGCAGACAATGGTGGGCAGAGTAGGGTAGGCCAGGTGGATTGTTTGAGGACCCTACACATTTTGCAGCAGATTCCCTTTGGGGGCCTCCTCTGGGATGCCACTCTCCCTGGCCCACCGAATTTAGTCTTGGTCCTCGGTTACCTGGCAAAGACACAGCAACATTTGGGTCAATGGCACTCACAGCTTATTGACAGCCAGAAGACTAAGCAAATTATGCCACTTTTAGAAGATAGCACAGTTTAGGTTTTTAATGAATTGTCCATCTCTTCATTTATGTTGGTCTATTTTAATTAAGATTACTTCGGAAGACAACATAGGACCCATCCTAGAAGTACGTATTTCATTACTGGCTAGTATAGAGGCTCAGGAGTTACCTGCAATTTTCTATCTTCTGCCTGTACTCTTTGGGGAGATGGCCATGCTATGAGGGTTCCAGTCCTGGTTCCTATTTAACCTGACCAAACCCCTCTTGTCACCACTTCCTACAGAAAATCTTTCCAGACTGGATGGATCAAGTCGAGAATCCCTAATCTACCTGACATCAGGGCCATAACCCCTTTCTTTCTCTCTGGCTCTCTCTCTTTCTTTCTTGAGACAGTCTCGCTCTGTCGCCCAGGCTGGAGTGCAGTGGCACAATCTCGGCTCACTGCAAGCTCCTCCTCCGGGGTTCACGCCATTCTCCTGCCTCAGCCTCCCGAGTAGCTGGGACTACAGGCGCCCGCCACCACGCCTGGCTAATTTTTTTGTATTTTTAGTAGAGACGGGGTTTCACCGTGTTAGCCAGAATGATCTTGATCTCCTGACCTTGTGATCTGCCTGCCTCAGCCTCCCAAAGTGCTGGGATTACAGGAGTGAGCCACCGTGCCTGGCCGCCATAACCTCTTTCTAACCACTGTTCCCCCACATTTATTAGCTTTGAAGGAAAAAGAAAAATTTGGACTGGATGAAAATAAATATCTCATAAAACAATCAGTGGGGGTTCTGGTAGAATTTTTGGAGCATTAGAGGATTAGTGCTGAAAGCAGCAGTGTTTAAACTTTTTCTATTAGCTCAAACTTTATATAGATGCCCAAAATGCAAAATAATAATAATAATAATACCAAGGGTTTCACTGAATGGTATTTGAATACTTCCAACTTACAAAAATGAGGTCCAGAGAAATGGAGAACCACACCCCAGGCGTGCCAGCTAGTTGGTGACAGCTGTGGAACCACAGCCCTTTGCCCTTAAAAGCATTTACTCACTGTCTGGAAATCACTGCATCATTGAAAAAGAATGGCAGGGACTGGTTTCTGTCCCCAGTAATTTTCACTGTAAGAAAGACACTGTAAGAGTCAGTGCACACACAAAACTGTTTTTCAAGCCCTCCAAAAATTGGCAGCCAGGCCAAAATGTTTGGTGGAATTTATGTGAATATTCAACAGACTATGCATCCAGGAATTGGTACTGACTTCTCCCCTAACCCCAACCTGAGGTACAGGCCACGGAGACAGTGCAAGGAAGCAAACACAAGGCAGAGATGCAGAGTGTATGTATTCTGAGGGACCCGTGGATGGATCTCACGATAGTGCCAGCTTTCTCCACTCTGGACAAGACGTAAATTAGGCCTGCCATCACAAATGCTTAGTTTGGCACGACTTTTGTTTGTTTGTCTTCCAGGGAGAATAGAGAGAATGGGTTGGAGAACACTATTTCACATAATAACATGATTATACTTCTATACTATTTTTAAACTTTGCAAAGTTCACCCACGTACTGCACATTAAAAATGTTTCACCAGAACTCTGTGAGTGCATAAGAGTAGTACTATCCTTCTTCTGCAAACAAAGAAAGTGAGGACAGAGCAGTCAGGTGGTTTGTCCAGAGCCACTGCATCAGTTGGTGACAGATGGGATGATCAGTCAGTAACTGAGGGAGGAACACATCATTTTATTCCCATCAGACTCTAGACTGGATTCAGATTCTGCTTTTTGGCCAACACGGCCTTAGACCCAAACAGAAGGACTGGTCCAATTTGGAGGAATAAAACAGAAAAGATACTCCAACGGTGCATGGGCCAGAAAGGAAATTGCACAGCAAGGTGACTATAATTAATAATAATGTATATTCAAAATTGCTAAAAGAATGGATTCGAATGTTTTCACCACAAGGAACTGATAAGTATGTGAGGTGATGGATATGTTAAGAGCCTGATATGATCATTTCATAATATATACATGTATCCACACATCACGTTGTATGCTATAAATATATACAATGATTATTTGTCATTTTAAGATAAAAAAATTTGAAAAATTACAGAAAGACAGTAACAGGTATCACGGAATTGCTTCTGATGTGTGTGTTCTTCAGAACTGTTTATAGAACATTTATATCCAAATACAGATTTGAATTTGGTGGATAAGTTCTAGCACCATAATTTACATATTCTTTGGAACCTATTTGCTGGTTGAAACTGCACTTTTCTATGAAAAATTTTAAGGCCGTTTATTTCACCCCCGAAGTAAGGCTGAGCAACGTTTTAAATGCAGAGTGGACTTTGAAAGAAACATTCCTGAGAGTGCCAAAGCGAGCTCCAGGAATGAGAGGACTAATTTGGCAGCTGTCAGGACAGATCAGCTCATAGAATGAGAAGTGGGTTGAAGGAGGAGCTCTGCCTGCAAGGACAAAGCTGGGGCATGTAGGTCCGATTTTTCCAGCTGCCTCTCTTTTGGGGAGCCACCCCAAAAACCCCGCGTGCCTTGCCACCTCACCTGATGGAAGTAGAATGCTACCTCTGGCACAAGGTCCATTTCTATTTTCATGGCATTACCGGGGCCTGAAACATCCATGCTCAGAAGTTGTCAAATAACACCACTTTTTTTTCAGAAGCTTGTCGGAGCACTCCTGGAATTCCTTTAAAATACAGAAGGATGAGTAATCCTGGTTCTCATTTCTGCAGAGAGGGCTGGGAAAGGCCCAGGCACAACCTGCCAATGTTGCAAAATTCGTAAAGCAAATCAAGTGAACAAACCACTCCTTTTCAGATCAAAACCTGTTAAGGATTGAGGTGTCTTTTTGGCAACCCAGGGGTTATTCATATGCCTGTTTCAACTGTTCCAGTAGCTTCAGGAAATAGCAAGGTGGGGCAGCCCACAAGAAAGCCAGCATCATCCTCAAAGGATGCTCACCGCTATGAAAGAACCAACTTGGCTAAAAACACTTTTCAAGTAAGGAATCATTTCCCCCTCAAAGAGAGTTTCTGATCACCCCAGAAAATGATCGTGGGAACTTCTGAGTCATAGAATAAACATGAATATCAAAGAATAAGTTTACATGTTTTGGGAACGTGGAACACTTTCTTTTTCTAAGCTTCTGACAGCATTCCTGAGAAGTGCATCTGCCTTGAGTTCAGGGAACTGAAAATCTGTCCTTGGTTTGGCAGCTGGCTAGCTCATTGACCTTGGGTTAATCATTTAATTTGGGATCGGCAATTCATAGTCAAAACCATGATTATTGTGATCCAAGAGAAGCGAGCCTGCCTGGGCATGGGGACCCAAAGGTTATAATTTTAAGGATTTATTCCCTGGGAGTGGAGGCAAAATGCTGATAGTAATAGAGTGGCCCAGATTCAAATGCCTGAACAGTGAGTTTTACCAGGGCCCCCACGCCATTCAGTAAGCTCTCTGGGATTTTCAGTGGGCCTGGGGAGGTATAACTGACTTTGGCTCAGAGCTATGAAAGCAGAACTTGGGTGGTTTATTAGAATATACAATGGAAGAGTTGGATGAGACCTGAGTAATGATGTTTTTGTTCACCGCTTGTCTCATCAGAGCAATCTTCTGGACACATAAATTTAATGTTCTCATCCTCTGCTTAAAACAGCCTTCCACTGTTCCAAAATAAAAGCCAAAGTCCTTAACACTGTGTGTACATGTGATCCAGCCCCTGCCTACCTCTTTATATCTTGGTTTTCCCCGTTCCCTTTAATCCAGCCACAAGGACTTTACTCCAGTTCCTCCAATGAACTAACTCTTTGTATCCTGAGCACTCTCTAACCCCTCTTCACTTTTTTTTTTTTTTTTTTTTTTTTTGAGACAGAGTCTCACTCTGTCGCCTAGGCTGGAGTGCAGTGGTGCAATCTTGGCTCACTGAAACCTCTGCCTCCCGGGTTCAAGCAGTTCTCCTCTCTCAGCCTCCCAAGTAGCTGGGATTACAGGCACCTGCCACCACACTCAGCTAATTTTTCTGTATTTTTAGTAGACATGGTGTTTCATCATGTTGGCCAGGATGGTTTCGAACTCCTGACCTCAAGTGATCCATCTGCCTCAGCCTCCCAAAGTGCTAGGATTACAGGTGTGAGCCACTGCACCTGGCCCCCTCTTTACTTTTTAATTTTTATTCTTCTTTCAATGCTCAGCTCAAATGTCACTTCCCCTAAGAAGTGTTCCCTGAGGCTTCCCCTCCCCATACACGTTAGATCAGATAAAGCTCTTATAATATTCTTGCAGAACATCCTATTCTTTTGCTTCAGGGCCTTTATCACAATTGATAATTATACACTTACTTTTACTTATTGAATTAATTCCCAGTCTCTCTCTGTAGATTATATGCAGTGTCTGTTTCACTTGCCATTGTATCTGTAATGCCTACTACAAGTGCCTGGCATGTAGCAGACACAACTGCTTGTGAATGAATGAATAGTCTCAGTGATTCTGTAAGGAAGAAGGTGATGTAGAGTAGTAGATGGCAGCTCTACTCTGGAAGTCCAGAATACTGCTCTGATTCACACCGGCAAGTCTTATTGGTCAATGACTACTGATATTCCAGCCACCCAAACAACTGCTTTTGGAGAAGCATTAATACCTGCGAATAAAACAAATCTATTTGTTTCATACGTTTGGTTCAGAACACTAGCAGAATTTGAGAAGAGACGAGCCAGCCCCAAGTTGTCCTTGTTTCTTTTATTAAGAATAGGCTATGATTTGAGCACATTCTACTACTTGCCTCACTTTGGCCTGTTGCTGGGGGAAAAGTGAGAGTCTGTGTGTGGGGACTCTGGCTTGGCAGTGAGATCTAACACAGAAAGATCCTGAAGAAATATGCTGACAATGGGGTTTTATCTCTTCAACGCACTGGAGACAAAATCCCTGCTTTTAAAAACAACACTCATACAGAGCCAAGGATGTCCCAGAGTCAACAGTCCTAACCCTTTCTCAGCCTGCCTAAGAGGTCGTTGGTTTCAGATGGATGAGCCAAGGACTGCTACTTAGAGACTACTGTCTAGGTCAACCCAACTGGCATAAGTAAAGCACCTACTGTTTATAGTAGGAGGCTGCAAGATAACAGGAGACGCAGACTATTGAAGGCTACTGATCTATCTGTGTAGACAGACAAGAATAAAACAACTGGAGAAGAATTCCAGGATTACACAAAAAGAAGAGCGTGATGGTACGGTAGACTATTCTAGAACAGTGAATTTCCCCTGCATTAAGGATGAGATCCCTATGAACTGGGATCATTCAGGAAGTCTTCTTGGAGAAGAAAAGTTTGAGCATATCGCGAAAAAAAGTTGGATTGGCAAACAGCTGAGCTGTCAGTAGCTGGGCCCATAGTAAGTAGGCTGCATGGAGCTGGGAGTTATGCTAAAGGAGTTGTAATTTGGGATGCCTCTAATAAACCATTTTGGGAAAAATATAATAAATCCCTTTGTAGCATCTATAATAAACTGCCCAATATCTATGTGGTGGGGAAAAAGTTTTATTCTGCATTTCACGTGGATGGTGATAACCCTAGGTAATCTCAGCATCTTTCTGATTCTCTTGCTAATCCAGGATTCTAAGTAATAATCACTTTGTTCTACAACCTGAGTCTAGCCCTTGTACTGTGCAGTTTTTTTCTACACTTATTTTTCCTGTTGTCTGAATCAATCTCCATGGAAACATAAGTTTTACTGAGTTTCAACCAGCTGTGTCCACCGAGGTAAAGACGCAATAAAGGGCACAGAGCATATATACCACAGCAGCAGTTACTTCCTACAAGGAACCAGAGATTGCAAGTGAAGCTAAAACATTTTCAGCTACAATAGCATCTCTTTCAAGGTGAGCCATTTCCCCAGGGAGAGTTTCCAGCTCTTAGCAAAGGCAGAACAATAAAACATCAAGGATGCCTTTCTAAGGCTGCAAACAGAGTAGCCAACACCTTGAAGCTGATCTGCTTCTGAGTCCTTTAAAAGCCAGGACAGCAACAAAGTGCCCACATTACATTTTCTATAAGCTTGCTAAGCATCTCTTTTCCTAAACCACAAAACCCGAGGCATTTCTACAGAACAGGCAGAAAGGGAAGTCCTGGGAGATCAGGGCCCTGTCTCAGCAGGCATCACTCCAGCCTGTCTTTTCCTGAGTGGTTTTCTGCACTTCTCTTCCATCTTTTCCCCTCTGTCCCACACTGGAAGTCACTAGTCTGTGCCCTCCTTACCTCCCATGGTTTCTGCACCTTCATTTCCAAAGGCAAATGAAAACAGTGCCAGGCTGCATACACGGGTTACTCCAGGGACTTCTCCTCCTCCCATTTCCCTTAAAGCATTTGACAGTTAGATCTTGGAACTGAGTCCAGCAGCACTGAGGTCAGAGAGATGGCTAAAGCTAAAGGCAAACTGGATTCTGTTCAGGAGGTTCTCCTTTGTCATTTTTATCTCCTAATAGAAGACCTCTGTTTTCCCAGAAGATTAAATAATAGAAAAGAAGTAGCACAAGGTGGGTGACTCTGCAAACAGGTGGGTGAGTTCTCTAGTTGAGTGAGGGGGTGTCTGTGGGTTGTGGTTTCTTCTTATGAGCAGAGCTTGGAGGAATTTGGTCTATCTGTTGTGGTTTTCCCAGGGGGAAGTCGGGGGTGGCTGGGACTCTAATGATCATTATCAGAAGACTTTGGATTAGGCCTCTGAAACGTTAAGATGTGGATCCTCTCACTATCATGTTAAAATGCAGATCTCCTTTCAATAGGTCTGGGACAGAGCCCGGCCTTTCTATCAAGCTTCTGGTGATGGGATGTCACTGGTTCTCATCCACAATTTGAGTAGCAAGAGGTTAGCTTTTCTACTTACTGCCTTCATATCCCCAGTTGGGCTATGTCATTTTATCAAAACAATGTGGTAAGAGTGAGCACCAATTACTAGCCTGTTGAATCATCCATTGTTAGAGCTGTTTCTTTCAGGTACATTTAAGAGGCCCCTCCCTGTGGTTCCCCATTGCACAAGAAGCCCATTTGCCAGGCAATACCTTGGGCAAGCAAGCCACTGTGCAAAATTGCATTGGCTCTTCCTGCTGCCAGCCAGGCGGCTGCTGGTTGACGCTGGAGTTGTACAGTTTATGTGATAGTGATGACAGCGCTGACTCTGAAGGGTATTAAAGATTTTGAAGGGGTACTTCGCTGCAGCAGCTTCACTTCTCACTTTTTTTTACCCCCCCCCCCCACCCCCCACCCTGAGGCTTGTGGGAGAGAAGGATCAGGCAGAGCTCTGCACGTGCCATGCCAGGGTTGGGGTAATTATATTTTTATTTTTTGCTTTCTCTGCTACAGGACATACCATGCCTTTTACAGATATTTATAGGACAAACTCCCTCCTGAGCATGCCCAAGCATGGGGGATGGTGAGGAAGATGATTGAAGGGAGAAAGCAGGAAAAGGGGGCGTCTGCATGTATGAGGATTGGAAGGTGGGGAAAACCCTTCGTGCTTGGTTCAGCCTTCAAGAAACAGGAGGGGTTGACTAGATTACAGATGTTAAACCAGGGGTCTGTGGTTCAAACCAGCAACTCTCTACCCTTGTAAGCTATATCTGGCTGGTGTGTTAATTTGTCTAGGGTAAGAGCCCTTAGGTTTCAACAGATTCTCATAGAGTCAATGATACACAAAAGGTTAATCAGCCTCATTTCCAGTCAGGATCATCTGCAAGTCCCTCCCAGAGCAGATATTTGGAGCACTAGGCTTCTAGAAGCAGCAGACATCAAGTTCGGGCCATGGGATTAGGGTGGACAGGGCGGCCACTTGGAATCATTTTCTACCAGAGGCGGAAGAGGCTCAGCTAGCAACAGCCCCATTTTACAGAGCAGAAGCCGAGCTGCAGTCAATTCAGTGATTCCTCCTAAAGTAGGGAGTCAGAAGCTGAGCCTGGACTGGAACCTAGGCCTCCTAGCACACAGAGCACAGGTCTACATTGGGGAAAAGCCCCTTCAATCTGGCAGTTGCCTGGAAAGGGCAAGACATTTGCGGCCAGAGCGCCAGGAGCCCAGCTGGTTATTTCTAGCTTCCTGAATGTCAAAAATCCAGGCCGCTTCTCAAAGCAGCCTCCACTTGTCAGACCAAATCAAGGCATCAGCGCGTCAAGCAGGCGAATCCTCTGCCCCAGGCACCAGCCTGGGGGCGCACGCCCTGCTTCCGCCCCGCCCCGCAAGGCGCACCTGACCGGTTCCCGCGGTGCGCCTGACCGCGGGCGGGCGAGCGCCGCACCCACGCACCCGGGCGCCGCTCCCACCTGCACCCCGCGTCACGCCTGAGCGCAATCTGCAGCCTTCACCCACCTGGGCGGCTGCCTGGCTTTGCTTAGGGTTGGAGCCAGCCCGGCAGCCTGCCTTGGCCGAGTATGACCAGGGAGCTGGTCTTTGACCCTAGCGGCAGATTGGGCATGACACACTGCCTTCTCTCTGGCCTCTTTTGGAATCTCCCACTTTCACCTGCTTTTCTTTTTAGCAAAACTGCCACCCCTGCCCCTACCCCAATTCCTCGATAGATCTCAATCAACGGGCTCGTTTGTGCCTCTGCAGAATCAATCCAGTTTTACAGGAACAAAAACAAACCCCAGTCCTGAGCGTCTGTTGGTTTCCCGTCCCAACTTCTGTTCATTCAACAAACATGGGAGCATCTACTGGCTAGGCTTTGGACACAACAGACTGACCTCTACCCCAGGGAACTGGCAGCACCCCGGGGAAAAGAGAAGCGGATGTTTTTAGGCTGTAATTTAATGGTCGCATAGGAGTTTGCTAGGGTACATGGGGACAGGGAATGAGCGTTGCAGGCAGAGAGGACCGGCTGGTGAAAGAACACCGCGGGCGGTAGGATCTGCAGGAAGGCAGGGTGGCCGGTGGGCACAGAGAGATGAGGGCAAGTAGCAGTGATTGGCTGAGGAGGAGCCAGGACTCAGCCAGAGAAAGGAGCATTGACTTCATCCTGAGAACAATGCAGTGCCTTGGAAGGTTTAAACAGGGAAGTGACCAATCCAATTTGCTTTCTTAGGTGGGACTGGAGAGCAGAAGGCCTGTAAGTCCCAGCACAGGGGCAGCAAGCCGCAGCATCGCTGAAAGTAGCAGCATTTTCAAGGACAGGGGTCATGTTCTCCCACTTGGGGATCAAATTACCTAAGTTTTCTTCTATTTCCACCCCCACGCTGCTGCCTTATTCCTATCCCTGGCCCCACTGTGACTGGTTTGGCCTTCTGCCTCCATTGGCCCTTGCCTAGCCTTTAGGTAAAATGCTAGGTTGACCAGGTGTCCAGAAAAAAAAAAGAATGGATAAAGAAAATATGTTGTGCATGTGTGTGTGTGTGTGTGTGTTTGTGTGTGTGTGTGTATTTAACAATGGAATACAACTCAGCCATAAAAAAGACTAAAATCCTATCATATGCAGCAACATGGGTAGATTGGAGAGACATTATGTTGAATGAAATAACCAGGAAGGCAAAGTTAAACACTGTATGTTCTTACATGTGAAAGCTAAAAAAAACAGTTGATCTCATAGAAGTAAACAGTAGAACAGAGGACACTGGAGGCTGGGGAGAGATGAATAGGGAGAGATTTGTTAAAGTAAACACAATTACAGCTAGATAGGAAGAATAAGCTGTACTGTTCTGTACCACTGTGGGATGATTATAGTTAACAATATATAATTTCAAATAGCTAGAAGGAGGATATTGAATGTTTCCAACACAAAGAAATGATACATGTTTGAGATAATGGATATGCCAATTACCCTGATCTATTGTACATGATACATATCAAAACATCACTATGTACCCCCATGAGTGTGTACATTTATTATTTGTCAATTTAAAAATTATTTTAAAAGATGCTAGGTTGACTGTACTCCCAATCCACCACCCTATTTTCAACCACCCATTTGTTCATTGACTCAATAACAATTTCTAAAGTGTTGCTGTGTGCCAGGTGCTGAGTTAGTCATTGTGGGATACAGAATGGGAGATTCATATGTTTCCTGATCTCAAAGAGCGTAGAATTTATCCAATGTCCAAACTTGCCAGTGCATCAGAATCATCTATAAAGATTTAGAAAAATATAGCCAATTGAGCTTCACCCCAGACTGACTGAATCAGAATGTTTCAGGGTAAGTTCCAGGAAGCCATATTATTAAAATTCTCCTCCAGGTAATTTTGTTGAGCAGTCAGAATCTCTCTCTGATCCCTAGAGGAATGCTGAAGTGCAATTTCTCTAGTGACCTTTCGTCTACATAGTTGAACAGACCCAGAGTCTGGCTCCTGACCGTAAGACAGAGAAATCACCAGAGAAGACGGGGCAACCGCAGTCCAACTGAGCTGTAAGCCTGGGACCTGCTCACTCACCTTCAAAAAAGCAGGAGGGGCAGGAAGGATGGGTAAATGTAAGGAAAGAGAAGAATGTGCTGGGATGGCGGGGTGGGCTGTACATGCCTAGAGTGGAAGATGCCTCTCTATCTAAATTATATAAATTGTCCATTTTGAAAGCAGAAGACCAGCTCTCTGGCTTGTTGGAACAAACACTCCTTCTTTCTCAGCCACATCTTGATTACTATGGTCAACTAGGGATGATTGTGCCGGCCAATTTCAAATGGTAACCCTGACGAATTATAACAAATAATCTCCATGCGCTTTATACACATACCCATGTCCCCACCAATTAAGTCTGAGTACTAGGGCAAATTGAAGCAAAGGGTGGTGGGGGGTGATCCTGTTAGCTTGCTGTCCTCAGAAATAGCCTCTCCAAGGGACTCTAAAAAGCAGCAGTTCTGTTGGATCATGCCTGGAAAACAGGTCTTCTTGGAGTTTGAGAGGATTAAAATTTTAGTTCCAGTTAACTTTCTGTCTCTTGGTGAAGACTGTTCCCAGAAATCTAATTGTGAAGTATTTTTTTGTTGACAGCCAATGATGAGTCAGCTACTGTGATGCCTTAAACATGAATATATTTCCAGTCTTCCTGGGAAGATGAGATACAGTTATACCTAAAAGTAAACAAACACAAGACTTACTTCCAGACAACACTAGAAGAGATGGTTTTGTGGGTATCTGAGGTTCTATATCCTGAAAGCTTATCTGAGCAGTATGTATTTGAGAGCAAAATACTCTGGGTGCCATATAGACATGTAAGACATCATCTTTGTCCTCAGGAAGCTTACAATCTGATAGAAAAGACAAGACATATAAGTATATAATATAAAGAAAATAGTATAGGCTAGGCCAGGCACAGTGGCTCCTGCCTGCAATCCAGCACTTTGGGAGGTTGAGGTGGTGGATCACTTGAGGTTAGGAGTTCAAGACCAGCCTGGCCAACATGGCGAAACCCTGTCTCTACCAAAATACAAAAATTAGCTGGATGTGGTGCTGTGTGCCTGTAGTTCCAGCTACTCAGGAGGCTAAGGTGGGAGAATCTCTTGAACCCAGGAGGCAGAGTTTGCAGTGAGTCAAGATCATGCCACTCCAACCACCCTGGGTGACAGGGTAAGACCCTGTCAAAAAAAAAAAAAAAAAAAAAAAGCATAGGCTGGGATAAGTGAGTGATTCAGTGTTAGCTTTAGTGTCAATAGAACTTGCACTGAAATATTCAACTTTTTTCCCACAGCCCTGGACAACTTTCAGGAAGACAGTTCTGATCTGTAGCAATTAACACGTGGTCATCCTCAGAAAAAGGGTAAGGCGGGTGCCACTTGACCTAACAGAATCTTATACATGCCAATAATGTGAAGGCTTGATGGGTGTTTGTACTTAGTCCTCTCAATTATTTCCCAGAGATACCCATAACTTAAAATGCAGGAACCAAGAGATTTGAGCCTAGACATTTGGATGAAAAGTGATTTCCACCTGGAGAAAGTCACTGCCCTTCTGTGCAGAGGTAGGTGCCCTGATACTTGCCTGACAGCTGGAAAGGGTGGCTCCGAAGAGGTAAGTGGGAGAAGAGGCCACATAGTATCTCCCTGGGCCTCCTGGTGAAAAACTTGTGTGTGATTTTTCAGGCCTGACCACAAACTCAGGGAAAGCTGACCCCTACCCCAGACTTGGATCACAGCCCATGCGTGGCAGTCTCTGGAGGGAGCTCTCAAGGTCTCAGGTCTCTCTGGCTGGTCACAGTCATCACATATTTGCATTCCTAGCCCCTGAGCCTTCATTCCTGGGTTTATCAGAAGCCTTGGGGAGAGGTGTTCTTTAGGCGCCTCTGCTGAGGCCTTCTTTGGGTGGGGCAGGGAAGGGAGAGAAACCTTGAAGCCACTTTTCCCCACAATGACTCAGAACCTAGTACTTCCACTCCTAGCCTTCCCCCTCCCTTGCTCTCGGCCGCAGAGTCCATAAAACTTCCAGAGCCTTTTGTTCAAGGCTCTGTCAGCAGTGAGACCACCCCAACCCCACATTCCTGCTGATCTACTTGACCCTGGGCCCCTGTGTGTTCCATGGGAGAAATGGAACAGGCAGAGTCCATGCTTTCTCTCGTTTCAGATACTTGCTTATACCATTGCAGGACATGATTGAAAGCTTGACTCTTTTGTTTTGGGCTTGTTGCCTTAATTGACTATTGTGACACCTGGCAGCTCAGTGCTCCCTCTCCCAGTTCAATTGAGCTCCTGACAGAGGGACTCCACCTTCAACTTGCCAGGGGCAAACACTCAAAGGACGGGCTTCATTTCTGTTGCAGGCTCTGGCTTCTCCTAATATGTTTCTAATTCATTTTTAGATTCAGATCTCTCTCTCCCTCTTCATATCGCACATTCACAAACAATAACTGCCTGAGCACCAGGAGAAGCACAGGGCCTGCCTCGTTATTCCTGCCCTGCATGCTGACTCTTCCACTGGGGCTGGGCAGAGTCAGCACATGCAGGAGGGGAATCATGAGCCAGGCCCTGGCCAGATCCAGATTTCCAGACGTGAGAACTACCCAAACCCCAGAGACTCAGTTCTTCCATCTACTTTACTGAGGAGGAACCAGAGAGTCTGAGAAGTAAGTGACTTGGCCAAGGTCACCCAACTGGCACCCAGGTCCTAACCCTTGGGTTCGAACTCTGATCATGACCAGACTGCCTCCTTGAATCTTCTTTCTACTTTCCTGGTACAGTTTCTGTGCACAGCTGAGTCCTTGGGTGCCTAGGACTACACTAAGCCCTCTCAAGTCAGTACTTTCTAGGAGGCTGTAGCCTAACTGGGGAGAGAGGTGAGACCAGGGGTTCTCAGACTTGAGCAGATGTTAGAATCAGTTGGTGAGCTAGTTAAAACACAGATCTGCTGGCCCCACCCCCGGGTTGCTGATTCAGTAGGTCTGGGATGGGGTCTGAGAATTTATACTTCTAACAAGTTTCCAAGTATGGCTGATAAGAACCACTGGACTTAACCATAAACAACCAAAAGTAACAGAGGCAGTGAATGGAAACTGAGCAAAGGCAGGTAGAGAAAGGAGAGAAATGAGGGTGACATTGTTTCTAAGGGCAGGAAATGAACTCCAGGGGCGGGTCCTTGGGAGGTCCTTCTCTTCCCTCTACTTTCATCTACCCTGACTTTGGGTTTATCTAGAAGTTTCACTGTAGCATATAAATTCCCCCTCTCTGCTGGAGGGCTCTGGCCAGCAGGTGAAGCCAAAACCATCACCTGTAGGAGGTTGCTTAGAGCTGGCTCCCGTCCCAACACCCTCCTCTGGGCTTCCCCGTTCACATCGCTGCAGCCTGCACAGCTGCCTGCCTCTCCTGGAGCCTGGGGGCACCTGTCCTAAAGGCCTCGAGGATGAAGAGTCACGGAGGGTGGTTGTGGCCATCTCACCCACCTCTCCCTTGATTCCTCCATGTACTCACACAAGCCCTGGAAGGCCAAGGACACTGATGCTCAGAGAAAGCTAAGGGAGTGGGTACATTACAAAAGGATTGGGAGAGGGGGAGTGGTAAAAACTCCACAGCTCACATTCATTGACTCAGCTCATCTTTCAAGGCCCCAGTTCTCCTGAGTCATCAGTGAGCATGGACTTGCTTTCATAGTCACTAAGGCTGAATGTGGGTCATTGAGATCTAAACTGGTGTTTAAATGTAACCGCACAGAGGTGAGTCAGACACACACAAGGAGAAAAAGAGCAAAAGAGAGAGAGAAGAAAGAAGATTTAGCTCTCTCTTAAGTGGAGGTAAAAATCCAGGAGCGAATCTGAAATGATCCACCTCTCCAAATCCGTCCACTGTTTAATTAGCTCCATGTAGCTATAGGGAAATTGAGGCATAACTGCTGTGTCCACTAGTCCAAAGCTGTTCCAGGGACAGCAGCAACCTCAGGAGGAGGCCAGAGATTGGCCAACGGAAAGGCAGAAAGCAGGGACTCTCCACCCAGGCGGAGGCATCACAGGGCCCATGGAGGGAATGGACAGTTGGCATTATGGTCCCCCTACCTTTTCCCAAGACTCTTCCAGCTGACCTACTGAGGCTGCCCCTTGACGTTGAATACAAATGGCCCTCATGCCCAAACAGCCGCTTGACCAGAGCCAACCGACAACCTCCTGTGAGTTTCTCAGTCCCAGGCTGGCTCTGCAGGTAAGAGACAGACATTATGTTAAGGCAAATGTAACCCATGCCAAGCAGTGTGTAGAGATTTCTACCTAGTTTTATTGTTATGAACTCCAGACAAGAGACTTAGAAAAGATGTATGATTTTCTACAACAAAAGCCTGAGTCTGAGGCTTAGGGGTCTCTCATCCCTTTTCCAACTCCCTGTGTGTGTTGCGGGGTCGGGGGTGGGGCGGAATGGAGAATCTGCCATGGAGTCCCCACCTCTGTCCCTTCCAGAAGAGCCTGTATATGGCTAGTGGGCATTTCCCTCCCTGGAGAGGAGGTGGGAGAGGCCCTTCATGTGCTTCCTGGAGCCACAAGGAAAGAGGAGGCTGCTGATTCACCAGCAGCTGCTTCCTGGAATGGCAGTTCCGGGCTGGCAGGCGAACAGTATTTTTCCAAGGTGATCTAGGGCTGTTACAACATTCCCGCTCTGCCCCCATCAGATCTTCCTGTAAGTCAAACCAGAAAGTTACCCAGACCACGCATTCCTGAGCAGTCAAGCACAAGATTCCAGACACAGTGTTTCCAACATGTCTCGCTATCTCTCCTGGGACCTGGGATCCAGTCATCCCCACAGCCCCTGTGCTTCCTCAGCCAAGGCCATAGGTTTGTCGCGCTGGCCATGGAGTCACATGGGAGCCACTGTGTGGCTCCAAGTCAGCTGGGAGGGGAAGGCCTGCCCTGATTCCCCTAACGGTCAGCTGAGAAAGAGCAGAGCCCTGAGCTAGCTTTGTCCCCGCATTTCACAAAGCCACTTTCTCTGGTCCGGCCCAGCTTTCTGAGACAGAAAGCTACCATGTCCCAGACTGAATCAGTCTCACTTTTTTTTTTTCCCCAGAAATAAGGCACAGGTTTGGAAGTGCCTCTGTTTGACCCTGGTGTTTGGTTCTCTCCCTCACATACAGGGAACATGAAGGAGAACCCACCTCTGCTGCTTTTGAAGTGCAGTGGCTTTCACTTGGAATGGACATCTTTACGGGTGGCACCGGGGGCTGTGCAGAGAGGACCAGGGAGAAATTCCAGACTTCTCAGGTTCTGCCTCTGAGACAGACCGTGGTGGGAAACACAAACAATAAAAATCCTTGGTTCCACTTTCTTCATCCCTTGCGGGCAAATGGAATCAAATGAGGGTGAGGGTGACTGGGGAATAAAGCAGGGGGAGTGAAGAGATGGGGGCCTGCTCTTAGAAGCAGTGTCTGAACTCCACCCCCTCCAGGATGAACTGGAAAGTGCTTCTCCTCCCTTCTTTGACTGATGGCTATGGGAACTTTACATCGGGAAATACGGATATACGGATCTCTCAACCAAATGTAATTTGTATTAAGAATTAAGAGTTCACAAGTTATTCTCTCCTCTTTTTTTTTTTTTTTTTTTTTAAGAAACAGCCTTGCCCTGTCACCCAGGCTGGAGTGCAGTGGTGCTATCATAGCTCACTGCAGCCTCAAAATCCTGGGCTTAAGTGATCCTCCCACCTCAGCCTCCTGAGCAGCTAGTACTACAGGTACACACCACCATAACTGACCAATTTTTCTATTTTCTGAAGAGATGAGGTTTCGCTCTGTTGACTAGACTGATGTCAAATTCTTGGCCTAATGCGATTTTCTCCCTGGGCCTCCCAAAGTGCTGAGATTAGGAGTGTGAGCCAATGCACCCAGCCAACTTATCCTTTTTTATCTTCATCACAATCTTATGAGGTGGGTATCGTTATTAGTATTGTCATTTAATAGAGGAAGAGAACAAGGATTGGGAGTGTTTACCAGCCAGCCCAGGATGAATGCGTCAAGTTTCAAATCCATGTCTCCTGATTCCAAGTCCATATTTCTCACAGTCCACGTTATATACTCAGCAGATGCTGTTGACAGGCTCTCTGAATCCAGCAGGCAGCTCTGAGCCTCAGGAACTAAGTTGCTAGAATCCCAGTTAGGGTCCTAATATTCTAAGAGACACAGACCTAACAGAGAAGTGTGCTGTGCCTGTGGCTTTGTGGCAGGGTTTGTCTACAATAAACACATGTTGTGTTCACAGGGCTTAACTCAGTGCTGTAACAGGAGCTTCAGAACTGACAGGGCAAACAGTCCTCTTCAGTAAGCATCGCTGGCCATGTCTTATCCTCTCAGATAAGTTGCAAAAGCTTTTTTAACTCTCTCCCTCCCACCTACTGTTATAGAACCATTTCTCAAAGCTTAATTCAAGACTTTATTTCTGTTTTCCAACAGTTATACACCTTATCTCTAAGAATAACCATTTTTAATGCCTTTGATTTTTCCCACTGAGTTCTTTGCCCCACGATTGTCCAGTAGCTGGGAATGGAGACTGAGTCTGCACTTTTGATTACCTGATAAACAGTGATCCTTCCTCCTCCCCAACCCCACACTTCCGGAACCCTGACTTGGTTCTCTATCCCTGTCCTTCAGGAGAGAATGAACCTCTTTCCAGCCCCCGGGGGCTAAGGTTTTGTCCGAGACTTAGACTCTCAGCCATTGGTTCGGTATTCTGACTGCGCATTGGAACCATCTAGGGGGCGTTAAAAATCCCACTAATGCCAACAGGGGCTCCAGGGCTCCCTCAGGAGCTGTGGCTTGGCTCTCATTTTTCCCTTGCCAAGTGATTGGCGTTAGGGATGATCATGTGACGCTAAACTGGCCAATGGGGTGTGAGGATGCGAGGCTGCGAAGCTTCTGGGAATGTTTTCCACAGCTAAAAGCAAAAAAGCTGCAATTCAGGGGTGTTTTGTTTTTCTCCCTGGAAGTTGTTCTCTATGTGCCCCAAGGGAAGGAGCTTAATTTAGTTAGCAATCTGTGGACATTATCTCATTTGATCCTCACACTACCCTTTAAGGTAGTTAATATTTTGGTTTTAGTTATTAATTTACAGACAAGGAAACTAAGGTTTCTTAATTTTACAGACAAGGAAACTAAGGTTCACGGAAGTTTCGGTATCTCCACATCCCCTTCAATGACAACAGCTGAGCAGAGTCAGGGTGACCCTGGTCCTGCCTGGTTCCAAAGACCATGATTTTCTCACTATTTCCCTGTTTGCAAGGTTGTGCTGGTAAGCTGTCTAAATAATAAAACTAATAAAAGTCCTGGCCGGATGCAGTGGCTCATGCCTGTAATCCCAGCACTTTGGGAGGCCCAGGCAAGAAGGATCGCTTGAGGCTAAGAGAGTTCAAGACCAGCCTGAGTTGATAGCAATACCTTATCTCTACAAAAGCAAAAAAAAAAAAAAAAAAAAAAAAAAATTAGCTGGGCATGGTACAGGAGCCTGTAGTCCCAGCTACTCAGGAGGCTGAGGTGGGAGGATCACTTCAGTCCAGGAAATCCAGGACTTTGAGGCTACATTGAGCTAGGCTCACACCACTGCACTCCAGCCTGGGCAACAGAGTGAGATCCAGTCTCAAAAAAAAAAAAAAAAAGCCTGACTTTTAGCACTTACCAATGTCCATGGTGTAAATATTCCCACAATAACCAATTTTAAGCTACCATTGTGAGTTCTCCAAGCACTAACTTGAAAGAGATGTGCACAATCAGCTCTCATGAGCCAGTGTGATCCAGCTCCAGCCAACCACTGGAAAAGGGGGCACATGCTCAAACCTGGTCTTTGATGCTAAAAACATGTTTTCCTTCATCCCCCTACCAGGGCTTTCTCTGAACACACACCTCCCCAGAGCAGATCTTTACATTGGCATTCAGCATTGTTAGAAAAGGTGCTCAGCTCTAGTTCCTAAAGGGCAGAATAAGGATAATGAGGGACAGATCAGTAGGGGTGTACTTCAGAGGTTTCCTAATGCCTCCAGGTTGCTAATGATGCAAGCATGAGCCCCAAAGGACTACTTATCATTCTGCATGAGAGTGGGCCGAGAGAGCCCTTGCCATTTGTTTGATCTCATTGCCATCTGAGCTGCTGTGCCTTTTGCACACCCTGCTGAGCCCCCAGCAACGCTATGCACAGATTCATGACTGTGTGGTACAGTGAGAGCAGCAGGGGCCTGGGCATGTGGCCAGTGGAAACATGATGGTGAGCCAACTCAGGCCTGCCCCAGTGGGCCCCCTAGGGCAAACGCCACAATAATAGTGTGCTTGCTAAGCCCATTCCACACTGTGGTACGCTAGCCTCTCAGGGTTGGGAGAGCCCTCCGGTCCAGGTCCATCATCCCCAACGAGGGTTGTAGACTGAAGATGTCCAGTGATCTTCCCTCCGAAGGAAGTCTATTACATATTTAGGGACCTTGGTGGAAAAGTTCATTTTTATGCTATGCCATAACAAATTCTATAACTCCTGCTGCAGCCTGAGGTGCTCCTAGTTCTAACCCTGGGAGCCATATGTTGTCAGACTGGTCCCTCCACACATGGCACGCATATCAGTCAGGATAGGCTAGGTTATGCTGCAGGGACAAACACCGATCGTAATCTCAGCACCATGAAACAGCAGTAATAAAAACCATAACAGCAACTAGTGTTTCTTGCTCATTCAAGATGTCCATTGAGGGTAAGCTAGGGGTCCTATTCCTGTTAATCACTCAGGGGCCCAGGCTGTCAGAGCCCAGCCACCACCTGTCATCATTGCCGTTCACTGGAAGGAAAAAGAGTGTCTCACCAGCACTGAAATGTTCTGGCTTGCAAGTACTATATACCATTCTGCTCTGGACTTGTTCGCTAGAATTATTCACACGATCTCACCTGTCTGTGCTCAGGAGGCAGGGAGCTAGAAATAGTTGGGAAGCAAAAATAATAACCATCACATTAGCTTTTCACATATTTGAAGGTGGTTATGCTGTCCACTTGCCTTTGCTCCAGAGGCTCACCCGTTACCTCCTCACTTGCTGTGCTACATGTTTCTGCTCCCTTCATCACTCAGTTCACCCTCCTCTGAACATGATCCAGCTTTGTATCTCTCTGTGGTGGTATCTAGAGCCGAGTTCAGTTTTCTAGGCATAGCCTAACCATGGCAAAGCTCAGTGGAGCTCATCCTTCCCCACATCTGAGGCATCACACTCATAACCCTGGACGCTAAGATTGCATTTTATGTATTTTTTGGCAGCCACAGCACCCTGTTGTATATTCACTAGATTCTAAGCTCCAGAATGGTAGAGACTATGACTTCCTTGCTCATTGTTCTGGCCCTATCACTTGGAAAAAGGTCTGATAAATCCTAATATTTGTCAGACGAATAAATATATTGAATGTATTCTCTTTGCCTCTGCCTAATTTTTACTCACGCTGTCAAGACCTATTGCCTCCATCTCATCCTGAAATAATGAGCTTTTTCAGACCCAAGTACAGTTTATTTCTTCAATTTGTTCTGGCATACAGCTATGAAAGAGTGTTATCTTTGGAGTCAAAAAGTGTGTGTCTGACACCCAGCTCTGATTTTATCATTCAACACCATATATGTCTTAAGCACCTACAATATGCCAGGTGCCATGGATACAGTTATGAAGAAGACAGAGCACAGGGCTGCCTTACCATGGGGTTAATTTGGGTAAACAATATAACATGTCTCGATTAGAATGTAAATTCCACGAAGGCAGGGATCTTTGGTGTCTTTTTCACTCTAGTTTTTCCAGCAACCACAATATGCCTGAAATATAATAGGTGCTCAATAAATACTAGTTTAATGAATGACTGACTCTCTAAACTCATGTGCTCTTCTATATCACAGTCTTCTGGGAGGGCATGAGTAGCTTGAAAACAAAGTAGCCCTTTGTCCCACTGTTTAATTTTTGTGTTTAGTCATAATGTTGACGGTATGAAATCTCAAATAGGATTAATGTAAGACTTGAAATTTATCTGTTAATCCAAGGGGAGCAGGGGTTACGCAAGGTTGCAGAACCACTATTCCAGACTGACACTAACCTATTAATCCCCACATTTTCAGTACCATTGTGTCTTGAATCCAGCTTGGCCACAAGGAAATGGGGTGAGACTTTGTCATGTGTGTCGCTGAAGTTCAGCTATGCAAAAATGTTCACCTATCCTTGATCAACCAGTCCAGGAACCATCAAAGAAGAAAATGAGATTCGACTTAGAAGACCTGTTCTTTATAAACCCCTGCACAGCCCTAATGATCAATACCACTTCCGGTGCTCATAAATTACTGCTTCAGTAATTGTTCTGCAATTCTGCCTATTCTCATTGAATGCTTTGTATAATCCCTTTATCTACTTTGGGCTACAATTCATTTTTATCAGTGAGTATTGTACTTGTTTCATCTCAAAAATCATTCTCCTTGAGAGAAAAAAAAAAAAAAAAGAACCGAGTTGAGGAATCCTGCTTTCTCTTTCATCCACAAATGCTCTATTATCAGAAGGGGGCTTATATTTCTTGTGAACTTCTTGTGCTGATTTTAACTTTGTAAAGCTTTCCTGTTTTCCATGTATGAATGAGCATGAGAACTATGAAAGGCAATCAGGTATAAGATATTGTCAAGTATGTGACTTGAGGGACAAGTGATCTATGTGAGCCTGAAGGGAATCCTGGGATTGAGAGAGCATGCAGAGAAGGCACATAGGTGTGCTAGGGCATGCAGATTGTACAGAGATGGACAGCGAGAAAATTCGAGTGATAGAGGTTTTCTATATGGTGGGAGTAGTGTGGGTTGGCGTCTATCAGGGGAGACCAACTGACCATATCCCTCTGTTCACTTTTAGCCATGACTACAAGGCTACAAGAACTCGAGAGGTCATCTAAGTTATTTCTGGCTCTTTCAGGTCAAATGACTGCTAGACTATCCTGGTTTCTAATTTGAAATGTATCCAAAGAAGATTCCTGTCTCACCCTCTGCAATCCACTTGCATGTCTGACCACACTCGGTGCCTACACAATCTTCACTTTGTCTAGCCTAAATTCTTCTAACTGTGGTCTAAGGCCTTGGAAGAATGACGCCTCTGTGGGGTAAGAACTGCCTTGGTGGCATAAGAAAGGCAGCCCTGGGTGATCTGGAAGGGCTGTTGCAAGGGGATAGGAGTGCTGAGGCCTTTTCCATTAAGAATACACAGGACTATGGAGACTCTTGTTTTACTAGAAACTTCTTCACAGATACCTTTAATTAGGAAGAAAATGCCTTTGATTCTTGGTTCTACTATTGGCTTCAAATTCTTAGGCATGCCAGACCCTACTGAACATCTTGACACATGTCCTTTCTTCTCTGAACGGGCACACAGGCATGGTGAGTAACCGGGGGTACCCGGCAGGTACTGATGCTGGGTGTGGTCCCTGTGTTATTCGGTCAGAAGTGAATAAAGTGTACCTTTGTGTTAGATTTGGAAGGACAAAATAATTCCTGAGACTGGTAAGAAAAACCGTTTGGGAAAACTGTGGATATTTCTTGGCCTCAAAGGAGAGCAGCAGAATATCAAACTTAAGACTGAACCTGTATGCCAGTTGGGGCAGGATGGACTCAAAACATCCTAGGAAAAGAATAAGGTCTCCTGAGGAGGTTCTGCAGCCAGTTAGAAAAGTGAAATCCCTCCAAATTGGAGTGGCACGGTGTCGGCATCCAAAGGGATGGGCATCATGGAGAGCATGAGTGTCCCACTCTGTCCATTTTCAGATGGACATCACAAGCAACCTTCCCTTAGCCCTCTGTGGGAGAGCTGATGACAATAATAGCCAACATCGATTGAGCGTTTCTGTGTCCCAGGCCTGTGGCAAACGCTTGACAATGTATCACAGTTAATCCCTGCAGTATTAACAGAAGGCAGGCAAGTGCTATTCTCACTCCCATTTCACAAATGAGAAAGTTGAAATTGGAGAAAGAACTACCTTTTCTCAAGAACATTCAGTAACTGTGGATTCAGCCCCCAGGGCTGCCCACTACTCTTACCAGCCAGGGCTCTTACCCATGTGACATCTTGCCCCCTAGACTGCACGGGCAGCATAGGGTAGGGTGGCTCACCTAGGCACTCAGTGCTGCTTACACAGGGTGATGCCAAAGATGCAGAAACACATGGGAAAGGTGACTGCCATTTCTGGACTCTAAAAGAGCCTATAAAATAAATATGCAAATCAAAATTTTATGCCATCTTGGTGGTTGGAAAACTGGCTATATAACAGTTTGGCTCTAAGAATCAAGTGGTGCAGGGAGAGAGAGTGCAGAACCGACGTACTCAGTAGGGGAGTAAAGAGCCAGGAAGCAGGAGGAGGGAAAGAATAGTTGGCAGGGCAGTGGAGGTGAAGAGGTGGGGACGGGACAAAGCCCAGGGTAGCTCCCTTAGCTTTGGTTACAATTCAACACAGGAACAAAAGGAGACTACAAAGCTCCCTTTACAGCTGCACTCTGGCCAGCCTTGGCCAACTTGCAACTCAATTCAGAGGAACATCTCAGCAAGGGCTCATTTTCATCACAAACATCTACTACAGTTGTACTGGAGTCTTATCCTTGGATGACGTAAAATGAGAAGTTACAGGGCCCAGTGTGACCCTGAGCCAGGGGCAATCACTGTGGGCTATCTAGTCATTTTAAGTCAACATTACTAGATTAAGCAACCAGGATGACCAAACCTGGGAATAATGAAAAGCTTTATCATGTTGGCATGTGAAATGGTCAAATCCGTGGCTGGAATATTTTCAAGGCAATGTGTACCCAATTAAGATCCGGGGTGTGTCGGCTCACGCCTGTAATCCCAGCACTTTGGGAGGCCGAGGCAGGCAGATCATCTGAGGTCAGGATTCGATTAAGATCAATAAATGACAAATGGGATGCTTTTATTTTTGCTTTGCATTTTTTTTTTTGTTTTTTTTTTGAGACAGGGTTTCCCTCTGTCGCAGGCTGGAGTGCAGCGGCATGATCTCAGCTCATTGCAGCCTCCACCTCCAGGGTGGAAACTATTCTCCTGCCTCAGCCTCCTGAGTAGCTGGGATTACAGGCGCCCACCACCACGCCTGGCTAACTTTTGTAATTTTTTAGTAGAGACGGGGTTTCACCATGTTGGCCAGGCTGGTCTTGAGCTCCTGATCTCAAGTTATCCACCTACCTCGGCCTCCCAAAGTACTGAGATTACAGGCGTGAGCCACCGTGCCTGGCCTAATTTTGCTCTTTTCTTTGCTAACAAGTTACACCAGCTCAGCTCCATAGCTGTAAACACGCAGCTGCCAAGGTAGGTTCCAGGCTGCGCACCTTCTTCCTGACGCTGCTGCATGAGCCGGCGGGGTGGGTGATGAAGAGTTACTAAAACATGAAGTGGCTCCTCTACGAGGGGAGAAAGGACTGGAAACTCCACCAAGGCTCAGAAGTTACCCTAGGGGTTCAGATGGGGCTCACGGGTTTCAGAGAGAACCAGACTACTTCCTCTTCCCCTACCTCAGGGAGGTTGAAGTCCTGGTTGCATCACCCTGGCCTGCCCCAGTTCCAAGAACTGGGGTTAGCAGCTCCAGCCCCTTGATATGCAAATCACACAGTCCCACTGCTGATAAATTGTTCTACCCAGGGGAGGGCTAATACTGTCCTGCCCAGCTGGCAGTTTATCTTGGTGCCTCCTGCCAACCCCACAAAGGTGGAAAAATAGAATTGGCTTTCATAGAAGAACCTCACTGAACTGGGCTAAAAGTAGGGACCCTGGAGTTAAACTGCTTGATCCAAATCCTGACCCCACTGCTTTAGTTGTGTGAATTTAGACATGTGACTTAATCTCTTGTACTTCACTTTCCCCCATCTGTACAATGAAACTGAGAGTACCCACCTCATGGGGGGTATTGAATAAGTAAATACATTTAAAGTATTTAGAACAGGGCTTCACATGTAATAAACATGCAACATGTGAGCCATTAAGTGAAAGCATCTTTTGCAGTCAAAGGCTGACCCACATCCCAAATCAAAGGCTTGAAGTTATTGTCCTTTCAAACACTCAAGGCCGTATGTCTAATTCAGTTAGGTCAGTGTGGAATAGCTTGGGAGAGCAGGAGCAAATGGGTGTGGGGTGAGGACTGGCTGGGAAGGACAGTGGGATGATAAGGCCTGAGGATGTCTTAAGATGGACCTGAGGGAGTGAAAGGTCCCAATGTGACCTCATCTTGACCTCCATGCTGCCCACTGTGCTGAGGGAACCCAGCAGCCCCAGTGGACTCTGGCCCAGCTGCCTGAATGGCTCGCTACCTGCTCTGTGCCAGCCTTCTTCAGGAAGTGTGGGCAAGACAGCCTTGTGATCCCTTGGAAGGGGATGCCAGGTCTAGCAGAACTGAAGAAAGATGTGAAGTAGAATTGTAACCAGGAATTGAAGACTCATTTGAGCTTTAGGTAAATATCCCGTGTATCTTCTCTCTTCTCAGATATAAACATTAGCTGTTGAATAACCTGATAGGCACGGAATAAATAGCCTCAAAAGAATGGACTCAACCCAAACTGGGGAACCCAGGTAGTGGGCTTGAGAAGCAATTGTGAAGAAGGAAGTTGCTGAGTGATCACAGACTTACCAAACACAGTGTTTTGGCTCTGCGTGACTATGATAATGAGTTTTGTGAATGAAAGAGGAGGCATGCTTTATTTTTCATGGTTCTTTACCAGAGTGGAGTTAACCATACCAAAAAGCTAATCAATCCCACAGAGCAATAGAAGACCCAAAGTAGAGGAGCTATGAAGGCCAAAAAAGTTCCAAAGTCAGAATGATCCTTCCCTTTCCCAGACTACAGCATCAAAGATTTAGACCCTAGACCTGGATCTACTCTTTACCAAGCCCGAACCCTTTGGGAAACCAATGAACTCAACTTCTCTGAGCCTCTCTTCCCATTTGTAGTATGTACTGCAGTACTCACACTATCATCAGTGGGAATAGTGGGCATGTCATGAAGATCTAGTGGCATGATGTGGGTGAGAGTGATGACTATGAGTGCTAAGTGCTACACAAATGGAAAGGGAAGTTCCTAGCTACTGTATTCATTCACAAGTAAGTGTTCACATTGGAATGCAAAAAAAAGAACCTATGACAGAGAAGAGACTAGCCATAGTCTCTTCTCTATGACATAGAGGAGTAGTATGACATAGAGAAGTAGTATGTCAGTACTAGCCAGCTACTCCTCAGCTGCTCTGTAATTCCCCTGTCCTGTCTGTAGTTAGAGGGAAGCCATGTTTTAGCCAGTCATTGTGAGAAGAGGTGAGGTGTGTCCCTCCTAGGAGAGGTAGGCAGGCAGCCGGCACCCCCTCCATGTCTCTTCCTTGCTCTGGAGACTTTGGAAAGCTACATTTTCCAGATGGTGTAGTTATAAGATGGAGAAAGATTGTTGAACTTACATGCTACTTTATGTGAATGAGAAATAAACATTTATGGTGTCTAGCCCCTGAGATCTTGAGGGTTGGGTCTGTTACAGCTATGCTTAGCAGTCATCACCCTCATTCAGGACAGAAGTTTTGGTCAGTAAGAGACAGGCCACATCTACTTCAGAGAATTACAGAAGCTTACATCCATCAACCTCTCCTCTCAGGAATTTTCTGTGAGTTGAGTTCTACCCATTCGGCTCGAGGTTTTATTTTGATTGGAAATCTACCGTCTTAGTGGGAAGGAGACAAATCATTCTAGTCAAAAAACTTCCTTTTGCTACAAAATGCATTTATTTCCAGTCAGACAAAATTCTTGAACTGTATATTCGGGTACATATTATAAGGTCATCTTTGATATATGCCCTGTTTACAAGATCCATTTCTAATTATTAAAGTGAATATCAAACACACATCTTTGCATCTTAAAACATAAATAAACTGCTAATGTTTATAAGCCACAAATCTGGTCACTGACATGAGTGGCCTGCAATTCTTCAGTGACGAGCACACGGCGATATAGACGAGATTCCCCAGGTAGGCAGGCAGCAGGCACCTGTAATTCGCCCACTGACTGTGCTGTTGTGGCAGTGACCCTTCTTGTGAAAAAAAGAGTTATGTGCAGACAAAAGTGTGACATATGCAACGTGGAGAGGCATTTCACAGAATGCAAACACCATTCAGGTAAATTAGTAGACTCCAGAATGAATGAAAGCTTCATGAATGCAAACCTGTTGTTTACAATACTGGGTATTGTGGCACCTTTTCACTGGACACTTTAATAAATATCTATTAAAGAAAGTAAGGATAAGAGAAGAAGCTGAAGCAGTTGTCTTGGTGCACAACGTATTTTCAAGATTGGGCTTTAGGTTGTGAGTTTCAGAGATACCATTGTTTGTTTCTTCAGAGTAAATCATTCTATTTGGAAAGCCCTTCATTTCCTTAAAAAGACCTTTAAATTCTTCATTAGCATTAAAAGACTTCTTGTAGACTGCCAGGAATTGGGGTTCATTGGCTTAAAGAAGAGCACAGCACAGTTGACACAAAGTCTTGGTTTGTCTCTTGAATTAAGAAGCCTGATTGGCTCAGAATTTCTCAGATCTACTTTATTCTTCACACTTTCTCTCCTTTTGGCTCCTGTTAACATCCCAAGCCCACAGCGACAGACGCTCATAGGTGGAGCAGCATACTTCATAAAATCTCATTTCATTATCAACTATTTCTAGTGCCGTGGCTCTCTCTGGACTCGAAATAGTTGATATCTTAAAGTTCCATCCTTCACAGAGTTCTTCACTTAGCTCCTTGAAGTTAAGGTTCTTGTTCTAAGGCTGATGCTGGGAAGGTCCCACAGAGGAAATTCCTGGAAAATCTCTATTCCCTTCGGGTCCTCATGCCCTCTCTCTCACTCCCCATAAGGCTATGGTTGCAATTCTGGAGACACATAGGAAAAGTTTCTAAACTCATCCTGGTTAATCATTGGAAGATGTCCCTCATCAATTGGAGTTAAAACTGGCTCTTCCTTTATGAAGTCAGGGTCAAAATTACTGACATCTTCTCGGGATTTCTGCCAAAAAAAGGGAAACAAGGGTGAGATTTTATGCGCTTGAGGCTTACTTATCTTGCATGGGACATAGCCCATTCCAGTGAGTTCAGAGGAGTGCTCTGTAGCTTGTTCAGTAGCATTATTTACAGTTATTGTTATGATGAAACTGTGCTTTACAGCAAGTCTACTGCATGGTGCATTATTATGGCATTTGGCAACCACCAATTCACTAATCCCATGAAAATCTTGCTGAGTAGGCCTGTCTTAATGGGAGGCTAAGAATTAATTTGGTCATCCAAAAGCAGCTGGCTCACTCACCCTTTATTCTCATTTCACCAAGGTGGCATTTCACAGCAGGCCTCGCTGAGGGGTGTGCAGCTATATTTGTCAACAGAGGTTGGGTAGGTTCACACTTGTCCTACCTATTGTTTGCACAGAGTTCTAAACATTTGAAGAGATCTTCCCGAAAGATTTCTTGCAAGTGCTGAGTTTAGGGAACAACTGTCGGTCATTTTACTCTCTAGGTAGATGCGTTACGCCCTGCTGGACCAGCTGTGCAGTTAGGACTACAGGCTCCAGCCTCTGAAGGCCATGCTCTCCCTAATCCCAGGGGGCTGGCAGGGGGCTGACCATTGAAGGAACGGCTTTACCTCTGGGTGCCTGGTGTCCAACAGCCTAGTAGGCTGTTAGTGATTAAGTGCACTGTGTGTATTTAAAAGTTGAGTATTTTATACCTGTATAAACAAACGCTGCAAAGATCATTTCTAAGTGAGTATCACACATTCCACTGCTCTTACCTGAATCAATGATATTTCTCTATCACTTTTTTTTTTTTTTTTTTTTTGAGACAAAGTCTAACTCAGTTGCCCAGGCTGGAGTGCATGACGCAATCTTGGCTCACTGCAATCTCCACCTCCTAGGTTCAAGCAATCCTTCTACTTCAGCCTCCTGAGTAGCAGGGATTAGAGGTGTGCATCACCACACCAGGCTTTTTTTTTTTTTTTTTTTTGTATTTTTAGTAGAGACGGGGTTTTGCCATGTTGGCCATGCTAGTCTCAAACTCCTGACCTCAAGTGATCCACCTGCCTCGGCCTCCCAAAGTGCTGGGATTATAGGCGTGAGCCACCATGCCAGGCCTCCCCATCACTCTTGATCTATCGCTAGCCTTGCTTCTCTGCCTTCCCACTGTGGAGCTCTTGACCCACAGATAAGCACGAGCTCAGCTCTCAGACCACAGGCGGGACCACACTCAGGAAGGCCACCCGCCTCAGCTGCAGAGCTTGGAGAGGAGCCCCTGGAGATCCCAGTATTTCTTTGGTCAAAGGGAGCCTGGCCTGGGCTCTGCGCTGCAGCAGCTATTACAGACCCAGGCTCTCCAAACCAAGAGGCCAGGCTCAGTGAAGTGAGCAATATCTCATACCCTCTCTGCTTTCTCAGGGGCCTAGAAAAGGCACAAAAAGTGCCCCAAGGAGCATGAGGAAATTGGCTAGAACAATGACTTTCTCAGTTAGCCAAACTCTTTTGGGGAAACGTGGAAAGTTTCAGGCCTCTTATACCCTATAAGATTTTAATTTAGGTTGAGGGAAGTTGGAGGTTGGGTAAACGAGGGGTGAAACTTGGTCAGAATTAACCTGGGCACATGAAGACATGTTGTCCCATGGACAAGGAGTCCAGCTTCCCCCCAGGGGAGGCTGCCCTGTGCAGTGTCCAGCTGAATTTCTGGTCTGTCACCCACAGGGGCCATCCAGCTGTTCTATGGACTTTGGTGGAATGCTGTGACATCTGAAGAAAGGAAAGTCTCTGTGACAGCCTGGGACACTTACGATTCTGGGTCTGAAAGGTGGTTCTAGTTGGCGATGGTTCAGCTGGGCCCAGTCGATTTCCTTAAAAAAAGGATGTCTCAAGATGGCGTGCTCGCCTCCCTGAGTCAGGCTGCCCAAACGCATGGTGGGGTTCTTGGTCATGAACTGAGTGAGAGAGAGAGAAAGTGTCAATCATTCATTCACATACAACCAGCATGTCACAAGACAGCAGGCATCAGCCATGGCAGAGGAGCTGTGCGAGACTTTCTGGCAGGTCTTGCTTAACTAGCTGGGTTTTCCATCACAGGCAGCACAGTCAGTATGAATCATGCCCCAAAGGCGCGATTGCCTGTGTGGATTTATGGCTTTTCCCACTTCCATTTCAGACATGGCCACTAAAAGAAAGCAGGAGGGTCCAGTTTTCTTTTCTGTAAACACCGTGTATTTTTCTTTCCTCTTTAAAGAAAAGAAGCTCTTTATAACAGTGTGCCTTTCCCCAACACTGCAGTTGTGGGCAGCAGACATCTTATGAATGGGGCTACTTTCAGAAACAGCTGTGCCATTTTTCTGAGTGACCTGACCAGCTGGCCAGGATTCCCACTCTCTGACGAGACCACAGAGAGGAGAGAGAGTCATTATTTTTGAAGATCTGTGTGAAGACGCAGCAAAGGTGACATACTGAAAAGGTCTGTGTCCTGGCTCTAGAAAAAACAAAGTTGGCCACTTTTCTTTATGCAGCAAAGATATCATAGCTCTAGATGAAAGGCTTTTCTTCAAGATGTTCCCCCCACCACCGCTGTTTTGAAGTAGGTTCAATGACCGAGATTCCATTGCTCCATAGACCAAAAACTAAAACGAGCATTGCCACACAGCTAAGCGATGTGTGCATAGAGATTCTCTGTATTTCCATCAGTTGGGAAACTTCCTTAGTGCTGGCCTCCTATCAAAATATGCTGGGCTAAATCTGCTTTCACAGAATAGCCAGGAAAGGTGTTTTGATCACTTCCTGAGCAAGGATTAGTACAGGATAATTTACTTTTCATGGCCGGAGTGTGGTTCTCAATTTCAAAGACATTGAAGCTAATTTAATTTCCCATATTGAAAGAAAATTGCCTTGGATAAAAAGTTTTGTTTTTGTTTTTATTTAAATTTTTTTGTTTTTTGGTTAAAATTTTATTTACATTTTTATGTTTATCTTTAAATAGACTTATGACAGTCCCCAAGCACCTCTTTCCAAATCTGATTTGTGAACAACACAAAAGTAATGCTGTGTTTATAGAAATTGTTTTGGAGCTGAATTTACAGAGAAAATCTTGTTGAAGGGGCAGACACGGAAAGACAATGTTTGGAGGTGCCCCTCCGCCATGCCAGGTGTGCAGAGGTGTCAAACTGCCAGTGTTGATTCAGATGAAAATGATAATGTTGAGGAAGGAGGCTGCAAAAGTTCCTAAGCAACCTGATGGGATATACCTTGTAAAATGCTTTCAAAAAAGCTTCAAAGGGCAGCTAATAAATGAATATACTGACAGGGTTTAATCGCTTCTCCTCTCTCCTAGTAACAGGAATTAAAGGCCACAGGTGGTTCTGGGTTGGCGGCAGGACCCAAAAGTAAATGCAGCATTCAGAGCTGCACAGGCCCAATCAGAGCAGCTGCCACTCCAGGCACTTACAGTGGTCACCGGGGATTCAGGAGATGCATATCTTAGAAGTAACTGAGTTCTGTAAGAGCTAGGAGTTAGTTCACACTGCTTGGGCTCTCACTGAGTAAGCCTGTGCAATGCAGGCAGGAAAGGGGAAAATGCTTACAAAAAGAAATGAGTAGATTCTTGTCTTAGGAAAGTCAACGGGATACAATTCCTGATGGAAGAGCAGTTGCTATTCTAAGAGCTAATTAACAAGAAACAATGCTGCAGAAAACTTGGGAGACAGGACGGCAGAACACACCCAGATGGCCTGTGGGAAATTCCCAGGCCTGCCAATGATGTGAGAGAGGACATCTTGTGAATGGGTGGGTACAGCTTGTTCTTCTGGGCAAGACAAACAGTGTGGGACTCTATATGCCAGGGTGGCTGAAGCCCCAGTGTCCAAGAGGCTTGCCCATTCCTCTCTGCCCCTGGCACTGAACCCAAGCTTCCATGGGGCACTGTGGAAGAGGCCTTGCCCGACGACAAGTAGACCAAACACGACCGTCCGTCCTCTAAAAACTGCACCCGTGGAATTGGGGACAGGCAGAATAACCCTTTCACTAGCTTAATACTTAGCCTCTTGGGGTTCTGATAAATCCTTTTGAATAACCAAGCAGTTTTGTTTTTAATACCTTGGCCTGAGCCCTTTAGATGCAGCCATCCTCAACTTACAAAAAAAAAAAAAAAAAAACCAAAAGAAAAAACAAAACACACACACACACACACAAACAAACTTTGATTCAATTGACAAAGGTTTTCAGGGTGTCTACTACATGTAAGGCAGCACACTAGGGGTTTCTTGGGGACATGCAGATGACAAAGACAGTGTCTCTTCACCCAGGAGCTAATCAAGAGAAGGGGGAAGAATCAAGTAAACTTCATAATACACAGCCGGATGACATGAAAAGAGACTTAGATCAAGTGCTGTGAGAGCTCGGAAGAGGGACGGGGCAAATAACACTGGGGCTGGTGGTGGGAAGGCAAGGGACAGCCTCATGGAAGAGGTGGCATTTGACCAGAGATGAGGACGAACAGAATTAACATAATAGGCATGAGGGAAGAAAATGTGCCTGAGGACACAGCCAGCACAAATGCAGAGGCATACAAGTGCCTGGTACAGCTGACATGCAGGGATGGCTGAGGAACTGCGGGGGCAGCCGGTGGGATCCATCAGAGGTGAGTGATGAAAGCTGCATGGCAATTTAGGGGATGACACTAGCCACAGTGTGATGAATAAATCTTAAATGCAGAGGTAGCGCCTCGTGGTGAGCAGTTAGAGGTTGTGACAGTAGCTGAGAACACATGACAAGTTCAGCAACTAAGAGAGTTTCTAGTTACTCGGAAGGAAGAGTTGGAAGCACATTCTACAGGGCCGTGGAAGAATGAACACAATCCACTAACTGCCTGGAATGGGAGTGAAGAGTCCAAGATCACAGGGTCCTCCCTGGCTGCCTGATGGGGCAGTGGTGTTGAGTAACAGAAACGGAACAAAACAGGGGCAAGAGATTATTCTTTGTAGCATGAGTATTAGTAGCAGTGTTAGTAGCAGTAGTATTTTTGTTAGTGGAATAGAGACAAAAACAGCTCACACGTACTGAGATCCTACAGTCTGCCAAATCTGGGAGGTTGATGGGCTCCGCTTTGCATTGGAGGTGTGTGGGCACCCACATGCAGATGAATTCTAGGGTAAATCTGGGGTGCAGGCCAGGGCTGGCCATCTAACGCTCAGAGACATTGAAATTTGAGTAACCACTGAAGCTGGGAGGGCAGGTTAGATTGTGGAAAGGGACAGAGACAGACTAGAACTGAGACCAGCCCTAGGTCTCAGACACATTTTATTCGGTCTACATAGTGTGTTTTGAAATAATTTTAATTACTTCTCAAACATTTAAACACTAGGAAATGTCATATCACATGAAAAGTCAGGTTTTCCAACTTATCGTGGAAAATGAGATACTCGGGAACACTGGGCCTGCACTCCTTTCATAGAAACGGCCTGGAGTTGGGCAGGGGCTGCTGCTTTTCATGGGGCACCAGATGCCCAGTCAGCCGCATGCCCCACCACTCCCTATCGCCTCCCACCTGGCTGGCGTCACTCACGGACTTTCATGGCTCCCGACCCCTGGCGTAGGGTGAGAAGCAGCCAGAGTGGCAGCTGGAGGATGCTATGAAGAGGCCAGAGGAGGATGAATACCATGAAACAGAAACCAGGACCGGGAGGAGGAGGGTCCGGGGTGATGCTAAGCGGGTAGAAGCTTTGTGTGTTGTGGTGGTGGTGGGGTGGCCCTTCTACCACTACCCCCCTCCAATGATGTGGAGATGAAGAGTTAAGGGAACACTTAACATTAGTCCCAGGCCTGAAATCTTTCACAGTTCACATTGGTGCAGATGTGTGGAGTTGGAGGTGGATAGCTTGCCATCCTAGGCTGGGCACAGGTCTTTCCCTAAACACTCTGTTCCTACTGCTGTGAATGGTGACAGCATAATCCTTTTGCAGAAAACTTTCATTATTTGCTTATGTCCCTAATGGGACCCAAATGCCAGTAAGTTAACAATTGTGCTGCTCGGGGCTATCACTTTCATCCACATCTAAGGTCACACTGAAAAGTTGCCTCACCTCAGCTGACCTTCTCCCTGACTGTGATCCAAGACAGAAAGTCGGCCAAAGAGGAAAATAATGTGACTTCATGAAATATTCTGCACACATTTACTAAAGGAAGCAGAATGTTTTCCAGGGCCAAGAAAAGCACTTTATAAGCTGTAGAGAGTGAGTGAGGGGACCAGGGTGGAAAATCTGGATTCTACCCCAAGTGTAAGTCTCAAACTGACTGGAGAGCACGGGAAAGAGAAGGGTCAAGAACTCGGGGACTCATTTTATGTTCCCCTTCCTGCAGTGGCCCTCATTACAGTGGAACTGAACTAGAGGATACTCAAGGAATCAGAGGCACACCTGGCCCTGAGAATGAGACACTTAACAGTTTTTTTCCCAGACTACAGAGGAGGTATGGTTGCAGGGGAAAGCAAGCAGGCGTGCTCCCTCCTGAGGCTAGTTCTAAGGGGACATGTAAAGGGCCAAGTTTGTATAAGAATGTCCTGGGAGGCCTCCTGCAAGCCAGGGAAGGCTGAAAGAACTAACAGCTTCTCTGACATGGAGGGCTGGTCAGGCTCTGCAGTGTCACTGCTTGTGTTTGTATAATTCTTTCACCACTGAGTTACTGTGTGACCGTGGACAAGTTTCTTAACTTCTCTGGGCCTTAGATTTTTCAACTCTAAAATGAAGATTTTCCTATATTTCAAAAAGTTATGATGAGTCAATGGGAGAATTAACGTAAAGCACCTGGCACAAAGAAAGCTCTCAAGAAATGACAGTATTAGTGAATATCTTGTTGCCGTCCTAGGCTCCAATAGACTGTCCCTAAACACTCTGTTCCCACTGCTATGAATAGGGGCAGCATGATTCTTTTGCAGAATACTTCCATTATTTGCTTATGTCCCTAAGGGGACCCAAATGCCAAACTTGTAAGTCCATCTTGTTCTATTTAAAGGCATGGGCACAGATAGAAAGCTCCTGAGAGACTACACTCTGAGGTCAGCCTTGACCCTGAGGCTCATCTGGCTTTCCCTGTTCCTCTACAGCCAGGAAAGAGAGAACAAGATCTCTTTCTGCCTTCACTGTCCTAGGCTCCAGTAGTGGAGTGGGAGGAATGGTCTTTGGAAAGTAATGTTTCTTTTTCTTGCCTTTTTTAAATTTCTGAGATAGGATCTTCCTATGTTGTTCAGGCTGGTCTCAAACTCTTAAGCTCAAGTGATCCTCCTGCCTCAGCCTCCTGAGTAGCTGGGATTATAGGCACATGCCACCAAATCCTATTTGGAAAACTTTTTTTTTCTTTTCCTGACAGAAAACCTTTTCTAAGACAATCTTAAAACGAGAATACAAACAATAGTTTTTTGTTTGTTTTGATTTTTTTGAGATGGAGTCTTGCTCTTGTTGTCTAGGCTGGAGTGCAATGGTGCACAATTTTGGCTCACTGCAACCTCCCTCTCCCAGGTTCAAGCAATTCTCCTTCCTCAGCCTCCCAAGTAGCTGGGATTACAGGCATGCGCCACCACACCCGACTAATTTTTGTATTTTTAGTAGAGAGGGGGTTTCACCATGTTGGCCAGCCTGGTCTCGAACTCCTGACCTCAAGTGATCCGCCTGCCTCGGCCTCCCAAAGTGCTGGGATTACAGGTGTGAGCCACCACGCTCGGCCTACAAACAATAGGTTTTAATGTGCAACTATATCTCCATTAACAACAGAACAGAGACACTAAATGCAGCAAGATGGGTGCAGTGGAGCAGCTTCTTTGCAAATCTGGTGTCAGGTATGGTGCTTATCACATCTTGTGGGCAGCAACAGGAGGCAGCTTCAGTTTTGAGTTGTTGGATGTTCCAGATTATAGAGTTTAAACTAACGATGTGTCATTATGAGTCTTGAAATAACTGGGCCCAAATGTACTTTGAAACTCACTAAAATATAAGTAATGGCTAAAAGTATTTTTTTCCTATTTCAAAATCTGTCTGATTTCATAGGAAGAGGACAAGTTATATAAATAAAGCAATTAGTCTAATAAGATTTTCTTCCAGGAGCCAGAGAACACTGTATTTTCTACCTAATGGTTGGATGTGGCTGTTGGGCAAACAAAATGACCTTCTCCATTCATTCAATTTCAGACCTTAAACAAAGGGCAGAGAGAGAGAGTTAGCAGCTAATGCTGGCAAGTTAGAAGGGAAGGAAACCATGCCACGGAACCTTCCTGCCAATATTCCAGAGCGATGATCCTAAATGGGGAAAAGGCATTTTACGGCTCTAAAGAGGGTCCTGGGGAGAAAGGGCAAAGAAAGAGCACAGGACACAGAATAGAGTATGGTTCACAGCCATGACGCCCAACCTCGCCATGGCCATAGACCCTAATGGCCACCTGGGGCTGACGAGAAGCACACCACGCATGCGTGTTGCAGGCGTGTGTCTGTCTGAAAGATGCTGCTGGCACACGCAGATTCTGACCCAGTTATGAAGACCAACCTTCTCCTTTTATACCCCTCCTGCCGGCTGTTGGGGAGATCTGGAGACACCCTGTGCTAGCGGCACCCTCCACCTCAGGGCAGTGGTCATGCAGGGATGTGGCTGCACAGTATGGGAGAGACACCAGGCTTGGACCTGGCATTGATAAGTCAGTTTTCCATAGGAGAAGGCAGTGACAGACATTTAAATGCAAGATGGGGCTGATGACAGTCCACTGGGGGTGGGATGGGGCTTGGTAGGGTGGAAAGGACAGACAACAGACTTCCTGAATCTCTCTGGGAAACAAACTGTAATCTTCCCAAGTCTAGGTTTTTATACAGAATGGTGCTGCTATGGAATACTGGACGAGCCAAGAGAAGGAGAGGTGCTCTAGCCTGCTCAGATTGGATCTGGATGGAATTTGCTGGGGAGGGCTGGAACTAGTAACCTGCACACTCATGGCAATGGACCACCCTGCCAGGTATCCAGACTGGTTTGAGAAGGGGGAAGCTGCAGGAGTGGAGAGAGTAGAGAATGATACAGTTTGATACAAGTTACAGCTTAAGAAGTGGTAGCCATTACTACTATATACGTATGCTGCATACTCTTTTGTTGCACAGGCATTAAGTGTTCCAAATTCATTGGATATAATCCTTACAGCAACTGTGGTTATTATTCCCATTTTAAAGATTAGGAAACTGAGAAACAGACCCATCTGTAACCTGTCACACAGTTTGGGAGTGCGACAGTCAGGATTTGAACTCAGGCCTTTGCTCTCAGTCCCTACGCTAGACTTCCTCTTGAGGCTACCAATCTTCTTATTTGGATTCTGGGTTAAGATACTTGGACCGAGAGGTGAGGAGAATCATTACACAGTTTACTTTCTCCTAATAAATGACACTCAGGACTTCACCTGATGAGAATTCACAGCACTCTGTGTGTTTCCTTATGTTGTACTTCTTTGCTGGCTCATGTGACATTCTTTTTCCTCTGATTCTATGGAAGGAGAAGGGCTGAGAAGTACATACAGTGCAGGTGCTAAGTGAAGGGAGACAAAAGTAATAGGGCTGGAAAAAATCCGAGGCATCCTTCAGCCTGACCACCTGGTTTTATTTCAAACTACTGAGGGTCTTTATGCTGGAAAAGATAGAAGGACACTTAAAATTTTCAAATACTCAAAGAGCTGTCGGCCAGAAGAGGGATTAGATGAGAAATAATTTCAGGGAGAAATAAGTTCAGGGAGTCGAAGTTAAAGGAAGCATATCTAAACATATCATAAGAAAAACTAAAACACATAATGTGGTTGTAATACTCAATACCATTAAGTGATGAGAGGGCTCCCTGGCAGGAACAGGATTGCGTCATTGAAAACATGTGAAGCAGAGCCGGACTGGCCTGTCCGGTGTCAGGTGGGTGGGTGGCCACACCAGTGGCCTCCACAGTCTGCGTCCATATCAAGGGACTCTTTTCTTTCTTCTATTTTTGCATTTATCACTAAAAACTCTGGGAGGAAAAAAAAAAGCTGGCATTTTGAAGATTGTCCTTCCCTCAGCTACAGATGCTTTGTTTTCCTTGAGTCTGGAATGGGCTTTTCTTTATTAAAAATAAAGTGAAATAAACTTGCTCAAGCTGATCTCCCTAAGCCAGTGATGGAGGAAGTGGGCATGTGGGTATATTTGAGAATGCCGGTGGGTCAGTGCCTTACCTGGCAGGTTGTAACTGACCGGCATCAGAATATTCTGTGCGGTATCTCCAGAGACACACTATACAGTGTACTTTATTTTCTCTTGATGAAACTCAGTACAGTAAATGCCCTATACTGTTCCTGCAGCGGGCAGGGGCAGTGCTGAAATCCGTGGTGGGTTTGCTGGCTGTGTTTTCCATGCTGTCTGTGAGTGGAATCCAGCAGCCCTTCATGAGCACATACTCAATTCCTTTCCAAGGCTCCCACCACCCCGCCTTTCCTGGGTTTTATAATCATTATTGCTTCCTCGTATCTTCTTTCTGGTCATGGGACAGTGTTGATTAACTGTAGGTAAAGGTTAGAGGCGAGTCTTGGAGATGGAAACCCAAGGTCATGCGGTTGTGCCAATGCCCGTTGTTAGACAACATGCTTCTATTCCTGACAAACCAGTCTCAAGCAGCTCTGACTGATGGGGCGGATTTCAATGCTCTCCAATGACTTCCAAGTGTTAAGAAAAAGCTGCTGCTACCCTACATGCCCAAGCTATACAAACTACTTTTTTCCAGGTATGATTCCCCAAATGTAGCTACTGAAGAGAATTGAGTGCTAAACAAAGATTCTCTAGTGGGGACTATACAATGTCCTTTATCCTCCTCTGATGAAATTGAGGCCAGTACCCTTCTTTATCCTGGATGCACATTATCTTTGGCATCCAAACCAAATCTAATGACCAACTGCCCCAAATTATTGACCTTTGATAGTTGGCAAGGACAAACAAACAAAAAACAACAAAGTCAAATACTTTTGTTTACAAGAGTTTTTCTAACTTGAAACAAAAAGCTTTTCTGACCCACAGACACTGGTTAGCAAATCTCCACACAGGAAAAGTTTCCATGGTCATTTTACAAAAGCTTTGACATCTTTATCTTCCTGGCAGAGATGGAGATAAATGAGACATGCAGCATGAGTACTCTATTAAAAATAAATTTTAAAAAATCCTTCACACTGCTATCAAAATGTAAGGACTTCCAACCTTAGGAGACTTACAATTTAATGAGGGAAAAAGAAGTAGAGATCAAGAACTTTAATAAAATTATATGACTTAAAAAGACCCAAATAACAAAATCTCTGGGAAAAGCAGTGTTTTTCTGTTTTCTGCAGACACTGGCCTTGATCTGTGAGCAAATGGTTCCTTTTCTAAGGGGTGTTAACCTCACTAGGGGTTTTGGTAAGAGGCCTATGGGGCAGCTTCCTTTCCTCAGACAGGCATTCCAGTCCTGGCAACGGACTACCAGGTTGCATGTTAACCACTCCTCTTACTCAAGGATCTTTTGATAACTTTCTTTGGATTTCCCCTAACAGTGTTTGAAAAACCAGCCCTAATGATCTAGGGTTGGATCCTCTGCGTTACTCAGGTCCCATTTTTCCCTCCTCTTTCCCAGCCTTCTCCTGGCTGACCACCTTTGCTGGCTTCCTTGAGCATTCCAGCCTCTCCCAGGAGGGGAGTAGGGAAATGAACAGGAAGACAGTCAATGCTCCTGGAATTCACTGCTTGGTGACAGATGTGGGACACACTCAGGGCTAAAAGAGGATCCCCGAATTAACTGTGGTTCTCCCTGCTTTGTGCATACAGGCAAACAGGATTCCTGCAGACAATGCTCGGAGGATGAAATCTGAGAGGCTGGATGACAGAGAAACCCACATGCATACACACACACTTTATAAAGCTTAGGAACAAAAGCACTTCATAATCTGCTTCTGATGCTAAGTTTACAGTGCTTCCAGAGTCGATAAAGGTGACTCAGGAGAATGCACCCAGCTCCTTTCAGCACTTATTTAGCCCAGCCACCTGTGTGAGCTCAAAGACAAGGGTGCCGACTTCATCTGAGTAGACCCTGAGCCACGTGATTTCTTGCTGGAGCGGATTCAACAAAGGAGCACTAACCTCTGAGACAAGGCTTCGGCTTCCTGAGCTCTGCTGACTCGCCTGGGACTTCCCTAAGCCCTTCTGGACCTAGATGAGGGCAAAACTCAGCAGAACCTCAGAAGCCCTAAAAAAATGATAGACTTTCTTTTGTCTCATCATTATCAGCATTTTGGGATGATTTAGTTAGCCTAAGAAACCTGATGGCATGGTGACACCAAAAAACAGGTAGTATATATCCCCAAACCAAGTGAAAAAAAATTAAGAAATAACAGCTGGAATGCCTTTTATTTTTTCTTTACACAAATGTGTGTGTCATCGTCATATGCCTTTTTTGTGTTAATTTCTGAGGATCCTGCCAGTGTGAATACTCCATTTTCTGTGAGTCTCAGGTGTGGCTGCTTTTGAGGCACACACACGTTAAGTATTGAACAGAAACATTTGAAGCAAAGATGAGAAAGACAGAATGGGAAGCAAGAAAAATAGTCTTCCCAGTGTGCTTATTTGGGTGCATATAAAATTACTTTTAGTTGTGCGATTACTGGTTAATGATTTGGGGAATTCTTTTCAAGTAGAAATCCTGGGCTAAAAACTATGTGTGCTCAAACTACCCCTGCACCCACTGATTCTGCACTCCATGGGAAAAGTTCTCACAAGCAAGTCCTTTATCCACTACCCACGTCTATAGGAAATGTTTGAACAGCTATACACAAAGAACTCACAAGTCCACAACCTCGGGGGTGTTGTGGGTGGAGAGGGCAGTGGTAAAGGTGATGACAGGGAGGGCCTGTGGGGACAGTAATATTAGATTAGGGGTCAGAAGATGCTGGAGCCTGCCTTGCCAATCACACACTTTTAGAGGAATGCTGGACAGTACACACCCTCCCCAACCCTGAATGTAGGCACTCACTGACAGCACGCCAGATGAAGCCCTGAGGTCTTTAACATCTGTAACTCTATGGTATGTAACATAAACAGGTGTCTGACCAGTTTCCCCAGATATAGAATAATAATAATACCTTTCATTTAAAAAGGTAAGAGGGAATTCAACAAGCTTTCCTTCTTAAATAAATCTCCATCTCAGGAGCCACGGAAAGATGCCCCTCCCACACTAAGACGGTAAGAGAGGCACTGTGAAGGGCTGGCTTGGAGATCTCAGCTCTTCCTCCTCTCGGTGGGAAAGGGCAGATCCAGCAGGCCGGGAAAGGATCTCCCAGGGCCCCAGGGAGGCAGCATGGGGCAAAGTCCAACAATGAGGCTTCTCTCCTTCTCTGGTCTCTTTTCTGTTAAAAATGCTTCTTTGGGGTACCCTTCGTTATTACCCTGGAGGTTGAAGGACACTTCTTGAGAAAGCACAGATACTCCTCAGGGACGCTGAAGAAATCAGTTGTGCTAAAACCACTGGTTAATTTTGTCTGTGGCAAAAAATCATCAGGGTGACATAGACTCCCAGGCCAGGAACCTGAGACTTTTACTTGGATTTAAGAGATGTGGCCAGGATCCACAGGGGAACTTGTATGTGGCTCACGTCATTTGCTCTTTCTGTATATTTGTATTGTAAACCATTTCCCTTCATTTGTGAAGATGGAGATCACTTTTTCTATACAGGCTAGAAATGTTTCTTCATACACACACGCTGAGCTTGTTTGTATAAGATATTCATTTATATGGTGGTTTTAACAACTTTTCCATCGTGGAAATTTTAGACGACAGTAACACAGACCCTCATGTACTCATCACTCAGCCTTGACGGTTACTGACACACGCCCAATATTGTTTCATCTGTTCCTCCCCACAACTCCTGGATTAATTTGAAAGAAATCCTAGAAGTCACTTAATCAGCAAATACTTCAGTCTGTTGGTCCACTCCTTATACAATAGCCAGGGTGATCTTTTACACATCAAGTAGTGATTGCATCACTCATGCTTGCTTGGAATTCTTCAAAGACTTACGTTGGCACTTCAGATAAAGTCCAGACTCCTTCATGTGGCCTAGGATGTCCTTTGGGCTCTCACTGTTCCCTCAGCCTCCTCCCCTGAAGCTCTCACTGCCCCACCCCTTCGCTCATCACACTCCAACCCACCTGCCATTGAGCTACTCAAATGGACTGCTTCTTTCTCAAGACCTCTGCACACTTTCAAGCCTAATTTCTCTTCAGCCTTTATTAAATGTCATCTCCTCCAGATGGCCTCCTTTGGTGGCCCAGGTCATGTTAGATCTGCCTGTTAAATAAATGCTTTCAAAGTACCTTGGATTTTAATTTTTTTCTCATTAAATTGTAAGTATATAGTTAATGTATAATTGCTCTTTAAAATTTCTTTCTCCCTCCCCATCCCAACTGGACTGTAAATTCTACAAGAGCAGGATCATGTTTGCCTCGCTCATCACTGGATTCCTGGCACCTCGCACAGAACCTGAGTATTGCAGAACCCATGCCTGCTATGCACATATGTGTTGATATAAGCCTATTATATAAATAAACAGATCAATATCTATTTGGCTATTTACACCCCACCTATGTGTCTTTGGTCAAGATTTAAAAGCTCCTGGAAAAACAAAAATACAATTTCCTTAGGAATAAAAGCCTACCACAGCCTTGTGTAAAATTAAGCCCTTAATAACCTTGATGATGTTGCTGAACTGTTCAAGGAGAAGATGAGGATAATGACATCTCTAAGTGTGTTGTGAAATTACTACTCACAAGTTAGCAATACTAATCACTCTTGTATCATGCATTCCACTTGGAAAACGCTTTCATGTATACTGCCTTATTTGAAGTGGGCACTGTAGGTGTTATTATCACACCTTTACAGACTGAAAACCAGAGGCAGAAGTCAAATGAGGTCTAGGGTTGTGTTCTTTCCATTCTAATATGTAAAGTCCCTTCAACTCTCTGGGCCTCAGTTTCCTCATCCATGATGAGGAAATGTGGACAAAATATTTTTAAACTATTTCCAGCTCTACAATTCTGTGTTTATGCTTCTAATGATCACAAAGCTCTATAAAATTAAGGGCAAAGACAAATAATTACAGTTCAAAACTTAGCACTCATGATTTCCCTACTGTTTTTAGAACTATGCAAAACACCATCCAATGGATTCAACTATTCACATGAGGAACTCTTGAAGTCACCAAGCTCCCAGAAAGCCTGATCTTAGGTGGACACAAAATTCTGGAAAAAGCCATCAAGTCAATATTGGTAAAGAACACAGTATAGCTTGATCTAGCCCTGTGCAGCCAAATGAATGCCTGTTCAGAGTGCACGTACCACATCTTACTTATCTATTCATCTGTTGATGGACACATGGGTTGCTTCCACCTTCGGGCTATTGTACGTAATGCTGCTATGGACATGGGTGTACAAATATCTATTAGAGTTCCCACTTTCAATTCTTTTGGGCAAATATCCAGAAGTAGAAGTGCTAGATCATATGGTAATTCTGTTTAATTTTCTGAAGAATCTCCCACCATACCATTATCCACACCATTTTACATCCTCATCAGCAGTGCACAAAGGCCCCAATTGATTTAAGTAATGTGTCAAATGGCCTTTGATGAGTCACAATTTCTCAGTACCTCATGGTTTCCTCATCTATAAAACGACGGGGTTGGAATGGACAATCTCTAACTTTTCTTCTGGTAGTAAAATAACCATATTGGCCTAATTAAATCAAGTTGCAATTAGAGCCAGAAAGCAGCCTGAGTGGTTGGCATAGCATGCCTTGCTATCTCAAACCCTCTTCCTAATATGACAAATACTTTTTCAGAGATAAGGGCAGAGTGTAAAAAAATCATTTCATGCATGCAGCTCTCAGTGGTAATAGTGCAGGGCACTTCCTGGGCACATACCTTGTGCCAAGCACTGCTTCAGGCACCCACACATGTTATCTCACACCAACCACGCAGTAGCCCTGTGTGTTGTATACCCCACCTGCTGAGGCATGGAAGAATTAGGCCATTTGCCCAAGGAAATGGAGAGGAAACTAAGGCATGCAAGAATTATGCCATTTGCCCAAGGTCACACAGCCTATTAGTCAAAGAGCCAAGATCTGCCCCCAGGCAGCTCTGCTCTGGAGGCAGGTTCTTAACCAACCCAATTCTGATGCCTTTCCCTCCTCAGTGTGTCTCCTCAAGTCTTGAGTGCTCTGAACATTTCTTTTTTCTCTTTGATCACATTTCTATTTAAATGTCTCAGTCCCCTGCAAAGACTAGCTGAATGTTTTCATCTATACCATTTAAGCTTCTTGTTTTTAGGCATGGAGAGTAAAATGTACAAAAAAAACCCAAAATCCCAGAAATCCTCTTATTGATTTTTTTTTTTTTTTAGTAATTTTATCTGACAACGTTTAAGTGTTTTTAAGAAAATTACGTTGAAGGTACATGCCTTGAAGGAGGAAAAAACAGAATGCTTATTATGTGCCTGGGAAGTTTACCTATATTATTTCATATAATCTGGACAATCACTCTATGGTATGGATTTTACTACCTCTATTTTACAAGCAAGGACACTGAGATTCAGAGAGGCACAGAGGCTCACCAAGGTCACTCAGCCGGAAGGTAACAGGACTGGGAGGCAGGCTGGGCACTGTGAGCCCAGAGCCCCTGCTCCTTTCTACGTGGAAGATACCCAGAGACAGCGTCAAGTGTTATTTAGGAAAGTGAGTGCTAGACACATGATATGTAACAATCACAGCTGCTGCCTCCATCAGTGGAGCAGCTGGCATGAGAAAGGAGCTGAAATAAAGAGAAGTGAAGGGACTTGTAGCTTCCCAAAAGTGAACCTACAAGGAGAGGGAACAACTCAGTCTCCACTGGATGCGATTCTCCTTAGGCACCAGAGGCTGTTTCCTCTTGGAGGAAAGACCATGAGGCTATTACTGGATAATGTATTTGCTTGTTACCAAAAATATCCATATTTACATAAAAGATATAGCTTGAAGTAACCGAGCTCACCTGGTTAAAAAGAAACAGTCTTAAAAATTCCATATGAATCTTAACCTTGCTTAGTACTTGTCCTAGGTTCTACGCTAAGGGGATGATACCTAGTTTCAGATTTAGTTGGAAAGCATTCTCTCAAGAGGACTCTGAAACACGAGAATGAGGTTGAGGACTTCTAAAAATGTAAAGACAAAAAATTAGGAATGTCCAACTCAAATGGTGATGTGGCCTCTTAAGATTTCTACTAGACCTAGATTCAAAAGGCATAGGGTACCTACCAGAGAAACACTGATCTGGATTGCTAATCCAGTGTTTATGTTAGAGAATATAAAAATTTATTGAGGCATAGACTGACTTTTATTTCCTACCCTTCATGGTACCAAGCCTAGTGACCTTTATACACCAATGCTGACAACAGGCATTTTTTTATGGCTTGAACCAGTATTTTCATTTGAATTATGAACTCTGGGGTCCTTCATCTAAATATTAAAACTACGAAATCAGCTACAGTAATTGGACTAAATATGTGGAGCACGGAAAACCATTAGTATGATGAAGGTGGCTGTTGCAGGCCACAGAAGGCTGGCATGCTTTTTCACAAAAAGCCAGGTGCCGGTCCATGGAAGTAGGAAAGTGATCATGCAAAGTCCGCCTCCGTCTGCAGCATGATGAGGCTGTGTTATCGTGGTTTATGTTATCAAAATTGGCTGCAGCCAACCTAGGAGAGTACATTTCCCTTCAGGAAGTTAAGAAACTTCATGGCACAAATCCATGAAGACAAGCCCTTCTCTATGACTTTTTTTTCCATAAAATTATAAAAGCCATATTTATGGTTTCCTCTAAAATTTCTACTAATATAACAAATGAACTGTTCTTACCAAAACATGTTAGATAGGAGACATTTGGTAGAATCCCAAAGTACTGTGCTTTTATTTCTGTGAGATTAGTGCTTTCTCAATTTCAGGAGGGTACTGGCACCTCAGCTTGAGGATTGAGCTATGTGTTATGATTCACTTTGGTAATATTTGCCTCAGAAGGATTTCTGTGATTATTTCTCTTTTAGTGATGTAGAGAATTCTCAGGGACAATCAAGCCTTCAGCCCCAGTACACAGTGACCCACATAAAAAATGTCCTTGAAATGGCACTGATTATAGGGCTAGAAGTTTCTAAAGAGAAACAAGTCTTTCAACAAGATAGCAAATATTTCTCACATTTCGCTTTTGTCTCAAATTACTGAAAAGATATAACTTAAGGATAGTAATTCTTATGCCATAGATACTATCCAACAGAATACAGATTGTTCTGATTTATCCCTTCTTGAAAAACTGATCTTTTATTTGCCTTTATATCCCCTCTGCATATAGTAGGTGAAAATACATGATTTTGGAGCTCAACTAATGTGGTTACAGAACTGACCCAAATTACATGTACTTTATTTTCAACATAAAGGCGTCCAATACATGTTTTTCCTCAATTCAGAGGCATCCAGCACAGTGCCTTAAATGCACACACAGAAAAGACTTTCTCAACATGATCCATTACAACATTGCACCTGCAGCCTGGGCGTGGCACCTGGCTTGCATAAGAATAACATGGAGGCAAAACAGATCTGCAGAGGTTTGGAAAACCTTCCTTCTCCTCTCCCAGCCCTAAGAGAAAGACCCGACCCCTTCATCCTGCAACTTGAAGATGCCAACAGAAACACAATTGATATAATAACAGGCTGGGAATGGCATTCACTTGACCCAAAACTCTGGTGTGGCCTGACTGTATGAAGGGGAAACATCACCTCCCCTCAACTAAAGTTACGAAGTGCTAGAAATACTTGCTATTTGGCAAACAAAGTTATCAAGGGCTATTGAAATTGGCCCCAAAATAACTATTGCATAAGAGAGGGTCTATTGCATAAGAGAGGGTAACAGCCTGACAGAACTTTGGTTCTTTGATTCTTTAGATTAGAACAACACAAATTTTAGTTAGAGCTAGTGGTTTACTGGTGGGAGGTACTGAAAAGACACAAGCAGCACATAAAACAAGCTGGTTTGCAATAGATCAGAAGCTAGCTGGGTAAGCCCAACTTACAGATTTTAGGATCCCTGTGGCATCTTCATGGAGCCAGGTAGGGTAGACCACCTCGTCATTCAGTATGGCCTCAAAGAGGTCATCTTCGTTCTCTGCCTCAAAAGGTGCGTGACCGCACAGCATCTCATAGAGCAACACGCCCATTGCCCACCAGTCTACTGCAGGCCCGTACAGCATTTCCTGGAGGATCTGTGCAAAGGGGGCAGTGTGAGAAGGTGGTTCATACATCAGATTAACAAATGTGTTCTTCATAACTAGGGAAATTGATGCATTAGGAAATATCAAAGTTTTTTTTTAAAAGTCTCCTGTGCTAGCATGCGTATTTCATTCCATTTCTACAGAGTGGTCTGTTTTCCCTGTGGTCAACTCAGAGGTGCCTTCTCATCTAGGTGGGCAAATATTTATGGCCTGATTGGGCCACTGTGATGGGCTCGTGCAGAGACAAAGAGGAAAATAAATAGCCATGAATGGCGTACACTTTGTCTTCATTTAGGGCTAAAGCCCAAAGCAATTGCAAAGTTTACATTTTTTTTTTTTTAAACTCAAATTCTTATTAGAGGGACTTAGGCCATTTTCAGCCATCATTCACCCAATGAGCCATAAATGAGTCTGGAGGTGTCGGCTTTCAATGCTGCCTCCAAAGCTGCAGCGCATAAAAGCAGCCAGTGGCATTTCTGGTCAAAGTTACTGGAGAGCTCAGATTTCAGAGCTGCATCAAGCAGCTGCACTCACCTCTGGAGCGATATAGTCTGGCGTGCCACAGAATGTGGCCGTGGTGACGCCATTGCAAATCCCCTCCTTGCACATTCCGAAGTCTGCCAGTTTACAGTGACCTTCGTGGTCCAACAGGACGTTGTCCAGTTTCAGATCTCTGAAAGATACAAAGAGCAGCATGAGATAGAGCAGCCAGACCCCAAACCATCCACCTCTCAGAATGGGCACTCACATACACACACACACACACACACACACACACACACACACACACACACACACACACACACACACACACACACACACACACACACACACACACACACACACACACACACACACGTGCGGCCACATGCGGCCGCATGAGCTTCCTGTACACACGTCAAAAGGAACAAACTTCTCTGTGCTATCTGGATGACACATTTAGATCAAGTCTCAGAACTTGCCTCATGGCTCCAAGATGATGGGCCCATTAAGAATGGGCTGACCACAGGAAAATGTAGGCTGTCCTTTAAAAACAGAGGGCAGAATGTGGCTTTTCTAGGCTTTCCACTTACCTCGTACTCAGCCTATCCCCCATCCTCCACTCTAGCACCCATCTCTACCCATCAGAGTCAGAGTGAACACCCATAGGGGAGGTGGCCACTGTGTGCCAGGGGTGGTGACAGGCACTAGGAGTACAGCTGATCTTCATCTGCAAGGAACTCACAGTGTAATGGGAGAGCTAGGCTAGAAGCTCCATGACGGCAGGGATTGTGTTTACGCAGTTCGCCATTATGCCCGGCATAATGTACTTAAGAAATACTTGTCGGCTGGGTGCCTGTAATCCCAACACTTTGGGAGGCTGAGGCAGGCAGATTGCTTGAGTTCAGGAGTTTGAAACTAGCCTGGGCAACATGGGCAACATCCCATCTCTACGAAAAATACAAAAATTTAGTTGGGCATGGTGGCATGCACCTGTAGTCCCACCTACTTGGGAGGCTGAGGTGGGAGGATCACTTGAGCCCAGGAGGTTGAGGCTGCAGTGAGCTGAGAGTGCACCACTGAACTCCAGCCTGGGCGACAGGGTGAGACCCTGTCTCTAAAATGAAAAGAGAAGAAATACTTACTCTGTGTGTGTGTGTGTGTAAAACAAATAGATACATATTTTATATACAGACACAGACACACACACACACACACACACACACACACACAGACAGGATAGACAGGGAGGGGTGGGGGAGGGGGAACACACCAATTGCTGTATCATCCTAGTGGCACGATGAAGGTATGAACCAAGTGCTATGAGAGAAACATAAGAGAGAACAATTCCTTCCAGTGGGAGGAGAGAGAGACAGCCTCACAGCAGAAGGAGAAATTGAGCTGGGTCTGAAAGCATGAGTCAGAGTCTCCCAGGCAGAGAAGGGGGAGTGAGAAGGCCATCATGGACAGGCGGATGGGGCAGGGACACGGCAGCAAGCCCAGCGGTATGGCTGTGCAGGTGGACTCAGAGAACCCTGGGTATGGTGGAGGAGGCTGAGGGGCGGGCAGCACAGGACAGAGGAGTGCTGGGGCCATGAAAAATCTCAGGGCTACAGAGGAAAGTTAAGTCCTTCAAACCATGAAGGGTCCTGAATGCCACACTAAGGAATTTTGATTTTTAGATATTAGGCAAAAGGAACTCATTGATGCTCCCTAATTAAGGGAGTAACAGATTCCTGGCTGGACAAGAAAAGATCAGTTAGGGGAGGCTGAAACCGTCCAGGGAAGAGATGTTAAGACCTGAACCAGGACAGTGATGAATGGAATGGAAAATAAGGAGTTAGTCAGGGGAAAGGAAGCAGGGCTTCGGGGAAAGCAAAATCAGTAATAAGGCTTGATAATCACTTAGAGATAGATGGATAGAGAGAAGCAGCAGAGATGATGACTCCTGGGTTTCTGTCTTAAATCCAGTAGGTTTGTGGGGATGTTAACCAGGAAAAGGAAAACCAGAGTGAGAACAGGGTTTGTTTGTGGGTACCCAGGTACACAAGAAGCCTAGTAGATTATGGAGACTCTGGTTCAAAGCATTTTCCACCCCTCCCTCCAATCCCTAAGAGCAAATTTATGTGGAAGGAAGTGAATATTCAGCAGCAGGATTGTTTGGTAAAGAGTCCTCAAGGTTGGCAGGAACACGGCCGTGTACTGATAAACCTGCCTGTAAATAAAAGGCAGTGCTCTCTTAAAACAACCCGCTTCCCAGCACAAGCACCTGGTTCTCCTGTTGCCACCCATACCCCCGGGCACTGTTACAGAGGGAGGGTGGCATTGCTAGTCTCACAGGCACAGTCTAGACTGGACAGAGCAACAGCTTGGCCTTTTTGGTGAGACATTTACACTTTGGTTTTTAAAGGAACAATATGCTCAGAGGCAACCCACATAGGCTGATCAGTGACGAGGAGGCTGCAGGTCATGCGGGGGATGCTAGGTGGCCTGGAGCTTTGTGGTTAACTGCCATCGTCGGAGGCTGCCATGGCCTTGGGCTGCCTGGAACTCCCCTTGCTGTGGCATCTTCTCAGTGGCTGCAGCTGACTGCTTTTTCTGGAGTGTCATATTCACTGTGGGTTGTGTCAGGGCACTGGAGGTTCTATTTTCCTGCCTCAGTGTGAGAATCAAGGTCTGTTGGCCTGCATGGCCCAAGGCAAAAGGTTGGTCTCTGTCCAGCCTGGATCACGGAGGTAGGTGATGACAGAACTGGCATGACTGGTTTCCACGTGGTGTCCTGTGAGTTGATACAGCCTGGCCAAGCAGGTCTTACAGAAAATGGCCACTAGAAAATGCCCAGGAATGGAAACCAAGTCTGGTATTCCAGGAATCCCCAATAAGTGTGGTTAAAGCAGCAAAGCTTTCATGGCACAGATCAATGGAACATAGAACAGACTTCTCTGCTCTTAGTAGCAGCCTCCCCGGGTGTCAGGGGCATAAGGCAAAGGCATGCTGAGTACCTGTGCACCCACTTCAGCGAAGCAAGCTTTCTGTGTCTCTAACCCAAACTCAGTCCTGGCTCCAAATCAGCCCTTCTCCATGCAGAATCCCATGTCCCATATAAGTGACTGTTTTCAGTGGGCTGATTTGTGGAAGCTGCTTCCTCCCCTTGCCCCACCACACACATACAATATGAGCACAGCCAGTTTAACCTACAAAAGGTTGCAATCGTAGCAGCACAGGATGGGAGCAGGGGTGAGGATGATCGTGGTCCTGTCCAGTGAAGGAGGCCACCACTCTCAGTTCTTCCACAAGTGTTTTCTGACTTGGGAGGCACTATAAGGCCTGGGTGCCTGGCTCCTCTGGGACTGCGGGCATACAGTAGAGAGGCGCCTGGCTGAGGTTAGACGCACTAGTCTACAGCCCCAGGAGAAAGCACGGCCAGGGGGACAAAGCTTATGAGCCCAGCTTTATCGACACTGTGTCCTAGCCTGACAAGCCAGGCCTGTGTGGACCTGAGCCCAGAACACTACCACTCACATTTCCAAACAAGGTCACTGAGTTTCTGAATTTTCCCAAAGCCAGTATGCCTGCTGAAGTCTTGGAAAGGATCTTCTTGGGCAACAGAAACAAGTGCTAACAGAAATCCACAACGGTCTCAAGCGTTGACCTGCAGTTGCTTAAGAGCTTGTGACTAATGTCCCAGGTAAGAGGTCTGACTGCTTATTACTCAGCTGCTGTCATGGGCAGCAGGAATTGCGCGGGGAAAGTGCTGGGCCACCAGTTTTGTCAGTCAACTATTACAATCAGCTCTGCATGGGGAAGTCTTGGGACGCAGCTCTCAGAAGACACAAGTGGGCAAGACAGGGATGTGACTCATCCTGGTCACAGGATGCCTGAGGCCACAAAGGCAGGTTAGACACCTTAATCCTGATTTCAATCTAACTTTAGGCATTCTCAGAACTGTATGAGCTGTAAAGGAAATGCCATGGCTGTTCTCATACCAAGTGCTATTTAATAAGACAGATCACTCAAACTGGGATCCCAAGAGGGTTCAATTAAGATCATAATGTAATTCCAGGCTACCAGTGCTACCCTCAGCCCAAGTATCTCATACCTGCTCTATGAAGTCTGTCCTGATGTCCCAAGACAGTCATAGCAATATCAACTCTGCTCCTAGGGTGCCCAGTTTATACTTCTATGATAGCACACCCCACACTGTATTCCAGAAGGCTCTGTCTGTGCACCTGTCTTCCTTCTTAGCAGCTCCAGCATGGTCCTGGCAGAAGGTGCTGACCAAAGGGATAAACAGAAGCATTTCAGATGGACCCCAATGGGACTGCCCCGGCCAACTCAGAGCCTATCTTATTTTTAGGGGATGGAAGGACACTCCATAAACTTTGCTCCAAAGTACTTAAACTTATAAAAAGTCACATGTTTTACCCCTTAAAGATAGACTCGAGAGGGAAAAGAAGAAACCTGAAATCAAAATTTAAATTATTCTCTTTGGTGAAGCTGGAGAAAGAAAGTGATTTTGAAGGGTCAATTATTAAACAACAAGGACCAAGCAGAACACTTATCCTCGTGTTGGCTTGCATCCAAACGGAAGAGCAGAACATGGAGAGGGTGACTCAAACAAAGCCAAAGATTACAGAGCCATTTACAGTCATGGTCAGCTTCCACTCTAAAGGGAAATCATGCCTTTATTTTTTTTAAAGCAAAAGAAGTCACCCTAAGCCTCCTGACTTTAGTTTGAAATATGCAGAGGTCAGTTTTTGGCTTAGGAGTGCCTCAGCTTCCTATGCCAACATGTAACTCAGCAGTCGAACTTAACAAGGCTACACAATGAAGATTACAAGTTCATACAGGGCAGAGGCTCAAATCCTAAAATGCCAAAACCACAATTACCGGCTTGCCATTCATTAGCTCATTAAGCACCGGTATTTAATAGCTACAGCTTTTGTCATGCAAGCATAGAAGGGTAGAAAGAGTTACTCTATCCTCTGTGCTTGTCTGAAAGCTACATTGTTCTTGCTGGGTAATCAGGGTTACTTAAAATGCCCACAGTAGTTTCAGAGAGAATTCCCAAGTGATTGAAGACAAAGGAGATTCAGAAATTGGATTTATTTTGTTTCCACCATAAGCTATCCTGAGAGTAATAAAACAGATTGACATGAGTCTTACTGCTTAGATCACTAGAATCAGTTACTCTTCCAAGGGAATAAAGGAAAGCAAGTTGAGAGCTGGCTCCTTGAACAAGAATGAATCTAGGAGGCTATTTATATGAACTATTTTTAACATATTTTTCAACTTTTATCATGGGAAATTTCAAAATAGACAAAAGTAGGGAGAATGACACAACTCCCATACCAATCACACAGCCTCGGCAGCTGCCAATGCACGTCCAAACATGCTCCCTCGCTACATCGACTCCCTCCCTCCCTGATCCATCTTTTATCAGATTATTTTGAAACAAATCCAAGATATGAGCTATTTCATCTATAAACACTTTAATATCTGAATCTAAAAGATAATAATTCTTTAATAAAGTACAACTTTGATACCCATTATCATAAGATACACAGTCAATTTATGATTGGCAGCATACTGCCATTTGTCTGTTGCTCATTTGGGGGTGGTGAGTCTGTGGGTCTGTCCAGAAAACCTGGAAAAAAGCTTTTGTGAATAACAAGAATAACAGTGTCTTCAGCGGTTAACATATACTGAATGTTCATCAAATGCTAAGTGCTTTATCTATATTCTTATTTTATCCTCAAAATAACCCTATGAAGTAGGCTGTACCCCAAGATCATATAGCTAGACAGGGGTAAAATCAGGATGCAGATTTACTTCTGCTCACCTCCAAGGCCCGGGCTTGTGACTTACTACACCAGGCCCAATCCCTTCTATGTAGCGGTGTCACTGGCCAATCCCCCTGACAGACTGTTTCCCGAAAGGACTTTAACTGAAACAAGAACCACCTGAAAGAATCAATAACTATTCTAAGATGGCACCATGATAGAGGGATGTTTTATGCATATTACTATGAAATGCATACTCGAAATACTGCAAAGCAAGGTTTTTTCTTAGCTTGTGAATAAATAGAGTTCAATGGTTTTTACACAGTCCTTGAGGATACAGGAATAGGGGAGTGCACAGCAAATCTCTCAAGTGGTCAAACGTGCAGATCATTTGCTGCCTTCTACTGAGGAGGAGGAACTAGCATGTAGGTAAGTGTGAAAAGGGGGCATCTGCCAAGTGAGTGAATGTGGGTTATGATCTTAATTTTAGAATAAAACTACTTAGGACTGGCTTGTGTTTTGAGTGTCTGGGTTTATACTTAAAGTTTTTTCAAAGCAAGACTGATTGTATTAAATGGGCAAAAGACTTTTGAAAAGTCACTGAATTAGCAAAAGCATAACATTTGGTTTCATCGTGAGTTAGACAGTAGTACCATTCATGCATCACCTGATACGAGATATCCATCCCTTCGCCCACCCAACCATTCTTTGAGTATTGTCCATGAGCCTGGCCATATGCCAGGATCTTGGGATACAATAGTAAGCAAAGGGGGCACCATCTCTACCCACAAGGGGGTGAATGTCTGGTGGGAGAAGCAGACAGATCACCACACAACTAAAGTTACAATTATCAACTGTGATGAGTGCAATGAGGAGAAAACATGGGAATAGATCAAGGGATGGCCTGACCTAGCACTGGGGGAAGATTTCCCAGGAAAGTGACATTTGAACTGAGTTGTGAAGATTATTAACCAAGTGAAGAGACAGAAAGAAGGGAAAGTGAGGGTAAGGAGAATTTCAGAAGGAAGGAACAGAGGTGAGGGGGTTCAGTCAAGAAATGAAGACTAGTGTGTTTGGAGTCCTGGGTGGCGAGAGAAGGGAGCATGGAGACAGGAGAGAGCAGGGACCAGATGAGGCACGGGCCAGTGAGGATTTCAGTCTTTAGCCCAATAAACCATGGAAAACTCTGACTCAGGAGAGGGATGGCATTAGATTTTCGATTTTACAGGACTCCATATCAGATGAGTTGAGAATGAACATGAGGAGATCATTTGGGAAGCTACTAGAGTATCCAGGAGATAAATGATGGTGGCCTGGTATAGTGAGGGTGGTAAGGTAAAGAGAACTAGATGTGTCAAGAACTACTGGGGGAAAGCAATGGGATTTAGTAATGGAAGGATGTAGGGGATAAAGGGAAGGAGGCATCAGCAGGTTCTGTATCACAGAATTTATTTTGGACAGATTGAGCTACTTTTTTTAGACATACAAGTGGAGATATTTAATAAGCAGCTGAATACACATGGCTAGATGTCAAAGGGAAGGCTGGATCAGAGCTATAAATTTGAGAGTCATTACCTGGGTGTGGATGAGTTCACCTCAGCAGAAGGAATGAAATGAGGAGAGAGCCTGGGACTGAGCCTTGGGAAGAGGATCTCCTGAGGCCAAGATCTCCGGTCTTTTTTACACTGAGACTACAAAAACTAGTGACAAATTATACTCAGAGTAGGGTAGCAGAGCTGTGTGCCTAGAGAGTGGGGCCCAAATCTTTTGCTTCCATATGGGCCATCTATAGTCCAGGTAAGCTTTAAAAAGATTAAAGTCGGGCACAGTGGCTTATGCCTGAATCCCAGCCGTTTGGGAGGCCGAAGTGGGAAGATCACTTGAGCCTGGGAGGTCAAGGCTGCAGTGAGCCATGATCACACCACTGCACTCCAGCCTGGGTGACAGAGTGAAACTCTATCTTAAAAAAAAATTAATTAATAAAATAAAAAGATTAGAAAAACATCAATCTTGTACATTCAGAATCACCCAATGAATTCTTTTCAGGTTAAATTCTCAATCTCTGCTATGTGATGTGATACTCTTGTGAGTGTAAAATTAAGAATCTTATTTTACAAAGATATTGGTCACTGCATCATATATAATTTGAAAAAAAGCTAAATTATGTATCAACCGTGGAATGGCTAAATAAATTATGGTATTTCTATGACAGAATCTTATGAAAGCTGCCAAATTTTTAGGAAGGACTAAAAATGTAAGGAAATGTTTATAATAGAGTTTTTAAATGTTATTTGAAAACGGTTTTTTTGATTAGAAAAGTGATATTTTCATTATATAAAATTAATCATTCCTGAGAAAAGTATAGAGAAAATGATGACGGGTTCAGTCTTCCAAACTTTTCTTCTCAATGCTACACCAACACAATATTATACAATAACATACTTTTCTCACTTAACAATTGTCTTGGGCATATTTATACCTCCTAGGCCTCTGGCTCATTCTCTATAATGGTTGCATAAAATTCCATTATAAAAATGCACCACAATTTAACCAGTTCCTCTACATAAACATTTGGGTTGTTTTAAATTTTTTGCAACTTCAAACAATGGAGTAATGAACATGATTTGCACACTTGTAGGAGTGTTTATTTAGGATACTTTTTTTTAGAAGTGGAAATGCCATATCAAAGGGCATAAATATTTAAAATTTAAACAGATGTAGAGAAACTGTCTTCCAAAAGGGTTGCATCAATTTATATTCCCACCAGTAGCACATGAAAGTGTCAATGTTTTGGCTTCCTTGTTCAGGCTAGATGGAATCATCCTTCTAATTCTTGCCAAACCTCCAGTGAAAAATGAGCTCATTGTTTCAACTTCATTTCTTGACTATTAATGCGATTAAGCTTTAAGAAGAATATATGTTTAATGGCCATTTGAATTTTTTTTTGCCTATTCACATGGTTTAACCATTTAAAAACTTGAGTTGTTTACCTTTTTGATTATTTTTTAAGAAATTCATATTATGGAATAGTAATAATTTTTAATATTGGTTGTATGGGTTGTAAATATTATTGCCTGGTTGAAGTTTTGTTTTGATATAGTCCAGTTATCAATCTTTCCTTCATAGCGTCTGGGTTTCATGACTTACTTATAGGCTGATACAATTCTAAGTGAAAGAACAGGATACAAAACTCTCTTAATTTTGTTACAGTTGTGACGGAGAGGGATAAAGAAAAGGAGGAAAGACAGGAGGAAAAAGGAGATGAGGAAAAACATAAAAGTCTATTTCTGGGTGATATGTTTATGAGTGATTTTTATTTTCTGTTTTGGATTTTCTAAATTTCCTACAGGAATCATGTATTACTTTGTTAACCAGGAAAAAGTCATTAAAATGTGTTTACATATTCTAGCTTTAATCCTTTTTTTTTTTTTGGTTTCTGTAGTATTTATTTAAGGCCATAATTCCCAAGGAAGATGTGCAGGGAAAAGGACCCATTGGTCAGAGTGCAAAGGATTTCTTTTGGAACTCAGGCTCCAAGGGAATGTTGGAAAAAAACATCCTATTTGCTTAGAGAACCTGCACATTTGTAGACTTAGAATTGAACTTGTTACCGTCAGCTCATTTTTTTTTTACCACAGAAATTACTTAGTGTCTACTAAGTGTCTATGATTGTCGTGGATGGCATTTATATCTTCAATAGCTCCACAATGTGTCCCTGAAGTCTGAATGAACTTAAGTATGAAAATCAATTTCCTACTAAAAGCAGCAGCATTCCTAATTATTAAATGAGGTCCCCATGCCATTTCTCCTCACAGACACTTAATCTGGTGTTCCTGAGGCTGACCTATTAGAATATCTGCTGAAGACCACGTATACGAGATGTGAACATTCATCATTATGAGGCTGAATGCAAAATACTTCATTTTATAATGAAGAAAGTCAGTAAAACAATTTCCAGCCCAGAAAGTGTTGCCAAGGCTCTTCTGAGGCTCTTCCCCACTACCCCCTCATACCTCCTCCCAGCAGCTACCTGGGATGAGAAATGACAAAAATGACTCCTATTTGAATCTGGTTATTTCACCCTCTTTCAAACAGGGCTGGGGGGGAGGATTGCTTGAGCCTAGGAGATTGGGACCATCCCAGGCAATATAGTGAGACCTGTCTCTACAAAAATTTTATTTATTTATTTATTTATTTATTCATTCATTCATTCATTCATAATCTCATTCTGTAGCCCAGGCTGGAGTGCAGCAGCGTGATCATAGCCTACTGCAGCCACGACCTTCTGGGCCCAAGCGATCCTCTTACCTCGGCCTCCAAGTAGTTGGCTCTCCAGGCACACACCACCACACCTGGCTAATTTTTAAATTTTTTATAGAGATATGGTCTCGCTATATTGCCCAGGCTGGTCCCAAACTCTTAGGCTCACGTGATCCTCCCTCCTCAGCCTTCCAAAGTGCTGGGATTGCAGGTGTGAGCCACTGTGTCCAGCTATATAAAATTTTTTAAAAACTTAGCCAGGTATGGTGGCACACTCCTGTAGGTCCAGCTACTTGGGAGGCTAGGGTGAGAGGACTGCTTGAGCCCAGGGGTTGGAGGCTACACTGAGCTATGATTGTGCTACTGCACTCCAGCATGGGCAACAGAGCAAGATCCTGTCTCAAAAAACAATAATGAAACAAAGAAACAAACAAACAGGGCACAGACTCACAAACTAATTCCCATAGACTAGGTGTTGGTCTTCGTCCTGTTCTGGGTGTTTGATGCCCTTGACGTGTAGGCAGTATGTTCCCACCATCACCACTGCAGATACACAGGACCAACTTAAGTTGAGCAAAGGGACTCAGAGATTTCCCCTCACTTTGTCTCATGGTAGAAAAAATATACCAAAAAAACCCCATTCGCTGACTCTCTGGACAAATACAGAGGAAATGAGTTTGATAAACATCCTCAGTGTACCAATCATACATCTCCTTAGGACCATCAAATAAATGAGCCATCAAGCTGACAGCTGAGCCTCATAATTTTTTTTTCTTTTTCTTTTTTTTTTTTGCATTCCACATCCCCTGTCACTATCCCACCCAGGAGAGCTGAAATTCCCTGGCTGAAGTGGTGCAAATTTATTTAGCAGCTCCTGACAGTACTTTTATTTTATGGCTGCCAAGAAAACCTCTCTCACAGACTCTCCTTGCCAAAATGCTCAGACATGACACCTGGCAGTGGGTCAGCTTATAGATGCACTCAGTGATGAAACACAGGAAGGCCAGAGGACTTCAGGCAAAGACACCAGGAGACAACAGACCTTTGGTGGCTAAGGGTCTCCTGACCACAGGGCCTTGCTCTGATAACACAGACTGGATGCTGCGGCCACAGTATACTTGGATCTGACAGTCCAAGGGGCATAAAACAGCCAACAAGCCAAATCTCTTCCCCAGTGCAGACAGCCAAGTGCAGCTGACCCACAGAAACCACTGAGTCGGCTTTGCTTCCCGGAGGCAGAATCCAACAAGGAAATGAAGGTGTTCTGATAGCCAGTCACTCAAAGGCAGGAGGACAAACGGGATCAAAGAGCCATGGCAGATTCTGAGAGCCAGCAGCCAGGAACAGGATAGGTATGAAGGACCCCTTACTGGCTGGCTGCCTGCAGGGCACGTGCATGAAGATGACAGAATGGTTTTGAATGAGGAGAAATCAGAAATCAGTTCCCTCTTTAACATTAATATCTTAATCACAACCAGGGGTGGCTGTGGCACAGAATAAGGATGGGCAAGGACGGATGGGTCCTGCTAGCTTTATGTTGGACACATGGCACGAAGACCAACAAACGAGTTCATAGAGTGAAACTGTTAAATGTTCCAGGGCACACAGTGCTAGGTAAATGCTAGCCATTATCAGCACTGTCACTGTGGCTGTTATTAAATGGATAATGCTATGGCTCTCATCCTCAGGAAGGTAAGCCAGACACCCGAGCCGTCATACAAATACACAGAGCAAAGAGTAATCAGACGTCTTAGCCTGTCTACCCATCCTGGTCCCCTCTAATGGAAACAGTGCTATTCTTACTAGAGGAACACAGACCCTACCAGCACTGAGGCTAGCTCCTCGAAGACATTCGATTGTCAGAAAATAGCAATGACCTTGCTTTGCCACCGTTGGAACTTTTCTTCGACTTGGGAAAAGCAAGCAGTGAAAGTTGCAGCCATTTGCTGTCTCAGTGCACGGCCTTGCATAAAGTGTGAAAAGGGAGGTGGTGATGAGGAATGCTTTACGACAGGAAAGAGGAGAATTTACGGGACCAACCTCAGGAGGGATGTGCAGGCTGCTTTTGGCAATTGGCTAAATGCAAACTGTTGCCAGCATTAGTAATGCCTTACACAGTATCAGAGGGGAGGCAGCCTGCCCACTAGAATCAGTACTGTGGCCACCTCAGCAGATCTCATCTGGTTCCCTGCTATCCCCATTAGAGATTAAACCTGAGCCATCTAAACAGAAACCTCTGAAAAACACAAGAGGACACTTGTACTCCAGAACCACTCACAGGCTCTTGGAATTAAAAACATACCTCACATTTTACTTCTAGATTATAGATGACATTGCTTGGTTCTCTAATTATGTTTTGCATAAAAGGTTTTGCATCTCCCAACTGGATGACAAACTCTAAGGTCAGGTCTGGAATATTTCTCATATCATCTTTAGAATGTTGATCACGGGCTGGACACAAGACGGCAACACACACAGTAAAGTTCAGGGAATTTTACTGATTTCCTACCAATACTGGACTCACATCATAGTAACATGTGCAAAAGACATCACATTTTCCCCTAAGAAATTTCCCTTGGGAGAACTCACTGGTACTTCTTGAGCACTCACTCTGGCCCCAGCACTTGGTTTTGCAACCAAAGGGCCCAGTTTTCCCAAATAGCCATTTAGTTGTTTTCTTTAAGTACTTACATGTGGAGACACTGTCTGAAGAATGTTTCTAATTTTGTGTCACAGCATTCTTTTTTATTTATTTATTTATTATTATTATACTTTAAGTTTTAGGATACATGTGCACAATGTGCAGGTTAGTTACATATGTATACATGTGCCATGCTGGTGCGCTGCACCCACTAACTCGTCATCTAGCATTAGGTATATTTCCCAATGCTATCCCTCCCCCCTCCCCCCACCCCACATCATAGCATTCTTAATAAAAGTCATTATTAAATGTGCAAGTGTGAGTCATTATAACTTCCTAAGATCTTAAAAGTAAACAGAATTCAAAAATCAGGGAAAATTTATTTTTTAGCCTATGTGTGTTACTTTTGTTTAAAAAGTGTCACCGCCATACATGCTAGCAAAAGTAGCAGATGACTGGACTAACATTCTTCTTGCCTAAATGCTGGACTAATCTTGACCCAATAGTGGCTATTTCAGTTTGGAGCCCTGTGCCATATAGACAGATGAGCCAAGGACAACTTCCCAACCATGCTTTTACAGTTGCCTCCCTCAATCTGCTTCCCTCCCCTACCCAAGTGGCCTTGGGGAGGTCATACCACATCTCATCTGTCTGTCTGATTTCAATGGGCAGCATATTGTGAGGCTACGGGCACAGACTTTAGAGCCTGATTAGCCGAGTTTAGTTTTAGTTTTACTAGCTGTGTGATCTTGGGCAAGTTACTTAACCACTCTGGGCTTATTTCCTCATCAAGAAATGTAGATAACAACAGTTCCTCCCTCATAGAAATGATGAGTTACTTAATGTGAATGGTTTAGCATAGCGCCTGGAATGCATTAAGTGCTATAGAGCCCTTGGCTATTATTTATTCATCAACAAGAAAGATAATATCTACATGGCCTATTGTCATGATTTTTATGAGAATCGATATTGATAAAGAGTAAAAATAAGCTTTGTAAATTCTAGATAACTACTGTAAGCTTTTGCATTTTGGGCAGGTATGCCTACTATTAAGTGACACATCTGACTTATAAACTGCTTTCTGGGTAACAGAGCCAGGAGCCAAAGCCAGATGGGTCATACAGTGACATGGTCTGGCACCAGTACCTTGGGCAATGAGCAAAATGCCTCCAGAACTGGTTAAACCCAACCAGCCACAACACCTTCGTCTATTGACATCTCTGCTAAGACGAAATTCTGATGCATTAAGATATAGGAATTAAGATCTCTGTTTAGTGTCAAGTGCCCAGGTCGGTACAATGACAAAAAGCTGGCTTAAGTTGAGGGTCATTCGGTTCATCCTAGACTGTCAAACGCCACTGAATTCACCACAGGTGACTGGTTCTGCTGAGTAGAATAAGTTGAACAAGGATAAGGGAAGTCACTGAATCCTGTTGCTATCCACACCACCACAGTGGCTGGAGAACTTTATTTCCATTCTGGAGAATTTCAAATCTCCAGAAATAAAACACAAAATTCCCAGGAAGTGAAACAGTATCTGTACTTCACGACGTAATCAAATAAAATTCAACTGTACAGCCAGTCCTTGTTCTTCACCCTCTCCCTGTCTATTGTTTAGGACCCATACCCAACAGCAGATGCTGGTTTGACACTCAGTGGTGTGATAAAACCCAGATCATGCAAGGCCACCTGCAGACTTTTTAAATTTTTCACTGTTATAAACAATTCTGTGATAAATGAAGGAATCTTTTTGACATGTCTGAATCTATGAATATTTTTATCATGTATTTTCACAAATAAGCAATCAACTCCAAGTGCCATGTTCACATTTAAGAATTTATATCAATGCCACTGCACTGGTGTTTGCCTTCCTTGGTCATGGGGACCAAAAGAGGCAGGTAGAGAGAACAAATTTCAAAATCCCGCCTGGGCTGTTATATGACTTATTTCTCCACCTAAAATGCAATCTCCATGAGGAGACTCATTGCGTTCATTTCTATATCTTTATATTTCGGGGTTCCCTTCAGTGCCTAACACGGTGCTTTGCAAATAGCAGGCCCATAATAAATGGCTATTAATCTGAACAGCAACTCCCTCCCTGACCATTGGGTTTGGCTAGGTTCCCAGGAGACCGCAGTGAGGAAGGATTAGGGAGGATGTCGGGGGAGCTGGGTGGATTCTGGTTTGTGCTGGGACCCTGGTACCCATCTGGGACGTCTAGAGCCAACGTGAAGCTGCTATTGCCTGCAGAGGTCCCCTGTCTTGGGGATGACCTAAGACCAGGACAGCATATTCTGTGGCTCTCAAGTCCACCGCAGACCAGGTGTCAATCCTTCAAGACCAGTCTAGAATCAAACTGATTCCAAGAGATAACAATTTGCCCTGCTTGGTGACTGCCTGCTCATGTTTGGCTTATAGATGAGAAAAACCTTTGTTCCTTTTTTTTTTTTTTTTTAAAGGAGAGGAGTATTAAAAATTGCACTGACTGCTCAAACAGGATTTACATGAATTTAACTGGCTACTGCAGGACACAGTGAACTCTTGGAGTAGCTTCTGTTATTAAGACAGGGTCCGTGAGCAGACAGGTCAGACAGGTCAGCCAGGTTGGACAGCAGGCTGGTGTCCTGGTATCCCTGGCACGTTCTGATGGAGACAGATTCTTCCCTTTCTTCAGAGGCAGTAGGCGTAGGTGAAGCGGGGTAGGCATGCTGGAATGCTGGTGCTATCTGGTGACTGTTCAGGTGAGTTAGTCAAAGGACAAGAAGAAGAACTGTCTTGAGTTAGAAAGCGGGGACTCTGGTCTTAGCTCTGTCACCTTTCTGGGCCTCAGTTTCCTCACCTGTAAAATGATGGGATGGGACACGCTGATATTCCCTCCACATTTCTAACATCAGTCAATCACTATATCCTCACATACGTCCTCTTCTGCCCAGGGCAATGCTACTCAAAGTGTGGTCCACAAACTGCTGCTCATCTGCAAACTGGCGCTGACCCATGGTGAGGTAAAAGTAGAGGCACAGAGTTTTTAGAAACTTTTATAACTATTTGACAGTACGACAAACTATCATACTGTCATACTACATGACAATATATGTCCGCTGAATCTAATAATAAAAATGTGGGCTTCTGTTTTATATGTATTTGGAAATTTCATTTTTCTAGTAATTTACTTTTAATATATTTTATAAAAAGTATTGGTCCTAAACGGACCGAAAAAGGAAAAATTAAAACGCATTGGTTTACCGCCACAGATAAATGGAAGAGCCCATTTCTCTCCTGGGCTGACTTCTTCACTCTTAACTGAAGCTTCTCTGTCTCCAAAGCCTCTGCATCCCTTCCTAGGCCAAGTTTGGTGTCTCTCCGCCTGCGCTCCAATGGTGTTTGGTACATACTTCTAATGACAGCATTTCTTGCACTGATTGTATCTGTTGGTTTCCCTGCAGATCTTCTCCATGCTTATTTCAGCTCTCTTGTCCCAGAACAAGGTACCTGGCACAAGGATGGGTAGCCAATTAAGTACTAACTGAACTGAACAAGCTCTGAGTTTCTTACCTTAAACTTTGGTTGCATTCCCTTTATCCATACACCCCTTGAGTGTAAAGTGTAAAGTTCTGCGCATGGTGGATGCTAAGGAACTGAGGAAGCAATGGTGAGAACTGCTTTCTGCATCCGGTGGTAAATCTTTTATGCTACCATTCCCATTGTGCTGTTCCTTTTCCAGCTCTCAGTCTGATCCTACTGCTACTCTAAGTGTCAGCTTGGGCAACACAGTGAGACCCTGTCTCTATAAAATTTTTTTTAAAACTAGCTGGGTGTGGTGGTGTGTACCTGTAGTCCCAGCTACTTGGGAGACTGAGGTGGAAGGATCACGTGAATCCAGGAGTTTGAGGATAAGATCATGCCACTGCACTGCAGCCTGGGTGACAGAACAGGATCCATGTCTCCAAATAAATGAACAAACAAACTTATTTAAAAAACCCCCAAAACAAAGAAAATTGGGCTTGTAGGTACAAAAGCCAGTGACTAATGTGTGTGGCTGGTGATTAAAAATCCTTACAAACCAGACAAGACAAATCACTCCTGTACATCTTGTGTAAAATTAAAAGGTCAGCCAGGAAGAAAAGGAATGATGAAATTTCTTAAGTTCTTCATCAAGCTGAAAAGCTCATTTGATGCTTTGGGTTTTTTTAAAAAAGGCATTTCATGGAAAACTCCCAAACCAGAAGAGATGGAATATTACATAGGAAACCATTTAAAAGCTCAGAAAATCCTTTAAGCCCAAATCAATGAATGCAATTCCCATCATATGGAACTCATTTCTTTTTGAAAGTCAGTAAGTCAAAAATTTTTTACCAGGAATCGGCTGGTTCCCCCTGCATTTTTTCCAGAGAAGGCAGTTTGGGAACACAGTTCCAGAACCTCAGCCTCATGAGTTCTACTCCTGGATTTTCCTGGATTGTCTCTCTGAGGCTGTGGAAAAATTCTCTTTCCCTTTCTGCTTCTGAGCCCTGCTTTTAAAAAAAAAAAAGGAGGGGTCATGTGACCATCTGCCCAGTTTCAGGATGTAGTGTATGAAATCCTGTCCCCAGAGCTCCCTGAGTGCTTCTGATCCCCAGAGCCAGACAGCCTATGCTCACGTAGAGTTTGTAGAACACAAGCAAGCACCACAGACATGACAAGTGATATATCATGTGAGGAACTCTATTCCTCAAATTAAGAAACAGAATCAACTGATGAAAAAAATTTACCAAAATTCAAGATCTGAAAAACATGAATTATTTGAAAGTAGAACATTTTAACTGTCTGATCTAGGTAATAAACAAGCTAGAGTTCCAGCCACTCAGATAAAAACTGCAGTTTCACTCTGAGTTTTACAGCCTTTCCATACAATGTTCTATCCGCCCACAGAGTCTAGATCCCGTTGACACAGAAGTGCACTTGAAGTTTTTGATCTGGGTTGCGTGACACATTCCTGACTAGGTGCTATCTCTCCTCCTGTAACTTTCCACTGATGCAAAGGAGGTCACAAGCGCCAGGAAGCAGCAATGACAAGCATTTGTGGGCAGAGGATCATGTGCCAAGGCGGGGCACAAGAAGCATTTATGCCATCTTATTGGCACACATCGGGGAGGCTGTGCGCCTTTGTAGTTTATGCCATAAAGGAGCCAAGCCACCAAACTATGGCTCTGGGGATGCCTTTTCTTTCTTACGTGGTTCAGGAGGCAAGGAGCTTTCTTCACCCTGCCAGGCCCTCAGAGGTGAGGACTTGGAGCCATCGGAGAGGCTCTGGCAGTTCTAGGTTGGGGGCTGCCCCAATCTGACTCCTAGCTGGCTGGAGCCAGGTGTGACAGGTGAGTTGCCTGGCAGGGTGCCCTTTGCCCTCCTAGGAGCTCCCCAGGCAGGCTCTGCAGTGGGCCTTCTACAGGAGGCTTTGCAGAGGGTATTCGCCCTGGACCACAGTCACCTGCCAGGCATTGGCTCTCAAGAGCAGAACCACAGGTTTAATAATTCCACATCTGAACCAAATGGAGACAGTTAATTATCCCACTTGCTAGTGCCAAGGAAAACTCACCGGCTATGTGAAAAGGAAGAACTGATGGATAATATGAGCAGAGGCTCTATTTGAGTCATTAAACCAAAGTAAGAGGAGCGTTCACTGTGTGGTGACTCTATTTTCAGGCAAATTGGAGGCAACTAAACACTTAAATCCTACCTAAGTCTCTCACCACTCCTAAGTGTCTCCTCTGGAGACTCCTCCTCCTCCACCCTCCCTTGTAGGGTAGCTGGTTCCCTAAGGTTCTGTTCTTGGCTCTTGCCTGGGTTTACTTCCAGCATTCCTGCCACACCATATGGTACCTTTGTACAAATTAGAAAAAGGTGCCCCTTTCTCAAGACATCTGACTGCCATCTGCCAGAAAATTCAATCATTGCACAAATCTACGATGACTAGGATACGGTGGCACTCCCTAGGGTTGTTCAGGGCCCGATCTGCCCAGTTGTGCACAGTTGCCCTGCTTGGCACTCTACCTGTGCAGTTGAGTCCCGTGACTTCAAGTATTCCCCTAGACAGATGGCTCCCCAATCTAAATCCCTATCCTGACACCTCTCTCTGGAGGGCCAGACCTGCATCTCTAACTGCTTTATGGGCAAAACTACCAGAAGTGTTTCTTCAAACACAAAAAAATAAAAACTAAACTGCACTCTGTTGCTGTCCCTACTCAGTTAAAAGCTCCTTCACTGGAAATCTTGGAGTCATCTTTAATGCCTACTCCTTGGTCCCTCATCCACGTCATTGGACTCCCTTCGATGTGAATCACTCCCCCTCCTCTTTTCCTTTCTCTTCCCACCATTACTGGCTTGCCCCAAGCTGTGACTGTTTCTTGCCTGACCTATGAGAAGACCTCCTACTTGAACTCCTGGCTTCCAGGCTTACTCCTCTGTACTCGAACACACTGCATTTATTTCCTGTTAGTCTCTTCCTCAAAAACCTCTGATGGCTTCTATTGAAAGGCAAGTAAAATAAAGCCCACACTTCCTAGCCCAACATTCAAAACCTTCCAGGTTCTCACTCCCATCTACCTCAGCTGCCAGCTCTGCCCTGCACCTTCCCAGGCTCTGGTCCTCTGGTCATACCGAGTCCTCATGATTCCTTAGCACAGGACGCTTTTCTGCCTCCATGCCTCTGTCCTTATCGCTATGTCTACCTAGCATGGACTTCCCTGTTTCACTGTTAATGGAAAACTTGCATATCAGAATCAAGTGTCACCTCTTCAAGGCCTCCACTGAACCTTTCCGTCAGCATTCATAGTTTTTTTTTGTTTGTTTTTCTGAGACGGAGCCTCACTTTGTCACCCAGGCTGGAGTGCAGTGACGTGATCTTGGCTCACTGCAACCTCTGCCTCCCAGATTCAAGTGATCCTCCTGCCTCAGCCTCCCAAGTAGCTTGGATTACAGGAACCCACCACCATGCCTGGCTAGTTTTTATTTTATTTTATTTTATTTTTATTTATTTATTTATTTTTGTATTTTTAGTAGAGACAGAGTCTCACCATGTTGGCCGGGCTGGTTTTGAACTCCTGACCTCAAGTGATCTGCTCACCTTGGCCTCCCAAAGTACTGGGATTACAGGCGTGAGCCACCACACCCAGCCAACATTCATAGTTGCCTTTTTTAAGCTCTCACTGTATTCTGTTTGCATTTCACTCTGAGCATTTATGGTACCATATCTTACATCGTCAATTTATGCGTGTTTAGAATTCCCAGTAGACTAAATCCTGAGAGCAAAGATTCTGATTTATCTTTTGATCTTCAGAGGCAAGCAGCACAAAGCAGGCGCCCAGGACCTGTTGAACCTGGTAACTTAATGGCGGAGAAGTCTCCTTCACAGTCAAACAAAGCCCATGGATGACTTAACAATGGTCTCTGAGTCTGCGTGTTTTCAAAGTGTCAGCCAACAAAGGGCTAACGAGTGTGTTGCAGTATGCCAGTCATAGGGTGAAGGGCATTCTCCAAACTCAAAAAGTCATTTAAGACACAAATACATATTTATGCCGTAATTTACAATCTGCATCAAATGCAATTCCTGAAAACTGCAAACTCTGGCACCTTGGAGAGGGAATGGCAGGATTCAGGGGCCTCTTTCTGGAGTCCACTTGTATCTCTGCATAGCTCTCCAGACCCTGGACTGGCTCAGACCCAGCTCCCAATGCTAATAATGCATTACAGGAATCTGAACATTAATCAGAATAATGGTCACCTTGGAGAAGGTGAGAACATGGATGTGAATCAAGTGAGGACAAATGGGATGCATACAAATCTAATTGGTAGCACTGTCTTGAGAAAATAACAGAAAAAAACTTGACTGTAGGTTCTGACTGAGCAAAACAGTGTCCTCACGCTTCACTCTTCAAGATACATCTAGAGAGTCAAGAAAGTTAGCAATAAAAAAGACCATTTACAACACATGGCCTCATATACAAGATAAACTCAACCATCTTACCCATGTTTTTCATCTTTACCGTATGTGATATTGGGACATCCAAACCCACTCCTCTTATCTGAGACCAGATCCAATTTCTGGGAAAGAAATGACCAGGAGCATAAAGATACCCAGATGGAAACTGGGGAGGGGTAGACTGACTGCTTTTCTGACACAGTGGACTTTATACATCCTCCTCCTGCAGAAGACTGACCAGAACATACAAAAGGAAGCGCTTTCAAATTTAACTGATCATTTTACCCAACTATCAAGGCTCTGTCTTGTTTCCCTTTCGCTGTCAGTAAGATGGCCTTAATAATACTGTTAACAAAGCCACCCTCTATCACTGTGCCTAGAGAGGAAACAATTCCTCTGTCACTACCTAGAGGGGAACACAACTCTAATCTCTGCATCACTTTGATTCTATGATCTGTGCTGCTCCCTCCCCTTTGATGCTTCTGAAACAGGAATGTTCCTTAAAACGAACGGCCAAAAAAACACTTGCCAGCTGCTAGTACAGTTGTTTTAATCAAATCAGCAATCATGGGCATTTTGTGAGCTGTGGTTTTTTTAAATCAAGGAAATACAGTAGCTTTTATCATGTCAATTGCCGTGTCGATTGCCATGTTAAAGGTTGGGGGACCAAAGGGAAGAGGATTTTTAAAAATAACTGCTTTATTAAGGAATAACTGACATACAAAAAGCTGTATTTAATGTATGCAACTTGATGTGTTTGGAGAGGTGTATACCTGTAAAATCATCACTACTGTCAGTGCAATAAACCTATACATCATCTTCAAAGGTTTCCTCCTGCCTCCTTTGTGTTTTTTCTTGGTGATAAGAGCACTTAAGATGTACTCTCTTAGCAAAATTTTAAGTATACAGTACAGCATTGTTAATCATAGGTCTTATGTTGTACAGTAGGATTTCCAGAGCTTATTTATCTTGCATAACTGAAATTTTGTACCTTTGATCAACATCTTCCCATTTCTCTGTCCCCCAACCACCCTTGGCAACCACCATTCTACTCCCTGCTTCTATGAATTTGACTATTTTAGATTCCATATACGAGTGAGATCATGCAGTATCTGTCTTTCTGGGTCTGCCTTATTTCATTTGGCATAATCTCCTCCAGGCCCATCCACACTGTCTGGAATAATAGGATTTCCTTCTTTTTTAAGGCTGAATAATATTCCATAGCAAATTTTCTTTATCTATTTGTCTGCAGAAGGACATTTACATTGTTTCCATATTTTGACTATCGTGAACAACGCTGCAATGATCATGAGAGTGCAGACATCTCTGAGATCCAGATTCCAATTCCTTTGGTTATAGATCCAGGAATGGGATTGCTGGGTCATATGATAGTTCTATTTGTAATCTTTTTGAGGAAGCTACATATTGTTTTGCTTAGTGGCTGCACCAATTTACATTTCCACCAATAGTGCATAGGGTTCCCTTTTCTCCACACCCTTGCCAACACTTGTCCTCTGGTTTTTTGATAACCATCCTAACACGTATGAGGTGATATTTCATTGTGGTTTTCATTTGCATTTCCCAGACGGTTAGTGATGTTGAGCAACTTTTCATAAACCTACTGGCCATGTGCGTATCTTCTTTGGAGAAATGTCTATTCAGGTCCTTTGTCCATTTTAATCAGGTTATTATTATTAGTTTTTGCTATTGGTTGTATAAGTTGCTTATATGCTTTGGATACTAACCCCTTATCAGATCTGCAACTATTTTCTCCCTTTCCATAGGTTGCGTTTTCATTTTGTCAAGTGCTTCCAGTCCTATGTAGCAGCTTTTTAGTTTGATGTACTCCCTCTCACTTATTTTTGCTTTTGTCGGCGTGCTTTTGGTGTCCAAGGGAAGATGATTTTAGCAGGGAAATTTAGGGCTTACACATGTGCATTCACCTTCAAAGAAAACAGTCTGTGGTCATTCCATTTGAAGACCCCATTGCCTTAGAAGAGGCTTCATGGATGGCCCCTGCCTGTAGGAGCTTTCTTACTGTTCCACACTATTTCATTACATGCCTGTTCAAGAAGAGCCAGTGACCATAGGGAAGATCAGGCAGCCAGGTCCCTGCTTCTTAGCGTTTTTTTCTTTTCTTGGTAGCCTGAGAATAAAGAGCCCCAGGGCAGTTAGTTCAGGGCTGCTTCCACCCTTCATGGAATTCCGAAGAGAAACTTTCTGGAAGAGTGGTAGGGGGAGGGGTTGGGTAAAGAAGAAGAGAAGACGAGCTTTCCAGAGAAACTCATGCGAGAGTCCAGGGGGGTTCACATTTGGTTCAGGACTAGAAATAGCCCCCATCCCTGGACTGGCCGGGACTTCACTTACCCATCCCCCTGACTTCAATCAGAGCTGGGACGCACAACTCCACTGATGTGAGGCCTGCTTGGTGCACCGAAGTTCCTCCTGCTGACTCACACTGAAGTACAGCCGCAATATGGAGAAATTCCATGACAAAAGAGAGTATTCCTGACATTTTTCCAAGCACTCAGATTTTCCAGTAGATTGCACTGAGCACAGTATTTCTTCATCCAAACTGCGTAGGAATAGCTCAATGTTTCCAAAGTGAAGTGGAAAAACTCACTGTGGTAGTAAAACTCTAATGCTGCTCTCTTTTTCTCCGAGACCCACAAGGGGACCTATTGAAATGTAAGACTGAACCAGGCCTGGTAGGCATTGATGTGGAACTAAAGTATACCTGGGGACTCTGGAAAAAGTGAATATGCGACCAGAGCCAAATGCAACCTGGGGACACTTCCTGTGGGTCTGGCTCGGGGCTCCTCACCTTTCTTAACTGAGCTTTAGGTGAGTGGATATGCAAGTCCCCTCTGGTTAGAACCGTGAGACAGGAGTGTCCCCATTGGCCTCTACTCTGAAGGTATTTGAGTTTGAAACCCCAGATAAAATACTGCTACAGACTGAATGTTTATGTATCCCCAAAATTGGCATGTTGAAACTTAACCTTCAATGTGACTGTATTTGGAAGTGGGTCCTTTGGGAGGTGGCTAGGTCATGAAGGTAAAGCCCTTGTGAATGGGATTAGTGCCCTTAGAAAAGAAATCCAGCTGGGCGTGGCGGCTCACGCTTGTAATCCCAGCACTTTGGGAGGCCAAGGCGGGTGGATCACCTGAGGTCGGGAGTTTGAGATTAGCCTGACCAACATGCAGAAACCCCATCTCTACTAAAAATACAAAAATTAGCCTGGCATGGTGGCACATGCCTGTAATCCCAGCTACTCAGGAGGCTGAGGCAGGAGAATTGCTTGAACCCGGTAGGTGGAGGTTGCAGTGAGCCGAGCCCATGCCATTGCACTCCAGCCAGCCTGGGTGACAGAGCAAGACTCCATCTCAAAAAAAAAAAAAAAGAAAAGAAAAATCCTAGAGAGCTCTCTCACTGCTTCCACCATGTGAAGACACAGTGAGAAGGCAGCTATCCATGAACCAAGAAGCAGGCCCTCACCTGACACCAATCTGCTGGTACCTTGACCTTGCGCTTTCCAGTCTCTAGAGCAGTGAGAAATAATTTTCTGTTGTTTACAAGCCACCCAATCGATAGTGTTCTGTCATAGTAGTCCAAATGGAGTAAGAAATACTTTAGACATTCAACAATGAAAGAAGTGGGCAGAGAGGTATCTGTCTCTTCACTTCCTTCAACTCTATGAAATAAAACCACAAATAAAAGCTCACTTATTTCCTTCCATGTAACTTTCACAATTGGTAATTACTTTTACTTGTTTGTGTGCTTACGCTAGAATGCCTGCTTCCTGTGGGCAGGGAGCAGGCCTATTGTGGTCACTGTTATATCCCCAGGCAAAAAATAGGTCTCAATGAACATGTGTTGAATGAGTAAATGAATGGATGGATGGATTAATAAATGAACGCAAACCCATAAAGTTATAAATTTATACCTCATGTAAATATGTTAACATCTCATATAAAGGACATAAAACAAGAGGCATAAGGGAAAGGCAATTTCCCCCAATGTGTCTTTGAAACTAAGGTAGTGACTGATGTTAAAAAAAAAAAAAAACTGTTCTAATGCTTTAGTTATTAAATTTCCAATTTCTGAACTAGAGGAGAATACTCCATCAAAGGAAAAGCTGGAGAAATTCCCCTCCTACAGAGGGACCCCTCTCAATTTGTAAAAACACCCTTTTTTGTTTGGTTCTACCATCTTAAAGAAAAAAAAGTAGAAATGCAGACACCTTTTTGTAGGATGACCATGCAGTGTACCGTCCAAAATGGGCCTCAGACGGCCAGGTGCGGTGGCTCATGCCTGTAATCCCAGCACTTTGGGAGGCCGAGGTGAGTAGATGACTTAAATTCAGGAGTTCAAGACCAGCCTGGCCAATATAGTGAGACCCCATCTCCACTAAAAATAACAAAAATTAGCCGGGGGTGGTGGTGAGCACCTGTAATCTCAGCTACTTGGGAGGCTGAGGCAGGAAAATGGCTTGAACCCAGGAGGTGGAGGTTGCAGTGAGCCGAGATCGCACCACTGCACTCCAGTCTGGGCAACAGAGTGAGACTGTCTCAAGAAAAAAATAAAAAACCCAATAAACAAAATGGGCCTCTGAGAGTAAAATGGGTCATGAAGGGGGATTATGGGAGCAAACTGGGACTTTTCTGGGCAAATGATGACATGAGGTCTGACCTACCTCTGCACCAGGTAAGTTAATCTAAGCTCATTCAAAGTTAAAACAATTTTTTAAATAATTCTTCCATTTAAAATGTGTTGTTAATTGAACTCTTCTTATCTTGAACTCTGATGAGTTTTTATCTTGAGAATTAATTCTTGCAAAGTAAAGTATCTTGAGCTTCTGTGGTAAGTTTTTGATTCTAGAGTTAAATCTTAAAACACAAAGTATTACACAGGTCACTTTCCCTGGATGATATATCAAGTGAGATATTGTGAAAATACTCTGCATGGTAAGCCCTCGACTCTACCTCTTTCTTTTTATGAAAACAGAATATATGGCACAAAGCACAGCTGCCCCTGAGACATGCTTCAGAGGTAAAGCGCTTTGTAACAGATTCACTTCCTTTCCTAGTGCCACAGAACAAAGATTACACTCAGCCTTCCTGGCCATAAAAACTTCAGTTTTTCCCATTCCTGCTGCCAAAGCTGAAATGCCGAGAAATGCTGGGAACCTGGCCTGTGATTATACACACTTCATATTTTACATTCTGAAACCCCAAGGAATAAGCTGTTGAGAACAGAGTCCTATTTCTTAAATGGCAGTTGAACAGATACAACGCTCAAGCTCTGTTGAGCATGGCTTAGTATTTGCATAGGCAGAAACAGACAAAGACTGCACAGATTCTGCCAGTCTGTGGGCACCTTCCCGGCATATGTGGCAGACCTCAGTTAACTTTTCTCACTTATTTCTGTTTTGTTGTTTTTTAACCTTCTGAATTACTCAACCAGATTCTTACAGGAAAAAAAAAAACAAACAAACCACTAACACACATACAAATCAGTCACAAGGAAACTCAGTTACGGCCTCTGACGGGTTTGAACCTGTGTGTTTGCAAATGAGAAAACAAAATTTCAGTGTTCTTTAGGCCAAAATAGTATCTACCCTGCTCCTTGGTGCAGCAATAAAATGGACAGCCCCACAGTAATCAGATTTTGGGTTTGCTTTTGTCAAAATTTTCCTCCTCAGTTTTGTAAGTTGATTTCACTGCCACAGTGTATTTTTCTCAATTCCATCTTCTGTGTAGGAGTCAAAAAAAAAAAAAAAAGCCTGCTTCCCTTCCTCTCCTGCATTCATTCCTTTCCTTCAAGAATAAACCCAAGAGCCACAGATCCCCCAGGAAGGGCTGGAAAGGGTGAATTCCATGACTCAGTGTCACCTGCCTTCCTCTGCTGCTCGGCCCCATTTCTTTGTCAAAGGAGTGTTAAAATCCTCACTGGGCGAACTTGGGAAAGGCAAGCTTCTAGCTGCTTGGATTAAAGACTGAATACCCCCTCTTGCTTCATTTGCAAGATTTGGGGCTGCTCCCATCTGTTCTTAGAGGGCAGGAGCTCATTTTTAATTTTTTCTCTCTTGACAGTATTTGGGATAGCGCCTATACAGAAAGGTGTTTGAGAACTCCCTGGTGAATAAGCAGTCCACTCTGTACAACGGAAGGCACTCTATAACCATGGTAGAAGTATGTGCTGCTACTCTTTAATCCAGTTATAAATAATGACTGGTGCAACTGCTCTACCTAGAGCAGTAGTGCTGGAAAGAAATCTTTCTTTGTAGCTTGTAACTGCAATAAACGTTTATAAGCCTGTTGCCTGATCTGAAAAAACTAGCAGTTTCTCCAACAAGAGATAGCAGAATTACTCCCAGGACTTGAATTGTCACCCACAGACCCTTCTGATAAAAGAAAAGATTGGCTGGGCATGGTGGCTCACGTCTATAATCCCAGCACTTTGGGAGGCTGAGGCGTGTGGATCACAAGGTCAGGAGTTTGAGACTAGCCTGGCCAACATAGTGACACCCGTCTCTACTAAAAATACAAAAATTAGCTGGGTGTGGTGGCATGTGCTATAGTCCCAGCTACTCAGGAGGCTGAGGTAGGAGAATCACTTGAACCCAGGAGGCGGAGGTTGCAGTGAGTGAAGACCATGCCATTGCACTCCAGCCTGAGTGAGAGTGAGACTTCATCTCAAAAAAAAAAAAAAAAAAAAAAAAAGAAAAGAAAAGATTGCCTGTCTACTACCTTTTTTTAAGGATTTAGATTTCATCTCTCTAAAGACTTAGGAAAAAATCTCTGTTCTTCAGGTAGATAATATACCACCATTTGTTTTTCAACAGGAGACATTCAAATGCAGAGCTTGCATATGCATAGACCATTTCTGGAAGGACATATAAGGACATGTCTTGAGGAAGAGGAATTGAGAGGCTGGGGACAAGGGCATGAAGAGGATTTAGCATTCACTGTAATCATTTTAGAATAGCTAAAAATGTCTTTTTTATGTATATGCATTAATTTACATTTTAAAATTAAATTAAAGTGACATTGCTCTATAGTCAATAAACGATACTGTGTTTCCACCCATCTTCTTATCACTTATCTCCCCACCATGAATTCCTGCAGACAAATGTTGGCTCAGTTGCTAGAAATAAAACAGAAATGAAGACAAGAAAAAAGAAATATTGCCATGCCCTGTGCCAGAAATTGAGGGATAACAAATGAAACGAACAAAAAGAGCTCAAGATGCAAGCCCTTATGTAGCCATGACAAATGAGGAAACGTATGAGACTCTTGGTGTAGCTTTCGCTACTGCTTTTTTTTTTTTTTAATGGGATTAAAATAAGCACACACCTCTCTTTCTTTTTCTCATTTATTTGTCTGTCAGAGACAAACCATCCAGGTCGATATATGTAGATCTAATGTATTCTTTCTTTTAATTGTTGCATAATATTCCACAGTATGGGTATAACTATAATTTACTCAACAATTTCCTTATGGTATCTGTCTTGCAAGTAAATTCATTGCTTAATTTCCTTCCCTGGATCACTTTTCTTCTTAACAACTGATAATGTAAATGGAGGATTTGCTGATGTCAGACACTGGAATAAGCAAGCCACATGAATTAATTTTCACAGTAACCCCATGGAATGGATAGTACTGTTATCCTCATGTAGATTAAGAAACTGAGACTTAGAGAATTAAAGAGTTTGTACAATATCACAGAATTACAGTACATTGTGGGGGTAAGTTTTAAATCTAAGTTTGACTTCAAAGCCTTGTTCTTAACTGTAAGCCAATACTGTCTCATTTTCATGTTGTTCCATGCAATCAACCTGAGTCTGTGGCCACAGTCTTAAACATTAGCCTGGTATTTCCAACTTCGAGATGGACCATTTGAAGGAGTTCCATAGGTACCTCTACTTTGACATACCCAAAGGTGATTTTCTTGTCTCCCCCATCCCCACCCCTGTGCTCAGCCCGTGTTTCATCTTTGGTAATTCACCCTTGAGCAAGTCACAGATTGATTTGAGAGGAAAATATCCACCTTTGTAGAGTGGGTTGTGCACAGAGATCCTTAGTGCTGGGATTTATGACTACCTTCTCTATTTTCATGTGCACATACAAGCTGAAGCTATACTCTCAAATGGATGCAGGGATTAAATTCCTGAGATCCTTACAACAGGAAAATTTAAATATCCTTTTTTGAGATCACCATACCGATTAACTTTCCACCATGCTTGCTACTCTATAGTCAGCATCAACAATATCCAGTTAAAGACCAAGGATGGGCATGGTGGTTCACGCTGTAATCCCAGCACTTTAGGAGGCCACAGGGGGAGGTTGCTTGAGCCCAGGAGTTCGAGACCAGCCTGGGCAACATAGGGAGACCCCATCTCTAAAAATATTACAAATTAGCTGGGTGTGCTGGTACACACTTGTAGTCCCAGATACTTGGGAGGCTGAGGTGGGAGGATGGTTTGAGTCCAGGAGGTCCAGGCTGCAGTGAGCTGTGATTGCACCGCTGCACTCCAGCCTGGGCAACAGAGGGAGACCCTGTCTCAAAAAAAAAAGACCAAGTCTTACCCAAGAGAAGTAACATGAGCTATAATAACATAACTCAGTTCAGTTAGCCAACTGCTAGTTCAGATAGTTCTGATTTCATAAGAGAAGAATGTGACAAGTCAACTGGATATTGATCCAAGTATCTAGAATGCCTAATAACATGGATGGTTTATGGATTACTGAGAAATCAGTAATCCTGAAGAAACAGCCAGAACGAGCAACTATCAGGCCAATAGTATTTCCTTCGTTAACAGGTAAACTAAATTGGGAGACCCAGACTGCCTTCACGTTATCTCCACAGCTTTCTTGTAAGAGAGCTGTATTTTTTTTTTAAGTCTACCCCTTACAGGTGGTCCAGAACCAGTGAACTGAAGCTACTGGGAAACACTGTTGGAGTCAACAGAAAGGCGAAATTTCCAAAAGCCATACATCCCTGAAAGTGGAGGAAGTAAGTTCCTCTTTGCTCATAGGTGTTTAAGTACAGAAAAAAATGACTGCTCGGCAGATGTTAGATATTCATGCTTTGAAAGAAGGGTATATAACTTTGAACTCCATTCCAGCTTTGAGATTCTAGAATTTTGTCAGCGGAACACAGTACATTTTGACGCAAATGCCAAAAACAGGGTAGAGCAGCAATTCTGTACACGAAAGCACAGGCTTACATGGCTACTCTGGAGGTCAGAGGAGCAGTGAAAAGCGAGGAGCGAGATGTGAGAGGCCAGGCAGTCAAAGCACCACCTTCCCATTGCTGCACCAGCCACATACCTAGCAAACCAGACACCCCCAGGACACTGTTCTCCAGGGTGTAGGGTAGTCTGCCTGTCAGGTTTCACTAACTTCTCTTTGCAACTGAACTGAGAAATTCATCATGTGAGAGCATTTTCACCAAAAAGCAACAGAGCACTTGTACCACTTCACATTTCTACTTAGAAAGTTTACAGAAAAGTACAATCTGACATTTGCAAGACAAAGGAAAAAATTCCCCTTTCAGGGACATGCTGCAAACTATTTATCAAAAGGTGCACTCTAAAACCACAGTGCACTCAGCTTTTTTTTCTGCCAGGCTTAAGTACTGGGATCTAGGAGAAGGATTTGGTCTCAACACACCTCAAAATAGAGCTCCAAGCGTAACATGCATGGCTTAATGAGCCAAACGCATGACAATGCCTTGGTCTAATCTTTGGTTGTCCTCTCATGCCCGTCTACTGTGTGTTTCACTGTAGCAGGAGCTGTTTTCCTTAGGGCTGAAATCATTTCCGGGTAGATTTTGCACTATCAAACCAAGTAGCTGCAAAACACGTTGCTTAATGTAACTGAAAACCCTGAACACGTGTATGAATGAATGACTGTAATGGACTGAATGTTTTGTGTCCTGCCAGAATTCACATGTTGAAGCCCTAAGCTCTAATGTGATAGTATTTGGAGGTAGGGCCTTTGGGAGATAATTGGGGCTAGATGACGCCACAAAGGTGAGGTCTCATGATGGAATTTGTGACCTTATAAGAAGCGACACCAGAAAGCTTGTGCTCTCTCCATCCCCTCACCACATAAGAACACAGCAAGATGGCAGCCACCTTAAAGCCACGAAGAGAGCCCTCATGAGGAACCAAACTGGCCAGCACCCAGATCTTGGAATTCCCAGTCTTCAGAGCTGTGAGAAATACATTTCTGTTCAAGGAATCCAGTCTGTGGTATTTATTATGGCAGCAGACTAAGCAGTACTGAGCAGACTAAGACAATGGCTTTGTGACTTCTGTAGAACTGGGTTTCACAGACCAGGAGTGGTCACAGAGTGAGGCTGGGGCTTGACAGAACTTAAGTGACAAAATAGCAGGTTACCAATTTCTGACATCATGTTGAAAAACATAGTATCACATGAGATCACTTCTAAAATAGCATTTCTGCCCAGGTGCGGTGGCTCATGCCTGTAACCCCAGCACTTTGTGAAGCCCAGGTAGGGGATCACTTGAGGTCAGGAATTTGAGACCAGCCTGGCCAACATGGTGAAACCCCGTCTCTACTAAAAATACAAAAATCGGCCGAGTGTGGTGACACATGCCTGCAATCCCAGGCACTTGGGAGGCTGAGGCAGGAGAATTGCCTGAGCCCAGGAGGGGAGGTTGCAGTGAGCTGAGATCAGGCCACTGCACTCCAGCCTGGGTGACAGAGTGAGACTCCATCTCTAAATAAATAAATACATAGGATGGCATTTTTTTTTAATGATAAAAAGACAACATTTGTTCAATACAGAACATTTGAAAACCATCAAAAAGAAAATAAAAATCACCTATATTACCTCAGACAACCACTGTTGATGTGCTGGTGTTTACCCTCCTGTAATTATTTTTCTCTACAGAGAGTAAAACTGACTGATGGGATGAAGTCTTTGGGTAGTCTCTTCTGATCATAACTCATGTAGTCAGTTTAAAGAGCCCATCCTCTTATACTGAAAAGGACACTCCTGAGAAACAATTCTACTTTCAAGACACTCAATAGTTTCAATGTGGATATCCACAGCCTATAATATCAACACAGAATCACTGGGTGCCTATGGGGGTGTTTGGGGACTAACTGAAAGGGGCACTAAAAACTTTCTAGGATGACAGAAATGTTCCGTATAGTATTTGGAGTATTGATTACACAATGTATACATATGTCAAAATTTATTCAACTGTGCACTTAAGATCTATCAGGGGAACTAGAAAAATGGCACCAATACCCGTCACTGGAACATGTGTTTGACACTTTTTCCAAAAGTGGTAGCAGACAGAATGTTTAAAAAGTGAACATCACTGAGCATGTTCTACATACCAGGCCCTGGGCTAAAGGCTTTACATGCACCTCCACATCACAAATTTAATTCTAACAACTACCCTCAGGTGAGTATTTCCAGGACTTCCATTTTATCATTGAAGAAACTGAGGCTTAGAGAGGTAAAGTAACCTGATCAAGATCCCACAACAAAGAAGTGGCAGAACCAAGACTGGAAACACCCAGGTCCATTCTACTCAGGAGTCCCAGCTCTTCTCCACAATGCCAGCTCTAAAAGTCATTAATTTGTGTGCCTTTCCAGGAATCTGTTCTAAGGAAAGAATCGAAGACGGATCCAAATAAATATGTATGAGGATATAAATGCATCACTACTACAGATGTGCAAACATCCTTTTCAGTCAATCAGAGAAACTTTTCAGAAGGCTTTCATTTATTTAAAAAAAGACTGCTTTGAGTTATGAGAAAATCATGGGTTTGGGCCAGAATAAGACAATCAATGGGCAGCTCTTCCCAAGCTGAGTGTCATGTCATAGCGCTGTCATGAGGAATAGGTGGGTTAATGCAGAGAGCTCAGAATAGAGCCTGGCTCATAGTAGATGCTCAATAAATGGTAGCAATCATAATATATTCTCAGCCCTGACCTGTCATCTTAAAATAGAAAAAGCATAGAATTTGAGGCCTTGGTCAATTCCATGAACACCTAAGAACACCTAACACTCCTGTCACTGGCCTAGGGGCTGGGCTTGGACAGCCACAGTCCCTGCCCTCAAGAACCCACATGCACAGGGGCATAGCCTATGGAAAGCACTAAGGGAAGGGTTCCACGGATGCCATGGGAACAGAGGGGGCACCTAACCTAGATGGAATCTGGAGGGTAGGGGAGTCCAGGAAAGGCTTCTCAGAGGAGGTGATGACTAAGCTGAGACTGCAAGGATTGGTAGCTGGAAGCTTGGCAAAGAGATGGGGGAGCATTCTAAGCAGAGGGAAAACGTGTGGAAAGGCCTGATGGGTGAGGGAACTCAGCACCTGCATGGTTTCAAAAGGATATCATGGAGTGGAACTGTAGATTCCACCACATACTGTGTGACCTTGAACAAGTCTTTTCACTTCCCAGAGCCTCGAATATAGGATAATGTCACTGACCTTTGTCTGCAAAATAAGGATAATGCCACTTACCTTGTACAGTTGTCATACAGAAGCTACAATTAAACAGAGGAGTCTATCCTTACAGGACAAATGCTCAACACATGTGGTTAGCATTCTGTGTTGCAGAAAGAAGACAAAAAGGCTTGGGCCCTCGACCCCCGTGACACCCGAATTCATCTGCTCCAGCCCACTGGTCCCTCTGCTGCTCCTTGACCCCACTGAGCACTCTCCCTCCAAGGACTTGGCCTAGAACGCTCTTCTCCCAGATATTCACATGGAGCTGCCTCCTCCCATCCTTAGGTCTTTGTTCATCTGCTCAAACGTCCCTTATCAGAGAAGCTTTTAAAAATCTCTATGTCAAACAGTAAATCTTTGTTCCTGAATTTTATATTGCTCTTACCAAGCTTTTTATCCATATACTGAATCACCCTAACACTCAATATATTTTTGTCTTTTGTCCTACTTTTGTCTTCTTTCTATATTTTGTCCTACTACTTGTGCTAGAAGTTAAGCTCCCTGAGAGGAGGGGGTTTTGTCTGTTTAATTTCCTGTATTTTTCCAGAGCTCACGGCAGTGTCTGGTACACAGTGAGTGCCCAACAACAAAAAAATTATTTGTTAACGGAAAGAACAAACACCCCAAGCTCGAGGGCAGGACCTGTCTTTATTCTTCTTTTACTCCCTAAGAGCCTGACAAAGCTTTGCATTGGGTAGACTTTTCATAAACATTTGTTGAACTGTACAATTCAATTACTTTTTACAAACGGTTGTGTTCATTCAATACATAAAGATTAAATGACTGTATTTTTCTTGCTCAGCAAATAAATCCAAGATTGTCTGTAATTATAATGAAGCAATTGGTTGCTTGGTCAATTTGGTGGGAAGAAGAGCAAAACTGGTGGCCTGGTTTCATTAGCTGGTGAATGCCACTAACACATTTATCAATTAGTTCCAAATAGTCACAGCCTTCACTGATGAAAAGGCCAAACCCTGATGAGGTATGCCAGCATCAGCATTCTGGTTTAATATATGAAGTACAAAAAAATGATCAAGGTGTCCCAGGGCTTAAATTTCTATCTGTTATAAAGTTGGGTCCTTGAGAAACTGCATTACTGGGATTACACCCTCAGGATGTTCACTCCACTAATGGTCTGAAAAGGTTCTTGAATCTCCTCTCAAATTAGACATCAAACATCTGCTTTAATACCAGAAGGCGTAAACTCAAAATGAAGTCAACTGCTTCCCCCAAACATTAGAAACTGTTGAAATTGAAACAAAATGCCAGAGTATAGTCTTCGGGTTGTACAACCTGTCACATATGCCCTAGGACTTCCTAAGAAAATTATCTCAAGGGTTTATGGTAGGTACATGGTAAGTATATCAATCACTTGCAATTTCAAAATATTGTGAAAATACAGAGAAAATGATTTGGTTTCAAAGAAAAGCATGACCAGAATTTTCTATAGAGACTGGTCTTCAAAAGGTTGATTTTTACAAGCTAAAACTCCAATTTCTATGAAGAATTACCTGTTATTCAGGCAGTGTCTTGAGGATAATTGCTGCCTATGCCTATGGATACCAAGAAAACCCAAATCAGGTGACAGCACATATGCAAAGATAACCTCTTATATTGAGACGGCATGTTCCAAAAAACATTCGCATTTCCACTTCCATCTGATTTGAGTTTTACAAGGACCCTGCTGGGAAGCTGTGTCAATGGCACTCCCACTGTACAGATGGGCCAAAGGGCTAGGGGCATTCAGCAACCTGCCCACATCCCCAGGACCAGGGCTGGGTCTAGTAAGCAGGGCTTCTGAAAACCATGTCCAGCATTCTTTCAGTAGGGAGAATATATGCAGTATCACACACGTACTTTAAAGTAAGTGATCTTTTTCTACGCTTTTATGGAATTATATTTTTAATACACTGGCATTTTGGGGATACTTACTCTAAATGATGAACATACCAATTGTTTCTATAACCCCGGAGCCAAATTTAGGCAGATTTCTAATGGAGTCTGGCTCCCCAGGGTTCTGTCCTTGACTCGCACTGTTCCATTTAAGAGACTCCTATTGGGTGATCTCATCTAGTCTCGTGGTCTCAACTAACAGCTATGTCCTGATAACTTCCAAATATTTAATTTCAGCCCATCCTCTTTACTGAGCTTCAGACTCCTATCCCCCTGACCACGGAGCATCTCCACTGGAGTATGCCTCAGGTACCTGTCATACAGCCTTTCTAAAACTTCTTCCTCTTTTGCCTAGACTTCTTCCCAGGCACATGATCTCTCCTAGCTAATGGCACTGCCATCCACTCAACCTTCTAGCTAAACACCTGGAAATGATTTCCGGTTTCTTTTTTACCCTGAATCCACCCAAATACTAAGTCCTAACAGCTTTACTTGCTATTATCTCTTATGCCTTTCTCATCAGCCCTACCATCACTGTCTTAGTTCAGGTCCTCATTATCTTGTTACTTGGAACTCTGCAACTGCCTCAAAATGAACCTCTCCCCTGTAACCTGGCTGCTACTTACCATGTGTATGTCCACACATGCCATGCCCCCCACCCGCACATACATGTAAAATATAAATCCACTCATGTCATAAGACCTGCTGAGAATTCTTCAGAGGTTACCTGCTCCATAAAGCCCAGACTCCCTGGCATGAAATTTGTGTCTGACACTGCAAGTTTTCTATCAAATAATGATTCTTTCCCTTCTTAATAATGGAATGCTGATTTTTAGCTGGAACATGGCCACTTGTAATACTGTATTTCTTGGCTTTCACTGGAGCCAGACGTAACCATATGATCAAGTTCTGGCCAATTCCTTGGTAAGTACTGTGTGGAATTCCAGGAGGCCCCTTAAAGGGAGCTGACTCAATTAGGAGAAATGCCCTCTGGCCCTTCTTACTACATGGAATTGGAATAGAGAGATGATTCCTAGATCTTCAGCAACCATTTAGACAAGGAGGTGACCCTGTCTACAGCAGAACAGAAAGCACAGAAATCTGGGTTGCAAATGACTCCACGGAGCTTCCATGGCAGGGCTGGACTACCTACCTCCAGGCTTTTCACGTGAGAGAGCACTATGTTTCTATCTGGCTTAAGCCACTGTCATTTTTACGTTTCCTGTGACAGGCAATGGAGCAAAGTCCTAGGTGACCCAGAATTCAAACATCTTAAGAACAGTAAGTGCTTAATACTTCATTTCTGCAGCCTCCTCTAGCCTTCCCTTTTCCCATGTCTCAAACTTCAGGCTCTAGTGCTACCAAAGTTCCTGCCGTTTTCCACTTTAACTACACATTCACCACACTTCTCTGCTTTACTCAAACTTGCTCCCCTACCTAAACACCCTCTTTATCTTTGTTCAGCTTTTAACTCTTCACACTCAGCTCAGGCATCACCTCCTCCAGGAAGTTTGCCTGAACATCCATCTTAGGGCAAGCGGTCATTCTCTCTGCTCCCAAAATACCCTGGGAGAACTCCAATTTTGGAACCCAGCTGCCATGACTTATTAATGGCTATCTCTCTCACCCCACAGAAAGCGCCTCAAAGGGCAGACATCTCATCTACTCATCTTGTATCTACACCTCCTAATGCAACATCTGGCACTAAGTGGCAGCTCAGGAAATATGTTCTGATCTCGACTGGATTTTTCTCACTGCAATGGAGTAAACAGGGTTGAATGACTCAAAATGTCTTAATTTGCTCTTCATGCCAGCTGTAAGTTGAAGACTGAAACAAAATTTTCTAGCCATATTTTTGTTTTCCTGGAGATGGAAAGCAAACAGCAGATGAGTCATCCGAAGAGAATATGCACTATGAGAAACAATTTTTGGACGTTTCACACCTGAAGTCCCTCATCTGTAAAAGACAACTTGGCCCTTAGCAACGTTTGAGGTCTCCTCTGGCTCTAATATTTTATAAACCCATTGTTGAGCATAAATGCACAGACCTGGACACAGAGAACTCACTGTGAATAGATGTCTCCTCCAGGGATTGGCAACATGACCGGCCTTACCTAACCTTCAAATAAATTATTTACAAGGAGTGTCTAATAAAATCTTGAAGTCATCAGCTGACTGAACACTGTAGGATAACAAAATGCCAAGTGAAGTAAGATATGCTTCCTAGACTCCAGCCAGGCTGGCCTGCTCTAAAAACCCCTGACCTTGCCACACTCCTTCCTGTTACTGGGCATCTATCTGCGTTTGCTGTTTCTTCTGTCTCAAATGTTCCTTCCTTCCCTCTTTACTGTGACCTCAGCCCAAGAGTCACTTCCTTATAAAAATCTTCCATCTTTCCCTAACCGGATAGAATCACCCTATTCTAGGTTCTCATTCACTGCATTGTATTTCTCCTCTTCATAGCACTGGTCATGGTTGCTACTTTTTATTGGTATAAGCATTTGATTGACATCTCTCTCCCTCACTGGATCATACCCTCCACTGGCGAGTATTTTTGGTTTTGCTCATATCATTACATCCATATCCTTGGCAGAGGGGTGACGCTCAACAAATACTTGTTAAAAGATCTCCAGAGGCCATGCAAGGGTGCAGAACAGTGGCTGATGAATTTCACTATGGGAAAAGGGAAGACTCCATTTGAGGGAAATGCTGAGCTACTCTAATAAGCTGGAAAGCTCTGAGATCTCCATCATATACTTGAAGAAGGATCTCGGGAGTCAGGAATGGTGGTCACTTTCTGGTGAGAGTTGAAGAGCAGTCACTGAATGAGGCCACCATGGCACAGCAAGGCATGACAAGCTAAGTAAGAGAGGAGACAAGCACATGACTAAAAAGCTCAAAGAGCCAGTATCAGTCCCAGGTGAGGGCTCACAGCCAAAGTCTGATGTGAAAGTTACTAACATACTAAGCATTCCCATGGCTGGCATGTACTGAATAAACAAGGACTATACAAACAACAAATACAATTTGTAGTAGTCTCTGCAGTATGCAGATCAACAGAGAAGAGACCTACTTCTTGCAGCAGAAGGAATAATGCTAGCAGATGACAAAGGGAAAACAGAGCTGTTAAATTTTACTTTCATCTTTATCTAAAAAGATTTTTCTCACTAGAATGAGTAGAATGAATATAAATACAGAACTGAATTCCAATAGAGGTGAGGTAACAGTGAGAGCCCAAAATTCCAGGCTCAAATGAAAGACATCTGGGGACTCAAAGTCTGCTGATAAGAAATACTGAGGAGTAAGAGAGGTCCTAGGAGGTGGGAATCAGAGAGAGATTGCCACAGTTTTCCAGAGGGGAAGAACTGCAGAGAGAGAGAGAGAGAGAGAGAGAGTGCACAGTAACTCAGGCATGTAAAATCCATCACTGGCCCAAGACACAACATTTTTTTGTTTTTGTTTTTTTGAGACAGGGTCTCACTCTGTCACCCAGGTTGGAGTACAGTGGCGCAATTTCAGCTCACCGCAACCTACACCTCCTGGGCTCAAGTGATCCTCCCATCTCAGCCTCCCGAATAGCTGGAACTACACAGGTGTGCACCACACCATGCCCACCTAATTTTTGTATTTTTTAGAGAGACAGGTTCTCCTTATGTTGCCTAGGCTGGTCTTGAACCCCTAGACTCAACAGATCTGCCCACCTTGGTTGGCCTCACAAAGCGCTGGGATTACAGGCATAGGCCACTGTGCCTGGCCCCAACACACAAATTCATTTGGAAACAGATCACTTGTGAATTCTTAGACCAGGAAGTGATGCTCACAGAGGAGGCCACTTGCCAAGCAAGGCTACGCCCAGCTGAGTTATCTGGAGTCAGCGAGGCACCTGTGCACCCTCATGATCCTTGAGAAACAAGAGCTAGATGATGTTGGTGATTGGTATATTCACACAGATGCCCCAACTATGTTCAGAGACTAGCTTAACAGGGCTTAATCTTGCGAGTGAGATTGCTACTCTTCCCAAATTCTGAATTTTTAAAAGAGTCAAATTAAGTAGACATTTTTCTCTCAATCTGAGGAGAAATCAGCAGTTCAAAATTGAAAAGTTAATGTGCCACGTAATCACGGGAGTAGAAGGCGGCATGTCAGGGTTGGCAGTCAGCCTCTGTGGGGCAAAAACCTTCCTCTGTGGGCCACATCTGCAAAATGGGATGGCGAAATACCACAGGAAGCATTTGGAGCTTTCAGGGTAAACACTAATTACCACACACCCAGCATGCCAACAACTGCATAAGGCACAAAGCAGTCAGACTCATGAGTCGAAAAGCATGTGTTGGAAAGTGCTGTGTGCCCAGGGGTAACATGGTGAGGAAGAAGTGAAATTTAAACTGTGCCCTTCTATAAACTATTACTCACCCAACATATTTCAGATACAGTATTCCACACTTTGTCAAAAACAGCAAATCAAATGTGTGCTGGCTGGCTTCAGGAGTTTGGGGTTGAAATGTCAATGACAGCTGAGTTTCCCTTTAATACAGTTGATGAAACATGCTGAAAGATGTCTGGTCAATGGGATGCATGCCCCTTTGTTTCCCTTACTTTTCCGTAGGGCTTGACTCCGGAAAAAAGTCAACACCATGAGTAAATTATTCATGAGCACTGTCTGGCCTTCCAATCGGCCAAGGAGCCCAGGACAAAAGAATGAATAGTCTTTTTTTCCCCTTGGGAGAACTGACTTGATGACTGCCTCCTTCCCAGCCTACTCTTCTTGGTTTCTGGGCCATGGCAGGTTCCAGACCTTCCAACCAAAGGCAGAGAGGCAGGCCCTTCCCTTGCTGAGTCTCCCAGGAACTGGGCTTCTGTTCCTCCACAAAATACAAGTGAATACATCTGAGAATCAGGGTCAGAACACAAGATGGAACGTGTGCAAACGTAACTGGCCCATGTCCTCTTGCATAGGCACAGGCAGCTAAAGAAGAAATTCATGTCAGAGGAGCCTAAGGTACTACCTTCTGAAGCTTTCCTTAACAGTGACTTGCATATGGTATCATCTTTGTAACCTGCTGGAAAATAAACACCTCTCTCTCTCCCGTCCCTCAAAGAACCCAAACAGACAAACAACAGCTCTGTTTGGATAGGCCAGAGGCATCTTCTGGGGGATTATTTTAGCTCTGATAAAGGGTGTTCTGGGACACGTATGACAAACGAGGCTGTCTGATACTCCCAAGTTTCTCACTGGGCTGTTGTATCAAATCCACACCCTCTGTGACCCAAATGTGCCCTTTACTGTGTGTGAATTCCAAGGACTTGGCTTTCAAAGTCTTATCCTTAAGACTCTGTTCCCAGCCAGTATACTGAATGGAATTAAATTATCCTGTGAAATAAATCCAAGGGATAAAAATAGCATTTGAATCTATCCTAATTAACTGTGTTCCCTTCAAAGTCAACCATATCAGTTAGAGCCTGAACATGGGATTCAAGTCCAAGAGTAAATTAAAATCAATTCTCAGAATTGAACCACAGACACCATGAATTGAAATAAAATTTGTCAAGATGGGGGCTGGCACTGCTTCACCAGAAACCACATCAAGTTACAGTGTCTACCCACCATATTTTGAGACAAATGACACAAGTAGACTGAGGGGCAGTAATATCCAATGCAGGAAAGCAAACTTGCTGCTCGGCCCAACTCAAAGCCTCTGAGGATTCAAGAAAGCTTGAGATAAGACTGAATTGCTTTTGCCCACTCTACCTTATTTTCAGGAATTGAAGTGGTTCTATCACCAAAAAGGATTAAGAAGCTGACACTGTAGTGGTACTCTAAATCCTCAAGTCGCTCCTGAGAAGACAGTGTAGCCCAGTGGTTAGAACCATGGTTTGACTTCTGACTTCACTACCAGTTAGCAGTCTGGTGATGAAGTCTTTGGAAGACCTAATTATTCATCTGAACGATGTGGATACTATTATTGTTATATAATAATACTGTTAGAAGAATTAACAGACGAATGCAAGGGAAGTGCTGGTCCCATAACAAGTGTTCGTTTTATTGATTTATTGATTGATCGACACTCAGGGTCTTGCTCTGTCACCCAGGCTGGAATACAGTGGCACAGTTACAGCTCACTGCAGCCTCAACCTCCTGGGCTCAAGCAATTCTCCCACCTCAGCCTCCCAAGTAGTTAGGAGCACAGGTGCATGCCACCATGGCTGGCTAATTTTATTTTATTTATTTATTTTTTTTTTGAGACGGAGTCTCGCTGTCGCCCAGGCTGGAGTGCAGTGGTGCTATCTCAGCTCACTGCAGGCTCCGCCCCCTGGGGTTCACGCCATTCTCCTGCCTCAGCCTCCTGAGTAGCTGGGACTACAGGCGCCCGCCACCTCGCCCGGCTAATTTTTTGTATTTTTAGTAGAGACGGGGTTTCACCGTGTTAGACAGGATGGTCTCGATCTCCTGACCTCGTGATCCACCCACCTTGGCCTCCCAAAGTGCTGGGATTACAGGCGTGAGCCACCGCGCCCGGCCGGCTAATTTTTAAATATATATGTATTTTTTTTTTTTTTTTTTTTGTAGAGATAGGGATCTCCTTATGTTGCCCCGGCTGGCCTCAAACTTCCGGGCTCAAGCGATCCTCCCCACTCAGCCTTCCGAGGTGCTGGGATTAGAGGTGTGAGTCATCACACCCAGTCCAAGTGTTCAGTTTAGGTCTTGTTAATATTATTTTGATCTGCAACAGAAGTCCCTGTCAAGTAGGGGAGTCATTACTTACATGTAGTTTTTAAAACTACATGTGGAAACGTCTCTCTCTGGGGCAAGCGGAGTAGAGATGGCTGGATTAGCCACGGAGAGGAGAACAAAAATGGAATTCACTGCCTAGAGTCTGATAGCATGAGGAGGACGCTTAACTCCCTTCACCATCAGAGATCATACCAGCAACCTCCACAAATCATACACTGGGAAGAAAGTGGAGAGTGGGAAAAAAATGCTGTGATCGAATCCCCACAGCCTGGTCAAGAAAGCTCAAAACAAGCTGCCTAAACAACCTGCTGCAGCCCCGTGACCTAAGAATGAGCAGAGATCCTAGACTGCTTTCAAACAGGTGGCTCCCACTGCCCTTATCCAGGCTGGTTCCCAGTTCTGCACCCTCTTCCCTCCTGCACAGTGCTGTGAGGCTGTGATAATGCACTGTATGGAGCTGAGGTCTGGGGGATCTGCACTGAGAATGAATTAGAGGAAGTGTCTCTGTGGTGCCTGCCACACCTGCTATGCAGTGCTTGCATTCCCACTTCTCTCCGGCACCACCCACCAGTCTTACTGCATTCTCTCTACGAGAGTTACTACTTGTTCTCTTCCTATTTTGACTCCCATGGTATTTAAGAATATTCACTGTTTTTAAAGCTCTTATAATTTAATAATGATGTCAATACTGTCATGAGTTGATGATAGGAACTGCATTTAACAAGATTAATAAATAGCAAATTTCAATCAGGAAATCCTTTATTTTGGCATTCATGCCCCTAATATATGAAAATTTTTCTCTAAGGAAAGCAACAATTGCATCTCAAGAGAAAAAGAGTTTATGTGAGCTGGGTGCGGTGGCTCACGCCTGTAATCCTAGCACTTTAGGAGGCCAAGGTGGGAGGGCTGCTTGAGGCCAGGAGTTCAAGACCGACCTAGCCAACATAGCAAGACACTGTCTAAAAAAAAAAAGAAATAAAAGAAATAAAACAATAAAAAAGAAAAAAGAGCATACTTGTAATTAGTTGAGGACACTAATAGCAGAAAAAAAAAAACAGGAAAATGTGAGAATAAAAATTGTCTAACATTCGCTATTACATTTCTGTCTCCAACCTTCTCTCTGACTAAAGTTACGTTTGATATCTGTTGAATTCTGAGACTCAACAACATCAAGCAGATTCGGAGCCCATTCAAAGTATGGTATATTATGATCAAAAGATTGTGTGTCACAAAATGGAGAATCAAATAATATTTGGGAGGGGGCTACACACAGAAGATATTATCGTGCAGGACATTGCTCACAAGCGGCTCACCTAGCTCCTGACGGGTGAGCCATGCTCCACATGACTGTAATTCTTGTCACAGCAACTTAGAGCAGGTTAGCCACACCCTTTAGTTAAGGTGTAGATTCTTAAAATGGAATTGAATCATGGTTAAGGGATTCACTTCAAATGTTAAAACGAAAAAAAGACAACAACAGTGTGTTTAACACCCTGCAGGGCTTGGCTATGACAGGTCCTTAGCAAACCCGGGCTGAGCCAATTCATGAATAAATAGTCTCTTCTGAGCCTCTCGGGCCTATTTTATGAATACCAAGTGGGGCAAATTTTAGTTTGGAGGCAGTGTTTATTACTGTTATTAATTTATCCTAATAGATCCTTGGAACCTTTGTGAGGCCTGGGCAACATAGCAAGACCCCTGTCTCTACAAAAAAAATTAAAAATTAGCCAGGTGTAGTGGTGCGTGCCTGTAGTCCCAGCTATCTACTTGGGAGGTCAAGATGGACCAGCTGCAGTGAGCCATGATTGCGCCACTGAACTCCAACCCGGGCTATGGAGTGAGACCCTGTCTCAAAAACAAAAACCAAAAGAAAACTTCTGTGAATTTAATTCCAAAAAAGGTTTCAAATGATTATCATGAGAAGTGGAAGAATGGATCATGCCAGGAGAGGGGAGAGGCAGTGAATTAGAAGAGAGGGCAGCAACCAAAACTCACCTATAGATGATTCCTTTATCATGGAGGAACATAAGAGCCGAAATGATTTCTGCAGCATAGAAGCGAGCTCGTGCTTCATCAAAACGACGAGACTTCTGAATGTGGAACATCAAGTCACCCCCATTCACAAACTCCATCACAAAAAACAGACGATCCTGGATACAAACACAAGAGAGGGCCCAATGTGGTGTAGCAATTAACCTAGAGCTCCATCAGCAGCATATTCCCTAAGGCTGTGGCACAGAGAGGAGACTGTCAAGTGGATGTATTCCAGGAAACATCCTGACCATGGGTCAGAGTGCAGCACAATGGGTCTGGTGGGATTAGATCCCTTGGGCAGAGCAGCACCTGGATCTCCTGTAGTTAATTCCACACAGCCTTGAATTGCTACATGAAATCAAAAGTACAGAAGGCATCAGAAACCTTTGATTCGAGTTCTAGCTCTGTACCTTAAAGGTCATGTACCTGGACAGAGAATGTAAATCGAAAGGTAAATGCCTTTAATCTGGAACATGTGGGGTTAATTACCCAAAGTAAAGGACACCTAGTAGGTGCTCTAGTTCTCACAAGTGGGCAGAGAACAATCACAGAAAAAGAACACCCCTTTAGACAAGTCAGCCAAACAGAAGTGGAGGTCGGGTGCAGTGGCTCATGCCTGTAATCCTACCAATTTGGGAGGCCTATGTGTGTGGATCCCTTGAGCCCAGGGGTTCAAGACCAGCCTGGGCAACATAGCAAGACCTTGTCTATACAAAAAAAAAATTAAAAAAAATTAGGCAGGAGGATCACCTGAGCCCAGGAAGTAAAGGCTGCAATGAGCTGTGATTGTGCCACGGCACTCCCACCTGGGCGACAGGAGTAAGACTCCTTCCGCCAAAAAAAAAAAAAAGAAGTGAAATGACAGCCTCATAGTAGCATCCACATTGGAAATACCACTCAGTCCTTCAAAAGACTGAGTCAAGAGTGGGAATGTAGAAATGAGCGAGATGCCATCTCCCCCTTAAGTGACTCTCAACCTAGCAGGTAAAGTGGACTCTTAAAATAAAAGTCACTATGCAGTGTACTAAATACTATGCAAGTGGTGTGAATAAAGTGCTATGGAAATCATGACTGCTTCATGAAAGAAACGTGTAGGTCTCATTTAAAAAGTAATCCAAGACTTATCTAAGTGTAAAACGTTTTGCTTCAAGCACCTCTAAGATAAATGGGTTTCCTTACTCCTTCCTGTGACATTTATGAAATTCCTGATCAGCTGGTGCTGAGTTTGGAGCCGGGATCCAATAGAGAGTAGAGCAGACACAGCCTCTCCCCATACAGAGTTTGGTGTGAGAAACACATTACTCAAAAAAAATTTAAAAAAAAAAAAAAAAAAAGTGACACAAGCAGATCGACAAATTCTGGTAAATCCTGTGAAGGAAAAGCGGAGGAAGTGTGACATCTGGCCACCTGCCTGGGGGTCAGGCGACGTCTCTGAGCAAGGGAAACATGAGCTAAGGCCCACAGGATGAGTGCCATTGGCTTGGGACCCCGTGATATCATTTTGTGGGACTGGAGATTATTTTGCAAGGAAATCGGTATTTTACCAAAGGATGCAGATACGCAGAACCTATCTTTATTTTGGGGGGAGACAGGGTCTCATTCTGTCACCCAAGCTGAAGTGCAGTGGCACGATCTTGGCTCACTGCAGCCTTGACCTCCAGGGCTCAAGCAATCCTCCTACCTCAGCCTCTCGAGTAGTTGGGACTACAGGCGTGTGCCAACACACCCGGCTTTGATTTTTAGTAGAGATGGTGTCTCACTATATTGCCCAGGCTGGTCTCGAACTCCTGAGCTCAAGCAATACTCCCACCTTAACCTCCCAAAGTGCCGGGATTACAGGCATGAGCTACCACACCCAGCCTTGAACCTGTCTTTATTTGTGGTTGTAAGTGCCATCGGCTTTGCACAGGGTGTTTCCACACATTCCCAGCTGAACAATGGGCAGAGCATGGTGCGTGCTCCTGCTCAGCTCCCATTGCAACCCTGGTGTAACCACACAGATCCCTATCAGAAGGAAGCAAGGCTTATGACCTCCTATGCCCTATTTTAACTAACACCTTAATTAGAAGGAAAAAAAATCCCCTGAATTTATTAAACACTTCTTTCTGCTAAAAGCAAAGCAAGAATTTAATAGTGAAGAAGGAATGGCAAGATTCACAAAACAAAAACCACTACCACCAACACAACTCTTCAGGTCGGCCAATGTAAGCCAACAGGCAAACTATGTAAATACAGCAAGCCATCTGACTAAGCTCCTGGCCTTCATTTGAGGGTGACTGACAAGGGGAGAGGCAGAACTGGGTGGGACAAGCTTTGATGAGCAATGGCTGTCCTGTATTTTCCAAATGGGAAGGATTAAGGTGGAATTAGCAGGTTAGCAACGGGGTGGGCGGAGGATATACACACACCGGAAACATCCCAAAAAGCTGCATCTGCATAGTAAGGTTTTATGCCAATACTGTGTCTGTCCATTTGGAGGGATGGCCACAGACGGCCTGAGGAAGACTAAGGCAAAAAGCCACCCTGAACCATCGCTGGGCAAGGAGGTCAGTCTTACATGTTTTCGTTAACCAGCCTGTTCATCTTCCTCGTGGATCTGACTGGCAGTCACATGAATTCCAATTGCTCTGAACACCTGGCTACTGGAACTGGGTCAGTGGGGAAGTAGTCATTCCTTAGGCTGCTATAAGTGGTGCACTTGGCAAGAGTTTTAAGGCAGTAGGCATCGAAAGCCTAAAATCTAAAAGCCAGACTGTGGGCTAAATTCCAGATCTGGGGGGAAAAATTCCTGCCCTCTAGTCTTGCTTTAGCCCAGCCCCATCCACAGCCCTGGAGGCAGATTCTCAGATAATGCCAGACTCTGGCAGATTCACCTCTGCTACACAGTGAGGGACCATAAGCTTTAGAATTCTGGAAAGATGGGTTCTGCTGTACCTGTTTCTTTTCATTCAGAGTCTCATTTCTAACCTCCTGTCTGGCACCACCTGGAACACAGAGTGTAATTCACAGCCTCCAGGTTATGAGCAACTCTTGAAGCAGGCAGGAGACACAGGCCAGCTGAGACACGAGGACAACTTAATGCAGAGTACTGGTCCACCCTATCAAAGACCTCAAATAACGTCACCAGGTATAAAAAACAAAGATATGTTTATCAACAAGCAAAATGTTTTTGCTGTGAGGAAATCCTCTGTTGACCTGCACTTCTGTTCACCCCATTTTAAAATGTTTGCTGCAGAGAGGGAAAGATTTGGCAGCAATTTCTCCAAGATTACTTTTGAAGAGAAGGAGATAAATGACAAAAAATCTCTAGTGTTTAGAAAAGAAGATTCAGGCCAGGCGTGGTGGCTCATGACTGTAATGCCAGCACTTTGGGAGGCTGAGGCGGACAGATCACTTGAGGTTAGAAGTTCAAAACCAGCCTGGCCAACGTGGCGAAACCCCCTCTCTACTAAAAGTACAAAAACATTAGCTGGGCGTGGTGGCATGCACCTCCAATTCCAGCTACTTGGGAGGCTGAGGCAGGAGAATCACTTGAACCCGGGATACAGAGGTTGCAGTGAGCCAAGATCACACCATGCACTCCAGCCTGGGAGACAGAGGGAGACTCTGTCTCAGAAAAAAAAAAAAAAAAAAAGGAAAAGGAAAGAAGACCCACACATCATCAGGTGGTGGTGGGGTGAGGAGTCATCATCAGAAGTAAAATTGTATTAAGTATGTCCTCAGGTCCCTTCGGGCAAGAGTGCAATAAGTGATAGCTGCTGCTGAAGCTGCCAATGCTTGTGCTCTCATGTAGGTATTTTCAGTTTAAAAAAAGATCATAAATGTGAATGTGCAGAATGATTTTAGTTATAGCCAAAAATGCAGACAGATGCATAGAAAGGATAAAAAAGATGGCTATAGAGTGACAGAAGTCAGTTTTTTGTTGTGGTATCGGGGTGACATTTCTTCTTTCTACTTTTCAGTATCTTTCAAGGTTCCTATGATGAGTGTGTATTACTCTTGTAATTGAAGCAAACTAAAGTCACATGTGCTTCCTCCATGTTTTTCTTATTTTCATCTGAAAGATGGAAGATAAGACATGGGAAAGACACAGTTGTGAGGCTGTTTGAGAGAGCCCTTGTTTAGGCAATGGGAGTCGGAAAGCAGCTACAAAAAGAAACTGTTGCATCCTTGTTGCCCATTATTAAGGGACACGAGTAACCACCCATGTCCCATAATGGCCTTTCTGCTGCCTGAGGTAACCGGGCTTGTTGGAATGGCGTCCACAATGAAAATTGGCTGGCTCTGGTTCGGGTCCCAGCAGCTCCACTTGGAGCCTGGTGGGCAGGCTTTACAGCATCTACTACAGCTTGCAGAGATCTTCTGTGGTTCCTTTAAGGTTCTGAACAAGACAAATGTTTACTAAACACACACGTGGTATGCCAGGGCCTGGGTAACGACCCAGTCTCCTAAAACTAATATGGCTCTACACTGCTCTCAGTAAGCTCACGGGCATGCAGACACAGCATATCGCCACAGTGTGTTAAGTGCAGTGGAGAGGTACAGAAGGTGTTACGGGGACACCGAGCAGGGCATCTGAGCAGCCTGGAGGTGGAGGTGGAATTTGGCAGGTGGGGTTTGTGGGGGAAGCTTCTAAGAGGAGCCAATTCCCCAGCCCAGAAGGATGGTGGCGTGCAAGTCAGGCTGGAGTGGGGACTGAGGCGGGAGGTGTCAGGAAGACTGTGCAGTTGAAGTGTAAGGTGTCAGGCAGACGGGAGGGACTGCAAAGGCAGGCAGGTTGTCAAGCGCTGGAGTGGGTGAGTGTGAGGCTTCTCTGTAACTGTAGTGCTGTTTTCAAAATGAAATGCAGAAAAAGCAAAAGGTACTTAGGGGTGCTTTCACAGGTCACCCACAAATGAGAAGTGCAGGGTCTCTGCTGCCATTAATAAACATGATCACTCACTACCAGTCTCTACTAGAATGATAAGCCCAGTGCCTGGGGTAAAACAGGTGCAGCTATGGTGCTTGGCTTGAAAAAGACTCCAGTAATGTTGGAACTTGCCACATAGAATAAAACAACATCAGCTACAAAAGCAAATCAATCCAGCAAAATTAATTCCAAAGGAGTAAAACTTTTCACATTTAGTGAATGCCCTTTACAAAGCAAAGACCTGTATTTGAAGTTCGGAAAGGAGGCAAAAGATAACCTCTCACCTACAGCTCTACTCTCAGTCTGTGCTATTTAAGAATTAGTATCACTGATGACTCAACAAACACCAAATCATGCTTCACAGATTCAACTGTGAAGCAACTAGGTGAAGCATTTTTTGGAAATCCTGCATTTAGGGAAGTACTGGAAGATGGATTATGGTTGTAGTGAGTCACTCCTATGGCAGAGAGGGGTTTCCCAAATCCCACTCTAGACAGAGATGGCAAAGATAACTGTTTCTGTATTTAAACCTGTGCATAGAACCATTCTGGTTTTCCTAAAGTCCATTTTCCTAGAAACTGAGCCTGCACATCTGTATAGCTTTATCTGAGGCTTTTGGCTTCTGTCAGGTAAAGTCTGCCCTGACCTGTGCGGTAGGAAATCTCAGGGCCAGGAGACCGGTTTAACATTACTTCTAAAGCCAAGTGGCTAAGCCCTTTGTCCCTGCTCCTCTCTTTTGTCCCTGATTCAGCGAACCACAAATACAAGTCATTAACATGGGGTGATGAACACCGGTGGGAGTGAAAGCAACTCAGAAATCCCTTTGTCCTACACCTGGTGTGAGTTACAGGTGTGGGAGGCGGAGGAGCTGCTGTCTGGTAATAATAGAATTCCTGTCGTCACTTGCTCTGATGCCACTGACCTGCTGCAGTCTGGGTCCACTCTCTGCCCTGGCTATCAGTTCAGAACTATTCCTTCCCCAGGCCCAAGGGGCTAAAAATATCCCCCAAATAATGGTTGTCAGTATAAGTAAGGTGCATTCCCTAAGGCCCCTTCATTAAGGGCTGTTCGATAGGAGTTAAAGCTGATGGGCAATTGTATGAACAAGAGACATAACATCTGGGTGGATGAAAGTGCTATGCCAGGATGGTACAAGTGACAAGATGATACTAACTAAGGAAAGTGACTGGAGAGCGAGCATGGACCAGGCAGGGCAAGATCCTGTAGGGTCACTGGGGCAAACATCTTTGGAGGCATCTGTTCAGCTCATGGTGATGATCTCTTCCTCAGCATTTACCCATGCTCCAGCCTGGCTGCATGGGTAAACGCTCAGCATCTGTGCACAGTCAGTTAGATCAAGCTGCACCTGCCCAGAGTCTCTTTTCCAGAAAATTGAAACTGAGATAAAAAGCTTTTAATTTAGTCTGGGCTGTGTGCAGGAACTGAGAAAACATGAGTTAGGAAACGGAAACTGCTTTTGCAGTGTAAACATGGGAAATGCCTGGGTATAAGAGAGTGGAGAAAGACTGGGTGAATGGATGGACAGGTGGGTGGGTGAAGGAGAAGAATGAAGCAGAAACATAGAGTGAGGCAGAGACAAGAGATCAGGGAGGGTGAGTGAACCAAGAGCAAAACTGCCAGGGTTCCTCATGTCTTTCTGGTTTCAGATCAGCCGAGAGAGCTGGCCAATTCCTGCCCTTGGACATCCGTTGCATGAGACATCCGTTGTACCTCTGAATCTTTATTTTTAGTTCTTTTTTTTTTGCACAGCCTTAAGAAAGTTTTCTTACTACCTGAAGTAAATTTTCTGCTACCAGGAGGATTTCAGCTAAAATACACACAATTTTTGTTTTTCTTTTTGAGACAGGGTCTCACTCTGTCACCCAGGCTGGAGGGCAGTGGCAGGATCATGGCTCACTGCAGCGCTGAACTTCTGGGCTTAAGTGATCCTTCCAACCTCAGCCTCCTGTGCGGCTGGGACCACAGGTGTGTGCCACATCTGGCTAATTTTTTGTATAGACTGGGTATCTCTGCGTTGCACAGGCTGGTCTTGAACTCGTAGGCTCAAGCAATCCTACCTCGGCCTCCCTAAGTGCTGGGATTACAGGCGTGAGCAACCATGCATGGCACACACACCAATTTTCAAGGGGTAAGAAGTTTCCTTATTTATTTATAAATCTGGGATAATAACACCTATAACTACAGTGATCATGTAAAGATTAAACCAGAAGCCAAGTGCCTCATACAGTGCCAAGCCCAGAAAAGAATCTCAATCAATAGAAGCTATTGGTACCACTACATTATATAAAGAGGAGATTTTGTGCCCAGTGCCCAAGTCCCTGGTATGACTAAGAGGAAGTCCAGGGCAGCGGCGACACCTGGGCTCTGGGCCAGGATGCTTGAGGTCCAAGAGCAGCTCCTGCTGTGCTGTATTTAGTTTCTCTCTCACAAAACTCACATCTGCAAAATGGGGATAATAAGACAACCCAACTCACAGGTTTGTGAGGATTAAATGATTTAAGCTAAGGGCTTTGAATAGTGTTTGGCATACCATAAATGAAATGCTCAAGAAATGTTAGCAACTACTATTATCCTCATCATCATTAGTGCATCCACTGCAGCTTCAGCCCCCATGGCCGTCTGCTCCCAGGGCTCCAAAGGGCCTGCTGCATGAGGCACAGGAAGGCCCCTTGGCTGTGATTGTGGCACATGTGGCAGTGAGCTGCATGCCCTGGGTCTAGAGGTGATGCCTCCCTCACGGACCTCCAAGACTGGCGGAGGTACACACACACACTCACAAGTGGACAGGAAGGAAAACAGCAGCCGAAACAGCAACTGCAGCAGCTCCCCCAACCCTCAGTGTGGGACAGGGGTATAGAGGGTCGAAGGAGGTGGAAGGAGTCCTAGCCCAGCTGCTGGGACACAGGGACGTTTCCTGATGCTATATGGTAATGGCCTTGACCGGGTAATGACTTTTCTTTCTGGGAAATGCTTGCTAAGCAAGGGGTTACAAAACTAGATTTGATAACCAAAACATACTAACGAAGGTTTCAGTTCTGATAAGTTTTCTAACACTGATTGGTAATTCATATTTTCTATTTTAGGGGCTTTATAATAATTATTATTGCAAAACAAATGCCCTCCTTATGTACTACAAACATATTACTGTAAGCGAGACTTTTTATAGTAGTTATTCTTCCTTTCTATAAAGTTGATTCAATCTCAGAACCAGATTGCAAAGATTTGTCTCCATTTAAAGTAAAAATCTGTTGTCTCTATGATTTAAAGACTGCATTTGAAGATGTATCATTCCAGAAACCAAGGCAGTAGGAAACAGTCACCATACTCAGAATTATAGTGAGGATGCAGATTACCTTTTGGAAATAAGTCAAAGATAGACATAACAAGTAAAAGTTATGAAAAATGTAGCTATTGCTTTAAGGCAATGTTAAGCTGGGAGCCACATCTATTCTTACTTACCCAAATTCTAAGAACTGTCTTGGAGTATTTCTATATGAATAACAAGCTCATGCTGTATGAAAAGCTGCAGAGTGCTATTGACAGCTGGGGGGAAAGGAGAAGGAAATCTCCATAACAGACAGCAGTGTTGAACTTCTCCTAAGTACCGTTGCTTTATTATTCTTCTCAGACAAAGTCATCTACAGGGTGAGCAGCGAGTTCAAATCAACAGGAAACAGTTACTGACGTCAAAGAGGTCACAGTGGAAAAGCACCCTCATGAGGAAATCTGATTGCACCATGTCTGAACTGGAAATAACTTGAATTTAACCACATTAAGAAAGATTACAAAGGCTTCAAGGAAGAAACAATGAGAAGGAGTCTAATGGTTACATTTTTTTTTTGAACTTATCATTTTGCACAGCCCAGAAGATGTCAGAGGTTAATTCAATCACCCAGCAACCCCTGTGTCAAGCCCACAGGCAAGATACATCCTGTCTGAGCTCAGAGACTAGTCTTTGGGAAGGTGAAATATGTCCTGAATATAACAAAGCCTTAGGACTTTGCATTTCAAACCTAGAGGGACACACAGCTCTTTTCAAAGACCAAGTGTTTTCCTGGTAATCTGGATGCATTATAGCCATCTCTCATAATGAAACCTGACAAGGCTTACTGGCATATATACAGTAGACTAGGGAAACAAAGAGGAAATCTAGCTTGCAGTTTAACACACTGTGAAACATCCAGGCCAGGATGTTCTTTAAAGCATAAATAAGTGGTAACATATGATCAGGGGTACAGCAGAGTCAGAGCACAAGTCCTCTCTTCCTGATGGAACCTCCTTTGGCATTTCTGGTCCACATACAGCTTTCCAGTATCATTGTGTAGGGCTGGGATGGATCTGTGCACTTGGTCTTGTTTTCCATGGGGGACCTGAAACCCTTGAAGGCAGAGCCCAGATACTAAGTGAGATATCTTTAATAGCACCAAGCACAGTGCCTGGCCAATTGTGAGGGTTAATAAATGCTTCGAGAGTGAACATAATAGGAACCATTTTTGTCTCCTGGTAAAATTTAAAATGGAACTTTAGAAGAGCTGGAACAAACTGCCAAGATTCGTTTCACCCAACCATTTTACAGAAGCAAAGGGCAAAGAAGTGAAGTACCTTGCCCATAGTTAAAACAGTTTGTGGAAGAGTTAAGTAGGACAATCAGGTCTGCTGATGCTATATTTTCCTTTATAAAGCTTTGATTTTTCTATTTATAAAACTAATTACATATCCACAGTTCAAATGTAATTACAAAGTAAATAGACAGAAAATTGAGAAGAAAATAAAGAAAATGAAAATAAAATCACCCTAATCCCGACAACCAGATATAGAAGTCTCAAGCTTTTAGCTTCCAAAGAACTGGAGATTTCAGGGCAAATAAGAAATTTTCAAGGTAATGTTAACTAGATTTAATTTTTCCTTTGTGTCCTAATTATACTTAACATTTTATAGCATGTTTTAAAAACAGAAAGGAAAAAGTAAGAAAATACACTTCTCTTTTCATTTATATTGCATATTATTTCCTGACATAATTAGTCATCAAGACCATGATTTTTTTAACAGTTGCATACTATTCCCGATGCCAGTTCTACGAAGTCCTACAATTAGCTTGACTTCTCATTAGGTTAATGAAAATAAGAGGACACGGCTTTTATAGTCTCTATGCCATGATAAAGATCATTTTTTTAGCCTGGTAAAGCAGGCATCTGAGTGGAGATGATTGCTAACTGGGCACGGTGTTTTAATTGATTGGTCAATCATTTAGACATCACTAACCTTTAGAGCATCCCCTAGTGGTCGAGAAGAATGTTTGAACAAACCTCCTAGTCAAAACTATCCACATTTGAAATACACTAAAACTTAAGAGTCACAAAGAAGATATCTTGGATGATTATCTACTTTTTAAAAAAGGTTTAGCAACTTAAGAAAAGCATCCACAATAGGATTTCTTTAAGTCATTATTTCACATAGTGAAATTCTCTTTATAAAGGTTTTGGTTTAAGCATCAAATAGGATATTTATGGACTTAGTTTGTATAGGGCTTATAGGATAAAGAGTAAAAATACCATTTCATTTATTTAGATCATTTTTCATGATGGAGAGCCCTAAACTGTGTAAACTTTTAAGACAACCACAATTTCATTTCTCCCTCTGATCTATGTATGAATTCGACACTTTTGCCATGTGGGAAGATATTTTGGGTTATAGTTGATTAGACACTTTGCCCAGTTAGAGAAGTAGAGACTATGGCCAAGAATATGCCATATCTGCCTCAAGGTGATGCCTGGGAATCTACTGGCTGAGAATTCATTTCCTCTCCCCCTGTCTGCAGTGTTGATGCACGGGCCGAAGTTTCTGTGTGGAATGTGCCTTTCACATGCTATTTTGAGTTTGATTCCTCCACTGTAGCCATGACAAACTCTTCTCTGGTCCTCTGGCTGGGGAACAAAATCTGTTCAAGCAAATGACGTGCCCGCAATCTCTTCCCAAACCATTAAAAACATTTTTAAAAATTATACTTTAAGTTCTAGGGTACACGTGCACAACGTGCAGGTTTGTTACATAGGTATATATGTGCCATGTTGGTTTGCTGTACCCATCAACTCATCATTTACATTAGGTATTTCTCCTAATGCTATCCCTCCCCCAGCCCCCCACCCCCCGCCAGGCCCCAGTGTGTGATGTTTCCCGCCCAGTGTCCATGTGTTCAACTCCCACCTATGAGTGAGAACATGCGGTGTTCCCAAACCGTTTTTGCAATCTGGGTTACATATTGATCTCCACTGTCAATTAAGGAAGAAAGTTGCAGACCTTACTCTAAAGGCATGGAGGCTAAATTAAAAGAGGTGGAGCTCTAACAGGAAGAGGAGTAGTCATCAGAAACAGCTTAAAAGGTTTATACGGGAGAAAGCACATTGTGTTAACTTTGAAGGCAAGCTTCAGTTGGCTAAGTGGAGTTCAGATGGGTTCCAAAAATGAGCAGATCCTAAGATGGTGACACCAAGAACCTCATGCCATATCCAATAGAACTCTGAGTCTGTTAGTGAACTGACTTCATCTCAGCACTTGATTTATCCTACTATGAAACCACTTCCTTCTGATTCTTCTTCTTTTTTCCACTCAACCTTAACCCTTACTTAGAATTCCTTCTTCAAGTCTCCTCTCTTCTCTCTCTATAAACATCTACTAAAAGATTTTTGATTTTTTTTTTTTTAAGACAGAGTTTCGCTCTGTTGCCCAGGCTGGAGTGCAATGGCGCGATCTCGGTTCACTGCAACCTTTGCCTCCTGGGTTCAAGCGATTCTCCCTGCCTCAGCCTCCTGAGTAGCTGGGATTACAGGTGCGTGCCACCATGCCCGGCTAATTTTTGTATTTTTAGTAGAGACAGGGTTTTGCCATGTTGGCCAGGCTGGTCTCGAACTCCTGACCTCAGGTGATCCACTTGCCTTGGCCTCCCAAAGTGCTGGGATTACAGGTGTGAGCCACTGTGCCTGGCCTGAAAGATTTTATATTATAGTTTCCACTTACCAAGAGGACATGGATGACACCAAACTGATCTCCCATCTCAACTGTGTTTCTGACAAACAAGCATCTTACCACTGAATTTCCCCCAAACCGAATTCATGCTATTCCATTCTCTCCAGGCTTCCAAATGGCCAGAGCCCCGGCCATTCCCACTTAAAAAGTCCTATCATGTCTACTTCTTTAGTGTTTCCTTGACTCCACTCCCATGACTGCTGCCTTGGGGCAGGCAAGTTCCCAGATCACGGGCCCAGCATCCTCGCCAGATCTGCTGCCATTAGCTTCCCTCTGTAGACAGCAGCCAGAGAGAGCCTTCTAACATGCAAATCTTATGTTACTCCCTCACTTAAAGATTTTGCTGCCTCCTTTTACCTAAACATTTTAGTCTAAGCTCCTCAGCAAAGGACATCAGACCCATTATGACTTTGCTTCTTCATCACCACCCCCCACCCCCGCCAATCACCACCATTTCCCCTCTTACAAATCTGCCTCATCTAGTCATTTGGGGTTTCCTGGGCATGTCCTGCAATTTTAAGCCTCTGTGCCTTTGCACTGCTGTTACCTCTGTCTGGGAGTCTATGCCCTCCTCTCGTGACTATAAGGTCCCTATTCATCTTCAAAACACAGCTCACACAGCCCCTCCTCTGGGAAGTCTTTCCAACCTCCATGAGGATCAATCATGACTTTCTTCTCTCCATCACATGGTGTTATCATGACCTTTGACTGTAAGCAATTAAAAGGCAGGTCCACATTTTGTTCTTGTGTCTTCATCCCCGGCACATAATGCATGCTCCATAAACATTTACAGAATTGAATTTAAAATACAAGATAAGTACACTAATACCATTCATTATATTACAGAAACAGGTAATGTCTCTTTTGGCTAGGGTCTACTTTCAATATTTAGAGACCATTCAGCCTTAAGATAGCATTTAAGATTCTACTTTTTGTTTTGTTGTTTTTTGTGTGTGTGGGTTTTTAAAAGATTGATACAGGGGTCTCACTTTGTCATCCAGGCTGGAATGCAGTGGTGCAATCCCAGTTCACTAATGTAGCCTCAACCTCCCGGGCTCAAGCAATCCTCTGGTAAGGTATCCACATTTCAAGTTGAAATGGCATTTCCATGTATGGGAAACAAAAGAAAAAAAGCCAGCAAGTGGCTCTCCCTCAAAGCCCAATCATATTATTATCAGCACGTTTTCCCATGCTGGTTGGGAAACATTTTGTAAAACTCTGATTATGTTTGTACAATCCAACCACATGTACCACACACAGGATGGGAATCTGACTCACAAAGTTCAGGTTTGGGAGGATACTTTTCATAAAATGCCACTGACTCAATGCCTTGCTGGTAAAGTGAAAGTGTAATTATTAAATGCTAAAACAAGACAAGCTGCAGTATTTCTACTGCTTGCTTTTTAAAAATAACCCATTTTAGATATATGCTCAGTCAGCTAATCTTTTGCTCCCTAGATGCCCCCAGGCTCTGATAATAATGCCTTATCGAGCAGCAGGCTTCACTGTTGAGAGCTGCCAGCAGCTTGCCAGCCCTCACTCACATTAAACAGACCCTGCACGCTTCCGCTGTCTCCCCCAAGCTCAGGGGCTCCATCCCTAACAATGCCACTGTCAGTGCGGGCACCGACAGCTGTAATGAGCCCCCAAAAGGAACTCTGCCTTTCTACAAACTTAGAAAAAAGATAACGATTATATTTTCATAAAGAAGGTCTGACACATTTGGCTTTGGCCTCTATAAAAAGAAAAGTGATCGCCTAACCCATTTGACTTTTCATATCAAGGACAATCACCTGACAGTCATGTAAGGGAGCCAGGGGAGATTCGTCCCCCCCTGGGAACCAATGTCTGGAGATATGTTTGGTTGTTATAACTGGAGAGGTGCTGCTGGTATTTTGGGATGCTGCTAAACATCCACAATGAACAGGACAGCCCCCACACCCAACAAAGTAGGCAAATGGCATTGCACTATGCAAATCAGAGATTTTTTTTTTAATCGTAAAGGATGAAAACTTACCAGCCACTAGATTATTAAAACAACCTGACCTGTTGGTGAGGGTCAAGATGGTGAGGGCAAAGTTCTGAGCAATGTGGAAGGGCACTTTTTTTTTAAAGTCACTTTCAACTGGTGATAAAGATCTTTTTTTTTTAGCCTGGTAAAGCAGACAGCTCTGAGTGATGATGATGGCTAACTCGGCATGGTGTTTTAATTGCGATTGGCCACAGATGTGTCCTGAAGCCCAAATAAGAGGCACAAATCAAGTGAATGAGCAGATCCTATATCTATGAGCTTCCAGAAGAGAAAATAGAAACCAGTCTTACCACTGAATGTCCCCAAAACTGAACTCATGCCATTCCATTCTCTCCAGGCTTCAAACCAGCCAGAACCCTGGCCACTCCTCCTTAAAAAGTTCTATCAGGTCTACCTCCTTAGTGTTTCCTTGACCCCACTCCCATGATCGCTGCCTTGGGGCAGGCAGGTCCATGGGCCACTGGCCCTCACCAGATCTGCTGCTATTAGCCTCCTTCTGTAGACAGCAGACAGAGAGGAGCTATGACATATTTGTTCCGTAATTTTCTTGGTTGTGTCCAACTCATCTTGAACTGCCTTTCACCACTGGTAGACATGATTGTAGAAGGTCTGGGCTTGCTGCAGGGACAGGTTAGTTTCCACTTCGCATGCCCTCAGAGAAAACCGTGGAGTCTGTGGCTCGATGGTCCTTGGGGAGTGAGAAGCCAGAAGAACAAGGAAGCTGACTGACAAACACATCCCAGGATTCACTGCACAGCGATGGAAAGACGTGTATAGAGAGGAGGGAAGAATTTGGCTAGCAGGGATCTCCTCTTTTGTTTTGGTTGGGAATTATATATTACATCATTTTAATGTTTAGAACATCATATACCACAAGAATGGAATTAAGAGATTCTGGGAAGAGTTCCAGGACTCCCATTTGTAACACCTAAGCCATAAATCATTCCAGACCAGAAGTGGGCAGGAGTGAGCTAAAAAATACAGGCTCTTTTGCTATAACTAAGAATTAGAAGCCTCCCACAGAAAGGAAACAGGAACTCCCTGGGTGGCCCCAAAGAAGAGACAGGGCATGCCAAAGCCCTCCAGCAAAAAGGGGAGGGTCTGCTGGCGAGCCTGAGCCAAGCTATTAGCTTACAGGGAAGGAAGGAAAAGGAACCTTGTAAAGAAAGAGTCAGTCGCTCTTGATGGCACATGGGTTAATACAGGGATGGAGACGGGAGGTAGACAGGGCGTCCTCACAGCCTGATGCAGGGGCTGCCAGTGAACAGACTGGTCTAGCCAGCAGGATGAGAAAGATTGTGCAAGTGGCAATGGGAGCAAATGCAGCCTACTGGGGCTGCTACTCTTGCTATTCTGCCTCCTGCTTTAAACCTCCCAACCCCTATAATAGTGACCCAGAACCCACCACTAACCAGAGACAGTACCAAGGACCAAGGACTCAAGCTACCCCTCCCCCGAGTAATCTCACTGCATCCTACAAAAAATATAACGGAGCACTTGATATGCAAATGCAGCTTCAGACAAGCCCCCCCAGACTCTTCAAGCAGATGACTGCTCTGAGCCTGTCTGAAAAGAAAATCCAGGAATTGCCACAGGGATCAGCTGCCATGGAGGGTCACCAGCTGAGACTACAAGATGAACAATCTGTTCATGAGCTTCAGCCTTATAAGCTTCCCAAAGAATGTCAGTTTCATGAGGGCAGGGACTCTTTTCTGTTTTGCTCACTGCTGTGTCCTCAAGGCTTGAAGGCGAGCCCTACGCCTCGCAGGCACTCAGTGCATATCTGCTGAATGAATGAACACCTTCCCCCCTAACCTGCCAGTGCACAACTCTCTACATGACGAGTCTGCTGACTTTATGTTGACAGGGCTGTTTCTGCTCATGAGATGCTGTGGATAATTCCGGACCTAGAAGAGATGGATGCAGCTGGGTTCTCAGCAGAGATTAAGTAATTAAGGAAAACCCAAGTATTTAAAAACTAGAACATATTACAGGGTATGATTTTGATCCAAAGCAGTTAGGTTTTTAGACTGCATGATTTTGTCTTCAGGGTGGGGTGGCAGCCCCTTGGCAGCCGCTTCAGGTCCTATCTGGCAGTCCCAGCCAGTCACAGCAGGAGTCAACCCAGCTTCCTAGGGAACCATCTGCAGCCCACACCCGAGGGGCTGCTTAAAGCTATTAGTTGGCTTTAGTCTCACAGCCAATCAGGTTGTACTTCTGAGCAAAGACTGGCACATACTTAAGAGTTTCCCCTAGAACCCAATGTTCATTTTCAACTACCTTTCCTTTTGTAGCATAAGGACTATATTTACTACATGCTATCTACTGTACACTTTTCTTCCATGTGTATTGGTCTTCTCTTCCTAACTAGAATGAGTTTTTAAAAAACTGTTTCTAGCCAGGCACGGTGGCTCATGCCTGTAATCCCAATACTTTGGGAGGCCAAGGCAGTAGATTGCTTGAGGTCAGGAGTTCGAGACCAGTGTGGGCAACATAGCAAGACCTCCAACTCTGCAAAAAATGAAAACAAATAAAAGAACTGTTTCTTTTGCCTAGCATTCAGTCAGTGTGATCCTGGATTGACTGATTTTTCACTAAGCTACCTGGCAGAACACCCATCTCATTTTCACCCTTTGAGCAGTCCTGGCACTTGGTGTTTCAATAAAGGGCCCTACTGAAGCCAGAGTATCTATACTTGGCAGGCTTTAAGGGTTCCAAATTGGGTCCAGGAAAACCATAACCAAACACTCACCACCCCAAAAGCTTTCAGTCATCATGAGACACAAAGGGAAAGTGTGACCTGGGTTGTGTTCTGGTTACATCAAAGATTTTAATTACACAAAACTCCATATACTATCTTAGCAGACATGGAGGTGGCGGTCTACTCAGTCTCTAGGTTGTCAGTGATAATGACGGCTACCAAAAACAAGACCAGTTACAATGGAACAACCTCAAACTGAAAAAACAGGCCGACTATTTCAAATCCTTTTGTCATACCAAATATCTTGGCAGTCGCATCCAAAGAGACAGAGCCAAAGACACAGCTTGAACTTCAGGTTCTCTTATTCCTATTCATTTTTGTGGCCCTATTTAGCAACGGAAGGTCAGAAAGTCTGGTAGCCTGAGAGGACAGAAGCAAAGCTCCCAAATAATCCCCCAAAAATCCAGATCCTGGAGAAGGCCTATGCACATTTTGTCTTCGGAGAATCTTCAGCAGAGAAGGAGGCGGGTCCAAAGATCTTGTCTGACTATGGAAATAAATCCACAATTAATAACCTAAAAGAAAGATGGAACACTATGAATAAGGTAGGAACATGCAGAGACAGGAAACACCATGTTCTGGCTCATTTTCTATTTTGATCGGAGCCAAAGGCAAACTGCAACAAATGACCCGTAGCAAACCAGATTGTATTTGTAGCAGTCACTGCTCAGGAAAAGGGGGAAACCTGGTTCCAAACAGATCAGAGGAAATATCCTCAGGTATTTCCCAAAAAGCCAAAAACCACCTATTGTGGAAAACTGCCTCTATTCCTGTCTAATGACAGTATTCTCAGCTGTATATATTAGAGACTCAAAACTTCTATTTGTGATATAATGGAAATGGCTTGTATATTATTTAGCAGGACAGTCAGGTCAGGAATCCATGCACTGACTCTGGCTTACTGTGTGATCTGGGGCAAGTTGTTTAATTTCTCTGGATCTCAGTTTCTAGGCCTTTAAAATGAGGATGATACTCTTCCCTGGATGCTTTGGGTATTAAATGAGACATTTTGTTCAACAGATATTTACGGAATGCCAATGTGCAGTTTAGTTTCATAGACATTGGTAATGAATATGAGCACCTAGGACATATGCTAGGGTCTCATGAAATGCCCTTTCCTTCTTCGCTCATCCCCTCCTGCAAAGTGGGCACCATTCACTCCCCAGGAATCAACCAACTAACCCAAGGCATGAACAGAGGCTTCTTCAGAATCCCCATGCCTGTGAAGGGGAAAGTCTCCCAGCCTTTCGGCTATACTTCCCCTTCTCGTCTAACCCTCTGTCATGGGGCCTCTTCCCCTTGTGCTGGGTGTCACAGCAACACAGAGCACAAGCAGTAATGCCACTGTAGGGGCTGAGCGTGCCTTCTCCTCCCCACGTCCAGCGGCTGGCAGGGGCTCAGCCAAATGCTCAGTGAGGCCGCAGGAAGGGAAAGGGGAGCTGGAGGCTCTGGGAAGCATCAGAGCTGGACAGGGCAGGCTGCAGCACTGCTACGTCCCCACGTGTTGAAGCCAGCTGTAGGGGCACTCCCTAAAGGTGGGGCCAACAGGTCCAGGAGTAAGGAACACACATTTAGGTGGAGAGGCTTATCTCAAAATAAAAGGCAGGGGACCTTCTTAAAGACAAGTGGGCCAGCTAAGCCAGAATTAGAACTCAGAGCTCTTGTGCTGAAGGTCACAGTGCAGTTCCCTGCCTGGGGAAATTCTGAAAGATTAATTCCAGGGCCACATGACTACCTTGCTGCCTGGCTGCTCTCTGCCTCTCCCACTTCTTTGCTAATATTTAATACAACAACAATGGAGAAAGTAATACAACGAAAAGAATGTTCCTTTGCACTCAAGCTGCCAGGTACACTGAGCACACTTGAGATCATTTTGTGCCAGCACGTATGCAGTGATGGCATTTATTTCACAAGATTCCAAGATATTCTGACCTTCAAAAACCAGGATTTCAACTTTGTTGGCCATTTGAGAAGTGGTTTCTTATGGAAAGCTATGGTCCTGCCAGGAACTCCATCCTTGCAGGCTGACATCGTAAAGATGCCCCAGCAGGCAGAGGAGTGGGAGGCAAAAGCGACGGGCATCGGAGCGTCCTGTGGCCCACCTGAAAGCGGTGGATCCTAAACACAAACTTAAGGCATTCCCAAAACAATGAGGAGTACTTGGCTCAGCCCTCTCACCCAGTCCCAGGGCCTGCTAGTGAGACGCTGTTTTGGGCACTGGCCACAAAGTGTCTTCTGTTTTCCAAATGGAAACCTTTGCTTCTGTAAACCGGGTCTCCAAACAAAGCCTGAAGCCTCAGACCAATATTTACTTTGCCACTCCCCCTTCCTGTGACGGCCCCCCTCCATCCCCCACCCCCTACCTAGTCTTTGTTCCTCTCTCTCCAGGAGGAGAACCGAAGGGGAGGCCCCTGGGAGCCGGGGATGGGGGATGGGAGGCCTGGATTCCAGGACATCCATGCCAGGGACTCAGCTGCTGACACAACCCGCACTGATTCAGATAAAAGGAGTGTGATGTGAATTTCACCATAAATGAGTCAGGGAGGCAGCATGTACTAGGCCGTATCCCAGGTCCTGACAGGGGTCTGGTCCCTGACTTAATAATGGCTTATTCCTCTTACCCCCATTGTTGAAGAAATGTAATCCTATTACCAAATTTGGTAAATAGGAAAAAAATCCTTCATAATTCCACTACCTTAATCCAGTCCCTGACAGCTTACTGGCATAATTTCCTGGCAGTCTTTTTTGGGGCTGGGGAGGGGAACGGGTCTGCCAATTCACTATCTTGGGCAGAACCTGACATGGATACAGACTGTTCATCATCATAACCTCTGTATTATTTCCTGGATTCTAACTTCCTATTTTTACCATTTTCTGTGACAGATTTTAGGCAAATGACTTAACTCCTCAGTGTCTCACTTTTCCATTTGACATAATGAAGATAATAATTGTGCCTATCTTATAAGGCTGTTATAGGAATCACGTGCAATAAACAATACATGTTAGGTGCTTATGATGGTGCCTGACAATTTAACTACCTAACTTAAAATTATCTCTTGACTGGCTAAAAATTCTCATCAAATAGTATATTATTGAAGTGTACCCCCATTGCTAAATGCTGAAGTTGTTTCTAATATTTTCCTATTATAAATAATGCACGATACCAAAGCAATCTTGACCAAAAAGAACAAAGCTGGAGGCACTATACTACCTGATTTCAAAATCTACTACAAAGCTACAGTAATCAAACTGTGGAAAACCATGTGGCGACTCCTCAAGGATCTAGAACCAGAAATACCATTTGACCCAGCAATCCCATTACTGGGTATATACCCAAAGAATTATAAATCATTCTACTATAGACACATGCCCATGTATGTTTACTGCAGCACTATTTACAATACCAAAGACTTGGAACCAACACAAATGCCCATCAATGATAGACTGGATAAAGAAAATGTGGCACATATACACCATGGAATACTATGCAGCCATAAAAAAAGAATGAGTTCATGTCCTTTGCAGGGACACCGATGAAGCTGGAAACCATCATTCTCAGCCAACTAACACAGGAACAGAAAACCAAACACCACATGTTCTCACTCGTAAGTTGAACAATGAGAACACAGGGAGGGGAACATCACACACCGGAGCCTGTTGGGTGGGAGGGCAAGGGCAAGGAGAGCATTAGGACAAATATCTAGTGCATTCGGGGCTTAAAACCTGGATGACCAGTTGATAGGTGCAGCAAACCACCATGGCACATGTATACCTATGTAACAAACCTGCACGTTCAGCACATGTATCCCAGAACTTTAAGTAAAATAAAAATAAATAAAAAGTAAAACACACACACACACACACACCACACAAATGGCCAACAGGTATAGAAAAAATGCTCAACATCACTAATCATTGGGGATATGCAGATTAAAACCACAATGAGATATTATGTCATACCTGTCAGAACAGCTATTATTGAAAAGATGAAAAATAACAGGTGTTGAAGAGGATGTGGAGAAAAGAGAACCATTGTACACTGTTGGTGGGAATGTAAATTAGTATACTCATTTGGAAAACGGTATGGAGGCTCCTCAAAAAATTAAAATAGAACTACCATATGCTCCAGCAATTCCAATACTGGCTATACATCCAAAGAAAATGAAATCAGCATGTCGAAGAGATGCCTCCACTCTCATGTTTACTGCAGCATTATTCACAATAGCCAAGATATGGAATCAATCTAAGTGTTCACCAACGGATGAATGGACAAAGAAACAATGGAATATATACACAATAGAATACTGTTCAGCTTTTAAAAAGAAAGACATCCTGTCATTTGCAACATGGATCAACCTGGAGGACATTGTATTATATGAAATAAGCCAGGCACAGAAAGACAAATGCTGCTTAATCTCACTGATATGTGGAATCAAAAAAAGCCAAACTCATAGAAACAGAACAGAATAGTGGTTACCAGAGGCTGGAGGATTAGAGAGATGTTGACCAAAAAATATGTATAAATAAAGCACTGAAAATTAAACATCTTTATGAATAACATTTTATTCTTTATATTATTTTTGTAGTCTAGATTATCAGAAAAACTGATCCAAGAGTATACATTTTATGAGTTTTAGTACAGTTTATCAAATTAGTCACAAACTATTAGGATTTGCAGTGCTATCCGAAACAGATAAGGATGCCCATTTATATACTTGTAAACAATGTATATGATTATCAAAAAAGGGGAAATAATCTATGGGTTCATAAACCTTTGTAGCAACCTTGATAAATTATCATATATGTGAAATTTGCTTACTATTTCCTTTTTGCCAAGAACAAAAGGACCTATAAAATACTTACCTTCTCAATGTTTGCTGTCCCCTCCATGTGGGTGTCTGGGCTGGCCATTGGAAAGCCCTGGGACCTTTTTCCTTTGGTGTGAGGATGGAGGGGGTCATCACCACAGTTGAACTGACTCACTTTTGAACAGCACTTTGCAGTGTACAAAATATTCTGCATTCTCTCATTTGACCCTCACAGCGATCCTGTTTTCATTTTAATGATGAGAACTTTAAGGCTCAAAGGAATTTTAGGACAGACTCAAGCCATTTAGATGGTGGAAAACAAAGCTAAAACATAGTTCAGGTTTTCTGTTCCCAAGGGCAATGCCATTTCCATATTGTCAGGTTGAAGGGGAGCCAAGACAGATAGGAGGTGCTTAAGCCGAGGCTGAATCAACCAACTAAATGCAGAATAAGACAACATATGGAGTCAGAGTCAGCCTGACCTAAACTTGAACTTTGTCTCTGCCACTTACAATCTAAGGGATCCTCGGCTAGTTACTGCCCTGCTCTGGGCTTCAGAGAGACTGATTCCACAGGGCTGCATGAGGGGAGTGCTGTTTTTACAAAGGCCCTCACAATGAAATGCTTTGCAGATAGAGTGGCTCCAACACCTCCTCTCACTCCTAAATTCTCCAGGGGAGACTGTCACGGTTCAGCATTACACACTGATTAGCATCTTACTTGATAAGCCAGGGCCTGCAACACTGGGCAGCTAAAGAGTAAGCATCTTTCTGCTGTAATTTCTCATAGCAAGTAACACTTCCTGTTCTTCATAGTTTTACAACAGTAAATGGGGATAGTTTTACAACAGTAAATGAGGAGTTCTGACAGATGAATGCACAGCGAGCAAATGCTATGCGTACTGTGGAGTCTGATACCTTGCAAACCTCAAAGGCATCAATGACAGCAAAACTAAAATTGTATACCTCTATCTCAGCATTAGAAAATCTCCCTTGCTGCTTTTTTTTCTTTTCTTTTTTGAGACAAAGTCTTGCTCTGTCACCCAGGTTGGAGTGCAGTGGCATGATCTCGGCTCACTGCAACTTCTGCCTCCCAGGTTCCAGCGATCCTCCTGTCTCAGCCTCTGGAGTAGGTGGAATTGCAGGCATGCACCACCACACCAAGCTAATTTTTGTATTTTTAGTAGACGGGGTTTCATCATGGTGGCCAGGCTGGTCTCAAACTCCTAGGCTCAAGTGATCGGCCCACCTCGGCCTCCCAAAGTGCTGCCTGCGCCCAGCCTCACTTGCTTCTTTGAAGTGGGTTCCCACTACTTCTTTATCATTTAGCCTAAAGCAGGTGTACATTCCCTTTATCCTTTGCTTTGGAGACATCTACTACAATACATACATCTTAAACCGTAATGGCAGTTCCATGCCTTTGGTTTCTCTGGTGGAGAAATAAAAATAACTTTGTGGTAATGACTGCCACCTTGTGGTCAAACATAAAACTTCCAGTAGGAAAAATAGACTTCAATGCTAGTAAAGGCTTTACCCACTGAACACTGGGAATCTCATGTGGCCGCTAAAATTTTGGTATATTGTATAATTTACACATTTTCCTGGAACATTTTGATTGTATATGCTATATTGATTGGGTTCCCAATCTGTTCCAGGTTAATTCCTCATTTTACTCTACCATAACATGATCTAATTGTTGATGAGATCTTTGCTTATAATCACCAGAATTTCCTTTTACAGATCAAATTCCCCTAAGTTAGGTATGAGATACTTCTTTATTTGCTTCAGCTGTAGTAACTTGGAACCACTGCTGCTGCAAGACCAGGCTAAGCTCACTAAATACCAGTTGACTGCTTGACTCAAAGGTTACCACCTGGTGAAGATGATCTAACCTCACGTCATAGGAAACCATGTGATCTTTGGCTCAGGCCCTAGGAAGAAGATCTGAGAGGTCACCTGGCTCTGCGGCTTGACTCATGGTGTTCGTGGTGGTGTTCAGGAGGCTGGCGCTTGAAACCCTGGCGGGCAACCAGTATCAGCTACCAGCTATCCCTCTCAAGCCTCGAGCTGTAACTCCACTCCTCTATTCCAAGAAAAGAGCCCAATAAGGGGGTGAGGGCAGGGGAAGGGCTTTACGATGGCAAAGCGCCCAGCAAAGGAAGTCGTTTGCTCCAGGGAGCAGTGTGGGGCAGGGAGAACTGGAGCTCCAGGGGAACCAAGGACCAATCCAGCAGACGGAAAGCAGAGGATGGGGGCAGGAGCAGCATGGGCTCCAGGGCCATCAAGAGCCACTGAGGACCGATGAGGAGCACAGGGGAAGGGACAGGAGCGCAGGGGAGCCGAGGCCCATGAAGCCATTAGCTGCCTCCCCAGTTTTTTTTCTCTTGATAACGCTGGGGTGGCGTGGGAGTCCAAGCCATGTATCTCCTTCAGTGCATCCTGTCACCAAGCTCCCAGACTTCTCTGCTCCACCCATTCTCCAGGCTGCATGTGGCCCTCCCAACACAGATATGAATACTAGTGACCCTGAAACATATGAAAACGCCCAGCTTCACTCACAGTTAGAGGAATGCAAGTTGGAACTTCAAATATACCATTTTTCTAACTCTCAGATGATCCAAATAACAGATAGCATGCCATGATGGGAAGGCGGGGAAATGCGCCTTCTCACTCAAGCTTTGGGAGTGTGAATTTAGAGACGCAGCCCAGCAAATAGGAAGAGCCGCCTGGACTCTGCTGTCAGACCACCTGGCTTCAAACCCTCTCTGCCACTTAGGAACTAAGCTTCTTTGTACCTAAGTTTTCTCCTCTGTGAAATGGGGTGATAATAACAGAACTTATTTCAGAGGGTTACCGTAAAGATTAAATAACAGAAATAAAGCACTTAGAACAATGTGTGGTACATGGACAATAAAATGTTCACTATCTTTAACCATAATGGGGGAGAGGGGCAATTGAACTCAATCAAAATGTGAAATGCATATACCCTTTGACCAAACAATACTACTACTAATAATGTGTCTTACAGAAACACCAGCATAAGCACACAAAGACAAAAGTACAAGGGGACTCACTGCAACGACTGAAATAAAAGACTAGGAACACAATACATAGCAACAGAGGAGGAAAAGTTAAATTAATAATGTCATGTTCTAAAATGGAGTACTATGCAGCCATTAAAAATGAGGCAGCTTGGTATACAGAAATACAAAACAATTTCCAATATATACTATTAATATTATGTCTTAAAAAAAAATAAAGTGGCCAGGTACAGTGGCTCATGCCTGTAATCCCAGAACTTTGAGAGACTGAGGTGGGTGGATTGCTTTAGCCCAGGAGTTTGAGACCAGCCTGGGAAACATGGCAAAACCCCATCTCTACAAAAAATAACAAAAATTAGCCAGGTGTGGTGGCATGTGCCTGTAAGTCCCAGTTTCTCAGGGGGCTGTGGTGGAAGGATCGCTTTAGCCTGGGAGCTTGAGGCTGCAGTGAGCCATAACCGTCACTGTACTGCAGCCTGGTGACAAAGTGAGACCCTGTCTCAAAAAATAGATTAATTAAATTTTAAAAATACAGAATCATGGGCAAAGTATACTATTATTTGTGTTTTTTAAAGATAAACATGTATGCATATATGTGCTGTATATATATGTTTTTATGTACAGAAAATTCTCTCAAAGGTTATAAATAAAATGAGCAATAATTGTTTCTTTCGGAGAAAGGATATGAATATTTGGAGGATACTTATATTACCTATTGCAAGAAATTGGATTTTCATAATTAAAACATACAACCTGATAGGTCAATCCTCTGCTTCCACTTTCCACGACTTTCCATTGCTCTCAGGACTAAACCCAAACCCCTTAACGCAGCCTACAAGGCTCTTCATGGCCTGGCCCTTGCCCACCTCGGCTGCCTCAGTTCTCAAGGCCCCTCTTCAACCTCGATATGCTGTGTGTGCTGAGCCTCCTTCACACCTGATGCTCCGTCTCACCAGCAGACCCATGGTGTGCTGTTGACCCTGTATGACATATTCACCTTCATTCTCTGCCTAACTAATTCTAATTCACTCGTTTGGTCCAGCATGGCTTTACCTTCCCTAGAGGTGTATTGCCAGCCTCCCTGACCGGTCAGATGCCCCTATCCCGCTCTCGTGGAATCCCCTACTTCCTTGACGGTGGCACAGGCCAGGAACATGCCCAGAATTCACTCTCCCAGAATGCCTTTTGACAGCAAGATTCTGACACATCTGTGGCAGACCCTCCCTCTTAGTGCCTTCTCCAGGGCCATTTTCCCTCTACATTGATACCAAAAGCCCAATTTTGAGCCCGATTCTAAATAGAAGCAGAATGCCCTGCTCCAGGGTCTGAATCAAGGTTGGTGTGAACCAATCATGGTCTGCCAGCTTATCTTGGCCTGATATTTGCTCTTCCAGCCTCCCTTGCTAAGGGCATGATATGGTTTGGCTGTGTGTCCCCACCCAAATCTCATGTTGAATTGGAAGCTCTAATATTGGGGAAGGGCCTGGTGGGAGGTGATTGGATCATGAGGCAGATGTCCCCCCTTGCTCTTCTCATAATAGTGAGGTCTCATGAGATCTGGCTGTTTGAAAGCGTGTAGCATTTCCCCCTTCGCTCTCTCTCTCTCCTGCTGTCACGTGAAACCTTGCTTGCTTCTCCTTCACCCTTCCGCTATGACTGTAAGTTTCTTGAGGCCTCCCCAGCTATGCCTCCTGTACGGCCTGTGGAACTGTGAGTCAATTAAACATTTTTTCTTCATAAATTACCCCGTCTCAGGTAGTTCTTTGTAGCAATGTGAGAACAGACATACAGGGCAGTTGACCCAAGTCTAGGAAAGATCTTCCCTCCCCGAGAAAAGGAGACTGGCCATGAAGCCCTTCAGCCCCTGCCCTTATGCTTTCTGCTTTGGATGCTATCATGCCAAGGTGTGGCATCTAGGGCTGCAGCAAATACCTTGGGACCCCAAGGGAAAGACATGTCCAATGTCACTGAGCAACAAATCCAACCGTAGCACTGTTACCACCAGACTTCTCATTATGTGAAACAACAAGTAAAAAGTTTGTACTAATGAACCAAACTCATCCTTTCTATTTATTGTTTAATCCACCGCTGGTCAAGTGTTCCATTAACTGCAGCCAGAAGCATTCCTAAACGCACACCATTACAAGGCAGACAGATTCAATTCTTAAGACCAGTCCATGGTTTCAGGCAAAGGGTCCTTGCTAAGGCCAGAAGCAATGCCCTGGGATGTTCCAAATCAAGGTACCTCTCTGGGTCCTCTCAGACCCCTCTTCTAAACTCCTGTGCCCAGGTCAGAACCAGCCCAGCATTTAGGAGCAGAGTCACAGCCAAATTCATCAAGACAATCAGCCCATGGCATTTTCTCTGTTCTTAGACTTCTGTAACTTTCACTCTCCTTCACTTCACCTTCAGAAGATTTATGTATGATGACCTTTTCAATCCTGGGACACACAACCCTCACGGTGCTGCTTCCCCAGGACAGCACAAGGGAAGGGGTGAATTCATAAGCTTCCATTTTTCCTCCAGAGGTTGGCAGAAGTCACCAATACCTCCATATGACCCTGCCTTGGGAGCCCAACCCCATAATTTCTGATACTCAACTTTATGAAATCTTCAGTATCTTACTGTCTCAGCTCTTTAAGAAAAGAGGCTGTTGGAGCAGTGAATGCAATTCATACTTACGGGGGTCTGAAAGCAGCAGAACAACTGAGTGAGGAAGGGGTGATTGCGGGCCAGAGACAGGATCCTTTTCTCGGTCATGGTGCATTCCACATCATCATCCTGCAGAATCACGTCCTTCTTTAGCACCTTCACAGCATAGAGGTCTCCTGTTTCTTTTATTCTTGCAAGCATCACCTATGGCAAAGCAAAAGGAGGGAGCATGAGGGAGTCCTCTTGGGGGTCTTAGGGCATGTGCACACAACAGGAAGAAAGAATGGCACATGAGAAATGTTGAGTATGTGTGCATGCGTGTACACACACACACACACACACACCCCTCCCCATAAACAGAGCACACTTACTTCAACCCAAACAGTTAAAGCCAAGACTCACCTTCCCAAAACTCCCCTTCCCCAACACTCGGATGAACTCAAAGTTGTCGATACCAAGTCGGTTGGAAGAACTAACCCCAATCCCATTTCCTTCTTTGCTGCTCTCCTTTCCCTGTCGTCTTAGGGTCAATCTGGAAACGAGTTTCTGAAAGAGTAAGAACACATTAAGTCAGAAATTGCAGCAGGAGCATGGAGCACCCATGCACGAAGAAGACTTTACTGGCTGGGAGCAGTCTCACCGCCAGTATAACGTGGGGGAAAGATCAACTCAGCTTGACAGATGATCAGTTCTGCCACTCGAAACTCCCTCAGTATCAGCTTCTGAATCTGTGCTTACTGCTTTGCGTAAAAGGTCAATTAAAAATACGTCTAAGCCATGGAGTTACAGTTAGCGCTCAAGTGGAAGTGCATGGAAACACCAACGCCTTGTGTGGTCCCTCGGGTGCCTTCAGTGGTGGCTTTCCGCGGGCAGGTCCGATTCCACGAGCGCCACCTAGTGTCCACTTTTTACAGAGAGCAGTTTTCATGTCTGCTCAGAGATTCAAGCATCATTCAGCACCAGGACACGAATGAAGCAACGTTTTTTAATCAATATTTTAAATTATATAGGAGAAATAAAAGTCCAATGTGAATATTAGAACAATGATCAAAAGCATGAAGAATAAAAATTTAAATACCTAAAATCTCACCAGCCCCCTGCCAAAGATATCTATATCCATGTATAAATAACACACACGCGCACGTTTTTATACTTGGTTAATTTTTAAAAACATAATCAAATTATCATTTCATAACATACATTTGTATTCAAAAATTTGTCCTGGGTATTTTTCATGCCTTTAAATGTCTTTCAAGAACATGAGTTCTAATGGCTATTCAATATCCATTTCATGGATATCTCACAATGTATTAATTCCCCTGCTATTAGAAAGATGAGGCATCTCCCCTTTTTCACCATAATGAATAACACTGGAGTGAATACACTTCATGCAAATCTTCAAAACAGAGTAATTAAGGGTCTAGCTCTCAAGCAAGCTGCCTGGATTCAATAACAGCTCCGCAACCTAACCTGAGACCCTGAGCAAGTTACCTACCCAGCCTCTCCCTGCCTCAGTTTCCTCTTCTGACAAAGAGAAGGTTAAAGCATCTGCCACATGAGTCATTAGCAGGCCTAAATGAACAAATGCATATAAAGCACTTAGATTGGTGCCTGGCACATTCAATAAACTTAAGCTGTATTGTCATCATCATCATTCAGTTTCTTAAGATAACTTCCTGCAAATGGAATTCCTTGGGCCAAAGTGCTAATTTTGAAGACTTCTGATACACAGCCAACTTGCCGTCTACAAAGACTGACCAATCTACACTCTCACCAGCATGATGAGAGTTCTAGTTTCAACACAATGAATGGAAGGTAAGTGTGCTTGCCTCAGTTGGCTTTCCAGTTCCATCCTACTGAGTACCTGAGGATGTTGCTACCTAAAGGCAAGGTGACTTTTGCAGCTGGCCCACCTTGAGACATTTATAAGATAAGCTACCACTAGACAACAGATCAAAAGTCTAACATCCAGCCAGGCACCGGATATCATGGATTAAGGATACCTGATTCAAATGACAAGTGCACTGTCCATTCCTAAAGATCGTGCTGCATGATCTTTATTCCTATTCTTATCTTATTCCCACTGTATCTTAGAAGCCCTAGTTCAGGCTGATATCTTTAATCTCTGCTCTTCAGGGATAACTGCCCCATGCATTAGCAATCCCCGCACAATATTGGCATCCTGCCTGCCTACCCACAAGACAGACAGACCGGATTTCAAATACATTTTTTTACATAATAGATTTCAAATACATTTTTTCACCATGATTTGATGAAACCAATTCGTCTAAATCACATGTAACAGTCATTGCTGACTTAGTATGATCTAATATAAAGATTAAAACGTTTATCGTAGTGGCAATTCAATAAATTGTCAATAGGCCAGGCGTGGTGGCTCAAGCCTGTAATCCCAGCACGTTGGGAGGCCGAGGCGGGTGGATCACGAGGTCAGGAGATTGAGACCATCCTGGGTAACACGGTGAAACCCCATCTCTACTAAAAAAAAAATACAAAAAATTAGCCGGGCGTGGTGGCGGGCGCCTGTAGTCCCAGCTACTCGGGAGGCTGAGGCAGGAGAATGGAGTGAACCCGGGAGGCAGAGCTTGCAGTGAGCTGAGATTGTGCCACTGCACTCCAGCCTGGGCGACACAGCGAGACTCCATCTCAAAAAAAAAAAAAAAAAAAAAATTGTCAATGAAAGTCCCTGACCTACTAGGCAGGAGTCTTTCAGTAAAAAGGAAATGAGGTGGTTGGTGCTGACATTTTCAGGATTATCAAGAATCTCACAGTAATTGCACTTCCCTTCCTCAGTACCCAGAGATTAATTAGTTAAGTCGATAATTTTCCTGAACTGGACACCAAGCTACACCGTTCAGATCTTACAGCCGTGGCTATTTCCCATCTCTAGACGCTGACCAGGAAGGCAACAGTAAGACATGGGCTTGGGAAGCAGCCAAGGCTGGACTGGATGACAGCAGATGGAGGTCATTCAGGGAGAGTGCTGACAAAAACATATGCACTGCAACTGACACAACTCCACTCACTCCCGAGAGTCCAGAGGGAGAGACTCCTGTCTCTTGCTGAATGTGAATGAGAAATTCACAATCCATAAACCAAAACTGCAGAACTGCTGGACTCCAGGGCTGTGCAGAACCTCTGAGATCTTCAAGTTGAACCGCTTTAGAGGTGAGGACACTGATGCCCATAGTTACTGGTCACCTGTCCTGCCTGGTCCCCAGCCAAAAGCATAACCCAGGATCCTGGGTTTTAGGCTTTCACCAGACCACAGTGACAGGAAGCTGATTTTAAAACAGAAAAGAAAGGCTGGGCGTGGCAGCTCATGCCTCTAATTCCAGCACTTTGGGAAGCCAAGGTGGGCAAACCACTTGAGATCAGAAGTTCGAGACCAGCCTGGCCAACATGGAGAAACTCCGTCTTTACTAAAAATACAAAAATTAGCCGGGCGCGGTAGTGGGCACCTGTAATTCCAGCTACTCGGGAGGCTGAGGCAGGAGAATTGCTTGAACCTGAGAGGTGGTGGTTGCAGTGAGCCAATATCACTGCACTCCAGGCTCGGCGACAAAGCGAGACTCTGTCTCAAAAAATAAATAGAAAAAAGAAAAAAAAAAGGAAAAGAAAGGAAAAAAGTCCTTCTTTTGCTTTCTGTTTATTACTCGTTGCCCATGCTCATTATTTCTGGTCATATAACTGTACACACAATCTTATCTGTGAAACAAATTGCTATTAAAAATGCTATTTCAGCCAGACACAGTGGCTCACACCTGTGTAATCCCAACATTTTGGGAGGCCAAAGCGAGAGGATCGCTTGAGCCCAGGAGTTTGAGACCAGCCTGCGCAACAAAGTGAGACTCCATTTCTACAAAAAAACAAAAAATTACCCTGACATAGTGGCACACACCTGCAGTCCCAGCTACTTGGGAGTCTGAGGTAGGAGGATCACTTGAGCCTAGGCAGTTGAGGCTGCAGAGAACCATAATTGTGCCACTGCACTCCAGCCTGGGTGACAGAGGAAGACCCCATCTCAAAAAGGAACGAAGGAAGGGAAGGGGAAAGGGAAGGGGAAGGGGAAGGGAGGAAGGAAGGAAAAAGGAAAGGACAGGAGAGAGAGAGAAAAAAAAAAGAAAGGGAGAAAGAGACAGAGAGAGAGAGAAAGAAAGAAAAGAAAGAGAAAGAAGAAAGAAAGAAAGAAAGGCAATAAGTCTGTTTATTGTATTTGCTAAGATTAGGAACTTTGATGAGGCCACATGCTCTCATCTGGGCTCACCACATCTGAGCAACTTCTAAATTATGATACCTGGAAAAAAAGCAAAGTCTCACCGAGGTTGGAGAAATATTTCCGGGTTGGAGACCCATCCCTGCCAGGGTCTTGGCGAGTTCCACCGCATTTACCCCACAGTTAGGGGCCACGTTCGCTTGACATCGAATGTGCACATTCATTTTACATACTAGAGGGAAGAGGAAAACAGAATCCATGTTCAGAAAGGAACCAAGTGAACATGTGCTACAACAGAGAACTTTAATAGCCTGAAAGATTATAACAGAGGAATTATACCGGCTGAACAGTATCATTTTCTCATAAAATTAAGCTCACACTAGTAACAGTTCCTGACATTTTATCTATTTGTTTTCTGCAGAAGCAGAAAGCCAGGCATACTAAAGAATAATATATTTCAAATACATTTTTTTCACCATGATTTGATGAAACCCATTCATCTAAATCACATGTAACAGTCATGGCTGCCTTAGTATGATCTAAGATTAAAACGTTTATCGTAGCGGCAATTCACAGGCAATTAAATAACAAAGAATCATGCCAACTGTATTTTTTTCTGTCTCTCAACGGTGAAATAAAAGGTAGCAGTTTAAATGCCACACGTAGATCACTGTTCAAACAGGATGGAAATGGTGTTTCTACAAGAAAAACCTCTATCTGCAGCTTTCTTTCTGAGTATTGTTGTGGTTGGGCAGCCCTCACAGCACAGAGATGGGCATCCTGTGAGCCTGTGGTTCTCAGCATTTGCAGCCTGTGGTTCTAACTGCTTCACAGTGGGGAAAGGCAACTTTTAAAACTTTTTGAAGGTCAGAGTACAAATGGCAGTTGAAGAGGCGAGCAAAGCAAGCTAAGCTCCTGGGGCACCGGAAGCTGCCTGGGGACGATGAAGGATAAGGATCTGAGGCATTGTCAGCTGGAATAAATTCTGAGACAGTTTTTTGACATGGGCCCTGCTGATGGGAGGTGAAACTGAAGCAACAAGCAACACATTCCTGTTTTATGGAGTCAGTCCATCTTGGAGGCACACACAGATCCAGGTTTTGTGGGGCCTGAATTTACATAATTTAGGAGGCCTTCTTTAAGAAAAAGAACACCAAATCAAGTAGAGGGCTTTGGAAGGTGCCCTTGAGAGGAGGAGCCCTGAGACTTAAGCTTCATGGGAAACCCACCCCTCTCAGGAAGACAGGTGTAAGACACACGAGCCTACAGAAGCCTTTCAAAACCACCAAGTGACCATAAAAGCAAAAATCACAAGAGCCGGATTGCTGCAGGTGTGCTACCCTCAGGCCACTAGGGAAGAGGACAATGCAGATGAGCCCCATGCATGGCTCTGCACATCAGCAACAATGCAAGGCAGAAAGGGACTTCCCACTGGGAACCCATACCCAGGTGAGACCATCACGCTAACATCAAGCTGCACCTGGACCAATGCCCTACAAGTTATCCATGAGCTGGCTACTGTTTTGGTTTTATGAGAAAAAAATTATTAGTGTTCTACAGAGATAGAAGAATGTGCCCTTCTTAAAGACAAGTGACTGGCCCCTTTTTGTTGACAGAAGCAGGCTCTGTAAGACCAAGCAGTCAATGGAAGTTGTCTGGCTATACTCAAGCCAATTCTACCTCATCATTGCTCTCCTCAACTGGCGACTTGGGGTGTGTCTGATAAGGAAGGCTTCAGGTGCACCCCACGGCAGTCAGATCATTACATTTCCATACAAGATGGCACAAGGCCGACAGCTCCCTAACTCCTAACAGGACAGGGATCAGCTCTCACCCACTCAGAGCCTTTGCTAGGGCCAAAGCTCCAAACTCTCACTCCACTGGGCACAGCTGGTGAGATGCAAGCTTACAATCAAGGCTTTATCTTCCTTCATTCTACCCGTCTCCAATCTCTTTCACAAGACCCAGGGCAGCTCTTTTTATGCTGTGACAACTCAATTCCTGATTTCTGGTGAGACCATCAGATCTATTCTGCCATTTCTTACTCTTAATCCAACCTTCTCATCTGGCCATCTCACCTCCTCACCTCCTCCTAACTTCCATTTCTTTTAAATTTTTATTTATTTTTTTCTTTTTAGTGTCTCACCTGACTCAACCATCTTCCATTTCTGACTAAGATCCCATCTTTTTCTCTTCCAAACACCTATTAAAATACAGTGTCCAGGCTGTATTTGTCAGCTAGCGAGCTAGATCACTGAATATACCATTTGACTTAATGTCCTATGGTTAGAAAATGTTGGCATCAGAGGAAGTTCTCTTTACATGCCTGACAAGAAACATGTAAGTTTAAAATGACTAAGATGTTGATTTACAACATATCGAAAACCATCAGTTCTAGGAGATTCTGAGCCCACAGAATTCTGAAAGCTTAGGGCACAGTGTTCCCATGACGAGGTGGGTGCCCAGCACCCCAGCATCTCACTTTTACACTGAAGTCCTTGCCGCATTATTCCCCAGAGCAGCGAGCCACAGTGATCGCAGAACGTCGGCACTTTGTAGTTGTGGATGCTGAACTTGTGTGGGATGTTGATCCCGAACCTCTGTTCTGCAACCTGTAAAAAAGGAAATAAAGGGACAAGAGCTAAAATGGCATACCAACGTCTTTTGTAAAAACCGTAATAGGAGCCCATCAAATGCAAAGCGTCACTATGACACCTGAGCTAGGTATATTATTTTACTGTACTCAGCCCTGATTAATTACTCAGGTCTTACTAACCAGACTAAACACATTTTCTAATGAACAGGACAAGACAGAAATGTGGGAAACACATTAGATCATTTGCCATTTTGAGAAATAAAAATTAAGATTTTCACTTCATCTTTCATATTCAGGCCATATTTCTCTCCTTGCCAATCCCCTAACACCCCCATCTATTTCCCAGAACCTTTTAACTTCAGGATTAAATGGGTCTTTTACACACTATATATACTTGCTATCACTATAAGTTCTTCCAGACATTGTGTCACGGGGGGAAAATAAAAAGAAGAGACTCAGAGGCCATGGAACCACAGAAGGAATTTATTCCAAAGTGACATTAAAGTAACTACTTATTCAGCCCTTCCAGCCTTTCTTTGCCTGGCATTTGCAATCTGACAATCTGAGTTAAATCTCAGTTTCCAGCAAATAATTCCGCTAGGCATGTACTTTGAAGTCCATACCACAGTTTGATGCTATAACAATGGATCCATGCATGACAAGGAGTAGGGCAATCATTACTCCTCTTGAAACTTTTCTGGCCTCTTTCTTGGAAAAGCTGTGGTTTATACCTGCAGGTATACTCTTTAGCAATCCTACATGTGTACTATAAAGAACGATTGTGTTCCAGAGTCATTTTTCCAATGCCTCTGCAAATCTACTGCTAAGTGTCAGCAACACTCCATCTGCTTTTACCTCTAGAATTTAAAATGTATGCCTATTGCAGATGAATGCAGTATGAGTGGCAAGAATGATGTTGAAGTTTATACACATACACACACACACACACACACAGAGAGAGAGAGAGAGAGAGAGAGAGAGACATCTTCCCTGAAATTTCTTAAGAGGCTGGAGAAAGCCAGCAATCTTTTTACTTAGGAAACATAATTTACAGTTATTAACATATATGTCACATCAATTCTATGTTGTTTAACTTACAAAAACTGTGTGAGGGAAACATTGATCCTGTTTTAATACTGAGGAAAACAGAGATTGTAGGCCTTGCCTCAGCTCATAGAGAAGATGGCTAACAGAGGCTGGATTCAGCATTCAAATCCAGGCTGTCAGATGCCAAGTTCAGGGCTCCTTTCACTCTGCCAAAAGTCTCTCCAAATGAGTAGAACCAATCCATATAGCTTATACCCAGCCAAGCACTAATGGGGTCCTCACAAAGGAGGGATGATGCCACATAAGTACAGAAATACAAATGCCATAATTTAAAAAAAGAGAGAGAGAGAGAGATTTCTATTGTAATACAACCCTTGGTCTCAAAGAATGTGGAAGGGAAGTGGCAAGGGGAGGAAAGCAGAGGTTTGGGGACGGGGAGAAGGAAAGAGGGGGAGGAAAGGAGGGAGGGAGGGAGAGAGAAGGCAGCACACAGCACACACAATACACACATACACTTAATCAGCAAACTGCTATCCTCTTACCTTTGAATCCACTTTGTTAATATTGTTTTGGCAAGTACAGGCTGTAACAATTAGATGATGGCAGCGTTTATGGACGACACAGGTGCACACTAGGAAATTAAATCCAGCAATTATACATTTATCAGACGCTCACAGTCCAGCCAGTTACAGCAGAGTCAACCAGGGCTGCACTGTGCCAACAAGACTGTACTTGTCTGGCCCACATGACAGCAGCTGGTGTGCCCATCCTTCCTATTGCCCTTGCCACCATCCTAACACAGACCTTTGCTCAGGCTCAAACTATCCATTATCAAGTCCTGGACCTATTTCTTCCTTCCTGACTTTATTCCATCCTGCACCCACCACCAGAGGACTCTTCTAACACTCTAGTCCTCCCCCCCATAATCGAAAACCTTCCATGGTAATTCACTGCCGATCAACAAAGTTCAAATTTCCCACCCAGGTTCCAGGCCCTCCAGAGGCTGCCCCAAGCTACCTGTCACCTTTCTTCTATGGGATCTACTTGTTCCAGTAAAAACTACATGGGTTGCTGTTCGTGGAGCACATCTGCACCCTTCCAACAAACTATCAATGCCCTTTTCTCTCCCTGGGATATCCTTTTTGCCTACCAACTAACTAAATCTTAAGTTTAGGACAAGATGTAACTCAGAAAATATCTCTTCCATGAAAATACTCTACCCCTATCCCCACTTCTAGACTGAAACCACTTGCCCTCCTCTGATCTCCCACAACCCTTAGCCCGCCCCTTCATTTCAAACCTTCCACCCAGCCTTGTAATACCCTCAGGATTCCCTGCATGACGCCTTGAACAGAGGAGGCATTCAATAAATGTTTGCTGAATGGCTTAATCAACTGTTGAAGTATTTAGAATTTTCTGAATAACATTTTTTTCATTCTCGTCTAGATAAGTGATTTAGTGCAGACAGTTGAGCTTGTCATCAAAGGATAAACACATGCAATGAAGCAGTATAAAAATATACATCATCTTAAGATCTTTCAAGACACGTGGAAGGTTTTAGGATTAACTGCATAAAGAGAGGTGACATGTCAGTAAATAGCATTATACCTTAAAACAAATCTAGCTTTCATCAGATTCAATTCTCAGGAGAACCAAATTGAAAGTGCCCAGAGAACTGGTCTTTTTATATGAGGGGATCTCAAAACCATTCTTCACACAGAAAGACTTTATTTTTTGAGGTATTTGGTTTTTTCCTGGTTATCTTTTCAAAGAATCGGCATTTGATTTCATGGGTTTTCTCTGTTGTCTTCCTATTTTCAACTTCAATGATTTCTGCTCTAATTGTATTATTTCTTTTCTTATGCTCGCTTGAGGCTTAAATTTATCTTCCTTCTCTAGTTTCCTGAGGTGGAAATTTCAAATCTTGGTTTTAGATCTCTCTGTTTTCCTACTGTATGCATTTAATGATATACATTCCCATCTGAGCACTGCTTTTTCTGGATCACACATATTTTTATAAGTTATATTTTCATTTTCACTGGACTCTAAATATTTTTTATGTTCTCTTGAGTCTTCTTCTTTGACCCATGTGTTACTTAGAATGTGATGTTTAACCTTCAAATATTTGGGGGTTTTCCAGCTATCTTACGGTTACTGATTTCTAGTTTAATTCCATTGTGGTCTAAGAAGATACTGTTTATGGTTTCTCTTCTTTTAAATTTGGTAAGGTATGTTTTACAGCCCAGAATGTGGTCTATGTTGGTAAGTGTTCCCTGTGAGCCCGAGAAGAATGTGAAAACTGCTGTTGTTGGATGGAGTATTCTATAAATGTCAATTTCACCTAGTTGCGATAATGCTGTTTATATCACCTATATCCCTACTGATTTTCTGCCTGCTTGATCTATCAATTACTGAGAATACTGAAGTCTCCAACTACAGAAGTGGATTTGTTCATTTCTCCTTGCGATTCTATCAGTTTGTCTCATGTATTTTGATGCCTGTTGTTAGGTACATACATACATACATACACACATGTTAAAAATTGTTATGTAATACTACACTGGTCTTTAAATAAAACAAAACTTAAATAAAAATGTTAAGTCTCCTTGGAAAACTGACCCCTTTATTGTTGTCCCCTCTTTATTCCTGATAATTTTCCTCGTTCTGAAGTCTGCTGTGTCTGAAACACCTACGCCAGTTTGCTTTTGATCAGTGTTAGAATGGCATACCTCTCTCCAACCAGGCATTTGGTTTTATATGCCTTAGGAAGACATCGCCAAAGCGGTGTCTGCATGTCTCCTAACTAATAGTCTTTCCTGCTCTTTACATAGCAGGTGACCCACTGAAAATCAGGCCATCAAATATCCAGGCACTATAGGCCAAAGAGAAAAAGAAATAAAATAACAATAGAGATGTATCTTAAATTCCATGTTTTAAACTCAAAACCATAATCTTGTTTATCTAGAGCTTCTCAACTTATCTTGGTGTGCATAAGATGGGCTGCCACGGACTGCAGGGCATATTCCTGTGCTCACAAGCCCATGCCACGAAGTGACAGCGATTCTGGCTTGTGAACTGTCTTCTCACTTGGGACTGAGATTAACAGCATACAGGTCAATTATTGCTGTCATATTGATTATATATTTGTTTTTTCCTAACTTTGAAAGTTCAATGGAATTTTTCATACATAGTAAAGTCAAAATTAGATCCAAGAGTATGTCTTATTCAGTCCATCCAAGGGAAGTAATGTTTTACCTCACCTCTTCCAGAAGAGAAGGTGAGATTTTCTTATCCACATGTAGGCTACTGCTCTAGGATACGTGGTGCTATTTTATCAATCATCCACATAGTGAAACGGGTCCCATGTATATAAACTATGTGATGATACTCATGCCAAAGGTTAAGGGGGACCCAAATGACAGGCAAGCCTGATGGGCCTGGCTAAACCACCTGACTGAGGGCTCTTCTTCCATTCCTGCCACTGTATTTCATTCCAGTTATGCTAGAAACACTAGTAAATTGGTTTCATCTTAGATTGTGAAAAATAAATGTAACATGTAGTAACTTACAAGATCACTGACAGCTTAACTTTGAACATTTCTCACTTTTTTTTTTTTAAATCATAACATTTCAAAAAACAACTTGGATAATAGCTTATGTTCCCTGGACGGGGAAAAAGAGAAAACAGCAGTGTGCTACTTTTCATCCCTATCTATTATCAATAGGATTGTAAAAAACAAAAGTTTATCTTCAAAATTTAAGAGTATGCCCACAAAATCACATTACCTTTTAGTACTCTCATGTTATTGCAGAGACAAAACTTTAAACAATGAAACTTTATTAGGTATCCTGGCTTTAGAAATAAAAACGTCCCCTTTACATTGTCTAAAATATGGCCAAGATCTCACCAAACTAAAGAGTTGTATCTACACAGGGGTTTCCTTTGACCTACAGAGAGTTATTTATCACAATATTAAGGGAAGATACCCTGTTTTCTCTTGGTATAATCATTTTTTTTAACATAGGAACAAAATGAAACATGGTTTTAAAAATGTTTCCTTACCTTGGCACTGATAACCCTGTTTCCCAAACACTCCCCTGTTGAAGAGAAGAAAACTACCATCAGTCAAGTATTTCAGCAATAACCCTCTTATAGTTCTTAAGGAAAACAAATTTCATCCTCTCCTCCTTTATGAAAAACACAATTTCAGGGAAGAAGCAAAGATGATGTGCTTTCTGAGCCACTGTTTGTTACTATGAGACACAAGAAAAAACCATGTGCTGGATTAGCATGTGCCGTATGATACAAATGGGTGGGTAAAAACCATTCCCATTCCACCTACCTCCACGGCAACTTCCTAAGTCCTCAGTGGCAATAAATCCTCATCTGTACGTGTGATTAAGCCTCAGCCTGAAGAGTTCCAACCTTATTCTCTCTCACATAAAGATGTTCAGATGCTGAAGTAAACAGACACAGATACACTGTGGAAGTGCACAGATGAGTCTACCACAGCTGCCTGTCCCAGGGGACCTGCCCTTGTCCCTGTGTCCATATCACCCCTGGAGTCCACAGGTGGGCAGAGTTGCCACCACAATATGCCCTTCAGGCCCACCACTTCCATCTTTGTCTCTCCCAAATATACTCTATGGGTGATGGTAATGATGGTAATATTAGGAGTATTCTCATTCTCATTAACAAAGACCACAGTAACTAAGCCCATAGGATGTGCCAGGCACTGAGCCAAGCAGCTGATATATACATTTAATCCTCACAAAAAGCCACGGGAGGCCGCACACAAAATAACATGGTTAAGAGCACAGACTCTGAAGCCAGATGGCCTGATGCTTTGAGCCACAGTTTCCTCATCCATAAAAGGGACTAATGATAGCAGTCCCTACTGCATAGGTCTCTAATGAAGATTAAAAGTTGTAATATAAAATGCTCAGAATAGTGCCTGGCCCTTTAAGTACTATATGAAAGCTTATTATACAAGTAAAATAAGATTGTTGTCTCTATTTTGCAAATGAAGAGACATTGACAGGCTACGCAACTTGACTAAGTCACACACCCAGTTGGTGATGAGACTGGATGTCAGAGTCCATACTCTTAACCATATATATTAATATATACACCAATATTTTAAGTGTGTGTGAGAGAGTATGAGTGTGAGGGTGTGTGGGTGTGTGGGGGGCGGGGGCGTTAAAGGCTGGTTGAGTACAGCTAATGTTTCTTTGGTGGAAAAAAGTCAGTGAAATGATCAAATAAGTTTCCATTATGAATGCCAGTTCAGGTCAGGGGCCATCACCACTAATGCCTACAGGCGCCTGGCAGGTCATGTAAAAGAAACAGAAAGGTGTGACATGAAATACACTGCAAAAGGCAAGCACCCTTAGGTCACAAGTGAGCAAACCACAGAGAGGTGGGGCTGTGGCTAAGTCGAGTGCAGCCTCATGCAAAGAGGAAACGTGAGCTCAAAGACGCCAGGGCTGCTAATTTTTTCCCAAAAAAAAAAGTAATACAATTTTTCTCCTAAATACAATAAATGTTATGACACATTTGTTGGCTTCATATCTATAGCCAGTTTAGCATCTCAAAATTGTTGTTTCTTGATTAAAAATGTCAGAAATACTAACTAGCCCTGGGTTCTGACTGTTGAAGATATAAAATCCAAAATAATCACAGAAAACAAAATACAAAGTAATTAATCAACATTCAGAAACTGCTCTGATCCAAGGGCTTCTGCCTTCACTAAACAAAATAATTAAAGTCGACAACAAAAATATAGATCTCCTTTCATGCTACCAAACTGTGTTTTCTCCTTCTGAGATGGGTGTGTGAGGGTATCTTTCTTTCTTCCCTTTCCAAATAAATATGCTTAATTTATCACTAAAGATAACTATTGCTTAAATTTATTTTACATTTGCCACTGAGACTGAGACTTAAGCTTCAGTTGTATGTCTAGTAAGATACTGCCCCAAATCTCTAGAATTTCTCAATGTTGAATTATCTTAGTTCCTACTAATTGCCAGGGATTAGATTATAGTATATGATCACTGAAGGCTATTATCTTCTGCTACATACCAAGAGGCCATAGACTACTTTGTGTTTAGTTTTCTTGCAACCATTAATTTCCATAAGTCATAATGCGATTCATGCCTTCTTAAAGCAATACTGTTGATTATTCTTTGGTCCTTAGGGGCTGATTATCCAGTTTACTGATTGTTTATTGACTTATTAGCCTTTTTCTCTGATTTATGCTTTTGGACCAGTTTAGGATTCATTAGCATCTTTCCCAAGATGATTTTAAAAAGAAATGATATCTAAAACTTGGATCTGTAAATTATTTAGATGTTTTTGCAATGGAGATTTAAATTACTGGGTCAACATATTAGAGTAAGAGGCACAAATCAGATCCCGAAAGAATTCTTAAATAATCATGCATTCTGCTGAAGTCATACATAACCACAGGAAGCCTATTAGACAGAAGCTCTGAGGAGGACAGAAGTCAGGGAACCCCTTACCAGATAAACTCCCTGCAGTGAGAGCAGTAGGTGGGCTGCCTCAGATACGTGGCCATGAACTTGTGTCCATTGATCTGGTGGACTCGCCTTCGCATAGCCCTTTGGCGCTTCCTGGTAAAATGTTTGAAGATCCGGTCTCTCTGGAGAGTAGCTATATATTAAAAGGAAGGAAAAAAAGAATAAGATGTAAGGAACCTAACGCACCTAATAGATGAGAAAGTTTGATAGTTCAAGTACTCCCCACATTATTTTTTCTTTCTTCAAGATCTAAACCATCCCCCCCAAAATCATTATGGCTTCCTAATAGGACTCTTTACTTTGAGACAGGACCTCACTCTGTCACCCAAGCTGAAGGGCAGTGGCTCAATCACGGCTTACTGCAGCCTCGAACTCTCAGGCCCAAGTGATGCTCCTACCTCAGCAACCCAAGGTGCTGGGACTACAGGCATGCACCACCATACCTAGCTAATTAAAAATAATTTTTTTTTATAGAGATGGAGGTCTCACTGTGATGCCAGAGCTGGTCTCCAACTCCCAGGTTCAAGTGATCCTTCTGTCTTGGCCTCCCAAAGTGCTGGGATTACAAGTGTGTGTCACCGCACCCAGTCATGTGGCTTTTTAAGGTTAGACCTATGCAAACCCCTGAGATGCCCACTGCCTTGTTATAACTGGCTATCATGGGCCAATCTCTTGTAGCACAGACCAAGGGTTTCCCAGCATTCTGATAGCGCAGTATGTGACAACAGCATGGTCTCCTAGCTCTGGTCTGGCTGTCTGTGACCTCACGTCTATCTATGGGCTATAAGCATTTCTCATTATTCTCCTTTAATTCTGGTACCTCACAAACTGAATGGGGGAATCGCCCACAGCACAGACTATGAGAGCTCTGTCCAAAACCCATTGGTACAGGATCACCTCTGCTAACCTGGAATAGGTAGAAATTAACCTGGAATAGGTGCAAAATTCCTTTTCTAACCTCATGCTTTTAAAACAGTGGCTTCTAATCTGAGGACTCTGAAAACTACATCATTATGTCTTCCAAATAATTATACTACAATTTTTCTAGTGTATGCAGAGACTTGTGATTAATAAAATATAGCTTATTTCCTCAATAATGCTTTAATCATTGAAACAAAGGAAATTTAAGAAATCATGAAAGAATAATTTGCTAAAAAATTTTAAACCCTAGAAGAGACAGAAGATTTCAAAGATAATCTCAGATACCTGTTACAAAGGAAATTATAGAACAATAAGAAAACACAGAAAAATATTATACTCCTAGGATAAGATAAAGATAATAAAACCTGGCCGGGTACAGTGGCTCATGTCTGTAATACCAACACTTTGGGAGGCTGAGGCAGGAGGACTGCTTGAGTCCAGGAGTTCAACACCACCTGGACAATATAGTGAGGCCCTGTCTCTTAAAAAAAATTTTTAAAGGGATAATAAACTCTAAAGGCATCCAAAGTTCACAGATTTGCAATTTAAGAAATTTAAAGTTCTGTTTGGCAAAAAAAAAAAAAAAAAAAATACAAAGCAGAAAGTTGAAAGAAATAAACTGAGGGAGGGGAGGACTTGTAACACATGACAAAGGTTTACTACTATTTATAATACACAGAAATCAATTTTAAAAAATATGAACAATCCAGTAAAAATGGGGCAGAGGATGTGAAGAGGTAATTCCTAAAACTGTAAGTGCAAACAGCCAATAACCATGCCAAGATGTCCAATCCTACCCAAGACGGACGCATAAGAACCAGAAGCTAAATTACATTTTTACCTCTTAAGCTGGCAAATACTTAAAAGGATTGCTAAAGTGTCCTTTTTAACAAGGGTGAGGTGAAACAGGCATCCCCATCCTGTCAGTAGGAGTATAAACCGGGCTCCAGTCCTGACCCTACCACACCGGCTCTCTTTTTCTTGCTAAGCCTCAGGGTTCCCATCTAGAAATCAGGTGGCCCCTTCTTCCTAGGGTTTTCCCAAGGACTGAATCAGGTAACACATTCAAAGAGCTTAGCACAAAGCTAGGCACATCGCAGCATTCAAAAAAATGTAGTTATTTAGGGCAAGTGCAGTGGCTCACATCTTTAATTTCAGAAATTTGGGAGGCTGAGGTGGGAGATCACTTGAGCCTAGGAATTGGAGACCAGTCTGGGCAACATAATGAAACTCCTTCTCTACCAAAAAAAATTAAAAAAAAAAAACAACCAAGTGTGCACCTGTGGTCTCAGCTACTAGGGAGGATCACTTGAGCCCAGGAGGTTGAGGCTACAATGAGCCATGATTGCACCTCTGCACTTCAGCTGGGCAATAGAGCAAGACCTTCTCTCAAAAAAAAAAAAAAAAAAAAAAAGAAGAAAGAAAAAGAAAAAAAGAAAAAAAATGTAGTTATTTCAATAATAATTTTTTATTTTTTATTTTTTTTTGGATAGTTTAACTCTGTCACCAGGCTGGAGTGCAGTGGCGTGATCTCAGCTCATTGCAACCTCCACCTCCCAGGTTCAAGCTCTTCTCCTGCCTCAGCCTCCCAGGCAGCTGGGACTATAGGTGCGCACCACCAAGCCCAGCTAATTTTCGTATTTTTAGTAGAGACGAGGTTTCACCATGTTGGCCAGGATGGTCTCGATCTCTTGACCGTGTGATCCACCCACCTCAGCCTCCCAAAGTGCTGGGATTACAGACGTGCGCCACCATGCCCAGCTTTCAATAATAATTTTTGTGGAGACCAATGTGACAATACCTGTCAAAGAAATTAGAGTCTACACAATAGATCTCAAAGAGTGAAATGCAGAAAAAGTCCAAATGAATTTGGATAAGACACCAACATCTTCAGAGGTTCCAACATAGTTAAAATTATACCTGCCTCAGTTTTTGTTTGGAGGTAGGTGTAATCTTTGGCAAACAGCCTAGTTACCTTCCTTCTTAAGTTTCCCATATGTCTCAAGAAGATAAAGATGCTCCTGTCATCCACCCTGTGGGAACAGTGTCATAACCAATAATCCTGACAGGTTCTAAGGACTGCATAAGAACAAAAGTTACTACACTACACTGCCCTCTTCCACGCATGATACTTCTAGAAGTCATTTAGAAACCACAAAGTGAACAGATTTTAACATTCCTTTGCTTGCAGATGACAAAATTAGGCTAATGGTATCACTCTCTATCCAGCCTCTGTTATCACCAGCCTGAGACCGAGCTCAATACTGGCCAAAGCAAAACTTGTATTGAATTATTAATAGTAAACACTTATCATATATAGATGCAAATTAAGTTCTCCCTGGGGATCTAATTACCAAGAATTAACTTATTTAATCCCTTAATACTACAAAGATTGGTTAAAATGCCAGTCCACTTGCATGTTTAATATTTCATCAATTGAATCCTATTTTTTTTCTTAACAGCTATTGCCACTGCAATTTTCCAGTTGATTCCTTATAACCAGAGGAGGATTTAGGAAAAAACTGCATGCCAATCCTTTCTTGCCACCTTCACTCCTGCCTTTTCACCTTCCTAAACTGCCCTTTCCTCTTTCCTTCCAACCATTAAGAGTTAAATTAGACTTAACCTATCTGCCTCAGAGCCTGAGCAACCTCCCCCAAATCCTAAAGCCGGGGACATGCTAACCCACTGTTCCCACAGCAGCCTGGGAGTGCACCTCAATCTCTTCTCTCACGACCTGGGGCCGTGTCTCTTTTACTTATGCCCCAGGCACTTCCCATGCACTTTCATACAGGGACATGGACAAACTTCACTCTGCCCTTTTACATTATTTTGCACGTGTGCCTCTGTTTAGAAAACAAACATACACACTCATGCACCTACACACACACCTGGGACTTTGCAAGACATTTGGTCACATAAAGAAAACTGGGGCCCCCATGGCTTCCAATGACTTTCACTGTCACCATGTTCTAGACTGCTGCCATGAGCAAAAGGAAACAGCTCTCCTACACACTCTTCATTTGCCTACAGACTCCAACCCCACTTCACCATCGGAATGCAGAGGGAACTTCCTCATTGTTTGCACTGCCTCCTGTTTACTTAGGACTGAGTTAAAAGGACTAAAAAAAACCCTATTGAATACTATGGTGCTTAAATCAACCAGGGCTTTAAGAAATCTCTCAGATCATGTTTTAGTTAGACACGTCAGGCAACCCTAACATGCTCTGCAGCCAAAACTTGCATCACAACTTCTGTTTGGCTCCTTAGGTGCCTAATGGCTCTAAATAAATAGGAAGCTGGCTCTGTGTCCCAGCATGAAAATTCACATTCCAATCTCCAGAGGAGTGCTGGCCTGGAGCCCTGATCTGCCTCACCAGAAGTGGGTTTTGAAAAGCCACCCCATCCACAGGGTGCAGAGTAATTATGTCAAATATAATGAAGATTAACTATTCTAAAATCCCATCTCTTCTGAACTAAAATTATATTTCATAAAACTGGACTGTCATCCCATGCTCGTTTTGAGAACTTTAGAAAGCACAAGTGACTAGGAGTCACCAAACAACCCCAGGGTAAGTTTTCATTTGCAAAAAAAAGTTGCACCGGACTGAAACTTGTGTTGGTCATGTGAGGCTTCTGTGGAGGAGGAGTATGTCTCTGAGAATTCCTATTCTCGGTTGCTGTGATTCTGTAAACTGTTGTAACTTTATCTCAAAAACAGTAGATACATCATCCTCTTTGGTCTTTTGTTCTATCTGCCTGAATTTATGGTTTTATATCCCAGCAGCAGAAATATACATATTTGAAAGTACTTCTAAAATATTCCAACCTAGGGCAAAAGCGTGGATCACAGCTCCTCATTTTTAAAATGATTGTAAGCAAATTAAATCAGAGAAAATTTCTGGCATGGCACATTTTAGTTTCCAGAATTACTGGCGTAAAATGCACAGCGAATATAACTTTGATTCAGTGTAACATACGATTGAACTCAAGCTTAATTTGCCTAATAGCAAAAGCACTGTGGTTTATTGTGGCTTATCTTTAAGGAGGCTACACTGAGAAAACAGAACAGCCTTCTATATGACGACAGACAAGAGAGTTTGGTGGTTGAGGCTGTGGAATCTGGAGCCTGGGGTGTGCAGACGGCTTCTCCCCTTATAAGCTCGGTGGCTTTGGGCAAGTTGTTTAACATCCTATGCTTCATTTTCCTCATCTATAGAACATAAAGGGTATGTTCCTCATAGGGCCATTTGAGGACTTGATAAGTTAATAAGCACAGCATAATTAGAGAAGTACCCGACAGGTAGTAACTTACCTAGTATAACTGTGAAAACCCTTACTTCACACTACCCTAGAGTTCTAGGAATAGAAAGGATTTTTTTTTTTTTAAGAGACAGGGTCTTGCTATGTTGCTAGGCTGGTCTCGAACTCAGGGGCTCAAGTGATCCTCCTGCCTCGGCCTCCCAAACTGCTGGGATTACAGGTGTGAGCCATCGCACCTGGCCGATAGAAAGGATTTTTAATTCAGCTGTCTATTGTCTAGAAAAAGAATGAATACCTAGGAAATTGGGGCCTAGAGAAGTTAATGTACCCCGAGACACATTTAGCTAGCTTGTGCTAGAACTGACACTAAAATCTTCCACACACACTGCACTATGCCCTTTATTAACACCAGGTCTCCTGGTATCCCTGGAAAGTAATAAATTTTCTAGTGAGGAGACAGAAACTAACAGGAAGGTTAGGTGAGGTCAAGCAGCCAATGACAGAAGTGAGGACGCCAGACTCTGTTCACTATTGTTGAACTACTGGATATACTATCAAATGTCTTTTTTCTTCTTCCTGAGATAATTTGCTTTATCATTTGTACACATGGGAGAAAACAACTGTGAGAAAAACAAACAGAAAAACCTTAGAGTTAACCAAAAGCTACTAGTCAAGAAAGAACCAGAAAATATTATGTGGTTTATGTCTGCAAAATATACCCCAGGAAGGTAATGAGGTAAGGTAGCAAGAGAATTTTGCTTAACATCATCAAAAAAACTGAATAAGAACTACTTGCATAAAGAATGATGCATAAAAATGTAAACACAGATGATGATGATCTCTGAGACAGTAACACATAGACAGAGATTAGGACGTGCGTTAAACAAATGCCTAACTTAACTAACTTAAGTTGTAAATAGCCACTTAAATGGCTATTTACAACTGGTAAATACAATGGTATTTTACAATCCTGGTTTTATATACTTGAAAATGTAAAGATTTAAATGGGTATTTACAAAAAGCACACCCCACCAGTGGGTGACAGTGACACGAGCACTGAGCAAAGAAATCACAGGAGTTGCAGATATAGTCCTGTAACTAATTAAGGAAGACTTCCATGTTAGTAGTCTTTGGAAAAGAGGAAGGAGAACTTGGTGAATTAGAGCAGGGAGGAGGTACCAGGAATTTTGTGCCAGCACCTGTGATAAAGACTGCAACGAAAGGTTTTGGTATTTAAAAATGGCAGCAAGGCCCGGTGTGGCGGCTCATGCCTGTAATCCCAGCATTTTGGAAGGCTGAGGCGGGCAGATGACCTGAGGTCAGGAGTTCAAGACCACCTGGCCAACATGGTGAAACCCCACCTCTATTAAAAATACAAAAATTAGCCAGGCGTGGTGGCGGGCGCCTGTAATCCCAGCTACTCAGGAGGCTGAGGCAGGAGGATTGCTTGAACCTGGGAGGCAGAGGTTGCTGTGAGCTGAGATCACACCTTTACACTCCAACCTGGGCGACAGAGTGAGACTCCATCTCAAAAAAATAAGTTGAAAAAAAATGGTAGCAAAAGCCCCCCTCAATGGCACTAGCAGTACAGAATCCTCTGTGTTTTTTGAAAACAGCTTAACTATGTAACTCATAGTTATTTCCAAACTCAGATAAAGTGGTTGGACTCACTGTATTAGACCCGGATCTCACTGTGGAGACCCAAATCAACAGGTGCTACACATGTTTCTCAGGGCTTTGGTTCCCTCTGAGGAATCTCAGACCACACAAACACCAACCATCCTGCAAACTAAATAGGATGGCAAAAGAAGGAGAGGAAAATAATTTATTACTAGACTGACTCTCTTGAGTAGAACCTATGGCTCATAGCACCCATGCAAGCTGAGCCCATGCTCACTCATCACTCCAGCCTCCTCTGCCAGCAGAACAGTGATTAGAACAGAACGTTGCATGTGAGCATCTGCAACAGGGCCAAAGTTCCATCCAGAACCATGAGAAAAGCCTCTCGCCACATCAGGTTGGGAAGAGAGTCCTGACCTCCCATTTTCCACTCATCATCATCTTTCCTTTTTCATGTCTGTGATCTGTGCAAACTCCAAAGTACAAATTCTCCCCTTCTCAGTCCTTGAAGAAAGAGGCCTTGGCTCCAATAACAGCTCTGGTTCCTCTCTCTATAATCGTCTTTCTTAGTCTCCCTCACTGGCTTTTCTCCTCCACCCAACTTTTAAATATGTGTATGCTCCAAGGTTCCCTGCATACCATGCTTCTAGTCTTTCTGGATGTTCATTCATCAACTGCCTGTACACTGAGGATTCCCAAATATACAGCTATAGCTCTGGTTTCATTCATTCATTCATTCATTCATATTGAGATGAGGTTTGCTGATATTGAGATGAGGTCTCATTACATTGCCCAGGCTGACCTCAAACAGCTTCTGGACTCAGACCATCCTCCCACCTGAGCCTCCAGAGTAGCTGGGACTACAGGTGCATACCACTGTGCCTGGCCAGCTCCGGCTTCTAGCTAATAAACTTATTTCTAAGTAGCTTCTCAGCATCTCTTCAAGGTATCCCCAAGCTACCTAAAACTTGGCATTTGTTGGGCTGAACCCTCTTCTCGGCCTCCTCCACCCTCTCTTTCTCCTAGCTAATTGTACCACTATCCTTGGAGTCACTCAAACAACCTTAGAGATGTCTTCAGATCTCCTCTCTGGCTTCGCTTATCCTTGTTCTACTCTGTCTACACCTGTCCTCATTTGGATTCCCCCAGGAGCAGAGTTCAAGATGGGGACTTAAGTTGCAAGTAGTTTATTCGGGAAGGAACCCCCAGATGCACCAGGGGATTACAGAAGTGAGACAGGGAGGGGAAGAAAACCAACGATAAGGGTATTACTGAGCAGGTTTCCAAGGTGGGCAACTGAGGCTCGATTCCTGTCGGGAATTTCAAGGACCTGGTTGAACACCCTCAGCGGGTGAGGAAGTTGGGTTATTTATCCTCTGGCTCCCATTCATCACTGGCTGATGGCTGCTTCAGGGGTGGGGGGTATTAATTTTTCAGCATTTCCAGCTTTCTGTTGTGGTATGAGAGGAAATATGGGTGGGGCATCCATATTTATTTATCTGCTATAGTAACGTATTTACATTTACCCTGGTCCTGATTTCTCACTGAAATTTTACTGCCATATATGCTTTTAAAAAATCTTAAGTAGAGTTGGGGTCTCACTATGCTGCCCCGGCTGGTCTCAAACTCCTGGGCTCAGGTGATCCTCTCTCTTTGGTCTCGCAAAGTGCTAGATTACAGGCATGAGCCACTGTGCCCAGCTACGCCATATATGCTTTCTGTAGACTTCTTCAAGGTGAAGTGAAGTAGAAAATGTTTACAATAATCTTCAACTTTCACTGTGTCTACTCCTTTCTGCACACATAAGGATGGAAATTCCCTCCTGTCCTATTATCAGTTGCAAGAATCCTACAGTTTCCTTCTACAAAAATGTTCAGAATTCCTATTCTCTTGCTGTGATTCTATGAATATTTCGTTTTCCTCTATTGACGTCATCCATAAAAAGGCTTTTAGCTGCCACTTCTTCATTCTTCCTTTTTGGTGTTTTTTTTTTTTTCATTAACAGTAGGTCAGACATGCTTCATTTTTTAATACATGAAAATTAAATATTCCTCAGTGGATCATCACCACTCGGTTTCAGGATGATGAAGAAAAATGTTTCTGTTCCATCACATTTGGGTTGCATAATGTGGAGGTGCAACCGCACTATGACTCTCACTGTCATTCTATCTGAAAAACGGTATCTCAAAATGGTATTATTGTCAACTCCAAGCTTAAGCAAGATAATGTATCCTGGTTTTATATACTTGAAAATGTAAACATTCTCCAATTATCTGGAGATTTTTCTCTGATTCTTCATTACTAAATTTAACTGGAGAGAACGTGTCTCATTCATGAGCCTCTGTCCTCCTGATAACATTTTAAATGTAATGTAAATGCAATGTAAGGGAACAACGTAGCTATGATGTGGTCTCAGCTGTCAGAGAACAGGCACCATGTAAGATCTCTCTTTTTGATTTATTGTTGTCCTTGTTTATAAAGACAATATGATGATCGCTATGGAAAATGTAAGTGGTACAGAAAACTATCATGAAGAATCTCTTTTTAAAAATCATAAATCTTATTACATCAATAATCACTGAAAATCCTGGTGTACATGCCAAATATATACTGTACATCTACAGTCTTAAATTAATGATGTATGTCATACTCTATGTGTTGCGCAGCCAACTACTTTTCACCCAAAACATCTTTTCATATCTTTTTAAAAGTTGCTGTTTCTGTTCTTGTAGCCACTAATACTAAACTTACCATTTAATCATATTTCATAAAGTATGTATACATTATCACAACTTAAAAGTAAGCTGATAGCACGATCATATGATCCCCGTGAAAGCAGGGCTCCTCTGTTTAAAATCTGTGTATTTTTCTCATTTACTTGAAGCTCAGGGACTGTTCTCTCTACCCCCACCCCAGCCTCCAAGCCCAGGTTGATCTTCCTTCCTCACAAAAAAGATTCTTACACAAACAACCTGTCCAACCAAAATCTTTTCCAGATAAACATACGTTTCCTGCTGAGAACTAAAAGAATCCTGCCCTTTAGTTTGGCTTATTCCATTTCCCTTTTGATTTTTTTTTTCTCTCTTATCCACTGGTAGACTTCTAAAGTCCCTTTTAAGCTCTCAAGTTCTGGTTTCACGATTTTGGAAAAATCTTAAAGGATATTAGCCATGAGGAGTATGCTGCCGAGTCATTTCCTTCTCCAAGTGCATGGTGGAGAGAAAGCTCTGCTGCCTTCCTCGTGTTTCTGATTCAACATGATTTTTAAAACTGCTGTACTGTTGCTCACTGTAAACAGACTAATTTGAAATCCAACACCAAAGATTAGCCACCTTTATCACAAAACCAAGGTGAGAGCTTTGAACCTTGGCCACCATTTTTTGATAGTTTTTTTTTTTTTTTTGAAGAGGTTGGGGGGTGAGGGGAGGGAACTTAGAGGACAGGTCAATAGGTGCAGCAAATCACCATGGTACATGTATACTTATGTAACAAACCTGTACGCTCTGCACATGTATCCCCCCCCCCTTTTTTTTATTAAGAAGAAATAAAGGAAAAAAAAAGAAAAAGGTAAAGGGGATCATGGTGGCTCACGCCTATAATCTCAGGACTTTCGGAGGCTGAGGTGAGAGGATCACTTGAGGCCAGGAGTACAAAACTAGTCTGGACAACATAGCGAGGGACTCTGGAAGTCATGTATTCATTCTGTGCTTGGTGGCAGGCTTTTCTGGAAATGGAAAAGGCTGAGTCAAATAATCGGTGAAGTTCCTTCTAGCTCTTAAGAGTCCATGATCCCAGTAAAACTAGCGTTACTGCTGGGTGCAGTGGCTCGTGCCTTTAATCCCAGCACTTTGAGAGGCCAAGGCAGGAGGACTGCTTGAAGCCAGAAGTTTAAGACCAGCCTGGGCAACAAAGCAAGACTCTCTGTCTATTAAAAAAATAAAATAAAGTAAGAAACTAGCTTTCCAGAATGAGGGCAAAATAAAGATATTTCAGAAAACTGAGATTGTTCACTACCAAATACCTTCACTAAATAAAGAATGTACTTGAAGAGAATGTACTTGAAGAAGGAGGGAAATGTTCAAGGGAAGGTTTGAGCTATACAAGAAAGTGGTATGTTAAAAAATTATAAACATGTAGGTAAATATAAACAAAGAAGGATGGAATAAGTAATAACATCTAGTTAATGGAGTTTCAAAAGAAAAAAAGACATCAAAAATACCAAGGAACTGCACATAAGCCAGGAAGAAAGTGACTGGAGTTAAAAACATTCTTAACATCCTTAGATTGCTCAGTAGGAGGGTAAAGTGGTAGCTAACTTTAGACTTCGTTACACAGACATGTTAAAATTTCAAGTATAATCACTTAAAAAAAAAAGAGAGAGAGATTCTATCTTCCAAACCAATAGAGGTGGGAAAAAATGCAACTGGTAGAGACAGTGGTAGAGGGAGAATCTCAATAAACTTCTAAAAATAGGAAATCTAACCACCTGTTGTTTATAAGGCACAAACCTAAGACATAGGTAGAAAAAGTAGAAAGTAAATGAATTAAAGAAGATGCAAAGCGGGCAAATACTAGCCAAAAGACATGCAATGCAGCCACATTAATGTCAGATAAAATACACTGTAAGAGAAAGAATTGCTAGAAATAAAAAGAAGTGATTGTATAATAAAAGGTTTTACCAGGAAAATATAACAGTATATTTGTATATGTTCAGTAGCAGAGCTTTAAAGTAAACCAACAAACAGCATTTACTCATTACTGCAGAGCTATACTGTTGCAGAGCTGAGTGGTGTCGTAGGATTACATTCCCTTCTCTAAGCATGCATTCTAGAACACTCTAAAAAGAAAAAAAAAATCCAAATGGCAACATTAGCAGCAGCGAATCCATATGGGTCTGCAGCAATTCGATTCTTGCTTCCTTGGAGGAAAGAATTTGGCCAGAGAGGATAAGGTAGAATGAGACCAAGGCAAGTTTTAGAACAGGAGTTAAAGTATATTAAAAAGCTTGAGAACAGGAATGAAAGGAAGCAAAGTACACGTGGAAGAGGGCCATGTGGGCAATTTGAGAGATCCAAGGACCCCGTCCCATGCTTGACTTGGGATTTTTACACAATGGCATGGTGCTGAGGTTTGCGTCTCTCCTCCCTTGGTTTTTCCTGGGGGTGGGCTGTCCGCATGTGCAGTGGCCTGCCAGCACTTGGGAGGGGCCGCATGTACAGTGTGTTTACTGAAGCTGTGCGCATGCTCATTTGAGGCATTTTTCCCTTACCAATTGAGTGTTCCTAGAGGATGATCATACACCAGCTAAACTCCACCATTTTGTCTCAGCATACAAGTTTGAGCCCACTCATCCAACGCCTGAGATCCTACGAGGAAGCTGCTGATTGGCCGGGCGCGGAGGCTCACGCCTGTAATCCAAGCATTTTGGGAGGCCGAGGCGGGCGGATCACGAGGTCAGGAGATCCAGACCATCCTGGCCAACATGGCAAAACCCCATCACTACTAAAAATATAAAAAATTAGCCGGGCGTGGTGGCACGCACCTGTAGTCCCAGCTACTCAGGAGGCTGAGGCAGGAAAATCGCTTGAACCCGGAAGCCAGTGGTTGCAGTGAGCTGAGATTGCGACACTGCATTCTAGCCTGGGCGACAGAGCGAGACTCCATCTCAAAAAAAAAAAAAAAAAAAAAGGAAGCTGCTGATTAAGAGCTTAAGGTGTTTTCTATCTACTGGGAGTCCGCTTTCTCTGGTGCAAGCTGTGACCAACTAGTATGTTAGAGAGACAGTTTAACAACCACCTGACCATCATCTGATGGCTGCCTGACATTCCTGTGGGGGAGGGGGGCCTCTCCTGCCCCGCTGATATCTGCCTAACTACTCTAACAGCAAGGTCAGATACCATCCCTATTCTTTTATTCCACTAAGTGTTTGTTCAAAATCATACCATGGCTGGCATCTGCTTTTCTATTCACGGAGATATGCTTCATTTGTCTTGGGTAAATACCTAAGATAAGAACTGCTGGGTAATAAGGTAGTGGTCTGTTTAGTTCTGTAAGAAACTGCCAGACCATTTTTCAAAGCGGTTGTACCATTTTGAACTCCCACTAAAAATATGAAAAGTTCTAGTGCTCCACAGTCTCACCAACATTTAGTGTTGTTGGTCTTTTTCATTTTAGCCTTTCCAGTGGTATCTCATTGTGGTCTTAATTTGCATATCCCTGAACCTAAAATTGCTGAGCATGTTTTTATGTGTGTATTGCCCATTCATATTTCTTTTGAAAAAATGTCTGTTCAAATCTTTTGCTCATTTTTTAAAAATTGGGCTGTCTTTTCATTGAATCATGACTTTATTTAGGGGGACACAGTCACTGTTTTTCCTATTGAGAAAAGCAACATATGCCTCTACTCTTGATTCCATGGAATTTACCTGATAACTCTTTGCCTGAGACTATGTATGTGTAGACTGAAGGTAAAGAAGGTTTCAGAAAGGTTAGGGATCATGTTTACTTTTTCTACGTACATATTGGAAGACAGCGGGGTAGAGAGAATAAAACCTACAAAATCCCATCTATATAGTATTATTCTGGCCAGCAGATAGACGAAAATCACACTTCTGCAAAGTTTTTATACCATCTCTAGCTGAATAAGAGAAACTAGTTAAATTTTAATATTTTTAAATTTTAATAAGATAATTCAAATTACATTGTTTCTGCTTCCTCTCTATTTACAAATCCTAGTACATATGGGTTTTTATTTTATTTTCCTGGCCTCTTTAGAATGGGTCTTGTTAGTTTCATTGTCAAGTTCTTTATTAATTGAAACAGATTTAATTTTAGTAACTGCCACTGTAACTAGCCAACTATGACACAGTCCACAAGACACACATTCTAGGATTCCCGGAGGCCCTGAAAACAATGGGTGTGACTATTCTCCATTATTTGAAAGTAATGTACTCAGTTATTGTACAGACTGATTTTTAAAAGAAATTCCTCAAATCCTTCTGTGATCACAAAGACAAAAAACAGTGGACAAGCACATGCTCTCTAACTGTAAGGCATTTATAAATGTTTCTTTACCATCTGTCTTTTGAGAAACAGAAGGTTGCCTCAGTTCTATAGGTTTCTATTTAAGCTGTTACCCAAAACTTACAAATTGGTTCCATAACATGAACATAGTAATCCTGATGAAAATGGTATAAAAATCTGTGCCCTTTCTGGTCTTCCAGTCTACATTTTCTGTTTCATATTTGTATTGAAGAAGAGGGTAGGAGCCAGTTTCACTTGATTTGCAAGGAATGAAACCTTTCATGCTTCCTTCTATTCTCCAGACCAACAGAAACTCATGTAAAATGCTAGGAGTCTCTAAAACAATTCCCTCTTGCTTTAATTTTGTTTCCTTTAAGAACTTATTTTTAACCTTTGGCCTTGACTGTGGAACACAGGATAATGATGGAATGTCAACTATGACATGCAGAATTCTTTAAACCATCTAAGCAAAAAAAGAAAAAACTACAGTTACACATATCTTGCCCCACCTCTCCTCCAAAAAAAGGTATTTTAAAGAGACAGAGTAAAAGCTAGCTAGAGGGGAAAAAAAATGTTTTTAACTTTCATAGGCAATGATTGAATTTCAGAATCAAACCAGTGGGGAATACTTTCCATGATTTATAGACACAGAAATTTTTCATTTTCCCAAAACAAGAGCTCCCACTAAAGCATTTTTGGTGTTTAAGGGCCAGGTTAAAGCTTTACTCAGACATCGAAGTAAAGTGAATCAATTATCAAAAAATCTATTTTGATAAGGGCCTACAACAAACCACCCCAGGCTCAAATAAGACAGTAAGAAAGTTTAAGCTATTCTCAGCATCTGGTAGAGACTGGTTATATGGTGAGGACTCAAAGAGGAAAGCTCTTCACTTTGTAAACCAAAAATAAAATTTTAAGCTCCCCCTACTGACTGAATGGACCCCTTCTCAACCAAGGGGATTTAAAAAAAACCTGAAAAACTAGTGAAAGCCATGACGCAAAGAGGGAGTCAGACGTGCCTCATTACATCCTCTCCCTGTTGGAGTTTAGACTCAACTGACCAGCATTAACACTAAAATAGAGACCTAAAACCGACAGAACAGACCCTTATTGTTACAAAGGCTAGAGCGCAGAGCACCTATAATCCCAGCACTTTTGGAGGGTGAGACAGGTAGACTGCTTGATCCCAGGAGTTTGAGACCAGCCTGGGTAACATGGTGAAACCCTGTCTCTACAAAAATACCAACTCAACCTGACTCTGGTATAGCATCATGTGAGATACATATATATATGTATATATGTGTGTATATATATGTATGTGTGTGTGTATGTATATCTATATCTATATATATATATTTGTGGAGATGAGGTTTCACCATGTTGCCCAGGTTGGTCTCAAATTCCTGGTCTTAAACGATCCACCTGCCTCAGTCTCCCAAAGTGCTAGGATTATAGGTGTGAGCCACCACACCCAGCTAGCATCACATGATAGATAAAGGTACCAGCTGGGTGAAGTGGCTCATGCCTGTAATTGCAGCACTCCAGGAGGCTGAGGGACGTGGATCACTTGAGCCCAGGAGTTTGAGACCAGCCTGGGTAACATGATGAAACCCTGTCTCTACAAAAATACAAAAATTAGCTGGGCATGGTAGTGCATGCCTGTAGTCCCAGCTACTCGGGCAGCTGAGGCAGAAGGATTACTTAAGCCCAAAAGGTTGAAGCTGCAATGAGCCATCATCATGCCACTGCACTCCAGCCTGGGAGACAGAGTGAGACCCTGTCTCAAAAACAAACAAACAAAACAACCAAAGAAGAAAATAAAAATATTTTATCCCAAAATATGTTTCTCTGCCGTATTTTGAAATGACCCTGCTAAGCCATCTTTCGTGGAGGAAAATTTGCATCTGTAAAGAATCTCTTTAACATAACTAGATCTTTCCTCTTCCAGGTCCTCCCAATCCTAAAGAAATTAACTGTTGAGTCTAGCACCTTTCCTAGGTCTATATAGGAAACATTTGCCATCTATTGTCTCTAAGGGCTGACACCTATGAGACTTCATCTACATAATAAGAATCTCAGCCTCCACAACCCCTTAGCTTAACCCAGATACTCCTTTCTATTGATTCTAAGTCCTTAGATAATAACTAATTTACCCTATCAACCAATTGCCAATAAGCAGATCTTTGAATCCACCTGTAACCTATAAGCACCCTCCCCCATACAACTCCCCGCCCCTTGCTTCAAGTTGTCCTGCCTTTCCAGACCAAACCAATGTATACCTCACATGTACGGACTGATGTCTTATGTCCCTCTGAAATGTATAAAATCCAGCTGTAACCCAACCACCCTGGGCACATGTTCTCAGGATCTCTTGAGACTGTGCCTTGGGCTGTGGTCACTCATATTTGGCTCAGAATAAAACTCTTCAAATATTTTACAGAGTTTGACTCTTTGTCAACAACTGCTTTCAAAGAGTGCACATATTTCCCCATTACAAACAGTTTCTAATCCACTTTAGTAAATTGCATTCCTGAAGCAGTAAATTATGAGAGATGAAAAAATTGAATTTTCTCAGACGAAACTTTCCACATTTTCTTGTAGTTGTATGAGAAAATTCCTCTGTGAATACAAGGACAAGGCACTTTATACTATAATTGTAGGTGAAAATTTTTTGAACAGAAACCATTTTAAAATAAGCTATAGGTTTCTAATGTAAAGCTGTATAAATTACAGAAAACTTTCTCCTTCCAGTATTTGTGGCAAACTCTAAACAAAACAGAAATCTTCACATGAGACCTCTTAGACTTTCCTAGGGCAAAATTACCATCCAAGACTAAAGAGAAATTACCCTAGATCAAAGCATTATTAAGAAGTAAGACTTGTGATGAAAACATTCCTACTGAATTTTGTCCATACTTGTGAAAGAGCTAAGAGTCTTACTTCAGCAATGACAAGCTCAGTGTGAACTGAAAACTTTATTCTGGATCATGTTTCTCGTGTCTGTGTTTGGGATTAATAACTAAGAAAATAATTCTGACATTAAAAAAATTGTTTTCATTGAAGCTGATGGCAAACACATTGCACAACAGGGAAGGTGACAGCTTGGCAGCGTGTGTAGGCCATGGGTAGAAGGAACAAGCGGGGACATGTAAATGTTCCTCTACATGAAGAAGCCAAATGAAAGTGTTCCAGGTTTCACCTTGGACTGCTTCCCACAGTCCTGGAAGTCAAATGTGGCTGGAGATCTCTAGAAAGAAGAGAACATGGTTATTGTATTAGTGTGTTCTCACACTGCTATAAAGACATACCTGAGACTGGGTAATTTATAAAGAAAAGAGGTTTAATTGACTCACAGTTACACATGGCTGGGAAGGCCTCAAGAAACTTACAATCATGGCAGAAGGGGAAGCAGGCATGTCTTACATGGCAGCAGGTGAGAGAGAGAGTGTGTGGGAGAAATGAAGGGGGAAGAGCCCCTTATAAAACCAACAGATCTCATGAGAACTCACTCCATATCACAAGAACAGCATGGGGGAAACCACCCCCCATGATCTAATCACCTCCCACCAGGTCTCCAGTCAACACTTGGGGATTAGAATTCAAGATAAGGTTTAGGTGGGGACACAAAGCCTAACCACATCATTCCGGCCCTGGCCCTTCCCAAATCTCATACCTTTTCACATTTCAAAACCAATCATGGCTTCCCAACAGTCCACCAAAGTCTTAACTCATTTCAGCATTAACTCAAAAGTCCACAGTCCAAAGTCTCATCTGAGACAAGGCAAGTCCCTTCTGCCTATAAGCCTGTAAAATCAAAATCAAGTTAGTTCCTTCCAAGATACAATGGTGGTACAGGCATTGGATAAGAACACCCATTCCAAATGGGATAAATTGGCCAAAACAAAGGGGCTACAGGTTGATGCAAGTCAAAAATCCAGTGGGGCAGTTATCAAATCTTAAAGCTCCAAAATGATCTCCTTTGACTCCATGTCTCACATCCAGGTCATGTGGATACAAGGGGTGGGCTCCCATGGCCTTGGGCAGCTCCACCACTGTGGCTCTGCAGGGTATATCCCCCTCCTGGCTGCTTTCATAGGCTGGTGTTGAGTGCTTGTGGCTTTTTCAGGTGCCCAGTGCAAGCTCTCAGTGGATTTACCATCTGCTGGGGTCTGGAGGATTGTGGCCCTCTTCTGAAGGCTCAGAAGAATATAGGAAGATGTGGAAAAGTTTGGAACTTCCTAGAGACTTGCTGAATGGCTTTGACCAAAATGCTGATAGTGATTGACCAAAATGCTGATTGCTAAGCAGTGCCATGGTGGGGTCTCTGTGTGGGGGCTCCAACCCCACACTTCCCCTTTGCACTGCCCTAGCAGAGGTTCTCTATGAGGGCTTTGCCCCTGCAGCTGAGGGCTTCGCCCCTGCAGCAGACTTCTGACTGGACATCCAGGCATTTCCATACATCCTCTGAAATCTCAGCTGAGGTTCCCAAACCTCAATTCTTGACTTTTGTACACCTGCAGGCCCAACACCACATGGAAGCCGCCAAGGATTGGGGCTTGCACCCTCTGAAGCAAACAGCCTGAGCTGACTTTTTAAAAATTTGCCCCTTTTAGCCATGACTGGAGTGGCTGGGAAGCAGGGCACTAAGTCCTAGGCTGCACAGAGCAGCAGGGTCCTGGGCCCAGGTCCATGAAACCACTTTTCCCTTCTAGGTCTCGGGGCCTGTAATGGGAGGGGCTGCTGCAAAAGTCCTTCACATTCCCTAGGAACATTTTCCCCATTGTCTTGGTGATTAACATTTGGCTCCTTGTTACTTATGAAAATTTCTGCAGCCAGCTTTAATTTCTCCCCAGAAAATGGGTTTTTCTTTTCTACTGCATTGTCAGACTGCAAATTTTCCAAACTTCTATACTCTGCTTCCCTTTTAAATAAGTTCCAATTTCAGATAATCTCTCTCAAGTTCAAAGTTCCACAGATCTCTAGGGTGTGGGCAAAATGCTGTCAGTCTCTTTGCTAAAGCATAGCAAGAGTCACCTTTACTCCAGTTCCCAAGAAGTTCCTCATCTCCATCTGAAACTACTTCTCCCTGGACTCCATTGTCCATGTCACTATCAGCATTTTGGTCAAAGCCATTCAGCAAGTCTCTAGGAAGTTCCAAACTTTTCAACATCTTCCTATATTCTTCTGAGCCCTCCAAACTGTTCCAACCTCTGCCTGTTATCCAGCTCCAAAGTTGCTTCCATATTTTTGGGTATCTTTATAGCAGTACCCCACTCTATCAGTACCAATTTACTATATTAGTCTGTTCTCACACTGCTACAAAGACATACTGAAACTGGGTAATTTATAAAGAAAAGAGGTTTAATTGACTCACAGTTCCACATGGCTAGGGAGGCATCAGGAAACTTACAATCACGGCATAAGGGGAAGCAAATACGTCTTACATGACAGCATGTGAGAAAGAGAGTATGTGGGAGAAGTGAAGGGGGAAGAGCCCCTTATAAAACCATCAGTTCTCGTGAGAATTCTCTCACTATCACAAGAACAGCAAAGAGCAAACTGCCCCCATGATCCAGCCACCCAGGTGGGAGATCACCTCCCACCAGGTCTCTCCCTCAACACCTGGGGATTATGATTCAAGATGAGATTTGGGTGGGGACACAAAACCTAGCCATATCCATTATTATATTTAAAAATTCATGACCTTCATTAATAAGGTGAATGGATCTGGGGTTGACGACAACAGACTTTTACACTGCTGAATGTGACACACATCCCCAACTGTATTATAGCCCCACCTATCATTTAAGGCCCTCCCAATCCTGAACCAGCACTCCCTTCTAGGTATCAACTATCACTCCCCTACACAAACAAACCTATGTTCCTGTCAAACTGATGCCCTCACCATTCATAGCCCATCTCCTGCCAGGATTCCACTCATGTCACTCCTCCCACTTGGAATGGCTTCTCACTTTTCTAAAGCCAAACCTCATAAAAGTGCTTCCTCATCCAAAGGTATCTGCCAACCACTCCAGCTAATCGCATGCTCTTTCTTACTCAGTCACTGCATCATTCTATTGCCTTTCTGTGCACGGTACTCCAGGTAACCGTCACGATCTGGCACATTCATCTGTCTGTGTATTTCTGCCTTTTACCCTCAAGTAGACCAAAAATTTCTTGAATATCAGAGTTAGATTTTACAGTTTTGTGTCCTCCAGGGTCTGTCATAATGAGTGTCCAATACCCATCCTATTAGTGTATCCTTGCAGATTATTGATGTGCCACTGAAAATTATAAAATGCAAGTTAAAGATCTCTTGTCCCCGTTTCTTGATCTCTAGGATACTGTGGTTCAGTGGGACTGCCTGCTTTTCAAAGGCCATCTCAGTGTAGCAACTGTGACGTAAGAGTGATGCTGTGAAAGGGCCTGGCCTCGGAATCACCTATGAATTTTAACTTAGGCTCCAACACATCTTCCCATATAAATTTGGGCAACTTCATTCATTCATTCAATCAAACATTTGTAGCATAGCAAATTTATACCAGACATTCTTAAGAAATATGGATATTTGAATGACAGGATCAAAGAAAATAAATAAAAATAGAAGAAATACAGATATAAGCATGAATGAGATCAAGTATGTGGGTGTGTGTGCATGCATGTGTGCACGCGTGTGTGCACACACATAATGTATAAACCAGGCCCTCAATAAGATTAGCCTACTGCAATGTTTCTGCTTCTTTTAAAAAAAAACGGGGATGCCTAGACTCTATCCCAAAGTAAGAAAGAATATCTGGGGTGGGAAACAAGAATTTACACTTTTAAATCCTGAGAACCAGTGGTCTAGGAGGAAGGACACACAACTAGACAGTTAAAATACAAAAGCAATTGCTGCTTTATCTCCAGTATGCATGTCCAGGGTGCTATGGGACAGAGGGACCCCCGATGGTGCCCGGGGAATCTGGAGCACATACAGAGACAGTGATGCCTGAATTGAACCTAAAGCCTAAGCAGCAGAGTACTAGAGGGAGGATGAGGGGAACGGGGTATATACTAGAAAGTACTAGAGGGAGAATGAGGGGAACAGGATATATTCTAGAAAGGTGCTTTGCAGCAATCTGCACCATGCTATGCTCCTACTTAAAAAGCATTTAATTGGCCAGGCACGGTGGCTCACGCCTATAATCCCAGCACTTTGGAAGGCCACGGCAGGAGGGGAGGATCACTTGAGGTCAGGAGTTTGAGGCCAGCCTGGGCAACATAGAGAGACCCTGTCTCTACAAAAAAACAAAACATTTAGCCAGGCATGGTAGTACACGCCTATAGCCCCAGCTACTCCTGAGGCTGAGGTGAGAGGATCACTTGAGCCCAGGAGTTTGAGGTTGCAGTGATCCATTGTTGTGCCACTGCACTCCAGCCTGGGTGACAGAGTGAGACCCTGTCTCAAAAAAACAAAAAACAAAAAACAAAAACAGAAACATTGAATGGCTGCCTTCAGGCCTTAGGGCAAAGTCCTCTAAACTATACACCTGCATCTGGCACTACCGACTACCAAGACCTTATCACTCATCCATCCCTGTCTAGCCTGGGGTCCACACCTGCCCTAATTTCTTTCTTCCTCTCCTCTCCTAACTCTCCCATCCACCTCACACTAAAATGACTTACTTTGGAGGTGCCTTATTGGAGAAGCCTCCCTAATCCCTTCAAGTCAAGTCTTGGTGCCCTCCTTACAGCTCCCCTAGCACCAAGACCAAAGCTCTTGTCACACAGCATCACCTTTGCCTGCTTAGACCGAGGACCAGGGGGTTAGGGGATATCACCAGTGCCTAGCATACCAGTAGCAGTGAATGAATGAATGGGAAGATTGGTGTTTCCATAAATTAGCAAGAAGTAGAAAAGAGCTTGCCACATTCAGGTACCTACAAGTAGTACACTACTGCTAGAACTACAATGAATATGAAGGTCTGGTAGGAGATGAGATTTAAAAAGCAGGTCAATACCAGCCCAGGAAAGGAAGGAGGAGTATAGGCCTTCAGAGATCATAGCAAGGCACTGAAAAGTTTTCCTACGGGGCTGCAATATTATCAGATTTCATAAATTCTCTAAAGATAAGGCCAAGAGAGAGCCTAAGTCACAAGGCTGACTTGTGATGATTATGCAAGAGTACGCACCTAAGAACAATTTGTACATTATAAAAGTTATGTATACATGTAGGAATATTTTCTGCAACTCCTAGCTATTAAGTCCATTCAATCTTATAGTGTTTAGTTTTCACATCCCTATCAATATTGCCTGAAACTGGTTGTATATATTGATGACAACAGGTGACAAAAGTGCAGAGAGCTCAGGAAATACAGTCACTTATAAGGGAACCATGGGGGACAAAAAGCATCCTGGGAACTCCACTCCTCTTTCAAAACAAACCAATTATACACCTGGGGTCACTGATAAAGGCACTACTAGATAATGGCTACTATAACTAACATTAGCAATGGCAACCTGTGTTGAGGCTCTGTTTTCAGTTAAATGGTCTGTGTATTTATCTGATAGCAATAATTCACAACAGAGATTTACATAAATCAAACTAATTTCAAATCTTTAGCAAGGTTTTGTTTTATTCTTATAGCCTATCTAGGGCCAGAGTGGGCGGGGAGCTTCAGGTCCCTTACCCAAGTTTCCTAAGCAAGTTACCCACTCCTCCAGCCCATGGCAGTGGCACTGGGGGAAAGGGGGGTGATAGAGGGATATTGCAACTGACGCTTAGCCTCTTCAAGGAACTCTAAGCAAACTTCTACAGGACCCCTAAAATATTTCTGGAAGTGAGTTTCTTAGAAGGGCTGGAGATCTGCAGATAGATCAAATGAGTTGTGCTTACTCAATCTGTTCCCAAGGCTAACTGTAGTGGTCATGTGATCTTTTGGGAAAATAAAACACTGCTGTATGTGCCCAGAGATCTTCACAAGCAACCAAACAAACAACACACAGAGAGAGTCCTTTAGCTAGGCACAGGCTGCCTGCTGATTCACACTGCACTTGAGCTGTGGAATGAAGTTAGGATGAGTCTGCTGGGGAGACAGACTGAAGCTGAGACCCTCTGGCAGCAAATTCCCTCCCTGAGCCTGTGCGTCTCCCCGCAGGTGAGGGTGACTCACATAGTGGTATTGTTCTTGTTTATACTGATGCCCATATAAATGAGGTACAGTTTCTGTCTGTGGGACAGGCTCCAACAACACTTTCATCATTCTAAGGGAGGAAAAAGTAGGAGTTGCATGTGCCAAGCTCCCAGCATCCCCCCACACAACCAATGCTCAGAGTGGCCAGGCCCAGAGTGGCTCTGGGCTTCTGAAAGGAGAAGAGCAGACACAGACACGTGTAGTCACACACACACACGCACACACACACGTACAGAGGCACACATGACCCGCTTAGTACAAAGGGCAGAAGGATAACAATCCACCTTGGAATAACCATGGTCCAAGCTCCAACCAACCAGTCTGGTTGAAAGAGGCTGCAGGTGCTGGCCCACTCACCATGGAATGCCCATGAGCAGGGCCAGTGCCACTGAGTCCCACAGAAGCTGAGTATTTTGTGCAGTGAGGGTGACCCTATCACTAGGCTGTGAGTCACAGGCCTTCAACTGGCATCTCTGGCAAAACAGGGCAAATTGTGGTAGCCAAACCTCAACACATAAGGAGTAAGGCAGACACCACCCCTTCGACTCTTTTCCCTTATGCTACACATCCAAGTATACAATGTATACATAATACATAGAAATGTTTAGTGTACATGTGGGTTCAAAGTACTTGTGGATTTGTCTAATTTTAGCTCTTTTGCTTTGTTTATAACAAGTTCTCTATGTCCCAGGTTTTTAAAATGACAACTTAACCCTCTAGGATAGTGCATCTATGTAGCCCAGAACACCCCACCAGGTCTCAAACATGAACAGTCAGGGACCCTGGGCAGAGTTCTGAAGGAGGAGCTTAATTAAAAGTCTGTTTTCTAGATTGTATTGCATTGATTCTCAACGAGAAGTGATCTTGCTCCCCAGTGGACATTTTGCAATGTCTGGAGACATTTTTGTTGTCACAACTAGAGAATGTGGGTGCCACTTATGTCTTCTAGAGGGTAGAAGCCAGGGATGCTGCTAAACATCTTACAACACACATAACAGCTTCTACAACAAGAATTATCTGGCCCAAAATACCAAGCATGCCGGGGTTGAGAAACCCTTCAGTATTTGGATTCTGTAGATTTCATTTGGGAAAGAAAGAATTTTGTTGCTTAAAAAATAAATGAAAACTTCTGCTCTAGGACACCTGCCTGGACCCAAACTATTCAACAAAGTGATACTCTTTTGTGTTGTGCTTCAAAGTCCTAAAATAGCATAGATTTTCACATCAGACATTTGCTTTTAAATTCCTATAATAGGTCTTTGGGAGAACAACTAGCTGCCCTAAAGCGCTAAGACTCTGTCTTTATTTCTATTAAACACGGGGAGGGAATCAAGGGCCCTGTCACCACCTAGTAGGACATAACGGCAGGCAAGCCTCCTACTGAGCCGGTGTAGGATCTAAATAACTTCAACCCAAGAAGGAAATCAGATGGAGGCAGAGTGTTTCTCTTGATAGGAAGCCACGGGTGTTGGCTTCAGAGAGATCAACTCGCCATCAGTCAGGCAAAGAGCCAGAAGTTAAATATATTGCTTCTTTTAGGAAGGAAAGTGAACAATGGCCTCTTCATCTGAAACCACAAAGGGAATTTAGGAAGGGGCAGAGTATAATTCCCAGGATGGAAAATGGCCCAGGCTTTAGAATTAACATCCTTGCTCTCATGGGACAGACTCCAAGAGGCTTTTCAATCATTGCTGATGAACTATCTATTTACTAATTCCAAGGCAAAACCCAGGGTCCAACTGGCACTTTTTCATGCTGAAAGGTCAGGGAAATAAAAACTGCTGGCCAATCTATCACAAAGGCCTCCTGCTACTCTGACGTTCTCTGAGACATTTCTCAGCAAAAGAAACCAGCACCTACCCCATGCTTAGGCTAACCTTTCCAGGTATAAAGACAGATCCACATGATACATCTCTCTAAGTCCACTTCATCTTCCATCCCATCCTTCATCCAGAGGTTGTCAGGCCTTCTTCCTGGAGACTCCAAAGATCCTCTGTGCATTAATCATTACACATCATGCTAAAATTTATTTTGATGATCACCTTCCTTTCCAGACTGTGAGTTTATTGAAAATAGGAATTCTGTCACATTCACCTCCTTATCACCAGGACACAGGCTACAGCCTGGCCCATGAGGGACTTAATACTGAATGAATGAGCTTGACCTGTCAGATGCAAAACATGCTTCAGAGTATAATCTAATATAGTTTTGGTAAAACTCTACATGACAAGTACACTTACATTGTACGTGCAGTTTGCAGTGTGTGAATGTAAGTGCAGAACTCACTTTAGTAAACACAGCCACAGAACAGGATAGACCTGTGCAGATGTTAGATCTTTCTCCAGGAACTATTCCATATATAAAACAATTGCAGGGTGGAGAAATTCAATAAACAGCTGGCCTTTGAGATGGCAAAAGACACACTCTCCCTTTTCAAGTTTAATCAGTAGGTCAGATGACCTGGCCTCTACCCTTTCAGCAGAGAAATAACCTGTGTGTGGCTTCCTCATCAGTCCTTGAAAGCATCCACAAAAAACCCTCATACACGAATGTACTGTAAACACAAACACGCTTTCAACCTAGATGTTTTCATTTAGACTGTTAAGTCTTGTCAGATAGAGATTCAATCACACTACAGGCTCCTCTTTCTTTTTTTAAAGGAAACAGTCTATTAGGACCATTCCCAAGCTGTGTGTCTAGGACTTCAAAGACAGAGGGAGGACTCCTTATAAGGCACCATAAATCTACAATGCACCAAGCACTGTCTCCGAATGAAAAATAAGTCTAACATATGCACAAGTGCTGATATACTTTCATAAATTAAAAATATGCCCCATTAAGGGCTTCACTAATTTACCAAATTTTTGTCATTAAGTACATGATTAGTCAAAAGAGACACAAAAGTACAACACTTAGGTGAGGCTCTGGGAAATTTAGCAGTGGCCTTAATCAAAAGGGTTAGAAACCACTAAGCCAGAACATTTGAAGAGCAGCCTCTGCTGTGCTGCACTGACAGCCCTAGAAATCAGGCGCCTTCAGTTAAAGCCCTAGAAATCAGGCGCTTTCAGTTAGACCAATAATGAGAGCTCACAAAAGACTGCCAAAAAGAGGGAAAGTAATGACAGTTCTATGTGGTAAAGCAATTGGGTCCAGACAACAGGAAGGAAGCCCTTTCAAAGACGTCTATCCTTAAGGAGCAGTCTCGCCTCTGGAAATAATGATTAATAAAGGGACTTTAAAACCCCATTCTATACTGGACCCCAACCCCTCCTCTTCAAGTATGAAGGATACTGAAAAAGGGATGAAGAGAGGAAGACAGAATTTCAGGGCCCCTATGTACAGCCCTTATAAATATCATATCAATCTAGGTCCCCTTTAATTTTTAAGTGTTAAAACAATGTTGGGTGGCAATTTTCCTGTTGTCCCAGAATTTCACTGAGGAAAAAGGCACAAAGTACCCCACAATTTAAGTTCTGAGAGCCTCCTCCCATCAGGGCTTCCTGGAGACAGGACCGCTAAGCCCTTCCACCACTCTGGACTACTTCCTCAAAGTCAGAATGAGTCTGAGAAAGGAAAGGGGTGTTGGCCTTAGAGGGCATGCAGTGTTTCAGGTGGGAGACTATTCTCTCCCCAACAGAAAGCTAAGGGCAGGAGACTCTAAGGGGTGTTGCCACAATGTGAGTTTACTTACTATCACTCTTGGGGGAGGGGGAAAGGGAGAGGAGAGAGAAGCAGGGGTGGGGAGAAGAAAGAGAGAGGAGGGAGAGCTGGGAAGAGGTTAGGGGGTGTTGTATCTCAGGTCAAGGCCTCATCATCTTCTTCACACCCAGCAGCTGAGCCAAGCTGGGAGATACATGCCAAGGAGATCTCAACTGGGCTTGAGACTAAAGTTTTCAACATAAACAAAATCCAATATTAAATACTAACAAGAGATTGTTTTAAAACTGAAAGTGAATAACCCAAGCACCCACTGATGGAAGAATAAACAAACAACATGTGATCTATACTAACAATGTGATATTATTCAGCCTTAAAAAGGGAGGAAATTGACTGGGCATGGTGGCTCACACCTGTAATGCCAGCACTTTGGGAGGCAGAGGCCAGTGGATCACTTGAGCCCAGGAGTTCAAGACTAGCCTGGGCAAATAGCAAAATCCTGTCTCTACAAAAAATACAAAAATTAGTTGGGCTTGGTGGTGCACACCTGTAGTCCCAGCTACTCAGGAAGCTGGGTGGGAGGATGGCTTGAGCCCGGGGGCAGGGCAGAGGTTGCAGTGAGCCAAGATCATGCCACTGCACAAACCAGGGTGACAGTGACACCGCATCTCAAAAAAATAAATAAATAAATAAATAAAAGAAAAAAGAGGCAGGGGAGGGGAATTTTGACACATGCTACAACACGGGTGAACCCTGAAGACATTATGCAAAGCAAAACAAGCCAATCACAAAAGGATAAAGACTGTATGATTCTACTTACAGGAGGTACTTAGAGTAGTCAAATCTATAGAGACAGAAAGCAGAATGGTGGTTGCCAAAGGCTGGAGGGAGAGGGAATGGAGAATTAGTATTCAATGGGTATAGAATTTCAGTTTTGCAATATGAAAAGAATTCTGGAGATGGATGGTAGTGATGGTTTTACAATAATGTGAATGTACCTAATACCACTGGACTATACACTTACAAATGGTTAAGACAGTAGATTTTTATGTTATGTGCATTTTATCACAATTTTTTAAAAAACTGAAGGTGACAGGAAAGTTATGGAACCAGGCAAATATGGCATTAAGAGATCCACTACCCAAAGGGAAAGGAAGATTCCACATAGTGTAGCCTAAAGTAAATGCTGTCAAAAATTCCTGTAAAATCCCCAAATGACAGTCCTCATTAAATTGATTACATATCTTCATCCTTCAATGGCTAACCCCCTTCCTCAGCTCTCCTAAGGAAATGGAAGTGTGGGTGAAACCTCTTCCACAAATACCACCCCTGAAGTGATCACTTAATGTTAAAGTTGCTGTGGGAGATCGGGGGTAGGGGGACCCTCTGCAACTCTTGTTAAAATGGGAAATGACAGGAACAACTTCTTTTTGCCTTTTCTTTGCCTCACTTTATACCCTCACATATCACCATGTTGGGGAGGGAGAGGTGCACAGGTACACAATAGAATACACACTTCAAATTGCTTTTAAGTTAGTAGGAAAGACAAAATGTGTAGGTGGGGAAAATGTGTGTGCTCATGCTTCAGTGTTCAGAAGAAGGCAATGACAGAAATAGAGTGAAGAGAGTGCTGATATGGGAGGAAAATGACGACTGGGGTCTGAGCCAGAGAAGTTTGAAAGACAGCACAGAACCAGGGCTCACAGGAAAAATGAGGCCTGAAGGTAACCACTGAGAGTGTCCCTGCAGATGAAAGGCCCTATGAGGATGGGTGCCCACTTCTAAGATATTGAAGAACATAAGCCCAGGAAAGAAACAGAGGAAGGACAAAGGGATAGAAACAGAATCAGGATAGTATGGTGCTTAGCAGAGGGGGAATGCTTTTATTCATTATATTCAACATTTCATATTCAAGAGTGTGGGGACAGAAGATGCATGTTTGCTAACTGAAAGATTAAATGGGCCGGGTGCAGTGGCTCATGCCTGTAATCCCAGCACTTTGGGAGGCCAAGGCAGGCAGATCACAAGATTAGGAGTTCAAGACCAGCCCAGCCAGTATGATGAAACCCCGTCTCTATTAAATATACAAAAAAATTAGCCAGTCCAGCCTGGGCAACAGAGTGAGAATCTATTTCAAAAAAAAAAAAAAAAAAAGAATAAATGAAGCCCAGGTCAGGAGCAGTGGCTCATGCCTGTAATCCTAGCACTTTGGGAGGCTGAGGCAGGCAGATCACTTGAGGTCAAGAGTTTAAGACCAGCCTGACCAATCTGGTGAAACCTCAACTCTATCAAAAATACAAAAATTAGCTGGGCATGAGGGCGGGCACCTGTAATCCCAGCTACTAGGGAGGCTGAGACAGAAGAGTTGCTTGAACCTGGGAGGCGGAGGCTGCAGTGAGCCAAGGTTGCACCACTGCATTCCAGCCTGGGTGACAGAGCAAGACTCCATTTAAAAAAAAAAAAAAAAAAAAGATTAAATGAAGCCCATTGAGAGTGCCCAGCACATGACTGGACACTGGAAGCTGGAACTCAGGAGAGAGATCTGGGCTGCAGATATAGATGGAGGAGTGGAGAGCAACAGGCAGAGTGAAATCCCAGACTGAAACAGATGACCAGAGATGTGAATGGGGACAGCAGTGGGCTGAAGACAGATCTCCCAAGGATACAAACTGCAGAGGGTGGTAGAGAAGCCCAAAGATACGAGAAAGGAAGAGAAGGGAAGAATGGGAGGATCCACAGACCTCAGAGTTGCAGAAGTCAAAAAGTGTGGGCTCTGAGGTGGAAGAGTGATGAGCACTGTCAAACACAACAGAGACGTCCAATAAGATGGGGCCTGGAAACTGCTTACCGGATTTGGCAATATAGATGCCCTCAGTGACCTTATCAAGCACTACTTGAGCAGAATAGTGGTGAGGGAAGCCAGAGAGCTTAAGTAGCGGCAGGAGGAGAAAATAGAAGGCAATGAAGTGAAGAATTAGTATGTAGGCTGTACTCTCAACATATCTGGGTGAAAAAGAGGAGACAAATTAGAAAGTACCCAAGGAGATTTTTAGGAGGAGGAGGCCTGGCCATGTTTACAGATCAGAGAAAGAAAATGAGAGAAGGAAATGGAGAAGTTAAAGAAAGGGAAGCAAAGTGTGTGAGGAAGCACAGGTCTTTAGCAAAAGCAATGACAACTATCCTCTGGAACAGAGGCTAAGGACTGAGGATGGGTGGGAATGCAGATAACGTCAGTGTAGTTGAGGGAAGTCACTCCTGATGCAATTTTCCTAAGTAGGATCTAAGCCACTTGCTTAGAATATAGGCACAGGGTACATGGGGGGCTTAAAAAGAATGATGAAGGTTGAGTCATCACTGAAGGGAATGGGAGAAAAGGAGCTGGGGGTGTTGGGGACCCCCACCCAGAATAGAGGCCAAGAGTTTGCAGTCGTTTGAGGCGCCCAAAGGGAGAACGTGAAACAGAACCAAATGCAGCATCACGGTCACACGAAAGATTGCAGAGAAAGGAGAGGTACACTTTGTAATTAGAGTGTCTGGGCAAGAGAGAAGCAGGGGCTGAGTAGAAAGTTGGTGGTGAGATGCAGATACAAAACGTTTATCAAGATAGTTGACTGTAAAGTGGGGAAAGAAATAGGATGGTAGCTGAGGATACTGCTACGATCAGGTGAAGAATTTTTTTTTTCTGTCTAAATCACCACAGGAGAAGCAGCCAAAGGAGAGCAAGGGACTAAACAAAGTGTGGTCAGACCAGGTAAATGAACATGCGAGAATGTGTTAAGAGGCCAGAGAGGATGGATCCACCCAGGAAAACGTGTAGCTTCTGTAGGAAGAGAGGTTCCCTGGCAGTCAGCAGAAAGGAAGAAAAGAGATGGCCACACTGAGGGACAGAGGGCACATAAAGATGGCAGATGTTGCAGGATTTTCTCAGCAGAGTAAGAGAAAGAGAATGTGAGTGGGAAAAAAAGTGGGAAGGGGCTTTCAGGTGTGAAAGTTTTGGAATTGCTGAGAAACCAACACAAGAAGAATGCTTCCATTTTTGCTAAGTATCTGCTTAATACCAAGAATTTATATGCCATGGGTCCAGCCAGCAACAGCCAATCATCTGTGAGATGATTGCTCAGGTCAGGCATTGGCACAGCAGGCATGAAGGAAGATTAAAGGGTCAAGTGACCCCTGGGCATCACTGAGTTAGCACTGCAGGGATGACCCCACAGTCTGGGCTAGAGAGAGCACTGAGAAGATAAGTTGGAGCTTCTGGTTCAGATAAATTAGCAGGGGCCAGGTTCAGGTCATATGGGTTTGGTTGAAGTAACATAAAGATGGAGTCATAGAAAAGCAACCCATGTTTCAAATCCAATTTGGGTCTTTTTGTTTATTTTCTCTATTTTCATTTTTCTACTTGTCTTTTTAAAGACAAGTATGTTTCTGCTTAACATATGGAATATAGTTATAATAACCGTTTTAATGTCCTTATCTGCTAATTGCAACATCTGCGTTAGTTCTGGGTCAGTTTTGATTGGTTGATTTGCTCCCATTATTGGTTGTACTTTCTTGCTTCTTTGTACGTCTGGTAATTTTTGGTTGGATGCCAGACACTGTGGTTTTTGCCTATTGAGTGATAGTTTTGTATTTCTATAAAATCACCTTTGATCTGGGACACAGCTAAGTTACTCGGAAATAGTTCGGCCCTATCAGATCTTGCTTTTTAGATTTAAAGCCATGCTCAGTTGGGTTAGTTATTCCCCCCTAAGGAGGCAAGGCCCTTCTACGTACTCTACTCTAGCCAATGCTCCAAGACTCTTGAAGTTTTCCAATCTGGTTGGTGGCAGAAGCACTATTCCTGGCCCCGTGTGAGCACCAGAAACAGTTATCTTTGCTCCTTTTGAATGGTGCTTTCCCCAGACTCAGGCAGCTTCTTTACACTGATCAGTTCTCAGAACTTTATAAATCTCCAGAGTTATCTCTTGGTGCAGCTGTCTCTTCTCTAGTACCATATCCCATGATCTCTAGCGGCCTTAGTCTCTCTGGGCTCTCAGATCCAATCCTCAACTCAGGGAGCCTGCTGGGCTCCACATGGTTCCCTTTTCCTGTGCTATGGCTCGGAAACTCTTTTAAGGCAGTTTGAAAAAACTCAGAGGTCTCACCTCATTTGTTTCCTACCTCTCAGGAATCACTGGCCTTTGTTGTCTGATGTATCCAGTGTCTTACAAATCATTGTTTCATTTATTTTGTCCATATTTTGTTTTTCACATGGGAAGATAAATCTAATACTTGTTTCAGCATTTGGCCAAAAGTAAAGTTCCCCTATAGGTTTTAAACTGAAAAATCCAAGAACCATCCCAACAGTTTAAGGCCTAATAAATACATCTGTGGCTGACTGGAACGGGGTCCTCAAGTGTTAAGTGCCTGCCCTGTCCACTCTTTTATGTGAAGAGTTACTCTATGTCATGCCATAATCATCCGTTGACACCATTCCTATCTTGGTCACTGAGGAGGACAAGGGACTGGTACATGAACCAAAGAGACGTGTAAGGGATGGGCATGAAGGCTGGTGTCTTCTGAGGTGGCTCAAAGGTCTGCACAGTGAAGACAGCCTCTGTTGGACGGGATGGTCTCTTGGAAGTCGCTGGGGCTCAATCCTTGCTGAGTTCTGATGCACTTTCCCCAGAGGCCCACTGGATATCCAGGCTTGGAAGTCCTGACATTCAAATGACTGAAGGCCTAAAGAAAAGACAGCATCTACGATGTCTCATACTTTCTGTCCCTTTGCAATCATCCTCATTTTCAAAATTCATCTGTGCACGGCTCTTCCTGACAGGCTTCATGAGCCCAAGCAATACAGCCATTCACACGGTTTGGAATTAGCCAGGCACACTGGTCAGTGTTGATAGTGAAAAGTGATCAGAACAGTAGGAAATGTGACCATCCAAGGGACCTGGCCATGATGGCTATGTTTATGTGTGGCTACCACAACAGGGATAGAGGTCGGGTGCATTGCCTACAGGTAACACTTATCTTTGAAATCAGAAGATAAGGAAAGCTCTGGGAGAGGGGAAAAGAGCATCCAATAATATGCTGGGGACTGCAGAAGGAGTAATTTAGCCACACCAGTGCTCTTTGCCTCACTCCATTGGCCACAATTGGTGCTGGAAGCAAGAAGCAAATACGCGGTTAGACTCCATTCACCAGCATCACCCCAATACCCCTAGAATCTAGGGCCTAGAGAAAAAGAGCCTTTAACAGGATGAAACCTGTCAAACTACCCAGAAGCAGCTGAGCCTAGCAACAGCCCATCGGATTTATATTACCCTACAGGCAGGCAGCCAGCATGGAGCAGAGTAAAAAGATTAACCCAAATCCACTCAAGTTAATCAACTGTTTGTCAACACACGCTCCCATTTCACATGCAACAAAATTGTAATTTTACCTTCAAAACGCATAAGAGATATTTTAATTAATAATCAAATACTAGATTTAAAGTGGATTTAACATATCACCATTTTTAAGAATGGGGTGGGGGTGAAGTCCTAAGTGAAACAAAACCTGCTCACAGACTCAAGAGATGCCATCTGGTCATTCAAAGACAATCAAGCCTGTAAAATTAAAACCATAAAAGTCAACACACACTTTAACTTATAACTGAGAAGCTAATTTAATAAACTAAGGCAAATATTTGGGAAAAGGCCAAATGCTGTAAAAATACACAGAGTGAACCAACTCAATTTATTGGTGAATAAATAACAAAATAAACAACCACAGTCACTCCAAGTTGATAGGCAACATTTGATCAGGTCATCAGGCTGGTGACCAAACCTAACAAGCTCATAGTAACAGGAGGAAAAGGCAGACGACAGGGGCCAATGCTGCCTGACAATGTACAATGCTGGCCCTGGCACTTACCATTCAATCTCTAGAGATAAGAAATCAATAACAAGTAGCATATACAATCTGCTTTTAAAACATTTCTTTTTCCTGGGACCTAGAAACACCTTATAAACATTAACTCATTTTTTTTTTTTTTTTTGAGACAGGGTCTCACTCTGTTACTCAGGTCACTCAGGTTGGAGCACAGTGGCACAATCATGGCTCACTGCAACCTCAAACCTCTGGGTTCAGGCAATCCTCTTGCCTCCCAAGTAACTGGGAATACAGGTGCATACCACCATGCCTGGAATTTTTTTTTTTTTTTTTTTTTTGGTGGAGATGGCTGGCATCTCACTATGTTGCCCAGCTGGTCTTGAACTCCTGGGCTCAAGCAATCCTCCTGCTTCAGCCTTCCAGAATATTAGGATTACAGGTATGAGCCACCACCACTCATTTATCTTAACAGAACTACACGGAGAAGGTTCTCATTGCATTTCTATATCTGTACTAAAAGAATCGGCCAGAGTAGGGGATGAGTTTTAAACATATCCCAAAGAGCAATTCCTTGAGCCCATGGCTGGGTCATGCTATACTGGAGAGTAGAACTCCTGATCCATGTTCTACTATCTACCAGCATTCCCATGGAGCACCCACGGCAGTGTGCACGCCCATGAACAGGGCTGTCTACGCCCACAGCCACCACCCCCATGGCACAGTCGGTCCTCACCAGGAGAGGCAATGAGGTGGCATCAATTAGCTGGACCCTCAAGCAGTGGCTTGGGAAAAGGTATGACGTCGGCTCTGGTGGGCAGATTCAGAAATAGCCAACATATTCCCTGTGGCCCAGTGAACAGGAAACTGACAAAGCAGCACACACTTTCCTCAGAGTTAGTGAATCCCTCCTACACCTTCCCGACCTGGCCCTGAAATTCTTACCCACAGCTTTATGGATGATAGCTCCTACAAAAAGCACGTAGAAACACAGACCTGTATGTACATGACACCCTCCTAGAATATGACATCTAACCAGTGACGTTCAATAGCTGTCTAGGATTTGAAGCAATGGCCGAGAAAAGGGGCGTCTGTAATCACATGTTTCCAGTATCTTTTAGATGATTCATCACCAAGTACATGGAAGTAAATGGGGCACGGATTTCCTTCCCAAGTGGGTGGGAACATAGTCTGCATCAGATCCTAATGCTACACTTTCTGGGTGTGTGCTTGTGTGCATAAGCTCATGTAACCTTCACAGCAACCCTGGGTTTAGGTATCATTAGCCCCTTGTTTTATACATAAGGCAACCATTGCTTAAGGTCACACAGAAAGGAAGGACAGGCAGCAGAACCAAGTCCATCTGATCCAAAATTGATGGTCCTCCCCTACCCATGCCGCTATCTCCAGCACAGCTACAGATCCCCAGTAGCAATTCCCAGGAAATTTTGACTGTAAGGATTAACACTGACACCAGAAATTAACTTTTTGGGGGCATTCAGGGAACTGTAGGCATCACTAAAAATAGACTTATTACCTGAAAGCAGGCTAATCTTCTGATCCAAACAAATTGAAAAAATGAAGAGATTTCTCTCTCCACCATGCCCCCAAAAGCTCCCCAAAGCAGTGAGACTCTGTACTACCCAAAACCTAGAGTGGGAATGCCACTGAGTAGGATGGGATGCTGAACAGTGCAAGAGAGACGCCTGTATGGTATTCCATGAAGGGAAAGTATTTTCAGTTTTGACTCCAGTAAAGAAGTGATCCTTCTCACTAAAACATGTCTCAAAGTCTCCCCCAAGGCCACTGCACACTGCCCAGTAAACACATGGGACAAATGCTCAGATTCAGGATTGCAAACTGAGGCCAGAGAAGGAGGCACAGAGGTGTGAAGTCAGAGGAAATTCAGACAACAGGGGATGTGGGACACTGGAGAACCCTGCTCTGTCTGAAGAGTTCAAGTTGGAAAACCTCAAAAGCATTATTTTATGCTGCATACAAAGCAAAACTGGTCTGCAGGCTGATTTCAGCCCATGGGCAGTCTGTAATCCCTGTCTAGAGAAAGACAGAGGCACAGACAGACAGACACAGCCAGCATGCAGTCAATATTCTGCATATCAGACAAAAGGTTCTATAAAGGCTGTACTTAAGTGTGACCTTCAAGCATTCAGAGAGACAAAGACCAAGAATGTAGGAATTAAAAGTCTCAAATGAGGACGTCCAACACCCGAGGAAGAGGCATGGAAAAAGTGACAGCTCCCAGATACATTTGAGCAGGGCCCTGAAGCTGTTCCTTTCACACTCTGGCTGAGTGTCCCCACCAGGTCCTAACTGAGGAGGGGCTGGAAGGGGACAGCAGAGTCCTACTGAATTGCCATTCCTTAATATGTTTAAGGAAATCAGTACGGTTCCCTCCCAGAGTTAAGCTTCAGTCTTTGTCGATGAATTCTTTCTGAAGTCCTAGGTTAGAACCCCTCCAAGCATTGTTATGTTCTCCTGTGCCTGGGTGGATCCCAAGGAACCATTAGATAAGATGGTGGTATTAGACATGCAGTCCCGCCTTCAGAATGGTAGGGTATTTAGACTTAATAATAAATGCATTATTCATTTTACAGAGACACCTGAACTCATCATCTGAGTATTAATTACTAAAATCCCTATAATCCTAAGATTTAGATAAACTAAATGGTCAGAGCATGAGAATAGTCTCTGATGAACAGAATGACCACTTTTAAATCAGTCCCTACTCTAACACCCTTCCTTGCTTAAACTATCCTATTCCTGCCCACCATGTAAATGGCTGTTGTTCTCCCTTTCTGAGTAGCAGATACATCCCATAATACAAACTGTGCCATAAAAATCAGCCACGGATCAAAAAGTGAGATCTTGTAGTGGATGCAGGGGGTCATGAAATTGACTAATACACTACTCCAATCACAGCAAACCCCTGACAGAGTAAATCTCGGATGCTGAGTTCATCACCAACAATGAGGAGACCAACACTGGTGGAGCCATGCCTGTCTACTGGAAAAACTGATGAAATCTTCAAACCTTTTTGCAAAAATAACTCTGCTTGGACAATGCTGAGAAAGTCAGCGTGAAGTGGAAGCTGTTATCATGCTTTCAAATCAGTCAGAGAAATATATACTGAGTTATGTGATCCATTCTTGGTTCTAAGAATTAGCACACAGGTGCCACTGGAACCCAAACACTGATAAATATAAGATGAATGAAATTTCCTTTCACAATTGTTGTTGTCATTTTAAGAACAGTATTAATCAAACCTTTTTAAAGATATATACTACGAAAAAATTGTGGCTCCCATTTTAACTGGAACCACTTCCAATTGTCTTTTCCTGGTCTCAGTTACCCCACAAAAAAGGAAATGCCTGTAACTTGTCTCCAGTCTAACAGTTGATGGGCGGCAAAGCCAACATTCCCATCCTGATTTTATCACTTTCAAGCCTGGCTTGAGTCTCCACATTAGCACTGAGTGTTTGCAGACATTAACAAGGCCTGTAGCTGCTGAGTCTCATGTGCCCCCCTAACAATGCAAAAACTGTAACCTGATCCTTGTCACAGCATTTTAAAAGGTTCTTAAAAGAATACATTTGGGGTTTTTGTCAGCTCTTAGAAGACTACACCAAAGCAATACACTCCCCTGTACATTTTTTTTTCGTGTATGTGTTTTTCAACTAGCAAATCTCCCAGCCACCAAAACTTTAATCAAATTAGGTATAATTTAGGACACAACAGGGGTATCCAAATTGGCCAACCACTGGAAGCAGCCAAGGTGCTTATCTGAATTCTGTTTCCTTGGCCTCTTCCCCAGAGATTCTTGAACCACAAGTTCAAGAACAGAAAATTTGGCCAGGCATGGTGGCGCACACCTATAATCCCAGCAGTCTGGGAGGCCAAGGGGTGACAATCACCTGAGGTCAGGAGTTTGAGACCAGCCTGGCCAACATGGTGAAGCCCCATCTCTACTAAAAATACAAAAATTAGGTGGGCGTGGTGCTGCATGCCTGTAATCCCAGCTACTCAGGAGGCTGAGGCAGCAGAATCGCTTGAACCCAGGAGGTGGAGGTTGCAGTGAGCTGAGATCGTACCACTACACTCCAGTCTGGGTGACAAGAGTGAGACTCCGTCTCAAAAAAAAAAAAAGAACAGAAGATTCCAGCTGCGCCTAAATTTTCTGACTTTATTTTTGATGAGTGAGGTGCTCAAATAAGAGTAATTTCTTAATAACCCATAACTAGAACTGAATTACAGTTAATTATATTTAGCAGTGCATGGACTTGTTATAGATTTCCAGACAGTCAATTTGAACTTTTAATGCTTATTAAGCTGGGGATTGGCTCCTAATTTAGCTCAGAACAAAAAGAAACCATGAGGGAATTCACAGAACTGGAGAAAGTAGTTATCATGAATTTGGAATGGCTTCTGCATTAGCAAAATACATCAAGTCATAAATAGATGTGACGCTGTGCTCTTCAAGCCCCTAACCAAAGGGGAAAAGACATGCTCAGTGAGCCAAATGGTAAGCCAGCAGCAAGCATAAGTGAACATCACTTAAGTGACAAGGGTATGTTCTTGAAGAGGAAAGTGACATTAGCAGGGCACCAACAACCATGTGGGCACCTCCCCTGACCTCAAGGCCCAGCTACACTCCTCTCTCTGCTGCAACCCTTATAGTATTTGCACTTCCTGTTCCCCATCCCAACAGACAGACTCAAGGTCCACTCCCTCCCTTTCTTCAGACCTCTGGCTCAAATGATACCTCATCAGAGGGGCCTTCCCTGACCATCTGATTTGAACAAAACAGCATACACATAGGACCCACCTCTGTCCCCTTACTCTGTTTTATTTTCTCCACAGCATGTACCACCTGTGGAGGTATACATTATGTTAACCTTTCTAATTGTTTATGTCTCCACATACACACCAAATTTTGAGTTCTGTGAGAATAAACCAGTGTCATTACTAAGTACATGCATACACACATGCATGAATATACACATCCATTACATAGTTTTCTACATAAATACTCTGTGGGTGGGTGGGTGGATGAATGGATGGATGGATGGATGGATGGATGGATGGATGGATGGATGGATGGATCCACTAAACCTAAGTGGTGATAACATACAAGTATTGCTTGACCCAGGACATTTTGTAAACAAATGAAAATTCCTAGAGGAGGCAACTGATTTTCTCCAAAATCCTATGAGAACTAAGTTTCCACTTACAAAATCTAAGGTAGTCTCTTACATACACAAAGAATGTATCTGCAACCTCAGGCCACTGTTGTCCATGCCCCACACTCCCCATCAACTTCATGCAGTGGGTTATCCACTGCTGACTTGAGACCAGAACACAACTCTCAGCCATCAGGATGAAAGAATGGTGCTGAAGACGAGTTTCATGGGAGAAGGGAAGAAGCAGGTCTTCCTACCTCCTACCTGTCCACTGACACAGGGTGTTATTAGGGAAAGCTTAAGAAAAGGGTTACCGACACAAGTGGCCTGGAAAACAAACTCTACGGTCTTGTTCATTTGAAACAAAGAGAGCAGAGAGATAAGGGGTTGCTGGAAATAAAATGGAAGTATAATGAAAATAGACACTGGAGCAATTAACTTTTCTATCAAAAAATTAAATCATTCTTGTTTTACCCAAACCTCAGTTCCATAGAGAGAATACCACATCACTAAAATTTCAAGGAAAAAACAATAAAGCTTGAAAAAAATTAACAAACGAGTCAGCCTCTGTTTTTCAAGAACCTTGATTACAAACAGAGAATGCTAGTCAGTAAGCGAGTGCCATAGAAATGTGTCTCCTGAGGCTCTGTCCATGGATCTTGAGCTGTTTTTGAGGTTCAGCTTTTAGTGCTTACAGCACTGATCACTTGTTCAGAAGTATCGTGACTGCCTTGTTCTGCTCAAATCAAGCAAAGGTTTAGCATGAAGCTATCTGTAACAGGCAGCTCTAAAGTTAGAAACCACCACAGGCTTCTGAGTTGTTTTGGTGTCACTTCCTGACCTTATTTTTATGAGAACAGGCTTATAACAAAAACTGGCTGAAAAAGTACATTGCACAGCAGAAATAATCAGAAACAAAAAGAAAGTTTCAAAAAAATGACAATTCTGTTACCTGTATCACCTAATTGTATATATTTTTTCTGATTATAACATACACAAATATGTGTCAGTTCCTTCTCCCTGTGGTCATTAAAATTTAAAGCACTGGGCTTTTGAAAGAACGTAAGAAAAAAATAACCTAGAAATTGTAAAATTTTTTGGTCCAAGTACCCCTTTTAATGGATTCTATTGATATTTGTCAAATTAGAAATTTAAATGGAGACATTTAAAAATATTTATTCATTTATTAAAAACAACAATTCCATTACATGTTAGTATAAACATTTTAATAAAATATAACTACATTTTCAAACATCCCCCCCAAAGATGAAGGGAGTGGCATTATTTTACAATTTGCAAATCTCTTTAATGTCTGACTTAAAAGAAGACAGCTAGATTCTTTTTTTTTTTTTTTTTTTTTTTTTTTTGAGACAGAGTCTCGCTCTGTCAGCAGGCTGGAGTGCAGTGGCGCGATCTTGGCTCACTGCAACCTCCGACTCCCTGGTTCAAGCTATTCTCCTGCCTCAGTCTCCTGAGTAGCTGGGATTACAGGCACACACCACCACACCCAGCTAATTTTTTTTTGTATTTTTAGTAGAGACGGGGTTTCACCATGTTGGCCAGGATGGTCTCGATCTCCTGACCTCGTGATCTGCCCGCCTCGGCCTCCCAAAGTGCTGGGATTACAGGCGTGAGCCACTGCACCCAGCCTGACAGCTAGATTCTCACATCTGCTTCTGTATTCAATCCATTGTAATGTTGTTCTAGTTGAAGTACATGAATACAGTCCAGCCTCACACAGAGTAATTTAAAAATATAATTTTAACAGATTTTTCAGATAATTGCAGATATTCTTCTTTAATACCACACAAAATTAAACAAGGAGTAGTTTCTCAAAAGTTGGTTGCAATATAAAACTGTATCAATGAACTTTTCATACTTTAATATACATTAGTCTACCTTACGCTTTCAAGAGATCCTTGACCCATACGTGATTTTATAACATCTCGTACTGGCCATAGTGAAAATACGTGTTCACTGAATCATTGGAAGTCATCTTCTAAATGTTGACATATCTCATAACACAGTTTTTAAAAATTACAATCGTTAATAACAACAAACTCATGAGAAACGAATAAGTACTGGGAAGTTGTCAGGCTCACAATGGTGGATATAAACTTTCCAAAATTCTAATTATGTTTTGAAGGCTCTAATTTTATCACTGGCACCAATGCAGTTGTTTTCCCTGAAGTAACAGGCGCAGTTCATTCGTTTTTTAGAAAATGTCTGAAAAATTTGCCAGTTCCATAGTATGGTTTGTCTGTCATTCTTTCAAAGTAAAAATGGTGTTCCATGCAAAAAGTGGCTAGCTGAGCTAACAACTCAATCACCCAAGTACTTTTCCTTGAAACACAACAGCATTTCAGTATGAAGCAGGAATGCTTTTAGCATATTTCCCATTTTGTCACACGGAATGTTACACAGATATATAGTCAAGGATTGACCTTTAATAACACGAATAATGTTTACTGTTCCATCAAAGACATTCTTAAGTGAAACTAGATTTCTTCCTCCTGCAACTACATGGCCATCAAGAATACAATGATGACTTTATAGTTTGGTGCCATGCTTTTACCCACCATTTCTCTTTTGCACCACTGGGGCAAATGTCAACACAGTGGGAAAAAAAAGGATGAATAAAATCTTCGTATTATAAGGAAAACAGTTTGGAACTGCAGACTTCCTGAAAATGTCTCTGGAACTCTCAGAAGTCTGCAGGATCACACTTTGAGAATGAATTTTAAAATTTCCAACAAAGCCACCACCTAATTTTTTCCACTCATAGTCAGTCAAAATAAGAGAATGTCCGTACGGTGAAGCCAATGATGACTGGAGTATAAAAAGGCAAATAGAGCTATCATACCTATGCTGAACTCGCTGATTGTATTTTTATCTTCTGAGTTCTAGCTTAAGATGTACAGTAAGAGAACCTACTGACAACAAAACTTGAGCAAATCTTAAACTCAATCTGCCTAGAGCTTTCTGGCCCATCCATGCCTGATGTCTGAGAATGCTGCACCTTTCCTGGGTGAATGTTGGTCCTCCAGTTTAAGGAGGAGGAACTCAAGGGAAGCCTTGCAAGAAGACATCATCCCAAAAGACAAGACTCTCTGGAGGGTGGGATTATGCTATCCTGAGGACAGTTTTCCTCTAAGATGGAATAAAGAAAAAAACTAAAATGCTGCCCCCCCACTCCCAACTCCTCAGATAGCTGGATGGTGTAGAAAGATCTTGGACCTCAGCATTGCAATCTGAGCTTGTGTCTGGGCTCTGGCACTTACTATCCAGGAAAGACCATAACAAATTAGCGTCTCTGAGTCTGGTTCACCATTTGCATACTGAGAATTACAACAGCCTCAGAAATTTGTTATAGAGAGAAAATGGAATAATGTATAGCATGGTATGAACACATAGAGGTACTCAATTACTAGGTAAGAGGCTATCCTGCTACCAGAAAATAAAATGAGGGCTCCCATTGCTATTTGCTAAATTACAAGCCAACTCCAGTGTTTGGTCCTCAGAAGGCATTCAACAAATGAGCTAGATATTATGGAGAAGACGAGAGAGCATCTATGACAAGGGACAATTAGTCTCAATCCTTTAAAAACATCATTCGTCCCTTTCCAGTTCCTATTCTCCCATTCCCTCAATTCCTTTCTTTCTCTCCTACCCTGTCTTCAACCTGATGGCCACAACAGCTTAGACCAGCAAAAAACAAACACAAAAACTAAAGTGGTCACTCATTCTTCAAGCTAATATGCCAAAAGAATAAATTTTTTTAAAGCTACATTTTTAAAAAATTATATCAACAACCTGTCACCAGGCTTGAAATCTGAGAAAGGAATGCTATAAATCAACTACCACCAGAAATCACTTTTTCTCTTTAAAAATGACATGCATCTGAAGTGTTGATACAGGGGGTAACTGTGGGCTGCAGCTTCAAAGCAGTAACACATGCTTCATCTGCCTTGCTGGTCCATGTGCCACATGACTTAGCAGATAACATAATTATTTGTAAACCAGTGGGCTTGAGACAAGAAATGTGAGCTAAAAACTGAGGCAATGGGACAAAAAGAAAAAGATCAGACTCTTATTCTGCACCATTGTACACTGCCTTAGTAGAGAGAAAAAGCAGATGCCAAAATTCAAGTGACTTTCCATCGTCTCCCCAGGAGAAATGTATATCTTTTCCAAGTTATATATTAAATGTCTCAAATAAGGAACAATTCAAGCTTTTAGCAGAAGTAACAGGCCTTTTTTTTCTAAACAAGCTTCAAATTCACAAATAACAGTTTCTTTGTCAGGGTTTTGTTTTTGAGGAAGTTTTTCTTCCCCAAAAACTGGTACAAAGTAGAATACCTTTATGTTTGCCTTGGGAACTCTGGGGAAGAAACAAGTACACTAAGAACCTTTTTCTTACTATCTTTTTAAAGATACTTCTACCATTAATCCTTCTGATTCACTTTATTCTTTTAGGAAACTACCTTAAAATTAAACTTCGCAACTGCAAAATGTTATGTAATTGTTAGTAGGAGATAATCTACTTGTCATTCACTGTGAGTGAGAACTTTATGACGGAACAAAAGGAATTATCTTACTCACCTCTTCCTACCTGCAGTTTTTGACTCACAGCTTATTATTTATTTAGCACTTTAAAAAAGTCTTTCTGAAGCACAGTACTTCAGTCATTTAAAATTTTTAACTTACCTTTTCATAATACATAAAAACTGAGAATCATGGATAAAATATATACACTAAAAAACCCTCCAGCTTTAATTTGTAAGTGAAAAGAGGTAAAATGTTCAAGTTCAAGCATCATTTTGATGTCATAACCCAGATTCTGGTTTTTGTTTAAGAGGCAGATATTCTTGAAATTTGTCATTTTATTTTACTTTTTAACTTATTAATGAAAATTTCAAATACATGCAAAAGTAGAATGCTATAATAAACCACATGCAACATATAATCATCACCCAGCTTTAGTAAACAACTCATGGCTAATTGGGTTTCAATTCTATCCCATCTCCTCTGCCCACCTCCGCATTATTCTGAAGTAAAGCCCAGATGTCATATCACATCATCAGTAAATATTTTTAAGCGTATTTCTAATGGATGTTCTTTTTGTTTTAAGTAAGCACAATACCACAATCGCACCTAAATAACATCAATAATTCTGTAATATCCTCACAGATCCAGGCACGGTTTCCATTTCTTCACTTGCCTCCTGGGAGTTAATGTTTCTTTTATAATTTGTGTTTGAATTGGGACAAAACGTGGCCCATATATTGCAAATGATTAATATGCCTCTCTCTTGTTATTTTGGTTCTATTTCCTTTACTTTTTTCTTCCAATGTTTGGTAGAAGAAACCAAGTCTCTTTTCCTGTAAAATTTTTCCACAGTCTGGATTTTCCTGATTACATCCCATGGTGTAACTTAAAATGCTCCTCTGTCCCCTGTATTTCCTCTTAACTGGTGGTTGGATCTGGAAGCCTGACTGGTTTAAGGCTCTACTTTTTGGCAAGATCACAATGTTGTGTGGGCTTCCATCAGGAGACACATCATGTCTGGTTTTTTATTTGTGGGCCAACCATTTAAGTTTGTGGTTCCCTGAGTCCAAGCAAACTTCATTTACTGCAAACTATGTTCTCTTCAAATCGTAAAATCTTACACCATATTTCTTAGTAGCATAATAATCCAGCTACATCTTTTTGTCCTCACATAAGATGATGTCATACTTTAATTTCTTTCTGTTGTTTCTCTTCCAATTAAAGCAGTTATGAATTTAGTTTAATGCATTTTCTTCAGTTTCCATTGTTTCAATCTATTCTTTTTTTTGCCACTCCACTCTTCCAGATAAAAATTAGTCCAATATAGTGACAATAATACACATGGCAACAATGATGGCATCTGAAGGCTGCATTAAAAATCCAGGGCTGTTTCATCACTATAATGAATTTCAATTTGATCAGACTTCAGATCCAGTTCTTAGCTCTAGGAAGGCTTAGTTAGAATAAAGATTGACATTAGGCAGCTTTTTCAAAATAATAAATCACTTCTACTTCTGCCTCAGTGCCTAGGGGAATTCTGCACAGATGGAGGGTGACACCTTTAACAAGATGAACCGTGGTGAGGGGTTTCTGATCCAGTTGATAATTTTATATGCCTTGAGCTCTGTGAGAGACTTCCACAAAGCAATGATTGTAAAAGAGTTTTTCTTGTTCTATCTAAGTTCAGTGAAGACCCCTCACTGTAGGTTTTGAGTATGTTCATCTGTTCTTTTTACCCCAGCATTAGGCATAAACCTGCACACAGCACACTGTATCATCAAACTTTGAAGAAACCACTGTTACCACCAATGCCAACATTACTTTTCAAAGCCTTTTGTGTTCTGTTCTTTCTTTTAACTTCATTATCAAACATTTTGGTGCCAATTTGGAAGACGGTAAACAATCTGGTGAAACAGTCCCTGGCATACAGCAAGCACTCAGATACTATTTCACAAGTAATATCTTAGCAAAATGGGTGTTCATTAAGTAAACCTTCAGCATAGTTTGGTTGGTTTGATAAATTATAATTCATGAGCCAAAGTACTTAAATGTTGATGCTCCACAGAGTTCTGCTGCTGGTCAGCCTTGGTTTTCTTGCTAAATCTTCTCATTGGGCTTCTTTATCCATGTGCCTGTCTTCCACCTGGCACCTGGAGCTACATCTCAGACCCAGGCATCTTGCCAAACTCCGGAATCTTATTTCCAATTTCTCCCAGACACTGCAACTTAGATTTCCCACAAGCACCCCAAACTCCACTTGTCCAAAGCTGGATTCATCATCTTCTCCCAGTTTCTACCCTGGTAAATGACTCTGAGGCACCATCTGAGCATCATCTGAGACTCCTCTTTCTTCATCCCCCACATCCAGTGGATTGCTAATTCCTATTGATTTTACTACACAGACATCTCTCAAAGCTGTCCCCCTCCTCTCCACCCCTACATATTCCAACCTAATTCAGGCCCTAATAATCTTGCCCTGAGACAACCTTTCAAGTCTCTATAATGGTTCTCCACACCTTAGATCTAGTCTTATCAACTAACACCCCTTCCCCACCCTTGAACTTACTGCCACCAAATCAGATCTCTGCTTAAAACCCTTCACTGGTATCTTATCATTTCTATTAGCCTAGAAGTGGTGTGAACATGCAATTTATTGTCTGACCTGGCACCCTTTTGAAAGTGAACAGTGGCACTGTTGTATAATTATTCTGGTGTAACCAACAAACTGAGCCTGTCCTGGGCAAGCCCACACATAAGCCCTCCGAAATCTCTAGCCACATCCCCCCATCCCACTCCCCAATCTTCAGCACCTCCACACCTCCGACCTTTAGCACCTCCACACTCCTTTTCGTTTCTTGTACAAACTGTCTCCCTCTCTTCAATTCTGTTCCCCTCTAGGCACAGTCCTATTTATCATTCAGACTTGCTTTAAACATCATCTCCCCGGAAACACTTTCTCTAAACCCTCCTGGCCAAATTGATTACATAGTCCCATGTGCCAACACTATGCACTGGGCTTATTCCTGCCATGGGACCTGGCTCCCTGTATTGCGTATATAATATGTATCTGCCTTCCCTCCTATGAGCTCCTGTGAGAGTGTCTATGTCTTGTTCATCTTTATCTCTCCAGCATCTATGATGTGATTACAGGTCTGCACCCAGCAGGTTTTTCTCATGTCATTTCTCAATCATGTCTTACATTTAACAAAATAGTTTTGCCTGAGCTAATTCAGTATAATTAATGAAAAATTAAAAAATGAGACAGAATGAGGTAAGTAGCAGTCAGTAGCCCCAATACCAGTCCTGTATATCACAGACCACAGTCCAATTTAAGTAATTTTTTTTAAAGGAGAGCTTTGAGACTATAGAATCTGAGCTTATGGCAGAACCCGCATAGGAGATCATGAAAACAGGCATGGAGATAAGCCAACATTATGCTAGTCACTGTCCATGAAATTCTTGAGGCTTCTTGTATAAAATAAAGTATTTTCTTTTCTTTTTTTTTTTTTTTTTCTGAAAGAAGGTTTCACTCTGTCACCCAAGCTGGAGTGCAGTGGCACGATCTCAGCTCACTGCAACCTCCACTTCCCAGGCTCAGGGAATCCTCCCACCTCAGCCTCCCGAGTAGCTGAGACTACAAGTGTGCACCACCACACCTGATTAATTTTTGTATTTTTTGTAGAGATGGTGTTTCACCATGTTGCCCAGGCTGGTCTCAAACTCCTGAGCTCAAGCGATCTGCCTGCCTCAGCCTCCCAAAGTGCTGGGATTACAGGTGTTAGACACCACGCCTGGTCATAAAGTCAATGTTAAGATAAAACAAACCTGCTGAGTATACAAGATGGTCCCAGGGCAGGGGTAGGGGAAATGACTGGGATCTCCTTGCTGTGACAATAGGAACATGGAAATGAAAATCCCACTAACATACCTTCATATAGTACTTTATAGTTTGCAAAGCACTTCCCCATATATTATATCATCTGACCTTGAAGACAACCGTGTGAGACAGACTGAGGATCAGCCGACATTTCCTGAACTTTGACAGTGCCTCCAGGATCCCAGGACAATGCCCTTTTCACAGTCCAAAACACACTGGGCAGGCCTGACCTTACGCTGCTTTTCCATGAAGGCTTTCAGCATCCAAGATGGGAACCAGAGCTCCAAATGTTGCACCAGCCAACCTGTCATATTATGGCTGGGCATAATCTAAGGTGGCTTCCAGGAGCGAGGCCAAACTAGTGACATGCTCGCAGTGCCAGGTCCAGGTTACTGCCACAGCTGTGGCAGGCACATGGGGGGGTGGGGGGGCTCCATTTCCTTCTTACTTAACACAAACAGACAGGCAGCCATCACGTCCTCTCCATGTGACAAGGGAGCTGTGTTTTAAAGGCAGCAGCAACGTGCAAGCTCAAGCTGAGGCCCAGTCTAGGAGCCAAACTGAAAAAGCAATGCATGCACAGAGACACAGAGAGCAGATCTGGGGTTCCTAAAATATACCTCACCCATAGATTTCAATATTAAAATTTCAGCATTAAAAGTCTATTTCTCATGGATAAAGTAGCTCTTCCAGCATCTTTTAAAATATGCAAACACACCTAAGAGGAATAGAGTACTATGACATCAATCTCTATCACTGTAGTGTGAATTAGCCTATGAATTCACTGTCTTCCTTATCAGCAACTCTTTCTGGACAGGGACCACTGGGCTTCTTGCTGCAGTAAGAGACAACTGTAGGCAGAGAGAAAGGACTAGCTTAAAGCAAAGATGGAATTACCAAAGATAAACTCAACTCACCTCACAATTTTACCCAGGGTCAGCTCTGAAAGAAACAATTGCAATGACCTAGTAAGAACTCACCTCCAGTATGACTTACCATTTCATTCTTATTATCACTGAAACTAAGAAACAATGAGAACAACCAGATGTATTTGGTGAGCATTTAGTCCTAGAGTGTTGGCATGGCTCTAAAAAAGTCACGTAATGATTATGGCACAATCAGACCTGGTCTAACATGCATTGCTTTACTTTGCTGGTCCCTTGTAACTTAATGCAGAGGGTTGATTCAGCTCGAATAAGAGAGAATCTTACCCGCTCCTCCTCCTGGCCTCTTTCTCACTGTTGTGTTTCTTTCTACCACAGCTGATCCATGTCCTACGTGCATGATGAGAATATTTTATCAACAATCTTCCATAATACTACATTCATTTTATTTGACTAGGCTAGGAACAGACTCATTTTTCTCTGTACATAAAAGATACCAAGCAAAGCAAAAAGACCTTAGAGCAGGCACCCCCCCAAACTGTAAACTGAACAGTTTTTTTTTTATGTCAAGTATTCCAGGTTTCTGCTAAATCCAGGTTTGTGCAAAAAGACAAGATTTAATAATGGAGACAATATATTGAAAAACTTTAACATTAAAATAATTCACCCATATGAATGGGAATGATTGGCTGAAAGGAGTGGAGAAAACTATTTCTCAAAGAAAGTGTAACCAATTTTGCAAAATGCCAATACCAAAAATACAAACAATTAAGCCACATGCTTAAAAATCTTCATGAGGTTTTAGTAATGGTGAAGTAGCTTGATATGGACCACCCCTCCCATCAAACAAAAAATACCTGGAAAATATATTTTAAACAACTAGTTGATGATGTGAGAGAACAACCAAAAACACACACAAACTAGAGAGAATCTGACACACGAAGGAGGGAAACCGCATTAGGTGAGACCCACATTTGTAGGGCTTTTCTCCAGATTATTCCCCAGGTTGTGCAGGGTTGGGTAAATAGAACTCAATATGGAACCACAGTTTTATTGGCTTGAAAACAGAATTGACAAAATTAAAGACTACCAGATGACTGGATATTGAAGAGAAAAAACCTGGAAAGATGGGGCCATTCAGAAAGAATAACCTCCACATATGTAAACTCTTCAAGTCCTCACATCTTCCTAAACTGTGCATGTGCAAGGGAAACTCTAAGAGGTCCAGACAGGAGCAAGAGCTAGGATGCTGAAAGATAGGAACTGAGATTTCAGCTGTTTCCCACCCATAGGAGAAAGAGTTAGAAGCTTGAGTGCCATAAAATTAATGGGCTTAAAACACCTTGGGATTTCTACTGAAACCTCACACTGGCTATGCCTTACGAGCAAAGACCATGTCCACGGACTACAGAATTGACTAATTTGACTACAGATGGGTTTAAAGATACTCAAGATTGTTAAGATGTTAACTCCCCTCAAACTGATCTATAGATCCAACGCAATTTCAATTCAAAATACAGCAGGATTTTGTCTGGAAATATATAAGCTGACTCTAAAACTGACATCAAATTGCAAAATACTGAGAATAGCTAAAATAACCTTAAACATACAAAAAAGAACGAAGTTGGAGGGCTCATACTATGTAACCATAAGACTCACTATAAAGCAACAGTAATGAGACAGTGTAATACTGGCATAATGTAGAGAAAAGAAAGAGAGATCAGATGGACAAATAGATCAACAGGACAGAACAGATAATCCAGAAACAGACCCACATTATATGGTCAATTGATTTTCAACAAAGGTTCCAGGGTGATTCAAGGGGCCGGGGGAGACTTTTAATAAATGGTGCTAGAACAACTGCATTCGTGTATTGAAAAAAAAAAAGTTTCAACTCCTCTGTAACATCACACACAAATATCAATTTAAGAAGGCACACAGACCTAAACATAAAACCTAAAACTATTTGCTTCTTAAAAAAAAACAAAAAAACAGGAGAATATCTTTGTGACCCTATGACAGAGAGATCTCTTAAGACATAAAACATATGAACTACAAAAGATGAGATTAATAAATTGAACTTCATAGAAATTTAAAACTTTTGCTCAAAGACACCATTAAGAAAATGAAAAGGCAAGCCAAAGACTGGGAAAAAGTAATCACAATACCTATTTCTCACAAAGGACTCATATCCAGAAAACAAAGAACGCCTCTAAATCAATAATAAAAAGACAAATCCAATTTTAGAAAACAGGACAAAAGACTGGAAATGGAAATTATCAAATAAACAAACAAATGGCCAATAAGCATGTGAGAAAGTACTCACCATCAGGGAAATGCAAATTTACCCACAGGATATAATTTCATACCCACTAGAATGCCTACGATGAAAAGCAATGGCCATAGAAAGTGTTAATGAGGATATGAAGTAATTGGAACTCTCATACGTTGCTGGTGGGAGTGTAATAAAACCACTCTGGAAACCATTTGGAAGTTTCTTCTGAAGTTACACATACACCTACTTTATTACCCAGCAATTCCACTCCTATATAATCACCCAAGATAAATGGAAGTGTTATGTCCAGAAAAATTTATGTGTAAGAAGGTTAATAAAAGCATTATTCATACTAGACAACAATAGGAAAAACCCCAAAAGTCCACCAAGAGGAGAATGGGTAAACAAATGGATGCTACATTTATATAATGGGATACTACTCAGATATAAAATGAAAAAAATACTGGTATACACAATGATATGAATCTTCTAGAAACTATGCTGAGTGAAAGAAACCAGACATGAAAGAGAATATGCTGTATAATTCCATGTATATGAACTTCTAGAGTAGGTAAAACTAACCTGTGGTGAAATAAAGCACTTTACGTATTGCCTTTGGGAGCAGGGGATTGAAAAGGGGTACAAGGAAATGTTCACAATAATGGAAATGTCCTGTATCTTGGATTGGGGTGCTGGTTATGCAGTTGTATGCATTTGTCAAAAATCAAATTGTTCACTTCTGATCTATCATTTCACCCCAATATAAATTTTACCTCAATTAAAAAAAAAAATATTGGATGGGGGAGTGGGGAGTATGGTAGCCAGAGATGAAAAACAGAATCCCTTACAGGTCACAAATGAGATAGAGATTATAAAGAAGATAACTGGAGCCCTAAATTTCTTTCATAGACATTCACGGGCAAACTAAAAGGTTGGCACAAAACCAAAGACATAAAGTAGAGTTCTACGGTCATGAATCAAAAAGACGCAAAAACTATTCAGCTACAATGACACTGGCTAAAAACAAAAACTCATTGAGTGTGTTAAATGAAACGTGAGATTGCCAGATTTAGCAAATATATTTAATTTGGCAACCTGAACCAACAGACCACTGGGCAACAAAATACCAGCCAGCCCAACTTACGAAAGTGATTTTTTTAAGCATCTCTTACAACATGCTCTTTTTTATAATTTCCGTGATAGAAATTCCTACTGAGTATAAACCAAGATTACATATATTCTGGAAACTACCCAAAACTCATTCTTACCTTCAGTGAAACTCCCGGTAAGGGTTATTACCACAAATACTTTCCCCTCTGGCTCGAGATCCACCTAGAAAGAGAAAAAAAAAATGTATATTATATGTTAGTATTAAAATATTTTTGTGGGCCTTAATTCATCACAGAGAGGCCTAATTAATGTGTAAATCACAGCCACAAATCAAATAAATCTAAGTCTTCCATTAAATAGCAGAGTGGCAGGGAAACAAGTGAAAGCTCAAAAAACTGTAAAGACAGAAAAGCAAATCTAAAAGAAACCACATTTTATCAGTTTCCTTCCTCTTGAATTTTATTCTCTCCCATTTTTGGCTTGTCATAATATAGACAGGCACATCCACATACTTGGTAATTGTTTTTGAGACCTCGATATCTTATGCATATGGCTTATAAGAGCAGCATTTTGCTAAACCACATGGGAAGAATATGAAATAGAGAAATAATGGCAACATACAAGGTAATGAACACATGTGGCTTGGTCAACTGCAAATCTTTAGTTTTATGGAGTAAAAAGTATAAAGAGTCTCTGCTACATATTTCCACCGAAGTCTAGTCAATCTTAAGGAAGCACTGGGGAAGGAAGTTTAGGAGCCTTGCATTCACTACTCTTTTTTTTTTTTTTTTTTTTTTTTGAGAGAGAGGTAGTTTCACTTTGTTGCCCAGGCTGAATTGCAGTGGCACCATCTCAGCTCACTGCAACCTCCATCTTCTAGGTTCAAGCAATTCTCCTGCCTCAGTCTCCTGAGTAGCTGGGATTACAGGCATGTGCCACCACATCTGATCAGTTTTTGTATTTTTTAGTAGAGATGAGGTTTCACTATGTTGGCCAGGCCAGTCTCGAACTCCTGACTTCAAATGATCCTCCCGCCTCAGCCTCCCAAAGTGCTGGGATTACAGGCGTGAGACACTGTGTCGGACTGCTACTCTTGATTAGTCATGGGAGTATCAACATACCTTGAAGTTACCTATCAGCTGAAATATCAAGACATGCATTCTGCAAGCAATGCAGCTTGAAGTCTTTTCATATGGTGTCATCCTCTGCATACAGTCCAGTTTCCTAAAGACCCCATACAGCATGGCGCCCAGGATGAACAGCACCCTCTGGCTCTGTTCTGATCACTACTAGCTTAGGTGGGCGGACTCCCCTCTTCCTACCGGATGCTAACTTCACTATCCATGAACACCTCTAAGCCTTGCATTGTGAGGCTCTTGTGGACTCAAATACATGAATTTACAATTGTCCTTAAATAAATCTTTTCAGACTCTGCCCATGGCTCCATTTTTATTTTATTTTTCTCTTTCTTTGGCTGTGGCTCCATTTTTGCCTTTGACCTTTCATCTGAAGAGAAGCCTGGCATATAGAGAAGCTTGAGTAGAGATACGAATGACCATTTTTGGTCAAATATTAAATTTAAATAAGCTGCAAATAAGTCACATGGTACAGTGGAAAGAGCCCCTACTAGACCAGGCCAAGAACTCTAGTCTGATTCTGTCACAGCTGGTTCTGGACCCTGGGCAAGGTCCTTTACCACACTGAGCCTCACTGTTCCAATCTGAAAAGTTCATGGCATCATTATTTGGCATTTTTTCTCTTTTCTTTTTTTTTTTTTTTTTTTTTGAGACAGGGTCTCACTGTCTCCCAGGCTGGAGTGCAGTGGCACAATCATAGCTCACTGCAGTCTTGAAATCCCAGCCTCAAGCGATCCTCCTACCTCAGCCTCCCAAGGAGCTAGGACTATAGGCATGTGCCACCATAACCAGCTTGCCTGCTTGCTTATCTAGGTATGTATGTATGTATGTATGTATGTAGAGACAAGGTCTCACTATGTTGCCCAGTCTCAAACTCTTAGGCTCAAGCAATCCTCCCACCTCAGCCTCTCAAAGCACTGGGATTACAGGTGTGAGCCACTGTGCCTGGCGTTGGCCTAGCGTTTCTAACATAGCCTCCACATATGATCTCAAAGATTATTATTTTTTTTAAAGACAGAGTCTCCCTCTGTCACCCAGGCTGGACTGCAATGATGCGATCATGACTCACTGTAGCCTCGACCTCCCGGGCTCAAGTGATCTTCCTGCCTCAGCCTCCCAAGTAGCTGGGACCACAGGCACATGCCATCATGCCTGGGTTAGAGAGTCATGTTGCCCAGACTGGTCTCGAACTCGTGAGACCAGGCAATCCACCCGCCTCGGCCTCCCAGAGTGCTGGGATTACAGGCGAAAGCCACCATGCCCAGCCAATCTCAAAGATTCTTGACAGTACTATTTACTTTTTTGTTGTTTATTGTATCTACCCATGACAAAGCCCCCAAAAATGCACTGGACTTACCCTAGGTCACCACCACACCCTGATTATATACTTTTTCAAAATAAAAGATGCCTGCTTTGTTCAGATTCAGAAAGCTTAACCTGTATAACAACCTATTCTTATAACCCTCCCTTTCTCTGCATAAAACCTGTTACCAATTGGTTACCACACTATAAATCACCTCCCTGTTCAAATCAGCTACTTGCATCATGACTACTGTTAACAATACCCTCTTAACTATCTTAATACCACTTGTGAACCTTTATAGAACAGCTCTGAAAATAGAGCTCTCTAGAGAGATGACTAAACAGGATATCAGCCTCTAATTGTCTCCACTCTCTGCCTTGACTTGTTTCAACTCAAAAATACGTTATTTTTAAAAGCCACTCCCTCATCTTCAATATAAAGGCCTGCCAGAGAATACATACATACACATACATTCGGCCTCACAACATAAACTACCGCTGGCACAGGCACAGTTGCTGCCCGGCCGCCTCCGCCATCCTGCAGCCCACAGCCAGCCCGTAAACTCCCTTCAACACTTCCCTGAGGGCCCACAAAGGCCCTTCCACCCCAAGATGGGTCAGGAGCTACTCTGACAGACAGCAGGAGATTCCACCAGTTAGAAGCAGGAGCTCTCACAAGTAGAACAGGTTTCCTTCCGCATTTTTGACCCATGTCACCCATTGTGGTGGAAAAGCTGTATTTAAACACGGTCTTTAAGTGTTGTCCACCTAAGGCAGATGTGGTAAGACACTGGACCTTAGAACAGGGTTTTACAAACTGCAGGTTGAAACTTTTTAGAGAGACATGAAAGCAACTTAGTGGGTTGCACACAATGGGGATTTCTTTCTTTTTTTTTCTTTTTGAGACAGAGTCTCGCTCTGTCACCCAGGCTGGTGTGCAGTAGCACCATCTCGGCTCACTGCAACCTCCGCCTCCGGGGTTCAAGTGATTCTCCTGCCTCAGCCTCCCACATAGCTGGGACTACAGGCACACGCCACCACACCTGGCTAATTTTTGTAATTTTAGTAGAGATGGGGTTTCGCCATGTTGGCTAGGCTGGTCTCAAACTTCTGACCTCAGGAGATCTGTCCACCTCAGCCTCCCAAAGTGCTGGGATTACAGGCGTGAGCCACCACACCCAGCCCACAATAGGGATTTCAAAGTAGAATAAAAATAGAACAGAAAATATGAACATGCTACAGGTAGTAAGGAAAAGCACTGTTTCATGCAACTTTTGTGTGTAGTTTTGTATACATATAAAAGGGTACACTAGGTTTAAATGTAAAGATGTATTCCTTACTGTGTCACAGAGAAACGGTTTGAAAAATGTGGCTTTAAAGGTTATTCGTTCCTTCTATACACTGCTGATGGGCTGTTATCATTTATTCACCGTAGTTGCTTAGATACCCCCCAGTGACAACCAACTCACTACCTTAACAGCTGGCCTATTTCATTCCTATACAACATAGACAGATGTTTCTCTATGAATACAAATGCAGCAAGACCAATAATTTCCACTCATTTACCTTAGTTTCGCCCTCTACAGCTCCAGTGGACACTGTCTCTAGCTAGTACATCCATCCCAGCTTCTGGGAATAACACGAGCTTTATTTGAGAACTACCCCTCCCTCACATGTAGTCCAAATGGCTCATCTGGGATTCTGCCCCTAACTCCAGAGTGGACATGTGACCAAGCCTAGCAGATTAGAGCACTGACTGAACTCTGCACAGCTGGCCTGGGGCAGGCACATTCCTTCTCTCTGGCTATCAGTGCAATGACAACTCCCTACCCGGTATCAGCATCTACTGGTTCAGGTTTGAGCACAAAAATCCAAGTAGGTCCAACTAGGAATCCTGGATCTACAAGGAAGGGATAAGATCTCGCTTCTGCTAAACTTCAGTCTCGAAGGACACAAACTTGGGAGTGTCTGGCACCTGTGTTGTCCCCCCACTGAGCTACAGAATGAAGCCAACAAAGAGGGGATAGCTGAGGGACAGAAAGAGAACAGCTCTTCGTAACATCATTTAAACCCTTAGATCAAGCCTTGCTTGATTCTTTGGGATTTTTTTTGTTATTTGAGCCTATAAATTCCTTTTGTCTTAGCCAGTTTGAGTGGGGGTTTCTCTCACTTGCACTCAAAAAACATATTCAAATTGTCAGCCAAAGAGAATAGGTCAAATATTTGACAACAATTATCACATCCCTCTATGCCTTCTAACATTCATGCTATCCCCTGCAGTCTGCCTCCCTGCCTCCCACCAGCACTGAAACAGCTCCAGCAACTTTCATGACGTCCTACTGTCAGATACAAAGATGTGTCTGTCTTCATCTCAGTTGATCTCTCTGCCGCATCTGATCTTGACATCTTCTTCTTCATGAATCTCTCATTCCTTACTTCCAGGACACCACCCTTTCCTGGCCCTCCTCGCACTCCTGAGCCCTGTATTTACCCATAGGCCACGCCAGAAGCCCAGCTCCTCAGCAGGTACATTCAGTCACTCTCAGATCCCAACACATCCACTCTCGAAGTCTCTCCTGGATCCACCCCTGCTCCACTCCTACTGCCGTGGTTCATCTGGCCTCCCTGAATGGGCTTCTAGCTGCCTTTTATCTCCAGACTACTGTCCTTCAGCTGCTGCCAGTGACACGTTTCAAAAATTAAAATCTGACCATGTGGCTTCCTAACTTAGAAATCGTCAGTGTTTCCTCTCCTGTCCATGATAAGGTCCAAATTCTTTAGCACAGCACATGGCCCTAGACACTATACCCCTTCCTACCTTTCAGCCTAAGCTCTTCCCACCACTGCAGCTGCATACAACCAGTATCCCCATCTCTTAATTCTTGTACACTCTCCAGGGAGGTATGTTATTTCATTTATTCTGAGAGAGCAACCAAACGCATTATGGGTCAAGCAGCATACTGGGGAATACAGTCAAAATTATGAAAATTACACATTACCCATCTGTAGCTTATTGCCTAGTGATTTGGGGTATGTGATCTTTCTGGCTGGAAACTCCTTTCTTCCTTTTTATACTTGTCCAACTCTTATTTGTCCATCAATTCAAGACCCACCTGTATAGGGGGACCTTCCCAGACCTCTTTCAGACAGGTGGGCAACTCCATACCTGTTATGAAGGCTACTGCTGGAACGCACATCATGTTGCAGTCATTATGCCCTGTCCCCAAAGGAGACCCTACCTTGCATATAAGGGGACAGAAAATGGTTTGTGGAACAAATGAGTAAATAAAATAGACCTGGGTATCTCAAACTCTCAGCAACTTCATGTAGGACATGATTTTCTCCTCCTTCACCATTCTGGTCAGTTTCCTCCTGACATGCCCCAATTTCTCCACACCCCCTTTAAAGGGTGAAGTCAGGCTGAGTGTGTGACCTGACCTTCACCAACAAGAGCAAGATTATCATTAACGTTGATCTTGACAGTGACAGTGCCCTTTACCGATGCAGTGAGAATGCATGGGCGCTCTGAGAAGCCCCAGTGACCCAGGCTGAACTTGCAATGAACTAAAACTTCTGCATCTTTTCTAGGTGCTATAAGGCTTTGCTTCCCACATCCTGTGCTTGTGCAGTGGTTAGGCTCAAAACCTTCACAAAAACCTAAGTGCTTCATTTTTTTTTTTCTGCAATATTTTGGCTTGTCCCAGGTCACAACGTTCACTGGATCGCAAATCCAGTCAGTTCATTCACTCTCCTTCTCAGTTTTATGGCTCCCCAAGTCAGGGCCTCAGGCTACCTATGTCATTGGCTAATGCACTGACAGAGTGTCTAATAGAATAGAGCTGAGGTCAGAGTCTAGGGCAGCCCCACATAGAAATGAACACACTTAGCATTCTTACTATAACAGTCATTAAAGGAGCAATAAACACACTAACCCCCTCCCCTACAGACCACTTCTCTTGGTAAAAAGAACAACTCTTAGGCCCTTGTTGAAACCCAGATAACAGTGGTCTTTAAAAAAATGTGATTCTTCTATACAAATAGACAAATGAACAAAAGTATAAAAACTCAGTGTCAACAAATGGTGCTAGAACAACGGGACATCCATACCCAAAATAATGAATTTCAACCCATACGTTGTAACTTACACCTAAATTTACTCAAAACAGCTCAGAGAAGAAAACATAAACACAACTTCAGCCTTTAGGGTTCTCTATGTTGTTTCTACTACTCTGTTCTACATTTTTGAGTCCCCGAAGATCTATCCTATGCCTGGTTTGCAGCAGCCACTCGGGAAAGCATTTCTTGACTGAATGATTCCCAAAGTGCACCCTCAGAGCCATCTAACCCTTGAGTTCTCATGCCAAGTAACCCCTTCCTCAAAGAGCCATCAGTGTTGAACTCACATGAATCAGCGCTGCCTCAAATATTACACCTCCCCATCTGAACTTATCTCCTATCTCCCACATTGTGGCTGAGTAATAGCAATGCTAGAGAAGACCTGGGTCCTGGTGCTCTGTCCTGACGAGTCTGTGACATCAGGAAGGCCATTCAATCTCTTTTGCCAAAGAATCACAGAGAGGGATTAAATATAAGATTCCCAGGCCCCACAGGTGATCTACTGATTTTAAATTTTCTGGGGCAAGGGAACGGGGTCTAGGCATCTGCTGTTTTTAAAAGTTCTGTGGGTAACTCTGATATAGCCAGACCACGGACCACCATCTTGGAAGCCTGAGCCAGATTCTCTCTAAGGGGCCGATTCCAGTTTTAATGGGCTCCAATCCCATGTTTCCTCCTAAAGCTTCACTTTATCACTAGAATCACTGAATCACTAGAACCACTGTTCTTCTGCGTTCCCAGGCTTAAAATCCTGGAGCCACTCCGATTTGAGGCACCGTGACCGTCTGTTTTTCCCTTCGTTCCCCCCATCACTCTAGGATCCCTGTCACTGCAGGCCTCCTCCCTCATCCTTTCTCCTGCAGTCATGGGATCCTTTCTCCTGCAGTCATGGGACACCCCACCAAAAAACAAAACAGGCTTTTCTAAAGTGCTGATCTCATCAACTTCCCCCTCTAAAGCCTCCGCTGGCCTCCCAGAGTCTTCAGAATAAAATACCCTGCTCCACCTGGCTTTCAGGACCACTTGGGCTCCCCTTTTGCTGCCTTCCCACTAATCTATCCAAACTTTGTTTTCAAAATTCGCTTCCTTCAATTGTCACTTTAGAGAGTTAAAATATAAAAAGAAGAAAAAAAATCACTTTTAAAAACCTGCTCTCCTAGTCAGGCCCCTCTCCTGGCTCTATCAACTCAGCCACGCATTTGCTCATGCCGTGTTCTCTGCTTGGAAAACCTGTCTCTCTTCACCGCAGCTATCCATTCATTCATTTGAACCTTTACTGAATGACTCCCAGGTTCGGGACAACTGCCAGGTACTCAAGACTCCCCAGAGGAGCTCCTAAGGCTACAGGTTGGATGGGTCACCGAGCACAGAAGATGACACAGCTTCGTGAGCAGAAGGAAGAAACTGGTGCCAGGATTTGATATTCACATTGATCCCTCCGGTCTCAAAATTCACATCTCAACTATTATTATCTTAACGCTTATCTATACCTTGAACAATTACTTACATTTTCACACACATATCTCATCACTTGCAATAAGTCTGTAACCTCCATTCCAGCAGGATCTGACACTATATTCCCAAGGAGCCTCGCAGAGTTCCTTGAACCAAGTAAACACTCAATACATATCTGTTGAGTTGATCTAAGAGCTAAATAAGGTCATCTGACCACCTCAATTTCCTCACCTATAAAAATAGGAATGGTAATATTTACTACAGAATAGTCCTACATGATAGCACTTTGTAAAAAATAAAAGCACTCCAAGATGGCTCCAAGGAATACTGGTGACATATGGATGACAAGGGCTCACTGCTTAGAAATTATACTCTGTTAGCTTGATGTACCCACCGGATCCCCAGCACAGCCACTCCTATACCCTCAGCCAAAGTTTGCTTTTCCTTGGCATCACTTTGCAGGAGTTGGGCAAGTACTTATATCACTAGTTAAGTCTCCCTGTCCATGAAACAAGAGTTGTCTAAAAATATTCTAGCTCTAATGTTCCATGATTCTAAACAGGCTTGGATAAAAGCCTGCACAAAGGACTCAAGAGAAACACTCATTTAATTAACTGGTAATAATTTACAACCATTTCCCTTCACAAAAGCCATTAGAATTGATCACAGACAGGAAACTTCTAGCTACATAACATTCATTTCAGCCTGGAATAAGCAAAGGGATCTAGCATATTGAAAGAAAAAAACAATTTTGGGGGCAAAGGTAGAAGGTTCATCTAGAATCTATGGGCTTTGAGCAAACCTCTGTAATAGAGAAGTTGACGAAATTCAAATTCTTGGCTGGATGGCTCTTTTCTATAGCTTTCCTAAGTCTTACTCTAGGGATAAATAACGAACCTAAAAACATGATAAAGCATTTCATGATTCTCTTCCATCTGAAACTGTCAGGCTTAAAAATGAGCATTCAAATTCCTAAAGAAAAAAAATTCTAACAGGATTGTATGAATAACCTAACATGAAAAATGAGATTGTATTGGTTTTGCTTGTTTTTTGTTTGTTTGTTTTTGTTTTCTTGTTTTGAGACAGAGTCTGGCTCTGTCACCCAGGCTAGAGTGCAGTGGCACAATCACAGCTCACTGAAACTTCCATCTCCCGGGCTCAAGCCAACCTCTCAACTCAGCCTCCAATGTAGCTGAGATTATGGGTGCACACCACCACGCCCAGCTAATTTTTGTGTTTTTTGTAGAGATAGGTCTCATTATGTTGCCCAGGCTGGTGTCGAACTCCTGAGCTCCAGTGATCCACCTGCCTCGGCCTCCCAAAGTGCTAAAATTACTGGTGTGAGCCACTGTGCCTGGCTGAGGCTGTGTTTCTAATAATAAAAACAACAGCTATATGTCTATAGCTTGGTCAACTGCTAAGTGCTTGACCTATATTATCTCTCACCTTCACTGCTTGCAGAGTTAAGTACTACCATCACCATTGCACAGATGGAAAAAGGGAGGCTCAGTGAGGTTACTGAATTGGGTGAGGTCACAAACAGCGAAGGTCAAGCCAACATTCAGATGCTGGGAAGATGCCACCCTGGTGTCGCACCAGCCTCCCTTGAGGCTGCTCTGACTGCATCTGCCTAAGGTCCGTCTATTGCTTTCTCTCAGCCTGAAGCATGCCTGCCTGGCTTCTGGCACATGAGGTCATCACACCACTCATTCCCCTGGGAGCCTGGGCAAGACTCGTGCCATCAGCACCTGAGGGTGCTCTCGCCTCACCTCCTCACTGCCAAGGCCACTGGGAGTGGCACCAGCCTGATGTGCCGCTGGATGGTTCTCAATCAGGGCCTGAGGCAGGAGCTGCTAAGCAAGTCTGTGCTGGGGCAGGGAAAATGCAGCAGGCAGTTTAGGTACCATTAGTCAGCTGCCCGGAGAGTCCGAGTCAGCATCACATGCTGCAGACACACAATGTGTCCCCCCAGTGTGGGAAGGGGTTTAAAGGAAAAGAAGTTGCAATAGGCCAATACTACATCTCTGCTAATTTCCTACTTTCATCTCTATAACAATGAGACTAGGTGTTATGTCTTAAAGCATACTAAGAGGTATCACAGATTAAAAACTTCCAGAAAACAATGATGGCAAAAACTGAACAGAAAAGTAGGGCTTATCAAATCTGACTGGTTTCAAATGAAGGAAAACACTGTCATTACTTTACTGATTAAAGCCTTGGTCCACCCTTTACCCTGCTCAATCTGGATCCTATGTGAGGTCAGAGAGCAGGTTGGAAAAGAGCCCCAGGCCATGATCACAACTCTGACATTGCCTATCTGCCACTAGGGGAGGTCACCTGGCTTCGGCATCTCAAAAACAGAGTAGACTAAGCCTGTCAATCCTTTTCTATCTAAGGTTCCAAGTCCTAAACAGTTTCTGAACTTTGTACAGAGCAAGGAGACATCTGAAGACTACTAAAGAAACTCTCTTAAATACATCCTTATGGCTCACAATAATTCTTCCCCCTCCCAGATGAACAGACCCACATGGTTGCTGTAAATTTAAACTTAGAATTACTTCAAGTCAGATCCCAATACCCCAGGTTCTAGCATAGGAAGTGTTATCATCTGGCAGAAGTAAAACTCTTTTACATTAAAATTAATTTTTCAAAGTTCTTCTGCCCGTAGTAAAAAAATCACAAATAGTCAAAACTATTTTTTCTCTAACAAGGAGATGGCTAAAGGTAGAAATGGTCTACTGTGTGCTCTGGTGTTATGTGTGTGTCTCAATCTTTGATTCCAATATCTGAAGAATCGAAAATGTAAATTAAATGAAGGATGCCTTAGGATCTTCAAAATACTCCACTGCAATTCCTCCCACTTAAATTCCCAGGTAATGTAATTCTGTGCTGCAAGGCCTACCTGATACCTCCTCTGTGAATGAGGACAGAGGCTCTGAAGAGACCAAGCCCAGCCCATCAGGTCCAAAGCTTCTGGTGCTCCTAATGGACCAACAGGAGTGGGGTGAGTTCTCCTGAAGAAGTCAAATGTCCTCTCTGGAAACCAGGAGAGGACTCTTGGTATAGCACCAGGATGCCAGGCAAGACTCTGCTCTCCAGAACTAAGAAGGGGTTGGCTGCAGTGGCTCATACCTGAAATCCCAACACTTTGGGAGGCCAAGGCACACCTGAAATCCCAACACTTTGGGAGGCCAAGGCAGGAGGATCACTTGAGTCCAGGAGTTCAAGATTAGTCTGGGCAACACAGGGAGATCTCATCTCTACAAAAAATAAAAAATAGCCAGGTGTGGTGGCATGCAACTCTAGTCCCAGCTGCTTGGGAGGTTGAGGTGGGAGGATCACTTGAACCTGGGAGGTCGAGGCTGCAATGAACCACGATTGCAACACTGCACTCCAGCCCAGGTGACAAAGTGAAACCCCATCATAAAACAAAACAAAACAAAAAAGAACGAAGAAGGTACTTTTCTTCTCCTCTGATAAGGCGTCCCTAGGGACCTCATGGCAAAGAAGACCCTGGAGTAAGAAAGAGGAACCACAGAAGAGTAATTGCGCATCCCCTCCATACCGTGCGTCCCCCACATCAAAGAACACGTCAAAAAGGCACTTTCCTCATGAGCTCGCCCTTCCTAGTTTCTGCTAAGTAGACCCTTCTAGAAAGGGAGCATACGCTGTCCTTACTAGGAAGAGGTACTAAACAGAAGTGACAGGTGGGACCCTGGCTGGAGATGGGGAATATACTCCCTGCAGCCTCACAGCCCACTTCTTTCTTTTACACCTCTCTGGGTTGCCTAGAAACAGTGGCCATCGGCCCCACAAGTGAGCCTCCTTCTTTGCAGGGGAACCCCCACAAGAAAGGAAAAATGTCTTAACAAACTTAAGATACCAGGTTAAAAACAAGATATAAACTAACCCAGAATAATTCTACATTGTTGATTCTCATCATCCATTGTAATGGAGGAAGAAGGCAAAAGCTCCAGCAAAACCAAAACAAGAACTCAAAACTACATATTTAGCATACATAAGCATTTCAAGATGTTTTAGAGACTTGTTTCCTTAATTATTCATTGCTCAGTCTCCAGGCCAACTTTGGAAGACTCTGAATCTGAGGAGGCATTAGAAAATAGATCAAGCCTATGTCTCTATCCCAACAGTTATTCTGTGATAACACCTTTACTCCTCTTGGTCTTCTGGAGGGAAGGAGATGAAAGCTCCACAAAAGAGGGAACATTTGTACAATGCCTAGAAATTCAGGTGATGGTTTTCCAAGTGGACCTGGGGAGGCGGGGCATCTACACAGAGAGGGGGAAAGTGCAAATGCACAGAAGATGTACAGGGGTTACAGATCATCAAATGTAAGCTGTGTAAATGAGACAAGTCAGAAAAAGTACTGCAGAGGAAAGTGCATCCAATCAATAATGGCCTCACGACATGCTGGCAGGCTGGTCCTTATCCCAGGGCATGGGGAGCCACTGAGGGATTTCAATCAGGAAAGTTGCAAGGTCATACCTACATGTCAGATCCCGATACATGACTGTTGGGATTATAAGAGGAGAGAAGTTGGTGGTGGGAATTCATGTTCAAAGGCAATTCCAATGGTCTGAGTGAAAGACACTGGTGCCTGAGCTAAGGCAGCAGTAGAAGGGATGGAGAGGAGGGGGCAGATAGGAGAAAGACATAGGAGGGAGCAGCAGCTGGACTTTTTGTAACTGATGCAGGTAGGGTGGAGGTGAAAGAGAAGGAGTCAGAATCACGAGGAAATGATGATCCCTGGTGTCATTAACTGAGACAGGGATTCCAAGGGGGAAGCAGAACTGGAGGAAAGACAAAGAGTTCAATGTATGACCTTTACCTATGACATCTGAGCACCTACTGGGCTGTCCTTAACAGCTTCTGAAAATTCAGATGGAGAGGGAGGAACACCACAAATTACAACTCAATGCGGTCTCAACTGAATAGGTCAGTGGCAACATCAAAAGCACTATTCAGTGCTGGGTGTGGCGGCTCACATCTGTAATCTCAGTATTTTGGGAGGCCAAGATAGGAAGATCACTTGAGGCCAGAGCTCCAGAACAGCCTAAGCAATATAATAAGACCCCATCTCTACAAAAAAAATTTAAAAATTAGCCAGATATGGTGGTACATGCTTGTTATCCCAGCTACGAGGCTGAAACAGGAGGATCACCTGAGCCCTGGAGTTGGAGGCTGCAGTGATCATACCACTTCATTCCAGCCTAAGTGACAGAGAGAAGAGAGAGATGCTGTCTCAAAAAAAAAAAAAAAAAAGCCCTATTCAGATCAAGAGGAGGAGCAATCGCTGAGCTAGGGCGAAGCTTTACCTGGGAAGTGAGACCCTGAATTGAGGCTTGAAGCCAAGTTTCAATTAGTGGGAAGTGAGACCATTCTGAGTCAGGAGCACCTTGTGAGAAGAGATAGAACCAATATCAGAACACGCACTTGATCAGTGTCATTGGAGGAATGTCCATACAGGAGTAAGAGAGAAGGCTGGAGGCAACTTGTAGAAAGAGCTACACCCAGAGAACTGTAACCTTAGGTTGCAGGCCAAGGGGAGCCACTAGAGGTTTCTGATTATGTAAAATGATAGAGATTAACATGTAAAAGGAACATTTTGTCTACTAGATCAATGAATAGAGAGACAGCTATGGTCTAGAAGTATGAACCGTTTGCTAAGGGTGAAATCAGTGAAAATTAATAATCATGTGAAGAGAGCAAACAAAAGCAGTGGAAAGGCCAAAGGAGTATGGAGTTTGGGGCCTGGGTATCCTAGATCAGGGTCAGCAAACGGCAGCGCAAAGGCCGATGCCAGCTGCTGCCTATTTTTGTAGGTAAAGTTTTACTGAGACACAGTCACAACCCTTTAGTTACATATTATCTGAAAGATGAGTAGTTGTGATTGAGACCTTATGGCCCATGAAGACAAAAATATTACTCTCTGACCCTTTACAGAAAGATCTGCTAATCTCTGTTGCCACTAATCAGCCAGGGAACTCGGGGAAAGAACATGTTTTAAAGGGAAAGAAATGAGTTTAAATTTGGACACAAAAGTACTAAAATAGAAATATCTGGCAAGAAGTTGGAAATAAAGACAAATCGTGTACTTAAACATAGGGCTGGGGTTATCATTTGGGAATCTTTCTCAAAAGGTAAACACTAAGTCTAAGAGCTGTGAAATTTTTCAAGAAAGAGCACCGGAAAAGAAGAAAACAAAAAGCAAATTCACTAAAGGAGTGAAAGAAAGAACCAGAGAAAATACAATCTGAGAAGTGGGAGGAGTCCCCAAGTTTAGCGTCATGGGACATGGAAACCAGCAGCTTCAAAAGAGAGGAGAAGCCAAATGTGCAGATATGGAAGATGAGGTCTTTAAAGGGGAGATGACAGCAGATGACCTGGGAGATGACAGGTAGACTTCTTCCATGATACCCACCCCATCATTAGCAGTTCTGTTGAAAAGGTCATCCTTATGTTAAGCTAAAGCCAATCTATATCCCCATAACTTCCACCTGCAAATTTCATTACACCTCCAAAATTTACCCTGCCAAGATGGGGAAAGAGAGAGATGTGGAAAACAGCACAGAAGCTGCAAGGAATACGTGGTTTAATTAAGTTGTATCTCATTTAAGTGAATTAGAAGGTAAAGCTAGAAATGCAATGGACGAAAGGTTTGGATGCCAAGTTAAGAACCGAAATTTCATTTCAAATAATTAGGTTAGCAACAGTCCTAAAACAACAGGCTGGAGGACAAACTAGAGGGGTGTAGACTGGGCTGGAGGTGCTGGGCAGAATTAAGAGACTGTCTCAGTGGTACAAGTGTGTGGTGGAGGAGGCAGGAGAGAAGTATTACAAAAGAAGCTCAGCAGGACTTGGTGGCTAAGGATTAGGGATGATGAAAAGCCCAAAGGCAGCTCTAGTATCTGGAAGACTGTAAGACTAAATCTGCAAGAAGTAAGGCAATCTAGAGGGTCAGCTGGTTTGGGATGACTCTGGTTTTTAAAAATATTGATTTGTAGGGAGATTAGAAATGTTTGACAAAAAGATTAATGGGACCTAAAACTTAAAATAAAGGGCTGGGCTGCAGGTAAAGTCATCCACACAGGAATAACTGAACCACAAGACAGCTGACTGACCCCCAAGGAGCAATTGTACAGTTCAAAGAGCAAAGAATCAAGGACCAAAGCCATGTTTAGAGAATGAGAGAAAGCAGAACCAGCAAAAGAGAAAGAAGAGTGCTGGGAAAGGCACGCTGGCTACCCTGAGCAGACCTTCACAACCACCTTCTGAGTAAGGAAAAGTAAAGCAGCATTATCTCCATTATATTGCACAGTCATCTGGAGACTGAATTAGGTTTCGATTATTAAAATCCCATTAAAGGCCTTGAGTACCATACCCACCACACTGTGAATAAAATCTTAATGTATTTATGAGCTTTTCTTTTTTTTGAGACAGAATTTCACTCTTGTTGCCCAGGCTGGAGTGCAGTGGCGTGATCTTGGCTCACTGGAACCTCTGCCTCCCGGGTTCAAGCGATTCTCCTGCCTCAGCCTCCCAAGTAGCTGAGTTTTTAATAAACCTGGCTAGTGAATATTTGCCACACAAGGCTTCAAAATGTTCACCTGTCTCATTCTCTCACTTCTTATAAAATCAACTTTTGCCCGTGGTATGGTTTGGCTCTGTGTTCACACCTCAATCTCATCTCGAATTGTAATCCCCTCATGTTGGGGAAGGGGCCTGCTGGGAGGTGACTGAATCATGGAGGCAGACTTCCCCTTTGCTGTTCTCATGATAGTCAGTGAGTTCTCATGAGATCTGGTTGTTTGAAAGTGTGTGGCACTTCCCCCTTCACTCTCTCTCTCTCTGCTCTGCCATGATAAGATGTGCTTGCTTCTCCCTCACCTCCTAGCCATGCTGTTGTACAGCCTGCAGAAATATGAGTTAATTAAACTTATTTTCTTCACGAATTACCCAGTCTCAGGTAGTTCTGTATAACAGTGTGAGAATAGACTAATATAGAAAATTGGTACCAAGAGTGGGGTACTGCTATAAAGATACCTGAAAAGTATGGTAGCAACTTTGGAATTGGGTAACAGGTAGAGGTTGGAACAGTTTGGAGGGCTCAGAAGACAGGCAGATATGGGAAAGCTTGTAACTTCCTAGTATTTGTTCAGTGGTTGAGACCAAAATGCTGATAGCGATATGGGCAATGAAGTGCAAGCTGAGGTGGTCTCAGATGGAGACTGAGGAACTGGAGTAAAGGTCACTCTTCCTATGCTTTAGCAAAGAGACTGGTGGCATTTGGCCCTGCCCTAGAGATCTGTGGAACTCTGAACTTGAGAGAGATAATTTAGGGTAACTGGCAGTAGAAATTTCTAACCAGCAAAACATTCAAGATGTGGCCTGGCTGTTTCTCAAAGTGTACACTCATATGAGTGAAGAAAGAGATGGTGTGAAATTGGAACTTACATTTAAAAGGGAAGCACAGCATACAAGTTTGGAAAATTTGCAGTACAACCATGCAGTAGAAAAGAAAAACCCATTTTCTGGGAGAAATTCAAGCCAGCTGCAGGAATTTGCATCAGCAACAAGGAGCCAAATGTTAATAGCCAAGATAATGGGGAAAATATCTCCAGGGCATTTCAGAGATCTTCACAGTACCCCTTCTCATCACAGACTGGGAGGCCTAGAAGAGAAAAATGGTTTCGGGGGCCAAGCCGAGGGCCCTCACTGTTCTGTACAGCCTTGAGACCTGGCAACCTGTGTCCCAGCCACTCCAGCTTCAACCATGGCCAAAAAGGGCCAATGTACACCTCGGGCTGTGGCTTCAGAGGGTGCAAGCCCCAAGCCTTGGCAACTTCTACATAGTGTTGGGCCTGTGGGTATACAGAAGGCAAGAGTTGAGGTTTGGGAGCCTCCACCTAGATTTCAGAAGAGGTATGGAAACATCTGGATGTCCAGGCAGAAGTCTGCTGCAGGGATGGAGCCCTCATGGTGAACCTCTACGAGGGCACTGCAAAGGGGAAATGTGGGGCTGAAACCCCCACACAGAGTCCCCATTGGGGCACTGCCTAGTGGAGCTGTGGGAAGACAGACACTGTCCTCCAGACCCCAGAAAGGTAGATCCACCGACAGCTTGCATCTTGCACCTGGAAAAGCCACAGGCACTCAATGCTAGCCCACAAAAGCAGTCGCAGGGGCTGTACCCTGCACAGGCACAGAGTGGAGCTGCCCAAGACATTTGGAGCCCACCCCTTGCATCGGTGTGCCCTGGATGTGAGACATGGAGTCAAAGGAGATTACTTTGGAGCTTTAAGATTTAATGACTGCCCTGCTGGGTTTTAGACTTGCATGGGGCCTGTGGCCCCATTGTTTTGGCCAATTTCTCCCTTTTGCAATGGGAGCATTTACCCAATGCCTGTGCCCCGATTGCATCTTAGAAGTAACTAACTTGTTTTTGATTTTACAGGCTCATAGGTGGAAAGGACTTGCCTTTGTCTCAGATGAGACTTTGGACTGTGGACTCATTAATGCTGGAATGAGTTCATACTTTGGTGGACAGGCCAAGCATGGTGGCTCATGCCTGTAATCCCAGCACTCTGGGAGGCCGAGGCAGGCAGATCACTTGAGGTCAGGAGTTTGCGACCAGCCTGGCCAATATGGCAAAATCCCATCTCTACTAAAAATACAAAAAAAATTTGCTGGGCATGGTGGCGCATGCCTGTAGTCCCAACTACTCAGGAGGCTGAGGCAGAAGAATTGCTTGAACCCGTGAGGCAGAGGTTTCAGTGAGCCAAGATCACACCACTGCACTCCAGCCTGGGAAACAAACTGATGCTCTGTCTCAAAAACAAAAACAAAAACGAAGACTTTGGGGGACCGTTGGGAAGGGCATAATTGGTTGAGAAGGACATGAGATTTGGGAGGTGCCAGGGGCGGAATGATATGATCTGGCTCTGTGTCCCCACTCATCTCAAATTGTAACTCCACCTGTCAGGGGAGGGGCCTGCTGGGAAGTGATTGAATCATGGAAGCAGACTTCCCCCTTGCTGTTCTCATGATGGTGAGTTCTCAGGACATCTGGTTGGTTGAAAGTGTGTGGCACTTTCCCCTTTACTCTCCCTCTCTCTTTCTACCCTGCTCCATCATGCTGCTTGCTTCCCCTTTGCCTTCCACCATGATTGTAAGTTTCCTGAGGTCTCCCAGTCATGCTTCTGTACAGCCTGTGGAACTGTGAGTCCATTAAACCTCTTCCTTCATAGATTACCCAGTCTCAAGTAGTTCTTTATAGCAGTGTGAGAACAGACTAATACAGCCAGTTCTTGGGAACCAGATTCACAGCCACAGCTACAACTCAACTAGTTCTTCAGCCTGGTGACAGCCTGAGAGCATTTTCTGAACATCAGGTAAAATTAAAAACCAGACTGGTTTCAGATGCAACTGAAGGACTCTCTCAGCAGGTGCAACTGGCAGAACTGTCTCTCAGATGCAACTGGCAGGACTATCTCAGCAGGACTGTTAAACCAAATGGTGAGCTGAGGCCTATCAGAGAATTTTTTTTAGGGCAGTGAAATTGTTCTCTATGATACTATAATGGTAGACAGAGAACACTAAGCATTTGTTAAAACCCATAGAACTTTATAGCACATAGAACTTGAACACATGCAATTTAAAAAGTTAGGGTACCAAGAGATCCTGGGGTGGAATATGAAATGCAGACTATGACATGAGAATCAACTGTATCAAAATGCATGAAATAACCTCACTGAAAGAAGTGAGGGAAAAGGTGCTGGCTTAAGCACCTTTAGAAATGAGTATGGACTCTAGATCTAAGGGCAAAATCAATTTTACATAACGAATTTCACATAACCACTGAACTCTAGCCAATAAAGTTCTTTCTCATAAGGGATACAAGTTAACAATTCTGAAACCACTATACATGTAAGTAAATGGATGGTGGGTGGTAGGAACCAGTTTTTCACTGTTAGAGCAGGAGTTTGCAGACAAGGGAGAAAGCTTAGTAAAAAAGGCCTGTAACACTGTATTGGAGTTGAAAACATTAGCATGAACTCATGTTCAACTTAATATAGATACAGATGGATACATATAGAAATATTTATAGATATGTGTATATACAAGGGTGAGTATACACCTATTTCTCTGTTCTGTCAGCTGAACAGACCTAAAAGCAATGACACCTCAGTAGCAACAAGGACACGCAGTGCCCAGAACTTGGTTTCTAAAACCATTCTCCAACAAAAGGAACCAGGGTCCCTGGAGAAATAACTGATTCTAGGGATGGGGCAAAGAATATACAAAGTGAGCCAGGGGCATCTTGTAGTGCCAGCAAGAATAAGGATGTGATTTTAAAAAGCACACACGCAACAACAAAAACCCACCAGGATGGGCGGCATGTCACAAAGGGACACAGGAGCCAATTGAAACAGCCCCCAAAAACCAAATCTGAAACAATTTGAGCAGCACAATCGTGTGATATTAGATTATAACCTAAAATATAAAATATGCATGAGTCCATACTGATACAAATAAATGACAGAATAAATAAATGGGGGAGAATAGACAAATCTCCCAAGCAGAGGAATTCCCAATAATTTCTCTAAATACTACCTCCCTCAGGGAGGTAGAGCATAATTCTCCACAACTAAAGTGTGAGCTATGTACAGTGACTTCCTTCCCAAGAGTACAGTATGGAAAGAAGGGGAAGAGGAACTTTATGGGAGAAATCTGACAAACATAATTTTAGCCACGCAATCAAGGTTCACATCAACAGTGATAGGTCATTTTGATAGCATATATGCATGTAAAAGCTAATTACGCAATTGATATGACATGATGGAATGAAATATGGTACTGTGCCTGCCTGTGTGATCTTCCTTCCAAAACCCTTGTCTAACCACAGGAAAAACATTAGACAAACCCAATTTGAAGGACATTCTATAAAATACCTGACGAGGACTTGTCAAGCTGTCAAGCTCACCAAAACCAAGGAAAGTCTGAGAAAGTGTCACAGACTAGAAGAACCTAAGCAGACATATAAACATGATGTGGTATCTTGAATGGGATCCTAACACAGAAATGGGACAGTAGCTAAAATCTAAGGAAATCTGATAAACTATGAAGTTTAATTAGTAATAATGTATCATTATTGATTCACTAGCTGTGACAATGTAGCATACTAACCTAAGACATTAATAATACAGAAAACTGACTGTTGGGTATATGGGAATCCTCTGTACTATCTTCACACTTTCTCTGTAATACTAAAACTGTTCTAAAATGTTTATTCAAGAAAATGCTTTTAAATAAAAACTGCCTTCACTGAGCCCTAAATCCAGGTAACTCTTAGAGAAATTAAATTCTAGATTAGTAACTGATTACTACAGGTGATAAATTTGGTTATTCACTACATAGATGAAAAGAGAGCCAGAGGCAGCAGTGCAAAAGACTATCTGGCCTTTCTAGACTGTGTATGTAACATTCCCATGTTAATGTTAAGTCATCCCCTGTCCCAACTGTCTCCAGCTGGCCAGTGTCACAGCACATCCTGTTTTGCACCAGTTTCCATACTGCAGTGTTTGGTGTTATCCACACCCCTGGAGAAGACCCACAGTGAGAACCCCAAGAGTTTTCTATGAGTACTTCTATCTGCAAATTGTTTTCAGACAAGCTGTTGGTAAAGTATCTTCTCTTCAACTAAAAACAGAAGTAGAAGACAGAAATACAGAGAGAGAAGAGAGAGAGAGAAAAAAATCAGCTACAAACTACTTCCAATGAACATCTAACATAATGAGTACTTTTTGGAGCTAAGACTGAGTAATATGAATGATATTGTGCCCATTACACTCTGATTTCAGGAAAAGTTGCAGAAAATCTGAACAGGAACTCCTTATCCAAAAATGGATACAAAGATTTGGAGCAGGTTTCATACAGATTGTGCTTTTCATTTTTCTACCCAGTGCTAAACCTCTCCCACCTCTCATGGGCCAGAATTTCCTGATACACTTATTACAAATGCAGGCCCCACCCCCAGGCCTAGCAAACTGGCATTGCACTTAACAAACTCCAGGTGACTCCAATAAAGTTGGGCAACCACTGTAGTTTGCCTTCACTGTTCTCATCACCACCTCATCCCTTCTCTTTTTCTCCAACAACCAAAGAAAGTATATTGTTTATGTATTAGGGTTCTCAGTTTTTAAAAGAACACACACGGCCGGGTGCGGTGGCTCACGCCTGTAATCCCAACGCTTTGGGAGGCCGAGGCAGGTGGATCACTTGAGGTCAGGAGTTCGAGGCAGCCTGAGCAACATGGTGAAACTTTGTCTCTACTAAAAATACAAAAATTAGCCAGGTGTGGTGATGGGTGCCTATAATCCCAACTACTTGAGAGGCTGAGACAGGAGAATCGCTTGAACCTGGGAGGCGGAGATCATGCCACTGCACTCCAACCTGGCTGACAGAGCAAGACTCTGTCTCAAAAAGAAATAAAAATAAGAATAAAAAACCATACATACACACATATATATATGCACATAAACATACAGATATATGTGTATGTGTTACTGCTTGTAGATACTATCTATGCATCAATAGTTTAAAAATAAAGTTCCATTTTTTACCAAGAACTTTCTGTCACTTTCTTCCCAATTTTTTCTTTCCAATCCTTTGGTTAGTTGCTATTAATAATCTAATTCTTCTGGGGAAACTACTCCCATAACTAATGCATTAAACAGTCAAAACATATAATACTTTAGAGTTGATTCAAAAGACAAATGTCCAAGAAAAGAACACTGACTGCAATCATATTTATCAATATATACTACATTCCACAAAACAGTCAGTATACAGGAACTTATATTGTGTCAACATGTAAAATCAGAATGGGGAAAATGAAATAGGAAATCAAGGCTGGGAAAAGTTAAGATGTAACTGTTAAAATTTTCTTAAAGTTGAGCTACAAATTTGAATCTGAATTTCTGAAGCGAAGCAAAGCAAACAAAAAGAAAACCAGGTTCACAAACAAGATTTACGATAAACCCTAATGAAACCACACCAATTTCTCAGGAGAAGAGACTTCAAAGCCCTTAGGTCTAAAGAAATGTCTCTAATGCAGAGGTTCTCAAAGTGTGATCCCCAAGACCAGCAGCATGAGTATCCCCTGGGAACTTGTTAGAAATGCAGTCAGGGACTGAATCAGAATCTGGGCATGGGGGTCCAGCAAGCTGTTTTAACAAACCCTCCTGGTGATACTGATGCAAGCTACACCTTGAGAACCACTGCTTTAGTGGGTCTTCACACAGCGTGCATTGAAAGTGGTTACAAACCTGCTCAAAAGTATTCCAACAATCAGCCAATGGCGTATTTTGCATACCAAGTTCTAATAATGTTCTTCAGGGCAAAGAGGGTAAAGCAGATTTACAAAGATCCAAACCACATGACCAAGTACACAGCTTGGGTGTAGAATGGAAATATGAGCAGCAGGATCACTGTTTCCCAGTGCCTGGCACATATTAGACTTCCACACCTTTCTGAATAAGTAAATAATGAAAAAAATGCATGTATGAATGAACATCCTTTAAACAATTCCCCAAAAATAACAATTATTGTCAACTGCACTTTGAGTGCCTATAATTAAATGTCATTTTCAAAGGGTACAAAAATTTTAAATGATTTTAGAAGGGAAAAGTCACCATTTATAATCAAATAGCTTTCTACTTCAAATTCAAAAAACAAAATAAAATTTGCAAAAACATTCAAACTTTCACAGCACACTCCAACCATCAGCCCACTTTAGCTCCGCAGTAAGAGAATGGGTGATCGGTGCCAGCTCTGTTTTCACTGATGGGAAATATCTACAGGAGGATCATTCATGTGGCCCAAGGCACACAGCATGAAGTCTGCTGACCCCTGGCCTATTGAGCAGCAACTCTGCAGAGCCTGTTCTGCCTGTAAAGCCTTTCCTCGCAGTTCAGTCTGGAGGAGTCTCCTTGTGTCTGGTATTAGGCAGAAGACCCGGCAAGAAGCAGCCAGCGGGGAGGACATGGCAGTCCAGGGCCTTTTCTCTGTCAGGAAACACACAAGGCTCAAAGGCAAGATCATCTTGAGGACACGCTTCTCTTTTTTTTTTTTTTCATGACTAGGGATAATGAGGAACTACTGGTAATAGCCAGAGAAGAGGTGAAGGGTAGGCTGTGAGTGTCAGAAATCTACAGCAGATGTTGGAACTAGAGGCTGCTGTAACACAGCCCAGCAGGCAACATGGGAGGATGAATCTTGCTTAAGGAAGGGCTTAGCAGCCTGCTGCGAGTCAGAGGCTCCTCTGACTTTCTCCTTAGAAATTCCTAACTTTGCATCCCATTTCGTGAGGCTCTCAGACACTTGGAAGCTCCTCCAAGGCCCTCATACTAAGCTTCACCCACAGATCAAGAGCTCTCCAGGCTGGGTGGAGTGGCTCACGCCTGTAATCCCAGCACTTTGGGAGGCCGAGGCGGGTGGATCACGAGGTCAGGAGGTCGAGACCATCCTGGCTAACACGGTGAAACCCTGTCTCTACTAAAAATACAAAAAATTAGCCAGGCGTGGTGGTGGGCGCCTGTAGTCCCAGCTACTCGGGAGGCTGAGGCAGGAGAATGGCGTGAACCCGGGAGGCAGAGCTTGCAGTAAGCGCAGATCGCACCACTGCACTCCAGCCTGGGTGAAAGAGGGAGACTCTGTCAAAAAAAAAAAAGAGCTCTCCAGATTTTCAGAGCCTGGGGAGCATATTCATTGTAGTTGTTACCAATAAAGTCACAAGCAGGACACAAATCCACTCTGGGCAGTCTCTTTCCTTCTAGAATGATTCCAGGTCACAGAACGTCCAACAGAGGCCAGAGTTAAGGGGTTGGCCCCAGCATCCATTCCTCCAACAAACATTTATTGAGCACCTACCTACTGGGTGCTGAAAATAGGGAAATCACAGCACCAGAACAGCACCAAAAGACAGCTCTTGCACTGTAATCTCACCCACAATGACCTCATCCACGGTGACCTCGGTGGCAATTACATCAGGGCTGACCTCTGACACACACACACTTGCAATACCTGAGTAGTATCATCTCATACTTGTTTTCCAGGGTTCGTGTCCTCTGAGGACACTGAGTCAGGCATTTAGATTGGGTTAGGGGCAGATGCACATCCCTTTGAGAATTACCTGCTGACTCTACCCTTTCTCTGTGATGGTAGTTCATGCTTTCTTCATCTGCCTGTCTCTCACCACTTTTCCTATTGTTCTTTATCACACTTTCTGCCTTCTCTGAGCTCTGGGTCTCCAGTCTGCCAAAGTAAGAAAAAGTCCTGCATATAACCCTTGGGTCATCACTTCCAGAAGCAACGGAATATGTAGGAAAGTGGATATATTCAGGAAAACAGATTTTCCTACTCATTGAAGTATTTGTTTTAGAAATCTCATGTTTAGTCCATCTTACTGCTATCTTAGAGAAGGGAAGAAGCCAGCAGAAGGAGCCACATCCCTAGACAGAAAGCTCCTCTCAGTGGATTTAAGGCTGGGGAGGTCCAAAGTCCTAGGGTCCAATTTTCATTACCATTATAATAAGAGCCCCCAGAGCCTTGAATGCCTCAAAGCCTCTGGCCACTGAAGCAAGCCTAAGTATACAAATAAACATGAAGTACAGAGATGCTGAAGAGCCACGGGCTGTATGAAAAGGTTTCACATTAGTTACAGAGCTGGGTACAAGCTTCCTTGCCTAATGAATACCACTCATATTCCCAAAGCAATTAACAGTACAGTTGAAATGACCTACATCCATTTCCTTATACCCAGGAAACCTGTGAACTCTGAGACTATCGTCTCCAAAATGCTGAGTGTCAGGCTGGGTTCACCCAAAGTGGTCATCAGCCAACCTGCAACCTCCACTGAACTTCCATACGTGACAAAATATTTTCCTCCTAAGTTTGGATCTGGCTCCTTTCTAGTTTTACCTGCTTATCAATCATTATCTTTGCTCAAGGAAATAAAGAAACAGAAAAAGATGCCTGGCCATAACAGCAATTTTCCCAAAGTAATAATGTGTCTAATTGCTTGCTTAAAATTTTTTCAGAGTCTTACAAATCTCTCCTTACTGGGAAAAAGAAGAAAGTCAAACTTTTGGCAATATGCTAATTTAAAAAATCCTACTTGGCAAACTTGAACGACAGAAATTATACCCTAGTAACCTAAATTTTCAAATACTTTCAAAAAGTGCACGATTTTTACTGTCTACACAGTATGGAGGGACCAGGCATTATTTGCAAAGAGCTTTTTTGCAATCACTGTCTCATCTTCTGACAGTCTGGGAGGTAACACATCATCATTATGTTATACAGATTGGGAAACTGAGGCACAAGGTAAGGCATAAGTGGTAGAACAAGGCTTCAGTCATTCCCAAGTTTCAGTTCCTCTACATAAGCCTTTTCTCTTTTCTCTTTTTAAGTCTTTACACCCTTCCTTTACTGTCACAGCCTAAAATGATCTCTTTCTTCTGAACTCCTGTAGGAATTACTGCCTAAACAATGCATCTCCCCATTAGTCATGTCATGCCTTGCTATTTAAACCCTGCATGATTAGCTAACTTTTCCTGTGTTTATGTCTTGTTTCTTCAGCTAAATGTGAAGCTCTCTAGGGGCAAGAATCATATCTTCTGCCTCTTTATGTCCTCATACCACCTGGTACATAGTAGGAGGCCAGAAAATACATGATATGTTTTAACATTTTTTCTCATCTTGGAAGACACAGATGCCTGCAGTTTAAAAAAAAATCAGATACAGAAATATACAATTCAGCATAAATCTATCGTGTCCCTCAGCACTAGAAACTGCTTAAATTTATTTTAGATTGAAGTTCTTGCTAATAATCCATTCTCTTACCCAGTGAAATATGTGAAATACATATTCCCTCTACACTTGTAGTCTACAGAAACTAACAAACTGAAAATTGACTTTAATTAGATTACCCAGAGCCACTAAACTAAACTGAATAGCAAACATTATAAAATGACTTTGAAAAGTGTAAATACATAAAAGTATTATCATAAGTTATATTCATTGTCAAAACTTTCCTTTGAAGAGACACAAAGTCAGACTTTACCACATCATAAATAAATGACAATAGAATCCCAACAGCATCTTCAGATACACTATCCTATACCTGCCCCTGCATATGGCTCACAACATTTAGGACACACACCTATCTACTGTGTTCTCAAACACCAAAATGAAGTTTCTTATTCTACACACCCAATGCTATAATTCAGTGTGAATCTTACAAGTGGAATAAAAGTCCCATTTCTACAAAGGTTTCCCTGTGGGCTATCCTCTACCTCACTGGCCCTCACTTCCAGGCCACTTCTCCCAGCCATTCCCATGGCCACTCCCTCAAACTGCTCTCTCTTGGAGACTACCCCCTCCTGCCCTTCTATTACATCTGCTTTTTAACCATACAAGCCATCCAGGTCTATGAACTGCTTCCTTCTATCCTCTTAGGCCCCTCCTAGCCACACTCCTTCCTGTTCCTTATTTTTATTTTTAATTGTTTTTTGAGACAGGGTCTCAACCTGTTGCCCGGGCTGAAGCGCAATGGTGCAATCATGGCTCACTGCAGCCTCAACCTCCCTGGGCTCAGGTGATCCTCCCACTTCAGCCTCCCTAGTACCTGGGATACCTGGGACTACAGGCACACACCACCATACCTGGCTAAGTTTTTGTACCTTTTGGTAGAGATGGGGTTTCACCATGTTGCCCAGGCTGGTCTCTCGAACTCCTGAGGCTCGAGCAATTCACCAGCCACAGCCTCCCAAAGTGCTAGGATTACAGGTGTGAACCACCACACCTGGCCATTCCTATTCTTAAAAGCACCCCCTGCAAACACATACACACGTCCTCACACCTTCTTTGCTGCCACATTTGACTGGTAAAAATCCACCCTGGACCAGTCTCAACATCTGCTGCCTCTGACACACAGGCTGGGGAGCCACACACACTTGGGCCACTGTAAATTCAGTTTCTAATCTCAGCTGAGCCTCAGCATCTCTTCACACTTCTTTTACTTTTCCTCAATCATCTCATCTCCCATTTCCTTCAGTGACTGGGATATTCCAAACAGTCTCCATTCTCTTCAAGTTCCCAATCCCATTCTATCTTACCTGCTACTTCATCAAATACTAAAGGTGACTTGGGTTAGCTATCTCAGCTATAAACCTCCTAAAAGCGTCTCCAGGCCAGGCGTGGTAGTTCGCACCTATAATCCCAGCACTTTGGGACGCCAAGGCAGGAGGATCGCCTGAGGCCAGGAGTTCAAAACCAGCCTGGGCAATTTATTTATATATATACACATACATATATATATACACACACATATATACACACACACGTATATATATAAAATTTTATATATTTACATATTTTTACATATATATGTAAAAAAATTTTTATTAAAAATAAAACTGTCCCCTGCCCCAGCTTCTGTGACACCACAGATTCTACCTCCAGACCCATTCTTCTGAGTCTTTTCTAGAAATTTCCTCTTCCCTCCATCCCTCCACTTCTGTCTGGTGTTCCCTTGGACTCCATCCCCTGCCTGTTGCCTTCTTCATCCTCAGAGTTCTCTTTGGGCACCAACCTACTCACATGGCTCTAACTACCTCCTCTAGGTGATGACTCCCAGATTCCTATCTCCAGACACCATCTTCCCAGAGCGTCAGACTCACATTCAATTGCCAGATGGACACTTTTAAAAATCAGTATATTACCTTGGCCCCTACATACCCATTCTTCCTCCTATATTCCCCAGGTCCAAAATGGCCACCAGAACTTCAAGTGTCATTCTGGTCTCTTCCATCTCATCCACTCCCCATAGCCAGTTGATCAAAATTGTATCAACTCCAAATCTTGTGTACTTCTCAAACCCATCTTCTCCTCTCCAGCCCTGACTTTCACTGCTTTCTTACACATATTCATCCTCTCACATTGAGCCTATCATGATAGGTTCCTGCTATCCAGCCCCAAATCTATGACTCAATGAGCTGCCATAGCAAACCAGGAAAATCTGACCATTTACACCCCTGCTTAAAATTTTTCAACAGTTCCCCATCAGCTAGAAGCATATTTTCTAAGCCCTCATAGAGTATACTTTGCTCTTCATGGCTGGGCCCCCAACTACACCTTTATAGTCCTTGATTCCCACCCTTATGCTTTATACACTATTGACATGGAAAGGCTTGCCCTTGCAAGCATACACAGACTGTTTAATGCACTGACACTCATGCTGTTCCCTTAGCCTACAATGCCTTCCTCCTTCTCTCTCACCCGTTCATCATCTAAGTCCTACCCATTGTTCAAGACTCGGTCTAGGCGACTTCTCCAGGAAGGCTTGCCCTAACCTCCCTTCTTCTCACATGAGGGAAGAGGCTGTTTTCTATGATCTCCCAGCTCCCTGTTCAACACCAATCATTTGATACTGGCATCCCCTGTGCCAATGTCCATAACCCCTTCAGGATAACCTCATCTCCAAGACAGATGCCATCCCTGACTTGTCTTTGTACCTCTGGGGATTAACCCAGCCTCAGATGCAAAGGGGTCATCGACACATTATGAAGCTTCAACAGAACAAGCATCTTCAGGAGTGCTGGCCTGAGCAATATAGGCATTAGGGAAAATGGAACCTTCACTTCCTTTCCTTATGATCACTGCATAGTATTCTAGAGAGGAACATTTGATTACTCCACCTCTTCTGTGTCAGAGTCACATGAAACCCAACTTTTACAAATATGTAATAATGTATGTGAACAGTCAAAACTGAGTGGTCTAGCCTCATAAACTCTCTGGATGATGGATCTGTTATTACTCAGACTGCACTGTAATCAGTAAATAATATTACTCAAAATAGCAAAACATTCAAATAATCAAGGGTTTTGCTGTTTGCCAGTAAATAATCCTTTGAATTTCCTAGTCTCCCCATTTCCCTTGGCCCCTTGTTTCCTTTTTTTTTTTTTTTTTTTTTTTTTAGACAAGATGCCACTCTGTCGCCCAGGCTGGAGTGCAGTGATGTAGTCTTGGCTCACTGTAACCTCGAATTCCTGGGCTCAAAGCTATCCTCCCTCTTCTGCCTCCCAAGTAGCTGGGACTACAGGTACATACCACCACACTTAGCTATTTTTTTAATATAAAAAAATAGAGATGAAATATCGCTATGATGACCAGGGTGGTCTCAAACTCCTGAGCTCAAGCAATCCTCCCGCCTCAGCCTCCCAAAGTGTTTGGATTACAGGCATGGGCCACTGCACTCAGCTTGTTTCCTTTTAGATAATACAGCAATTAGTCTTAAAAAGGAATTTGCTATTAAAACAGATCTTTTTGATCAGATTTAATGTTTTAATTAATGTCCTAAGAGCACAGACTCTGAGATTATCTCACTGATTTTTACCAAGAGCCTTTCCTCCTTATAGTTTGATAACACTAAGTAGATATGCATGGTAAAACTTAAATAAACCAAATGTAATCATAAATAAGATTAAGGAATGTGGCATGTTTATTAATTTTTAAAGATCTTTCTGAAAATGAGTCAGCTTACCTTCTTTTTTTTATTCCACACATAGAAATTGTCCCCTTGCCTATAAGGTAAGCATTATTATTCCCATTTTACAGGTTAAGAAATTAACATTCAGAAGTTTAAATAATTTGTCCAAGCGTCAGGCATGGATTTCTATTCCCAGTCTATCTGCTCCCAAGCCCATGTTCCTATCTACCTATACTGCCTCTTCTCAAAAGATGACAATAAAGGCTATAAAATGAGCCTCACTGTAACTAAATAGGGAGTTGAAAGTTTCAGAAAGACCATGAACAACGTTCACAAACAATTAACTCACTGAAATTCTAATGCTTCATTGGCAAATAAAAGGTTTCACTAGCAAAATAAACTTGTAATGTTGGTTAGGAAGCTGCTCTGCCTACACTCTAACAACACTGTGATAATTACCTATGATAAACACCCTTTGTTCTTAAGTCTCTCACAAACCTTGCCACACCATACCCCAACTTATAGCTCCTCTATTCTGATCCTCAGTAAGGGGACACTGCATGCAGAAGAGAAACAGGATGGTGAAAACAGGATTCACACCCTCCACCCTCATCCACACATCTCTTCTCTCAGAAAAGGTTAATATATTAGAACTTACTCAGGCACTGATCTGAACAAGGTTGAGGGAAGAACCCACTGATGTGAAATCAAACAGCTCTCCATAATCCAAAAAATATCCCACCTGCTGCAGCCTCTGAACTGAGTTCCCGGAGCCACCCAGGTGGGAGTCACCTGTGGTCCACTGGGTTGTCAATCATGGAACGACTCACACCCTACTTTCCGTGCGTAGCCACTGTAGGTAACTTGAACAGTGTATGTGAGAGGGACTGCAGAAGTCCATCACCCCCTGACCTGAACGATCCTTCCAGTCCCTCCCACCATCTAGGGTACTGGTATCAAGTGTAAAAAGCAGCTGCTCCGTGATGAAAGATTCTGGTGAGTTCCATGGTATTACCAGATAGCTAGAACTTCCTAGCATGGTTAACAGCTGAACTAAACCTCTGTTTACTTCTTCAACTTCTCAGGCTCCTAGAAGCCAAGTGGGTTGGGTAACTGGGGGGGAAAATAAAGGAAAGTAGAAGATCCTGCCTTTCTTTCAATTTTAACTTTTTAAAGTGTTTTTACATTATCCAACAATACAAATCATTTGTTATCCTTTCATCCAAAGAAAACACACATGGCTTTAAGAAATGTAAATATTTAGTTCCAGGATACATTTTAGCCTCTTCGAGTTTTTCTTTTCTTTTTTTTTTTTTTTTTTTTTTTTTTGAGACGGAGTCTCACTCTGACACCCAGGCTGGAGTGCAGTGGCGGGATCTCGGCTCCCTGCAACCTCTGCCTCCCATGTTCAAATGATTCTCATGGCTCAGCCTCCCGAGTAGCTGGGATTACAGGCGCCCACCACCATGCCCATCTAATTTTTATATTTTTAGTAGAGACAGCGTTTCACCATGTTGGCCAGGCTGGTCTTGATCTCCTGACCTCAAGTGATCCACCTGCCTCGGCCTCCCAAAGTGCTGGGATTACAGGCGTGAGCCACTGCACCCAACCTCTTTGAGTTTTTATAATGATGTGGTGCAGGGAAAAATAATTCCATTTACTCACGACATATTCCTCTCTTCCCCTTTGAGTTGTATAAGAAAACATTTCCAGACAGACAATATAACATTTGGTGTTTGAATGCTATTGTCCCTAAAGATACAGGCATGCTCTAATGATAAGATGAGAGAATGCCACATACACTATATAAAATGGTAAGTAAGTATCTGGTGTTCCCAGTAAGAATTACTTCACAGCTCTGTAAAACTCTGTCTGTGGTAGGGTAGCTTATCCATCAGGACTGCTACATCCTAAAACAGCATTGTCCAGTAGTATAGTGTGCAATAATAGAAATGTTCTATATATGGTAGGTAGCCACTAGTCATCAGTTACTTGTGGCTAATATAATTGATGAACTTAATTTTTTCCACTTCATTTTATTTTAATTCAATTTAAACTTAAGTAGCCACATATGGCTAGTGGCCACCATATTGGGCAGCACAGTTCTAAAATGTCCCGAGCTTTTCAGTGTTCAGCCATCACCCTTTTAAAATAGAAAATTAGGATACAGGCAGCCTCTAAAGTAGGTCAGTCTAGTTTACATCTCAAAGAAGTTCTTTCTCAGAGTATACAAGTTCCCTATCTCCAGATCGATGGAAAATAGTTCCACGGTGGTGTGACATTCCTCTGAAAAACTTACATCTGCAGTATCTCCCAATAGGGAAGTTCTTATGCAAATAGAAAGTGTTAACATTACCATAAGTTCTAAAATACTAAAATGTTCTCTGGGAAAAATAACTTAAAAATGAGGCCTGCAATGTGAAATATTTTATTTTTCACAGCAATCATTTTCAGACACACTCTGACACTTCAGAGTTGACAGCCTCACTCCAGGATGTAGAACTAGGAACTCAGTGGGAAGGATATTAGGGTGTCTACTTCAGGGGTGGCTGCTCCAGCCATGGCTTGAACCTCTGATACCCAGCGCTGCCCCAGAGCATTGTGGTCCACAGAAACAGGAAACCAGGGTCATCCAGAGGTCTACTGGTGCTTGAATTCAGTCATTCAATGAACAAACATTTCATAAGCACTTACCACATGTCAAGCATCCAGCTAGGCACAAAAATATGAAGTGGAATGACACATGGTTTCTGCCCTTCAGGACTGAGGCTGGGAGGAAAGACACATAAATAGATTATGATCCAACGTGGTAAGTGCATCATGGGCACAGAGAATGACAGGACTCTATGTAAGATTACCTAACCTATCCTGGAAGGGTCGGAGAAGGCTTCCTGGAGGAGGTGACACCTGAGCTGAGTCCTCAGGATGAGGAGTTACTAAGGCAAAAGCAGGGAAGGGAGCATTCCAAGCAGTGTCGCTAACAAAGGTGGGAAAGAGCCTTAAGAGCAGGGCCTGTGCAGGGAACACAGCAAGACTGTGTTGCTCAAGGATGAAGCTGGAATCAGGAAGTGGTAAGAGGGAGGCTAGAATGCCACCAAGGGCCAGGAGGACAGCCAGGAATACCACGTTAAGGAGCTTGGCCTTTGATTTGCATATAATGGAGCACCACAAGAGGGCTTCAACCAGGGTGGAAACCCTGTTAGACACAGAGAGGCAGCCTGGTAACACACTGGAGGGAGGATCACAGGAACATAAAGGAGGCAGGAGGCTGTGGCTTCATCTTGGAAAGTAAGGATAAAGGCCTTGCACAGGTAGTGGTAATGGGAATCAAGAGGAAGGAAAACTCAGAAATGTCCAGAAGGAAGAAGTAAACAGTGATTAGAAATCAGCCACACTGGGTAACTGGCTAGGTATAGAAGCTAAAGAAAACAGGCATTAAGGAGCTAAAGGAAAATGGCATTAGAGATGACTCCCAGGTTTCTGGCTTGGATGTCTCCGTGGATGAGGGAAACTGAAAGAGAACAGCAGCAGCTAACATTTATTCCAGTCTTATTCTGAGCCAGGCACTGTACAAATGCATTACACAATCTACCTCGTAAGAATTTTTGAGATGGATACTATTTTTATCCCCATTTTAAAAAGAAAGACACTGAGGCTCAGGGAATTAAGTGACTTGTTCAAGCTCAAACATCCAGGAAGTATCAGAGCCCCAATTCAAATCCAGATCTGATTCCAGAGCCCCAATCTTAACCACCGTATATAATATGGTCTCTAAATACAGGAAAAAAGGGGAGGTTTAGGAGAAATGGTCGTGCATTCAGCTCCTGGAAAATTTAAGGAGCCTTTCAGATACTCACATGACAACCAGCAGAATCTGGTCACCAGGCAGTGCAAGGCAGAGACATGGGAATCACTGGCACATAGAGGGTGAAAACCCAGAGAGCAGATGAAGTCCCAAAGCCAGAGTATATATGAGGAGAGAAGAGCAACACTCCCAGAACTAAACTCCAACAGTAACAGGTGGGCAAAGGAAGAGAAGCCCACCAAGGAGATACAAGACATAGAGGCAGCAAGAGAACAGAAGCATGGACGGTTGCAGAGGCTAAAAACTCTTCAAAAGAAGAGAGTGGATACGTTGGGTTAAATACAAGAAGAAGCTCCAGAAAGATAAGGACTATAGCGTGTCCACTGGAGTTGACAAATAGGTAAGTCATTAGTGGTACGAGAAGCACAAAAATGGGAAAAACTGAGAACATTTGACAGCCAAGGAGAAAGAGACAGTAACAAACTGGAGGGAGAAAGAGACAGTAAATAAACGTGGCTGAAAAATTAGAAAGAGAGGGAGGGACAATGACTAATACAGCAAGGCCTAGGAGGATGCAGGAGCAGATGGGATATCCCTGGAGAAAACCAGATGAAGATAACTGTGACTACACATAAGTTTGCAGGCATCAGGACAGGAAATGGAGGAGCTGATTCTAAGAAGTTTCAAGTTGCTTAGTAAAGTCAGATACAAAGTCATATGTTAAGAGTGAGGTGGGTGGAGAAGCCTTAAGAAGAACAGTAACTGCATGGAGTAATAGTTAAATAGCATGGGAGAAATGGGCAGCACCAACCTGCCCGGTATGGCTTGGAAGTTCAGGCACAGGTGTGACGAAGGCAGTCCTGGAGGGTTGCTGACCAAAGATGGCAGATGTGCAGATATGCCGTAGAATTGGGAGTACTGACCAGCGTTCCAATGACTTGCCATTCTCTAGAAAGTGAACTCACCACTGGTTGTCCACTGAAGTCTTTATTTCACTCTTGGGAGGGTTCTAGCCATAGTAAGAAAGAACTAAATAAGGCCAGGTGTGGTGGCTCATGCCTATAATCCCAGTACTTTGGGAGGCTGAGGCGGGCAGATCACCCGAAGTCAGGAGGTCGAGACAAGCCTGGCCAACATGGCGAAACCCTGTCTCAACTAAAAATACAAAAATTAGCCAGGCGTGGTGGTAGGTGCCTGTAATCCCAGCTACTTGGGAGGCTGAGGCAGGAGAATCGTTTGAACCTGGGAGGCGGAGGTTGCAGTGAGCTGAGATCATGCCACCACACTCCAGCCTGGGTGGCAGAAGGAGACTCCATCTCAAAAACAAAACAAAACAAAATTTCCTATAAGAAAGAACTCAACAAGATAACTCTTTTTTTACCCCCACAAGATCTCCCAAGACAACACTTAATAAATTATCAAAATAACACTACTGCTGCAGTTCAATCCCTTGACTCTTACTACTTAAGCCAATAAACTCAGACAAAAATCAACTGACACTCAAAATATGCCACTGTCAAAGCCAGAGATAGCCTGGAAAAATACATCGGTCTGTTGGCTCTCAGATTTCACAGAAATTTGGCATAGGAGAATCCCAGTTCTTAAAATGATACTAGGATTCTAACCAATAGAGTCCAGGGCTAAGCACGAAAGAAATATCAGATCACAAACCATCTGGATTACGAAGGAGCACAAGAATAAAATGGGTACAAGCTCCCCTCCTTGGCAACACAGCACAGGACATCCACTTTGGATAGCAACAATAGAAGTACATGATTCCAATTCCTCCCAAGCCCCAAACAACCCACTGCACTCGACCAGGCAGCCTGCAAAACAATGGAAATGTAAGGTCACCCTCCTGTTCCCTGCCACCCCCCTCTACTTCCTCTTTCACCCTGGATGAGTTGTCATCTTTCCATGAAAGAATGCCAAGCGCTCAGTCAGTCTGACAGGCAGTTCCTGCTCTTCCGGTTCTCTGGATGCTTCAAAGGGGTGGCGATGTGTTACCAGAAAGACTACCCTCCTCGGCAGGCTGTTTTCCAGGCTTCCACCCCTGGTGAGTCACTTGCCAGTTTCTACCAAGCATAAGAAGATCTATCATGGAAGGAGACTTCTCTTGAGTCTTGCGGGCCTGACGTTGCTGCCTCTCTTGCAAGTGACACTTCTAAATTCAGACTGAACTATACAGGTGTTTTGGTGGAGATCTTCCAGATTGGCTAGAATGTGTAAGTGGCAAAAAATTAAATCACAACGTAGCAATACTAACAAAGTTGGCCCTGAATAGTAACACTCCAAGAAATGAATTCAGAAGCCACCCATGAAGCAACCAATAAAGTCAGGCCAATAGTAATCAAGGAATTTCCATGTTGAATATGAGACTATAAAATCTTCCCTTAAAATTATTTAGTGTATATTTTTAGTAAAAAGGTAAGAAGATAAATTTTGGTCAAATTACTTAAAATATTTATTTGATGATCATCTTTTAAAAAAAATCCTCCATTTGACCCAAGGGATACACTAAAATATAAGAAAGTGGATCCACTAGAAATACCATTTGACCTAGCCATCCCATTATTGGGTATATACCCAAAGGACTATAAATCATGCTGCTATAAAGACACATGCACACAGATGTTGATTGCGGCACTATTCACAATAGCAAAGACTTGGAACCAACCCAAATGTCCAACAATGATAGACTGGATTAAGAAAATGTGGCACATATACACCACGGAATACTATGCAGCCATAAAAAATGATGAGTTCATGTCCTTTGTAGGGACATGGATGAAATTGGAAATCATCATTCTCAGTAAACTATAGCAAGGACAAAAAACCAAACACCGCATGTTCTCACTCATAGGTGGGAATTGAACAATGAGAACACATGGACACAGGAAGGGGAACATCACACTCTGGGGACTATTGTGGGGTCGGGGGACGGGGGAGGGATAGCATTAGGAGATATACCTAATGCTAAATGACGAGTTAATGGGTGCAGCACACCAGCATGGCACATATATACATATGTAACTAACCTGCATATTGTGCACATGTACCCTAAAACTTAAAGTATAATAATAATAATTTTAAAAAAGTCTCCTACCAAAAGATCACACTATCCCTTCCCTCAAGGAGCTAACAGTTTTTAAAAGGTCATAAAGAGCAGAATAGGTATAGCTATCAGATAAGACCAGGAAAAAGGGGATGCTGAAGAAACAGGATTTTTAATAATAAGAAAAAAAAAACAAAGATAACCAACATGTCAAAAAAAAAGTGAAAAAGGTGAATGATAATGGTGTTCAGTGCAATGAGAAATAAAGTAGGATTTGCATAGAAAAGCAACAGTTTTAGTAGAAAATAAGTTAAGATGAGCCCATTTCTACTGCAGAGTATGGGCAAAAGTAAGACATTAAATGACTTGCTGGAATTGAATCCTCTTCCAAGGGATTCACTGTGAAGGAGGAAAAGATAATAGCTAGGAAAAGGTTTATTTTCTATTTTCTATAAAGCACTTACACATCATCGAAATTATCCATTGAATCAATTTTTCAGTTCTAATCTAAATTTCTCAAGGCAAGAATCATATTCAAATATTTGTTCATCTAATTCATTTATGCAAGTACTCATTTGAATTTCTGTGCCTGGTATATGCCAGACATAATGTCCCAGGTATTGAGGGTACCAAGGAAAACAAATCAGACATAAAACCAGTTCTCAGAGTTTACTGTTTAATAGTCTAATGAGGAAAGCAAAAATGAAGTAATCTTAGTTATTCTGAGATGTACACAGTATAACTGTGACTAAATGAGAAGAAAAAATACAGAAAAGCCTCAAATACTCTGGGGAACACATAAAGGCCTCATTGGGAAAGTGGGATTTAAATGGAGAATTCGTCAGGTAAAGGGAGAGGGAGGAAGAGAGTCCAGGAAATGGACACAGCTTATGCGTAGGTTCTAAAATTCACCTCTGTATCTCCAGGGCCCTGTACACAGTAGATGCTGAATAAATGCTTATAGAATAAACTTTAAGTTCCTCGTGCATTCAGAAAAAATATTCCCTAAGAAAACAACCCCTAAATATAGGGTGAAAAAAGGAAAAAGAAAAAGAAACAGCTACAGGTACGGAGGTGTTATTTGTAACACACACACACACACACAAATAGAAACAGCAATAAGAAGATGGTAAATTATGTAAACCAGTGACTGAAATATTATGCAGCTATTATAAGCAACATGGAAACTGCAACTATACAATTAAGTGGGAAAAGGCAACAAATGAGTATATTAGGATTAGAAATATGGAAAAGTGTGAAAATTAAGAATAATATAGATCATTTTATATTGACTGATAAAATTAAATGATCAAATACCAACCATCTCATCCATACTCCATATATGAAATTCCAAGTATCTTCTGTTTGGAAGCAATTATTCCAGCCAATTATCAGACAAAGCCTATTAAGACCAACCATTAATTTTGGTCCTGTTAGGAATTGCAATGTTACTTCAAAAATACATTAAATTATTGTATAGCCTTACATCTTTATAAAGTGATCTCCCATAAATTATATTTTGGTTATCATCATTTGCTTCATCCATGTGATTCTTCTTATTATTATTATGTTTTAAGAGGTAGGGTCTCACTCTGTTGCCCCTGCTGGAGTGTAGCAGTGCAATCATAGCCCACTGTAACCATAAACTCCTGGGCTCAAGCAGTCCTCCTGTCTCAGTGTCCCATGTAGCTAGGACCACAGTCATGTGCCACCATGCCTGGCTAATTTATATTTTTATTTTTTTTGTAGCGATGGGGTCTTGCTATGTTGTCCATGCTGGTCCCGAACTCCTGGCCTCATGTGATCCTCCCACCTCAGCCTCCCAAAGTGCTGGGGTTACAGGTATGAGCCACCATGCCCAGCCTGATTCTTATTATTTAATAGGTCAGTATAATGTGCTACATAAAGCATCCAGGAGGAAGTGGCTCCTGATTTCCCACAGGGTACTCCAAGGCCCTTATTTTTCTCCACTGACATTTTAATTATGATCACATATTCCTTTTTGTTTTTCCCAATACTATCACCTACAAAAAATTTTAAGTGTGTATGAAACACAATCACATTACAAAAGTTTGAAAAATTGAGAAAACAAGTCTTAGTTGTCCTAATATAAATAAGTCTCAAACAGCTACAGATTAGTTAAATGTTTCCAGCTACTTTCTGTAAATCTTTACATCTCATATGTATCTTTAATCATTTTTTCTGATTATAAAATTATACATGCTTACTAGGAAAAGAATACAACTGGGAAATGAAAGTCCCCCATAATTCCACCCCACTTCTCCACTCAAGAAAAGTATTGCTAAGTGCTTGATGCTTCATTTTCCAGATTTTTCCCCATTTTGGCTATACAGGTCCACAATCTCTTATCTACAATCCCAATATTCAAAAAGTTTCAAAACTCAAACAAATTTTATAACATTTGTTGTCAAAATCTTACTTGAACTGACATAAGGCAATGTGTAATCTTTATTTACCCCACTTAGCGTGAAGATCCATGTTTCGCCACAGAAGTATTAATGTTTTTAATTACAGATGCCACCCCAGCCCCCACTGGAGGTGTTATTTAATAGTAAATGTATTTAAAACATTGTCCTATGTAAAACTGAAAAAATCCTGAATTCAGAAACACATGTGACTTAAACTGCTTCAAATTAATGATGCAGACCTATACTGATACTACTATCATTCTCATTTCAGAAATAGGTCATACCAGGCATGCCTCTCTGTTAGTATATTTTTTCACTCAACAATATATCTAGGACATCTTTCTTTCTTTCTTTCTTTCTTTTGAGATGGAGTCTCACTCTGTCGATCTCGGCTCACTGCAACCTCCACCTCCCAGGTTCAAGCAATTCTCCTGTCTCAGCTTCCCGAGTAGCTGGGACTACAAGTGCACACACCACCACGCCCAGCTAATTTTTTGTATTTTTAGTAGAGACAGGGTTTCACCATATTGGTCAGGCTGGTCTTGAACCCCTGCCCTCAAATGATCCATCTGCCTCGGCCTCCCAAAGTGCTGGGATCACAGGCATGAGCCACCGCGCCCGGCCAATATCTGGGACATCTTTCTACATCAATTCACTGTGTTCTTTAACAGCCATGTGGATGTGGGTGGGACCAGAAGAATGAGAACAAACCTGATTTTAAGGAAAGGATAAATAAGGGAAATAGTTCAAAAAGCAGACCTACAGAGATGATTAGGGAGGAAACCTACAAGAGTAGAGATCACAGACTTCAGAGGTGGAAAAGACCTTGGTGATTAATGGCCTGATTCTTTTGTCAAAAGATGATCCCATTGGATGACTTCCTTGAGTTCACACAGCAGTTAGCAGCTGACCTGGGACTAGAACCCAGGGGTTCAAGTTGCCACCCCTTTGTGCTGCTACTCTTGAGATTCCACACTCCTGATGGTGAGGGCCACCCAGGTTAACTGTGAAAAACGTGAAAGCAACTTCTCTGTGAGGGAGCACAGATGCTTCCCAGGGTTAGTCTGAGTTGTTAATATAAAAGTCTGTTCACCTAGCCTTGTAAGTAGCAGCCTCCAAAGTTAATAGCAGCATTTTATAGTTTTATAGTCAAGCAGAAAGAGATGCAAGGAGCCATTGCCAATTACTAAGAATTGAAGTTGGATGTTCAAATTTGGGTCACTTTTTCCTCAATAGAAGCCACAGCATGCCAAGTGCATGTCACTATCCTGACTAATCTTGTCTTTTTGGGTCCCAAAGAGCTAAACCTATAATTGAAGAAGAGAATATGACACTATGATACCAACTGGAAAACCACCACCACCCAATGTGCATCCCCCAGAATCTCTCAAATCTTCACTGCGCCTCCAAACGCCACTTAGTTCCCTCAAATATGTCCTTCTAACAAGCAGATGTGCTTTCATGTATGTAGAACAAATCTTAAATGTACACACGCATCCAAATCTTAAAATTCAGAATAAAGAAAAGCAGAGAAGGACAGAAGAAAGACTAATGCCACCAAAAATCAGTCTGCCTTTTCCTGCCCGCCTCCTTGACATGCCACCACATAACACCACCACCTGCACTCCTCGCCCATCTCTCAGGCTCCAGGAAGGGTGGCAGAATGCAACCCTGCAGGACCTTAGCTGGAAGCGCCATCTGGGAGAAGGAAGACTTATAAACATGTTCTTCCAGAAGCCTGTGTCCTCCATCCCCTCACAAAGACAGCAGAAATAAATCACAACGATGTGGTTCTGTATCAGCACACCTGATGCTACAGCCCAATCAACTACTTTTGGGAATCAATAGCTCTCTTAAAGCTTTTTAGTAGAGTAGCTTTTTATGAAACTTCTGCAATTTCCTAAATGAGTTCTACTTACGTTATATGAAATGATTGATAGATTAAAAATACACGTACCCATGTATCCTGGGACCCTAATATGCAAAGTAAAGTAAGTGGTGCTTCATCAAAAGGATGCCACAAAGAGGAAGCAGCCGAACTACCTGTTTCCTTGATTGAGGCCATGTAAGACAGACTGGCACTTACAAGGAGAGTCAAAATAACCTACAATCCCTCTATAGAAATGTTTGCCAACCATGGATATTAAAGGGCCAATCTCTGAGCACTGTAAGATCTACAACAGCAAAGTTATTGGGGAATTTTTATTATTAGTCTGGGTTAGATGAGGGTCTAAGCTAAGAGAAGGCCTTTTAAGGGGTTGGCACAGTAAACATCTACATGCACCGATCCTGCCCCCAGGGATGCTGGGTAAAGCACTGTAAAGCACTCGAGCTTCCTGGAATAGACAGACACAAAGTGTTATTACCCCTCCATGGGGGAGGGGGGATATTCTTTCCGTGACTTTAAGAGGCAAGGGATGCTGGTGAAGAGGTGAGGAGAGAGTCTCTGTTGCAGTTTCTAGCCTCAGTTTCAGAGATGATTCTGAGAAGCAATGAGGTGTTTTAGTCTCTAGAGGAGTATGGAGCAAGCAGACAAGGTGTAAACACTGACCTTACAGAAGAAAAGTAATTCTTATTTTCTATAAAAGCCCATAGATCTAAATATCTGTCAGTTCTCTATGTTTTGTATACTGTTTGTATACAAAGAAACAGGCGGGGCAAGGGCACATGCTAGTGTTCCTCTGGGGCCCAGTAGTCAACAGGCTTTGGACAGGTAACTAACAAGCAAGCATGCTTTCATGTATTTAGAACAAATCTTAAATGTACACGTACATCGAAATCCTAAAATTCAGGAGAGGGGAGGAGACGTGGAGGAAAGGAGAGAGAGAAAGAGAATACAATGCGGGCAAGTATAAAAGCAAGAGACAGCATATAAAGCACTATATAAATGATGGTTATTTTCCCAGCTCTACATTCCTGCAGCACCTTCCATAAACTTTATCTGGGGCATTTAAAACATACTCTTGTTGTATTTCTCTGTATGGCTGCCTCATTCACCTATATATCCAAGTTATGCCAAGCACAGTGCTGGCCTAACTTGCCATTGAGTACTTGCTAAATACAGCTTTTGTAAAACAACCATGAACATAAGAGTGAACACAGACTTGGACATACCAGCATTTCTTTCTTTCTTTCTTTCTTTTTTTCTGAGACGGAGTCTTACTCTGTTGCCCAGGCTGGAGTGCAGTGGCACGATCTCAGCTTACTGCAACCTCCACCTCCCAGGTTCAAGCAATTCTCCTGCCTCAGCCTCCTGAGTAGCTGGGATTAAAGGTGTACACTTCCATGCCTGGGTAATTTTTGTATTTTTAGTAGAGACAGGTTTCACCATGTTGGCCAGGCTGGTCTCAAACTCCTGACCTCATAATCCACCCACCTCAGCCTCCCAAAGTGCTGGGATTACAGGTGTGAGCCACCACGAACAGCATTTCTAAGGTGACAAGCATTCCTCCCCATTCCCTACCAAAAGGGTCAAAAAGGTGTACCCCTAGCTGTACCCCTAGCACCAAAGAACTGGGTTTGAACTCAGACTCTTCCTTTCCCTTTTATTGGCTGTATGTTCCTAGAAATTATCTAATCTCTCAGAACCTTGATCTCCTCATCTGTAAAATGGGGATAACAATATCTACCTCAACAGGACTGATGGGAGATAAACTGGAATAACAAGTGTTAAGGATTGGTACATAGTAGGTACTCAATAAATGTGAGGTAGGGAGCATAAGATAGTGGAAGATCTGTCATCAAGTCCCAGACATGCCTCTAAAGTGATCTCAACTGAAATGGAAACAATGATCTACTTGCTTCCAAGAATTACTATGTGAGGGGCAAAGCAGAAAATGCATATGAAAGGAAACAGGATAAACACATGAACCCTGGAAAGGGCTAAGCAAATAAACATCTACTTAGAGGTCTCAAGTGCATACTTTCAAGAGCATAAACGGATAGCCATCATCATTTTATCAAATTCTCTGGATGATTCCATTTAACTCGAATCCCTTCTCCAGCAAGGAACACTTCTGTGTCATTCAGGCAACAAACAACGACAAGTACAACAAATACTAAGGGAGTGCTTACTGTGTGCCAAGTGCTGTGCTGGAAGCAGAGGCTGTTGGTGGGCTGCGGATCTTGCCCTCATGGTGCTTACAGTCTAGGAGGGGGACTCACTGATTATAAATATGTGCAAGTGCCGCAAGGCAGAGTGCCAGTGGCTACGAAAGCATAAAATAGGGGGGGTGGAAAGATGGGGGGGAGACCTTAACTGAGCCTGGAGGACTCCTAACAAAGGTGATATTAACAAATGGCTACCCATAGTGGCTTTTGGTGACTGTGACAGGAGAGAAGGAAGCGGAAAAGGTCACAGAAATTACATATCAAGGTAGGTGTAAACCCAGCTCAGCATGGCTAACTAAAATTAAGAACGCAAGTAATAAAAGTTCTGCCATTCACTGCACCCAATAAAGAACTAAAGAAGCTTCTCTCCATCTAAACACAGTCTAAACAGAAAAGTGGCTTATTTCATCCCAGCCCAAACATCAGAGGTGGAGGCAAAGCTTCTGTTTCCCCAAGCAAACTTTGTCAGTTTTGCCAGACCACTTGTCTCTCCAGACACCACACACAGTTCAAATGGCTCATGTTTTTCATCCACGAGCTTTTTCCTTCTATTCATTCAAAATCCACTTCATGGCCACACACCCCCAGAGCATTTTAAAACTGGGTGCACCACTGACGACTCACCTGGAACATATGGGCAATCAGTCCTCTCTCTGGCCCCCTGCTCTCTGGCTGTGACAGACCACAGGGAGAAACACCCTCCCCAGAAAACACCAACTGTACTCATCTGTCTGGAGTTTGTACATTTGGGAAGTAGTACAAAGAGACCAGTGCTGATAAAACTGGAAGGCTGACCATCAAATAAATAGATCTAAACCCTTACCAGAAAGAAGGAAGGAAAGGAACCGGGGCATTCCCCTGTGGGTTTCCACAGCTCTCTTGGCACCCAGAAGAATCAGCTTGGAGAAACCAGTGAGATACTGTCCTCCCTGGGCCTATTAACTTCCTCTCCTCACCCCACTGCCTCCGCCAAGCTCCTTAAAGTGCTATTTAATTCCGTTCCCTGAAAACTCTGGGTCTTCTCTTCCTTCCTATTTTGGCAAAGGTGGTTGCATCCTCCCTCACTGACTAAATTAAGTCAATGCTCATGGTGCAAAACAGTTTTAATGTGTGACACCTCACATCTGCCAATACAAATTATTAATGAGGTTCATTACTAGTTATATTAGGCTTCAGTGTGTAAAAAAGAGAGTGGCATCATTAGCCAAATTCTGATGAAAAGGACCCAGCAACTCCAAGGGGCCTACATTAAGTGTCTTGTCTCACATGGCCTCTACTTAACATGGGCCTCTACTTAGGAGTAATAGAATCAAAGCTAGAACACAAACCTCCACAAAATTGGGATTAGGAAATAAACTACAGATGTTCCAATTGCCTTAGGCCCAGAAATACCACAGTTAAGCCCAGCAAGGCAGGAGTTACTCCAACTGACCACACCTGGGTATGGGTACCAATGCCCAGAGAAAGCAGATGAAGGCAGGTAAAGGAGGAACGAAAGCATGAATAGACCTGCGGTGACACTGTCCATGGAGACTTGAAGATAATCAGAAAAAAATTATCAGCACAACCAAACTGCTTTAAACCACAATACCTTATCCCCACAACTCTAGGGAAAACAATTAAATAAAAATCAATTGCATTTTAAAAAAGTAATTCAATCAATATTCCCTCCTTTAGCTTGGCACAAACCAAACCACCTTAAATAAGCAGAGTTATGACAGTCTCTCCTGAATTTTCGCTTCATAGTTTTAGGAATATCTATTCTGGATTTCTTTCCCCACCAGTCCCCACCCGTCAACTTGCAACTTCAAAGGGACTCAAAGAAACAACTGAATCACCGGTGAACAGATTACAAAGCAAGGGGCAGCAGACAAGCCAAAGTAAACATACGGTAAAATTCCTAAGCCATTCCTAAACAATGCTTGTGAGGACATCAACATCATTAGCTAATAAGGGAATGAAAAGATGGTTGTGAAAAACTATAATGCTTTGGAAAAATAACTCCTTTAAATGTTCATTATTATAATGGCTGTTTGGTTGAAGTCCAGGACTGCAGGTCGACTTTAAATCAAGCCCACATTAAACAGAATGGGCTCGCAAAACACAGGCAGAAACATGTGAAACATTTGCCCATGCTTGCTTTGGTCATGAAAGCTTTATTCCTTTACAGAATTCTGCATTAACACCATAGCACACACATACATGAAAATCTCTGTGCCCTAGAAGTGTTTATGTATTTGTTTCTCCTATAAGACAAGCTCCTTGAGGGCAGGGAAACTATCTTTTTATTTCTGCACATCTCATGTGTTGCATAACCCCAGACACGTAATAATTGCTCCAATGAAATGTTAAATTTATTGGCAAAATAACAGTTAATTTTGAAAAAAATCAAAAGGGAAAATAAGACCATTGGTGTAGGCCACAGCCTTAAGAACTGGGAAATGTCACACTATCTCAAGTTACTGTTTACAGAACGTACAACACGATGCAGCATGCTTGTGCTGATAAATTCAGTTGTGACTTTACCTAGGAATTCACTGTTAGGAGTAAAGAGGATAAAATCAAAGGTATTATAGAAATGGATAATGTAGCCAGCACAATGTTTAAGGGGAGATATATCCCAAAGGAGATCAATCAAATTTGTATTATGTGATCATTTGATACCTCATTCATTAAATTGCTAAAAAAAAAATTGGTGCCACCCTGACAAGCTTTCTTGAACAAGGGAGGCATGTCCGTTTGGGGAGCTGTCATCTGCTGCAGATGCACACGCAACACATGTAAAGTGTCCCTGCTACCCAGGGCCCTATCAACTCTTAAACCTTTAATCATTTCTCTACCACTTTACATCAGAATTAAAAGGCATATAGCCTTAAAAGGCAAATACCCAGAGTCCATCTGAAAAAATTTTATTTTTCCTCATATCAACCACCTGAGGCAGGTGTAATGCAGCTGAGTGGTTCCATGCAGGTGCTCAAACTCTAGCTCCACAACTTTAAAAAAAAAAAGAGATGGGGTCTTGCTATGTTGTCCAGGCTGGTCTCAAACTCCTGGGCTCAAGCAATCCTCCTGCCTTGGCCTCCCAAAGTGCTGGGCCACCGTGCCCAGTCTTCACCACTTATTTGGGGCAAGTATCTTAACCTCTGTGAGCCTCAGTTGCCTCACAAAGAGGAGGATAATAAGAGAATCTGAATATCTTTAAGGTATTCTGAGGATTAAATTAGTTAATGCACATGAAGTACTTAGCCGGACACCTAATTAATCCTTATTGTGTATCTCCTATTATTGTATATTATCCCACCTGCTACTCTACTCATCACTCCTCTGCTCGCCTTCCCTGCTCCAACACTGCAGCAGAATTTAAGAGAGAAGGAACAAGTTAATGCACAGTTCACAGCTATTTCAGCCATCATGAAATCACTGCTGTGGCTGTCAGCCTTGCCTCCATATACAAATATTGAAAGTGAAAGCCTCTGGATGGAGAAAAAATACAATTTTGTTGTAGTTGTTTTGTTTTCTATTGCTGCATAACAATGTATACTCTTTTCACTTGAAGTCTAAAACCTACATAGTCTGGAAAACTAAGTACGTTTATAAACATGAAGAGGCTGACAAAAGACTTCACAACAATCTGCTCTTTCTACCCTCAAAGGGACCACCGTGACAGAAGATCCTGGTAAGACACTGTCCTCCCAGAAAGTGCTTGCTAGAAAAGGGTTTGAGAAGGGAGAGCCATTTATATGTAAATATCTTAGACTTGTTACCCCTAAAAATAGTGGAAAGAGGGAAATAATTTGTTAAGAAATATACCAGAAAAGGGAACTGAGGGTGAATGAGTATACAGCCTAGTACTGTGACAGGAACAGAAAGAAGCCTTCTTGGCCGGCTTAATGATAAGGTCATTCTCCCAAAGTAGAAACTGGAAAACTAGCATGTGAAGCAGGGCACGCTCAAGACTAGCCTCAATCAATCAACTAGGGGGTTCAGGGTGGCCACTGGGCTAAAAATAAATAAATCTTTTGTTCCAGATGACCTTTAAGGTTCTTCAAGCTTTAAGGGGCTAGCAATCTGGATCTGGTGAAAACAGGTCACATAGGCAGGCGTTGGGAGGAACTTCTAGAAATAGCACACAAACAGCCATCACCCAAGCAAAGATCAGCAGGGTCAGGATTCATCAGTGCAAGGGACCACTCTGCCACTCTCAGTCACAGGCAACCCCACTGACTATAGACCCAAGTGTCACCCGAGGCGTACCTGCAGCTGCTGGATTGATCGTCCCACAGCTGGCTCCAGAGGCCTTAAAAGAACAGGTCTGGTCACAAGGCAACCATCCAGCACTCTCCACTGCCTTGCTTGCGGCTCTTTTCCTCTCAAGTAAGTTACTGAGACACATTAGGCACTTCATTCAACAAATCACAAAAAAAAAGGTTAAATTTTGCCCCCCAAATCCCTGTTTGCAGCTGCCATACCTAGCACTCCACAGTTTATTTTCATGGAAACACCTGGCACACAATGGACGCCCCCCCCCAGCCTGCCTCCGTTTGTACCACAGGACACTTCTGTACTAGTGTGGCTGGGAAATGCCAGTCACTGTCTAACTTAACTCCTGACCCTACTTCCTCAGTGGTGCCAGGCATTTTACTTTTATTTTCCTTTCTTCTTACGCATCCAGTGTGATGAAGCAGCAACTCTGGTGGCAGAAGTGCATATGACATCAGAATTCTCAGAGCTAAGGGAACTTGCAGAGATCACTGGGCTCATCACTGACCTGAAACCATGCTAAACCTCTTCTTTCCCAAGCACACAAGCAAGTTGTGCCCCTCAAATGACAAGCTCCATGGTGTTCTGATGATATACTGATATCATTTCAGTATGATGAGGGGGATTACTGGAAGTTTCACCATTGAGGAAGTCATCATCCAAAAGAGCCACCATTATAAAATACAGGCCTTGTGCAGCATAAACATGAAATTCTGGAGGCACAGAGCTTAAGAACTGACTGTCAGGATCCTGGACCAGGGAAAAGGCAAAGAGGTCAGGCTGTACTTCCACATAGAAGATTCAAGCCTGGAAAACATTTGTTCTAAATAACCCAGATCCATTTCCTGGTGCCAAATGTAATTCCACTCATTTCAGTCTAACAAAGTTACGGACAAAACTCTTCTGAAATGTCTTTGTACTTAAAATTTTTAAGCCAATTTTACTCTTTCACAGTGTGTCACAGGATGTTGTGCAATCAATTATTACTCAAAATATTACTTGATTACAAAAAGGCCAGGTCTTACATTGGCACATTAGATATGTATTTTTTATGTTTAAAAGTGCTACATAAAAAAACATCTATCATCGTGCCCTGCATTCTCTAGTCCTGGTTCTATCACAGCTCCAGAACAAATGGAAATATCACCAATGAAATTGAAGACCCTTATTTCCTTAGAGTCCAGTCCTTTTATAGTTCCATAAGAGAAATCAGCCTCAATATGTAAGTCTTTTCTATCCAGTCTAGTGTCTGTTTTTCCTTTTTTTTTTTTTTTTTTTTTTTGAGGGAACTGGTGATTATTTCTCTAAAGGGACATTCTTTTGGAAAATCTCTTCCTTGGGTCATAACTATTTCAGATTCATTAATTTCTTAACTGAAGTTACATTAAGCCCATTCTCCAGACAGGACACTAGCCTCCAAGCCAGTCCTTTGATTTATCAGTTCCAAAACTAGATGACTCAAGCAACTGCTATACTGGAAACGCCAATCAGGCCTTGAAAGTCAAGTCCAGTTAAGCAGCGATTATATTCCAGCCCACCCTGTCAGCAGTCAGATAAAAGTAAAGGCAAGAAGTCTGTGTGAGACGAATCGGTAAAACCACCTCCTTCAGAACAATATCTGATCCATGGAGAAACTGAAAGAGACAGAACTGCCTTCTCCAGAGGTGACACTTCCCTGGCTATCTTGAGAATGAGGCGACACAGTTCTCAAACCCTAACAGCAGCTTCTACATGGCATTGTCTAATGTTAGCCAGTAGAGAGAAACACTAAGGGCAATCTTTTTGGCTGTTGGTCTTCAACAGATCATTTAAGACACCCCCTGTCATTTCTCATGTGGTAGTCAGTGAGCCTAGTTTTAAGATACCAAGGTAGACCAGAACACACTGGAAAATTTGCAGCAAGAGATGTTAAGATCTGTTGCATTTTCAGTGACGGCTGAAACACCTCCGCCCTGTGGGTTCTGCTGCACAGCCACAACAGTGACACCGGCAAAGGGCAGAGTTCCTGTGGAAATACTTACAGTGCAAACCCGCTGGTGGAAATGGGTCTCTGAAAAAACAAAGGCTTCACACCCATAGAACATAGTGATGAAGCCCAGTGGAATGGCAGGTTTGAGCCGACAATTCAGTGTCCGAACCAAGTCAATCATTAGCTTCACATATATGGAGATAAAAATCCATAATTAATTAAAGGATAAAGCCTACAAAGATGACATATTCTAGGATTTTTCAGATCTTTAAGCAGCTGCTCACTGACTAACTCACAATCCAAGGCACCTCTCCAAGCCTTTTCTGCAGCCAGGAAAAGACAAACCAAGATAATCTACATTTATGAGAGTTAGGTTGATCATATTATATGCTAATAAATGAGTTAGCTCCACCTTCACCATCTTCTGCTTGAATTTAATTAGTAGTTGAGGCTTTAAAAGGGCGCTCCCTTCCCCTCCAAATGAGTTTGGCACTCCTGTTCAGAACACAGAGTTGGCCATCTAGAAAACACTCTGCCCTTCCCATGAGACAGCCCAGTTACACTGCAGAGGCAGGTCACCAGGCTTAGGACCTCACATGGTCAGCCCCATGCAAGTCTCAACTGTCACAACTATCTTCACCACCTTCAGGGGGAGGAGGAGAACCCTTTCTCATGCCTCACCTCAAGGCATCCAATTCAACCAACATTTACTCAGCACCTACCAGGGGCCATGCACTGGCAATACAACGGGAACCAAGACAAAGCCTCTGACCTCATGAAGAAAGTTCCTACCAATGGGATAAGTCTGGCACAGTTTGCTTTTAAAAAGCACTTAAGCATTGTTAGTCCAGTGTAAAATGACCTGTACAGGTAAAACTCCATGGGGAAAATACAAATCCCAAAGAGGAAAAAGGAGAAAAGGAATTTACACTACCTTTGACCTGGTTACTACTGACTTTCCCTGAAGACTGAACTTGTGCATCACCTCCTCCAAGAAGTCCTCCCTGAATACTCAGGCTCACAATCCCCTACTATCCTGTACCCATTTCTATTCCTAAACTCAACTACCCTATGATGACATTGTGGGTTTCTGCTGCCTCCCTCACTACAGGGAGAGCTCCTTGAGCTTTTCACCCCCAGCATCTACTGTGGTCTCTGGCCACAGCAGGTGCTCAGTGAATGCTGTGAACTGTGTTGACATGTGCATGTGGCATGCTCAGGCCTGTTTATGGACGTCTTCGTAGTTACATGGAGAGTGACATATTTTTTCTATGTAACTTATCATCCCTATCTTTTCTAATGTTATACAAGTCCTTCTCTGTACAAATTACAAAGGAATATCTTCCTTCCTCCTCCAACATTTATTGTAAATAAGGTGAATTAGACACGAGCAGAGGCAAGAAAACCTACTCTGTCTATTAGTACTTAGCTCATTAACTGGAAGGCAAGGAGAGGTGGAAGATGGAATGGGGAAGGCAGGAAAGGGCCAGCCGATTGGGAACCCTCCCCAGGAGCCTGAACTTTATAGGGCACAGGAAGCCTTTAAACGACTTCTGGCAGGAGGGAGGTTAGGGCTGAGTTTTAGACAGCTCATCCAGGCAGTTTATGGAGGATGGATTTGAGGGAATACAACTAGATTCATGGAAACCAGTTCCAAGGCCATCACAATAATCCACATGTATGATACAAACGAGTGTGGTAATTGTGGGGAAAAGAAGAAACTGAGTCAGAAAGTATTTACCAAGCCAATCTGGCATGACTTGGCAATCAACTGAGGTGGGGAAAGAGGTAAAGGAGAAAGAAAAGTCTAGAATGGTGGCCAGGTGACCGAACAATGGCGAGACCAGTTCTGACTGGGAAAATGGGAGGAGGAGCAGGTCAAGGGGAAAGATGGGATATTTAATTGTGGACATGTTGACTTGGAGATGCCTAAAGGATGTCCAAGCAGGTCTGTCCAGCAAGCATATCAGACATGGGACATTGGACCTGATATTGGGCCTGTCTAAGCCACAGTTTCCTCGGGTGAGAAATGCAGGTGCCACAGCACTCCTCCTCTCTCACAGTCTACTGTGAGGATTAAAGGAGACGGAGTATAAAGTGGTTTGTCCTAAGCCTGCCCCAGTTCCAGAAGCAATAGTTGGGCTCAGGGGGGAAGACAAGAGACAGAGCTTTGGAAGTCCTTAGCATATGGGCAATATTGTTGAGACTTAAAAGTTGACGAGACCATGCACCATGACAAAGAAAACAAGGTAAAGACAAACCACCTCCCACCCACCCCTGCCTCCCACCCCGCCCCCTCCCACCTGGGGAACGCCAATATTTACTAGGTTAAAGGATGAGGAAAGATACAAAAAGAAACTTAAAAACACATCAGTAAGCAATGGAAAAACACAGAAACAGGGGAGCAATGAATCTGAAGAAGGTAGCAGCCAACAAGACAAAGAAGAAATGACCTGACCACACTGTCACTCCTGGGCTTCGCCAGCGCAGTCTCCTGGGAATGGGCACTGGGAAGAAAAATGAACAGGGCAGGGAAGGGCATTTGCCAGACAGCTGTCGGGGAAGAGGCTGAGAAGGGAAAGGAAAACACTGTGCCCCACCTCAAAAGGAAAGTGGGCAAGGCCAACAGAGGACTGAGAGGCTGAGGGCTCAGAAAGATTTGGGTATGTTTTTAAAATGAAGGTTTCGCCAGGCACAATGGCTCACTCCTATAATCCCAGCACTTTGGGAGGCCAAGGCAAGAGGATTGCTTGAGCCCCGCAGTTGGAGACCAGCCTAGACAACCTAGAGGACCTTTCTGTCTCTATGAAAAATTTAAAAATTAGCTGGGGGCATGGTGGCACATGCCTGTAATCCCAGCTGCTCAGGAGGCTGGGGTAAGAGGATGGCTTGAGCCTAGGAGTTAAGGTGGCAGTGAGCTGAGATTGCACCACTGCACTCCGGCCTGGATGACAGAGTGAGACCCAGGCTGGAGTGCAGTACAGTGGTACAATCTCAGCTCACTGCAACCTTAACTTTAATTTAAAAAAAAAAAAAAAGGCCAGGCGCAGTGGCTCACGCCTGTAATCCCAGCACTTTGGGAGGCTGAGGCAGGTGGATCACAAGGTCAGAAGATCGAGACCATCCTGGCTAACACAGTCAAACCCCGTCTCTACTAAAAATACAAAAAATTAGCCGGGCGTGGTGGTGGGTGCCTGTAGTCCCAGCTACTCGGGAGGCTGAGGCAGGAGAATGGCGTGAACCAGGGAGGCGAAGCTTGCAGTGAGCTGAGATTGCACCACTGCGCTCCAGCCTGGGCAACAGAGTGAGACTCTGTCTCAAAAAAAAAAAAAAAAAAAAAAGTTACAATTAAATGAAGGTGTCAGAAGGACAGGAGAGGATGAAAACACAGAAGGGAAGGCCTGGCCCAGGGAGAACACAGAGGGGACCCAGGCAGAGCAGGTGGAGGGCTAAGCCTGAACAGGAGGTCAGCTCATCCCAAGACTCAGACCTTTCTAAACAATGGCCCAAGCAGAAGAAAAGTAAGGGAACCCACTTAAGTCTAGGGGATGGAGGAGTAGGAAATAGGTGAGGGGCTTAAAAGGGAAAGTGGTGGGGAGGCCTCATTAGCATCTCTTCCAATTCTCTCAGACAGTTTCTTCCTTTTAACGTAAGTTATCATTCAGGCAGAGAGCTGTCACTATGTAATCTGACTTCAAAATATTAATGGTAATAATATTAATGGGAACAGTCATTTAATATCATGACAGGCACAATTTTTCAGAATCATGATTTTTCCTATTTTAAAATAAAATTCTACATATACAAGCTTGGTCCTATAGGACCAAATGACAACGGAAGGAGTCAACACCCATCAGAAACAGTTCAGAGAGAAAAATGCATATTGGAGTTCTAATGAGGCAACTTCAGGAGTCACTTATTTTGCCAGAACAGGACAGTTTAAGGAAAATGAGTTTAAATGGCAACTTAAACTCAAGGTCACTTCAAGGTCACAGTTGTACCTAGATCTTGTTTATGCCCCCTGTTGGTGTCCTGTTCTTATCAAGGGCAGGCTGTCATTAATACAGTCCTGACATAGTGTGTGCTGGATGATGGTTTCAGTCTCGCTTTTTCCCATTTTGAAATCCATCTCTTATCACCCAAACAAAAGTTAACATTTTGTTTGAGGAACCTAGGATTCAGCTAATCTTTTCACACACCTTTAATACTTATTTAAGTAATCAAGGGAATAAAAACCATACTGGTATATTCATTCTCTCTACACTACTCCTGAGGCTGCTCTTAAACTCACACACACCAAAAAAAAGTATATCTATATCTAAAATATGAATTTTTCAAGGGAAAACCTTTTAGCAAAAGTGTTTGAATCATGATTCAGAGTCAAGACAGAGAATGGTAAGGAATGATAAGGAATTTTTTCTTTCTACAAACATTTCCTGAATCCCAAGCATGCGCAGGGCACTTTACCAGGTGGTGGGGGAGACTGGGGGTCCCTAATGTTCATGCAGATGGCAGTACTTCAGGGCTGAAAGCAGATCAGTGGCCAAGGTGAGGGCAGACACCCACAAACACATTCTCATTCACTCCAGACATTTGCAACAGCAGCGCCCCAGCAAATCAATACAACCACAACCCAGGTACAGGATGTGCATAACAAGAAGGCGAGGAGGCCCGGCAAGGAGACTCAAAAACAATATATTCTTGGCACAGCCAAAGAGCTAACAAAGGCTTCTGAACAACCAAAACCAAGGCTATGCTAAACATCAAATGCAAACACTGTTGTGCCGTACTATGAAGCAAAGAAATTATTGTTCTGAAATATTGTATATATACAGTTCAGAAACCTTTAACTTAAAATCAACTGTGAAAGATCTAGGTCCCAGAACAAGTGTCCAGTAAACAAATAAAAGTAGAAATGATCACCTTCAAATGAGTCCCCGGGGGGGCATGGTGGCTCATGCCTGTAATCCCAGCACTTTGGGAGGCCATGAAGGGTGGCATCACTCGAAGTCAGGAATTAGAGAGCAGCCTGGGCAACATAGTGAGACCCTACCTCTATAAGAAAAAAGGTTTTCTAATTAGCCAACCATGGTGGTGCATGACTGTAGTCCCGGCTACTCAGGTGGCTGAGGCAAGAGGATCGCTTAAGCCCAGGAGGTCGAGGTTACAGTGAGTTAAGATTGTATGTACCACTGCACTCCAGACTGGGCAACAGAGTAAGATCCTATCTCTGTAAAATAAAATTTTTTGTTTAATTGAGTCCACATAGGAAAAAAAGTACTTCATATTTTCTGCAAGCCAAATCAAATGTTCAGCCTAAGCAACATGGCAAGACCCTGTCTCTACATTAAAAAAATTAGATGAGCTTGGTGATGCATGCCTGTGGTCCCAGTTACTCAGAAGACTGAGGCAGGAGGATCACTTGAGCCCAGGAGGTTGAGACTGCAGTGAGTCATGTTCACACCACTACATTCCAGCCTAGGGGACACAGTGAGACCCTGTCTCAAAAAAAAAAAAAAAAAAAAAAAAGTTGGTGTCCTTGAATACATCTATAAATCCATATTCAAACGATGCACCTTTTTTTTTTTTTTTCTGAGACAGACTGTCACTTTGTAACCCAGGCTGGAGTCCACAATCTCGACTCACTGCAACCTCCGCCTCACCTCCTGGGTTCAAGCAATTCTCATGCCTCAGCCTCCCAAGTAGCTGGAATTACAGGTGCGTACGACCAAGCCCAGCTAATTTTTGTATTTTTAGTAGAGACAGAGTTTCACCATGCTGGCTAGGTTGGTCTCAAACTCCAAACCTTAAGCAATCTGCCCACCTCAGCCCCCCCATAGTGCTGGAATTACAGGCATGAGCCACCACACCCGGCCCTAATGACGCACTTTTAAAACTGGAGTTTTCCTCCTTGAAAGCATGACAGAACAATTCACATCCACCAACTTGTATTGGATATTCAAACTAATCAAGGAAAATATATTTTAATGCCAATTGAAAGAGGCTGTTTACCACTATTTCCCTTAATTACAGCAATAAAAGTACTCACTTCAGCTTTTCAAAGGCCTCTTTCTGTCCTTTGCAGCTAAATATTGCAACTTGATTTATTTCTGGTTTGTTGGTTCTCACTAACTCAGACCCTCTGCTGTCCAATATTGAATAAGCAAACCAACAGACTTAATTTCAAGGTGTTCCATGAACCAACTTTAGCCAACATTGTAACTATAATAATTCCAGCTTCATTTTCCCATATTCCTTGCAAGATCTTTCAGAGAGGACCTATGTACAGAATTTACCCCCAATCCCTGTGATTCCAGGATAAGGAAACCATCTTCTCTTCCACCAGTAACTAGAAATCTCCTACTGATTTACATTCCAGAATCCTACATAAAAAGCAAAACCAGTGAGGAAGTTGTACTCAAAAATCCCTTCTCTTAAATTCTATGTAAATAAATATCTGACTGCTTTCAAAGTTAACTTCAGAAAAGGGCTGGGCCCATCACTTCATATTGAAGTGCTGAGGGTAGAGTGGTGGTAATGAAGGTGACATCAACAATCATTTTTCTGTGGTGGTATATCTCATGCCCTGTGTAGATGGTTTACATAAGTCCTCACTGTGTTCTGAAGTAACCCTGTGAGGCAGGTACTGTGTTGTGGATGAGAGCACAGGCTTGCAGGGGTTAAATTATCCCTACTAATAAGAGGCAGAATGAATAGCTGAACCCCAATCTGGCTGACACCCAACCATCACACTATGATGCACTGATAATTATGGTAGTTGTCCAATAAATATTACTCAAAGCCTGTATTTGCATATCATTAGTCCATAATTATAGATTCTGCATCCTAATTCATGTGACTTAGGCAAATGTTAATGTGTCTTCTTTAAACACAGACCAAATAAATGTTGAAGGGATGGTCAGAAATATTCAGGGAGATGCCAAAATAGGCATTATCTAAAACTATTCAAAATAGGCAAAATTATCCAGAGTTAGTTCACAAAATTATAATCAAAAAAGTAAATGAGCTTTCAGAAGTAAGCAAGAATCAGTTATATCTCGTTTTGGTGGGGGGGCGGTTGTGGTTTTTTTAATTTTAATTTTTATTTTTACAATGGCTGAGGTTTTATTTCCTTTATGATTACTGTTAGTATGTTTATTAATTCTCAGCCATAAATGTATAGTTTTGTAACAAATAAAAACAAGTTGGGGCCCTATCAGTTATACCACTACAATGCAATTATCCTGTCCATCTAAATTATTGAAACTTTCCATTAATATTTATGAGTCCGTAGAAAACATGTACACTTTTCAGAAACTGAAAAATACGGAATAAACTTCAGAGTCTTTGTTTCCTTTCCCCATCCTCTCTTTAGAAAGCATGTTACTGAAGTGGGTGGAGATAACTAAATGCTTCTATGATGTCATTTGAGGGCACGAACAAGACTATACCCTACCCCACCCCTAAGAAACTTTCACACCACCACCCTGTTTTCTAAGAGGCAACCCTGTGGGTGTCTATCCTCAGCCAGTACGATTCTTTTCAGAAGGCCCTTGTCAAAAATATTCATTTCCTCAGGAAATTAAAAGAAACCAAAGCTTTGCCTGCCAAGATTACAAAAAATAAATAAATAAATAAACAAATAATTTTGTTAAAGATTAAAATTAAAAAAGCAACCAGGCTAGGAGTGGTGGCTTTTGCCTATAATCCCAGCATTTTGGGAGGCTGAAGCAAGATAACCTGAGCCCAGGAGTTCAAGACCAGCCTGGGTAACATGGCGAGCCCGTCTCTAAAAAAATTTAATTAATTAATTAATTTAAAAAGCAACCAAAGCTAGCATTTCTCCAGTGCCTATCTTGTGCTGGTCATGTTTAATGTAGTTCGTCTAATCTTCACACCAAGCCTATGAGGTAGCAAACATTAGCACCATTTTCCAAAAGAGAAAACTAATCATCAGAGATGGAGGGACTTGCTCATCATTCACACTCCTAGGAAGCAACAGATCTGGGACAATGCCCCGAGCTTTCTGACACCAAGCTGACTCTCTTTCTACCACTCTCCATTCTTTTTCCAACTGCCAAGCTTGTTCCCACAGTAGGGCCTTTGTTGCCTCTGCTTGGAATGCTCTTTCTCTAATCTTCACAGGGCTGTGTGCTTCTTGTCAGTCAGGCCTCAGCTGAATTGTTACACTCTCTGTGCAGCAGAGTTGCTGCACAGTGCTTTACCTGTCCTTTGCAGACGGTGACCACTCCAGGTAAAGCAGCCACCTTGTCACACTGAATCAAGTCACCCTGCTTTGATTCTCTACTTGGTAGCTACCCAGCATTTGTCATTTTCTTCATCGTGCGTTTGCCTGCTTGTTATCCACCTCCCTGTGCTAGGGCGGCAGTGCTGGAGAGCCGAGATGCTGGGTCTTGCATTCTCTGCCCTACCTGTAACACCTAGAACAGGCTCAGGCACAAGGTAGGTACTTAATAAACACCTATGAATGACTGACTGGATGGCTACCCTGCTGCCTCCACCACACACTGAGGTGGAGTCGGGAAAGAATCTTGGCCTGAAGTCTAGAGAGCTGGATTGTCACTTTACCTTTAGCTAGGGGGCTGCTCTTTGGGCAATCTCCATTCAGCTCAATTTCCACCAACATCAGGTTGTCTGTAAGATGCTGGCTGAGTGAACTGGAATTCCAGAGAGGACCAAAAAACCTGTTGGGTCATGGGGACCCAGACTATGGGAGACTGGGGCTCAAAGGGTAAGAGGATCAGGCAGGCCTCACCAATCTCATCATTTTGTCTTAGACTAACACAGCAGAACACCATAATGCCCACTGCAGCTCAAAAAGAGGGTGAATGTTTTAAGAAAAAGTATATGAAAAAGATGAATCCTATTTCTTTTTACAAGGGAAAAGTTTATATTAACAAAAGATACCAAGCCAGGGTCACTCAAACTGTCCTAGTTTTGTTTTTTTAAGTTTTCATCTACTGCAAACCTCAAAGAAACTCTTACAAAAATAGAGGCTTTTGAAAACACCTAAATAACACAACCAAATAGGTCCTAAAATGGGTCATCATCTAGTATATTTCACCAGAAGCCATAAGTGAGAACACATTTCTAAGAACATCTTTTTCTCTAAAATTTATAGCTCCTAGCTCCTGTTTTCTACTAAGTAACTATTTTCTATAATTAATTGAAGTGAAAATGTCCTCAAATACAAAGGAAAACACTAGAACCACACCTTGAATGTTAGGAATTAATTAAAGCCTTATTTTTGAACCCTTTCAACTGAGGTTTCTCAACCTGAGGTCCTGTGTCCTTTAGGTTTAGGAAAGACTTTAGGAGGGCTACTAATCTGATGACATTGTTCCCAGAATATCATCAATATGCACATATGTGCATTTTTCCAGAAACAGCTCCATAGTTCTCATCATCTCTAAAAGGGTCTAGGGCTCGACAACAGTTTCAAAAGCACTGCTTTAGATGGAATCTGCTCTCAACTCTTCTGTACCATAATTAAACAACAGTAATCTATATTAAAGCATCTAAGAGGCCCACAGCTTGCAAATAAATAAATGTATTCTGTTTATGGAATTAGGCTAATACACGTATGACTTTTGGGTGCGCTTCCCAAAATAATTTCAGAGTCCAGAACAAATCTGAGTATCAGAAGTCTCCTGAATATATTTCAGAAGGGAGCAGAATTTCCATTGTCCAACGGAACCATTACCAGAACCACAAAACTCTGACACCGGAAGGACCACAGAGCTCAAGGGGCCCAGACCTCCAACATCACAGATGCAAAAACCAAAGTCCATTGTAAGGAAAGAGTGTATCATATTTAAGTGCTTGTGACACGAGAGGTGGAGAGACAGAGCTATGCAAGTACAAGGGACAGATGTGACTTACGAATAAATATTCAGCTTTGTGGTTTTTGTTTAAGTGCCTGGAGAACAGAGGCTAGGTCTGAAATTGGAAATACAGGACGAGGTATAGAATATGCTCACTCTGGCCTATATGACTTATTTTATTAGTGCAATTATGGCAGGGCTCATGTTGACCATGGTTTTATGCTCTGGCAAATTTCTTAATTTTTTACCACAAGCACAAACTAAACATCTTTGGTAACTTTTAAGCATTTATCTCCCTGTGAGGTCAAAGGCGTGCAAGGGTAAAACTTATACGCAATCAAAGGAACTTTTGGGAAGGCAGTACATAATAAAAGCATTGCTGGTAAGCTTCCTATTCAGTGGGCTTTCTGCTACAAAAGTCCTATGTGCTTTGACAGATACTGCTCTAATTTACTGATGCTACAGAAGCACACTAACATAATAATCTTGATAAATATCTCCAGATAGGACCATGATTCTCAACAAAAATTTCCTGTCTCATAAAATTCTTTAACACAGCACTTAAACACTACCATAGTCAATACCCTTGGGCTCATTCCTCCCTCTAATTAAAATGTCTGTCTACAGTGATTTGTAGTATTTGTCATCACCCTGGGTGGATACATAGACTGGTAGCTACAGATACTTTGGGACAATAATGCTGTAATTGCCATACTAGTGAGAATGGCTTCTAGCAAAACAGTGGGATTCTCAGTCTCTCTCTGACTTGCCATAACAGGGACATAACTTACAACCATCCCACAGAACAAGGAGCGTGTTAGCGTAAATCAAGAAATACAACTGCATGGCTTGAAATGTATTTCCTTAAGGCTGATTCTAAACCAAGAAAATAATACCAACATGACTAGCAATGCTATACAAGTCACTTAGATGTGAGCTAAATCCCCTCCAACTCTAAGCAATTTAGATTTGGACCAATTTAATTCTTAGGAGTTACTAACTTTGATAACACATAATTCATTGTGACAGTTTAAACCAAACCAATTACTCCAAAAGGGAAGAAATTATGTAATTGCCTAATATATGGAAGCAGAGGCTTTACAGATGTAAAGGTCTTTGGAGATCGTTTAGTGCAGCCCCTCACGTTTAGTGCAGCCCCCTCACAATATAACAGGGAAATGAGACCCAGATAAGTAGACGCTTGCCTAAGGTCACAGCTTGAACCCAGTTCTCCTGACACCCGTTAAAGTACAGCGTTCCCCTATTGCTGGGAGTTGTATACTGAAATAAGAAGAGGGGTTTTTTTGTTGTTGTTGTTGTTTCTTTTTTAGAGACAAAGTCTCACTCTGTTGCCCAGGCTGAAGAGCAGCAGCTTGATCATAGCTCTCACTGCAGCCTTGAACTCCTAGGCTCAAGCAATCCTCCTGCCTCAGCCTGCCCAGTAGAAGGGACTAGAGGTGCACACCACCACACCAGCCTGGCAGAGTTTGCTTTCTTTTTAAATTGGATAGTTCATATAACACTAATTTGCAGTAAAAGTTAACTCCCCATATATTTACTAGTAAGCTAGCTTTCTCTGAAATACTAGGGCACAAATATTTATGTAAGTAAAAATTTAAGTAAATATACATCTAAACTAATGTATTTTATAAATTAATAAATTATTACATATCTAAATAAATCTAAGTAAGTATATCTATATTTTTGTAGATATAGATTAGATAGATATTAATACATATTAAATGTATGTATATCACACTTCTCATGAGCTAGGGCAAGCTTGTTCAACCCACAGCCCATAGGCTGCATGCAGCTCAGGACAGCTTTGAATGCAGCCCAACACAGATTCGTAAACTTTCTTAAAACATTATGAGATTTTTTTGAGGATTTTTTTTTTTTTTTAGCTCATCAGCTATCGTTAGTGTTAGCGTATTTTACGTGTGACCCAAAACAATTCTTCTTCCAACGTGGCCCAGGGAAGCCAAAAGATTGGACACCCCTGTTAGGGCAACAGTAATGATTTGGCTGGAACTTTGGTTCCCACATTCTAAAAACAAAGGCTTGAGCTATAATGTCACAAAATTTAAAATGTCCCAGGTCCAAGCAAGTAATGAGTCAAGAGAGTTGGCTTCGTAACAGGGAGTGGTGGGGTCTGTGGCAAACTGGAGCACCACAGCACTAAATGCCTTCAGTTTCAATGTTAAAAACATCTGTGCCAAATGAATATACCTACAGGCTGTCTGCAGGCCTAAGAGCTATCAGGCCTTTTGTTGTTGTTCTGAATTAGATGATCATCCTGCTTCAACATCTATGATTATTTTATGATCTATACAAAACTTAAGGTATTTGATGGTTCAAATATAGTGTTCCTACTTTCCGCCTTTGCGGAGTCAAAAGTTCTTTTGCAGGTCATCTGTTCACAAGCATGGAAACAGTTCTCTCCCAAACTTTCCAAAGATGGAAACATTTCTGTGGGTCAGGAACATTTACCTTTCAAAAGGGCATCTGCGATGTCCCTCTGGGAAACATTATCAGGTCAGAAGTTCCTTTTCTTCTTTTGAGCAAAGACTGTTCACAGTCATTTAACTCAAGCAGGCTGTGGCTCTCTATGCTGGGTCCTTAAAAGTCAGCTCTTTGTTTTTCCTCCAGCAAGGTGTTCCCGACCTCCCCAAACCAGGGGCATACCTGCCTGTAAGTACTTCTGTACTTTCCTAGTTGCTTTTGTTTGCTTTTTATCCCAATCTCCCTCCCCCTTGGAATTACAAGCCCTACGAAAGAATGGGTCATGTGTGTCCTGTCCACTTGACTTTACAGGATAGAGCACAATGCCTGGTACTTAGTACATGCTCAGTGGTGGCTGGATGCTCACCTAGGGCTTGGCATTTCAAATAGAAACATGTAATAGTCTGTCAGAGTCACTACTACAAGAGCCAAGCAGATGAATCTTAGTCAATCATTCAAACAACTACACCCTGAACTCCCTGTGACCAGTGTCACACGCTTCCATTAGAGGCCAATCCATTCATACGTCCGTTCTTTCAGGTTGGAGGAGACAGCGGCAAAAGAGATCTCAGGATACTGAGGGAACACTACGAGGAGGACCAAACCCAGACTGACATCTCAGGGACAGTTGTCTGGGTAATTAATGTCCATAATGAGACCTGAAGCACAAGCAAGAATTAGCAAAGCGAAGTGTTCCTCCTTTTGAGGAACAGAAAGATGCTCATTGTAATTTGGGGAAATGTAAGAGACAAGGCTCAAGAGGAAAACAGGGTACAGATCATGGAGAACATCCAATACCATTTTAAAGACTCTGGACTTTGGCTGGGTGCCATGACTCATGCCTGTATCCCAGCACTTTGGGAGGCTAAGGCGGGCAGATCACCTGAAGTCAGGAGTTTGAGACCAGCCTGGCCAACATGGCAAAACCCTATCTCTACCAAAAATATAAAAATTAGCCAGGTGTGGTGGTGCATGCCTGTAATCCCAGCTACTGAGAGGCTGAGGCAGGAGAATCGCTTGAACCTGGGAGGCGGAGGTTGAAGTGAGCCGAGATCGTGCCACTGCACTCCAGCCTGGGCAACAAAGAGAGATTCTGTCTCAAAAAAAAAAAAAAAAAAAAAGACTCTGGAGTTTATCTAAGAGCAGTGGAGAACCACAGAGGAGTTTTAAGTAAAGAAATGACTATTGGTTTGGCAATTGAGAAAGACTATTTTGGATACAATAATGATAAGAGTGGAAAACCATGGACAGGGATTGAGTTTCCACTTAGGTCTCATTTTTATCATATTCTAATAAGTGGAGCTAAGAAGTCAACACAAAAGGGGAACACAATCTAGTTGACTGTCCTCAGCTTTTTTTTTTTTTTCTTTGCTCTGGCTTTTGCTCTGTCATTTAAGCTAGAGTGCAGTGACATGATCATGGCTCACTGCAGCCTCAACCTCCCAGACTCAAGTGATCCTCCTACCTCAGCTTCCCAGCTGGGACTAGAGGCATGTGCTACCATGCCTGGCTAATTTTATTTTTTTGTGGAGATGCGGTCTCACTATTTTACTGAGGCTGGTCTCAAACTCCTGGCCCAAGGGATCCTATTGCCTTGGCCTCCCAAAGTGCTGGTATTACAGATGCGAGCCATAGCACCTGGCCCCAGTTGCTTTATTAAATAAAAAAGGACTACCAAAAATCCCAGGCACCTCTATTATTCTACGCGAATGCTACTCTTCTCATAAAAATGCACCACACTTTTACCATCACCACTAATCACCATTCTAAACACTTACGAAGTGTTTAGATACCAAAACTTCACTAAGAGTTGCATAAGATAAAATGATTCACGTTCCACCCACCAACCTCATTCCTCTCCAAGTCAGAGGCACAACCTTTTAAACGCTGATGTCTTGCTTCTGCCCTGACTTTAACATTTTGGGCATGAAAATTACAAGTGAAAAACGTTATAACGTATTACAAGTTTTAAAGTCATAGTCTTTTAAAATGACGTAAGAGCAGGGAATTTTCCATACACAAAGTTTTCAATCCATTACCACATTCAAAGAATACAGCAGTCAGGCCCAGTCTTTCAAGCACATATTGGTATGTCATTGATTGATTTAACAGAGAAATACTGTTCATCCAGTAATTCCTCAACTATTTTCATTTATTTCTTTTAGAAAGATGGAAAGATGCTCCCAAAGTACTTACACTTTACTTGTCCCCCAATCACATAAAATTTCGTTTAACAAATATTTAATGTTTACTACATATGAGACATTGTCCCAGGGTTAGGACAGTGAATAAGAGAGGTGGGTCCCTGCTCTCAAGCCATTTGTAACCTAAAGGAGGAAAGTATAATAAGCAAATTCATTAACAAAATGATCTCAGAGAGCAATGAGTGCAACGAAAGACAACAAGATAATAATATGGCCAGGCAAATGCTCTCCAAAGGGGAAAATATCTGAGCCACAACCTGTTTGTGATGAGAAGCAGCCAGTCCCACCGTAGCAAAATTCTTCTTACAATGAAAATGAAGACGCTACATAGCCAATAAAATGCACATACACTGAAATAAAACTCCCTCAAGATTCTAAAATATGTTTTTCCTCTTAAACACTGTGGGTTGATCAGTCAGTGTTAGACATTCCTTCCAATTGGCTCAGAAAAAAATCAATCATGAGAAGAATAAACAACTGCACTACAAAGTACAAAAGAGAATGAACCACTAGATAGAAAATCTGGAAGAATTTTGGTGGTATAAATTCAGACACCTGGATCCAGGAAGGAAGGGAAAAGATAATCTATGATTGTCCAGTAGTAACATGGCTGCTTCACCCGACAGGACTGATTACAAAACAGGTACCTCACTGAGAAATTGAGAGAAAGCGGCCCTTCAGGGCTGCAGAGAACACAATGTCTTTGGGAGGGTTGAACCAGGAAAACAGCCTGGGATCCTGCCAAGCCAGTCCTTCCTTCCTGAGGGGGCGCCAAGGTCTTTCCATGACGCAGCCTCCAACTCCTCCTGCCTCCCCATGTCCCCAGCACTCTGCATTAAGCATTAGATGCTGGTCCCCATTTAGAAGGTCAGCAAATCAAGAGCAAGTACACGAAAGAAGAAAACAGAGTTTAAACAGAAGCAATTCTTCAGTTTTTGGAAGCCAGAGAAATTATGCAAAATAAACATGTTCTACAAGCAGCAGAAAAAAACTGACAGTGATAATTTAGAAAATGAGACCATGTCCAAAAATCAGAAATTAATTTGTTTTATTGTGATTTCATTTTTTCTACGCTCCCACCCTCATAAATATTTTCTGCACTAAAGAGGAAATGTAGTTTTCAAGAGTCAGACTTGGCTCAGCTGAAATTCAGTCATTTACTAGTATCTTACTTAACACCTTCAGTAAAATATGGATAAGTCCTTATTGGTTTTTTTCCCCACAGATTTATTCAGGTATAATTGTCATATAGTAACACGCACATACTTAAAGTGAACTATTTAATAAGCTTTGACATATGTATATAACTGTGAAACCATTGCCACAATCAGAATAATACAAATATTCATCTCCACTAAAAGTTTCTGCCTCCTTTGTAATCCACCTCCCTCACCTCCACTCTCCATTTTTAGGCACCCACTGATCTGCTTCCTGTCACTATAGACTCCTTTTCATTTCTAGAATTTTGCATAAATGAAATCGTACTTTTGTGTCTAGCTTCTTTCACTCAGCATAATTATTCTGAGATTCATTCCTGTTGTTACATGTGTAACAGTTCATCTTTTTTATTGCTGAGTAATATTCCATTGTATGGATAAACCACAATTGTTTAAACATTCATCTGCTGACATTTGAGTTGTATCCACTTTGGGGGTTATTACAAATAAAGATGCTAAGAACACTCGTGGACAAGCCTTTGTATGAATGGTTTCATTTCTTTCAGTAAATACTAAAGAGTAAGTTATATAGTAGGCATACGTTTGATAGTTTAAGAAACTGCCAAACTATTTTAAAGCATGATTTACCATTTTACATTCCTCACAGTAGCATATGAGAGTTCCAGGTGCTCCACTTCCTCACCAACACTTGGTATGGTCAGTCTTATTAATTTTAACCTTTCTAGTGGGAGCATACTGAGATCTCATTTCAGTTTTAATTTGCATTTCCTTAATGATTCATGATTTTGAGCATCTTTTAATGTGCTATTTGGCATGAAGGTGAGTGCCTATTGAAATATTTGACAAGTTACAAGTCATTTGTTGGATTTTAAATTAGGTATTTTTCTCATTATTATTGTGCTATTACAGTTCTTTTATATATTCATGTTACACATCTTTCATTTACATGTTGCAGTTATTTTCTCCCATCTGTCGCTTGGGTTTTTATTTTCTTAAACATTCTCTGGGAAGCAATGGTTTTTCATTTTGATAAAGTCCAACTTACTGATTTTTTTTATAGTTCGTGCCTTTTGTATGCTATCTAAAAAATTTTTGCTGAACCCGAGGTCACTACAATTTTGTTTTCTTATAGAAGTTTCACAGTTAAACTCTTACATTTAGGTCTATAATCCATTTTGAATTAATGTCTTTGTAGAATGTGAGGTAAGCATCAAGGCTCATATTACTGTATGTGGCTATCCAGTTGTTCAAGTACCATTAGTTGAAAAGATTATCATTTCCCCCACTTAGTTGCCTTCTTGGCAGCTTTATCAGAAATCAGTGGATCATATATGTGTGGATCTATTTCTAGACTCTCTTCTATTCATTCCACTGATCTGTATGACTCTCTTTATTCCAATACCACATTATCTTGATTACGGTCATGTTACAGTTAGCCTTGAAATCAGATAGTGTAAGTCCCCCAACTTGTTCTTTTTCAAAACTTAGACTGGTCTCAGTACTTTACATTTCCATATAAATTTTAAAGTCAGTCTGTCAATTTCTACAACAAACTTAGATTTTGATTAAGATTATACTGAATCTATTGAATACTTTGGGAAGAATTGAGATCTTAACCATATTGAATCCTCTCATCCATAACCTACAGCTAAGAGCTTCTCTGGATCTAGCCAAAAGTAATCACTAGGTTTTGGGGGTTTTTTTGAACCTGCAACTTCAACAGTTTTTTTTTAAGTCAGTAATATGTAGTTCCACTTGCAACACATAAATTTTTTATGGAGTAAATTCAATTATTCCACATGTAACTCTCTAAATAAACTACATGTCAATTTAAAATACTAAAGATAAATAAGTATTTCTTTAATCCTGAACTTCAAAAGCACCTTTGGGCCAGATGCAGTGGCTCACACTTGTAATCCCAGCACTTTGGGAGGTTGAAGTGGGAGGACGGCTTGAGGCCATGAGTTCAAGACCAGCCTGGTCAACAAGGTAGCAAGACCCCATCTCTATTTTTTTTAAAGCATTTTTGAACCTATAAAGGATAATTTTTAAAAAACAAGCATGCATTCCATATATTTCCAAATATTTTTTAACAAGATTTTCTTTAAAAAGAAACAACACTCTGCCCATCCTATCTACCATATCCTTACAGTTCTGAAATACCCAAAACCTTTTTAAAAAAAAACAACAAAAAAAATCTGCCTTCTGATGCATGCAAATGCATGAAAAATCGTTGGTTTCAAGGTCATTTAAATGCTGACCCTCCCTACCAACCAAACACTCAACGTTTTCCAAAACACCACCAGTGGGTTATATTAAACATCTAAGTGTAATTTCAGACCATTATAAATATTGAAATCTGATTTATATTGAATCCTTTATTCATCCAGTGGAACAATAAGCAGCTCTGTACATGCCACCTAGTCAGATAACCTGGATCTTCCTACACTTATGACACCAAGAAGTCCTCATCTTTTGGTCTTCACGTAGGCCGCAGGTTCTCCACCTTGACTGCATACTGGAATCACCTGGGGAGCCTAAAAGTACGGATGATGGGGTCCCACAGCCAGAGATTCCCATCTAGAATCTTTAAAAGTGGGGATTTTTAAAAGGTCCCTGGGTGATTCAAGTGGGTAGACTATGGTTGAGAAGGACAAGTCTAGGCTCTCTCTAGGAAGAGATGCTTCTCATGGCCATTGGCCAATCTGCACCACCATAATTCAGAACCTAGTTCCTCTAGAGCTTTGCCCAACCTAACTCCTAATCAGACACTAATAGAACTCAACAATTCCATCTGGATGCCTACACTCACTTCTATTTCATTTCCAGAAATTCACAGGATAAATGTAAATATCTAACTGTATTTTAGCAATTCCTCTCTAGTCCCCACTTCTAAGTACCACAAAGTAAATTAGGCTGAAGGGAAATTAACTCAATATAAGTTGACGATTAAGGTTAAATAGTCATTATGGTTTTTGTACTTCTATTTAAAAGAAAGGAATAGCTCCACAAGCCATCTTTAATTTTAGAAAAATACGGTAAAATTACCAATTCCACAAAGTATAAAATAAATATCTAAATGAGACTTCATCACCATCCATCTGATTTCACCACTTGTAAATTTCAAACATTTTCAATACTGATACTGGGTTCAAAACTGACTCCCTCCAGAACTTAAACTATTAAACTCCTGAGAGTCTTCAAATGACGTACTCCACTTTGCCAAACCAGACTACTTTATTATAATTATCGTTCCATCATCTCAAAGTGGGAACGATAACACCTGCATCACAAAGACAGTGTGAGGATTAGGCAGTAAAAGCATGTTAGCACCGTGTAGAGTGCTCTAGAAGTTTTAATTGATTTGCAGCAGAAATTTTGCCTCATGGGAACTATGTGAAAAGCAGAGGCAAGTGGGAAGCTGCGGGTAGCTACACGTCAATACCCAGGAACACAGGCTGGTGATGGGGGAGGGAAGGCAGTTAACAACCTCCTGAGGACTCCTTACAGCCTCTTCTCAGACCCATAGCAGCAGAAACCCATACTACAGGACTCCCACCTCGGACTAAGTTACTTGCAAGTATATGTAAATCTCATCTCCTTGGAAAACTGCTAAATAATAAAACTGCCAACGTGCAGACCCAGGCGCTCAGATCCCTACCAGTGTAGCTCATGTACCTCTGGGATGTGCAAGCCGAAACACGTGTGCACGTCTGAGCGGCTGAACCAACATGTATCCATAAACATTATGAATAATACTCGCGAGAATGTACGGCTTTCTCCTAAGTAGCGCTTGATGCACTTTACCCAAATCAAGTCCCTTTCGTATCACTCCTTCCCTGCCTTTCCTACGTATCACTCGCTCGCTGAAAGTTGGAGCTCCTTACCCAAAGACTGGGCGGAAGGGGTGACCACCCTGGACCCCTGCCCGACTTCCCGTTAAGCCAAGCCGCCGTCCTGAAAGGGGATCGTGTCCAGGCCGGCTTCCTGGAGACACACCTGCGCCTGCACACACCCACTGCGGTCGCGTCACCAGTGCCGCGGCCACCTGGACGAAGACCAAAGTCTGGAGGGAATTCCCTCAGCCACAAAGCGATGGGAAAGCGGTACCCGGGTGAGTTTTGAAAAACATAAGGGGAACGGGGGTTGGGTGGACACAAAGGGAAGGGGTCACCGCTACTCACCCAACCCTCGAAGGTGTCCGAGGCGCCGGTCGTGCGCAGCAGCTCCTGGAACTGCAGGGTGCAGTTGGCCACGAAGTGGTCGTAGCCCAGGGGAGTCTCGTGGAAGACGGCCAACTCGAGGTGGCCGCCGTCGGTGACGTTAGCGCAAAACTCCTCGTTGTACGTGGGTTTGTTGGTCTTCTGCTTGGTGCTGGTCTGGCCCACGCGCACCTGGTCCACGCTCACCGTCAGATAGGGGTCCAGCAGCTGGTGGCCCTTCTTGAAGAGCGAGTGGCGCAGGGACCAGCGGGTGGGCTGCAGCCCCACCGCCTCACCGATGCGGACCCTCAAATAGCCATTGAACTTCATGGTGCCAGACGACATGCCGGCGCCGCTGCCCCGGCCCCGGGGGGCCGCGCTGGTTCGCGGCGGGAGAACCGGGAGTCCCGTCTCAGGCCAGCCCTCGGGGCAGCTGCAGGAGTCGAGGCAGCCCTGGGGAAAGGCAGCGCCCAAGCGCCCCTCGACTGGCCATTCTGCCTCCTCCGTGGGACTTTTCCCTCCCCTCCTTCCCTCCCTCCCGAGGTGGAAAGGAGGGGAGCCCGCCGCCGAGCCCTCAGCGGGCCGGGAAAGCCCGACCGTCCCTTCCAAGCGCGCGGCGCTTCCCGGGGACTCGCGCGGGACTCGCCCCTTCTCCAGGGCCCGGCAACTTCTCTCCCTGGAGAGCCGGAGCTACCCGTCCGGTGAGCTCCAGCCCCAAGCGTCTCTTCGCCCGCCTCCTCTTGCTTCTCCTCCTGCCCCCGCCTCCGAAGGCTCACGCTCTCCCCCACTCGGCGAGCTTCAAACCAGGAAGCAGCTGCCGCCGCCGCCGCCGCCGCATCCCCGGCGAGAACCTCGCGCCGCCAGGTTCCAAGTTCACAGAACCCCCGCGTCCGTTCCCGAGCCTTCCGGACCCCGGGGGCGTGGCACGCGGTCCGCGGCCCGGCCCTGCGGTGGGTGGATCCCCGCGCAAGCCCCCGGGAGTCCAGTGCCCGCTTGCGCCGCCCTGCGCGCCCTCCTTGTAGCGCTGGGTCTGGCCGTGCGCTGCGGGTTAGGGGCCACCCCGGGCGCAGGCCGAAAAGGAAAGGGTTCGTGGCCCAGCCCGAGCAAACACCTGAGGCGTGGGAGACTGGCCTGGGGAGGGATAGAAGGTTGGGAGGACGCAGAGGAGGGCGCTCCAGCCAGGAACCCGCGCGGCGAGGAGTCGCCCGCCCCTTCTCTCCCAACCTCCCCGGTGGGCTGGTGACCCTGCAGGGCCATCCCCAAGAGGCCCTGGCCGGAGGCGGGGGCACGGCGGGGAGGTTCTTTTTCCTAATATTTACAGCGATGGCTCATCCCGGGGTCAGCTCGAACGCATCCTGTTTGTGCGCCTTTCCTGCAGAGGCTAATTACACAGTTGTGTGTATGTGTGTGTTTTAATAGGGCAGTAGTAATGATGGAAATCCTGTTCGCCTCCTTCCTCGGAAGGTGTGCCTTGTTGCACAAAGAGCAGGAAAGGTCGGTTCTTCTGGAGACAGACATGGCCAAGAGGTAATAAGTCTCTTCCTCTGCGGGTGGTTCCTGGTCCACCCAGCCCTGCGCGGCAAGAGCAGAAAATGTTCACACACACAGGCTGTCCCCACCACACACGCGGAAGAAATTGCCTCTTCTAGGAACACTCCAAGTTGTTGTATTTGCAGTCAGAGTGGGCAGCCTTCTGATGCTTCCCACCCCGTGGCCCCTGCAGATTTTGTCTCCGGGGAGGACCTTTTGGCCTACGCTGCTATGCAGCAAAGCTTGCTCCCTGAGGGCCAGCCACAACCAATTTGTTTCCCATAAAGCCTAGGCCACTTTTTGTTGTTGTTGTTGTTGTTGTTGTTGAGACGGAGTTTCGCTTTTGTTGCCCAGGCTGGAGTGCAATGGCGCGATCTCGGCTCACCGCAACCTCCGCCTCCCAGGTTCAAGCGATTCACCTGCCCCAGCCTCCCGAGTAGCTGGGATTACAGGCATGCGCCACCAAGCCCGGCTAATTTTGTATTTTTAGTAGAGACGGGGTTTCTCCATTTTGGTCAGGCTGGTCTCGAACTCCCGACCTCAAGTGATCCGCCTGCCTCGGCCTCCCAAAGTGCTGAGATTACAGGCGTGAGCCACAGCACCCAGCCAAGCCTAGGCCACTCTTAAGATACTTGATTACATTCTGTCTTGCTATACTGGTTCCCTCGGAGCAGATTCGGCTTTCTTTCATCCTTTCTCCCTTCCTTCCCCTTTCTTTCTTTTATGTTTTAGAGACTGGGTTTTGCTTTGTCATCCAGGCTGGAATACAGCGGTGTGATCATGGCTCACCATAACCTCCAGCTCCCAGGCTCAAGTGATCTTCCAGCCCCTGCCTCCTAAAGTGTTAAGATTACAGGCATGAGCCCCAGTGCCTGGCCCCAGGTTCATCTTTCTAGCCCCCACTCCTCTAAGGCCCTGTTCAGAACTTTCTAATTGAGTAGGTTCTCAACGATTTCACATGAGTGCAAGGAGGCCTGACCCGTAATAACAGCACAATGAAAACAAATAAGGACAATGGGCCAGTGGGGAGAGGGCCTGTCTTGAAAACACCAAAGCTTCCTTAGAGAACAAGGCAGGGATGCAACGCATCACTCTAATGACATCTTAGCTTTAGGCAGAGCTTGTAAAGCCTGCTCCCAAACGTCCAGGGGGCTCCTATTTGGCCTTAGTGCTCCAGGGGAAGATGTCCCATCTACCCTGTGGGTCAACTCTGTCACCCTTTCCTCCAAACAGCTGAACTCTAGCTTTAAGAGCCACTAAAGGATTTGCTCCTGTTGGACTTTGGGGCTAAAAAAAAACAGTCCCCATACAGAATCATGGGGTGTAGACTTTAAATTTTTTTTTAATTTTAAAAAGAAAACAGTCCCCAAATGGTAGGTGGCCACACAGCTGTCCTGGGACTGGGATATGAGGATACCAGACACTCCATCTTCACCCTATCAGTACCTATCAGGATTGGCAATGGTTACAGAGCAGTGGGTCAGACAGCCATGGTGCCTGCCCTCCCGGGGCTTACAGTCCCACAAGGAGGAAAAACAACAAATAGAATAGGGTGCAGTGAAGGAAAAGCCCACGATGCCAAGGGGTGATGTATTATAAATGCATAGGTGGTCAGGGAAGGGTTCCTTGAAGAAGCAAATAGCAGAGAGATCAGCTCATTCAGAGCTCCCGAGAAGACAGATGGGTTGGCCTGTTTGGGAACCAAAAGCACCCTACGTGGCTGGAGCTGAGGAAGGTGAGGGGAGAGTGGCTGAAATGAGCTTGCAAAGGTGGTCACACTGACCAGACTGGTAGATCATACGAAAGCCTTGGACATTATCTATGGGCCACTGGACGCCTCTGAAGGCTGTTAAGCAGAGCCAAGGTAAGATGAGGATTTGTGTTTTAAAATACCTCTAAAAAATAAAAAAAATAAAATACCTCTCTGGGGACAGGCAAGGTGGCTCACACCTATAAACCCAACACTTTGGGAGGCTGAGGCAGGAGTACTGCTTGAGCCCAGGAGTTCGAGACCAGCCTTGGCAACATGGCAAGACTGTCTCTACAAAAAATAAAAACTAAAAAAATTAGCTGGATGTGGTGGCATGTGCCTGTAGTCCCATTTTATTTTTTTTTAGTAAAATAAAATATCTCTCTGGGGAGTGGACTGGAACAAACAGCACGAGTGTGGGGAGACCAGTTTATGAAGCTAATGCCAAAGTCCAGAGGTGAGAAGATGGTGGCCAGGACTCAGGTGGTAGTGATGGAGATGAAGATAAATAGATGAATTCAAGAAGCGTTTCAGAAGTAGAACTGACCGGTCTTGATGACAGATTGAAGGGAATGAGAAAGAGGACAGTATCAAGGATGACTTGCAGAATCTGGCTTGAGCAACTGTGTGGACTAGGGAGCTATTAGGGAGTTAAGAAACGGCATGAGACAAGGTGCGGTGGCTCATGCTTGTAATCCCAGCACTCCGGGAGGACAAGGTGGGGGGATGGCTTAAGCCCAGGAGTTTGAGACCAGCCTGCGCGACATAGGGAGACTCTCATCTCTACAAAAAAAAAAAAAAAAAAAAAAAACTTTTTAAAATTAGCCAGGGCACGTGCCTGTGGTCTCAGGGGAAGCCAAGGTAGGAGGGTCACTTGAGCCTAGAGACCAGCCTGGGCAACATAGTAAGGACTCATTTCTACAAAAAAATATAAAAATTAGCCAGGCGTGGTGGCAGGTGCCTGTAGTCTCAGCTACTCGGATGCTGAGGCAGGAGGATCACTTGAGCCTGAGAGGTTGAGACTGTAGTGACCCATGATCATGCTACTGCACTCCAGCCTGGATGACAGAGTGGGATCCTGTCTCAAAAAAAGAAAGAAACATGGCAAGAGGAGATTGGGGCAGGGGTAAAGAGTTGGGGGTGGGAGGGGAGGATGAAGAGTTCAATTCAAAACTTATCAAGTTTGATATATCTTGATATATTTAAGCAGAAATCTGAAGTGGGGAATTGGCTATGTGGTTGTGACACTCAGAGGGCCCCTCTTAGCTAAAAACAAATTTGGGAGCCATTGGTATACAGATAGTAGTTGAAGCTAGAATAGTGGATCGGACTCTTTATGGGAAGATAGGAAGAGAATGCAACTTGAGAAGAGGACCCAGAACAGAGCCCTCCAGCAATCCAACATTTATAGGTGGAGGAGAAGCAGGCAAGTGGGTTGACAAGCAGTAGCCAGGGAGGTAAGAGAAAAGCAGTAGCCAGGAAGATGTGGTGTCCAGGTATTATGGAAACCAACCAAAAAGTTTTCAAGCAGGGAGGAATTGTCAGCTAGGTCAAATGATGTCAAGAGATTAAGTAGGCAAGGACTAAAGAATGCCACATGGGCTTGGCACTGTGGCTCACGCCTGTAGTCCCAGCACTTTGGGAGGTTGAGGCAAGAGGATCACTTGAGCCCAGGAGTTCAAGACCAGCCTGGGCAACAAAGTGAGACCCTGTTTCTACAAAAATAAATTAAAAAAGAATGGCGTGTGGAGTTGGCATGGACAGGTCCTTAGTAATCTTTCAACAGTTTCAGTAGGGGGTTGTGAGTGGAAGCCTGTTAGGGTAGGTTGAGGTGAAAAGGGCGTGAGAGAGTGAATGTAGACACCCTTTCAAGAGGTTTGGCTGGAATGGGAAGGAGAGTGAGAGCTGAGGAAGAAGATGGAATCACTAGAAGAAGGGCTTGTTTAGAATGGGTAAGCAACACCGAGGAGAGAGATCATAGGGTTCTGAGATTGCAGGAGGGAATGACACCCAAGACATGGCAAGAGCGTGGGCCTTAGTTAAAAAGAAACACCTATGTTGTGGCTCTCAGCCTGCCGCCCAAAATTGCCTGATTGAAGTCACACATTTGACGTGAAGTATTTAAACCCCAAAAGGCTACAGGCAAAATGCAGGCTACCATGGTAATTGTCAAGCTACCCTCTCATTGTCTCACTCAAGCACTTTTTCTCTCCTTCCTTCCCCTCTCATCACCTGTTAGTTTTGCTCCCCTCTCCCTGTTCCTCATTTTCTCTTCCTGCAACTGGCTCCCTAAATACAGCCAGGGAAGATGGTCATCCACAGCCCCAGCTTCCTACATTCACAGCTTAATAGCCCCAGCAGAATGAGGATCTTTGCTATGAGCATCTCAAAATTAATCTCCAGGAAAACTCTAATTGTCTCCAGCCTATGTTATGTGACATAAGGTCAGGTAGGGAGCAGCACACAGTACAAGGTCTCTGTAAGAAGGAACTGTCTGCCAGTACCAACTTCTCCTATGTAACAACTTTTATCCAGAGCTGGCCCTGACCCTGAAAGCAGGGGAGCAAGGGGTTCCCTTTCTCTACACATCCCACGCTGATCACTAATGGATTGTATGTGATACAATATAGCAACTATTGCAATATAGATATATCTGTATTATAGGTCCTTTTATAGACTAGAGGGTTTTATTCCATGATCACTATTACTGTTTCTTGTCTTAGTTACACTATAACTTTAGACTTCTCTGTATATAATTCCTAGTACATTATCAAAATGCTTTTTAAATTGATTGGTTGCTTGATTGAATCACTGTCATTTTTCTAATTTCTTAAGGAACATTTCACACAACTCCCATTCCATTTAATAGAATTAGAGAATTTAGAGAATAACACAGCCAGGTCAAATGTGACCCCATGTTACTATAAAATGGTACAGGCTTTGAGGGGCAGTTTGACAGTGTACATCAGAAGTTTCAAAGTAAAATGAGTTCTATGCCTGAAGAACCAGTTCAGCCATAATGGAATGGCTGAGTATATTACAGAATAGCAACTTAAAGGAATATTATGTAATTACTAAAATTATATATGATAAACAACATAGAAAAAACAGTAAATAGGCTGGGCATGGTGGTTCACACCTGTAATCCCAGCACTTTGGGAGGCCGAGGCAGGTGGATCACCTGAGGTCAGAAGTTCGAGACCAGCCTGACCAACATGGTGAAACCCCATCTCTACTAAAAATACAAAAATTAGCCGGGCGTGGTGGTGTGTGCCTGTAATCCCAGCTACCCAGGAGGCTGAGGCAGGAAAATAGCTGGAACCCAGGAGGCAAGAGCTGCAGTGAGCCAAGATCGCACCATTGCACTCCAGCCTGGGTGACAGAGCAAGACTCCATCTCAAAAAAAAAAAAAAAATCCAGTAAATAACATTTGAAAACTAGAGTAAGAAATATAAATATGCTAAGAAGTACAAAAAATATGCATACAAAAGGATAAAGAGAAGAATACAACACAGGTAAATGAAAACAATTTTTAGAGCATTGTACAAATAAATGTACTTACTTTAAAGGACTCCGAAGATAAAATAATTAACATAAGGCATTTGATACCTTGCCAGGCACATGGTACACTTCAGCTGTTACCTTGGCTTCTGTATTATAATTTCCTGAGCATCTACCAGCCAACAAAGCACTTGACAAACATTATTCATTTGATCCTCATGACAACCAAATGAAATGTTGTTATTATCTCTATTTCACAAATAAGGAAACCGAGAGTTGAAAGGTTAAGTGAATTGGATCACATAGCTAATACATGGTAGAGCTGAGATTGGACCAATTTTTGGAAAAACAAATGCCTAAGCTCCATCCCAGCATGATTCTAATGGATAGTAGGATTGAAAACTACCACTACTACACACTGAATACAAAGGGGAAGACTGAGACTCTCAGCAAGCAGGATAGAGTGGTTTGCAGGGCAGGGGTCCTAGAAGTGCCTGTCTATATCCATTTCTGAGTATGCAAAGGTACATCTAAATAAGTGGGGCCACAATGTCCTCCTCATGGGACAAAAAGAACAGAAAATGTAAGATATTTCAAAGATATAGTAACATTTCTCAGAATGAAAGAAAAACACTGGTCTCATATTGAAAATGATGCAGTGTATTGGGCAGAACGAGTAAAGAACGACCCACAACTAGAAATATTATTGGGAAGTTTCCAGACTTCATGATGGATAAAGGAAAGATCAACGACTTGGAGGAAGAAACAGAGACAAAGTCAGGGCAGGGTGGCATGGGGGGATGAGATCAGAGAGTGAGGACTTCAGCTAGCCAAAGGGTCCTGACGGCCAGTCTGTTAGCATGTCAGTGGATGCACAGCTCATGATGAGAGACAGAATAAAGGGAAGGAAACCCAAAGGGGAAGAGTCCTAAGAGGGCAAGCAGATCCAGGAGACAGGGAGAGCTTCTCGCCCTTCCTCAGGTTTCCCCAAAAGAAGAGCCTTCGATGACTATTTGCCTCAAAAGCCCACTTAAGTAAGACAGATTCCAGGGATTGAGATCAGAACAGAACAGCACAAATAAAGTAATCCTCCCATAAAAGCAGTCAAGTTAGTAACACTTTGTACTGACAACTGCCCAGACAGCCTGGTGATCAAGAGCAACGACTTCATAAAACATTACTGCCACTGTTTTCTATCAGGAAAATCGAGTGAGGTTAAATATTTTATGTATGTAAGCAAAACATACAAATCTCTTCTATGGCTAATTTATTTTTTGACATCTCACCTGCTTGAATCTACCCATATTAGAATATTTTCATTTGAAATCCTTTATATTACCTAAGTGCCTTTCTAGCAATAGTGTGAACCCTGGAAAACCTTGCTGCCATTCTATTAAGAAACAGATTTATGACCGCCCAATTATAGTTGTGTAGATTCATACACAATTAAAAAAACTTCATACACAAAAAAAAGACTTCATACACAATAAAAAAGAACAGATAAATTATTTAGGGGAGCCAAATCTAACTGCATTTAGTCACTGCAAACATTTCTTTGTATCCACTTCTAACACGTAAAACTAGCATGTCACCAAATGAGGCAAAAATATCTTTCCAAACTAAAATAATGTAAGCCTGGGCAAATCACAAGAACCTATCTCTACAAGAAATTTTAAAAATTAGCTGGGCATGGTGGCACACGCCTGTGGTCCCAGCTACTCAGGAGGCTAAAACAGAAGGATTGTGATGTGGTTTGGCTGTGTCCCCACCCAAATCTCATCTTGAATTCCCATATGTTGTAGGAGGCACCCAGTGGGAGGTGGCTGAATCACGGGGACAGGTCTTTCCCATGCTGTTCTCGTGACAGTGAGTGGGTCTCATGGGATCTGATGGTTATATAAGGGGGAGTTTCCCTACACAAGCTCTTTTTGCCTGCTGCCATCCACGTAAGATGTGACTTGCTTCTCCTTGCCTTCCACCATGATTGTGAGGCGCCCCCCAGCCACATGGAACTATGAGTCCAATTAAACCTTTTTTTTTTTTTTTTTTTTTTTTAAATTGCCCAGTCTCGGGTATGTCTTTATCAACAGCATGAGAACAGACTAATACAGATTGGTTGAGTCTAGGAGGTTGAGGCTGATCACTGACCATGATTACACTACTGTATTCCAGCCTGGGCAACAGAGCAAGACCCTGTCTCAAAATAAAATGATTTAAAATTCTTTAATTCTGAATGCAGAACTTAATATTTTTGACATTTTAAAAAAGGATTAGTGATAGAAGCATGTGAATATAGTTTAAAATAGTAATCATTTTCTCTAAAGCTATTATTAATATAGCTAATGGTCAGGTTGTTCCATTAACTTTTCTCATTTGGTTCTTGTCCATTAACAAGCCAAGTAGTTATTAACTACAAGTCATAACCAAATTATTAAACTGTATGGCTTGTGTAAGAAACCTGTGAAAGGAAAATGACTATTTTGCTGTAATAGCATCGTTCTCTTTACCCTTTACTGGGTTTTCTCTAGGTCTTGATGGCATTCTCTGGTATACTCAGTGACCATCCAGTCAGTAATTTCATTCTTGTCCTTGGGCATCATAATTGGATTTTTCAAAATCCTTTGGAATTGCCTTTAGATCATTTATGAAAACCTCTACACACTCTTTTAGCCTTTGAACTAAATAGTTTTTATAGTGATAAAATTTAATACTCAAAATGTTTATTATCAATTCAAATGATCTTAATGTTAAGGTCATTCAGGCCTTCTTAGTTATGTTTTTCATAGCTGTGGGAGGTGGGGGGAGAGTGATATGGTTTGGCTGTGTGCCACCCAGATCGCATCTTGAATTGTAATCCCCACATGCTGTGGGAGGGAGCCAGTGGGAGGTAATCGAATCATGGGGGAAGGTTTTCCCATGCTGTTCTTGTGATGGTGAATAATCTCACGAGATCTGATGGTTTTATAAAGGGCAGTTCCCCTGCACACACTCTCTTGCCTGCTATAATGTAAGACGTGCCTTTGCTCCTCCTTCACCTTCTGCCATGATTGTGAGGCCCCCCCAGCCATGTGGAACTGTGAGTCCATTAAACCTCTTTAAAAAAAAAAATTACCCATTCTCGGGTATTTCTTCATAGCAGTATGAAAATGGACTAATACGGAGAGCTTCACTTTAAACTGACTATTTTACCAGGATGTAGCCATAACTATTTACTAGAATAGCCATTGTAGACTTTCTCAATATATTGTTAGTGAAAAAAGCAGGCTATCAAACTGTAATTCATCATGATCCTATTTGGTGTAAAATGTGTATGTGCCAGCCTGGCCAACATGGTGAAACTCCATCTCTACTAAAAATACAAAAATTAGCCAGGCATGGTGGCACATGCCTGTAATCCCAGCTGCTTAGGAAGCTGAAGTACAAGAATCATTTGTTTTGAACACAGAAATTTAGCAAATGTTTATTCAAAATGCTGGACAAGTAAAGTAGGTAAATTAAGGTACTGCTTCTTTTCAGTACTAATTTAATAAAATCCCACTATGTAGTTGATGTGGTTTGCCTCTGTGTCCCCACTCAAATCTCATCCTGACTTATAATCCCTACATGTCGAGGGAGGGACCTGTAATCCCCACATGTCAAGGGACCTGTAATCCCCACATGTCAACCGCCCTGGATCATAGGGGCAGTTTCCCTCATGCTGTTCTCATGATAGTAAGTGAGTTCTTGTGAGATCTGATTATTTTATAAGGGGCTCTTTCTCCTTTGCACACTCTCTCACCTGCTGCCATGTAGGATGAACTTGCTTGCTTCCTCTTCCACCATAATTAGATTGGTGCAAAAGTAATTGTGTTTTTTGCCATTAAAGGTAAACACAATTACGTTTACAAAAACTATAATTACTTTGCACCAACCTAAATAAGTTTCCTGAGGTCTCCCCAGCCATATGGAAGTGTAAGTCAATTAAACCTCTTTTCTTTATAAATTACCCCGTGTCAGGCAGTTCTTTGTAGCAGTGTGAAAACAGACTAATACAGTAAATTGGTACCAAGAGTGGGGCACTGCTGTAGATACCTGAAAATGTGGAAGTGACTTTGGAACTGGGTAACAGGCAGATGCTGGAACAGTTTGGAGGGCTCAGAAGAAAACAGGAAGACATGGGATAGTTTGGAGTTTCCTAGAGACTTGTTGAATGGTTGGAGCCAAAATGCTGATAGTGATATGGACAATGAAGCCCAGGCTGAGGTGGTCTCAGATGGAGATGAGGAACTTATTGAACACTGGAGCAAAGGTGATTCTTGCTATCCTTTTGCCAAGAGACAGATGGCATTTTGCCTCTGAACTTGAGAGAGATGATCTGAAATTAGAATTTATGTTTAAAAGGGAAGCAGAGCATAAAAGTTTGAAAAATTTGCAGCCTGATGATGCAATAGAAAAGAAAAACCCATTTTCTGGGGAGAAATTCAAGCTGGCCGCAGAAATTTGCATAAGTAACAAGAAGCCAAATGTTAATTGCCAAGACAATGGGGAAAATGTCTCCAGGGCATGTCACAGAGATCTTAGCAGCAGCCCCTCCCACCACAAATCTGGAGGCCTAGAAGGAAAACTTGGTTTCGTGGGCCAGGCCCAGGGCCCTTCTGCTCTGTGCAGACTTGGAACATGGCACCCTGCATCCCATGCACTGCTGCTTCACCTCCAGCCATGGCTAAAAGGGGCCAACGTACAGCTCAGGCTGTTGCTTCAGAAGGGGCAAGCTGCAAGCCTTGGCAGCTTCCACTTGGCGTTGGGCCTGCAGGTGCACAGAAGTCAATAATTGAGGTTGGAGAACCTCCACCTAGATTTCAGAAGATGTATGGAAATGCCTGGATGTCCAGGCAGAAGTTTGCTGCTACGGCAGAGCCCTTATGGAGAACCTCTGCTAGGGCAGTGCAAGGGCAAATGTGGGGTTGGAGCCCCCACACAGAGTCCACACTGGGGCACTGCCTAGTGGAGCTGTGAGAAGAGGGCTACCATCCTCCAGACCCCAGAATGGTAGATCTGCCTACAGCTTGCACCAGGTGCCTGGAAAAGCCACAGGCACTCAACACCAACACCTGGAAAGTAGCCAGGAAGGGGGCTGTACCTTGAAGACCCACAGGGGTGGAGCTGCCCAAGGCCATGGGAGCCCACTCTTTGTATCACTGTGCCCTGGATGTGAGACATGGAGTCAAAGGAGACCATTTTGGAGCTTTAAGATTTAATGACTGCCCCGCTGGATTTTGGACTTGCATGGGGCCTGTAGCCACTTTGTTTTGGCCAATTTTTCCCGTTTGGAATGGGTGTACTTACCGAATGCCTGTACCCCCATTGTATCTTGGAAGGAACTAACTTGTTTTTTATTTTACAGGTTTATAGGTGGAAGGGACTTGCCTTGTCTCAAATGAAACTTTGGACTGTGGACTTTTGAGTTAATGCTGAAATCAGTTAAGACTTTGGAGGACTGTTGGGAAGGCATGATTGATTTTGAAATGTGAAAAGATATGAGATTTGGGAGGGGCCAGGGATGGAATGATATGGTTTGGCTCTGTGCCCCACCCGAATCTCATCTTGAATTGTAATCCCCATGTGTTTTGTTGAGGGAGAGAAGTGATTGGATCATGGGGGGGGCGGTTCCCTTCATGCTATTCTTGTGATAGTGAGTGAGTTCTCATGAGATCTGATGGTTTTATAAGGGGTTCTTTCCCTTTTGCACTCTGTCTCTTGCCTGCCACCATGTAAGATGTGCCTGTTTCCCCTTCTGCCATGATTGTAAGTTTCCTGAGGCCTCCTCAGACATATGGAACTGTGAGTCAATTAAACCTCTTTTCTTTATAAATTTCCCAGTCTTAGGCAGTTCTTTATAGCAATGTGAAGATAGACTAATAAAGTAGTCAACATAATTTTAGTTCTAGAAGCCAGTAGGTAATAGCAAGGTAATTCAGATCTTCCATTCATGACCTTTTGGGGTGGCATGGGGAGTTAGATGATCCAAATATTGGGATTTGACAATATTTGACAAATTTGGGTGATTTTTCTTCTCTCAAGTTTAAGAACCCTAGGCATAGGAGACAATAGCTTTCAAAGACTTTGGTTTGCATCCTCCCAAAATTGCTAGATGGCCTTGGACAAATAATATAATTGCACAGAATTAAATGAGAAACTGAATTTAAAGCACATTGCAAAGCCCTGCAGCATTATATTAATGTTGTCGCTCTGCCTCATCCTGCTGCTCACTTTCCCTTCCATTTGCTTTATCCTTCCTGCCTGCCACAGATCCCCTCCTATTTGCCTCATCCTTTGGCCCCTGCCATAGATCCATGACTATGCAGGGGGCTCAACCCTGCCACATATCCCTCCTATTTGCCTCATCCTTTGGCCCCTGCCATAGATCCATGACTATGCAGGGGGCTCAACCCTGCCACTTGCAGAGAACCTTCAAATCAGAGGTAATTTTTTTTGAGACAGGGTCTCACTCCTGTCACCTAGGTTGGAGTGCACCGGCACAATCACGGCTCACTGCAGCCTCGACCTCCCAGGCTCAAGTGATCCTGCCACCTCACTTCCTGAATAGCTGAAACTACAGGCTTGTGCCACCACACCCAGCTAATTTTGTATTTTTCTGTAGAGGCGGGGTCTCAGTATGTTGCCCAGGCTGGTCTTGAACTCCTGATATTAAGTGATCCTCCCACCTTGGCCTCCCAAAGTACTAGGATTATAGGCATGAGACATGGTGCCCAGCTCAGAGGTAGAATTTTTGACATATTCTTTTAATCCAAATATAATCACTTAAACTGAGATTCTAAATATGCAGAAGGCTGGACGTGATGTCTTATGCCTGTAATCCCAGCATTGTGGGAGGCTGACGCAGGAGGATTGCTTGAGGCCAGGAATTCAAGACCAGTCTGGGCAACATAGTGAGACTCTGTCTCTACAAAAAATTTAAAACTAGGCCCAGTGTGGTGGCACATGCCTGTAGTCCTAGCTCCTCGGGAGGCTGAGGTGGGAGGATCACTTGAGCCCAGCAGTTCGAGGCTGCAGTGAACCGTGTTTGTACCACTGCACTCAAGCCTGGGCAATGGAGCGAGACTCTGTCTCAAAAAATAAATAAAAAAGAATATATAACACACACACACATATATGTGGAAGAACACTTGAAAAATAACACAAGTAGCAAGAAAGACAAAAGTGCTCTGGTGAGTATAACAAAAATAAAGGCAGAGGATAAGCTCATGGGTACAATGGGTGTGATAATACAAAAACCACATTGAGTACTAAGATGAAACTTGGGCTTGTTACAGGAGAAAGGAAGTCAACAAAGGAATTTTACACATTTCCCTGAGTTACTCATTTTAAGAGGCCGAACAACTGAAATCAGGAAACACCTGTGCTTGTTAACATTAGTTAGGAAATGACTTTAAAAACTTGGACTCCATTTTAGATAACTGGTGGCAAGTAGTGATATCATTCTAGCATCTATATTTCCATGTAATTGCACAAGCTGTGTTTCTTAGTTTTGGTCCATTTATGTAATAGCAATCAGAGACTCAATGCATTATATTTATAGAATAATTGTTACACATTTTAAGTTTTCAAATTACCTGGGGCCAGACACAGTGGCTCATGCCTGTAATCCCAGCACTCTGGGAGACCAAGGCAGGAGGATAACTTGAAGCCAGGAGTTCAAGACAAGCCTGGGCAACATAGTGAGATCCCCATCTCTACAAAAAAAAAATAAAAATTAGCCAGGTGTGCTGATGTGTGCCTGTGGTTCTGACTGTTCAAAAGGCTGAGGTGGGAGGATTGCTTGGGCTCAGGACTTCAAGGTCACAGTAAGCCCTGATTGCACCGCTGCATTCCAGCCTGCGTGACAGAGCGAGACCCTGTCTCACTCAAAAATAATAAAATAAAATTACCTGGCATTTAGCTGCATGTTTGTTTTTGTTCCCATTTATAGTTATTCGAAGATTGTTATAATCACACAGAAATATGGCCATCATTACTTTGAGATGAAAATAAATGTATAGAATGAATGTTTTATGATAAAAAACAAAAAAACAGCATTGTAGTAAGATGGGCCAGATGAACACAGGAAAAATGGGTCCATTTGAAGATGTGCTAGAGAACTCTAGACCAAACCTTTATTTTACAGATGAGGAGCCAGAATCAGAGCTGAGTATCTGCATGTTTTTTATTACACATTCTCTGGGTCTTCAGAATGTAAGGCTAGAGGTTCCCAGAGCGGGTCCTATTCTCAAGTAAATTACTGAATCAATAGGCCTTATCTGATTGATTGATTTAAACAGCATTATTGTTTAGATTGCTTTGATATGGTTTGTTAAACAATAAAGTAAAACATATAAATTATGCTGTTGTTGATGATGTATATCAGCTTTCTTAGAAATACAATGTCTGTGGCAAATTTGTTTCTGGCATTTTCTTTGATGTGCCAGTGAAATTATAACCAGTAGGAAAAAAAAGTTATTTATTGTTGTTGTTGTTTTTATAGTGGAGACCAGAGTCTTGCTATGCTTTCCAGGCTGGTTTTGAACTCCTAGCCTCAGGCGATTTTCCTGCCTCAGCTTCCCAAAGTGCTGGGATTACAGGCACAAGCCACTGCACCCAGCCCTGTTGTTTTTAAGAAAATTACAAGTTAAATCTTGTACCAGTGAACAAGGTTTGTATAGACGATTTTATTGTCTTGAAATTTTATTTTATCTCACTTTAAAAAAATAGAAGCATATTAGAATATACTTTGTTCTATACCCAAATCTTGTGTTAAACTCTTTAAAAATGTCTTTTCAATGTTTGGTAAAACCTGCAATGAGTCATACAGATGTATATTTCACATTAATTATTAATCATTATAATTTAGAAATGTTAATTATAATCATTTAAAGAAACTTCAACAAACTAATGGTTATTGAAGTTAGATTAAGAATATCTATAATCATGAAGAGTAGTGGCCTAATACAGTAATGAAAGACAGATCTTTAAATTTAAAAAGGAAAAATGTGATTGTGTGTTTTCATACGTTATTAAGTTGTAGACAATATACCAAAATATACATAAGAGGACATCCACTTATGGCCACAGATAGTAGCTAATGCCAGACACATCCTCCCACTAGAAACAACTAGAAATACACAAGATAACTGATTCTAGACATTTGACAACAAACATTGCAGGGCAGTGATACTTGAGAGAAAGGAAACACAAAGTGATCTGCACGTCCTCTTCAGCTTTCTGTCTGGGGACACCAAGTAGACTAAAAGGAAGTGGAATCCAAGGAAATATGGAAGTCTTGCTGAGCTGAAGAAATCTAGATAAAAGTTTAGAGTAGTTGTCATCCCTGAAATCTGTAAAACAAAATACCAGAAAGAAAGGAGTGTGCAGAAGAGGACAAAGAAGATTTCACAAGCGTTCCTGTGTAGCCCATGTGCAGGATAGGACTTAATGAGGCCTAGCAGAGAATGGTTGCTATGAACAAGAGAACTGGGCCAAGATATCATAGGCTGTGCAGTACTGCAAACACTGGAATACTTTCCCTGCCTAAATGGAGAGACCTTACTAAGCACCTCATCTGTTCAATTGAAATTCTAAAGAGGATACACCTTAGGAGTAAATACCATGCCCCAGACAAAGGGCCATGTTTCAGGACTAAGGATAAAACTGACATAGAATAAATAATAATAATACATAACAAAACAAAGCCTAGCAAGATCAAGAGGATTTTTTAGTAGTTTAATAGCCTGATAGAATAAACCTCAACACCATTTAAAAGAAGATAACATAATCCAGACTCTCTATAACTCCTTTATAACAATATTCAACAGGAGGTTAAAAAATATTGTACCTGTAAAGAAGCAGAAATATGTGACACATAATCAAAATAAGACATGGTCAATAGAAGCAGAATCCAAGATGACCCAAATGTTGGAATTATAAGATGAGGTCTTTAAAACAGCTATTATAAATATATGTAAGGATGCATGGGAAAAGATGAATATGTGATTAAACAGATGAGAATGATCAGCAAAGAAATAAACCAAATGGATATATTAGAAATAAAAAGCAAATATCTGAAATGTAAAATTTATTCGATGGTTAGAGCAGTTGAAGATAGCAAAAGAATGGGTGAATTATCTCTAAGAGAGAGCAATAGAAATTATATAATTTAATAACAGAAAGGAAAAGATTGGAAAAAATATATAAACAGCCTCAGTGAACTCTGGAACAACCCTACAAAGTTAGTATATATATAATTGGAGTCCTAAGGCTAAGCATGGTGGCTCATACCTGTAATCTCAACACTTTGGGAGGCTGAGGCAGGAAGATCACTTGAGCCCAGGAGTTCAAGACCAGCCTGAGCAACACAATGAGACCCCCATCTCTACCAAAAAAAAAAAAAAGCTGGGCATGGTGGCACATGTCTATAGTACTAGCTACTTGGGAAGCTGAGGTGGGAGGATCACTTAAGCCTTGAAGTAAAGGCTGCAGTGAACTCTGATTGTACCACTGTGCTCCGGCCCATGCTGGACAGAGTGAGACCCTATCTCTAAAATAAATGATAATAATAATTAGAGTCTCAGTAAAAGAAAGGAAAAAGAAAATGGGGTAGAGTGAAATTTAAAAAAAAAATTCTCTAATTTGGTGAAAAACATCAGCCTACAGATTGAAGAATCAACAAACTCCAAGCAGAATAAATACAAAAAATAAAATAAAGAAAGAAAACACACCAGCTACACTGTAGTCAAAAGGTTAAAACCCAAAAATATAGAATAAATGTTGAAACAGAAAAAAAAGTCAATGACATAAGGGGAACAATGCTATGAATCACAGTTGACTTCTTACTAGAAACAGTGGAGGCCAAAAGAAATGGAATGATGTCATTAAAGTACTGAAAGAATAGAGCAACCCAGCTTTTTTTTTTTTTTTAAGACCTTGTCTGGCTCAGTCGCCTAGACTGGAGTGAAGTGATGCAATCACAGCTCACTGCAGCCTCACCCTCCTAAGCTCAAGTGATCCTCTCACCTCAGCCTCCCGATTAGCTAGGACTACGAGTGTATGCCACTATGTCCAACTAATTCTTTATTTTTTTTTGTAGAGATGGGGTCTCAGCTACGTTGCCCAAACTGTTCTTGAACTCCTGGGTTCAAGCAATCCTCCTGCCTTAGCCTTCCAAAGTGCTGGGATTACGAGTGTGAGCTACCACACCTGGCCAGAATTCTAACATTTTCTCAAAAATGAAAACAAAAAAGACATTTTCTGATAAACAAATGCTGGAAGGATTCATTGTAAACTATATTAAATACTAATAGAAGAATTGGGGGTGGTGGTGGTGATGGAAAATGATAGCAGAGGGAAATCTAAACTAAAGAAAGTAATAAATAGCACCAGAAATGGTAAGTAGACGTGTAAATATAAAGAACTTTTTTCTTCTCATTTTTTTAAAACAACAGACTATTTAAAGACAAATATATTGTAGGACTCTCAATTCATGTAGAAGTAAAATACATAACAGCAATAACAAAAAAGGACAGAGGGTTTTCTGTGTGTGTGTGTGTGTGTGTGTGTGTGTGTGTGTGTGTGTGTGTTTATTTTAAGCAATGCTTTTGGAGAAAGAAAAAAAGGACAGAGTTAACAAAATTGTACTATTGTAAGATTCTTACATTTCACATGAAGTAGTACAATATTAACTCTAAACAGACTGTTAAGGTTGTGCTGACTACTATGGTAGTCAGTAGCCACAAGTGACTAAATTTAAACTTAAATTAATTAAAAATAAATAAAATTTAAATTTCAGTCTTCAGTTGTACTAGCCATATTTCAAGGTATCAACAGTCACATGTAGCCAGTGTCTACCATATAGGAAAGATACAGAACATTTTCACTACTAAAGAACATTTAGTTGGAGAATGCTGCCCTAGAGCAACCATAAAAAAAAATATACAGACATATAACTTTAAAATCAATCAATGAATTAGAATACTAAGAATATTGTATAAACCAAAATAAATCCATGAAGGAGGAAATGAGAAACAAACAAAAAATGAGACAAGCAGAAAACAAATAGCAAGGTGATAGACTTAAATCCTACCAAATCAATAATTATATTAAATATAAATGAACTAAACAGTCCAAAGAAAAGAAAAAGATTGCAAGGATGAATAAAAAGCAAGATTCAAGTAAGAGCTTCGGCATGAGATGCAATGCATTTTAAAGATCCAGATAGAGTGAAAGTAAAAGGAAGGGAAAACATAGACCAAGCAAATCTAAGAAACCTGGTATTGATATACTATTATTATACAAAACAAACTTCAAGTCAAAAAGAATTATCAAAGTTGAAGAGTGACATTCCTTAATGAAAAATTGTCATTTCATCATGAAGACATAAAAAATATAAATGTTTATGTGACTAAGAAGCTTCAAGTATAAGACGCGACATATGAAAATTAAAGGAACAGGCCCAGCACAGTGGCTCATGCCTATAATCCCAGAACTTTGGGAGGCCAAGGTGAGAGGAATGCTCAAGCCCAGGAGTTCGAGACCAGCCTGGGCAACACAGTGAGATCCTGTCTCTACAAAAAAATGTTAAAATTAGGTGGGCATGGTGGTAGACATCTGTAGTTGTAGCATCTGTAGCTACTCGAGAGGCTGGGGCAGGAGGATTGTTTGAACCCAGGAAGTCAAGGCTACAATGAGCTGTGATCATGCCACTGCACTCCAGCCTGGATGACAGAGTGAGACCCTGTCTCAAAAAAAAAAAAAAAAAAAGAAAAAAAAATTGAAGGAACAAATATACAAATCTATAATCACAGTTGAACATTTTTAATTCACCTATGTGTACTTTGTAGAACTAGACATAAATATGTGAATATAAATGATTTGAACACTATCAACCAACTTAACCTAATTGATAGAGAATACTTCACCTAGTATCTCCAGAATAAACACGATTTTCAAGTGCACATGGACTAGTTACCAAGATAGATCACGTGCTGAAATATAAAATGTGGCTTAATAAATTTCAAAGGATTGAAAAATATAGAATATGCTCTCTAAACATAACAGAATGAAATTAGAAATCAATAACAATAAGATATCTCAAAACTCCCAAATATTTGGAAGTCCCACAACATAGTTCTAAATAACTGAGTTAAAGAAGAAATCACAGTAAATTTAGAAATATTTTAGCTTGAATAATAATTTTAAAAATCAAAATTTGTGGATGTTCCATAGAGAGCAGGTCTATGCAAACCTACCCCCCAAAATTAAGGTAGCTGAGATGTTGAAGAAAGAGGCTGACAAATCCATTTTCTCAGAAAGAAACCTTTAATAGGAACTTAGGAACAGAAGCCATGTCTAGGGCAGCCATGAGACGAGATGGTGGATCCCCAAACTTTCCCCCAACCCGGACCCAGCGCTTATATGCCATAAAGAAAGGGTATACTGCTTCAGAAGGAATGTGTAAAACAACTGAAGTGGACCCCTCTGGGAAACGCAAGAATGCTATATGCTTCACAGCCTATAATTTGCTTAAGGCAGGATTTATGGTAAGTATATGCTTACATTTTATGCCACAGATCATATAGTTATTAATAGAATAATAAGGAAATACTGTGCATAACATTATGCCAATAAACTCAACAACTTAGATAAATTGGACACATTTCTTGAAAAACACAACATGTAAAAATCTGACACAAGAAGAAACAGAAAATCTGAATAGCCCTGTCTCTGTTAAATAAATAGACCAGGGAAAACTCTGTGGTGATAGAAACCAGGTCAGTGGTTGCCTATGTAGAATGTCAACTGAAAGAGAACATGAGAGAACTCTTGGGAATGATGAAAAAAATTCTATATCATAAACTTTTTGTGGTAGTTACAAGGGTGTATCATTTGGTAAATCCATAAAATTTTGCCTTTAAGATATATACTTCTTTTTGAGACAGGATCTCATTCTGTCACCAAGGCTGGAGTGCAATGGTGCAATCACAGCTCACTGCAGGCTTGAACTCCCAGACTCAAGTGATCCTCCCACCTCAGCCTCCTGAGTAGCTGGGACTACAGGCACACACTACCACACCCAGCTAATTTTGTATTTTTTGTAGAGCGAAGGTCTCACCATGTTGACCAGGCTTGTCTCCAACTACTGAGCTCAAGCAATCCTCCCGCCTTAGCCTCCCAAAGTGTTGGGATTATAAGCATGAGCCTCAGTGCCTGAACAGATGTGTACATTTCACTGTATGCACACGTTACCTTAATCGAGCATAAGTTGCATGCCAAAAACTATGACATAAACACAAAATGTGAAACATTCTGACATTTTAAATCTTAAATATAATTGAAGTAAAAAAGTCCCATGAGATATCTTAGGTAAGATATATGCTAAAATGCAAAACATATCCTATAACTTTATTTGAAAAATGTTTATTTTCCTTCTGAATAAAAGTTCCAAAGTTCAAACCCAATCATATTTATTTCAGTGATGATAATAATGACTGTACTGATTCATCCTTCCAGATTTAGCTTGTGAACCTTCTTCAGTGTAATTTTTCTGGAACCACCATGATGAAGTAGAGTCATTGTCTGGGGTAAATACCTGAGGTTCATTCTCTCATGCCAGGAAATCGAGGACATGGACACACAAGAAGTGGGTTTAAGAGCAGAAGTTTAATAGGCGAAAGAAAGAGAAAAGAGAATCTCTCTCCTGCAGAGAGAGCGGGGCGCCTGAGTGGGTCTTCCGGTCCCATGGTGAAGTACACAGGTTTTATAGACTGGCTTGAGGAGGTGGTGTCTGATTTACATAGGGCCCAAAGATCGGTTGGACCAGGTATGATGTTTACATAACAGGAGAAGAAGCTGACCACCCCACCCTAATCTTTTATTCTGCAAATGGATTTTCTACCTTGCCAGTGCCACATTTTCTGTTCTTTACCATTCATGAGGTTGACAAAAGGGAAGATGGAACTGCCATGCTGAACATGCCTAGCCCCCAGGTAGCCTTTTCCTATTGTCACAGCTGCCAGCCATTCACCCGTGCAAGCTTCCAGCTTTCTTATCTGTCTGCAGCTCGATTTTTCAGGCTGCTTTTTGTTAGAAAAGGAAGGATTTGGGGGCTGCTTTTCATTAAGAGGAAAACCTTACCAAGGACTTCCTTACCCTCACTATCTGCCTAAATATTTCTCTTTAACTCCATATCAATGAGGATTTAAATTCTCCCTCTGTTCCCTTGTCTCCCAGTATACATCTCCCTTACAGCACCTGTATACTGTGTTCTGATGGTCTAAATATAGTTATTCTCCTCTACCCCACATTGTGATCTTTGAACATAGGACTGTGCTTTTATCTCATTTTCCCAGTGCCTGTCATATTGCCAGGCTTAGCAGGTGCTCAATAAATGCTGTTTCATCAAGTGGTTGAATGATAGTCATATGGAGATTCTTTCAGTCAGAATATACTATTGGTCTTGAGAAGATGATTTAAACATTTTTCCCTTTGAATTTGATTCCCTTCCTGTTACATGTTATCTAAGAAAACATATCCTACAGAAGTATTCCAAAACCCCTGAGAAAGAAAACACACAACAAAACAAAAAGATTAGACAGCAGATACTGAATGGAATGCTAAAAAATGCTCCAGTTCAATATTAAATGAAAAATGGAAAAGATAAAGGAAAACTATATTATGAGATAAAGTGAAGTAGACAAATGAGACTTTGGACATACACTCACAGGCTTTGGATTATAAGAGAAAGAAAAACTTACATATGGGGAAAGGATCTTTGCAATGGAATTACTTCCCAAAAGGTGAGACAGTATTCAAACTGATGAAAAATATTATTTGTCCTTTGAAATGTTTATTTTAAAATAGGTTTTATAATAATGCATAGGTTTATGATCACATTTTCTTATATCAAATAACAATACAGTTTGTTAACTTCTGTAGCTATGTTCTAATTGCAGAGCTCTAGTTTGATTTTAGGTTGGGGGGGTGTATTCAAAAATATATAAGCTGAACTGAGGCTTTGCTTGTCCCAAAAAAAGGTCTCATGGGAGATGAAAGTGGAGTTGAAAACCTGAAAGGCAAAAGGTTGCAAGTTTACTGCAAGGTTTTGAGACAAGGATGCTGTGGTACTATTACAGTAAATAGCTAATCAGGTATGAGCAGGGCAGAAGAGGGCTCCTCCTGCCCCACCAGGAATGTCAGGCCAACATCAAGTGATTGTCAGGTGGTTGTTACACTGTTTCTCTAAAATAATAATTGGTCACAGGTGGCCCCAGGGGACGGCAGTCTCCCAGTAGAAAAAACCTGAAAGTTGTGATCCGCAGCTTCCCGATAAGATCTCAGGAGTTGGGCGAATGGGCTCAAGCATGTGCATTAGGAGGCAACATGGCAGACTTTAACTGGTATATATGACCTTCTAGGAACTTTTGACTGGTAAGGTAAGAACGCCTCAGGTGAGCATGCATACAACTTCAATAAACACACTAAGCATGCAGCCCCTCCCAGGCACTGGCTGGCCATTGCAAATGCAGACACTTCTTCAGTGTAATCTTTCTGGAACCACCATGAGGGTTTAAATTCTCCCGCCCTGTACCCACGTCCCCCAGTATACATCTCCCTTACGGCACCTATACACTGTGTTCTGATGGTGTAAATAAAGTTATTCTCCTTTACCCTACCTTATGTGATCTTTGAACATAAGATAGTGCTTTTATCTCAGCCCAACCCAAGGGAAGAATCAAGGGAGAAGCGACACCAGACCCCAGAAGCATGCCAACATATAAAACCCCAAGTCAAAAGGTAAAACCATGCACGTGCTCTCTCAGGGCGCCCACTTGGCCCTCTTCCAAGTGTACTTCCTTTCATTCTTGCTATAAAGCTTTTTAATAAACTTTCACTCCTCCTCTAAAACTTGCCTTGCACTTTCTGCTTTATGCCCCTTGGTCAAATTCTTTCTTCTGAGGAGGCAAGAATTGAGGTTGCTGTAGACCCAGAGGGATTCACCGCTGGTAACAGTAAAAAGCAGGAAAAAAAGAGTTTTGGTAAAAACAAAAACAAAAACAAAAAAACTACCCTCTTATTCTCAGATATCTACATACTGAAACAGGGCCACATGACAAAGTTTTATTAAATAGATACCAGTATCCTCAATTAAAATAATGAAAATGTGTTTCACATTTCTAGAGTTAAGGCTGGCACCTCAGATAATTTGTAATTTGTAAATGAATATGTATCTTATTTGTTTTCTCTATCATGTTGTAGATTAGGGATCGTGATGTGGAGCTGCACTTCCTGGTTCCAAATCCTGGCTCCTCCCCTCATCCCTGGGTAAGCTGAGGGATGAGAGCAAGAGAAGGTTGATCCTGACTCTCAGATCTCTGCATGGGGCATGTCACTGATGACGGCGGCATTCCCTGAGAGAGGGAACACTAAGTTTGAAGTTGGGCATAGTGAGCACTATTTTGGATGAGTTGAGTTTAGAAGTGCCTGAAGACATCCAAGTGGAAGAAGTGGCTGCAAGGACTGAAGATACAGACTGGGAAACATTAACACCATCAAGGAACTGGAGTCCTGGGCACAGGTGAGACTGCTCAGGGGGAGTTGTAGAAGGAGAGGACACAAGGCCTCAGGCAGAGCTCTGGAGTGGAGGGGGTGTACAGTAGGAGAGAAGGCTGGAGATTAAGGGGAACAAAGAGATTGTTGGTGTATCAAGGGCTGTGCTATGTAGGGGACAAAGTCTGGGGATGAAATGTCAGTAACATCATTTTCCATTAGCTGATTAAAGATGAGAGTAATAAAGCTAGCTGCTGGGATTGAAAGCCAATTAATTTTATTCTTTTCTAGAGTTAAGACTAGCACTTCAGATGATTTGTAATTTGTAAATTAATTTGCGTCCTATTTGTAAGCAAATGCTCTGGTGATAAGGACCTACAAATGAGAGAACACACTAGACCAGGGATCCCCAACCCCCAGGCCACGGACAGTTAACAGTCCTGTGGCCGGTTAGGAACCCAGCCACACAGCAGGAGGTGAGCAGCGGGCGAGCCAGCATACCCCCTGAACTCCACTTCCCGTCAGATCAGTGGCAGCACTACATTCTCACAGGAGCACAAACCCTATCCTGAACAGTGCATTTAAGGGATCTAGGTCACACATTCCTTATGAGAATCTAATATCTAATTATCTGAGGTAGAACAGTTTCATCCTGAAACCATCCCCTCCCCTTCCAAGAAAAAATTGTTTTCCATGAAACCAGTTCCTAGTGCCAAAAAGGTTGGAGACCACTGCAGCAGACAAATACGAGTTCACCAACATTCTTAGAAAATCAGCAGCATAATGCTCTGAAGTGGAGGTGAAGGAACTGTATTCTCTCATTTGACTCAGGAGCCCCAGGCCCAAGTCTAAGTTTGAGAGGGATTATTCTTGTGTCATATAGAAAGGAACAGTTTCTGTATGCAAGGTAAGTTTCATATGAGACTGTGGAATTACATTCCGGATTTCTCCTTAATAAACTATAAAATTGGCAAATTTTATATGAAAAATAAAATGTTTCTACCCCGATTGAAACCATAGCATGAAAATATTAACTAATGCACGTTACTTTCTTCTGCATAGCCTAGCATTTGAATGCCAAGTGCTTTCCATATTTGAGATGCACAGGGCCATCTAATGGTCACAAACCATAAGCCAAAAGAAGAAGAAAGGGAATCAGAACTGAAATAATAATAAAACAGTAAAATCTAATACATTACAAGCTTCAAAATTGCATAGTTAACTGCCCTTGCCTACAAAAATTTTATCTTTGCCTTAGTCATTGTCATGTGAGTTACAATCATGTGAGTTACAAATGATCATATTGCATAGATAACTACAGATCACATTTTAAATTAAAATAATTCATGACAAACCTGAAACCATAACTTATATGCACTTTACAACCTACTACTTTCACTCTTCAATCACCTGAAACTATAATATATAGGGTTCCTCATGCGTATACACTATTCCCACAGAAACAAAATCATTAGAAATACCTTGGATGAAATAATATGTTTAACTAGGATAATTTTTTAAAGGGAGGGTAAGATTAGGGGGATAGATAAAAGGATATTATCTTGATGTCTACAAGTTTAGCAGATGGCCAGTCTTCTGCATGGAAAATGACTATTCTAATCATTCTCCCTGCAGCCCTTCAAGACAGAGGAGATTATGGGGCTACTGAACGTATCTTGGACTTCAGAGAAAGAAAGTGAAGCTGAGCTGAGATCCACTGGTTCTGTTTTGGAAAGATGCACCCCGTGGCATGACCTTCACCGCTCAGTTCTGGGGTCAAAGGAATTTTCCATTGCTCACACTGCCACCCAACTCTGCGGGCATAAGTGTGGAAGTGGTACAGCACACATGGAGAAGGGATGGGAGGAGCAGGGGTGTGTATCAGCTTAGCAGATCCCCCGAGGAGCTGCCAAGCTTGCTACCCCAAGAACAATGCCTCCTAGACAATGCCTCATAGCTCTGTGACCTCTTCAAGATTAAGTCTCTTTGATCTCAGCCCTTCTGAACTGGTTTGAACCATATTCTATACAAAATTGGTAACTCCCCCATAAGAATTGCTTTTTAAATATCCTGCTCTATTTGAAAAAGGAATTTTAAAAATAAAGTTTACCCTTTTACTCTCTCCCAGCAAATGAGATATTCAAAACAACAAAAATTCCTCTAAAATGTTATGATATGGAAACTGGTATTTTACTGATTTGTCTTTTCCACTTGGCTTCAAGTTCTTTGGGGAATGAAGATCATATCAATCCCTAGTCGACTGCTTCAGGCACAACTGCAAATGTTTCTTGAACGAACTTCTAGGCTTACCTGAATTCTAAGGGGGATTTCCACCATAATGGGAAAGCCACAAGAAAAGCAGCAAAGGGTTTTTAAAAAAGGGTGAAAATATAAGTTATTTTTCAGGGGGTTATCACTTTATACGGAGAGCATTCGAAACAATGATTTCCACAAATTGGCAACAACAGTAACAGCCATACTAAGCCCTTGCTTTCTTTACTTCCTCTTGGTCTAGAATATGCTGCAAAGGGAGAAGAAGGAAGACGTGTGGTATGGAATCACCTATGGATAAGGTTGAGAACCATAGGCTAGATGCTGTGGAGACCAACGTATCACTTACTAGGCTTTACTTTGTGCCAGGCACTGGATTTGGCATTACCCCATTTAAGCCTCACTACCATCCTTCATGTTAATATTCCATGTTGCCGCTCAGGAGAAACAAATTTTTTTCTTAAATTCAAGTAACCTGAGGTCCCATATTTAGTAAGAGGCAGAGGAGTTAGATGTGTCAATAGCTAAATTACATGGCTCTGTCCTCTAGCTGGCCAGGGACTGACAACATCAGTATCACCTGGTGACTCTCCCAGGGGAGATGTTTTTAAAAATCTTTTCCAGTAATTCTGTGCAACATGGCAGTCTGAAACCAGTCTTTCAGAACCTGGAAGGTCTTTAGAGACCACAGGACTCTCTTTGAAATTTTTTCTTTTGAATTTTTTTTAAATACAGAATCCTTTTTCATGTTCTCTGTTCATAAAACAACTGCATGTCAATTACATTATTTTTTAGAAGATAGGTACAACAGCCAGGCATGGTGGCTCATGCCTGTAATCAATCACAACACTTTGGGAGGCCGAGGCAGGTGGATCATTTGAGGCTGGAAGTTGGAGACCAGCCTGGCCAACATGGCAAAACCTGTCTCTACTAAAAATATAAAAAATTAGCCTGGAGTGGTGCATGTCCCAGCTACTCGAGAGGCTGAGGCATGAAAATCGCTTGAACTCGGGAGGTGCAGGTTGCAGTGAGCCAAGATCACACCACTGCACTCCAGCCTGGGCAACAGAGCAAGACTCTGTCTTGACAGCAACAAAAAAAGAAGATAGGTATAGGAATTAAAAAGAAAGCAAATAATTACTGGTAGCCTGACCACTAAGAGACATATACTGATTTTTTTTGTGGGGGGTGCATCTCCTTGAGGCCTTTTTCTATGTTTATGTTCAAACACATTTGTAACAACAATGAATAAAAAACGTATAATATTCAATGACTTTTTATTCGGTCTTCAGTGTATTAATGATATCTTATTATGACAGTAAACAGGTCTGCAACAATATATTCAATGCTCATCTTATATTCCATCAATAAATCTACTATCACAGTTAAAAGATTTTTATTCGTGACTTGGATGAAGGGTTATATTGATCACATGCTTGGGTGACACAAGGCTAACATAATAGATATAAAGAATCAGAACATAAATAATATTAATAAATGAGAATTATGATCCTAAATCAACATAAAATTTAAATAAAAATCTAAAACTTCAAGGCCGGGCACGGAGGCTCACGTCTGTAATCCCAACACTTTGGGAGGCCGAGGCGGGCGGATCACGAGGTCAGGAGATTGAGACCATCCTGGCTAACACTGCGAAACCCCATCTCTACTAAAAATAAGAAAAATTAGCTGGGCGTGGTGGCAGGCACCTGTAGTCCCAGCTACTCGGGAGGGTGAGGCAGGAGAATGGCGTGAACCCAGGAGGCAGAGCTTGCAGTGAGCCGAGATCACGCCACTGCACTCCAGCCTGGGCGACAGAGCGAGACTACGTCTCAAAAAAAAAAAAAAAAAAAAAAAATATATATATATATACATACACATATATATACATATATATACACACATATATATACACACATATATATATACACACACATATATATATACACACACACATATATATATATATATATAAAACTTCAAACAATGTCCATCTAGTGTCTCTCTGTTAAATCCCACATCTCTGGGAGTGGAGAGCGCTCCACCTGAGAGGGGCAGGCAATTTGACTGACGTGAACTGTCGGCATCAACAAACAAATAAGTGTAGCCACGTTAGTGGGATGACATATGCAATGAAAATGGCCACCTCGGAACATGGAAAGTATAAAACTCAATATAAACATATTATTACCTTTAAAGAGCTTGGTTATCAGCTCTGTTAATAGATTCTGGGGCAGAGTTTTCCCGGTAAGATTTTCCTTTGAGAAGTACTGAAGTTCAGACCACAGGTGCTGTCTAGGAAACTAACTTTTCAGTTTGCAAGCAGAGGCTGACTGCTCTAAGTTTGCAGACTGGTCAGAGATGGTGCTGGCAGTAACCTTCTATTATTTAGCACAATAAAAAAATCTAGCTAAATAAAACTCTAAAAGCAGATTTATTATCACCCACAGATTGCTTCTTATAAATAGCTCTGATTTTTAACAATTTAAAAAAAATCTTCAGGTGTTCTGAGAACTGAGTGATTTGGTCTCTGGTTGAGTATTACGTTTGTATAAGCTGGACAGAAGAAACGCTGTCATTTTAGTGCTGTGATAAGATTCCATATCTACTTGAATGTAAGGTCAGCCAGAGGTGGGCTGTGTGGACCTTCAAGGGAGGGGACAATGGGAAGTCCTTTCTCTGCTTCTGGAAGACCTGGCACCAGTCCTTCAGAAGCCTGTTCTTTGTTGCTGTCACACTTGCTGCCTAGCCCACCAGGCTTCTAAGCTCTAGTGTATTGCCCTTGCCATGGTCATCTGAGATGAGGCTAAAAGGGCCAGGTGCTTCTTTTGCACCAGCTGACAGGCCCTCTGTGAAGATGGAAGGTCTATCTGTCCATGCAGTTGTAGTCAATCAGGCATTTTAGGGTTTTGCCCTAACAGACAGTTGGTACACACCTGTACCTCTCCTGTTGCCCTCTTGGGAGGTTAATGAAGATGAGCTTATGTTTTATTAATGTTATTACTTTCCACATTCACTCTTTAATCATGTGCCACTATATTACTTAGGGCTTCCGGTGCATATACACTTTATTTCAAGACTGAATAATCACTTGAAATAAAGACTGAATAATCACCTGGTTTTGTGAGCAGACAGGGAAAATCCCTTCTTGGTGGTATTTTTCTTTTTGTGTTTTAGAGATGGGGATCTCACAATGTTGCCCAGGCTTGTCTCAAACTCCTGGCCTCAAGTGATACTCCTGCCTCGGCCTCCTTAGTATCTGAGATTATAGGTGCAAGCCACAGCACCCAACTTGGTGGTTTTGTCTTTTTTTTTTTTTTTTTTTTTTGGAGATGGAGTCTCACTCTGTTGCCCAGGCTAGAGTGCAGCAGCTCAACCTTGGGTCACTGCAACCTCCACCTCCCAGGTTCAAGCGATTCTCCTGCCTCAGCCTCCCGAGTAGCTGGGACTACAGGCATGTGCCACTATGACTGGCTAATTTTTGTATTTTTAGTAGAGACGGGGTTTCACCCCATCAGGCTGGTCTTGAACTCCTGACCTCAGGGGATCTACCCGCCTCAGCCTCCAAAAGTGCTGGGATTACAGGTGTGAGCCACTGCACCCAGCTTGTTTTGTCTTTTTTTGAGACAGGGTCTCACTGCCCAGGCTGGAGTCTAGTGGTGTGATCACAGCTCACTGCAGTCATGACCTCCTGGGCTCAAGCAATCCTCCCACCTCAGCCTTCCTAGTAGCTAGAACCACATATGTGCACTACCACACACGGCTGACTAAATTTTTTTTTTTGTAGAGACAGGGTTTCCTAGGCTGGTCTTGAACTCCTGAGCTCAAGTGATCCTCTCATCTCAGCCTCCTAAAGTGCTGGGATTACAAGCATGAGCCACTATGCCTGGCCTTTGGTGGTATTTTTAATGAGAAAATTTTCCTTATTGATTGCACCAGAGTTTGGTCTGTCACATTTTTCCCAAGGGTAATTTTTTAACTCTCCTCCTAATTTACTAGGTGGTGCATCTAAAATACATGCCACTTCCTGACTGATAAAATGTGAGTTCTGGGACTCTTGGGCCAATGTTCTACACAAGATTCTAGAGGCCCAGCTATTTCACCACTGATCATTATTAAATTCTTTATCAATTTTGTGGAGCAATCTGATAAGAAAAACCTAAGAGTGCTCACAGTTTTTATTGGCCTTTCCATAATCTTTGACTCAGATGACTGAAATCAGTTATAGGCCGAGATATGCAAGCTCAATATTGATTCCCCATCCCCACTCCCACCCTCAGCCACAAAAGCTTATAAGAAACCTGCACTTAATACCACTGTGTTTCAAGGTCAAGAGTAACAGTCCATTGAGGATTAGATACAGTGTTTACTCCAATTACAAGAAATATAGAGACCTTCCTCTGGTTCATCAGAGGCTTTCTCTGGTTCATCAATGCTATGGTTTCATTATCAAGAATCAGAGGGCGGCTGGGCGCAGTGGCTCACGCCTGTAATCCCAGCCCTTTGGGAGGCCGAGGCGGGCGGATCACCTGAGGTCAGGAGTTTGAGACCATCCTGGCCAACATGGTGAAACCTTGTCTCTACTAAAAATACAAAAATTACCCAGGCATGGAAGTGTACACCTGTAATCCCAGCTACTCAGGAGGCTGAGGCAGGAGAATTGCTTGAACTCGGGAGGTGGAGGTTGCAGTGAGCCAAGATGGCACCACTGCACTCCAGCCTGATGACAGGGCGAGACTCCGTCTCAAAAAAAAAAAAGAACCAGAGGGCATTAATAGACAATTGATCTTAGCTATTATCACAAAGAAGGGCCAGTTGCTCTAAATCCAAAACCAACTTTTTAATTTATTTATATTTTAAAACTTATGCACATATACCCTTCTCAGTATAAAAAGCTAGACGTTCTATAAGGGACTTACTGAGATTTGTTTATGGATAAAACTGACATTTGGTTATAAGAAATTTAAATTTTGTTCAGCCTGAAATCTCTGAGGCTGTACTTGGTATATTGTCTTGTTGGAGCAAACACTAAACTATTTCTTAAGGAGAATCAGAGCACAGACAGAGAGTCATTTCTTAGCCTACCTCCAAGCTGAGGTGCAGTGGCCTTCTGTCTACCATATGTCCTTGCTATGTACCTCAGTTTTAATAAGAAGTTGTCAATCCCTCCCTAGCTTGCTGGCTTATTAAAACATATGGCTCTGTATTTAACTGGCAACGCGGATGCTCTGTGTGCCAGGAACTTATCAGGATGTTTAATCTCTCTCTTTTTTTTTTTAAGCAACCCTATTAACTGAAGGATACTTAATCTTGTAACTCACTGCTGCTCCTTAACTACTGAACTTTGGGAAATGAGAGATATTTGCAGAGGATTATGTGAAGGACAGCAATGCAACCATTTCTTTTAGGTCAGTTTCAAACTCTTTAAACCACAGAATCCTTGTTCAAACCCTGTCTTTCTTAGAAGCCCAAGGATAGGAGAATGGGATGTTTGGAAGCTGCCCCTCAGAGGACATCTTGGAAACACTGCTAGGTCCTCTAACCCATCCTTAGACATCAGGGCAGAGACCCACAGAATGGCACACCCAGACTGGATCATGGGGCCTCTGAATTGTGCCTTGACCGAGCACCATCCTTTCTCACTCTGGCAGATGTTACAAGAAACAATCCTAGGAACTCACTGAGGTATTTACCGCAAGTATGTTGTTAAAGATGTTATTTTTCCCCAGTTTCACAACATCTCTGGGAGAATCCCAAGGAGAACATTTTTCTTACTTTTTTTTTTTTTTTGAGACGGAGTCTCTCTCTGTCGCCCAGGCTGGAGTGCACTGGTGTGATCTCGGCTCACTGCAACCTCCGCCTCCCAGGTTCAAGCAATTCTCCTGCCTCAGCCTTCCGAGTAGCTAGGACTACATGTGCCCGCAACCATGCCCGACTAATTTTTGTATTTTTAGTAGAGACGGGGTTTCACCATAGTGGCCAGGCTGGTCTCGATCTACTTACCTTGTGATCCGCCCGCCTCGGCCTTCCCAAGTGCTGGGATTACAGGCATGAGCCACCGTGCCTGGACACATTTTTCCTATTCTTTGAGGCAGAAATCTTTAAAGTTCTTCTGAGCTAATGGCTTACTTTCTCTCACAGATGCAATGACTTATCCTTTCCCTGCTCTGGCCACTAGGAAACCTGAGGCAGCCCTGCAGACTACCATCAGCAAGGCCACAGGATTTCATGGCAGGTGCTTACAAACCAGCTTCTCACTCAGCTCCATTCTATTTCACAAAATATATTCCTTCTGCCTTCACTCTTATGCTGTGAAGTATTTTTTGGATGCTGTTCTATTGTGTAAAGTCACCCTCAATACTTATTTTTGAGACAGGGTCTCACTCTGTCACCCAGGCTGGAGTGCAGTGGCACAATCATAGCTCACTGCAGCCTCCACCTCCTGGACCCAAGTGATCCTCCCACCTCAGCCTCCTGAGTAGCTGAGACCACAGGCACATGCCACCATGACTAACTAATTTTGGTATTTTTTATAGAGACAGGATTTTGCCATGTTGCCCAGGCTGGTCTCAAACTCCTGCACTCAAGCAATCCTTTTGCCTTGGCCTCCCAAAGTGCTGGGATTACAGGTGTGAGCCACTGCACCTGGCCTTGGCAGTTTCCTTGGTAATGACCCTCATGTATTCTAGGTTCATTTTCTGGAGTAATACAGAATAAAATCACTCCTTGCCTTTTAAGGATGCTGAAGATGGCTACTATGTTCACCTTCAGATTTTTATGCCCAGCCTATACATGCTTAGTTCCCTAAACTGGTCCTCTTTGGATCTAGATCCTCATCATGCTGGTCCCCTTCCTTTACACGTGACTTTGTATAGATGTTCTTATTAAGGAATTTGCTCACCCAGTAATATTTTAAAAGTGGGGCTGGGTGTGGTGGCTCATGCCTGTATCACCTGCAAGGTGACATTGCACTGGTGCCAGAGTCAAAGCTGTGGCAAACAAAAGCCATAGAAGCCAAGATTTGGAGGTGCAAAAACCAAGAGCCTTGCTGAAGATGGCCTGCCTGAGCTGCAGAGAGAAGCAGAGGCAAGACAATGCAGAGAGAAGGGAGCTGCCTGATGACGTTCTACTCCTGTGACAGCCAGATCTGCTTCCTTCAATTCTTCCTTTTGTGACATCCCTCATCTCTGAACAATAACAACCTCTTTATTAAAGCTGACTTGAATAAGTTTCCATTTCTTGCATCCCAGAAATTTCTGACTAAGTCAAAGAGAATTGCTAGATGAAATAAGCTGAAGTAGGTGAGTGGTTCCCAGAGCTCCTATCGTCACATCAGAGCCTGCTCTGAGTGAACTTCCTGGTATCATCTACAGTCTTGGTTTCATTAAGATTCCCAAACTTTGGCTTAGAAGTTGACACAATGCAGCCATCCTCACAGAACTTTTCCTACAGAAAGAAAACTAAAAATTTAAACACAGCCATTACGAATTCAGAGTTACTATTCAGAGAAAAAGTCAGGGGCCCCTACAACACTCCATGGGTATACGATCTCCAGATTGAATATTAACAAGTCAGTATTGATCAGCGCACATGACATAGGTTCCTAGGGTGCTGGGCCAAGGTATTTTTGCATTTGAATCAGTGACCTAGGTAAGGGAATTGAAAGTATGTTTATTGAGGCCGGGCACCACAGCTCATGCCTGTAATCTCAGCACTTTGGGAGGCTGAGGCAGGAGGATCGCTTGAGCTCAGGAGTTCAAGACCAGCCTGGGCAACAGAGCTAGACTCTCTTTCTACAAAAAAATAAAATTTAATTTTTATTTATTTTTTTTTCTGGTGGTTCTGGGGGAAGAAATGAAAAAAACAGACTATGTGTATTTGGCTTATTGATGATATCACACAAGGAAAGACATCTAAGCATGTCTTTGCTGGGCACCTGAGTTTTCCTAGAGGATGTCAACCCTCCCTCCCTAGTTTATGGCTGTTAGAATATATGGCTTTGCTCTGATGTAGCAATAGATATTTATTCAATTTTAAAATCTGATAACTTTCTGAAATTTTTGAAATGTTTAATTATTTACCTGATACATAAGAAATTCCTAAAGTTTCAAATAGATATAGTCACTATGCAGAGGGTAAAGCCAGTCTGAGGTCGCTGAGGTGAAGATTTCCCCAAACCAGTGAGTTTCACTACACTGGGGACACGATGGCAGAGGAGGTGACTTCTAGCCTCAAAAGATTGGCTGGCTCCACAGACACTGTCATGGTGCCCCCGTCCCTCTTCCAGTCCCCACCTTGGGTATAAAGCCCCTTTCACTGGCCACACTGGGCAGTCTAATTCAGTTTCTTTTTTTTTTCCTTGAGACAGAATCTCACTCTGTCACCCAGGCTGGAGTGCAGCGGCACGATCTCAGCTCACTGAAACCTCCACCTCCCAGGTTAAAGCAATTCTCATGCCTCGGCTTCCCAAGAGGCTGGGATTACAGGCGTGCACTACCATGCCTGGGTAATTTTGTATTTTTAATAGAGATGGAGTCTCGCTATGTTGGCCAGGCTGGTCTCAAACTCCTGGCCTCAAGTGATCTGCCTGCCTTGGCCTCTCAAAGTGCTAGGATTACAGGGGTGAGCTACCGGGCGTGGCCCTAATTCACTTTTGAGTCAACCCCCTCTCTTCTTTCCAGTACAGAGCTCTTCCTTCCCCTCTGTCTCAATTCTGTCACCTAACTTGTCCTCTGTCTATTCTGGTGTTGCTCTCCTGTCCACTCACCAAGCACAACCCCTACAGCCAAACTCTACCCACACAATTAAAGTCCAACCCTATCCTTGCTGGTTTATCTTCCTTTTTTTTTTTTTTTTTTTTTTTTTAGACAGAGTCTCGCACTGTTGCTCAGGCTGAAGTGCAGTGGTGTGATCTCAGCTCACTGCAACCTCTGCTTCCCGGGTTCAAGCGATTCTCCCGCCTCAACTTCCAAGTAGCTGGGATCATAGGTGCATGCCACCACATCTGGATAATTTTTGTATTTTTAGTAGTGACACAGTTTCCCCATATTGGCCAGGCTGGTCTCTAACTTCTGACCTCAGGTGATCCACCTGCCTTGGCCTCCCAAAGTGCTGGGATTACAGGTGTGACCCATTGCATCCTGCCAACTGTCTTTTAATCTGGCCATCCCATACCTAATGCCTCTGCTGTTTAAGACCTTCTGTTATCCATCTCAGTCCCATTTTTCATTTTATACTGCCCCCCTGCAACTCAACCCACCCAACTGTGCTCACAGTTCACCCTCTTTTTTTTTGAGATGGAGTTTCGCTCTTGTCGCCCAGGTTGGAGTGCAATGACGTGATCTCGGCTCACTGCAACCTCCACCTCCCAGGTTCAAGCGATTCTCCTGCCTCAGCCTCCGTGTAGCTGGGATTACAGGCATGCGCCACCATACCCGGCTAATTTTGTATTTTTAGTAGAGACGGAGTTTCTCCATGTTGGTCAGACTGATTTTGAACTCCCGACCTCAGGTGATCCGCCTGCTTCGACCTCCCAAAATGCTGGGATTACAGGTGTGAGTTCACCCTCTCTTTGACCACTGTTTTGCAGTAAGTTAGTGACAAAGAACCAACACACCGTGGCAGGGAGTGGAGAGAATTTGCTTCTGTCTTTTGTGCCTCTGGTGCTTACAGTGCTAGTTAACTAAAGTTTCTCTGCATCTTCCACTAGGGGGTACCACTCCATAACTTTTGAAACAGGAAGTCTGCTGAATGCAGTTCTTAATAAAAAATGAAGTCCAGGCACAAAGAATTTTTTTGAAACTTTTCTGAGCACATGCTGTAATTTTATGAAGCAATTTAATTTGATTCTTTTTAAATAAAAGCTGCCCCATGGGCAGAGTAATAGGCAACAATCTTGAGCAGTATAAACCTATATAAGGGAATGCCAATTAAAAACCCAGGTTCTGTTACAGTAAGATAAATAGTCATGAATTAAATGAACTAAATGCAAAAACTGAGAACAGCCAGACAAGTGAAGTTATTTTTATTTTAGCAAGAGAAATGAGCATGCTAAACAAAAGCTGGCTTTAAAACAAAAGCTTTTGTAAAAACAAAAATACAAGCAACTCAGCTGTTCCTGGGACTGTGTATATGGAACAGAATTTGCTCATCTTTGGGGTGTTAAGAGATCTGCAACAATAAACACTGGTTCAAGGTTAACGTTTTTGGAGTTTTTTGAGGAGGAATTATGCCAAGGCCTTACAGGGTAGCATGGTTGAAGATACAGGACGCTGGAATTAAGCTGACCTTTGAATCCCTCATCTCCCCATTACAACTATGAGAACTCAGGCAGCCTCCATTGCACTGGCTTGAATCTCAGTTTTGCATCAGTTCTTTGAGTATAATTGGACTGAATGCCCCCCATTTGTGTACAAATTAGATGGGACAATGTATATAATGTGCTTACACAGTGACTGTAAGTACTGGCTCATAGAAGGTACTCAGTAAATGTTAGCTATTATTCAATGAGTCATTGTAAGGAAGACTAGGAACAGAAATCTTTGCTTAAAAAAGACACACTAACAATCATTTTGGTAAACACGTTCGTACAGATAAGCAATCATGAGAACAGAGAAGTTAAGCAATTTGACCAAGGTCACACAGTTATATCCTAAGGAACTTTCAGGGTAGAATCTGAACTTCCTTAAGGTCGGGCCAGCATTCTTTCCCCTATCCAATACTATTCTTCTAGTATCTGAGAGTTTTTTGGCATAGACTAAATATATTCTGTGGTTAGCTCTTGGTTTTGTTGGCAAATTTTTGGTGAAAGTATCAAAAATATATTTTTGATACATTGGTGTGGCAGTGTAAATATGACTCTAGCAGTATGTATTTTTAAAGAGCTTCACCTTTAAGTCCCTTTCCTACTTTTAGAATTTTATCCTAAGGAAAAAAATCTGAAAGAAAACATTAGGGGGAAAGGGAGACACAAAGTTTTTTTTAAAAAGGGTTATATGCAAAAAAGATGGTCACTATCATATTCTTTGGAATACTGAAAAACTGGATATAACCTACATGTCCAACAATAGTTAAATATGATAGACCTATGAATTATGGCACCATTAAGGAACATAGAAAATATTTATTTCAATCTTCATCTCATTCCAAAATGAGGTAATCTGATAACTAGAATAATTGTGTGTATATCTTAATTACAATCTATTAAAAATTAAATATTTACATGGATAAAGTCTGGGAGATAAAATGAAAAAATGAAGTGATTTTAGCAGTATTTGGACTAGAAATGCCTTTTTTCTTTTTCTTTGAGTTCTTAATAACACTGATACAAAAAAGAATTGTTTAGAGTGAACTTGTTTCTTATTTTACTGGTACTAAAGAGTTTACATGATCCAAGCATCCTTTAATACATCACAACACGTGTAATAAAATGAGAGAAATGAGATCTGAACCTTCCTTACATAGTGAACTCTGAGGAACACGACAATGTATATCTCTATCAGTCTTCCACCTCTCGGAACTTACGAGCTGGTAGGTGAAATATAGTGTATACATGGACCTTGGTACAGCTTCACCTCCAAGATCTTTAACACCCCATCTCATACCAGCATTTTTTCCTCCCAGCTTTCACGGCACCTGCCAATTAACATTATTAGGACTGCCAATCTACCAGTATCTTCTTTTTCTTTTGATCCACAGGGTTGGTTTCATTTTCTTCGCCTTTCAGATTAACTACTAAGGCACATAACTTTAGCCACCCCTCCACAAGGACTGCAATACCTTGAATTTTTTATCTTTCAAATTCATCTGCCCTGAAAACCACCATATGCTGGTCACACTCAGTCATTTCTTTCTCCCAGCCTGAGGTGTGGGAGCCCAATACCCAGCTGCATTCTGCAGAGGGCATTTTTATCACCCAGCCCTCTCGTTTCAGAGGTGAGATAACTCTGCACCTGTTCTCTGAAACCAGTGGCTCTGGCTGGTGGATCAGCATCTCCAGCCTGCTCCTGCCTTGCACCATCAGTAAGCTTGCCACCCCTCTTTTCAATCTCATCTGCACTATTATCTTTTTCCCTCAGAATACACACTTCTCTGACATCTATAAAAGAAGCCTTTCCTTTAGGATACATGCTTTTCTACACAGTTATCACCTGCCTTTCTCCTTCCCTTTCCACACATTTCTAAAAACAGGCTTTCTCCTTTAGAACCCCATTCTCTCTCTCTTTTTTTATTTTATTTTTATTTTTTGAGACAGGGTCTTGTTCTGTTGTCCAGGCTGGAGTACAGCGGCACAATCATAACTCCCTGGTTAAAGCTATCCTCCCACCTCAGCCTCTTGAGTAGCTGGGACCTCAGGCACATGCCACCACACGCAGATAATTTATTTTTATTTTTTGTAGAAACAAGGTCTCATTATATTGCCCAGGCTAGTCTCAAACTGCTGGGCTCAAGTGATCCTCCTGCCTTGGCCTCCCGAAGCGCTGGAATTATAGGCATGAGCCACCATGCCCAGCAAGAGCTCATCTCTAAAAAAAAAAAAAAAAAGTGTCTTCCTATCTTGCTGTCTGCTTCCCCTTCCCTGTACCTGATGGTAACCTGATTCCTGCCACACAAACCACCCAAAGTGTTCCCACAAAAGTCAAACCCCATAATTCCTTTTCATTTATCTCACTTGAACCCTCAGCTGTGTTTAACTCTGCTGACCATTCCTTGTCTTGAAATATTCTCTTTTGACTTTGAAAATCTGTCACCTTAATTAGTGGAATGAATAAACTAGTACCTTTAGGCCATCCAGGAATAGGAGAAAAGGAGGAAAGTCTCTGAGCTCAAGAATGGGGCTTGCCCTTTTAGGGGTGTGGTGGTGATCTACTAGATAAAGACTTAAGATTTACTAGATAGGCTTGGTGTGATGGCTCACACTTATAATCCCAACAATTTGGGAGGCTGAGGCAGAAGGATCTCTTGGGCTCAAGAGTTTGAGACAAGCCTGGACAACTGAGGGAGACACCTCTCTCTCAAAAAAAAAAAAAAAAAAAAAAATCTACTAAAGTTGTAAAAAGTGAATTCCTTCCTAGAGACTAGTTTTGTGGACTAGTGATTCAATGAAACAGGGGTGGGTGGAACTCAACCATAATGATACAAAGAACTATTTATTCTTTTATTGAAAAAAAGGGTGACTAGAGACTGGACCACACTATGGGAACTTGCTGAGAATTTTGGAACTTCCTCTCTTGGGATATGATAAGAAGTGAAGGAATTGAAATTCAAATCACTTGAATTTCCCTCAGTTTTCTCTAATACCTGGTTTCCAACTTGCATTCATTTAACAAACTGGAATCAATGTTCCATTATTAAATCAATGTTACTTTTTAATTTTAGTGTGACTTGCAGAGTGCAATTTGATACTTGATTACACCCTATGATTAATAGCTATTATTGGCTATTTTGATTGTTTCTTACACCTAATATGTCCCCTATCAAACTGCAAATGCCTTGAGGTCAAAGGTCCTTTTTTGTCTAATTAGTATAGGACTGAACACTTGGAAGATGTTAACAAAATTCCTCTGTTAAATTTAATAAGGATTTTAACTTTCCAAGTTCAATGGGTTTTGAATGACTCCTGAATATAATATATTATGCTAGGTGTAGTGTAATAGAGAAAACACTTGTGTTACTTGCATTTTACAAGCTGGAGGAGAAGCAAGAACACAATACCTAGGGAAGACTTACTAAGAAATCAGAATGTCCCAATACCCCCTTGTATGTTTTATCGACCTAGATTAAAAAAAAAAAAAAAAAGCCAGAATCCCAGGCAACGTAGGGAGCTAATTTGAGTTCTTTTTATAATAAATCCTATAAATCCTTGTAGTTCACCTCCTTAGGCCAGACACTCCAGATATCTTTGTGGATAGCAGCTAGGTCTCCTGGGACCTTGGACTGGGCCTTTCTCCAGTCAGGCAAATAATATGAAAAGAAAACGAAATCACATGTAGTCCAGCACATTTTTTCCTTTCTTGGTTTTTCCACCAGCTAGAGAGTTATTTAAAGGCTCTGAACCTCTCCAGCCTTTGATTCTTTTTAAGGATCATTTTATTTTTAGAGAACTTTCCACATTTCCTAGTTATACAGCCAGACTGGGTGATCTGGCCAGAAAATCATTTTCCCTTAAAAAAAAAAAAAAAAAAAAAAAAAAAAGCTAAAATTTGAATGCAGGCGTTGAATTCGAAACAGATTTATCATAACGTAATTCCCTGGACACTCCCAACTTGAGACTGAAAGCTGGGCGAAAGGGGTTTCTGAAGCTAACCTAAAAGACAAAATGGTCTAGAGTCACCTTTTCCCCGCAAATAACAGAGGATTAAGAATCTGAAATCTTCAAGCCTCCAGGACCACGGTGCAAGCCCTCAGCAAAAATTTCTGCTGGAGGCCGGAGAGCCTTTTGATTTCGGGAGACTGGCCCAGGAACTCCAGTCACTTGGAAGGCGGAAGAGAAGGTGGTACCTGAGCCAGGTAGGAGCCACTCAGAGGCAGCCCGGGACTGCCACTCACCTAGGAGAGGAGGTGGAGTCCGATGACCCGGACTGAGAGGAAACGCGAGACTGAGTCTACCAGGTGAGGTAAAAAACACCCACCTGCTCACCTCGGAAGGGGCGGGCGAGGTGCGGCTCCAGGTGACCCGCGGGGGTGGAGCGCACCTGGGCGGAGGCGGAACTGGGGGGTGTCGGCACTGCTCGTAGGGCCTGGAACTAAATTCACCTGTGAAGGAGGCAGAGGCGGGGCCCGGGCAAAAACCCACCCGAGCCGGCGGGAAACCCGAGCCGGCGGGAAACCCGACCCGCGAGCAGTCCCGGGGCTTGTGCGGCGCGGAGAGGGAGGCGCCCCGCGGCGGGGCCCCCCTCGGTCAGCCCGCGCGTCGGTCCCCGCGCGGCCGCCATGACCTGGAGCGCCACGGCCCGGGGCGCCCACCAGCCCGACAACACCGCCTTCACGCAGCAGCGCCTCCCCGCCTGGCAGCCGCTGCTGTCGGCCAGCATCGCGCTGCCGCTCTTCTTCTGCGCGGGCCTGGCCTTCATCGGCCTGGGCCTGGGCCTCTACTACTCCTCCAACGGCATCAAGGAGCTGGAGTACGACTACACAGGAGACCCGGGCACCGGCAACTGCTCGGTGTGCGCCGCGGCCGGCCAGGGCCGGGCGCTGCCGCTCCCCTGCTCGTGCGCCTGGTACTTCTCGCTGCCCGAGCTCTTCCAGGGCCCGGTGTACCTCTACTACGAGCTGACCAACTTCTACCAGAACAACCGGCGCTACGGCGTGTCCCGCGACGACGCGCAGCTGAGCGGACTCCCCAGCGCGCTGCGCCACCCTGTCAACGAGTGCGCCCCCTACCAGCGCAGCGCGGCCGGCCTGCCCATCGCGCCCTGCGGCGCCATCGCCAACAGCCTCTTCAACGACTCCTTCTCGCTTTGGCACCAGCGCCAGCCCGGCGGGCCCTATGTCAAGGTGCCGCTCGACCGCTCCGGCATCGCCTGGTGGACCGACTACCACGTCAAGTTCCGCAACCCGCCGCTGGTCAATGGCAGCCTGGCGTTGGCCTTCCAGGGCACGGCGCCCCCGCCCAACTGGCACCGGCCGGTCTACGAGCTGAGCCCCGACCCCAACAACACCGGCTTCATCAATCAGGACTTCGTGGTGTGGATGCGCACGGCGGCTCTGCCCACGTTCCGCAAGCTGTACGCGCGCATCCGCCAGGGCAACTACTCGGCCGGGCTGCCGCGGGGCGCCTACCGCGTCAACATCACCTACAACTACCCGGTGCGCGCGTTCGGCGGCCACAAGCTCCTCATCTTCAGCAGCATCTCGTGGATGGGTGGCAAGAACCCCTTCCTGGGCATCGCCTACCTGGTCGTCGGCTCCGTCTGCATCCTTACCGGCTTTGTCATGCTGGTCGTCTACATTCGCTACCAGGACCAGGACGACGACGACGAGGAGTGATTCCGGCTTTCCAGGAATCCCTCCTGCTTCTTGCCAAAACTCTTGCGAGGTGCTTTTGGCATCTCCTCCTCGCCCCTCACCCAGTTCCAACCTCGCCTCGCTTTTCCTCCCTTTGTGAATGAGGGGACCAGAGAAGGGAATTACCCGCCTTGCTCTTGGGGGGCTGCTAGACTGTCTTGCCGCGGGGAGGGATGTTGACTGCAGAGTGAAACATCCTTGCAAACTCTTCCCACCTCCTTCACGACACCGAGTTGCCACGTGAGGTTCTTCAAGTCTGAGAGTGGAAGGGATCCCTATGGAGACTCCTGTTAAACCCCTATTAGAGGAAGAGATTGAGAAACCTAGCAATGTGAAGTAACAAAGATCAGGCAGCTGCAAGTGACTGCTGACTCTTGAGTCCAGAGCTTTTGCCACTACAGTACAGTGGTTTTCTTTTCTTTGGTGGGGGGAGTGGGCTGGAATGGAGAGTGAGGCCCACAAATTACCTGCAGAGACGTGGAGGCGTGAGGGAGAACATGCTTGTTAAATATGCAGGTAGATTAGGAGACACCAAACAGAGATTCAGACACAGTAAGGCTGGGATGAGATCCTCGAAGCTGTGTTTTAACAAACTCCACTGGAGAGTCCCATATTCCCTCAAGTTTGGGAATCACGACCCTGAACCAGGTTGGGCCTGAAGCAGTCAACTGAGTTCACTTTTTCAGATAGTAATTTGTTCCCAGGGGCAGTGACAACCATGATGTTCCAGGTTTGGTCTGGCACTCTGCCTTGAACGTAGGAAGCTCTTGATGACTTGTGGAATAAGTTTTTAAAAAATCACTATCTCAGGAAAACTAGTTGGCATACAGAGTTGTAGGACAGGGTTTATGTTATTCATTTGATATTTTAGTATTTTGGTATAAAAGCCAACAGACAAACTTTGCCAGGTACTGTGTAGAAACTCAAAAATGTGAGGCCAGTTTGTACAGTTCAGAGGAAATGCTTTAACGTAGAATCAGATAACTGGAAGAGATCTTCGAGGGAAAGTAAGTTCCCTAAAGTCACATCTATGTCTCCTAGCTCAGTCTTCTTTGTCATTTTGTGTGTGTGTGTGTGTGTGTGTGTGTGTGTGTGTGTGTGTGATTAGAAAGGGCTTCATTCATACCTTTTCCCTTGGACCTGGAAAAAAATTTTTTTATCTTTTCAAATGAAATCTGTTGATTTCTAGTAATCATATTTGAATCAATGCTAAGGCATATATAGTCTTATATGTAAACTCAATTCTTAAGATTATTTGAACCTTTGAGATGACATTAACACTCAACTAAAATCATTCCACTGATTTTATTGATAAACATCAATCAGTATGTTTAAAGTTATTCTAAGAAGCAATCGTTTTATTTTTAAAAACCTTGTATGGCAAAATAACTTAAAACCCTTTGTGATATCATCTTACCAGTTTATTTGGTAAAAGCAAACAGTTATTTGGTATTTGTCAGAATTCTTCAGTGCCTGCTATTACAGCTATTTTCCAATTACTAATTTGATTATACTCACTCAAGGCAGTGCAAGATCTTGAAGTATTTTTTAACAGTGAAGTAATATTGAATTGTATTGAATAGTTTACATAGTTTATTCTAGTCTTTGAAAATTATTGAACAATTGACAATGTGCATGTCATTGACATCTGCCTTAGAACTTCTGGGATAATCCTGATTCAAGAGATTCTATCCCATTATTTACATATACCAAAAATACTTCGTTAATTTAATGTGTTGGCTTCTCAACTCCTGAACACGACACAATTTTATTATTAGATTTTGTATGGTGATTTTAGGCTATGAAAACATAATCATTATATGTACATAGATAAATTTTTATTTGTTACAAATGTTTGAGCAGCTCACTAGCCCACCCCTCCTTTATTTTGAGTAAGAGAATTTACTACATTTTTTTACTATGTAGTTGAGAGCAACATGTATTTTGTTATTTTTAGAATGATCAGTATATTGCTATAAAATTTTAAATAAGACTATGAAAGTTGAAGTATTCTGATTCTGATTAAATTAACGAATATGGTTCCAGGCCCTGTTCTCTGGGTTTTTGAGAGAGAATAAAGGTTATGTTTGTCTTACCTTTGTTATTGAGTTTGCTTAATTCTTTTGAACTATGATCTTAAAGGCACAAACACCACCAGCCACTTTGCTAATTTCTTAATAGCAGATTTACATTGCAGCAAGAAAACCATCTTTTATAATAACATTCAGTTAAAATGAACTCAATTTGTTGTTAACTTCCTAAAACAGAATTTGAACTTTATCAACCTCAACATGTATATAAACTAGATAGTCCTCAAATACTGTTTGAATTTAATAAACGTCAATTTAAAAATTTTTGTAGTATTAAAAGTTATTAAAGAATGTGATCATAGTAGTCTTCTGCATTTTACTTCAATTATAAATTGCAATTATTTATTGGATATTTTGGACTTCAAAGCAGCAGAAACTTTAAAACTGAAATGGGAAACATTTTCCTGCAATGATCCCTGTGCTGTAGCATTTTGTCTGGTGTCTCAGGCTTCCAGGTTCTTGTTGGCCTGAATTCCCTTGTTGCCCAGTAAATGTTCCCTAGCTAGAGATATCTTTGGGAAGTGAGATAGAAAAGAGTGAACCTCAACAATTGGACTGGAAATGAGCTTTGACCTAACTTTGTAAAATAAAAGCATAAAAGAGAAAGTAAAGTAGTTGGTGAGAGCTCCTAAAACAATAATATATCACTGTATTTCCTCAGATGGTTAAAAAAAAATTAAAACAATAATATGACAAGAAAGATTTTCCAGGTATCTCCACAATCAAATCAATTTGCTCACTATAAAATTATTGTTATTATTATTTTTTTTGAGACAGAGTCTCACTGTGTTGCCCAGGCCAGAGTGCCGTGATGTGACCTTGGCTCACTGCAACCTCCGCTTCCTGGGTTCAAGAGATTCTTTTGTCTCAGCCTCCCAAGTAGCTGAGATTACAGGTGCACCCCACCACGCCCAGCTAATTTTTTTGTACTTTTAGTAGAGATGGGGTTTCACCATGTTGGTCAGGCTGGTCTTGAACTTCTGACCTCAAATGATCTGCCCACCTTGGCCTCCCAAAGTGCTGGGATTACAGGTGTGAGCCACCAAACCCGGCCTATGTAATTATTAAAATTCAGAGACAGACTAATAGTCTGGAATTTCCTTTAGAGTAAATATCACTTCATAATATATAATCAAAACCCTTTCTACCTTACTTTAAGTCTGTTGCCGTCTTCCTGTCATAGGAGATCTCAACATAAGAAGTCCAAGGGCATAGAGGGAACTAGTTGATGACCTTGCAGCTCTACCAGCAACTTTGAGAGTTACTCAAGATTGGACTTCTTATGTCCAAGGGCATACACGTAATTAAAAAGTAAATTCCCGGCCAGGCGCGGTGGCTCATGACTGTAATCCCAGCACTTTGGGGGGCTGAGGTGGATGGATCATTTGAGGTCAGGAGTTTGAGACCAGCCTGGCCAACACGGTGAAACCCTGCCTCTAATAAAAATACAAAAATCAGCCAGGTGTGATGGTGGGCGCCTGTAGTGACAGCTACTCAGGAGGGTGAGGCAGGAGAATTGCTTGAACCTGGGAGGCGGAGGTTGCAGTAAGCTGAGATCATGCCACTGCACTTCAGCCTGGGTGACAGAGTGAGACTCTGTCTTAAAAAAAAAAAAAAAGTAAATTCCCTCTTCTGTTATTTTTATTGGACATTTCTTTGTGTTCCAGATTTTTTTCTCTCTACCTAAAACAGAGCTGGCTGATTTTAGATGGCATTCTTTTTAAAAAAATTAACTTTAATTTTTTTCCCCCAAAAAATGTCTCTTAAGTCTCCTCCAACCAAAACAGAGTAGTTGTAAAAGAGTCGTTAAGAAGGTCTTCATGAACCTGAAGTACATTAAGGTCCCAAAGAGATTCTTACAAAAGAGCAGCAGTTCGTCAGGAATTTGCCAATTTTTCTAATAGTGTTGATGCTATGTACACAGGCATCCTCGATTATTTACTTGATTGTTAGTAATATGACAATACACTGAATACACTGACAACGCATATTCAGGAAAAAATGTGTCCCCACTGCTTTGCCACCTTGCATTAAGATTGCCGTCATTAGCGGTACTCATGTCAATTAGGTTACCGGAGCAAACCAGCATTCCTTTATTTAATGTACTTTGCTGTCCAAGTTCACACAGGACAGAAAAATCCTGTGGCAATGAAACTCAAGAAACTTTGGGGGTTGTAGGGAGACAGGAGAGGAGAATAAAGGGAAAGATGAGGTCTGAAGCATGAGGCATTTTTCTGGAGGAGCAGGATACCTAGAAGGCAATGGATTGGCAGCAAAGGAAACCCATGATAAGGGCAGGGCTCACCACCAGGACTCATTGATGACAAGGCCTTTGAGAAATTTAGTAAGCGAATGGTAGCTCACCTCTTTCTGAACCCCTTGGCTTGTCTTTTTGATCAATTTGAGTGTGATTTACCTTTTTCCTTAGGAGCAAAAGGTATTACTGTCAAGAACCTTAGCTAATAGGCTTGCCCTCTACATTGAGCTCTTAACTAAGTTCCCATTATAGTGGCTGAAACCTTACATTACCGATGAAAACTGTAAATGATGTGTCATTAATAACGATACTTTGTTCTTCTAAAAGGCCTTTGTTCTGAAATTCCAAGGTGCTTAACACTACGTGGTCGCATTAATCTTATCCATCAAAATGCATGAGGTGTTAGAAAGTCATCAAGACCAGTGAGGTAGAAATATATTCCTTTATATTTTGCTCAGTTTTGTACAGAACTCTAAAAAAGTAAGTGATGTTCTAAAAGAAAAGAAAGCATAACTTCTGGATGAGGCAATGACAATCATTGGAATGGACCATGAGTATTTTCAAAGGAAGGCTTGATTAATTCTTGTTATGATTTTAATAAGTAAAAGACATTTCCAATTTTTGTTAAAGAATCCAAAATGGGAAAGGAAACATTTCCTATTCATGCTAAGTGACAGCATGTAAAACAGCTTCTATTCTTTTCATTTTTTCCTACAGGTCTTGAAGGATGAAGACTTATCTGTTATTTCAATGTAGTTTGCAAACAACTGAATTGTGGTCTTAAGTTTTACTTAGATGAGCCAATTAGCTCATATATTCACTTTCATGTATCTTTAAAAACATTACTGAACATCATACATATAAGTGGCATAATCTGTGTCTCCAACCCTAACTTCTCTCCAAACTCACATTCCCAAAAACCTCTTGAACACATCTAAATGCCCTCCCTATAGGTACCATAACTTCTGTGTGGGCCATAGAAACTTCATTGGCCACTTCTCCAAACCCATCCTTCCAAGAATAGCATCAGATGCTGAAAAGGACTCCTCTGTCCCCTCAAGGACCCCTGAATTGCCTCCCTGATTTCTCCCTTTCTGTTTCCTCTTAGAAACAACCTAGTTATCAGATCCTGTTGCTTCTATATCCCAAATGCACTTTCAGTCAATTCTCTCTTTATCACTGCCCTGGCCCAGGGCTTTGCTATTTCTCATCTGAAAGTTGGAGAAGCCTCCTAATTGGGCTCCAGTTTATTCTCCACATCACAGCCACGATGAGCTACATAAAACACAACTCTCATCATGTTACCCCTCAATGCAAAATCACTCCTGTCTACCCACAGCCTACAGGAGAAAGTAAACTCCTCAGCAGGACATACACACCTTCATGGTTGGCCTCGTTCTAAATCTTCATCCACTTTTCCTCCAACACCCCACCAAATTCCAGCCATATTGAATGATTTAAAGAGGCCCTAACCTCTGTGTCTTTGCTCATGCTGCTCTTGCTCCTCCACCTGACCACCAGAATCTACTCATTCATTCTTCCTTAAGACTTGACTCTGTGTTTTCATCCTCTGTGAAGTTCTTTGCAAGTCTTCTTTGCCTCTCCCATGCCCTGTCCTTACCCTAGTCCTCTCTTAGTATTTATTCCATTTCTTTCTCGGAGCATTTGCCATGTGCCTAGAAGCTGATTATTCATTTATCTATCTCCATATTCAGGCTGCTAGTCCTACAAGAGCTGAGAATTTTTTTCTCATTCATTTTTATTGCCAGTGCCGAGTACCATAACCAGCACATGATGGGTCCTCAAACATTTGTTGAATGACAACTAGGAAACCAATGACTCCATTACTTTCTTACCACTGAACATTTTATTTCCTACAATATAGTTGAATGCATAGGAAATAATTCAGGAAATTATTGGATGCAGAGATGCATCTAATAATGTAAGATGCAGAGATGGCACTCTAAACATTGAAAATCTTAAAGACAGCTGAGAATGCACATATATTCTAAACAGCATGGAAATGCTCAGTGTATCCCATCTGGATAACTTAAATGTACAATCAGGTTTTCTTCCATAAACTAATTTGCAGAAATGAATAGCAGATGGGTTACATTAGTTCATTGATAGTGAGGATAGTTACTTTATGCTCAAAAGTAATCAATATCTTTCCTATTAAACTCCAGCATGTTAATGAATGTTCACATTTTTGTGGTGCTTCTTTACGAAAGAGAATTTTTTACTTACTGTAATAGTCTATAATAAAATGTAAATAAACATTGCTTTCCCTTGCCGGGTAATTACCCCAGAATCCATTTAAACAGAAGTAGTATTTGCAGAGAAATATCCAGAAAGGAAGGAAAAAAATAAATGGAATAGTAGTTGTCCCATTTGCTGGCTGGTGTTTGGTTTATAACATTTGGCACATCTTGATATCTACATAATAGTAGTTTTAAAGCCATAAATAATATTTTACAGAGGTCACACCATAGTTATTTAAGTTCAGGGGTTTATTTCCCTGAGCACTAGGTAGCCATGAATGAATTATGTTTAGTCTGATCTGCCACAGAAGGGCCATAAAACCTCCAACTCATAGCAAACCATGGAATATTACTTCAATACGTCACGAAAAATGTACATGTAAAAGAATAATGCATGATAAGGGAAAGGTATTTTTATTTTTTTTAAGTAATATATGTTACTGGGCAGGAGCTACAAAATTTTGTTATGTTAAACTTTCCTCTGATTCTGGAAATCGAGTTAAGACATGGCTTTGCATTGTCTGCCCTCAGCCAGTAAAGCAGGCTGTGGAATCAGAGGAGGGACCCAGGAGAGACAGTCCGGCCCTGAGTAAGGAACACTTTCTCCTCCCTGCACCTCCGATAGTTGAAAGCAAAGAAAAGTTGCAAGATTACAAGAGGTGATTTTATAAACTTTTTGTTACTACCAGCATTCTTTTCCAATGACTCCCAGGCAAGTGTTTTTGTAGATACTCAGAAGCAAGGGTACAGACCATTTTTAGCCTTAAGATGCAATGCACTTTAAAAATTAAATCTATGGGCCAGGCATGGTGGCTCATGCCTGTAATCCCAGCACTTTGGGAGGCCGAGGCGAGTGGATCACCTGAGGTCAGGAGATCGAGACTAGCCTGGCTGACATGGTGAAACCCCGTCTCTACCAAAAATACAAAAACTAGCCAGCCGTGGTGGCATGTGTCTGTAGTCCCAGCTACTCAGGAGGCTGAGGCAGGAGAATCGCTTGAACCTGACAGGTGGAGGTGGCAGAGAGCCTAGACCACACCACTGCACGCTAGCCCGGTTAACAAACCGAGACTCTGTCTCAAAAAAAAAAAAAAAAAAAAGAAAAAAGAAAAGAAAAGAAAAAGAAATCTACTTAAAATCCTGTTGAGCACATACAACTTACCAGACATCACACTAACTGATTTCCCTTGGTTTTCTCATGTCATCTTTAAACAACCCTAATATTACCCCCATTATGCAAATTCAGAAACAGAGGTTTGGAGAGAGAAAGAAAGTGGTCCAGTGTTATGCAGCTGGTTGGGGACAGCCAGGTTTCCAGCTGAGGGCAGTTTGACTTCAGAAGCTCCCTGGCTATTCAAAGTCAGCAGTGACAAAACAAATAGCTGCCATTTGTTGAGCACTTTCCAGGCAATGTTCTGAGTGCTTTGCCTATCACATTGTATTCCTCACAACAATCCTATGAAGTAGGTACTAATATTAACTGCATTTCACAGACGAGGAAGCCAGGTTCAGAGAGGTTAAATAACTAGTCTAAGGCAGCACAGGCAATATAGAGAGCCAGAATTCAAACCAGGTTGGCCGACTGAGAGGCTCGCTAAAGGAGTCAACTTCTCATCCTCTAATTTTCTTTTAGTTTTTATGCAAATAATGATTAATCATGAATGTTAAGACTAAATCTGTGAAGGAACAAGAATAGTCAAGACAGCCCTGAAAAAGAACTAGAGTTGAAGGTGTGAGAAAGTGGAGGGGGATTTTACTTGACCTACCAGAAGTGAAGACTTCATTGGAAAGCTTCAGTGACCTGGACAGGGTGATTTTAGTGTAGGGTAGACAAGTAGACCAATGGAACAGAATAGAGAGAAATTCATACTATAATGAAAAACACAGAAAAGATAACAATTTAGGAGAGTGGTTACCCCTGGGAGAGAAGGGGTGAATGGTGGCAGGGAGGGCAAACAGTGTATCAAAGTACCAGTAATACTGTGGGAGGTGGGTACACTAGTGTCCATCTTGCTATTATTCCTTAATTTGTGCATACATTGTATACACTCTTCAGCACTGATAAAATAATAACAGTCTGGGGAATTTACTCTGTGCTGATGAAAAGGTTGGCAGGGAGTCTAAGACTTAAACTTTCATGACACCTTTACTTGTTTGTGTTTTTGTTTTTTGAGACAGGGTCTTGCTGTGCCACCCAGGCTGCAGTGCGGTGATGCAATCACAGCTCACAGCAGCCTTGACCTCCTGGGCCCAAGTGATCCTCCCACCTCAGCCTCCTGACTAGCATGAACTACAGGCACATGCCATCACACCCAGCTAATTTTTAAATTTTTTTGTAGAGACAGGGTCTTGCTATGGGGGCCTCCCTGGCCTCCAGCTCCTGGGTTTATGCAGTCCTCCCTCCTCAGTCTCCCTAAGTGCTGGGATTACAGATGTGAGCCGTCACATCATGATACCTTTAGAGTCTACTTTTTTCTGTGTTGCATCCAGTGCTTCTATAGACTCAAGTAATGCACAAGGTTAGAATAATTCATTCCTAAGCATTTGCAACCTCATTAAGAAATTTGGATAATTTTTAAATGTGTTTTCTTTAAGCTGAAAAACAAAAATGACATTAGGTGGACTACTGCCCAGTGCATTCCATTTTAATGGAAAGTTCAAAAGAACACAGGCGCCCCTGCAGGTAAGTCCCCTTGGAATTTTGGTGAGTATAGACACTGTATGAAGGAGGCAAAACTCTGGCCACTGCTAGCGTGGAGAGATGGCTTTTGTATTACAGACTCATAGCACCAAAGCCATGACATCTCCTCATTGTCTTTTTTTCTTTTTAAAAAATGTTTGTGGAGACAGGGGTCTCATTATGTTGGCCAAGCTGGTCTCGAACCCCTGGCCTCAAGTGATCCTCCAGCCTTGGCCTCCCAAAGTGCTGGGATTACAGGTGTGAGCCACCATGCCCAACCTCATTGTCTTTCATCAGAGCAGAAAGCGGGAGGCCATGCAATCTAAGTAGAAATTAACCCTAAGACAGAAATCTTGGGAAGGGAATAAGTAGCATTTTAGCCACATCTCCTCAAATTTACTACCAAAGGTAAACTCAGCAGCCAAGCAGTGGGCTCAGTGCCAGCCCCTTTGCATGTCATAGAGTCTTGCATTTTTCCTGCGCTGTACACCCGGGGGCTGGAGAAGGTCGTTCTACAGAACTGAGAAAAGGATTCAACTCTGCCACGTGGCCCCCTGAAGTCACCTCGCCGTGGCCTCGCTGCCCCTGACGGGGCCTGTGGCCAGAGCCTGACTGCAGCGACACGGAACGCAGTGTACGATTTCTCAGGTTGATGTCGGTCCAATCTGTGATGAGAATCCCGTTTCTAAAGATGTGCACTGCTGCCCTCCGCTGGACATAGACAGAATCACCAGCATTTAATTACCTTTGGGTCTAACGCAAATTACAGCAAAAAAAAAAAAAAAAAATCTGCTCTTAGGTGATTGTGTATGTGCATGTGAAATAGTAGCTATAAAAATTAAAGCTCCTCAGAAAACCAAATACCGCATGTTCTCACTTATAAGTGAAAGCTAAAGGATGAGAACGCATGGACGCATAGAGAGGAACAACGCGCACTGGTGCCCATCAGAGGGTGGAGGTTGAGAGGCGGGAAAGGATCAGGAAAAATAGCCAATGGATACTAGGCTTAGTACCTGGGTGATGAAATAATCTGTACAACAAACCCCATAACGTGAGTTTACCTGTGTAACAAACCTGCACGTGTACCCCGAACTTAAAACTTAAATAAAAATTAATTAATTAAAGTTTCTGAGAATAAATAAAGTTTGGATGTTTATAAATTTTATGATAATTTTGTGACTTTCTATACATTACAATTAAGTGATCAAAAAAATTTAGCATTAATTTTTATTCAAATAACAATATTTTCTGCAATATAATTCTAGTGGTTACTACAAATTTCTTTTTTCTCTAAAAAAACTTTTTCACAAATGTGGTAGTTTTACAACTATGCCATAAAGAAAAAATTTTGGGCTCTAACGTTGGAAAAGTACACGTCATTTACTTTGTCATAAGCATAGGCACAAAAAATGGAAAAGACTGCCACTTTTTTTCTTTTCACCAAATGTCTTTGCCAAATAGGAAGAATATGTCTTTTTATATTTGAAACTATATTTTTCTTTTTAAGTGGAAGACCAATAAATATTGGCAGATGCCTTTCCCAGGAACTGTATGAAACTGACTCACAGCTTAATGGACTGACTGATACACTTACAATAGTCACTTCTTTCTGGAGCAGAAAGCCTCCAGAGTCTTTCCAGAAGCAAAATTAAGTATGCCCAGTTAGCATTCTATGAATTGCTTTGAATTGCTTATACTGGAACAGTCATTCAATCAAAGCAAAAAGCTTTAGGTGGGAATGATTTAAACTTTGCCTACTTTTTGAGGTTGATATCGAACCTAAGAAATATATATTTTTTTTGGCAGAGGGCAGCGTCTTGCCCTGTCACCCAGGTTGGAGTGCAATGGTACGATCTCGGCTCTCTGTAACCTCCACCTCCTGGGTTCAAGTGATTCTTCTGCCTCAGTCTCCCAAGTAGCTGGGACTACAGGCATGGGCCACCATGCCCGCCTAATTCTTTGTGTTTTTAGTAGAACCGGAGTTTTACCATGTTGGCCAGGCTGGTCTCGAACTCCTGATCTTAGGTGATCCACCTGCCTCGGCCCCCCAAAGTGCTGGGATTACAGGTGTGAGACATCGCACCCGGCCAGAAATATAAATTTTTGTAAACTATTTTAAAATTGTGTGTAAGTGAAGCTGGTACCATTCTTCAATACCAAAACAAATATTTCTTCCATTCTAAGCTGCACTTCCCCCCACATTTTAACATTTCTAAAATCAGGATGTATCTCAAAGTCTTGGCTTCTCACAATCCATGGCATTTTACAATTGCTGGCACTTAGACAGACTCACTGTCAGCCAGGTAATGGTCAGGATGTAGCTGTCATTATGCAGTATTGTCATATTTTGGGGCAAAACACTGCATTGTGTACAATAACATAGACATTGAAGATTCTGTCTTTAAGGGATTCCGAAGAGTTGGACTCTGAACATGAAGGAATTTTAGGAAAATCTTAGCAAAAATAAACCTTAGTTTATTTTAAATATATTTTTCTTTCCATATCAGCAGAAGCATGATACATAAGAAAAATCTATCTAAACAAATATAAAAGGACCCTTTTAATAAGGATAAAGTACAAAAAATGTAAAAAATTGTTAGGTGATATTTTAATTGGCAGCATTTTTTTTCTCAGTGGTACATAACATAATGGTGCATCTTATGATTCTCGACATCTTAAATTCAATAAATTATACAGTATAACAACAGGACAGTGGAAAAAATGCTTTTGAATTCAAAACCAGATGACATAAGATGGCATTAACTGAAAAGGTGTATTCACTCAATTTCCACTGCTTGCACTATCAATCCATTCTGAGAAAAAAATGGAATTTTTAAAATGCTCTCACTCCTCTGATGTAAACGAATTCTAAAAGAATAAAACAGTGTGCCGGATGCCAACATGAATCAGCTCTTCAGCCCTCAGCATCTCACTATAATTATTGGATTCAGTCCAACCAACCTTCAGGATCACAAGAAGGGTAGCTGAGGGGCTCAGAGATCAAAGCCGACATGTAGTTCGTCTGAAGCCCATGTAATATACCTCACTGGAAGGATGCACTTGGGGCTAGAGTGTCAGAAGAGTGAGAATATTAAAGAGTCTTTCTCAGTCCCTGAGGTCTCCTTGGACCAGGAAGCTTTGCTGGATAGGCATACATCACGGCTCCGAGCATTACATCTCGCTGTACTCTCTCAATCTGAATTGTATGTCAGTATGCGAAGTTGATGACCACATATAAATCACAGTTATTTCTGTTGACAGGAAATAAAGTTAGACTATCAGACATACTCAGAGCCAGTATCTGCTTTCACGTTTTTCAAAGTTATAGGGAAAAGATGTGTTCCATTATTGTGAATGTATTGTCAGAGTAAAGACTGAGCCAGTTCTGTAGCCTCCAGGTCCTTTTCTCTGCCAAGAAGGGAAAACATGCTGTGATAAAACGTTGCCAAAGGAGAGTTCCAAATAAAAGCCTCCCAGTCTATTTAGACTTGGCGTGGTTGAAGACTCCCTTCAACCCCACCCTCTACCATCCCACCCAAGGAATGAAGTTTTTGCTTTTCCTTCAAAAACTGTGTTTCTTGTTCCCCATCACCCATCCCCATCTCCTCATCTCCCTCCCTAGGCTCCATTTCACCAAAGCTCGGGGAATCAGAATTTTTTTTAGTGTACACAGATTCTTACACCAGTTTTAGGGCCTCTATTAGCATAAAATATACACAAATAAGTGCAGTAGCAGGCATATAGATGAACCAGGCATATAAAGTCATTTCTAGTTACATATTCTTATGAGACAATTCCTCTCCTGGTCCTTCGTAAAACAAGTTTCCATCTGTCTTTGCTCAAGATCCATGTTTCAGTGCTGAGTCAAGCCACTGATTCGGAGGCTCATGAATGATTTTCCTATGTTTCCCTGCAATGCATTTTACTTTTTATGCACTTCCAGAAGTTCCTTGCTTTTAAAAATGTCCTTACCTTTTTGCTTTATGCAGCTTCAGGGGCTATTTATCACTGCATACTTTCTGGACCTATAATTTTTATTTATTTATTCATTTATTTATTTATTTATTTTTGGAGATGCAGTCTCCCTCTGTTGCCCAGGCTGGAGTTCAGCGGCACAATCTCAGCTCACTGCAACCTCTGCCTCCCAGGTTCAAGTGATTCTCCTGCTTCAGCCTCCTGAGTAGCTGGGATTACAGGTGCATGCCACCACACCCAGCTAATTTTTGTATTTTTAGTAGAGTTGGGGTTTCACCATGCTGGCCAGGCTAGTCTCGAACACCTGACCTCAAGTGATCCACCCACCTCAGCCTCCCAAAGTGCTGGGATTACAGGCATGAGCCACCGTGTCCAGCCAAGGACCTATAATTTCTCTAAAAGCTTCAGTAGTCTTTAAAACTCTTTCTCCCTCTTGAAGAATCCCTTTTCACATTCTTGGGGGTGATCTCAGCTCACTGCAACTTCTGCCTCCCAGGTTCAAGTGATTCTCCTGCCTTAGCCTCCTGAGTAGCTAGGAGTACAGGCGCATGCCACCACGCTTGGCTAATTTTTTTATTTTTAGTAGAGATGAGGTTTTGCTATGTTGGCCAGACTGGTCTCGAACTCCTCACCTCTAGTGATCCTCCCACCTCATCCTTCCAGAGTGCTGGGATTACAGGTATGAGCCACTGCACCCAGCTGGGGGCTCTTCTTTGGAGCTCTCCCTAGATCTTATTCTCCTAGCCCAGTCTCACTCTAAGCAAACATTAGCACTGTACACTAATGTAGCAATATTTCAGTTTTATGTTTTCAAGCCCAGACTAAAATGACTCTAAATTCAAAGATGATTTGGTGTAGGGCTTATTAAAGGTGCTCTTAGTGGCAGAGGGGTGACAGAGAGAAGCACTGGCTTGGGAGGTGGTGATCCTGGGTGATGGTCCATTTTCTGCCAATACCTAAGTATGTGACCTGGAAAAGTTATTTAATGTTCTGTGTCTCCTCTGTAAAGTGAGGGTTTTTGTTTTTGTTTTATGAGACAGGGTTATGCTCTGTCACACAGGCTGGAGTGCAATGGCACGATCTTGGCTCACTGCAGCTTCCGCATCCCAGGCTCAAGCTATCCTCCCGCCACAGCCTCCTAAGTAACTGGGACTACAGCTGCTCCCCTCCATGCCAGGCGAATTTTTGTATTTTTTTGTAGAGACAGGGTTTCAATATGTTGCCCAAGCTGGTCCTGAACTCCTGGGTTCCAGAAATCCACCCACCTTGGCTTCCCAAAGTGCTGGGATTACAGACATGAGCCACCGCACCCGCCTGGGATGGTTTCTTGAGGAGAAATGCAATTATCAAAATTGCAAGGGTTCATAACAGAGGATAACCCTGTTATTTTCCACTGAGAATTTGAAAAAGGTTATGTTGAGGATTGTTTTGGATTTGGTTCCTTCCAATGTCAACTTCTAACCTTTAAAAAAAAATGTAATGACATGCTTATGCTAGTCCTCAACACGTGGTAGGGAAGGAACACAGGGTGGCTCTAGTGATCTTAAACATCTTCCTACTTCAATCCCAGCCCAACACACCATTCCCCATCCCTCCTTACTCTCCTTACTAAGAGCACAGACTCTTCTAAAAAACAAACTCAAACTGCATCATGGACCACAGTAGCCAAAATCTAAGGAATTCAAGCCTCTCTGTTTCACTGCCAAGCACTATCCCAAAAAGGTCACTGATCTTTGAAATCAGCGAGCCCTGAAGCCCGCTGAAAGGGGTCAAAAGAGTTAAAAGATTCCAGATGGGGCCAGAGTAGCCTCTCCAATTTCTTCTGCCTGTGTTGCTCATTTAGGGTGACCTGTACAGGTCACTAAATCTCTATGTGCTTTCAACTCCCCATTTATAAAATTTGGCTGATATTGATTTCTAAGATATTTAGAGAGAGTTGAATTAGGATTACTACAAAGAGCAAATTCCCTAGCTGATTTTTGTGTTACTACTAGTGAAGGCCCTAGGCACAATTCAACAATCAGAAAGTGGCAATGAACGAGAAATTGCTGAAAGTGGCCAAATCAGGCTTTCTTAGCTCTGGAGCCCTGCTGCCCAATTAAATCTGCACACTCACATTGGACAACATCTAGTTTATAAAGGCAAATATTTAATTAGTGGAACCTTAGGACTGGCAATGCTACTTCCAACCCATGTAACAAGATACCCTAAGCTTGAAAAGCAAACCCTGTAAACTTAAACTACTGTAAAATTATAAAGTTTAACATAAAAATGGAAAATCTTTAAATAGCCATTTTGTGCAATGTTCTTAACAGACAAGACTGCCACACAATGGAACTGTGTAACTGCTAGCAGCAGGCACTCCAGGAAGATAAAATAAACTGGCTTTATGGACCCGAGGAATTGATTTTTAATGAGATTCTGCTTGGCTATAATGGCATCCTGAGAGGGCGATCCAGTTTCCACGGCCTCTGGTATATAGTTATAAGGTGCAGAGCAAGGACTCAGTTAAACAATGCCCATGTATTTGCCCTTTTAGCATATGAGATTAAATAAAATAAGGATGTTGTTCTTAGACACTTTCCAGAAACTGCACATGCACGTGCGTACACACACACATACAACACTCTGACTTCAGATGCTATTCCTTAGACATTACCTGCTGGTATATTCTAAATTTTAGAGGACTTGACCCTTGAAGTTATAGGCTTGTGTTCGTATTTCTCTATCAGGGTATAACAACCCATAAATTATTAGATGAACTTGGCTGATTATTTTCTATTCCACTACCTGGAGACATTTATGCTTATATATAAATATGTACAGCAATGGATATGGATACAAATAGGTATAGATAGAGATATGGCTATAGATAATTGGCAATAGAATTGAGAAGGCAGTATAGTATATTGGTTAAGAGATTCAGCTTTGAATCTTGCCTCTGCCCCTTCCTAGCTGTGTGTCCTTAGGCATATTAATCAACTTCTCTGAGCCTCAACTTTATCTTCCATAAATGTGGATAGTAACACCAATTTTACAAGGTTGTGGTAAAGATTAAATGATACAGAAACACACAATAATATAAATGAATCTTAGCAATATAATATTAAAGGAAAAAATAAATCTCCAAAGATTGTATGTAGCACATTTTTTCATAAAGGTAAAGCTAAATAACATTGAAGTCTATATGTTTATGAGTTCATACAGCAGCAATAGAATCATATGCAAAAAAGAAAAAGAATGATAAACACAAGGTCCAGGATGATGACTGCTTTGAACGAGAGGGAATAAGGGAGAATGGGAGGGAGAGAGGATCAAATAGGGAGATAACTGGTTATAGTCAAGGTGCTAGTTTGTGATGGAGCGGCGGGCTTGTGAACACATATAATGAATAAAAATAAGTAGTCAACTAAATAAAACTAGCAAACTAGCTACAAATGGACCAATGATGAGAATATGTCATGAACCAAGGAATATGATTAATCCAATTCTGTGTACTGGAGGGTCAAAGAAAAAGAAGATTAAATGAGATAATGTATATTAACGTGATTAGCACAGTATTAGGCCCTTAGTAAGCACTCGAGAAAATCTTAGGTAGATGGCTGGGTATTTCTATATACATTCATATCTATCCTTATCCTTAATTAATTTGGCTTTCCCCAGCATCATCCACATCCCCCCATTTTCTCTATTTTTTTGATTTTCTCATTTTTTTTTCTGTTGCATCATCTGGGTTTAGAAAAATCCTTCGCTTTTCAATTTTTAAAAACCTTGAGACATGATTTACATACAATGCCATGTACAGATCTTAGGTGTTCAGCTCCATGCATTTTGTCCGCTGTATTCACAAACATAACCATGATTCAGAACAAGATATAGACTATTCCCATCTTCCCAAAAAGTTTCTTTGTGCCCCTTCCCACTCAATTATCCCCTTGCCAAAGGCGACTTCTTTCTGACTTCTGACATCTCTCACTATAGATTAATTTTGCCCATTTGTAGACTTCATATAAATGAATTATACTGCTTGTATTCTTTTATATCCAGCTTCTTTTGATCACCACAATGCTTTTGAGATTCTCTATCATACTGCGTATCTGTAGTTCATTCCTTTTTATTGCTGAGTAGTGTTTTGTTGTATGAATATGCAGCTTGATTATCCTTCCTTTCTACTGTGAATGGACGTCTGGGCTGTTTCCAGTTTGGAGCTATTATGAGTAATGCTGCTCTGAATATTCTTTTTTTTTTTTTTTTTTTTTTTTTTTTTTTTTTTTTTATACAGAGTCTCACTCTGTCACTGGGCTGGAGTGCAGTGGTGTCAATCTTGCCTCACTGCAACCTCCACTTCCCAGGTTCAAGTGATTCTCCTGCCTCAGCCTCCCAAGTAGCTGGGATTAAAGGCGCCCGCCACTACGCCCAGCTAATTTTTTGTATTTTTAGTAGAGATGGGGTTTCGCCATGGTGGCCAGGCTGGTCATGAACTCCTGACCTCGTGATTCGCCCGCCTCGGCCTCCCAAAGTGCTGGGATTACAAGCGTGAGCTACCACGCCCAGTGCTGCTCTGAATATTCTTAAATTATTATTTCTGTGGATATGTCTTTTGATTTATCTCAGGTAATACCTAGGACTGGAATTGCTGAGTTGTAGGGTAGATGACTGTTTATCTTTATCAGAAACTGCCAGTTTTCCAAAGGGGTTGAATCATTCCAAATCCTTAACTCTGTAACATCTAACTCTACACCAGCAAGAATCCTTTTGTGTCAGGTCCATGTCTTTTACCAACTCTAAAAGGATTCCTAGGCCAAGAAAAATAAATTAAAAAAAAAAAGATATGGATGTAAATGGCAACAGATGAATTTAGACTTGTCTGATGGTAGAATGTGCCAAGTCAGCACAGCAAGAGAGCCTTTCCCTGCTGATTCAGACCTCGAAATAAATCATATTTAAGAATACGACTTGGGTAAAGTGTGAGCCCAAATCATATGTTCTCCAGCTGGGTGGATGCCCCTTTCTGCTCTTGGCCTCAGCAGCCACACTGAATAATCTTTTTGGGAATGGGTGGGTAACCGATGGTAGGGACATTAATTGCCTTCCATTGGCTGGTTGATTTGGCTGTAAAGAGAAATGCCTGCCCAATTCCCAGAGAGCTTACATCTGTTTCTCATACAGCTCAGCCACCCATGCTGCTTCAACTATTCCCTACTGCTGGCCAGGCCACCACTTTATTGATTTTTTCCCTTGCCCTTTTAAAAAGATGAAAGTTCCTAAAAGCTTTTTGCATGTGCATGTGCATGTGTGCGTTGCTGACGGCAACAGTTTAGTTTAGCAAACCAAGCAGCAGCCAGGTGAGTCATCCCTGGGTTTGCTGGTTTGTTTGGTTTTTTTGTTGGTGGTGGTGGTATTGTTTTTGGAACCGATTACTCTAGGATTGTGCACCCCCAGTGGTGGAGCTGACAGGAGCATAATAATTAGAATGTGCTGACAACAACTTAAAGATAATTAGTTGACAATGAGTTGAGACCTCATGAACCCCTTTAACACCTCCAGGTTGTGATTAAAATGAAATACTTGGAAGTCCCTTAAAGTACATCTTGTCTTCCTACCAGAAGTTGTTTGGGTACAGCCAGAATGTTTGATATTTCTTTGATATGTCTTTCATTTCATGTTTTGTGATTATCCACAAAGGTTAGCATTATTTCTGTGGAAATCAATAGATTAAAGGATTTGTGGTTTTACTCACAAAACTATTATTTTGTGTCTTTCCCCAACAATCATCTCCCACTCTCATCCAGCCTTTTAACTAATTGATGTTCAAACATTTTTTAAGAAAAAAATCATCCTTTTGTTCTTACAGATTACATGGATTAATAAAGTTAACTGTGATTTACTGAAATTATTCCAACTGAAAGTTTAATGGCTACAGAATGCCACCATGACAATTCACAGGTGTGCATATGTTTAGATGAAACTGGGATATTCACAAATCTGCTAGCCTCAGCTTCCAATAAACATATGATAGTTTTTATTTTTCTTGATGGGCCCTCAATAAATGTTTAATAGATGGAAGAATTGATACTGAGATTCCATGATCTTCTAGAATTTATTCAGTTTCACTCTGCCTCCAAAATAGACTCCATTTAAACTCATAGAGGTAAAACCTAGTGGTTCTGTCCTTTGTTCCTAAATGTTTCTTAGGAGAGTAGTTTCAGTGCTTCTGGGACAATGCAATTATACTACATATTAAACTTCAAATATCAAACAACATTCTCATATTTCAGAAGGGTTGTAATTAGCTTTATTTTCATTATAAAATGTTAATCACCTGTAAAGCTAGAACCTTAATATCAGTTATATTATTTAGACATGTAATCAGCTATACCATTTAGACATTGCAACCATTTATTTGATATGGAAGTTTCATATTAATGAGACCAAATTCGTTCACTTCCAGGATACTGGTCTTTAATCTTTTCTGGGTCACAGACCCATTTGGGAATATGGTGAAATCTGTGAACCCTCTGGTCCAGATAAAGGCTTGGTCACTTATATGCCAAATTTATTGGATTTCTGGGGATTGATGGATTCCAGATTAATATTCTCACATCATCTGTAATGGATGATTTTAACCTTTCAGACATGTTGGTTATTAATCTGTAAAACAAATCGGGGAAAATGGACCAACTGTGAACAGATCATATTCAAATTGGAACTAGGATTTGAGTGAACTACCCTAGTTAGAAATCCAAGCAGGAAAAAAAAATGCTTTGTTATAAAATAAAGGTCAAGTGTGCAGTGGAGATTTATTGAAAAGATTAATTGACCAGAGCTCTAGGCTAGTGTTTCTCACAGTATAATGTGTATGACTGCTTCAACAGATTTAGCAGAGATGCTTGTTTAAAATGCTTGTTCCTAGGTTCCACCTCAGCAGACTAAATGGGCATCTCCTTTGATGGGAGCTGAGCCCCTGAATTTCAGTTTAACAAGATCTCCAGGTGATTCTTATGTGCAGCCAGGTTTGAGAATCTGTCTCTTCCACTCTTATTCTTAACATGACCTCTTTTGCAAAGCACTTTATTTATATTGGTATCGTTAGTCAGTCAATGTGAATGAAGATCTTCCATAAACGCCCAGAAAATGCTTTTGATAACTCCAATTTGGGTACTGAATGTCATCAGAGAGCCCTCTGGAAAGCAGCTGCAAACAATTGTCACTCTGCTCCACTTATCACTCCTCTCCACCATCAGAGGAAGGCCACTTTAGATCGGCCCATCACATTGCTTCATTTTTTGGTACTTAGTCATTTGTTACAATAAAAATTAAGTTACAGGAAAGGAACACTCTGACAGGATAATGGACTCCCACTCAGAAGAAACCAGCCTGCCTCCAATTCATCACGGCATTTATAGTGCATTAGAAGACATCACAGTGACAACATCATTCCTTTGGGGCAGGAAGAAAAGCCAGATTGAGTGGGAAAGAGGGAATTGACTTCATGAACTTGGCAAAAGTGAAATAAAAATAGAATCTAGGGGTGGTTTAAATTGCCATGTTCAGCAAAGGACGAGGAAAGAGCTAACAATCACTGAGACTAACATTCCAATATGTTAAAAAATTAGCTTATTTCACCCTACATCACATGAGTAGTTTGTGGGTTAAAACAAAATGGTTGCCTGAGCAGTAACAGAGTGGCATGGAGAAAATGGGCAAAGTTAAGGCAATTTAAAATGATTAAAGCCCACAAAATACTTTGCAAATATAAAGTCCTGGAGGGAACTTTAATAATAATATTTGTCCAATAGACTGGGCCAAAGATATCTATATTGTCTGGGTATTTTAATTGGAGGACTGAAGTATAATTATAAAATCATAAAAAATCTATGTCTGTGTTCTCATAAAAGTAAAAATGGTTATTTGATGCAGGAAAGTAATGTTGTGAAACATAGGAGCTGAAGGAATGTGGCACTGGGTGGGTATGTCTGCCAACTTGGACCCAGGAACTTAATAACTTTATAGTATTTTCAGTATTATACCCTACATCATGTTAAGCCTGGGAAAAAAATAAAAGGGGATACCAGGCAACTTTGTATAATGAAAGTGATGTCTTAATCTTGTGATTTTTAAGGTAACTCTTTTTAAAACTTTACTTTTTATTAAAATAACATTATTTCATAGATCCTGTATACTTTTTTTTTTGGTCCAGGTTTCCCCTTAATAAAATATTTAATTCACTTAAGAGTCTCTTTGAACAAAAATCTGTGTGGTCTCATTTTCTTTCCCTGTCAATCTGTGTTATTTCCAGGGTGAAAGGTAATTTTGACCATAAACATGGTTTCCATCACACATTTCTAATTTTAACCTATTTGTCTCAGTTTGATTTACATTGGGGTCTAGAGCAAATTAACTATTGCGAGTTTTTATTGAAAATTAATTAGGTGGCTAAAGTGCCCATGGCAGAATCTCTGCCAGTACATTTCTCTTTCGGTCGCCAGCCTTCTCCAGTTAAAACACCTAGCAACTTAAAAAAAAAATCCATAAAACGAATGATATAATTAGTTCCAGAGTGGAACTCAATCTCTTTGAAATCAGATGCTTACTTCTAGTGCTGAAGTGCCATGCTATAGCAAGTATTTTATGGTATCAGGGGATTGTCCTGGGAGTGAAGAGTGCTCATTCTAGCTGAATCACCTCACATGACTTACAAAAGGTGTCCTTGTGGTACTAAATATAGCTGCATCTCTAATCTGATTCCTAAGTCAAGGCAAGGAGAGAGAGGAAGCTAGGTTTACAATACTATAAGGTGAAAAATAAGCTCCCCAGGTTGGGAAATAGACTCCATGAATGTGTGTGTATGCGTGTGTGTGTGTGTGTGTCTGTGTGTGACAGAGAGAGAGAGGGAGAAAGATCTTATACTTAGGAAAAGGCAGGATGTAAATGTGATTTATTGTAAATAGTTCTACAACATTAAAATGAGTTTTTATTTTCTATGTATGCTGCTTCAAAGAAGAGCTCTGTGGGCTCATAAAAATGCAGAGAACAAATAGGGGCCTCTAAGTCCAATTTATATGCCATGCCCACTGTGCACTGAGACACATATAATCTGTAAAATGTCAGCTTCAAAGTTCCACCGAGATCGGTGTTAACGCTGACCTCTGACCTCGCTGCCTCTGGCTGGGCCTGTGCGCTTTCTTTACCAGCTGTTTTAGATAAATGTGTTCCATTTTTAAGAGATTGTCTCAGCATTTTTTTACATGAATAGCGGTAATATTATTAACTCTCACTGGAGAACCACCTTTTCTAAGAGGGCTTTACAGAAGAACCAATCATTTCATGCCCCATGCAGAGAGTAGTGGATTAATAAATATGTCATTGTACTGAAAATATTTAAACAACACTGGGAGAAAGGAGAAAGGCACACAACAAAAGGAAAGCATATTAGTAGTGTTTCCTGTCAAAATACACAGAGGAAGCACTTTATTTGGACCATTTTCTCCGTAAAGAGACATGGCGGGCCAAGATAAACACAGTGAAGGAATCTGGTTTATCCCACTTTGGAGATTGGAGACCATCAGCTCAACCAAAGCTATGAGACCAAAACCAGGTTTTCTCTCTTGAGGCTGCTAAGTGAAGCCATTGACAGAGGCAAGCAGATAGATTTAGCAGATAAATACTGCATGGTTAAGTGGTATATAAGTTTTCTTCCATGATCAAGTGGACCAATTCACATACTAGGATCAATAAGTAAAAAATTCGGAGCAACAAATACAATTTTAAAATAGAGGATTTACCCAACCAAGACAATAAACAATGATTTCAGCCAGAGTCTGGGGATGTTTTTACATCTCAATAAAACAAAGAAAATCCTGAATTAATGTTTACTGAGGGCAAGGTAATTCTTGATGCGGGGCGAGTTTAGGATAGAAAAAGTATAATTTCTACTAACCCAAAGAATTAATTTTTCAGGATCAAAAAGCCAGTACAATTTTGCATAGATGAGCATTGTCTTCAGGAAAAATAAGCACAGATGGAAACAAAGCTATGACAGAACACAGCCCACATGCAGTGGGCTTCACTGATGGTTCTGTGCTCAGAAACCAACTCGGGGGAATTCAGGTTAGCAACTGGAAAACGGAATACTATTCTATTTGCTAAAGGAGGTCATGACAGGAGACAAAGGAAGAAAAGGATACCAAATAAAAACCAATGTAATGCATTCCTGGTCAGTTTTTATCTGTCTTGGTATTTTTCATCTCTGGTGATGAGACAGAAATTCTGGCTGGTACACATTTTGACAAGCCATGGAACTGTGATTTGCGACATGCTCAAAATTTAAATCGATGAGTAAAAACACAAAACCTTGAAATTGTCACAACCCCTTCAAGTGCAAATGCATTTAAAATAGAATCCCAGACTCACACTACTAAACTTTATGCACTAGGACAGTTTAGAATCCTTTCATGTGTAGACTGACATCGTTTCAAGTGAACAACCCACAATTAGAATTTTTTAACATTAAAAATTTCCTTCAAATAGATAAGACTGCCTTAAACCACTAGAGACATCACTTTGAAAGGGTATATATGTTCACTCTAGGATATCATATTATTAGGAAATTTGGCACCCCCAAATGTGTCATCCAAAATTATTAAGTCTAGACCAGGTGAGAAGACTGTTTTTGAAACTAATCCTGTAGCATTGTCCCTTTTAAGTGGCTGCTTTCATGAACCAGCCAGTATTTATATATTATTATAAAGATAATACCCCTACTCACCTCATAAGGCTGTTTTGAGAATTAATTAATGTTTGCCAAGTACTTTGAGCTCTGCAGATGAAAGGTGGGGTGGAAATGCTAAGTATTATTATTATTTTAATCTGTATTTGAACTTGCCTCTTACAAGACTGTCTTTTTTTTAAGATAATAATCTCTTCTTCGGACAGAAAAAGGAAAAATTGCCTCATCCACAATTGGATCCTTATAAGGAGGACAGGTGTGGTTATTAGGATTTGGCCTAAAGAATAGATTGAAGTGGATGACACACTTCAAAAGAATGTGTTCCCAATCTCAAGACCTCTCCGGGGAGTCTCACAAGTGTCAAGTTCATCCTGTGATCCCTGCTGAGATATGGCCAAATGTAAAGGCCAGGACCAGCTGGGTGTTTACATGACATACAAATAACAACACAAACCTGGTCAATTTACCTCTTTGCTGCTTGGTTTAAGTGAGTCCCACAACCTGCCTAATGAAGAGAAAGAAACTCCCTCAATCCTGCTAAGAGGTTAAAGGACAACGTTGAGAAACTGATTTGAGAGGAATTGAATTTGCTATTCTGGGTTCACAACTCCAGCCCTAATCCTGATAGTGCAGCAAGAAGGGCTGCCACAATCTTGAAGGGTCCATCTGAGAGAGTGTGGGACTGCAGTGAGGATGGAACAGCGCAGCTCTCCCAGGCAGGGGATGCTGTCTTGGTTACTCACGGATCTGCATCAGCACCCTTCCTGGAACCTGGCAGGCGGCAGTACAGAGCTGGTGAAGGAGGAATGAAGGAGGAAGCCATGTTGCACTGATGATGGTTTGGGGGTGCCAGTCTACACCAGAAAAACCGGATTCTCCCTAGAAAAGAGATTTGAAATTCCCTGGAGGTTTCTGACCATGTCCTTCGGAAGAAATATTCATACAGCCAGGGAAACCTTAAAATCAACTTGCTTTTATTCTTGCCCAAAATTAAAGGTTTGCCTACCAACAACTGTCCTCTCAAAAATTGACATCTATGATTGCCAATCTTTTAGTAGGTTTTTATGTTTGTTTGTTTGTTTGTTTTGTTTTGTTTTGTTTTTTAAACAGGGTCTGTCACCGGGCTGGAGTGCAGTGGTGTAATCACAGCTCACTGCAGCCTCTACCTCCCTAGCTCAAGTGATTCTCCCGTCTCAGCCTCCCGAGTAGCTGGGACTACAGGCTTACACCACCACACCCGGCTAATTAAAAACATTTTTTTGTAGAGATGGAAGTTTCCCTATGTTACCCAGGCTGGTCTCAAACTCCTAAGCTCAAGCAGTCCTCCTACCTTGGCCTCCCAAAGTGCTGAGATTACAAGCATGAGCCACCATGCCTGGTCTAGCATGATTTTTATCATGACTTTTTCTGTCTTTTAAGATTTGAAAGGCATAAATTAATATTTCAGTAAAAGCTTGTTATTTATTTTCCTGAGAATTTGGGGAATTTTCTTCTAAGGCCATTCTGGGATGTTAGCAAACAGCTTTTAGCATCACTGATCTATATCCAAATGATAAAACATGAGAGAGACTGAAAGCTCTCTGAGAACAGAAACATAACTTTTTCAGCTTTTTATATTCCTCAATGTCTCGCATAGAGTTTCGACATAGTAGAAACTCTATAAATATTTGTTGAAAGAAGAAAGAAGAAAGGAAGGAAGGAAGGAAGGAAGGGAGGGAGGGAGGGAGGGTGGAAGGAAGGAGGGAGGGAGGGAAGAAGGAAGGAAACATGTACACAAACATTTGTGTACGTGTTTACCTCACCTTTAATAATTATACCTGTGCTCATTGAACATTTACTATAGGCCAGCCACCACTATGCTAAGCACTGACCACATATTATCTCATCAAACTCTCCTAGTAACACTTTGCAGTGGACACCACAACCAATCCAATTTTGCAGAGGAAGAAACCAAGGCTTAGGAAATTTGGAAAACTTGAGCACCGTTGCCTAATTAGGCAGAGTCAGATTAGAAACCAGTATAATTAGGCATTATATGAGAGGCAGAGAGTTGAACCACCAAGCTCTGCCTTTGCTGTGCCCCTGAAACACAGTGTTGTAAAGAGGACACTGCAAAGTTGAGCATATCTTAATGCATCAGGATATATGCTGTGTGCAAGGGAACTTCCTCTTTTCAAAAGCACTCACTCTCCCCGCCCCCCCCCCCCCCCATGAAGGACCTAAGGATTCTGAAAATATGCAGCCAAGGGGAAAAGTTTGGCAAGGTGTGTCAAGTTTTCTTTGAATGCTTTTGTCCCCTGCTGACCTATCTCAAACACATCTCCTTTCCCCAGGAGTTCTGAAAACTCAGTCTTGAAGTCCATCCTATGATTTTGGGTCTATGAGAATCATGCCTCACACATCCCTGCCTGTGCACAGAAAACGTGGAACACTGGCAGGCAATTAGAAAAGAAACAGTCCACCTATCAGGCAGTTAAGCTGCTCTTAGAACCTGTGTGCAGAATATATGGAGCTCTTAAAAAATTGCTTAACATAAGTATTAAAGTGCTGTAGAAATGGCACAGTCCACAAACGGTGTTTCTAGAAACCTAAAAAAACATATCCTATGGGGTTGGTTTTTAATCTCATAGAGTTTAAAAGGTGATTTTAAAACAAAAACAATTTTTCTCCTCCTCCAAAAGCACCACTGTAAAAAATGTTTCTTGTGTTTCTGTTAAGGCAGAGCAGCGCTTGTTTGCCATCATTCATCCAGCAGAGGTCTCTCTTACCCACCATACGCTCGTAAGAGTACCGTGCTTGTGTGTGTGTGTGTGTGTATTCAGTACCAGGGGCGTGACCGTCAGGCTGCAGAATGAAGAAATACGGACAAAGACTTTCAGGCCTGAGAGACTAAGGAGAAAAGAATCTGTGGCTTTGGAGGTGGGATTGCAATGTTTGAGAAATGTATACTTTAATAATGACTGTGTATGAACAGTAGGCTTCAAGTCTGTACTTTAAACTTCTCAAATTTTGAATAAATTGGTCACTTCTTATTGGAAAATTATTAGTTTTACTTGTGCTGCTAAACTTGCATGTACACTGTGTCTCCTTTCTGTGTGTCATTATCGAGCTGGGCAAATAGGGAAAGGGGAAGTCATGTTGCCTCTGTTTCCGTTTGTCCAGGCCACTCTCAGCCAGATATCTCATCCCAGAGTTGAGCTTGGCCTCAGTGAGTGCTCTGACCTTGGCATAGCAAGGTGGTCCAACCCTTGGTGCATCTCAACTGATTGTCCACTAAGGGTGGAAGTTAGTTCTTAACTTTAGCAGCTTCCTCTGTCAAGAAGTCAGAGCAAATTCACGTGGGTCATTGAGACCAGATCCCAAATCTGTGGGTGCATGGGAAAGGTGTGCTGGAGAAAGTCATGGTCTTCCTTCCTCCCCACAGAGCAGGGCCTTCTCCTGAAGCCACAGCACAGACCAAGGAGGAATCATGCTGCCCCATGGCCAAGTTCTGATATGACACCAAGGGAGGCAAGCATGGGTTTCCATACTGAGGGAAGCAATCTGGTGAGGATGGAGCTGGATCAAAAAAGATATGTTAAAAATAAGACCCTTGGCTGGGCACGGTGGCTCACGCCTGTAATCCCAGCACTTTGGGAGGCTGAGGCAGGCAGATCACGAGGTCAGGAGTTCGAGACCAGCCTGACCAACATGATGAAACCCTGTCTCTACCAAAAATACAGAAATTAGCCGGGCGTGGTGGCGTGCAACTGTAATCCCAGCTACTCAGGAGGCTGAAGCAGGAGAATTGCTTGAAGTCAGTAGGCGGAGGTTGCAGTGAGCCGAGATTGTGCCACTGTACTCCAGCCTGGGCGACAGAGTGAAACTCTGTCTCAAAACAAATAAAAATAAAAATAAAAATAAGACCCTCATACACTTTTGTTGGGAATGTTAATTAGTACAACCTCTATACAGAATGATTTAGAAGTTCCTCAAAAAACTAAAAATAGAGCTACCATATGGTCCAGCAATCCCACTGCTGGGTATGTACCCAAACGAAAGGAAATCAGTATGTCCAAGAGATATCTGCACTCCCATATTTGTTGTAGCACTGTTCACAATAGTCAAGATTTGGAAGCAACCTGAGTGTCCATCCACAGATGAATAGATAAAGAAAATGTGGCATATATACGCAATGGAATACCATTCAGCCATAAGAAAGAAAGAGATCCTACCATTTGCAACAACATGAATGGAACCGGAGGTCATTATGTTAAGTGAAATAAGCCAGGCACAGAAAGACAAACTTCCCGTGATGTGAATTATTTGTGGAAGCTAAAGATCAAAACCACTGAACTCATGAAGACAGAGAATAGAAGGATGGTTATCAGAGGGTGGGAAGGGTAGTGGAGGGAAAGTGGGATGGTTAATGGGTACAAAAAATAATTAGAAAGAACGAATAAGACCTAGTACTTGATGGCACAACAGGGTGACTATAGTCAGTAACAATTGTACATTTAAAAATAAAAGAGTCTAACTGGATTGTAACACAAAGGATAAACGCTTGAGGGGATGGATACCCATTTTCCATGATGTGATTATTATACATTGCATGCCTGTATCAAAGTAGCTCATGTACTCCTTAAATATATACTCCTACTATGTACCCACAAAATATATACACCTATTACGTACCCACAAAAATTTAAAAAATAAAACATTCCTTTTTGACTACTCCAAACCTCTCAGTGGCTGAACACTGATATTTAAATCAAATGTTTAAAAGATCCACTTTCACTCTGCTTCCTTTATATCTTTTTTTAAAATATGCTAGACCTTTTTTTAAAAAATGCTAGACCTTTTTTTAAAAAATGGCTTTTTTAGAGAAGTTTTAGGTTTACAGCAAAATTGAGCAGAAAATATAGACAGTTCCCATCCACTTCTTGCCCTACATGCCTACAACCTCCCCCACTATCAACCCACCAAAGTGGTACATTTGTTACAATCGATGAACCTACATTGGTACCCGAGGTCCGTAGTTTACCTTAGGTTTCCCTCTTGGTGTCGTACATTCTATGAGTTTGGACAAATTGTATAATGACATGTATCTACCATTGCAGTATCATGCAGAATCGTTTTACTACCCTAAAAATCCTGTGTTCTCCACCTATCCTTCCCCTCCTCCCCCTAACCTTTGGCAACCACTGATCTTTTTATTGTCTCCATTGTTTTGCCTGTGGAGACAGAACGTCATATAGCTGGAATCATACAGCATGCAGCCTGTTCAGATTGGTTTCTTTCACGCAGTAAAACGCATTTAAGTTTCCCGTATGTCTTTTCATGGCTTAATAGCTCATTTCTTTTAAATTCCTAGATAATATTCTATTGTTGGAATGTACTATGGTTTATTTATTCACCTACTGAAGGGCATCTTCATTGTTCCAAGTTCTGGCAATTATGAATAAAGCTGCTATCAACATCCGTGTGCAGATTTATTTATTTATTTATCTATTTTGGAGACTGAGTCTGACTCTGTCTCCCAGGCTGGAGTTCGGCTCACTGCAACCTCTGTTCAAGCGATTCTTGTGCCTCAGCTTCCCGAATAGCTGGGATTACAGGTGTCCACCACCATGCCCAGCTAATTTTTCTATTTTTAGTAGAGATGTGGTTTCACCATGTTGGCCAGGCTGGCCAAGAACTCCTGACCTCAAGTGATCCGCCCATTTCGGCCTCCCAAAGTGCTGGGATTACAGGCATGAGCCACCGTGCCCAGCCATGCAGATATTTTTTGTGGACATAAGTTTTCAACACATTTGGGTAAATTGCCATTGGTGGGCCAGGCATGGTGGCTCACGCCTGTAATCCCAGCACTTTGGGAAGCCAAGGTGGGTGGATCACGAGGTCAGGAGTTCGAGACCAGCCTGACCAACATGGTGAAACCCCCATCTCTACTAAAAATACAAAAATTAGCTGGGTGTGGTCGCATGCACCTATAATCCCAGCTACTCAGGAGGCTGAGGCAGGAGATGAATCCAGGAGGCGGAGGTTGCAGTGAGCTGAGATTGTACCACTGCACTCCAGCATGGAGACAGAGTGAGACTCTGTCTCAAAACAATAAAAAATAATAAAAGAAAAATTTGCCATTGGTGGAGCAAATGGTAATCTCTATACCTGTTTATCATGGTCTTCACACTTGTGTCAACACTTCCTCTTTTTTTTTTTTTTTTGGAAAGCTTCGCATTACAAATTTGCACATCATACTTGTAAAGGACCATGCATACTAATCTTCTCTGTATGGCTCCAATTTTTTTTTTAAAGTATATGTGCGGCCAAAGTGAGTGTGTACAAAACAGACACCTTCTTACATTCAGAACTTGCATTCAGATAGACTGACTCCTCCCCTGCTCCCTGGCTGTAGCACTCATTTCTAGAGAAGGGTGCTGTGTCCCAGCCATAATTGTTAGAGGAGAAGCAACTATACAGATGAAGCTGCAGTCACTGTTAAAGCTTCTTTAACTGGAGACCTAAGTGGGGATAGGTGGTTTTATAAGTGGTTTATCCAGAAGTAGACCACACCATACACAATAAATATGCTGCTTATAATGCCAGGGTTTCCAGTTGCTTGTTGTCCATATAAATTGAACCATTGAGGCCAGGCACAGTGGCTCATGCCTATAATCCCAGCATTTTGGGAGGCCGAGGCAGGCGAGTCACCTGAGGTCAGGAGTTTCAGACCAGCCAGGTAAACATGGCGAAACCCTGTCGCTACTGAATATACAAAAAGTAGCCGGGAATGGTGGTGCACATCTGTAATCCCAGCTACTTGGGAGGCTGAGGCATGAGAATTGCTTGAATCCAGGAGGCAGAGGTTGCAGTGACCCGAGATCAAGCCACTGCACTCAGCCTGGGCAACAGAGTGGGATGCTGTCTCTAAATACATACATACATACATACATACATACATACATACATACATACATACATAAAACCATTGAATTAGGTGAGTTTTAACTTCACATTCTGAGGGAAAAAAGGAGAAGAAAATATTTGCATTGCAGTGGTGAGGCAGGGGCTTTATTGGGTAATTTTGTTAATTTTGATTCCCAGCACTGCACACTCTTCAAGAGGAGTTGGAATTTCTGAAGCATCTCCTTGCCCCTTTTGACCACATGAGCTTTCCTTGTTTAGGCCCCCTCAGATGGTATTGATAGTTACGGTGCTGGTAAGCTGGTATGAAGTCTGAGGGCCAAAAAGCACCCCCTCCATCTGCCCTTCCACAGGTTGAGTGGTTGGCAGCCAGTATCTTAGCTTTGTTTATGCTGCTCTGGTTTTTCTGTCATTAATATTCTTTTTCTGACTAATGATTTTTTGACTTGCAGCAAATAGTTTTCCAAAGGATAAACCAACTCCAGATTATTTTGATGGTTGAGGTAACATGCCAAATGTGAAAAGCAAGTTTTCCAGTAACTCTAGGTGGGTGAGTTCCAGTTGAATGGATGAGGTTGCATTTTAGATATGGGTCAACCCACCAGGACAGGAGTGCTAGAGAACACCAAGAAGATAAAGACATCTAGAGGATATTGATTTTAGGTGATAAATAATGTTGTCAGAGGATATAGCTCATGAGAACTAAGGTATGTTTGACTCATTTCGTTTAGCATTCCGATTTCTTAGAAACACACTCCCAGACCATACAAGGAAGTCTTATAGCTGTACCATTGTGAAATGACACTGGATGATTACATCTCCAAGTTGATGGAGTATCCTGTATTTGAAAGCCATTTTAGAATTATAGAAAATAAGGCCCATGGGGACATGGAGGTCAGCCTATCAATGCCAGTATTTCCAGATGATCTCTACTGTTGTCTTCAGGTAACTGTGTAACTTTACCTCGTCTACTGCAGGGTGTTTTAAAAGCCTCCATAAGTCAGATGCTCTATAGCTTATTTTATCTGTTCAATTCCTTTTTCTTTCTTTTTTTTTTTTTTTGAGATGGAGTCTCACTCTGTCTCTCAAGCTGGAATGCAGTGGTGCAATCTCGGGTCACTGCAACCTCTGCCTCCAGGGTTCAAGCGATTCTCCTGCCTCAGCCTCCCAAGTAGCTGGGATTACAGGCACATGCTACCATACCTGGCTAAATTTTGTATTTTTAGTAGAGATGGGGTTTCACCATGTTGGCCAGACTGGTCTTGAACTCCTGACCTCAGGTGATCTGCCCACCTCGGCCTCCCAAGGTGCTGGGATTACAGGCCTGAGCCACCATGCCTGGCCAACTTTCAATTCCTTTCATTCATTCTACCAAACATCATTTAATCGATCAGTTTTCAAAACTTCTTGGATTATCATTTAAACCAATTCTTAAGCAGCTGAGGTATACATTGAACATATAGAGAAACCTAGTAACAGTAATGAAATATCTGTATAGGTTGTGTTCCTACAGAGTTTAAAAAAAAAAAAAAACGTCTAACGTCCTAGGGAACTTTGCTTTAAGGGAACACTTTCTTTTTGGGAAGTCATCATTTAGTTTAGTTTATCATATATTTTTGAAGGCCAACTCTTACCATATACTATATTGGGGAGGATTATTGATTATTCAATGAATAGGACATAGTTCCTGCCTTTACGCTGTTCCCAGTGAAGGTGGGAGATGAGGCGTTTCAATGTGATGCAGGGAATTCTGTGTTGAAGAAGAGTCAGGGCTAGAGAGCATCTCAGCATGGCAGCCTGGAGTTGTTACCCTGAGCTGTTTCTCAAAATAACCATTGGGAGACAGGCAGGCCAACAATGGGGGCCAAAGAGGGTCTCATGGGCCTGGAAAGACATGAGAAAAAGTGCGGACATGGCCGGGCACAGTGGCTCACACCTGCAATCCCAGCACATTGGGAGGCTGAGGTGGGAGGATTGCTTGAGCCCAGGAGTTTAGCACCAATCTGTGCAACATAGGGAGACACTGTTTCTATAAAAATAATAAATAAATAAATACACACACACATAAATAAAAGTGCCAACATGGTTGTTATTTAAAGGGAAGGAGGAGAGTAGAGAAGAAATGAGGCTGCAGAGGTAGCTGGAAGTCCATTCTTGGGGTCTGGACTTGACACTATAGATAATGGGGAGCCAGGGCAGAGCTTTAAGAAGGGATTTATTTTTCTAGATAGAATAATCCGATGGTTCTGTGGGAGATATAATTTGAAGGGAGAAAGGCCAGAGGAATAGAAATTTTGGGGAAAGCTCTGTCAAAAGTTCAAGACTGAAATGAGGGGCATGGATTCATGATGATTAAACAAACTTAATAAGAAAATTCTTTTTTTTTTTTTCTTTGAGACAGAGTCTCACTCTGTTGCCCAGGCTGGAGTGCAGTGGGTCGATCTTGGCTCCCTGAAACCTCCATCTCCCAGGTTCAAGTGATTCTCCTGCCTCAACCTCCCAAGTAGCTGGGATTACAGGTGAGCCGTCACCACACCTGGCTAATTTTTTTTTTTTTTTTCAGTAGAGATGGGGTTTTGCCATGTTGGTCAGGCTGGTGTTGAACTCCTGACCTCAGGTGATCCACTTGCCTCAGCCTCCCAAAGTGCTAGGATTATAGGTGTGAGCCACTGTGCCTGGCCTAGAAAATTCTTTTACATGCAAAATGTTGCAAGTGGACACTGCATTGGACTCAATGTTTGGCCAATGAATAGCAGCACTTTGGGAGGGCGAAGGACCCTCCTCAAGAGAGTCTTATATCAGGTCTCACCTGGAAGCTCTCCCTCACATCACTGATCATTCAAAAGACCAGCAACCGCTAACTTTTGGGTGTGACTGAGAAACAGAAATGGGTCGTTCTTTCCACCCTCCCAGATCTCCTCACTGATGGTTGGAAACTTTTTAGTGCAAGGATTAAAAATAAAATACTAGCATGATTCCTAACTTTTCTTTCACACCTACTAGATTTTGGATACTAATGAACCTGAACATGGTAACAGATTGAATAATCTAATGCCAGACTCTGTGCTGGTTATTTTCTGTTTGCCTCTTCAGGTGGGCTCTCTGTCCTTCTGCGGCCTACTCTGTACCTTAGGAGGCTGACCACTGTAAGGCTGCCCCACCGGCTTCCTTTACTAAAATGCCTACTTGATTCTCATAAGCGCTCTTTCACCCTTGGCCCCTTTGGTGGGGAGGAACAGCTCCCTGCTGGTAATAGTCCTTGGGCGCTCCTCTGTCTCTCATTGGTTTCCATTACCTGCCCACATCTCACGAAATAACTTCTTCGATTAATTCCCTGCACTTAACTCTTTTGAGAGTTTCCTGCCATTCCTCTGCTGATACAGACCCTTTCCTGCATTGCATCAAGATAAGAGTAGGATACTGAGTTCCTGAGCATGAGGGTGGCGGTGGGGAAAGGAAGAGATCAAGAAAGAGGATTCTGGGGTCACAGAAGACCTCCTTCCGACCTGTCTTAGGGTTACCTGACTGCCTATCTGCTGGGGCTCTTCTTTTGCCTCATGCTTATGCTGTCTGTGGAGAAGCTGGCCTCACAGATCTGGTTTGAGTTTATTTTTTTAAAATTCCAAATTGATTTGCAAGCTCCAATCTGTAATTCATAACCACTCCATCAACAGGTATTTCTTGTCTAAGCATGTAACTTAGTAAACTCCTCACATGGAGGGAAACAAGAAACATACAGATGTCAGCTGAAGTTGGGTACATAACAGAGTCTTCAAGGGTAAGAAACAGCCACACGCTGTGCCTCAGGTATAGTAGGTTTACCAAAGTTTTGCTTTTGTGTTTAAACAATAAAGTAGTTGGTGGTCTGCCGGCTACAGTCTGTTACACATTCCTTCGTTTTATTAGGATAACCATAAGCCTCAAAGACCCACCCTGATGTCAGTAGCAGGTTTTATAGAACATTCACAAGTTTCTTCTTGTTGTATTCGGGGGTATATAAAGTGTGAGGCATAATAGGTAACAGGTTGGAAGACCAGTTGAGGGCGGACTAAAGCCTCAATTCCTGATGTGAATATTTAATAACTCCTCATTACAGGAAAAGGTTGACTACCAGATGCCTGTTACTGTGGCTCCAGAGTCCACTAAACCTCTGAGTTATTCCAGGAGTAGGGGTGTGTTTCGGCAGTTACCTCTGCCATTCAAATCACCTGGAGGTCAGGACATGCCCAGTTGATTTAGGAGCACTAGAGAGGGGCATTTGCTGGAAACCTCTCATCTGTTATTTAGCAGCCACATGGCTAATTACTTCCGATACAGTGATTTCCTAAGATGATAGAGCAGGGTAGGTTTAAAACAAAAATGTAAAGCAAACTCAAAAGCATTGGAACAAATGTAACTTCGTGTTGGCTTGTGAGGATTACTCATACACCGTTTCAGGTTGGGGTCCCTGAGATCATCACTTAAGCTTGAACTACAGTTAATCGGCATGACAGTGACCCAGCTTTGCACTCCTCAGCTGAAAAAAACCCTCCCAATTTGTCAGGTTCTAGCTGTTGTCATTTGTCCAGCTGTGTTTTGACCGCAGCTGGTCTGGGAATCGAATTGTTTTGCATTTCCATGGCACATGAAATTTCATGACAGAATGCTCATGTGGCAGTCTCATGCCTCAACTCCCTGGTGTACACAGAAGGGTCTCTTGATGCTCAGCCTTCTGCTCTATGCTCCTGTCTTTTCCAGCATGCTCTGTTGCCCCAAACTGATGATAGGAGAGCCAGGCTGCGGTGATGTGCAGCTTTCAAAATCCAAGGCTCCCTGTATAGAGAAAGCTAAAGTGTTATTTGTGTTGCTGTATTTTTTTTTTTTTAATTAAGATGAGGTCTTGCCATCTTGCCTAGGCTAGTCTCAAGCTCCTGGGCTCAGGCAAACCTCCCATCTTGGCCTCCCAAAGTGCTGGGATTATAGGCATGAGCCACCGTGCCTGGCCAGAGGAAGCTAATGTTTTAAGAAAAAAGGCTTTTTATAAAACACTTTCATGCATATATAGGATGAGTCCATTGAATTGGCCTTAAAAATCCAAATCCAAGAACTCCTTACAGATAACAAATGATTTGAAATTAAAAATAAAATACGAAATGGACATAGCTCTCTGTTACTATATTCTGTTTAAAACCTTGATTTTCAATTCTTCTTAAAATAAAATGCAAAAACCATTAATAAGATCTATAAGGCCACGCTTGCTTGGTCTTGCCATATCTGAACACCCTCCGTTCCCCAAGCCGTAGCTACTCTGGCCTGCTCTTGGTTTCTTAAATACACTGTATGCCTCAGGCTCTTTGCACATGTTATTCTCTCCACCTAGAATATCTTCCTCTTTCTCTCCTCCTTTAGATTTCAACCATTTTTTTCTTTTCTTTTCTTTTCTTTTTTTTTTTTTTTTTTTTTTTTGAGACAGAGTCTTTCTCTGTCGCCCAGGCTCGATCTCCACTCATTGCAATCTCCACCTCCTGAGTTCAAGCAACTCCCCTACCTCAGCCTCCTGAGTAGCTGGGACTACAGGTGCACACAACCACACCTGGTGAATTTTTTTTGTATTCGTAGTAGAGATGGGGTTTTGCCATATTGGCCAAGCTGGTCTCGAAATCCAGACCTCAAGTGATTCACCCACCTCGAACTCCCAAAGTGCTGAGATTACAGGCATGAACTGTGCCCAGCCAGATTTCAGCTTTAAAGTAATTTTTTTTTTCAGAAGCCTTCCCAAAATTGGGTCTAGGTCAAATCCCTCTTGACTTCATAGTCTTCTAGACTTCTCTGTAGAGAAAGCAATTAATTATTTTTGTATTTATTTATCCACTGTCTTATTCCCTTCTAGACCGTAAACACCAGGAATGATGGATACTGCATTCTCAATACCTAGCAAAGTGCCTGGCATATAGACTAATGTCTAATTGTTGAATTATTTAGTCAATACATGTTTATTACAAAACAAATTACTGAAAGTGCATAAAAAATACAAAGAATTAAAATTATAAAATTATAAATTACAATTATAAAATTATTAAAATAATCTATAACCCTCTCAGGGATAACAACTATTAACATTTTGTTGTTTCCTAGTGGCCTTTAAAAAAACAAACATGGCTTGGCATGGTGGCTCATGCCTGTAATCCCAGCACTTTGGGAGGCCGAGGAAGAGGGATCACCTGAGGTCAGGAGTTTGAGACCAGCCTGGCCAACATGGGGAAATCTTGTCTCTCCAAAAAATACAAAAACTTAGCTGGGCTGGTGGCAGATGCCTGTAATCCCAGCTACTTGGGGGGCTGAGACAGGAGAATTGATTGAACCTGGGAGGCAGAGGTTGTGGTGAGCCGAGATCGTGCCACTGCACTCCAGCCTGGGTGACAGTGAGACTCTGTCTCAAAAAACAAACAAACAAACATATGCAGTGTATAAATAAGCATTGCCTGCTGAAAGTCAGATCCTGTGGCCATTTAGAAGAGTTTTCTTAAAATGTACTAGGCTTTGGGTGTTCCAAACTGATGTCATTGGGGGAGAGTTTTGAGTTAAGGTATGACCATTCACTATCTCTAAGGCTGGTGAGGCATGGGAGGTGTGGATTAAAATCCAGCTCCCTAGAGCAAATTTGGGACTCTTCCTGCTCCATTGTCACTCTAAGAGTATTTATCTAGACTCTTTCAGTAAAGTAACAATTTCTTAAATATTTAGAAATATATCACCTCACTATTTGTTTAACTTTTGTTGCTGCTGTTGTTATTCTTTCCCCTAACTCATATTATAGGGGACATTTTTTAGAACTTTGGTATTAGATTCCCAATTCTCAGTTCTTTTGTAATGGGGAGGTGGCTAGAAATGCACTGGGAACAACATGTTAATCTCCCTCCATTCCCAAATAATGGCATGATTTCCTTGCCCCAAGTGCCTAACACAGTTTATCTCATAAAACACGCTTCTATCAAGGGGCTAAGTCCACAGAGTAGATACTGTTCTTATTCCCATTTTATACATGAGGAGATGTGGCTCAAAGAGGACATGGAACTTACCCATGGCCACACAGAGTCAGCCTGAGTCCAAAACCTAGACTCTGAACCACTATTCCGCACTTGCCAAAGTGACTCCCTCTAGGTTTCACCAAGTTGATCAGGAATATGAGTAGATTTCAAAGAGCCTTGACAACCCATTGTGCTACAGTAAAATACATATTTGGTCTTCATCCTATTTTCTGGCCTAGGACTCCTAAAATCTCCAAAGCAATGTCTTTTTGTATGCTAATGAGTTGGCTGATGGTTGGAAGTCTCCAGGTAGCTTCAGGATGGGGGATGATCACAGGAAAGTCCAAGGCATGAGCAGAGAGTTGTTCAGCCCATCTCTCAACCTCTGGGGAGTGGTGAAGGGATGAAGGTTAAGTTGATTACCAATGATCAATGATTTAATCAATCATGCCTATGTAATGAGGCTTCTATAAAACCCCGCCAAAAGACTGGGTTCAGGGGACTTCTGGATAGCCGGACATGTGGAGGGTCCTGGAAGGTGGTGCATCCAGAGAGGACATGGAAGTTCTGTGCCCCTTTCTCACATAACCTCACCCTATCCACTTCTTTATCTGTGTCCTTTGTAGAAACCCTTATAATAAACCAGCAAATGTAAGTAAGTGTTTCCTGAGTTCTGTGAGCCACTTTGGCAAATTAATTGAATTCGAGGAGGGCATTGTGGGAAGCCTGACTTATCCCAGAGACCCAGACTTGCAACTGGCATCTGAAGTGAAAGGCAGTCTTCTAGAACTGAGTTCTCAACCTGTGGGATCTGATGGTACCTCCAGGTACATAGTGTCAGAATTAAATTGAATTAGAGCTGTAGAATTGATGCTTGCTTGCTGTGTGGGGAAAAACCCTCACACATTTAGTTACTGAAGTGTTCTGTGTTGTGAGAGTATAGTAGGAGAAACTGAGTTTGTTTTTCCTCAGTAGCCTCAGATTTGGTGTCAGAAGTGGGATTTACTAGCCTGGCCTCTAACTCACAGGAATATGTGATTTTGGGTAAAAAAGGACAAATGGGTGGAGTGTGATAAATTTGATTCTCAGGTGACCATGTGGCCACCTATTAATACAGGAATTATTAAGAAATAATTTTTAGGCAGCTGGAAAGGGTGAAGGTTCTCGGTGGAATTTTCCCTTAATAAACAGCAACCGCCGAACCATTTCCTTTCTAACTGAAAGCAGCTTGAAAAACTAGACTGGCAAGCATTGATATGCAAATGCAGATGGCTAGAAACCAGGTCCACCCAACTGGCAGCTCCTGCCCTCTTATCCTTGTCACCACGTGTGGCAGGCATCATGGCCACCTCCAGATAACACCACATGTGCAGGACTTCATGGCAACCCACATTTGCATATTAAAAGGCTAGGGTGGGAGGGTCAGTTTTTTCGAGGGCTTCATGAATGACACAGCTGGTTAAACGAATCCCCTGAGCCCTGTGCAAATCAGACACCACCTCCTCCAACCTCCCAATATAACCAACTGCTTTCTGTGGCATGTGGGGTTTCTCTGTTTGGAGGCTCCCTCCCTCCCTCTGTACAGGGGAGCTGTTTTCTTCTTTCTTCTTTCTTGCCTATTAAACTTTTCACTCCTTAAAATCACTCCACGTGTGTCCGTGTCAATCTTATCAGTGTGAGACAAAGGACCCATGGTGTTTCTACAGTCATTGGAGCCGTATCACCATGATATGAAGCAGTAGCTGTGTTGCACTCAGTTACTAACGGCAAAACCTCCAGTGAAATTTAGAGATGCATTCAACTCACGGAGAGTTGGTTTGCTGGATGCATAAAGAAATGCAAACTTATAATAAACAACAAAAAAGTAAAATATACAATTATGTGGTTATTGATATCTGTAATAGCTAAAATGAAATCAAAAGACAGTGCTGGGTCAGATCTTGATGCTACCCCCAGTGCAGACTTCAGTGAGTTAGAACTTCAGTCATTAGCGTCAGAGCCATCTCCCAGAAAAAAATTATGCCAGGACTACAGAAATTACCTCTAACACCTGTGTTTATCAAGAAGGTAGTCAGCGTGTGGTAAGGGCAAAACAAGCTATTGAAACCAGAGGGTACAGTGTGAAGGAATTGTTTCATTTTGTAGACTGGTATCTGAAAGATTCTCCCCACAGCCTGAAAGCTTAAGGGAATGAATAACTCTTCCCTTCTCAGGCCCAGTCCCAAAGCGCAAGACCACTTGCGCCAGCAGCCTGCTTCAGCAAGATAGCAGAAGCAGGAAGAGAGCTGGCCGGAAGACACGTACCCCCTGAAGACAGAGAGAGAGGCCATCCGGGTACCTCAAAGCAGTTACATCAGATTGAGACACTTCCTGTTTACAGGAGACTATAAAACCCCTGCACTGTCCTCATTTGGTGCTGACGCCATTTTAGGCCTCAGCCCAGCTGTACCCAGGTGCTCATTAAATCAGTGTATTGCTCCACACCACCTTATTTGTTGGCATGCTCTTGGGGTTCGAACCAATACAAGAGCCTTGCAGTATCATCAGCTTCCTGAAGAACCCTTAGTAAAATGGATTGTGAGAGTTAACTAATTTAGGGGCAGTATCTTTGGTTTTAAATGCTGCGGGATGCAAGAGTATGTTTGGGTTGATGTAATATCCACAGCTCACTATGGAACAGTCATGGACCCGAGGTGATTCCTGAGGGAATAGCGAGCATGGTGAACTGGATAAAAGCCATTTTAAGTTCTGTTTACTCTGAGGAGGGAGATTACCTGACTCCACCTGGAAATGCTAAGTGGAACACTCCAGTTACAGCAGCTAATATGCTTCATATGCAAGCCATGTGGGACCAGCTTTATAATGACTGGGATATTCACCTGCTGAATTATGGTAAATTCTGTTATTCAGGGGGCTCCTTTAATGGAGATCCCCATATAACCGTACTGTTTTGCAAACCCAAAAGAAAGTTCAAGAAGCTTTATTCAGTTTGTTGTCATAGCTTCCCTTCACGGGTCTTACAGATGCTAATGAAAACATTAGATTAATTAACAAGAGAATGGGGAAACACAGAGAAGAGAGTAAAAGAACTTTCCAGAAAGGTGGACATTTTTAAATGGTTATTAAGAAATAAGGTGAATAAAGAAAACATTGATAAAGGTGAAACTAAAAGGAAAAATAAGAGAGTCAGGGGATTTGTCTGAACAAGGTGGAAATCTTTATATGGTTATCAAGAAATGAGGTGAATAAAATGTAAATGTGTGGGGTCAAAACAAAGCTCTTAAGGTTGGATGGACCAACAGGAGCCCCAGCTGGTCCTGCAACATTAAAGGGCTCCAAACAAGTTTGCTGAATTTACCCTAGTTTGGAGAAATATGAAAAGTTAGGAGGCAAAGATTATAATGAGAAAAATGATCTAAAATTGCCTAAAGCAACACTCAGGCAGATTAATCAAGATAAAGATTGACAAAAGGGCTGGGGTCCCTTGGCTCAATCTCCTGTCAGGGACCCAAAGGCCTTTTGCACAAGAGTGGGTAAAATGGTCAGGGGTGGAGAATTTCCAGGGCTCCTTGACACAGGAACCCAATGTACTGTGATTTCAAAACCTGTCTGTAAAGTCCTAATGGAGGCTATAGTTAGGAAAGTAAGAGTTGACAGAATTAAGATGTTAAATTAATTTAGTCTAAAGCTGCCTCCTTACATAGTTTAAGTTTGGCCTAAAGGTTTCTCCATACATAGTGAACCCTAACCTAACTGGATGTATAAACAGACTGTTACTACTTTGCAACAAGTTGCTGAATCTCAGCCAATAACAGGCAGCCAACTCTTCAAGCCTTGTTTAAACAAGGCAAGTGCCAAGCTGTAACCAATACAGTTGTTTCTATACCTCTGTAAACCAAAAAGTATCTGAGACAAGTCTCAATCAGTTTAGGAGTTTATTTTGCCAAGGTTAAGGACATGCTGCAGGAAGTCCTTGTTCCTGCATGCTGGACAAGGTTAAGGACATGCTGCAGGAAGACCACAAGTGCCCAAGATGGTTGGATTACAGTTTGGTTTTACACATTTTAGGGAGACATAGGACACTAAGACATCAATCAATACATGTAAGATGTACATTGGTTTGGTCAGGAAAAGGGGGACAACTGGAGGTAGGGGTTGGGGGAGAAAGTTCCAGGTTTCTGGGTCACAGGTGGAATCAAAGATTTTCCGATTGGCAATTGATTGAAAGAGTTTATCTAAAGCCCTGAATCCATAGAAAGGAGTGTCTGGGTTAAGATAAGGGGTTGTGGAGACCAAGGTTCTTATTATGCAGATGAAGGCTTCAGGTAACAGGATTCAGAGAGAATAGATTGTAAATGTTTCCTGTCAGACTTAAAAAGCTGTCAGACTCTTAGTTAATTCTCTCCTCGATCAGGATGAAGACCTGGAAAGGGGAAGGAGTTCTCTACAGGATGTAGATTTTTTTCACAAGAGACAGCTTTGTAAGGTCATTTCAAAATATGTCAAAGAAATATATTTTAGGGTAAAATACTTCGATTTCTTTTAGGGCCTGCTATCTGTCATGTGATGCTATACTAGAGTTAGGCTGGAATTTGGTGTCTTTTTTTTTTTTTTTTTTTTTTGAAACAGAGTCTTGCTCTGTCACCCAGGGTGGAGTGCAGTGGCATGATCTCAGCTCACTGCAACCTCCACTTCCTGGGTTCAAGCGATTCTTCTGCCTCAGCCTCCCGTGTAGCTGGGACCACAGGCGCTTGCCACTGTTACAGGAAGGGGGTCTGTATCCAGACCCTAAAAAAGGGTTCTTGGATTTCATACAAGAAAGAATTCAGGGCGAGTCCATAGGGTAAAGTGGAAGCAAGTTTATTAAGAAAGCAAAGGAATAAATGAATGTCTGCTCCATAGAGCAGCCCTGAGAGCTGCTGGTTGCCCATTTTTATGGTTATTCCTTGATGATAAACAAGGGGTGGATTATTCATGCATCCCCTTTTTAAACCATATAAGGTAACTTCCTGATGTTGCCATGACATTTCTAAACTGCCATGGTGCTGACAGGTATGTAGCAGTGAGGACACCAGAGGTCACTCTCGTGGCCATCTTGGTTTTGGTGGGACTGAGCCAGCTTCACTTTTTTTTTTTTTTTTTTTTTTGAGACAAAGTCTTCTCTGTCGCCCAGGCTGGAGTGCAGTGGCATGATCTCAGCTCGCTGCGACCTCCCTCTCCCAGGTTCAAGCAGTTCTCTGCCTCAGCCTCCCAAGTAGCTGGGATCACAGGCATCCACCACCATGCCTGGCTAATTTTTGTATTCCTAGTAGAGACAGGGTTTCATCATCTTGGCCAGGCTGGTCTTGAACTCCTGACCTCGTGATCCACCCGCCTCAGCCTCCCAAAGTGCTGGGATTACAGGCATGAGCTACTGCGCCCGGCAGAGCCAGCTTCTTTACTGAAACCTGTTTTATCAGCAAGGTCATTATGACCTGTATCTTGTGCTGACCTCCTAGCTCGTCCTGTGACTTAGAATGCCTTAAACCATCTGAGAATGCAGCCCAGTAGGTTTTGGCCTCACTTTACCTATCTCCTATTTAAGATGGAGTTGCTCTGCTTCACATGCCTCTGACACCACTACGCCCAGCTAATTTTTGTAGTTTTAGTAGAGACAGGGTTTCACCATGTTGGCCAGGCTGGTCTCAAACTCCTGACCTCACGTCATCTGCCTGCCTTGGCCTTCCAAAGTGCTGGGAGTTACAGGCGTGAGCCACTGGAATTTGGCGTCTTATTGCTACAAAAAGTCTTAGGATCTCTGTTTTAATATTAATGCTGGTCAATTATGCCTGAATTCCAAAAAAAGGAGGGTATCACAAGGCAAGTCTGACCCCTGCTTCCTGTCATGGCCTGAACTACTTAACTTTGGAATACCCTGAGCCGAGAGGAAGGATCCATTCAGCTGGTTGGGGGTGCTTAGAATTTTATTTTTAGTTTACACTCCTGTTTGCTGTATGTCACTTTCTTTTTTCTGTCCATACGTGTTATCTGACCATGTGGCAGCCCCAGAGTCATCTGAACCTAATCTCATTCTGGGGTGCCCGATTTGTGAATCATTCTTTGCTCAATTAGACTATTAAATTTAATTTGCCTGAAGTTTTTCTTTTAACAAAGATAAAAGTTTATAGGAGGGTTAGTATATTTAAACATGCTTTATGTAAAGTGGTTGCATCTCTTTTGCCTGACTGTATTTTGGAGATGGACATTGTATCTGACTGGGAAATGTTTCCCATACCTAGTACTGTAAAACTGAAGGAAAAATCTGCCCTTCAATCACTATTAATTGGGCAGGTTAATTGGGAACTAGTAAGATTGCCTGAGCCCACACAGTGTAGAATAGAAACTCAAGTGCTGGTAGGGGCAAATTCTTTGTTTGATAGTTCTAAATGGAACACAGACTAGGGCTTATGGTTTGTGGATGGCAGTTCCACAGTGAATGGTTGGGAATGATGCCACTCTCTGAAGAAGGTAAAAACAAATTAGCATGGTGAGCTGAATTGCATGCTGTTGCATTCAGCATGTTGATGGAAAAAATTGAAGAGTGCTAAAAGCCTCTAGGTTTGGGTTTCTACTGACTCACGGTCAGTGACCAAAGGCCTGATGGTATAGGAGGGCAATGGAAACCTGGCCTATTAAAGGGGTGCCCATATGGAGCATGGTGCTTTGGCAATTACTATGGAAATTTAAGGGGTGCCTTAAGGTAGGCATCTCAATGCCCATCAGAAGAACTCCCTCCAGGTTCTAAAGTTGTCTGGGATCAACAAGTAGATATCCCCATGTGCTTGCTTAAGGGGGCCATTTGGGTCCATAACATGAGTGGATATGGGGGTCGTGCAGCAGTGCAGAGATGAGCTAATCTAGACATGTTCCTCCAGCATCTTCTGGGACACAAAATGCCAATAAAAACTGTTCTGTTTGTCAGCAAAAGAGACAGAGACTGCCTATGGCTATGTGGCAGATTCCCTGATGGGATGGCCCTGAACATAGCTGGCAAGTGAGACTGATGCTGATGGCCCTGAGGGGCTACGAATGGGTCCTGACAGAAATAGACACTGACTCTGGATTTGGCTTTGCTTACACAGTGGAAGATGCAAATGCTCAGGTGCTATAAAAAACCAGAACAGATGATATTGCATGAATTTGGACAGCTGACCTTCATTTCTTTAGACCAAGGAACACACTGTACAGCAATGGGCAGAGAGTTATCCTTCTCAGAGTAATAGTTAAACAGAGAAGTGGAACATGCAATTAAAATATTGGTTGTCTAAGACGGGAGAGATAAATGCAGGAAGGGCTGGCTTGCACACCTTCATGAGTGTATGCTCATGCTCAACATAAGTAGGACTAAAGGATTGTCCCCCCTAGAGTTTCCCCTGCTTTCTGGTGGAGGTGGGGATGACTGGATAAGGAGGGATGCCGGGATGACTATGCAATTCTTACCAAGGGAGCAGCACACTAGTATAATGACTATATTTTGTTTTCATCTCTTCCCCACATCATCTCAATTTCCCTCCCTTACCTAATGGAGTAGTCACAGGACCAGGGCTATAATAACAAGTACTGCAAACAGGGATGGTTTCTAAGCAAGAAATGGTAACTATGTTTTTAAACCTTATGTCAGAATTTCTAAGGACCTAATAGGGGTGGGTTATGATCCCATCTGGCAAAATTGGGGTTAACAGTGAATGCAGCTATATTGCCTGGTGGTAAAAATAGCTCACTAATTCTGCACCTGAATAATATTACCTTATCTAAACAGGAATGGATTGAGGGAGAGGTATTTGCTAGACTAGTGTTACACCTGTGGTGTAGACCGGGACAATGTTCCTTCCAAAGGTGGAAAAGTTTGATTATAAATGCAGAGAAAGAGAAATAGTATTCGAGGGTAAAAGAATAAATAAATGGGTTATGGAATAAGGGAAAACCAGTGTATTCCCTTTAGCACCATTCTCATGCTGCTAAAAAAGACATACCTGAGACTGGGTAATTTATAAAGGAAAGAGGCTTAATTGACTCACAGTTCAGCATGGCTGGAGAGGCCTCAGGAAACTTACAATCATGGTGAAACTTTACATGGTAAAGTTTCAAGCTAAAGCAAGGAGAAGTGTCAAGCTAAAGGGGAAAAGCCCCTTATAAAACCATCAGATCTCGTGATAACTAACTCACTATTATGAGAACAGCATGAGGGTAACCACCCTCATGATTAAATTACTTCCCAGCAGGTGTCTCCCACCACGCATGAGGATTATGGGAACTACAATTCAAGATGAGATTTGGCTGAGGACACAGCCAAACCATATCATTCAATATTGTATTAATACCTTGAGAAAGGATCAGAGAAAGAGATGACATTGTCTCTTAGCTCAATTATATCAGATCCTTAAAGGGTAAAACTGTATGTTTGCGGAGGCCACTCTGGCTTTTTTTTCTTTTTCTTTTCTTTTCTTTTTTTTTTTTTTTTTTTTTTTTTTGAGACAAGGTCTCTATCACCCAGAGTGGAGTGCAGTGGCTTGATTATGGCTCACTGCAGCCTCAATCTTTTGGGCTCAAGCAGTCCTCCTGCCTCAGCCTCCTGAGTAGCTGGGGTTACAGGTGTGCACCACTATGCTTAGCTACTTTTAAAATTATTTGTAGAGACAAGGTCTCACTATGTGGCCTAGGCTGACACTCTGGCTTGTGGAACCTGATAAGATCAAATGGAAGTCTGCAAACCTGAGTGGCCTCACCCTGGGAGACATATTCATACCATATGGTGGACTGGACCAACTGTTAATAATTGAATTGGTTTCTGGTAATATGACAGTATCTTTTGAGTTTTTATATCCTTTTGATGTAAGGGATTGGTGTCTGGGGTGGACAATGATACTATGAAATATATATTTGGTCTCTGTTTCCTGGCACATATAACTTTTAAAATCCTTGGAATTGCCAATGTCTTTTTCTGTGCTAATGAGTTGACTGACGGTTGGCAACCCCCGCATAGTGTCAGGATGGGGTATGGTCACATGAACACCAAGGCATGATTAGAGGGTTGGGACTTTCAGCCCCATCCCCTAACCTCAAGGGAAGGGAGAGGGCTTAAAGTTAAGTTGATCACCAGTGTTCAATTATTTAATCAGTTAGGCCTGTGTAATGAAGCTTTCAGAAAAACCCAAAAGGACTGGGTTTGTGGGAGGCGGAGCATCCAAGAAGGGGAACAGAACACTTCTACATACTGGGGATTCATTCCCCAACTCTAAGGGGACAGAAGCTCTAGCATTAGGGACACTTCCAGACCTTACCATTTGTATCTCTTCATCTGGCTGTTCATTTGTATCATTTAAAATATCCTGGCCGGGCACGGTGGCTCACACCTGTAATCCCACCACTTTGGGAGGCCAAAGCGGGTGGATGGCTTGAGCCCAGGAGTTTGAGACCAGCCTGGACAATGTGGTGAAACCCTGTCTCTACTAAAAATAAAAAAATGGGCATGGTGGCGCAAGCCTGTAATCCCAGCTACTCAGTAGGCTGAGGCACAAGAATTGTTTGAACACAGGAGGCATAGGTTGCAGTGAGCCAAGATCATTCTACTGCATTCCAGCCTGGGCGACAGGGCAAGACTCGGTCTCAAAAAAATAAAATAAAATATCCTTTATAATGAACTGGTAAACATAAGTGTTTCCCTATGTTCTGTGAGCCGTTCTAACAAATTACTCAAACCGTAGGAGGGGATTGTGGGAACCCCCATTTATAGCAGATGGATCAGAAGCAAAAGCGAAACAACCTGTGGCTTGTGATTGGCATCTGAAGTTGAGCAGTTGGGGAGGTGGCTGTCTTGAGGACTGAACCCTCAACTTATGGGATCTGACGCTGTGTCCAGGTAGAGAGTGTCAAGTTGAATTGAATTAGAGAACATCCAGCTGGTGTCTGTTGCTGGAGGATTACTTGCTTGGTGTGTGGGGAAACACAGCTGGTGTTAGCAGTGTTGTGTGACTGTGTGGTGAGAGTATAGCAGGAAGAAGGGGAGTCTGTTTTTTTCAATATCATCACACCCATGAGCCCATTTTGTGTGTCTAAATAGATTTGTATTTTGCAGGGGGAGGGGAGAGAAGATCTCTACATTTCATCAGATTAGTTTGGAATTAGAAAAAAAATATTTTTCACACACTGCCAAGTTTTGGGAATAAGAAAAATAAAGATTCGGCCGGCCACGGTGGCTCACACCTGCAATCCCAGCACTATGGGAGGCCAAGGCGGGCGGATCACAAGGTCAGGAGATCGAGACCATCCTGGGTAACATGGTGAAACCCCGTCTCTATTAAAAATACAAAAACAAAATTAAAATTAGCCAGGCTTGGTGGTGGGTGCCTATAGTCCCAGCTACTCGGGAGGCTGAGGCAGGAGAATGGCGTGAACCCGGGAGGCGGAGCTTGCAGTGAGCCGAGATTGCACCACTGCACTCCAGCCTGGGCGACAGAGTGAGACTCCATCTCAAAAAAAAAAAAGATTCATCTGGATTAGCAATTCTTAAATGTATTGATCAGTTACCAAGCACTGTTCTAAGCACTTTGTGTATTGAATTGTTTAGTCCTTGCAATAACCCTGTGTGTATTGAATTGTTTAGTCCTTGCAATAACCTTGTAAGAGAAATACTATTATCTTGGCTTTACGGTTGAAGAAATGAGGCACAGAGAAGCAGTCACTTGCCCAAGGTCACACAGCTAGCTGTTCAGTGTTGGAGAGATCTCATCCAGGCAATCTGTCCCAGAGTCTGCGCTTTCTTAACCGCAGTAAACAAATGATAATGTCCATTTTCCTGCCCTTGAACTTGGAATGTATCTCCCTGTTAATGAATATAATCAATGTAGTAGTTTTCCCTTCCTCTAGGAAAGGCAAAGCTATTACTAAATTAAATTGATGGTGGACCTTATAATAGAGGACATCCTGGGGTAGAAGAAATAAGCACCTCTCCTCCCCAGAATCAACCATACTAAGTAATTCACACCTTTGTGACTATTTTAACAAGACTATATATAGTTCCTGTGGTATGAAATTTGGACAACAAAATTCTTCCTGAGGGCAGAGTTCTGAATTAGAAGGGGGCCTTCTTAGTGAGGGCAGGGATTGGCAAGTAGCTGAAGTGAGAGGGGATCCCACAGAAAACCATTGTATGTGTTGGGGGAAGTGGTCAGAGTTTGCATACAGCTTCTCTGTAATGTGTGTGTTTGTGAATTAACACTTCTGTCATACATATAGATGGAAACACATTTGATTTGTACATATGAAGACGCATGCAATTTAAATGATCTGATACATTATCTACACCTTTTCAGAGAATGAGACATGACCTAAGTTGCTCCCAAATGGCTTCCAGGTATTATTGCATTTGAAGACTAAATGCACATTACAGTTTTTCCCTTTACAGATGGAAAATCAAAGGTAAGGAGTTGGGCTACTTGCTGAGGGGCTCCTAGTAGATTTTAATATAAACCTAAGAAGAGAGTCATGACTTTATTCTCCCTCCTGAGGAATTAGAATTTTCCTGATTAAGTGACATTGAGACCAAAAACTGAAATAACAGAGTCTAAAGATGAGAACTGAATCTACCCCAGGGTCCAAATGAGGTGACAGACAAAACAGGAAGCGTATGCATTGGAAGCAGGAGGCTTTGGCCAGCACCCACACAGCCTCTAAGGTTTAAGCTGAGTGGGTGTGGGAGAAAGGCCTGGAAAATGCACTCTAGGCTTGCTTTGGAGAGAGGAAGATCCTGAACCTTTTCTCATTGAATGTTAAAATCCTAGCAGACTCCTACTTAAGGGTCCATTAAAATTCAGGAAGGAAAAAAGTGGAAAAAAGTTTTTAAAGAGGAAAAAAGACAACAAACACACCCACTCTTACAAAAATAAAATCCCACCCCAAAAAACCTTTATGAAAATGTTTTTGAGCTTTAAAAAGCAGAGGGGTTGGAATGTTGATGGAGCCCATGCCGTCGACATTGCATTCTGACTGGCTTCTGTGCACATGTGTGTTAACCTGGCTTGATCCTTGGAAAGAAACAGACCTGTTCTCCCCCTGGAAGAAGGAATAGAGCCCATTTCTATTGATGGGCTAGATCCCACTGTGTGTTAATGTGGTTAGGTGGGGTGTTGGGGACAATTTGTTCCACATCAGTGCCTCAAAATAAGAGCCTCTCACTCTGGAAAAGTTTCCTTTCCAATCCACCCTCCAATGCAATCAACAGTCCCCGCCAAATCTTCCCTTCGGTCTCAGATTTCAGTTATATAAGCTGTTCTAATCAAACAGGCTCCTTCCAATTCAGCAAAGGGTAAAACAGCCATTTACACAAACAGCTAGTGGCTTATGTAACCAGAGCTCAGTACACAAATTATGAGAAATCTGCTCATTCATTCAGGTGCCTCAGGTGAACAATGGCAGGCAGATTCCATAGCTAGCTTTGGTTTCGTTGGCAGAATTTTATTCAGGCAGCTAAAAGCCTTCTTGCCTTTTTCACCCCGAGAGGTCAGTCCTTCCTGCAATCTATCTCCAGGTTCAGGAGCCCATTGTACAGTACACTTAGCTCCTCCCCACCAACCCTCAATGAATCTTAAACACTGCCTTATATCTCAATGCTATGAAAAACTTCTCTAAAGAAGGTGTTTAGTGGCTGCTTGGCACTCCCACTGTATTATATTTAACACATCCCCTATTTTGGAGTATTTAGATTATTTCCATTTGGGGAAGTATTATAAATTATACTATGAGAATGTTCTCTTATCTAAATATTTATGCTACTGTCCCCATAGTATAAATTCCTACCAGTGGAATTTCTGGGTTGAGGATATGCCTATTTTGATGGCTTGTTGTTACATACTGTCAAATTGCTTTCCAGAAAGGTGAAATGCATTTACATTCCCACCAGCCACTGCCCCAATACTCTAATTAAAGTCATTTTATAATTTTATTTATGTATTTTTTAAATTAAAAAAAATTTTTTTTAAAAGAGATGGGATCTCACTATGTTGCCCAGGCTGGTCTTGAACTACTGGGCTCAAGCAATCCTCCTGCTTTGGCTTCCCAAAGTGCTAGGATTAGCAGCATGAGCCACGGTACCTGACACATTTTGTAACTTTAGAAAAATGATTAAAAAGGAAAGAAAAACTCTTTCCCAAACTGCTTTCCTTAGGAAAGCAAAATACATATAGAAAAGTTTTGATGATCTCTTATTCATCTATCCTTTCATTTGTTACTAGAAAAAAAAAATCTTGGGAGGCTAAAATACAACTGTGAGCTGCTACCAGACTGATGTGATAGATTCATCTTCTATCCAATATTGCAAGTCCTCAAGATGTGCTTCCTTTTTCTGTTTCCCTTTGTTCTGTAGACACCAAGTACGAACTCTGATCGCCAATCCTCCAAGGATTGAGAAGAGGTGGCTTCTATTGACACAGCAGAAGGGAACTTGCTATGAGGAGAGAGGAGGGCTCAGGTTCTGTGCTGTCAGCAAAAAGCTCCTATAAACAGAGTGCAACACATTAAGCCCTTGCTGTTAATATGCTGTCTAGACTTTAAAAATTGCTTTTCTCTCTGTCTTCTACACTTCTACTTTTGACCTTGTTTCTGTCCTTGTATTTGTATAAATGACTGGACTCAAGCATTTCTTCTGTCCTGGGGATTCAATGGCCAAGTTACTTGTCACGCAAGCTACTGTAGTGACCCAGGGTGGACATGATCCTAGCCTCTTCTCTACTGTATAATGAATGAAAAACTTGACAACATTTGACCCATGACTCAGAAAACGCAAGAGTCCTCCTTCCTTTGGGACAATGTAAATGGATACTCCCTGCAGAAACTGGAGCAAACAATCCCTTTGTTGATTGTTGATGGAAACCTGGAAGGTATTTAGGGAGTGTTAAGAAGAAAAGTTTGTGGGTGCCACACTTAGGGTAGAAACAAATTGCTAGCAAAACGATTATGAGCCTTTGTTTTCAAATATATTTTACTCAGGAATGTTTCTCTACCCTCTGCACATGATTAAAATCCCCAGGGCCCTCATGCTAACATCTGGCTGCTCAGATCTCTCTTCAAGATGTCCTATTTATCAAGCACTTACTATTAGGTTGCTGCAAAAGTAATCACGGTTTTTGCCATTTAAAAGTAATGGCAAAAACCGCGATTACTTTTGCACCAACCTAATATATGCCAGGCATTCCTATGCATTAACATAAAAATGTTCTCATTTAACCCTCACAACTGCACTCTTTCATTTATTTATTTATTTATTTATTTATTTTTTGAGACGGAGTCTCGCTCTTTCGCCCAGGCTGGAGTGCAGTGGCACATCTCTGCTCACTACAAGCTCTGCCTCCCAGATTCAGGCCATTCTTCTGCCTCAGCCTCCTGAGTAGCTGGGACTACAGGCACTCACCACCACGCCCGGCTAATTCTTTGTATTTTTAGTAGAGACAGGGTTTCACCGTGTTAGCCAGGATGATCTCGATCTCCTGACCTCATGATCCCCCGTCTTGGCCTCCCAAAGGGCTGGAATTACAGGCGTGAGCCACCACGCCCAGCCACAACAGCAATTTTATGAGGCAGGTACTCTTATTATTGTTATTCCTGTTGTACCACTGCAGGAAAAACAGTTAAGAAACTTATTGGAGATGACAGAGTGAGTAACCGAGGAAAGCAGTCTGACTTTGAGAACCACATGATTAACTGCTGTTCTATACTGCCATTTAGATTCTTTTGTTCTAGGTTTTTCTTCTCTGCCACCAAAAATCAATAAATCACTTGTCCTCTTATTCCCTCCGGGCCTTGCAAAGTGGCTAAGTTAATCTGATAAACAAATTTAGGTGGTGAATGGCTGACAATGGACCAAGGCATTACCCATCTCAGTAGATGTATTGTACACTAGGACTTTCACTGTGAAAAGCCTATGGGTGGCAGCCAAGAAAATCTGAGAGAGATTTGGTAGTGGCAAGGGAAGGCAAGGAATGAATGGTGGTAATGGGAAGTGGAAGGGGGTGGTGGGCAGAATATTTTTGGGTGGGAAAACCTATTCTATCATCAGCCAATGGTTCGCTCAGCACATAGGACAAGACAAGCCCTGGATATAATAATATTTAGGCCTTTGTTAGGAATGACTGAATGCTCAAATGTTTGCCTTCATGATTAAGAGAACCCAGAATCTTTAGAGAACGACCATTGTCTCCCAACCACTGCCAAATACAATGCTTTGTGGAAACCACATAATTCCATAGTCTATCCACAACATGCAGTTTTCTGCCACATTTTTGTGATTAAGGAAAGCAAAAGGAGTAGGACACAGTTGCCCCACATAAATCTATCTGTCACCCTCGCCTGGTATAAGCCAATTGAAATATCACAAACCCACATCAAGTTGTCACATTCTTTTAATGTAATCGACCCACAACATCCCACACATACTTTCCTCTCTTGACTTTCTCTGGGGCCAGGGTAGTTTGTGTTAGAGAAATGATGACTTGCTGGAAGGTGTGGCCAAGGAATAATATAATCTTTGGCTTGAAGATGTATATTTTGGTCCTGGATAAATGTATTTAAAAGATTTTAATGAGTCATGAAGGTAGTGCTGACACTTAGAACAATATTTTTCATGCTCTTTAGGATGAATAACTAACACAGTGCCTGGCTCAGAGTGGAGGCCAATAAATGCTTACTGGTTGAAAGAATGAGTGAGTACTGAGAATTTAACATGGTATGATTTGCCTACAGTTAAGACTGTGCTATAACTTAGGAGGTGAGTCTTCAGCAGTCTTAAAGGGGCTGCCAGATTTCGGTAAAATGAATTTTCATTTTGTCAGTTCTACAAGCCATATCAGTTGACCTGATATTTTTACTTCTCATTAAAAACATTCCCACTCCTGAGATTATATTTATGTCTTCCCAGCCTGGACAATATGATGAAACCCCGGTTTTACAAAAAATTAAAAAATTAGCCGAGTGTTGGTGGCGCACACCTGTAGTTCCAGCTATATGGGAGGATGAGGCTGGAGAATCACTTGAGCCTGCGAAGCAGAGGTTGCAGTGAGCCAAGATTGTGCCACTGCACTCCAGCCTGCACAACAGAGCAAGACCCTGTCTGTAAAAAAAAAAAAGTATGTCTTCCAAGAATGTTTATACTCTTTCATCAGAATAGGTTGTTTTCTCTCTTATTTTTATAAACTGACTGAAAGTGGAAGAAATTTGGTGTTACTGCTGCAATAACAGAGCAGACGACACTTACTCGTATGTGGGTGGAGCTATTTCTCCCAGAACCGTGGAGAACTTATGCATATTACAATGCACTCCATGCTGTGTGGCCTGTGAGCCATTCACAGAGGACAGAGTAGGTGTTCTGTGCTCAGTGTCTTCACAGCACACTGCCTTTACCATCGGGAGCTGCCTGCTTGGGTCCATCCAGTCCAGCACAGAGTGCTTAGGAGGATATGCAGCCCGGGCCTCATGCTGTCATCTCCACTTGGCAGGAAGGAACTCTGAAACTCTGGGAGGTAAAATGAATTTCCCAAGCCTACAGTCCAGGAGTCCGTGGTAACATAGAAATAGGTTAAAAGATTTTTATTTCCCCACAGAAAGTTCCAGAGCTAGAACTAAAAAACAGACATGTTTAATTTTAAGCCTGTGTGCATGTATCCAAATAACCATCCTGTGAGCCACACACTCTTTTTCAGGGCTCAGATCAAAACAAAATCCAATGCAAAGCCACTGAAACTTAATGGAGAGAGCATTGTCCTAGTGTAGACTAGAGGGTATTGTGCTCACCCCGGCCAAAGCTGCTTTTGATACAGAGGTCTTAGGTAGGAGACATAATTAAAATGACAGAGCAAAAGCCCAGTAACCTGGGAAGTGCATGAACTGCTTCTGACAATGTGTGAGTCCTGTTGAGAGGTGAGATCCTGCTAGGAAAGTACCACTTGGAGGAACAGTCTTAGCATAGGTTTGGCACTCCTAAGGGCCCTGCCAATTTACCACACACAGATGAAGAAACACTGTAGACCCTCTTGAGTGCAGCTGCTCTCAGAAACTTGCTTCCAAAGAGTGGAACATGAAAAGAGAGGGTGGGGGAAGTAGGTTCATGATGGAGAAACCTGGCAGACACTATGTTGGCCAGGTGATTAAGGTTCACAACAAGGATAATAAGTCATGTGGACACATGGATCTCTGGATATGATGTGATGGGAGTAGCAGTATACCTCTGAGGTTTCCCTTACCAAATCCATAACCCCAGTCTCATCATGAGAAAAACATCAGATAAACCCCAACTGAGGGACATTCTACAAAATACCCAACACAGCACTCCTCAGGACTGTCAAGGTCATCAAAACCAGGCAAATGTGAGCAACTGTCACAGCAAAAAGGAGCCAAAGAAGACAAGACAACCAATGCATGATCTCAGATGGGGTCCTAGACCAGAAAAAGGACATCCATGGAAAAACTAGTGAAATATGAATAAAGTGCAGAGTTAATAGTAACATACCAGTCAGTGCTTCCTTCTTCATTGTGACAAATGCACAATGACCACGTAAGATAATAACAATAGAGGAGATATGATGAGGGCATACAAGAACTTTCTCTACTGTCTTTACAATGTTTCTGTAAATCTAAAAACATTCTAAAATAAAAAATTTTATTAAAAAAACAGGTGGAAAAGTAAAAATAAAAAGATGCACTGCAAGGATAGATAAGAAACTTATAAAAGTGCTTACATACAGGGGAGTGGGAATGGGTGCCCAGGGTCAGGGGTGGGAGCCAGACTTCTCAGTGCACACTGTTAAAGTGTCATTTTGAGTTATGAAACATATGACTGTATTACCTGCTTAAAGAAAAATACACCCTGGCTCTGTAGCCTGCTTGGACATGTTGAATGAGAGCAACAATGACAAAGAGGAGGCTTATTAGGCAAAATGTTAATTTTTAAGAAATATAGCTAGCATACTAAATGACGGCCAGACATGTGGGTGTAAGGTTGCCAGTTGCAAATGCAGTCCCTCACAAGGTGCTGTTTATGGCTGCCTGTCTGGACCGCTGGATCATGAGGGTGAAGTTTTGAGAAAGCCATTTGGCTCTGAGGGGCCTCCTGAGGGTTAGCTCTTTTGCAAGCCTCTGGCCATGACCGTTCCATGGCAAGCAGAGCCTCTCATTCTCTCTGTTACACAGATACAGCATCATACAAGAAGGGTACCATTGTATATTACAGATCTGAGTCCTAATAAATAAATGTAGAGGCAGATATCATGCCGTATAATGGAGTGTGGGAAAAGAAAGATCAGGCAACAGAGTCTTCCCAGGGAGGAGGGCAGGGGTTAGAGAGAAGTTGACCTTAGGCCAAATGGTAGGAGCCAAAGATGAGGTTGTGGGCTGCAGGCAGTGGAAATTGTGCTGGGCTCATCTCAGCTATGGTCTCAAAGGAAAGACACTTTAGTCTACCTAGAAGCTAAAGAAATTGATTATAGGGAAACACTGTCACTTCATTTTAAACCCAAACCGAAAGTCAAACCTTTAGGTCCCACCCCCACATCTTGTCCCTTTGATGTCAGGAGTCGATGGTGAAAGATGTCTGGAGTCTGAAGGTGGAAATGATCTTTTCTTTCTGTGTGAAGTCTCTCCCGGTGTTGTGGGATTCCTTCTCCTTCTACCTGGATCCTTTCCTGGGTTGAAGCCATTTAAATGGGAAAGACTGAATGTCCTCCAAGTCTCTTCCACTTCTAAAAGCCTAAGAAATATCTTTGCTTATGGAGAATTGGATTTCATCATTTAAATCCCCTGTGAGGATCTGAAAAAACTAAGAGATGGGCTGCTTGGTGCAAAAATTAAAGAGTGAGAGTCAATAGCTCCTTTTTTAAAAGTCAAAGGAAGAGGGGGAAAAAAAAGGCGTCCTGACAGGCTGAAAATATCTCCCAGGTTTTCCAAGTCTCTTAAATGTTATGGGTGTGAAACTGGCCACTGGGAATAAAATGTGGAAACAGAAATAGCTCAATTAGACGAATCTTTGAGGTTCAAATTTCATGAGCTCATGAGAGCTCTTTGGTCTCCCAAGAAGACAGAATATATGCAAGAAACTGAAAGTTTTTTGTCCATGCAGAGTTTATTTTCTCAAACACTGCTTATCCATTGTAGAACTAACAGTCTTTGTTGAAAGACTACCTCATGATACATTTCAGGTAGAAGTCGAATATTTTATGCAATCATATCTCCCCATGAGGAAACCCATTCAAAGCTCAAATGATTCACACACAAAAAAGTTCGTGGAGTTGTTCATGTCTGAACACACAAATCTCAGGAGACACATTAGCTTGTTTGACATACCAGAAAGTACAGTGTTTTTGTGCAAATATTTTAATACAGGAAATATGAGTCTAGTCTGTATCTTTCTAAGTCCATGGATATGAGGGAGTTTTGAAGTAAAATGCCATTTATTGTCTTAAAAACATAAAGAGATGCAAATGAGGATACTGCCAATAAAAATGCTTCTCTGATCTACACAACACCAAATAAATAACAAAAACACACACTATCAAGTAGAGATAACAGAACTAAAGTAAGACACTGAGCAACCAAGAATCATTTTGAAAGATTTCCTTATGAAAATCATTTTTAATGATCCTGGATGCACTAATTTCATGATTAAAACACAATAACACACATCAAATTGTGCAACAAAGAGCAATGCCTCTGGGAGGCTCAGAACCAGTCTGACAACTTTTCTGCGATTAGAAAGGGGCAAATATCACTTTACAGACTCTGTTTTTCAGAAGGCAGGCGTCAGCACTCTTTGGAGACAAAGCAAGAGCAGGCAGTGTGTGGGAGGGGGCACTGCAGGCTGCCTTCTACCTCCCTCCATCTCAGACCCGAGAGAACCCTTAGGTGATGAGGGTCACATGGGATGGCAATCTCTGTGGACTGTTTGGATTATAAATATTCTCCCAGGCTGCCTTTTAGAAAAAAGTCACTTAGGGAAATATGCACCTGAAACCCTTCCTTCTCCCACTGGGCAAGTGTTTTAGAAAATGATCTGACAAAGCTGCAGCAGGAAGGAAGAGGAAGGCAAGATGCTCCAGAGGCTAAGGACACAGGGGCGAGACTGGGGGGTCTGGAGGCCCTGACTTGGGTAGAGGATGTCACCCTTCCAAAGAATCTTAGAAGCTGCTATGAAGGCCACTATGCATGGGCTAGGGAGATTCTCTAAGTGGGGACCAAGGTCCTATCCCCGGGGAGCAGAGTGCCAGCTACAGAATCTGTGCAGGAAGAATATAGGCAGCAGCAGTTCTTGGGCAGGCATCATTTTAATATGCCCCCATCGCTGTCACGACAAAGAGGAGCAAAGGAGAGAAAAGAATGGGGAGGGGGCACATGGAGGGAAGGAGACATGTCAATATTTTCCCAAGCAGAAGATGAGAGCAAACCAAGAAGGAAAAAGGGAGATGAAGATGAGAGAGAAGAAAAAGCAGGGCTAATAGATATATCCACCATCCAAACACAATTCCAATGATTTTTTCTACACTTGTAACCCATAATGTTAATAGGAAATCCCTAGAGAAGCAAGCATCCAAAGATAAGTTCCATGAAGCAAATGTCTCTGGCTCATCAGGGATCTGGCAGCTGGGTTCTTCTCATTCTCGGTAACCCATGGGCTCTCCAGCTCCCTCTGAGCTGATCGCTGCTGGTGGGCTCCCCACCTTCTCAACGCCTTTGTCCCATTTTCTTTCATTTCTTTTAAACTTATCTGAAACCCCCACCTTTGTCCTAAATTTTCAGCTCCAGATTCATTTTTTAAAAAAATGACCTGCCACCACAGCATGTAATTTTTATAAATGTCTGCCCAACACTAACGGCACCAAGTAATAAGATTCAAATCCCTACAGTGACATTATTCTGCCAACCCTTCCCCTTTCCCGAGACTTACCAGAACGTGGGCTGTCTGCCAGGGAAATACAATAAAATGTGAGAACAGGAATAAATAAAAATTAAACTTTAAATTCTGTATCTTTGCCTGTTTCATTTTCTTCCTTTTTCTTTTAATACTTTCCTTTCCCCCTTTTCTCTCATCATCATGTTAATTTTTAGCTAACTCTGCTTTTGCCTCCTGTGTTGATGATGTGAATGTATCTACTCTTTCCTTATGAATTTCTAAGTGAGCAGACTAGACTGCCTTATTCCCCATGCTAACAATTTTCCTCTTGTCGTTTCTTACTATATCCTCCTCTGTGGAGTCGGTCCTTCCTAGCTAAGCTCTTCATTGTCCTTTATGTTCAGTGACATGATTCTTGGTCTTCTTGTTGGCTCTTGCAAATCTTATCTGGTTTTTCACTGTCCCAGTGTATCCTTCTGGTCACTGTTTGTAAGGCCTCACCTCATTTCCTGTTGTGTTTCTTGAGAAATCTCTTTAATCCTCAAATGCCCTGTCTTTCCTAACTAGCATGAGGGATGATTTGGAGCTTCCTTTCCTTCGTCCAATCTAATAGGCTTCTACTGTTGTTTTTTCCTCCCATTTTGTTCAATAGCTATAGCTCTGGCTGAGGTGATCAAAAAAGTTCCCCTCTTGGGTGTACATCTGCTAGGAAGACTCTGCTCCCTGACAGAGGAGATGTCCTTGGATGAAGGCGATCAGGGGCCTTCACCTCTCACAACCATTTCAGGAGTGTGGTACATTTGGTAGGAATTGGAATTTGTTGTAGGAGGAGTTTGGTTTGGGAGAAAGCAGGGATGGTGAGGCCCTGGGACTGTCTGCCTTCCCAGGGCTTCTCCAGTACTGTGGCAGTGTCTCCCATGAACCGCTGAGCTTGAAGATATTGGGACCCTACACCAATGCATTCCTTAGTCCTTTAGTGAAAAGAATACACCAGAGGCCTCCCAAGGAATGTAGTCAGGTAGCAGGTTCTCCAGTCTTACATACTAAATTCATCTGAGCATTGCAACCTCCTTGAGCCTTCTGACTCCCTTCTCAATATTACACCAAAGCAGCTCTGCCATCTCCACCTCATTTCTCATGAGTCATTTTCCATGCAGGCCTTAAACAATAACAATGAAATAAGATTTATAAAGAAGCTTTGTTATAAAGCTGAAAAACTTGACACAATGCTCTTAATGATTACAGTTAGGGAAAATTATAACAACTCAAATGTATGTTTTGTATGTTTGTTTTTTATTTAATGATGGGTAATACAACTAATAGTTTAACAAAACTCTAAGATATAAAGGAACTGATCTATATAATGACAACATTTTAAGCATTCAGCCTCTGGCTTATAGGGTGGTACACACTGACAGCCATCACCCAGCTTACTCATGAGGCTAACTAACTCCTCACCTGGTCAAAGTGACAGAACACTGGTATTAAAGAGAAATCATGAACCAATAGAAATGGAGATGACTCAAGGCTTTCAGATGGAGCCTTACAGGAGCTGACCCCCCTTGCCTTAGTGGGAAGGAGGTAACACAAAGAACAGAATGGCTCTTTCACTTCTGAAGCATCAATTACAATATGGTTGCCATTCCATATTTGGAACATGTATACTAAAAGATTTGTTATTTATATGAAACTCAAATTTAACTGGGCATCTTGTGTTTTATCTGGTAAGTCTAATAATACACAACTACCACATGAATACTTCTCCAGAGGTCCAAGGACAGCTGTCTATCTGCTAATGAGCCCCTATAACACACCTATAAAGATCCAAATTCATTCTCAGCTTCAGAGCCAAAGGAGGTTGATGAAGTCCAATGTCGGGTCATTTCCAGCCACAGCTTGGACTGTTTACTTCAGGGACACTGATTAAGTCATATATTACAAGGAAGCCTCCCATTGCCCCTAATTCAAAACAGCTGGGCCAGCTTCTCCTGCCAGCCAAGGCTTGCGGTGGAAGCCTCAGGAGGGGACTGTGTTTGGAAGGAGGGCAGTCGGGGGACAGGTTTAATATTGAGCAAGGACATCTCTTGATGCTCCTGTGGAAAAGCTCTTTATAGAGCATCGGGTTACAAAGCCTCAGTTAGGTGGGGGTGAAGAGGGACAGAGCGTCGGGGGAGCACTGGAGAAATCACTGAAACATTTGACGATCAAAGAATTCAGCCTGTCAAATGCCGTGATATTTTTTCAATGAGGAAACAAGCTCACATTTTCCCCCTGAGGGCTTAGAGACAAAAGCCAAGGTTCAACTAAAATTTTTAAAGACTTTTTTTTTAAGCTGCCAAACTCTCTGTCTGTATATGCTTTGCTTCCACTTAAGCTCTTTTTCCCTTGAAATTGGGGGGGCAGGAGAACATTTTATTTCGGTGAATCTGGCCAGTGTGGAATGTACAAAAGCATACATTTGTGCCCGTAAATCTGGTTCATTTACTTAGCAAAGCTTATTCATTTCCTTACCAAAGCTTCTTATCCCAACAATGAAGGAGGATGTTTTACTAAACCTATAAGGTGAGAAAGGGGGTAGTTCAGTCATGCTTCCGTTTCTTGTTTGCTTTCTTCCCAGAAGCTTACCTGCACTGCACAGTGTTGAAGAGGGTATAGGGTTGAAAGGTAACGAGACAGAGACAGAGAGAGGGAGAGAGGAAGAAAGGCCGACAGCATGGGAAGAAGATTGTGATGAGTGGGGCAGATGTATTTTCCCTCCGTTTAAGAAATATTTCAAGTTTTGCTTTTTTTGGAGAGAACCCAGCTTGTTTTAACTTCGTTTTCCAGTAGATAATGCTTCTATGAATTTGGTTGAACTAGAGAATAGAATGAAAGAGAAGTCAAGGTAAGCATGCTGGGGAATGAAACGCACCGGGTCCGAGTAGTTCCACATTCATGTCTATTGACCATGAACATAACATCAGCTCTGCCAGAGAAATAAACAGAAGATAAAATCAAAACTCAATCTTCATATGGTTCCAAGACAGGCCCTGTATTTGTCTTTGCATGAGATTTAGAATATCTGTTCTAGCCTGATAGAAGTTTAAAAGAACAGGAATTCTTTTAAAAAGTAGAAGAGGGGTTTTCAAAGAGCAGAAGTTGCTTGTCAAATATCCCGGCTGACATCTGAGCCAGCCCTGTGGATGCTGAGTGCACATCTGTGTATCACAGGACAATGTTTTCATTCTTTCAAATGCCAGAATAACCTTCCTCCCTGGCCTGGCCCCAACTGCTTCTGGTACACATCAGGAAGGTTCTGGTGGCATTCCCATTAGTTAGTGAGGAGGAAGAAGTTGATGATGTTCCTGTTGAGGCTGAGGTGATCCTATGGAGAGGTTGGGAAGATGTGGAAACAGGAAGTAGAGGAGGCTGGACTAAGGAGACACAGAGCTGCTCCTCTAAGTGCGAGTGGAGACTCAGAAGAGGAACTAGCACTAATCTGCCCTCTACACTATGAGTTCCTTTTTTCGTTTCTCTTTTATTTTTTATTGTATTTATTTAGTTTTTGAGACAGGATCTCGCTTTGTCACCTAGGCTGGAGTGTAGTGGCATGAACATGGCTCACTGCAGCCTCAACCTCTCACTGCAGCCTCAATCTCCCGGGCCCAACTGATCCTCCTGCCTCAGCCTCCCCTGTAGCTGGGACTACAGGCATGTGCCACCAAACCAAGCTAATTTTTTAAATCCTTTTTAGAGATGGGAGAGACTCACCATCTTGTCCAGGCTGGTCTCAAACTCCTGGCTCAAGTGATCTCCATGACTTGATCTCCCAAAGTGTTGGGATTACAGATGTGAGCCACCACGCCCAGTCTGTGTCTCGCTCTCTCTTTTAAAAATGGAAACACAGCTCACTTTTAGTAAAGGGTGCAAATCTAAAGTGTAGAGCTTGATGAATTTTTACAAATGTATACGCCGATCCAGCTACCTCCAGATTAAGGTATAGATCAAGGGCTCCAGAAAGAGTTCCAGAAAGACACAGCCCTGACCATAATATTCCACAGTATGCAACCATTTTATATTTTTAAATGCCAGAATAACCTTGTTCCCTGACCTGGCTCCAAGTTTTTCTCATAAAGAAACAGCCATATTAGATTAACTATAATTTTTAAAAATTACCTTACTTTTGTACACCAGGCTACACAAAGTAACTGAAAGCTCTTTCTCTCATGTTCGAGCCGAGTCAAAACCATCCACATGACTACATCTCAAGAACCAGCCCTTCGGCAGCCCAGCTTCTCTTAAGCCTAGAAAGCTGTGAAGGGGTTGCCAGGGGAGTGAAATAAGTGTGAAGTGTAAGCTTGGAAAAGTAGAGGTGAAGTTTGCTGGGCTCCCCATCCTTCAGAAGTTCTGCAAACTTCTCTGTCCTTCTGTCCACAGCTGCTTCTTATTTCTTTGCAAACTTTGACTTTTCTGGTTTTTTGATTTTTTTTTTTTTCTTTTTTTTTTTTTTGAGACAGAGTCTTGCTCTGTCACCCAGGCTGGAGTGCAGTGGCCCAATCTCAGCTCACTGCAACCCCACCAACCCCACCCTGGTTCAAACGATTCTCGTGCCACAGCCTCCTGAGTAGCTGGGATTACAGGCATGCACCACCACATCCAGCTAATTTTGTATTTTTAGTAGAGACAGAATTTCACCATGTTGGCAAGGCTGGTCTTGAACTCCCAACCTTAGGTGATCCGTCCTCCTCGGCCTCCCAAAGTGCTGGGATTTACAGGCATGAGCCACCGTGCCCAGCCCCAATTTTCCAATTTTTTTATCCCCAGGCTTTTCACCAAGCTGACAGCAAAAGGTGGCTAGGATCTGAATAACAAAATAAATGTAGAGAGAAATGCCCCAGAAATGCTGCAAACCCCAAGCCACACATTTTATTAGCCAGCAGAGTGTATCAAATTTGCTAACAATTTTTATGCTGCAACCTTGGGCAGAGTAGATTGTGGAATCCCAGAAGCCCTTGTTGTTCTCCTGGATGCATCTTAAAACCCATACCAGTTCTAAGCAGCAGTCTCAATTCTGCGACTGGCACAAGGGTATTCTATATTACATAAAATTGAATACAGGCTGAAGAATGGGACCCATTCTTTGGCAGATATTTAGAAAGCTTCGGCACATACTTCTAAATATCTGCCAACACTTTATTGCAACATAGAAAGTGGAACATAGCTATAGCAGGGTCGTACTCTTCTATCAAAAAATGGCAAGCCCTGAAAGGGAGGCAGACCTCAGGGCAGAGGCTTCAAAAAGTCACACACTTAAATAACAAGCACTTATCAAATACCTATTGTTCATAAATATTTTATTTAACAAATAAATATAAATATTTATTGAGCATCTGTATTAGTTAGGGTTTTCTAAGGAAACAGACCAATTGGATATTTTTATATGTCGAGAGGGAGAGAGAGAGATTTATTTTAAGAAATTGAGTCATAACTGTGGGTGGCAAATTTGAAGGTTACAGGGCTGGCTGGCAGACCAGAAATTTAGGTAAAAGTTGATATTGCAGTCTTGAGTCTGAAATCCACAGGGCAGGCTAGCAGTCTGGAAACTTAGGCAGGGTTTCTCTGATGCAATCTTAAGGCAGGATTCCTTCTTTGGGAAGCCTCAGTCTTTGCTCTAAGGCCTTTGGTCAGTTAGATGTGACCCAGACACACCTACATGATGAAGAGTACTCTCCTTTACTTAAAGTCTACTGGCTGTAAATGTTCATCACATCTAAAAAAAAGACCTTCACAACAACATCTAGACTGTTGTTGGAGCAAAGAACTTGGCACCACAGCCTAGCAAAGCTGAGAGATGCAATGAACCATCACAGCATCTAATTGTTTAATCACTGTGCTAGGGTCTGTGGATAATGCCCAGGGAAAATAAGAAACAAGGATTAATAAGATTAATGCAATCGATCTTTAATTGGCACAGAGATTAATAATCCCTCCTCAGGAAGCTTTTCACCTAGTAATGTAGAGAAGATATAAATGTTTTCCTTTCTCTTTCCAGAAATATGCTCAACTAGAACATCTGAAAACCCCTTCTGATAAAGTATAAAATATATGATTTAAACAATGATTTTTAAATGATTTGCTGGACAAAAAGGAAGTAATGAACCTGCACAGGCCAAAAATGCATTGAAAGCAGGAATTCTAGGAAGCTATCTATCAAACCCTAGTGACATTGGGCTCTCATTGCAATGACTTACCAGGACGTGAGATGGAAGAGAAAGCTCACTACCAGGAGAAAAAGAGGGGTCAGATGGGGAAGGGTGAGGTGGGGAGGAGGCTGGAGAAAACTAACCCCCCCAGGAAGAGAGTCCTCACCAGGTACCTGACTATACTGATACCAAGATCTTCGATTCCAGCCTCCAGAACTGCGAGAAATAAATGTCTGTTGTTTAAGTCACCTAGTCTATGGTATTTTACCATAGTATCCCGAGCTGACAGACAACCACCAAGAGTAACTATCATGAAGCAATGGGTAGGGGCAAACCTAATTTTAGGACATTGTAAAGGGTCCTCATACAGCTTCAAATTATAGAATGACAGACATAGACTGGACCATGATGATCATATGATCCAGCAATTTCCAAACTCTTAACCCTGACCTTGGGAATGGGCCCTTCACTTCTACTCTCCCACTCCCTCCCCACCTAACTCTCTGCATTGTTTGGAGAAGCCATTCACTTAACACACATTTCTTAAGGCCCTGCCAGGTATAAGACATTGAGATAGGTGATGAGAAATACGGTGGTTAAACAGACATTCTCAAGCTTTCAGCCCAAAAGCCACTTCCTCAGAAACACCCTCTCAGTACACCTCCCACAGTGTGACTCACGTGGGCTGCTTTGAGCTCCCGCAGCACCTACGCTAACCATCATATTCTATGCTGTCTAATGTGTGCCTAAAGAATTCCTAGAATTCCTGATTATATGGATTCTATGCTAACTTGTTTAATGTGTGCCTCTAAGTTGTCTCTAAACTATAAGTTCCCAGAGAGCAGGGTCTGGGTCTGGCTTGTTTCCTGTAGTATCCCCAGATTATAGCATAATAGCTGGCTTATAGTAGGTGCTCAATAAACCACTGTTAAATGAATACATTTCTCCAGTTTTTCAATTCCAACAATGATGGTTACATGGTCAGTCCATTTTGCTTCAGATTCATTTGCCATAGACCCAGGTGCAGGGAGAAGTAGCAGAGCAGCTGCTGGGCCCCTTCTTAAATCACTGCTGTAGACAGTTGGGGTTCAGGAATCACCCAGAATGCCTTTGGCCAGAAGATATTTTTGCCCACTAGTTTTCATAGCCCTGTTTGAGAGGAAATTTGATCCAGATGTTTCAGATTCATTTACATTAAATTCATCACCACGTGACACCATAACAGCTTTTGATGGCCATGAAGTCCTTTTTCACAAACTAGGCAGTTGCCTTTTGCCAGCTATAAATGAATACAGAACCCCAGTTCTTTGCATTTGGGTCCAAATTTAGACTCAGCAAGGACTGGGAGAGTATGAAGTTTGGCAATTCTGCATTTTCCTCTCCCTGCTGAGGCATGGATGGGATTTTATAGACCTTGGAATGTAGATTTCCTAATGACTCAGACAAATGTCACAATGTGATTGGGTTAATCCACCAAAAGGACAAAAACCAAGACTCTTCCTTGACTTTGTGATTTCTGCTGACCTTTTTAAAAAGAAGTGGGAGACAGAAGAGAGGGTAAGGAGGGAGTTTCAGAAGGGCAGACAAACACACACATCCAAAATTCGTAACAACTTAATGATTCACTAACAGCACCAAGGAATTTAAATGTGCTAGTCCCTTGGCAGGCAAAGAGACAAGGGCCCTCCTCCCCTCCTGCCTGTCCCTGTGTTTTTCTCTACCCACCCCTCTCTCCCTGACATAAGGGTAGGCCTTGGCAGAGAAAGACAACCCCTCATTCCACTGAATTAGCTCAACCCTGAAAAACTAACTCAAAATGATCTGTAAGGATATTTTATGGCCCAGGAAATTTGTGCATGAGAGTGATTCTCTGAGACAACTGGAAAATGTTATTTCAGTGCAGTGAGTTGCTCCCTCCTCTGCTCACGGAGCACTCAGTGCTGTCTTTGCTCTTAGCATCTTGCAATTTATCTGCTTAAAAGCCTGTTCCCACCAATAGACTGGTAAGATCCAAGGACAGGAGTTGCAACTTATTTACCCTTGTATACTCAGCACTTAGCACAGTGCCTGCCAAATAGTGGTTGCTCATAAAATGTCTGATGAATGAATGAATGACTTACTACCTCTACATCAACCAGGGCTTCCAGATGACTGTATCACCACACAGATACAGAAAGATAAATACTTAGATGGATATAAGGAGACAGACAGACATAAGACAGAATGAAGAAGAAATATAGAAAAGAAAAACCTCCTATTTCTTGAAAATCCTTTGAGTGGAACCAGAGAATTTTAGATAACTCAGGCAAGTATCAGCAATACGCAGATGTGAGCATGTCTATGTATTACTCTCATTATATTTTCTGTTCCATTTCCGTAGGTTTTTTAGAGTGACAAATCTCTGAAAATTGATACTTCTCAGCCTTCCAGTGACAGCATAGTTACAACCTTTCTGCAACAGGAAAGTCCATCCATTCGACAGTATTGAAAAACACTCTGTAATTCCTTCAGTGATCTAGAACAGTTATGCCCTTGCTTGATCCAAAGTTAATGACATCTATTTATAAAGGAGGAAAAGAGATCATAATTTTTGTATTGTGTTTTTCCATGTGCGATTGGATTTTCTAAGCCAGTCTGAAAGCCACAGGCTTGCTAGACCACAGCAGTGCCCTAAAGCAGAAGTGGTGAGCCTCTGTCTGAAACGAAGGAAAGGATGACTTCATCCTCAGCAGTTAAGGACGGAGGGATTATGAGATTTGAAGTGGGATTTGGAAAAAATCTCTGGTGCTGTGGATATGGGGGCTGCTGGCAGCCTCTTCACCTGGGCTGAATCGCTTTGCTCCCGCCTCTCCAGTTATAATAACTGCCCTCTTGGCTAGGACTGTGGCAGGTTATTTTTTGTCATTTTTTCCACTCCAAGTTTCAAGGGATTTTACTGTGGATCTTAATTTCCCACTTTTGTTCAAATCTTCTTGACACGATTTCAGATCATGAGCAATCTTAAGTGTGGAGGGATATTAAATGCATGGTGCACTTGGCAGTTTAGGAGCCACAGTGGAGAAGCAATTAAGCGGGTGAGGAGTGGGCTGCAGTCATTAGAGATCACTTCTGCTCTCTGATGGCTGCACAGCTGTGTTTGGCTTGCTTACTCATGTGTGACTGCAAACCAACAAGACTAATATTTAGGTTATTTCATCCAAATGGAACATATGTACAGAGTACCTACTATATGCAAAGCATCCTACTAGATGTTGTGTAGAATTGTAAACAATTAACAGAACTTTATTGGCACTTTCAATCCAGTAAAAGCTATGCAAGAATACGTGGTGGTTTTGCACTGTGTTGATTTAGCCAGGCTGGAACTGCCTTTCTAAGGATTTTTCTCTGCTTGTTTCTGGGATAGGGATGGTCACGAGAGAAGTTTGTGGAAGTGACGGAGTGTCCATGTTGAGGCTCTGAAGGTTGGTGTAGGTGCCACGCACTGCGGCACTGTGCACGCTGTCACTGTTCTTCTAGCTTACCTCACACAGGGGCATATCACTGCAACCCACAGTTCCTCGAGCTCTTCCTTCAGCTTCTCCAAGTCCTAGGCCATGTATCAGGGCCACTCCCTGGCAAAGGGCACCAGCTTCTTCCGCAGGGCAATTCAGTATCAAGCCTGGAAGTGTTTAGAGACAAAGACAGGTTCCAGTTTGTCCTCATGGGTTCCAGTTGTCCAGGTGGGCTCCAGTTTGCCTTCCTCCATGTTCAGCTTTCATTCCCAACTGCTGCCCCAACACAAGATGCAGAGACAGCAGCATGGCATTTACTTGGACTTTTGGGTTGACGCTAGATTCCTCCTCTCACTCCCACAATTGCATGTAGTCTAATCCCTATATGCAATGCCTCCTTCCATATCATTCATAGTGCTTCTGCTTCTCTAATTCAACCCAGGCAATATGGAATGCATGCACACACACACACACACACACACACACACACACATGCACACACACACAGAGAGAGAGAGAGAGAGAGAGAGAGAGAGAGAGAGAGAGAGAGAGAAAGGACTCTTGGCCTATTTAATGTGATCACTTGGGACCCCTATACATTTATTCCAATGATGTTCACTGACTCATTATGGGACTTGGAAAGTCATTTTATCCCCCTTGACCTCATCTGTAAAATGAGGGCTGGGTCTAAATCAATGTTTTTCATTTTGTCTGGTTATTAAATCACGAAGGTTATCATGATAAGTACAGAATCCCAAAGTCACAGTTCAGACTTACTGAATCAAAATCTTCAGGGGAGTGATCAGCAAATCTTTATTTTACACCAGAGCCCCAGGTAATTTGTATCATCAGTTAAAGTTGGGGCAAGGCTGATAGATATGGGTGGGTAGTTGGTGCCCAAGAGGGCAAGTGGAAGCTGGAATGCAACATGTACTTTACTCACCAAGCTGTACGTCCTGGTGTCCAAGAGGCATTTTATTTATTTTTTTTCTGAGACAGAGTCTAGCTCTGTCACCCAGGCTAGAGTGCAGTGGCACAATCTTGGCTTACTGTAACTTCTGCCTCCCGGGTTCAAGCAGTTCTCCTGCCTCAGCTTCCTGAATAGCTGGGATTACAGGTGCCTGCCACTATGCCCAGCTAATTTTTGTTTTGTTTTGTTTTGTTTTGTTTTTTAGTAGAGACAGGGTTTCACAGTGTTGGCCAGGCTGGTCTTGAACTCCTGACCTCGTGATCCGCCCTCCTCGGCCTCCCAAAGTGCTGGGATTATAAGTGTAAGCCACCACACCTGGCCCTAAGATACATTTTAAACATTTGCGGTGAACTAACTCAGAAAATCAAATACTGCACGTTCTCATTTATAAGTGGGTGCTAAACAATGGGTATGCATGGACGTAAAGATGGAAATAATAGACACCAGGGAGTCCAAAAGGAGGGAGGGAAGGAGGGGGATGAGGGCTCAAAAATTACCTGTTGGGTACAATGTTCAACATTGGGGTGATGGGTACAGTAGAAGCCCAATCCCCACCATTAAGCTATATACCCATATAACAAATCCCCTGCATCTAAAAGAAAAAAGGAAAAGTTTGCACAAAGGCTTATGGCACCCTGAGTTTGGAAACTGTTGGATCATATGATCACCATGGTCCAGTCTATGTCTGACATTCTGTAATTTGAAGCTGTATGAGGATCCTTTACAGTGTCCTAAAATGAGGCTTGCCCCTACTCATTGCTTCATGATAGTTACTCTTCGTGGTTGTCTCAGTCAGCTTGGGATGCTATGATAAAATACCGTAGACTGGGTGACTTAAAGAACAGACATTTATTTCTCACTGTTCTGGAAGCTGGAATCCAAGATCTTGGTGCTAGTATAGTTGAGTTCCTCATGAGGGCCTTCTTCCTGGGTGGATGAGTAGCTTTTTCTTTTTTCAAATAAGGGCACTGTCTTAGTCCATTTTGTATTGTTGTAACAGAATACCACAGGCTGGGTATTTATAAAGAAAAGAAATTCATTTCTTACAGTTTTTGAGGCTGAGAAGTCCAAGAGCATGGCACCAGCATCTGGCGAGGGCCTTTGGGCTACATCATCCCATGGCAGAAGATGGAAGGGCAAGAGAGCATGAGAGAGCAAGAGGAGGGTTTTATAACAAACCCACTCTCTCAATAGCAAAGCCATTCCCTTGATAATGGCATTAATCCATTCATGAGGGTGGAGCATGCATGATTTAATCAACTCTTAAAGATCCCACCTCTCAACACCACTGCATTGGGAATTAAGTTTCCAACTTATGAACTTTAGGGGACACATTCAAACCATAGCAGGTACTAATCCCATCTAATGACCTAATTATCCCCCAAAGGCCACAACTACAAATACCATCATATTGGGGTTAGGTCTTCAACAAATGAATTTTGTAGGGACACAATTCAGATCATAACAATGGTAACTGAACTTTGTGTATTGTTAATGAACAAAAGGCTGCTATAAAGTCAATAGTGCTTTAAGATTATTGTTTATTTTATCAATCATTCTTGTTAAAAATATGGGTATATATGTAGTGAAACCTTATTTAAGCTATAGAAAATGCCTGGTTCTCATAAAGATGCACTCTTCAGGACTCTATGATTTTAGGAATCATTGAGAATGTTAAGACTTTCACTTTTAAAATTATATTCAGAACTAGTCAAGGAATTCAATCTCATAACTTGGGGATTATGTCTCACCTTTGATAGAAAATGGTAATAACCAGCTTGGATTCTCACCTCATTTACTCAAACATGTTGCTGAATAATTTTTAGTTGCTTACAAAAAGTTAAGCACACTTTCAAAATTAAACAATTATTACAAAGTCATTGAGAACTGCCTGAATGCGAAGACTGTCTTATAATTTTTTTTGTCCCTTATAGTACTTTCCCCAGTGCCACAAATCTGGAAAATGTCAATAAATATTCACTGAATAAATAAATAAATAAATACATGACACTACTGAACCACACACTTAAAAATGGTTTTAAAATTAAAAAATAAATGAAAGGGATCACAGTATTAAAAGGCAATTCTTTTAAAAAAGAGAATTCAGTAAATACTTGGTAATTAAACACTGATTAAATCAAACATTTCATCTCTCCAGGTAACATTTCAAAGAAGGAACATTTCAAAACAAAATCAGTTGTCACTTCATAATCACATTTGATTTGCGCTTGGTTTCCGTGCTTCTAATGTAAACCCCCATTTTACATTCAAACAGCCATACATTTGATATTTGCTTGTTCTTTACAGGACTAATGTCCATGTCAGGTTGGGGACAACACAGAAATCAAAGGCTGGAGTTGCCTTCGCTGCCGGGCCAGGCAGAGTTTCATGAGAAGAAACGTGAGCGAGAAGAGCACGTCTTTAGTCTGTCACCACTGAGTTTGAATTCTGGCTCTGCCACTAAACCAGCTGTGTGACCTGGAGCAAATAGCTTCATCTCACCTTCCTTATCTGTATTGATAATGCCTACTTTTTCAAGTGTAGAGAGGATTAAGTTAGATCATGTTGATGCATGAATAAAGTAATATTATAAAGAAAACTTAGCATAGCCCTTAGCAGACACTAGGTACCCAATAAATAGTAGCTCTTAATGGATCCATAATTATTATGTTAAAAGAGAGGTTTATGTTCATCACTAGTAAATTGAAAACATTTATCTGCTGTAAGAATTCAAGAGTTAGGCAAAATAAAAAAGTGCAGCTAAGAACCTGGGCCTAGGGAATTGGGTGGTATGGGCAGAAAACATCAAACGCATAAACCAAAAGGGGACTTCACGTCCAGGAGCTCATGTGCAAGTGGATTGAGTCTTCCTAATGGATTGGGGTGTGCCAATCCAGACATGCACAAGGAAACAAGGAGAAACCAGAGCAGGGACAGGAAGTGGAAAGCAGTATGCTTCATCTTGGACAGGTTCAGGGTTTCACAAGATGTGCAAACCCAGTCTGACCACAGATGCCAGGGCAGTTGTCGCCCCTCCCTCCAACCCTGCCATATAAGCATCCTTTCTATTGTGGGCAGGTAGTGCTACCCCAGGAAGATGCAGAAACTCATGGGCCCTTAGGGGATGTCAGTACATCTTTTTTTTTTTTTTTTTTTTGAGATGGAGTTTCGCTCTGGTTGCCCAGGCTGGAGCACAATGGCATGATCTGGGCTCACTGCAACCTGCACCTCCTGGGTTCAAGCGATTCTCCTGCCTCAGCCTCCCGAGTAGCTGGGATTAAAGGCATACACCACCATGCCTGGCTAATTTTGTATTTTTAGTAGAGACGGGGTTTCTTCATGTTGGTCAGGCTGGTCTCGAACTGCCGACCTCAGGTGATCCACCTGCCTTGGCCTCCTAAAGTGCTGGGATTGCAGGCATGAGCCACCGTGCCCCACCAACATCTTTTTTTTTTTCTCTTTTTCTAATCACAGGAGAAATAAAGCCTTTGCAAAAAGAGGCGGGTTACTCCCCATTGCTCTCCTCCTGTCTCCAGGTCACCTTCATCTTTCTCTGGACCCCAGGATGCTGGACCTGCATATTGCATATCCCAATCTCATTTGCCCTCTTGCTTCTAATTGGGTTTGTTCTCTTGAAAGAGATTGTTGGATGGAAAGACATGGAAGTCTGAGTACTCCCCTATCTTCCCCCATATTCCCTCCTATAGTGGGTTCATTAGTGTCCCCTAAAATTCATATCTACCTGGAAACTCAGAATGTGACCTTATTTGGAGATAGGGTCTTTGTGAAAGTAATTAGTTAAGACGAAGTCATAGTGAATTTGGTCAGGCCCTAAATCCAATGATTGCTTTCCTAGAAGAAGAGGAGAGGGCATACAGAGAAAAAGGCAATGTTAAGATGGAGGCAGGGATTAGAATGATGCAGCCACAAGCCAAGGACTGCTGGGAGCTAGGAAGAGGCAAGGAAGCCTTCTTCCCTAGAGCCTTCAGAGGAACTGTAGCCCAGATGACACCTTGATTTCAGACTTCTGGCTTCTAGAACTGTGACAAGATAAATTCAGTTGCTTTAAGCTAAGCCACCAAGTTTTTCCTAATTTGTTACAGCAGCTATAGAAATAAACTGAACTTGGCCTTCCTATCTTAACTCCTCCCTGCTCCCTCCAATTACAGCCTCTAATGGGCAGCCTCCTTTCCATGGTGTCATTGTTTGGTACCTTTTCCCCAAAAGTGGATGCTGAGAAAAGTGCTGGCTGAAGATGATGTATTGGAGAGGTGATGCCAGGAAGCACATGTGAGGAAAAGGAGAAATGGGACAGAGAAGGAAGAAAACCCAAAAGAGGGAGCTTTGATGAACAGTTGCCGCTGTGGGCATCAGAGGATCAGTCCTACTGGGCTTTGAGGAACAGTGCAGAATTCCTCTCAGAATCTCCCGACCAAGGAATGTTGCATATTCACCACCGACTACCATTCCTAGTTAGTTTGTTGCTTCTGGGGGTGTTTTACCTGTATTTTAGCTTTGTCCTGTGCAAGGGCCAAACCATTTCCCTGGAACTGGGGAAAGCCCTCAGGTAGGGAAGCAGAGAGGAGAGGCACCTGGGAAAGGTGGGAAGAGGAGGTAGGAAGCTGTCAGCACGGCAGGAAGTGCTCACCTCACACGGGTCAACCCAGATGTGGGCTAAGGGAATTCAGGATAAAGCAACAATCACATCTGCAGCTCCCACTGGACTTCCTTGCCTCTACCCTGGAAGCCCAGGAGTGGTAATGGGGCTTCCAAGGTTGCTAGTCCCTGGTTGCTCAGCATCCCCTGTGGCTTGTCTACCCTTCCAATGCCTCAGTAACTTATCACTTTATGGAATTGTCTTCAGAATCTCAACTACTTCTGTTTCCTGTCAGAATCCTGACTGACAGAGTGGGGCAGGGCCAGGGCTCTCTTGAAGGCCTTTGGTCCTCTCTAAGGAAACCCATGGGCTCTTTAAACACAATGAAGCCCATCTGTCACTGTTGGCCATGCAAGTAATTATTCCAGGTGCAGGAGGACCTCCAGGCTCATTGACGAGTTGCTGTCCTCTTGAAGATCACGTGCTTAGACTTCACTGTTGCTCCAATGTTGGTGATGCTGGTCATGAGTGTTGCTTATCTTTTAAAGTTCTGGTCCCAAGGAGAACCCAGGACTTTTGAAATACTATATTAAGCTTAAATTAAAATTAAAATGTCATCAAAATAATACAAAGCATATGCTAAGAAATAAAATAGTATGGAAGAGCTTACTAAGTATGGAAGAGCTTACTCATTAATAATACAAAGCACATGGTAACAAATAAAATAGTATGGAAGAGCTTACTCAGTTTCATTCTCTAGAGATAATTCATTTAAACTTGTCTTTAGTTCTTTTGGTGATAACCTCCATAATTCTAGATAGGATGCCCTATACCTCTATTTATTTCTTTTCTTTCTTTTTTTTTTTCTTGAGAAAGGGTCTCACTCTATTGTCCAGGCTAGAGTGCAGTGGCATGAACATGGCTCACTGCAGCCTTGACCTCCTGTGCTCAAGTGACCCTCCCATCTCAGCCTCCTGAGTAGCTGGGGCCACAGATATGTGCCAGCACGCTTGACTAATATTTTTGTTTCTTATTTTTGTAGAGATGTGGTCTCCCTATGTTACCCAGACTAGTCTCTAACTCCTGAGTTCAAGCAATCCTCCTGCCTTGCTCCCAAAGTTCTGGGATTACAGGTGTGAGCCACTGCACCTGGCCTGTTGACCATTTTCTATCCCTTATACACTTCCTGCTCTTGCACTTTCCCTTTTGTATTTTTATACTTTTATTTCTCCATTTATTAGTTACGTGACCTGGGAAAGTTATTTAAACTTTCTATCCCTCAATTTCCTCATATATAAAATGCAAAATAATGGAATTTACCTTACTAAAGTAACAGAGAGGATTAAGAGTTAATAGAATTAAAGCTTTAGAACAGGTCTTGGCACATGGTTAGCTTGATAATACAAGTAAGTTATTAGTTTTAGTTATTATGTGGTGAGGTTTTTAGAGGGATGGAAAACAGAATCCCAGCCTGCAGTATTTAGACAATTTGTAAAGGGCTCTGGTTGCCAAGGGAGGAAACTTAAGGAGTGAGATTAACTAACGTATTTAACATTAGTTAAATACGTTATAATTTACTCATCTTTAGCTTGGGGCCCGCGAAGCAGTTTCTTAAACTTTTCTATGTATCACAATTACTTGGGAATCTTATTAAAATGCAGATTCTGATTATTGCTAGCATTTCTAGTAAGTTCCCAGCTAATGCTGAAAGTGTGTGGGTATTTGTGTGTGCACCACATGTGTGCACTGGATGCCAATATGAAATATATTACTATTATTATTTTCAGATGGGGTCTCTCTTTGTCTCCCAGGCTGGAGTGCAGTGGTGTGAACATGGTTTACTGCAGCCTCAACCTCCTGGGATCAAGTGATTCTCCCGCCTCAGCCTCCCAAAGTGCTGGGATTACATATGTGAGCCACCGTGCTCAACCTGAAATATGTTCTTACCATAGGTCACAGTAAAAAATATTTGAAAAACACTTCCTAGAAAAGTATCTCCCAACCTCACTCTGAGCGGTCTCCACAAGAGATGCCCCCAATGCCAACCTTGGGAGTCAGGCTTTGATTTTTTCCAGGAAGCAGGAGAGCTCCCTAGTGCTCCTAATTGCTCTGCAATTTTTGAGTGCCTCACAAATCCTCACAAATCTTCAGTCCTGTCATTTGAGTCCCCCCCAAGCCCCTCCACCATGCCTGAGATGTTTCCTGGCATTATCTGCTTCTCTGTGCTAGTTTTCCCAGCACTTTGGGGCTTCTGGCTTGGCACCTCTTTCACAGACCACTGGGGACCTAACGTCCCCCACCCCTTCCCTGGGATATCTGGTTTCACTCTTTAGCGTCTGGTTTAGGGTTTCTCTTCCTTGGAAGACAGGGACAGCTGGGAATGTGGATCTCATCCTGTCTGGGTTTTCCCCTGACAAGTGGCGGTAGTGGCAGGATATGAGGTGCTTGAAGACCACTCATGCTACTATTATCACAGGCAGCAGTCAGTAACTGAAGGAACAGGTGCAGTGGACCAGGTTTCACTTCAGGGGTAAGAGGGAAATGCATGCAGGGCAAGCAGGACAATCAGGGATTTTTAAAAAATCAATTAGGGGGAGAGATGAACAGGTGGAGTGCAGGGAGTCTTAGGGCGGTGAAACTATTCTGTATGATACTGTCAAGGTGGACGCATGACATTGTGCATTTGTCAAAACCCATAGGATGTACACCAAGAGTGAAACCTGGTGTAAGCCATGAACTTTGGTTCATGATAATGTATTCATATTGTCTCATCAATATAAAAAATGTATGACACTAATGTAAGATATTAATAATAGGAGAAACTGGGGAGGAGGGCGTGAGGATAAGTGTATAGGAACTCTCTATACTTCCCATACGATTTTTCTGTAAACCTAAAACTATTCAAAGAATAGTCTATTAATTTTTTTTTAAAGTGGAGATAAAAACTAACCTCACTTGGCCATTGTGATGATTAAAATGGGTAAAACATACAAAAGCACTAAATAAATGTCCATAGCACCAAAAAAAAACACAATTACCTGTGTCCTACGTGAATATATCCTCCCCTCCCCCACTGCTCTCCCTAGAGGTGCCAACTGCTTTTGAAGTGGCCTGTATCCTTGCAGACCATTTTCCATGCATCTATATATGTAAAGGAGACAATACCTTTCAAATACCTCCCAAAATTGTGTACCCATTTCTGTAAGCTACTTTTCCTTCATGTACCCCATCTACCCTTAAGGCGAAAACTTGAGGCTTTTTGTGCCCTGGGATTAGAATGTTAAGACACAGACTGGAAGAGGAGGTGGAACTCCCACCTGGGACTATGTAAAAGAGAAGAGTGAGTGAAAAGTTCAGAAGTGTTCTTGTTTTCTCCCATCTCTGGGCTGAACCTTGGGATGGGTGGGCATGTAATGGCATTCAGACAGGTACAAAAGAACCCAAGACCACTGGGACTAGGAATGTTTACCCAGAGCCCCCTGGGGGGCTGTGGTTCCAGCCTTTGGAAGAAGCCCCTCATCTCACTTGGTGCCACTTTCATGTATATGATGTGCATTTCTCTGGGATGGAAACCTAAATGTAGATTTATTGAAGTGAATAATATGGGCATGGTTCTTATTATAAAAAGTAATGTGTGCACATGGAAATAATCACTTAAATGGAAAGAAATAAAATAAAGAGTAAAAATCTCACTCCATAATCAGCACCCCAGGCTCACTTTTTGTAGGTAACTGGTTTTCACTTGCTTATAGTTTTTTTTCCTGGTAGTCATCTACATAATTCAAATAACATGTTTATGCTGTTTCTTTGCTTATCAACTGCAAGGATTTCTTGAATAGTGCTTTAAAAAATTACAAATTTGATTCACATATATTAAACACCCTTCCAACTTTTGTTAACCTGTTTTTATTTTTAGTTCTATTGGCTATGTTTATAACTTTAAAAACACAGCTTTTTTGATGTAGTAATGTTAAATAATATCTCTTTTACTGAGAAATATGAGGAAATCAGTGTTCTTTTCCTTTTGTTCCCCTCTCTTTCCCCTAACTTTATATTACTATTTTTATGTGATCAAGGTTGATAATGTTTATATTCTCTTTTGTTATTATAATCAAGTCACATGCTTTATTTATAGGATAATTCTTTAAAAAATCAAAAAAAGCATTTATAATAATGATTGTGTAAATAACTTATTGCTGATTGGATAATGTAGCTTAGCCAGAAGCAATATATCATAGAAGTAAATCATGCAGCTTAGAATAGCTCTGCCACTGAAGAGCTGTGTGACTTGGGAGAGTTACTCAATCTCTCTATGCCTCAATTTTTCATCTGAAAAAAAAATGAGATAATAATACCTACCCTCAAATAATTGTTTGAAGATTAAATAATCTATAAAGCATTAGCACAGTGCCTGACACATAGTAAAATGTCAATAAGGGTTCATTATTGTTATTATTATTAGGTCACGTGAATGAATCCATTAGGAAGGTGTTGTAATTCTTGTTATCAAACTTGCATCATGCTAAGAATATTCCGAGTACCACAGTTAAACGGATTCTCTCTCTTGACACTTCATCAGTTCAAAATAATCCCATAGATTAGTTTGCTTCATTTTTAAACCATGATTTTTTGTATTTTCTGACTTTTCTAATTGCCTATTTTCTTGTTGAATGAAAAAATGTACACTAGTCGCCTCTTATAAGTGGGAAATATGTTTCATGACATTCAATGCATGCCCGAAACCTCCGGTAGTATTGAATCCTACATTTACTATGTTTTCTCCTGTACATACATACCTATGATGAAATTTAATTTATAAATTAGTTACAGTAAGAGATTAACAATAATAACTACTAATAAAATAGAACAATTATAACAATATACTGTAATGAAAGTTATATAAATATAGTCTCTCTCTCTCTCAAAATATCTTATTGTATGTAATATTTTCAGACCATGGTTAATCATGGGTAACTAAAACCACAAAAAAATTAAGCCTTGGATAAGGAGGGACTACTGTAAAAGGCTATATTCCACCATGAGCTGAATGGTCAATTTTGAGGAGAAGAAAGAGACTGTGTAGTCCCTGACAAATGGAAAGAGATAGAATCCTGTTGGTTTCTGACTTTCCAGTCCTGGTTCCCATGTGACCTGGCTTTTTTCTATTCCTCAGATACCTGGAAGATTCCCTATTCTATTCTTAGAATATCCTGTAACACACAAACACACACACACACACACACACAAACACAAACACACTCACTCACTTAAACAGTAGCATATGAGCGTTCCTGTTTTCCTGAAACCCAGTGGACTAGTAGAGGGAATTATAATGAATGAAGAGTCTAGGGACTTTTCCAACCCTGACATTTTTTCTATGGTTTTAAGCTCTTGTGGTAATCTTCTTATCCAGGTTTTCATTCTGGGTAAACTTACCCTGTTTTCTCTCCCTCTCTCCCCATCTGTCACTTCCTATAGAAGTGGAAAAGAGAAAAATACCCTCCACTTGCCGAAAGGGTCAGTCTTGCCCTTTAGTCATTACTCATCCTTAGGGATTCATAATGTAAAGTTCCAAACTGTACTTGTTAATACATTTAAAGGGATACGATATGAAATTCAAATTTTAATATACCAAATATGCAATCATTACAGGGTAAGAGGAAGGAACATTTCTGTTCCTTGATAAGGAAAGCTAGCTTGTGTATCATAACTAGCTTTAGATGTATCATTCTGTACATCTTGGCAGATACAAAATCAAAACTGGGGGATGGAATCCAATCCAAAAATACTGAAACGTTCTAGGAATGAATATTCTTTGCGTTCAGCTTAAGTTTAATACCAAACTTTCCTGAAGACCAAAGGGGAGGGGGAGATATAATAATAGAGGTAAGCGCTCCATGGGGAACTAGTGCCTGGTGTTTCTTGACGCTTTCCAACAATGCAAATGGTGTCAGTTCCCCTACATTGACTGTGGTATTTTAATAAATCAAATTATCAAAGCCTCATAAATGTAAAAAAATGAAACAAAAACAAGTGAAGCAAGCATAGTTTGCTGCTCTAACATCAAAGAATCCCAAACCATAAATCCATAACATTCACTTTCAAAAGCAGATGATGAAAAATATGGAATGAGTTTCTTAGATTTAATTTTAAAGCAGCAAAAGTATGTGAAAACAGAAGAGAAATGCTGAAAAGCAGAAACCAGAGCAGAGGGCACTTCATTTTAGAATTTTTAGCTTCTCCAGGGAGCAAAAGAGCTTAGTTCCTTGATGTCTGGCAAACCATGGGCGAAGTTTGCAAGCTCTTTTTATTTGTATTGAGTCCAATCATTCAGCTCAAGTCAGTAAATCAGACACCCAGGGGGTACATAACACATTATTAAATCTATGCAAGAGTTCTGAGTTCATCAAGGAAAACAAAGGTGCTAAATGTCATGGTGATTTTGCTGATAATCAAACCATTCAATGTTAAACTGATTTTTAAATCATAGTCTCTTTTTTTGGAAAGTTTCAGTTATTAGTAGTAGACATTGGTCATTTTTTGGAGTTAGACACATTTCTTTTCCCTACTGATGACATCCCAGTTTCCTTTCAGATAATTGCTTTTCCCCCATTGTGTGTAAGCTTGGTGGGAAGTAGCGTCTTCCCCCATCCCTCAGCCTTGCAAGCTTAAGGGGGTAGGTCAACCTTACCCCAGTTTGTCCATGAGTGACACAGGCTCAGTCAATAAAACACCCTCCCCAGCCTGAGGATCTCATGGGAATGATGCACAAATATAAGATGGTAGTGAAAATCTGTTTATTTCTGCTGATTGGCCTCCTTAGTTTCCTTGCATCCTGCCCATTTTCCAAACATAGCCTTCCAGCCTTTTGATCTGTCTGCAGTAGCTACATAGCAAATCCTTTACTTTTTCTTGAGACCATTTGAGTCTGTTTCAGTAACTCCTAACTAGGAAGTCTGACTAATGTACTCGTTCATTCAAAGAAAAAAGTTTCTTGAAAATCTACCATGTTTTGCACTGGGAATATAGAGACATAGTTTCTGCCCACACACTAACTTTGGGGAGATCATTATGTAAACAAATAATTACAATGCAATATAATATACACTATTATAGAAATGAACAAAGGTCACGAACGAAGAGGTCAATAATTCCACTTAGGGGACATAGGGAAGGAGGGGAGGTAAAGCACAAGTCAAGTTTTGAAGGACAAGTAGGAGTTTGCTTGACGAGTCAGGCTTTCCAACAGACGGAACAGTGTACATAAGGCTTGGAGGATGGAAGAACAGGTCATGTTTGGGGAGCTTCCAGTAATTAGGCTGGGGCAGAGCATACATGGGTGAATAAGTTTGAAGAAGGCTGAGGCTACATCATGAAGGATATTCAGTGCAATGGGATTGTTGTTAAATAAATAGCCAGTGGATGGCTAATGCAAAGAAAATAAAAAGCATTGCCCTTAAATACATGAAGTCTCAGAAACTAGTTGTCCAGAAGCAAAGCTTAAAATGGACAATAGATGCTTCAGACCAGTCAAGAATAACTTTTTTTTTAAGGATCAATTCAGAAAAATAAAAATATTTGCAGGATGTATTTTACAAACAAAACAATTACTTTAAACCTCATGGGAGTCCAGTTTTGATGACCTACTCTATTGATCAGAAGAATGTCAAGGATTTGATTGGCAATTCTGATTAGCTGCTAAAATGTTAACATGGGAATATATGAGAATTATCTACAGTTGGAAGACAATTCTCCACGGGTCTCTCACATCTCTATGCACCTCACAAGTGGAGGCACTGACTGTCCTTTGTTTCCGATCACCTTTTCAAGCAAGTGTGCGTAGGGAACAGCCTTGGAGATAGAGATATACTGTTGGTTTGTGTTTCTCCCCTCCAAAACTCATGTTGAAACTTAATCCCCAACTTGACAATATTGAGAGATGGGGCCTTTAAGAGATGATACGGTCATGAGGGCTCTGCTGTCATGAATGGATTAATTCATTCGTGGATGAATGGACTAATGGGTTAATAGATTAATGAGTTATCATGGGAGGGGAACTGGTGGCTCTAGAAGCAGAGGAAGAGAGACCTGAGTACATGTTAACACGCTCAGCCCCCTCACCATGTGATGCCCTGCACTGCCTCGGGACCCTGAAGAATGAGTCCTCATCAGCTCCTCAACCTTGGATTTCTCAGCCTTCATAACTGTAAGAAACAAATTAGCACTGGGCTAAGCCCTGTGGGACATAAGAAAAAAGAATAAAACATAACATGTACCCTAAAACCCAAAGTATAATAATAATAATAATAATAATAATAATAACAATAATAATAAAGAAAAAAGAAAAAAGGAAAAACAAACAAAAAAACATAACCCCAACTCTCACTATATGTAGGGAGAGGTGACAAACACATCTAAAACTAGAGCAAACAACACAAAATAATATATCAGCAAGTATTACATTCCATGGCAAAATATGTCCTTTTATTTATATTGTTTTGAACATTGTCAAATTTCAAAGGGATTAAAATCAGTGAGGGCTCGATGAGGCAGAGGAAGCCTCTATAGAGGGAACTTAAGCTGAGCTCTGAAGGATGGGAGGATTGCTATGAGAGGAGAACAGAAAAGAAAATATTTATTATGAAAGTCAGGAGTGACACAGCTCAGCAAGTTGTTGAATGTCAGTTGCCCAAACTGTCTCCTGTATTTATCCTCTAGGTGTCCTAGTCTCCCTGTCCGTGAAGTCTGGGCAATAATGTCCCTATGTCTGAGAGAAGTCATAGGGATGCAATAAGCCTGCAGGTGTGAAAGATCTTTTGAAGTGATAGCACTTAATAAAAAAGATAAATAGACTGATTAAATGGACAATGATCTTATTGCTGAATCTTCTTTTTTCCAGTTTAAATGTCCCTGGGAGTCTATTTTCATGTGTCACATAGCAAAGCATGAGTCCTGTCTGTTGTTCTGTGTAACTATAACATAGTTTATCTGTGTTCTTAATGTGTACTGGTCAGAATTCTCCAGTTATATCCTGACAGGCACAGATTGGAAAGGGGCTTTCACCTTCTTTGGTATAGATATTGTATTTATGCAGCCAAGACAGCATTTAGCCGCACTAATTTTTATAGTCCTGTCAACTAAAATTACTTTTAGTTTTAATGTAATCTTCTACTGTTTGTTCCCTATCCTGTACTTCTGGACTCAAAGGTAGGATTTTAAACTCAAGTTTCAATTTGCTGTCTTCAGATGAGAGCTGTTGCAAAATGGTAGTGACGGCTGAGCAGATTAGCAATCTCAAATATATGTCAAGCAATTACCTAAACTGCTATCATCATCCAAAGGGGGAAACTGGGCCATTATCAATCCATGGTCTCTTGGTGCAGCTGTCCCTTCAGCAATCACATTTCCACCTTTTCCCCTAAGCTCCTTACTCCTGACCATCATCACATTCTCAGATGGCTTTGCTTCTTAACACTAGGTAACAATTTCCTCCCAAAACACCTATAGATGTCTTCACTGGCACCAATTCCTTTCTCCTTCCCTCCGGGATCCAATGTTATGCTTCAGCATTTTTTTTAATAGGCTATTTTAAGGACTGTATGCATTGGCTTTTTGTAGCCATCATTTCAACAACCCATGTTGTCTCTCTCTTCTGTATCTTTAATATTGCCCTTCTTACTGCCTCTTCTACTTCAGCACAAAAATAGCTTTTCTGTCTTTTTCATAAAACCCATCTATCTGTAAAGGACTGAATGTTTCCATGCCCCCAAAATTTATAGGATGAAGCCCTAACCCCCAGTGTGCTTCTACAGAAGTAATTAAGATTAAATGTGGTCATAAGGGTTGGGCCTTGATCCTATAGGATTAGTGTCCTTATAAGAAGAGACACCAGAAGTTTGCTCTCTCTCTCTCTCTCCCTCTCTCTCTCCTCCATGTCCACTGAGGGAAGTCCATGTGACAACATAGTAAGAAGGTGGCCATCTACAAGCCAGGAAGCAACCCCTCACCAAACTCTTAACTGACACATGGGTCTTCAACAACTCCTACTCCTTTAAAATTCAATCCAAGGTGTCTTCCTGGGAGATATGCCCTGATTCTTAATTCTAATTTGGATGTTCTTCCTTTGGTTCTTAAAATATCCTATGCATAATTCTTATCACGTTTAATGTAACCATTTACTCATCTGTCTTCTCCAATAGTATATGCCCATTTGAGTTTATGAAGAACATGCCTCATTTAATTTTACAGTCCCAGTGACTAGCACATTGCTTGACACAGAGTAGGCCTTCAAAACCTAACATGTGATAGGTCTTCAGTTATAAAATGCACTTTGAATCCTCTCTTTTTGGTAAAAGATACATTTTAAACCATACACTATGAAAACTTATCATAATTATGGTAATCTATCCTTGAAGGTGGGAAACCAATTTATTTGCATAAATTTGGGCACAGAAAGTACCACAAATAGAAGATAAACTCATTGAGAGACCACAGAATAGAGTTCAAAATAAAAACAGAATGTGTTGATAGCAGATATCTACGTAAAAGATATATTAAAGGAAGTTTAGGCAAAAGAAAAATGATCCTAAATGGAAACATGGTAATACCAGGAAGAATATAGAGAAATGGAAAAGGTAAATATGCAGGTAAAACATAATGAATATTGACTGTTTAAAACGATAATGATGGCCAGGTGTGGTGGCTCACGCCTGTAATCCCAGCACTTTGAGAGGAAAGGCAGGCGGATCACCTGAGGTCAGGAGTTCGAGACCAGCCTGGCCAACATGGTGAAACCCTGTCTCAACTAGAAATACAAAAATTATTCGGGCATGGTGGCACATGCCTGTGATCCCAGCTACTCAGGAGGGTGAGGCAGGAGAATCACTTGAACCTGGGAGGTGGAGGTTGCAGTGAGCTGAGGTCGCCCCATTGCACTCCAGCCTGGGTGACAAGAGCAAGACTCCGTCTCTAAATAAATAAATAAATAAATAAAATGATAATGACAATGTTTTGTGAGAATACAACTATGTAGAAGCAAAACATACGACAACAATAACAATAGCCAAAATAGGGTAAATGGCTGTCTTAGTCTGTTTGGGCTGCTATAACAATATATCATAAACTGGGTGGCTTATAAACAATAAAAATTTATTTCTCACAGTTCTAGAGATTGGGATGTCCAAGATCAAGGCAAATTTGGTGTCTGGTGAGGGCCTGCTTTCTGGCTTATAGATGATACCTTCTTGCTCTGTCTTCACATGGTAGAAGGGGTGCAGGATCTCTCCAGGGGTCTCTTTTATAAGAGCATTAATCCCACTCATGAGAGTGCTATCACCCTGACCTAATTGCCCCCCAAAGGTCCCATCTCCAAATGTCATGCCCTAGAAGATGAGGATTTCAACATATGAATTTGAAGATGATGTAAATATTCGTAAATTCAAACCATAGCAATGGGCTTAAATGCTGGAAGTTTCTTTCATTGTCCTAGAAGTATTAATGGTACTAATTTATAGTAGACTCTAATACATCAAGGATGCATATTTATAATCTCTGTGGTAACCACAAAAGAATAACTAAAGAATGTATAACAACAAGCAAATAGAGAGTAGGAAATGGAATACTTTTTAAAAAACTAAATTAATTTAAGAAACACAGAAGACAAGAAAGGAGAGAAAGAGGGATAAAAGACAGATGGGACACATAGTAAATGAAGAGAACAGTGGTAGATCTAAACCCAAATAGACAGCCATGGTGGGCCTATTGTTCAGAGCACTAATTCCAGAAAAGCAAGAAAAGCCAGCCTGGGAAAGCAATGTGTTTATCCTAGAGCAGGTGTGCAGAGGAAGATAGAAAGAAGATACTTTGTGCCTTAAGAGAAACAGGGAGGGATGTATTATCAGGCGAGCTTTCTGGCCCAATATATCCCCTGAATATGGATTCTCTGAAAGTCTCTTGTATCCCTACAATAAACCCTCTTTTTGAGCAGATTTCAGGCTGTTCTGTTCCAACCTTCTGTTGCAAACAAATGACCCCTGACTGAGACAGTGGTCGTGGTCAATAAGAGCCAAGAAATATGGTCTCATTAGGCCAGCCTCTGGGGAGAAAGAACTAGTGTCTTGGTCATGAAATATTTATCACAAGAATGCTTTCATATTCTAGGTTTTGATCAGGATGATTTCTGTTCTTTTTTAATATTCTAAAACAACATAATCACTCTTTACATTAATCTTAATACAAAGGTGATGTTGTTTATAATCAACAGAAGATTGAAATTTGCAAAGTAAAAATTTTTCATGCTAAGAAAGCAAAAGTAAAACAAAGGCCTCTTGGTTGATTTTTCTACCATGACCATCTGGTTTTGTAATTAATGTCTTGCCAATATACTAAAATATTTTTAATGTAAATCTTTTACATTCTTGCTGCATTTTCAATTAAAGTCTCTGAACTAAAACTTTGTACCATGAGTCAGCAGTTAAGGCAAACATGTTTTTTCCATTTATCTTCCTTTGGGAAAGCCTAGTCCCAAATGCAGAATGCCTACCACCCTTTAGTTCTTTTCATCAATCCAGATGTCCATAATTACTTCTAGAGGTTACCACAGTGGTTTGCCCTGCCATCTGACACCATCTTTCCCATGATTGCCTAGGATGGCTTCCTTTGCCTTCAATTATTCCCTCTAAATACTCCCTCTTAACAGAAAAAACATAACCTGTGGTCTGCAGATCCTAGAACCTGGAGACACTTCATGTTCATGGTGACTTCATGCACATTTTGGATGCATGCTGGGACAAAGATACACTCTTCCTATCCCAGTTTAGAAGTGGTTGCTCTGTTCACAGAACTGCACTGCAGGAAACCAATATTTTAAAAGGAAGGGAAGGTGAAGTCCAAAAGTCATGAAGTCCAACATTATTTATGACAATGTCTTCCAAAGTGTGGCCCCAAACCCATTGTGACCCTTATCAACATTTGGTTGGCCTTAGCCAAATGGCCAATTGACCATCTACTATAGATGCTAAGCTCAGTAGTGTCTTGTTGCCTGAACATGTAGGTCAGAAAGCTCTGCTGCTCCTGAAGAAGCCCTTCTGAAAGCACCCTACCAAGGGCACTACCCTGACCACTTGGCCCACTGCAACCATTTCCTTTTTGCACACTCCTCTATACACACCTACCTGATAACCGACTTTGGTGATAATAGCATAAAACTTCATAAAATGTTACTAAGCCTGGATTTTTCAGACCATTTACTATTTGTTAAAATTCTAGTACAGGTCATATGTTATTCTAGGAGATTTACCTATACCATCTCTAATTCTTGCAATAACTTTTCAGAATGAACACCTTTATCTGTGTTTAACAGATGAAGAAACCTAGGCTCAGAGTTGTTAACTGTTAACTTGCCCCAAATCACATGGCTATTTTATCTTTCTGACCTGACTTTTCATATAGGAAAATTAATCTAGTCTGGGAGTATCTGCTCAGGAAATGAATAGAGAGGGAAAATCCAGAAACGACAACAGGAAAATAGAAATAACTTCTTTTTAAAAATTAAATTTGAATAATATGTACCTGTATCATCTACTGCTTAAAACCTTCCTATTTCACACATCAGAGTAACACCTAACTGGTGGAGTTGCCTACTTAGGGTTCTGAGCCAATATGTCTTTATTTCAGGCACACACACAAACACATACACACAAACACACACACACAATGTTTTAGGAAACATTTCTTGTTCTTCATATGCTTTGAATATCCATCTCCCTGCCAATGACCCTGGGATGAGCTGAGTGTACATGAATTTAACCATGTGGATTACATTCTTCTGGAATACATATGAGCTTGTAAACTAAGGGGGAAAGAACTTAGGAAAAAGTTTATTTGGGGATTTGATCAAAACCAAATTACTCAAGAAAAAGCATACAAAATCTGCAATAGTTCAACAAACTCCCAAAGCCATCAAAGCCAAAGGCTCTAAACAATACAAGCCAGGCAATTCAGAAAGAGTAACTTGAGACATGAAAAATTCTGACCCAATTGCTTGGTATATGTTGTTTCTGGAATTATTTTTTTTTTTTTATTTTTATTTTTTTTTATTTTTTTTTCTTTTATTATTATTATTATTATTATTATTATTATACTTTAGGTTTTATGGTACATGTGCGCAATGTGCAGGTAAGTTACATATGTATACATGTGCCATGCTGGTGCGCTGCACCCACCAACTCGTCATCTAGCATTAGGTATATCTCCCAATGCTATCCCTCCCCCCTCCCCCCACCCCACAACAGTCCCGAGTGTGATGTTCCCCTTCCTGTGTCCATGTGTTCTCATTGTTCAATTCCCACCTATGAGTGAGAATATTCGGTGTTTGGTTTTTTGTTCTTGCGATAGTTTACTGAGAATGATGATTTCCAATTTCATCCATGTCCCTACAAAGGACGTGAACTCATCATTTTTTATGGCTGCATAGTATTCCATGGTGTATATGTGCCACATTTTCTTAATCCAGTCTATCGTTGTTGGACATTTGGGTTGGTTCCAAGTCTTTGCTATTGTGAATAATGCCGCAATAAACATACGTGTGCATGTGTCTTTATAGCAGCATGATTTATAGTCCTTTGGGTATATACCCAGTAATGGGATGGCTGGGTCGAATGGAATTTCTAGTTCTAGATCCCTGAGGAATCGCCACACTGACTTCCACAAGGGTTGAACTAGTTTACAGTCCCACCAACAGTGTAAAAGTGTTCCTATTTCTCCACATCCTCTCCAGCACCTGTTGTTTCCTGACTTTTTAATGATTGCCATTCTAACTGGTGTGAGATGGTATCTCATTGTGGTTTTGATTTGCATTTCTCTGATGGCCAGTGATGGTGAGCATTTTTTCATGTGTTTTTTGGCTGCATAAATGTCTTCTTTTGAGAAGTGTCTGTTCATGTCCTTCGCCCACTTTTTGATGGGGTTGTTTGTTTTTTTCTTGTAAATTTGTTGGAGTTCATTGTAGATTCTGGATATTAGCCCTTTGTCAGATGAGTAGGTTGCGAAAATTTTCTCCCATTTTGTAGGTTGCCTGTTCACTCTGATGGTAGTTTCTTTTGCTGTGCAGAAGCTCTTGAGTTTAATTAGATCCCATTTGTCAATTTTGGCTTTTGTTGCCATTGCTTTTGGTGTTTTAGACATGAAGTCCTTGCCCGTGCCTATGTCCTGAATGGTAATGCCTAGGTTTTCTTCTAGGGTTTTTATGGTTTTAGGTCTAACTAGCAGAAGGCAAGAAATAACTAAAATCAGAGCAGAACTGAAGGAAATAGAGACACAAAAAACCCTTCAAAAAATCAATGAATCCAGGAGCTGGTTTTTTGAAAGGATCAACAAAATTGATAGACCGCTAGCAAGATTAATAAAGAAAAAAAGAGAGAAGAATCAAATAGATGCAATAAAAAATGATAAAGGGGATATCACCACCGATCCCACAGAAATACAAACTACCATCAGAGAATATTACAAACACCTCTATGCAAATAAACTAGAAAATCTGGAAGAAATGGATAAATTCCTCAACACATACACCCTCCCAAGACTAAACCAGGAAGAAGTTGAATCTCTGAATAGACCAATAACAGGAGCTGAAATTGTGGCAATAATCAATAGCTTACCAACCAAAAAAAGTCCAGGTCCAGATGGATTCACAGCCGAATTCTACCAGAGGTACAAGGAGGAGCTGGTACCATTCCTTCTGAAACTATTCCAATCAATAGAAAAAGAGGGAATCCTCCCTAACTCATTTTATGAGGCCAGCATCATCCTGATACCAAAGCCTGGCAGAGACACAACAAAAAAAGAGAATTTTAGACCAATATCCTTGATGAACATTGATGCAAAAATCCTCAATAAAATACTGGCAAACAGAATCCAGCAGCACATCAAAAAGCTTATCCACCATGATCAAGTGGGCTTCATCCCTGGGATGCAAGGCTGGTTCAATATACGCAAATCAATAAATGTAATCCAGCATATAAACAGAACCAAAGACAAAAACCACATGATTATCTCAATAGATGCAGAAAAGGCTTTTGACAAAATTCAACAACCCTTCATGCTAAAAACTCTCAATAAATTAGGAATTGATGGGACGTATCTCAAAATAATAAGAGCTATTTATGACAAACCTACAGCCAATATCATACTGAATGGGCAAAAACTGGAAGCATTCCCTTTGAAAACTGGCACAAGACAGGGATGCCCTCTCTCACCACTTCTATTCAACATAGTGTTGGAAGTTCTGGCCAGGGCAATTAGGCAGGAGAAGGAAATCAAGGGTATTCAATTAGGAAAAGAGGAAGTCAAATTGTCCCTGTTTGCAGATGACATGATAGTATATCTAGAAAACCCCATTGTCTCAGCCCAAAATCTCCTTAAGCTGATAAGCAACTTCAGCAAAGTCTCAGGATACAAAATCAATGTGCAAAAATCACAAGCATTCTTATACATCAATAACAGACAAACAGAGAGCCAAATCATGAGTGAACTCCCATTCACAATTGCTTCAAAGAGAATAAAATACCTAGGAATCCAACTTACAAGGGATGTGAAAGACCTCTTCAAGGAGAACTACAAACCACTGCTCAAGGAAATAAAAGAGGATACAAACAAATGGAAGAACATTCCATGCTCATGGGTAGGAAGAATCAATATCATGAAAATGGCCATCCTTCCCAAGGTAATTTACAGATTCAATGCCATCCCCATCAAGCTACCAATGACTTTCTTCACAGAATTGGAAAAAACTACTTTAAAGTTCATATGGAACCAAAAAAGAGCCCGCATCGCCAAGTCAATCCTAAGCCAAAAGAACAAAGCTGGAGGCATCACACTACCTGACTTCAAACTATACTACAAGGCTACAGTAACCAAAACAGCATGGTACTGGTACCAAAACAGAGATATAGATCAATGGAACAGAACAGAGCCGTCAGAAATAATGCCACATATCTACAAGTATCTGATCTTTGACAAACCTGACAAAAACAAGAAATGGGGAAAGGATTCCCTATTTAATAAATGGTGCTGGGAAAACTGGCTAGCCATATGTAGAAAGCTGAAACTGGATCCCTTCCTTTTTTTTTTTTTTTTGAGACAGGGCTGTAGTTCTGTGGCTCCATCTCAGCTTACCGCAACCTCTGCCTCCCAGCTTCAAGCGATTCCCCTGCCTCAGCCTCCTGAGCAGCTGGGATTACAGGTGTGCACCACCATACCCAGCTAACTTTTGTATCTTTAGTAGAGATGGGGTTTCGCCATGTTGGCCAGGCTGGTCTCCAATCCCTGGCCTCAAGTGATCCGCCCACCTCAGCCTCCTAAAATGCTGGGATTACAGGCATTAGCCACAGTACCCAGCCTAGAATTTTCTCCACAGAAGCCAAAAATTTATTTTAAGTCAAGAAAACAGGCCTTTTCGGAGAGCCCGAGAAAAAAATAGGTGAGAAAAATCTGGTTACCTTAACAAACTCAGTCAGTGTAAGTGTAGAATACGTAGGAGATTGTCATAGCTACAATAACAAACCCATTCCCTCCTCTTTCACTGAAGCTGCTTGGAGAAAATTTTTCCAACTTCATCAGGCTGAGAGGTCAGATTTTCTCTCTTTTGTGCAGAATTATATTCACCCAATTCCTGACCACAGGCCACAGAATCAGACTTCTTATTAATAATAATCTTTTTCATTGTTTTGATTTTAGAAATTAGTTAATCCTGTGACTCTCCTTTCATTGAAAGCTATTATTGCATTTGTTTCTGTGGTCTTTTGTCTTGAGCTGGTTGTTTACAAGGTATTTTTTTCACCCTAAATTGTGGGTTTATTCGTTTGATCAATAGATGAATAAATAATTTCAGTGCTATGGAAATAAGGTAAAGTAAATAGCAAGTAACTGGGGGTGGGATGTGGGTGCTACTTTAGATCAGGTAGTGGGATGGCATCTCTGAGGAAGTGACATATGAGCTGGGAGTCCATCGGGGAAGAGAGTTTCAGGCCAGGAACAGTGAGTGCAGAGCCTCAGAGCGGGGAGCGTCCTGCCTTCAAGAGAACAGAAAGGTGGGAGAGTGGTCCTAGAGTGGAAACACAGCAAGAGGCAGGGTGGTGGAAGACAGGCTGGGGTGGGACCACACAGGCAAGCCTTCGTCTTGGAAAACACGGTTTAGATTTCACATTAAGTACGAGAGAAAAACCACTGAAGGATTTCCAGAAAGGGAATGACATAATCTGGAATTCCTGGGGTTTTTGTTTGCTTGTTTTCTCTTGAATTTTTGCTTTTAAAATACCATATTGACTGCTGTTTAGAGAATGGACTAAAGTAGGGCATGAGTAGAGGCAGAGAGACTAGAAGGTTGATACAGATGTTCAAGTGGGAAGCAACTACTGGTCTCTCTTTTGGGGGCAATGATATGAATATTTAAGTCGAAGGACTGTGAAGACCTGACTAACCTAAGATACCAGAGCCTGGAACCCGTTAACCAAACTTTTCTTACAGGGTTGGGGGCGGAGGTGGGTGGTGAGGATGAGAAAACTTGTTTTATTCAGAAGAGTAGCACCATAACTTATTATTATAACAGTCCCCATTGAGTGTATTCTATGTGGAGAGTACATTATGATATATAATATATTTTATCAGCCCAATGACCCTATAGGTTGGACATTGTTAACTCTGTTTTGCAGATAAAGAAGTGGAGGCATAGAATGGCTAAATGATTTATCCAAGGTCACAAAGCTAGCAACTGATGAAGATGAAATTGAACAAGTCCTTGTGCTGTCCCAGAAAGAAAAAGAGAGAGCGAGAAGGAAGGAGAAAATGAAAAGGAGAGAGAAAGAAACAGGGCTATCAGGTAGAAAACTGATAGTACCATTACAACAAAGATCATATAAAAAATATATCAGTGGTTTCACTGACATGGCTCGAGAGGAGGACTCTACCCATATATTAGAAATTAATTCTGAACATTTACTTTACATTTTGGCAGAGTGCGAGTGATGAGAGAGAGAAAAAAAGGTCAAACTTCCTAAAAGAAAGCAACAGGTTAAAAAGCGTGGTGATTATCAGAAAAAATAAAAATCAAGTAACATACACTCAACCAAAAAGAAAGGAAGGTAGGAAGACAGAGAGAAAGGGAGGAAAGAAAGGAAGGGAAGGGAAGGAGGGAGGGACGGCCGGGGGAGGAAAATGTGCCTCCCCTACTCTCAGGAAGAAACAGAAGCAAGAGAGAAGAGAGGAGAGAGGGAGAAAGAGAGGGAGAGAGAGAGAGAGAGAGAGGGAGAGAGAGAGAGAGGGAGAGAGAGAGGGAGAGAGAGAGAGAGGGAGACAGAGAGGGAGGGAGGGATGGAGGGAGGGAGGGAGAGAGAGAGAGAGAGAAAGACAACATTTCAGTGCAGTCTGTTAGCAATAAAGGAAGCATCTCAAGGCAGGCAGACGGGAAAGGCCCTGCACTGGAGACAACTCCGAGAAGGGGAATATCTTACAGAGTCGGGGCACACTTCCATCTCCCCTTTGCCTTTACCCTAAACTTGAGAATTTTGCAAGAAGAAAATTATGGACTTTGCCTCGTTTCTGTTACTCCGTTTTCTTAACAAACAGTGACCTAGTGAGAAATCTCAGTAAGGTCAGGGCTGGGAGACCGGCAAGCTGGGCACCCCGCTGGGATTCCCAAACACCGGCGGGCCTCCCCCTGCAGGGAGCGCAGACGCTGCCCGGGCCTCGCGGGGGCGCTGGGGCGCTGGGAGCGCTGCGAGTCACCGCCGCACCCTGGGTTTTCTTCCGAAGAAGCAGATCGTCTTTCGATCCCAGTGCTGTCCTTTTGTTTTATGTACTGTTGGTTTTTCTGTTCAAATACAGCAACGGGCTGGGCGCGGTGGCTCACGACTGTAATCTCAGCACTTTGGGAGCCCAAGGCGGTGGATCATCTGAGGTCAGTAGTTCGAAACCAGCCTGACCAACATGGTGAAACCCTTTCTCCACTAAAAATACAAAAATTAGCCGGGCGTGGTGGCAGGCGCCTGTAATCCCAGTTGCTCGGGAGGCTGAGGCAGGAGAATCGCTTGAACCCGGAGGCGGAGGTTGCAGTGAGTCGAGATTGCTGCCACTGCATTCCAGCCTGGGCAACAAGAGCGAAACTCCATCTCACACACACACACAAAATACAGCAACGTCTGGGGGTGAGGAGGTCCCAGAGGCAGCAGGACCCCGGAGCCGGGAGGCGCTCGGAGGGGAAGAGGTTGGGTTGCGGAGCCACAAGGCCGCCTGCCCGAGCCGCTGCCTCCGGAGCCGGAGCCGGAGCCGGAGCCAGAGTTGCCTGAGAGCTGCGGGCCACACTTCCTCGGTTTGCAGGCTGGGGGCGGGGGCAGAAGCTGAGCCTGCATCCTCCGCTTAGCCCGCAGCTGCCCAACCCTGCCTTGACAGGCACAGAAAGTTGGGCCGCCTCCCCTCCCCTCTGCCCTCTTTCCTTAACCTGCAAAGGCAGAGGTAAAGCCAGCGCTTGTCTCTCAAGACAGGACAGTTATGGGTGCCCCTGGGGCACATCCAATGGAGGGCATACTTTATGCTAGATATATACCATTCCTTATTAATAGAGACCACATATATAATATATAGCATGCGTTATCTCACTTAATCCTCCCAACAAATTAACCTGAAACTCAAAAGGGTTGTCGTATCTGTCCAAGGTCATACAGCGAGTTAGTGGGATGCTAAGAGTCAGACTCAGATCTTGACTTCAAAGCCCCTGCTTTTAGTATGTAGTATTCATGAACTGATTGGATAAATTTATTAAGCACCCACTATGTGCCAGAGAAGGATAAAGACCACTGTGGTGGGGCCCAAAGCTCTGAAAAGATAAGGATGTCCTCTTCCCACCCCGCATGCAGTGTGGAATTCAAAATGAAATTTGATTTTGTTAAGGTTACAATATTTATGCTGCTAAAATTAAAGTAGCACATTCCATTCTTAATTTATATTTTTTCTGATCGAAAAACTCTGAACAAGATTGCTGATGCTACATTTTCCGTTTTGTGCACTCATGCACATGCTTACCCAGACCCTTATACGATCCTGGACCAGGCAGAAGCAGCGTCCTTCTCCTGGAGGAGCTTGGAGCGGCAGCAAGAGGCAGGCATTACACCCCGATAAGCATGCAGAGTTCTAAAGAGGAAGCTCGCGGCCTCACTTACTCCAGGCTTTTCCTCTGGACCTGAGCTCTGATACCCCCTGCATTGTCAGAATCAGAGCAAATCTGGAGGCCAGAGAGCAAGGCCAGCAAGGCCGGGATCTCTGGGGTAATTAAGCCTGCCTTGCCCACAGGTGCTACACAGGTGGTCTCAGCTCCCAGCGATGACCCAGGAGAAGCCCACGGGAACCCTCAGCTGCAACCAATCCTCCAGACTGCTGGCCTGCCTGCCTTCCTGAAATAGTCCAGATTTCACTTATTAAACATGTTAATCTGAAGTTAAAAATTTGTGCTTGTTTCACTAAATGGCTTGAAGAGAAGAATGCAAGGAAAAAGAATTTGATTTGATGAGAAGGCTTAACCCCGATGGACTAAGCGGCCTTCGTATTCTGACTTTAAAATAACTGGAAATGGAGGAACTATTCACAGAAGTGGAGAGTCAGAGGGTAAACCTAACTGGAGTTAAAGAAACACAAACAAAACTCATCCCCTTCTTGGCCCCAACCTGCCATGTGACTCTAAGGACATTGCTTACTGCAGTGACAGCATTTTAAACAGCTGCCCAGAGGGGTTTTAAATAGACTTGATGTAATTCAATGATTTATAGAGCATGGGTTACCAAAATATTAAAGTTCTGAAATATCCCTAAACCAAGACCATGGCCCTACCATTACCCACTCTGAACCGAATCATTCTCTGCTGTTGGAGTGTGGTGCATGTGGCTTCTTCAGAAAACTGCGGCTGCTCTAAATGAATGGCCAGAAAAAGATAAATAGCCTCTGATGAATAGATGTGACCTTCCATATGAAAACACACTCTCCCGGTCTTCGGCAACTCAGTCCGTGGAAAGCACCAATCTTCAGAAAACAAGCCAGACAGTTATTTTTTAATTGCTTATCAAATCTAAGTATTCAAGGAAATTGCAGTGGGGAGGGGTGGGGGTGGGAATACACAAAATAATGAATCTGGGTAATGAAGTGACCCTGGACCTCTACTCTATAAAATAAACCACAATTATGCAAACATTTTACAGCCTTAATCAGTAGCCCCTTCAAATGCAATGGTCTAAAAGTGCACACTAGTCTGGAATTGGAGATCACTTCCAACCTTCCATTACATTCTTTTCATTATGTTGGAGCAACTCTCCTTTTTGTTATCCTTATATATCCCCTGGCCTCAAAGAGAACACCCTGAACCAAAGACAGGTCTCAGAGAATTCTGACAGTTTTGTTTATGTCAAAAATAATGAAAGATGACAAGCTATCACATTTAGGCTTGTAACATGATAATTTGCTTCAGGACTCCCTGCTAAGATTAATTTGGAGACAGCGAAGAAGAAGGAAAAAGAGGAGGATGACAAAGAGGAGAAGGAAGTGGGGGTGGAGAAGAAGAAAAAAAAGAAGAGGAGTTATCAGATGCTCTCCCGGAAAGTAAGGGAGAGGGACTGGCAACTTGATAGGTGATTTTTACTTAGCCAAGGGGCAGGAGAAAATCGAGTAAATCTGTGTGTGTGGGTTTTCATCTCATGTTCTTTATATTCTAAAGGCATATAAGGCTGAGGTGCATTACAGTGAGAAACAATAGAACCTGTTGGTGATAATGCCTCAGGTATGGAAGATGTGGTGAGAAAAACTACCCTCTACTGTATGCTCAATGCTCAATGCTCAATGTCACCACCACCACCACCACTACTGCCACTATCACCACTACCTCCACCACCACCACTACCACCACTATCATCACTACCTTCACCACTACCACCACCAACACCAACCACTACCAATAACATCATCACCACAACCAGCACTACCATCAAAAACACCACTGCCACCAACACCAGCAACATCACTACCATTATTATTGCCGTTATTACGACCACCACTACCTCCATCATCACTACCATTTCTACTATCACCACCACTACCACCACCCCAAATAAGGAAACACACTTTCTCTGGGTTCAACTTGTATACCCAAAGTAGTTACTCACTTTCTTTCTCTCAATCCAAACCAATCAGACTGTAGACTTCAACTTTTCTATTTTGCAGGGATTTCTTCTCATTCTCAAGCTAAGGTCCTGACACACCAAAAGGAAACTGAGTCTCAAGGAGAGGGATTCTTTTGTGAAATGGTCCTTGGTACTGGGGTTGGTAGTTGGAAGAAGCCAAGATAATATGGCAAGCAAGCAACTTCTCTCTTAGATGGACTTGGGGGAAGTCATACAAGATTTTCTGCCAACAGACCTGGGTACAGAAGACAAAAGCACTTAAAACTTTTAGCTGCAAGTAGAAACCAGCACACACAGACCTTTTTTTGAAACACAAAAGGCTTCCACCTTCACCAGCCAGGCTTAGATGGGATGGAAAGAAAGTTTCATATAAAAGGTTAATTTCTATCTATTGGTGGTGGCTTCCTGGGACACTGTACTGAAAGTTTTCTTAGGGTTCAACAAAAGAAAGGAATACAAAGACCACATACGCGCGCACACATACACACACACACACACACACACACACAGAGTAATCAGTTGTTCCTGCATGCCCATGAGGGAATGGGAGAAAAATGAAGACCTTTCCACCAATTATTTTTCATCTCCAGCCCCCCACTCTCTCTCCCAGGTAGCTGTGTGTCTGATAATTCCACATTTCCACATGATCACTTCCTAATGTGCTAGCATCAGAGGCTTAATACCATCTTCTGAGAACCAAGAAATGCATTGCTAACACATTGGTTATTGGTTCACAAGACCAAACCATACAAAACCAGAGGTGACTTGAGTCAACGCCTTGAACACCAGCAGGATTGGAACAGGGGTCTGTGCTTGCCTCATAATCATGATGCCACTCGCTGAGCACCTACCAGGTACACCTACTGCTAAAGGTGTCCATAATACAGCAGAGAGGAAAACCCCAGTTCTTTACTCATATTCTTGAGGACAACCCCAGAACACAAGTGTTTTCTCTGTTTTACAGATGAGGAATGGGAGCATCAGAAAGTTTATCAACTTTCCCAGAATCATGCAGATGTTAAGGGAGAGAGTTGGGATTTGAACCCGCTCCATCTGGTACAAAAGCTGTTAACCACTAAGCCAAACTGTCTGAAAAAAATGACTCAGATAACTAGTCACACCCCCATCTTAATCATGTCACTCTAGGAAAAAACTTCTAAGTTGCTAACAGAGTTGTGTTTTCTTTAGGTTTGGGTAAAGGGTTAAAAATGCAAGGCCCTGTCCAAACCACACTAGTAACTTTTCCCTTTTGTTGCATTCCAGGCACACATGTACTTTCCGCCTGCTCCAGGGGTTGTAACATCCTTGCAGAGGCTGCGGCTTATGACCTATCATCACCTTCAAGATCAGCCTGGAAAGTAAGAAAAATATTATGTGAGAGGTTTTCTCTCCCAAAGCCAGTCTTAGGGAACTAGCCATTTTCAGAGGAAAAGCAGGATTGTGGAAGAGCCAATACACAGTGGGTTTATTTTAGCCCCATGTGATGCAATAATAATAATTATTATTATATATACGTATGTGTATACGTATATATATATAAAGTGTTGCTTAAGAAAAGACTGTCGAGAATTAAGAGTCGGCTGGCTAGGGTTTTAAGAACTGGTATGCAGCAAAACAGCCAGAAATAGTTCTTTAGGGGAAAAGAAATCTCAAAAGAAAAGAAAGCTCCTTAGGTTTGGGAAAGGGCAATAAAGCATATGAAGGTGTGTGCACAGTGCCAAAAGCAAAAGAATCTTCTACTAAAACCACAACTCCAGTCATATGTTATTACTTACACTGTAGTTGACAATGACTGGCACAGGGCATGAAACTCTAAGTCTGGTGGATTTGGCATTGCTCTATGTTAACAGGAAACTGTGTTCTTTTGATTCCATTGATTGGTTTCCTGTTGAAGGCCATTCATGGCAGAGCAGAGCATATACAAGACTATTGTCCAATTTCCATTTTTCCTGGTGCCTCTTGCTTCTGGCAGGGGAAGCTGGCAGCCTTCATTTGAGGTGATCAGGGCCCAGTCGGGGGCAAATAATGCCTGAAAGGCTGGTTGTAAATGTTGCATTTAGCAGATTAGGTTAGGGAAGGAAGAAGCCATTGAAATGCAAAAGCATACACATGTACAAACAACCACAGATGAAGCTCCATTTGTTTGGTGGCAAACGTATAAACTTGATTCATTCACTGCCATCAAATCAAGGGGCCAAGACACAATGTAGCAGCTCTGCCTCCCAAGGAGAACTTTGGAAATGTTTCAAAGGGGGTAGACTGGCACATGGGAGAGGAAGAATGAGAATAGATAGAGCTTGGCTGAGCTTTGGGTTTCCTTCCTTCATGGTTTCAAAGCCACAGCATCTTGATAAGTGTCTGAAAACTTGGTGGAGAATAGGATGGGTGGGCTTGAGCCTGAGAAAACCCACAGTGATTTGCTGGTGTCACCTGCCTGGGCATGTCCACATGCATGCTTGGTATTCTCAATAACATCATGGACAGAATTTTATATTTGATGTATATCGTGCATACTTGTCATTGATTTGATTTCAGGATGGGATTGGGGATATTTTTGTTTTGGCTTTCTGTTATTTTAATATCATTTCTGAAATAAAACAATTATTTAAAAATGATAAAGAAATGCAATTCATGATGATAATGGGCTTCCACTGGTCCGTGGTAAGGCTAGACCACCACTGCTGGGACATTTCCGTCCTAGGCATTCTCCTCTGTCTCTCAGCAATCACCAGGCTGCCAGCCAGGGTACAGATTCTCTGTTTCTTTAACCAGAGACATGATGAGCTCAGAGGTTCACCCTGAATGTCTCTCATAACATCCCTCACTGATTTAAGCCAGCAGCACATCACATGCTCTGTCTCCTTTTTCAAGAAAAAATAATAGTAACCACAATAATAGTAATTTATCTCATTTCCAGGTAAGGAATTGTAGAGCACACAGCATATACAGGAGTACATTATGGGTATTTACTCAATCACAGATTCTGCTGGGTCTGGCTTAATTCATATCGTTGGATGGCCACCAAGCTAAGAGACCCTTTTTAGCCCTGACCTATGAAACGCAAATCCCTTTTCTTGGAGCTATAGGTACAACATCTACATTTCTCCTACACACACACACACACACACGTCAAAATCATATTCTCTGCAACCAACAAAGCTTTGATCTGTCACTTCTTTGATTGGCTTTGGTGGGTGGCCTGAAGCCAGATGGATAGAAAGAGGCCTTAGGGGCCGAGCACGGTGGCTCACGCTGTAATCCCAGCACTTTGGGAGGCTGAGGCAGGCGGATTACCTCAAGTCAGGAGTTCAAGACCAGCTTGGTCAACATGGTGAAACCCCGTCTCTACTAAAAATACAAAAATTAGCCGGGGGTGGTGGCGCACACCTATAATCCCAGCTACTTGGGAGGCTGAGGCAGGAGAATTGCTTGAAGCCAGGAGGCAGAGGTTGCAGTGAGCCAAGATCACACCACTGCACTTCAGCCTGGGCGATAGAGTGAGACTCTGTCTCAATAAAAAAAAAAAGAAAGAAAGAAACAGGCTTCAGAAGGAGTAGCTGAGGCCTTTCCAGCAGGATGAGGCTTCTTGGGAATGTGTAGGAACAGGAGGCAGAATCTGAGCTGAGCTCCCCTCCCGTCTCTTATTGAGTGGGGGATAGGGTGCTGGGAGTAAGAGCAGAACTCTGAGAACCAAGCAAGAGGGATGACAGTGATTAAGAAGAGTTGCGGCCAGGCGCGTTGGCTCACGCTTGTAATCCCAGCACTTTGGGAGGCCGAGGTAGGCAGATCAGGAGGTCAGGAGTTTGAGACCAGTCTGACCAACATGGTGAAACCCTGTCTTTACTAAAAATACAAAAATTAGCTGGGCGTGGTGGTGCACACCTGTAATCCCAGCTACTCAGGAGGCTGAGGCAGGAGAATCACTTGAACCCACGAGACAGAGGTTTCAGTGAGCTGAGACCGTGCCACCACACTCCAGCCTGGTGATAGAGTGAGACTCCGTCTCAAAAAAAAAAAAAAAAAAAGAAGAGAGTTGCTGGGGAGAGGCTGGTGGAGCTGCACCTTGGTGGTCCCTGGAGATTATCAGGAAGCGCTGGGCTGGTTCCAACTCTCTCTTTGGTTAGCGTTACCCACTCTCACCTGCTGCTGGCTTTTCTGGCTCCAGCCTCAGTCAGCCTTTAGCTGAAGCCTTCCCATGGCCGTCTCTCTCCTTCCACTTTTCCTTTTCTTCCCTTCCCCTCCATTCCCACCTCTCCTCTCTCTCTCTCTCTCTTTATCTCTCTTTCTCTATCTCTCCCTCCCTCTCTCGTTATTGTCATGTTTTGTTACTGGCTTTTTTTTTTGAGACGGCGTCTCGCTCTCGCTCTGTCGCCCAGGCTGGAGTGCAGTGGCACGATCGCGGCTCACTGCAAGCTCTGCCTCCCGGGTTCACGCCATTCTCCTGCCTCAGCCTCCCAAGTAGCTGGGACTACAGGTGCCCGCCACCACACCCTGCTAATTTTTTTTTTTTTTTTTGTATTTTTAGTAGAGATAGGGTTTCACCGTGGTCTCGATCTCCTGACCTCGTGATCCACCCGCCTCGGCCTCCCAACGTTGTTACTGGCTTTAATAAAAACTTCACTCTGAGGCTACCTGTCCTGGCTGAATTGCTGTGTAGCAGTTCCTGGGAGGTCAGTTGGGAGGACAGAGCCTTGAAGGGTGGTCCAGAAGGTAGGGTCAAGACAGCAGCCAGATGGCCAGAGAGGGTGTGTGGCCCAAGGGTGTTGGGGAGTTCTGCCCTGGGTTTAGAGAATACAGGCTCCAGTCAGGCAAAACTGCCTTCCTCTCAGCAGCAGGGTAGCCAGGCAGCCTTCAGCTCTTCCTCTAGACCAAGCTTGTCCAACCCACAGCCTGACACAAACTCATAAACTTTCTTAAAACATTATGAGATTATTTTTGAGGGTTTTTTTTTTCTCATCAGCTATCATTAGTGTATTTTATCTGTGGCCCAAGACGAATCTTCTTCCAGTGTGGCCCAGGGAAGCCAAAAGATTGGACACCCCTGCACTGCACCCTCCCAGCCCTCCTTGAATCCGGGTCACTGAGGTTCTGGAAGCATCTCAGTTTTTGTCCTTCACTCTGGCTTCTTGGAGGTTTGGGAGATGCTGGGGTCCCAGCCACTCACTGCAGCTCTTGATGTTGGTCCAGTTGATCTCATCTTCTCGGGTGCCCACCCTCTCTCTAGCCATGCCTGTTCCCATCCTGGTTGAGTCCTTCCCTGGGTCTCTTGATGTTCTGTTTTCCATCTACCCAGCTTATAGGACTCCCTCCGGGGGCCAGTGAGTGGCAAGCCCAGATGGGAACCCAGATCTTTGATAACTGATGCTTGGTGCATTCTACTCCTCAGTATTGCTTTCCTTTGCTTTGCAAATTCCTGCCTGTTGGCCACAAATAGTGCTTTGTAAGAAATAGCCTGAGATTTATTATTTCAAGTCAAGCAGAAGTGATGCTAATCTGGTGAAAAGTGTTTTCTGTTTGTTTTGTTTTTCTGTTGGTGGTTTAAGGTCCTACTGGAAGGCTGGACACAGTGGCTCATGCTTATAATCTTGGCACTTTGGGAGGCCAAGTTGGGAGGATCGCTTGAAGCCAGGAGTTTGAGACCAGCCTGGGCAACAAAATGAGACCCTGTCTGAAAAAAAAAAAAAATTAAAATCTTACTGGACTTGGGACATTGCTTTCTTGTTTTCAGACACACTTCTGGAGTTCATGGTTTAACTGACATCTACATTTGCATTAAGAAGGCTTTTACTTGGATGACGCTTAGAACATACATAATAGGGGGATCAGGGACACCCTCTATTTTTCCCCTTCCAAGCAGGCCCACACCCCTGCCTATTATTCCAGGAAAGGGGAGAGTCAGAACTCCAAGACAACCCTTTGAACTGCTGAAGTCCAGTGCCATTGACGAGTTACATTCCTTTGTCCTCCCCCCTGGTGCAGCAAAGTGTGCATGTTCTCACCATCCTGGATCTGTTGCATTTCTGTTAATAAGTCAAAAGGGTCAAATTAAAATGTTCCATTTGATTGGCCATTCCTTTGTTGTCTTTCTCTTCCACTGAGATAAATGCCACCAGGGCAGGACTTTACATTGTTCCCCCACTACATCTCCCGTGCCTAGAATCTGGAACACCAAAGGTGCTCAACAAATACTTGTGAAGTAAATGCGTGAGTGATGGCCCCAACTCTTACATTCTAAATTTCTGTCGTTACAAGAGACGAAAGGGCAGAGTCCATTCGGGCTGCCCCCATCCCTTTATCCTCAGAGTTATGAAACTACAAATCTTGAGACCTCAATTCTCCTCATTCCACTTGGAGATGATTCCCACCTCTTAATGTCCTTTCTTTTTTGCCTTGTTTTTCTTTCCATTCTTGCATTTCTTTAACTCTCCTACTAATAACACAAGTGACCCCATTTCCTCTGTTGTCTCCAAACCACTGTCCATGCCATTTTCCCTTCAGTTTGCCTTTGGTGAGAAAAAAAAATATTCTCCCAGAAATGTGACTCAGAAGTAATCAACGTAAATGTCATCCAAGGCCATGGGGAATTTCTTGGCCATGAATCACATCCCCTGTGCTGAGAACCTGGGTTATAGTCAAGGCAGAAAGTCCCAGCACCCAGAAACACCCGCTTCCTCCCCAGCCCCATGCCCATTGGATGCAAGAATTTCTCCTCGTCCTTTTTTGTTGTGGCTGCCCTTGGGCACGTTGGGCAAAGGCTCACGCAGGCTTGTTTCCCTTCCCAGCTTGGTTCTGTGACTGTTGCAATGGACTTCAGCGCCTGGCAGGAAGTGCCTGGCTCACCTCCGCTCCAGCAACTGTGGCTGCCACTGCTGATGGAGGAATGAGAGACACAACCCATGGCCAGGTTTCAGCACAGGCTCAGGACCAGGGCACCTCAGATTTTCCATGCCAGCTGGAAACAGGACATGAAAGGTACAGGTTAGGCAAGAGCTATGGCTGGCGAGTTCAAAGGCTCCATTCACGAAGTTAAAAAAAAAAAAAAATCAACACTTTCAGTATTTAGATTGCTCTGCCTCCTTTGTTCTTTCACTTTTCCTCTCAAGTTTGTAGAGCAGGTCCCAGTGCATAAATTTGAAAATAAGAAAGAAAGAAAGACAGGAAGGGGCGGGGGGAGGAAGGGAGCCTAAAGCTCATCAAAACATACACAAAGGTGACACTCATGCATATGCTATCAAAGTGGAAGGGAAATACTTCTGTACCCACACATAACAGGCAGTGACAAGTTTAGAAATTATTATCCAGGTCATGGGAAGGTCATTGACAAGTTTTTCAGGTCTCCAGTAAGTAGGAAAATGATTGGGGCAGACTGAGTGTCTAGCAACCTTGAACGAGAGAAGCAGAAAGGCACAGGGGTAAGTGCATGGGCTTGGAGCCAGTCTGTTTGGGCATTCCAATTGTAGGAAGTAAATGAAATAAACCACACAAAAAGAATCATCCTGGCACATGATGGGCTCTCAACAAATGCCAGTGAAAGTAATGAATGAATATGTGAAGTGCTTCTCAGAGGCCCAGGGCACGGAGGGGTGCTCACTGAATAGCAGCAGCAGGAGTAGTCATGCTTGAGCCCAATGTTGGAATCCCTTCCTGTCACTCAGCTGGGTTTGACTGGGAGCAGTCAGGACACCACAGAACTAGGGGAAAGAGGAGGATCCACTACACCCAGAGCATCTGCTCTGCCGGTGAGCAAGGCTGACGACACAGATCGCAATGGCAGTGACAGGAACAGTGAAGGGTCACTGTCTTTAGAAAAGGCCACGTCTAAATGGGCGCAAACCTGGCCAATCCCCTCCAAAAGAAAGTTCCCAGCTTCTCTGACCGGGGACTTTCTCCGCCAGCACCCAGGGGATGAAGGAACAATTTTCCTTTATCCTGTGCCCACAACACAGCACGGCACAGGCAGAGCCTCCTGTTTCAAAGGCAAACCTTGAAATTTACAGTGCCCTCTACCTGAAGAGAGTTAGTTTAAAAATCAAAACATGGCAGAAAGTCACAGCTGGTAGAGAATTTGAACATTACCCAGGTAACCCCATATTCACCGAGGCTCTGCATTCCTCAAAAAACCCACCTGGAGGCCAGGCGCAGTGGCTCATGCCTGTAATTCCAGCACTTTGGGAGGCCGAGGCGGGTGGATCACCTGAGGTCAGGAGTTCGAGACTAGCCTGGCCAACATGATGAAACCCTGTCCCTACTGAAAATACAAAAATCAGCCGGGCGTGGTGGCGGGCGCCTGTAATATCAGCTACTTGGGAGGCTGAGGCAGGAGAATCACTTGAACCCGGGAGGTAGAGGTTGCAGTGAGCTGAGATAGTGCCACTGCACTCCAGCCTGGGTGACAAGAGTGAAACTCTGTCTCAAACAAAACAAAACAAAACAAAAAAACCCAAAAACTCACCTCAAACTACTTTAAGCAAAAGAAGAAAATTCCTTGGCTCACAACACCCAACTTGCAGAAGACAGTGAGTTGAACTGGCTTTAGGAACTGGTAGGAACAGGGACTTAAACATGGTCAGAACTCTTATCTTAACTTCTGGTATTTCCAAGCTATGGGACATTCCTTAGAGTCAGTTTTTTCCGTCTGTGTAATGGGAATATTAACTTTCCTATCTACCTCCCGGAATTATTAACATGATCAAATGAGAAAATACATGAACAGAGGTACATATACATTTGGCTATAACACTTGTTTTTAAAATGTGAATTTACTGTGATTGAATTAAAGTATTGGGACAATGTGAACATAATTCAAGTTTCTCATAGGCAATTTTATCTGCAAGGGAAAACTAGATTAACATAGAAGACGGCACCCCGCTGAACTGAGTCTTGTCAGGATTCACAAAATGCCACACGCACATATTCCACGCATCTGCCCTACTACCTTGCAGATGTGTTATTCTAACTAATCTACTTATCCCAACCAACTGGGTCATCCTATGAGGTTATATTTTCCTATTCTTTCACATTTGTAAAGTGTTGTGTATTAAAAAGAATTCATTCAATGTCTCCAACATGTCTAAGCATCCCAAGCAGGGCATGGGAAAGAAAAGCTTTGTGTATTGAGGGGGGAAATTGAAGTAAAGCATTTTGAGAGAATCAAGAGAACCTATGCTATCTCCCAAGCAACAGACCATAGAAATAAAAGAAATGTCTGTGGACGGAATAAGTTCAAGTGCTGAGAAATCAATAAGAATAAGTCATGATCCTCCTGCTTTGGACACCCAAAGTGCTGGGATTATAGGCAAGGTCAAGAGATCGAGACCATCCTGGCCAACATGGTGAAACCCCCGTCTCTACTAAAATACAAAAATTAGCTGGACATGGTGACACGTGCCTGTAGTCCCAGCTACTTGGGGAGGCTGAGGCAGGAGAATCGCTTGAACCTGGGAGGCGGAGGTTGCAGTGAGCCGAGATTGCACCACTGCACTCCAGCCTGGCAACAGAGCAAGACTCCATCTCAAAAGAAAAAAAAAAGGCATGAAGACATAGAAGAGATGGAAAGATGAGCATTGTTGAAACTGAAAACCAAGTGATGAAAAATAAGGGCAACCTTGCTCACAAAGGGAAAGCACTATCTACATGCAAAAACCTTAATGGAAATTGCCACATTCTGCAGAAATGGCACCTTTTGTTCTATGAGGGGCTGATTTGGTGATTTCAAATATCACCACAATTTCCAAAGACTTCAGCTATTGAGTGAAGTCCTCAAGTGTGGATGAGAAAACTGCAAAGGAATTTCCAGCAGGGATACAGAAATTAACTAAAGAAGAAAATGCTACATTTTCAAATTTTCAATTTTGATGAAACGGGTATCCATTATAAATGCATGCTTCAAATGGCCTTTATTTCAGGATTTTAAGGCTGCAAAAAATCAAAAATGTTGGTGATCTTTCTTCTACCACTTCATCCTAACACAAGCAGCAACCCTCTCAGCTCCCTCTTCCATCAGCAAATGTCGGGTCTTTTTAAAGATAAAGTGCCATATTTATTGTAGTATTTACATTTTTTTCATTATTTAACATGCACAAAACTGTGCTACCATTTTTATTAAGTTCCTATCTTTTTTATATTACCAACAAAGTGTTTAGGTACTGTACCCCTGACCCTGTCTTTTCTCTAAGCCCTGTGGTTTTTATTGTGCAATTTTGCATAACACAGTGAGTTTTAGGAATGCATGTATCATGTTATAGCAGAACTGACTGTACTGTAAGGCAATATATAAAAGTATGAGAATGTTACTATCTGGATCTTTTAATTCCCACACGTCTCTCCCTCAGCCATGGTTTGGCGACCACAGGCTACAGGTGTGAACCCATAATTTAAATCTGCCACTCCCCTCTGGGCCCCAGGACCAGAACCTCTCAAACTCCTCTTCACCCCTGCAGGCCCTCAGGGCCAAATCAAATTTCTTGACAACTCTACACTGTGCAGCTACTTTTGATGGACCCGCCAGAAATCCCTTGTCCTTTTTCATCTTCAACTCCATTGATCTTATCCTTTCTTACTTGAGGCTACCTGCTAGGCCTTGTATCTCTGTTGTGCTTCCTAGTGTTTGCTTTCCATTGTACAAGTACCTCCTCCCCTTCCCCGCATCAGATGGTGCTGACTGAACCGACAGGACTTAATTGAAGCTGGCACTATTTCCGGTGAGAGCAGTCATTGAAAACTAGCATAGCTCTTGTGTGACACAGACACACACTCTCAGAAGGAGACTCAGAGGTGCGCTGGAGAGCCTCTGAGCTATCGTTGGGCTGTTCTGGAAGGCTTGGCTTTCCTGCAGGACTCTAGGTCTGTCTCTGCAAAAGCAACCTAAGACCAGCCCTGCATGAGGTAAGAAGAATGGGATGGAAATCAGGCCCATAGCTACCTAGAAAACCACATTTTAACAGCTGCCATTTATGGAACGCTTTTCCTGGGGAATTTCATTATTCTTTTCTGACTACCTAACACGTGTCAGAATGTGGAAAGTTAAGGAAATACCCCACTGGGTAAGCTTTAAAACGCAAGTTTCTAGCTCTTCCTGTTTCTAAACTCCAGTAGCTTTGTCTACATAAGAACACCACTGTGTGGTCAGTAAAGACAACCCTAGAATGAAAGGTGTAAATTATGTCACTCAGTGAAGTAGAAACTTCCAAAATGTTTTAGTACTAAAGAGTCTAAAGGTTGAGATCAACAGAATTCTCCTGAAATCTGACAGACATCCTTTAACCCTTTAAGTTCAGCTGAATTGTGTATGGCTTAGGAATGGTTTTTAAGGGGATAACATTGAATTTGATTAGCAATTGGGAGAATTACACTTGATTCCAAATTCATCTCCTGACATGTTGGCATCTGGATATTTCAGCTCTAAATTACAGACCTCAATAACATAATGCTAAACAGTATCTAACACCAAAGTGAAAACACACTGTGTTTTAGTCATTTTCTGTTGGTGTAACAATTCCACAGACTGAGTCAAGAAAATAGTTTAGGCCGGGTGCCGTGGCTCACGCCTGTAATCCCAGCACTTTGGGAGGCCGAGGCGGGTGGATCACGAGGTCAGGAGATCAAGACCATCCTGGCCAACACAGTGAAACCCCGTCTCTACTGAAAATACAAAAAAATTAGCTGGGTGTGGTGGCAGGTGCCTGTAGTCCCAGCTATTTGGAGGCGGAGCTTGCAGTGAGCTGAGATTGCGCCACTGCACTCCAGCCTGGGTGACAGAGTGAGACTCCATCTCAAAAAAAAAAAAAAGGGAAAATAGCTTATTCAGCTCACGATTCTGGAGGCTGGAAAATCCAAAAACATGGTATCAGCATCTGGGGAGAGTCATCCCATGGTGGAAGAGCAGAAGGCAGAAATGAGCCTATGAGATAAAGAGAGGAAGGGGACTGACCTTGTCAGGAACCCATTCCCATGATAACTAACCCATTCATTCAAAAATGGCATTGATCCATTCATTGCCAATTGTCTACCAAAGGCCCTACCTCTTAACTCTGCTATGGTGGCAACCAAGTTTCCAACACATAACACATTCCAACCATAGTACACCATTTATACCCTGAAGAATGTGCGTGTATTGAGAAGGGTGATTGTGGAGACACATTTAAGTAAGAAGTGCAGTCTCTTAAAATGAGGCCAGACATCCACATCGAAGGTTAGGGATTTGCCTATGTATTAGCCCATTCTTACATTGCTATAAACAACTACCCGAGACTGGGTAATTAATTTTAAAAAAAAGTTTAATTGGCTCACGATTCTGCAGGCTATACAGTCTTCTGCTTCTGGGGAGACCTCAGGAAACTTACAGTCATGGTAGAAGGTGAAGGGAAAGTGAAGGGGAAGCAGCTACATCTTCACATGGCCATTAGAGAGCAAAGGGGAAGGTGCTACTCACTTTCAAACAACCAGATCTCATGAGAACTCTATCACAAGACAACACTAGAGGGATGGTGCTAAACCATTAGAAACCAGCCCTATGATGTAATCATCTCTTACCAGGCCCCACCTGCAACACACAGGATCACAATTTAACATGAGATTTGGGTGGGGACACAGCTAAAACATATCACGTAGTGATGTTCTTGCTTGGAAAAGTAGTGGAGTCCTATATGTAAGAGTGAGCTTTGCTGCCAGGCTGCCTGGGTTTGATTCTTGGCCTTGACATCAACAAATCACCTGACTGTCATGAAGTCACTTTCTGTCCTCTCTTCCCTTAACTGTAAAATAAACATAGTAACATCTGATTCATAGATAACTATAAAAATCCAATGGAGAGTTCATGAAAACACCAGGTATACAGTATGCACTCAATGAGTGTCAGCTATTTTTAACCATATCAAACTGCCTTTTGAAGAGTCTAGAATGATATATAGTTTCATTCAAAATATTCACCATGGTATGAATATTTTGAATGAAACTATACATTATTACTATTATTATTATAATAGACATGGTGAATCCCTTCTTATTTGTTTAAAAGGTACAGTAGTCCTAATAATAGTAACTTCCTAATAGAGTTACAAAGATAAAATGAGTTAATACATGGACCTGGTACATAGTGGGCACTCAGTAAATGGTACCTGTTATCGACCATCTCAAACTGTTTGTGACTAGAATAATGTAGGAAAACATTCAAAAATATTTGCCGTTCTTATTTTATGAAAGGTGCAGTCCTCTGCCTTTTCTGCCTATTTGGATCCAAGTACAGATTTTGGTTCTGATAAATGACTTATTTTAGCCTGAGTTCATGAGGTCATACTTGAAAGAATCACAGCTGAATGCTGGTTGATTGTGTTAAAAGAGGAGAAAAAAACACACTGAGTGCGCAAAATTATAGAAAATACACCAGAACCTCTAAGAATTTGCTGGTCCCCTCCTTCTGCAAGTGGCTGGCACCCCTCACTCATGAGGACAAGAATGTGCTAAAGTCTACTCCTAGCAGCCTGCCAGAGTTGATTTTGCACATTTCTTCCCAACTCCTCTTTCAGTGACACATTTTACAGGTCGGTAGCCTGAAATTGGCAATGGTAGGAGTATTTACTTGATGAAAATTAGACAAGGCTATGAATCAGGAATTTTTTTGAAGTCATTTATACAAGATTTTTTTAGCACATACTGCGTGATGGTGTCAGAAAATTTGTTTCTTCTTGAACAAATCCTTTTTCCAGAGATCCTCTAGAGACTAGGAACTGTCTGCCTCCTCAGCTGCTGGCTTATCTGTGGGAGCCTATTATCATCTGGTCCTCTGCAGTGCTGTGGTACTCCCAATGGGCTGTCCACCTTTTCTCCAGGAGAGAAGGAGGCAGGAGGACCAGCTCCCTTTTGCCACTTTACCCCCTCAGTCTCCACAATATCATCACACAAACTGCAAAGACACAGGCAGATTTCTTTACTGGTGGGTTGGCATACTTTCAGAAAGAAACTATAGCACAGGAGGGACAAAGGCTGAAACTGAAGTAAATTTGTCCTTTATGGGTCCAGAACCCATTCCCAGAGAGAAAACGACATCCCCTCCTCTGGGAAAACTCCACACCTACCTGTACTCGTGGGAAGAGATCTTACTCCTGGAATGCTTACCGAAAGCTGCAGTTTAATGAATCCCTCCCCTGCAATCTTTAGCAGGGTGAACATGAGTGTTTATTAACACTTTTAGCTTGGGAGACAATGAGAACATGAAGGAGTATCTGTAATTTCATGGATGAGGGTGGACATGGATCCTCGAGTTCAAGTTTATTTTGCACCATTCCCAATTTCTGTACTAGTTGACCTCTTAAAGTAAGTACACCTCCACAAGACAAACATTAATTATCTCAGATTGCACCAACCTAATAATACAATCTAAACCAATGATTCTCAACTCTGATTGTACCTAAGAATCAACCAAGGAGTTTTTTTTTTTTTTAAATGCTGATGCCTGGGCTCCACCCAGCATTGGGTTTTGGCCCAGCCATTGTTGTTTTTTAAGGTTTGCCAGGTGAATCTAATGTGCAGCCAGGTTTGGAAACCACCAGTCTAAATCCATGGTGGGGAATGAGCAGTTCCCTAATCAGCAGGCTTGGTCTCAGAATTGGGCCTTTGTTCTCATGTCAAAGAATTGGGTCTTTTAAAAATTCCTTTGATTCAGTAGTCCTCCTCTGATTGAAGTGTCAGGTGGGAAGGAGAAGACATAAATTACCAGTCCTTCCAACATGCACAGTTTACTTGGTCATTAATCTTTCCACTTTACCTAGTGATTCAGACATAAACTCAAACTTTTTAACTGCTAAAATGTAGCACAGCTGATCAGTTTGAGTTTTATCTCTCTTCTTGACTTTTCCCCCTTTGAGGTCCTAATTATCAAAATTACAAAGAGAACCAGTAGATAAGCATGAGAGGAGTCTAAGAAAAAACAAACAAAAACAAAGAGAACCAGTAGAAAAGAGTAGAAGAAAATTTTGAAGACCCAATTAATTGACTGTTTGAATCATTGCCTTATAACTGTCCTTCACCGTCTGCCCTTGGCTGGACAGACAGAGAGATTCTCATACTTCCCAGTAACTTACATGTCATTGGACCAGGGCACCCCAAACCAAATTTTACCTGTTCTATTTCCATTGACAACTACCTCTGGAAGTTTCTATAGCCATTCATCCCAAATCAGTAGGAATTTCTCCTCCTAAGACCTTGGCTTTACATTCATTGAGTTCTTCACTGAGTTCATTGAGGTCCTCTGGTGGCCTCCATCCCCTTCCATGACCAGAACAGTCCAGGCTCAGAGAGAGGCTTCCCTTCATAGGGAGCCGCATGAGGGGAGAGAAAGAGTTTGTCCCAAAAAGCCTGAATTAGAGTGGAGATATCCAACTGAGGGGGCCCAGAGTAGAAAGAGCCAGAGAGCTGAGTTGGAGCAAAGTCTGGAGACAGGACAGAAATTGAAGATGAGAACCCTGAGGTCTAGAAGAATAAGTGGAGCGGAAAAGGGATCCATTTGCTACATTCAAGAATGGGATTCATGCACAATGATGTCAAGCAGAGGTTCCTAACTCAGCTAGAGGACACTGGGCTTGGTTGGGGTGGCGGAGAAGAACCAGGTGTCAAAAGGAGGCTTGGAGACTTGCCCAACATAGATTTGGACTACTCTCAGCTCAACAGAGTCTCTCATCACTCTGAAAATTGATTTCATTTCCAGGAAAAAAATTATGAAAACTTTCCTGTCAGTGTGACAGGTGAGGTATAAATACTGAAAACAGATTCATATTTGTGGAGATAAATCCAAGTGTTTTGTTTTCCATGTAAAATTTAAACAAAACACCCAAACAAAAAAAAAATTTCCATTTGGAGTGCAGTCTGGGTTCCCCAGATGTTTTGAAATGCTTTGCCAGATATTTAAACACAACCCAAAGTATATTTGGCTAGTACTTCCTTATTAAAATTTTGGGTAAATTTGAGGGAAGGTGTATCCATATATTTCTGATTCATTTGCATTTAACTCATCAAACCAATATTTAGATGCCATTTCATTTCAAAAAATCTTTACAGAATTAAAAACCAGGAAGTTCTATTTTACAAAGCGTAAACAAATTTGAACATCAAACTGTTCTTATTCCTGGGATTTGCCTAGACTAAAGAGACTGAATGAATTCTAAACTTGGCAAAATACAACCCCCCACCTCCGTACCAGACTGACTCTGTCATTTGCAGAAGGTCACAAAGTTGTGCTCTTGGGAGAATATATATATATATACGTATATATACTTATATATACGTATATATATATATTTTTTTTTTGAGACGGAGTTTCACTCTTGTTGTCCAGGCTAAAGTGCAATGGCGCAATCTCAGCTCACCGCAACCTCTGCCTCCCGAGTTCAAGTGATTCTCCTGCCTCAGCCTCCTGAGTAGCTGAGATTACAGGCATGAGCCACCGCACCTGGCTAATTTTGTATTTTTAGTAGAGACGGGATTTCTCCATGTTGGTCAGGCTGGTCTCAAACTCCCAACCTCAGATGATCTGCCTGCCTCAGCCTCCCAAAATGCTGGGATTACAGGCGTGAACCACCACGCCTGGCGGGAGAATATTTTTTAATGTATTCTTGATTTGCATACAAAGCTTTGTTCATACCAAACTGGAGAAGAAACTTTAAAAGTATGAAAAGTTTCTGTTCTCTGTGTTGTGGTTCCAATCTCAATTTCCCATGGGATTCTATGGCACAGAACCAATTTTCTCATTACTAGAACTCAGACCTCTTGAGGAAGAGATAGTCCTAGCATATGTCACTCTTAGAGGAATAGGGTGAAGGGTTTTATTCATTGACTACAGTGTCTGCAATGGCAATAATTTATTTTTCCATAAATTGTAGTGATCATGTGAATGGCTTGTTACATTTAAAGAGAAAGTGTATAAAATCCCTAAATGGTTTTTCATGATAGCTTATTAACTTTTTTGTCTTTAGTCATTCAGCTTTTCTACTGAGAAAGAATAATATATGAAATGCTGGCATTGCAAATACCCAGGAGTTTAAGTAAAGATCACCTAAGATTGGCCAGATGACCAAAACTTTTAAATTATTAGTCTCTTAGTTACTAAAAGGGATCCAAGCACAAAAACATTAGACTTAAGTTCAAGAGGTAATATGGAATGACATCAGAGTACCAGCCAAAAGTTGGGAACAAAAGGCAACATAAATGCGGGTATGAAGTAACAAATTCTTTACTGAAGGAATTCTTTTTAACTCCAACAATTGATAGGTTCTATTATAATCAAACCCTTTATAACAGATTGATTTCATTAATCTTAATCGCTCAAATTCTTCACATTTCCCTGCATCCACAGAGTGTCATGTCATGTGGCTTTGCAGGGCCTTACCACTCTGGGATGAAGTCCCATGCCTGTTGTTGTTTTTTTTTCATCAGTTATAAAAATTTATAATTTTATTGAGTTATAATTTGTATACAATAAAATCCACCCATTTTTAAATGTATAGTTTGATGAGTGTATACAGTTGTATAATCACCACCACAATCAAGATATAGAACATTTCCATCACTCAAAAAGGTATTCATATGACCCTGTGCAGCTAATCTCATTTCATCATCTCCAGCCTCAGGCAAAGACTAATCTGGTCTCTGGTACTATAGCTTTGCTTTTCCTAGAATTTCATAAAAATTGAAACATATAGCATGCAGTCTTCCATATCTGGCTTCTTTTTCATTTAACATAATGCCTTTGAGGTTCACCATGTTATTACATGTATCAGTAGTTTACTTCTTTTTGTTATTGAGAAGTATTCCATTATAAGGAAATACTATAATTTGTGTGTACATAAATAAACAAATTTTTTATTTGAATTATTTTCAAGTTTTAGCTACTGGAGATGAAATTGTATGAACATTTATGTACATATATTTGGGTGAACACATGTTTTTATTTCTCTAATGTAAATATCTAATAATTGAATTACTGGGTCATATGATAAGTGTATATTAAATTTTATAAAAAGCTTTTAAACTGTTATTCAAAGGACTGCACCATATCACATTTCCCATTAGTAATGTAAGAGAGTTCCAGGTGCTCCATGTCCTCACCAATGCATAGTATTATAAATATTTTTAATTTTAGCCATTCTAATGCATGTAATGGTACCTCATTGTCTTTTTAATTTGTGTTTCCCTAATGATGAATGAGCATTTTTCAGGTCCTTATTTAGCATTTGGATATCTTCTTTGGTGAACTGGCAGTTCAAATCTTTTGCCCATTTGTTTCTCATTTATTATTTGAAACTCATTCAAAAAGAAATAGTAATCCATTATCAGTTAAGGAAATTAGATTTGTACTTATCCTTCTCACATAGAAGGATCTGATGGCTTCAGTGGTGAACTTAACATTAAGGTATAACTATTACCAATTCAACTGGGAATACTTCCCAATTCATTTTATGAGTCCAGCTTTACCCTGATACCAAAACCAAAGATATTACAGAAAAAGAAAACTAAAAATAAATTTCCCTCATGACATAGCCCCCACACCCAAATTTAACAGATTTGAACAAATCAAATCCAGTAATATATAAAAAAGGTAATACATCATGACCAAGTGGTTGGTATTTGTCTCAGAATGTAAGGTTGGTTTAATACCAAAAACTATTAGTGTAATTCACCATATTAACAGACTGAAAAAGTAAAATTGACTAATTATCTCAATAGATGCACATAAAGCATTTGACAAAATTCAATATCCATTCATGATAAAAGCTCAGCAAACTAGGAATAGATGGGAATTTCTTCATTCTGATCAAAAGTCAGTCACGGAAGACCCCCAGGTAACATTATAGTTAGTTGTAAAAGACTGAATGCTTTCCTCTAGGATTATGTCCTATCTTATTACTTTTACTACTTATATTCATCACTGTACTGGAGATCCTGGAAATGGGGCGCAGGTGGGGTAGAGTGGAGGCAGGGGGTAGAGGAAGCATGGCCAGTGGACAAGAGGAAGTAAAACTTTCTTCATTTGTAGGCAACATGATTATCTACATGGAAAATCCTAAAGAATTCTCAAATAGGTTACAAGAATGAATAAGTAAGATTAGAAAAGGTGAAGTATGCAAGTTTATTAAACAAAGATCAATTGTATCTTTTTTTGGTCACTATATTAGGGTTCTCTAGAAGGACAGAACTAATAGGATAGATGTATATATAAAGGGGAGTTTATTAAGGAGTATTGGCTTACACGATCACAAGGTCCCACAATAGGCCATCTGCAAGCTGAGGAGCAAGGAAGCCAATCCGAGTCCCAAAGCTGAAGAACTTGGAGTCCAATGTTCAAGGGCAGGAAGCATCTGGCATGGGAGAAAGCTGTAGTCTGGGAGGCTAAGCCAGTCTAATGTTTTCACGTTCTTCTGCCTGCTTTTATTCTGGCTACACTGGCAGCTGATTAGATTAGCTGATTAGATTGTTACCACCCAGATTAAGGGTGGATCTGCCTTTCCCAGTCCACTGACTCAAATATTAATCTCCTTTGGCAGCACCCTCACAGACACATCCAGGAACAATACTTTGCATCCTTCAATCCAAACAAGTTGCCACTCAGTATTAACCATCACAGTCACAAAGAATTAGGACTTAAGAATTTAAAATATAATATTTGGTCTGGACATGGTGGCTCACAACTGTAATCCCAGCACTTTGGGAGGCTGAGGCAAGCGGATCACAAGGTCAGGAGATCAAGACCATCCTGGCTAACACAGTGAAACCCCATCTCTACTAAAAATACAAAAAATTAGCTGGGCGTGGTGGCAGGCACCTGTAGTCCCAGCTACTCGGGAGGCTGAGGCAGGAGAATGGCATGAACCCGGGAGGCGGAGGTTGTAGTGAGCCAAGATTGCGCCGCTGCACTCCAACCTGGGCAACAGAGTGAGATTCCGTTTCAAAAGAAAAATAAAATGAAATAAAATGTAACACAATGGCATCTAAAAACATGAAAATACCTAGGTATAAATTTAACAAAATGTGTGCAACACCTGGATACTAAAACATAAAACTTCATGGAATGAAATTAAAGAAAGACAGGTTAATAGAGAGATATTCCATATTTATGGGTCAGAAAACTCAATAATGTTAAAATCTCAGTTCTTCCCAAATTAATGTATAGACTCAACACAATCCAAATCAATATTCTAACAGATTTTTTGTAGAAATCAATTGTTATTTGAACATTTTTACTAAAATGCAAAATTATTTTAAAAAAGATAAAAGTTGGAGGAATTACACTGCCTGATTTTAAGATTTACCACAAAGCTACATAATTAGGGCAATGTGGTGTTGGATAGACAGATAGATCCATGGAACAGAATGGGGGCCTAGAAATAGGCCCCACATATATTGTCAATTGATTTTCAGTGAAGGTGCCAAAGTAATGCCATACGGAAAGGAAAGTCTTTTCAAAAAGCCACTGGATGTCCATAAGGAAATAAAATGATTCTTTACCCTGATCTCACACATTATACACAATTTATTTACATAAATGGATAATAGAACTAACTGTAAGAGCTAAACTATAAAGCTTCTAGAAGAAAATATGTTTTTAAAAAATTGAACTAGGTTAATGCAAAGACTTTATTATACAGGATATAAAAAGCACAAACCTTGAAAGATAAAAATTAATTAACTGGACTTCTTTAAAATCATAAACTTTAGCTCTTCAAAAATCACTGTTAAGAAAATGAAAAGGCAAGCCACAGAGTTGGAGAAAATACTTGTGAAACATATATATTATAAAAGATTGTAGCCAGAATATATAAAGAACTCTTTAAGCCATTTAAACAGGTGTGTAATAGTATCTGATTAGGGTTTTAATTTGTTTTTTCCCAATGATGAATGACAGTAAGTAATTTTTGTTTTTTGGTCTATTTCTATTTTGTTCTGTTCCATTTTTAACCACCCATATCTCACTGTTGGTAAAGTGTTTGTTCAAATCATTTGCCTATTCTTTTCTTTTTTATTGGGGTCTTTCCCCTTATATTTCTTTTCTTTTTTTTTTTTTGAGACAGGGTCTTGCTCTGTCACACAGGCTGGAGTGCAGCTACAGTGTTGTGATCTCAACTCACTGCAACCTCTGCCTCCCAGTTCAAGCGATTCTCATGTCTCAGCCTCCTGAGTAGCTGGGATCACAGGCATGCACCACCATCCCCAGCTAATTTTTCGTATTTTTAGTAGAGATGGGGTTTCGCCATGTTGGCCAGGTTGGTCTTGAACTCCCACCTCAGCCTCCCAAAGTGCTGGGATTACAGGTGTGAGCCACCACACCCAGCCCTCTTGTATTTCTTTTAATGTCTGTTGGATCTGTAGTGCTGTCTTCTCATTCATGCCAGATATTGGTGATTTTGGTCTTCTATTTTTTAAAATCAGTCTCACCAGAGGTAGATCCATTTTATTAATTCTGTCAAAGCTTTTAGTTTTAATTTATCTCTTTTTCTTCCATTTTGTTTCATTTATTTATGCTCTCATTTTTATTATTTCTTTTGTTTTTATTTTTTAGGGGTTTAGTTTGCTTTACTTTTTCTAGTTTGCTTTTTCTTTTTTTTTTAGTTTGCTTTTCTTTTTCTAGTTTCATAAGGAGGAAACTGAGGTCATTGATGTGAGATCTTCCTTCTTTTCTAATTTAAGCATTAAATATTACAAATTTCTCCGGAATCATTGTACTGGTTGATTTCACAAGTTTTGATACGTTGTGTTTTCATTACCATTCATTTAAAAATACTTTCTAATTTTCCTTACAATTTCTTCTTGGATCCATGAAATATTTAGAAGTGAGGAGAGTTTTGATTTTGTTTTGTTTTGTTTTGTTTGTTTGTTTGTTTTTGAGACAGGGTCTCACTCTGTCAACCAAGCTAGATGGCAGTGGTGTGATCATAGCTCACTATAGCCTCAACCTGATGGGCTCAAGTGATCCCCCCACCTCAGCCTGCTGAGTAGCTGAGACCACAGGCATGCACCACCACACCTGGCTAATTAAGAAATTTATTTATTTATTTTTTGTAGAGATGAGTTTTTGCTATGTTGCCGAAGCTGTCTCAAACTCCTGGACTCAAGCAATCCTCCCACCTCAGCCTCACAAAGTGCTAGTATTACAGGCATGATCCACTCTCCCTGGCCAGAAGTGAGCTTTTAAATTTCCAAATATTTGGGAATTTTCCAATATCTTTTTGTTTAGAGCTTAATTTTTGTGGTCAGAGAATAATACATAGTATATGATTTAAATCTTTTAAAATTTACTGAGATATGTTTTACACCCTAGGATATGGTCTATCTTTGTAGATATTTCATGTTCTCTTGAAAAGAGTATGTATTTTGCTCTTGTTGGATAGAGGGTTCTCTAAATGTCAATTAGGTAGATTGATGAATAGTGTTGTGCAAGGCTTCTATATTTTTACTAATTTTTATCTACTTATTCTGTCAATTAATTGAGAGATAAATATTGAAATCTCCTATATTTGTCTTTTTCCTTTTAGTTCTGATTCTTTACTCTTATTTTTATAATAGTTTTGGGTTTACAAAGAGAGTACAGAGCATTCCCACATGCACTGAACCCAGTTTCCCCTGCTGTTAATATCTTACATTACTATAGTTCATTTGTTGCACAAAGGAACCAACATGGCTTTTAACCAGACCCTATAGTTTATTCAATGTCATCATTTCTTTCTTAGTATCCGTTTTTTCTTCCAAGATCTAATCCAGGATATTACATACCATTTAGCCATTAAATCTCCTTAGCCTCTTCTTGTCTATGACAGTTTCTCCAGACTTCTCTTATTTTTAAGGACCTTGACAGTTTTGAGGAGTTCTGGTCCAATATTTTGTACACTATTCCTCAAAGTGGGTTTGTCTGATGTTTTTCTAATGGTTAGACTGATGCTATGGGTTTGGAGAAGGAAGATCACAGAGGTGAAGTGCCATTCTTATCATGTCTTATCAAAGGTACATGCTGTCAATGAATTATCATTGATGAAGTTAACCTTGACGACTAGGCCAAGGCGGCATTTGCCAGGTTTCTGCACTGTAAAGTTACTTTTTCTCTCCTTTCCGTACTTCACTCTTTGTAAGTAAGTCACTAAGCACAGCCACACTCAAGGGGAGGGTGAAATATATATTATTTGAGATACTTCTACAAGGAGATTTGTGTCTTCTTTTTTATCTATTCTATCATTTTTATATCCATGTTGATTTAAGGCCATGTATTTTATACTTTAGGATATAATCCAATACCACATTATTTATTTTGTTGCTCAGAATGTTCCAACTTTGGCCATTGGGAGCTTTTTCAGCTTGGCTCCAATTCTGTCAGGTTTTGCTTCATGTTTTTTGAAGTTCTCTTATGAGGTGTATATATGTTTAGGACTGTTATTTTCTCCTACTGAATTTATTCCTCTCTCATTAAGAAATGTTTCTGTTTGTCTCTGGTATTATTTCTTCTGTGTGCATCAATATATATTGAGTTCATGGGTAGTCTGATTAAAAAAAAAAACAAAAACCCAGGAGGTTTCTGGAAGATCTTTTGCTCTGATCGGGGTTATGCTGGTTATTTCAGTCTAGGGCTACAAAGCAATGCTTGAATCACCATCAAATCATACCTATCAAGGAGAAACCCAGTTGGCAATAAGGAGCTGGATTGCCTAAAAGTATTTTCAAATATCACAGTCTTGAATTTTCTCAAACCAACAGAAAATTAAAATTTATTGCAAACTCCTATATCAAGGCTCACAAACCAGAATGAGTCAAAAGTGAGATGATGAAATGTCAGGACTGATTTATGAGGTTTTGGTTTGTGAACTCTTTGGTTACTCCCTATCTGTCTTTTTCTGTCTGTCTCAGTTTTGTCAAAACTTTTCCCAAATTATGTAAATCATGCCTGGTGGGGCCCATGATTTCTGTTCATATTGAGGACAGAAAACTGTCCTAATGCCCTTCTGTCATTCCTTCCTCTGTTCCTCCCTGCCTCTTTCTTTTCCTCTTTTCTCAATCTCTTTTTGCTTTCCTCCTTGTTATTAAACATTTATTTATCGAGTGCCCACTATGCATAAAGTCTGGTAGTACAGTTGCTCTCAAACTTTTTTGATCATGATCAATACTAAGAAACACATTTTTATATCAAAACCCAAAACCCAAAACCCAGCTCTCTCTCTCTCACACACACACACAACCACACACATTTCACTGAACAACTCTCCTGTAGGCACATTAGTCTGCTCAGGCTGCCATAACAAAATATCATAGACTGGGTGGCTTAAACAGAAATGTATTATCTCACAGTTCTGGAGGCTAGAAGTCCAAGATCCAGATCCTTCAGGGTAGGTTTCTGGTGAGGGCTCTCTTCTGGCTTGCAGACGGCCACCTTCTCACTGTCTTCACATGTGTGTATATAAGAGAGAAAGAGAGAGAGCATGCTCTCTGGTGTCTCTTCTTAGAATGACACTAATCCTATCAGATCCACCCCTATTACTTCATTTAATCTTAATTACTTCCTTACTCCAAATAGAGCTACACTGGGGGTTAGGGCTTCAAACTATGAATTTTGGGGTGAGGGAAATATACATGCACTAAATAACACTAGATATTTTGCAATCAGACATTTTCGGTTCTATTTCATTCTGATTATTTTAATTTAATGTTGGTGACACTCACTAAACTAATTTCATGATCTGCTACTGGGTCAGGGCCTATATTTGAAAAATGCTGCTGGGAAGAATATAAGGAGTTAAAAGGCAAAGTTCCTACCTTCTAGAGGCTTGCATTCTAATTGGGAGAGTAGGGCATGACCTCCAATTGCAGCAACCTGTGGCACTATGAGACATGTGTTTATCCAGAGCAGAGCAGGCCGGGCGCAATGGCTCACGCCTGTAATCCCAGCACTTTGGGAGGCCGAGGCAGATGGATCACGAGGTCAGGAGATCGAGACCATCCTGGCTAACACGGTGAAACACTGTCTCTGCTGAAAGTACAAAAAAATTAGCCGGATGTGGTTAATTTTTTAACCACATCCTGTAGCTGGGTGCCTGTAGTCTCAGCTACTCGGGAGGCTGAGGCAGGAGAATGGCATGAACCCAGGAGGTGGAGCTTACAGTGAGCTGAGACCGCACCACTGCACTCCAGTCTGGGTGACAGAGCAAGACTCTGTCTCAAAAAAAAAAAAAAAAAAAGGAGCAGAGCAGAGTTTTCCTGGGGTGACACGGAGATACTGAGTGGTGGAGGTGGGGTTTGAGTCAGGTCCTGGTGGGTGGATAGACCAGGACTCACATTAAAACCATGTCCTTTGGACAGTTTGCCATGGGATGCACTTCTTCAGGATGCCTGCCCTACATCTGCAGACCCTCAGAGCCCTGCATAAATGTGAAAGGAGGCCGGGCGTGGTGGCTCATGCCTGGAATCCCAGCACTTTGGGAGGCTGAGGTGGGCAGATCATGATGTCAGGAGTTTGAGACCAGCCTGACCAACATGGTGAAACCCCGTCTCTACGAAAAATACAAAAATTAGCTGGGCATGGTGGCACACACCTGTAATCCCAGCTACTCAGGAGGCTGAGGCAGGGGAATCACTTGAACGCGGGAGGTGAAGGTTGCAGTGAGCTGAGATTGCATCACTGCACTCCAGCCTAGGCAACAGAGTGAGACTCCGTCTGAAAAACAATAATAGTAATAATGTGAAAGGAGCGGAGGTTGGGCTTCTTACCTCAGTAAGCAGTGTGTCCCCTGCCTGGAGGCAGCTACCTGAGTGGTGGGAATCAGATAGCCCTGCCAACCTGGCCAGCCTGCGGGGGAGCCTGTCAAAGCCTCATAGCTGTCCAATGGAGTGGTGTTCAAAAGTTCCTATGACTTTCATCTCAGGAGACTGAAGTTATACTGCCAGGGCTACAAGCGGAGCAAGTGAATTTATGGGCCTCATCTTCACCTACTTGTGGACATTGCGAGGACAGAGCCTCAGAGCACCAACCAATTCAGGACAATTTTGACATGAGTAACAGGTTCGGGCTGAGAACAGCCCCACTCAGAAAATGTGTGGGGTCAAAAACAGTAAGATCTACAACTATGGGTTTGAATCGCAACTCCAGCGCAGTTGAGAGACTTTGGGCAAGACGCCCTCTCATTCCTCATTTCTCATCTGTAAGATAGGGTAGTATTAGCCCCAGCCTCATAGGGTCATTTGAGAATGGGCTGAATTAACATCTGTAAGGTGGTTAGAACAGTGTCTGGCATAATACACACTATGAAATAGTATGTTAACTAAAGCTACCACCACCGTTTATTAAATCCTTTTTATATTGGCTACCGTGCTAATTGCCTGAGATATGTTATTTGATTTGATCCTCACATCAACACTATGAGGTAATATTATTATCTTAAAGAAAAAGAAACTAGGATCTAGAAAATGTAAATAACTTCCCAACAGCAAGCAGCTGGTAAATGACAAAACTGGGTTTGAAAAGTGATGGTGATGGTTTTAACCATTATAAATGCAGATGATTTTGTTTTACAGTTATATAAAATATTCACATGGATCCAGAGTCAAATGTACACAAATTTAACTTCTGTCCCTGTCTCTTCCATCCTATTCTTGTCCTTCCTATATAGATAACTGATTTTTAAAATGGTTTTTCAGGCCAGGTGCAGTAGCTCATGCCTGTAATTCCAGCACTTTGAGAGGCTGAGGCAGGTGGATTGCTTGAGCTCAGGAACTTGAGACCAGCCTGGGCAATATGGTGAAACCCCATCTCTACCAAAAAATACAAAAAATTATCCAGGTGTGGTGGCACGTGTCTGTGGTCCCAGCTACTAGGGAGGCTGAGGTGGGAAGATCCCTTGAGCCTGGGAAGTTGCAGTGAGCAAGGATGGTGCCACCGCACTCCAGCCTGGATGACCAAGTGAGACTCTCTCAAAAAAAAAAAAAAAATACACAAATAAAATAAGACTGTTTCTCTTTTTCTTTAAAAAATTTATAAGCATGTATTGTACGTATAGGTACACATGTTTTTATGTATACATATATAGTATGATCGTTCTATGGTAGGGAGTTTTGTTCTATGAGAGAGTTTGGTTCCAGGACCCCCACAGATACCAACATTGGAGGATGCTCAAGTCCCCGATATCAAATGGCATATAACCTGTGCATATCCTCCTATGTACTTCACATCATCTCTAGATTACTTATAATACCTAAGACAATGTAAATGCTATGTAAATAGTTGTCATACTGTATTGTTTACAGAATAATAACAAGGGAAAAAAGTCTGTACATGTTCCATACAGATGCAACCAAACATTTTTTTTCCTGAATATTTTTGTTCCTTGGTTGTTTGAACGCAGGAATGCAAAACCCATGGATAAGGAGGGCTGACTGTACTCCCATTCTTAGATAAACAGTGGCAGGCTGTTTGTCTAAAATACATATATATTTTTTTCCCACTTTGCTTTTTGTTTTTTACTTACCAATATTTACCTCCTGAGATCATACCCAAATCCCCATTATTTGCTTCAGTTGCAGAGTACTCCATGTGCCTGTACCATAGTTTATTCAACTCATTCCCATTGATGGACATATAGGGAGTTCCAGTCTTTGCTTTACAGATGATGCTGCAGTGAATAGCTTTGTGCATACAACTTTTCATATATTTTCCAGTGTATTTTGGGATAGATCCCTGAAATTAGGCCTGCTAGGCCAAGAGGGAAATGTAGACATGTTTTTGCTCGATCTTGCCAAAGCCCCTTCCATGGAAGTTGTAGCATTTTGCACTACTATGTCCCCACAGTCTTCCCAAGAAATATGTTTTCAAATTTTCGAATTTTTATCAAGCAAATTTTTAAAATAATTTTTTCCTTCTTAGAGAAACAACGTGTTATTTTTAGACATTTTTGGGGAAAAGGCACACTCTGAAATTCTCAGCAATCCCTTTTCCTAGAATTGCTTTGCCCTTAAATATTTAACGGCTAGTCCTCATGTGAGAAATTCAGGACCCTTCCTTCCCGGTATCTCCAGGTAATCATGGGAGGGTTTGCCCAACTCTTTGTCATGCCAGGCTTCGAGTTACTATTCCAGCTGAATCTATGGTGCCTGCCTGTGCCCCTGCCCTCCATGAGGCATCTCCTTCACTCTGATCATATCCATCTCTTTCTGCTCTAAAGAACCACAATCCAAAGCTGTGTATGGAGCTGACGTTACTGAAGGCTGTGGCAGTAGAGGGGTTACATTCACACAGCAACAGCCCACAAGCTTCAGAGGAATAGCAGACATCAGCAGCCGCTGGCCTCCAGCCCCCAGCAAGGGATTCTCAGTGCCAGAGCCCCGGCCTCTAGATGCCCTGGGCTTGCTGTGCTCCTTCCTCAAATATCCACATCTCTTCCTTCCTACTGGTAAACCCAAGCTTCTCACTTTACTGTGCAAAGAATCTTAGCTTCCATTGTCACATCAGCTCCCTCTAGTTTGGAGTTTCCATCTTTTTGCTTATAAAATGACTCATCTCAGTGTTTTGATGACCAAAACAGTTTTTATCTATAAAAGAAATTCTACCAGCATATGAACTCATTTTCCTCCCAATTAAATTTTAAAAATATAAAGAATAAAACCCAAATCATCCATAATCCTTTCACCTAGACAGAGATAAACACTGTCAACAGATTGGTATAATTCATTCAGGACTGCCCCCTAGATTGTGTGGAACACTAGGTAAAGATTTTTTGCAAAACTTCTGTCTACAGGAAATATCTGAGTCACCCCAAATCAGCAGGTCAGCACCATCCTAGCTGCCCAGTGTTGAACAATCCCAGGAAAAAAATCCTTGCCAGGCAGCAGGAACACTCCTAAACCTGGAGTCCAACCAGAATAACCCCATAAACACAAGTGCTGCAGCTCCCTGGAGTATCTGGTTGACTCCCAACACCCAGAATAGGGAGTGGCACAGGGTCAGGGTATCCCAAAAAAAGGAGAAACATGGGCCAAGTGCCCCACTTGGACATCCCTGCTGGTCTTGCATGGTCCTGGACACCAAAGAAGGACTTCCTTGGAGAAAGGCACGTAATGCTGGGGAGTGGGGCAAGGATGGGGAGCGGGGCAAGGATGAGGCGTGGGGCCCGGCATAGAGCACTGTTTGTCAGTCTAAGGATGGTACCGTATCTGCTAACAAAGCTGTGTAAACCAATGCCAGGATCTCATATCTCGCGATGCTAATCAAATTGGTATGGTGCAAAGCACACATATCTCTTTTATTATTATTTTATTTGTTAACAGGGGCCTAGCTTATGGGATTTTATTTATTTAATTTTTAGTTTTTAATTTTTGTGGGTACATAGTAGTTGTATATATTTATGGGGGTACATAAGATGTTTTGATACAGGCATGCAATGTGTAATAATCACATCATGGAGGATAGGGTATCCATCCCCTCAGGCATTTATCTTTTATGTACAGACAATCCAATTATAGTTATTTTTAAGGGTATAATTAGATTATTATTGACTATTGTCACCCTGTTGTGCTATCAAATACTAGGCCTTATTCATTCTTTTTTTTTTTTTTTTTAAACCCAGGAATCATCCCTGCCTCCCCATCACCACTCCACTACCCGATACCTCTTTCAGAAGCTGTCCAGGGGATTTTCTTACCACGGAGTCAGAGTTGAGAGCATTCAACTTAATAGTGTTTAAAATCCTTGCATCTCCCTTCCTGGGAAATTGAGATTATAATATTGAAGGAACTGGCCCCAAGCCACCCAGTGGGCCAAGACTAGAGCCCTAATATCCTGCATGTACCCACACCCCACTCCCTACTTGCCTTAAGAGGCTGAGTGTCAAGGCTGCTCAGTTCCTTCCACCTAGCACGACTTGAGTACTCCCTTCTTCTCTGTCTCTCTTCTTTTTTTTTTTTTGTTTTTGTTTCTTTTTTTTTTGTTTGAGATGGAGTCTTGCTGTGTTGCCCAGGATGGAGTGCAATGGCACAATTTTGGCTCACTCCAAGCTCCACCTCCCCGGTTCAAGCAATTCTCCTGCCTCGGCCTCCTGGAGTAGCTGGGATTACAGGTGCACACAACAACGCCCAGCTAGTTTTTGTATTTTTAGTAAAGACGGGGTTTCACCATGTTGGCCAGGCTGGTCTTGAACTGCTGACCTCAGGTGATCCACCTGCCTTGGCCTCCCAAAGTGCTGGGATTACAGGTGTGAGCCACTGCACCTGGCCCTTTCTTCTCTTTTGATGTAGTTTTTAGGTACTGTAGCTGCCAATAACATCTCTGCTGTTACTAACCTTACTAATCTTTATGCTATCAAGCTAAACGTGTGCTCATGAATAGCTGGGAAGGGTCTTAAGAAAGATGCAGCCTTTTTCGACTAATCGGCATTAATCATTTCCTTTGGTTAAGCTGGCTGAGACAAAACCCAGAGGGGTGCTTGTTCTTTTTTGTAATCAGTGAGACTCCATGAGGAAGTGCAGGTGATGTGACTTCCAGGCCTATTCTCCATGGTGCAGAACCAGGCTGAGAGCAGAGAGGAGCTGAGAGCACGCATTTCCCTTTGCTGATGTTCAATTACAGGGCTGGCCTACTGACAGCTGACGGGTCTGGTTCAGACATTGTAGCTCAAGCTGGAGTTTGGATTCTTTCAAACCATCTACACATAAGGAAGGGAAAACAACAACGTGATTTTCTCTGACACTTTCCCTGAGTTCCTTTTCCTTTATTATTGTTAGAAATTCCAGAAAGAAAAACACTGAATTAAGCATTACATACATTCCTCTCTGGATGAGAACTGGGTGTGTGGATTCTTGGGTTTATGATTGAAATTCTTGTATACCAAGTACTCGGTAGCCCAGGAAAAGCCAGAAAATCTTCATGCCTACCTTTCTTTGGCTATAAAATGGGGTCAACACATTGGCTTCAAAGTCCAAGCTACTCATTCTAGCCTTGCTTGAATTTTCCTGATAGCTTGTTGGGATGGTTGACAAAGATGAGTCCTCTCCTAAGTAGAAGCTAACCTGAGTTGGAATATCAGTTAAGTCCCGGCAGGAGCAGATGGCACACTCGGAAAGAGAGTTTTTGAATAGATGATTTACGGAGGTGTGGGTAAACCTATGAGAAATGAGGAAGTGTCCTGGGGCTAACGACAGCACTGTGGCCTTCCCATCCCCAGGCCTGAAAGGACAGGAAGAGAAAGTGGTTTTAGGAATCTGGTGAGACTTGTCATTGTAGGAGCTGTGGTCTTCAGTAGAGATGCAGCCCCTGCCAACCCACCACCCAGCAGGGAGGGCTTCGGGAATAAATACCCCAAACTCACTCAACCCCGCCCTCTGATCTCCTACTGTGCCTCCCTTTGGCTAAACCCAGCAGGAAACCAGAAGGCAAGAGAGCCCAGCTGCTGCAGCCCAAAGAGGTCAGCCTCGGGGTCACAGAACAGGGTGGAGAAAGAGAGTGAATCCCATAGGGCAAAAGGAGAATATCCCCTAGAGCTGGACAAACAGCCCCATAACCCCCCACCCCAATAACAAGTCTCCAAATATGCATCTCCAATGTACGCACCTCCTTCAAGGTTGGGTCTTGATGCTCACTGTTAAACACAATGATGTATATAAAATCACACAATCAACTGTAAAGACCTACACATATTCCAATTTATTAGTATGGTTGTTGTTATTGGAATTAGAAACCTAGCCATTAGATGTCAGGGACTAAGTAAATAGAACAATGTAGCAACTGTCAGCCCCCGAGGCTGTTGTCAGGCTCCCTCCATCTCTGTGCTTTGGTGCCTGTGCCCCATCTGTGACCAGGTGGCCCCACTGGAAATTCCAACAGCATAAGCTACAGTCATTCTGCCTGCTCAGTGTTGATTTTCCTCTCTCCTCAGCTCCTGCAGGGTGGAATGTCAGCTAAGTGGCAGGGAGCCTGCTCACCAAGGGGCTGGCTGATTGCTTAGGAAACCCATCCCTCTACTGGAATTTAATAAAAACCACCCACCAGACACAGGGTGGGAGCATTGGCTCTTTAAATGATGCTTTTCTTTAAGGGGGAAAAAAATCTATCTGTGCCAGTAAAAGAAAGAAGAGAAAGAATCTAGTTATTCGAAGATGAAAGAAAAAAAATGTTTTTAATTTGTAACATTGCTAATTTCATTCTGCTGCTCAAAACTCTTTGATGGCTATCATTGCCTAGGGAATACATTTCAAATGCTTTAGCCTGAGATCTGGCCTCAGCTTTTCTTACCAAACCTTTCATTACTCTCCTTCAATTATCCTTCTTCCATCAACTTGCATGACTCAGAGGACATTTTCTGGGCAGTTCCAGGTATCCTCCCACACACAGCTTTTTCATGCTGTAGACCAGTGGTTCCCAACACAGGGTGTTCTTGCCCCTCGGGGGACATTTGGCGATGTCTAGAGACATTTTTGGTTATTAAGCTGGGGCAGGGGTGCTACTAGCATCTGGTAGGTAGAGACCAGGGATATCGCTAAACATCATACAATGCACTGGCCAGGCCCTGACAACAAAGAGTTATGCAGCCCAGCATGGCAGCAGGACTGAGACTATGCCCAGCTGTCTCCCCACTTTCTACATCTTGTGTATTCATTGATTCATTGATGAACCTTGCGTATTCACCATAGTGAAATCTGCATTGTCCAGGACACTAGCCACTTACCACATGTGGCTGCTGAGCGCTTGAAATGTAGTTTGTCCAAACTCGATGTGTTGTGTCAAATGTTAATCAGATTTCAAAGACTTCATATGAAAAATGGAATGTTATTGTTCCATTGATAATTTTTATGTTGATTACATGCTGAGATTATAATATTTTGGATATTCTGGGTTAAATAAAATACACCATTAAAATTAATTTTACCTTTTTTTTACTTTATTAAAGTAGCTACTAGAAAATTGTAAATTATAGATATAGCAGAATTGTAATGTTATTAACACTGGTCTAGAACAGGGATTGACAAACTTTTTCTGTAAAAGGTCAGATAGGAAATATTTTAGGCTTTGTGGGCCTCTGTCCCATTTCTCCTCCTCCTCCTCTTTCTCCTCCACCTTTTAAAAAAACAAACTTTTTTTTTTTTGAGACAGTGCCTCACTACATCGCCCAGTCTGGTCTTGAACTCTTGGCCTCAAGCAATCCTCCCACCTCGGTTTCCCAAAGTGCTGGGATTACAGTCGTGAACCACTGTGCCTGGCCAAAATATAAACCTTTTAAAAAATACAAAACCCTCTTAAACTTTTTAAAAATATAAAACCTTTTAAAAACACAAAAGAAACATTCTCAGTTTGAGGGCCATATAAAAAACATACCTTGGCCCCAGATTCAGATGGTGGGTCACAGTTCATAGCTCGTGGCCCTGTGGAGGTCAGCGAGCTCCTGAAGCAACCCTTCCCTCCTGTCCTTTCACAGTGGGCTTCTGGACTTCACTGCATCCTTCCTCCCATCAAGTCTGGTATCTGCATCTCAGCCCTTTCTTAATCCTTGGCTCCTAGAAGTTGATAAAGTCTTTCCCGGCCGGGCAGTGGCTCACACCTGTAATCCCTGCACTTTGGGAGGCTAAGGCGGGTGGATCACGAGGTCAGGAAATCGAGACCATCCTGGCTAACAAGGTGAAACCCCGTCTCTACCAAAAATACAAAAAATTAGCCGGGCATGGTGGTGGGCGCCTGTAGTCCCAGCTACTTGGGAGGCTGAAGCAGGAGAATGGCATGAACCCAGGAGGCGGAGCTTGCAGTGAGCCGAGATCGTGCCACTGCACTCCAGCCTGGGCGACAGAGCAAGACTCTGTCTCAAAAAAAAAAAAAAAAAAAAAAGTTGATATAGTCTTTCCCAATGTGGATCCTCCAGAGAGACTGGCATGATGCCTCACACCAAGCATGGCCTGATGAGGGAGGCGGTAGCATACAGGGGTGAGGCGCCCAAGCTGTGGCTGGGTCTTGACCTTGCCCTCCATGACCTTCCATTTTCCTTACTTCTAAGTGGAGCAAATGACAGTCTCGCTCAGAGAATGTGATGATGAACGCAAAAATAGACAAATGGAGCACTTAGCACTTTGCTCTGAACATGGTGTGCTTCTCATTATTATTGTTAACATTTTTATATGAGTCATTATTGTAATTTTTGAAACTTACATGTTTGTTGAGTTACAGAGATGAAAGAAATGTGAAAATGATTCTTGTTATTCTTCTTATTAATGGTTACTTTTAAAAACCAAGTTTTTATTGAATTGCATTTTAAAGTCTATAGAACTATGGTCTACTCCTTTCAAAAATTTGACTGTTTTTCCAGTGAGTTACATATATGCATAAATGTGTATATGTTGGCAGCTCAGAATTAACACAGTATTTTTTTAAGTTCTAAATTCCTCTCAAATGGGAACGAAGTGTTCTCCTGACCCTTTCTACACTCCTTATTACTGTCGACATCTGCAACTAATTGTTGATCTATAAGTCAAAACTGTGACCAATGCAAAAAACCTTTAGCAAAGCCTGCCTGGGCTTGGGTGACCCTTCTTAATGTATTTCAGATTAAGACTGAAACAAGCCACCTTTTAACTGTCCAACTGAGCACCAAACAGTAGCGGTGAGTATTTATCAAACATCAAATAATAACATGATCAGATAACATGCTTACCAGCGAAAATCTAATTTAGAGCTTTAAAAATGTTTCATTTGAATTTTCAAAACCCAGACTTTTTGATAGGTACAAAGAAATATATTTTCAGCCTGCAATTTGATTGACTAAAGTAACTATATGTCAACAAAATCAAATTTTGACCATCTGAATATCTTTGTAGTAAATGAATGGCGTTTTAAGAAACCACAGGAAAAGGCAACATCCCATTTTGGTGAAGAATTTGGGTTCTGGAATAAACAGACACAAGTTTACGCCCCGACTCTGCCATTTACTAGCTGGGTGATGCGGGGCAAGTTACCCAACTTCCTTGAGCCTCATCTGTGAAATGGGGGCAGCAGAAGCTTCCTTGTAGAAGAATCCTTGTGATAATTAAATGCGAAGCATTTGAAGGGAAGTGTTTGGCACACTGCAGACTATGTTTCAAACACTAGTAACAGAAAGGCTAAAAATGTATAGTCTAGACAAGCAACAATATCCTTTAAAAAATTAAACTAGGCTGGGTGCAGTGGCTCACACCTATAATCCCAGCACTTTGGGGGGATCGCAAGCACTTGCTGAGGATAGCAACACCCTCACCTCTACAGAAAGAAAAGACCTTCAGCTCTACAGAAAGAAAAGAAAAAAGAAAAGAAAAACAGGGAATGAAGGAAGGAGAAAAAAGAAAGAAAGAGAGGGAAAGGAAGGAAGGAAAGAAAGAAGGAAGAAAGAAAGAAGAAGAAAGAGAGACAGAAAGAAAAGAAAGAAAGAAAGAAAAAAGAAAGGAAGGAAGGAAGGGAGAGAGAGGGGAAGGAAGGAAGGAAAGGGGGGAGGGAGGGAAGAAAGGAAGGAAGGTAGGAAGGAAGGAAGGAAATTAAACTAAATAAAGATAATGGACATTATAGCATTACAGGCTATTTGTGTGTACTAACTGGTTTAGTTTGTATTCTTCAGAATAGTTAAACGAATAAATCTGTTTTCCTCACTTTGCAGCTGACTGCCCAGAGTTGCTCTACAGGAAGCAGCATGTTGCAAATCAACAACCACGTTCCAATGTGGGGCTCATCCACCGCCATTTGTTTTCTTGGCCCAGCCTCTAGTTCGAGGGCCACTCCTCCCTGCCTGCCAGGCACAGCTACCTGTCACTAGATTTCAGTTTCATTCCCTCCAGCGGATGATTACTTATCTCTTCAAGCTCTCTCCCAGGGCAGAGCCTACATTTTCTGTCACCCTCATCACACCTTCCAAAATTGGTAAAAATCTACCCAGCCATTTTCACAAGATGTGGTAAAGTCAAAGAAACATAAACTTCACATCTAAAATACAATTTTGTTTATTTTGGAATCCATGTGATTCCAAAATCAGATTTTATGGGATCAATATTTATGAACTTTTAAATTATCGATAGCCTTGAGAATGAGGATTCGATTTTCAATTTTTTTCTTTGACATGTCCTGCATGTCTCAAGCTCTGGGCCAGCCATCTGTGTAACTGCACACATTGTCTTCCACTTCAGCTGCTACTTCTTAGCCTTGGACCACTATCCTGTGAAATGAGAGGGCAGAAGCAGGATCCCCGGAGCCAAAGACGCAGGGGCAGTGGCCATATTCACCTCAAATGGACAAGCTCCTTGGGCTGGAGCATGGGTGCGCTTTAGCCTCCTTCCACCTATAGGGTTCTGAACCTGTTTAGGGTGGAGGGGAGTGCACCAACCACAGGTCCACACCAAAGCCCTCAGCCCCTTTAGACAGCTACAGCCACTCCCAACCAAAGGTCAGGCCACTAAGGAGCCCTGAACACCACATCGTCTGGGGCCACACTTAGGAGGAAAGTTGTCTTCTCACAGCTGAAACCATTGATAGGCTGAGCTAGCCCCTCTTCTATGATCAAAACTGTGTGTGTCTATTGGGCAATCGAATATCAATAGTGACTGAAACTCCCATTTCCTTCCAGCCCAAGCATGCTCTGCAACAGGGGAGGAAAGGGTGGCTATTATTGACTAAGTTTCTCCAAGGTGCTTTCACAAGATGCTTGGTGCTTTGTATATATTATCTCATTTAATTCACAACCACCATTGGAATAAGGCATTTTAATCCCCATTTCATGGCTGAGAAAGTTGAGGTTCAGAAAGGTTAAGTCACTTGACTGAGGTCCTGTGAATCACAAGTGGCAGGGTCCAACCCAAGAATGACTAGTATGTTCATAATCAGACTGCCGCAGCAGGCCAAGACGGGGTGGGCAGAGGGGGTGCCAACACTGCTCCATAATCCCACCCCTGATGAATGGACAGCCATCTATGTCAGGGTCACCGTGACTGGGTCTTTGTTCCAGTGCTGAATGCATGCACACACACACACACACACACACACACGTGCACACACACACACTCACATGCACCACAGGGTGCCGGAGTAATGTGGTTGTTTTGATCTGCTCTGAGGTTCCTAATTCAAGCACTGAAGTCCTGGGCTCGGCTTGAATTCAACCTGAGCCGAGAGCTGGCCAGGCTTCAGAAACGCGGGGCCGTCCATCACTTACGTCTCAGGTCTGCTCCTCAGAGAGCTGGAGTTGACCACAACTGCCTTGGCACAGTTCCACTGTGAGGGAGTCACAAAACTGGCATTTAAGTCCGGAGCGGAAAAAACACCCCAAGCTTGTTCGTTTTTCTGACAGGTGCTGGAGCCCATGAAAGGTCAGATTCCAGCTCGCAGTCACATCCTGGCTTAGCCGGCTCCAGGCACACAAAGGCCTGTCTGTCTCGCCCCAGCGCGGGGAGTGGGGATGCGGGCCAAGGGCTTAAAATGGCCGCCTGATGGCCTGCTCCTGCTGATCCATTCCTTCACGCACATTGGCCTCAATGAAGCATTGGGAAACCCAGCTGCCAGGGATGTGTGAAACGGGAGGAATGAAGAAGAATACAGGCTTTTTTCTTATTTGGAATTGCAAGGGATATTAACCCCCCGGCAGCCCATGAATCCATGCCCTGACATCAGCCTGCTGTGGCTCATTTTGTAAGAGCCCCGGGGACACTTCTGTTTCATGTTCAAAGCCTTACCAGGCTGGAAAATTGAGTGAGAGCTGTCCCTCCAAGCCCTCAGCAAGGATGTTGGGATATGAAGGAGTTTATTCTCTTCCTTGCTGGTGCATCAGGGATAGCTCAGAATCGCGGTGTTATTGGAACAGAGGGCGTGTGTTTAAATGCACGTAGCCACATGCTTTCATCCAGGAAGGTTTATTTTTGCAGCCTTTATGAAAACATCCTCCAATTCAAAATGGCTCCAAGGACCCACAGTGCTGTATTCTAAGTTCCTCACTAGCAGCTGTAGGGTGAGATTCTTTATCGCTTCTCACTTCTTCAAAACATCTCACCACCCTCTCTTGTCACATGACTCCTTCCCCTCCCTCTCTGTCACCTCCCCATAACTTTATGCCAAATTATAATGCTGACAAGAAGCCAAAAGTTACAGTGGCTGCTGCACATCATCCTTGTAAAGAATCCTGAGTGATATTGATCACATAATAAAAACTTCAATTGACAGCTTCTTTTAAAATAACAAGCTCAGAGTACCAATACAATTCTTTAAAAGAAACAAAAAAAAACTTGCTTTTGAAATTAAAAAACGGTGGTTTTAGAATAATTTTTTCCCCACCAGTTGAAAATCTCACCCTGACAAGAAACTTTCTCAGTAAAATAAGCTGTAGACTGGAAACTGGAGGCCTGGCCTCTTGTCCCAGCTGTATCATGGAGTTATTCTGCATCAAATATGTTCATATTCAGATGATGGGGAAGCCCCAGCTTTCTGAAGGGGTGATCACCAGCAAAAGACTGACTGCAGAGCTCTCCTATGTGTCCTGAATGTGTCCCCAATCCCTAAAAACCCTGTCCTTGCTGCCTTCTGTTAAGATTCCACCCCATCACCTCCACCAATGATTGACTCAATGAGCTTTTGCTTGCAGCCTATGTGAAAAGGTACAGTGTCCTTGGGGCCTGTCCCACAGCCACTCTGTAATTTCATGTCTCCGTCTCTCAACAGGAAACACACTCATTCCCCTAGGAAGCATATTGACGATCACACCTACTATGCACATACGTTGTGCTAAGTTCTTTTCAGGCATGGTCGTGTAATTTTTCCACCATTTTATGAAGTAGGTATGTTATAACCTATTTTGTAGAATGTATCCTATTTTATAGAAAAGGTGCCCGAGGCTCAGAAAGGCCCCCCGATATGGTGGAGCGAGCACACAAGTCCATATCAATCTGACTCCAAAGATTGTACTCTTAGCCACCACCCTGTAGTGCCTCCTAGCATAACTGGGACTATGAGGAATAAATACTCTCCAATAATGTTTTAAAGAGCACAGTAGAAATGCTTTGGTCAAAACAACTACCATTCATTGGGCCTTCAGTACATGGTGGGAACTGCTAGGAGCTTTGTGTAAATCTCTTATAACATTCTCATAGGGTAGGTATTCACGTTCCCATTTTACATGTTAGTGGCTTGATGACACAAAAGACAAAACAAAATCCTGGGCTCAATCCAGGAGTAAGAGACCTTGGCAATTCAGCTGGACTACGTACAGTGCAAATTTGGCAGCATTCAAAAGTCTTACTGCTACAGCTCTGTTATTTATTATTATCAGAAATAATAACTATGGCATTTATTGAGCCTGGAATGCCACATGCTTTAGGGCTCCCTTCCTGGTAGGCTGTGGTCATGCTTTGGGGATGTCAGCTTTCCAAAAATGTGGTTCCTGTGATTTCCAGACTGCCTGGGGCTCTGTGTGTGTGTGTGTGTGTGTTGGCACACACCCCATGATGTGTGTCTGTCACACTGCAGGGAGCTTTCCTTCATTTAAACAGCCAATTAAAACCCACTTTGGCACTTAACGCATGTCACTGCTTCTCGGCACTCAGCTGGCTTCCCAGCAGGCCTTTAATTTGATAAAGAGCTTCTAATAACGACTAACAGAGGGCCCGGTAAGTTAATTAAACCTTGCCCTTTATTTTGCTTTCAAGGTGTGCCTCCTCGTAAAAGCCCAAGGTTTGTGCTTGCAAATGACTTTAGACAATGTCCCATGCTTCAGTGAGAAAAGTATGTCTGTCATGTCCTGGCAAGTTACTTTTAAAGTCTCAATTTCAGCATCATGTCAGGCTTTCACGGAGGCCAGAAGCAGATGGAAAAAAAACCTCTGCACCCAATTGTAGGGAGGCCAGAGTTAGCAATGGAAGATGAGTTTCCTCTGAGAGTACAACGCTGAAAGATGAGCTGGCTGTCATATCGAACGCCATTTATCCCATTTCTGTAAAGTAATCTGAGAGTCCAGATGGGTTGTATAAACAGAAGAGGAGGTTCCTGGGAGTTCACTAGCTTAATGAAGCCCGTATGTTTGACTCATGTAATAAGTATTTAATCATGCTGATGAAATTCATTTAAACTCCAGCCACACACACTGTTGCTGAAGCCCTGATAATACCCTACATCACTCGTGCTGGCAGCACTGGAGTGAGACAGGTGACAAAGAAAACTGTGGCATTTCACAGGGTAAATGGGCTTTGGAGGGTCTGCAGGGGAAAGATAATGAGCCATGGGGGGCTGACTTGTTAGGCCATTGCCTCTGAGTCCTTGGAGCTCCCCTCTGTACCTGGCCATGGTGAGGTGCTAATGGCAGGGTAATAACTCACACATGCTTGCTTCTTCCTTTCTGAGTGATCGATGCAGAGAAGGTGTACCCATCAGGAAGCTTTCTGCTGCGAGTAACAGAAACCTCAACTCCACTAGCTTGAACAATCTGGAATTTTTCTGAATACATATTACCAGAAGTCCTAATATAAAGTGCTGCGAGACCTGGTTATTTCAGCAGCTTAAGCATATCCTCAAGGCCTCTGGTCCTTTCCCTATCTCTGTGCTGTACTTCATGATGTGGTCAGTTGTGGTCCCAGTCCAGAATATTTTCTGCTCATAGGCCCATGACTGCCAGGGAGATGGTGATATGGTTTGGGTGTGTCCCCACCCAAATCTCATCTTGAATTCCCATGTGTTGTGGGAGGGACACAGTGCAAGGTAATTGAATCATGGGGGCAAGTCTTTCCTGTGCTGTTCTTGTGATAGTGAGTAAGCTTCATGAGATCTGATGGTTTTAAAATCTCTCTCTTTGCCTGCTGCCATCCATGTAAGACATGACTTGCCTTGCCTTATGCTATGATTGTGAGGCTTCCCCAGCCAAGTGGAACTGTAAGTCCAATTTTCCTTTGTAAATTGCCCAGTCTCGGGTATGTCTTTATCAGTAGTGTGAAAACAAACTAATACAGTAAATTGGTGCTGAGAGTGGGGTGTTGCTGAAAAGATACCTGAAAATGTGGAAGCAACTTTGGAATTGGGCAACAGGCAGAGGTTGGAACAGTTTGGAGGGCTCAGAAGAAGACAGGAAAATGTGGGACAGTTTGGAACTTCCTAGAGACTTGTTGAATGGCTTTGAGAAAAATGTTGATAGTGATATGAACAATAAGGACCAGGCTGAGGTGGTCTCAGATGGAGATGAGGAACTTACTGGGAACTGAAGCAAAGATGATTCTTGTTATGTTTTAGCAAAGAGACTGGCAGCATTTTGCCCCTGCCCTAGAGATTTGTGGAACTTTGAACTTGAGAGTGATGATTTAGGGTATCTGGTGGAAGAAATTTCTAAGCAGCACAGCATTCAAGAGTTGATTTTGGTGCTGTTAAAAGCATTCAGTTTTATAAAGGAAGCAGAGCATAAAAGTTTGGAAAATTTGCAGTCTGACAATGCAATAGAAAAGAAAATCCCATTTTCTGAGAAGAAATTCAAGCTGGCTGCAGAAATTTACATAAGTAACGAGGAGCCAAATGTTAATCCCCAAGACAATGGGAAAAAATGTCTCCAGGGCATGTCAGAGGTTTTCACGGCAGCCCCTCCCATCACAGGCCCGGAGGCCTAGGAGGAAAAAGTGGTTTCACGGGTTGGGCCCAGGGTCCCGGTCTGTGTGCAGCCTAGAGACTTGGTGCCCTACATCCCAACCACTCCAGCTGTGGCTGAAAGGGATCAATGTAGAGCTTGGGCCATGGCTTCAGAAGATGCAAGCCTCAAGCCTTGGCAGCTTCCATGTGGTGTTGAGCCTGCAAGTACAAAGAAGTCAAGAATTGAGATTTGGGAACCTCCACCTACATTTCAGAAGATGTATGGAAATGCCTGGATGTCCAGGCAGAAGTTTGTGGCAGGGGTGGGGCCCTCATGGAGAACCTCTGCTAGGGCAGTGTGAAAGGGAAATGTGGGATAAGAACCCCAACACAGAGTTCCTACTGGGGCACTGCCTAGTGGAGCCATGAGAAGTGAGCCACTGTCCTCCAGACCCCAGAATGGTAGAGCCACTGACAACTTTCACCATGTGCCTGGAAAACCTGCAGACACTCAATACCAGCCCATAAAAGCAGCTATGAGGGAGGCTGTACCCTGCAAAGCCACAGGGGCTGGGCTGCCCAAGACCATGGGAACCCACCTCTGGCATCAGCATGACCTGGATGCCATGGAGTCAAAGGAGATCATTTTGGAGCTTTAGGATTTGACAGCCCTGCTAGATTTCAGACTTGCATGGGGCCTGTAGCCCCTTTGTTTTGGCCAATTTCTCCCATTTGAAATGAATGTATTTACCCAAGGCCTGTACCCCCACTGTATCTAGGAAGTAACTTCCCTGCTTTTGATTTTATAGGCTCATAGGTGGAAGGGACTTGCTTTGTCTCAGATGAGACTTTACACTTCAGACTTTTGAGTTAATGCTGAAATGAGTTAAGACTTTGGGGGACTGTTGGGAAGGCATGATTGGTTTTGAAATGTGAGGACATGAGGTTTAGGAGGGGCCAGGGGCAGAATGATATGGTTTAGCTGTGTCCCAAATCTCAACATGATTTCCCATGTATTGTGGGAGGGACCTGGTGGGAGGTAATTGAATCATGGGGGCAAGTCTTTTCTTTGCTGTTCTCATGATAGTGAATAAGTCTCATAAGACCTGAAGGTTTTTATAAAGGGGAGTTCCCCTGCACCATCTCTCTCTTCACCTACTGCCATCCATGTAACATGTGACTTGCTCTCCTTTGCCTTCTGCCATGATTGTGAGGCTTTCCCAGCCATGTGGAACTGTAAGTCCAATTAAATAGCTTTCCTTTGTAAATTGCCCAGTCTTGAGTACATCTTTATCAACAGCATGAAAATGGACTAATACAGATGGGATCACCATGATTGACTATTATCTCTGAGTGGCAATGGGGCAGTATTGGTTCGGAGCCAGCTCCTACCAGCTCATGCAAGCTGATAGTGCACATCTCCTCCCAGCCTTGCATTTAGTGACTTCATGTTGGTAGCTTGAAATTGGGCATGATGGGACTATTTACATCACAGGAATTGGCAAACACTACATTGCAGGGCTTTTTCTCCTGAAAAGCCAGTTGGCAAACATTTACCTGCATGTCACTGTGACAAGGTCACCTTCCTTATGGCTGGATGCCAGAATAAAACCAGGGTTCTTCTAGCAAGGGAGAAAAATGGTAAGGACATTCAGAATGTGCAATAGACAGGGGAAACTATTCCTGACCTTCTTTTGACTAAAAAGCTGCCTGCTGTGCCAGCAAAAATTCATGTACCAACCTGACCAAGCTTATCCATGGATGGGACTACCATTCTGATGTTTGTCTTGCTCTGAATGTCTGCTTGTCACCTGCTTAGGGTTATTAACTGTGATTCTGGAAATCATTGTTGTTGTACATGACCCCTCTGACTTTGTGGTTTTCTCTACTGGATTAACAATGATAGCCATAGGTACTTTTTTGTTGTCCTTACTGGAGTGACAGCCCTGTATAAAGTTATAGTCAATGAGAACTTGCAGAAAACCATGAGGCCAAGACTAGGAGGGATACAAAGGGGCAGAAGTCCCCAAGGCACTACAGAGCCTTCCGTGACTCAGTCGCTGATCAACAGCAGCTTGTTGTAGCTGTACATTGAAACTGGGTATCTTCACAGCTTTGGAACTTTTAAGTCTCCTGAGCGTTGTTTTTAAATACAAATAAAATCTGGCTTTAAAAAAAAAAAAGAAAGAAAGAAAAAGAAAAGCATCTGTGCTCTTCACAGCCCTGCCTCCCCATACACCCGTCTCCATGGGGTCTGCACTCCTGATGTGTTACCTCCCTGAAAGCAGGGATGCATAGTTTTATAACCACTTAGTTACAGACATTGCACTTGGTAGACCCCACTTCTAACACACAAGAATACACAGAGTTGCCCCTCTCCGAGCACACACACCCTTCCTGCCCATTTTGATGGGAGACAGAAAATCACCAAGCCTTGGAAAGTAGGTTACAAGGGTGACTCCCCCCACCCAATGCCAACAAGTGATGGGTGAATGGTGGGCATGGAGGGCAGAGGAGCCCCTGATAGAAGTGGCTCCTGGAACAATATCAGATGTTTCCCCTTCTCCCATTCCCACAGCAATGTGTCCCCCCCTCTTTCTCCTGGAGGAGGGGGTTTGGCCAAGCAAGGATAAAGTTCTTGGTGGGAGAACTCTTTTTTTTTTTTTTTCTGGGAGAGACAACATCTCCCCCAGAAAGGCTTGGGTTGCCCTCTGCTCATTCTCTTTGGAAACACAGCACTCGCAGTCTGAGGAAGACTGAAGCAACTTACAAATGGGAGAACCCAAAGTGCCCTCAAACATGTCCTAAAAGAGCCTGCTCAAGTAGGAAGCACTTGTCTTGTTGGTTGGCTTCATTTTTCTTTCTTTCGTTTTTGTTGCTGTTGTTTTTGTTTTGAGATAGGGTCTGGCTCTGTCACCCAGGCTGGAGTGCAGTGGCAAGATCATGGCTTACTGCAACCTTGATTTTCTGCACTCAAGCAATCCTCCCACCTCAACCACCTAAGTAGCTGGGACTACAGGCACAAACCACCAAGCCCAACTGGCTTCATTTTTCTACCAAAATTAAAAAACTTCTCTGAGAAGCTTTTGATTTCTTTTCAGCTAAAATGATTCTCCACACTTAGTGGGCATCACAATCACCTAGGAGAGTCTGCTAAGATGGCAGTTTCCTGGGCTGTTCTTCTGGTAATCTGGTTCAATAGTTAGGGTGTTGGGACCAGAAACCTGCACTTTTAGCAGGCATTCTCCACCACCCCTGACCCCACCTCTCAGTGACTCTGAGGCAAGTTGTCTGAGAAGCCCTTCCATGAATGGGAATAAAATGTTCCCTTTGGTGGTCTAATCCAGAAGTTGGCAAACTGCAGCACACTAGCTAAGAAAGGCTTTTATAGCTTTGATTGGTAAAGAAGTCAAAAGATTATCTTGTAATATTAAAATCATGCAAAATTCAAATTTCAGTGTTCATAAATAAAGTTTTATTGGAACACAGCCACACTCTGATTATGTCATGTTTGTGGCTGCCCTCACACTATAGCAGCAGAGTTGAGTCATTGTGAAGGAGATCATATGGCCTGCAAAGCCTGAAATATTTACTATCTGGCCCTTTACAGAAAAAGTCCAACAACCCCTGGTCTAACATGTTCCATTATCTCTCAATTCCCTAGCAGGAGGGCTTCTGATGAGTTAGTTCTGAGCCACTGGCCACATCAGAGCCTTGCAGCCTTAGCAATAGTCTGCAGCTTTATGTTATTTGGCTCAAGGACTGAAAACAATGGCCAGGTGTCTTTCTGAATGCAAAAGAGCCCTAGAGAGATGGCGAGTAGAGCAGGTAGTGGTGTGTTTCTTAGTGATATGCTGCAACCCACTCCAACCAGTAACCATTGTGCCATGACCCATGGAGTGTCGACTCCGTCCACACCACATGCATGCCCATGGTGGGGGTCAGTGGGAAGTGGATGCAAACACACACATCTCATGACCCCTACCCCCCGGAACTTATACTTTAGCTGAGAAGAAAACACAGAGGACTTCTAGGCAGGGCAAAAATAGTGGTGGCTCCATTTCAAGCTGTGGGGCTTTTCTCAAATCTGGTCAGAAATGTGTTCAAACATTTACCATCCCAGGTCAAAACTCTATGAAGTCAGTGTCCTCCATGAAAGAGGAAACCACGAAGGAGAGCTTCCAGGACTGCAGGCCTTGCCTTGTGACCCTGGCAGGTCCCATCCAGGCAGTATGTGTTGGCAGAATGCCTCTGATGAGTAGGGCCCAGCATGGGAACTTAAGGAAGAAGGGCACTCGGAGAGAGGGCTGAGCCAAGAGGACAGAAAAACACACAGAGAAGGTAATCTTGAGAAGAGTAGCAGCAGGCAGGACATGGAAGCGGGGAAGTGGAGGATGGGAGAAAAGAATGGCTCACCTCCTGGTGGGGTTGGGCTGGGGTGTTTAGGCTGAGAAGGTAGGGTGGGTCATATTGTGGACGGCTGTGAGTGCCAGAGTTAGAAACTGGTACGTACGGAAATCCATGGGAAAGGAGGAGCCATGAACAGGTTTTTAAATGTAAACTTTACATTAAAGTATAACATATAAAATAAGGGCACAAATGACAGGTGAATTTCCAGCAGGTAAGCACATTCATGTAACAGTGGGTCCATTACCTGCAATACCCCTACCTGTGGGGATTTTCCTGTTCCTGAAACTTATATTCAGTTAGTAATAACAGTGACCACCATGACTTACACTTACACAGAATGTTTTGATTTACAAATTGTATTTATGTACATTAAGTCTCTCAACACCATGTGATGGGTACTATTACTATTGCTTTTATTTTACAAAGGCATAAAGCAATAAGATCATGTGAGTATTAAGCAGAAGAATTTGGACTCCATCCACCCTTTGTATTCTTACCCCATTATTGGTGCAGCCATTAAGATAATGTAGATAGATATTTATTCATATAGGAACATGATCAAAATATATTATGAAGTTAAAGAATAAGATACAGAAGGGTTATGTAGTATATATCTTATGGAAAATATAATAGAGCAGTAAAGGATACCAGAGTCAAATCATCTGTGTTAAAACCCTGGTCCTGACACTTACAGGCTGTGTGACCTTAGACAAGTCATGCAAATTCAGAAAGGCTCACTTTTCTTTTTCTATTTATTTTTCTTTTTTCTTTCTTTATTTTTTTCTTTCTTTCCTTCTCTGTTTCTCATTTTCTTTCTTTCTCTCTCATTTTCTTTCTTTCTCTCTCATTTTCTTTCTTTCTCTCTCTCTCTTTCTCTTCTCTCTTTCTTTCTTTTTTTCTTTCTTTCTTTCATTCTTTCTTTCTTTCTTCATTCTTTCCATCTTTCTTTCTTTCTCTCTCTTTTTTTTCTTTGAGACAGGGTCTCACTCTGTCACCCAGGCTGGAATGCAGTGGCACAATCATGACTCATTGCAGCTTCGACCTCTCAGGCTCAGGTGATCTTCCCACCTCAGCCCCCTCACTCTCAAGTAGCTGAGCCTCACTTTTCTTATCTGCAAAACGCGAATAATAAATGTCAGGCCTCTGAGCCCAAGCTAAGCCATCATATCCTCTGTGACCTGCATGTATACATCCAGATGGCCAGTTCCTGCCTTAACTGATGACATTCCACCACAAAAGAAGTGAAAATGGCCTGTTCCTGCCTTAACTGATGACATTATCTTGTGAAATTCCTTCTCTTGGCTCATCCTGGCTCAAAAGCTCCCCTACTGAGCACCTTGTGACCCCCACTCCTGCCCGCCAGAGAACAACCCCCCTTTTTCCTTTACCTACCTGAATCCTACAAAACGGCTCCATCCCTATCTCCCTTCACTGACTGTCTTTTCAGACTCAGCCCGCCTGCACCCAGGTGAAATAAACAGCCTTGTTGCTCACACAAAGCCTGTTTAGTGGTCTCTTCACACGGACACCAGTGAAATTTGGTGCCGTGACTCAGATCGGGGGACCTCCCTTGGGAGATCAATCCCGTGTCCTCCTTCTCTTTGCTCCGTGAGAAAGATCCACCTATGACCTCAGGTCTTCAGACCGACCAGCCCAAGAAATATCTCACCAATTTCAAATCTGGTAAGTGGCCTATTTTTACTCTCTTCTCCATCCTCCCTCACTATCCCTCAACCTCTTTTTCCTTTCAATCTTGGTGCCACACTTCAATCTCTTGCTTCTCTTAATTTCAATTCCTTTCATTTTCTGGTAGAGATGAAAGAGACACGTTTTATCCGTGGACCCAAAACTCCAGTGCCGGTTGTGGACTAGGGAAGGCAGCCTTCCCTTGGTGTTTAATCATTGCAGGGATGCCTCTCTGATTATTCACCCAGGTTTCAGAGGTGTCAGACCACGCAGGGACGCCTGCCTTGGTCCTTCACCCTTAGCGGCAAGTCCCACTTTTCTGGGGGAGGGGCAAGAACCCCAACCCCTTCTCTCCGTGTCTCTACCCCTTCTCTGCTTTTCTGGGGGAGGGGCAAGACCCCTCAACCCCTTCTCCTTCACCCTTAGTGGCAAGTCCCGCTTTTCTGGGGGAGGGGCAGGAACCCTGACCTCTTATCTCTGTGCCCCAATCCCTTATTTCTGTGCCCCAATCTCTTATCTCTGTGCCCCAATCCCTTATTTCTGTACCCTGACCTCTTACTCTGCACCCCAACCCCTTATTTCCATGTCCCAACCCCTTCTCTGCTTTTCTGGAGGGCAAGAACCCCCCACCCCTTCTCCATGTCTCCACTCTCTTTTCTCTGGGCTCACCTCCTTCACTATGGGCAAGCTTCCACCTTCCATTCCTCCTTCTTCTCCCTTAGCCTGTGTTCTTAAGAACTTAAAACCTCTTCAACTCTCACCTGACCTAAAATCTAAGCATCTTATTTTCTTCTGCAATGCCACTTGACCCCAGTACAAACTCGACAGTAGTTCCAAATAGCAGGAAAATGGCACTTTCAATTTTTCCATCCTATAAGATCTAAACAATTCTTGTCATAAAATAGGCAAACGGTCTGAAGTGCCTGACATCCAGGCATTCTTTTACACATCGGTGCCTCCCTAGTCTCTGTTCCCAGTGCAACTCATCCCAAATCTTCCTTCTTTCCGTCCCGCCTGTCCCCTCAGTCCCAACCCCAAGCGTCACTGAGTCTTTCTAATCTTCCTTTTCTACAGACCCATCTGACCTCTCCCCTCCTCGCCAGGCTGAGCTAGGTCCCAATTCTTCCTCAGCCTCCGCTCCTCCACCCTATAATCCTTTTATCACCTCCCCTCCTCACACCCAGTCCAGCTTACAGTTTCGTTCCATGACTAGCCCTCCCCTACCTGCCCAGTAATTTCCTCTTAAAAAGGTGGCTGGAGCTAAAGGCATAGTCAAGGTTAATACTCCTTTTTCTTTATCCGACCTCTCCCAAATCAGTTAGCATTTAGACTCTTTTTCATCAAATATGAAAAACCCAGCCCAGTTCATGGCTCGTTCGGCAGCAACCCTGAGACGCTTTACAGCCCTAGACCCTAAAAGGTCAAAAGGCCATCTTATTCTCAATATACATTTTATTACCCAATCTGCTCCCAACATTAAATAAAACTCCAAAAATTAAATTCCATCCCTCAAACCCCACAACAAGACTTAATTAACCTCGCCTTCAAGGTGTACAATAATAGAGTAGAGGCAGCCAAGTAGCAACATATTTCTAAGTTGTAATTCCTTGCCTCCACTGTGAGACAAACTCCAGCCATATCTCCAGCACACAAGAACTTCCAAACACCTAAACCACAGTGGCCAGGCGTTCCTCCAGGCCCGCCTCCCCCAGCAGCTTGCTACAAGTGCCAGAAATCTGGCCACCAGGCCAAGGAATGCCTGCAGTCCAGGATTCCTCCTGAGCCATGTCCCATCTTTGCAGGACCCCACTGGAAATCGGACTGTTCAACTCACCTGGCAGCCACTCCCAGAGCCCCTGGAACTCTGGCCCAAGGCTCTCTGACTGACTCCTTCCCAGATCTTCTCGACTTAGCAGCTGAAGACTGACACTGCCCGATCACCTCAGAAGCCCCCTAGACCATCACAGATGCCGAGCTTTAGGTAACTCACACAGTGGAAGGTAAGTCCGTCCCCTTCTTAATCAATATGGAGGCTACCCACTCCACATTACCTTCTTTTCAAGGGCCTGTTTCCCTTGCATCCATAACTGTTGTAGGTATTGACGGCCAGGCTTCTAAACCTCTTAAAACTCCCCAACACTGGTGCCAACTTAGACAATACTCTTTTAAGCACTCCTTTTTAGTTATCCCCACCTGCCCAGTTCCCTTATTAGGCCGAGACACTTTAACTAAATTATCTGCTTCCCTGACTATTCCTGGACTACAGCCACATCTCATTGCCACCCTTCTTCCCAATCCAAAGCCTCCTTTGCGTCCTCCTCTTGTATCCCCCACCTTAACCCACAAGTATAGGATACCTCTACTCCCTCCTTGGCAACCTATCATGCACCCCTTACCATCTCATTAAAACCTAATCACCCTTACCCCACTCAATGCTAATATCCCATCCCACAGCATGCTTTAAACGATTAAAGCCTGATATCACTCGCCTGTTACAGCATGGCCTTTTAAAGCCTATAAACTCTCCTTACAATTCCCCCATTTTACCTGTCCTAGAACCAGACAAGACTTACAGGTTAGTTCAGGATCTGCGCCTTATCAACCAAATTGTTTCACCTATCCACCCCATGGTGCCAAACCCATATACTCTCCTATCCTCAACACCTCCCTCAACAACCCATTATTCTGTTCTGGATATCAAACATGCTTTCTTTACTATTCCTTTGCACCCTTAATCCCAGCCTCTCTTCACTTTCACTTGGACTGACCCTGACACCCATCAGGCTCAGCAAATTACCTGGGCTGTACTGCCGCAAAGCTTCACAGATAGCCCCCATTACTTCAGTCAAGCCCAAATTTCTTCCTTATCTGTTACCTATCTCAGCATAATTCTCATAAAAACACACATGCTCTCCCTGCTGATCATGTCCGACTGATCTCTCAAACCCCAACCTCTTCTACAAAACAACTCCTTTCCTTCCTGGGCATGGGTAGATACTTTCGCCTTTAGATACCTGGTTTTGCCATCCTAAGAAAACCATTATATAAACCCACAAAAGGAAACCTAGCTGACCCCATAGATCCTAAATCCTTTCCCCACTCCTCTTTCTGTTCCTTGAAGACAGCTTTAGAGACTGTCCCCACCCTAGCTCTCCTTGACTCATCCCAATCCTTTTCATTACACACAGCTGAAGTGCAGGGCTGTGCAGTCGGAATTCTTACACAAGGACCGGGATCGCGTAGCCTTTTTGTCCAAACAACTTGACCTTACTGTTTTAGACTGGCCATCGTGTCTCCGTGCAGTGGCTGCTGCCACCCTAATACTTTTAGAGGCCCTTAAAATCGAAAACTATGCTCAACTCACTCCCTACAGCTCTCATAATTTCCAAAATCTATTTTCTTCTTCACACCTGATGCATGTACTTTCTGCTCCCTGGCTCCTTCAGCTATACTCACTCTTTGTTGAGTCTCCCACAATTACCATTGTTCCTGGCACGGACTTCAATCCGGCCTCCCACATTATTCCGGATACCACACCTGACCCTCATGACTGCATCTCTCTGATCTACCTGACATTCACCCCATTTCCCCATATTTCCTTCTTTCCTGTTCCTCACCCTGATCACACTTAGTTTATTGATGGCAGTTCCACCAGGCCTAATCACCACACACCAGCAAAGGCAGGCTATGCTATAGCACAAGCCACTAGCCCTCCTCTTAAAACCTCTCATTTCCTTTCCATTGTGGAAATCCGTCCTCAAGGAAATAACTTCTCAGTGTTCCATCTGCTATTCTACTACTCCTCATGGATTATTCAGGCCCCCCTCCCTTCCCTACACATCAAGCTCAAGGATTTGCCCCCACCCAGGACTGGCAAATTAGCTTTACTCAACATGCCCCAAGTCAGATAACTAAAATACCTCTTAGTCTAGGTAGACACTTTCACTGGATAGGTAGAGGCCTTTCCTACAGGGTCTGAGAAGGTCACCACAGTCATTTCTTCCCTTCTGTCAGACATAATTCCTCAGTTTAGCCTTCCCACCTCTATACAGTCTGATAACAGACCAGCCTTTATTAGTCAAATCAGCCAAGCATTTTTTCAGGCTCTTAGTATTCAGTGAAACCTTTATATCCCTTATAGTCCTCAGTCTTCAGGAAAGGTAGAACAGACTCATTGTCTTTTAAAAACACACCTCACCAAGCTCAGCCACCAATTTAAAAAAGACTGGACAATACTTTTACCACTTTCCCTTCTCAGAATTCAGGCCTGTCCTCAGAATGTTACATGGTATAGCCCATTTGAGCTCCTGTATAGACATTCCTTTTTATTAGGCCCCAGTCTCATTCCAGACACCAGACCAACTTGGACTGTGCCCCCAAAAATTTGTCATCCCTACTATCTTCTGTCTAGTCATACTCCTATTCACCGTTCTCAACTACTCATACATGCCCTGCTCTTGTTTACACTGCCAGTTTACACTGTTTCTCCCAATCATCACAGCTGATATCTCCTGGTGCTATCCCCAAACCACCATTCTTAACTCTTAAAGTAAATAAATAATCTTTGCTGGCAAGGCTATGCTGAACCTCCTTAGGCACTCTCTAATTAGAGGTCCTAGGTCCTCCCAATTCTTAGTCCTTCAATACCTGTTTTTCTCCTTCTCTTATTCCATTTAGTTTTTCAATTCATACAAAACTGTATTCAGGCCATCACCAATAATTTTAAATGACAAATGTTTCTTCTAACAACCCCACAATATCACCCCTTACCACAAAATCTTCCTTCAGCTTAATCTCTCCCACTCTAGGTTCCCATGCCGTCCCCAATCCCGCTGAAAGCAGCCCTGAGAAACATCGCCCATTATCTCTCCATACCACCCCCAAAAAATTTTCACCGTCCCAACACTTTACCACTATTTCATTTTATTTTTCTTATTAATATAAGAAGACAGGAATGTCAGGCCTCTGAGCCCAAGCTAAGCCATCGTATCCTCTGTGACCTGAACGTACACATCCAGATGGCCGGTTCCTGCCTTAACTGATGACATTCCACCACAAAAGAAGTGAAAATGGCCTGTTCCTGCCTTAACTGATGAATTATCTTGTGAAATTCCTTCTCCTGGCTCATCCTGGCTCAAAAGCTTCCCTACTGAGCACCTTGTGACCCCCACTCCTGCCCGCCAGAGAACAACCCCCCTTTTTCCTTTACCTACACAAATCCTATAAAATGGCCCCACCCCTATCTCCCTTCGCTGACTCTCTTTTCAGACTCAGCCTGCCTGCACTCAGGTGAAATAAACAGCCTTGTTGCTCACACAAAGCCTGTTTAGTGGTCTCTTCACACAGATGTGAGTGAAAATAAGAATATGTATTTATCTATTTTCACACTGCTGTGAACAACTTCCGTGAGATTGGGTAATTTATAAAGAAAAGAGGTTTAATTGACTCACAGTTCTGCATGGCAGGGGAAGCCTCAGGAAACTTACAGTCATGGTGGAAGGGGAAGCAGTTATCTTCTTCACAAGGAGGCAGGAGAGAGGAAAAAGAGGAACTCACAAACACTTATAAAACCATCAGACCTTGAGAGAACTCAATCACTATCACAAGAACAGCATGGGGGAAACTGCCCTCATGATCTAGTTACCTCTCTCCCTCGACACATGGGGATTACAATTCGAGATGAGATTGGGGTGGGGACACAGAGCCAAGCCATATCAGAATACATACCTCATGTGGCTATCATGTAGACTAATAAGGAAACCTATGCATGATAGTCAGAATAGAGGCCCTTCAAAGATGTCTAGGTCTTTGGGATTCTGCTTTCAAGGCCTCACCCCAGCCACATAAATCCAGGTGAGGCTAAGAGGTGTGTTCTGAGCCTCTCAGGAGCAGAGGAAACCATTTGCAGCTGGTGGCTGCCTTAGACTCATCCGAGGAATTGAAGGGTTTGGTGTGTTCCTGCCTTGTCCCAGCCCATATTCTGGAAAATGCTTTATCTAAACAGCCTGGCTTTAACTATTGTTTGGAATTTTGACTAATTTACCTAGTGCTCCTTAAATATCAGAATTCCCAATAACCCTCATAGAAGAAGGCTATACAACTTACTAAGCACACGAGAATTGAAATCATGTGTCTAATTCTTGGCTCTCCCTGTTACTAGTATGTGATCTTGGATAACTATCTAATCCTCCTAAAGCTCAGTTTCCTCATCTGCAAAAAATCAGGCAATAATGTGCTCGTGACAGGTTGTCGAGAGGGTTCAATGGGACGATATAAATAAAGTACTTAGCACAGTGCCTGGCAGAGAGTAAGTGCCCCAAAATGCTAGCATATATTACTAATCACCCACAGTATGCCATCACCCTGAGAGCAGGGGCTGCTGAAACAGTGCCTCACACACACCCAACAACATCCCCAACAACAGGGCCCCAACACATCCCATAGTCTCCAGCACAGTCTTGTGCACAGGCAGGCTACAGAAGCCCATGAAGGCCACCAGAAAACAGAAAGATGAAGCCACATGCAGCAGCCTGGTAACCTTGGAGAAGCAGTCCCGGCATCCCAGAGACCTGACATGTCCTCCTGCTGCTGGCTGCCACATTTGGAGCTGAGACAATCAGTCTGGCTTACATCAGTTCTCTTGAGTGGATTGCGGAGGGGCTGCCATGGGTGAGGGCGGGTGGGCTTGGTGCCAGACTGACTGCTCACTTTTTCTTCCTTCCCCATGCATGACAGAGGAAAAGGGACTGGACTTCACAGAGTGATTGGTTGTTGCATTTTGTCTGTGATTTTCCATAGATGGCAGCCTCTCCTGGTAAATTCCCAGGCACTTCTTGGGGGTATAAGTGAGTGAAGTCTCTTTGCCAAGGACCTCTGACTCCCAAAGCTGGTGAGGCTGGGAGGCATTTCTCAGTCTCCCTCCCACTCTGTCTTGGCTGTGCCTCTGCTACTCCCCCAACCCTGAGGACACCACTGCCCTGATGTAGCGCCAGAGCAATGCGAAGACACTTGAGAATAACAGAGAGATGGACAGCCATCTTCTTTCATTTTTGACCTCTTGGAGCTAAGACATGACTTTGAAAAAGCTCAAGGCCCTTCGTTGTACAACACAAGCAAAGTAGGCTCAGGGCACCAACTGCTTCATGATTGTTCTCTTACTATGGAAGGCAACCCCAGCTCCCTGGAGTCTCATGCCAAGAAATCAAGATGTATGGATTATTTGGATGGAAGGAAGGAGGGAGGGATGGAGGGAGGGAGGGAGGGAGGGAGGGAGGGAAAGAAGGAAGGAAGGAAGGAAGGAAGGAAGGAAGGAAGGAAGGAAGGAAGGAAGTTAGGTCAGGAGAGGAAAGTTTGACCTTGTAGTTTGGAGGCAGGTCTATTCTAGATAGGCAATATATCTGAGCAACCAGCAAAGCCATCGAGAGAGCCCTGTAGCTGATGCTGTGGCCCAGGCACCACATAAAGAGCTAAAAGTGCCAGTGAAATCGTTGTGGCTGCTGACAACCATCATCCCCTGACAGCAGGTGCTGGGGGCAGAGGGACAAGTGGAACCTCTTTGTCTTGTCATTGCAGACCAGAGTGCCCACAGCGATGTGAAACCTATTTGTCCTGGAGGAGGAGGGAGAAGGAGGGAAAGGGAAAAAAACAACTGGCTCACTCTGGCTCCATAAATCACTGGAAGGGAGAGCCCTTGCCTGGTGAAGTTGGAGATTCTACCTGGAAGCTCCCTGATGGTGCACTGAGCTGGGGTGTTGTAAATCACCAGGGCTCCACCAGTGGCAGCCCTGCCCACTGGCCCATTGCAAAGGCGCTGGTTGTTTTGCTGGCAGCTGATGCAGTGCACTGTCCCAGAAAGCCAGGGGCAGGTGTCTGCCAGGCCATGGACGCAGGCCTACTTTGTGTGCTTCCCTTGGGTGTGATGGGGGGAGAGCGGCGGTGGATTGCTGTCCCTGGGAACTTGGCCCGGTGGCCTGGCATAGCCAGAATGTCCTTGGCCAGCTCTTTGTGAACAGCCAGAGGCAGTCAGGAGATGCATCTCATGATCAGATGGCCTGGGCTTGTGGAGTCTTTTTCCCAGGTTTCAGAATCATCTGAGGTCACTTGAGTGTCCTTGCTGTCCTTGTTAGATCCCTCAGGTAGCTCTCTGAGTTCTAATTGTTCAGCTTGTGCTGATTTTGTTTAGCCTGGATGGGCGTGCCCCAGGGGTAGGTATGTCCACATGGACCTTTAATAGTTTACCTCATTGTCCCACCCATCAAGGAGAGGGGCCATCCCCCCAAAAAGGGACAATAGCTCCCCCCTTTTACCTCCCCAGGTGGGCTACATGTATCCCCACCGCCACCCCTCATCACCCTCAGAATCACATCCCTGCTCACACACCTGCAATGCCTCTTCCATCTGGCAAATGCTTGACAATGCTACTAGGCCCTCTTTGAATGTCCTGACTTCTGGACCTCCCATGACATCTCTCATCACCACCTACCAGAGAACCAACAAGAGCACTTCTTTCCTTCATTTGTTTAGTAAACAATTATTAAGCCTCTATTATGTCCTGGATGCCGTCAACACAGGCGAACACAACATGGAGGCAGCCTCTGCCCTCACGGAGCCAGTGGATTAGAGACACGATACACATAATAAATAAGATGGTTCCTTCAATTCATGTTTTCAAGGAAATAAACAAGAAGCTGAGAGCAAATAATGCAGTTTAAAGTACAGAAGCTGCTATAAAGGGGGTGACAGAAGAAGCCTCTGAGGAAAGGACATTTCAGCGGACACTGAAGATGGAAAGGAACAGGCTGTGTGTGGTACAGTGGGAGGAGTGGTCCAGACAGAACGGGCAGTTTGTGCGAGAGAAGATCAGGAAACAAGGGGGACAGGGACCCCTGTGTGAGGGGAGGGGAGCACATGGTCTTGGGAAGGAGGTGGGTAGAAGTCTCTGCCTGGGTGCACCCATCCTTTGGCGTTTGCCTCTCCCTTGGCAGGTCTTTCATATTCGCCCCATTGGTTTACTGCCCTGGCCTCCACACTGAGTATGAGCCCTTCCAGGGCAGGGTTGCATCGCATCCTGTGTGCATCCTTGCCCATTCGATGAGTCACAAGTAGACAAGCTGCCTATTGGGCCCTGAATACCTGAGTAGGTTTCATACCTGCCTGGCCTATCCCCTCTCCCTCCCTTCCAAAGGTAAACCAGAAGTCCCTGCTGGCCCCTCCTGTTGGAGAAGGGGATGCAGAGCCAAGTGGCTGGAGGAACTGGCCTGACTTTCATCCTGAGATAACCCTGGCACCTGAGACACAAAGTCCACAGGCTTGGAACTGCTGCAGACTCTGGGTGCTTTTCCAGCTGCTGGTGATACCAGGAGTTCTCAGCAAGGCTGAGCACCTTTTATGGACTCCCCCTGTCTCGCATGCCTGCCTGGAACTTGTGATCAGTTTCTGTCCATTGTTTAGAAAGTGTTACCATATATAATAGCTGGTAAGAACAAAAAATGACATGTGCTCATCAACATACGATTAGATGTGTGGCAACCAGCATTGATCAGATACACACTTTCCATTTCAGTTCACTACGTGTTTCTGTGTCAGGCACAGGGTTGCCAAGAACAACGTGGCCCCTGCCTTAGAGAGACTATGGTCTGGTGGAAAAAAAAAAAAAAAAAACAGATTTGTGAATAATTAAATGCTAGAAAATATTTTATTTTATTTGCTATGATGTAGACTTCAGTTCAGCTTACAGATAATCAATTTTACCTGGGGAGGAAAGGAAGAGTAGGGGATATTGGAAAGGTTTCCATGCAGGAGAAAGTGAGTTCACATCAACCAAGCAGACAGGAGAGATAAGGCCCTTCAGGGAGAGGGAGTAGTGTGAGCAAAGAGGCAGGAAATGGTATGTTTGTTGCATTAACTGCGAGAATATTTGACAAGGTTTGAGAGTCAGAGGCCAGGGGCAGCAGTCAGGCTATGGAGGGATTTGTGTGCTGGGCTCAGGAGCTTGGGCTTGATCCCACTGGCATAGGGAGCACCGCTGAAGAGCTTTAGGTAGGAAAGGGGGTGGTAAGGTCATATTTACCTCAGGGAGAGATTGCTGGACTGGCAGTGTGGAGACTGGAGGAGAAGAGTTCAACTCAGGAGGCCAGGCAATTAGTCCCGGCGCAAGTGAGAACCGTCACTGGGCATAGCCAGGAGCTGGGAAAGAGGGAAGATTCTAGAGGCCTGAAGGGGTTGGAGTCAGCAGGACTGAATGCTGCATTGGAGATGGAGAAAGAGGAGAAGTGAGGGGTTAAGGCCAGGCTGTCAGGGTTCTCCTGCAGGAGACAGTGAAAGCTTTCATGAGGCAGAATGTAGAGGAAGGAGTGGATTTGGCATCCAGTTTGGACAGCTTGAGTTGGTCATACTCAACACCAGACTTAGATCCTGGCAAGGGGTCTCTTCCATAGCCCCACATTTTGGGGGCTCCATTCTAGCCCTTCCTGGGCCATACCACTTTCCATGAGCAAAACAAGTTAGTGGGACCATGGAGACGGGCCCACCTGGATCCAGCAAGGCCTTCTTCTAGAACTTGCTCCAGGTAACAAGCCTGGGGGTGCCCAGTCCAATGACCCCAGCCTGTGGCTTCTTCCCGGGTGTGTCCTCTGAAAGATGGCCCACATTTCTGATGTGCACTCCCCAGCTTCCAGCAGCAGCCAAGTGGCAGTTTTCTGGTGGGGTGTGGAGATGCAGCTTGGATATGCAGCCTGGGTTGTCCATACACGTACATGTGTGCAACTCCTCTTGCAGTGGGACAGAGTAGGGGTTTGGAAGATAAGAGGTCTCCATTTATCTCCCACAAATATGATGGACAGACCTGGAGACAACCTGCAGGGTTATCTGAAATCTTCTCTTTTCCAGACTAATTATAGTATCAGCCCCCTACCTCACCTAAGCTGATCTGACTTCATTTCCAGACCGCTCATCATCCTGTTACCCTCCTTTGAATTGACTCTAAGTTTTATGTAACGAGGAGGCATACAGATAGCTGCTGTGTGAACTCTACAGTCAGGGATAACCGGAGTATGTGGAGTCAGTACCACTTGCTGCATCCCCAAGGGCACTGATGGAGGCAGAGGTGACTCCAGGATACCTTAGTGGGTGGGAGAGATGGGAGCTAACTGGGGAAGGGTTTGGAGCTGGCAAGATATAATTCAGAGAAGCAGATAATTAGCAAAGGACAGAGAGAAAGGTGTAAAGGCATTCAGGACTTGCCTTTCATAGGATTCCAATAAAGACAAAGGAAGGATCCGCTTTGCTTTCAAGCCTGTGGTCCTCACCCAGACTCCCCTGCAGGGTCTCCCCTTTGTCTCTTTCATGAAAGCTGGTAGGTCTCCTTCACCCTTTTTCTCTGCTCTGATTACAACACAGAGCCTACTCTTTGGGAGCAATAGCCATCTGGATTATCTTCTCTTTGTCTGGCCACCTCATCAACTCATCATCTTTTTAATAATCTCATCTGAAAACATATCCTTTCTCATTTGCTTCTTAATTTCCCCATTCTCCAGTGACTTTTCTCTCTCTCCCTTTCTCTGAAACCTTATTCTTATTACTTTATAGAACACTGGGGGATAGATTGTCTAGAAAATATGTACTGTAAAGTAAATGCATATGGTGATATCTATGAATTGCCCAGATCCAGTCCATCTGTGCAATGTCACAGGCCCGGCTGTTTACTTGTGCACAGTGCAATTGCAATGGCTTTGTGACATGGGCACTGGCTTACAAGCTACTCTGGTGCTGGTCAGGAGCTTCACGTGCACAGTTAACCTTAGATCACTGTGATTAATCAGAGTGCAGCCATGGTAGATCACAGGCTAGTTCCCTGGCAAGGCCAGCAGGAGCACTCCTCCAGCCTGAGCAAGCGGGGAGCAGATTTTAATTCCAGGCTGTTAGGTGCTGCCTGACATTGGTGTCCCTGTGGTGTTTCATAAGCCCTGACAGTTCCTCACCATTGTTTTAGGGAAAGCAGGCACTCCTCTCGCTTTACCACCCCATTGCCTTCCCTGGAAATGAACACTCTCTCCCCACTTTGAATCTTGTGCCAGAAGGAAGGAGGGGAAATGACTGCACATTCCAAAAAGGTCAAAGATGGTCTGAAAGCAAAGGATGCACGCGTCTGCATCATTTCCAACAGCCCTTTGCAGTTCCTTTTAATTAGCTCAGTTTATGTTCCCCTCAGGTGGGGAGAAGCCCAGGATCACTCTGTCAACAGCTCTATCTATAGCAGAACCCCCATCCTTCACCCCGGCATCTCCACTTGCACAACACTCGCTGACCCCGAGACTCAGCTGTGAGAATCAATCATCTCCTTCCAGAAGTCATCATTCAGCAGCTGCAGGGCCTCAGCTATTTTTATCACCGCAGGAAGCTGGTGGCCAAGGACGTGCTGGGCTACCTTTGCAGGAGGTGTTGCTGTAGAAATGAGCTGCGGGTTGTCAGGGCAGCTGAGCCTCTGACTCAAGGTTAAATCCAAAGTGCCTGACCTGGAACAGGAGAGCACTTGATCTTCTTCCATTCTGCAGCAAAATGCCCCAGAGGCTTATGCTGGGGAAGCAGATGTCCCAAGGAGGGGACACTGTGGAAGGACTCTGGATGGGAGGGAGAGGCAAACAGAGTGGACATGTGTGGACATGTACCTGGGTTTCTCCTACCCAGACTGGGAAATGGGATATCTTAACCCTAGGCAGCTGGCTTCAATCATCTGCACAGTACCAGCCAAAGAATTCCCATTTTGCTGTGTTCCCACCAACCACCAACCCTTGTGGGGTGCCTTCTATGTACCAGACCCTGGACTGGGGCTGAGGCTCCAGGATCTGCCCTGGAGTTGTCTAGAATCTAGAGGAGAGGACAAATCAGATGCAGTATCACCAAATCCTGATGGCCCCTTGCTCCAGTCACCCCAAGTTCTTTGCTCTGTTCCGGGGGAGGAAGCCATGGGGTGTAAGAGCAGGTAACACGGAAGGATTTTCTATTTGTAAATGTCCATCCGATACTCTAAACAAGCTCCTTCAGCACAGGCCTCTGAGATAAGGCAGTATTTTTAGTTTGTTTAGAAATCATCTGGCTTGCTGGCTGTGCACATGTGTGCTTTGCTCACAAACTGGGAAAGCAGAACTCACCAGCATCCTAACAGAGAGAAGAGGGAAAGATGTCTCTGATTCCCTGGACATCTCTCATTTCAGAAAAGGAAAGGGGGGTAGTGCTCTGAGGCTCTGCTGCTGTGAGCTTCTGTAGCCTTTAGGAAGGGGGAAAGCGACCCTATATTCTCTGCTGGAGGGATGGGGGGATGGGGAAATGGAGGCTCTTCATCTCTTCCAAACTCCAATTGTTACAAGAAAGGGGTCCCGATCCAGATCCCAAGAGAGGGTTCTTGGATCTCATGCAAGAAAGAATCAGGGCAAGTCTGTAAAGTGAAAGCAAGTTTATTAAGAAAGTAAAGGAACAAAAGAATGGCTACTCCATAGACAGAGCAGCACTGAGGGCTGCTGGTTGCCCATTTTTATGGTTCTTTCTTGATAATATGCTAAACAAGGGGTGGATTATTCATGCCTCCCCTTTTTAGACCATATAGCGTAACTTCCTGATGTTGCCATGGCATTGGTAAACTGTCATGGCGCTGGTGGCAGTGTAGCAGTGAGGATGACCAGAGGTCACTCTCTTGGCCATCTTGGTTTTGGTGGGGTTTAGCTGGCTTCTTTACTACAACCTGTTTTATCAGCAGGGTCTTTATGGCAGGGTCTTTATGTGCCGACCTCCTATCTCATCCTGTGACTTAGAATGCCTTAACCATCTGGGAATGCAGCCCAGGAGGTCTCAACCTCATTTTACCCAGCTCCTATTTAAGATGGAGTTCCTCTGGTTCAAACACCTCTGACACAATGACAGAGAGAGAAACGAGTCTGGGTGGGTCCAGAAGTCCAGTTCCCTACTGAGCAGGGGAGAAGGCCAGTTTGCCCACTGCCAACCACATCTGCTGAGGACAAGCTAGGGGTAATTGCTGAGGGGTGCCTACCCAAGGGGCCCTTCCTAGTTATAGAGGTGAAATGAGAGCTACCCCAGGGAAAGTTGCAGGGCTTGGGGGAAGAATTTGCTTGGAGCACTGGAGCCAGTGGGAGCCAGGCTATGGAGCAGCACTGGAGGTCCTGGGAGGTTTATCAACTGCCCCAGGGCCCTGGAGTCCCCCAAGGCCAAAAGCTCCCTCACATCCTGGGGTCTCTGTGGCTGTGACTCTGACCAGATACTTTACTGCCCTAAAATAGTCTCTTCCACAGACAATGTCAAATTAGCAAACTGTTTAAAGAATAAAGTCACTAGACACTCTCATTTAGAGCTGGGGAGTGTGCAAATTGACATAACCTTTCTGGAGGACAATTTGGCAATTCGTATGGGACCTTAAAATATTTACACTCCTTGAGCTAATAATTTCTGCTTTGAAAATTTCCCCAAAGCAAAGAATATCCAAAAATAGTGGAACGGAGAAATGAATAATGGTGCATCTATTTGATGAAATCCAGTGCTGCTAAATATTTAATGATATGGGAAAGTGCTAAAAATGTAACGCTCAATTTAAAAAGGCAGAATAAAGAATGTATGTAGAGTATGATCTCAAGATTTTTGTTATTGTAACAGTTGCTATAAGAACGGTCCTTATTTAAACAAAGTCCTTTATAAGCAACTTCCTTGCATTAGAAGGAAGACCATAGAGGAGGGGGGCAAAGCAACAGAAGAAGTGCTTTGGGGGCCGTTGGTGGGGAGGGCCGGGGGAGGGGCATGGAACCAAGGGGGAAGCCAGGAGCCTGGAGGTGTGAGTCTGAGGCCTCCCAGGGTGAAGAAGTCACAGATACTCTGCCTGGTGGCTGCCTGGAGGGCACAAAGATGCCTGGTGTTTTGGCTGCTACTGTGGCTTCAAACTAACTCCAACTCCACCCCCTTCTAAAATTTTCAGTGAAGTCCACCTCATCAATAAATGATCTGTGTAAGTGCAGATTTAGGGTAGAAACCCAGGGAAAGATGTACTCTCCATCTAAGTTCATGAAAAACAGAACAACACCAGGAAATTAGCTATAGGAATCCATGCTTGGGGGCAGGGGTGATCCTGAGGACTGAAGACCCCATGGAATTTCTAGAAGCCTTGGGGAGGACTTTAGACTTCTTCTGGAGGGCATGGAACAGGGTTGAGCCTCTCCAGCAGTGTGAGAGGCTGGGGAATCCTTACTGATATCCAACATGGGTATAAATGGGCATGTAGGCATATACAGATACAGGGCTGGAGGAACAGTGCCAGTACCCCGTGGCACTCCCTGGCAATGGGATTATGGTGATATTTATTTTCTTTTTTATATAGCTTAGAATTTCTAATTCTTGTAAAACAAACACAGATTTTCTAATTTTTTTTTTTAAGAGTCAAAGTTTCACTCTGTTGCCCAGGCTGGAGTGCAGTGACACAATCATAGCTCACTGTAACCTTGGACTCTTGAGCTTAAGTGATCCTCCCACCTCAGCCTCCCAAGTAGATGGGACTACAGGTGTGTACCAGCATGCCTGGCTAATTTTTTTATTTAGCCATGTTGAGACAGGGTTTTGCCATGTTGCCCAGGCTGGTCTCTAATTCCTGGGCTCAAGGGATCCTCCCACCTTGGCCACCCAAAGCACTGGGATTACAGCCATGAGCCACTGTACCCAGCCAGATTTTATAATTTTTAAAAAACTAATAAATGTAGATACAAAGCACTGCCATTCCATGTTGCTTGTAGAGTCTGTTTCTGCCTCTGGGTTGGTGAGAAGCCTGTGGGCCCAGATCCTGCCATGGACTCAGACTTTTCATGTAACTGAGGTTAGTGCTGGGAGCCAAGGGCCCAGCCCACTCACTAACACACCAGAGATCACATGAGATCCCCAAGATGGAACTCAAAGACATATTGGACACCTTCCTGTCTGGGCTGCAGCCTGGAGCATTCTATGGTCCCAGAACAGGGTGCATGAAGAGGAATGTATTTCCCTGCAAATTGAGGCACAGTTGCAGTTTCTGGAAGGACAGAATCAACCATGGCATTCTGGTTTCTCTGCCTCCCTTTGAGCTTCTCTGTTTATGCACATCTCCTAAAGGCTTGCAAGTCAAATGACATTTCTCACTGGTTTTTGTCTTTGAGTATCTTTTCTCTCCTAAAATAGAGCAGAAGCCTACAATGCAGGATTAGTTTTCTTTCCTCCCTTCTTTTGTTGAAGGGAAATTCTGCACATAATACATAAAGAAGAAAATACAATCGACCCATATGATCATTGTGCTTTTGGGTGGACAAGGCAAATATTTCTGTCTTCGATGACAATACATATTTGTAATATCACACTTGGAGCTTTTCTGCCATTGCCTATGTGGGGATCTGAAAGTGTTTTCTACTCAGCCATTCATCTTCAAACCATCTTTCAGGAAAAAGAGAGGAAATTGAGAAAAATTATTTGCAGGCTTATTTTTCTGAATGATGCCCTCAAACGTTTTTTGACTGTGGCCCAACTCAGGCTTGGCAGAGGTCCCCACAGCCATCTCCCTCTGCCTGCCCCCTCTTTCCGAAGAAAAACAAAACTCAGTGATAATAAAGAATATTAGAGGAACAGACAAGAACCTCTTATTTACTTTATAAAACATTATATACATGACTTTATGCTATATTGTTTCTTATTACTCATTTTGCATAGTTTATTATTCATTATAATTATTTAACTAAATATTTTTATGTTGTATTCTATTTTATAATGTAAAACAATATTTTAAAAGAAGTTTTGTAATGCTTAATGTTTCTTGTTAGGATTGAAGTAAATAGCCTTTGGTAGTGCATAATAATGTTTACAGCATTGGGCATGGTTTGCACATAAGATCTTGGCATTTGAGATTTTGTAATCCCCGCTCAGCCCTTCTAAGGAAGGAAACCGCCTCTCATATTGTCTTTTGCCTATTTGCCTAATTTCTGCCTCAAAGAAAAGAAAAAGTAGGAGTTAAAGAAAAGGCAGAAGTGAAATTCAATAGTCAAACAACCCGGCACCACACCCCAGGCCTGGTAGTTAAAGATCGACCCCTGACCTCATTGCTTATGTTATCTATAGATTCCAGACATCGTATGAGGAAGTATTGTGTAACTCCCTGTTCGGTTCGGTTCTGTTCTGTTCTGATCAGCGGTGCATGCAGCCCCCGTCACGTAGCCCCCACTTGCACAATGTATCACGACCTTTTCACATGGACCCCTTAGAGTTGTAAGCCCTTAAAAGGGACAAGAATCTTGACCTCAGGGAGCTCGGGTCTTGAGATGTGAGTCTACCGATGCTCCCAGCTCATTAAAGCCTCTTCCTTCCTAAAACTGGTATCCGAGAGGTTTTGTCTGTGACCAGTCCTGCTACATTTCTTGGTTCCCTGACCGGGAAGTGAGGTGATTAACGGATGGTTGAGGCAGCCTGTTAGGCAGCTTAGGCCCACCCTCTGGAGCAACCCTGTGGGGGACTCTGGCCAACTTAAGCGACGCAGATCCTGAGAGCGCTCCCAGGTAGGCCATTGCCCAGGTGGAACACCTCACCAGAGCAGTGCGCGGCAGATCCCCACAGAGGATTAACGCAGTGGCTGAACACTGGGAAGGAATCCGTGCTTGGAGTCCTGACATCTGGAACACGGTAAGACCGGTCTTGGAACTTGCCTACTCCATCTGAGTGGAAGCATGGCCTGATCACCCACGGAGAGCCTTCATCAGCACTTTGGTTTTGGTTTTGATTTTGACTGGATTTGAAATGTTTTGGTTTTGATTTCGGTTCTGACTTTTGGATTTGAACTGTTTTGGCTTTGATTTCAGTTCTGACTTGGCTCAAATTGCTTGATGAATGAGTAACTCCTTATCCGTCCTTTGGTTTTAGTTTTAATTTTGATCTGGTGTGAATTGCTTGGTGAGTGAGTGACTTTTAGCCCCTTTTCCCTTCCCTCTTTGTGGTAAGAGTGTTGTTTTGTCCCCTGAGAGAGGAAAATGGGTAAAACACAGAGTAAGCCAACTCTGTTAGGAACTATGTTAAAGAATTTCAAGAAAGGATCCAATGGGGACTATGGAATTGCTATGACACCTGGAAAGCTTAAGGCTTTGTGTGAGATAGATTGGCCAGCATTAGAGGTGGGATGGCCATCAGAAGGAAGTCTAGACAAGTCCCTAGTTTCAAAGGTATGGCACAAAGTAACTGGTAAATCAGGACACCCAGATCAGTTTCCATACATAGACACCTGGTTGCAGTGAGTTTTAGACACCCCACAGTGGTTGAGACCACAGGCAGCAGCAGTGTTAGTAGCAAAGGGACAGATAGCCAAGAGGGGGATCTCGTTCCACCCGCTGAGAGAAATCAGCTCCTAAGGTTCTGTCTGACCCAACATCAGAGGACGCATAGCAGGAAGTGGCACCAGTGGTGCCCCCCTTACTGAGAAGAGAGACTCCCCACTCCTGAGCCCTCAGCACCTGGGCCTCCACAGGACACACACACCCCTAGACCACCCAGAGTAGACAAGAGAGGAAAACAGGCAAAGAGAGAGAAGAAGAGACAGACAGACAAAGAAGGAGTGAAAGACAGATAAAGAGAGGCAGAGAGAGAGGAAGAGGGAGACAAAAGGAAAATCAAAGAGAGAGAGAGACAGAAAGTCAAAGAGAGAAAGAAAGAGAGAAAGAGATCTACAAATAGTTAAAACAACAACAACAACAACAACAGTGTACCCTATTTGTTTAAAAGCCAAGGTAAATTTAGAACCTTTAATTGATAATTAAAGGTCTTCTCCGGGACCCTATAACACTCCAATACTACCTTGTTGTCAGTGTAAACAAAGGTGTAGCCCAAAAGCACTGAAGCCACTGACAACCCGTAGCCTTCCTGTCAAAAATCCTTAACCCAGTACCCCTTGGATGGCCTAAATACATTCAGTCTGTAGCGGCAACGGCTTTGCTAACAGAAGAAAGTAGAAAAATAACTTTTAGAGGAAACCTCATTGTGAGCACACCTCACCAGTTCAGAACTATTCTAAGTCAAAAAAAAAAAAAAATGGGTAGCTTATTAACTCAAAAGTCTTCAAGTATGGGGCTTTTCTGCTAGAAAAAGATGTTTTAACATTAACCACTGATAATTCCCTTAACCCAGCAGGTTTCCTAACAAGGGATCTCAATATTAATCAATTACCATACAAAGCTCTGACTAGACCTAGGAGGAGGAACTCCCTTCAGGACTGGATGATAGATGATTCCTCCCGAGTGACTGAGGGAAAAAGACACAATAGGTATTTAGTAATTGATAGGGAAACTCTTGTAAAAGCAGAGTTAGGAAATTTGCCTAATAATTGGTCTGCTCAAAGTGCGAGCTGTTTCCACCCAGCCAAGCCTTAAAGTACTTACAGAACCAGGAAGGAACCATCTATACCAATTCTAAGTTAATTTGGACTAAACAAGGTCTTATTAATAGCAAAGGATAATTGAAATCCCAAACTTACAAGGTTTTCAACAAAAGTAAAGTTTGCTAAAAGTTAACAGTGTAACATGTATTATCCTAACTTCTAATCTTACGGTCTTAGGCAGTCTAGTCCACCGACATGAAGGAAGTTCGCTTTGGAAAAGAATGGTTATCATCTTTAGGGGAAAAAAAAGGTGGGGGGGAGGAGGAGAATTTATGTAAAAGAATGTTATATGGTAAATTTATGGTAAATTATTTTCCTAAAATAACTGGTTATTTAAAGAAAGGGATGTTTGCAAGAAGTCAGAAAGTTGAGGCATGTCGAAGAATTGTCTGTGAAAGTTGTGAAAGAAAAAAAATGTGTGTTATAAAAAGTAATTTATGCAAGAAATGTTGTATAATTTAAAAGTAATTAGGCCTCCTGAATGTAAAACTATTAAAGAAACAGTTTATGTGCAAGGTGTATAAGGAAAGTAAAATATACTTTTAGTAAAGGGATTATAAGGAGGCATAAGAATGTGGAGTTTTACCTATATTAAAAGGTTAAAAACAAATTTTTGTTTTGAAGGTTTAAGCAAGTTTTAAAACATTAATCATAAAGAAAATTCTGTGTGTAAACATATTGGCTAAAGTTAAAGGGGTATCATCCAGTTTTTCTGTGAACTGGACATTAAAATAAAAACACGACGGGTTTTTCTTAAAGCACTGACCTGCTCTTTAACAAAAATTATAAAAGGTTAAAAAGAGTCTATAAAAATCTTACCTTATGGTCAGACATTAAAAATTGAATAAATATGTCTACAAAGTTTTATTCAAAACTAAGTTTAACATTAATAACACTAATATAAAGGTGAAATTTAGCTTATCTGGTATAAAATCATACAGAAAGCATTGTCAAATATAAAATAGTGTTCGGCTTTCTTTGGTCTAAAAACTAATAAAAATAGGTGCCAAAGGAAATTTCTCAGTAAGAAGGCACCAAGGACTATAAAGTCCACTGCTGATGTCCCCACATTTAAAACAAAAGGTCAATTTCTTATAAATTATATACTTGGTTTGTTTTCCACTTTCCTTTCCCTCAAAACTAAAAGGCTGTACCACCCCTAGAATTTCCAGTAAACCAGCACCAGCCTGAGATTACATTCTCACCAAAAGGTGGAAAGAAGGAAAACGTGAGCCAGCCTGGGAAGGACCCTACCTTGTGCTGCTAACCACCGAGACTGCTGTTCCTACAGCAAAAAGGGATGGACTCATCACACCCAAGTCAAGAAAGCGCCAACCCCTTCAGAGTCGTGGGCCATAGTCCCAGGGGAAAACCCTACCAAACTAAAGCTAAGAAAAATTTAACTCTTTCATCTATTGTACTACTCTTTTTTCTTTCCTTGCTCTATTGCTGACCATCTAGACATAACCAAGTCAATTTCACCTCAAACTATTGCATTTAATGCTTGTCTTATTATACCCTGTGGGGACTTGCCAAGTCAAAGACAGCTCTCTACTTCAGAAAAGTACCTCTGTCCCTCCTGACTCTCCTCAGACTAGGCAATAGTAAATTAGGACCATTTAATCTGAGGAGATTTTGATAAAGACTCCAGTGTCAACCAGGAGTCTTGCCCCCCAGTGTAGAACTTTCATGCCATAGTCAGTCCAATGTTCTGTGGACCACTAAAGAGCAAGGATGGACTGCCCCAACTGGTTTTTGTAATTTCTTAAAACCATACATTCATTTTACTAGAGGATCATAGAAGTTAAAGACTTAAAACAAACTTTGACAATTAAGACAGGATACCAAGATGCAAATGCCTGGTTGGAATGGATCAAATATTCTGTCTGCATGTTAAATAAAAGCAACTGTTATGCTTGTGCACATGGCAGGCCAGAGGCCCAGACTGTCCCCTTTCCACTAAGGTGGTCCTCCAGTTGGCCAGGCATGGACTGCATGGTAGCTCTTTTGCAGGATTCTACAGCCTGGATTAATAAGTCGTGCCAAGCTCTCTCTGCTATATCCCAAAGTACAGCACCTTGCGGGTCAGCCCCTGAGGGCCATCCAGCTTCTGTCTCCCAACACTAAGTTCACTTCGTGTCTCTTATGACAGGGAGGAAACTTAGCATTCCTTGGAGACCTGAAGGGATGCAGTGAGCTTAAGAATTTTCCAGAGCTCACCAATAAGTCAGCCCTTGTTCATCCCTGAGCGGATGTGTGGTGGTATCGTGGTAGACCTTTACTGGACACTCTGCCGAATAACTGGAGTGGCACTTGTGCTTTAGTCCAATTGGCTATCCCTTTCACCCTGGCATTTCATCAAAAAGAGGGAGGGCAGGTAATAAAAGAAGGATGGATCCAGTTATCAGACAGAAGAATAGCCATGCCACAAGTGCTAGGAACCGCAGTTGTACTGGCTGTGCATGAGACCACCCGCGTAGGCCAAGAGTCACTTGAAAAGTTGTTAGGCCAGTACGTCTACATCTCGCGTCTGTCAGCCCTTGCCAAAACAGTAGTGCAGCAGTGTGTCACCTCCTGGCAGCACAATGCTGGGCAAGGTCCAACTGTCCCGCCTGGCATACAGGCTTATGGAGGAGCCTCCTTTGAAGATCTCCAAGTAGACTTCATCGAGATGCCCAAATGTGGAGATCTCATCCCTACGTTTGGACTGCCTTTATGAATTGGCTCAGACAACAGGCCGGCGTTTGTCGTTGACTTGGTACAGAAGACAGCAAAGGTGATCAGGTGTAGATCAAGGATTAGAATGCAGCCCCCTTGTGACCACAGTGAAAAGGACCCCAGACTGTTGTCTTGACCACTCCCACAACCGTGAAAGTAGAAGGAATCCCAACCTGGATCCACCACAGCCGCATGAAACCCACAGCACCTGAGACCTGGGAGGCGAGACCAAGCCTGGATAATCCCTGCAAAGTGACTCTAAAGAAGACAACAAGCCCTGCTGCAGTCACACCCAGAAGCTGACTGGTCCACGCATGGCCGAAGCATGAGGAAATTCACCATGGGACTTATTTTCCTTAAATTTTGGACTTGTACAGTAGGGACTTCAACTGACCTTCCTCAAACTAAGGACTGTTACCAGTGTATACATCAGGTCACTGAGTTAGGGCAAAAAGTTAAAACTGTCTTTTTGTTCTATAGTTATTATTAATGTGCTGGAGCTCTAAAAAGGACTTGTTTGTATAATGCCACCCAGTACAAGGTATGTAGCCCAGGAAGCGACCAGCCTGATGTGTGTTATAACCCATCTGAGCCCCCTATGGTCACAGTTTTTAAAATAAAATTAAGAACAGTCACCTGGTGAGGTCTAAACCATACTAAAAAGAATCCATTTAGTACGTTTCCTAAGTTGCAAATTGTTTAGGCCCACCCAAAATCTCCCTGGGACTGGGCAACTCCAGCTGGACTATACTGGATATGCAGGCATAGAGCCTACACCAAGCTACCTGACCAACAGGCAGGTAGTTGTGTCATTAGCACCATTAAGCCATCCTTTTTCCTACTGCCCGTAAAAACAGGTGAGCTCCTAGGCTTCCCTGTCTATGCTTCCTGAGAAAAGAGGGGCATAGCCATAGGCGACTGGAAAGATGATGAGCAGCCCCCTGAAAAAATCATACAGTACTATAGTCCTGCCACATGGGCACAAAACAGCTCATAGGGATACTGAACCCCCATCTACATGCTCAACCAGATTATACGGTTACAAGCTGTCTTAGAAATGATCACTAATGAAATTGGCAGAGCTTTGACTGTTTTAGCCCGTCAAGAAACCCAAATGAAAAATGCCATCTATCAAAATAGATTAGCCTTAGACTACTTGCTAGCAGCTGAAGAAGGGGTCTGTGGAAAATTTAACCTAACCAATTGCTGTCTGCACATAGATGACCAAGGGCAAGTAGTTGAAGACATAAAGATTTATACAAAGCTGGCACATGTGCCCATGCAGGTGTGGCATGGGTTTGATCCTGAGTCCATGTTTGGAAAATGGTTTCCAGTAATAGGAGGATTTAAAACTCTTATAATAGGAATTATAATAGTAATAGGAACCTGCTTGTTGCTTCCCTGTGTGCTGCCCTTGCTCCTTCAAATAATGAAAAGTTTTGTTACTACCTTAGTCCATCAAAATACTTCAGCATAAGTGTATTACATGAATTACTACTGATCTGTCTTACAAGAAAACCTAGATAGTGAAGATGAAGATGAGAACTCCCACTAATAAGTGAGATTCTCAAAGAGGGGAATAAAGAAGGAGACCACCTCTCATATTGTCTTCTGCCTAATTTCTGCCTCAAAGAAAAGAAAAAGTAGGAGTTAAAGAAAAGGCAGAAGTGAAATTCAAAATTCAATAGTCAAACAACCTGGCACCACACCCCAGGCCTGGTAGTTAAAGATCGACCCCAACCTAATCGCTTATGTTAACTATAGATTCCAGACATTATATGAGGAAGCATTGTGTAACTCCCTGTTTGGTTCTGTTCTGTTCTCTTCTGTTCTGATCACCAGTGTGTGCAGCCCCCGTCACGTAGTCCCTGCTTGCACAATGTATCACGACCCTTTCACGTGGACTCCTTAGAGTTGTAAGCCCTTAAAAGGGACAAGAATCTTGACTTCAGGGAGCTTGGATCTTGAGACGCAAGTCCACTGATGCTCCCAGCTGACTAACGCCTCTTCCTTCCTAAAACCAGTGTCTGAGAGGTTTTGTCTGCGACCGGTCCTGCTACACTTCCACTGGCCTTGGACCATCACTCAGCAGCTATGTTTTCCTGGGAGACAACAACCTCGACATTTTGAACATGGATTCTTTTTGCCTGGAAATGATGCCTAAGCATAATGGTGCTCACATTCACAGAAAACAGACACCTATTCTAATCACGCGTTTTCTCCTCAAGTCTTCTGAGGCAATGATCTCTTTCCAGACCCAATCATTTGATTGGATTTGGAAAAATCCAATCAAGGATATTGAGGTAGTGAGTAGGAGGCAGTGGAGAGACCTGAGGAATGAAGATAGAGAAGTTAGTTTACCAACTAAGATTCTTCCTCAAATGCCTAAGATCATCTCCCTGGGGTTTTACAGTTAGGATTTTGAGCACCAAGTCAGAAGAAAAGTGCTGGCAAACAAAGGAGTGGAGTTTAGGGGAAGACCAAGCCATGTTCACAAAAAGGCCTGAGTAGAGGAAGAAAGCCAAGACACACGGAGGCAGCAGGTGCAGCCTCAGGAGGCCGCCTCACAGCAAGGAGACCTCCCACATGATGAAGAGCACAGTCAGGGAAGGAGCAGCTGGCTTACTCACTGAGGGATTAAAATCGATCCCCATGGTCCAGAGACACAGAGAATTGCAGCAAATGGAACTGCTCAAGTGCTTCAATCCCCAAGGGCCTGGCACTCTTCAGCTTCCTTACTTCTCCTTTTCTTCTAGAATCCAGTTTGGATGCAAGTTCCTCTCGGTTTCAGTGAAATCCTAGGCCTTTAAGAAAAAAGTTTCAGTGAGGGGTCCCTAAGGCTTGCTCACTGTAAAATAAACAAAGCCCAGTGGTGAGGGACTCCTTCTTCCACACTTCTTTAAAATTTCAAGGCTCTTTAAGAACACTAGATTCTTTCATATACAACTTAAAACTCAAAGAAGCACTAACTGTCTTCGTTATTTTTTTTTTTAAGATGGAGTTTCACTCTTGTCGCCCAGGCTGGAGTGCAATGGTGCGATCTCAGCTCACTGAAACCTCCGCCTCCTAGGTTCAAGCAATTCTCCTGCCTCAGCCTCTCAAGTAACTGGGATTACAGGCACCTGCCACCATGCCTGGCTAATTTTTGTATTTTTAGTAGCAACGGGATTTCACCATGTTAGCCAGGCTGGTCTCAAACTCCTGACCTCAGGTGATCTGCCTGCCTTGGCTTCCCAAAGTGCTAGGATTACAGGTATGAGCCACCTCGCCTGGCCTCCATCTTCAGTTTTACGGATGACAACGCTGAGGTGCACAGAGGTTAAGAAACATTTTTAAGGGTACAGAGGTGATAAATGGCAGAGGCAGGCCTGGAGTCCAGGTGATTCCAGAGCCTGGGCTCATACCTCTGCAAGGGTGGATGCCCTGGGCTGGGGCATCGACCTCAGGTCTTGAATAGCCCTGGAGAAGTGAAAGAAATGGCAACAGAGCCAGCTGCAGAGGGGCTGGAGGAATGGGAAGGGGAAGGCTGCCATAAAGGAGTGTGTTCAACCAGCCAGTGAATGACAGGCACCCTCTGAGACTCTATCCCATGCTGAGCACTGAGGAGGGCACGAAGGAACAGAAGCAAGTGGTCCTTCAGCTGTGTGAATGAGGTCAGATGAGGGCAGAGAAAGGGGCAGTCCAGGGGCTGAGCTGGGGGCCCCGCTGTGTGGAGCAGGAGGACTCCCAGGGCCCTGGTCAGGGAGTGGGGACAGCCCGGTGGAGAACACACATCCTGGCTGAGGAGACGCTCCAGGACAGGGCAACATGGGGCACAGCATGATCAGTACATGTCACAGGGAACATGCTGCTGTTCACTTTAGCAAACACTTTAGACACTGAGGTTAAAGTGACCTGTGCACAAAGGCCGGGCACAGATCTTTCCTTGAGTAACACAATGGTGTGCAGAGTGACATCTGGGCTGGTTTTCATTTCTTTTTTTTTTTTTTTTTGAGACAGGGTCAAGCTCTGTCTCAAACAGTGAGGAGCGCAGTGCAGTGGAGTGCACTGGTGCAAACACAGCTCACTGCAGCCTCAACCTCCTGAGCTCAAGCAATCCTCCCACCTCAGCCTCCAGAGTATCTGGGACTACAGGTGTACACCACCATGCCTGGCTAATATTTTGTATTTCTGTAGAGACAGGGGTCTCACTATGTCGTTCAGGCTGCTTGGGTGGTTTCATTTGTACTACAAAAGTAAATATTGAAAAATTTATGACATAGAAAATAGAAATAAACACCGTGAGACTCTGGTTCAACTCACTGGACAATGACACAGAGCTTCTCATTGCAAAGTCTGCCAATTCTTTGTCTTAGGCACTCTGTCACCAAAGCAGCTCAATGGGGCTGCACCGAGGCCCCCATCCCCACTGCACTGCAACTTTGCCCCCTTGCAACTCTCTAGGCTTCCCTTTGCTGTGTGCAAGACTACCTGTCAACCTGTTCCTCCTCACAGGGGCCTTTATACACCCACCAGAGGCCCGGCCTGGCCACTCGGGAAGTGCCCTGGCAGAGAAGATAGCACTTACCCAGTTGACTATGGGTCTGGCTTTCATCCTCCATTGTAGCTAAGTACCTGTCTCTGAAATTAAAACAGTTTGGTGGATTCTCTCCCCAGGTTTTATATTCTTCCAGGAGTGGGCACTGTCACTGCACTCTGGAAACCTCTGTGAACCTGGTCTGGTCTTGTCTGCACACAAACAGAAATGGCTAGATGGAACCAAGGCCAACGGAAAGGTTTTGGCCAAGCCCCAAAGAAAATAAAACGATTCGACCCCAAGGAGGCAGACAGTCCTGATTCCGGGCACACGAAGTAAACACCAAATGGAAATCCAACTGTTGCGGAGAGTGATTGCTCAGATGGGGCAAATGTGCTGTGAAATCGGCCCTTGGAAAATCATCTGGAGTTCATCTTAGTGAAATCCAAAAACAATAACTGCCTCCCCCAGCCTGCTCCAGAGAGAGCCTCAGGAGCTCCCCTCGTCAGAAGCCCGGAAAGCCGCGGCAGGAGCGAGGCCCCGGGTCTTCCGACTCGGCCCTTGTTTATTTACGAACCTGCCCTGCGTTTCTTTCCCACCTCAGTTCATCCCTCACCCCCGCTTCCCGCCACCCCCGCCCACCACGGGAGGTCCAGGGCATTCATCATGCCTCTTGCATGACAGGCAGCAGAGACACAAATAAAAATGGGACCGTTAACTCCACGGCTACCAGGCACAGGGATGGGGGCCCAAGCTCATATATTTGGGGGCCTTAGCAAATAAATCCTGATGTGTCCCCCAAAGACTTCCTGCTTCACTGGGGGAAGGTTGGGCAACCTAAGATTTTACTCTGAGACATGGCAACAAAAGCTGCAGTAGAAAGAATTAGAAGGGAGTGCTGATACTTCCTAGAAAGGAGAATGAGCCTGAGTTGGGCTTTTCATTTCACAGTGCACATTCGAAATCGCCAGGGAAGCAGCTCTGGTCCCTGGCCCCTGGGGCCTATTTTATTCTGGCAAAGTGGCCTGAGCTCATCCACATTCTTAGAGGTTCAGGAGTTCAGCCCAGGGAAAGACCACGTCCCCACCAGCCAGGAGGCTTCTGAGTCTTTCCCGCACCACACTTTCTACAATTGCTCCCACAGACAATGTTGGAGCTCTGAGTAACTGAGGAGTTAGTTGCCATATGATGGGCTGGGTTTTGATATTGCTAAAGATCAAGGGACATGGGAGACTTTTTGGAGGACTGATGGTTTCTGTCCCCAAACCTCACATCTGCCCTTGACACTCTCCTGGAGTCTGAAGCCAACCCACTCTGGGTCTGTGATCTCACTTGGAAAACTCAGATGGTGAGGCTGAAGCGAAGTTGGAGGGAGTGGAGGGAAGGAGCTGGAGGATGTTTGTAAGCTGCTTAGCAGATCAAAGTGACAATGTGTCACATTTTCCAAGCTGGTTTCCAAAGCACTATGTTAATGGATCTTCCAGAAGTCCATGTCTTAACAACCTGAAAGAGGTTTGGTTCTCAATGTTTTCTGCCACAACACACAAGATGACAATGGTCATAAGAGTGGCATACTTCTGTGAACTAGCCCACTCTTGTGCACAGTTCCCCACCTACAGCTGCCTCCTACTCTTTTCTTTCCCACCCAGGAAAGCAAATCAGAATAAAAGTGAGTGTGACAGGCATTATTATGGGGTATCCTAGAATCCACTCTAGTTAAAAAAATCTTAGTGTATGAATCATTCACAGACTTTCATACTTTGCCAGAAGGGACATGACTGTTACATGGGACCGTGGTTTTACTGGGACATGGTTTTTCATGGCAGAGAAAGAGAACCACAGCTAGCATCGAGCTTGCTGAGGGCTTGTGTTTGATCCTTGGTCAGCAGGGCTGGCTGTCCAAATTTCAGGGTCTGGCATGTGGGTGTGGGAGGAGGGCACATCACCCTGAGGCTGGTGTCCCCACTAACTTATGTGAGCATCAGCTCTCGTCACCCCTGGTTGTTGTGGGCTGAGAAATCCCATGTCTGGCAGGGCTCAGAGTAACTCAGGTATAATTACACTGTCAAGGTGACCAGGCTTAGGATCACAGGGCTCAAAAGAAGGCATGAGACCTGAAAATGGAGCTGCACTGTCAGGCCACACAGAGAGTAGATGAGGCAGAGGAAGGGGCTGGCAGGAAGGGTCTTAGGACTTTGAGAGGAACAAGAGAGGATAGCATGGGGAAATAATGTCTGTGAGAAGAATTCCCAGAAAATGGGGTGGAAGGATTCTCTCAGCATCTAGAACCTGCTTTCTATGTCCCACAACTTGGGCCTCCAGAAAGCTGGTAACATCTTTCCTTTCCTTCCTGCCTCCAGCAGACAGTGCAGTTGAAAGCTCAAATTTCAGGGCTGCAAATTGAGCAAGGAGGGTAGTGACAGCGGTCCACCACACCACACACCAGCTGCCTTCTTCCCCCGAGGCCACCAAGCCCTATTCCTCACACCATGGCCAGAGGGCCTTGTACCAACTATTACTTGGGAAGGCAGCTGCCCTCATCAACAGGCCCAGGGGTCTTTTAAGTGAGTCGGGTCTTCAGACGTGACTGAAACCAAAATGGGCAAGGGGAGTCAAGGTTTTACTCTTAGTTTCCTTAGCATGCATTCCACCGGTGTTCCACCGCAGTGAGTGCAACAGACACAGCCCCCCTCATGAGTGGTTCTTCCTCTGGTGGAGGCAGACAGGAAACAAATACAGAATCATCAAAAATCAGCTCCAAGATGGCAAGAGTTTTTGTCTGCTTTGTTTCCCCAGAACCTAGAATGGTGCTTGGCACATGATAGGCGCTCAGTAAACAAATACGTTAATAACCAAGGGAAAGTGTCGGAGTGCTAGGTGCCGTGGCCAGAATGAGAGTGTGCTGGGACACAGATAAGCCAGAGGTTTTGCCCACAAGGTGCAGCTGCAGTGAGAACACGTCTGATGATGCACTGCTCAGCACAGGACAGTTCCATGATGAATGTGTCAGTTTCCTCAGAATACCATAAGAAGCCACAGACTTAAACAGCAGAAACTTACTGTCTCATGGTTCTGGAGGCTAGGAGTCCAAAATCAACCAGCTGGGGGGTTGTTTCCTTCCAAGGGCTGTGAGGGCAGGATCTGTTCCTGGCCTCTCTCCTTGGCTTGTGGATGTGGCCGTCTTCCTCTCCCTTTGCATCATCTTCTCTCTATGTGTGTCTCCATGTCCAAATTTCCCCTTCTTGTAAGGACTCCAGTCATATTGGATTAGGGCCCATTCTCATTTTAACTCTTTAAAGACCCTGTCTCCAGTTAAGGTCACACTCTGAGAGACTGGGGGTTAGGACTTCAACATACGAATTAAAGGGGGCCCAATTCAACCCATAACAGTAAGGATTAAATACATAGTAGTTATTAATGATGATAATAAAATCAATAACAAGGAAAAGGTAGAAATAAAAACCAAAACAAAGCCATTAATAACCAAGTCAAAACTTTTGCTTTATTAGCACCAAGCAACTCTTCCAGCAGCTCCATGTAGCCTATGGGACAAAGGCCAAGTTCCCTGGACTGGCAGTCAAGGGCTTCCACGGGGAGCCTTCGCCTTGTTTTCCACCTTCCCTCCCTGCCTAGGCAGTGTCTCCCAGCACTCACTTCATCTCTTTGTGAACATTGCTGGGGCTGTGCTGCCCCTAGAAAGCCCTTTTTCCTCTTCTCTGCTTATCCAGCTTCAGCTCATCTCAGGAGCCCAGATGCGGGTGCTACTCCTACGGGAAGTACTTCCTAAACATTGTCTGCCAGTCATCATCCAAACAACCTCAAGACAACTCTGAAGAAAAAAGGGGCTGCTTCCAGAGTGGGGAGGCTCAGGGAACACAGTAGGGAAATGGGGACCAGCAACAGCAGGAAGCCATCAGCTCCCCTAGTCCTGCCAGAGCTGTAGCTCTGGAGGAACCTGCCAGTGCCAGAATCACAGCAAAACAGGGAGGAAGCAGGGAAAATAAATCCCAGCCTCACTTTTCCTCTGCTCTGCGACCTCCTGCCTGCTGCTCCACCAGCAAGGCCACTGGAAGCTGGGGCAAAGTGCCTGTTGCTGCAGCCTGCAGCCATTGCATCCAGGGCACATGGCAGGGAAGAGTGGACACAGGGGTGAGTAGGGGGCAGACAGAATAATCAGCACATGTACTGCCTGTGTCAACCTTGCCCTTCTCTGAACCCACACGGTATTGTTTTTTAATCTGGACCACTTGTGTGCCCCGTAGTCTGCCAGGGCCACCTTGGCTAGGAAGCTCACTTCCAAGTGTGCGGCCATCAACTATGGCTGGAGTATGAGGCCGAAAGCGGAGAACACATCAGATGCCTCTTCTGTGCCCTGCCTGCTCCCCCGACCTGCAGTGCTGAGTACAGAGCCAGGCTTGTAGCACGCGCTTAGTAAATCAGAGCTGAACCCAAGTGGGGGTTTTGGAGATGAAGCGTGGGTGGGATCCATGCAACTACATATTGAAAAATCACTGGCTCTGGAAGAGCAATTGTCAGGCCCATTTCCTGCTGCAGACAGAGCCAGGAGACGCTCGGGGCTTGGCAACCTGACAGCGGAGAAGCAGCCAGGGAATTTAGCAGGAGACAGAGAAAATGAGCCCTGAGGGGCTGGCGAAACCCCATCAAAAGCAGACACAGGCAGAGTCTCCCTTCCCCGATTCAGGGGCCAACGCCGGGGTGGGGTGCCGGCTCTGCTTGCTCAGGTCCTCTGTGAGCCAGAGCGTGTGGGAGTCAGGGAGAACAATGCATCATTTTGGAAGCTGATGCTTCAGTCTGCGGCCAGGCACAGCTTGAGGGCCACAGAAATTGTCACCTGAGGAGAGCACAGATGTGTCAGTCCTGGCACCTGCCATGCCAGGTCAAAGCTGGCCTTTGGCCTCAGCGGGTTTGGGGCTGGGGATAACCCCTGTATGCACCAGCAGAGGGCACCTGTCTTAATTGCAACCTATCCATAGGCTGGCCGCTGATGTGTGTGGTGGGCATTGCAGCCTCCACTCCAGCATGGTTTTCACCCCAGAGGACCTGCATAGTCACTTCATTTCCCTTTCCAATTCAGGAGCGAGTGTGTGACCCAATTCTGGCCAAAGAAATTTACAGGGAGTCCAGGTGCAGCAGCTCATGCCTGTATTCCCAACATTTTGGGAGGCCAAGTGGGAGAATTGCTTGAGGCCAGGAGTTCAAGACCAGTCTGGACAACAGAGCAAGATCCCACCTCTATAAAAAATAAAAAAATAAGCCAGGTGTGGTGGTGCATACCTATAGGACTATCTACTGAGGAGACTGAGTGGGGGAGGATTGCTTGTGTCCTAGAGTTGAAGGCTGCAGAGTGCTATGATCGCACTACTGCACTCTGGCCTGGGTGATGGAGCAAGACCTTGTCTCTATAAGTAAATAAATACATAAAAAAATGTATAGGGAAGTCTGCTGGGTGCTTTTTGAAAGCAGAATGACAATCTGTCTTCTTCCTCTGAACAATGTGTCTCAGTGTGATGCCTATGACTGCTGCTACTGCCATCTTGCTACTACCCAGAAGATGAAGCCAAACCTGATGCTCACAGGACTGAGAGGGAGAAAGAATGTCAGTCTTTGATGAGATAATATAGCCTCTAAAACAACCAGCCCTCAAACCACACTATTCCAATATTTCAGTTCTGTGAGACAATCAATGTTCTAATTGTGTATATAATAGGCTAAATATTAAATTATTTATATTAATATAATTAGATATTACATATAATTAGATATAATACACTAAGTATAAAATATATTATATATATAATATATCCTTTTTATACATATATATATATATATATATATATATATATTTTTTTTTTTTTTTGGTAGAGATGGGGTTTCACCATGTTGCCCAGGCTGATCTTGAACTCCTAGGCTCAACTGATCCACCTACCTCAGCCTCCCAAAGTTCTAATTCTTGAAATCCGCATCAGTGGGATTCCCATTACTTGCAGCTAAGAGCATTCTTTTCAATGCCACCTGAGAGATCATTAGCTAAGCCAGGTAGACTAAACTCCCTCCAGGACCTGTTGAGGACAGGCAGCCCACAAGCAGCTCAGGAGATCACTTTAACAGTTACACAAACATGTATTTTAATAGCTATGTGATTGTTTTAACAACTTTTAATTTTTCAATATAAGCAGGATGTCAAACCCATGATACAATGTTTCCTTCTGAAACCTGTTATTTAAGTAAAAGCATGAATTATTTGTAAAGGAGAATATTAAGTAAACTACAGTACTGATAGGGGTCAGGACACACTACACGAAAGTACGGCACCTTGGCATTTAAGGAAACAGCAGAAGCAGGAAAGTCACTGTCAGACTTTCTCCCATCTTTCTCCCTTGAAGAAGGTCATAAGACCACCGTTTGAAAGATGCCCTCCCTATATCCAGAGGAAATGAATGTCCTTATCTCTGAAGACACTGGGACACAGAGAATATGAACAGATGGGCCTTGCCAAGTCCCCCTTCCCTGTTGATTCCCATTAGATCAAACCCTGTTGTCCTCCAGTCATACTTCCTCATGGCCATCCACACTTCATCAAACCTAAGCATAAAAATACACAGGTTTCCCTGTTTCTTTGGCTCTTTATTTCTGAAAGCTCCTATGTCACATAAAATCTACATTGAATACATTTGTCTGCTTTTCTCTTGTTAATCTGTCGTTTGTTACAGGGGCTTTGGCCACGAACCTAGTGATGGGTGAAAAAAGAAATATCATCTCCCCTGTAGTATAAATTATATGAAGTGAAATAATGGAATGTGACTGTCTGAAATGCTGGCCAAGTGGATCAAGGCTACTGCAGGGTTGACCGGCCAGTAAGGAGGCAGAGGAGCAGAAGCACCAAAAGCAAGGGACTTTCAATTCAGCAACTATGAATCGAGCATCTTTTATGTGCCCAGACTGGACCAAGTACTAGGGTTGCTGCAAAGAAGACGGTGACTCGTCCAGCTGCCCTGGTGCTTCCATCTAACCAGGAAGATGGACATTAACTAAATAACTTCACAACACATTATTTAAATACAGAGGTGGTAAATCCATGCGGAAAACAGAGGGGTGTTAGAAGTGCATATAACAGAAACACCTGACTTCATCCGGAGGGAATGGAAAGGCTGTGGAGACAGAAGTGGAAAGCTGTCTGGGGCTGCCCCACATTGGCCTTGCTCAGCTCCAGGCCATCAATATCCTTAAACAGACTTTTGCTCTGGGAAGCCAAGTAATTGTGTCCTCCCACCAGAAAACTGGCATGTTGAAGTCCTAACCCCTAGTCCCTCAGAATGTGACCTTAAGTGGAGATAGGGTCTTTAAAGAGGTAATTATGGTTAAATGAGGTCACGAGGGTGGAGCCTAATCCAACAGGAGTAGTGTCCTTTTAAAAGAGGAAGACATAGACCTATGCAGATGGAGGACCACATGCATTTGCAGAGAAGACGGTCTTCTGCAAGCTGAGGAGAGAGGCCTCAGAAGGAATCAACCCTGCAGACAACTTGATCTTGGCCTTTCAGTCTCCAGAACTGTGAGACAATCCATATTTGAGCCATCCAGTCTGTGGGACTTTGTTAAGGCAGCCCTAGCAAACGAATATAGCCACCTAAGTGAGGAGTTTTTGTCCTTTGCAATCGAAAGAGCCCTACTAATACTGGCAGCAGATAGGCTCCATTTTGGGAAAGGAGGATCCTGGCTGGGCCTGAAGATGTCACTGGGGCTCTCTGGGCACAGGACAGCTCCGTTTGTGTCTGTTCAGCCTCATTGTTCTTCCCATCCCCCCACACAGGGAGATTTGCAGCAGACACCCGCTTCTCTGCTGCATGGGGAGCAAGCTGGTAAGGAGAAACCCCCGCCCTGCCTGGTTATGGGCTCCCTGATGTTCTAACTGTGGATCAGTTATAACAGTCCTGCAGGGAGGAGGGGGTTTACTGCCAGGAAGAAAAACCCCAGGAACCCACCCTTTCTGCTTCTCGGGACAGTGGGGGCCGTGGGGTGGAGTGAGATTCTCCAGCCATGACTCATGCTAGGTTTCATGAGTAAGGGAAGTTAAGAGAGTCATAATGACTGTACTGAAAAGCAGTTAAGTCCATTTTCACAGTAGCATTACACAGAATTAAAAACTGCACAATTTGATCCTATTTGCAACCACCGCTGCCATAAACTAACATATAAGCAAACTGAGCAGAGTGAACTCAGTGCCCTGATTCAGGCTATGCATATGGGCCTGTATCCACAGTGCTTTGAGCTTCAGCAGAAAAGCTCCATTCCATTCCTATTCCTCCAAACCACTGAAATCACATGGGTGTCTGCCCCTTGGGTGGAGACACCATCACAGCTGTCCTCTGCCAGGGGAAGAAGAATAGGGGCCTCACTGGCCAGGCCTCAGAGATTCTGAGAATGAGACTCACTGTTGTACCGGTAAGAAGAAAACCCGCAGGCTGCTGGAAAGGTGAATTATTTGTAGCCATGGCTAGAGGTGACTTCCCATTCCCACACTTCCAGCAGCAGAAAGACTTGGACAGACAGCACTGAAAAAATCCTGGAGAAGCGGTGGGCCCAGCAGGGAGAAATGCAGGCTCTTTCACAGAGGACAGGAGATTGACAGGTGCTAAGTAGCGGGTGTGAGGCCCGCCAGGGGCTTGTGCCGCACACCCATAGTCAGAAGCAGAGGGAACCTCTTCCTCTCCATCAGCCAATGCTCTGGATACTGGGTATCTAGTACTTTCAATCCAGCTAGTTGGCACCATTGCTTCCATATGTGTGCTGGAATTCATTGAGTACCAAGTGTTTACAAAGTGCAATATTAGCCACAGAAGAAAGCTTCAAAAATAGGAGCAGACTACTTTCGGTGGCTCTGCCTTTAACCTTTGTGTAGATCAGCAGCAGCAACTGACCTCCCTACGCCCGTTTTCAATGGAGTAAACAAGAGGCAGGGATGGTCACAGAAAAGGGAGTTAGTCATCCAACTCCTTTAGTTGTCCCTGAGCCCACCCAAGCCCTATTTGCTTTGTGCTAACCTGGCCTCCAAAGGCAACAACTAACATTTGCTATGTGCCTTGCCAGGGAGACATATAAAGCAGCCCACGCTGGAGTGCGTGCCTGCAGGATTTTTTTCAACGTAACTGGAAGGAGACATGTGGACGTGAACTACTACCAACAGCACAGGCATTGTGGATAAGAGCCAGGTGAGGGACCTAGACTTCTGAGAATCAGGGAGAAGCCATTTGCTCTCCTACTTCCTCAAGTCACCCTTTGATGACACCTGTCCCTGCCCCTCCATGAGGCCAAAAGGAGAAAACAGAGCACAATGAAAGAGACCATATTCTCTCAGCAGCGTCTACTCTCATACCTCTACCACCCTGTCCCAGAGCGGGAGGGAAACCTTGAACTGCTAAAGGAGCTCACTTCCCTTCCCTAAACAAGTCTTAACAATGAAAACCAAAACTATTTCTTGAGGGCCTACTCTGTGTCCTGCACTGTTTGGTTATTCTTTCCAATCTTCGTAATAATTCTGCAATACAAGTGGTATTTCCCCATTTCACAAGTGTGAAAATACAGACAATGAAATTGTTAAGTCACTGCCAGGCAGGATGTAATGCAGGAGAGTCTGATGACAAAAGTTTCCTCCCCAGCCTGCCTTGAAATTGCTCAATGTTTCCATAATCAGTGATTACAACTCATTCGATTTCAGGAATAATAAATTTAGAGTGTGTCTGAAAGGGAGTTGAACAGCTATAAATAAATACTTGTGTACATTCTCTTGAGCGAGATCCAGGAAATGGTCAGGAGCTACAGTTCTTCTACCTGGAATCCATTTTTCATTCAGAACACAAATCAGCAGCCCGCTGATCTCTGTGCATCACAATGCAAGGAGAGTGAGGCTGTCAGCACTGTTTCCTTGAATCCTGCTGTACAGTGGCAATTTATTCTAGGAAGCACGCTGCAGAGCATGACCAAAAATAGAAATGCAGGTTTTGCATATTTCATTTCCTAATGCTAGTAGCACTTTGACCCTTTTGATAGAAGGCTGGGATGGCTGCTATGATTTATCAAACTTTATTGACACTTGATGTGTCCCAAGTTGGCTTGAAATGCCAGGTACCTCAAAGGGGACAGTTTCCTTGAGAAAAGCACTTGCTTGAGAGTCTAATATTTGAAGCACATTAGCCTCACCTGATGCATTCAAGTTTCTAAACCTAAATAGGCACTCAGGGCTAATGTGCTCTTTAAGGCTTGGGCTGTGGTCAAGCATGGGTTTTGACTTCATGTTTTGAAACAATGAGGATAGCAAATTAAGGAGACAACAGATTCATACAGGTCAATTCCTGACTCGGATGGTTTGGGCTGTCCATCCTGGAGACCAAGGCCCAGTTCTGACAACGGTTACATGCTGGAGGCTGACAAAGCTGAGCTACAGAGCACGCAGAGATCCTGGAGGCAGCACCCCGTCCATGCCAAGGACACACAGAAAACCAAGACTATTTGTTTCTTCTTCCTCAATTTGTTCCCACTCCGTCCCTGCTGGTGTCTGACTTGCAACCATTAGGTATGCATCCCTTTGAGTTAATGAAGACCATCACAGGTCAGCAGCTGAATAAAGGTAGTAGATTTTTCATAAACCAATTATATTCCATTTTAAAAACAGTATTTGAAATCCTTTTCCACTATTTTATTATTGTTAAAATATGCTTTCTTTTAGAAAGCATGGGTAATATTAGATGGGAATGCACTTTCTTTTTAATGTTCTCACTTAGCAAAATAAAAAGTTAGCACTTTGTCAGAGGTTACCAAAATTGGGGGGAATTTTACTGGTCTAGGAACCTCTGCATTAAGACATTATTCCCAGAAAGCTTGCATTTTAGGATGCAGACCCTGCATGGTAAGCCTGGGACAGCCCACTGAGAATGAGCTCACAGGTTCCTTTTTCACTGAAAAGTGGGAGCCCAGGTTCAGTGAGCACAGGGAGAACCCACCCACTGAAACCTCCCGGAGGTGGGAGTGGGGGCGAGGGGCACTGGGCAAAGACGCACTGTGATTATTTTGATCATTTTGCTAAGGCTCCTCCTGTCTTCCTCTTCCCCAAACAAAGGGGAAAAAAACCATGAAAATAAATCCCCCAAGGAAAGAGAAAGGGAACTGGACAGGTTATGGTTTGGAAGTTTTATTATGGGTGATTTACCATCCCTCAAAAAAGATGGGTTATTTTCAGGGCATCTCTTATAAGGGTTTTCTATCTCTCCAAAATCCTGAAAAAGAGGAAATTGCCTCAAAATGAAGCAAGAATGGGTCTAGATAGTATTTGCTGTTACCTTACCTTCTCCATCTTTCAAGGCTCAAATTAATCTTCATTTTTACACCATTCCCAGCTCCCACAGGCAGGCCCAGTGGTTCCTTCCTTGATGCACCCACAGTACTTTATCCATACCTCTAGTGTTGTCCTTCTCATTAGGTATTTCTAAATACTCTATTTCTTCTGATTACAAAACACAAAAGTTAAAAAGTAGACCCTTTATAATAACAATAACACTATGTGCCTGGCCCTCTTCTAAGCAGATCACAGTTATTACCCTGTTAATTCTCTCCATAACCCAGTGTCTCAGCAACCCAAGTGTCTCCCTAAATTTATAGCTGGAATCTTTCTACCTCTGATGCCTGACACAGTGTTGGCCTCAGTCAATACCTAATAAAACAATTTTGAGTTTACAAGAAAGACAACAGTTTGATTTGGATATTTCACATGTTGCCAAATTTAGGAAAATGGGTCCGTTCAGGTGACATTTGGAAGTTTTCTCTAGCTTAAAGAGCTAGTATTGTGGGCACCTTGTATTAGTCCATTTTCACACTGCTATAAAAAAAATACCCAAGACTGGGACATTTATAAAGAAAAGAGGTTTAATTGACTCACAATTCTGCATGGCTTTGGGAGGCCTCAGGAAACTTACAATCATGACATAAGGGGAAGCAGGCACCTTACATGGCAGCAAGTGAGAGAGAGAGAGACAGACAGCGAGAGAGAGAGAGGAACTGTCAGATCTCATGAGAACTCACTCACTATCATAAGAACAGCATAGGGGAACCACCCCCATGATCCAATCACCTCCCACCAGATCCCTCCCTTGATACGTGGGGATTACAATTCAAGATGATATTTGGGTGGGGACACAGAGCCATACCATATCACACCTGTAATTTACTTGCACACTTTCTCATCTTATTGGGTGTTTGTATACATATGTGTGTCAATACACTCATAATTTACCAATTTATTAATCATTGACTGGCTGCTATGGGTAATTCTGAAAGTGGGTGGGTGTGTACAAAATTAGTTATATGTGTGTGTGTGTGTCCCAAAAGGATTGGCAAATTAGTAATTTATGTCTCTGTCAAGATTTCTATTCTGAAACTAAAATATTTACTTACTTAACTAACTTCTGGCTTTACTAACAGCTGTTAGCATAACTGGTGCTTGATGTAGTAGGAAAAATAATAAAACATGTTGTTATTCAACCGCTTTTTAAAAAACACACCTTTGCTGGGAAGGCAAATTGGAGCTGGAGGACATCGAGAGAAATGCAACATATGGTCAAGAAAATGGAATGGCTTCTATACAGGCAAAAAAAGTCTTTTTTTTTCCTGGAAAGATAAAAAAAGTTAAAGGGGAAAAAAAGCTATAAAGTTATAAAATTGTAAAAGACACAAAGACGATAAACATGGAAAGTTGGTTTCAAATGCCAAAATAATGAAATTACTTGTCCTTTCTACCTTGGATATCAGGTAAATTTAGATAAGTAAAATGAAATATTACTTTTTACCTATTGGGTAGGAGGTTAAAAAGAAGTACTACTCCATACACAGTGATAACTGGGACTTGATGATTGGTTTAGGAATGGGTGAATGAGGGAATCATAAGAAATTATAAGAGAAAAATAGGATGTTGGGGGAGGGTGATAGTTTCCTAAACTGATGATACTGACAATGTGGCAGACAACTATGCCTCTACCAGTCATGCCTGAAACAAAAGACTATGTTGAATGGACTATGAGCCAATAGATAAATATTTGTTTAAACTTACATTTCTATATTTCCTATTGTGTCTGTATAGTTTGATTTTCATTAGTATGATGAGTTTGATTTTCATTAGTATGTAAAAATTATTTCCCTCTGACCAGTTTCATAGGGTCATTATTTTATAAAAACAATTGGCTTCCAATAAATGGTCTTATTTTGGCCAGGCATGGTAGCTCACTCCTGTAATCCCAGCACTTTGGGAGGCCAAGGCGGGAGGATCACCTGAGGTCAGGAGTTTGAGACCAGCCTGGCCAACATGGTGAAACCCCCATCTCTACTAAAAATATAAAAATTGGCCAGGCAAGGTGGCAGGTGCCTGTAGTCGCAGCTACTTGGGAGGTGGAGGCAGGAGAATTGCTTGAACCCAGGAGACAGAGGTTGCAGTGAACCAAGATCGCTCCACTGCACTCCAGCCTGGGTGACAGAGTAGGATCCTATTCCAAAAAAAAAAAAAAAAAAAGGGCGGGGGTTCCAGGATGGCCGAATAGGAACAGCTCCAGTCTACAGCTCCCAACGTGAGTGACGCAGAAGATGGGTGATTTCTGCATTTCCAACTGAGGCACCGGGTTCATCTCACTGGGGCTTTTCAGACAGTGGGTGCAGCCCATGGAGCGTGAGCCAAAGCAGGGTGGAGCATCACCTTGCTTGGGAAGTGCAAGGGGTCGGGGAATTCCCTTTCCTAGCCAAGGGAAGCCGTGACAGATGGTACCTGGAAAATCGGGACACTCCCACCCTAATACTCCGCTTTTCCAACGGTCTTAGCAAACGGCACACCAGGAGATTATATCCTGTGCCTGGCTCGGAGGGTCCCATGCCCATGGAGCCTCGCTCATTGCTAGCACAGCAGTCTGAGATCAAACTGCAAGGCGACAGCGAGGCTGGGGGAGGGGCGTCTGCCATTGCTGAGGCTTGAGTAGGTAAACAAAGCAGTGGGGAAGCTCGAACTGGGTGGAGCCCATTGCAGCTCAAGGAGGCCTGCCTGCTTCTGTAGACTCCACCTCTGGGGGCAGGGCATAGCTGAAGAAAAGGCAGCAGAAACTTCTGCAGACTTAAACCTCTCTGTCTGACAGCTTTGAAGAGAGTAGTGGTTCTCCCAGCATGGAGTTTGAGATCTGAGAATGGATAGACTGCCTCCTCAAGTGGGTCCCTGACCCCCAAGTAGCCTAACTGGGAGGCACCTCCCACTAGAGGCTGACTGACGCCTCATAGAGCCAGGTGCCCCTCTGAGACGAAGCTTCCAGAGCAACGATTAGGCAGCAACATTTGCCATTCTGCAATATTTGCTGTTCTGCAGCCTCCGCTGGTAATACCCAGGCAAAAAGGGTCTGGAGTGGACCTCCAGCAAACTCCAACAGACCTGCAGCTGAGGGTCCTGACTGTTAGAAGGAAAACTAACAAACAGAAAGGATATCCACACCAAAACCCCATCTATACGTCACCATCATCAAAAGACCAAAGGTAGATAAAACCACAAAGGTGGGGAGAACCCAGAGCAGAAAAGCTGAAAATTCTAAAAATCAGAGTGCTTCTTCTCCTCCAAAGGAATGCAGCTCCTTGCCAGCAACAGAACAAAGCTGGGTGGAGAGTGACTTTGATGAGTTGAGAGAAGAAGGCTTCAGATGAACGGTAAAAACAAACTTCTCCGAGCTAAAGGAGGATGTTCAAACCCATTGCAAAGAAGCTAAAAACTTGAAAAAAGATTAGACGAATGGCTAACTAGAATAAACAGCATAGGAAGACCTTAAATGACCTGATGGTGCTGAAAACCGTGGCACGAGAACTACATGATGCATGCACAAGCTGCAGTAGCTGATTCGATCAAGGGGAAGAAAGGGTATCAGTGATGGAAGATCAAATTAATGAAATGAAGTGAGAAGGGAAGTTTAGAGAAAAAGAGTAAAAAGAAATGAACAAAGCCTCCAAGAAATATGGGACTATGTGAAAAGACCAAATCTATGTCTGACTGGTGTACTTGAAAGTGACGGGGAGAACGGAACCAAGTTGGAAAACACTCTTCAGGATATTATTCAGGAGAACTCCCCCAACCGAGCAAGGCAGGCCAACATTCAAATTCAGGAAATACAGAGAACACCACAAAGATACTCCTCGAGAATAGCAACTCCAAGACACATAATTGTCAGATTCACCAAAGTTGAAATGAAGGAAAAAATGTTAAGGGCAGCCAGAGAGAAAGGTCGGGTTACCCACAAAGGGAAGCCCATCAGACTAACAGCGGATCTCTCAGCAGAAACTCTACAAGCCAGAAGAGAGTGGGGGCCAATATTCAACATTCTTAAAGAAAAGCATTTTCAACCCAGAATTTCATATCCAGACAAACTAAGCTTCATAAGTGAAGGAGAAATAAAATCCTTTACAGACAAGCAAATGCTGAGAGATTTCGTCACCACCAGGCCTGTCTTACAAGAGCTTCTGAAGGAAGCACTAAACATGGAAAGGAACAACTAGTACCAGCCATTGCAAAAACATGCCAAATTGTAAAGACCATCAATGCTAGGAAGAAACTGCATCAACTAACGAGCAAAATAACCAGCTAACATCATAATGACAGGATCAAATTCACACATAACAATATTAACCTTAAATGTAAACGGGCTAAATGCTCCAATTAAAAGACACAGACTGGCAAATTGGATAGAGTCGAGACTCATCAGTGTGCTATATTCAGGAGACCCATCTCATGTGCAGAGACACACATAGGCTCAGAATAAAGGGATGGAGGAAGATCTACCAAGCAAATGGAAAACAAAAAAATGCAGGGGTTGGAATCCTAGTCTCTGATAAAACAGACTTTAAACCAACAAAGATCAAAAGAGACAAAGAAGGCCATTACATAATGGTAAAGGGATCAATTCAACAAGAAGAGCTAACTATCCTAAATATATATGCACCCAATACAGGAGCACCCAGATTCATAAAGCAAGTCCTTAGAGACCTACAAAGAGACTTAGACTCCCACACAATAATAATGGGAGACTTTAACACCCCACTGTCAACATTAGGCAGATCCACGAGACAGAAAGTTAACAGGGATATCCAGGTATTGAACTCAGCTCTGCACCAAGCAGACCTAATAGACATCTACAGAACTCTCCACCCCAAATCAACAGAATATACATTCTTCTCAGCACCACAGTGCACTTATTCCAGGATTGACCACATAGTTGGAAGTAACTTACTCTTCAGCAAATGTAGAAGAACAGAAATTATAACAAACTGTCTCTCAGACCACAGTGCAATCAAACTAGAACTCAGGATTAAGAAACTCACTCAAAACTCCTCAGATACATGGAAACTGAACAACCTGCTCCTGAATGACTACTGGGTACATAATGAAATGGAGGCAGAAATAGAGATGTTCTTTGAAACCAATGAGAACAAAGACACAACATATCAGAATCTCTGGGACACATTCAAAGCAGTGTGTAGAGGGAAATTTATAGCACTAAATGCCCACAAGAGAAAGCAGGAAAGATCTAAAATTGACACCCTAACATCACAATTAAAAGAACTAGAGAAGCAAGAGCAAACACATTCAAAAGCTAGCAGAAGGCAAGAAATAACTAAGATCAGAGCAGAACTGAAGGAGATAGAAACACAAAAAACCCTTCAACAAATCAATGAATCCAGGAGCTGGTTTTTTGAAAAGATCAATAAAATTGATAGACCGCTAGCAAGACTAATAAAGAAGAAAAGAGAGAAGGATCAAATAGACGCAATAAAAAATGATAAAGGGGATATCACCACCGATCCCACAGAAATACAAACTACCATCAGAGAATACTATAAACACCTCTATGCAAATAAACTAGAAAATCTAGAAGAAATGGATAAATTCCTCGACACATACACCCTCCCAAGAATAAACCAGGAAGAAGTTGGATCCCTGAATAGATCAATAGCAGGCTCTGAAATTGAGGCAATAATTAAGAGCCTACCAACCAAAAAAAGTCCAGGACCAGATGGATTCACAGCCAAATTCTACCAGAGGTACAAGGAGAAGCTGGTACCATTCCTTCTGAAACTATTCCAATCAATAGAAAAAGAGGGAATCCTCCCTAACTCATTTTATGAGGCTAACATTATCCTGATACCAAAGCCTGGCAGAGACACAACAAAAAAAGAGAATTTTAGACCAATATCCCTGATGAATATCCATGCAAAAATCCTCAATAAAATACTGGCAAACCAAATCCAGCAGCACATCAAAAATCGTATCCACCATGATCAAGTGGGCTTCATCCCTGGGATGCAAGGCTGGTTCAACATACACAAATCAATAATCATAATCCATCATATAAACAGAACCAAAGACAAAAACCACATGATTATCTCAATAGATGCAGAAAAGGCTTTTGACAAAATTCAACATCTCTTCATGCTAAAAACTCTCAATAAACTAGGTATTGATGGGATGTATCTCAAAATAATAAGAGCTATTTATGACAAACCCACAGTCAATATCATACTGAATGGGCAAAAACTGGAAGCATTCCCTTTGAAAACTGGCATAAGACAGGGATGCCCTCTCTCACCACTCCTATTCAACATAGTGTTGGAAGTTCTGGCCAGGGCGATCAGGCAAGAGAAAGAAATAAAGGGTATTCAATCAGGAAAAGAGGAAGTCAAATAGTCTCTGTTTGCAGATGACATGATTGTATATTTAGAAAACCCCATCGTCTCAGCCCAAAACCTCCTTAAACTGATAAGCAACTTCAGCAAAGTCTCAGGATACAAAATCAATGTGCAAAAAATCACAAGCATTCTTACACACCAATAACAGACAGAGAGCCAAATCATGAGTGAACTCCCATTCACAATTGCTTCAAAGAGAATAAAATACCTAGGAATCCAACTTACAACGGATGTGAAGGACCTCTTCAATGAGAACTACAAACCACTGCTCAATGAAATAAAAGAGGACACAAACAAATGGAAGAACATTCCATGCTCATGGGTAGGAAGAATCAATATTGTGAAAATAGCCATACTGCCCAAGGTAATTTATAGATTCAATGCCATCCCCATCAAGCTACCAATGGCTTTCTTCACAGAATTGGAAAAAACTACTTTAAGGTTCACAGGGAACCAAAAAAGAGCCCGCATTGCCAAGACAATCCTAAACCAAAAGAACAAAGCTGGAGGCATCACACTACCTGACTTCAAACTATACTACAAGGCTACAGTAACCAAAACAGTACGGTACTGGTACCAAAACAGAGATATAGACCAATGGAACAGAACAGTGCCCTCAGAAATAATACCACACATCTACAACCATCTGATTTTTGACAAACGTGACAAAAACAAGAAATGGGGAAAGGATACCCTATTTAATAAATGGTGCTAGGAAAACTGGCTAGCCACATGTAGAAAGCTGAAACTGGATTCCTTCCTTACACTTTATACTAAAATTAATTCAAGATGGATTAAAGACTTAAATGTTAGACCTAAAACCATAAAAACCATAGAAGAAAACCTAGGCAATACCATTCAGGACATAGGCATGGGCAAGGACTTCATGACTAAAACACCAAAAGCAATGGCAACAAAAGCCAAAATTGACAATTGGGATCTAATTAAACTAAAGAGCTTCTGCACAGCAAAAGAAACTACCATCAGAGTGAACAGGCAACCTACAGAATGGGAGAAAATTTTTACAATCTACCCATCTGACAAAGGGCTAATATCCAGAATCTACAAAGAACTTAAACAAATTTATAAGAAAAAAACAAACAACCCCATCAAAAAGTGGGCAAAGGATATGAACAGACACTTTTCAAAAGAAGACATTTATGCAGCCAACAGACACATGAAAAAATGCTCATCATCACTGGCCATCAGAGAAATGCAAATCAAAACCACAATGAGATACCATCTCACACCAGTTAGAATGGCAATCATTAAAAAGTCAGGAAACAACAGGTACTGGAGAGGATGTGGAGAAATAGGAACACTTTTACACTGTTGGTGGGACTGTAAACTAGTTTAACCATTATGGAAGTCAGTGTGGTGATTCCTCAGGGATCTAGAACTAGAAATACCATTTGACCCAGCCATCCCATTACTGGGTATATACCCAAAGGATTATAAATCATGCTGCTATAAAGACACATGCACACGTATGTTTATTGGGGCACTATTCACAATAGCAAAGACTTGGAACCGACCCAAATGTCCATCAGTGATATACTGGATTAAGAAAATGTGGCACATATACACCATGGAATACTATGCAGCCATAAAAAAATGATGAGTTCATGTCCTTTGTAGGGACATGGATGAAGCTGGAAACCATCATTCTCAGCAAACTATCGCAAGGACAGAAAACCAAACACCGCATGTTCTCACTCATAGGTGAGAGGTGAACAATGACAACACTTGGACACAGGATGGGGAACAGCACACACCGGGGCCTGTCTTTGGGTAGGGGGTGGGGGGGAGGGATAGCATTAGGAGATATACCTAATATAAATGATGAGTTAATGGGTGCAGCACACCAACATGGCACATGTATACATATGTAACAAACCTGCACATTGTGCACATGTACCCTAGAACTTAAAGTATAATAAATAAATAAATAAATAAAAGGTCTTATTTTAAGTGATGAATGATGCCTCCTAACAGAACAACCAGCAGAACATTAATTAATGCATAGGTTTCTTGGCTGGTCTCTCTCATAAACATTAGCCCAAGTTCTGCTTTCAGCCATCACACATCTCTCTCTCCTGTGGTTCCAAATCATGTAAGTGATCCTTCTGCTAATAAACTCTCTTTGGTCTTGGGCTGGGCACACTGTGTCCTGGCACCCACTCCCTGGAGGTGCCCATAGGGACATGTTCTATATGCAAAAATGGTGACGATGAAAAAGGGATGGGACTTCATGGATTTTGGTTCAGTGAGCTGTTGCCATTCCTCTGGCTTCTCCTGACAGAGTCTTCACTTAGCAGATCATCACATTTCACCCTTCAGAGCATGAGACTTGTACTAATGCTACAGCACTGCCCAGCAGGGAGCCAGCTTTCCCATGGTCACTGGATGTGTGTGGTGTTCCACAGAGCCAGGGCTGTGCCAAGATCTTCAGCTCCAAGTAAAATCTTGGAGACCTTTGCCTTAAATGGTAATTACTCTGGCAAAGGTCCTTTATACCTTGCTCTAAATGTTATCCCACCTAAAGCAGAAAATGACTTGTGGAAAGTCTTTCTTGTTTTAAAAAATAGCTATAGCTATAGTAAGGGCATAGCAGCTTTAGAAATGAAACACATATATTTTTTATAGGCCATTATGAAATAAACTTGCAGTAACTAATTCTTTCTCACACCCATTTGCCTCTTTCAGAGACCCTGCAGGATTTAAGATCCCAAACCAAATATACTGTTATCTGTTCCCAAACTATTTTTTCTCAGGGCTAAAGGGAAATTCCCATGAAGTGCTATTTTTCCAGGATGCAGCCCCCGTCAATGCCAAAGAGAATACTTTAAAAATGATATTTCTCAATATTACGGTACATTATGGATACAAAATCTTAGCCCAAATCCCCTTGGTCATATAAAACATGTCACATAATTGTATTTTCAGTTAGGAAGGAGTGTTACAAAATAAATATTTCCCCATTAGAACATACTGGGAAATGTTTGCTGACACCTACACTTAAACCCAGCAGGTTCCCTTGGAAGAGTTTGGCAAAGAACAGGCCCCTCCTTAATGAGGTGCTGGAGTTGGTTGAAAATTAAATATTAATTTTAAAAAAATGGTTGCATTTAAGAAGTCAAAACTGAGGCCTGCTTGTGGGCATCTGCGCCTTCTGCATTCTGGGTCTGTGAAATGTCCTGGGTCAACCGAGGACCACTGTCTTTGATTGGATTGCATCAGTCTTTCTCTTTCTAAAGCAGTCGGTGGAAAACATCAAGAAGGGTTTTGTTTTGTTTTCTCAGAATATTTTTCCTTTCTGTATTTCTCCTACTGGAAAATTCTTACCGAAATTGTCGATGGTTGTTTCATTTGATTTTAAGAGATGCATGGCTGCAAGGGCTGTGGGAGTACGAATCAATAGCTGTGATCACTGCTGGATCCTCTTGGAGGGTTTTCCCCGTTTTTCCCTCTAGCACTTAATCTAGACAGTCCTTGAGGGGAGCCTTATCTGGCCTGGTTTGGGCTTTTCTCTAGCTGCCAGATTGAAGTGTGACAACCACAGAGGTGGCTGTGGGGCTTTTGCTCCTCTCCTCTTGTCCCCAGAAGATTTAGAGTCCGCACTCTCAGCTACTCAGGTGCTCTCAGTTCCAGATCCAGTCATTTCCCCTCTAGCTCCCCTGTTCTTAACAGAGTCCCTCTCCCTAATCACTCACTCACTCACTCACTTAATTCACACAATAATTTGTCTAGATCTGTGATCTTAATTTGTAAGTGCAGTGATGGTTGCACATTAGTTATTATGCTGGTCCTTCCAACACAAACTGCATACATTTTCATCCTCTAAGGTCCTAGAACGATTTCTCTGCACTCTAATGCTGGAATTTCAAGACACCAAAACAAAACAGGTGGGATTTAGAGGCAGGCTGGCCTTGGAGGTGGTCTTCCAATCACAATCCGCTCTGACTGCTCTATTCAGATCTTGGGAATGAATTTTCAAAAACATCTGGGACTAAAGTCAGTTTACATATTTTGACACCATGTCAATTCAAAATGAATTCTTTTTGGAGGTGTTTGGGTTTGAGTTGCTTGAGCAAATGATTCTAAAGTATATTTAAGAGAACAGATATGTGAGAATAGCCAAGAAAATTTTTAAAAAGAGAATAAGGGCAGGGTCCATGCTTGATTAGCTACGAAAACACAGGAGTTCCCCTCCTGCTTACCATAAAGAAAGCTTAAAATAGTGTCTCTCCCATCCTAACAACAACAAAGTCAGATGACCACAAAACCATACCTTTTCTTGAGTCCATCAGAAAGCTGAGATCACACGGAACCCAAAAGCCTGAAATCTAAGGAAAGGCTGCATCCCCAAGAAGAGATGGGACATAAACAAGGGTTTGTGGCTGAGTATGGGAAGAGACACTGGGTACCATACAAAAATATAAAAAGAATTCATCTAAAGCTTTTAACAAATTACTAAAGGCCAGAAGCAGACTAGCATGAGTGTAGCACCCCTGGGGGCTACAGACACAAGAGGAATTCGTGCCCACTTGCAGGCTCTTCTCCACTCTCTTCCACCTACTGACTGAGAAAGGACTGAAGGCAGGGTGGGAGAGCAAAGAAGCCTCCCTGCACAGTGCAGGCCCAGGGAAGAGGGGCAACATTGCTGAAGGAAAGGCATAAGGCTACAGCCATACCCTCCTCCCACCTAAGCCACTGGGGAGGGACAGTACAGCCTGTTGCAGTCAGGGCACAGGTGAAGACCTACTGCAGCTTGGGGGAGGGGAAAGCCAAAACACCCTTGATCCCTGGGGAAGGGGCAAGAAACAGTCCTGAGCCCCAGATCCAGACACCCTCTCCTGCACATGACACAAGGCAGGGTTCAGCTGCCACAGGAGGAGGAGGAGGGCAGGATTTCTGAGAAAGCCTTACTCCTAAGATCCAGGCATACAGGGCCTGCCAAAGCCTGAGAGTGTACTAGGATCAAGCACACCCCTGACTCCTCAGCACTAAGTAACAAGCGACAACATTCCACCCCAAGGCTGAAGACTTCTCGTTAAATATTAAAACTTCTGAAATCTTGAAATTGTTTAATTGAATAATTTAGCTCTAGCATAGATTAAGGAGACATTAAGAAAAGTTCAGAAATACAGAGTTCACAAATTCAAACATACTTAAGAATTTAGTAACTTTGAAGAAAATGTTAGCTAGTACCTCGTACCTTAAAACAAAATTAGTTCTATATGATTATTTTATTTAAAAAAACACATAAGAGTACCAGTAAAAAATGTAAATACTATTACCATTTTGGGACGGAAAAGTTATTTTGAAGTATCAACCAAAGGCAGAAACTATAAAGCATTGTTTAATAGACTATATACAAATGGGGAAAAAATTCAGAATAGAATAAACAAAGCAAAAACACAAATAAAAATTGGGGGAAAATAGCAATATACATGGCCATTATACCTTAATATATATGATGTATAGATCCATAGATGTTAGACAGATAGATGCCTTAATATAAAAGGAGAATCATTTGAACCTGGGAGGTGGAGGTTGCAGTGGGCTGAGATCATGCCACTGCACTCCAGCCTGGGTGACAGACAGAGACTCTGTCTCAAAAATAAAATTATATATATATATATATATATATATAATTATGAGCTCTTATAAATTAAATAGAAAAGTATTTTCCTTTCCCTCAAAAGAATTATGAACAAAAGACAATAGCAGTCACTCACAAAGCAATAATTACAAACAGCTAACAAATATTTGCAAAGTCATTGAACATAAGTAATAACTCAAAAATTTCACAAAGATAATAATCTAAGTTGGTAGTATGCCGGGAAATCAACATTATCGTAAAGGCATATGACTGATGGTAGTATAAATTGTCACAAGTTTTTTGAGGGAGAGGGTAAGAAATTTGGCAGTATGAATCAAAAACCTGAAAAACGTACCTACCCTTTGGTATAGCAATTCTACATCTAGAACTTTAATAGTCAAAATCCAAAAGATTTATATGTATAGATATGCATAGCAGTGTTGTTTATTATAAATAAATGTTAGAAGCAACCTAAATGTCCAGTCATGGGAGATTGGTTAAACAGGTTACAATAAATCCCTATAAGTTAACGCCAGGCAATAATTAAAATGACTAAATAGAGTAACATCATGGACATGGAAAAATGTTGACAGTATATATGTTTAAGTAATAAAGTAACAGGACAATATAAGCAATATAATCCCATTCCCATTTTTTAATACATACACACACACACACGCACACACACACACACACATTGTTGATAACAACAGAAGGAATAAACTCTGGATATCAGGTAGAAAATAGCCTTATTAGAAGGTAGCTTATAGACTCAACAATAAGGCTGGTGAACTAGGCTCAGCAACAGGGCAGGAACAAAGGGTGGTGAGGCAACCAAGAACATAGCCAGCTTATATCATGGTCCAGCCTGGTAGTGTTATAAACAAAATCCCACCATCCCCGGACACAAACCTCTGCATTGAGGGACTCCTGATTCAGCTGTCCTCATGAGAAATCTCCAACAGCCACCTGTATAATTTCATCACTTCCTTGAAATTTGAGCCCAGCATGGGAGTACCTGATCAGTCAAGACTCAGTCATATAGTTATACCTCCCATGAAATAGAGAGAAGAAATATCTATCTGGTCCCTTTAGCTTGCTGGTAAAGACATATATTTTGAGATTCTCCTCCAATACTGATAATGTTTGAATGCTGGATAGTCAGAAAGCAAGAATGATAACTCCATAAATACACACACAAACACACACACATGGAAAACTGGACGTTCATAACATGTCATGATTAAGAATTCACATATTCATTAGGTCGGGTTTTTTGGTGATGGTTTCGGTTTTTTTTTGTTTTTTGTTTTTTGTTTTTACATAAACAATCCTATTGTCAGTGAGTAGGGACTATTTCATTTTTTTCATTTCCAATCTGTATGTTCTGTATTTCTTCTTATTGCCTTATTGCACTGGCTAGGCCTTTCAGTAAAATGTTGAATAGGAGTGGTATGAGAGGATATTCTTGTCTCCTAATATTAGGAGAAAACATTCAGTCTTTCAGCATTAGGTATAATATTAGCTGTAGGGTTGTTCTTTGTTTTCATTTTTTTAGATGCCCTTTATCTGCTTGAGGAAATTTCCAATTCCTATTTTGCTGAGAATAACTATCATGAATGAATGCTGACTTTTGTCAAATGCCTTTTCTGCATAAATTAATATAATCATGCAGCTTTTCTTCTTTAGGCTGTTAATATAATGGAATAATTATTTTATTATTTAAAAATTAATTTAAAAAATCAAACTTGCTTTCCCAGCATAACCCATTTGTTCATGTTGTATTCTTCTTTTCATAGATTTCTAATATTTTGTTGAGTATTTCTGCATCAATGCTCATGAGAGATACTGGACTATAGGTTTCGAAACTGTCTTTATCTGCCTTGATATCAGGGTAATGCTGGCCTCATAAAATGAATTGAGATGTTACCCCCTCTTTTATTTTCTAGAATATATCGTATATAATTAGTGATAGTTCCTCTTTAAATGTTTGGTAGAATTTTCCATTGAAATATCTAGACCTACTTTTGTTTGTTAACTGTTGACTATTTCAGAGGCTTCTAAGTACAATTCAATTTCTTTAATATATATCACTATTAAAATTCTATATTTCTTCTGGGGTGAGTTTTGATCATTTGTATCTTTTAAGAAATTAATTCATTCATCTATGTTGTCCAATGTATGGTCATAGAGTTGTTTATAGCATTCCCTTATTATCTTGTTATTGTCTATGGGATCTGTAGTAATTTCCCTCTTTCATTCCTGATATTGGTAATTTGTATCTCCTCTATTTTTTGTCAGTCTGGCTAAAGGCTTATCAATTTTATTGATATTTTATAAGAAATAGGTTTTGGTTTTATTAACTTTATTGTTTTTCTGTCTTTCAATTTCATTGACTTCTACTCTTATGAACACTTTTTTATGATTGCATTTTATCTCCATTATTTGATTTATACTACTTTAGAAATGTTTTAGTTGTTGTCCTAGCATTTACACAATACATCTTTAATTGATATATTCAAATAATATACTGCTTCATTCATAATGTAAGGATCTTAAAATAATTTCTTCTCAATTCCTCCCTCCCAACCTTTGTATTATTGTTACGATACATTTTACTTTTACCTATCCTATACACACATAATACATTGCTACTATTTTTACTCTTGACAGTCATTTATCTTTTAGGATCACTTAAACATTTTACATGTACCTTAGTTTACCTTCATTTAATCAATTTCCAGTGCTCTTCATATTTTTGTGTCTTTAGTTACGCATTTCTATCTTGTTTCACATTTCTCCCACCTGAAGAACTTCTTTAACATTTCTTCTCAAGTATATTTATTGGCAATACATTCTTAGTTCTTGTTTCTGTATTCCTGCCCCTTCCTTGGGACAGAGAGGTATTTTGTTTTGTTCTTCCCTAAGTTTTGCCAGTAGTCTAAAGGAAACAGTATTTTTCCCTTTCTCCTGTAGATTAAGGCTTTTGTTCTAGAAAGGAGAAAGGGTGGTGTTCATGCCCCTTTGCAGTGGCTGTTTTCCCTTTCCCCCATACCTGCACTGTGAAGGATTCTTTCTCAGGACTTTGGCCAGTGTTTTCTGGTGGGATACAGAGCCTAGTGGAGTCCATGGAGAAAAGTCTCCCAGAAGGTGCAAACCCCCTCTATATATGCATTCCCCAGGGGCTCCATACTCTCACCAGTCCTCACTCATTCGCCACCAACTCTTTACCTACTCCTGCTGAGTTCTTCTATTGGCTACAACTGCTCCAGGTAAGCAAGGGTTTGTGTCCTATGCTTCTTCATAGGCCTCCACCAGTCCTTAGATTTTTAGGTTAATTGGCTGCCCTGTGACCTCAGCTCTTTGAAGGTCCAAAAAAAGTAGTAAACTTGCAGTTTGTCTGGCTTTTTTTAAGAGTTGAAGTGACACTCTTCCTAGACCTTCACATGCTGAGATTTTATTCTCTTTTCACCTGTCTAGCCCACAGGGCCATTTCATTCCTCAATAGCTTTTTACACCCACAAGAATGCCTTGTGGCGTAGAATTGGATAGAGATAGTAATAAGCCTACAAAAAAGTGTTCCTATTGCCCTGGAGGCATCATCCTCCCAGGGGAGAACTCTATTTTGTGAAAGGCCAGATGTCCAAATGAGGAATAAGCCTGGTCTCTTGGCCCACTCTGGGGAGGGCCAGTAGCAAGTCTAGCTTGCAGAGAGGACAAAGACTCTAGCAGCATCCCCACATGTTATGTCAGGATCTCCCTCTTTGCAGCTATGAGGACAGTGAAGATTGTGTTTTACCTTGGGCAGGTGAAAATAACATGGTTGAGAAGCTTCATTTATTGGAAATAGGAATTAGGAGCCAGAAGACACAATCTCATCTTACTGCACACTGTGCACCTATTTAGGTGTCTGAGCTGCTCTGGCCTCCAGCTGATTTGACTTCATTCCGAAACGAAAAGGAAGAAGGCAAAGATGCTCCATCCACTGGTTGTATGTATGGGGCCTCTATGGCAGGAGAGTGTGAAGTAAAAGTTGAAACTGATTGACTGGTTGTTTATGAAAAGCTAATGAAAACCTGATTGAGAATAGGTTGGTACATGGGTCTCTGTCTCTGCTGCACTGTGGTTTTCAAGGTTTCCTGGACTTGGGAGGGCATAGAAAGTTGCTGGGCAAATTGCACAGTCTCCCCCATGCTAGACTCAGAGCTGCCTTCCCTAGTAAACATCACCATTTTCTTGCCTTCAAAGATTTCAATGCTTTGTGCGTATATATCAATGAAATTGTTCACAAATATTGCTATAGAAGAGCAACCATGTTTCCCTACTGGGTTATCGCAGTCCATTCACATCTGCATCCAACATGTTGCCTCAAAATATCCCAAAAAGGCAGCTTTTGTTACCTATGCTTTACGAAGAGGAAAACTGAAGCTCACAGGGAATGATCAGTCCAAAGTCACTCAGCTTCTAAGAAAAGGAAATACCCTGGAGTAGCACTAGGGTACCCAGGTGGGTTCACATGATGGGGGGGACACTGGTAGAGGGAGCCACTTCCAGTGACAGATTTTCTTGCCTTTGTCACTAAAACCTCCTGTTGGCATCTAAGCCTGGATATCCATCAGGGTCCCAATAAGAAAAAGATGACTTCCCAAAAGGAAAGCTTACCAAAAGGACTTACACACTGTAATAAGCAACATTTAGGGAAATCCCCATGGGATAGTAAGTACCGCTGTATTAGTTTGCTAGAACTGCCACAACAAAATACCACAAACTGGGTGGTTTAAACAACATCATTTATTTGCTCACAGTTCTAGAGGTTGGGAAGTGCAAGATCAAGGTGTGGACAGGTTTGGTTCTCCTGAGGCCTCTTCCCTTGGCTTGTAAACAGTTGCCTTCTTGCTGTGTCCTTACGTGGCCTTTCCTCTGGGTGCACATCTCCATGGTATCTCTTCCTTTTCTCACAAGAACACCAGTCACATTGAATTAGGGACCAGCTTAATGGCCTTATTTTAATTTAATTACTTCTTTAAAGACCCTATCTCCAAATACAGTTGCATTCTGAGGTCCTGGGGATTGGGGCCTCAACCTATGAATTTGGGGTTGGAACACAATTGAGTGCATAAGAACTAATAGCAATGAGGGGGGCTACCACCCTATGACTGAAGGGGCAAGAGGAGGTGGAGGTTTCCAGAACCCAGAACCTGGCAAGCATGGCTACACATGGGGAGGGCCACCTGAGGTGCAGTCTACCCACAGTGGCCTGGCAGGCAGGGAGGGGGCAACAGACACCCTGACCTCACTTTCCTCCCTCTCTAGGCTCCCACTGGTGCTGCTCTCTGACTGAACCCAACAGGAAGCCAGGGGCAAGGGAATTCATTGCTACAGTGCACTAGGTGAACCTCTGGGCTCAGAGCAGGAGGAAATGGTAGAGGGCCAAGCTCAAACTATTTGGTGTGGCTTGCAAACCAAACTCTTAAGTTCTGCTCTGAAGTGATGGTGATTTATGAGAAGCACATTTGATTGCCTGGTTTTTTCAATTATTCCTTGATATGTTCAAAGGTGAGAGGACACTGAGAAAACACTGTGTCTATAGGGTCATTCTGAGGGAGACTTTGTAATAAAACAGCCTTTAAAGATGACTTCCCCAAGGCTAGGGTCAGGAGTCCCTTCCACAGGGCTCCAGTGGACAGCAGAGAAGCCTCCTGTCCTGGAGTGCAGGCAGAGGCAGCTGCATGGACAGAGGCCCAGAGACATGATACCTGCACTCATGAACAGGCTGTGGCATGGTGACTAGAAAGGGCCTTGAGGAGAGGAGTAGAAACCTAGGGCAGGCCTGACCCTTCTCTGCTGTTCATCTGAGCAACATGGAAGGCACCTACAGGCGTCTGCAGGTGAGTCTTTGCTTCAGTCAAGCAAACAGGAATTAAAACTGCAATGCTACTACGGGGTAATGAGTACTGCAGAAGCACACTGAAGGGGCACCTAAGCTCTGCATGAGAGCCCAGGAAAGGGTTCTGGGAGTGAGTACTCTTCTTGGAGGACAAGAAAGAGGTGGCCAATGAAAAGGAGTGTGCCCTTCACTTGACTAAAACAGAGACTCATGGAACAAGAAAGCCCATTTGCAGAGACCCATCATGGCAATAGGTCTTGGTACAAGTTAAAAAGCAAAATCAAAGCAGTCAGCAGGATTAAAGACATTCTCTGAATTTCCGGTGAGTAAGTAGGCTCACTGGAGCTGTGACAGGCAGACCAGTTTTACGGTTTCAGCCGTATGACAGAAGACAACAGCAGGGGATAGGGGTGGTTATCCAAAGATCTCAAACTTTTCAGTATGTTTTAGGTGAGGGTGGTGCAGGGGTGCTAATATTCATCCATCCATTGACGCACACTTTGGGGGACACTGTGTTAGGAAGCGTGGGGATGCAGAAAAGCAGAGGTGATGGTCACTGCCCTGCAGTTATTTACAGCCAGGCACCTGGGACTACACATAAACACGAGGCACTACAGCACCGCTGTGCACTCCCATGTGGCATCTTCCTGAGGCACAGCCTGTCTCTCCCATGTTACTGATACCACGTTCCACAGAAAATGTAGTACTACACAGCCTACCCCAGTGGTGCAGAACCTAAGCTTGGAATCAGGATTCCATCCTGACTTTTAAAAGTTTGACGCCGGATACATTATTTAACCTCTCTGAACATGTCTTGTCATCTGTAAAAGAGAAATATAATGCCTTCCCTTTGGAATTGTGAGGGTAAAATGAGCTAGTCGCACAAATTAAGTGCTCAGTAACAAAAGTACTTAGAGATTCAGGAGAGAAATGACTGTGGGATGGGTGGTCAGGAAAGGCTTCATGGAACATGAAAGACACGCTGGACCTGGGAAGATGGGTCTGGGATTTCTATGGGTGATGAGCAAAAGGACGGGTCAAGCAATGACCCAAAGCACTAGTCAAACTAGAATAATTCCTGTGGTCTCTGGGCCCAGATCCTTGTCCAATTTACCTTGGTTTCCATTCTTCAATCAAACTTCCTGGCTCAGACAACACCCCGTCCATGGCCCCTGCTTCCAGGTCTGGCTAATCCCCCTCCTGCTCAAAACCCCCATGATTTGCTACTTGCCATGTGGCCCTCTAATTCCATCCCAAGGCTCCAGAGGTGCAGATCTGCAAACCAGCATGATTAGCCACCATTGCTGGCTTCCCATTCAGCATATAAATCTAGTGCCTGGGATTACCTCATGCCAGAAAACCGAAATCCAAGTCAGATGGTTAAGGCATTAATAGCAGTGAGTGTTGTAAAGACTCAACAATGTGAACCTTCCCAAAATGAACCATCCTGACCTCCCTCGCGCTGACAATGCGTGTGTGACATCATGTGTAAATGAGCCTTAAATTTGAACCAGGTGCCGAGAGCTGTCTGGCGTCTCCTGGCTGCTGTATTAACCACTAACATGCACAGGGGGATTCTGAGGCAGTAAAACGGAGCGAAACCAACAGCAGTGACCAGGGCCCGGTGCAGCAGCTGTAGCAGAGAACATTCAAATCACACCCACCCGACTGGGCCTGGGCCCCCAGGCCCTGTAAAGCGTATTTCCGGAGGGCTGGGGAGCCTAGGGAATTTGGCTGCCTTCACGCAGAGACAAAAGCTCCCCATGCAAATCAAACCACTTCGACTTGCTTCCCAGACTTGATTCTGAGCTGTTTTGATTTGCATCCATGAGGGCAGAACTCAAGTTCAGCCTGAAGCTGCCGTTGGTAAGAACCAAAACCTACTGCATGCAGGTACAGGCAGTGTAAGATATATTTTTGGAAGGCACAATTTCCAAAGGAGAGAGTCAGCTCCAAATTCTCAGGTGCTATCATTTTCACCAGGCTGGGACCTGGAGAAAAAAGTGTGCCTTTGTCCATTTGGCATCACAGAGTCCCTCAGCTGAGCCTCTCCCCACAATAGGTCACATAACACGCCAGCTCTAGAGAACATGAAATCAAATTTGGAGGGATGGAATTAGGTGTGTATAGTGGGTGGGTGTCCTTATCATTGTTAGTCATAGGTATGAGAAAGTAGATGAAGAAGAGTAAAAGCGAGTTAGGAAGAAACAGTTCTTTAAAAAATTAAGCCTGCATAAAATTAACAGGTTATGTTGTTGTTGTTATTATTGCCTTTTAATGCTTACTGTTCATGGTGCCCAATCTCAGGTTATTAACAGCTTGGCCATGTTAAAACCTGTATCCTGATCATCACTAATAGGCCTACAGCAGAGACTGGAGACAGTGAGGATAAGAAAGAGGTGTACCAAGTGATCCTCTCTCGCTGGGGACTGTTCTAGAAGCTCTACACATGCTGGGGAAAGGAGCAGAAGCCAAAGAGAAGTGAAACTCCCATTCCATGGATCCCATAGGATTTCAGCCTCAGAGAAATCCTTTGTTGTTCAGGGCACACTCTTAAACCATCAACACTCACCAAGTATACTGCACTGTACCATGAAGTCTCTGAGGTGGGTGGGTAAAGTAGGGATGGGAGGCAGGTTCTGGAAGGAGGATATAAAGGAGCTGGCAGATGTGGAACCTTTCCTAAAGGCTGTCACAGGGTGGTTAGACATACAAATATACAAGAATTTGTATATTTTATCATTTAGAGAAATTAAATGTAGCATCAAGATGTTGAGCATAGGTTTCCTGAGTAATGGAGCAGTTACATTAAGTCATAGTCAGGTAAGTCCTTCTAGAGGAGATTGAGTGTGGAAATAGGTTTTGAGGGAGAAGAAACGCTTTGGAGGGGAAAGAGAAAAACATGAGTGGTTTGTGCAAAAGTTTGGAGGCAGGAGGCCGGGCACAGTGGCTCACACCTGTAATCCCAGCACTCTGGGAGGCTGAGGTGGGTAGATCATCTGAGGCCAGAAGTTCGGGACCAGCCTGACCAACATGGTGAAACCCCGTCTCTAATAAAAATACAAAAATTAGCTAGGCGTAGTGGTGTGTGCCTGTAATCCCAGCTACTCAGGAGGTGGAGGCAGGAGAATCGCTTGAACCCGGGAGGCAGAGGTTGCAGTGAGCCAATATCCGCCACTGCACTCCAGCCTGGGCGACAGAGCGAGACTCTGTCTCAAAAAAAAAAAAAAAAAAAAAAAAAAAAGTTTGGAGGCAGGAACTCATAGGAAGTCTCTTAAGATGCCAGAGGTCTTGACCGGGCTCGGTGGCTCATGCCTGTAATCCCAGAATTGTGGGAGGCCGAAGTGGGCGGATTGCTTGAGCTCAGGAGTTCGAGACTAGCCTGGGCAACACGGTGAAACCCTGTCTCTACAAAAAGTACAAAAATTAGCTGGGCGTGGTGGCGCATACCTGTAGTCCCAGCTACTTTGGAGGCTGAGGTGGGAGGATTGCTTGAGTCCGGGAGGCAGAGGGTGCAGTGAGCTGAGATCACACCACTGCATGCCAACCTGTGCGACAGAATGAGACCCTGTCTCAAAAAAATAAATAAATAAATAAATAAATAAAAATAAATAAATTAAATAATTTTTAAAAAAGATGCCAGAGGTCTTAATAGGATCTGAGGGCATGAGGAATTTTCCAAAACTCCAGAAAAAGTTCCTCATATGCCCAGGAGCTAAGACTTAAGAACAAATCAAGTGCGGTTTTTAGATAACTAGCCCTTGAAGGCCTAAAGTGCTTCTTTTTAGCTTTTGGAAGACAGCGATGGCACTAGTCCAATGCAGAGAGGCAATTAATCTTTCTCTACCACTTCTACTTGATGTAAAGTCCAAGCTCAGCCTGCGTCCAGCATTCTCTACATCAGGATCCTACCCTTCAGCTTTACTTCTCAAATTGCTATTACATCTGTGCTCCTGGCAAAATTTTTACTTGTCATCTCCAAAGTATACCTTGTATTTTCCTGTACATATTGTTAGTATTTTCTTTCCAAACAGGAGCATCTTCCTTTCATTCTCATTTCTACTTTGGTTATCCTTCAATTTTACTTCAGCTGTTGCTTTCTTCACAAAGTCTTCCCCACTCACCTAGAAGGCAGTGAACCCCACCTCTATGAGCTTATCCAGCAGAGCTTTTAATGTTCATATTACTCACCAAGATACGTCATTCTTTCAACAAGCACGCACAGATGGCCTCATGTGCATGTGGCACATGCAATAGCCACATCCTGCGCTTCAGGGTATTACCATCCCAGGTATTGTATAGAGGTCACCTCCATTGGATTGTAAGTTCCAGTAGTTTACCAACTAAAGAAAAATACTGTACCTACCTAACAATGCTTTGTGACAGGGAAAATCATCTATTCACAAATGAGGCTGGAAATATAATTCGAGAATTTTCTCTCACCAGAATAAAGTTCTAGATTGCTACAGTAGGGCTCTCTGATTTATTAAAAGCAAATTACTTTTTGTTTTACTATAGAAGTAACAACATTATAAAATGTTTAAGTAACTGAGTGTGGGAGTGACTAGACATCTTTTGGGAGAGTAGAAAAAAAATTGAGGAAAGCCATTTTACACTGAAATTAAAATGTATGAATGCAAGTCTATTTATGTAGTCTGGTGAGCTAATAAATTGAGAACCATTCTGGATGAATGAAAGCAAAGAATTTATTTGAATGCAAATGAATGACAAATCTTTAGACAAAGACAAGGAGAGGCTCCAAGGATTTTGCTTCCCTGTAAAATGTAAATATTATTATGGTATAATCCTTACTGACTTTTCATATATCATATAAACTTAGGAAGTTATATAGTAAAAATGCCCTGTGTTTTTTTCTGAATTCTGAAGTGTTGACAAAAATTTTGCAAATTTGTAAACCAGAACTTATTTAGATATTTTTCGCTCCCAAAGGTTAGGATTAGTAATGACTGGGGAAAGAGTCAACTAAGTTATCAATGTATTTTGTAATCAAGATTTGTTTCTGTATCTACTTCTTTCCACCTGTAAGATAACTGAAGTCAATGAGCATTAGAAGTGAAGAAATCTTTACTGAATTTTTGAATATAGACTGGTTATTTAGACTGGTAGTTTCCAAGTGTTGGTCTATGAGAAAGTTTTCATTGGTCTTTGATGAGATAAATAACTATGTAGCAAGTTTTTCACAAAGGTTATTACAACCTTCCTTAATTTTTTATATTGAAGGTGGCAAGTTTAATATCCTTAATCAATTTGTAAAATAAAAAGTTTGCAATCTTATGAATGTCCCAAGATTCATTTTGACATTCTAAAGTTCCAAAAGAAATCTCAAATCTGGGAAACACTGAATTAGACTACTGATGGTCTAAGCTATATTTGGATTTTTAAAAATTGTGTTTGTAGAAAGTCACAGAACACAGAAATGGATTTCTGACATTGTTTCCTAAGACATCCAAGTTTTCTCAGTCTAGCTGACAATCACTGGAACACATTCCTGCTCTACTTGAAAACCCATATACCTTTCCTTTGTCCAGAATTTCCTCTGAAATACTTAACAAAGGAGAAACAACAGTGCTGTGGCAATGAACCATGACTCAAGAGGACACAAGGCCGGCCAGAATACTGTCTGGCTGATATAACAGAACAGATTTAGGTGCCACATTTTAAATGAATAAAGCAGCCTTCAACACAGTCAATATTGACTATGTACCTGCTATGAGCAGAACCTTTTTGTAGAAAAAAACTCCAACAGTTGGATACACTTTATTTACATGGTAATTAAGCACATAGCCTTTATAGTCAAACTTCAGTTTCTATTCTTAGGATGGCATCTTAAGGATGTATAACCTTGAACAACTCATTTAACTTTACAGTCTCTCTAAACTTTAATTTCTAATCTATTAAATGGGGAATTAAACTGTGCTTACCTCAGATTACATGAGAATGTGCTTGGCATAGAACCTGGTCTATACACAGAAATGCCAGCTCACTAGTGTTATATTATTTTATGAGACTAATGATCTTCCATTCATTTAAAATATGAAACTTTCTCAGATTTTAGCAGGTTGGAGAACTGGGTAAGAAAACCAGGGAATTACAAAATTTGTCTTCACTCTTTTTCCATGGGAGTGCCCTTCCCTAGGGGCCCCACTCCCTCTGATTCCTACTGCCACCATCTAAGTAGAAGTTGAGTTGAAGGCCGGGTGTGGTGGCTCATGCCTGTAATCCCAGCACTTTGGGAGGCCGAGACGGGCAGATCACCTGAGGTTGGGAGTTCAAGCCCAGCCTGATGAACATGGAGAAACCTCGTCTCTACTAAAAATACAAAATTAGCTGGGTGTGGTGGCTCACACCTGTAATCCCAGCTACTTGGGAGGCTGAGGCAGAAGAATTGCTTGAACCTGGGAGGCGGAGGTTGCAGTGAGCCGAGATCACAGCATTGCACTCCAGTCTGGGCAAAAAAAGTGAAACTCCGTCTCAAAAAAAAAAAAAAAAAAAGGAAGTTGAGTGGCTCTGATCCCAAATACACACACACACACACACACATACACACACAAACAGGTTGATACATGGCACGTTCTTGGAGCCTGATTTCTGAACTACCAGGCTTTGTTACAGAGAACCTAGTAAGATGATCGTAAGGGGAAATGTTAGAAATTCTAGAACTGCTCCAACCTCCAAGATCTACCTCTGTGGAGGTCTGGTCTCTTGTCTTTAAAAAGAGGCATTTCCCTACAAGTACAATTGATGACTAGTAAATAATGAGCCCTTAACTCAATGAAATGACAATATATTGCCAATGAGATGTCAAGGAAAGTTCAATACACTTTGAGAGTTAGGATAAGTTGGTTCAATCACATCCCTCATATGAGGATCATCCCACAACCCTCCTGATGTGCCCACGGACTCTGGGAGGAAGCAAGTGGCTTACATTTTTTCTTGGCCATCTCTGCCTTTGAATTTCACTTTTTGAGGTTTCTGGATCACCTGGATAGCATAAGGCTGTATGTGTTCTGTCCCATGTGGGTCTAAAGAAGGGTTTACATACACAATTCTGTTCACACAAGGTATTTTTGTGTCTACTGACTTTATTAGTTTCAGGAGACAGAGACAGGCAAATTAAAACTGAATATTAAACGTTTCTGTTCCTAAAATGCCCATCAGCCACTTTTCCTCTAGACTCCCACCACTGGGTTAGCACTCTCGGCCTCTTTCCCTTTGCTTTTCGCCAGTTCCCAAATTCACATTTTCTCTTTTATGCAGAGTGGTGTAGCTATCTCTCTCACTTCCTCTCCTCTTGCCAACCATTTTCATAGGGTCACATTTTTTTTGATTGAAGTGAAATTCACATAACATAAAATGACCCTCTTTAAAGTATACAATTCGCAGGCATTTACTACACTCACATTGCTGTGCCACTGTATAAGATTTCACCGTTCATACCTAAATGACTTATCAAGATAATAATCCCCCCCCACCAAAAAAAAAAAAGACATTAAGGATATTTCCCTTACTAAGAGAAGTTCTGGTGACAGCTGCATCAAGCAGCTTCTTATCCTTTTGGAGAAAGGGACATTTGTGAAAGAAGAAAGAAAGAAAAGAAAGAAAGAGAAGGAAGGAAGGAAGGGAGGGAGGGAGGGAATAATAGGCTTGTTCACAGAAAGTTCTGTGGACAGAATTCTGTCTCCTCCAACCCCTCAATTCATACTGAGGCCCTAACCCGCAAGTATTTCAAGATGGGGTCTTTGGGAGACAATCAGGGTTAGATTAAGTGATGAGGGTGAGGCCCTCATAATGGGATTAGTGGCTTTATAGGAAGAGGAACAGAGATCACTCTTTCTCCACCATGTGAGGACACAAGAAGGCAGCCATCTGCAAGCCAGGAAGAGGCCCTCACCAGGACCAAAATAATTCCAGCCAGCACCATGCTCTTGGACTTCCCAGCCTCCAGAGCTATGAGAAATAAATTTCTGTTAAGCCATCCAATCTATGGTATTTTGTTATAGTAGTCTGAGCTAAGGTAGATGGTGACATTTACAAAAAATAATTTTCAACTTTACTTACTGCTTCATGGAATGTCAGTAACTTACTTTGCAAATTATTCAGCAAATATAAATGTATTTACAGTTGACCTTTGAACAACGTGCAGGTCAGAGGTGCCCACCCACCACACAGTTGAAAATCTGTGTACAATTTTTGACTCCCCCACCAAAACTTAACTGCTAATAGCCTACTGTTGACTGGAAGGCCTACCAATAACAGTTGATTAACACACATTTTGTATGTTATTTGTATTATATACTGTTTTCTTACAATAAAGTAAGCTAGAGAAACAAAAATGTCATTAAGAAAATCATAAGGAAGAGAAAATATATTTACTATTAAGCGAAAGTGGATCATCATAAAGGTCTTCATTCTCATTGTCTTCATGTTGAGGAGGCTGAGAAGAAGGCAGGGGAGGGGCTGGTCTTGCCTTCTCGGGGTGGCAGAGGCAGAAAAAAATCCGCATATAAGTGGACCCACACAGTTAGAAAACCCATGTTGTTCTAAAGTCAACTGTATATTTACATATAAATATAATTTATATGTGAGTCAAAAAATAAATATGACCAAATGCTAAGTTTCAGTGGTGGGTATATGGGCATATTATTTCAACTTGCATTCGTGTTTAAAATTTTTCATAATAAAAAGATGGTAAAGAACTTATAGAGGAGAGCCTTTTCATTTAGCTAATTTATACTTAATTATTCAAACAAACCAAACTTGATAATAGATCCAAGGATTAGCTGGCCTTTCTGAGTTAATGATAATACAGGATCCTGGAAGAACAATAGAAATGAATGGTGTCTGCTATGGGTTAAATGTTTGTTCCCCCCAAAACTCACATTGAAATTTAATTGCCAATGTAATGGTATTGGGAGACGGAGCCTTTAAGAGATGATTAGGCCATGAGGGCGCCACCTTCCTTGGTAGGTTTAGTATCATAATAAAAGTGCTTTCAGAAGAAAATATCTGCAAACTACCCATCTGAAGTGGGATTAAGAATCAGAATATATGAGGAACTCAAACAACTCCATTGGAAAAAATATAATAATCCAATCAAAAAATGGGCAAAATATTTGAATAGACACTTCTAAAAAGAGGACAAACAAATGGCTAACAGACATATGAAAAGGTGCTCAACATCACTGATCATCAGAGAAATGCAAATCAAAATTGCCACATCATCTCACCCCAATAAAAATGGCTATTATAAAAAATACAGATAATAATAAATGTGGAGAGGATGTGGAGAAAAGGGGAAAGGGGACCTTTATGCACTGCTGGTGGGAATGTAAATTAGTACAACCACTGTAGAGAACAGTTTGGAGGTTCCTCAAAAAACTAAAAATAGAGCTACCATATGGTCCAGCAATCCCACCGCTGAGTATATACCCAAAAGAAAGGAAATAGGTATACTGAAGAGCTATCTGCACTCCCATGTTTGTTGCAGCACTGTTCATAATAGCCAAGATTTGGAAGTAACCTAAGTTTCCATCAACAGATGAATGAATAAAGAAAATGTGGAACATATACACAATGGAGTGCTATTCAGCCATAAAAAGAATGAGATCTTTTCATTTGCAACAACATGGATGGAACTGGAGATCATTATGTTAAGTGAAATAAACCAGACACAGAAAGACAAACATCAAATGTTCTCACTTATTTGTGGGATCTAAAAATCAAAACAGTTGAACTCATGGACATACAGAGCAGAAGGATGGTTACCAGAGGCTGACAAGGGTTGTGGGGTAGTAGGGGAGGGGTGAGAATGGTAAATGAGCACAAAAAAATAGAAAATATCAGTAAGACCTACTATTTGATAGCATAACAGGATGACTATAGTCAATAATTACTTAATTGCACATTTAAAAATAACTAAGAGTAAAATTGGATTGTTTGTAACACAAAGGATAAATGCTTGAGGGGATGGATACCCCGTTCTCCATGGTGTGATTGTTTCACATTGCATGTCTGTATCGAAACATGTCATGTACTCCATAAATATATACACCTACTATGTACTCACAAAAATTAAAAATAAAAATAATAAAAATAAAATAAAATAAAAGTGCCTTTGGAAGTGGGCTTTCTCTTTTCACTTACCTGTCATTTGAGGAACACTATTCCTCCCCTCCAGAGGGTGGAACATTCAAAGGCCATCTTGGGAGTGGAGACAAGGCCCTCACCAGACACCAAACCTGCTGGTACCTTGATATTGGATTTCCCGGGCTCCAGCAACACAAAATAGACTAAGCATCTCGCCTAAGAATATCACACACAATCACACCCTTTCCTGGAAACAGCAAACATGCAAAGGGGATAATTCTCCCATGGGACTCATCAGTAACACCACTCATGGGAAAACTCCCTAAATACACAAGATTTAACAAATATTTACTGAGCACCAATTACTGTGAGAGATGCTAATATGTAATGTCATAGTTCCTGTCTTTGGGTTAATTACAACTGAGTCAGAGAAGTATTTAAATGTGAAAAGCTAAATAACAACACAAAATTGAAAGGGTAATTCCTACATAGTTGTTGTGAATATAAATCAGTATATCTTTTTTTTTCTTTTTTTTTTTTTTGAGACAGGATTTTGCTCTGTCACCCAGGCTACAGTGCAGTAGAGCAATCACAACTCACTGCAGCCTCAACCTCCCTGGGATCAGGTAATCCTCCCACCTCAGCCTCGCAAGTAGCTGGGACTATGGCCACACGCCACCATACCTGGCTAATTTTTGTATTTTTTGTAGAGAGAGGGATTTGCCATGTTGCCCAGGCTGGTCTTGAATTTCTGGGCTCGAGTGATCCACTCACCTCAGCCTCCCAAAGTACTGTGATTACAGGCATGAGCCACTGTGCCCAGCCAATAAAATCTTTAATGAAGGTCAATGTAGTAATACCTACCAAAATTAAAAATGCACATGCCCTTTGACCCAGAATTCCAGCTTAATGGATAGAAATATATACTACAGATATATTAATATATGTGCTAAATGACATATGTATACGAAGATAACATTTGAAGCATTATATAAAATTGCAACATTTGAAAATAAAAAATCCCTCAATATGCATTGATAGGAAACTAGCTAATTAAATTATGGTCTATGCATTAACAGAATACTATGCAGCTGTTAAAATATTTAGGGAGTTTTGTGTATACTGATACAAAATAATCTCCAAAACATAATGCTAAATCAGAAATACACAAGTGGGACAACATCCAACAGAAGAGATTCTGCACAGCAAAAGAAATAATCAACAGAATAAAAATCTTAAGGAGAGAGAAAATATTTGCAAACCGCATATCTGATAAGGGGTTAATATACAAAATAGAGAAGGAACTACAACAACTCAGTAACAAAAAAATTAAATTTTAAAATGGGCAAAGGACATGAAAGAAATTTCCCCAAAGACATACAAACAACCAGCCATTATATGAAGATGCTCAACGTCACTACTTATCAGGGAAATGCCAAACAAAACCACAATGAGATATTGCCTCACACCTGTTAGGATGATCATTATCAAAATAACAAAAAACAAATGCTGGCAAGGATATGGAGAAATTGGAACCCTTGTGCAGTGTTGATAGAAACATAAAATAGTGCAGCCATTAAGGAAACCAGTATGGAGATTCTTCAAAAAATTTAAAATAGAACTACCATATGATACAGCAATCTCACTTCTGGATATTTAAACAAAATGATTGAGAACAGAATCTTGGAAGAGATATTTGCACTCCCATGTTCGTTGCTGCATTATCCACAATAGCCAAGAGGTGAAAACAACCTAAATGTCTATTGGCAGATTCATGGATAAAGAAATTGTGGTATACACATACAGTGGAATATTATTCAGACTTAAAGAATGAAGAAAATTCTTCCATGTGCTGCAATATGCAAAATACTTGAGGACAACATGCTAAGTGAAACAAGCCAGTCACAAAAGGACAAAATACTACATGATTCCTTGGTACAAGATGGCAAAAGCAGTCAAACTCATAGAAGCAAAAAATAAAATGGCAGTTTCCAGGGGCTGCAGGAACAGAGAAATAGGGAGTTGTTGTTCAATTAGGCACAGAGTTTTAGTCATGCCGGATGAAAAAGTTTTAGGTATCTACTATACAATGTGCATATAATTAACAACACTATATCGTACACTTACAAGTTTGTTAAGAGGGCAGATTTCATGTTAGGTGTTGTTTATTTTTTGTTTTAGCACAACTAAAAAAAGTCATAATGTTAAGTAAAGAGAAGTCAAAGGGGCAAAGGATTTCATGTTGTATGCCAACATTTGCGGGTGTATATCCGTGTATTCTCCTTGTGTTTGTGTATTCTCTCTCTCTCTGTCTCTCTCTCTCTCTCTCTAAGAGAGGCATAGAATATACTGGGAAGAACACAGAAAGTTGTAAAAGTGGTTGCTTCCAAGGAGGAAAACTGGATGCTGGGGACAGAATTGGATGGGAGGGCATTTTTGTAAATTTAAAATCCGTACCATGTGCATATTACCCACTCAAAAACTGAATACAAAATTACAAAAGTAATTTATGAAAAAAATAGGAAAAATCTTACAAGGTACTAATAGTATACCAAAAGAATCATATAGATAATAAGGGGTAGACTGGAGTGGAGAATAAAGTGTTTACAGAACTGGGATTTGAGCTGGGTGTTGAAGAATGAGAAGCATTTGGATAGGTGGAAAATAAGTCACATTCTGGGTATGTACCTGGAAGTGGGAGTAGGGAGAGGAGTAACAATATAGAAGAGGGTAATAAAAGGCAAATCAAGTGCTAGACAGAAAAAACAGTTTAAGGGTATTGTAGAACATACGTAAGAAAGGGCTCAAATATAGCTTAGTGGATGAGGCAAGAGAATCTGGGATTAATGGGGGTAGTAGCGAGCCATTATCTGGGATTAATGGGGGTAGCAGCCAGCCATTATTTGGGATTAATGGGGGTAGTAGCAAGCCATTATAGGTTCTTGAGCAAGGGAGTAATACTATGAAGGCAGGATTCCAAGGAGACCAGAGAACAGTAACAGGCAAAATGGGCTGGAAGACACACATCTGCTAGCAGGTAGATATGGCGATCCAGTAGTTGTGCATTGGAGTCATCTGGGAAGCTCTAAGAAGTATATCGATGCCTGGGTCATAACCCTCAGAGACTTGGATTTAATTGGTTGGGGTGGAACCTGCATGTGGTAATTTTTGCAAAGTTCCCTAAGTGATGCCAAAGAACAGCCTGAATTGATAATCACTGCAATACTTCAGGCACAAAGAGATGAAGGCTGAGATTTAGATAAGAGTCTGGCAGAAGGCTGGGTCAGGATAAAAGCAAATCTAGGAGGCATTTCAAAGGAAGAACTGACATTGTGACAGATTAGAGGTAAAGAGTAGAAGGACACAGTCTGTTAGATTCCTTTATGCATTCATTCAACAAATATTAAGCCACTCCAAAGTACCAGGCACTGTCCTAAGCTCTGAGGATTTGGTCATAAATAAGACAGTTATGTCCCAGTTCTTATGAAACTTTCAGTCTAGTGGACACAGACAACACATAAACAAGATTTCCAGCAGTGACCTGTATAACAGGGTAAAGTTAAAAAGCACTACCATGTGTTGGGGGCTATAAGACGGTCATGACCATAAGACAGGCAGGGCAGACCTCTCTGAGGGGGTGACAGTTGACCTGAGGCTTAAATAAGAAGCCAGGCTTGCTTCTGAAGTTCTGAAAATTATGTTCTAACTAGGGAAAACAGTAAGTGTGAGGGAACAAGCTTGGTGTGTTCAAGGGGCAGAAAGGCCAGTGTGGCTGGAGAATGAAAGATAGATTGACATCAGAGAAATAAGTAGGTACAGACAAAATTGAGTCTTGTAGGCCATGGCATGGATTTCGTTCTAAGTGAGATGGAAAGCCCTTGGAGGAAATTAAGCAGGGTAGCAACATAATCTGATTTGAATTTTTAAACAACTACTTTGCAGTATGAAAGTGGACTGTAGGTAGCAGGAATGGAAGCAAGAAAGCCAGTTGGGATGTTGGATGAAAACAGGGGCTGCTGACAGATATGAGAAAACTGTAGTGAGGAATGGATTTGGACATGTTAAGTTTGAAGTGATTGTGGAGCCCCCAAGCAGAAATGTTCTGAAGCAACTAGAAATACAGAAAACAGATAAGAGTTTAGGCTGTACCCACTGATTTGGGGGTCACTTCCAAGGGAAGTGAGGAAATGCAGGTTAGATGACACTACAGGAGTATTAACAACTTCATCCAAAGTATAGATTAATAACAACTCAAGAGAAATACTGATAGCAGTGGGCTGCTGGGCCCTCTGGTTAGTCTTGTCTCATTTAACATTTTTACCTGTGAATGGGATGAAAAAATGTAAGTATGATGAAGCATGTCACAAAAGCAGGGAATGGTGACTGATGCACTAGAATCAAGATTCAAAAAAAGATCTCAACTGCTTAAGTGGTGCACTGAAGCTAACAGGATGAAATTTAACACACAGATAACAGATACATATGTATGTGTATATATATGTGTGTGTGCATGTATATTCCTTCATATTTAAAAAATGTAAATCAATAGCACAAGTATAGCGTTCTAGAAACCTCGGTAATTTACCTAAAAAAGGCCTGCAGCTTTTCTGACCACATACTTTATAAGCCAAAAGTGTAATGTCATTGCTAAAAATGCTGATGTAAAGTCAAAATATGTGGATAATATTTACTACAAAACTACAAGAATTACTTTTTCTGGGGAAAAATACGTCCGTAGTGAAAATAAATGCATTGGTCAGGATATTTCTAGAATACTGTTTTCTAGTCAGGCTGCTGACTAAATGTCTGAAGCAGAGATGGGAGAAGAGACAACATGGTTGGAAGTTATGTGATTTGAGGGACAGTAAAGTAATCAAAGTGTACGTATATTCAATGCTTAACGGCTTACTCACTTGAAGGAGAGTTTCCTCTGGTTGAGAGAAAACCCAGTCAAATATTGAGTCTTCAGCAAGTTCAGAGAATAGTAACTTGTCCAAAATTAGAAAGATATAGAAAGAGATAGAAGCTGGGATTTGAACACAGGTAATTTTGACTCCAAAATCTTTTTTTAAAAATGTATGTATATATTAAAAATACATGTATAATTTTTCATTTAAGCAATTTCACTTACCAAGTTGGTCTGAAAATGTTCAGTCAGAAAAATAAAAGTTGTATCTGAACTTTTTTCAAGCAAGATGTAGGTATGTCTTACATAGTTTCATGACCTTGGGACTAGCTCAACTTCTAGGACATAATATGTGCTAAGAATTTGCTGAATGAATTAGCCAGCCCTTTTGCTTGTATTGTATATCTGTCCACTGATGAACACTAGATAAAATGTATACACAGTTGACTCCTGAACAACATGGGTTTCAACTGCATGGGTTCACTAACAGTTGATTTTTTTCAATCAAATATGGATAAAAAATATAGTATTTTCAGGATGCAAAATCTGTGCATGTTTACACAGGGTTGATATTTTGTATATGTGGTTCTGCAGCAGGACTTGAATGTGCATGGATTTTGGTATATGAGGGAGATCCTGGAACCAATCCCCCAAGGGATGACTGTACATTCAACCAAGTGAGAAACATTTCTCTGCAAGTCTTTTTCTTTATAGCATCCCATATTACAATGTCTTTTCATCTATCAGTTTTTGTGTTTTTTTTTTCCTCCCTGGAAACTCAATTTTCCTTTCTACCCATTTACTTTGTACCATAGGTGAATAAACCTCTTATTCCCACCTGCCCACCTGGCCATCAGCCAAGATGAGTCTTACTGTTCCTTATAATTGCTTGTCCTGACTGACAGCTTGGCAAAGCAGGACAACAGATTACTGTGATAGTAAACACATTTATCAGATTGTTTAGGAAGGGTGACAAACAGAAAGGATTCTGATTGCAATAAAGAAACCATGTCCACAATATCTTTATTCATCCTCCAAAATTTTGTTTTCCTACTTTTCCTACCTCCTTATGGAAAAAATACAGGAGGATTATCAGAAGAATAAATTGTGTATTTGAGTTTTTTAAAAAACAAATTTCTCAGTACAATAAAAAGATTCTGAAATGTTCTACGGTCAAAAATTATGACACCTAAAATCTAGGCAGAAAAATTTGCAGGAAGTAAAGTATGTTTAACATAGGGCTAATTCTAACACAGCCACAGAGAGCTGTTAACATGCCAAAAAGAAAAACAGGTTAAAATTAATTCAGTTTGAGTTCCTCTGTTTCTAGCATCTATTTTCTCTCTGTATATACTGTATTGGCAGCGTCAGCACTACAGCCAGCCAGAGAGGAAGTACTCTCCACACCTAGCTACCCACAGATTACCCAGTAACCTGAGCCTGCAAACATGCAGGACAGAGAAGGGAGAAGAGAAAAATCTGTTTACCTTAAAGAGAGATCTTCCAAACTCATTAACATCCTATACAGTGTTTGCCATTTCATTTTGTTAAGATAACCTTATTCCCAGGCCCTAAAATGAATCATTGCAGGGTCAAATGGCTGTAGCACTTCCACCAATGGCTGGAATACACATTTCAAATACAACATAGAACTGGTATAAAGGACACATTGAGAAAGAAATGTCTCTTTTTCAACTGATCTCTGCTTACTTCACTATCCCAGGGATACGAGAAAAAATTGTAAAGTTCTTAAAGGTAGATGCTTTATATGTAGGTAAATACAGAACAGGAGATTTCGCAAAGATGAAAATGTTTTAAAAAGGAGCACATGAAGACCAATGCTTAGCTCATAACCCATCTGAAGGCATATATAAAGTTCACCGGAAAACGGATAATTCGTTTCTGCTTTTCCACTGATGGATTTACCAGTATACTAAGCTGAAGTTTAAAAAATGCTGTGGTAGGAAGAAACACTACAGTACAGTAGCAAACAAAGCCAGAGAGGTTGGGTTGATCTAGTAACGTGCTACCCGTCAAATGCCAGATATGGAATTGCTGGATAGTAGAGAATCTTTAGTATTTTCAAGACCTCGATTCTATATCTAGATTGTATTGAATTTCAGATCCTGCTTCTAGATGGAAAAGCACACACACACACACACACACCCCAAAGATTTCCAGACCTTGGGTGTTTAAAGGGCCTTCACACAGTAAATCAACCTACTGCTGTCTTGTTTTCTCTGCAACCAGACTGAAATAATATAGCACCAGCAGAGGTGTGAATTACCCCCATTCATCTTAATGGAGTGTTAACTTCAAAGCCTTGTTTTAACCATTTAAATGCTAAGCTCATGAGTAAACATTCTGTTAAAAAAAAAAGTACAATTTAAACTTTCACCCTCAACATACGAAAGTAATTTATAGTCTTGGCACTTCGTCTTTTAATTTAGCAAACAAGTCTCCAAATGTTAGAAAAGTATATATTTTCTGCTTTACTTAGTTTTATTTTAAATAGTTACTACCTAATAAATTACGAACATTAAGCCCATAATGAGAAGGCCCATATTTCCCAGGAAAAATTCTGAGGGGCACTTGAACAAGGTTTTTTTGGTAATCTTGGTTGAAGGGGGCACTGCTCTCACCAGCTATCTTATTAACTTCATCTAAATGCACAGAGAAAGTTGTGACTCAAAACAGGCAACTAGATAAGGCAGAACATTAAAGTAAAATAAAAATGAATACCTGCACAAATAATTTTTCTTGCTACTAAGTTTTGTGCAGAGTGTTCAACAGACTGTCCCTTTGCCAAACCTCCCATGATCCTATCTCATGAGCAGGTGACAAATGTATTAATTGATGCCCAGCTGTCATCACACTTCACAATTGCCCCAGGGGGCATCCTTGCATCTGTTGCAGATTTAGGGTTATTTTGGTATTACTGGAGTTAGACTTATTTAAGTAGCTGCACACCTATCTGTATTTGGATCCATAATGTCATAAACAGAAAAAGAGGGTACGAGTAGTAGGATATCGGATTGACTGGCTCTGGCTGACCTGAAGCCACATGGGAGACCATGTCTGGCTGTGGCCTGAGACCAATCTAAGTACCTAGTTTCAGGAAGGCATTATTAGTGGGAGAGTACAGCTGAGGTAAATTGTGGGAAAGCACTAAAAACGTGCACTTGGGGCCAGTTCCCCTGTGAGTGAAGGCTAGAGAAAGATTCTGAAAATAATTGTCATGCAAGATGAAGAAATTCAAGGTATGTTTCCATGTCCTTAGTGGAAAGCAAATTCATTTCATTGGTCCAGACAAGGGAATGGACAAAGGGGATAAACATTTAATCTATCAAAAGAGTCTGTTTTGGTCTGCACCTAATTTATACAGAGCATTTAATTCTATCAATATGACCCTGTATAACAGGCATTAACTCCATTTTATAGATGTGAACATGGAGGCTGATAGAGGTTATGTAGTGTGCCTTACACTGAGACTTGAATCCAAGTCTTTCTAACCCAAGAGCTATGGTCTTTTACCATTACACTACACTGTTCTCCAGTTGCCAAATAAGTATCTCGATCTTCTCAAAAGAGAAGCTCAGTTGTCAATTTTTCGGCTTATTTCCTAAGTGAGGAGCAAAGGTGCACCTGCAAAAGAGTGTATTTCCAAATATGAAAACTGGCACTTTGCATGCAATTCTCTACTTTACATGTGTACTGGGGTAGGATTACATTTTTACTGATACACCCTGGCTTTGGTAGGCTGCTAACAATGTGCCCTCTATGTAGAATTTCATGGGAGGAGAGCCTTAAGTTCTGGTTCCTAACCTGAAATAAGCCATGTCAATGAGAAGCTGCGATTTATAACCTCCAAACAAAATATTATAGAAATGATCAACATTTTGTCTCTGCCAAGTAGAATGTTGCCTGTTTTAGTGACCAACTAAGAAAACTCAGAGAAAGGACTTTCAAGTACACAGGCAATCATCACAGGTCTATCTCATAATGAACAGAAGAGGAAAGTTATAAAAGTTTTTAGATAGGATTTAGAGGGAGGGCAAAATCCCTCTAAATTCTACAAGCAGAACAATCTCAGTTTTGTTATTAGTGACTGATGCTAACAAAATTAAACCATAGCTAAGAATCAATTTTGTATATAAACTTAATACACTGATTTCTTAAAACAAACAAACAAAAGATTGACCCAATATATTTAAGAACATTTAAACACTTCTGCTCTTTGAAAGACACTGTTAAGAGAATAAAACACCAAGCCACAAAATGGGGAAAAAAAAATCTTTGCAAAACACATATAAAGAACAGAAATTGGCCGGGCATGGTAGCTCAAGCCTGTAATCTCAGCACTTTGGGAGGCTGAGGTGGGCAGATCACTTGGGGTCAGGAGTTTGTGACCAGCCTGGCCAACATGGTGAAACCATATCTCTACTACAAATACAAAAATTAGCTGGGTGTGGTGGCGTGCACCTGTAATTCCAGCTATGCGGGGGGCTGAGGCACTAGAATTGCTTGAACCCAGGAGGTAGAGGTTGCAGTGAGCCGAGATTACACCACTGCACTCCAGCCTGGGTGACGGAAGTGAGACTCTGTCTCAAAAAAACAAAACAAAACCCCAGAAATATAAAATCTAAAAAGAATGCTTAAAAGTCAACAATGAGAAAACAATTAAAAAGTGGTGGTATGTGCCTGCAGTCCCAGCTAGTCAGTATGCTGAAGCACTGGGATCACTTGAGCCCAGGAATTCAAATCCAGTCGGGGCAACATAGCAAGACCCAGTTTTTTTTTTTTTAAAAAAAGGCAAAAGAGAGTTGAGCTAAACAGATACTTTACCAAAGAAAATAAACAGATGGCAAATATGCATATGAAAAGATGCTCAATATCATATTAGGGAACTGCAAGCTAAAACAATAAGATACCACTACATGCCAATTAGAATGGTGAAAATCTAAAACACTGACACCACCAAATGCTGGTGAGGATGTAAGACAACAGAAACTAATTTACTGCTGTCTGGAATATAAAATGTTACAGCCATTTTGGAAGGCAGTTTGGTAATTTCTCATAAAACTAAATACATTCTTACCATACAGTGTAGGAACTGTGCTCCATGGTATTTACCCAAATAAGCTGCAAATTATGTCTACATAAAAACCTACACAGGGGCTGGGCATGGTGGCTCATGCCCAGCACTCTGGGAGGCCGAGGCTGATGGATCACCTGAGGTCAGGAGTACAAGACCAGCCTGGCCAACATGGTAAAACCCCATCTCTACTAAAAATAGAAAAAATTAGCCAGGCGTAGTGGTGGGTGCCTGTAATCCCAGCTACTACGGAGGCTGAGGCATGAGAATCGCTTGAACCCGGGAGGTGGAGGCTGCAGTGAGCCGAGATCACGCCATTGCACTCAGCCTGGGTGACAGAGTGAGACTCTGTCTCAAAACAAAACAAAACAAAACAAAACAAGAAAACCTGCAAACGAATGCTTAGAGCAGCTTTATTTGTAATTGCAAAGACTTGGAAGCAACCAAGAGATCTTTCAACAGGTGAATGGATAAACAAACTGTGGTACATCCATACAATGGAATACTATTCAGTGCTACAAAGAAAGGTGCTATTAAGCCACAAAAAGACATAGAAGAAACTTAATTGCATATTGCTAAATGAAATAAGCCAGTCTGAAAATGCTACATAATATATGATTGCAACTATATGACATTTTGGAAAAGACAAAACTATGGAGACAGTAAAACCATCAGTGGAAATGTACAAAGAAGAGCAGGTACTATTCCTACAGAAACTACTCCAAAAAAATTGAGGAGGAGGGACTCCTCTTCAACTCATTCTATGAGGCCAGCATCACCTTGATACTAAAACATGACAGAGACACAATAAAAAAAGAAAACTTCAGGTCAATATCTTTGATGAACATCAATGCAAAAATCCTCAACAAAATACTTGCAAACTGAATCCAGCAACACATTAAAAGTTAATCCACCATGATCAAGTACACTTATATGGGATGCAAGGTTGGTTCAACATATGCAAATCAATAAATGTGATTCATCACATAAACAGAACTAAAGACAAAAACCACACGATCATCTCAATAGATGCAGAAAAGGCTTCTGATAAAATTTAACACCACTTCATGTTAAAAACTCTCAACAAACTAGGTATTGTAGGAACATACCTCAAAATAATAAGAGGCATCCGTGACAAACTCACGGCCAACATTATACTGAATAGATAAAAGCTGGAAGCATTTCCCTTGAAAACTGGCATAAGACGAGGATACCCTCTCTCACCACTCCTATTCAACATAGTATTGGAAATCCTAGCCAGAGCAGTCAGGCAAGAGAAAGAAAGAAAGGACATCCAAATAGGAAGAGAGGAAGTCAAACTATCTCTGTTTGCAGATGACATGATTCTATATCTAGAATGGTCTCCACCCAAAAGCTCCTTGAGCTGATAACTTCAGCACAGTTTCAGGATATAAAATCAATGTACAAAAATTACTAGCATTCCTATACACCACCAATAACCAAACTGAGAGCCAAATCAGACAATCCCATTCACGACTGCCACAAAAAGAATAAAATACCTAGGAATACAGCTAACCAGGGAGGTGAAAGATTTCTACAATGAGAATTATAAAACACTGCTTAAATAAATCAGAGAAGACAAACAAATGAAAAAACATTCCATGCTCATGGATAGGAAGAATCATTATCATTAAAATGGCCATATTGGCTAAAGCAATTTACAGATTCAATGCTATTCCTATCAAACTACCAATGACATTCTTCACAGAACTAGATAAAACTATTTTAAAATTCATATGGAACCAAAAAAACGCCTGAATAGCCAAGGCAATCCTAAGCAAAAAGAACAAAGCTGGAGGCATCACATTAACCCACTTCAAACTATATTACAGGACTACAGGAACTAAAACTGCATGACAATGGTATAAAAACAGGCACATAGACCAATGGAACAGTATACAGAACCCAGAAATAAGGCCACACACCTATGACCATCTGATCTTCAACAAAGCTGAAAAAAACAAGCAATGGGGGAAAAGACTCACTATTCAATAAATGGTACTGGAATAACTGGCTAGCCATATGCAGAAGATTGAGGCTGTACCCTTTCCTTATACCATATATAAAAATCAACTCAAGGTGGATTAAAGACTTAAATGTAAAACCCAAAACTTTAAAAACCCTGGAAGACAATCTAGGCAATACTATCCCAGACATAGGAATGGGCAAAGATTTCATGACAAAGGCACCAAGCAATTGCAACAAAATCAAAAATTAACTGACAAATGAGATCTAATTAAACTTAAGAGCTTCTGCACAGCAAAACAAACCAAACAGCCTACAGAACAGGAGAAAATATGTGCAAACTATACATCCAACAAAGGTCTAATATCCAGCATCTATGAGGAACTTAAACAAATTTACAAGAGAAAAACAACCCCATTAAAAAGTGGGCAAAGGACATGAACAGACACTTCTCAAAAGACATACATGCTGCCAACAAGCACATAAAAAAGCTCAGTAGCACTGATCATTAGAGAAATGCAAATCAAAACCACAAGGAGATTATCACATACACCAGTCAGAATGGCTATTAATAAAAAGTCAAAAAATAACAGATGCTGGTGAGGTTGTGGACAAAAGAGAACACTTACACACTTTTGGTGGGAGTGTAAATTAGTTCAACAGTCGTGGAAGCAGTATGGTGATTCCTCGAAGAGCTAAAAGCAAAACTACCATTCATCCCAGCAATCCCATTACTGAGTATATACCCTAAGGAACATAAATTATTCTACCATAAAGACACATGCACGCAAATGTTCACTGTAGCACTATTCACAATGGCAAAGACATGGAATCACCCTATATACCCATCAATGACAGACTGGATAAAGAAAATATGGTGTATATATATATACCATGGAATACTATGCAGCCATAAAAAAATAAGATCATGTCTTTTGCAGGAACATGGATGGAGGTGGAGGCTTTTATTCTCAGCAAACACACACAGGAAAAGAAAACCAAATATTGCATGTCTTCACTTATATGTGAGAGCTAAATAATAAGAACTTATGAACACAAAGAAAAAAACAACTTGGGCTGGTGGGTAGAGGGTGGGAGGAGGGAGAGGAGCAGAAAAGGTAACTAATGAGTACTGGGTTTAATACCTGGGTGATGAAATAATCTGTATAACAAACTCCCGTGACACGAGTTTACCTATGTAACAAGCTTTCACATGTACCCTTGAACCTAAAATAAAAGTTAAAAAAAAAATCAGTGGTTGCTAGTGGCTGTCAAAAATGAAACCTAAGGTAAACTATGAACTTTAGTTAATAATAATAGTTAATATTGGCTCATCAAATGTAACAAATGTACCACATGAACACAAGAGTTAATAATAGGGGAAACTGTATGTTGGGGTAAAAAGGTATACGTGAACTCTGTACTTTCTGTTCAGTATTTCTGCAAACATAAAACTACCATAAAAATATTAATTTAAAAAACAAAAGATCAACCCAATATATATTTTGTTCTGCTTTTCTGTTAATAATTTTTATTAAAATGTTATTTTTCATCCAGGGTGTCTTCCAGAATAATTCATTCTTGCATCTAGAGGTGTATTATTCTTGTAAGAAGTAGGAAAATATTTCTTTTATTTATTAGTCCAATAAAAAATGATGAGTGCTAAACTAAAATTCCCAACCAAAATTCCAAAGATGAGCAAAACGAATGCCTGTGGAAATAAGAAAAAAAGATAAAAGATAAGAAAGATAAAAGAAAAAAGATAAAAAATACAATTAGATTATTTGTTAAATCTCTACTCTCTGCAATAATGTATTTTATATTTTAAAATATATTGACTTTCTTGATGCATGTAAAATAATATAAACTGACAAACTATTTCTTAAAATAGAAGTCTTGAAAGAAAGAAACAAAAACAACCTACCCCAAACTTTTTCCACGAGAGAAAATCCTCTCTGCTAAGTTTAAGATAAAATAGTCCTGGGAATATAAAAATCAAACATGTTGATGTACTGGCACCTTTAAATTGGAGGGAAACAAAAGAGAGGATATTGCTGGATTCAGATGTGAGGCTGGGTAACAATTTTATCAATTTTATTATGTGAACTTTTTGAAACAGAAAACTTACCAACTACACCAAATACATTTCTAATGTCAGGAACATATATTGCAAGTAAAACGATGATAATATTGAGTGCTAGAGTGATCAAAAAATGGCGAATCCATGAGAATGGAAAATTGGAGAAAAACATCATTGTTACAGCTTTTCTGGCCTGTATTACAGAAAAATAAACACATAGCAAAGAGGAAATGTCAAAGCCCAAATATTTGCTGAGAGAAACATACAACAACCATGATATTTTTGCCTCCTACATCATTTAGATTTCAAAACTACAGCATAAACTATTATTATAAAGTGTTTATAGAGATAAACTGTTTATATACTAACCCTTTCTGTGTAAGCTTCATAAAAATACTTAGCTTTAATGCTAGAAAAAATTTTCAAATGCAATTTTTTTAGGTTGCATAATTTTTAAAATTACCAACAATAAAAATATGAAAAAAGTCTCAAAGAATCATTTTCATTAAATGCAACAGATAAAAAAAACCAGACAATTTATAATAGAAAAAGAAATCATGCCATGGGAAAGAAATACCACTTACTATTTTATTTTATATGTTTCACAGCCTGTAAATATGAAAAAATAGTTCACTACACTTCCCATTGCTAAAAGCACAGCAGGTGGTCACATCCCAAAAAATTTATCCAGTCCCTGCTGTAATCTTGGCACCGCAGCCCACACAGGGAGGAGGCTTGAAGCCCCAGCTCTTACAAAACTCAGCGTTAGAGATTCAAGACATCCATGCAGATGCATTTATACCCAAAGCCTTTGTTCCCATTTTCTCAGAAATTCTTAAGATTCTTAAGTACAGCAACCAGATGCAATGAAAATCTGTTTTGCCCCTTAAATTACAATTCTAGAGCGAATAAAATATTTTCACCAAGATTGAACTAGAATGCTTATGTGAAAATAAATTTACAATAAACCCAGAAGGAGCTTATTTTTCCTGACTTGACTTTTTCCTCTTCATGCACATTTTTTTGAAAACAGAATACAGAATTAAAGGCGGGAAAAAAACCCAAAACTTTAGAAGAACCATAGTTTCTAAATTGGAAACAATGCTGTGGGAGAACGTAAATCTAAACTAAATCTCAAAAAGCACAGATTAGCTTAGTGGCTCACTGTTATTTTTAGCTTTTATGGGGCCATATGCAAGTATGAAGTCTTTGATCAATTACTTGACAAGTGAATAAGATATACAAGACTAGATGTGATTCAAACACTCTATTCTGCAAAGAATTAGTGTTTCCCTATTAGGAAGCGTCTATACTAGGCAACAAAACCCTTTAAGAGTACTTACAGGGAAGTGGATTAGAGGGACTGTCAAAAGCACAGCAAATAGTATGCATAACTTCACAGTCATGAGAACAACATCATGTGACAAGTATTTACTATAACCTTTTAGTAATTCTGACTCCACTTTGTCTGTAAATAAAATAATAAGGATCACATTATAAAGTACTAAGATATCAATAGTAACAAAATTGTTTTCCTTTGCACTAATGGATGATAACAGATTTTAGATTCCCATTACCAAATCCTGGCCTTTCCCCTAGCCTATGAAGCACAGAGACATTAATTAAATATCTTCTTGAAACCTAACACCCTTTTTCCTTTAATAAAAACCAGAATAAGCAGAACCTCTCAAATTATAACATGACAATGAATACATATACTAAATTATCTCTTTGGAACTTTTCCATAATCTAAGGATTTGAACATTTGTGCTGTTTGTTTATAAAGTGCTTTCACACGTGTTGTTGAATTTAGTCCCTATGACAACAATATTAATATGCAGGTAGGTCCAAAAGTGTTAAATGATTTGCCTAAGACCACGTAACACAAAGGGGCAGTGCCATACACCTACTTCTTTTTGGTGCTACAGCCAGTATCTTTTCCTCAATACCACAACGTTTTCTAGAATCTCAAGAGTTTGGTGCATGTTACATTTCATCTGTGGATTCATGTTTTAGGAAAAAAAGAGAAGTGTTAGGGAAATGTCTTACTTAGTAGGCCAGTGTGTGGTGGTCAGCAGTAGGATTTATACATGCCAACCAAGCTTTGCTCCACAGTGTTCTTGCATTCTCACAATGTCTCCCTAACCTCAACCCAGACAAGGGGAAAGAAGACCGAGGGTGCTCAGAAACACTGGATATTAGTGTTTTGTGGGAAAATATCAGTTTGTACTTAAAACAGAATGGTGCTTTTTAATTTGAGAGTGTTTTAGAAAGGATACTTTGAGGAAAACTAAAAACAAAAGGAAACATACCTCTGTTCTCAGGGAACTTTAAGAAGAGATGAGATGAATACAGATAGCTATGATAGAAAGTGTGATACACACATATAAGTGGCCAGAGAGTTCTAAACAAGAGCTATGGAGATTCTAAACTGTGATGACACAGAACATGTTCAAATCCCACCAGTTACTAGCAACTTACTCTGAGTCTCTCAGTTCCTACATCTTTAAAATGGGGACGGTCATATACTAAACTATAGGGTTACTGAGAACATTACATGAGTCAATGAATGTGTGCTGATGTTCAAAGATGTGGGGGAAGAGATTCTCTAGAAGCAAGGAGCAGCACAAACAAAGCAAAGGGAATGTGCATCTGAGAAAATAAGTGGTCTAGTAAGTACTACAGTGGATGAAACAGTGTGTGGGTGATAGGGCTGGAAATGCATTTCAGACCTAGTAATACAGTTCTGCATGAGATGTGGCCTCAACCTGGTAGGCCACAGAAATGCAATAATGACTTACAAAGAACAGTGTATTATGATCTGAACTAAGCAGGAGTATCGATTGGAAGAAAAAGAGACCCCAAACAGGCATAACAGCTACTATTACAATCACTGAGAGGTAAAGAGAATCTGAACTAGACTAGTGATAATGGAAACAGGAGAGAAATGAATTGTCCAAAGTATCAAAAACATACTTTACACAATGTGGGATTTGGACTAAGTAGGAGACTAAGAAGAGCCAGGAAATCTGGATTCTATTTCCAAATCTGTGAGATACTTGTGAGTCTTTGGAGAAATATGGCAAACTATTTTATTTCCATTTTCTGAATCATAAAATGAGCTATTAACACTTCTTGCTTAACAACCTCATAGACTTTTTAAATGGCCTGGTTATTATGCAACGTTTGGGCACTGGCCTGGCTCACCAGAGGAACCCTTTTCTCTTCCTTTCACAGCTGTAATCAGAGAAAGTATCATTAATCTAGGTACATACCTATAGGTCTCTTTAATCTGACAAATTTAGAAATTAAACTTTGGGAGCTCTGGATAAAAGGATCCAAAGCAGCTCCTGAATCTTGAAGAACTAGATTACAAATTCAAAATAGATGTCACATGTCCACTTTCTACTTTCCCAGGATGAAAACCCTTTTTCTGAGCCAGTCACTCTGTGTTCTTAACTGAGCCATAACATATGTGAGGGATAGAGTGGTGCATGCTTCCCCGGATTCAGACAAATCTCTACAAATCTCAGAAAGGGCCTAATGGTGATCTCTGCAAGTTATATATGCCATTGAAGTCAGGAGGCTGTCCTGTTTAATACACATTGTCAAACAGGGTATTAAGTTTACAAAGATTACCACAAGGTAGCAGAAATAACATTGGATTAGTATTCAGGAAACCTGCCTTTAATTCTCTGACAGGTCACTTCGCCTCTCTGGGCTTTAGTTGCTCATCTGTAAAATGAATTGGAAGCCTTAAGTTGAGGCTAGCCCTTATAAGATCTCAAGTTCAACCAACAATTTCTTCCTATGACACAAAGCTCCTGTTATCCTGATAGAAAGATATGATCAAAAGTTTTTCTTGGTTATGATTCACAATCCAAGAGCAAATCAATATCTGCCTCTTCTGTCTTTGGAGAAGAACTTACTTTTGTATCATTTATTCTATCAATCAATCTATCTATCTATCTATCTATCTAATCTATCATCTATTCATCCACTCATCTATCTGCCTACCTACCTATTAATCAATCATATACCTACCTACCATGTGATTTTCTTAGATGTGTATTTCTCCATTATATAAAATTTGCATACTCTGAAGAATTTGCATTGGTGGAGAAGGGATTAAATCAGAGACAACATAATGGCTTTACTTGATATTAGACAAATCCCTGTCTAGGAAACATGCCATCTACATGTTGAAAACCTTTAGCCTTTGTGTTCAAGCAACAATGTTAGATAGATAGATTATACATAGATACATACATAGATGGATGCCTAGCGCTTAAGTGAGTCATATTTTTCTAAAAGATCACCTTAACAAAAACTTGGAGTAAAAGAAATCTGGCTTCTATAGCACAATTTCTGAGTAGACAGCACAGTAATAAAGGCATTGGCTTTGGAGAGAGACAAAACTAGATTCAAATCCCAATTCCACTATTAACTGGCTTCAAGTATCTGGTCTAATTACTCAACCTAAATGAACCTACACTGAGCTTGCAAAGTTGTTATAAGGATTAAGTTAGGGAGTATATATAAAATACCTGACACTTTCTTAAATGCTAGCTCAATAAATGTATTAGCTTCCATCCTTCCTCCACACCCCTTTCAATCTAGTACAGCTACAATTTAATATAGTTTCTAAGCACCTAATGGTGATTCATGTAACAATTTCTCAGCCAGCCTGGATATTGGCAAGCCATCTGAGGTTTCTTCCAGATAGTTCTATTTATCCATAGGGAGAAGAAGGAGGTCAGTTTTTTTGGACTTTTTCTTATTGCTGAAGATCCCTAAACATAATAGGGTTTGCGCCAGGTAGCAATTTTAATAAAAGAAGAATATAGCTATTCCACTATACAAAATACTTTTGGATCCCAAGAGAACCTGTTACTGTATCTTATTGACACAGAAAAGTCTTATTGAGTTCAAGTCTGTATAAAAACTAACAAACCCAACATCCAAAACTAAAGTTTATATATTTAAGTAATTTTGTTTTATTAATGATGATCAGAAAAGCTTGACAATCTGTTTTAACTTTCTTTGTAGCGTCTCTAGCAGGGCACCATGCTCTCATTGGAAATAATGCTTTTCCTGATGGTGTACAAGAGAACTTTACTTTTTCTTGAGGTTCTTATCAGAAGAGGAAAAAAAGTCAACATACAAAGCAGACAGTTTTTGCAAAAGAAATAAAACACAATTTTATTTTTGCTGCATAAATTTAAAAGAATCTGTAAAAATAATTAAGGAGAAAGGTCATGGTGCATCATAGAATGCACATCTGCTGAATCCTGTGATATTTAGATCTGAAGGCAAAGATGTCTGACATCTAAGTATACAAGTATAGTTCCGTGTAAAACCCTTTCCTTTCTCAACTTGTTCTTTTGCAATTAAGATGACTGACTCACCCAACCCCCACACTTCTGAATTAGACTAATATATTGAATTCAAAATTTAAGAAAAACAGAATCATTAAAATTGCACATTTTTTCTTATAGAAAGAATCAATGTCCCTAAGCCTGAAGTTTTACTTAAGTGTTTAAGAAAATTTTCATAAGAAGTCATTAATCTTAAATCTGAACTATCTTTCTAAAAGAAAGATAATCCAATTCTTTAGGCCTCAAGAGCCACCAGAGTACTGAATTGTAATTTGGTGACCTGAGCAAATTAACTTAGTAATAAAAGGCATAAGTAAAGTCTATACATTGGCGTGAGGCCATCTATGTAACTATTATTTTGTCATCTATAATTTTAAAATGTACTTACCATAAAAAGTGAGGTACCCAAAGAGTGCAGATATAAAATAAATGAGAAAACTTAAAGCAATTGCTGTATTGGTAACATTCTGCATTCTTTTCTTTGAAGGACTAAAACACAAAAATGGCAAAGGCAGATTAAGTGATCTGAATTATATGTAAAGAACCAAGTATGTCCTAAGCTGGTCGAGAGAATTCCTCATTCAAGAACAACTCCATCAATAACTATACACTAGAATTCCTCATTTGAAATTAGTACAAAGATTACACTTCTTCCTTTTTTTTGAGACAGAGTCTCGCTCTGTCGCCCAGGCTGGAATACAGTAGCGTGATCTCAGCTCACTGTAACCTCCACCTCCTGGGTTCAAGCAATTCTCCTGCCTCAGCCTCACGAGTAGCTGGGATTACAGGTGCCCGCCACCATGTCTGGCTATTTTTTTTGTATTTTTAGTAGAGACGGGGTTTCACCATGTTGGCCAGGCTGGTCTTGAACTCCTGACCTCAGGTGACCCACCTGCCTCGGCCTCCCAAAGTGCTGGGATTACAGGCGTGAGCCACTGTGCCCAGCCTCAAAGATTACACTTCTAGGAAACATTCTTAACTTGGACAGAACTAACTCTTGTTTGTTTTGTTTTAAACTAACACTTAGGATCCACTGATGAGAGGAAAGCATTAATAAAAGAGGATGTCATTCAATCTGAAAGCCTTAGAGGTAAAAAGATACACAATATATTTAAAATATTCCAGGATTCTACAGTACCTTTGAAGTTCACAGTATATGGGCAATATTGAGGTATGGCAGAGAAATGAAAAAGCCATGGTTGGTAAGGCATAAGCACTCTGAAAAAAATTTTAAACAGAAAAAATTATTAAATGCCACTCTACTGAAACCATTATTTCATTTGACAACAAACTCAGTTCTTTAAAAAATCAATTTGATTACATTTATTTCATCTTTAATGAGTCCTCTCTTTATAAAATAAGAATTTTTTAAAAGAGAAAAACACTTGTGATCCAGCAAATATTTTATTTGATAGTGGGCTTGCCTGTACTAGCCAGAATATTTTTTGTTTGGCTTCCCATACCATGCTGCTTTTACTACAATCACTACTTCTACATTATCTGGATAAGATTTTAAAAATTACATAAGATAAATAATATTTAAATGAGATAAAAATAACATTTTAGAAATGTTCTTTTTTAATTCTCTGTCTTCTAAATGTACGCACAATTTAAATGTATCTTATTACTCTAAGCAGCACTAATAGTTAATGCTCTTGAACCTGCTTTCATGAACTCAATCCAAGGGAATACTGAAAATATTAATCACATTTTAATATTGCCAGCATCTTTGACTAGGATCTCTTTCAATGGGAATGAATATCATTTATTCTAGACCTACAAACTCTTAAGAGATCCAATGTAATACACAAGTATAAGGTTTTGTTTTGTTTTTATTATTAGAATACTTAAGAGTCAGAGTAAAGCAAAAAAAGTTACCATTTAAGTGAAAATACCATCTTAACCAAATAGATGATGGTGATCTATTTTCTCCTTTCTGCTCTAAAAAAATTTCCACTTAACTAACTTTAGGCTCTTAAACAAAAGAAATTCTAGAAATGAAGACCTATCTTGGGACATAATGCCTAGAGTCTTAAAATATCTGAAGGGGGTTAGGAGAGAGGAAGCTGTAGTGTTTCCTGAGGCTGGACTAGGAAAATGAGAGTTTAATTCACAAATTCTCTATTTCATATATTGCTCAATTTCCTGGCTTGTCAATTATCCTGCCTAGATCTTTAAGGCACCTGGAGGTCTTTACCATGTAAAAGATGTGGTAATCTCCCTTTTGGGACCAGAGAGATATTTCTCATTTAAAAACTAGAGATAAAAAGGAAAATTCTGCATGGTGGAGTAACCAAGCTAACATCCTACACTAATAGAGTTTTACACGAGCAGGGGGGATTCTAGCATCTGGGACCTATACAAAATAGCACTTCAACAGAGTCAGAAAGTATAGACGAATAAGCCTGCAGCAACAGGGAAGACTTTGAGCTCTTCTAGAGTGGTAAAGCAGAGACCATTCATGTCACAGTTCTTGTCTCCTCTGCTGATGCTCAGGGGCTCTTACAGACATTTCCAGTATCCTATGGCTCTTAGAGAAGGCAAAGGGACTTGGTCTCCTAGTCTCGACTCCTGGCATCATAAATTTCAACTTTGGAATGTCGGCCAGAAGATATATTGGCAGTGCTCAATCCCTAGTCCAATGATGAGGCTGTTTAGCTACAGACCAAGGTTCTACTCACAGGGGAAGAGTTTTTGATATAATTGGCTATTTAGCTTTACAAGTCCAGAGGGCAACAGGAAGTCTGTATACACAGAGGACCTTATTGGCCAGACCAGACATTCGGTAAATCTGTTCTTTTAGGCAGAGGCCCATTTAAAACAGGCTCCATTTAAAGGCATGCCAGGAAAAAAAAAAAAAAAAAAAAAGGTGGCTGTTTCATAATAGGCCACCCTATGTTAAATAATAGTATTCTTCTGGTAGGCAATCCTATACTTAGCACTTTCATGAAAATTAATTAGTTACAGGTACAAAGACCTAAGAGACCCTGTTACACAAACCTCTTAAAACTTGAAATGTGAAAAATCAACTAAAAGTATCTGTTAATAACTTACACACCTCTTTGGAGAAATGAAAGAGCTTTGGCTTACAATCATCTGTAGCATTTGAAATCTGTTTAAGAGTATTGAGGGGAAAAAGAGAAACCAACAGCCATTAAATTTCAGAATATATCAATAAAAATGATGAATTTATTATTACTAGGCTTTCAAATCAAAGTATTTCAAAACGAAGTTCTAAAATGCAATATAGCCATTACTTTTTCATTAATCAGAAAAGAATAATGTCTTTCTTTTCTTTTTAGTTAAAATAAAAAGGAAGAAACTGAAAAGAAAATATAACCTATTACCTGGAAGCATTTCTCTACATAATTTAATGTCAGAGGACACGGGATGGACCATTTTTTAATTATTACCTAAAAAAGTAAACAGAATCAGCACTCAGATCATTTCTTATAAAATTAATAAGAAACTGAATTGAAATAGGTCAGTATCATTTCAATTAATCTCATACCATATCAAGTAAGATGCTAATAGAGGAGTCTCTGCTTCTGTGACTTTTCCCGGTTAGAATGGGGTCAACATTTAACATGGTCACCTGTGGTAGGGAGGCGGTTGGAGACTGCTGGGTGTTAAGTAGAGATCTCCCCCATTAAAGACTAAGGGTACTCCTGTGTCAACTTTCAAAATTCCAACAGCATCAAGGCATTTTTTGAAGTGCAACTCAAAACAGGAACATGATGTTTTCAGTGACTGTCATACAGGAATATGGTTATTTGTGAAGTAGGTATTAGTGAACACAGAAACATTTAATAGCAGTTTATGGAAAGGCCACAGGAAGAAATAAGTACAGACTTTATACACAGGAGGAGCTCAGGGATTTCTGATGTATGCATTAAGTGCTGCCCCTCCTTACTTTTACAGATCTGAATTATTTTTGGTGAATGTGGAGAAAGCTGACTGGAATAAGAGCATATAGCTAGGGAACTCCAGCTGGTAAAAACAAATTAAAAAAAAAAACATTAAAAGAAATCCAGAGGGATGCTGTTTCCCAGAATTAATCAATGAAAATGTTTCATGTTTTTACTCTTAATTGTGGCCATCCTGTTATCAGACCTATAGCTGTGGCTCTGTCAATATTATCATTGTTGCTGTTGTTTCAGGGCACATAATTACTCTGTAAATGTTTGCTCCAGGGTGAATCCCAGTGCACAAAGGGACAAGAAAGAATAAAGGAACTATTTGTCCTTTGTATGAGACCAATACGTAAACACAATTTCTATTCCTACTTGGTATTTACCTAGTTTTGGATTTTGACTAATTTAATCAAAATTTTACACAGTGATAAAACAAATATAAGGAAAACATATACTTTTAGGATTAAGTTAATGAGTGAACTAGAGAATCACTCTTAATTAAAAACCTCACCAAGAAAAAAAATTACTGTAGAAGGATAAACTAGACAAGCTACTTTGACATTTCTAGGTAAGTTTTCAATATGACATAAAATGAAACGGTCAACTTACCAAAAGGAAATAACAAAATCAAAAGCAATAATCTCACCATCATTATCTTAATAGGTTTTCAAAGAAAAAAAACAATAACAAAACACGATGAGGATGGGGTGAGGGTGAAACTGCTCCAAATTCAGTTTCTTTTCTTTTTTTAAGACAGGGTCTCACTCTGTCACCCAGCCTGGAGTGCAGTAACACCATCTCAGCTCACTGCAACCTCCACCTCCCAGGCTCAAACCATCCTCCCACCTCAGCCTCCTGAGTAGCTGGGACTACAGGTGCGTGGCCATCACACCCAGCTAATTTTTGTGTTTTTTGTAGAGACAAGATTTTGCCATGTTGCCCAGGCTGGTCTCGAACTCCTAGGCTCAAGTGATCCGCCTGTCCCAGGCCTCCCAAAGTGTGGGATTACAGGCATGAGCCACCGCACCGGCCCAAATTCAGTTTCTTATATTTTCCCCTAACTAACAGCGGTAGTGTTGGCAGAAAAAACCATTTACTGAGGATTTGCTGTGCACCAGGTACCTTGATAAACTCTGTATGTGAGCTGCCTCATTTATCAGTGGTTATTTCTTAAGCTTTCAAATCAAAATATTTCAAAGCAATGCTCCAAAATGCAATATTATCATTAATTTTTATTAATTTGAAAAAAATAAGTAGTAGCCTGATTTTATATTAATAGACAGTTCAGTTACTACAGCTAATTTCTCTGCAAAGATCCATCCCGACTCCAAGCCTGCATGGTGGTATGGGGTGGATAGAGATGATGTCCCACAAAGCAGAAGTACAGAACGGGAGTGAAACAACAACAAAGAGGAAAGATTAACAGGAAGTCCTTGCTCAGGTTGGTAAGAAGGTAAGTCTTGGGGTTGGAATGACAAAGGGAAAAAGGAGACTAAGTATTAAAAATATTTGTTCACTTGCACAAAAGGCCTCCCTTCCTTCTCTCTGCTCTAAGCCCTTTGCATCTTTTGTGGCTCAACTCAAGTTGTATTTCCTTTAAAATCCTTCTTTACTCTAGCTCTCAGTGAGCTTTCTCTTCTCTCAGCTCTTGAGACTCTTATTCTGAAGCAAATGTATCAATACTTATTTATATATTGCACACATTGTTCTCCATGTTTGAAAAGAAATTTATCTCCCCTACTAGACTGACAGATCCTTAAGACTAGTGTCCAGGTTAAATTTCCACACCCTAAAATGCCTAACATAGTGTTCGGTAGAAGGAAAGCTTCTGACTAAAATCCATTTAAATAATTCTCTATTTCAGGCCAGTGCAGCGGCTCACGCCTATAATCTCAGCACTTTGGGAGGCCAAGGTGGGAGGATCGCTTGAACATAGGAGTTCAAGGCTAGCCTGGGCAACATAATGGGACTCTGTCTCCACAAACATTTAAAAAAAAATTTATCCGGCCAGGCGCGGTGGCTCACGCCTGTAATCCCAGCACTTTGGGAGGCCCAGGTGGGCGGATCACGAGGTCTGGAGATCGAGACGATCCTGGCTAACACGGTCAAACACTGTCTCTACTAAAAATACAAAAAATTAGCCGGGCGTGGTGGTGGGTGCCTGTGGTCCCAGCTACTCGGGAGGCTGAGGCAGGAGAATGCTGTGAACCTGGGAGGCGGAGCTTGCGGTGAGCCGAGATGGCGCCACTGCACTCCAGCCTGGGTGACAGAGTGAGACTCCATCTCAAAAAAAAAAAAAAAATTATCCAGGCATGGTGGCATGCAGCTGTAGTTCTAGCGACTCAGGAAGCTGAGGCAGAAGAATCACCTAAGCCCACCAGTTTGAGTCTGCAGTGAGCTATGATCATGCCACTGCACTCCAGTCTGGGTGACTGGAGAGAGTGAGATTCTGTCTCTTAAAAAAAAAAAGTTGTCTAACTGGATTACCGACCTATTAAAACGTTGCTTAGAATACTAATCTGTACTTAAGATAGAACTTTTAGAATGAATGGTAATCCATTTGTGTTCTAAAATATACCCAAAAAAAGTAAATTTACCAAAAGGTAAATCCATCTTGTTGGTATCATTCTGAGACATAGATAAAATTTATTTTTAAAATTGCAAAATATTTTAGAGGAGGTAAAAATTTAGGTTAAATTTTTTTAATGAAAATATAGATCTGGAGAACAGATAAAATATAGGTTTTAATTTATATTATTCAAAGAATATAAGAAAATAATAGTTTCTGAACTGATTTTTTAAAAATGTGATATAAATGCTATACATATTTACAAACACATATTGACAAAAATAATAAATGAAAAACTGGTATCCTTCCAAAATTCTGGGTTAATATATATATGTTTCCTTTTCCTAACCACTATGTATTTTAAAAGCTAACATTCAGAGAATCTAAAATAAATATGGCGGCTGGGCACGGTGGATCACGCCTGTAATTCCCAGCACTTTGGGAAGCCGAGGTGGGTGGATCACTTGAGGTCAGGAGTTCAAGACTTGCCTGGCTAACATGGTGAAACCCCATCTCTACTAAAAATACAAAAAAAAAAAAAAAAATTAGCATGCACCTGAAATCCCAGCTACTTGGGAGGCTGAGTCAGGAGAAATGCTTGAATCTGGGAGATGTAAGTCGCAGTGAACTGAGATCGTGCCACTGCACTCCACCCTGGGTGACAGAGCAAAACTCTGTCTCGAAATGAATAAATAAATAAATACATACATAAATAAATAAAAAATAAAATAAACATGCCAATTAAAAAGAGTATTTAAAAAAGCATATAGAGTATTCTTCATTGCCCCACTGTAGATTAAACTGTGCTCACAGGTAAAAATCTGAGCAGATGGTTTATAAGGCATTACAATAAATGTGGAATATGGGTATTATTTCCATATGGCTGCTACATTAGAAATCTGCATTGAATTAAAGAGTATCTGTCATGACAGAAACAAAACTACAGTAGACGTATCATATCAATACATTTAACCTGCTTTAAGCTTTGGCTATGAAAACTAAATTACTCCTATCTATGCAATGATTGCATTGCCAACTATCTGTGAGAGAAAAATTCAATATGTTATCTATACTGATTCTCTTTAATATCCATACATTCATTTGCATATGTAGGCCACTTCTAACCACACTTCTCAACAATCAAATTATGATGGAAATATTTAGTTTTTTTCTTTTTCAATATGGAGCCTACAAAGTGTATGTTCAATTCACTTATTTGTAAGATATAAGTCAGACAACTGGGGAGAGAAGAAGAGGAATGATTTTAATGTTGTTAAATTCAACAAATGATTAAATGTAAACACTGTTAAATGTTTTTAGTTTTAAGAGCATTCAATAGAGGATAAATGCTTATATACACTAAAATCAGGGTCACTTCCACTTTGTTTAAATAATTTAAAGTTATTTTATCCCTGTGTCTCAGAAGATAGCTTAGCCTAAGTTAAATGCACCCTAGATTGTTTTGACAGCTTTGAAATCTGGCTCTTTAATATGGCTTAACTACTGATGTGCTGTCCTGCTCTTACATATGGCTGTTTCTTTCATGCATTTTCAAAAACAAGAAAGAGTTGAACCAAGCTTATGAAAAGCTCATTTGGACATGTATATTCTTGGAATGTTAAAAATGTTTATTTCTACTTAAGGTTTGACATTTAGATACTGATTATGGAATAAACTGCTATACAAAGAAAAAAGACTGTAAAAATTTCACACAAAGGTACTATCTTTAGAATGTTAAGATGTTTTAGAAGAATTAGAAGGAAATAAATTTAAATTCTCTTTTATCTTTATATTATTTTATAATATCAAAATAAGTTAAATTTACCATCTGATATTTTTATATAATAAAAATGAGCTAATTAAAAAATAAGGAATATATCCCACATGTGAAGAAAAATATTTGTAGTAGTGTTTTTATGAGAATTTATCTATGCTGAATAAACCAGACAAAATAGGAGAATTCAGTCAACCCAGTTCTTACTAGATCTCCTCAATGTAGTACCAGAAGCTCTGTTTTTTTTATTAATGGAATAAAGTTTCAAAATTAAGATGACTAGTCTCAAACAGATTTTACAGATTAGAACCAGACTGATTCTTCATACAATATGGTACAGGAATAAATTTACACACCTACACAAAGAATTACACTCCATCTAAGATTTTAACAGAATTGGCACGCTCTCCTCTCTAGTTAACCACAAGAAATGCTGAATTTGAAACGCTGTTCTAGCTAAGCCTCTTCAAAATAGATACAATGAAGGAAATAATTTAATGGAACAAAAGTGCTTTTAATAACACAATGAAATGAGATACCCTTCCCAACACGAAACAGTTAAAAGTAAAAAAGACATTAACACAATGAGTCCAATTTTAGTGAGGAGATAAGCAATGTATTATATTTTAAACTTACCACAAGAGCAAAGAACATCATAAAGAAAAATGATAAACTACTTGTGTAGCCAAGAAAGCCTGTAAAATAACAGTAAAATAAAAAGCAATTTATAAGGAAAGTGATTTTAACATACAACTAAAGCTTTACATCTTAGGCATGTTTTCTATTACAGTGGTTGGTATCTGGGGCTTAGGGCTCAGAATAACAACATTCCAACTATCTGTCACAGATCATTTATGTAGCTCTGTACAGCAGAATTGGAACTGGCTTACCACTAATGGTACACTGTAAGGAAAGGCTGCTCTTTAATGTTGCGCTGTAAAGATTTTATTTTAGTGGGGCAGACAAAATACTACTGCACACCAAGTAATAGGTTAACTAGGCAGGACTGAAGACTGAACAACCTAAAATAAGGCCAAGTTTAAAATTATTCACAACCACCATCCTTCTGCCAAAAATGTGGTACTGTGAAATTTTAAAGCCCCTTAATATTTGTCTCTCTTTCCCTCCCTCCCTTCTTTCCTTTTTCTAAACAAATAATGTGCTCTATAAAGACTTACCTATTTTGGGAAGAAGTGCAAGAGGGAACACAATGCCAACACATATGATTATTAGTAGTGTTTGTCCATCAAGATACCAATATCTATTATAAAAAAAGTTCTACTTTAGGCACGGGACTCCAGTGTTTGTTCTGACACACACACACACACACACACACACACACACACGCACACACAGAGTTATAACCATTACAACCAGCCATTAGGAAAAGCCTACTTCCTTTCATTAAAATGTTCTTGTGGGATCCTATTTTTCTTATTAATGAATTTACATTTAGAAATGAATAAAAACAAAGAGATGCCATTTCCAACTACCAAATTAATAAATATTTAAGAATAAGATAATAGTCAACATTAGTGAGGAGTGATGAGGCATGTAAAAAGCTGGTGAAAATGCAAATTATATAAATTATCTTTCTGGAAAGCAATTTGGCAATAGATATAAAGAATTTTCAAATAATTATATACTTGAAAACACTTATAGAAGACTATTAAAAATAATACGAACAAAGACTTTTTGTAAATTTTTATTTTATTTAAGTTCCGGGGAACATGTGCAGAATGTGCAGGCTTGTTACGTAGGTATACATGTGCTGTGGTGGTATGCTGTACCTATCAACCCGTCATCTAGGTTTTAAGCCCTGCATGCATTAGGTATTTGTCCTAATGCTTCCCCTCCCCTTGACCCCCACCCACCGACAGGCCCCAGTCTGTGATGTTCCCCTCCCTGTGTTCATGTGCTCTCATTGCTCAACTCTCACTTATGAGTGAGAACATGTGGTGTTTGGTTTTCTGTTCCTGAAGAACAAAGACTTTTATAAAAAGATGTTTACCGAAAACATTTAAAATAATAAAAACTGAAAACAAACCTCCAAGACCACGATAATTTTGAAATAACAATATACTGAATATTCAGTAAATATCATATATTTGTGTGCATATAGCATGATAATTTTGAGGAAAAACATAGATGCATTAAAAATGGAAAGGAACTAAAATATATTGATAGCCATTATCTCTGGGTGATAAAATAATAGGTCATTTTTCTTCTTTATAGTTTTCTATATACATTTTTCCAAATTTCAGGAAAGGGCATTAATCACCAATTGTAAAATATTAAAATTTTCATATAAAGGCATTAGAATACAGAATGAGAAAAAGGTAGGTTAACGTGATTTTGTATTTGTTCATTGAAAAAAACAAAACTGGATGCACATATAAAGCCAGAAGGATATACTTAAAATACCAAAAAGTAGATATTTTTATGTGATAGCAATATGAGCAATACGTGAGATACATATGTAGACATTTTTAAAAGTTAAAGTTAATTCCCAAGACCTCAATAGATTTGTATGTAAAGGAGAAACAATTCTTGAAAGAAACACAACTAGTAAATACACATGAAGAAAATCCAATCACTGGTGCTAATTAAAGAAATAATGGGACTGTTGCAATTAATCTAGCAAAATTAGTAAACAAAAATATTCAAGGATGTGGCACAATTGGACTTCATACATTGCTAGTGATCTTGCCAATTAGTACCATCTCTCTTGGAAAAACAATGATTATATGTAGCAAGAGCAATAAAAATGTAGTGGCAACCTACTCTAAGAAAATAAAATAGACAAAATTCTATGTACATGAAGCTGTTGAATACATTATTATAATATTGAGAAGCTGGAGGAAAACTCTATATACCCAACATTTGAAAATATTTAGAACAGCATACATGGAACGTTACGTGGCTTTAAGAAAAAACACAATGAATAAAATGGAAAATGATGATGATATAAATATAATTATTAACTATAGTTTTGAAAGCTTTTGGGAAAAGTTCAAAAGAATTAAAAGGACAGTGACTAGGTTAGAGATGTTATGCATGATTTTTCTTTGCTTTTTTTTCTAAATTTTCTTTATCGTAGCTGTCAGATATTTACACTTAAGTGTATACACATACATACACACGCACTATAGTAACAAAGTAAAACTTATGCAAAAATGGGAGCTCGGGGCATCAAAGACCAATAGGGACTTTTTCAAATTGTTTGGTAGATAATCTCAAAATTCCCACTTTGCAATAATGCATCCTCTTTCATTCTCTACCAGATACCAGTCTCCCACTGCCATGTTAAATTAGGCAAAGGTCTTCTACATGGATTTCAACCAGTGGCTTCTAACATGAACTTAATTTGTTACTGTTGGGTGCTGACAACTTCCTCTTTAACAGAACAAGAGAAGGAGCAGCTGCAAAAACAGCACCATGATGACACTTTTCCCTTCTCCACCCTAATTTATGTCATTAGGAAATACATATGCCAGAAACTATAACCTATGCATAAGTATTTACAGCTTTAGTGGACCTGAAGCTTTGCTCTCTCCATTTGCACATGCCCCTCAATTCCTGGTATGCAGGAAGTACTAAAAGAGTACACATATCAATAATACAAAAATGATGCTCAACATGTTTATCTTCTAGTCACTCTTGAGTAAGAATCAAAACAGAAACTTCAAAAGATCTTTCATTGAGGAACACCTGGCAACCGAATTTCTGAAGCTGGCAAAAGGCCCAGGGCTCTATGTCTGAAATGTGTTTCCTTCTGGGACCCAATATTAGACCCAGACAGTTGCAGTGCCAGGAGGAAAAATGCCCAAAGGAGTACCAAAGTAGATTCCATCTGTTAGTTTTGCTGTCCCTCGTAGATAACAATACTGCATTATACACCTGAAAATCTGTTGAGAGTGCAGATTTCATGTCAACTGTTCTTACCATAATAAAACAAAAAATTATTATAAGCCAATTTCACTCTTTAAAAGAAAAAAAAAATGTCATGAAGCTAAAGTTGTGCAAAAGGGAGCATTTAATCCCCAGGACCAGGACTCTTTTCTCTTGCATAGGAATAAAGGAACACTTTTTGAAATTCTGTACACCAGTTACTTTATACTATTTCAGATCACAATTCATTTATGTCCATAAAAGTCATATAACTGACCAAAGCACTGAACTGTGGGACTGAAGACAACTTTACCTCCTCCCAGCAGTAACTCAGAATCACAGTTATGGAATGTTAGAGCTGGAAGAGACCTTAGAGATCATCTGGCTCAACAACTTCATTTTATATGTCTGTAAAATCAGCAAAAGGAAGATGATGATCTTAGTGACAGTAGCAATGGAAATACTTTCAGATACTACCTCATTTATTTCAAGATCATGCTTTGTATTCTCCTTTTCATAGGATGGAACTTTAAATTCTTAATATAAAAATATACTGTAAAATGTAATTTCTCTATCCTTGTCTTGGCTACTGGTTATCGTTAATCATTTCTTATCCTTAACAATTCATCTTAATAAAGCCAATTTTAACACAGTGCTTTTCTTTATCATTCATTAACAATAAAGGCAACACAGTAAAGCACAGTAAAATTAGTTTAGATTTCACGTGTGTGTCACAGACAAATGAATTGTGTTTCTCAATGGATATTTTCCAAAGAACAGAAATTATTAAACTTACAAAATAAAACTACTGCCTGAGAAAAACAAACTAGTAAAAAGAAATCTCAAAAAGTACATATTAAATACATTTATTTTGTAAATAAGCATTTTAGAAAAATGTACTAACTTTAATTTTTTCCTAAGGGGGGAATAAAGAATGATCTAACAGAACTCCTGTTTTCCTACTGTGATCTAAATATACATTCTCTTTAAGCCAAAAGAATTAGAGTAAAAACCTTTATACTTCCTAGAGAACTTGTTTGATCTGTGGATTTAATCTTGTATGATAAAAATGTTCCAAGTATGAAATATAGAGTATAAATCCTTAGCTGTATTGCAAATACTTTGGCATGCAGATGTTTTTTTCCATATTTTAATGAAAACCAGATTTATTTATAAGTCGCTTTAATTTCATTCTCGAAAGGAATGGAAAAAGAGTATCATATGTTCTGAATTAGGATCTTACACACATCCCATATCAATTATGTAACTAAAATGCAAGACAACTTAATTGTGTCAATCATATTCCCCTGACAAGATCATTAAATGTTAACAGACAGCTTCCAACTTTAACAGCCACAGATTTTAAAAATGTAAGTTATTCTATGAAATATATAGATATATCATGAAAGTTCAGTATAAGTATTACAGCTTCTGACTTCTATTAGAATATTATGAGCACAGTTTCATTCTGATATCTTTATAAAGATTTATATTTCAAAGGTACACCAAGCTCGCAGATAACCCAGAAAATTAGCATACCTGAAAGATCTTAATTAAAATTTATTGTAAATCAAACCCTAAAATAAAAGCTTATCAATATCATGTTGATCTCATAGAAGAAATACTGCCATGTAAGTCTATCTAGAAAAAAACTGTCCTTTATGGATAGTAAAGTCAATTATCATAATATTTGTTTCTTACTTATTTTCTAGCATCAAGCTTTCAAGACTAATGATTTATCTGCATTCAAATAAGTTAATACAATTAGCCAAAATAAATGAATATATATTACATTTAAAACAAGATAAGGTTGTTAAAAAGACATACAATTTTAAAATATAACAGAGATAATGCAAACTGACCACAGTATTTTGAAGTATATGATTTTAAAAATCTATTTCTAACATGTAAAAATAACATTTTAATCAATTTTCTATTAATATGAGTGAGATGGAAGTTCATTTTAATTTTTATTTAAAAAAAAAAATCAATGCAACAATGTAAATCATTTGCCAATTATTTAAAATGAAGCTATGGTAAAAATATCACTTTTAGAGAAAGAAGACCTAAATTTCAATACCAGTTCTGCCACATACTACTTTAATTATTTCTAAAATATTACATATATTTATAATCCCTCCTCTTTCCACCGACATATGACAATAAAATAATATAAATAGGAGCCACCAAATTCAGGACCAAGAAAAAAGAAAACACATGTGACAACTGTTGGAATTAACACAGTTATATTAATTCAAATGTGTCACATTTGACTCTGAGCTTCCTGGCAGTCAGGGCAAAAAGGGAAACACCACCTTTAATATAGTAATTATTAGAATTCCTTAATTCTCCACAATTACACTGTGCTATAAGTTTGTGTACACACATGCTTGTTTATACACATGCTATTAGCATGTGTATATGTATCTTACTTGATCGTCCCAGCAACTTTATTAAGAAGGCAATATTGGTACCCCCATTACATCACATAAAAAAACCTAAGGCTCCATGTACTTTATACAGTCAAAAGAAGTTAAATTAAGTTCCTGAGATTATTGAATATTAAATGGATAGAACACAATCTCCTTACTCTTAGTCTAGCCCTCTTTATTCTACCTTATATTGCCTTGAGTTCTTAACCCTAAAATATAAATTTCTCACATAGAATTTGAGTAACAGAAGGTGCCCTCAATGTTTTTTACAGCAAATACAAAAATGAATTTCACACAGCTATTTCTTATAGGAATTGTTTATCAACCTAAGCATAAAATCAAAATGTAACTAGATAAAGCTGTAGATAAAATAAGGTAGTTGTGAGTATCAGATGTGATAATGCATGTGGAAACCTCATTAACTGTAAAGTATCATACAAAGGAACAATATCTTCTGATGAAGAGAAATCATTTAGGACTTCTACTTGTCTTTTTTTAACTACATTTTCTTGATGGTTTCTATTCAGATCTAAAGTATACCACACTTTTCTTACAAATATGTATTTGCAGTTGTCTAAGTAGAATTCTTTAATGGAAGCTGAATTGTAAAAGCTAAAAACTAATTTTTGAAACCTTTCCTTGCATTCCAGAACAAGTTCAATTATTGAAGCAGAACAACCCAGTATTCAAATCTAAAAGTCTGACAGGTTTTGTACTGTGGTTTGAAACTTAACTATGCGAAATAACTTGATGGCAATTAAAATGATTTATTCTGTCTTTTCAAGTTCATTTTTCTAGAATGTTCTTGTTCTACACAGTGAAAAGAAAAGTAAAATTAATTTTGTTTTTTCCCTATAAAGAGGTGAGTCAAAAATGTAAGATGCATTTTTTTAAATAAAGAAAGATAAAAGAGATACAATGTAGTTTAGTATTGTTTATAATATTGTTCAAAAACAAGAAATGAAACAATTAAGTCCTTGCAAATAATTTATTTTTTTGCCATGGTATATAATAGGAATTTCAAACAGGTATAGTTGTAACTGCCACATTTTTTATCACTATGATTTGCTGAGAAATGACAGCAATATCATTCACTCCCCTCCTTTAAGACCCATACTGTCAATATATTTAACCTTCTCCCATCCCCAACCCCAGTCTTGCATATCCCCAGAAATTTACCCTTTACTCCTCCTTAAGAGCATCTCAATCTCAGACCTGTCTTAGCCTATCTCACACCCCCAAGGAATGCAAGGATTATATCTGGTGCTTCATATGGTTCACAGAACAGCGCTTTCATATGGGTAATCAAACATTGGCTGAGTAGTTTCTATTCTATTACTGCTTCACTTCTGCCTAATTTATAACTGTCTTGAGGGCAAGGACTACATTTATTTTACTTGCCACTACAAGTATTGCCATTTACAGCTAGACAAATATTTATCGAATTAATACATGAATGGACACAATGTAAAATACTCTTTCTTACCTACTATAGTCTCCAGTCAAAAATTCTGCAATAGCAGCAGGAAGCTCTGTTTTAATAATTAAAAGATAAGATGACATAGCTGCAAAAGAATAAAAAGTGTTCCTATTAGAATTCTATGATTTTTAACCATTTAAACAGTAATCCATCTAGGAAAACAGATGTCCATTAGAGCTATGACAACATATGGAAGATTAACATATAACACACTATACCAAAGATACATACACACACACACACACACACACAGATAAGTAACTGTAGAGAAGAATAACAATTGTTAAGTTCATTAAGTATCTTTTGTTTACATTTCAAGTCCAAAGCAAACTAGGTAAGAGAAACAGTCTTGATTACAGGCTACTTTTAAATGAAATTTTGTACGAAGTTTTACAAAAACTCTCTTATATGTTATCACCCCGTCTAAGGCATTAGAGGTTAGTTTAGCAACAACAGACATAGACACAGAAGTTTAACAGGTATGGCTAGTAACTGGATTATTTGTTCCTTCTTACTAGAGAAAGATGCCTCCCCACAACAGAGAAGTCTCATTCCCTCTGTCCCTTTCTTTCCCTCTACTACCCACCCCTGCATTATGAACACATATAATTATAGAATAAAAAAGAATACATAATGAATTATATTTAAAATTAGTCTCTAAAAAGATTAGAGAAAGTTCAATAGAAACAATTAAGTATATTAAAAAGAGAAAACTTCCAACTTTTATTCCATTTTATTAACAGGGTTCATCTATATTATGTAATCATAACCTGAAGCTAGCATTATTTCTCACATTTAATCTAACAGAGTCCGATAAATAACTACCTTTTATAGCACTTTAATAATGATCCTAATTCTGATGTAGCTATAAAAACAAATTCTATAAAAATACTAGGAAAAGTTTTAATATGGTTACAGAATACAGAACTCATTCATATGTAAATACTTGAGTTTAAGCTTAAATATGTAGAAACTCAGATGATTTGTAGTCAGAACTTCAATTTAACAGAGAAAGATTCTCTTTCCCCCAGAGATTATGTTTGTGTGTATGTGTCGGGGCCAAAAAGGAAACGCCCATGAAGAATAAAGAGCGTTTGGGAGGCCAAGGCGGGTGGATCACGAGGTCAGGAGTTCGAGACCAGCCTGGCCAACATGGTGAAATTCTGTCTCTACTAAAAATACAAAAATTAGCCAGGCATGGTGGCGGGTGCCTGCAATACTAGCTAACCTGGGAGGCTGAGGCAGGAGAATTGCTTGAAACTGGAAGGCAGAGGTTGCAGTGAGCCGAGACTGCACCACTGCACTCCAGCTGGGTGAAAGAGCAAAATTCCGTCTCAAAAAAAAGAATAAAGAGTATACTTTGTGTGCACATTAATTTTATTACTTATTTATATATAAGGAAACATTTCACCTTGTCCTTACAAAACTTACAAAAGCTAAAAACAAAAATGAATGCGAAGTTTCAATGGCAAAAATCTGGGGAAAAACTGATTAAAAGGCTCAGATAGTTTAAGAAGAATGTATATTTCTCAATCAACATTATTTGAAAGGAGCTGAACTTCATGATTACAATGCTATGTGACCATTTAACTTGAAAAAAAGGATACATGCTAGTTTGTATGTAAATCTGTATGGAGATAGATAATACTATAGACACACATACACACACACTCAATTTTTTTTTAGTAAAATAACATGTATTTATGTCAAAGTAAAATTTAGAACAGTTAAATAATCACTTCTCTGTGATGAAAATATACATACACATATTTTTTCAGTTTACAACGATTTCTTTTTCCCTAGCAGAAGTATAGCTATGTCTCAGTGGGTTGACTAAAATCCACTGAGACATTTCTGCAAAATCTTTTAGTTATGGGGTATTACAACTGATTGTATGTGAAAATGTGTTCGGTATTGTTCATATTCTCATAAGGAAAAATGCTATCAATTTGGCATAGAACAGAAGGAAGGTTTAGACTAACCTTCTCCCTTCAAGGATTTGGAGTTTTTATATTTTACCGATTCCAAAGAACTCTACACATATGTTGCAAAGATAAAAATGGTGAATTGAATTTTCTGAAACCGGCCTAGACTTACTTAAATATATCTTGTGAGAGAGACAGAAAAGAAAAAAGACAAAATACTTTGAAAACAAGGAAAGGAGACTTCTATAAAATGTAATTTATTATCTGCCCATCTTTCTTTCTTGCTTAGATTAATCCAACACCACATGTATTTCTACAGTTTCAGACATTCATCTCTTTCAGTAATTTTCTATTATTTCTTTTGGACCTTTAGCTGTAGAAAGCTTCAGTGAATATGAGATCTTATTTCTTCCTAATATAATATCTGTCATTCTTTCCAGAATTTCTATTAGCCCCTGGCTAATCACCTGATCACTTTTATCCTTTGTTGTACCCTTAATTCTTTGGTTTTCAAATGGGAGTACTATTTCATTAGATTCCAGTCTGAAGAATCATGTATATTTTAAGAATTATGAACTCACCAAACATGTGTTTCTCTCTCAAAGAAGACCTCACATACAAGATACAAATATAATAAAACATGCAAAACATTGCTTCTTTTCTAGAGAATGTTAGTATATATTTTAAGAGCTACACAACCACAGAACTTACTATAGGGGAAAACCCACACGGATTAAGCCAGTAAAACAAAGACCACCACCATTCTATTCACTACGAAAATTATTTTTTTCTTAATCACAAGTAAACTTTCATGTAAGAACTAGCACTTTAACACATTATATGTAATACAGAAAAGAAACAAAAAGATTACGAAATACACACTAAGTTAGGAAATATATCTTAATTAAATTCATACAAAAGAACAATCAGCTCAATAAAATGAACTGGCAAAGTTTTAAAGATATACTATTGATAGGAACACTCATATTGCCTTTGTTTTTAACTAAAAGGTTTACTAGATCAAATAGCTGTCTGCCACAGTTTTTGTCTCATGTCTTTTATAAATGGCATAAGAAAGTGTTTAAGCACTTATCTTACAGACCAGTCACAAGCAAAAATTTGTAAATGATTTTGGGTCACATGGATACCTGGTATAGATTCCTAAAACAAGACACACCATGTTCTACTCTAAATTAATAGCTGCAACTGGGTCATCCACAAGAGCCATGCATATAGTTAAGTGGCCCCAAACCACCAAAGCCAAAATCAGTGCCAGAAGATATACCTTGATGTCAGGTATTCAGCCATTATAAATCATTTAGTTTTACCACATTAACTAAATAGGTATTCTTTTCTACTTAATTTTAAACATAACTAATAGAACTCATTTAATAGAAACTTCTCTGGGAAAAAATAAAACATCAGTCAACTGAAAACACAGAAGTTGAAAGCACTCTATAAAAAAACATGGAGAAGCAACAGTAATATTAAAAAGTGACTAAAATGGGGTAAAATCTGATTAGGTAATAGCAAGTTGCAAGGTGTTAATATCTGTTGATCTAATTATAAAGTGAAATACATGAATTGGGCCTGGGAGGTTGAGAGGAGAGATGTTAGAAACAGAGAAACAGGGAAGGGACTCTGAGCGGAGATCCATGAAAACAGCTAACATCTTTGTTTTTTAGATGCCTATTGTATGCTTGGTAGTATTCTACGCAAGTTATCTCCTTACTTAATCTTTACACAAACCTGTGAGGTACATATTATTTATTTCACAGAATATAAGGAGGCACAAAGAAGTAACTTGCCCAAGTTAGTGATGGTACAAACAGCCAGCCTGGGTTGAGAAACTCATTCTATTAACTAGTATGCCATGAGAAAGTGCAGGAGCAAAGTGAAAAAGTAAACCAACAAAACAAAGACAAATAAGGAAAGTCTACCAGAAGGACCACTCTTCAGAATTATTTTTCTTTTTTAAATCAGTATTTAAACAAACTACTTTTGAATGCTGAGATTAACAGTTGACTTTAAAGGAAATGAATCTCTATCACAGAGAACATTAGTCAGAAGCTTTAGTAACACTTAGAATTTTCATTTCATCTTGAGATATATTTTCAATGTATTTCATTTTTCAGTATTGTAGCCGCTTTGGTGACGTGATTAGTTCAAAATTCATGGAGTTTCATGATGAGATTCTATTGCATCTACTGCTATGACTCTACTGTATTTACGGCTGTGATTGTAGTTCTGAAGAGGAAGTTTCCTATTCTCACATATTTGGAATATTAACACTCCACTGAAATCTAAAAAATAAAAATCAGTCTCTGTGCTTCCAAATACTGTATTCTTATGGGTTATTTTTCCCAGCACTCTGAAAATGCTTCCCAAGTTGTCGTTATTAAGCATACAAACTTAAAAAAACAAACCAACCCTAATTGGAGTTTGGGCCTAAGACATCATTACAGTTTATGAAGATAAGAATCTTTTTTATTAAACACGTAAAATACATGTATGAGGATAGAATTACTTACAGCTATTTTTAAAACAGAATTAGGTTTTCAGCACTTGGGGGAAGTTCAGCAATTCTTAAAGGATTACTCAGCCCTAAACAAACGGATGTACTACGGGGAAAAAATAAGTTTGCCTTTCTGTCTCAGAGAGATTCAATTTTATTTCAAACATGTTTTTAGTCATGGATACTAACTGGTTTATTCTATTCAATGTGTCTTATTAATCTGGTGGTCCCACAAAATACCTAAATGCCACTGAAGTTCTATACGCATTCAAATAGTACAGAACACATGCATAAATGAAAATCAAAATATATGGGGGAAAATGCTCCCCCATGACCCTAGAAAAAAATGTATATCTTTGTCTTATCATTTTCAGGATCTTAAATTTGAATAAAAAATGACCAAAATATCTACTGTTCTGAAAATTTCAAAATTTTCAATAGAAATTACTAAGAAAAATATTTTCAAAATCTTAAAAAAGATACACTACCAGTAAATGTTGTCAAATGAAGTGCCTGTGAAAAAGACTCTCCAAATTTCCTGTACCTCTCCTATTCTAAGGCAGTGCTTTCTAGAATTTCTAGACAACAGTCTCAAGAAAGCTGCAGTTTCACCACAGATAAACTGACCAGCAGATGGCGATGTATCTGCGAGCCCAATCCTAGTTTCCCAAGAGACAATACAAACTAGTGTATCTGAAACTCTTAGTACTTTACTAGCCTACCAAAAAGTAAATAAATAAAATGCATGAATGAATATACAGGAAGAAAGTAAATCCAAGTAGTTTCTAGCATCTAATATTGTGAATTTTTCAAATACTGAGAATTTGAGATTTTTATAATTCTCAACTGAAAATGATCTTATTTATACCTTTCTCTTTATGAGATTTAGAAATGGGGTTACCCGAGTCCATAGATTACCAAACTGAGGTGTTAATAAAGGCTGCAAGAGTAAAGTGTATGGATTCTGTGCCAGACTGAAACATCTGGGTCATTCTAGCAATTTCAGGAGGTTTCAGTAAGACTACTAATGTTTATGGTTTTCCTTTCACAATACATAGTAAAGATTAAATTTTTAATCTCCTTTAAAGAACTAGGGCTTTAAAGAACTGAGGAAAGCATATGCTATTCATAGTAATCCTTCATATTTATAAGAACAAAATAAGAATATAACATCCTCCTAGGAGCTACTCATCTTTCCACATTTTGAATTGGGCAAGTTGTGAAACCAGAAATAACATCAATTGACTTCACTGTTATCATGCGCTTGTAAGAGTTAATAAGACTTTTTCTGGATTGACTAAGAAGATGATTGGGATGTAGTGTTTGATTTCTAGTGATATTCTAGCCTACTGAATGGTTTACTTCAGGAGTTCAAATGAATGTGAAACCAACTACTTACCTTAGTTTTTAAGAAAAGAATCACATAATACAACACTGTTACAGGAACTATGTGAAAACTACCTTATACTTATTTTCTACTACAGTTATTAATCTTTTATCTTTAGTTAGGCCACCAAATTCAAACTCTCTAAGCCAGAATTGTCCCCTGTAACAGCATTAAATGTTAAAACTTCCAGACACCTCTTTTCTGACTTTGGGTCCCAGTAGCAGTGGCTCTCAACAAATGCTACTCCAGCACCTGAGGAAATGGGCTGCAGAGGGTTACCTCTGGCTCTAGCCAATGTTGAGCCTGTTATTCATTAGTATTGGGAGGATATCAGGAATTGCTTTTAAGTAGTAATTTACTATATGGTTCTCAAATTTCCAAAGCCAAGGATTTCTATAACCTTAGAATAAGAGTGTTAAATTTACTGTGTTGCATTTTTTTCCATTATAAAATTTAGAGATTTTATTTGAAGTCAGTAGATTTTTTCAATCAATTTGTCAGACCACACTAGAGCCTTGTGACTAATACTTGGTGCCTGATTAATCTTGGGGGAGAAAAACGATTTTCTGTGAAGTTCTAACAGTAGACGCTTTCCTAAAAACTATATGCTCACTTCCATATACTGGGGTTTCCTCTTCCTGGTCAATCAACTCTCTTTTTGCTCTTGAAGGAGTACTAAGCCAGATCGCTAGCTTTTCCCTCTCTCCCCTCTTATTCCTTTCTTTCTTCCTAAAATAAATGTTATTTACTAAATGTATACTATGTGCTAAGTACTAGGGACGTAAATAAACGAGCACATTAACCTGATTTATGGAATACGGAAATGTGGGAAATAAACTGGGTCTTTGGTGAAAGACACATGAAATAAATATTGATCAAGGGCAATTCGTGGTCATTTTGCTTTTAAAGGCCTTCCATTTCAATTGTTTTCATGGATTCACCACAGGAATTGTATCTCATGAAAACTGAGAAGTATTTAAATGTTACAAAGAATAAGAGAGTTAAGAAACATTAAGATATGATTTTCTTAACCTGAAAATAATAGATATTTTACATATGTGTGCATATATATACATATATAATTATTATTATTATTATTTTTTTTTTGAGACAGTTGCCCAGGTTGGAGTTCAGTGAAGAGATCTTGGCTCACTGCAACCTCCGTCTACCGGGTTTAAACGATTTTCCTGCCTCAGCCACCTGAGTAGCTGGGACTTACAGGCATACAACCCCAAGCCTGGCTAATTTTTTGTATTTTTAGTAGAGACTGGGTTTCACCATGTTGCCCAGGCTGGTCTCAAACTCCTGAGCTCAGGCAATCCTCCCACTTTGGCCTCCCAAAGTGCTAGGCTTACAGGCATGGGCCTCCACACCCAGCCTATTTCAATATATATATATTTTTTATACTTTAAGTTTTAGGGTACATGTGCACAATGTGCAGGTTAGTTACATATGTATACATGTGCCATGCTGGTGTGCTGCACCCATTAACTCGTCATTTAGCATTAGTTATATCTCCTAATGCTATCCCTTCCCCCTCCCCCCACCCCACAACAGTCCCCAGAGTGTGATGTTCCCCTTCCTGTGTCCATGTGTTCTCATTGTTCAATTCCCATCTATGAGTGAGAACATGCGGTGCTTGGTTTTTTGTCCTTGTGATAGTTTACTGAGAATGATGATTTCCAATTTCATCCATGTCCCTACAAAGGACATGAACTCATCATTTTTTATGGCTGCATAATATTCCATGGTGTATATATGCCACATTTTCTTAATCCAGTCTATCATTGATGGACATTTGGGTTGGTTCCAAGTCTTTGCTATTGTGAATAGTACCGCAGTAAACACACGTGTGCGTGTGTCTTTATAGCAGCATGATTTATAGTCCTTTGGGTATATACCCAGTAATGAGATGGCTGGGTCAAATGGTATTTCTAGTTCTAGATCCCCGAGGAATTGCCACACTGACTTCCACAATGGTTGAACTAGTTTACAGTCCCACCAACAGTGTAAAAGTGTTCCTATTTTTCCACATCCTCTCCAGCACCTGTTGTTTCCTGACTTTTTAATGATTGCCATTCTAACTGGGGTGAGATGGTATCTCATTGTGGTTTTGATTTGCATTTCTCTGATGGCCAGTGATGATGAGCATTTTTTCATGTGTCTGTTGGCTGCATAAATGTCTTCTTTTGAGAAGTGTCTGTTCATATCCTTTGCCCACTTTTTGACGGGGTTGTTTGTTTTTTTCTTGTAAATTTGTTGGAGTTCATTGTAGATTCTGGATATTATTCCTTTGTCAGATGAGTAGGTTGTGAAAATTTTCTCCTAGTCTGTAGGTTGCCTGTTCACTCTGATGGTAGTTTCTTTTGCTGTGCAGAAGCTCTTTAGTTTAATTAGATCCCATTTGTCAATTTTGGCTTTTGTTGCCATTGCTTTTGGTGTTTTAGACATGAAGTCCTTGCCCATGCCTATGTCCTGAATGGTAATGCCTAGGTTTTCTTCTAGGGTTTTTATGGTTTTAGGTCTAATGTTTAAGTCTTTAATCCATCTTGAATTAATTTTTGTATAAGGTGTAAGGAAGGGATCCAGTTTCAGCTTTCTACATATGGCTAGCCAGTTTTCCCAGCACCATTTATTAAATAGGGAATCCTTTCCCCATTTCTTGTTTTTGTCAGGTTTGTCAAAGATCAGATAGTTGTAGATATGCGGCGTTATTTCTGAGGGTTCTGTTCTGTTCCATTGATCTATATCTCTGTTTTGGTACCACTACCATGCTGTTTTGGTTACTGTAGCCTTGTAGTATAGTTTGAAGTCAGGTAGCGTGATGCCTCCAGCTTTGTTCTTTTGGCTTAGGATTGACTTGGCAATGCGGGTTCTTTTTCAGTTCCATATGAACTTTAAAGTAGTTTTTTCCAATTCTGTGAAGAAAGTCATTGGTAGCTTGATGGGGATGGCATTGAATCTATAAATTACCTTGGGCAGTATGGCCATTTTCACGATATTGATTCTTCCTACCCATGAGCACGGAATGTTCTTCCATTTGTTGTATCCTCTTTTATTTCATTGAGCAGTGGTTTCTAGTTCTCCTTGAAGAGGTCCTTCACGTCCCTTGTAAGTTGGATTCCTAAGTATTTTATTCTCTTTGAAGCAATTGTGAATGGGAGTTCACTCATGATTTGGCTCTCTGTCTGTTATTGGTGTATAAGAATGCTTGTGATTTTTGCACATTGATTTTGTATCCTGAGACTTTGCTGAAGTCGCTTATCAGCTTAAGGAGATTTTGGGCTGAGACAATGGGGTTTTCTAGATATACAATCATGTCATCTGCAAACAGGGACAATTTGATTTCCTCTTTTCCTAATTGAATACCTTTTATTTCCTTCTCCTGCCTGATTGCCCTGGCCAGAACTTCCAACACTATGTTGAATAAGAGTGGTGAAAGACAGCATCCCTGTCTTGTGCCAGTTTTCAAAGGGAATGCTTCCAGTTTTTGCCCATTCAGTATGATATTGGCTGTGGGTTTGTCATAGATAGCTCTTATTATTTTGAGATATGTCCCATCAACACCTAATTTATTGAGAGTTTTTACCATGAAGGTTGTTGAATTTTGCCAAAGGCCTTTTCTGCATCTATTGAGATAATCATGTGGTTTTTGTCATTGGTTCTGTTTATATGCTGGATTATATTTATTGATTTGCGTATATTGAACCAGCCTTGCATCCCAGGGATGAAGCCCACTTGATCATGGTGGATAAGCTTTTTGATGTGCTGCTGGATTCGGTTTGCCAGTATTTTATTGAGGATTTTTGCATCAATGTTCATCAAGGATATTGGTCTAAAATTCTCTTTTTTGGTTGTGTCTCTGCCCGGCTTTGGTATCAGGATGATGCTGGCCTCATAAAATGAGTTAGGGAAGATTCCCTCTTTTTCTATTGATTGGAATAGTTTCAGAAGGAATGGTATCAGTTCCTCCTTCTACCTCTGGTAGAATTCGGCTGTGAATCCATCTGGTCCTGGACTCTTTTTGGTTAGTAAGCTATTGATTATTGCCACAATTTCAGAACCTGTTATTGGTCTATTCAAAGATTCAACTTCTTCCTGGTTTAGTCTTGGGAGAGTATATGTGTGGAGGAATTTATCTATTTCTTCTAGATTTTCTAGTTTATTTGCGTAGAGGTGTTTGTAGTATTCTCTGATGGTAGTTTGTATTTCTGTGGGATCGGTGGTGATATCCCCTTTATCATTTTTTATTGGGTCTATTTGATTCTTCTTTCTCTTTTTCTTTATTAGTCTTGCTAGCGGTCTATCAATTTTGTTGATGCTTTCAAAAAACCAGCTCCGGGATTCATTAATTTTTTGAAGGGTTTTTTTTGTGTCTATTTCCTTCAGTTCTGCTCTGATTTTAGTTATTTCTTGCCTTCTGCTAGCTTTTGAATGTGTTTGCTCTTGCTTTTCTAGTTGTTTTAATTGTGATGTTAGGGTGTCAATTTTGGATCTTTCCTGCTTTCTCTTGTGGGCATTTAGTGCTATAAATTTTCAATATATTGTTAACCTATTTTACATAAATGAGATCTAACTCTCCCCAATATTTTGAACTTTAAAATTTTTATATAATTCTAAACTAGAAGTTATTCTATGGTCTTTCAAGTCTCTTTTTTTATCACTTACATAGTATATTCAATTGTCTCTTTGAGGCAAAATCTTAGGCTTTTAAGCAGACTTTAAAAACTTTCTAATTCATTCAACAAATATTACTTATTGAGCTCTTCTCAGAAAGTAGGTAAAGTTAGCAAAACAAATAAAAACACATAGGTCCTGTCCCCAAGAAGTTAGAAAATCTTCAACATTTAATCTTTTCACATTTTTCAAACATTTACTATATCATAGCAGAAAGAATAAAGGCCAACTGAGCAAGGTTTGAATCCAGGCTTCATTATGGGATAAATGTGAGCAAGCTACTTATCTCCACTGCACACTGATCTCTTCTCTATAAAATGAAGATAATATCTATATTAAAGAGTTGTTATAATTAAAGTATCTAGTAGAGTGCTTGACCTAAATAGAATCTATTACATTATTTTTCAGTTTTAATGTAAACAACCACTGCAAAACTCAGATAATTTATACTAACAAACATTCTTTTAAAAAAAAGTTATCTGAACTACATTATTTGCAGACAGGCACTTAAGATGTATAAAAATTCAATCTGATTTACATTTAATATAATCTTTTAAATATCCAATGTATTTCCAATTAATAAAGAAAATAATCAAAATCCATTTTAATGAAGTAACATTGGTCATTGTATGATTGACTTATTTATTATAATAAAACTGTATATATATATACTTATTTAATATAATGACACAGTATATTAAATATCCTCCCAAATAAGTATGTTATTTGCAAGCATACATGGACTAGAAGTTCCACAGATTCTGTATATATCAATCAAGAAACTACTTTTTAAGGCTAGGGTTCCTAGACTTTAACCTAAGAGGAAGTTCTAAAGGGTAGTCCTAAGAACTGAAGTTCCCTTTTTCTTAGTGACAAAAAATAGCATCCATGAATGCTTTTAGGGCAATAGTTATTGATTTGTTAAAGATACCTAAGAAAGGGCCAAATCATCTTTTGAACCAAGTATAACCCTCTCATTGAACTTTCCTGCATTAAAATATGTTAATACCTTAAAATAATTAATGTGCCTCCCAATGTGACAAATTTGAATTCAAATTTTGGGGTAAGAAGAGACCTTAAACTCCCTGCTTCCCACTCTACCGTCCAACAATTTAACAAAGAGGGAACTGAAGCCAAGACAGTGACAGTGAGGGATTTCCACAAGACATATGGCTACCCAATGGTAGAGACTGGAGTAGATAGAATTCAAGGTATCTGACTTCCAATCTAGTGTTCTGCTCACAAGAGCAAGCTTCCAATTCTATTATAATAAAGAAATGGTTTATGTACATCTGGCTACGAAAAAAGACAGAAAAAACTCTGAAAATATGTATTTGGTTATTACTGACTGGGCACTTAATACACTTTTAACCAATGTGAAGAAAATCATGAGGATATCATTCTAAAAACTAAATAAGCATTACCAGCTTTTCTAAATTTAAGGGACATTAAAAACTGCTGTGACCACTCTAAATCACCTTTTTAAAAAAAAGTTATAAAATAAGCAAGCAAGCAAACCAACAAAATTAAGAGTTGGGAAAACTCATGATTTATCCACCTCCAAATGCAAGAATCCTTTCTAGAATTCTGGCAACTGACCAACCAGCTCTGTTTGACTGTTTTCAGGGCTAAGGAGCATTTTCAAAGGGATGTAGGCCATCCTCATTATCACACGGCTTAGTTACAAGGGTACTCCGAATGAGAAAACCCAAAACAGCTTCTCTGTAGATTTCTATATGTTAGCACCAGTTCTGCCCTCTGGAACAATGCTTGAATTAGTCTAGTGTCTTCTTTATATTTCATGTTCAGTCTTTCAAATACCTGAAGCTAGACGCCAGTCTAGCATTTCCCTTTTCTCTTCCTGATAAATATATCTAGAATATTTAAGGTACTTAGAAAGAGATCATACAAATCATTTCAGCTCTATTCTGCTCAACAAGTTTATCAATTCCCAGGTATTACACTAGGTGCTGGGAGTACAAAGAGAAATGAGGCATACTTTTGAGCTAAAGGAACTTAACAATATAGTGGGGTACAGGAGCATACATACAGAAAAGTTAAATCTAGTGGCAGCAAGTGCTACAGTATAGCCATCTCCATTAACAGTTATAAACAAGATTAGAGAACAAGGAAGGAATCAAGGTGAAAGGGACAAAGAATACAACAGTGGGCCTTGTGCCAGGGTCACAAATTTGGATCTAAATTGCTGAACTGAACAGTCTACATGAACTGTTAAACAATGGTTCAATCTAACCTAAACAATATGTGATAGTTCTTAGAACCTACACAGAGAGGATAAAGAGGGATTAAAAATATAAAAATATACATCACATTCAGAAACATTATCAGTGCGCAGTTAAGCAATACTTATTTGCTAAATAAATTATTCTAAAATAGATCTTAAAATGAATGACTATAATAAATTCATAAATGAAGAGACTGGTTTTCTTGACTTTCTACTGTGAAGTGTGAAGTAGTGTGTGTTAGGAGAAAATTATTTGGTATGGCATGCAAGAAAGCAATCTTTTTATTCATATTCTTTCATGAAAATTCAAAGAATTAAAACAGGATTCCAAAACAATGGCAGCACAATTCACTGGTGGAATGTTAATTTTTGCTTAACCAAAAAAACCTATTAAAGATGGAATTTGATTGAACAATACTTAAAGTGATATAGCTCAGACCTCTTGATTATGAGAGCTGAAGTTTATTAAAACTGTCATCTTTGAATTAAACTGTTACATGTAAAAAATAAGATTAAAATGTCCTCTGACTATACAATCCTGTATAAGATCCAAAGTGCATGTCAACCTTTTCTGTGTATTTTCTTTTAAGAGCATTTATTTAGCACTCCAGTCAACGATAAAAGAAAACTAAGATATTGTTCAGCACTACGCAAGTTCTTTACAACATATACACACACGATACCCATATTTTGGATTTAAATGTTTAATACATTTACTCAGTAACTGTCTATAATTAACAGTAGTTTTATTACTACAGAGTTCTCAATATTGAGATCATTTCTAGAATTGGTTATTAATAGGAACAAGATACAGGATAAATGTGAGAATGCTTATTTATCTCAGATTTATTTATGTTTTAAACCACTTGGTCATTTTAAATTCTTGGTTACAAGAGCACACTGTTGTCCATACTTGATTGTTCACAGCCCACAGAACACTAATCCCTCTAAAGTAGTATCTGCCAATAGGGTGATTAGAACAAAAGTAGAGGGAAAATATATTAAAATCACCAGGATAGCTTTTCCAGACTGTATCCTACCTTCAGAATCACAGAAAGCCAATGTTTTAGAGGTGTGTTGCAGACCTAATAACACTACTGCAATCAGGGTTTAGCTGGAACTGAATTTAGGAGCTACTGTCACAAGTGCTGCTAAAAAGGATACCAAAAAAAAAAAAAAAAAGAGTAAAGAGGCCAACACACAGGCTTCTGAAGATAGCTATGTCTACAGAAGTTCCCAGCTAGATCTGTAGTAAGATAACAATTCAAAGGACATTATTGCCATCACATTTATGCATAAACAGTGCACTTTCAATTGCTTACCTCCAATATTCTGAATTATTATGGTGCCTGCCACCAGCAACTGTAAAAGAACAAAAATATTCAGAAGATAGAAGGGGAAATAATATAAAAGGATCAGTATTTTATTAAAATCCACTAACTATTACTAAAAAAGCAGATGCAGAAGTTGTAAGTGAGGAGAAACTAAAAAGAAATTTGCCAGTCATTTGACATACATAAAATTAATAATCATCACATTAAAAAGTATTTCTTTAATAGTTCCATAGTTACTATAAAGAAGTTTTTGAAATTTTTCTTGGCAGTCACTTTTAAATAGTTAAAAGTGTTAAAAGCTAGTAATCAATGATTATCAAGTATAAAAATTAAAAGTGTGGGAGTGGTGTCTCATTCCCTTCTTGCTGGTTTTATCACACTGCTTAAATAAGTAGAAAAAGACAGGCTGGGTGTGCTATGCCAATGCTATATTGCCTAAAAGGAAATGATGTAAGTTTTCTGACTATATCAGCTTGGCATATACCAAGACTTTGAGCATCCCAGTCCCAGAGATTAATAAAGTCTAGAGCCCAATTATTCTCAAACCCTGAAAATATAGACAAAATGTTCCAAACTCAATAATGTGAATTAAGCTGAGTATAAGACAATGGGAGTTGGCAAGAACTGTAGGATATTGGAGAATTCCTCCCCCTTCAATGGGGCAGGTGCTACTCAGCTCTGGCCAGTTGATAATATGTGAGAATGTGGATCCAATGTAGCCGGATCTTCTGATTTTTCCAAGAAAGTCAGAAATTAAATTTTTTCATACTTTAATGATGCTTAGTTGGTAATCAGTTAAGAATAAAAAATATTTGAGCCCTACAAAATGTGCCTGAAGACTAAATTCAGTCTGCAGGCTTGTTAGCTTATCATCTTTGATGAGATTCCTGGGGAACTCAAGGTAATCATATATACTTAGAGGAAACAGTAAAACACTGTGCTTCCATGTGGGCCTTTCAATCACTCAAGTCTTAATGGATCGGAACCCCAACGTATGCCTGGAGCTGACTAGCTGTCTAGCATCATTCAGTTCTACATGAATTGGGAACAGACAATCTTTCATCCCCATCTTTGTTAGGAATCCTATCAGTGGCACAGCATTTGCCTACCCTGAAAACAATCTAAGTTATTAGGATCTAGGAGCCCTGAGGTTTGCAGAGGAGGGCTAATGATATGAAAATCTGGCAAAGTGACCTTGGAGATGTGGTGATTGCCACTTGAATGCTCTCCAGAAAAAATTCTGCATTTCAGCCTATGTAAAACTTAGTTCCAAAATGTCGAAGTTATTTGTGAAAAGACTATTTTGAACTTGTGTATACTATCTTCAGTACAAATGATACCTACTGTCAGTAGTAGGTATACATGAAATTTGGTTTTATTTTCAATTAATATATTGCAAAAAACAGTAATATTAACTTATTGATGAGTATTCTTTCATTCTTTGGCTGAATTTAAGCATTTAGTATCTTGAAAGCTAGAATATCTATCTATCTACCCACTGCCTACCTACTTATGTTTTTAATGCCTAGCACAGTACATGGTACAAAGTATTTGATCAATAAATATTTGTCTGGTGAATAAATACCAATTTATAGACATTTAAATAAATCTTCTTTAACAAGTTCAAAACATTTCAAAAAATTTCTTTATCATATTATCCCATATTATAACCATACAATATCTGGATAGAAGGAAATGGTTAAGTTTCAACCCAACTGTGGAAGTGGGGAGAAAATTTAAACAAGCAACCAAACAACAACTCCTCATTCAGAGTATGCTTTGTCTAGTGTGCCTGCCTACTATGAACTTTTTTGGTGCATGTATTAAAATGACAACACAACTACTCTAAGAGTTTTAGGAAAAGAAGACTCTCAGCAGTCCCTATTCTTTAAACTTTGCTGCTATACAAGCAATGCAGGAAATATGAACATGAAATGACAGTGATGTCAGTGATGCTACTTAGTTATGTTTATAGGTTATGTTATATTAATTGTGGAATTTTCTCATACAAAAAATATTTTCTTCTTTGTTTAAACTAGATGGAGGAAACTGATCCCTGGCTACACCAAACATCCTAATCCTCTAGAACAGAAACATTGATACTAAGGAAGATTAACAAAACCTTTTACCCTCAAGTAACATATTCTGTTTTGTTTAAGTTTCAGGTTACTAAGGTCCAAGCCATGATGCTATATAGTATATGATTTAAGCATTCCTTTTTGTACTTTAAAAACAAAGTTAGGGCCGGGCGGTGGCTCACGCTGTAATCCCAGCACTTTGGGAGGCCAAGGCAGGTGGATTACCTGAGGTCGGGAGGTCCAGACCAGCCTGACCAACATGGAGAAACCTGTCTCTACTAAAAATACAAAATTAGCCAGGCTTGGTGACACATGCCTGTAATCCCAGCTACTCAGGAGGCTGAGGCAGGAGAATCGCTTGAACCAGGGAGGCGGAGGTTGTGGTGAGCTGAGATCATGCCATTTCACTCCAGCCTGTGCAACAAGAGCGAAACTCTGTCTGAAAAAAACAAAAACAAAAAACTCCACCAAAGTAAACTGGAATGTAAATACAGGTTTTCTTTCCATTGCATAGCTATATATATTTCCTCCAGACTCACTTTCAGAAGTTAGTTTAGCCAGTTACAGATAGAGTATCCTTTTAGAATAAAAATAAAACAAAAAATGGTAAGTATGTGAAGTAATGCAAACATTAATTAGGTCAATTTAGCCATTCTACAATGTTTACATATTTCAAAATGACATGTTGTCCATAATAAATATACACAATTTTTATTTGTCAATCGAAAACATAAAAACACAAACAGATTTACAAACAAAAGAATTCCTGTTTGGAGCCAAAATGAACATGAATTTTAGAAGTATAGTAGCTCTTCAGAAATTAAAAAACATATATACTACAGCACTAACAGTAACGTTCAACTCCTGACTACTGGTGGAAGACAATTATTTTTCTCTACCTATTAAACTAGTGTAGTATCCCTATTGCAAGTGAGTGCCCCATAAATACTGCTGTTATTTCTCTTATTCTGAGTAAGAAAAGCAGTAGATCTAGAGTTCTAGGATGTGGTACTGGCTTTATATAATAGTTGACAAATAGGTCCCTTAATTTCTCTGGTCCTTAATTTCCTCACCTATAAATGAGAGGATAGCTAGATAATCTTTTAGCAATGTTCAATTCTTAAGTGATATGATCTTCTGATTACTGGTTTTGTAAACAGCCATGCTACAATTTGAATTCAATGTTGCTTTTCTTTTCTTGTCTTTATGAGGGTTTACTCATATGAGTACATAATCAAAATTAATACAACTTAAAACAGGTCGTCGTTACTCTTTTAAAGTCATTTAAGTCATTGTGCTACTTTATTAGGATGAAACATATTGAAAGATTCAAGCATTGAATTAAATGTATTGATGCATTTTTAGGAAGGACACAAAGACTTCTCTTTCTCTGCCTGCTCCTATCATTCTCTCTTTTCTCACTTTAGTTTCCTTTTATTCCTCTAATGTCTTCCTCTTACATATACTTGTCTCTTTTAACTTGAAACAAAAGGAAAAATGCCACTTTGGGTTTTGGACACAATGAGGAGGAAAAAAAATTACCTTTCCAGGTAATCCAAATGCAAAGAGTCCAAGATCTTCATAAGATGTTACAGCTGTTAAGAGAAATTACAATGTTCACTTTTACACAAAACTATTTATGTGTCAGGTCCTAAAGAGAAGAAAATTAATTCTACTACTACAAACTAAGTACAGTATAATTCTTATGATCCAGGCCAATCAGAACTACACAGAAAATGAGAAAATTCTCCCTAACATCCTCAAATAAAGGCAATACTAAAAAGGATGGTTGGGCTTAATCAGCTGTTTTATGTAAAAATCTTTGGTAATTTTCATCAAATCTTTCATTTTCATCCCAAAACATATGCCACAATACCTATGATTTTCAGATGTCTTTGTAGAACATGTCTTTTTCTCAGTAGTGATGGTTTTTACTTTTTAAAAAAATCACCAAGGATTCTTTTATTATGTTTCTCTAATATATCTCATTTCTGAAAGATTCTTTCTCTCAAGCTGCACATATTAAAAGTTATTTCCGGACACAGAAGACGGGTGATTTCTGCATTTCCAACTGAGGTACCGGGTTCATCTCACTGGGGAGTGTTGGACAGTGGGTGCAGGACAGTGGGTGCAGCACACTGAGTGTGAGCCGAAGCAGGGTGAGGCATCGCCTCACCCGGGAAGCGCAAGGGGTCACGGAATTCCCTTTCCTAGTCAAAGAAAGGGGTGACAGATGGCACCTGGAAAATCGGGTCACTCCCACCCTAATACTGCGCTTTTCCAATGGTCTTAGCAAACGGCACACCAGGAGATTATATCCCGCGCCTGGCTTGGAGGTCTTAACGCCCACGGAGCCTCACTCATTGCTAGCACAGCAGTCTGAGATCAAACTGCAAGGTGGCAGCCAGGCTGGGGGATGGGCACTGCCATTGCTGAGGCTTGAGTAGGTAAACAAAGCGGCCTGGAAGCTCAAACTGGGTGGAGCCCACCGCAGCTCAAGGAGGCCTGCGTGCCTCTGTAGACTCCACCTCTAGGGGCAGGGCATAGCCAAACAAAAGGCAGCAGAAACCTGTGCAGACTTAAATGTCCCTGTCTGACAGCTTTGAAAAGAGTAGTGGTTCTCCCAGCACGCAGCTGGAGATCTGAGAACGGACAGACTGCCTCCTCAAGTGGGTCCCTGACCCCCGAGTAGCCTAACTGGGAGGCACCCCCCCGTGGGGCGGACAGACACCTCACACGGCCGGGTACTCCTCTGAGACAAAACTTCCAGAGGAACGATCAGGCAACAACAACTGCTGTTCACCAATATCTGCTGTTCTGCAGCCTCTGCTGCTGATACCCAAACAGGGTCTGGAGTGGACCTCTAGCAAACTCCAACAGACCTGCAGCTGAGGGTCCTAACTGTTAGAAGGAAAATTAACAAACAGAAAGGACATCCACACCAAAACCCCACCTGTATGTCACCATCATCAAAGACCAAAGGTAGATAAAATCACAAATCTGGGGAAAAAACAGAGCAGAAAAACTGGGAACTCTAAAAATCAGAGCGCCTCTCCTCCTCCAAAGGAACGCAGCTCCTCACCATCAATGGAACAAAGCTGGATGGAGAATGACTTTGACAAGTTGAGAGAAGAAGGCTTCAGACGATCAAACTACTCCAAGCTAAAGGAGGAAGTTCGAACCCATGGCAAAGAAGTTAAAAACCTTGAAAAAAAATCAGACGAATGGCTAACTAGAATAACCAATGCAGAGAAGTCCCTAAAGGACCTGATGGAGCTGAAAACCAAGGCATGAGAACTACGTGATGAATGCTCAAGCCTCAGTAGCCGATTCAATCAACTGGAAGAAAGGCTATCAGTGCTGGAAGATCAAATGAATGAAATGAAGTGAGAAGAGAAGTTTAGAGAAAAAAGAATAGAAAGAAATGAACAAAGCCTCCAAGAAATATGGGACTATGTGAAAAGACCAAATCTACGTCTCATTGGTGTACCTGAAAGTGATAAGGAGAATGGAACTAAGTTGGAAAACACTCTGCAGGATATTATCCAGGAGAACTTCCCCAATCTAGCAAGGCAGGCCAACATTCAAATTCAGGAAATACAGAGAACGCCACAAACATACTCCTCGAGAAGAACAACTCCAAAACTTATAATTGTCAGATTCACCAAAGTTGAAATGAAGGAAAAAATGTTAAGAGCAGCCACAGAGAAAGTCGGGTTACCCACAAAGGGAAGCCCATCAGACTAACAGCTGATCTCTTGGCAGAAACTCTACAAGCCAGAAGAGAGTGGGGGCCAATATTCAACATTCTTAAAGAAAAGCATTTTCAACCCAGAATTTCATATCCAGCCAAACTAAGCTTCATAAGTGAAGGAGAAATAAAATCCTTTACAGATAAGCAAATGCTGAGAGATTTTGTCACCACCAGGCCCGCCCTACAAGAGCTCCTGAAGGAAGCACTAAACATGGAAAGGAACAACCGGTACCAGCCACTGCAAAAACATGCCAAATTGTAAAGACCATCAAGGCTAGGAAGAAACTGCATCAACTAACGAGCAAAATAACCAGCTAACATCATAATGACAGGATCAAATTCACACATAACAATATTAACCTTAAATGTAAATGGGCTAAATGCTCCAATTAAAAGACACAGACTGGCAAATTGGATAGAGTTAAGACCCATCAGTGTGCTGTATTCAGGAGACCCATCTCATGTGCAGAGACACACATAGGCTCAAAATAAAGGGATGGAGGAAGAGCTACCAAGCAAATGGAAAACAAAAAAAGGCAGGGGTTGGAATCCTAGTCTCCGATAAAACAGACTTTAAACCAACAAAGATCAAAAGAGACAAAGAAGGCCATTACATAATGGTAAAGGGATCAATTCAACAAGAAGAGCTAACTACCCTAAATATATATGCACCCAACACAGAGGCACCCAGATTCATAAAGCAAGTCCTTAGAGACCTACAAAGAGACTTAGACTCCCACACAATAATAATGGGAGACTTAAACACCCCACTGTCAACATTAGACAGATCCACGAGACAGAAAGTTAACAAGGCTATCCAGGAATTGAACGCAGCTCTGCACCAAATGGACCTAACAGACATCTACAGAACTCTCCAACCCAAATCAACAGAATACACATTCTTTTCAGCACCACATCACACCTATTACAAAACTGACCACATAGTTGGAAGTAAAGCTCTCCTCAGCAAATGTAAAAGAGCAGAAATTATAACAAACTGTCTCTCAGACCACAGTGCAATCAAACTACAACCCAGGATTAAGCAACTCACTCAAAACCACTCAACTACATGGAAACTGAACAACCTGCTCCTGAATGACTACTGGGTAAATAATGAAATGAAGGCAGAAATAAAGATGTTCTTTCAACCCAACGAGAACAAAGACACAACATACCAGAATCTCTGGGACACATTCAAAGCAGTGTGTAGAGGGAACTTTATAGCACTAAATGCCCACAAGAGAAAGCAGGAAAGATCTAAAATTGACACCCTAACATCACAATTAAAAGAACTAGAGAAGCAAGAGCAAACACATTCAAAAGCTAGCAGAAGGCAAGAAATAACTAAGATCAGAGTAGAACTGAAGGAAATAAAGACACAAAAAACCCTTCAACAAATCAATAAATCCAGGAGCTGGTTTTTTGAAAGGATCAACAAAATTGATAGACCGCTAGCAAGACTAATAAAGAAGAAAAGAGAGAAGAATCAAATAGATGCAATGAAAAATGATAAAGGGGATATCACCACCAATTCCACAGAAATACAAACTACCATCAGAGAATACTATAAACACCTCTATGCAAATAAACTAGAAAATCTAGAAGAAATGGATAAATTCCTTGACACATACACCCTCCCAAGACTAAACCAGGAAGAAGTTGAATCTCTGAATAGACCAATAACAGGTTCTGAAATTGAGGCAATAATTAAGAGCTTACCAACCAAAAAAAGTCCAGGACCAGATGGATTCGCAGCCGAATTTTACCAGAGGTACTAGGAGGAGCTGGTACCATTCCTTCTGAAACTATTCCAATCAATAGAAAAAGAGGGAATCCTCCCTAACTCATTGTATGAGGCCAGCATCATCCTGATACCGAAGCCTGGCAGAGACACAACGAAAAAAGAGAATTTTAGACCAATATCCCTGATGAACATCGATGCAAAAATCCTCAATAAAATACTGGCAAACCAAATCCAGCAGAACATCAAAAAGCTTATCCACCATGATCAAGTGGGCTTCATCACTGGGATGCAAGGTTGGTTCAGCATATGCAAATCAGTAAATGTAATCCAGCATATAAACAGAACCAAAGACAAAAACCACATGATTATCTCAACAGATGCAGAAAAGGCCTTTGACAAAATTCAACAGCCCATTCATGCTAAAAACTCTCAATAAATTAGGTATTGATGGGATGTATCTCAAAATAATAAGAGCTATCTATGACAAACCCACAGCCAATATCATACTGAATGGGCAAAAACTGGAAGCATTCCCTTTGAAAACTGGCACAAGACAGGGATGCCCTCTCTCACCACTCCTATTGGAAGTTCTGGCCAGGGAAATCGGGCAGGAGAAGGAAATAAAGGGTATTCAATTAGGAAAAGAGGAAATCAAATTGTCCCTGTTTGCAGATGACATGATTGTATATCTAGAAAACCCCATTGTCTCAGCCCAGTATCTCCTTATGCTGATAGGCAACTTCAGCAAAGTCTCAGGATACAAAATCAATGTACAAAAATCACAAGCATTCTTATACACCAATAACAGACAAACAGAGCACCAAATCATGAGTGAATTCCCATTCACAATTGCTTCAAAGAGAATAAGATACCTAGGAATCCAACTTACAAGGGATGTGAAGGCCCTCTTCAAGAACTACAAACCACTGCTCAATGAAATAAAAGAGGATACAAACAAATGGAAGAACATTCCATGCTCATGGGTAGGAAGAATCAATATCCTGAAAATGGCCACACTGCCCAAGGGAATTTATAGATTCAATGCCATCCCCATCAGGCTACCAATGACTTTCTTCACAGAATTGGAAAAAACTACTTTAAAGTTCATATGGAACTGAAAAAGAGCCCGCATTGCTAAGTCAATCCTAAGCCAAAAGAACAAAGCTGGAGGCACCACGCTACCTGACTTCAAACTATACTACGAGGCGACAGTAACCAAAACAGCATAGTACTGGTACAAAAACAGAGATATAGACCAATGGAACAGAACTGAGCCCTCAGAAATAATGCCGCATATCTACAACTATCTGATCTTTGACAAACCTGACAAAAACAAGAAATGGAGAAAGGATTCCCTATTTAATAAATGGTGCTGGGAAAACCGGCTAGCCATATGTAGAAAGGTGAACCAGGATCCCTTCCTTACACCTTACACAAAAATTAATTCAAGATGGATTAAAGACTTAAATGGTAGACCTAAAACCATAAAAACCATAGAAGAAAACCTAGGCAATACCATTCAGGACATAGGCATGGACCGTTAAGGACTTCATGTCTAAAACACCAAAAGCAATGGCAACAAAAGCCAAAATTGACAAATGGGATCTAATTAAACTAAAGAGCTTCTGCACAGCAAAAGAAACCACCATCAGAGTGAACAGGCAACGTACAGAATGGGAGAAAATTTTTGCAACCTACTCATCTGACAAAGGGCTAATATCCAGAATCTACAATGAACTCCAACAAATTTACAAGAAAAAAAAAACAACCCCATCAAAAAGTGGGCAAAGGATATGAACAGACACTTCTCAAAAGAAGACATTTATGCAGCCAACAGACACATGAAAAAATGCTCATCATCACTGGCCATCAGAGAAATGCAAATCAAAACCACAATGAGATACCGTCTCACACCAGTTAGAATGGCGATCATTAAAAAGTCAGGAAACAACAGGTGCTGGAGAGGATGTGGAGAAATAGGAACACTATTACACAGTTGGTGGGACGGTAAACTAGTTCAACCATTGTGGAAGTCAGTGTGGCGATTCCTCAGGGATCTAGAACTAGAAATACCATTTGACCCAGCCATCCCATTACTGGGTATATGCCCAAAGGACTGTAAATCATGCTGCTATAAAGACACATGCACACGTATGTTTATTGGGGCACTATTCACAATAGCAAAGACTTGGAACCAACCCAAATATCCATCAGTGATATACTGGATTAAGAAAATGTGGCACATATACACCATGGAATACTATGCAGCCATAAAAAATGATGAGTTCATGTCCTTTGTAGGGACATGGATGAAGCTGGAAACCATCATTCTCAGCAAACTATCGCAAGGACAAAAAACCAAACACCACATGTTCTCACTCATAGGTGGGAATTGAACAATGAGAACACATGGACACAGGAAGGGGAACATCACACACTGGGGCCTGTTGTGGGGTGGGGGTGGGGGATGGGGGGAGAGATAGCATTAGGAGATATACCGAATGCTAAATGACGAGTTAATGGGTGCAGCACACCAACATGGCACATGTATCCATATGTAACAAACCTGCACGTTGTGTACATGTACCCTAAAACTTAAAGTATAATTTAAAAAAAGAAAGTTATTTCCCCTTTTTACTAAGCAAAAGTTTCTAATCAATATAAGGTAACCAATGTCAACATGCAGATTAATGTAATTTTGGTCACTAATTTATGACCGTCTAGCTATCTGACATCCCTCTGTATGTATTTTAAGTTAATCTGTGTAAGCTCATCAGGGGTAAATCTGTGATCTTAGGCATTCTGAAAGATTTTAAATTGCTTAAACGCTCTCAGTACTAACATTGCAAACTCCTAGCAGTTTAATCCACCTGCCTTATTGTAGCTATTGAATGGGCAGACTAAATTTAAAGCAGAAGTAACCTTTTTTTTTTTTTGGAAAACTTTTGAACACTTATGGTCTGTAAGAATAGAGTCCTCTTAGAATACGTAAAGCTTAGCACATTTCATGGTTGTCTAACAACTACCCATGCTGGATTAATTCAAATGGAACAATTACTCAAGAACATCCCTGCTTCTTACTATACAGTACTTGCATACCACATTGTCCAAATGTTTCATTGGCAATGGTTTCTAAAAACTGGATATGTAAATAAAGTTAAAGTATAAATGTATGATACTTTCAGAGATATTCACTTCTCCAGGTGCCTAGAATGATAATGTGTTCACAAAAAATAATACTCTTATCCCATAATTAGCTGGGCACATACTTTCTTTTTTCATCATAAAAGAGTATTCCATTTTCATGTCACATGTTTAATAAATGTGGTCACAGAAAAGATGAAAATTAAATGGCTCATAAAATAACCAAAACTGTGTCTTTAGATCATATAGCTTTATGTTTTAACTAGTGATGCTACTATTTGTATAATCCTGTAGTTTGAAAAGTGCTTACACTAAAGAGAATAGCAGATACCAAGGCTTGGTACAGCAATACATATCTTTTATTGAGTTAAAGACATGGCTCATCATTTCTCAAAGCTAGTTCCAATAAATCTTCTCAAGATATACATGGGTTTTCTTTCAACTGCCACTGCATAAACAAAAAAACTCCTCAGTACTTTCATAATCAAAGACCTCCATGTATGTAAAAATAAGCATTGTTTAAGCCAGAAACAGTCTTTACCTATCATTATTACAAAGTTAGAAAGAAATCAGTGGAATGCTGAAAAAAGAATGAGATTTACTAACTAAGAAGAAAAATTTTAACTTTATTATCAGAGTTGATCAACGAATTTGGAAACTTCATGAATGATACAGCCCTTTTCTAAAATGTATTCGCATACCGCTAAACAATGCACAAGGGCAATCTAGCTTTGAATTTGAGATATACAATTTGATTTATGAGTAGCAAACTTTATGCTTTAATAATAAAAGACTAATAATTTTACAGGGGTGGATTTGAGACATATTTTAGAACATAAAATTGAGTTACAAAACTAAGAACTAGAATTTTTTCCTCCCATGTGAAATGTCAACATTCTTTTTTTTCAAATCACATATTCTAAAGTAAAAGCTATCACAAAAATTAGTAATTATTTTAATCAACAAATCTTTAATATTCTTAAGCTTAATTGATAATGTTATACATGGGCAACATTCCTTATATTTAACATCCCAAAGCCTTGGTATATATATTTTAAACCTGAAAATTATGTACATATTATCTTCTAATCTGGCATTGAGAAGGTAATTTTGTTCCATATTATGTTATATGAACCAAGTCTCCAGAGCATCTCTGATATGTCACTCTGAGGCATGAGATTAAAGAAATATCGGTGTTCATTTTCAGCATCCGTTTCATATTACAGTTAAATATGTACATTCTTATTTTTTTGAGACAGGGTCTTGCTCTGTAACCCAAGCTGGAGTGCACTGGCACAATCATAGCTCACTGCAGCCTTGAACTACCGGGCTCAAGCAATCCTCCTGCCTCAGCCCCTGGAGTTGATGGCACCACAGGCACATGCAAATACACCAGGCCCAGGCTAACTTTTCATTTTTTACTTTTTTGTATAGGCAGAGTTTCACTATGTTGCCCAGGTTGATCTCAGACTCCTGGACTCAAGCCATCCTCCTACCTCGGCCTCACAAAGTGCTGGGATTACTGGTGTGAGCCACTGCATCTGGTGCGTTCTTTCTTAAGAAAGCTTTCCTTCCAAAAATCTAGAGCAAGAAGGCTTTTCAGTGTTACATATGGGGATATATCAAACACCTGCTTTTCAAATGACCTATTTTTCGTCAGTTTCTCTGTCAGTGCGCAAGTTGTCAAGGTAATACCCATCAAAAAGGCTAACTGGAGTTTGTCTTATTTTTATGCAACAAAATGAAGTATAGATAGTATATTTAGTAAACGTAGCAAGCAAATACCTTTACTGTGAACCAAAACCATAATACTGAAAGATTCCAAAAAGAATTGGTCTTTCAATTACCTAAAATTTAAAACACTTATTTTTAATTTAAAAAATTAAAACACAACAGTTACTGTTTGAGAAAATGTAATCAAACTAACAGCTTAATGAAGACAGTTTGAACTGCAACTCTGACAATAATGGTATACATTTTAGTAATCACAAACTTGCTCTCTGGGTCTATTTTTTTTAGTTTTATAAAAATATCTCTAAATGCAGCAAACTTCCAAATTGAGAAGAAAAAACCATTAGGCTCTTAAATGGAGACTGACTACAATGGTCAAATCCTAATTCTAGCTTTCCGGTCAGCATATCTAGCTAGTCATTCAGTTCTGTCACTGCCATCAGACTTCTTTTATGTTGCAAAAATTAGAAGCACTTTTCCATGCCTGAGACATGAATATGAGTAATTGCTTCTTGCTTAACATTGAAGCTTTACTAAATAAAATGTGTACACAGTCAGCCAAATGTTTGATCTCCACATACTCACTTTTTAACAACAAAAAATCTGCAGCATCTCAGCATATAAACCAGATCAACACTAGGGAAATACTTTTAAAATTCTGCTCTGTCATTTGGGCAATTTCTTAAAATGCTGAAAACAGTGTAAACTCGTATTGACTGTTGAAAAGCAATTTGAACATTGAACCTTTAAAATATTTAAACATTCAACCCCTAAGAGCTTGTCTTAAGTAAAACTAAAATCAAGAGAAATCATTATATGCAAAGATACTCAGGGGGTATTGTTTCAACTGGAAAAACAAAACTAACCTAAATGCTCAACAATGAGAAACTGGTTACATAAATTATGGTAGGTATTTTTGACAGAATAATATGTAGCCATTTAAAACTATATTTAAAATATTAAAATGCCAATATTATTTTAGGTGAAAAAAATACATAAAAAGACTAAAATGAATTACAAATGGTCACAAACTTTTTTCTTTTCCTTTCTTCTTTTTTGCAGAAAAGGGTTTCTAATAGTCTATAATGAATGTAATACAAGTGGTAGAACTTTATTTTTAAAAACCATATTTTTGTACCGTTTCATTTTCTATACCAAATATCTGGTAGGTTTTATTTAAGCTGTGATTTTAATTTTCTCTGGTGTTTAGTAATTGAAGTATTCCTTGGTCTACTAACAGGAAATTTTTTTTCAGCTCTTTCCTACCATCAAAGTTTTATGAAAGATGTTTTGAGAGATACAAAAATAAGATGTGGTGATGTCCAGTTACATTAATAGCATATTCCTACAGAACAGGAATAACAGTAATTATGACAATTACAAAATTAATTGAGTCTTTTACAAGAACTGATACAAACAGTACTTGGCATGACTGACCTTAAGTAAACAAATGACTGAAAGCAATCATTAGCAGTTTATTTTTGGAAACTTTTTTTGATATTAAAGAAATCAATGCTATGTTTTGTGGGAGCAGAAAGGCTATAAATCTTAATCAAGTAAATTCGGGGAAAATTTCTTCCTTAATGTACCATCAAGGCACACTTTAATGCTATAATATTTTGGCGAGAGCAAGAGTTTGGCCTCCACAGGAATCGTTTAGAAACCTGCTTCCCATGAAATAGTGGAATATTTCCAGCTAGTTATTCCAGTGTTCTGTCTGCTTTGCATTTTTTCCTCAATGAAATAGGACAATTAATAAACTCTGGTCATAGTACAGAGCCCAAGTTTCAGCAGCAGCAATATTATCTTTGGATCTGGGTTGAGGGACATGAGTTATTCAAATACAGTTCAACTCTCAGAAAGCTAGCCATTGGGAATGTACCCTTATTATTTTGAAATTCTTGTCTTTCTTGTGTTTTCTATCATTTTCCTCTGATCTTTTTTTTTGTATTATTTGCCCATGCAGGTCATTCATTTTTTGAATATTCACTATGCAATTTCATTGACACTTCTGATCTTTCTTAGTATGTGTTTAGATGCCAATGTGCCAACCGAATGTGGCATGATTTTAAAACACCCAACACAGAAAACAGAATGCTAGAATACTAGGAACATTCTTTCTCATGGCACAGAGGATGTGATATTGCATATATAGAGATGATTCTGGGATCTCAGTACACTACTTAGCTCTTCAGTGAACGATATTTACAGTTATATCCTATAAATGGTAATAGTTTTCAACTTTTGGCCTCAACCTATGGATAAAAACAAACAAATATAATTATAAAACAGAAAGTAAATATTGTCAATCTGACAATGTAAAGGTACAGCAGACAGACTATAGGAAATAGGAACAAGGAAGGTGAAAGAAAGAACAGAAGCGCTAGTATAATAAAGGCAGAAGATAAAAAGATATTGACTGAAGTTGACGGAACAAAATTAAATGTTTAAATGTATTTAATTTAGAGTTACAAAATAATCAATGAAAGGACAATCGAATATAAACTAATGAATATTAGAAGGGAAAAGGGGAAGGATTAGTGTAGTTGAGCTTTTGCTAACCTTCTGCAGTGAAGAGTCAATAGATAATCTCTTAAATCAATAAATAACCACAAGCTATTATTTAGACTTACAGAGGCAATCGCCAAAAAATTTAAAAACAAAACTCTTTACATGTTGCTAACTCTGGGAAATGGGATAAAACTAGGGAAGAATGGGTGGGGAACTGTTCTAAGTTCTGCATAAGTGTGTGCACACACGCACACACACACGTGACCATATATTACTTTTGATAAAAATAAAAAGGAATAAAGGTTAACGTAAAAATGTTTAACCCTGCAGAGATTCACACCCATCCTTCACTGCAACTCAATAACAAAAAATTCAGCTTCTGCTTAAGGGAACACTTAATCTAATGTCAAGGCAAACACTACAAAGGAATCACTACACAAGGGGAGCACACACATAATGTTGCCAGGGTTTCTCAACCTTGCCAGTACTTTTGGGCCCAGATCATTATTTGTTGTTGGGGGCTGTCCTATGTATTGCAGAATGTTTAGCAGCATTCCTGGCCTTTACCCACTAGCTGCCAATAGCCCCTTGCCTCACCCTGCCCTCCCCAATCCCCAGCTGTGACAATCAGAAATGCCTCCAGACATTGCCAAATGCCCCATGGGAGAAAAACCAAGTCCAGTTTAGAACCACTCATTAATAAGAAGGATGAGACAAGTACACTAATTCACTTTAGATAGACCCATACAATCAGCCCACTTAGTTTAACTGTGGGTTTACTGAACTATGATCCCTGATCAAAAGAAGAAAAACAGATCAAAATATAGTTTGGACAGCTCACTACCATTCCAAACCATAAGAAAATGTCCACAGTGAGCTTTGAAATGGGAAACATATCTATTGCCTTTCAGTCAGTTTTAGTTCTTCTGTGATTGTCACAGTGAGAGTATCTCATAGTGCTGAATGGAATTCATTACATCCCTAAAACAACTCATGTCCTTCACAGGATACCCAAACGATGCTGAGGGGATGGGGGGAGATGGCTGGCAGCTCTTTATTGAGAAATGGTATGTGTCAGTGTCCAGTGTGTCATGTAGATATCGAACACTATATTTGATAAGCTATGTAAAGAATTTTTTTTTCCCTTGGAAATGGAGTTTTGCTCTTGTCGCCCAGGCTGGAGTGCAGTGGCGGCAATCTTGGCTCACTGCAACCTCTGCATCCCGGGTTCAAGTGATTCTCCTGACTCAGGCTCCCGAGTAGTTGGGATTACAGGTGCCCGCCATCACGCCCGGCTAATTTTTTGTAGTTTTAGTAGAGATGGGTTTTGCCATGTTGGGCAGGCTACTGGTCACGAACTCCTGACCTCGTGATCCACCTGCCTTCTCCTCCCAAAGTGCTGGGATTATAGGCGTGAGCCACCAGGCCTGCCCAAGAATTTTTAAAGATACGTTTGACTACACATAATTTTTGCCTTGCATGTTTATTTTGGAACTTATGTAATCTCTTTGTAGTTTTAATACATCCATCTATTCATCACCCATGTATCCAGCTTTTATTAAATACTCTCTGTGTGTCAAGCACATGGCAGATGCTACAAACAATGGTTAATGGTTTGAATATATATTAAATTTTCCAGAAATACAATTACCATGTAAATGCAGAAAAGACTATAATTTGTTTTGTTTGGAACTTTGCAAAAAATCGTTTCCTAAATGGAAAGTCACATCACTAACATTTACTTTTTGTGTCTTCTTTATTTCATTGTTATGGCATTATATTATGTAAGTAGTATATTAGTTTCTTAAGGCTGCTGTAAGAAAGTATCACAAACTTCATGGCTTAAAACAACAGAAATTTATTCTTTCTCAGTTCTAAAGTCCAGAAATCCAAAACCAGTTTCACGATGTCTAAATCAAGGTGTCTGCAGGGCCACTCTTCTAAAGGCTCTAGAAAGAATCCATTTCTTACCTCTTGCAGTCTCTCGTAGCTGCTGGCATGCCTTGATTTGTGGTCATGTCGTTCCAATCTCTGCCTCAGAGGTCATGTTGCCTGCATCTCCTCTATGATATTCCCTCCATGACACATGTGACTGAATTGAGTCCACCAGGATAATCTTTCCATCTCAACATCTTAACTCAGTCACATCTGCAAAGTTCTTTTTTGCCATATAAGGTAACAATTACAGGTTTCAGGGACTAGGATGTGGCTACCTTTTCGGGAAGCATTACTCAGCTCACTGCAGTAGGGTATAATACCTATGGGAATTTCATTTCATATAGTAAAGGGAGCATTTAGAAAATGTTATAAAAAGAAGGTATTGAGAATCAGTGCTCCAGAGGGTTTTAAAACCTTTTTGCCTTAAAAAAGAAAAAAAACGACGAGCACACAAAGGCCATTTCACTCCTTCTTTATTCCATTATCATTACTAGAAATTACAATCTTCATAAAATAATTGTAACCTTCTTCAGGAAAAGGAAGACAGAAGACTATGTTCTCTTTGCCAGAGAAAGAGATTATGTTCTGGGCACTAGGAAGGACCAAAATTCTCTTTGGAAGCAACCAACAGTGGATTCCAGTATCTACTTTGACTCTTTTTCAACAACCTCAGTGGCTTCTCACTGCTTCAGCAAAAACTACAAATTCCTTGGGATCTGAGACTTGTCTAACTCTCTAGTTTAATTTTCTCCTTTGTACTTTATGTACTACTAATAACAGTAAACTATTTTTGGTACTTTGAATACAATATGTAGTATATGACTTTGTATCCTTGCACATGCTGGAATATTCTCTCTTAACTTGTCTGCTAGTCAAATTCCTTTTCAGCTTAGTTGTCCATGAACATTTACTGACCCTCACCCTCCAACTAAGGGCAAGTTGAAACGGGAGAGTCCCCTGATCCCCGACGAAGGGCAGGGCCTGCGACAGGGCTGTGGCTTGTCTGTTCCATTCGGTTGCTGCACTCTCAAACCCCTTACAGGAGGGGGAGCTTGCAGACCGGCAGGTGTAGGGGGTGGGGAGAGCGCTTTTGGGCTCCAGCCCCACAGCAGCATCTAGGAATACATGCCTGCAACTCCTGAAGCCCCAGTGGGCGTGCTACAGTGCTCTTTTAGCTCTGCCATCCACAGACTGCTTAAGTATAAACCAGCCCAGCGCCCTCTTCGCACCCGGTTTCTTTTCCTGTGTCCAGGAAGAATCAGGTCACAGACGGACTTGAAGGATGGTGAATGTGGGAATTGTATTAGGTGATGGAGGTGGCTCTCAGTGAGATGGATGGGGAGCTGGAAAGGGGATGGAGTGGGAAGATGATCTTCCCCTGGAGTTCGGCTGTCCCATGGCCAATCTCCTCTCCAGCTGTCCCCAGCCCACCTCTCCTTGACGTTCAAACACTCCTTCTCTTCTCTCCTCTACTGTGCTCCTCTTCTGCTCCTGTTTGCTCATTTGCCTGCGGACCTGGAATTTGGGGTTTATATGGGTACAGGATGGGGGGATGGCAGGCAAAAGGCAACATTTGGACATGAAAACAGAAATGCCTGTTCCCAATTAGGGCCATGGGTTTCCAGGCTTGGGGGGTGGGGGCCTTTGCTGGGGAACCACCCTCTTCTACCCAGTATTTCCCTGCCTCCTGTCCATATCAAAGTTACTCTCTCTTCTAAGATATCACTATACCTTATACATATTTAAACTGTTAAATTTATCATACTACATTATAAATTATTTGCCCATGTATTTGTTTCCCCTATTAGACTATGAGCTTTTTCAGGGAAGTAACTGGCTCTTATTTATCTCTTTATTATTAGTAGACAAGAGTATTGAATGAGTGAATTTCTTTCCTGTGCTTCAGTTCTAAGCCTTGTCCACCTACATATACTGAACTCATTTTTATTTTGAACAACCTCCTCCTACTGTGTTCCTATCTTCATTGATGACACTATTATTAATCCAGTGGCTCAAGCCAGAAACCTGGGAGACACACTAGACATCTCCTTCTCCTTTATTGACCACATTTACTCAGGTATCAGCTCCTCTCAACTGGAACTCTGCTGCACCCCACCATTTGTTAACCTGTTTCTTTCTTTTATTCACCTTATTACTACCTTGGTTCAATCCCTATTTTATTCTTAGCCTTTTTTAACAGCCCGGCCTGACTGCTGATCTACTCAAGCACTGTTAATACAAATTAAGAGTTAGACCGACAAATGAGAAACACAATCCCTTTACTCAGAGGAATAAGAAAAGAGTTTCCATCCTGAACACAATCCTGAGGCCAAGCATGACCTGGAGCGAGGACTGTGCCTTTGTGAAAAGAACAACTCCAGCCAGGCAGTGGCTCACACCTATAATCCCAGTACTTTGGGAGGCTGAGGTGGGCAGATCGCTGGAGCTTAGGAGTTTCAGATCAGCCTGACCAACATGGTGAAACCCCATCTCTACAAAAAGTACAAAAATTAGCCAGGTGTGGTGGTACACACCTGCAGTCCCAGCTACTCAGGAGGCTGAGGTGGGAAGCTTCTTAGGAGGCTGAGGCAGGAGGATCACTTGAGCCTGGGAGGTGGAGGTTGCAGTGAGCCAAGATTACACCACTGCACTCCAGCCTGGGCAGCAGAACGAGATCCCATCTCAACACCCCCTCCCAAAAACACAAAAAACCTCACAACTCCAATCTGTAGATGGTGCTTAGATCTGCTGCTTAGTTATGTCCTGGGAATTCCCTCCACTTCTTTCCTGTGCCTGATTCCTTGTTTCTTTGTTACTCTAACTTTGGTAAAGGGTATACTCTATTGTTCACTAAGTAAGGGTGAATAAAAATTTTTGAGACCTTGCATATATGAAAATGTCATTGTTCAAACTTCACACTTAAGCAATAGTTTGGCTAGTTATAGAATTCTATATTAAAATCATTTCCCCCCAAGAATTTTGAAGGCATTGTTTTATAGTCATCTAGTTTACAGTATTGCTCCTAGGAAGACTTTCACTACTGTGGTTCTTGATTCTTTGCATGAAATTTTTTTGTGTTGTCTGTTCCTTCTCTCTGTAAGCTTTTAGAATATTATCTATATAACTGGATTTCTGATCATTCACAGTATGTCTTAGGTAACAATTATCTTACAAGTATTATACTGGACACTAGGAGGAAAACTTTTAATCTTGAAACTAATTTCCTTCAGTTACATCAATTTTTTTGTATTATTTTGTTAATAATTTTCTACCATCCCTTTTACTTTTTTCTTTTTGCAGAATTTCTATTATTTGCATGTTGGACTTCCTGGACTGATCTTCTAATTTTCTTATCTTTTCTCTCCCATTTTCAAGCTTTCTCTTTTTTTCCACCCCCAGGAAACTTCTGTAACTCTCCCAACCCAACAATTGAACTAATTTTGACTTCTAGGACTTTTGGTTTTCTGAATATACCCTTTTATAATTCCTTATGTTTGTTTCAAGAATGCAGTATCTTCTTTTAGTTCTCTAAAGTTATTAAATGTAGCTTTTTAAGTTTTCATCTGGTCTTGTATTGTGTTTCCTCTTTTCCTCTGAGTTTGTTTCTTTCCTTATTTGTGTTTTCTTTAATAATTTTAGGAGCAGTTTTAGGTTCACAACAAAGTTGAACAGAAAGTACAGAGTTCCCATATACCTCCTGCCCCCAACACATGCACAGCTTCCCCTACAATCAACATCCTGCACCAGAGTGGTACATTTGTTACAATCAATGTACCTACCCTAACCCATGTCATTATCACACAAAGTCCATAATTTACATTATAGGGTTCACTTTTGGTGCTGTACATTCTATGGGTTTCACTTTTGGTGCTGTACATTCTATGGGTTTTGACAAATATATAATGAGACGTGTCCACTATTATAATATCATACAGATTCATTTCACTGTCCTAAAGGTGAGGGTGCTCTGCCTATTCACGCTCCCTCTGCTAAACTGTGGCAACCACTGATCTTTTTTATTTTCTGCATAGTTTTGCCTTTTCCAGAATGTCACATACTTGGAATCATACAGTATGTAGCCTTTTCAGATTTTTTTACTATATACATTTAAGGTGTACAACATGATGTTTTGATATACATAGAGAAATGATTACTAGAGTCAAGCAAATTAACATATCTACCCTCTCACATAGTTATCTTTTCTTTCCTCTCTCCCTTCCTTCCCTCTCGCCCTTCCTCCTCCCTTTCTTCCTTCCTTGTGGTAAAAGCACCTGAAATGTACTCTCTTGGCAAATTTTCAGTAAACAATATTAAATATAGTCATCATGCTGTACATTAGCTCTGTAGACTTATTCATTCTACATAACTGCAACTTTATACCCTTTGATGAACATCTTCCCATCCCCCACATAACCACTGTTCTACTCTGTTCATATGTATTTGACTTTTTTAGATTCCACATGAATGGGAGATCATGCAGTATTTTTCCTTCTGTGTCTGGCTCATTTCATTTAGCATAACGCTCTCCATGTCTATTCATGTTGTTGAAAAGGGCAGGATCTCCTGAGGTCTGAACAATATTGCATTGTACGTACATATCACAATTTTTTATCCACCCACTTACTCACACTTAGGTCGTTTCTCTAACTTGGCTATCGTGAATAATGCTACAATGAACATGGGAGCACAGGTATCTCTACAAGGTACCAATTTCATTTCCTTTGGGTATAAACCCAGAAGAGGAATTGCTGGATCATATGGTTTCTTTCACTTGATAATAGCCTTTAAGATTCCTCCATGACTTTTCATGGCTTGATGCCTTATTTCTTCTTTTTTTTTTTTTTTTTTTTTTTTTTTTTTTTTTTGAGATGGAGTCTTGCTCTGTCGCCCAGGCTGGAGTGCAGTGGCACGATCTCAGCTCACTGCAACCTCCACCGCCTGGGTTGAAGTGATTCTCCTGCCTCAGCCTCCCGAGTAGCTGGGATTACAGGTGCGTGTCACCACACTCGGATAATTTTTGTATTTTTAGTAGAGACGGGGTTTCACCATGTTGGCCAGGCTGGTCTTGATCTCCTGACCTCAGGTGATCCACCCACCTTGGCGTCCCAAAGTGCTGGGAGTACAGGCGTGAGCCACCGTGCTGGGTTTTTTTTTTTTTTTTTTTTTTTGAGACGAAATTTCGCTCTTGTCACCCAGGCTGGAGTGCAATGGCACGATCTCAGCTCACTGCAGCCTCCGCCTCTGGGGTTCAAGCGATTCTCCTGCTTTAGCCTCCCAGCTAGCTGGGATTACAGGTGCCCGCCACCATGCCCAGCTAAATTTTTTTTGAGATGGAGTTTTGCTCTTGTTGCTCAGGCTGGAATGCAATGGCTTGATCTCAGCTCACTGCAACCTCTGCCTCCAGGGTTCAAGCGATTCTCCTGCCTCAGCCTCCTGAGTAGCGGGGATTACAGGCATGCACCACCATGCCCAGGTAATTTTGTATTTTTAGTAGAGATGGGGTTTCCCCATGTTGGTCAGGTTGGTCTCGATCTCCCGACCTCAGGTGATCCACCCGTCTCGGCCTCCCAAAGTGCTGGGATTACAGGCATGAGCCAAGGCTCCAGCACCTCATTTCTACTTAGTGCTGAATAATATCTCATTGTACAAATATATCAGTTTTTAAAATTCTTTCACTTTTGAGGAACATTTTAGTTGCTTCCAGATTTTGGTAAATATAAGGCTGTTATTAACATCTTTATGGAGGTTTTTGTGTAGAAATACGTCTTGAACTCATTTGGGTAAATACCAAGGAGCACTCCTGATGGATCCTACAATGAGATTATATTTAGTTTGGTTAAAAAACTGCCAAACTGTATTCCAAAGTAGCTGTACCATTTCTTATTCCCACCAGCAATGAATGAGAGTTCCTGTTGTCCCACATCCTCACCAGTATTTGGTATTGTCAGTGTTTTGGATTTTTGTCATTCTAATACATGTGTAGAGGTATCTCATTATTGGCTTGTGTGTGTGTATGTGGCTGTTTTAGTATATATCTTTCACATTAAAGGTTTTCCTGAAATATCTGGTGATACTTGGCTATTTCTTGACGTAAGTGTGATGCATTAAAAGACTAAATACAAGCTCTGTGTATACAGAAGAGGCTTATTGAGTGGTACGCTTAACTATATGATGATTAAACAGGAGGTACTCAGCTCTTTCTTGAAGGGCCCTCAACTATTTTTACCTGTAGGTCTTTTCTCTTGGGCAGGAGAAATTCTGTTGAAAATATTCCTCCAATCCCTTAAGTGAAAGTAGAAGACCTGCTGCCAGCAGTCTCAGAACTCCTATTAACTGGGACTCTCCTTCAGTTAGTAGACTTTCACTTAATCTCCCTGTTTTCAGTAAGGTGATTTTAGCCTTAACTACACCTAATATCTATGATTGCTGAGTCCTTTTAGTTTACCTTCTCCAGAAAATAAGCTTCCAGGTTCCTATAATAGTGGGGAAATGGCAGCACAGTGTTCTGAAAGTGGACTCTGGAGTTGGCTTGCCTAAATCGAATATTAGCTCTTCTAACTAGCTAGCTGTGCAACCTTAAGCAAGCTAGTTAATCACTCAGTGCCTCAGTTTCCTATCTCTAAAGTGGATATAACAATTTCTACCTCATATTGCTATTGTGAGAATAATACATGCAAATCTCTTCAAACAGCACCATCAAGACAGTATGCTAAAAAACGTTATCTGGCCAGGTGCGGTGGCTCACGCCTGTAATCCCAACCGTTTGGGAGGCCGAGGTGGGCAGATCACCTGAGGTCAGGAGTCCGATACCAGCCTGGCCAACACTGTAAAACCCTGCCTCTACTAAAAAATAAAAAAATTAGCCGGATGTGGTGGTGGGTGCCTGTAATCCCAGCTACTCAGGAGGCTGAGACAGGAGAATCACTTGAACCCAGGAGGCAGAGGTTGCAGCGGGCAAAAATCTGCCACTGCATTCCAGCCTGGGTGACAGAGGGAGACTCTGCCTCAAAAAAAAAAAAAAAGTTTGGAGGCAGGAACTCATAGGAAGTCTCTTAAGATGCCAGAGGGCTGAGACATGAGAACTGCTTGAACCCAGGAGGCGGAGGTTGCGGTTTGGCTAGATCGCGCCACTGTACTCCAACCTGGACAACAGAGCGAGACTTTGTCATAAAAAAAAAAAAAAAAAAAAAAGAGTTATCTTTAAAGAAAAAAAACGTAACAGAGGGAGCAGCATTATTATATTTCCCACCTCACACTCAGTCCCCAGACGAATATATGTTCACTGAGTAGAATACAGGCAGGATTATCCAGCACTATTTAAAGTTATTTTCTCCCCCACTTTTGAACTGTATGAATTAAAATGACATGAACTTAAATACCTGTTATGATTTAATTCTACTGTAATCCTGGGGAGGGGTTATGGCGTGATCTACACGGTAGCAATAAGGAAGGAGAATTAGGCAGATCCGAGAAATATTTACAAAATTAATCTGTAACTGGGTGAATGTATCAGGAGAAGGAGATATAAACTGGTGGTACCATTCACGGAGGTACGGTACAGGAAGAGGAGCACATTTGAGCCATTAAAGATGAAAGATAAGTTTAATTTTAAACATGTTGAGCTCACAAAGCCTCTGGAACATCTAAATGGAGATCTCCAATATCAGAGGTAGCTGATATGTTTCGGCAGCATGGATGGGAGTCGTCAACCTATTCTTGGTAGCTACGCTATAAAAGTGTATAATGTTATTCAAAGATAGTAAAGTACAAGGACAGATAAAGATGGAACCCTGGTGGTGTAGACACTGCTGGTTGTCTCTTCCCTTCTTCTACCTGAGTAACAGAACCCTGACTTTTAGTTGGGCTCATTGCCACCTTTAATAAACGCTACATTTTCTAGGTCCCTATGCAATTTAGTATGGCCATCGGGCATATTAAGTTCTGGCAACAAGAAAATGGAGTCTTAAGTAAGATTCAGCTGGTAAGCATCCCTTTCTCTCTTTCTGCTCTCTAGAACATGGAAGCGATGTCTGCACTCCACAAGTCATCCTAGACCTCAAGGATGGGGAAGGCACACACAAGAATAATGGAACAGAAAGGTAGAACCTCTTTCCTTGATGACACTGTAGATCAACCGTTGCTGTTTGCAATTTTAAATGAGATTGTATAAAAAGATCTCACAGAAGAGGTAAGATTTGTCAAAGCCTTGAAGGTGATGAGTGAGCAAAGCCATGTGGGAAACTGGGGTAAGAAACGCCCAAGAACAGCACAGAAAGCACAAAGGTATGGAAGCAGGAGACTACCCAGCACGACTGGGGAAGAGTTGAGCACAATTTTAGAGCCAGACTGTGTGGGTTTGAATCCTGGCTCCCATACTTCCTAACTGGGAAATTACTTTCACCTCTCTTGGACAAGTTACTTTAACCTCTCTGTGCCACAGTTACCTCATTTCAAAAAATGGAAATAATACTGATACTTACCTCATAATATTATTATGAAGATTAAATGAATATTCATAAAGTCCTTAGAATGATGCTAAGTGCTATATAAGTATATGTTACATAAGATAAAAATTAAAAGTGTGACTGAAACCAGTGAGGGAGTACTGGAAGATAAATCAAGGAGATAAAAAGGGCAGAAGACTTGTGTTGGACTTTGTAATGATTTCTGCTCTTACTTTGATTGAACTGGGAAGCAACTGGAGGATTTTGAGCAAAGGAATGCTATGACCTAACTTACATTAACAGATCATTATGGTTGTTTTGTTAGAATAGACTGCAGGAAGTAAGAGTGGAAGTAAAAACAAAAAGATAAACTATTACTTTTGATGGTGGTAATAGTAACTGAAGATGGGTGGTAGCAATTAAATGAGAAAAATATCAGATTATTAATTTTTTGGCCAGGCGCAATGGCTCATGCCTGTAATCCCAAGCACTTTGGGAGGTTGAGGCAAGAGGATTGCTTGAGCTGGTGTTGGAAAACAGCCTAGGCATCGTGGTAAGAGCCCATCTCTGCAAAAAATTAAAAAATGAGCCAGGTGTGGTGATGCGCATAGCCTGTAGTACCAGCTACTCAGGAGGCTGAGGTTAGTTAGGTGTGGTGACGTGCATGGTGATGTGCGCCTGTGGTTACCAGCTACCTGGGAGGCTGAGGCAGGAGGTCGAGGCTGCAGTGAGCTATGTTCACACCACTACATTCCAGCCTGGGCCACAGAGCAAGACACTATCTCAAAAAAAATTTTTTTTTGAAGTGAAGGGAACAGTATGGCATGAATTGAACATGCAGGATGAGGGAAAAAAGGGGAGATATAGAATAACTTAAAGATCTTTGGCCTAAGCAATTAGAAGAAAGACATTACCATTTACTTAGATGGGAAAAGTAGAAAGTGTAGATTGGTAGTACAAAGATGTGGAGTTTTACAAATCTGAGCTGTTAGACATCCAAGTGGAGATGTCACGGAGGCAGCTGGAGATGAGACTGAAATTCAGGGGAGAGTTCCAGGCCAGGGATATAAATTTCAGAATCACCATGAGCCTGATAATGTGTAAAAGAAAAGAGATCACTCACACCTGTAATCCCAGCACTTTGGGAGGACAAGGTGGGTGGATCACTTGAAGCCAGAAGTTTGAGACCAGCCTGGCCAACATGGCAAAACCCTGTCTCTACTAAAAATACAAAACTTATCTGGGTGTGGTGGCACACACCTGTAATCCCACCTACTCAGACAGCTGAGGGAGGAGAATCGCTTGAACCCTGCAGGGCGGAGGTTACAGTGAGCCAAAATCACACTATTGCATTCCAGCCTGGGTGACAGAGTGAGACTCTGTCTCAAAAAAAAAGAAAAGAAGGGAAAAGAAAAGAGATCAGAGGAATAGTCCCAGGGGTACACCAATGTTTAGAGGATGGGGAGATTAAGAGAATTCAACAGAAGAGAAAAGGAGTGTTTGATGAAACAGGAAGAAGTAGGAAAGCGTGACTTGTCTTTCAGAGAGGAAGGAGTTATCAGCTCTATCACATGCTGCTGACTGAGAACTGACCATTGAATTTAGCAATGTGGAAGTCACTGCTACAACAGTTTCAGTGGAAAAGCCTGACAGGAGTGGGAGGAGAGGAACTGGAGACATCTGGTTTAGATAATTCTTTTTTTTTTTTGGAGACAGGGTTTCACTCCCGTCCCCCAGGCTGAAGTGCAACAGCATGATCTCGGCTCACTGCAACCTCTGCCTCCCTGGCTCAAGTGATTCTCCTGCCTCAGCTGCCCCAGTAGCTAGGACTACAGGCTCATGTCACCTCACACAAATTTTTTTTTTTTTTTTTTTTTTTGGTAGAGATGGGGTTTCGCCATGTTGCCCAGGCTGGTCTCAAACTCCTGACTTCAAGTGATCCTCCTGGGTCTGCCTCCCGAAGTGCTAGGATTACAGGCATGAGACACCACACCTGGCCTGGTTTAGACAATTATTTTAAGGAGCACTGTCATGAAGACATGAGGCATATTCAAAAGATGCGAAGTAAAAGAGATTTTTAACATGAGAGAAATTAGACTATTTGTAAAGTAATAGGAAGGAAATGGTAGAAAAGGACCAAGAAATAAGAAAGAAGGGAGAAGGTGGCTGGAGTGATGTAGGCAAGAGCAGGTGGGATCATAGCACAAGTTGGGGGGTAGGCCTTGGAAATAAACACAAAGAATTCATCCCAAGGAACAGAGTATATGGGCACAGATAAATAAGTGGTGGCAAGAGCTTATAAAATTCTTTTATGATTGCTTCTATTTTTTCAGTGAAACAGAAAGTGAAGAATATCAGTTATGGGTGAAATCAAAGAAAAAAGTGTCAAAGGTGTGACAGAAGGGAGAAGATATAAAAAAGCAATCTCCTAGATAGCAGATGAATGAGCTAAATGAAGTGATGAACCAAAGAAGTGAACCAGAATTGTGTGATAGCATCATAGGTACACTAGACATTGAATTATAGTGGTATCAGTCTGCATGGTTGTGATTTGCCTCAGGAAGATTCAAATGCATGGGTGCAAATGTGAAGGAGGCAGAGTTATATTTAACTATGGTTGGAATTTTGCCAGGGAAATATGATGGTTCAAGGGATAGGCAAGGGATTAAATAACATACTACAAAATCTCAACTGGATAAAGAGGGAAATAAGAATGAGTGTGGGGGGTCAGTGCAAAGATGGTAGAATCAATGAATTGATAGAAGTCTTGGTAGGGGTGAAAACTGTCAGAGTTGAAGTACTTGAGAGGGTGAGTTAGAAACACAGGAGATGGTGGTGGCAGATGGGCAGATACTAACAAATGCTATTTTGGTAATGACAAGATCAATGGTATGACCATAGGAGAAAATAAGTGGCCAGTGTAGGTAGAGAATATGAACATTAGAGAAGAAGAGGTTCAGGAACTGAAAGCATTAGAAGGATTAGTTAGCTACATGCATATTGAAATCATCCAGAATTATAACAGGGGTAATACTGAAGAAACTAAAAGGCGAGTAGAAGCTAAAATTTAGCTAAAACTTTCATGAAATGACAGGAAATGGTCTAGGAGTCTATAGATGACAACAGTAAGGAGAGCCGTAGATGGTATACATTCATGAGATTAAAAGCTGGGGGGTTCAAGGAGAGGAAGATGGTTGAGAAGCAGAAATGTGGGACAAACAGGACACCTATACCATCTTCAAATTAGTAGGAGAGACATAAAGAGAAAAGACTGACCACTTGAGAGAACTACAGGGAAGCCTCAGAGGAGGTTCTCGTAGTGTAAAAAACAGACAGAAATGTTCAGAAGAGAATTAGAGACATGTGAGTTTTGCTGATGATTGACTGTGAGTTCCAGAGAGCACAGTGGAAGGGTTTCAGGAGTTAGAGAGCAGTGGAAGACGAGGTCAGAAACAGATGACAGCCATATGGGGTGAGTCTGAGAAATGAAAGATAACCTAATATACTTGAAATGACTAACACAAATTGAGATAAATGGTATAATGTCATAATCCAAATGGTCTCAAGGCAAATAATGGTGACAATGCAGTGAGTAGTAGGGATCAACGACTAGGGAGTTGTGGTTTGGCCAGAGGTATGCAGAGTTCTAGGACTCTCATTCTCTCCAGTTGACAGTGACATGGAAGCCAGTGGAGGGGAGCTGTGGGTTTAGTATCAAAGCATGAGAAGTATTCCAAAAGAATGGCAATGAACCAACTATTTCTGAGATAGTAGTGTGTACAACACCCTGCAATCTTTAGGGATTTTTGCCCCAGTGGGGATTTTTGCCCCAGGGAGCACTCATTTGCCAAGGACTTGACATTTCATATACATTATTTTATTTCATTCTCAGAACAATTCCAAGAGGGAAGTGTTATCGTTGCCATTTTACAGATGACAAAACGAAGGCTAGAGAGAATAAGGTTCTTTACATTCCACCTCAGCTCCCATGAAAAGTCCTGATAGACCCCAAACTCTCCATAAAATCTAAAGTAGAATTTCATGTGAAGAAATCCTTTACTTTTATAAAGATGAAAATTTCTCTTTACCCTTTACCTCCAGCAAATAAATGAAGAAGTTATTTCATAAAAACTCATGATAGCTCTTTCTCTTACCAATGAATTCAATCTGAGCATAATAATCCTTTATGACAGTCCAACAAACTGTTGGGGGAGAGTTAGTTACGTATTATACTCTAGTCTTTATATATGAATGTATGTATTGAAAGAAAAAAAAAAAGGAAAAGCCTACCTCCACAGAGAATTTTACAAAGATTGAAGGAATTCAATCAATGGAAGACGGGTGAGTCAATGTGCAGGCAGAACCATGAAGTAGTTAGTTCATAGGCCCAAGTAGGCTACAGAAATCAAAGAAAAAGAGAAAAGAAAGAGAAACAGATATATTCACTTCATACGCCCCAGAGTTACAGAAAAGAACAAACACAGTGTCAGAATCTTAAAGTTAAATACATGTGAACTGAAGGAGTAAAAAATTAACATTACTTAGAAATCTCCACACATTGAATACTACTCCCACATAACCGAAATAAAACATTTTACTTAAATTAAAACTAAAATGAAGTTTTAAAATGAAGCTTGAAAGACATAATTGCCACGTAGTTGACTAAAGTATTAATCTTTTAACAGAATGAATTAAAAGAATCTACCAAGATGTTAAAGTATCACAATTAAGTAAAATTTTTTTCACATTCAGCAAAATTTCAATACATGCAATTAAAATTCAAGTTTCAGCAGGATTTACAAATATATTTATCTAAAGCTATTATTCCTAAATTCAGGATGCTTTTATGAACAACCTGTTACTTTAGGATTAATATTTGTACTGCTTCCTAGTATTTTTATCTGTCTGCACATTCACCCAAGCCCCTTGAGAGCAGAGGCATGCACTGGATGGCCAAAGCATTGTTAGAAGTTGTGGCTATAAACTGTGAATCCTAAACTAGATTTCCATAAGAATCACTTGGAGGACTTGTTAAAAACATATCTGGCACTGGATGGCCAAAGCACTGGTACAAGTTACAGCTATAACCTATGGATCCTAAACTGGTTTTGTCTTGTTAAAAACATATTCTTGAGTCTCACCTCAGATTTTTGAAATCAGAATCCCTGAGGCTTAGAGCTCTCTGTGTATAAAAAGATCTATGAGTATTTCTGATGATGGACAGGTTTTAGGAAAACAAACTAGAGCAGTAGTTTCAGAATTATTCTTAAGAGTCTTAAAATTCTTAAGAAACATCACTGGGCTTCACTCACCTGTTTCAGCACAGAATAGTCTCACTGATATAGTTTGGTTTGTCAGACCCCTCCAAATCTCAGGTTGAAATCAGATCCCCGGTGTTGGAGGTGGGGCCAAAGGGGAGGTGTCTGGGCCCTGGGGCCAGATCCCTCATGAATGGCTTGGTGCCTTCCTTGGGATAATGAGGGAGTTTTCACTTTTATTAGTTTCATGAGAGCTGGTTGTTAAAAAGAACCTGGCATGCCCTTCCTCTCTCACTTCCTCTCTTGCCATGTGATCTCTGCATATCCTAGCTCCCCTTCACCTTCCACAATGAATGAAAGCAGCCTGAGCCCCTTACTAGATGCAGATGGAGCAGAAAAGCCCCTCATAAGAAGGGCCATGCTTCTTGCAGAGCCTGTAGAACTATGAGCAAAATAAACCTCTTTTATTTATAAATTATGCAGCCTCAGGTATTCTTTTATAGAAATACTAAATGAATTAAGAAATCCATTTTTATCTATTTTGTGTATCTACTTTTCTTCTTAAAATCTGAAAATCACAAGGCCAGATAAAGCAAAACGAACTCATCCATATAAGAATTAAACCCATGATTTTGGCATCAAAGCTGACCTAATCCAAAGACAAAAGACACTAGACAGATAAAAAGACCAGGACTGATGAACACAGAATATCTGTTAATGACAAAAGGAAAACCTTAGAAAAGCACTTCTATAATATTTACTGGATTCTAAAAGAACTTATTCAATACATGACTGAATTGCATAATAAAATTCCAAATGGAAAAAAGTATATACACAAATATATTGAATTAACTGCACATACTTATTTCTCTTAGGGAAAAACTACCCTATTCTAGACTTGCAATTAAAAATACAAAGTGTGTCTAAATAAATTAAAGCTTTGTGACCTTACTTCCTACAATCCTAATTCTGCCATCCCTACCTCTGACTAGCAGGCAGATGGGGGCAGGGAAGGCAACAGTAGGTCTGAGAAGGTGTTCTCTCCTTGAGAAAATGATTTCCCCATAAGCATAAGGTTTGGATCCTTTGAACACCTTTTAGATCCTCCCATAATCTACTCTGCTCCAGAAAATTAGGTTGTGTTGTGGAGGAAAGCAGGTAAAAATGCTAGTTACCTCCTCTCATCCTGTGCTTGGATATTTCCCCACAGTATTGGGTCTGTATATCCTGGTTTTTCAAATTCTCCATTCCGATCACCCTATCTAATAAAAATGTATGCTCACTGGATATTAGATTTGAGACATCCAATTCTATATGTAGATACAAACCCAAGGGACTCCTTTATTAAATGAAGCAGCATAACATTTTTACTCACCTGTCTGAATACACATACTAAGCAGAAGATGGACTGAGTAAGAAGCCAGGAGAGCAACTGTCAGCAGCAAGAAGCTAAAACATAAAAGAACACCTGCTCAAATCCTCCCAAAAGTTTGTCTTTTGTATGGTGTCTCATTACAAAAACAAATTTCTTAACAGTCAAATATTCACAGGAACTATCTCTGAGTAGTAGAATTATGTTCGTTAAGGAAATTAAGAAGATACTTTTCTACTTTTTTGTATTTACCAATTTTATTTAAATGAAAATATACTGATTTTAAAATCAAAAAAGAAATAAAAACAAAACTTTTTTAAAAATACAAGCAAACTTCCTCATTTTGCAGTCTTGTCTGCTGACTGCTGAATCAGCCATTAAATAATCTTGTAATATTTCCTTTTTATGACTGGTTTTCTTCTTATTTTAAGTCTAAACAGAAGTTTTACTTATGCAATCTCATTGTCTTCTCTTTTTCCCTTCCTCCCTCTACTTCCAGTGATGTGGGCCTCCTTATCATACCTTCATCTTATTAAGGTGTATTTAAGATTTATTTAGACTGTATTTTCTAGCATCTATTAAACGCACACACTCTCCAAATCAAACTAAACTAAAATAATGTAGTTAATACACCTCTAATGATGCAATTTGAAAAATGTGCAAACAATGTAATGATTGAGGTCCTCTCACCAACAGTGTGAAAGAAAAAACTTAGATAATTTCCTATTCATTTTTAGGAAGACACCGGCAGGACAAGCTTCTATACAGCTACCCCCAATGAACTGCCCCAGTCATTGAAGAAATTTTCTCTCTGTGGTCCAGTTAATACTTGTCAATAAATAAAATTGAGAGGTAAAAGTACAAATGTCATTAAAATGACATCAGGAACTTCACAAAATAACAGTTTAGCATCACCAAAAATGATGGTTGCTATGACTGGGTGAGCACACATTCAGCAGTATATATCTGCATGTAAGACCCTGGTGCATGAATTAGGATTTTTCAAGGAGAATCAAAAAACAAGTCCTGACTATGTCTTGCTTAAGGTGTCACATATAGTTTTTAATTTTAAAAATAATGAAAGTTTGTGAGTACATTCCATAATAAAAGCGAGTTGGGTTACTTAAAAGTTGCTTTGCTTATCAAAAAATTCGGAATAAAAGCAGGAAATAAACCTAAAAGAGACTCCCTAGGCATTTTAAATTTCCTAGTAAATAGATCTGCTTCTACTGACAAACAAAGCCAACTTGTTCCTTCATTCTATTAGCCATGTGGTGCTAGATGCTAAGAATAAGGTCCAGTTATAAAGGATTTTTCTATTTTTAAAATTTTTTAGACAGGATCTCACTCTGTCACCCAGGCTAGAGTGCAGTGGCCCAATCATAGCTCACTGCAGCCTCAACCTCTCAGGCTCAAGCAATCCTCCCAAGTAGCTAGGACTACAGGCACACTCCACCATACCAGGCTAATTTTTGTATTTTTGGCAGAGATGGGGTTTCACCATCTTGCCCAGGTTGGTCTCAAACTCGTGGGTTCCAGTGATCTGCCTGCCTTGACCTCCAGTTATAAAGGATTTCAGTTTAGTGGGAATATTAATTTCCAAACATATCATTGTAACAATTATAATAACAGAATGAATATACAAAGTACTACGAAAGCACAGAATATCCAGGATTGTCTTCTATTTTGGGCAAACTGGCCTACAAGCCAAGTCCTGAAACATAAAAAAGAACAGGCACAAAACACATGCCTGGCCTCAGAAAGTGAAATAAGACTACTTAACAATACAAAGAGACAGCGAGGAATGAAAAGATTATGTGTTGCATTTGCACTCACAAAATTGCTGTTTGGAAGTTAATCTGCATGGCTTTGATTCACTTTGGCCAAGGAGATACAATGAATATGCCACTCTTAAGTGCCATATTTCATTATAAATGAAATGTGGATCAAGTTCCCATTTTTAAAAACTAGTCACACTTCTGTGTATTTAAGAAGCTACGTAGTAGCCCTCCAAGATACAGACTAGCAACAAGAATAACAAGAAAAATGCTAAAACCCCAGAAATAACTAACTAGAAATTGTATAATAGCAGCTTCTGGAATCTATCTCTCTACTTCTCCGTATATTATCAAAATGGAAAAAAAAATGTGATGGTAAAATACGAAGACTCACCTAAATCCAAAGACACCGGTATTAGCCATAACATAAGCTAAGCCAAGGATGCCACTTCCCATGATGGCATTCATCAAATTAAACACTGATAAACCAAATGAAACTCCTGGGGATCGCTGTCTGTGAAGTTCCTGTAAGCACACAAATTTAGTAGTGTTAAATGTTTGGATGGTGAAGTTAAAATTTCGTGAAGAAATTCCATAAATGAAAGATTATGGAAAAAAGCTGCAAACCACCAGGCTTTGTATGACACACTCGTTGCTCAACCAACACTAATTTCCTTTCCTTTCCTTCCCACCTCCCACTACTGCAGCTCCAGGAATCTAGTGTTTCTTAGGAAAATGATTTCCACCAGTACACAAGACAGGTAGGGTTCAGAAAGCGCCATGACTAACCTTGTGACTGCAAGAGATGAAGATAGGATAGGAATGGGGTGGGGAGAGAGACGAGGGATAAGGCCTCAGCTCATGTGATTACTAAAGAATTGCTGAGTCAACCTGGGACTGCTGTGAGCAGTTGTTCCTCCTCAATTACTAGGACTCCACAACTAATCTCTACTTATATATCTAATGAATTAGTTCTACCAAACTGGAAGGATGGTGAGGAATACCTTGCAATGACAATATTATAAATAGAAGCAATTCACGTTGTTCTGGCAGTATCCCTGAAAACATCCCCCTCCCCACAAACAGCACTGGGAACAAAGTCCTGGGAACAGCGTCTAGGACTCGAGTTAAAAAGCGGAGTGCCCACTGCACAGGCTTTAGGGTCAGGAACGTGCTATGCACTTACTACCAAGCCACTTCCATTCTACCGCTAAGAATTTCTGTATTAAAATGTTTATTACTCTCCCTCCCCCCATGACTAAGTTGGAAGAGGAAAATCCTGTGACTCTTGCAAAGACCTCACGAGACTGGTGGAGAAAATAAGGTGACAAAAATACTAACTAACAGCAGTGAATACATAATCCTATGGCCGCTCATCCCATCATGTTCGCAGCTTCCACTCAACGCTGCATCTCTTCCACCCGACGCTTTTCATCTTTTCTTTCTAGAGTATGCTAGGCTGCTATCACGTTCATAACTGCGCCAATCTCATCTGAATCTCGGCGGCTGCCTTCAGACCCCATCCCCCAGGGTTCAGGCTCCAGCATCTCCCCTGTCCCGGTGCAGTCCTCCTTTTCTGGGTCTTACTTGGCAGGCACTTGAGGGAAGCCGGAGGGCGTCAGCGCGGGGAAGCGAACACAGCCCACTTACGTTGCTTAGCAACGGACTCAACTCTTCGGCCTCTGCTTCTTCAGGCTGCTGGACAGAGACATAGCAGCCCCGTTCAGCGTTGAAGCTCCTCCAGGACGCCTCCATGCTGCTCTCCAGCCGACTACCAGGTCCATCTGCGAGCCTCTACCCCTGCCCTGTGCTCCAGTCGTCTGTCGCACCAGAGGCGGAGCTTTGAGCCCGGCCCTTCCGGCTTTCCGTACTTCACCAGGGCCTGGAAGGAGAGGAGCGAGTCGACGTGATCTGATGGCGCTCGCCCTCTCCGCGGCGAACAGTGATGATGTCATAGAAGACCCGCCCATCCACCCGCGACCCACATCCGATCGGTACCGCAGCGGGAGGTGAGGGGTCGGCTCGTGGATCCAGCTGCAGAGCGACGTGGGGAATTGGAATGGTGCTTTGGTGAGGTGGCGGCCGCGTTAGGGGCTAATGGTCCAGGGGAGGTACCAGCCCGCCCATGGCTGCTCTCTGCCTTGTGCTGCATGGGCACAGAAACATCGCGAGGTCACCCACCCGCCTAGGTGCTGAGCTTAGTTTCGAGTTACTGGATAGTAAGGAATGTTTCAAAAGCCTTTCGCCACATTTTACTGGTGGGAAAACCGAGACTCAGTAATTTATCCAGGGTCACCCAGCTGGTCAGCTGCTAGACCCAATTTGATCTCTGACGGTGAAGTTAGACTTCGTTGCTTTACAGGATTCTGGGACAGGGCCCTTTCCCCTTAGAAGTAAATTCTTTGGTATTTTAGAAGACAGTGAATAACTGTTACTATGCATATAACAATCAGCAAAGCTCTCGTCCTCAAAATACAGAAGCCTCTAGTTAAAGGCAGGACATGTGGCAGTAAAGCATCGAAAACAACAGAGCAATATATTAAGAACACAAGCACCGAAGTCAGTCAAAACTAGGTTTTAAACCATGCTTAGCCACTTATCAGCTGGGAGACTTTGGGTGGGTTACCTTACGTCTGAGCTTTAGTTTACTTATTTACAAAATGAGGGTGCAATACTGCACACCTCCCAAGATTCATAATGTACATAAAGCATTTAGCGCAGTATCTGACACAATAAGCACCCATAAGACTATCCTAATAAATATCATCACTAGTAATGGTCATGTATAATGACTATTTCATTTACAGATGACCATTTAACTCATACTTCAGCCTTCCAATCCCAAATGTATTATCTAGAAAATTGTGGATGAAGAGGATCACTGAGTATGGCTAATGGATCACTAAGCCCTCTGAACTGGGAGCAGGTGGGTTGAAGGTGTAAATTTAATATATACCACTATTATCTACCACTAATATGACTTCCTGAAAAAGTCATCCTAGTCTGGAAAAGATAGTGTACTTCCCACACATCACTAAACGTTTTATTTGTCAGCATTTAGCAGGTTATTTGAGGTAGTAGAGTTTAGATTTTTATTCTCAAAAGCTGTCGTGTGTGATTTTTTTTTTTTTTTAAGGATCTTATGGAGGCCATTTGGATTCTCAAGAAGACTTCTGAAACTGGAAAGCCATAGCATATCTGAATCAAAATCTTTGATTCCACTAGCTTGGACATCCCTGACACAGATGCTTTTGGAAGCACCTGGTATTTTCTTATTGGGTCAAAGAAAAAGATTCTCAACCATGCCAGAACTAGAAACACATAAGAGAGACTCTGAATTGTTTTCACCACCTTCTGGTGTCCGAGGCATGACGAAACTTGATAGAACAGCTTTTAAAAAGACAGTCAACATTCCAGTGCTTAAAGTGAGGAAAGAAATAGTCAATAAATTGATGCGATCCCTAAAAAGGGCAGCATTGCAGCACCCAGGCATAAGACGTGTGATTGAAGATCCGGAAGATAAAGAAAGTAGACTAATCATGTTGGATCCCTATAAAATATTTACTCATGATTCCTTTGAGAAAGCAGAACTCAGTGTTTTAGAGCAGCTTAATGTCAGTCCACAGATCTCTACATACAATTTGGAACTAACATATGAAAACTTTAAGTCAGAAGAAATCTTGAGAGCTGTGCTTCCTGAAGGTCAAGAGGTAACTTCAGGGTTTAGCAGGGTTGGACATATTGCACACCTAAACCTTCGAGATCATCAGCTGCCTTTCAAACATTTAATTGGTACGTGTGTCATAGTAATATTAATGTATTCGAAGGGAATTTGCAAATTGTTAATTTTAGCTTTAAAAATTATTATTTTTTAACGCCAAGTTACAGAGGCAGAACATTTTATCATGTTAACTTTAAGCTAGATCTTGAGCTACATACCCTCTTTTGAGGGCCATTTTGGAATATCTTCTTTAGAGTCATAGCAAGTTCCAAATACTGGTCCAGGCTTTTGTGTACACCAATACATCAGTGTAGATTAAACTTGAATCACATGCTTTGGCAGCTACATTGAGGAGAGATCTTTTTGGTACACAAGACTTGTTAGGCCTTCAGGTCTATGTTAAATACTAGGTTTCATAAATTTGGGTACTTTATAGTCAAAAGTGCAAGATGTTTACTTATGCTTTCATTGATTCAACCAATTGAGCCTCTTCTATATGTCAAGCACCATACTGTCCTGTTACGCATTTCTTTTGTTTTTATTGATGAAGGGAGTAATAATGGATAGTGGTAACATAAATACTTAAGCAGATCCTTGTAATTGTGACTGGGTACAAATGTCAAGTCTAGGCTTTCCTATGAGTCACTGCCTACCCTAATTCAAACATTCCTCTGGCATTCCTATTTTATAAACTTTCTTTCACAGAGGCACTCATACATTAAAAGTGAAACATTTTCATACAGTAGTAATTTTAAAGCTTTTACTGTAGACCTTCAGAATAGTTTTTAAAAATTTATAAATTTCATTCCTCATTTCAAACTAAATTCTGTACCTCAAAAGTTGAGTTCAGATACATGAAGCAGAAAGGGTAAGAACAATGAGTAATTTGTTTATTGATACTATATTAAAAAACAAGTATCTGATTATCAGAAATGGGACAAATGCTGGTTGTATTTCAGGATACTGTATAATTGGGTACTGTGTGCTGATTTACAAATCAAGTTATGCAGTGAGATAGCATATAGATTTTTATAACTTTTTTAAAGTGCTAACTAAAAAAATAGATTCATCAAAAGGCCATGAGTATGCCAGTTCTGTAGCTTTTTTGCTCTGAAGTAAATGAACATTTAATTTAGATAGGACTCTAAATAATCTATGTTTCTTTTTTTTTGGAAACATTGTTTTGCCGGCATATATTTCTAAAGTGGTGGCATTTGTTCCAAAGCCACAGTAAAACAGACATTTGGCTTGAGGCCAGTGGAACCGGCAGATGTTTTACTGTTTTCTGAGGCCATTTGTTGCCAGGGTCCTTTACATCTCTTTCCATTCTTTCCCAATTCCTTGTGATCTACCTTTTTGGTTCCTTGTTTATTGGTTCATTTGAAAAGATTTAGTAAAACATGGAAAAAACATTAGGTAGACCCAAACTCCTCAAAATATTTTCTTTAAAAATGTACCCAACATTTTGTGTGTACATATTAGCAACTGTCAGACGTTAACTTTAGTCATCTGTTGAATTTTTTAAATTGCATGCCACATTACACACAGTAGGTGCAGTCTTTATCAACCAAAAGAAATACAACTCATTTCTGTTTCATATTAACAATGTTAGCTTTTATTTTGCAACCAATAGGCAGTATTATGGATTTTCATTTTTTCTTTTAGGCCAGGTTATGATTGACAAAAATCCAGGAATCACCTCAGCAGTAAACAAAATAAATAATATTGACAATATGTACCGAAATTTCCAAATGGAAGTGCTGTCTGGAGAGCAGAACATGATGACAAAGGTATATTTTATTATCTCCAAGTAAGGTGTATATCAATATTACGTTTAGAATCAGAATAGATGACAAAGATTTAAAATACTTGTAACATCCAGTGTTGGTGAGTATGTGAGAATGTGATCACTTATGTATGCTATTGATGGAATAACATTGATAAAGCCTTTTCAGAAGAATTGGTTAAATTCTCATATAGTGATACAATGGAATATTTCCATCATTAAAGTTTTTTTAGCTCCATATTTGTTAAAATAAGTTGTCCGTCGATAGGTTGACAATGGACAATTGCCAGAAAGCAATATAAGTGACAAAAAGCAAGTTATAGAACAGTATGTATAAAATATTTCTTGAGATATATTTAAACCTTCTAGGTTATACCCAGAAAGACTTTTAGTTGGCAGAAATTTGCAGGAACATTTCCACCTCTGTTACCTTAATAATTTGGCCGGAAGCATTTGATATGGTTGGGAGAAGGAAAAAAAAAATACATACCAATTGGGAATTAAGGTCCTGGAAAGCAGAAGATGGAAGATGTATCTATCTATGAGATTTATAGAACTTACAAACTTTCTGGCCTTTGATTCTTCATGCATAAATTATTGAGTTTAAGATGATGGCTGAGGTCATACTTCATGACTGTAACTTAAGTTTTATTTTCTGTTTTTTAACGTGTCTACTACAATAGACGCAAAAGAAATGTTAAAAAGTCTTTTGTTCAAGAATTAGCTTCACTGTATATATTTAGTTTACCCATGAAAACTCAAATTTGGGAAAGAGAATGTGGGAATGATTCATTCTATACACTGGCTCTAATTTATAGACATCAAATTTGCAAAGTTCAAGTAGCTGGCTAAAAACATAGTAAAATACCTCAAAATTCAGTGACACATCTACCATGGCTCCCTTTTACAAACACAAAACTAAATGAGGGAAGCTTGTTTGCTGCATAGAATTACTGTCTGCTGCATAGAAGTACTGTCTGCAACTTGGCTACCCACCATGAAGATATGGGTGGTGTGTTGTTTCAAAATTGTAGGTCTTGCCTTGTCTATCTGGTGACATAAGAGTATAATTAAGCCAGTTAATTGGCCTGTCTGAAAAATTCCTCATGTGATATGGTAACTACTTTATGGCCATGGCCCCTATAGGATTGAGATGGAGAGCCACTTGGCTTTAAAGAGGTGACTTTTTCTCACGAATAAGTCTAATGCAGTATATTAATTGGCCTTGGGAATAGCATAAACACCAGGAGTCTAATTAAAATGCCTTTAAATGCACTGTTGTTTGGCTCTTACAGTAGTAAATTTAAATGTGTATGTGTTTGCCTGTGTATATACACAGCCTATCCAATATCAATGGTTAGGATTTAGGACCAAGGAAATTAACCAAAAAGCATAACACCTTTTTTCAGGTTCGAGAAAACAACTACACCTATGAATTTGATTTTTCAAAAGTCTATTGGAATCCTCGTCTGTCTACGGAACACAGCCGTATCACAGAACTTCTCAAACCTGGGGATGTCCTATTTGATGTTTTTGCTGGGGTTGGGCCCTTTGCCATTCCAGTAGCAAAGAAAAACTGCACTGTATTTGCCAATGATCTCAATCCTGAATCTCATAAATGGCTGTTGTACAACTGTAAATTAAATAAAGTGGACCAAAAGGTGAAAGTCTTCAACTTGGATGGGAAAGACTTCCTCCAAGGACCAGTCAAAGAAGAGTTAATGCAGCTGCTGGGTCTGTCAAAAGAAAGAAAACCCTCTGTGCACGTTGTCATGAACTTGCCAGCAAAAGCTATAGAGTTTCTTAGTGCTTTCAAATGGCTTTTAGATGGGCAGCCATGCAGCAGTGAGTTCCTTCCCATAGTGCATTGTTACAGCTTTTCCAAAGATGCTAACCCTGCTGAGGATGTTCGGCAAAGGGCTGGAGCTATGTTAGGCATTTCTCTGGAGGCATGCAGTTCAGTTCACCTGGTAAGAAATGTGGCCCCAAACAAGGAAATGCTGTGCATCACCTTTCAGATTCCTGCCGCTGTACTCTACAAGAACCAGACCAGAAATCCAGGTGAGCAGTTTCTGGCAAATTAAATGTAAACCTTGCCGTTCAATTGTAACTAGTTCCTCCCAGTTTTACAAATTTTCATGCAGTATTAGTTCAGTCTAATAGAAAGCTACTCTGTTAGTTCAGTCTAATAGAAGGCTATTTCATTAAAATAGTAAATCTGCAAGAATGTTATTTCATGTTTAAGTTGACCAGATTAAAAATGCTTATATTATTTGTTTTTTTAAGAGTATTTTCAACTGTTAATATCTTACCTAAAATAGGTTTTCTGGATTTGTTACAGAGAATCATGAAGATCCGCCTCTTAAAAGGCAGAGGACAGCTGAAGCCTTTTCAGACGAAAAAACACAAATTGCTTCAAACACTTAATTGGAAATGTTTTCTCCATCTCCCTACCAGACTTACATGTAGTGAAATATAATTTGTATTATTTAATAAAATTTTAGGGTTCGGTTTTTACTATTGAACCCTTGTACTTTGCCTTATTTTACAAATTGAGGATTACCAATTAAACTTTAACTGAACTAAGGCTACCAAATACATTCCCTGTTATCTAAATTATAACATACAATTATTTTATAACTTAAATTATATCTAATTTTTATTAGATAAATATGAATAAATATTTTCTCTCAGGGAAAATAATTTTTGAAAGTAGGGTGATTGAGTACTAACTAGGAAGGTATTAACACCACTTTGTAGTTGTCCTTTACATAACTACTCCTTTACTGCCAATTAACTGTCACCGTAAAAGCAATAAAAAATGAAATTATTTAGAACGGGGCAGGCAAACTACATCCTGCAGGCCAAATCTGTCCCACCACCTGTTTTCATATGGCCTGTGGCCTAATAATGTTCTTACATTTTCCATTGGTTGAAAAATAATCAAAAGAACATTTTGTGACATGTGAAAATTGTATGACATCTATTATGTATCCGTTTTAAAAATTAGAATTGTATGAAATTAAGAGTTTCAGAGTTCATAAAGTTTGATTGGAACATACCATGCTCATTAGTTTACGTATCATCTGCAGCTGTTTTTTGTTTTTAATATGCAATGCTTCACGAATTTGCGTGTCATCCTTGCGCAGGGACCATTCTAATCTTCTCTGTACCATTCCAGTTTTTTAGTATATGTGCTGCTGAAGTGAGGACTGCAGCTGCTTTCTTGAACAATAGAGTTGAGTGGTTGCAACACACACTGAATGTGACTGTCATCACTTCACACTGCTGTTTGGCACATCACAAATCACTGCTGTGGTTGTAACAACAGCATTTTGAGTGCCATGTATATCACATGAACCCACATTTTATTTTTTGTTACCAGAGCATATCTATTATAGCAAAACAAGAAAAGTGGACTTTGTTGTATTTTTAAAGTACAGTAGGCTGTGAATTATTTTGATGTTGAATTAGATGACAAAGCATCTATATAGCTAAGCTAAAAGAATAACCATTGACATTACCAGACAAACCACTTATCATAGTATTCCCAACTCACAGGCAAGCAACTGTTAGAAAAATTAGAAAATTTAAAATGGAAATAACAAAGCAGAATTTCTTCACAAAATGAAAATGAGGCTGCAACGAAAGTAAGTCTCTAAGTGAATCATTTGTTAGCCAAGCAAAGCCATTTATTGATGGTGTGAATTAATTATGTTTGGATGCAGCAGCTGAATATGTCCAGAGAAAATAAACTTGATTAAGATTACTGGCCTTTGGCAAGAACAGTTGCTCAAAGAGTTAAGGACATTGAAAGCGACATAAATAGTCACTTAAAAAAGGAAATGATTCTGGATGGTTCTTTGACTCTATTTTTATTTTTACTTAGAGACAGGGTCTTGCTCTGTCGCCCAGGCTGGAGTGTAGAGACACAGTCACAGCTCAATGTAGCCTTGAACTCCTAGGCTTGAGATCTTCCCATCTTGGCTTCCCAAAGCATGAGGGTTACAGGCGTGAGCCCTTATATGTGGCCCTCGTGAATGGTTTAGCACTATCCCCTTGGTGGTGTCCTCACGATAATGAGTTATGAGATCTGGTTGTTTAAAAGTATGTGGCACTCGCCCCCCACACTCTCTTGCTCCTGCCTTCGCCATGTGAAGTGCCTGCTCGTATTTTGCCTTCTGCCATGAGTAAAAGCTTCCTGAGGCCTCCCCAGAAGCAGATGCCAGTGCTATGCTTCCTATAGCCTGCAGAACTGTGAGCCAATTACACCTCTTTTCTTATAAATTACCCAGTATCAGGTATTTCTTTATAGCAATGCAAGAATGGCCTAAAACACAAGGCAAAACAACTTTAATATGGTACAGTCATTTTGACAATCGATATTTGAATCACAATATTTGATGACAATATCCTTACACATTTGTCATACTACCAAAGTTAAAACAAGAAACAAGATTTCCATTCCCACAAATTTTAGTGAGTATATTTTCTGAGTTCAGCATTTTTAGGGACCTGGGTGCAAGTGCAAAGGAAATTTCCCTGTTTCAAAATCTATTTAACTGCAATTGAGGCAATTCAACCTAATTTTCCATAAGAAGTGATTAAAATAATGACATGCTAAAAGGCAAATTACAAGGGAAGAAATCTAAAAGAATTTTACAAATGCTTTCCAAGTGATGAATATGCTCAGTTAATTTCATATGCTCCTGGATTGATAGCAGTATTTGGCAATACCTATCTGTATGAGAAGACATTTTAAAAGATGAAATGTGTAAAATCTTATTACCATTAGTATTAATGGTTAATGATGGTTAATGATAACCATTAATAGGCAATCATTTATAACTGATTTTGATCACAGGGAACACTTAGAACCCTGATCAGAGGCAATGTTATTCTCACCAAAAAAGGCATTACAAAAAATTGGACTACATTTTGAATTTTGTCAATTAAAAAAGCGTGGGAGCAGTGTGAAGGAGAAGAGGCAAGAACGACCCCCGGACCAACCAAAGCCCACGCGCTGCTTCGTCCCACATCCCGCCACCGCTGCTGCCACCATGCCCAAGAGAAAGACTGAAGGGGATGCTAAAGGAGATAAAGCCAAGATGAAGGATGAACCACAGAGAAGATCTGCGAGGTTGTCTGCTACACCTGCTCCTCCAAAGCCAGAGTCCAAGCCTAAAAAGGCCCCTGCAAAGAAGGGAGAGAAGGTACCCAAAGGGAAAAAGGGAAAAGCTGATGCTGGCAAGGAGGGGGAAGGTGCTGGAGATCCCAAGTGAAGTGTGTGCATTTTTGATAACTGTGTACTTCTGGTGACTGTACAGTTTGAAATATTCTTTATCAAGTTTTATAAAAATGCAGAATTTTGTTTTACTTTTTTAAAGCTATGTTGTTAGCACACAGAACACTTCATTGTTGTTTTTGGGGGAAGGAGTACATGTCACTAATAGAATATCTCTGAAGCTGGATTGATGTGGGGAAAACACCTTTCCCTTCTAGTTTTGAGAGAATTCCTCTTGGCTCCCAGGAGGAGGGATTCCCTGACTTTGACACACATGGCCACCTTGGCACAAAAGCCTTGTGGTATGGAAAAACAAATTCGTTTTTATGTCTTCTTTTCCCTTTCCATCTCTCAGCATAGACTTAATCCCCTTAAGCCCAGACATCTGTTGGGACCTGACCCCCATTCATTGGTTACCAGTGTGTCTGGCAATCTGGACTTTCCAGTGATGCCACTGAGATGGCACCTGTCAAAAGAGCAGTGGTTCCATTTCTAGATTGTGGATCTTCGGATAAATTCTGCCATTTTCATTTCACTTCCTGAAAGTCAGGGTTGGCTTGTGAAAAGTTGTTAAACAACATGCTAAATGTGAAATGTCAACCCTCACTCTAAACTTTCACTGTTCAGAGCATCAGATAAGGACTTCATTGGGTTTTATAGTGGCTGATTTTTGGTAGTCCATTGAAGAAGAGAGTTTGAAAGTTGTATACTGTTAATGACTGTCTGCCCATGTCCTGCCTGAAATACCATGATTGTTTACGGAAAATATCTTTAATAAAGCTGGATACAGTTTGAAAGAAAAAAAAAAGTGTGGCAATTTGTTTTAGCTTGTTCTGTAAGTACCTACGTAATATCCTCGATTTTGCTTGTTACTGTGCAAAGCCTAAAATATTTACTGTCTGGCCCTACAGAAAATGTTTAAGAACCCTAATCTAGATCATTAATTACAAATTCAAATGCCTTCAGAAGTCTGGCAGGTCATGTAAACAAATGAAGGCAATAAATGGTAAGCAGTATAGGGATGTAATGAACTGGAACACTCATTCCTTACTTAATTCAAATTGTTTTGAAACAACCCAAGTATTGTACATTGATGTCCTAGGTTATGAAGTATATGTACAAATGATGTTCTTATTTATACATGTAAAGTGGTAAGACTCTTGTCTCCATTTAGTTACTCTGGACAAAATATGCAATATGTAATTGTAAAGAAAACAGAATCCCTAGATGTATCTATTAACGTTTTAACTTCCCCCTTTTCTTTCAGAGTGGATAAGTGAATATGTGATTATTCATTATTTAAATCTAGGTCCACCCTAAACTTTCAGATGTGATACCTAGTAAATGAATTCCTGATGAATCTACTAGAAAATGACAGCTAGAAAGCTGGAAAGCTCGTTAGATACAATTTTTAATTTTGTTAACTTTTTGACAGGTTTTCTACCACCTTAATTGGATTTTAACATAATTATCTGACAACCTGTTGAGAGCCTAAAGACAACTTCTAAGGGAAGCATAGTTGAAATATTCATTGAATCAAATTAAGGAATACTAACTAATCATGTATACTAACTATGATGTAAATGTATTCTGTACCATTAATATCTGCTTAAGAGGGAGTATAGTTATTAGTAAAATTATTTTCTACATCATGAATTTCTCAGAACTTCTCTTAGGACATCAACAAGATCATTTAGTTGATGTCATTTATATCTCATAAAAGATCTAGATACTTGATCTGTAGGACTTCCTGGAAGTCTTATGAAGTTCGACTACCCAGGACTAGTTTTAGCACAGCAGTTGTTTGACAGTCATCTCTAGAGCATGGCTTCTGGAGTCTGGCTTCCTGAGTTCAAATCCCAGCTCTGCTATTTTTAAGTTATATGACTGTTGGCAACTTACCTAACCACTGTCTCAGCTTCCTCATCTGTTAAAATGGGGAAAATACTAGTAGAACTGTTTTGAAGATTAGGTAATACACAAAGCATGAAGCAGTGCCTGGGACACAGGTAATACAGTAGTTGTTAACTGTTACTTCTGTACTCATATTATAAAATACTTGAAGACTTAACTCATGTAGATGAAAGATATGTACAGCCTTTGTCTCTGAGAGTAAATCACTTGGATGGTAGGGGATAAGCACATCAATTTAGAATATTTCTGTTGTTTAGTAGATTCAGTGAATCCACTAAACCTCAGTGAATTGTCACTAAGTTATTTTTCACCATTACCTTTGATCAAATAAGGTCAGTTAACTTCTAAATTTGGCCTATTGAACCAAGTACAGCAATAGCAACTACAAAATATTTACAAATGTATAAAGGTTTTGGAATTTATTTGCCAAACCAGGTGCATGCAATTTCCACAATAAGGCAGGCTCAAAACAAGTCTTAAAAGCCTTTGATATGTTTTATTAATTATTCTTTTTAAAATACATTTATAAAAGGTATGAGAACAAGCAGTAGTGTTTCTTTTCAAAGGACTGGATTCCTTATTTTTGCAATTGGCTGATGCAAAGCCTTAACTCTACATTCAATGTTCTAACTATTCTTTGAACAGATTTATAGACTGTACTTAAAAACACTAATCTTCAGTTCGGGAATACCTAATAGATACAGGAATAGGATATGCAGTCTGGTAGAATGTAGATGGAACTGGACTTTGATTAAAAAAAACAAAAACCTGCATTCTAATTCTGGCTTTTTACTAACTTGTGAATATGATCTTTGTCTACTCAATTATTTGATGCCTTGGTTTTCTCATTTAACAAAGATAGAAGTACAATAAAGATGAAGATGTATTGCTAAAATTAATACCTGCTTAGTAAAATAAGATGGAGTTGTTACAGATGGATAGTCCATCCTAATGTAACCACAAGTCTTGTTTCACCTAAGTTTCTACCCATAAAACTAACATCTGTTGTAATAGAGATTTGGTAGGAAATCCCTTAATTTCCTTAAGAAACTATATCCCATATCCAATGCTATATGTAACAGACTCATACGAGGTTGAGATGCTGCAAATATCATCCTATTCATATCTAAACTCTTTAAGCAAAACCCTGGTAATAATAAAAGCCTTTGAAGTTTCAACAAAAAAACTATCAGTATACAATTTATACATGGGGAATTGTACTTAAAATGTACCTTCTCCAGTCTCCAAAGGATTCATCATAAAATGAGCTCACATTGGAGGTGAAAGGTGTCATTTAAGTATTAAATTTTATTAACTTCTTTGAATGTGTCACTAAAGCAGGTTAATGCTGGGTTCTGTTTTATCCTGGGTGTGGCTCACAGCTGGGAACTATAACACCTTGATCAAGGTTTGCCTCATTTCCACTGCTTAAAACAGGCATTGAGTCCTTACTATTGAGGGAATGACATTATCATGGGTCAGGTTTTTCTTGCCATAACTTGGTCAAAGGAAATATATCCACTTGTCTGGACTAGTATTAACAAGACATTAGGAAAAAGGGGAACATTTTATGAGAAGAAATAATAGACTTGGATATTAACAGTAAATGTTGTAATCAAAATGGTATTTAAAATGTGTTCAAGTAAAACACTGTAATAAGAGAAAAACCACAGAACTTAATATAAATTACAGCTTTATTTTTTAAAAAGATTTTATAAGTCTGTCACAACCTCAAACATATAGGTGAATTATTTATTCCTCTCTTCCATCAGATGAGGCTTATTGTGTCAAATCCTCTGAAAAATATAAGTAAAAATTCTTTTTCACAAATATATGTCCCCTATATTACTCAACTTAGTTCTGAAATTTTCTCTTTATAAATACTTTAACACAGCTGCTAGTGGTAGGACTGTGTTGTGCAGCTGCATATAGCTATAATTTTACAAGTCTGCTTTACTTTTGCTAGCTCCCTGGTTCAGCTCCAAGGTCCAAATCTTATAAATGGTTAACTGGGCTGCCAGAAAAGCCCACTGAATGCATCCTGTAGTGCTCTGTGACAAGCAAGAGAAGAAGTATAGCCTCCAGCAAGGTCCTGTGGTGAGGCAGTTCTGACATGGTTTAAATACCTAAAACAAAACAAGAAGTGTAGCATTGATATAAAAAGCAAATATAAATCGGTAACATTTTAAAAAGCAATAGTAAAACTGATTCAAATTTTAAAGAGGAATTCTGAGATTGAAATATTCAGACTTTTATTATAAATAGATTATTATCTTTCAAAACGAAACATGCCGATTGTACATGGAGTGCCTAAACTAGTACTAAATTACATAGCAAATTACCACAGGGTCTAAAAACAGTTCTGAAAGAGGTTTCAAAAATAATTCTAAAATATTCACTGCTTCACAATTTTCAGAGCTGATTTGTTTTGTTGGCTGTCTTTTGGACACCTAACTAATGCTCTCCTTCCTGGCATATGCTTAAGAAATACACAGTATCACAATACTATTATAGTACTGATATTTCTACATAAATTTGTTTTAAAGCAACCCCTCAATAGCTAAACAAATGGAAGAGGGGAGAAAACGTATGAGTTACTTCAAAAGTACTTCAATATTCCAAGAATATATTGTCTCATTCCTTGCAGGAACGGAAACATTAGAAAATTACATGTTGAAGAAATCTCTGAGACTGAGCCTGGGTTCAAAATAATGTCTGAAAAAGTAAATACAGAAAAGTCTCATTGATTTCAACAATATAACAGTACAATTTTTTTCTGCAACCACACACAGTTTTTTTAAAGCAATTAAACATTTCTATCTTGACAAAAATAGACAAAACAGGCCTAAAAAAAACTGGACAATCTAGCCAAAGAGGGGCAACTTAGCATGACTACTAACACTTCTGGAAACAAATAATTCCAGCTTTGTTTTAATGCTTAGTTTAAGAAACTAACTTGTTTCTTCAGGAAGTAAAGGAGCTTCACCCACCTTAGAATTACTGGTATGGCAAATGAATAAATCAGGTACCAGAACATTTTAATAACTTGGAACCTTTTTCACTCATTCATTCAAACTTCCTGTGCGTCAAAATCTTAATGCATGAGCAACTTACAACTTCTAACATAACAACAAGTCTGTTTTTCATTTGTATCCATGTTTAATAAACCTGTGTAGCTAAAACATATAGAGCAATATAAGAGTCCAATAGAAAAAATGGGTCAAGGTAGGATGCAGCTAAGTTCCTGGAATTAGCTATAATTTATTCCCATTGCCACAAATCAAGGTTTTAACTCAATTCTTTGCTTCTCTGCCAAGGGCGAAAGGGGAAAGCGGAAGGAAGAAAAGAATGAATATTTATTAAACAAAAACAAAAACATTTTTGATAGTATTTTATAGCCATAAAACATATCTCAGAGGTTTTATGTAGAATACTAATGTACTATATGTTACTATATATAATTATATACATAAGATACTAATATAGTAAGTGTAGTATAAAAATATAAATAGAAAAAGGATGAAATAAAAATATTTAAATAAAAGTTCTGGCTGGGTGCGGTGGCTCACACCTGTAACCCAGCACTTTGGGAGGCCAAGGCAGGCAGATCATCTGAAGTCAGACGTTCAAGACCAGCCTGGCCAATATGGCAAAACCCCATCTCTACTAAAAATACAAAAACTTGGCCGGGCGTGGTGGCACATGCCTGTAATCCCAGCTACCCAGGAGGCTGAGGCAGGAGAATCACTTGAACCCAGGAGGTGGAGGTTGCAGTGAGCCGAGATTTCGCCACTGCACTCCAGCCTGGGTGATAGAGCGAGACTCCATCTCTAAATAAATTAATGAATGAATGTTTTAATATTTTCTCCATATACTGTATCTTACATATCCTCCTGGAACACATCCCACTTTAGAGACTACTGTTATTAATTAGTCATTGTTGTCTGGGTGTGGTGGTGCACACCTGTGAGCCCAGCACTCTGGGAAGCCGAGGCAGGTGGATCACCTAAGGACAGGAGTTTGAGACCAGCCTGGCCAACATGGTGAAACCCCGTCTCTACTAAAAATAGAAAAAGTAGCCAGGCATGGTGGCAAGTGCCTGTAATTCAGCTACTCAGGAGGCAGGAGAATCGCTTCAGTCCATGAGGCAGAGGTTGCAGTGAGCGGAGATCGCACCACTGCACTCCAGCCTGGGCAACAGAGTGAGACCCTGTTTAAAAAAAAAAAAAGAAAGAAAAAATAGTCGTTGTTAAACTCTTGATAGAACCTTAGGTCGCACAGGATTGAAATAGGGATTCACCACACCTACCCCATGGCCATATCTGCTTATTACTTTCCAAGACACAATAAAATATCAACTGTTAAGATTCTGATGCATGAGAAATGAAGTAAATGTTAAGTTACCTCAGAAAGGTCTAAAAATTAACCTGGCTTCACAGGGAATTCAATAACTATCATACAAATAATAAGTGAGTAATATTTTTATAGGTAACTTGGAAATGAAATGTTCCATTCCTGATACAAGTTTCCAGGTAATTTTTATCCACACACCAGATGATGATGTATCACCCTTTCCTTTTCTCAGATCCTCAAAAGAAAAGCATAGTCTTAGCTTCAATAGATGTTCACTTATGGTAAAATTCAAGCACCACAGTAGAATGTTTGTCAACCTTGAAAAGCCAACCATCATAAATGAGAATTGGTTTTCATAGCTGTAATACAAACCACTGTGCAACTAACTGTTTTGATTCATCACATTTTGGTACAGCTTGCTTCTGGGAAAGTTGAGTCATACCATATCTGGCTTGGCAATTTGAGCATAAACTTGCAGTGTGCGTACAGCTTTTTATATGTTATCCTGAGAAACCTGAAACAGCTGCACTGCTGGCAGGAAAACAGAGGACCACCAGTAAAATATTCAAAACAGTTGCATCTTTTAATTTATGGCCATGTTTCCATAAAGAGTATATAAAACAGTTCAGCTTTATAGGTAAAATGTTATAAACAGTCATACTCATTGATGCCATAAATGTGTAAAAAAAAAGTTTATCTAAATGATTAGTGTTTGAAAATAGTATTTCTTGAACATAGTCATAATCCAGAGTAATGAGCAAATATTTTTAAATTTGACTTATTAATGCTAAGTTGTACAATTCTCACTGCCAAAACCAAGTCAATTAAAATTTCTTTGCATAGCACTGAAGAAAATGCCCTTCCCTTCTAGCAATCATTTACATTAAACATGTCTGTGAGTATGAGTCGTTAAGAGTCCTGCTTATTTACTTTGCTGTTTTTGATCTCTAGGGCTGCACAAAACTGTTACTGTGAAGTATTTCAAACTATTTTCACCATGGCAACCTACATTAATGCCAATAAAAAAAAAACAAAGTTCATTTTTGTTATTCAATTGTGGGCTTTTATTTTTTAAGTATCTTAACTCAATGTTCTTAAGCCCTTTAATTATTGTAGTATGTCAAAGTATTTTAAAGAATCTGCCACATTGAAACAGCACAATGAAAATTTAGTGTTTTCTGTACTTTTCTACCCGAATCCACATCTGTGTTTTTATTCTTTCATGACCATTACAAGTACATCACTGAACAGGATTCCTGGGGTTTCTGGCAGAAGTCAGTATCATTTCATGTATACCTTTATAAAACAGAATGAGGAAGAAGTCTTAGCCAAATTTATTTCCAAAAGTCAAGCTCTGTTGGGTTTGGGAGCCTGGAGGTAATTGCTCTGACTATTCAGCCAATCCCATGACACTATTCCTGTTTTTCATGGGTTTATTTTAAATATGTGTAAATCTTATAAGCAGAATCCAGGAAAGTAAAAACGAGGTTTGCTTATTTTGGTACCTATACCTTATTTTTACTGAAAGCAGACTAAACTCAAAGACTTAAAAAGTCATACCTTTGATTATTTTCTTAATAAGGTCAAAAAAAGTATGTTTTTGAAAGCATGTCTACGATAATTCTTGTACAAAGGACATCTTATGCCGTAATTTATGCTCTGTCTAAAGCTGCCTTCCTATCCCATCAAAATCCCTTTCAAACAGACCTTGGAGAAGAGGGAGGGAAAAGGAGCAATGGATCCTGAGAAGGGCGTAAGATACGATTAAGCATTAGAAAACCACACTTGAAGGTTTGTTCCTGAACTTTGATTTCCTACACTGCCATTTTCTTGTGTTATATTTTGCAGCTTTTGCTCCCAAAGAAAGTGGGATAATTTACACTTAGCTTCAGAAAGACTTCATTTTCTTAGTTCTTTAACATAGGAGTGCTTCTGAGATTACTCTTTTCCTATTTCCCTTTCTTTAAAAGCACTATACTGACCATCTGGCTGAAGTCTTGGACTCAGCTCATTTTAGTGCTACTTAACAATGCTTTGAGTTCTCAGCTAGGGGCAGAGGGCAGGGCTTGTCACTCAAGACCAAGAGGCAAGCACTCCTCCTGTCCAGTCATAATATGTTTGTGACAATCCTTAAAGCACACTGGCTTGGAATTTATATTGAAATGAAATGTAAGGTTCATATTAGTTTCCTCCACCTCAAATTACCGGGCCCTATGGAGAGTTAAAAACTTGGACTGGTTCAAACTAAGAAAGGTAGTGAACTCTAGAGACTAAGACTTTCTTTTTACAAGGTGGCCTGTTTTTTTAAAGTCTTCATTTAAAGCCATCATGCATTAAACAGACCATTTCCAAACAGATCTGTGTCCTAGCCCACAAAATTCAAATCTAACTGCCATTAAGAGAGATCAGCCAGCTGATCTCAGCTATCAAAACCCACAGCTCTTGTAGGAAGTTCAGCCAAAGCTATAAAGATTTACATTAACAACCTGAAGCCTACCTCAGTGAGATTTAAAAACAATCAGAGCAATAGTGCACTCACACAACTATCACTAAAAAGCAAAAACATTCTGAAAACTAGTTAATGGTTAGGTGTCTTAAACTAAGCACAGTACCAGAATAATAGACAAACTGTTTATAGAGTGGTAACCATATATTCTAAGATAAATGAGAAAAGACACTACATGTCAGAAATACTATTCATAATTCTGAGGGCAGCTTGGTTATAAAAATACATGGCCGGCTGAGTGTGGTGGCTCACGCCTGTAATCCCAGCACTTTGGGAGGGCGACGTGGGCAGATCACGAGGTCAGGAGTTCCAGACCAGCCTGACAAACATGGTGAAACCCTGAATCTACTAAAATACAAAAATTAGCCGGGCATGGTGGCACGCACCTGTAATCCCAGCTACTCAGGAGGCTGAGGCAGGAGAATCGCTTGAACCCGGGAGGTGGAGGTTGCAGTGAGCCAAGATCACGCCACTGCACTCCAGCCTGGGCGACAGAGCGAGACTCCATCTTAAAAAAAACAAAAACAAAAAACATATGGCTTCATGAAGTCCAAACAAAAATGTAACAAACTTCCACAGGCAGTCATATGTTACTCTTACACTTTACCATCTAGCCAGTAAGTGAGAATACAATTTGAATAGACTAATAATAGAACTGAATTCAGATTTACACCAACACACTTGGAAAGAGGGTGAATAATTATGCCAGACATTTAGACCATCCAAACACCAAAACTTTTAATTTGGAAATTAAAAAACACATGGTTTCCAAATGAACACAATGATTTATTATTACTCATATTTAATAACTGAATATAGATTGCTCGGAGAAGACTTTCTGCCTTATAACTGCAGTATAAGTCCACTTATACTATAACTGTGTAATTTATTGCTATCAAAGAGCACACCAGGTATTTTGGATAGAACAGTTATTACTGACAGTTAATATAATTACATAATGAAAGGATTATTTCCTTGATTTAAGTGTGAACTATAGAACACACAGAAGATATAGCTACTTAAGTATAATATATTCTATGAACGATGTTGTTGGTAGTGCTGATTATCTCAAAGGATAAACCTCTAAGGATAGATTCTGTCTATATAATACATACATTTAAACACAGGAACATCTCAGGAACATGCGCTATGAGATACACAGAGCCATGAAAAACAGATAATAAACAGTAGCTAATAGGCCAAATGATATTTGATAAATTTTAAGTATATTCTTCCAAGTCAGATGTTTATTTTCACAAGAGATTAATACAATGTTTGCCTAATTTCAGTATTGCCATTATATGCTTAGATGAGATTACACAGAAAAATGGCATAATGTTTTTATTTATTGATTCTTAAAACATTATGATACTCATTTCTATTAATTTATTCAGAATAATGACGGGAAGAGATAGAGTAAGGCAAAGTTTCATTAAAAAATCTAAAAATAGCAAGTAATATGAGCCTAGATTTTGTGTATCCCAGTGAGGAACAAGTGTCACTTCTTGGAAATTCAGTAGATATTATAAAAATAAATGTACTAGCTTCTGAATTTCTTTGGTAATATTCCTTTAAAAACCTAGTGCCTGATTCTGGTTTGTCTAACGTATTTTTTTACTAGAAATTCCATGTTAGTAACAGATATGTGCCAGAATTTTCATCATATCTTTATAAACGCAGGATGAGTAATTTATTTCCAAGAGTGAGGGGACAAAAATGCAGAAATTTAGATACACGCAGCTCATTCATTCTCAAAAAAAAAATTACTATTTGCCAGGTATTGAAGTAGCCCTGATAAAAAAACAGAGAACAAAGACTTCATGATCTCATTGACCTCATAAACCAGCAGAAAAGAAACATATTAAATAATGAATATTACAAATGAGAAAGTAGGGCTTGATGAGTGTGGATAAAAAGGGAAGCCAACATGAATAAGATCAGCAGGTTTCCCTAAAAAAAGACAGTTAAGCTTAGATCCAAAGAGATAAAATTAGCTAGGAAGGCAAGCGGAGTATAACGGTGATCCAGAGAGAGGAAAGAACATATATGAAGTAGTAAGGAGACACAGTACATATTGAGAATATAGGGGACAGGTGGTTTCAGCTCAGGATGAGGCTAGAGATGTAGGCAGAAAGTACACAAAAGATGGCCTTATAGAAAATGTTTAAAAACTGTGAATTTTATTCAAGAGCACTGGGAAGCCACTGAAATGTTATTACTAGAAAGCTGATGGCTGGGCGTGGTGGCTCATGCCTGTAATCCCAGCACTTTGGGAGGCCAAGGTGGGCGGATCACCTGAGGTCGGGAGTTCGAGACCAGCCTGACCAACATGGAGAAACCCCATCTCTACTAAAAATACAAAATTAGCTGGGCACAGAGGCGCATGCCTGTAATCCCAGCTACTCGGGAGGCTGAGGCAGGAGAATCACTTGAACCCGGGAGGTAGAGGTTGCGGTGAGCTGAGATCGCACCATTGCACTCCAGCCTGGGCAACAAGAGCAACACTCCGTCTCAAAAAAAAAGAAGGTAAAAAAGAAACCTGATAATGTAAATGGTCCACTTTGGCTGCCCAATGGATTAGAGAAAAGCAAGAGTAGATACAGAGAGATTCCTTAGGAGAATGTTTCTCTAGTCCAGGCTTGATGCAATGGTGATTTGAATTAGGGTGGTGGCAGTGAAAATAATGAAAACTACTGGTTTAGAAATATTTCAGTGAGTGAGTGGGTGGATATGGGGGTGGGAATATGAGGGTGGGAAGGAGAAAGCAGTGTCAAGGTAAACTTCCAGGTACCTAGTCACATAGTCACATAGATCAGGGAAGATGCCCTCACAGAGAAATAGAAAACTGGAGAAGCAAATAAGGGTGGGAGAAGAAAGAAGGGAAAGATCCCAACTTCAGTTTTGGATTTGAGTCTGAAGTGATTATAGTAGAGACATGCATGGTGATGAGAAATGGTAGCTGGATATATGGGCCAAGTGAAAAGAAGAGAGTTATGGAATGAAGATACCAATTGGAGTTACCAGAATTTAGATGGTATTTGAAACCATAAAAATAAATGTTAATATTTAAGAAGAAGGGATAGAATGAGAAAAGAGGAGGGCCTAAGGCAGAGGCTTAGAGAACTACAATGTGTAATGGTCTGACAAAAGAAGCTATTTTGAAGTAAAGGGTAGTAAACGCAGCTATCCCCTGCTATCCCCAATACCTCATAAACTCTCTTCCCCTCCTTTCTAGACTTGCAAAAAATGTAGACACAAGGGAGGTGTAAGCCACCTGGAAAGGAGGAAAATAATAATAACAGAGACAAGGTAACCTATTTGATTCCCCTACCTAAGGACTCCAAAGGGCATATGCATAGTATTTATAGCAGTCGTGTTTCTTATAGCAAAAGAACAGAAACAACCAAATGTCCATTGACAAGAGAATGGATAAACTTGTTATTGATACAATGGAATACTATCAGAAGTGAAAATAAATAAGTTACAGCTATGTACATGCATCAATATGACTGACTCTCACAAACAATGCTTAGCAAAAAAAAAACCCATAAAAACCAAGTTACAGAAGAATATGGAGAGCATGGTTCCATTTATATTAAATTCTAAAAATACAAAGCTAAACATGGAATATGTAAATATGACAAAGCTATAAAGAAAAGCAAGGAATGATGTCAGAAAGATGGCTAAGTAGGAAAACCCAGCCTTCGTTTTCTTCACAAAGAACAATAATTGGACAGCTATCCATGAATGGGAATAACTGGAAGAGCTCAGGTATCTACTTGAGAAACTACAGCAATACACTGGAAAGAAACTCCCATAAGTAATGACACAAAAATTCCCTAACCACACAAAAGAAAGAAACAGTTCATTCTGCCTTTGTCATCCCATTCCCAAGGCTAGCACTGATCAGCACAGAAAAGGAACTCCCAAGTTTGTAAGTATCCCTGGCATGGCAATGGAGAGCACGATGAAAGAGCAGCTTCCCCAGACTTTCAGGGTACTGCCTGAGAAATCAGCCAGCAGCATTAGTTATACCCCACCCAGATTGCTGAAGAGACTGGCATGGGTGGAAACAAAGAAGGATGGGGGCTATCAGTATCAGCCATATAAGCAGAAATCATTACTATTCCTTAGTGGCCTGCTCTGCACAGGATTCCAGCAGCCTTCTCTGCTGAGGACCTCAACAGCCCTTGTGGCTACCACAAGAGATTTCACCCTGGAGGATACCATGGTGTTCACTGAGGTGGACCACAGCAGCTTGCTCTGCAGAAGACCCTAACAGGCTTTTGCTGGCTGCTGAGGAATTTAGCAGTCAGCATAGCTACAACAGACTCTCTGCAGGTTTGGCCACTGGGCATCCCACAGTTTTCTGCCTTCCCAATCTCCAGGTGCCTAAGTGGTGATGTGTGCCTGTAGTCCTAACTACTTGGGAGACTGAGGCAGGAGGGTCACTTGAGCCTGGGAGGTTAAGGCTTCAGTGAGTCATAATTATGCCACTGCAGTACAGCCTAAGTAACAGAGTAAGACCTTGTCTCCCAGGCGCAGTGGCTCATGCCTGCAATCCCAGCACTTTGAGAGGCCGAGGTGGGTGGATCATGAGGTCAGGAGATCGAGACCATCCTGGCTAACATGGTGAAACCCTGTCTCTACCAAAAATACAAAAAGAAATTAGCCAGGCGTGGTGGTGGGCACCTGTAGTCCCAGCTACTCAGGAGGCTGAGGCAGGAGAATGGTGTGAACCCAGGAGGCAGAGCTTGCAGTGAGCCGAGATCGTGCCACTGCACTCCAGCCTGGGCAACAGAGCAAGACTCCATCTCAAAAAAAAAAAAGACCTTGTCTCAAAAGAGAGAAGAAAGAAAAGAAAGAAGGAAAGAGAAAGAAAAATAAATACTGTCAGAAAACTTTCTAAATATGGGGAAAGATATAAACATCAAGGTACATGAAACATAAAGATGTAAAATCAGATTCAACCTAGAGAAGACTTCACCAAGACACGTTATAATCAAATTTTCAAAAATCAAAGACAGAGAATTTTTAAAGCAGCAAGAGAGAAGCAGCATATCACGTACAAGGGAACCTAAATAAGACCACTGGTGAATTTCTCAGCAAAAATCTTGCAGACCAGGAGTAAGTGGGAAGAGTTTGTGAAAGCAAAAAAAAAAAAAAAAAAAAAAAAAAAAAAAATGCCAACCGAAAATACTTTATGCAGCAAAGCTATCCTTCACCAATGAGGGACAAAGACTTTTCCAGACAAACAAAACTGAGGGAGTTCATCACTATTAGACTTGTGTTACAAGAAATGCAAAAGGGAGTTCTTCAGACTTAAACAAAAGGCCACTACTTAGAAACATGAAAGTATAGAGTGGGCGCGGTGGCTCACGCCTGTAATCCCAGCACTTTGGGAGGGTGAGGCAGGCAGATCACCTGAGGTCGGGAGTTCGAGACCAGCCTGACCAACATGGATAAACCTTGTCTCTAGTAAAAATACAAAATTAGCTGGGTGTGGTGGTGCATGCCTGTAATCCCAGCTACTCGGGAGGCTGGGGCAGGAGATCACTTGAACCTGGGAGGTGGAGGTTGCAGTGAGCCAAGATCGCACCATTGCACTCTACCCTGGGCAACAAGAGTGAAACTCCATCTCAAAAAAAAAAAAGGACATCAAAGTATAAAACTCGCTGACAAAGGTAAATATATAGTCAAATTCAGAATACTCTAACACTGTACTGGTAGTGTGTAAATTACTTATAACTCTAATATAAATGTTGAAAGACAAAAGCATTTCCAGAAAAGAACTAGAGCTACAAAAATTTGTTAATGGATATATAATGTAAAAACATACACACTGACACAGAAAACATAAAATATAAGAGAAGAATGATATGGTTTGGCTGTTTCCCCACCTAAATTTTCATCTTGAATTGTAGCTCCCATAATTCCCACCTGTCATGGGAGGGACCTAGTAGGAGGTAAATGAATCATGGGAGCAGATCTTTCCCATGCTGTTCTCATGACAGTAAGTCTCATGAGATCTGTTGGTTTTATAAAGGGGAGTTCCCCTGCCACATGCTTTCTTGCCTTCTGCCATGTAAGATGTGTTTGCTCCTCATTCGCCTTCAGCTATGATTGTAAGGCCTCCCCAACCATGTGGAACTGAGAGTCAATTAAACCTCTTTCCTTTGTAAATTACCCAGTCTCAGGTATATCTTTATTAGCAGCATGAGGACAGACTAATACAGAGAATAAAAGTAAGTTTTTGTATGTTTTTGTATGACTAGCATAACTGTAAGATGTTTTATGTAACCCTCATGGTAACAAAAATGCAAAAACCTACAGTAGATACACAAAAGATGAAGAGAAAGGAATAGAAACATGCCACTACAGAAAATCATCAAATCACCAAGAAAGCAAGAAAAGAGGAAAGGGACAAAAGGTCTCCAAAACAACCAAATAACTACAACACCATTAACAAAATAGCAAAAGTAAATCTTTACCTATCAATCATTACTTTAAATGTAAATAGACTAAATTTGCCAATCAAAGACATAGAGTGGTTGAATGGATAAAAAAAAAAGACCCAATTATATGCTGCCTAAAAGAGACTCACTTCACATTTAAGGACACACACAGAATGAAAGTGAAGATACTCCATGTAAATGGAAACCAAAAAGAACAGGGACAGCTAAACTTACATCAGACAAAACAGATGTTAAGTCAAACCAACACATGAAACAAAGAAGGTCACTAGATAATGATAAAAGGATCAATTAATCAAGAGGTTATAACAAATGTAAATATATATGAACCGAAGTCAGAGCACCTAAATATATAAAGCAAATATTAACAGATCTAAAGGGAGAAATAGACAGCAATACAATAATAGTTGGGAATTCAACATTTCACTTCGAACAATGGATAGATTATCCAGAAAGAATATCAGTAAAGGAACACTAAGCTGGAACTACACTTCAGACAAAATAAACCTAACAGACGTATTCAGAAAATTCCAGCCAACAGCAGCAGAATATACATTCTTCTTGAGTGCAAAGAATATTTTACAAAATAAATCATACGTTAGCCCAGAAACCAAATCTTAACACATTTAGTAAGACTGAAATCATATTGAGTAATTTTTATAACCACAATGATATGAAACTAGAAATCAGTAACAGAAGAAAAACTAGAAAATTCACAAACGTGGAAATTAAACAACACACTCATGAGCAATCAATGGTTCAAGAAGAAATCAAAAGGGAAGTTTTGATTCTCAAGAAAAATATCTTAAGAATAATGAAAAAGTAAACATAACACATCAAAATTTATGGTATGTAGCCAAAGCAGTCCTGAGAAATTTATACTAATAAAAGACAATATTTAAAAAGAAAAAAATCTCAAATAACCTGATATTACACTTTAAAGAACTAGTTAGTGTAAGGAAGCCCAAAGTTATAGTAAGGATGGAAATAAAGATCAGAGTAGAAATAAAATAGAGATTCGACATACAATACAAAGAAAAAAATCAATGAAACTAAAAGTTGGTTTTTTTCAAAACATAAAATTCACAAACCTTTAGCTAGATTAACTAAGAAAAAAGAAAGAAGACTCAAATACATAAAATTAGAAATGAAGGAGGAGATATTACAATTGAGGCCACACAGGTATGAAAAAAATCACTAAACAATTATACACCAATAAATTGGAGAACTCAGAAGAAATGGATAAATTCCTAGACACAGACAACCTACCAAGACTGAATTATAAAGCAATAAAAATTGTAAACAAACCAATAGTAAGGAGATTGAATCTTTTATTTATTCATTTATTTAGAGACAGAGTTTCGCTCTTGTTGCCCAGGCTGGAGTGCAATGGTGCGATGTTGGCTCACTGCAACCTCCGCCTCCTGGGTTCAAGCAATTATCTTGCCTCAGTCTCCCGAGTAGCTGGGATTACAGGCACCCACCACCACGCCCAGCTAATTTTTGTATTTTTAGTAGAGATGGGGTTTCACCATGTTGGCCAGGCTGGTCTTCAACTCCTGACCTCAGGTGACCCACCTGCCTCGGCCTCCCAAAGTGCTGGGATTACAGGTGTGAGTCACCGCACCTGGCCTGAATCTATAATTTTTTTTTTTTTAATCTCATTAAAGAAAAGCTTAGAACCTGATGGCTTCATTGCTGAATTCTCCTAAACATTCAAAAAAGAATTAATACCAATCCTTCTTCAAATTCTTCTAAAAACTGAAAAGGAGAGAATACTTCCAAGCTTATTTTATGAGGCCTGCATTACCCTAATACAAAAGCCAAAGAAGGACATTAAAGAAAAGAAGTATTAAGGTCTAATATCTATAATGAACACAGAGGTAAAAATCTTCAACAAAATATTAGCAAACCAAAATCAACAGCATATTAAAAGAATCAATACACTACGATCAAGTAGGATTTGCCACAGGGATGCAACATATGGAAATCTATGAAAATGATACACCACATTAACATAATGTACAAAAACCATATGATCATCTCAATAAACATAAAAAAAGCATTTAACAAAATTCAACATCCTTTCATGATAAAAACTATCAACAAATTACATATAGAAGGAATGTACCTCAACACAATAAAGGCCATATATATATAAAACACGATAGCTAACATCACACTAAACTGTTAAAAGTTGAAAGCTTTTCCTTTAAGATTAGGAATAAGCCAAGAATGCCCACTCTTGCCATTTCTGTTCAACATAATACTGGAAGTTACAGCCAGAGCAATTAGGCAAAAGAAGAAATAGGAAAAGTTACATTGTCTCTGTTTGCAGATAACATGATCTTATTTATAGAAAACCCTAACAACTCCACCAAAAAACTGTTGAAACTAATTGATTCAGTAAAGCTTCAGCTTGCAAAATCAGCATACAGAAATTAGTAGCACCTCCATACACTAACAAGGAGCTGTCTGAAGAAGAAATCAAGAAAACAATCCCATTTACAATAGCTACCAAAACAAACAAAAACAAAAACAAAACAAAAAACCCTAACAACTTAAAAACAAATTTAACCAAGGAGGTGAAAGATCTATACACTGAAAACTATAAAACACTGATGAAAGACATTGGAGACAAAAGTAAATGAAAAAATATTCCTTATTCATGGAATGGAAGAATTAACACTGATAAAATGTCCATAAAATCCAAAGTGATCAACAGATTCAATGATTCTATCACTGAATTCTAATCACATTTTTCTATCAAAATTCTTATGACATTTTTCACAGAAATAGAGAAAAGAATCCTAAAATTCATGTGGAACAACAAAAGACCTTGAATAGGCAAATAAAGCTTAAGGAAATGAACAAAGAGGCAGGTAAACATCACCTGATCTCAAAGTATACTACAATGCTAAAGTAATCAAAACAGCATGTTACTGGCATAAAAACAGTATACGCCAATGGAACAGAACAGAGAACCTAGAAAGGGGCTAATATACAAAATATATAAGGAACACAAACAACTCAATAGCAAGAAAACAAATAACCTGATTAAAAAATGGGCAAATGACTGGAATAGACATTTCTCAAAGGAAGACATACAAATGGCCAGAAGGTATGTGAAAAAACTTTAACACCACTAATCACCAGGCAACACAAATTAAAATCACAATGAGGTATCACCTCACACCTGTTAGGATGGCTACTATGAAAAAGGCAATACATAACAACGGTTCGCAAGAGTGTGGAGAACAGAGAACCCCTAGTACAGTGTTAATGAGAATGTAAATTGTAAAGCCATCATGGAAAACAGTACGGAAGTTCCTCAAAAAATTAAAAACAGAACTACCATATGTACTCCTTATTAGTGTTTTGAAAGATGAAACATGAAAATTTATGTAAAGCATCTGGCACATTCAATTATGTGTAAGTGTTCTTGTCCACCCTCTATCTTCTATTTGATAATTTCAATACAAAGCATGCTTTCACAAAAGATAGATCTTCCATAGCCCAAATTTCCAAAGCACTTTTACCCTCTGCTAATAGTATGTACCTCTCCTTTCCCAACCCTGTGACCTTCCGGTCTATTCCCACATCTATTCCAACAATAATATTGTTGCTTTCTATCTTTCCCCTTTTATTGTACCCCTATTATGAAGATCAAGTGGAGATTTCAAAGCATAAGAAGAATCCTGCTTGCTAATCTTTTATCACAGGGTAATAGAGTAACCCAAGGGTGCCAATACCTACACACTAACAGACCTGGGGAAAAACTTACATATATACATACATATAATACATTTGTATAGATTCAAACATATACATACAGATCTATATTTCACAAATACTATGTATGCCCTTATAAGTTTTATTTCAAAAGTGAATTTACTATATTATTTCCACTCTCACTGCCTCTCCTTCCACTTGTTCCTCATATCCTTGTATTTTGACTCTGGTTACCATTAAATGGCCATTTCTTGGACCTCATCCTCCTCAACGTTTTCCTCCACCTCTCTAATAGTGATAGCCCCTGGCTGTGATATGCTTCCAGTTTCTGATTTCCATAATATCAGTCTATGCCCTGGGCCACACTCCTACTACTCTGACATATCATTCCCCACAATTCTCTTTTTCTATTTCCTAATTACTAATTTTCTTCTTGGTTTACCTCCTCTCTTTCCTGATTCTTGATTCTGTCTCTGAAATGTATGGCTTCAGTTAATACTTCTGTTCTACTAAGCCCCACATCTCTTTTGGTCTGTCCTTCTATCTTAATTATAGTCCAACATGTTTATCTGCATGGGTGGCCCTTTGTACCTGGGTGTCCCACTGGCACTACAAAGATAATATTTTCATAATCGAACTCTTCTTTCTTTACAAACCTAACGCTCTGTCTGTGTCTGAATTTCCTTAATAGTTTCAGCATCCTCACTGGCGTCATCTTGGAATGCTCTTTCTCCTGAATACCAGTGTGAAACCTATATCATAATCTCTCAATAAACATCTATTTACCTTTCACATCATCTTCATTGCCACTATTGTTACCGTATTTCAGGTCTTTATTACCTCTTTCACAGACTCATGTGAATAGTCTCTTAATTGATCTCCCTATTTACAGTATGTTCTCTCCATTACAACCTATTCATGGTTACCAAATTAATCTTCTTAGAGCAAAGCTCTGCATGACTCTCACGCAAAAAGACATTCATTGGATTCCTGCTATATGTAGCATAAAGTCCAAATTCCTTAGCCTACCATTCAAGGCCTACTGTACTTGATTCCAACCCACCTTTCCAAACATATTTTTCATTAATCATCTCCATGTACCCTGAACTTAAGCCAAAGTCAACTGTGAGGTTTTCTGTTATCCTCTATTAAAGGAGACAGGTCTCAGTCCTGTTAGAGGTAGGAAGCTGAAACTGGGCTTGCGGCCCTGCGTGTAACCTAGATCTACAAAATACTGTTCTGTCTATGAAACAGCTCCTAGGAAAATTTTGCTTACTAGCTTGGGTATAGTCACAAGAAAGCTTGCAACCCATCTGGGGCATGGGTGGAAAAGGAATCACACATAAGGAATGAGACTACCCAAGCCTGCTCCACCCTCAAAAAATTAAGAATAACAACTGGTTCAGACTCAGTGAAGCCAACAGGAATTTGTCAGAAGCAAATATCAATCTCTATAACAGTATGCCTTCACAATCCAAGACCCGCAGGAAAACAACTCCCACTAAAAAAAAATTCACAGTAAAATGGAAAAAAAAAATTTCAATGAACCTCACTTATAAAAGAGTCAGAAGACATGACCAATGGCAGGACTGACACATCCAGAATCATAGATAATAAACTGAAAGAAATTCTAAAAGAGGTATATTTACTGTCAAAAGAAACCACGAAAGGAATAGCTGCCATATGGCAAGGAAAGGACAATATGAAAAGAATAGGCATTTTCTTTTTTGAAAGAATCAAACAGGAATCTTGGAATAAAAGTTTCAATGGACAAGTTAAGCATTAGATTATCCACAGAAGGACAGAAAATAGTAAACTGAAAGACATATGTGAGGAAAACACAAAATACAGTAGAGCCCTCCCCCCACAAAAAAAGGAAAATATGAAAAAGAACCACTAAAGGAAATGTTTCAGCAAGAAGCAAATTAAACTCCAATGGGAAAAGCAGGATGTAAGGAGTAAAGATGAGCCAAAAACAACAATAACAATAAAACAAAGTAGCAACAAAAACAGCAAAAAAAAAAAAGGGAGGGGAAGCCTGAGTTTAAGCATTCTAAGGTCTTTGTTTTGTTTAGAAGGAGGAAAGATACTAAGTTTAGAGTTTTTTTGATGTTTGCAAATAATATTTCTTAATTCTGGGTAGCACAATTATTATGTTATTATATTACTCTCTTTGCTTCTCTATGTTTGAAATATTTAACAACTGTTTTAGATTACACCTCTTCTGGATTGTCCGGATAGAATTACTTCTTTCCTCCTCTGAATTCGCAAAGCACTTTATCGCTACCTCTCTTCTACGTACCATGGCTACTTAAAAATGTTATACATTCCCCACTAGATAAGTTTCTTGATAGGAACATAAATATTTATTTGCCATCATTTTAAAAAATCATCCTAACTTCTAATCAGAAAATACGGAATTTTTAAAACTAAACTAGGTTCTGATTAGTTAAGATATAGCTCTAAAGCGCAGCCATGATAATAGCTGGCAAATAAAAATGGGATATGAAAACAATTATCACCACAAATTATGAAGCTCTGTCGAAAGATGAAAGGGGTTTGAATGAAAGGTAAGCTATACATCAGGGGTGTCCAATCTTTTGGCTTCCCTGGGCCACATTGGAAGAAAAATTGTCTTGGGCCACACATAAAATACACTAACACTAACGATAGCTGATAAGCTAAAAACAAAACAAAACAAAAAGTCACAGTGTTTTAAGAAAGTTTATGAATTTGTGTTGGGCTGCATTCAAAGCTGTCCTGGGCTGCATGTGGCCTGTGGGCCACAGGTTGAACAAGCTTGAGTATCTATCAGTCACTGGGGTGGACAAGGTTTTCCTGGAAATTGGAAAACGCCTATAATAATAAAAGGGTGGTAGGGTATATGTGGAAAATGACTTTATTTAAAATATAAATACTTGTATTTTCTTAATGAGTATATTTGAAAATTGCTTTGAGATTTAAAATTATCCCGTCTCATAAACTGAACTCTCAGTGTGTTAACCAATTTTATACTCAAAGATATATACTACAATAGAATACAACTATGAGTGCAAGGAAAAACAAAAAATTCAAACAGGACTAGACACACTCAAAGCTAGATATTTTTTAAGGTATTTATTTTTCCATTCAAAGCAACTTCTCCTCAAAAGCTCTATTTCATACACTAGAATCTGAATCATGTCAACAACTTAGATAAATCTCTAAAGCAAACAATAACAAGCAAAGACAAAGTCAACTGGATAAAATAACTGATGTTTTCTCTTAATTATGGAAAATTCTATTTTCCAGCCAGTAAAAATTGGTTCATAAAATATCTAAGTCAAAGGACTAGTGACTATAGCAGCAAAATCTGAAAAAGTTCCAAGAGTTCTGGTTTAATGTATAACAACTTCAGGTTTTTAAAAAACATTTTTAATACTTAGGCCCACAGAAAACTTGTACTTTCTTCCAAGAGTAAAACCACAATATCACTTTGGAAAAAACATCACTTTAGAAAAAAAAATAATCTATGCCCATTATCAGAAGTAACATGCTAATGCAATCAATGGTACCAAAAATGAAGCTTTTCTGAAATAGAATGCTTTAATAGATTAGCCAGTTAGTTGGTTAAATATCATTTGGACCAAAAATTTCATGTGTAAAGAAAATATTTTCCTCTTATTTTAAAAATTGTAGCATTATTTTCAGTATTCTGTTTTGCTTCCAGACTACATTTTTTGGCAATGCCTTGTAACTATGCACATGTTGGTATAATATTTTAAATAAAAACACATTCTAATGAGTTACATATGACTTTTTTTCTAAAGTCGTAAGTTTTAAAAGTTAGATTTTACAGAACCTGCTTCAGTACATTACAAAAATGCTTTATCGTTAAAAATGTAGACTTCTTATTTCATCACTTTAAAAGGTTAAAAGAAAGAAAAAAGCCCTACTGTTTTCTTGAATTCTACTTTTGAGAGAAAAATTATTTCCACCTGTCATCCTAAAGTTCAAAACAGGCCACACAGTTTTCCTACGCCAAGAACATGCTTTGGAGTGAACCTGCTACAATTAGTCAATAGGAAGTAAAGAAGAGGAAAAAATCCAAAGTTTATTCTTGATACATTTTGTTCCTAATTGGACTCATTTGCAAAAACTAATTTTTTATGGAACTAAAAATAATTTTCAAAAAATATAAAATAAATATCAAGAGGATAAAAGTCCATCCTTCTTTAAAGATATACTTAAAATTAATTCTACATGTGATTATTAAAAATAAATTTTAAATGCTTTGTAAAATAAGTGAGAAGAATCATGGGTAAGGAGATTATAGTAAGAGAAGTAACACAGAATCCTAAAACTGGAAGGAAATTTTGAAATCATCTTATCTTGCTGTTTCTTTAACAGATAAAATGGCTGATACCTAGATATGCTAAAAAATTAATTTTCTTGGAAAGAATTCAACTATTCAATTAACATATTCATATATTCAATTAACACTTACTATGTACCAAATACTACGTTAGGTGCTAGATGAGAAGACAAACAGTCCCTGTTTTCTAGGAGACATAAGTCTAATAGGAAGAAAAACATAAAAATAAACCATTTTTAATGATAAGAGAAATGGTCACCTGGAGAAGTCAGGCGAGTACAGAAAACATAATGAGTAAGTTGATACATGAAAGGAAAATGATAATTTGCCAGGTAGGTAAAGAAGCAAAAAGGGTTTTCTAGAAATGAAAAAACTCTACAATGACTTGAAGTCTGAGAGAATATGATGTATTCTCAGTGTCAAATCCTGAGGGTTCTGTATGCCTTGAATATCTTTTTTTGTTTGTTTAGAGACAGGGTCTTGCTCTGTCACTCAGGCTGGCGTGCACTGCCACAATCATAGCCTTGAACTCCTTGGGCTCAAGTGATTGTCCCATCTCAGTCTCCTGAATAGCTGGGACAACAGGCATGCACCACCATGCCCAGCTAATTTTTAAATTTTTTGTAGAGACAGGGTCTCACTTAGTTGCCCAGGGTGTTCTCAAACTCCTGGCCTCAAGAAATTCTCCCGCCTTGGCCTTGGTAAGCACTGAGATTACAGGCGTGAGTCACCATGCTCAGCCCCTTCAGTATCTTTTAAAACAGATAATGGGGGCTCACGAAAAATGTCAGTAGGTGAATAATGCAATTGGGCTTGAATTTTAGAAATTTACCTTTGTAGAAAAGATAGATTGGAGAATGAGAGGGTAAAAAAGGAAGCAAAGAGAAAAGATTACGAGGGCCTCTATGGGGCTACAGCTCTACAGGCCTTAACTGTCCAATTATATGACATAGCAGCAAGAAGAAATCTTTCCACCTGTCATCCCAGGTCTGGAGCCTGGAAGATTTGCTGAGGTAGGAAGTTTCACTAAAACAATAGGTAGAAGTTAACAATGAAGGTAAGTTCCGTTTGGAGCATAAAGAACTGAGTGAAGTACTGGTCCGACACACAGGTAGAATGACAGAAATGTCCAGGATCCATTTGGAAATCTGATTTTCAAACTAACAAAAAATAAATCTAGGCTTGCAATTTAACATAATTTTTATTTTTCAGATAGAGTCTCGCTTTGTTGCCCAGGCTGGAGTGCAGTGGCACAATCTCGGCTTACTGCAACCTCTGCCTCCCAGGTTCAAGCGATTCTCCTGCCTCAGTCTCCAGAGTAGCCAGGATTATAGGCACGCATCACTACGCCTGGCTAATTTTTGTGTTTTTAGTAGAGAAGGGGTTTCACCATGTTGGCCAGGCTTGTCTCGAACTCCTGACCTCAGAAGATCCACCCGCCTTGGCCTCCCAAAGTGCTGGGATTACAGGTGTGAGCCTGGCCAATTTAACATAAATTATTGTACCTTTTAAACTGTTTTCTCAGAGCCCTTGGGTTCTGAGCAAATACCTTTGGAGCACTATGGGGTTAGAATTGGGAGGGAGGTCCAAATTATCAGGGCTCTGGGCCTGTCATTCCCACTGTAACAGAGTAGTTCTGCTTTGACTATGTTATATGTTGGGGTCCTAGGAAGATATTGTTTTTAAAAAAACAATTGTGTTCCTTTAAAAAGTCTGAAAACGATTTGCTATGTACTGAATTGTGTTACCCCTATCCTTAAAATTCTTCTGTTGAAGCCCCTACTCTCAATGTGATAGTATTTGGAAATGCGGCCTTTGTGAGGCATTCAGGCTTACATGAATTCATGAGGGTGGAGCCTTCATGACTGTATTAATGCCCTTGTAAGAACAGATACCAGAGAACAAACTTGCTGTCCCTCTGCCACATAAGGACACAGATAGAAGGCAAGGAAGAGAGCCCTCGCCAGCAACCAAATCAGCCAGGACTTCCCAGCCTCCAGAATTATGAGAAATAGACTTCTATTGTTTAAGCCACTGAGTGTGTGGTATTTTGTTATAGCAGTTGAAGTAGACAAATAGACTATTACCATATAGCTTTAGAATCAAATATTTGATGTTAAATCCTACCCCCATAGTACTGGTCTCAGGAAAGGTATGTGGCCTGCTCAGGGTTGTTATAAATTATCAGGAACGATATACAAGAAGTGCCTAAAAAAGAGCCTACCATACACACAGGTACTCAATTAGTGATAGTGAATGAGAACAAAAGGTCAAGGAATGACTTCACACAATAACTTTAGCAGAGGAAGAAGAACTGGCCAAAAGGATTCAGAAGAAATCAGAAGAAGGAAAAAAAGAAAACAAAAAACAAAAACAAAAAGGAAGTAGTGTCATAAAGCAAATGAAAGATACAGTTTGAAGAATAAGAGAACGGTTCGATAGAAGGGTAAAATAAGAAAAGAACCACAAGTTACCCACCAAATTTTGTAATTAGCAAGTCAATTGTGAATCAGCAAAATCAGATTCTAAGTAAAAGCCAAATTCCACTAGGTTTGGTGGATGAATCAGAAATAAGGAAGTAGAGAGAGCAGGCATAAGACTTTTTTCAATGGTTTTTCATTGAATATGGAAGAAAGGGCAGTAGTCAGAGAAGATTCAGGGTTGATGAAGCAACTATGTGGTTTTAAGATGGAAATTTGAATATGTTCATGTGGTAAAGGAAACATTTCAACACAGAGAAGATGATCTCAATCTGAAAGAGGGAGGGAGACCAATTTGATGGTCTAATATCCCTGAGTTGTAACAAAAGTAGGCCATGGAACACAGGTGGTGGGACTGACCTCAAAAGCAGGACAGGCCTTTCTGCCAATAAGAATGGACAGAAGAAGTTAGCAACGTGTACAAGTATGGACGAGTTTATAGTTAGAGTGTGGCTTTGGAGAGAATGTATTCATACATATGTTTTCTCTGTGTAGCATGTTGAAAAGTTAGCTGCTGAGTGTAAAAAGGGAAAAGTGGAGTGGGAGATTTGGGAAACTGATGATGTGGGAAAGCCACTGTGGGATGTGAGAGAAGAAGCCACCATATCTGTGTGCAAAATGATACCTGAATGGCACCAATCTGTTGTTTATGGGATCTTCTCCAGCTTCCCTCGGCAGAACTAACAATAATTCATACATGTTTTAAAATTTCTAATTATTATTTGTATTCAAATGTTATATATTGTCACAATATAACGAAAACACTAAAATAGTAATGTGTTTAATATAATTAAAACAGTAAAAATACTAATGTGTTCATAAGGAAGAAAAGATGTGATTATAAAGGAATTTTAGAAAGTGCCCCCAATGGCCTAAGCCCCTCTCTCATGTTACAGAGAAAAATGACCAAAGATTCATTCAACTTTGAGACTGGGCCCATATTGTAAAGTGATTCCTATAAGGAATCTATTTGGCATTCAAATGTATTCCAAGGAAAAACAGAGAAAATACATAGTTAGAATTCCTTTATATAAAGATGCTCTATTTTTTTTTTTCTGGTAAAGGGCTCTGGATAGAGATAAAATTACCTGACTCCCTTCTTATATAATAAAAAGATTATCATGACACATTATAGACTCAAAAGATGGATTTAGAAAAAAAACTGAAAGTGCTGCCTGTGTCTCAAAAAAACATTTTGGGACACAATAGGAAGCTATAGGTTTGGAAATATTCTTAACCCCTGAAGTATACCTTGAACAAGAAAGTATACTACTAAGCTTTGAGTGAAAAGCACTTGAGCCTACATGATGATGGTAAGTGGTTCTTAGTAGCTTTGAAACTCTGATTCAGGTCTTCACATTAGCTGCTTAATTGCACTGACTGAATTTTTGATTAGCTGATGAAATATTTTATTAGCTTTGGGAAACTGCTATAATCATATTTACAGTAAGAATTTTCTAAATATTTATTTCCTTGGAGCAAAGATTTAACACTTTTTAAGAGCTATGTTTGCATGAAAACTCTTTGAGTCCTCTCCTCATTATTTGTACATCTATGAATAATTCAGACAATAAAATGGAATAAAAATTAAAACCAGAGATAATTTCTCCTAGAAAATTATGAGTTCTAGAAAGTGAAATTAAAGTGCCTAGCTTATCAAAACCTTGACAACGTGAAGTTTCATAAGTTTATACAATTTTATAATTTAGGCACTTCTTGTATATTGTTCCTGATAATTTATAACAACCCTGAGCAGGCCACATACCTTTCCTGAGACCAGTACTATGGGGGTAGGATTTAACATCAAATGTTTGATTCTAAAGCTATATGGTAATAGTCTATTTGTCTACTTCAACTGCTATAACAAAATACCACACACTCAGTGGCTTAAACAATAGAAGTCTATTTCTCATAATTCTGGAGGCTGGGAAGTCCTGGCTGATTTGGTTGCTGGTGAGGGCTCTCTTCCTGGCCTTCTATCTGTGTCCTCACGTGGCAGAGAGACAGCAAGTTTGTTCTCTGATATCTGTTCTTATAAGGGCATTAATATAGTCATGAAGGCTCCACCTTCATGAATTCATGTAAGCCTGAATGCCTCACAAAGGCCCCATTTCCAAATACTATCACTTCCATACAAAAGGACTATAGAAACTTAGGTCTAACTTATGGTCTCTGATAAGGAAGGGCACCTGGCTGACCCTTTGTCATTTTCTTCACGGTAAGAGTCAGTTAACTGTCTACTTTCTTAACACTACAAAACAGGAAACATTCGACCTCCTCTAGTAGTTAATATATTCTGATTTGCTCACATTCCTAGTCCAAATCACCAGATGTACTAAATCATTAGTTAATTATAGAAATGCCAGGAACAACTGTAAAATAAGCATTTTAATATCCTTGCATAGTTTCTGGAATGACATTGCAGTTCTAGTTAGAAACCTGTAATTTGTTCATCCTATCTACAAAACTTATATGAATAACACTTAAGAATTCTATGATACTGCAGCTACTTTTAGTCCATGACTAAATCTTGCTTCGGTTATAATTAATCCTGGAAAATTCATTGCTTGAGAAGGCAGGGTTCCATATGGAGTTAACCTTGTTTTAAAACATGCCAATAGTCTCCCTTCCTCTCCATACCTTGCATAAATTTGAAAACTTAAAATTCTACATTCAAAAAATGTATATATTTTAAATTAGGCATGGGTGCCCTAGCAACCAGCAACATGGAGGGCAAAATAATGCATTTATTTGTTTTGGATAATTTTATGTCTCTGGTGGAAATGTTTAGGAATTTAAAAAAAAATGAGAAACAAAACCTTCCACCTCTCCCCACTCCCTCACTGCCCACTGCGTGAACATATAATTGATTCTAATGAGATGATATGAAAAACAAAAACAAACAGTTGAAAGATTAGCCAGAAGATGACCCTAATTCTACTGTTTATAAGCCATATGACCTGCGGCAAATGACTTTGCTTCAATCTCCCCACCTGTAAAATGAATGCAGCAATAATTAAACTTGCCTTGCTTATCTCCTAGAACTGTAGTTAAGAATCAATGAAATGATGCTTTGAAACTGTGAAGTGCTCTGAAACATTTTGAGTGTTCATATTAGCAAAGGCACATTTACTCAGCTAATTTACAATTACTGTTTCCAGTAACAATTTAGAAAGTGACTCAGATCTATAGAAGTTAAACCTGAAAGTTGAATAATTTATTCAGTATGCATCAGAGGAACCACAATTGTTGATTTACAAATACACATGGTTCTCTGGGAGGCGGAGGTTGCAGTGAGCCGAGATTGCGCCACTGCACTACAGCCTGGGTGACAAGAGCAAGACTCCATCTCAAAAACTACACGTGGTTCTAATTCAATTAATACAAACTTGTGAAAAGTCAAATGACAAGATAACTAAGAGACTATCAACCCATTAAAAATACATCTGTAAATAAAGCGAATTATGATTTAGCTCTACTGACAAAAGCACTGTGACAGTGAGGATAAACTTGATTTTGCATTAGTAATGAATAATCCCAAAATTTCAGTAGCTTTACCAAACAGAGGCTTATTTCTTGCTTACTTTAACATATGTTAAAGAAGTTTTAAATTTAATTTCTAAAATGCATTGTAGTGGTCATTTCTTATATTGCAAACTTGCATCTACTTTTTTTAATTCATAAAAATGGGCTGATTTTTACAAATTTTCGATTTAATATAAATATCACTGCAAAAGAAGGGCACTAAATCAGAGGCTCTTAAACAAAGTCAAAGAAAACTTTACTGTTTTAATAACTGTCAGAGATTGTCTTAGGCACTGATAGTGGAAAAAACAAATGTCAGTACAGCGAGATTACTATATGAATATCACTATTTTAAATAAGACTTAAAGAGTCCAAATTTACAAAAAAAAAATTAAGAGAGAAATAACAATAAGGGCCCCTTTCTTGTGACAGCAAATGGTGATAGGATTTTTGGCACTGTAAGTGAAGCTTACTATCACCAAGTCAGGATTTCGCTTCTGGGCACTGCTCGAGGGCAAGATGGAAGAAGTCCAGAATGACAAGTTTTCCTGTGCTAACACTACTGGAATAAGCAGCAGCAGCAACAAATGGTTAAATGAAGATAGATGTGCTTTTTGGCTGAACTCTTTAAGACAGACAACTTAATGGTAATCATTTATATCAGAAAAACCTATTCCATTTAAAAGTATGTTTCCCTAAAAGTATTTTCATCAGCTTAAAATTTTTTTAGTGAAGTGTGGAAAAGAAGATATGAACCAACAATCCCTAACTTTGAATAGGGAAGCAGCTTTCATTTATTGACTTTTTTTTTTTTTTTTTTGTGAGATGGAGTCTCACTCTGTCGCCCAGGCTGGAGTGCAGTGGTGCGATTTCGGCTCACTGCAAGCTCCGCCTCCCGTTCATGCCATTCTCCCGCCTCAGCCTCCCGAGTAGCTGCGATTACAGGCGCCCGCCATTATGCCCAGCTAATTTTTTGTATTTTTAGTAGAGACGGGGTTTCACCGTGTTAGCCACGATGGTCTCCATCTCCTGACCTCGTGATCCGCCCACCTCGGCCTCCCAAAGTACTGGGATTACAGGTGTGAGCCACCGCGCCCCGCCATTGACCTTTTTTTTTTAAGAAACTGGGTCTCACTCCATTGCTCACACTGGAGTACAGTGGCACAATCTTAGCCCCAGCCTTGAACTCCTGGGCTCAAGTGATCCTCCCTCCTCTGCCTCCTGAGTAGCTAGGACTATAGGCGCATACCACCATACGTGGCTAAGTTTTGTTCTTTAAATTTTTGTAGACACGGGTTCTTGCAATGTTGCCCAAGCTGGTCTTGAATTCCTGTCCTCAAGCAATCCTCCTGTCTTGGTCTCCCAAAAGGCTGAAACTACAGGTGTGAGCCAGTGTGCCGAGCCATCAGAAACTATTTCTTAACACGGTAAATCTTTAAGGAGAACAAAGTTTTGTTTCATCATTCTAGCTATAAGTGTGAATACATTTTAAACTATGTTATTAAAAGCATCCTAGTCAGTAGTATTGACCAAACATTCATTAATACAATTTCCTGAATCACAGGGACTAAGAGGTCAAGAGAAAAATGGACTAGCCAGAGAAATATTTCCAGAAGAGGAACAAAACAGTAATACAATTAAATGAATTTTTGATCTGTTAAATCCACCATTGTTTATTATTTAAATACCACATAATCACTAAATACCACAAAAACTAGAAATAACAAAACTTCTATATACTATGAGAATAAATGGAATATTATTAAATTACCAATACTTAACACAGGCATTTCCCAAAAACTTTTAAAGAATAATTCAAATATTAACACTAGGTGGGAACGTCATAGAGTTAACATTACCTAGAGTTTCAAATATTTCAATAGAAACTATATAATACTAAAGTTCAAATCTCACTCTAATTTTTTTTTTAAATTGAGCTTCTCAGGCTATTCTAATTTTGACCCTTCTGATTCTGTAATGTTGAAGAGATTTGTGAGAAGGAATAAGGAAGAACTCAATTTTAAACCAATCCTTTTAGATATCTCATCATAAGTTTATTAAGTCATTGAATTCAGATAAATAAGTAAGAAAGCTTTGAGACAGCTGGCCAGGCGCGGTGGCTCATGGCTGTAATTCCAGGACTTTGGGAGGCCAAGGCGGGCAGATCACGAGGGCAGAAGATAGAGACCATCCTGGCTAACACAGTGAAACCCCCTCTCTACTAAAAATACAAAAAAATTTTGTGGCGTGGTGACGGGCCACCTGTAGTCCCACCTACCCAGGAGGCTGAGGCAGGAGAATGGTGTGAACCTGGGAGGCAGAGCTTGCAGTGAGCCAAGATCGCACCACTGCACTCCAGCCTGGGTGACAGAGCAAAACTCCGTCTCAAAACAAACAAAACAAAACAAAACAAAAAAAAACAGCTTTGAGACAGCCAAATGCCTAGGCAGATAAAAAGGGGTCTCCGGAGCCACTGCAAAAACATGACAAATTGTAAAGACCATCAAGGCTAGAAAGAAACTGCATCAACTAACGAGCAAAATAACCAGCTAACATCATAATGACAGGATCAAATTCACACATACCAATATTAACCTTAAATGTAAATGGACTAAATGCTCCAATTAAAAGACACAGACTGGCAAATTGGATAAAGACCCAAGACCCATCAGTGTGCTGTATTCAGGAAACCCATCTCACATGCAGACACACACACAGGCTCAAAATAAAGGGATGGAGGAAGATCTACCAAGCAAATGGAAAACAAAAAAAGGCAGGGGTTGCAATCCTAGTCTCTGATAAAACAGACTTTAAACCAACAAAGATCAAAAGAGACAAAGAAGGCCATTACATAATGGTAAAGGGATCAATTCAACAAGAAGAGCTAACTATCCTAAATATATATGCACCCAATACAGGAGCACCCAGATTCATAAAGCAAGTCCTTAGAGACCTACAAAGAGACTTAGACTCCCACACAATAATAATGGGAGACATTAACACCCCACTGTCAACATTAGACAGATCAACAAGACAGAAAGTTAACAAGGCTATCCAGGAACTGAACTCAGCTCTGCACCAAACGGACCTAATAGACATCTACGGAACTCTCCAACTCAAATCAACAGAATATACATTCTTTTCAGCACCACACCACACCTATTCCAAAATTGACCACATAGTTGGAAGTAAAACACTCCTCAGCAAATGTAAAAGAGCAGAAATTATAACAAACTGTCTCTCAGACCACAGTGCAATCAAACTAGAATTCAGGATTAAGCAACTCACTCAAAACCGCTCAACTACATGGAAACTGAACAACCTGCTCCTGAATGACTACTGGGTACATAACGAAATGAAGGCAGAAGTTAAGATGTTCTTTGAAACCAACGAGAACAAAGACACAACATGCCAGAATCTCTGGGACACATTCAAAGCAGTGTGTAGAGGGAACTTTATAGCACTAAATGCCCACAAGAGAAAGCAGGAAAGATCTAAAATTGACACCCTAACATCACAATTCAAAGAACTAGAGAAGCAATGGCAAACACATTCAAAAGCTAACAGAAGGCAAGAAATAACTAAGATCAGAGCAGAACTGAAGTACATAGAGACACAAAAAACCCTTCAACAAATCAATGAATCCAGGAGCTGGTTTTTTGAAAAGATCAACAAAATTGATAGACCACTAGCAAGACTAATCAGAAAAGAGAGAAGAATCAAATAGATGCAATAAAAAATGATAAAGGGGATATCACCACCGATCCCACAGAAATACAAACTACCATCAGAGAATACTACAAACACCTCTATGCAAATAAACTAGAAAATCTAGAAGAAATGGATAAATTCCTCAACACATACACCCTCCCAAGACTAAACCAGGAAGAAGTTGAATCTCTGAATAGACCAATAACAGGCTCTGAAATTGAGGCAATAATTAATAGCTTACCAACCAAAAAAAGTCCAGGACCAGATGGATTCACAGCCAAATTCTACCAGAGGTACAAGGAGGAGCTGGTACCATTCCTTCTGAAACTATTCCAATCAACAGAAAAAGAGGGAATCCTCTCTAACTCATTGTATGAGGCCAGCATCATCCTGATACCAAAGCCTGGCAGAGACACAACAAAAAAAGAGAATTTTAGACCAATATCCCTGATGAACATCGATGCAAAAATCCTCAATAAAATACTGGCAAACTGAATCCAGCAGAACATCAAAACACTTATCCACCATGATCCAGTGGGCTTCATCCCTGGGATGCAAGGCTGGTTCAACATACACAAATCAATAAACGTAATCCAGCATACAAACAGAACCAAAGACAAAAACCACATGATTATCTCAATAGCCGCAGAAAAGGCCTTTGACAAAATTCAACAACCCTTCATGCTAAAAACTCTCAATAAATTAGGTATTGATGGGATGTATCTCAAAATAATAAGAGCTATCTATGACAAACCCACAGCCAATATCATAATGAATGGGCAAAAACTGGAAGCATTCCCTTTGAAAACTGGCACAAGACAGGGATGCCCTCTCTCACCACTCCTATTCAACATAGTGTTGGAAGTTCTGGCCAGGGTTATCAGGCAGGAGAAGGAAATAAAGGGCATTCAATTAGGAAAAGAGGAAGTCAAATTGACCCTGTTTGCAGATGACATGATTGTATATCTAGAAAATCCCATCGTCTCGGCCCAAAATCTCCTTAAGCTGCTGGCAACTTCAGCAAAGTCTCAGGATACAAATCAATGTACAAAAATCACAAGCATTCTTATACACCAATAACAGACAAACAGAGAGTCAAATCATGAGTGAACTCCCATTCACAATTGCTTCAAAGTGAATAAAATACTTAGGAATCCAACTTACAAGGGATGTGAAGGACCTCTTCAAGGAGAACTAGAAACCACTGCTCAAGGAAATAAAAGAGGATACAAACAAAGGGAAGAACATTCCATGCTCATGGGTAGGAAGAATCAATATCGTGAAAATGGCCATACTGCCCAAGGTAATTTATAGATTCAATGCCATCCCCATCAAGCTACCAATGACTTTCTTCACAGAATTGGAAAAAACTACTTTAAAGTTCATATGGAACCAAAAAAGAGCCTGCATTGCCAAGTCAATCCTAAGCCAAAAGAACAAAGCTGGAGGCATCACGCTACCTGACTTCAAACTATACTACAAGGCTACAGTAACCAAAAGAGCATGGTACTGTTACCAAAACAGAGATATAGACCAACGGAACAGAACAGAGCCATCAGAAATAATGCCGCGTATCTATAACCATCTGATCTTTGACAAACCTGACAAAAACAAGAAATGGCGAAAGCATTCCCTATTTAATAACAAATGGTGCTGGGAAAACTGGCTAGCCATATGTAGAAAGCTGAAACTGGATCCCTTCCTTACATCTTATACAAAAATTAATTCAAGATGGATTAAAGACTTACATGTTAGACCTAAAACCATAAAAACCCTAGAAGAAAACCTAGGCAATACCATTCAGGACACAGGCATGGGCAAGGACTTCATGACTAAAACACCAAAAGCAATGGCAACAAAAGCCAAAATTGACAAATGGGATCTAATTAAACTAAAGAGTGTCTGCACAGCAAAAGAAACCACCATCGGAGTGAACTGGCAACCTACAGAATGGGAGAAAATTTTTGCAACCTAGTCATCTGACAAAGGGCTAATATCCAGAATCTACAAACAAATTTACAAGAACAAAATTTCTCAAACAAATTTACAAGAACAAAACAAACAACCCCATCAAAAAGTGGGTGAAGGATATGAACAGACACTTCTCAAAAGAAGACATTATGCAGCCAAAAAACACATGAAAAAATACTTATCATCACTGGCCATCAGAGAAATGCAAATCAAAACCACAATGAGATACCATCTCACACCAGTTAGAATGGCAATCATTAAAACGTCAGGAAACAACAGGTGCTGGAGAGGATGTGGAGAAATAGGAACACTTTTACACTGTTGGTGGGACTGTAAACTAGGTCAACCATTGTCAAAGACGGTGTGGCGATTCCTTAGGGATCTAGAACTAGAAATACCATTTGACCCAGCCATCCCATTACTGGGTATATACCCAAAGGAATATAAATCATGCTGCTATAAAGACACATGCACACGTATGTTTATTGCAGCACTATTCACAATAGCAGACTTGGAACCAACCCAAATGTCCAACAATGATAGACTGGATTAAGAAAATGTGGCACATATGCACCATTGAATACTATGCAGCCATAAAAAATCACGACTTCATGTCGTTTGTAGGGACATGGATGAAGCTGGAAACCATCATTCTCAGCAAACTATCGCAAGGACAAAAAACCAAACACCGCATGTTCTCACTCATAGGTGGGAACTGAACAATGAGAACACATGGACACAGGAAGGGGAACATCACACACCGGGGCCTGTTGTGGGGGGAGGGAGGGGGGAGGGATAGCATTAGGAGATATACCTAATGTTAAATGATGAGTTAATGGGTGCAGCACACCAACATGGCACATGTATACATATGTACTTAACCTACATGTTGTGCACATGTACCCTAAAACTTAGAGTATAATAAAAAAAATGCAAAAAAAAAAAAAACAAGGGGTCTCCGGAGAATCTGCGAACAGCCCCACAAGTGTTTACATCAGATGCTTTCATGCAGATGAGGGAACCTGCCCATGGCCTTGTCTGAGCATGCCCACATGCGCACTGGGGGAACCGGGTGGAGCCACCCGTAGCAAGGAGGATCCTGGCCTATTCAGTTCCTGTGTGGTGGCCTGGGATTCAACCTGTGAGGTTGGGGGCCTGTTAGCAGGAGTCCATCTCACTGTGCTGGGTTTTTTGTTTCCTTTTTTCCCTTTTCGCCTAATAAAATCCTGTTCTACTTACCCTTCAATGTGTCTGCATGCCTAAATTTCCCTGGTCGTGTGACAAGAGCCCAGTTTTAGCTGAACTAAGGAGCAAAATTCGGCAACAGCTTCATGGTCAATTTGCTTATCTACAGGAACTTTCAAATCCAATATTGCATCTTCAACTATATGTCTGAAAAGAGCAGCATCTGTGAGGGCCCAAATCTATGTATATAGAATCTATTGCTTTCTGATTTCTCCTCCTACCCTGCATCATACTCTTATTCCTGGCATTTCTCCATCACTTGTCATTCTGTGAGCAGAAGCCATAATATATTTTTGAATTTTTCACAATGTCCAAACACATTATGTGCCCATAACACACTCACAGTATTTGTTAAATGAATTTAAAATGCTAAAAATAAGAGAAGATACTACCTCTTGAAGACAAGGAATAAAGCAACACATCTGGAAGTAATTTCTAGTTCCTTCAACTAGTGGAAAATGAATAAGCAAGAGTAAGAATCAAAATGCAACTTTTTATCAATGTCACATCTAAGTACATTCTTGCACTTTATATAAAGTATTTCAATATCAACTATAATTCTAAGAAAGAGAGAAGGAAGAAAGGAAGGAGGGAGGGAGGGAGGGAGGGAGGGGGGCTAGGTAGATGAGGGAGGGAGGAAGAAAGAAAAAAAAGAGAGGGGGAGAGAGGTAGGGAAGGTGACAATTGCCTGAAATATGGCCCCTATCTACATAACACAAATGGTCCTCTTCAAGAGATTTTTGACTACATATAGTGAAACTAATTGACAGCATCAACAAAACTTAGGGAAAAGGCAAACACATTTACCTAGATAATCTCTAAGGTTCATTTAAAATTCTTCATTTAAAGCCTCTCTAAAATTAAAGAAGTTAGGCTATTTGTGAAATGTTAAATGGAAAATGAATAATAAACAACCACAAATACAAAGGTACTAAGGTACAGAAAATCTACTTCACTAGAATTCCTTAATTTAGGGAAAGCACCTCTATATTTGTTTACACTCTTTGTTTAGAAGGAAACCCTTGATAAACTAGGGAAAGTGAGGCATTCTGCCCCTCCCAAGAGCATTTAAGTGTGGGAGAAATTGCCTTCCACAGGCAAGGGAAGTAATTTCTTTATGTTCCAGAAAGAGAGGAAGGAAAAAGACAGAAGGGATGAAATGAGCAATGTGACATATGGTCTGTATTAGTCCATTTTCATGCTGCTGATAAAGACATACCCAAGACTGGGCAATTTACAAAAGAAAGAGGTTTAATTGCACTTATAGTTCTACATGGCTGGGGAGGCCTCACAATCATGATGGGAGGTGAAAGACATGTCTCACACGGCGGCAGACAAGAGAAGACAGCTTGTGCAGGAAAACTCCCTTTTTTAAGACCATCAGATCTCGTGAGACTTATTCACTCTCAGGAGAACAGCATGGAAAAGACCCGCCCCCTTGATTCAATTACCTCCTACTGGGTCCCTCCCACAACACATGGAAATTCAAGATAAGATTTGGGTGCAGACACAGCCAAACCATATCATGGTCATAGTTTACAGTTGGGTGTAAAGGTGCAGATACCAGGATGAAATCAATTTTCAGACCCAGACAAAACAGGGCCAGGAAGGCACCAAGGAAAGGAGGCTCATGCTTACATGTCTGTTTCCAATGATGTCCTAAAATCCCTGTAAGAAATATGCATCTACTGCCTTTGACAAGGTTTATCATTATATATTCTTTAGGACGGCAGTAACTCAAATAAGTTGCTCTTGGAAGAACACTTGCCCAGTAACAGCATCTCTACGAATGAATTGACAACAACTTGGACTTTGAACTTCTGAAACCAATAAACTCTCTTTCTAAGCAGCTTATGTACATCTCTACCTTTTGGCTAATAAAAGCTTCCCTTTACTCTTACCTCAATGAATGCACTTGTAGCTTGCCCTTACAGGCATTCCACTTTATAATCCTTATTTCTCATTCCCAAGAAAACTAAACGTATTTACAGATAATTTTCTCTAGTGTCTTTTTTTAGGTTAACATAGGTAATATGATCCCTCCTTGTAACCCTTAAATCTTCCAGACAATGTGAGTAGATTTTCTGGGGAATCCATTTAAGTGAAAAAATTCTACATACAAGGTAACAAAGGGTGGGACAGAGCCTCTCAAAGGAATACCATAGCACAGAATTAGAGCAGGGAGGTAAACAAGGAAAACAAACAATTATGGGTAGGACTTCAGACTGTCAATAGCTATGGGATTGTCTAGATCCATGTTTTAGATGTGATTATGCTTTTTACCTAAATAACAAAGGAAGGACATCTCATTTTCTTAAAAACTAAAATTCTTATTAAATAAATGGGATAATTTGTCAATCATGTACTCCCTTATTTTCTTTACAATGTTCCTTAAATTCTTTTTAAGAATTTAACCTGTGACTTTCCCTTGGTGTTAAGAGCACAAATAAAATCACTGGGACAAAACATCTTACCCGCTACTTTGTTTGCTTCAAAACGTTAGAAAACCAAGTAGTCTTCCTTAAAGATAAACTGAATTTTTATTTCAATAATTAGGAAATAAATGCTACACTGAACTAAATGCCAAAATTATAAGGAAGAATGGCAATACAACAATTTATCATTGTGTTGATATGCCTAATTGATCAAATTAGGAGAAGAAAAAAAGGAGAGAAAGGAAAGGTAGGAAATCTCAATAGACCTAAAAACAGTATAATACAAACAGATTCTAAGGGACCGGACTTTCTATATTATACTTCAATATTCTACCAGTCAGTATTCTAGGCTCTTCCATATATTACCTCATTTAGTACTCAAAACAACCCCATTAGATATCTCCATTTCATAAAGGAGGAAACAAAGACACAGAATGTTAGGTAAGTAACCTGCCTAGGGTTATAAACCAAGCAAATCAGCCAAGATTTGAACTCAGGCAATATAATTCCAAAAATTCTTCTCTCAACTCCTACACTGTACTGCATATTATTATTATTTACAAAGTGATTCATATATCTTCAAAGTTTTGTTTTTAAGATTACTGTTATATTTATCAAATCAAATTTTATGAAAATGTTAACATAGTATGCAGCAAATTGTGGTGCAAAAACACTGATATTTAGCTATTCAGAAATAAGTATGATCTCTAACACGTAGCTTTAAAAATGATAAATCCTAGAGCACAGGATAAGAAATAGATAACAACTGTATGGTCATCTATTATGTTTAACTGTTGGGAATTAATGTCAGTAGTGCAGAACAAAATTCTTAACTGGCATTCAATATGAGATATATAAATATATAAAAACAGTTAAAAATAGTTTTCTAAAGTGGTAAACTAAAATCTATCTAACATTTAAAGAATAAAGAAAAGAAAACAACAGGGCTGAAATACCTGCACACTCCACCTAAGATAGTTCCTTGAACTATATTAATCATTATTTAACCATGTCTTTAAAGGAGGGAAAAAACCTCCACATTTTCTAAAAATGGAAACCTCTTTTAAAAAAATGAAATGGAATGCTGTACTAAGTGGAATTACAGTTCTGGAACGCAAGTGTTAATTATTTTATGATGAACCAACAATGAACACCTATAGCATAATTTAAGGCTGCTGTAGTTTTACAAGGATAGAAGAAAAACTAAATATTATTCTCTAAAAAAGTGATTTTATACTACAAATGAAACAAAAATTTAAGAAATATGAGTGAATAAAAAACTAGTGTGTCAGTCTTATTTTAGACTAAACTTACATAAGAAAAAAGATAACAGAACTCTAACGTAACCTAATATATAGGTTTGTACAAGCAAAAATTAAAGACATATACTAGAAAACTTGATAATACAAAATTGATGAAAACTAACATCCTTATAATATGAAGTTTTTATCAGAAAAAATTAGTAAGAGTAAGAAGTATGAATATGCTAAAAATTGCAAATATTTACATACAAACTTAATTCAATGGACAAATAACACACTTAATTCTCAAAATGACTGAATTTAAAAATTTAAAAAGTAGGCTCAGTATCTAAGGGAGTATATAATTAATTCACCATTGTTTTTTTAAAAAAAACAACTTTGAGGATGTTTTTAAAATCTTCTACCTTGACAATTAGGCAACTCTTTTCAGAGTGTCAAAGGTTATAGATATATACACACACACATATATATACACACACATATATATATATATGCATTAAAGTAAGTAGTACTATTCTCCCACACTGACTAAATCAAAAATATTAAGGGTCTTACATATTAAGTATACAATTCAGGTCTAAGATATGCATCTACAGACATATTTTTGAAATAAGAAAAAAGTTAGAGAAATATGAATAAAAAACATTTCAAGTTACACCCAGTGCTGCAATGGGCTTTGTTATCACAGAATCTTTTACAGTCTACCTATTTTGGTCCAGCCCAGCTGCTGTGGCAAGTGGTAGTGGTGAATCAGAAGGAAGCGGCAGCTGCACATACTCTCTGGCAGCAGAATAAATGCAGTCCCTGTCTCCAATGATTTCTCTCCCTGGCCTTTCCCTGACAAAGGCAACAAAAGTGAGTAGTGAGAAAGCAAGCCTGAGCAGCTGCCTTAATCATTCAGATCCCTGCTGTAGCTCTCACACAAAGACTTGTGTCTAAGTGGCATATTCTATAGGCTGTGCAAAACTCTGAAGGAAGCCTGAACTCTATGAAAGTCATCATAGAGCCATCCAGACACTCAAGCCAAAAACCTTGGAATTTTCCTAGACTCATTCCTTACCCTGCACCTGAAGTCAGTGGCCAAGTCCTTTCAATTCTATCCCTTCAGTCTCAAATCCATTCCCTCAACTCCATCCTCACTGCTTACAACTCTCTTATTTTGGCACTTTATTTTACTTCGGGCTTCTCAAATACATGCTCCATACTGCTGCCTTCAGAAGTATTTTTTCTAAAATATAAATCTGAATATCTCAATTATTTAAACTTCCTCCATAGCTCCCTATTACTAAGAGTGTATGGTCCAGAGCCTAGATACTGACATAGCAGTGGTTTTCAACCTTGATTTAAGACACATAGGAACAAAAAGGGGGAAAGGAGTATTACTCAAAATACTTAATATGATAAATAAGATTCTTCATGATTTGATCCTAACTAGTTTCTTGTCACTTTATGTTACAAACCCTGTGCTCCAGTCAGACTGAACTACTTACATTTCCCTCAAGGCACCCTGTTCTGTCAAATCTCTGAATCCTTCTGCTCTGACGGAATGGTCTGTTCATGCTACTAGGAGACTCTTATTTATCCTTTAAAATGAAGTTGAATGTCCATACCTCTATGAAATGTTCCTTGACCCTCTCTTCTTATGTCTTGTTTACATGACAATCGCCCTTTTCCAGACTGTCAGCTTTTGAAAGAGGAATTATGGCTAATTGGTCTTCATAATTCTTGCACCCAGCACAATTACACTTAATATACTTCAGAAGGAAGGAGAATCTTGGCACTTGGCAACATCATACTTCTCTCCATTATATCTCTTAAATTCTCTTCAGTTTAAAAAGTCATTTCAGAATAATCTGTGCCATCAAGGCACTGTGGGATGAGGTATGAGGGGACAAGGTAGAGTATAGTGAGATGGAGAAACAAAAATGAACAAGAGATGTTCCCAGACTTAGAAAAGCTTATCTAGAGAAGGAAACAGACTCAAACAATAATAATAATAATAATAATAATAATAATAATAATAATAATAATAATGACGGAAGAAGAATCTTTAGTAATAAAGATCTCGAAGGAGGATATCCTCTTAAGCAAATACTCTGGAATTGACTGATGATAGTGTTTGTAACACAACTAAAACTAAACATTGCCTCAATGACCTCTACTTTTTGACTTGGAAAAGTAATTAAGGAAGCCAGTTTTACTTTACCAAAGCATGTTATATTTTTCTGACCTCTGAATGCAAACAATTTGAGTTTAAAGAGTGAAATAAAATTAAGACCTTTTGGCATTAGAAGGTTAGGTGTTTGTTTGTTTTAGGTTGAAAGAGGGTGGTTCCTGTCAGAATGTTTCATGGCTTGGGAATCAGAGACCCTTCTAGATGTAAAACAGTAATAATAAATACTTATTTCAAAATTTAATTATAAATTGACAGGAAAGATATAAAATGTTTCCTCATAATTTTCTTATTTAAAATTAGAAATTCCTCAGAGTTAACAAACACCTCTAATGCTCACTATTATTATTACAGATAGGCTCACAGCTAAATATGTGTAATTCAGGAAAAGAAAAGGCAATATTCCCCAGGTCAAGAAAACGTTCAGGACTCGATAATCAAAAAGCTTTGCTTATACTAGGAATTACTGGGGATAATAGGCAAAACACATGGTTTTAAAGGGAGTTCAGTGAGGAAAGAATATTCTTTTCAACAAATGGTACTGGGACCATTGGGTATCTCTTTGCAAAAATGATGAACTTGGACCTCTACCCCACACCACATACAAAAATTAATTTAACATGGATCTGTGGTCCAAATGTAAGAGGTAATATTATAAAACTTTTACAGGAAATCATAAGAGGAAATCTTCTTGGCCTTTGCTTAGGCAAAAGTGTCTTAGATACAACACCAAAAGCATGATCCATAAAAGAAAAAATTGGTAAGCGGAATTTCATCAAAATTCAATGTGTTATATTTCAAGAAACATCATTAAAAAATAAAATAACAAACCACACTCTAGGAAAACATATTTACAAAATATAAATATATATATATATATATTTTTTTTTTTTTTGGAGATGGAGTCTCGCTCTGTCTCCCCGGCTGGAGTGCAATGGCACGATCTCGGCTCACTGCAACCTCTGCCTCCCAGGTTCAAGTGATTCTCCTGCCTCAGCCTTCTGAGTAGCTGGGACTACAGGCGCGTGCCACCACACTGGCTCATTTTTTGTATTTTTAGTAGAGACGAGCTTTCACCGTGTTAGCCGTGATGGTCTCGATCTCCTGACCTCGTGATCCGCCCACCTTGACCTCCCAAAATGCTGGGATTACAGGCATGAGCCACCGTGCCCAGCCACAAATTATATTTAATAAAATGCTGATATCCAGGATATATAAAGAATTATAAGATATATATATATATGGCAAGTGCTTTGTAAAATGACATTCTTTTTTTAACTATTAATTTTTTTATTAAAAAAACACATAATCAAAAAAGAACTTTTTGTAACTTTGTAATAAAACAAATGACCCAACTTTAAAATGAGTAAAAGATCAGACATCGCACCAAAGAAGATATATGCATGGGTAATAAACACATAAAAAGAAGCTCAGTATCATTAACCATGAGGGAAAAACAAATTAATGAGATACCAATTTTTACTCGCAACAATGGTTATAATCAAAATGACAATAATAAACATTGCTGAGGATGTGGAAAATGGAAACCCTCATGCCAGAGGAATGTAAAATGTACAGCCACTTTGTAAAACAGTTTGGCAGTTTCTGAAAAGTTAAATATAAATTTGTTACATGATCCAGCATTCAATCCTAAGTATATATCCAAGATATATGAAAACATACATGCAAACAGTATGAATATTTATAGCAGCATTATTAATAGTGTCCAAAAAGTGGCAATAATCCAAAAGTCCATCAACTGATGAACGGATAAGCAAATAGATAACGTGTAGTATATCCACTCAACGGAGTATTATTCAGCAATAAAAAGAAATGAAACATGGATATATATACCACAATATGAACCTCAGAAACATGAAATAAACCAGACACAAAAACCACATACTTATGATTCTATTTATATCACATGTCTAGAATAGGCAAGTCTATGGAGACAAAAAAGAGCTAAGTAGTTGCCCAAGTCTGGTGATGGGAAAGGGGGTTAACTATAAACTAACATGATGGATCTTTTGGGGTTGTGGAAGGTTCTAAAACTGGACTGTAGTCAGGTTTGGTACAAAATAAAATGCAGGCACTTTGTTTAAAAAGCAGGAAAACATTTTTTTCCTTTCTTCTAGGGTCTCTCTCTTGACCTGTCATGGTACTTTATTTGCTATTTAATGCTGTATCCCTCAGTCTTGAGATACTCATTAGGTAAATGCAGACCCTCAGAGGCACACAAGGCACATACATCCAGTCCTGACCTTCCCTGTATCCACAGCCCCACTGTGGGTAGAGGCAGCAACAATGAGCAGAAACAGAAAGAAGGTGGTAGAAAACATGTTTCAAGGAGGGAAGAACACATGGTTCAAAGCCCCTAGAGCATGTTCAATTGTCCCATCAGACTTTACTTACAAAACGATAAATCTAAACATAAAATTATTAAGAATTCAAGATGACAACCACAGAGTATTAAACTCCAAGTACAGGGCACCCTTGTGAATTCAGGGCTCCTTTCTGGGCACGGGGCCCTGTGAGACTGTACTGGTTACACATACATGAAGTTGGCCCTGATTGTAGTAATGGTTGTACAACTTGGTAAATTTACCAAAAATCACTGAATCATATATTTAAAATGCGTTACCTTTGTGGTATATAAATTCTACTTCAATAAAGTTTTTAAAAATAGCTTTAAGTCTTCAGTAGTAGCACACTAAAATTAACGAAATTGGGTAGAGCATCATTGACTCTGCATGTCTACCCCTTGTCTTGAGTCTAAGCCTCAAACAGTATCCCAGGCTGAGTGCCTTTTACAGGGCCAAATAAGCAATAGGTCCCAAAGGATGACCTCTGATAAAGGAGATGTATCTCAAAAAGGCCCACATCAAGTCAGAAGATATAGTTTTCCTTTTGAACATGTAAATTAACTTTGAAATAATAAGAACCATACGTATTGGTCTTTGCCCACAGTCCCTGGCACAAGGCTAATAAACTTACAGATAGGGTTGCAAGGAGAATCTTTTGTTCTAATATTTGGTCTTTGACTCCATTTCTTGACACAGAGCTCCTAAATGCCTTAGAATTTCCTGGGTAATAGGAGCATCTTTTGTTTGAAGAAAGCAAATCTTATGGGTTCCTGAATGGCCTCAGGATGGGGTTGGTTCACAAGGGGAACCAACCATGCAGTTAGCAGGCTGGAACTTCTAGCCTCACCCTCTGACCTCTGGGGAAGGGAGGAGGCTGAAGGTTGAGTTAATCACCAATGGCCAATGATATAATCAACAGAGCCTACATAATTAAGCCTTCATAAAAATCAAAAATGACAGAGTTGGGATGAGCTTCTGCACAGCTGAACTTGTGGAGGTCTGTGGCGGGTACGTTGCATGTCAGAGAGGGCATGGAAGCTCTGTGCTCCCCAACTATGCACCTCTTCCATCTGGCTGTTCATGTATATCCTCTGTAATATCCCTTATAATAGATGGATAAACATAAGTAAAGTGTTTCCCTGACTTCTGTGAGCCGCCCTAGCAAATTAATCAAAACTGACGAAGGGTTTGTGGGAACCCCCAATTTATATCTAGTTTGGTCAGAAGTATAGGTAAGAACCTACTACTTGTGACTGGCATCTGAAGTGGAGGGCAGTCTGATGGGACTGAGCCCTTAACCTGTGGTATATGATACTATCTTCAGGTAGACAGTGTCAGAACAGAACTGAATTAGAGGACACCCAGTTGGTGTCTACTGGAGAACTGCTTTGGTTGGTGTGTGGGGGGAAAACTCCACAACACCTGTTGTCAGAAGTATTGGCTGTGTGGTGTGTGAGAGTAGGAAACGCATTTTGTTTTTTTCATATGTCTTTTAACAACTCTTTGTGGGTAGAATAAGGGTGACTTCTGAGGTAATGAGTTTACCTCATAACTGGAGAAGACCTTTTACCTACTAGGGATTTCTAACCAGAGAGTAGGGCCAAATGAACAGTACTGTGATGAAAGTCCACAATCATGACTGAATTTCCATCAAAAGATCTCCTCTTAAACTGGCAATTGTATGTGCTAAAGTGCTTCTGACTGAGCCTACTCTGTGATCCAGAGTTCTATAACATTACTCTGGCATTTCTGTGATAACATAATTTTTCTTGAAAGATCTTATATTCTGCCAAATGTGAACTTAAAAGTTAGAAGTGAAATAGGGGACAGTCCACACAAAATCTACAATATAAATCTCAAAAACATGAAAGAACCCAGACATGAAAGATAACATAACCAGGGACCCAACAAAAACATTAATTATTCCTCCAAAAAGTATTAACATCGTTGATTTTTTAAAGCTTGGTTAAGTTCCAAATAAATAGATGATACAGTAAATATAGGTTTTATAAGAAACATAAGAAAAAAGTGAATATAACTTGATGGAAGGAATTGTAAGGAAGGGGTAAGGTTGCTAAGTTATGAAAACGAGCAAAATGCACAAAACTTGGGAAGAATTCCACAAGTAGCACTTCCAAGACAGGATGCATGGCAAAACTAAGCCAAAAGGAAGAACATGGTATAACTAGACATCCTGTACAGCACTCTCTTTACTCCTCTCTGGCTTCATGCATCCCATTGTGTTTCTGTTTCCATATACAGTCATCCCTTAGCATCTGTGGGGGATTGCTTCCAGAACCCCACCCCCAGGATACCAAAATCTGCAGATGCTCAAGTCCCTTATATAAAATGGCACTGTATTTCCATATAACCTGTGCATATCTTCTCATATACTTTATTTATTTAATTTATTTTTCATCCCCCTGGACACCAGGGAGCATATACTTGGTTAGTTATAATACCTAATACGACGTATTATAAACGCTATGTAAATAGGTGTTGTCGTGTATTGTTTAGGGAATAATGACAAGAGAAAAGTCTGTACACATTCAATATAGGCGCAACTTTCCTTTTTCTCTCCAAATATTTTCAATTTGCTGTTAGTTGAATCTATGGATGCAGACCCCATGAATGGAGAGCCAACTGTATCTGAGTTCAGCTGCTATTATTAATTAACAATGTAACACATTCACTTACTGGGAAAAATCATGTGCAAACAAAATAACTTCTACAATATGGAATCTACATTATACAGATATCAATCTACCATTTACCATTCATGTGTGAGCTAATTCATGTTATAAATATGCTTTCTAGAAATAGGCAATGTAACAGGACAGACGGAATTTGATCTAGTATCTACTTTTAATATGTTTCCAAGTTGTCAGCTTTTGCCCTCACTCACCCATTCCCTGCCTTGCTTTACCCAACATCCCCAATGTTGGACACCTTTCAGTGACCTCATCTGTGGATCTCTCTTTCAGACTAGTTTTCACTGTATGGGTTTAGTATTTTATTTTGAGAGTCAGGGAAGGTGATGTTATTTGTGTAGCCAGTTTTACAGTATAGAAGAAAGATTTCACATATATATTATTGTTTCTTAAAAGTAGATGAATAAATATTTCATTTCTTTTTCAAATTAAAAACCAATGTCTCAATTTATTTTTTCTTATTATAGCTCTACACAGAAAAAAAATGCTTCCCCACCTTAATCTATATCACAGTTTTGCTATTTTCAAGGCATGGAGTACAATTTTTTTTTAAAAAACAGGCACTGAATTTGAAAAGCTCTTTAACACTAGCACAAACTTAGTAATATAAATTCTGGGGTGAATTATAAACTTTACATGTATGTGACATACCAATAAACTGTATTGCAAATATCCCCCAAAGCAAACAAACAAACAAAAAACAGGCTATTATTACTCTCTACCAGTTTCGTTACAGTTACAAAGACTGCCATAAATGTTTTTGACTTACAAACATCTACTGGTCTCAGAAGTTTTCATCACTAAAAAAATTAGACTATTTGAAACAGAGGTAAAATGCTTGTTTTCTGAAATTAACTTTTTGTTTTACTTTTTAAACTTCTTCTGCCTCTTTTAAAGTGGCAGTCATAATATTCATTAGTGTTCAGGTGCCAGGGATGTTAAATCACTTATACCTCAAATGGGCCTTATAAATATATCTATTGTTTTTATCTTGTTTTGTTTTGTTTTAAGACAGTCTCGCTCTGTCATCCAGGTTGGAGTGCAGTCCTGGGTTTTTAGCCTGCAGAGTAGCTGGGATTACAGATACACACCACCACACCTGGCTAATTTTTTTTATTTTTTGTGGAAACAAAGTTCCACCATATTGCCCAAGCTGGTCTCAAGCTCCTGGCCTCAAGTGATCCACCCACCTCAGCCTCCCAGAGTACTGGGATTACAGGCGTGAGCCACCATGCCATGCCATGTCCATCCTTTAATCCAGGGATTTTTTGCTAATGAAATAATTAGAAGATCACATAAAAATTTAGCAAGATTCTATTTATAAAAACAACAAATGAAAACTGACCTAAATGTCTAATTGATGACTGGTTAAATAAATTATTTTATGAAATACTGTAAATGATGCAATGGATAAACATGTATCATTTAAAGTATTAATGTAAAATATAAAATGTAAAGATAGTCAAGATATAGTAGGTTAAGACAGGTAGCAAAACAATAATGTAACAGAAGCATTTTTGTTAAATATGTATAATAACAAAAATATGCAAGATAACAAAAAAGGTCTAGAAGGCTATTAACCAAGATTAAACTAGTGGTTCTCAAAGTATAGTCCTTAACCGTCAGCATCAGCATTTCTTAGGAACTTGTTGGAAATGAAATTCTGTGGTCTCACTCTAGTGCTACTCAATCACAAACTCTGAAGGTGGGGCCCAGCAATCTTTGTTTTAGAAAACCCTCTAGGTGATTCTGATATATGCTTTGAGACCACTACTCTAGGTCCTCTATTGGGAATCAGGATCCCTTTGAGACAGGAATAAAAACCATAAACTTTATTCCAGGAAAGTGTACATTTGAACAAATGCTCAATTTTATTCACAAATATGGGAAAGAAAGTATCAATGGTAGTAAAGTACCATTCCCAAGTAGAATGTATCTACTGAGCCCTAGGACTCTTCACCTACAACAAAATAACAGATACTTACTGCATATAAGTTGCCAAAATTAAATCACAAAAAAATGAAAGGAAACTGTGAATCAAACCTTCAAGTCTGGTGTACTAATATTTCTTCCAGTTTGTCTTTATAAACTTTCTCAGATTCCAAGACTGACACAAAATCTCCTGGGTTTAACTTTCCAAATTTCTGAACTACTGAGTTTATACATTGAAATTGTGGCCTTTGCAATGGAGAAATCTTACTTGATCACTATTCCATTTGACTAACACTCTGTATTTCCTAGCCTTAAGAGAAAAACTTGAAAGTTTTTTTTTTTTCATTTTGTCCCCTCTCCCTCCCCTAGAGAAAGTTTTAAGAAATTTATTTCAGAAACATCAAATCCTGTAGAGATCCCTGATTTCCTTACAGCTTATAGTAAGAACCAAGATCAAACTACAGAGACCTCAAGTTAAAGCTTCAACGAAAACAAAAGGCCAAAAAATAAAAGATTTAACAAGAACATTGGTAATCATCTCCTAATTTTATTGTTCCAAATCAATTTCAGATTTCTGTGGTAACATATGCATCTCCTATAATAAATTTTAACCGAATAAAAATGTTAATGTTATTCTAAGAAAAGTATCCCAATTCTTTTTTAAAAACACTATATGCACACCTGCTATTCTCCTATCCATCCAAGCAGGAAACCATTTCTCCTTTACATCATGAGCAATAGAAAACTACTTATTAAAACATTAATCACAGTCCATTATATTCTGACTCACTGCCAAAAGTTCCCATTACATCACTGAAAATATCTATTAACCAAAACCTGCTTCTGACAAGTTACAGGAGTGTTTAAAATTTAGTAATGTAAAAGTCAGTTTAAAAAGAACAGTTACACAATTGATTTTGCAGTGGCAGCAAAAATAATTACTTTTTTTTCCGACATTTATTACCAAAAGGCTGATTTAACTGGTGTTTCTACTGTAAAATTATTCAAAAATTATTTCAAACTTCACCTAGTGTTATTAAACAAATTTACTATGAAAGTATTAAACCAATGACTGAAAAGTGAAATTAAAGAATTTTAAAATGTGCTGAATACAACACTGTATGTAAAACTATATTGAGTTGTGTAAATATGGGTCTTGTTTAGAGCCATGTCTTACAGGAAATTGTAGCAAATGAAAACCATCCCCATTTTCCATTCCTGCTCTTTAGGATTTATGTTTTTACATTTAAAACCAGTTATAAAGAGAAACAAAAAACCATGGCAACATTACCTTCAAGTCAGAATAATGACTACTTTGGGCATTCTGATCGTGTTAAAATAATTTAATATTATTAGAAGCAAAGTTTAAATATATTTTTATTTTCTACCAACAGAACCAACTATCTAGTTTTCATCTGCTGAACTGTTTGGGGAGTAGTAACAGTGGCTTCCTAACTTAAGACAGTGCCACTCCAAAGCAGGAGGAAGAGAGGTGACATTTAATAAAGTGCCAAGAAAAAAAGCATAGGGGTGATGGGTGTATATTTCCTAAGAACAGAGACCACTTACGGCTTATGATTCTCTATATTATAAAGATCAATAACTCAACAGTAGAAACATGGTAATTTTTCTTCTGTTTGCTTATATTTTCAAAATTTTTCTATAATGAACATATATTACTTTTACAATGGGCAATACCCAATGAATTTATTTTAACAGATACCTGTGACTCCAAGATAACTGGGAGAGACCTCAAGAGAAAATGCTAACATGTCTTAATACATTATATTGTATGAATTCTCCTTCAAATTTAAATTATCATAATCTCTATTTCTGAAAATAGGAGTGAATGACAATCTCCAACGGCTTATATAAAATCTAATATTTCTTAGGTTTATGTTTTCTTTATTGTAGTGTTTCCTATGTTTAATTCAGCTAGAAAATTCATGGTAGAAGGACTTAGAGAAATTAAAAGCATGAATTATATCTCAGTTAATAAGGAGACAGAAGAAGAAGAGAGACTTGGGTTACAATCATAGAACATGATAACGATAAATTACCTGAGTACTTTAACCCAAGAGCCAACATGTTTTACATTTGAAAGGCTGAAAGAGTCACCAAGCTATACATGTCTAATAATTTCCTAACAACTCAATCTCCTGATTGTTTCTCCTTTTTAAAAAAAAAAAAATTAGTCTCTCTAAATAGAAATACAATTTCTACAAACCTAATGAAAATAAAGTCATCTCTACTTGAAAGTAGTTCTTAAGAGAATATGAGGCCAGGCGTGGTGGCTCAACGCCTGTAATTCCAGCACTTTGGGAGGCTGAGGCAGGTGGATCACTTGAGGTCAGGAGTTCGAGACCAACCTGGCCAACATGGTGAAACCCTGTCTCTACTAAAAATACAAAAAAATTAACTGGGCATAGTGGTGGGCCTGTAATGATTACAGGTGGGCACCTGTAATCCCAGCTACTCAGGAGGCTGAGGCAGGAGAATTGCTTGCACCCAGCAGGCAGAGGTTGCAGTGAGCTGAAATCGCGCCACTGCACTCCAGCCTGGGCAACAGAGCAAGACTGTGCCAAAAAAAAAAAAAAAAAAAAAAAAAAATCAAGATTTTTCTGTTTTCATTCCATAATGGAAAGGAAAAAAAAGACAGACATTTCATTATTATTAGGTGAATATAAGGTGGATCATAAGAGTGTAAAGATGCAGAAAGTAGCCCTGTAGACGCTAATTGTGATGATAAAAATAATCATGTAAGTAAAATCTCAGATAATGATATCCTAGATTAATTTTTTCAAACTTTTTTTTTTTTTAATCTCCCCAAACTCTATTGGTGGGCTTGGGCTCTGCTGGTCCTACAGTGCTGTGGATCACCTGCCATGGAGCCCAGCCCCAATGGCGCCACCAGCCTCTGGCCCCACTGCCAGAGGCTGTGACTGATTCTGCAAGACATGCAGTCTGTCGCCCACCCATGCCTTGTCACTGCAGGTGGAGCAGCTGCCCCCCCCCCCCCACCCAGTGCTCACAGTACTAGGATATCTTTGTCATCTGCAGTAAGACCTATGGCAACGTGATGGTGTTAGATGGCATCATCCAGTATACAGAGAGGAACAAATTCTCCTACCAGGAGATTATAGTCAACCTGCCTCTCTGCAGCCACCCCAACCTACAAATGGTGGTGATTATTGAGGATAGGAACAAGGGCATCCTGTGCAAGGTGAGGTAGTACCCCTCTGTGAAGTCTATGGTCCAGTGTGAGACTGATAAGGATGTCATCCAAGTCTCTCAGAAGTTCCTGCCAGGCAAAGCTGTTGGCTACTTTTGCTCAAAGCTGACCTTACACATGGGTGATGGGTTTGAATTCATGAAACAGAATTAGGATGCCTTCAGTGTTATCAATGACTCCTCAGACCCCACTGCCTTGCTAAAAACCTCTTCAAGGAATCCTACTACCAGCTCATGAAGACAGTCCTCAGGAGGGCAGCCCTCAAGACGCATGGCATTCTCTGCTGCCCAGGTGACTGCCAGTGGCCGTACCTGGACCTCACCAAAAAGATGCAGCAATTCTGCATGCCACTCTTTCCCATGGTGGGCTGTACCTACTGCACCATCCCCACCTACCGCAGTGGCCAGATTAGCTTCATGATGTGCAGCAAAACCCAAGCACCAAGTTCTGGGAGTCCGTGTGACAGCTGACACAGAAGCTGGTGGAACACACATAACTGAAATACTGTAAATCAGATGTGCACCAGGCAGCTTTCTGCTGCCCAAATTTGCCCACAAGACCCTGAATGATCTGAGCTGAGCACAGGTGCTGCTGCAGATGCCAACCAGGACATTGGACCAGGGAGCCTCCAGGGTTCCTGGTCCTCTCTAGCTCTGAGCCAGACCTCTTGCCGGCTCTGGCACACCAACCAACTGTCCAAGTCCCAGAATGCTGCCTGGCTGACATGCTGAGCAGACTGTCTGTGTGTCTGTCTCTCTTGGTGTGTAGCATTCAGCCTCCAACCCTATATCAGCTGTGTATAGCACCATCTCTCTGCCTTCTCTTGCCCCTTCACTCACCAAATGTGTAACGAAACAACAAAACAAAAAACTTCCCAAACTCAAAAATCAATGAGTTACCAATATATTGTGCACAATTCAATGATTTTTAGTAAATTTACATCATTGAGCAATCATCCCTACAACCCAATTTCAGAACATTTTCATCACTTCAAAGCAGATCCCTCATGCCCATTTGCAGTCACTCAAGTATGTATTTTTAAGGACAAATATATATATATATATATTCTCATCTGGATAGTCATTAAACAAGATAGATTATATCCACAATAATTTGGAACAAGAACCTTGACCATCCATTTTGATAAAAGTATGTGTGTCAACATCCTTTCATCTTTTATAATGTTTGTGCACCATAATTTAGTTGATACATTTTTTAAGTGTATAAATGATATTGGCAAGTGTCCACATAAAGGTATTTGGAAGGGAGAAAATCATGTAAAAATGAACAATTGGCCGGGTGCTGTGGCTCATGCCTGTAATCCCACCACTTTGGGAGGCTGAGGCAGGTGGATCATGAGGTCAGGAGATCAAGACCAACCTGGCTAAAACGGTGAAACCCCGTCTCTACTAAAAATACAAAAAATTAGCCGGACGTGGTTGTGGGCGCCTGTAGTCCCAGCTACTCAGGAGGATGAGGCAGGAGAATGGCGTGAACCCGGGAGGCGGAGCTTGCAGTGAGCCAAGATCCCGCCACTGCACTCCAGCCTGGGCGACAGAGCAAGACTCCATCTCAAAAAAAAAAAAAAAAAAAAAAAAAAAAAAAGAACAATTAATTGGATTGATCCTTCTAACTGGTGTTCACAAATCTAAAAGTGAGAATCTTTTGCAATTATGGAATAAAAAAGATGGCGGTCCTCTTTTCAACCAAATTACAAGCCATCAAAGTTTTCAAAGGTTTTAAATTTTGATCAAGCAAACACAAAAAGAGTAAGAGATAATGATAAGCTTAAACCTGCGGATGTATTTGAAAGCCTGAATCCAAATTGAATTTTGATGATACAAATGCAAGTGGAACCAGAAGAAGTAACAAGCTCAGCCAGACGCGGTGGCTCACGCCTGTAATCCCAGCACTTTGGGAGGCCAAAGCGGGTAGATTACTTGAGGTCAGGAGTTCAAGACCAGCCTGGCCAACATGGTGAAACTCCGTCCGTCTCTACTAAAAATACAAAAAGTTAGCCGGGTGTGGTGGCACACACCTGTAATCCCAGCTACTTGGAAGGCTGAGGCAGGAGAATCACTTGAACTCGGGAGGCGGAGGTTGCAGTGAACCGAGACCACACCACTCCACTCCAGCCTGGGCAAAAAAGTGAGACTCTGTCTAAAAAAAAAAAAAAAACTCAAATCTATTAGAGATGTATTTGAAATACGGATTCAACATATACAAGTTGCATATGTCCCATGTTCATGTGTGACCACTGATCAGTGGTTAGTTGCATTCGAAGGGCACTACCAATTTTGAGTACAGACACCTTCTAAACCAAGAATATATGGAATAAAAATTTCATTGCACTATATTTAAATCTCTGTTAAATTTTCTAATACAATTGTTTCATACACTTTGCTTATTCATAAAAACAATGTGAAATTATTTAATAAGGGGGTTCATTGGACCTAGATAAATAAATAGGAATGACTATTTTTCCTGGTAAAATGAGGGTTAGAAACTGAAAATTCTATGAAGCATTATAATACTGTACCTACCCTAAGAAAGAAGTTAGAGCACCTCTCCATTTGCCTAAGGCTACGCCAACCTCTGCTCATACATAATTTCCCTTAGACCTTAAAAGTATGTTCCCTAAACTTTAGAAACAATTTGAGTGGTGACTTCTACTATGTGTTTAGAGCAGCATTTCTCAAACTTTTCTTACCATAATTAACAGTATACTTTACATGAAAACCCACTACAAGTGAGTTTTACGAAAGTTTTACAAGCCAATGCTTACAGGTTATTTTTTGTTTTTATTTTTGTTTTTTAATTTTTAAAAATTTTTTGGAGACAGAGTCTTGCTCTGTCACACAGGCTGGAGTGCAGTGGCACGATTTCAGCTCACTGCAACCTCTGCCTCCCAGGTCCAAGCAATTCTCGTGCCTCAGCCTCCTGATTAGTTGGGACTACTGGCATGCACTACCACACCTGGCTAATTTTTTTTATATTTTAGTAAAGACACAGTTTCACCATATTGCCCAGTCTGATCTGGAACTCCTGAGTTCAGACAGTTCGCCCGCCTCCGCCTCCCAAAGTGCTAGGATTACAGGCATAAGCCACTGCACCTGGCCTGTTTTTAATTTTTAGAGGCAGGGTCTTGCTCTGTTACCCAGGCTGGAGTGCAGTGGTGTGATCTTGGCTCACTGCAGCCTCGAATTCCTGGGCTCAAGTGATCCTCCCACCTCAGCCTCCTGGGTAGCTGGGAACACAGATGCACGCCACCATCCCTGGCTAATTTTTACATTTTTTGTAAAGACGAGATCTTGTTATGTTGCCCAGACTGGTCTTAAACTCCTGGGCTCAAGCGATCCTTGTGCCTTGGCCTCCCAAAGTGCTGGGATTACAGGCGTGAGCCATAGCACCTGGCCCAATGCTTACATTTATATAATGCCCTTGGCGAGTTTACTTTTTATTTTATTCTATTTTTAAAAATGTATATAACCTACAATCTAAAAAACACTGATAATACAGCTCTCCAATATGTCATTTTTAAATGTTAAAGTTGAGGGTTAAGATGATAATGGATAAATTATTTGTAACAAATAAACAAAACCACCTTTCAAAGCAACAACAGTAGCAAGCTCACAAAACAGATGGAAGCGATAGAGCCAACATCAGGCTATAGATGTTAACTGTAACAAATGAGGGGATAAAGGTAACAACTAAGCCTTCCTAAGGAAGAAGGCCTGCTTCAAGGAAAAGTTACCACAGCGCTCCAAGAAATACCCTCCTGCTATTGACTCAGTTGTTGGGAGATGAGAGCTGTCCAAATGTGTCTTCCAACTCCTCTCCCGCTCTGGTATGCAGAGCTGGGAACCGATGAATGCAGTAAACAGGACGGTAAGAATACTATTGCTTCTGACTCCTTTACTTTCTTTTTAAATTAAGTTTGAGGTAAAATTCAAGGCAGGAAATATGAAAGTTGACTGAATTTCACTTAAATCTAAAGACAGCTAACCACTCTTTGGCACGATATTTTTAAAACATTTTAAAAGTACCAATTCCACAAAATCTGATGCTAAACCCATCACAAATTAGCAAAGCAGCTACACTGCATGCCTTCAAACACAAGGACAGGAGAGACTAAGCTATTAATAAAAGTACCAGGAAGTAACATCTACATTGGGTAAGGAGGCTGAAACAAAGCAAGAGGCAACAAATGGTGAGATTCTATTTTGTTTTCATATTCCGTAGCCCTAGATAGGGAAGATTTTAGGGTTTGATGAGGTGAACAAGGTGCTGATTAAAGCCAAAGGAAAAATGTGAAGAGACACAAAAAACATGGCAATCATTATGGGAAATCTAAGAAACACAATAAGTTTGAAATATGTGGCTCAGCTGAAAATAAGATTTTCACATTCACCATGAATATAGGGAATATGACTCAATTTTCAAAATGTAATATAATTGCATTAAGAGATAATAGGGCAAGTGAAATAACGGTAGAGAAGAGGTTTTAGAAGGCTAAATCTTCATTTCTCATACTAGGAAATCAAGAGACAGCTATAAAATTGGAAACCAAGGAACTGCAGTATAATTATGTTATTTAGAAGTACAGAGGTAAATAGTAGAACAAAAAGCTAAGATTTAGAAGCTGGGCAGAGTAAAAAAAGTTACATTGACACAAGCAGAATTGAGGAACAGCAATCTGCATTACAAATTACCTGAAATAGCACCTTGCTCTCAATCAAATAAAAAACAAACCTACACAGAATCAATCAGCATCTTCTCTCACCTTGAAATATTTCAGAATAATGAGCCAACCCTGGCTGGTCATCTAATCCACATTTTGCCATGTTATTGGTAATTTTCCTTCCAAAAACATTATTCCCTTCAAAAATCCTTCATAAACTAAAATTTGATTTGCTACCCATGTTCACTCTGCTCTCCCAAAGTACAGCCATTTGTTTCTAGTTTCAATAATCACACTTCTTTTAACCTTCTATATAGGACCTATCTTGACCACTACTTAAGTTTCTGGATCTCTTTTTTAAAATCTCCCTAAGGCTCTATAGCTTTCTTAAAATGATGTAACCAAATATGATGTAGAATTTTGTATGACTAAATGAAGATGATTTGGTCAACACAGAAGCTACCCACAACACAGAAGCCCATCCCGAGTGGACTCTATTAGGCAGCTGCATACTTAGCATATTAAACATCCAAAACAGATCTTTTTTTTTTTCACCATATGTGTGCCTCTACACAACTAAATTATTTTCTGTAATAATCATGAAATTAAAAATAACAATCCAGACACACATTTGAAGCTAGAGAGCCAAGATGGCCGAATAGGAACAGTTCCAGTCTACAGCTCCCAGCGTGAGCGATGCAGAAGACGGGTGATTTCTGCATTTCCAACTGAGGTACCGGGTTCATCTCACAGGGGAGTGCCAGACAGTGGGTGCAGGACAGTGGGTACAGTACACCGTGCATGAGCCGAAGCAGGGGGAGGCATCACCGCACCCGGGAAGTGCAAGGGGTCAGGGAATTCCCTTTCCTAGTCAAAGAAAGGGGTGACAGACAGCACCTGGAAAAATCGGGTCACTCCCACCCTAATACCGCGCTCTTCCAACGGGCTGAACAAATGGCACACCGGGAGATTATATCCTGCACCTGGCTCAGAGGGTGCTACGCCCACGGAGCCTTACTCATTGCTAGCACAGCAGTCTGAGATCAAATTGCAAGGCAGCAGCCAGGCTAGGGGAGGGGCGCCCACCATTGCTCAGGCCAGAGTAGGTAAACAAATCAGCCAGAAAGCTCCAACTGGCTGGAGCCCACCACAGCTCAAGGAGGCCTGCCTGCCTCTATAGGCTCCACCTCTGGGGGCAGGGCACAGACAAACAAAAGCCAGCAATAACCTCTGCAGTCTTAAATGTCCCTGTCTCACAGCTTTGAAGAGAGTAGTGGTTCTCCCAGCACACACCTGGAGATCTGAGAACAGACAGACTGCCTCCTCAAGTGGGTCCCTGACCCCCGAGGAGCCTAACTGGGAGGCACCCCGAAGTAAGGGCGGACTGAAACCTCACACGGCCGGGTACTGCTCTGAGACAAAACTTCCAGAGGAATGATCAGGCAGCAGCATTTGCGGATCACCAATATTCGCTGTTCTACAGCCTCTGCTGCTGATACCCAGGCAAACAGGGTCTGGAGTGGACCTCCAGTAAACTCCAACAAACCTGCAGCTGAGGGTCCTGACTGTTAGAAGGAAAACTAAAAACAGAAAGGACATCCACACCAAAAACCCATCTGTACGTCACCATCATCAAAAACCTAAGGTAGATAAAACCACAAAGATGGGGAAAAAACAGAGCAGAAAAAGAGTAAACTCTAAAAATCAGAGTGCCTCTCCTCCTCCAAAGGAACGCAGCTCCTCACCAGCAACGGAACAAAGCTGGACAGAGAATGACTTTGAGGAGTTGAGAGAGGAAGGCTTCAGAAGATCAAACTACTCTGAGCTAAAGGAGGAAGTTCGAACCCATGGCAAAGAAGTTAAAAACCTTGAAAAAAAATTAGACGAATGGCTAACTAGAATAACCAATGCAGAGAAGTCCTTAAAGGACATGACGGAGCTGAAAACCAAGGCACGAGAACTATCTGATGAATGCACAAGCCTCAGTAACCGATGCGATCAACTAGAAGAAAGGGTATCAGCGATGGAAAACGAAATGAATGAAATGAAGCGTGAAGAGAAGTTTAGAGAAAAAACAATAAAAAGAAATGAATGAAGCCTCCAAGAAATATGGGACTCTGTGAAAAGACCAAATCTGTGTCTGACTGGTGTACCTGAAAGTGACGGGGAGAATGGAACCAAGTTGGAAAACACTCTGCAGGATATTATCCAGGAGAACTTCCCCAATCTAGCAAGGCAGGCCAACATTGAAATGCATGAAATACAGAGAACACCACAAACATACTCCTCAAGAAGAGCAACTCCAAGTCACATAATTGTCAGATTCACGAAAGGTGAAATGAAGGAAAAACCGTTAAGGACAGCCAGAGAGAAAGGTCAGGTTACCCACAAAAGGAAGCCCATCAGACTAACAGCTGATCTCTTGGCAGAAACACTACAAGCCAGAAGAGAGTGGGGGCCAATATTCAACATTCTTAAAGAAAAGCATTTTCAACCCAGAATTTCATATCCAGACAAACTAAGCTTCATAAGTGAAAGAGAAATAAAATCCTTTACAGACTAGCAAATGCTGAGAGATTTGGTCACCACCAGGCCTGCCCTAAAAGAGCTCCTGAAGGCAGCACTAAACATGGAAAGGAACAACCGGTACCAACCACTGCAAAAACATGCCACATTGTCAAGACCATCAAGGCTAGGAAGAAACTGCATCAACTAACGAGCAAAATAACCAGCTAACATCATAATGACAGGATCAAATGCACACATAACAATACTAACCTTAAATGTAAATGGGCTAAATGATCCAATTAAAAGACACAGACTGGCAAATTGGATAAAGACCCAAGACCCATCAGTGTGCTGTATTCAGGAAACCCATCTCACCTGCAGAGACACACATAGGCTCAAAATAAAGGGATGGAGGAAGATCTACCAAGCAAATGGAAAACAAAAAAGGCAGGGGTTGCAATCCTAGTCTCAGAAAAAACAGACTTTAAACCAACAAAGACCAAAAGAGACAAAGAAGGCCATTACAGAATGGTAAAGGGATCAATTCAACAAGAAGAACTAACTATCCTAAATATATATGCACCCAATACAGGAGCACCCAGATTCATAAAGCAAGTCCTGAGTGACCTACAAAGAGACTTAGACTCCCACACAATAATAATGGGAGAATTTAACACCCCACTGTCAACACTAGACAGATCAACGAGACAGAAAGTTAACAAGGATATCCAGGAATTGAACGCAGCTCTGCACCAAGCAGACCTAATAGACATCTACAGAACTCTCCACCCCAAATCAACAGAATATACATTATTCTCAGCAACACACCACACCTATTCCAAAATTGACCACATAGTTGGAAGTAAAACACTCCTCAGCAAATGTAAAAGAACAGAAACTATAACAAACTGTCTCTCAGACCACAGTGCAATCAAACTAGAACTCAGGATTAAGAAACTCACTCAAAACCGCTCAACTACATGGAAACTGAACAACTTGCTCCTGAATGACTACTGGGTACATAACGAAATGAAGGCAGAAATAAAGATGTTCTTTGAAACCAACGAGAACCAAGACACAACATACCAGAATCTCTGGGACACATTCAAAGCGGTGTGTAGAGGGAAATTTATAGCACTAAATGCCCACAAGAGAAAGCAGGAAAGATCCAAAATTGACACCCTAACATCACAATTCAAAGAACTAGAGAAGCAAGAGCAAACACATTCAAAAGCTAGCAGAAGGCAAGAAATAACTAAGATCAGAGTAGAACTGAAGGAAATAGAGATACAAAAAACCCTTCAAAAAATCAATGAATCCAGGAACTGCTTTCTTGAAAAGATTGACAAAATTGATAGACTGCTAATAAGACTAATAAAGAAGAAAAGAGAGAAGAATCAAATAGACACAATAAAAAATGACAAAGGGGATATCACCACCAATCCCACAGAAATACAAACTACCATCAGAGAATACTACAAACACCTCTACGCAAATAAACTAGAAAATCTAGAAGAAATGGATAAATTCCTCGACACACACACTCTCCCAGGACTAAACCAGGAAGAAGTTGAATTTCTGAATAGACCAATAACAGGCTCTGAAATTGAGGCAATAATTAAGAGCTTACCAACCAAAAAAAGTCCAGGACCAGATGGTTTCATAGCCGAATTTTACCAGAGGTACAAGGAGGAGCTGTTACCATTCCTTCTGAAACTATTCCAATCAATAGAAAAAGAGGGAATCCTCCCTAACTCATTTTGTGAGGCCAGCATCATCCTGATACCAAAGCCTGGCAGAGACACAACAAAAAAATAGAATTTTAGACCAATATCCTTGATAAACATCGATGCAAAATTCCTCAATAAAATACTGGCAAACCGAATCCAGCAGAACATCAAAAATCTTGTCCACCACGATCCAGTGGGCTTCATCCCTGGGATGCAAGGCCGGTTCAACATACGCAAATCAATAAATGTAATCCAGCATATAAACAGAACCAAAGACAAAAACCACATGATTATCTCAATAGATGCAGAAAAGGCCTTTGACAAAATTCAACAACCCTTCATGCTAAAAACTCTCAATAAATTAGGTATTGATGGGACGTATCTCAAAATAATAAGAGCTATCTACGACAAACCCACAGCCAATATCATAATGAATGGGCAAAAACTGGAAGCATTCCCTTTGAAAACTGGCACAAGACAGGGATGCCCTCTTTCACCACTTCTATTCAACATAGTGTTGGAAGTTCTGGCCAGGGAAATCAGGCAGGAGAAGGAAATAAAGGGCATTCAATTAGGAAAAGAGGAAGTCAAATTGTCCCTGTTTGCAGATGACATGATAGTATATCTAGAAAACCCCATTGTCTCGGCCCAAAATCTCCTTAAGCTGATAAGCAACTTCAGCAAAGTCTCAGGATACAAAATCAATGTACAAAAATCACAAGCATTCTTATACACCAATAACAGACAAACAGAGAGCCAAATCATGAGTGAACTCCCATTCACAATTGCTTCAAAGAGAATAAAATACCTAGGAATCCAACTTAGAAGGGATGTGAAGGACCTCTTCAAGGAGAACTACAAACCACTGCTCAAGGAAATAAAAGAGGATACAAACAAATGGAAGAACATTCCATGCTCATGGGTAGGAAAAATCAATATCGTGAAAATGGCCATACTGCCCAAGGTAATTTACAGATTGAATGCCATCCCCATCACGCTACCCATGACTTTCTTCACAGAATTGGAAAAAACTACTTCAAAGTTCATATGGAACTGAAAAAGAGCCCGCATCACCAAGTCAATCCTAAGCCAAAAGAACAAAGCTGGAGGCATCACACTACCTGACTTCAAACTATACTACAAGGCTACAGTAACCAAAACAGCATGGTAGTGGTACCAAAACAGAGATATAGATCAATGGAACAGAACAGAGCCCTCAGAAATAATGCCGCATATCTACAACTATCTGATCTTTGACAAACCTGACAAAAACAAGCAATGGGGAAAGGATTCCCTATTTAATAAATGGTGCTGGGAAAACTGGCTAGCCATATGTAGAAAGCTGAAACTAGATCCCTTCCTTACACCTTATACTAAAATTAATTCAAGATGGATTAAAGACTTCCATGTTAGACCTAAAACCATAAAAACCATAGAAGAAAACCTAGGCAATACCATTCAGAACATAGGCATGGGCAAGGACTTCATGTCTAAAACACCAAAAGCAATGGCAACAGACCCAAAATTGACAATTGGGATCTAATTAAACTAAAGAGCTTCTGCACAGCAAAAGAAACCACCATCAGAGTAAACAGGCAACCTACAGAATGGGAGAAAATTTTTGCAACCTACTCATCTGACAAAGGGCTAATATCCAGAATCTACAATGAACTCAAACAAATTTACAAGAAAAAAACAAACAACCACATCAAAAAGTGGGTGAAGGATATGAACAGACATTTCTCAAAAGAAGACATTTATGCAGCCAAAAAACACATGAAAAAATGCTCATCATCACTGGCCATCAGAGAAATGCAAATCAAAACCACAATGAGATACCATCTCACACCAGATAGAATGGTGATCATTAAAAAGTCAGGAAACAACAAGTGCTAGAGAGGATGTGGAGAAATAGGAACACTTTTACACTGTTGGTGGGACTATAGACGAGTTCAACCATTGTGGAAGTCAGTGTGGCAATTCCTCAGGGATCTAGAACTAGAAATATTATTTGACCCAGCCATCCCATTACTGGGTATATACCCAAAGGATTATAAATCATGCTGCTATAAAGACACATGCACACGTATGTTTATTGCGGCACTATTCACAATAGCAAAGACTTGGAACCAACCCAAATATCCAAAATGATAGACTGGATTAAGAAAGTGTGGCACATATACACTATGGAATACTATGTAGCCATAAAAAAGGATGAGTTCATGTCCTTTGTAGGGACATGGATGAAGCTGGAAACCATCATTCTCAGCAAACTATCGCAAGGACAAAAACCCAAACATGGCATGTTCTCACTCATAGGTGGGAATTGAACAGTGAGAACACATGGACACAGGAAGGGGAACATCACACACCAGGGCCTGTTGTGGGGTGAGGGGAGGCGGGAGGGATAGCATTAGGAGATATACCTAATGTTAAATGACGAGTTAATGGGTGCAGCACACCAACATGGCACATGTATACATATGTAACAAACCTACACGTTGTGCTCATGTACCCTAAAACTTAAAGTATAATAAAAATAAAAAAAGAAAAAAGAAAAAAAAATAATCCAGAAAAAGCACACAGTGAGGCTTTTCTTTTATAGCACTTTGTACACATAATTATTCCAATAAAAAAATTTAAATGTAAAATAATGTTTATATCATGAAAGAAATAAGTAACAAACTAAAATATCTATTAATTTATTTTTTAAAAATCGCACAATTTATAAGCACAAAATGGACTATCACGTTATAATTTGTTTTGAGCTTTGACTTCTGCAGATTTGTCAATGAGTGCGTTAAAATTGGTTGTTTTTACTTAGTTACGTTCAATAGATGTTATAGTTAGATTCATCAATTTATCTCTGCTCATAGTCACCTCAAGAATACTTTTTGTTAATTTTAATTACAAAAGTTTCTCATCTGAAGAAACAGATATTCAAATAACTAGGAAATATCTTACTGATAAGGATGAGTTTGGCAGAATATAATAAAATTTTTATTTCCCAATTAATTCTAGAAAGTGCAATTCTGTTGCAGTCTTTGTTTCATTAAAATTGATTCTAGCAACTTTTTGTTTTTTTTTTTTTGGAGACAGTTTCGCTCTTGTTGTCCAGGCTGGAGTGCAATGGCACGATCTCAGTTCACCGCAACCTCTGCCTCCTAGGTTCAAGCAATTCTCCTGCCTCAGCCCCCTGAGTAGCTGGGATTACAGGCATGTACCACCATGCCCTGCTAATTTTGTATTTTTTTAATAGAGACAGGGTTTCTCCATGCTGATCAGGCTGGTCTTGAATTCCTGACCTCAGGTGATCTGCCCGCTTAGGCCTGATTCTAGCAACTTTTGAATGTCCCCACAATTGAAAACTTTAAACACAAATAAAAGTTCTCAGAACCTAAGTTTTGTTTCTTCATCTCTTTTTTTTTTTTTGGTGAGACATTCGAGTCTCGCTCTGTCACACAGGCTGGAGTGCAATGGCATGGTCTTAGCTCACCGCAACCTCTGCCTCCCAGGTTCAAGCGATTCTCCTGCCTCAGCCTCCTGAGTAGCTGGGACTACAGGTGCGTGCCACCACACCCGGCTAATTTTTGTATTTTTAGTAGAAACGAGGTTTCACTATGTTGGCCAGGCTGGTCTCAAATTCCGGACCTCATGATCCATCTGCCTCGAGGGTGTTGGGATTACAGGCGTGAACCACCGTGCCCAGCTGTTTCTTCATCTTTATAATCACTGAGCTAACTCTGTTTACTTCGAATGTACTGTTTTAACTCAGGAGTATGTAGTACCATAGGGGAGTTAAAAATAGAAATTTTGTTAGAAAGGAGCTTGAAAAATTCCAAAATCATACAAATTTACTCTTGAGTGAGGCTAAATATAGCTAAGTTTGTGGCTATTGGGGTTGGGGCGGGGGAAAGGTGGAGCTTGGGGATGATTGTAAAACTGAAAGTTCTCTGAACTAACTTCTGCATACATAAAATGTTATTAAAGAACGAGAAATAAAGATATGTTAATTGATAGCTTACATATATACTATTAGATTTAAAAGTAATTACAGTGATTTTTGAGAACTTGGACCAACAAAAGATTTTTTCAGAAACGACTATTTGAAAACATCGTTTAGAACTGTCAGTACATGTTCATTTTAAAAACAGACTTTTATTCAGTTTTATTATTTTAAAAAATCTCTATAGACAACACAACCCCTTATTGCTTGCAGCTTTGTTGTTCAGATAAAACCCTAGGAGCAACCATTTGCTCAGATAAAAACCTTGTAAGGAATCTTCTCTTTTTCATACCCCCCTTAACCAATCCATCAAAAATTATTTTGCCTCTGCTATCAAAATTATATCCATAATCTGACCACTTTCTTATGAACTATACTGCTACCATGCCGGGACAAGCCACTACCATCTTAGCAGGACTACTGCAAGTTTTCTTGCATTCACCCTGCCCTTTACCACCATTGCCCACCATCTAGTCTCCTATGACAGACCTTTCTAGATGCAAGTAATATTATGGCAACTTCTGTTCAAAATACTCCTATGACTTCCCATCTCCTTCAAAATAAAAGCCCAAGTCTTGACCATGGTCTATAAAGACCTGTATCATCAACTAGGTCTGGCCTGCCCCCTTACATAAAAACCTGCTACCTCTCTGAACATATTCTCTTACCATTCCCTATATTTACTCCTGCTCCAGACATTCTGGACTCCTTCCTCTTCCTTATTCACATTCCCACTTGTGCATTTACAGTTCCTTCTGACTCTCCCAAGGATATCAAATGACTCATTTCTTTGCTAATTCAGGTATTTACTAAAATACCATCTTACAAACAAAAGATTCCAATCACCAAAAATAGCACACTACTCCAATCACTATCCATCCTTTTATCCTTTATTTGTCTTCAAAGTACTAATTATCATCTGGAATTTCATGTGTCAACTTGACTGGGCTACAGGATCTCCTGATAGCTGGTAAAACATTATTTCTGGGTGTGTCTGTGAAGGTGTTTCCAGAAAAGATTGGCATTTGAATCAATAGTCTTAGTACAAAATATACACCCTCACCAATGTGGATGGATGTCATCCAATCCAGCTGAGGGCCTGAACACAGCAAAAAAATGAAGGAAGTGTGAGTTTACTCTTTCTTCTGGAGCTGGGACATTTACTCTGTCCTCAGACATCATAACTCAAGGTTCTTGGGCCTTCATACTCCATGACTTTCACCTCCACCCCCGCTACGTGTCCATTCTCAGGACTTCAACCTCAAACTGAGAGTCACATCACTGGCTCCCTTAGTTCTCAGGCCTTTGGATTCAGAGTGAGTTACACTATGAACTTCCCTGGTTCTCCCAGTTGCTGATAGAATATCATGGGACTTCTCAGCCTCTATTATCACGTGAGCCAATTCCAAACATGAACCTCCTCTTATGTATCTCTAAATGTCCTATTGATTCTTTCTCTGGAAAACCCTGGTTTATCTGCTATATCTAACAGGTGTTTCTAATGTTGGAAATATCTAACAGCATCTAACATATTCAATAATGTACTGTTATTGTTGGTTTTATTACAGTTGAATTTTAAGTTTCATCTCAAATGTTAGATCTTTCATAGAAACATCTAATAGCATCTTAACAGATTCAATAATGTACTGTTATTGTTGGTTTTATTACAGGAGAATTTAAGCTTCATGATAGTAGACATTTACTCCTCTGTTTGGCTCACTACTGTTTGCTCAGCACCCAGAACAGTAACTGGCACACAGTAGGCACTTCATAACTATTTGCTAACCGACAATCAAATGAATAACAAAAGTAAAAGAACTGCTGAACAGTGAGCCAAGATCATGCCACTGCACTCCAGCCTGGGCAACAGAGCAAGACTCCGTCAAAAAAAAAAAAAAAAAAAATGAACTGCTGAACAATCTGTTGTTTTCTCAGTTAACCTGAGCTATACAATGAGGTTTCATTTCCCAATGGAGACAATTTTATATAAGATCCGCGGGATCTACTGAATTCTACCATGATACGGGAGAAATAAACAAAGTCTAATAATAAATTGAATCTGCTTTTTTAAAGGTCCTGTAAAAATATAAATTAAAACATTTTATTGTAATAATTTACTTTTGTTAACTTAGTGCTGTCTTTCTGAGATTAATTTTAGAATATATCTCATTTTATATATTTTTTAATTGATGTTATAATTTAAGTCCTCACTACAAAAAACTATTCTGGAACCAACTACACAATTATTTTTCCTCAGTGACCTTGTAATCTCTTGAGCATTCACTCTAGACTAAACAGCCTCATTCAGCTGCCCTGTGTCTGACTGTTGATGAAAGAAGCTTGTTTGACAACTGCTTCAAGCAGAAACATATTTTTTCCATAATTGCATAAAAAAGATTTAAAACTTGCAAGACTAGAGCCAGGCTAGAATTTTAAGCACAAAGATTCATGTTAGATATATGAGTTCATTTCTAAATTAAATGCCCCCAAAAACAAACAAAAAAAACAAATACTGAAGACATTTTGCTGTCATGACCAGAAAAAAAAGTTAATTTAGTAATATTTTCATAATTACCACCAAGTATAGTATAAATTATATGTTATATACACATGCATATTGCAGTTTTTTTGTGATTTTTCTATTTTTCCACATTCTTTGATTTTCTGATGCCCCAAGACTTTCTGTAAAACTAACATATAAACTTAAGGTCGGGCACAGTGGCCCACGCCTGTAATCCCAGCACTTTGGGAGGCCGAGGCGGGTGGATCACAAGGTCAGGAGTTCAAGACCAGCCTGGCCAATATGGTGAAACCCCGTCTCTACTAAAAAATACAAAAATCAGTCAGATGTGGTGGCAGGCACCTGCAGTCCCCGCTACTCAGGAGGCTGAGGCAAGAGAATCGCTTGAACCTGGGAGGCAGAAGTTGCAGTAGGCCAAGATTGCGCCACTGCACTCCAGCCAGGCAACAGAGAAAAACTCCATCTAAAAAGAAAAAAAAAAACTTACATGGGTAGCATCAAAAACAAAACAAAACTTAAATGAAACAACTACGTTTTCACCATTCTTACACAATCCATATATAAGTCAATATTATAAGGTAAAGACAAAGGTAAAGACTATGACCAAAAAGCAGTATACAGAATGCCACATTCTCTCATGGAAATTTTGGAATATAAGTAACACTTTCATACACTAAAAATTCTAAGTGATTTCCAGAAAAAAGCACAATCACAGTGAAAGCAAATTATGCAAATATTCTATATCGTGACTATGCTGGTGGTTACAAACTGGATGCGTTTGTCAAAACTCACTGGAATATACAATAAAATAGGTATTTTATTGTATGTGAATTATGCTTTCACACAGCTGATTAAATTTAAATTTCTTAAGTGTTAAGATTTTTAAAGTATTACAGATTGCCTCAATTATTTTTCACTGGTAGAATGTAAACTAATCCATTTAAAACAAATTTCCTGAACTTGCAATTTTCAGCTGAAATTCTACCTTTCCCAAATGCTATTTTAAGTAGGTAGCTATCTAGGAATATAGGAAGTACTTGCTATTGAAAAAATTTTTAATGATATTATACACCATTAGGTTCAAAAACTACATCAATAGATGCATAAAAGCATTCAATAAAATTAAATGTGAAGAAGAAAAGATTTACTATATATTCATGATGCAATTCCTTCATTGTGATTTAGAAAATACATTTATGTGATACAAAACAACACTTAAACAGCGAATATAATACTTAATGATGAAACACTTAAGGCAGTCACCAGAAAAAAACAGAAAGAAACTACAGTTATTAGAATTATACTTGGTCTAAAAGTTCTACAAGTTCTAGCCAAAATACAATAAAATATAAACCTAATGTCAGAAATATAGCATTTAAAAGAAAAATTATTTTTTTTCAGCTGACTGACTCCTAGATAAAAACCCAGATATTTACCTAATAGAACTAGGTATACAAACTATTAGAATTCAGTAAAATGTTATGTAGAAAATTACATTTAATAGTTTTCATATATAACAGCAAGAACCAGTTAGAAAGCATGATGAAAACTTTATCACAACAGCATCAAAAGGAGAATATAATGAAAATTAATGTCCAAGAAATGTGTGATATATATAAAAACTAAGTATATTTTAAATGCCCATTCTTCTCTGATCGATTGTAAGTTTAAATTCCAGATACAATCCCAAAAGGATTGGTGTTTGGTTAGTATATAGGGGGATGGATGTATCTTATTAGCTAAGTTGTTGGTGGCTTTTGATGTGTTTCATTACTTGATTCACAGTATTTTATAAAAATTTTCAAATGTACACAAATTTTGAAACAATTATGGAGTGCTTTGTTTCTTTTGCCAATAAAGTTTACTTCAAAGTATAAATGTATAAAAATGCTTAGAATATTTTGAGAAAGATAAGTAGCAAAAGAAGACCTATCTCGCTTGTAGTAGGCAGAATTTAGACATGGCCCTCAATATTCTACCCCGTTGTATCCATTCCTTGCCTAATTCTCAGTCCTTGGGTATAAATAGGACCATAAATATGACAATTTTCATTGCTGTGATTATATTATATATAAAAATGATTTTGCAAATGTAGTTAAAATCCCAAATAAATAGATTATGTATTAATGAAAAATGATAATGATCCTCTGGGCCATCAGCTACTCCTAATCTTTTTGCTGATGAAAGCTCTTCCCTGGATGTTGATACCTGCTTTACTGATCACAATGATGGTTGCTGAAGGCTGGGGAGGCCACAGCAATTTCTTAAAATAAGACAATAATAAAGTTTGCTGCGTTGATTGACTCTTCCTTTCACAAAAGATTTCTCTGTAGCACATAATGCTGTTTAATAGCATTTTACTTACAGCAGAACTTCTTTAAAAATTAGAGGCAATCCTCTCAAACCCTACCACTCACTGCTTTATCAGCTCAGTTTATATAATATTCTAAATCCTTTGTTGTCATTTCAACAATGTTCACAGCATCTTCACCAGGAGCAGATTCCATCTCAAGAAACCACTTTCTTTACTCATCCCTAAGAGTCAGTTTCTCATTTGTTCAAGTTTTATTATAAGACTGTAGCAATTCAGTCATATCTTCAGGCTCCATGGCTAATTCTAGTTTTCTTGCTATTTTCACCCCATTTGCAGTTACTTCTTCCAATAAAATCTCAAACATGGGGTTGGAATTAACTTCTTTCAAATTCTTGATAATGCTGATATTCTGAGCTCTTCCCATGGATCACAAATGTTCCTAATGGCTTCTAGAGTAATGAATTGTTTCCAGAAGGTTTTCAATTTGTTTCATCCAGATCCATCAGAGGAATCACTATCTATGGCAGCTATAGCACTATGAAACATATTATTTAAATAACAAGACTGAAAAGTCAAAATTACTCCTTGATCCATGGGCTTTAGAATGGATGTTGTGCTAACAGTCATGAAAACAATATCCATTTCCTTGCACATATCCATCAGAAGACTTAGGTGACCAGATGTAATGTCAATGAGTAGCAGTATTTCGAAAGAAATCTCTTTTTTCCGAAGCAGTAAGTCTCAAGAGTGGGCTTCAAATATTCAGCAAACCATGCTGTAAACAGATACACTGTCATCCTGGCTTTTTCATTCCATTTATAAAGCACAGGCAGAGTAGACTTAGCATACTTTTTAAGGGCCCTACAATTTTCAAAATGGCAAATAAATATTGGCTTCAATTTAAAGTCACCAGCTGCATTTGCTCCTAAAAAGAGAGTCAGAATTGCTTTTGAAGCTCTGGAAACATGCATTGGCTTTTTTTTTTTTTTTTTTGAGACAGGGTCTCACTGTAGCACATCACTACACTCCCGCTCAGGGTTACCCAGGCTGGAGTACAGTGACATGATCATGGCTCACTGCAGCCTCAACCTCCCCAGGCTCAGGTGATTCTCCCACCTCAGCCTCCTGAGTAGCCACCTCCCACCATCATGCCTAGCTAATTTTTATATTTTTTGCCATGCTGCCCAGGCTGGTCTTGAACTCTTGGGCTCAAGCTATCTGCCTGCCTCGGCCTCCCAAAATCCTGGAATGAGAGGTGTGAGCTACCATAAGTGGCTGACTTCTTTCTGGCTATGAAAATCCTAGATGACATCTTCTTCCAATAGACAGATGTTTCATCTACATTGAAAAATCTGTGTTCAGAGTAGCCACCTTCATCAATATCTTGGTAGATCTTGCTGAAGCTTCCACATCAGCCCTTGCTGCTTCACCTTGCACTTTACGTTATGGAAATGGCATCCTTCCTTACATTTCATGAACCAACCTCTGTTAGCTTTAGAATTTTCTTCTGTAGCTTCCTCACCTTTCACAGCCTTCATAGGATTGAAGAAAGTTAGGTTTTGGTTTAAGCGATTGTTCTTGCTTCTTCGATCTATCCAGACCACTAAAACTTTCTCCATAGCAGCAATCAGGCTGTTTTGCTTTCTTAACATTCATGTGTTCATTGGAGCAACACTTTTAATTTCCTTTAAGAACTTTTCCTCTGCATTCACAACTTGGCTGTTTGGCACAAAAAGTCTAGCTTTTGCCTATTTCGGTTTTTGACATATCTTGCTCACTAAGCTTAATCACTTCTATCTTTTCATTGAAAGTGAGAGACATGTGACCCTTCCTCTCACTTGAATACACAGAACCCTCTGCAGGGTTATTAATTGGCCTAATTTCAATATTGCTGTGTCTCAGGGAATAGGGAAGTCCAAGGTGAGAGAGAGAGAGAGAGATATGGGGAAACAGCCAGTCAGAAGAACAGTCAGAACACACACATTTATTAACTTCACCTTCTTATATGGGTACAGTTTGTGGCAACCAAAACAATAATAATAGTAACATCAAAAGATCACTAATCACCAATTACCATACAGATAAAATCACGCAAAAGTCTGAAACAGTGTAAGAATTAACCAAATGTGAAAAACAGACATGAGGTGAGTACATGCTGTTGGAAAAATAGCATTGATATACTTGCAATATTTGCAAAAAGTAATAAAATGAAATGCAATAAAATGAGGTACACCTGTATTTTTGTGAACTGGACCCTATTCTATTTCTTCAAGAGTCATAGATTTTTTAATTGCTTTGCCAATAACAGTAATAGATTTGTAATAATCAATTACTTTTGCTCAGCAAGTTGGTTTTTATGAATGCAGTCTATGGCCACACAAGAAAACAAAATTAATAGTGCTAATAGAGATCAAACAAGAAATTTTCTTCTAATTACCATCAAGTTCTAATTAACTGACTTAATTCAATACCATCATAACTACTACAATTATTTTCACTACTGATGATATAATAATAGTTAGATATTCTCTGCTAATAGAGATCAAACAAGAAATTTTCTTCTAATTACCATCAGGTTCTAATTAACTGACTTAAGATCATCATAACTACTACAATTACTTTCACTACTGATGATATAATAATAGTTAGATATTCTCATATCTTGTGACTCAAGACGTTAAACCCTCACAGTTAAAAATCATTTTTAAAGTTTGCTGATTGATAGTACAGAACTTATGCCAGTTATGTCAACATAAGACAGAAATAAGTATGTGCATCTATATCTTTGTATTGCTTTGTGGTAGAGCATTGTAGCTACCACAAAGCAATATAAAGATAAGCTCTACATGAAATTAAATTAAAATTTCATTCTACAAGATCAGAGGAACATAGTAGAGAACCCAGAAATAAAGCCACATGTTTACGGCCAATTAATAATCAACAATGATACCAAGTACGTACACTGGGGAAAGAATTCCTTCTTTAATAAGTGGTGCTGGGAAAATTGGATATTCATATGCAGAATAATGAAACTGGACTCCTATCTCTCACCATATACAAAAATCAACTCAAGGTGAATTAAAGACTTAAATGTATGACCAGATGATATAAAACTACTAGAAAAAAACAAAGGGGAAACACTTGAGGACATTGGTTTAGGCAAAGATTTTATGGCTAAGACTTCAAAAGCACAGACAACTAAAACAAAAATAGACAAATGGAACTATGTTAAACTAAAAAGCTTCTGCACAGCAAAGGAAACAATCAACAGAGTGAGGAGACAAGATGTTGACTGGGAGAAAATATTTGCAAACTATTCATCTTACAAGGACCTAACATCTAGAATATACAAAGAACTCAAATAATTCAACAATAAAAAAAGGTAATTCTCATTAAAAAGTAGGCAAAGAATATGAATAGAAACTTTTTCAAAAGAAGACATACAAATGCCAACAGGTATATGAAAAAATGCTCAACATCACTAACCATCAGGGAAATGCAAATATAAACCACAAAGAGATATCATCTTACCCCAGTTAGCAGGGCTATTATTAAAAAGACAAAAAATTACACATGCTGGTAAGGATACAGAGAAAAGAGGATTCTATTCGTGGGAATGTAAACTGGTATAACCATTACAGAAACCAGTATGGAGATTCCTCAAAAAATTAAAAATAGAACTATATGATCCAGCAATCCCACTACTGGGTATCTAACCAAAGGAAAAGAAATCAGTATATCAAGGACACCTTGCACTTACATGTTCATCACAACACCATTCACAATAGCAAAAATGTAGAACCAATCTAAGTATCCATCTATGGACAAATGGATTAAAAAAAATGTGGCACGCACACACATGCGCGCACACGCGCACACACACACACAATGTGTTGCTATTTAGCCATACAAAGGAATTAAGCCATGTCATTTGCAGCAACATGGAGGGAATTGGAGTTCATCAGGTTAAGTAAAATAAGCCAGACACAGAAAGACAACTTTTGCATGTTCTCACTCACATAAAAATTTGATCTCATGGAGATAGAGACTAGAATATAGCAGAGGCTGGGAAGGGTGTGAGGGCGGAAAGGAAAAATAAAGAGAGGTTAGTGAATGAGTATAAACTTACAGTTAGATAGAAGAAATAAGTTCTAATGTTCAATAAGAGACTAGGGTGACCACAGTTAGCAACAATATGTTATATATTTCTAAGTAGCCAGAAGAGAGGACTTGAAAGGTTACCAACACATAGAAATAATAAATACTCAAGGTGACGGATACCCCAAATATCCTGACTTGATAATTACACATTCTATGCATGTAAAAATACTCACATGTACCCCATAAATATGTAAAATATTATGTATTAGTAAAAGAAAAAAATTTCATTCTGCAGAATTTTGGTAGCAAACAGCTTAATTTAAATCATACACAAGGAAAATTTAAGAATACACACCTTAAATAAAGATATTTCATCATAAAAATGTCACATGTCATAAAATGAAAGTAATAGATATTCCCATAAAACTGAGAAAGGCATTCTGAAATATCATATTAGTCATTCTTACTTCTCAGCTTTACATGATTATTTTACACAGAAATTTAAAGATATATATAAATTATATATTTACATAATGCACATATTTACATAAATATAAACTAGCAGTGCTTTTAATAAAACTGTAACTCTTATATGAAACTACTTAAATATTTCATCATGTAATATTTTCATGGCTGGTATCAAAGTTTGCCTGAAACCATATATATGACAAATTTATATCTACCTTAAATACTCTGTAATTTTTAATTATTTTTCACTATTCAAGTATTCGAGTAATACAGAAATTTACTCATAAACATTCATTAAAATGTGATATGAACTCAAGAATCCAAACCAAAATTTACAAAAAATCATGCTGATATAAATTATAAATCTTTAAAATCAATTTTTAAATGTCTTACTTATAACTAATCTGTCAATTGATTTCTTGGGAATTTTAAGAGTAGGTTCAGAAGGTATATTATCTTTATCTGCTGGAGTACATGAAAGAAATAAAATAATAACAATAAAGTTATCTATTCAACACTTTGCCAACAAGTCTTTTTTTTTAATTTCCATAATCATTCACAAATGAACAGCTCACATTAAATAAATCACTTGTATACTTAGTGAAAATAGTAGTTATGGCCAGGCACGGTGGCTCATGCCTGTAATCCTAGCACTTTGGGAGGCTGAGGCATGTGCATCACTTCAGGTCAGGAGTTTGAGACCAGCCTGGCCAACATGGTGAAACCCCGTCTTTACTAAAAATGCAAAAAATCAGCCAGGCGTGGTGGTGTGCGCCTGTTTTTCCAGCTACTCAGAAGGCTGAGGCAGGAGAATTGCTTGAACCCAGGAGGTGGAGGTTGCAGTGAGCCGAGATCACGCCACTGCACTCTAGTTTGGGCAATAGAGACTCCATTTCAAAAAGAAAAAAGAAAAAAGAAGACAGTAGTTATATTTGATTAATAACTTGAAATGGATGAATCTAGTTGTGTCACAAATGCTCATGATTTGTATCAATTAAGGGAATAACTCTTCTTTGAGTGGAAGGTAGTAAAATATTAACTAGAAAGCCAGATGATTATTAAAAAGAGAGTCTCACACCAACAATCAATTAGACTTTCCTAAACTAACCACTATGGCCATAATCTAGAAAATTTCAATTAGCAGTTAAGTTTTCCCACTGCTTGCTCCCATTGGCACAGAATGAAACATGTTTACGTATTGTTTTGAGCACACCAGAAGAGTACTGCCAGTACAATTTGAGTTATAATTATTTACTAATGATACCCTGTGAATGAGAAATTCACATATATTCTTCATCTATTTCTCTAGTTTAACTAACTTCGTTGTGAAAAGATCTCAGTAACAATCACTTAAAAATCTCAAGGCAGTATTCTTTTGGTTTTATCCCTTATCAAAGTTTTATAAAAGAACAAAAATATAGTTCTTGGGAGAGCAATGCCTCCCAAGACCTTATGTCATCCACTCCCAAAAATACATAATTGAAATTATCTTGAAAGTGCCTGTGTCCACATTTTAGAAACAAATAAGGTGTAGCTACAAAAAAAACTGTACTACTCTTAACTTCATCATGTCACATAGTTTCAACGCAGATATTGGAAAACGGAAACAAGATGATTTGTTTTGTTTTGTTTTGTTGAGACAGAGTCTCACTATGTTGACCAGGCTGGTCTTGAACTCCTGGCGTCAAGCAATCCTTCCAACTCAACCTCCCAAAGTGCTAGGATTATAGGCATGAGCTACCACACATGGCTGAGATAATTGATGTATTCTCTATTTGCCTCTAGAGAAATTAAACTAGTTCCCTTTGTAGGAAAATAGAATATAAAATGGAAATTTTGTTACCATAAGGAAAGGAAAGGAGAGAGCACTAGAAGCTAGAAGTTTTGGGTTGAGGGAAAGACCATTGTAAAGGGATAACTGGAGCTTATTAGATGTACTCTTCTGGCAACGACACGGACAACTGTTAGGATGAATGTGAAAATATTACAGCTTTACAAAACTGATACCTTATCTTCATACCTTATGAACAGCACCTCAAATCATTCTTTGAAAAGTCAATTCACAAAGCAACTTCTTCAGTTCCTTTCTAAATGTTTCTAAAAATTTAGTTAGGTAAAAATATATTTTTCGGTCTACAGTAATAAGAAAAGCAATAAGAAAGCAGATAGCTTCAGATAATAATTCCAGAAAAGAAAGTTAACTTCTGATACAAGAAATCAATTTAGGATTTACTTTGACACATATCTTAAGTATAAGGCCACAATATATCAACAAAGAGAAAGCTTGATCTAATCCTGGCTCTAATAACTAAAGTCCTCTGTATAGAATTTAATCCCTTTGTCAAGGTAGAAGACTGAAGAGAAGGCAAGTATGAGTTACACATTCTATTTTGGTAGATAAATAGTTCCTGGACCAAAAAAACAAATTATTTAGCAATTCTGATATCACTACTAATTATCTAAATTCCTTCACTATTTAGCCACAGATAGCTAAAAGAAACTGTTACAGCCAAGATCTACTGTTTGAAGTGTATACATGTTTATTTGTAATCATAACAATTTGCCTTTTTAACTGTTGTAGATATAAAATGTATGTACAGTCTTTATGGACAAAGACAAAAGCCTACTTCTAGGATCTTGGAACTAATTATATTCTAAATATTCAACGCTTGATGAAAGCCCTACCACTGCCACCACCACCAACAGACACACACACAAACACACAAAAAGTGCTCTCCCTCCCTTCAAATCAGATGTTAAGTATGAAAAACTTGGGAAAAGTACGAACACCAAGGTTATACCTTATCTAAAGGACACATCCTACATTTAAAACTCCAACCCATAGAGGTAAAGGCAGAAAGAAACACAAAAAGGGCTCCAAACGGTGTTGCCCAAGTTTATTTAATTTAATAACTTACTGGGAAAAAATAGACAATTAGGCTAAACTTACTTTACAGGGAATTCTAACCCTTATTTAAATCTTCATGTTCTCAGAAGTACCACCACCATAGAAGATTAAAAAAGAAAGATGAGGACGATATTCCATGAAACAGATCCAATAAAATCAGCAATAATTAAGCACTAAATGCAAGAGGAAATAAATTATTAAAAAAAAAAAAAAAACAGCCAAGCCTCCACTGCTAGGGAGGAGCAAAGATTGGGTGCCAATGGAGGAGGGGTAGAAAACCTACTGCCCACATTCCTAGTCCTACATTGAAACAGGAAAAAGAAACCAACCACTGAGGAAAGGCAGGAAACCAACTCATACCTAGGGTCCTACACTGATGCAAAGCACAATTCTAGGCGAGAGGCAGGAAACAGCCCTGTGCCCAAGATTCCCCACCTACAACAAAACAAGACAAACTTCAGTTGCGAGCCTGGGGAGGGACAGAAAAGCCACCTGTACCCTGAAGTAATAGATACAAATTGTTGGCCTCTGGGAAAGAAATAGGAACACTAAGAAAGCACCATCCTGATCCTCAGGCACACACATCCTCCTATAACTAAGGTTGGAAAAGGAGAAGCAAGAAAACCCTTCTTCCCACTATAAGACTTATTCTAAGTAAAAAGCAAGGGCAATCTAATATAGGGGAGCAACACCAAGACAGAAGCCCTCTGTGGCTCAGGCTTACAGAGCCTGTTGAAAACTAGAGGGTAGAACAAGAAAACCTAGAAAACTCCTTCCAGCACTCCAGGCCTCACACTAAAAGCAAGGTGGAATAAATTGTGACTAGATGAATTTGAAGCCTGTGGTACATTGATAGGAACTGGAGCAACAAAAAACCAAAACCAAGATCAAAATACAGAATATTCAACTCTCGACACTAATGGCCTAGCAGAAAAAGGCATGTAAATATTTCTGTGCATAAATATTATTTATTTCAGTCTCTACTATTCTGTCATACACAATGTCAAATATTCAAATAATAACTAAAACAAACAGGAAAACAACAAATGTATCATGAGGACACAAAACAGTCAACTGAATCAAACTCAAAGATAAAACAAGGAGTTAAGAAAATACTATAATTAATAAGTTAAAGGATCTAATGGAAAAGGTGGGTAATATGTATGAACAGGTAGGGAATTTAAGAAGTGAAAATCATTTTTAAAAAGTGAATGAAAATACTACATATAAAAATTGCAATATTAAAAAGAATTCCTTTGATGGCCTTATCAGCAGAATGGGCAAAATAGAAGAATAAGTGAACTTGAAGATAGGACAAGAGAAATTATCCTAACCTTTAAAACAAACTTTTAAAAAAAAATTTAAAAGCACAAAACAGAGCATACAAGAGGTGTAAGTAAAAAGATAATCAAAAGGTATGACACTGTAAGATTTATGGGACTAATACCTTTTTTTAAAAAATTAGTCTAAAACCCAGTATTATTACTAAGTTTTATAACTCACATTTTGTTTTCTACATAATTTAAGAAACTAACACATTTAAAAAAATAATTTGTTAATAATCTTGGACACACAATATATAAAGATGTAATTCTGTGGCATCGACAACTAAAAGGAGTGAGGACAGAACTGTTTAAAAGCAGAGTTTTTGTATGTTACTGAAGTTAAGCTTGTATAAATTCAGAGTGCTACAACTTAGGATAATAAATGTAATCATCATAATGACAAAAGAATAGCTCAAGAATATACACAATAGAGGATAAGCAAAGAATTTCAATGTGGCACTAAAACACAAAGAAAACAGTTATGGGATGTCGGAGGAGCCAAGATGGCCGAATAGGAACAGCTCCTGTATACATCTCCCAGCGTGAGCGACGCAGAAGACGGCTGATTTCTGCATTTCCATCTGAGGTACTGGGTTCATCTCACTAGGGAGTGCCAGACAGTGGGCGCAGGTCAGTGGGTGAGCGCACCGTGCCCCAGCCGAAGCAGGGGCGAGGCACTGCCTCACTCGGGAAGCGCAAGGGGTCAGGGAGTTCCCTTTCCAGGGGTGACAGAAGGCACCTGGAAAATCGGGCCACTCCCACCCGAATACTGTGCTTTTCCGACGGGCTTAGGAAATGGTGCACAAGGAGATTATTGCCCGCACCTGGCTCAGAGGGTCCTACGCCCACGGAGACTCACTGATAGCTAGCACAGCAGTCTGAGATCAAACAGCAAGGCGGCAGCGAGGCTGGGGGAGGGGCGCCCGCCATTGTCCAGGCTCGCTGAGGTAAACAAAGCAGCTGGGAAGCTCGAACTGGGTGGAGCCCACCACAGCTCAACGAGGCCTGCCTGCCTCTGTAGGCTCCACCTCTGGGGGCAGGGCACAGACAAACAAAAAGACAGCAGTAACCTCTGCAGACTTAAATGTCCCTGTCTCACAGCTTTGAGGAGAGCAGTGGTTCTCCCAGCACGCAGCTGGAGATCTGAGAACGTGCAGACTGCCTCCTCAAGTGGGTCCCTGACCCCTGACCCCTGAGCAGCCTAACTGGGAGGCACCCCCCAGCAGGGGCAGACTGACACCTCACACGGCCGGCCGGCCGGGTACTCCAAAAGACCTGCAGCTGAGGGTCCTCTCTGTCAGAAGGAAAACTAACAAACAGAAAGGACATCCACACCAAAAACCCACCTATACATTACCATCATCAAAGACCAAAAGTAGATAACACCACAAAGATGGGGAAAAAACAGAGCAGAAAAACTGGAAACTCTAAAAAGCAGAGTGCCTCTCCTCCTCCAAAGGAACGCAGTTCCTCACCAGCAAAGGAACAAAGCTGGATGGAGAATGACTTTGACGAGCTGAGAGAAGAAGGCTTCAGACGATCAAATTACTCCGAGCTATGGGAGGATATTCAAACCAAAGGCAAAGAAGTTGAAAACTTTGAAAGAAATTTAGAAGAATGTATAACTAGAATAACCAATACAGAGAAGTGCTTAAAGGAGCTGATGGAGCTGAAAACCAAGGCTCCAGAACTACGTGAAGAATGCAGAAGCCTCAGGAGCCAATGCGATCAAATGGAAGAAAGGGTATCAACGATGGAAGATGAAATGAATGAAATGAAGTGAGAAGGGAAGTTTAGAGAAAAAAGAATAAAAAGAAACGAGCAAAGCCTCCAAGAAATGTGGGACTATGTGAAAAGACCAAATCTACGTCTGACTGGTGTACCTGAAAGTGACGGGAAGAATGGAACCAAGTTGGAAAACACTCTGCAGGATATTATCCAGGAGAACTTCCCCAATCTAGCAAGGCAGGCCAACATTCAGATTCAGGAAATACAGAGAACGCCACAAAGACACTCCTCGAGAAGAGCAACTCCAAGACACATAATTGTCAGATTCACCAAAGTTGAAATGAAGGAAAAAATGTTAAGGGCAGCCAGAGAGAAAGCTCGGGTTACCCACAAAGGGAAGCACATCAGACTAACAGTGGATCTCTCGGCAGAAACCCTACAAGCCAGAAGAGAGTGGGGGCCAATATTCAACATTCTTAAAGAAAAGAATTTTCAACCCAGAATTTCATATCCAGCCAAACTAAGCTTCATAAGTGAAGGAGAAATAAAATACTTTACAGATAAGCAAATGCTGAGAGATTTTGTCACCACCAGGCCTGCCCTAAAAGAGCTCCTGAAGGAAGCGCTAAACGTGGAAAGGCACAACTGGTACCAGCCGCTGCAAAATCATGCCAAAATGTAAAGACCATCGAGACTAGGAAGACACTGCATCAACTAACGAGCAAAATAACCAGCTAACATCATAATGACAGGATCAAATTCACACATAACAATATTAACTTTAAATGTAAATGGACTAAATGCTCCAATTAAAAGACACAGACTGGCAAATTGGATAAAGACCCAAGACCCATCAGTGTGCTGTATTCAGGAAACCCATCTCATGTGCAGAGACACACATAGGCTCAAAATAAAGGGATGGAGGAAGATCTACCAAGCAAATGGAAAACAAAAAAAGGCAGGGGTTGCAATCCTAGTCTCAGAAAAAACAGACTTTAAACCAACAAAGATCAAAAGAGACAAAGAAGGCCATTACAGAATGGTAAAGGGATCAATTCAACAAGAAGAACTAACTATCCTAAATATATATGCACCCAATATAGGAGCACCCAGATTCATAAAGCAAGTCCTGAGTGACCTACAAAGAGACTTAGACTCCCACACATTAATAATAGGAGAATTTAACACCCCACTGTCAACATCAGACAGATCAACGAGACAGAAAGTCAACAAGGATATCCAGGAATTGAACTCAGCTCTGCACCAAATGGACCTAATAGACATCTACAGAACTCTCCACCCCAAATCAACAGAATATACATTTTTTTCAGCACCACACCTATTCCAAAATTGACCACATACTTGGAAGTAAAGCTCTCCTCAGTAAATGTAAAAGAACAGAAATTATAACAAACTATCTCTCAGATCACAGTGCAATCAAGCTAGAACTCAGGATTAAGAATCTCACTCAAAACCGCTCAACTACATGGAAACTGAACAACCTGCTCCTGAATGATGACTGGGTACATAACGAAATGAAGGCAGAAATAAAGATGTTCTTTGAAACCAACAAGAACCAAGACACAACATACCAGAATCTCTGGGACACATTCAAAGCGGTGTGTAGAGGGAAATTTATAGCACTAAATGGCCACAAGAGAAAGCAGGAAAGATCCAAAATTGACACCCTGACATCACAATTAAAAGAAGTAGAAAAGCAAGAGCAAACACATTCAAAAACTAGCAGGAAGGCAAGAAATAACTAAGATCAGAGCAGAACTGAAGGAAATAAAGGCACAAAAACCCTTCAAAAAATCAATGAATCCAGGAGCTGGTTTTTTGAAACGATCAACAAAATTGATAGACCGCTAGCAAGATTAATAAAGAAAAAAAGAGAGAAGAATCAAATAGATGCAATAAAAAATGATAAAAGGGATATCACCACCGATCCCACAGAAATACAAACTACCATCAGAGAATACTACAAACACCTCTACGCAAATAAGCTAGAAAATCTAGAAGAAATGGATAAATTCCTCAACACATACACCCTCCCAAGACTAAACCAGGAAGAAGTTGAATCTCTGAATAGACCAATAACAGGAGCTGAAATTGTGGCAATAATCAATAGCTTACCAACCAAAAAAAGTCCAGGACCAGATGGATTCACAGCCGAATGCTACCAGAGGTACAAGGAGGAACTGATACCATTCCTTCTGAAACTATTCCAATCAATAGAAAAAGAGGGAATCCTCCCTAACTCATTTTATGAGGCCAGCATCATCCTGATACCAAAGCCGGGCAGAGATACAACCAAAAAAGAGAATTTTAGACCAATATCCTTGATGAACATTGATGCAAAAATCCTCAATAAAATACTGGCAAACCGAATCCAGCAGCACATCAAAAAGCTTATCCACCATGATCAAGTGGGCTTCATCCCTGGGATGCAAGGCTGGTTCAACATACACAAATCAATAAATGTAATCCAGCATATAAACAGAACCAAAGACAAAAACCACATGATTATCTCAATAGATGCAGAAAAGGCCTTTGACAAAATTCAACAACCCTTCATGCTAAAAACTCTCAATAAATTAGGTATAGATGGGACGTACCTCAAAATAATAAGAGCTATCTACGACAAACCCACAGCCAATATCATACTGAATGGGCAAAAACTGGAAGCATTCCCTTTGAAAACTGGCACAAGACAGGGATGCCCTCTTTCACCACTTCTATTCAACATAGTGTTGGAAGTTCTGGCCAGGGAAATCAGGCAGGAGAAGGAAATAAAGGGCATTCAATTAGGAAAAGAGGAAGTCAAATTGTCCCTGTTTGCAGATGACATGACTGTATATTTAGAAAACCCCATTGTCTCGGCCCAAAATCTCCTTAAGCTGATAAGCAACTTCAGCAAAGTCTCAGGATACAAAATCAATGTACAAAAATCACAAGCATTCTTATACACCAATAACAGACAAACAGAGAGCCAAATCATGAGTGAACTCCCATTCACAATTGCTTCAAAGAGAATAAAATACCTAGGAATCCAACTTAGAAGGGATGTGAAGGACCTCTTCAAGGAGAACTACAAACCACTGCTCAAGGAAATAAAAGAGGATACAAACAAATGGAAGAACATTCCATGCTCATGGGTAGGAAAAATCAATATCGTGAAAATGGCCATACTGCCCAAGGTAATTTACAGATTGAATGCCATCCCCATCACGCTACCCATGACTTTCTTCACAGAATTGGAAAAAACTACTTCAAAGTTCATATGGAACTGAAAAAGAGCCCGCATCACCAAGTCAATCCTAAGCCAAAAGAACAAAGCTGGAGGCATCACACTACCTGACTTCAAACTATACTACAAGGCTACAGTAACCAAAACAGCATGGTAGTGGTACCAAAACAGAGATATAGATCAATGGAACAGAACAGAGCCCTCAGAAATAACGCCACATATCTACAACTATCTGATCTTTGACAAACCTGACAAAAACAAGCAATGGGGAAAGGATTCCCTATTTAATAAATGGTGCTGGGAAAACTGGCTAGCCATATGTAGAAAGCTGAAACTGGATCCCTTCCTTACACCTTATACAAAAATCAATTCAAGATGGATTAAAGACTTAAACATTAGACCTAAAACCATAAAAACCCTAGAAGAAAACCTAGGCATTACCATTCAGGACATAGGCATGGGCAAGGACTTCATGTCTAAAACACCAAAAGCAATGGCAACAAAAGCCAAAATTGACAAATGGGATCTAATTAAACTAAAGAGCTTCTGCACAGCAAAAGAAACTACCATCAGAGTGAACAGGCAACCTACAGAATGGGAGAAAATTTTCACAACCTACTCATCTGACAAAGGGCTTATATCCAGAATCTACAATGAACTCCAACAAATTTACAAGAAAAAAACAAACAACCCCATCAAAAAGTGGGCAAAGGACATGAACAGACACTTCTCAAAAGAAGACATTTATGTAGCCAAAAAACACATGAAAAAATGCTCACCATCACTGGCCATCAGAGAAATGCAAATCAAAACCACAATGAGATACCATCTCACACCAGTTAGAATGGCAATCATTAAAAAGTCAGGAAACAACAGGTGCTGGAGAGGATGTGGAGAAATAGGAGCACTATTACACGGTTGGTGGGACGGTAAACTAGTTCAACCATTGTGGAAGTCAGTGTGGCGATTCCTCAGGGATCTAGAACTAGAAATACCATTTGACCCAGCCATCCCATTACTGGGTATATACCCAAAGGACTATAAATCATGCTGCTATAAAGACACATGCACACGTATGTTTATTGCGGCATTATTCACAATAGCAAAGACTTGGAGCCAACCCAAATGTCCAACAATGATAGACTGGATTAAGAAAATGTGGCACATATACACTATGGAATACTATGCATCCATAAAAAATGATGAGTTCATGTCCTTTGTAGGGACATGGATGAAATTGGAAATCATCATTCTCAGTAAACTATCGCAAGAACCAAAAACCAAAGACTGCATATTCTCACTCATAGGTGGGAACTGAACAATGAGAACACATGGACACAGGAAGGGGAACATCACACTTTGGGGACTGTTGTGGGGTGGGGGGAGGGGGGAGGGATAGCATTGGGAGATATACCTAATGCTAGATGATGAGTTGGTGGGTGCAGCGCACCAGCATGGCACATGTATACATATGTAACTAACTTGCACATTGGGCACATGTACCATAAAACCTAAAGTATAATAATAATAAATTAAATTAAAATAAAATAAAATAAAAGCAAAAGAAAAAAAAAGAAAACAGTTATGTAGGAAATAAGGGAGAAAAAGTTCTAAGGCACATGTAAAACAAATAAAAAATGATGGAAGACCATCCTTATCAGTAATACCTTTAAATGTAGCTTAATTAAACCCTCCAATCAAAAGATAGAGATTGGTGGAATACATAAAAAATAAATAAAACCATGATCCAACTATATGTTATCTACAAGAAACTAACTTTGGATTCAAAATCACAAATAGGTTAAAGGTAAAAGAATGAAAAAGGCTATTCCATGCAAATAGTAACAAAAACAGAACAGAGGTAAATACTAATATGAGGCAAAATAGGCTTTCAACTTAAAGTGTTCATAAGACAAAAGAACATAACATATTAGTTAAAATATTTACTTACCTAATAACAGATCATCAAAACATATGAACCAAAGGGAGAGTTTTACAATAGTAGTTAAAGTCTTCAATACTCTCCTCTCAATAATGGATAGAAAAACTAGACAAAAGATAAATAAAACAGAGGACTTGAACAATAGAATAAACCAACTAGACTGAAAAAACATATATGGAACACTATACTCAACTACAAGAAAATACACTGCACATTCCTCTAAAGTGCACATGGAACATTTTCCAGGACAGGCCATATTTTAGGCCATCATTTAAGTGTTAATAAATTTTTAAAAAATTGATATCATACAAAGTATCTTCCCCAATCAGGATGAGATTAGGAATCAATAATGGAAGAAAAACTAGAAAATTCACAAATTTGTAGAAATTATACAATACACTATTAAATAACCAATGTTTCAAAAAAATCACAAGGAAAATTAGAAAATAGTTGGAAATGAATAAAAACAAGAACAAGGCATACCAAAACTTATGGGACACAGCGAATGAGTACTAAGAGGAAAATTTATAGCTATGAGTGCTAACATTAAAAAACAAGAAAAATCTGACCAAGCACAGTGTCTCACACCTGTAATCCCAGCACTTTGGGAGGCCAAGGTGGGCAGATCACTTGAGGTCAGGAGTTCGAGACCAGACTGGCCAACATGGTGAATCCCTGTCTCTACTAAAACTACAAAAAATTAGCCAGGAAGGGTGGTGCATGCTTGTAATTCCAGCTACTCAGGAGGCTGAGGCAGGAGAATCACTTGAACATGGGAGACGGAGGTTGCAGTTAGCTGAATCATGCCACTGCACTCTGGCCTGGGCAACAGAGCAGGACTTCATCTCAAAAAAAAACTAAACAAAACAAGAAAAGTTTTAAATTAACAATCTAACATTACACTTAAGGAACTAGAAAGAGAAGAACAAACTAAACCTAAAACTAGCAGAAAAAATAAAATAATAAAGATTAAAGCAGAAATAAACAAAATAGAGAATAGAAAAAAGAGAAAAATAAATAAATTGAGGTGATTCTGTCAAAAAGATCAACAAAATTACCAGATCTTTACCTAAACAGACTAAGAAAAAACGAGAGAAGACTTAAATTAGTAAAATCAGAAATGCTAAATAGACTAAGAAAAAAGGAGAGAAGACTTAAATTAGTAAAATCAGAAATGAAAGTGGAGCCATTATTACCAATTCTAAAGAAATTAAAATGATTATAGGATTATATGAGAGAACTATGAGCAAATTGGGTAACCTAGATGAAACATTTAAAGAAGAACTATCACCAATCCTTCTCAAATGTTTCCAAAAAAGTGAAGAGGAAGAAACACTCCCTAACTCATTCTATACGCTGTGTGATGGTTAATACTGAATGTCAACTTGATTGGATTGAAGGATGCAAAGTATTGTTCCTGGGTGTGTCTGTGAGGGTGTTGCCAAAGGAGAGTAACATGAGTCAGTGAGCTGGGAGAGGCAGACCCATCCTCAATCTGGGTGGGCACCATCTAATCAGCTGCCAGTGTGGCTAGAATAAAGCAGGCAAAAGAAGGTGGAAAGAGCAGACTTGCTGAGTCTTCCAGACTTCATCTTTCTCCCATGCTGGATGCTTCCTGTCCTCAAACACTGGACTCCAAGTTCTTCGATTTGTGGACTCTCGGACTTACACCAGTGGTTTGCCAGGGGCGCTCAAGCCTTCAGCCACAGACTGAAGGCTGCTCTGTCAGCTTCCCTACTTTTGAGATTTTGGGACTCGGACTGGCTTCCTTCCTTGCTCCTTAGCTTGCAGATGGTATATTGTGGGGCTTCACCTTGTGATCGTGTGAGTCAATACTCCTTAATAAACCCCCCTTCATATATACATCTATCCTATTAGTTCTGTCCCTCTAGAGAACCCTGACTATACATTCTGTTATAAAAGCCAGACAGAGACTACAAGAAAACTAAAAGCCAGTATCTCAGATGAAGAGATACAATCAACAACATACCAAGAAGATTTTACATCATGAGTATGTGAAATTTATCCCTGGGATGCAAGGTTGGTTTAACAAATGCAAATCAATGTTATACAACTCATTAATAGAATGAAAAATAAAAACCACATGATCATCTCAATATATATGCAGTGAAAGCATTTGACAAAGTTCAAAATCTTTTCATAACAACTGTCAACAAAATAAGTTTAGAATACAACGTCCTGAACAAAATTGAGGTCATTTATGAAAGGCCTATGCCTAACATTATAATCAACAGAGGAAAAGTTTTCAGTTTTTGCCTGACCCCAAGACAAGGATGTCCACTTTCACCAATTACATTCAACATAGAATTGGAAGTATTATAAAGAGCAATTAGACAAGAAAAATAAAATACATCCAAATAGGAAATCAAGAAGTAAAATTATGCCTCTCTGCATATGACATGATCCTATATGTACAAAATCATAAAGATTAGACCAAAAGTTAGAACTAGAAAATGAATTCAACAAAGTAGCAAGATAGAAAACAGACATGCAAAAATCAGCTATATTTCTTTATACTAATAGTGATCTATCTGAAAAAAAAATCAAAACATTACATTAGCCTTTTTGTAATCAAACAAAACAGACATGCAAAAATCAGCTATATTTCTTTATACTAATAGTGATCTATCTGAAAAAAAATCAAAACATTACGTTAGCCTTTAATGTAATGTAATCAAAACATTACATTAGCCTTTTTCAAAGGCTAATGAAAAGATTAATCAAAAAGATTAAGACACTTAAGAAGAAATTTAACAAAGGAGGTCAAAGCTGTACACACTGAAAACTATGAAACACTAAAGACAACATAAATAAATGGCAACAAATCCCATGTCCGTAAGAATAGAGGAATATTGTTAAAATGTCCATACTACCAAAAGCAGTATACAGATTCAACAAAATCCCTATCAAAATTCTCATGGCATTTTCAATAGAAATAGAAAAAAATTATAAAGTTCCCATGAAACCACAAAATACCCACAAAAAACAAAACAGCCTTGAAAAGGAAGAACAAAGTTGGAGACACCAAATTTGCTGATATCAGACAATATTACAAAGCTATAGCATAGTATTGACACAAAAACAAACATATACACATTGGAACAGAATAGGGAGCCCAGAAATAAACCCAAACATCTGCAGTCAACTAATTTTTGATAAGGGCATGAAAACATACAATGGAAAAAGGCTAATGTTTTTAGTCAATGGCACTGAGAGAACTATACACATACAAGTGAATGAAACTGGCCCTTATCATACACCATGTCAAAAAACATCAATTCAAAATGGACTAAAGACTTAAAAATAAAACCTGAAACCATAAAATTCTTAAGAGAAAACATAGTGAGAAAGATCCTTGATGTTAACTTTGACAATGGTTTTCTGGATAAGACACCAAATACACAACAAAACCGAAAATAAACAAATAGGCTACATCAAACTAAAAAGCTCTAGACAACAAAGGAAATAAACAAAATGAAAAACCAACCTACACATTGGGAAAATATATTTGCAAACTATACATCCAATAAAGGGTTAATACCCAAATTATATAAAGAACTTGAATAGCTCAAAGGCAAGCAAAACCAAATAACTCAATTTAAAAATGGGCAAAAGACCTGAATAGTCATTTCCCCAAAGATAACATACGAATGGCCAAAAGGTGTATGAAAAGCTGCTCAACATCACTAATCATCAAGAAAATACAAATCAAAACCAGAGTCTCTTAATAGCAGAATTGATTAAGCAGAAGAGTGAACTTGAATATAAGCTATTTGAAAATACAGTCAAAGAAAACAAAACAAAACAAAGAATAAAAAACAATGAAGTATGCCTAAAAGATCTAGAAAATAGCCTCAAAAGCGCAAATCTAAGAGTTATGGGGCTTAAATAGGGGACAGACAGAGATGAGGGTAGAAAGTTTATTCAAAAGAAGAATAACAGAACATTTCCCAAATCTAGAGAAATATATCAATATTCAAGTATTCAAGTACAAGGTTACAGAACACCAAGCAGATTAAACTCAAAAAAGAATACCTCAAAGCATTTAACACTCAAACTCCCAAAGGTCAAGGATAAAGAATTCTAAAAGCAGAAAGATAAAATATACAAATAACATAGAATGGAGGTCCAATATATCTGGCAGCGAACTCTTCAGTGGAAACCTCATAGGCCAGAAGAGACTGGCATGAAGGAAAAAGCTTTTGCCCTAGAATAGTATATCTGGTGAAAATGTTCTGCAAACATGAAGGAGAAACAAATAAAGACTTTCCCAGACAAACAAAAGCTGAGGGTTTTTATCAACACCAGACCTGTCTTACAAGAAATGCTAAAGGCGGTTCTTCAATTAGAAAGAAAAGAACATTAATGAGCAATATGAAATCACCTGAAGGTACAAAACTCGCTGGTAATGGTAAGTACACAGAAAAACACAGAATATTCCAACACTGTAATCATGGTAGATAAACTACTCTTAAGTAGGAAAACTAAAAGATAAATCAATTAAACATAATAACTACAACTTTTCAAGACACAGACAGTACAATAAGATATAAAGAAACAACAAAAAGTTAAAAAGCAAGGGGACAAAGTTAAAGTGTAGAGTTTTTACTAGTTTTGATTTTGCTTATTTGTTTGTTTATGCTATCAACCTTAAGTTGTCATCAGCTTAAAATAATGGGTTATAAGACAGTGTTTGCAAGCCTCAACAAAGTACTAGCAAGCTGAATTCAACAACATATTAAAAAGATCATTCACTCATCATGACCACATGTGATTTATCCCAGGAATACAAGGATGGTTCAACATATGCAAATCAATCAATATGATACATCATATCAACAGAATGAGGACCAAACCATATGATCACTTCAACTGATGCTGAATAAGCATTTAATAAAATTCAACATCCTTTCATGGTAAAAACCCTCAAAAACCTGGGTATAAAAGGAATTTACCTCAACATAATGAAAGCCATATATAACAGACCTGCAGCTAGTATACTGAATGGGGGAAAACTGAAAGTCTTTCTTCTAAGATCTGGAACACAGCAAGAATGCCCACTATCACCACTGTTATTCAACACAGAACTGGAAGTCCTAGCTAGAGCAATCAGACAGGAGAAAGAAATAAAGGACATCCAAAGCAAAAAGGAGTAAGTCAAATTATTTTTGTTTACAGATGATATGATCTTATACTTGGAAAAACCTAAAAACTCCACAAAAAAACTATTAGAACTGATATACAAATTGAGTAAAGTTGCAGAATACAAAATCAGCACACAAAAATCAGCAGCATTTCTATATGCCAAGAGTGAACAATCTAAAAAAGAAATCAAGAAAGTAATCCCATTTACAATAGCTAGAATAAAATATCTAGGAATTAACCAAAGAAGTGAAAGATCTCTACTACGAAAACTATAAAATATTGATGCAAAAAATTGAAGCGGACACACACACACAAAAGATATTCCATGTTCATGGATTGGAAGAATCAATAATGTTAAAATGGCCATAGTACCCAAAGCAATCTACAGATTAAATGCAATCTCTATCAAAATACCAATGACATTCTTCACAGAAATTAAAAAAAAATCCTAAAATTTATATGGAATCACAAAAGACCCAGAACAGCCAAAGCTATCTTTAAAGAAACTTTAAAGATATAAAACTTCAGGAATTGTATTACCGGGCTTCAAATACTACAGAGCTATAGTAACTAAAATAGCATGGTACTGGCATAAAAATGGACACAGAGACCAATGGAACAAAATAGAGAATCTCAAAACAAATCCATGCATCTACAGTGAACTCATTTTTGACAAAAGTGCCAAGAACATACATTTGGGAAAAGAAAGTCTCTTCAAAATATGGTACTGGGAAAACTGGATATCCATATGCATAAGAATGAAACTAGACCCCTAACTCTCACCACATACAAAAATCAAATCAGGATTAAACACTTAAATCTAAGGCCTCAAACTATTTAACCTACTAAAATTAAACATTGGGGAAACTCTCCAGGACACTGAAGTGGGCAAAGATTTTTTGAGGAACACCCCCACAAGCACAGGCAACGAAAGCAAAAATAGGTAAGTAGGATCACATCGAGTTAAAAAGCTTCTGCACAGCGAAGAAATTGATGAACAAAGAGACAACCTATAGAATGGGAGAAAATATTTTCAAACTACCCATCTGACAAGGCATTATTAACCAGAATATGTAAGGAACTCAAACAACTCAACAGGAAAAAATGTAATAATCCAACTTAGAAATGGTCAAAAGATTTGAATAGACATTTCTCAAAGGAAGATATACAAATGGCAAACAGTCATATGTAAAAATGCTCAACATCACCGGTAATCATCAGAGAAATGCAAATCAAAACGACAATGAGATAGACTCTCATCCCAGCTTAAATGGCTTTTATCCAAAGACAAGCAGTAACGAGTACTGGAGAGGATGTGGAAAAAAGAAAATCTTGTACACTGTTGGTGGAAATGTAAATTAGTACAACCAGTATGGAGAAGTTTTGAGGTTTGTCAAAAAACAAAAATAGAGCTACTATATGATCCAGCAATCCCACTGCTGGGTATATACCCAAAAGAAAGGGAATCAGTATTTCAAAATGACATCTGCACTCCCATGTTTGTTGCAGCACTGTTCACAATAGCCAAGATTTGGAAGCAATCTACATATCCCTCAACAGATGACTGAATAAAGAAAATGTGGTACATATACACAGTGGAGTATTATTCAGCCATAAAAAAGGTATGAGATCCTGTCATTTGCAACAACATACATGGAACTGGAGGTCATTATGTTAAGTGAAATAAGCCAGGCACAGAAAGACAAACTTAGCATGTTCCCACTTATTTGTGGAAGCTAAAAATTAAAACAATTGAACTGACAGAGAGTAGAAGGAAGGTCACCAGATGTTATGAAGGGTAGTGAGGAGGTGGGAGAGGATGTAGGGATGGTTAATGGGTAGAAAAAAAAATAGAAAGAATCAATAGGAACTAGTTTTTGGTTTTGTTTTGTTTGTTTTTGTTTTTGAGACAGAGTTTCGCTCTGTCATCCAGGCTAGAGTGCAGTGGCACAATCTTGGCTCGCTGCAACCTCTGCCTCCCAGGTTCAAGTGATTCTCCTGCCTCAGCCTCCCAAGTAGCTGGGATTAAAGGTGCATACCACCATACCCAGCTATTATTTTGTATTTTTAGTAGAGTCGGGGTTTCATCATGTTGGCCAGGCTTGCCTCAAACTCCTGACCTCAAGTGATCTGCCCACCTCAGCCTCCCAAAGAGCTGGGATTACAGGCATGAGCCACTGTGCCTGGCCAAGAACTAGTATTTGATAGAACAACAGGGTGACTATAGTCAATCATAATTTAATTGTACATTTGAAAATAACTAAAAGAATATAATTGGATTCTTTGTAACACAAAGAATAAATGTTGAGATAATGGATATACCATCTACCTTAATGTGATTATTACACATTACATGCCTGTATCAAAATATCTCCAGTAGCCCAATGTATATATACCTACTATGTACCCACAAAAATTAATACTTAAAAAACATCTTCTCTATCTTAAATATATCATTTTTCTTTTTTAATTATATCTTAATAAAGCTAGAAAACACTATGAGCCAATATCCTTTATGAACACTAACGCAAGAATCCCTGACAAAACACCAGCAAACTGAATTCAGTATATTAAAAGATGGGCCGGGCGCAGTGGTTCACACTTGTAATCCCAGCACTTTTGGGGGGCCAAAGTGGACAGATCACTTGAGGCCAGGAGTTCAAGACCAGCGTGGCCAACATGGTGAAACCCTGTCTCTACAAAAACTACAATAATTAGCCAGGCATGGTGGTGCATGCCTGCAGCCTCAGCTACTCAGGAGGCTGAGGCATGAGAATCACTTGAACCCAGGAGGCAGAGGTTGCAGTGAGCCAAGACTGCACCACTGCACTCCGGCCTGGGTGACAAAGTGAGACTCTGTCTCAAGAAAAAAATAATAATAATTCAACATTCTAGGAACAGAAGAAAGCTACCTGAACATACTAAAATCTGTATATGAAAAATTTTGACAAAATTATTGGAAAATGCAAAACCTAGTAACAGAGGAGTACTATTTTAAACACGTTAACTTCACGGACATTAAAAGTAAAGATTTTGAGTTAAATTTATTTTAAAGATACACAATTCTGGCTCTTTGTAAGAGAAAAGAAATAAATGTCTACATCATGTATAGCTTTTTACATTATAAAACACAATATTGTCTATCTCCTCAAACTTCAATTTTAGCATTTAAGACAATTGTTTAATAAATCTGTTATCTCAAAGGGGATTTTAGGTTGTTTTACATCCTGTTGGCTTCATGCTTGTAGGCTGTAGGACTTTAAGAGAATAAAGAACTAAATAAAATTTAGCCTTAAGATATTAAATATCATTTAAATGTAACTTTACCTTGGAGCCTTGATGTTCACATGTAAAATATTATGCAACATGTTCCAGATTTTGGTTTTGTTTTTGAAGATGCATGTAGGTTTTATTATTTGTTTCATCTTTCTTGTTTTTGTTCTTGGGGTCTCTGACTTTTTCTATTGCTTTTTAATTGCTTGGCCTCGATTTACCCACTTTTTTTTCATAGTATATTCTTTCCACTATTTTCTTTTGTTAAGCAACAACAGTTTCTGGATCAGCCTTTCATTCAATAGTTCACATTTTAAAATGAGACCAAGAAATGATTTGCTCCATCGAGCAACATCTGTGCCTGCACTTTTCAAGTATACAAATACCCACTTGCTCCCATGAGAGAGACTATAACCATCTCTCCATCCCTCACAAAAGCCAGGATCCCAGGTTCATTTCCAGAATGGATATATATAATATGACTGTTGAACCACAGGACCAGCCTTACATTATACCTTTCAACAAAATATATTTCATGGCTCATGGCTCATAAATGTAGTTTCACTGTAGACAGTGCACAATGAGTAAATCTACCCTTTTTCATGGCAAGGAGCCCAACTCATATTTTTATTGGCTTACTACTAACTAAATGAAGCCCCAATTTCTTTAAAAAAGAAAAAAGAAAAAAACACTCATGACTGAAAATAAACAGCCATTTCAATATGGCTGCCAAGGACAGACTTAAAAAAGAACTAATGTATTCCAGGCTCAATCTCAAGAGACCTAACAAGTCCATAGAAAAATTAATGTACTAAATAAAACAACTTAGTATTAAGTACTGTTCATTTTTCACAAAACAGTAAAGTTCTATAAACTGAAAATCTAAGAATGTTAACATGTCAGTTAAGAACAGCAATAAGTCCCACATATCAGCTCCTCAATGTAAAGTTCTTTAGGACACATACCCAAGTCTTCCTAGCATCTCAAGCTCAGGAACATGTGGTCCATATGTCTCTATCTGCAGTGGCTGGTATTCATACAGAGCTTCTTCAAGCTTGTGAATAGGTGCCAGTGAAATATGTTGACCCTGTTAGAAAAATGAAGGAAGTTAATACCTCTTAGTATTATTTTCATATTGCTACTTACTTATAATCATTTTAAAGATGAATTAAATTCCTCACATTAGAAGTATTAGCCATTAGTTGTGCTGTTCTATGGGTACAATGCATTGCATAACCAAAACCCACATAATAGAATTAATACTCATTTACACATGATTTAAAAGAGGAAAACCAAATCCATCATTAAATTCAGATTTAGCGTTAAGCAGTACAGTTGTTCAATGTCAATGGTAGAAGTCATCAAATACAAGAGACTTCAAAAAGTTTATGAAAAATACATATTATTTTAAAACTATGCATGGATTTTAAAAACATTTGCACCAAAACAAACTTGTACTAACTTGTTATAACATGTCTGAACAGCACCTAGTTGGAAGCACAAAGAAGTATAAGACCATTTGAAAAAAGCTCCTATCAGAGCAATGTGAATTCTACTAAACTGAAACAAGAACAAACATCTGTGGTGAAGACTGGATGGAAGAATGGCAAAATCATTACAAAAAGTTTATGGGGACAATGCCCCAAAGAAATCAGCAGTTTACAAATGGATAACTCATTTTGAGAAGGAACAAGAAAATGTTGAAGATGAAGCCCTCAGTGGCAGACCATCTGCATCAATTTGTGAGGGAAAAAAAAAAACTTGTTCATGCCCTAATTGAAAAGGACTGATGATTAACAGCAGAAACAATAGGCAACACCACAGACATCTCAACTGGTTCAGCTTACACAATTCTGACTGAAAAATTAAAGTTGGGCAAACCACTCAGTGGGTGCCAAAACTGTTGCACCCAGATCAGCTGCAGACAAGAGCAGGGCATTCAGTGGAAATTTTAAACAAGTGTGATCAAGATCCTGAAGCCTTTCTTCAAAGAACAGGAAAGGAAACATGCCTTTACCAGTACTGAAGACAAAAACAATCAAAGCAATGGCTACTAAGAGGTGGAAGTAGTTCAGTCAAAGCAAAAGTGGACTGGTTACAAGTAAAGGTCATAGCAACAATTCAAAAAACTCGCAATTCAAAATACTCATGGCATTTTGCTTATTGACTTTCTTAAGGGCCAAAATACAATACCATCTGCTTATTATTATGAGAAAGTTAGCTAAAGCTTTAGCAGAAAAATACCTAGGAAAGCTTCACCAGAGCCCTTTCCCCACCACAACAATGTTCCTGCTCATTTCCTCTCATCAAACAAGGGCAATTTTGCAAGAGTTTCCATGGGAAATCATTAGGTGTCCACCTTACAGTCCCGACTTGGCTCCTTCTTACTTCTTTTTGTTTCCTAACCTCAAAAAATTTGTAAAAGGAACCCATTTTTCTTCAGTAATAATAATAAAAAAAGATTTCGCTGACATAGTTAAATTCCTAGGACCCTCAGTTATTTAGGGATGAACTAAATGCCTGGTATCATTGCTTACAAAAGTGTCTTGTTCCTGATGGAGCTTATGTTGAGAAATAAAGTTTATATTTTTATATTTATCTTTTAATTCCATTTTCCACAAACTTTTAAAAGTTCCCTTGTATACAAGCATAGTCTATCCTCACATTTTTCTATTTTTACTAAACAACTTTGACATTTTTGGTAATCAGTGTTTTTTTTTCTTTTTTTGAAAGCTCAAATTAGGGAAGAAAGCTAATAAAATTATTCCCTGCAAAGTTGTGGCACATGAATGTCTATTCTCTGAAGTCTTTACATGATATCAAACTAACTTACCAAATGTGTATTTATTTCACATCACACACACATATACAAATAAAATAAGAAAATTTTATGCTGAAAACTAAATTGGATGAAAACATCCACTCTATTTTTCTGAGAAGAAAGAACTACTGCATAACTAAAATACAAAGACCCTACAGACCATATTTGAGCAAAATAAAGTGCCACTCAGCTATATACCATTACATTGAGATTTACATATCTATCATCCACGTGGGCATAGAATTCTAATTTATAAAAATACCTACATTTTATATAGTCTGTTTTCTGATTTTAACCCTAGTTCTCTTATTTTTCTTGGTACAGTTCTATCAATTTCTCTATTTCATAACTTTTTATAAACCATTCTTGCAGTTATTAATTCCTCCAATTTCTAGTTTATAAATTTTTTTGTTGTTACATCCCTTAGTTTCCCTTTTCCTCTAAATTACTAAGTTGGATGCACAGTACACATTATCTATTTTATTTTTTTTAAAAAGGTAAAAGTCATGACTTAAAAGTGATAAAATACAATTGTAGCAGTGAGAAACAACCATCGAAGATGCTTGCATCTGGATTAAAGTTTCTCTCTTCAACAAGTTCAATAGCACGTAGCATCATCCTAGCTGTTTTACAGGCATGTTGTAATAGGCATCTCTGACACTTTAATGTCAAAAGTACTTCACCAAAAACAAGCGAAGGATTTGAACAGAGATTTCACCACATAAGATATACATATTGCCAATAGGTATATGAAAAGATGCTCAATATCACTAGTCATTAGGGCAATGCAAATCAAACCACAGTGAGATACCACTTCACATCCATGGCTATTATTAAAAAGAAAAATAGAAAATGCCAAGTGTTTGTGAAGATGTAGAGAAACTAAAACTCTTGTGCATTGCTGGTGGGAATGTAAAATGGTATAGTTGCTGTGGAAAACGGTATGGCACGTCCTCAAAAAATTAAAAACAGAATTACCACATGATCCAGCAAATGGATTCTGGGTATATACCCAAAAGTGAAAGCAGGGTCTCAAAGAAATATTTGTACACCAATGCATATTTACAGCAGCATTATTTTCAGTAGCAAAAAGGTGGAAGCAACACAGTGTCCATCAAGGAATAAATGAATAAATAATATGTGGTGTGTATATACACATAAATACAATAGAGTATTATTCAGTCTTTGAAAGGAAGGAAATTTTGACATATGACAACATGGATGAACCTGAAGATATTATGATAAATGAAATAAGCCAGGCACAAAAGGACAAAAAGTATATGACTCCACTAATAGAAGTTTCCAAAGTAGTCAAATTCATGGAGACAGAAAGTAGATCAGTGGTTACCACAGACTAGGAACATGGGAAAGAGCAGTTAGTGTTTCATGGGTACAGGTTGAGTTGAGGAAGATGAGAAATTTTTGGAAATGAACGGTGATGATAGATGCAGAACAATTTGGATGTACTTAATGTCACAGAAATGTACAGTTAAAAGGGATTAAAACATGAACTTTTATGTTACATGTATTTTACCACAATTTTTTAAAATGAGTTTTGGATATTCTAATTTCCTCATTTGCTTTACTAGAATTAAAATACACAGGAAAAAGAGAAAAAAAGTGTAATGTCAGAAATTTCATTCATATTATTTTAACCCCTAACCTCCATGTTCCACAGTCTTTCTAAATAAACATGACACTGTTAAGCTAAATCTTATACTATCACAGAATAATCCAATTTCAGACCAATGATTCAGAGAGCATTGCATAGGTTAAGAAGACAATGCCTGAGTGGAATATTTTGAGACTTGTTCTGACATCCCTATTTCAAAGTGTCTTCTTCATAAATTCTCAGACACTAAATGCTCCTGCCATTTGATAAAAAATGTTCAGTATTGGTGTCACATGTTTTAGCTATGGGGGTAAAAGGGAGGAGAGAGGAGTAAAAGAGAGGAGGGTAAGTGAGGGAAAGGAAAAATACTGCAACAATTAAAGAAGTACACTTACAGTCTCACCAACACTCCGTTTGCATTTCAGAAATTAGACAGCAAGGTCCAGAAAGGCTCACACAGAATGGGTATTTTCAAGAGCTGGATTACCTTCCAAGGAAGATAATACTTAAGGAAGACAAGCTTTCTTAAGTAACTGCACTGGAAAACAACATACTAAAACTAATCATTACCTAAATATTAGCAATAATACCCAAATTACTAAAGTTATGATGTCTTATAATTCAAAGTCTTCTCTGAAGTTTGTGGGGACATCATTTACAATAGCCAAAAAGGTCACTGAATAAGAATAGTTAACATTATTTATTCTGTGCTAGGCACTATGCTAAAGGGTTTTGTATGCATATCTCAGCATCCACAATAATTTTATGAAATGTTACTATTTAATAAAGTATGATTAAGTACTATTAATCATACTTTATGAACGAGTAAATGGGGGTTAGATATTGTGACTGAGCAAGATCATACTGTAGTTAATGGCAGTTTGATGATTAAAAGCCAAGTCTGTCAGATTCTAAAGCCTGTGCTTTTTTCCCCTAACACCTTCATTTTGTGGATATGGAAGCTATTATCCTCAAAATGTAAACTTTTCTAAGGTCACATAGAGTTAGATCTCTCAATTACTGCCCAGTGTGGGTTCCACACACTGCCTTTTAATATCCTATTTTTAAATAATATAATCATGGTTGTTCAATTTAAAAGTTTTAATGGCAGTAAGTAAATCCTAGGTGGTTTAAACCAATTTTTTATATAAATTCTAATAGCTCAGGTACATAAAACACCATAGGCTCAAAAAGGACTATTTTTTTAAAACTATAACATTTAGAGAGAAATAAACATTACTCAGTGGTAGTTCTGTTTGCCATAAGAACGATAAGGTAAAGGTCATCAATGACACACAAACTGCCCTTCTAACATTCCATCTATCTTTCCCTCGGAAAAAACTCATGAGATAGATGCCATGGTTCTCAAACCTAAAGCTGGAGCAGAACTTAGAGAACAATGACTTACGCTCATTGATATGTTTTTTAAATTTTTTAAATCACCGACAGAGCAGATAATGGCTTAACAGGTCACATGAGAAAGTATTAAGGGTTTTAAGTGATTGGGAGGAAAAAAGGTGTTTAAAAGTTTTTTAGATGAAAAATGGTTATTGGTGATATTTCCACCCAAACGGTAAGGGTGATAGATATTATTCAAAATTATCAGAAAAAGGAAGATTCAAATTAAAGAACTCAAAGTGCATGATATACTAATTATAAGTTATATTTGAATTAAATTTGGTTGGGTGCCAAATGGTATGGTATAGACTTAAGTGCTATACAGTATCGAGAGGAAGAATCAATAAAAGATGGAAGAATGAAAAAGACAGAACAGAAAAAAAGATAGAATATCAAGAGGGAGAAAAAGATAGAACAGTAAGAAAAAGATAGAATATCGAGAGGAAGAATACTGAGAGGAAGAACCAATAAAAGATGGAAGAATGAAACAGTGCAACTTGCACGAGACCTCAGAGGACAAACTATACAAAAGCAAGGCAATGGGGAGGACAGCAATATTACCAGAGCAGTATGTTGTGTCCTGAGACAATAAGTAAACCTGAGCAGAGACAGGTATATGGGGAAAGAAGGGTGGGCAGAGAATGAATCAGTATAGATAGCTTAAACTACAGCTAGAAAAGACTCCAAGGCTAATTTGAACTCAAATGGGTAAGAAATCAGAACTGTCAAAACAATGTTAGAATGTTTTATCTCCAGCATATTACTAAATAAATAATGTTTAATATGACAAGAGAGCGTGAATACACTGCTGGTAAGAGAGCAAATTATGGAATTGCTTTCTTGATGAAAAGCAATTTAGTAGACCTTTAAAATCTTCACACGTTTTGACCTAGTAATACCATCTGTAATAATTTCTAAGAAAGCAATCAGAAATATAATCAAATTCTTATTCATGTCTGTTCATCACAGTTTATATTGTCAAAAACTAAAAGGAAACTAAATGTTCAATCAATAAGTAAACATCAGTTTAAGTAAACATCAGTTCAATTATAACATAAAACAGTGTGTAGCCATTTAAAATCATGTTTAAAAAGAAATTAGTAAAATGTTAAGTACACGATCATTATGATCTAAACTATTTTTCAAATCTGCCTAAGAGCTGGGCACAGTGGCTTATGCCTGTAGTCTTAACATTTTGAAAGATCAAGGTGGGATGATAGTTTGAGCCCAGGAGCTTGAGACCAGCCTGGGCAACATAGTGAGCCATCTCTACAAAAAAAAAAAAAAAAAATTAGCCAGGTATGGTGGTGTTCACCTGTAGTCCCAGCTCCTTGGGAGGCTGAAGCAGGAGGATCACTTGAGCCCAGGAGATCAAGGCTGCAGTGAGCTGTGATTGTGCCACTGTACTCCAGCCTGGGTGTCAGAGCAAGATCTTGTCTCAAATAAAACATAATAAAATAAAGTAAATCTGCAAATGCAAAAGAAAAACTATCCCTAGGTGATGAAATTATTTATCTTTGTTGCACTATTTTCTGAATTGTCCAAAATGGGTATAAAAATGGGTATATTTTATATTTATGGCTATAAAAAAACTACTATTGAACAATACCACAGAGAAAAAATCAGAAAAAAACATACTGCAAGACAAGTGGCCTGGTTTCTTCAGTAGGTCAATGTCACGAGAAACAACAATAAAGATGACTAAGTATAAAGTGGGATGGGAGCTATTCAAGGTTAAGACAGAATTAAGATGTTTAATAAACATAGTGAGAGTCACTGGCTCAGTACTAATTTGGAAGGGAAAAAACAGCCATGAAATATTTTGGCAACAATTGGGAAAATCTGAATATAGACTGGGTATTAAGCTATATTAGAGAATTTCTGTTAATTGTTCGGTGTAATTATGGCATTATGGTTATGTATGAGAATGTCCTATGCAGGAACAGGTCAGTGAGAGATGCCAGATGAAGAATTTAAAAGTAAAACTTCATGGAAATTGTAATTTACTTTAGAACGGTTCAGGGGAAAAAATGTGCATATATATATGTGTGTGTGTCCGTGTGTGTATGTGTGTGTGATGTAATACCAAAATATTACAGATTATTGAATCTAGGTATTAGGCACATGAGTATTCATTGTCTTATTTTCCCACTTTGCTATTTTTGAAATTTTTCATTATAAAATGTTTAAAATAGATCATGGAATCTTTGTTAGTTTTGAAAAAAAAAAAGGCTATGTATTTATAGCAAAGAAAAATATAATAGCACCAAAAAAAGAAGAGCCTAGAATCAAGTAGGTCAAGTCTGTAGCTATTTTAGTGATTAAGGTTAAAGTAATATGGTCTAGATCTGAGTAATAATGGAGAGGAAGAGAAAAAAATAATAATTATAATTAAAACTGCAAGAATTGGTAGCAATCTGGTATAGCTGAGGTGGGAAGCAAAATGTGAAAACCAGAGAGAGCTGATTAAGAGGCAGGAAAACTAGGAAAGGGAAAGGTGGAAGAGTGATGTAGGGTGGATGCATTTCCCTTCCAAATTTCATGTTGAAATGTAATCCTCATGTTGAAGGTGAGGTCTAGTGGGAGGTGTTTGGGTCATGGGACTGGAGCCCTCATGAATGGCTTTGTGTCCTTCCTTAGCAATAAGCAAATTCTCTAACAGTTCACGTGAGAGCTGGTTTTTAAGAGGTACTTCCTTCTCTCTTGCTTCCTCTCTTGCCACGTGTGCCTGCTCCCCCTGTGCCATCCACCATGAGTAAAAGCTTCCTCATACAGCCTGCAGAACCACGAGCCAAATAAACATCTTTCCTTAGTGAATTATCCAGTCTCAGGTATTCCTTTATAGCAATGCAAAACGTACTAATAAAAAGAGAAAATTTTAAAAAGATAAAATGCAGACCAGAAGAAAATACTTGCAAGCCACATATTTTATAATTCGATCAAATTCAGAATACTACCTATAAAGAATTCTTAGAGACCGGGCGCAGTGGCTCAAGTCCGTAATCCCAGCACTTTGGGAGGCTGAGGCGGGTGGATCACCTGAGGTCAGGAGTTCAAGACCAGCCTGGCCGACATGGTGAAACCCCGTCTCTACTAAAAATAAAAAAAAGTAGCTGGGCATGGTGGCTGGCGCCTGTAATCCCAGCTACTCGGGAGGCTGAAGCAGGAGAATTGCTTGAACCCAGGAGGCAGAGATTACAGTGAGCCGAGATCGCGCCATTGCACTCCATCCTGGGCAACAAGAGTGAAACTCTGTGTCAAAAAAAAAAAAAAAATCCTAGAATTGACAAATAAAAAGACAAAATGACCCAATTAAAAGTGGCAAAAGATTTTAAAAGACCAGATAGCTAATAACAACATGAAAAGATGCTCAACATCAATAATATTCAGAAAAATGCATACTCACTTGAATGACAATAACCAAAATGACAGACAATAAAAAGTGTTAGTGCAGAGGTGAAGAAACTGGAACCCATGGACACTGCAGATGAGAGTATACAATGATGCAGCCACTTTGAAAATTAGTTCAGTAGTTTTTCTTAAAGTGACAAGTAAATTTACTTTATGACTTAGTAATTCCACTTATAAGTATCTACCCAGGAGAAATGAAAACATATGACCACACAAAGACTTGTACATGAATGTTCATAGCAGCTATTAATAGCAGCCAAATAGTGGACACAATCTAAATGTCCACCAATTGTGAATGGATAAATAAAATGGGGTGGTACATTCATATAGTATGAATATGAATTCCTTTATTGAACATTCACACAATATGCTGAATTTTATTACTATTCAACAATAAAAATGAATGAAATATCGGTACATGCTACAACGTGGATGAACATCAAAAACGTTATGCTACAAGAAGCCAGATGCGAAGGACCAATATATTACATGATTCCACTTCTAGGAAATGTCCAGAAAGGGCAAAATTACAGTGACAGAAAGTAGATTAACAATTGCTGTGGGCTAGAAGCGTGAATATGTTGTGTCTGCAAATGAGTATCAGAGACCTCTTCGGAGTGATGAAAACATCCTAAAATTCGATTACTGAAATGGTTACAAAATTCTGTAAATTTACTAAAAATCAATACATTGTATATTTTAAATAAGTAATTCTTATGGTAAGTAAATTATATCTCGATAAACTGTTAAAAATAAAGAGTTTCAGATGGTGGTTTAAATCAATCCAACATTGCTGCCTGTAAAATATCCGAATAGAAATGTTCAGTAAAGGCAGCTAGAAATATAAAATAAACTCAAAAGAAATTTTGCTATCAGCATCAAAATGATAGGCAAGGTCACAAGAATAAGAAAATGGGTATGGGGGAATATATAAAGAGTGAAGTCTTAGCACTGAGTCTTGAAAAACACCATTAAGTAATTCAGGTACATTTTCCTGACTTTCAAAAGTACGGCACAAAACTAAAGCCCTTTCTGTTTTTATTACTGTTGTCATATAATTGATAAAGAAATAAGGCTTTAAAAGTAAAAATGTAGTGAGAAGAACCACAGAAAACCATGCAACTTTAGGTAATACCCATACCTGGGGGGAAATGCATGCAAAGTGTACATCCAGTAGTATATATAATTAGTGTTTTTATTCCTCTACAATGTAACAAAATGGAACCTGTTTCTTTTCTAAAATATAGCTTAGAGCCCTATATTTCCATCATTTGTTAGTCAAAAAATATAAGCTTATGAGAAAAAAGGTTTTCTAAAATTCAGCTCATTTCCATATAGAGCAACATAGGAACATTGGAAGAAAATGCAAATGCTGACATGGGCAGTTATACATGGCAGCATTTTTAATAATCTGTATTTTTAATAATCTGAAATGTATTATTTAACTTTTCTTACTCAGAAAGTTTAAAAGCTACTACAAAAAATAGTTTATAATTTACTAAGATTTGTCTGTTAATCTATACACTACAAATATTAGCATTATGCTTTCTCACCAAATAAAGAGCAAAGAATATCTTTTGTGTTAACTCTAAACACATACTATGTTAAAACAGAAACACACATTTAGAATGCAACAAACCATTTAGAATAACATTATTAAAGAAAATACATTATTATTTAATGAAAATAATGGCAATAAAAATAATCAATTAGTATATTGATTGTTGAAATAAACAATAATAAAAATACTAAACATGAAAATCCAGTTCTATACCAATCAGTTTATGGTTTTCTGTTAAGTACCATAGAAGACGTTGTAATTACAAAGTGCCGGCAATTTAGGCCGATAGGTTAAATGATTCTGCAAATCCTTTAACACAATTTTAAATTCAGAAATCTTTTAATTGATCTATCTTGCTTAATGACATTTATCCACCAAGCTATCCTCATCTTCAACATATTTGCCAATAAGCCCTGTAAGCCTGTTAAACTCTGTGTAATTGTCTGTTTGAATCTGTCTCCCATTAGACTGTAAGGCCCTATCCTCACTGTCATAGGCACCTCACTGAGCAGCTTGGCACCAAAAAGCTGCTCAATATTTTGTTGAATTAACGAATAATATAAAAATATAACAATATAGGCCAGGCACAGTTGCTCACGCCTGTAATCCTAGCACTTTGGGAGGCCGAGGCAGGCGGATCGCTTGAGCTCAGCAGTTTGAGACCAGCCTGGGCAACATGGTGAAACCCCGTCTCTACTAAAATACCAAAAAAAAAAAAAAAAAAATTAGCTGGGCATGGCAGTGTGTGCCTGTAGTCCCAACTACTCAGGCAGGAGAATTGCTTGAACCCAGGAGGTGAAGGTTGCAGTGAGCCGAGACTGTGCCAGGGCACTCCAGCCTGGCAACAGAGCGAGACTCCGTCTCAAAAAAAAAAAAAAAAAAAAAAAATATATATATATATATATATATATAAAATAACACAATATAAAAAAGCTGTCATGTGATGTAATACTATGAACACTAAGGCAACTGTCAGATGATCATGTTTCCATATTCTATAAATTTTAAAATGCTCTTACTAAGCGTAAACAATTTGAATTTTGTTACATAGTCTTGTGAACTATGAGAGTACACAAGAAATAAATTTCTACCTTCTCTAGACTTTGATTATTTTTTTCTTTTCACTTATTCATTACAGTCAATGGATGCTTTTCATCCTAGGCTGGGAATGTGTTTTCCAGACATCTTAGTAGTTATTTTAACAAAATTCCAAATAACAAAACATTGTGCTTACTCTGTGGCATTCATCATCCATTCATACAACAAATATAACCACCTACTATATGCCAAGAACTGAAAAGAACATCAGGGAACAAAACAGATCAAGCCCCTACCCTCAGGGAGTTCATATCCTAGTAAATCACATTACAGTGAGATTGTGCATTCCACTTTTATTTCTTAGGGTCATTTAATTACAAAAAAAAAAAAAAAGATGGTAGTGTTTGTTTCATGAACTGAGTCCTCTCACAATGTTAAATCTGTCAAATTCTACAGAATATGTTACCTTACTAAGTGGAATCAGAAACCAGAATATTTCATTCTGGTAGCTTTAAACTACTGTAATTCTAGTGACTATTTCCAAAGAAAATATCTCCAAGCAGCCTTTTAGAAAATCAGTTGAGGTAATTCTGAATGACTATTTCTGTTTTGGTAATGTTCTAATAATTTAAATATGTGTGGACATGTGTGCTGTGTATGCATGTATATACACATACATATATGTCTATTTGTACATATGTATATGGATATGAATACATTTTCTAACAGTGTGTGTGCCCACACATATTTTTGCAATAGGATAGAGTACTTAAAGAATATACTTGGCACTGTCTATAAGCTGTTCATTCTGAGTAACATTTCTTTGGTAATTCAGTTGTTTTCAATTTATTTTAGAAGCAAGCAAAGAGATTTTTATACTATGCTGTTCTGGTCATTATAGGGTGATGTCAGCCTGTCATCACTGCAGCAGCTGCATGGTAATAACTTCCTGGTAGCACATAATTTCATGGTAAGTATAATTCATTTTTCCCCATATAAATGATTTTTCTCTAATTTCTTTCAAAATGTAAAGTAAACAGTAAAAAGACAAATGAGCGACAGGGCCTACAGGCTAAGATGTAACTATGCACTTCTCCTGGCACTGTCTCTAAACTAGAATGAACTGAGGTGCAACGTTTAATTTCTGTAAGTTTCATTTTCACCATGTGCAATGGGGAAGGGGGGAGTGTATAAGTGAGAAGACTGAAACAGTAAGTCTAACTTGCTATCATTTCATGACCACTAAGTGGAAATAAGCCACTGACTCACAATGTATCATAAAAATACAAAAAATTTCCCTCAAATTTAATGTAAAGTAATTTGATTCTACATATACTAAAGAAACAGCCAGTAGAAAAAATGCACAAGACTAAGACCCGGATTCCCAACACTATTAGAATCATCAGACTACATTCTTTTTCTGAATGTATGTTTGGGAATAAGTAGAATATAATGGTAAAATATATATATATATGGTAGGCTCTTTTAAGCATTCTAATGATGAAATACTCGCACAAATCAGCCTTTAAGAGCACTCTTTGTCTTTTAAAATGTGATGCCTAATAGTTAGATTACCAATTTTCACAAAAATTTTCTTCTAAAACAGGCTTCTTCAAAATAAAAAAAGAGGTTTCATCCTGTAGACACAGCACCATATTTTTCTAGCTCTTCAGCAATGTTCAGTTCTACTCAAATACATGTGATATGCTTGAAAACATCAAAGACAAATTTCTATAACTATCTAGCTAAGGGCTTAAGTTTCTTGCTCGACACTAGAAATAAAATGGCTCTAAATACATCTTCACTTGGCAAGCAAAGTCTCTGAAAATGTTTCTAGCAAATTAGCCCCGGAAACTCATCAAAATCTGTTTACTACAGTGAAATTCCTTAAAGATTTGTTAGCCAAATTCATTTGTAATCTCCTCCTTAAACACATACACTAATTAGTGTTCCACACAGAAAAATGTCCTTTAATAATATTTCAACTCTAATTTCAGAATTCTTATTGTATCAATATAAATTTTTCCTTAAGAACTTCAAAAATGAAACGTAACCAATTTTGAAAAGGTTGGAAAAAATTAGGAAATAGTATCTTCCATTAAAAGATCACTAGTAAAAGATTAATATCATTAAAGATTCTCAAATAATATATAATTACAACTAAACTCCGGATATTTAATAAGCATTCCTATAAATTCCTTGTATTGGCTTAAAACTAATAAGGCTCATATAGACACTAACTGTAGCAATATATTTGTGGTCACATGCAATTACTTTTGAGAAAGGCATGAGTCCCAAATCACAGGAGAACACAAAACATAAAAGGAACAGCATTGTCTCCCTCTGCTTTAACCTGTTTTGACTATAATTTCATTTGTACAAATTTTTCCCTCCCTGAAAAATGCAAAAATAAAAATAGGAAAGGAACTAAGCTAGTCACTTTCCCTCAGTTAGTTCCACATCTGCAACATTTGAGAAAGATCAAAGTGTTACCTAGAAGGGTCCTAAATTATATGACTGACTTAGTTCAACACAGCTATACTGTGACATGCACAAGGATTCAGTTCTAAAGTCAGATTAAGGCAAAAAAAAAAAAAAAAAGGTCAAAATAACCCCTCAAAAATCCCTCAAATTGCCTATAAAGTATACTCTACATTGTTCTGTGCATATTTTTAATCTCTTTATGTAAATCCAACTCAGTTAGTTTCTCCTCTAGCATTGGAACAGATCACCTAAGTAGGTGGCTTACATTTGGCATCTATGCTGTTTCAAAATTTTTCTTTACCTTGGCGAAGAGAGGCATTTTTGCTACTTTTCTCTCTGGTTTGGTGTTGTTTTCAACTTTAGTTGAATTCAAGCAAATTAAATGCACATATGATATGATTCTACTGAATATGACAAGCATTTGAATTTTCATTCAGCAGAGTTCATGGAAGAAATGAAATTTGGGAGAACCTCTGAAGGCTGAAACAGCCCTGAAATGGAGGGGAAGAAAGAGCGTTCCCAGTGAAGGGAATTTCAATACCCAGAGGAGCTTCAGTACAGTAGTGAAAATAGAAGCCAGAATACAAAGAGGGAATGGAAGGAAGAAGAAACACTAGGCAAACATTATTTTCATTAAATTATAAGACAAATGAAAATAGGGAAATATGCCAGTAGCTTAAAGGAAAAGCAAAATACAAGAAAAATATTTTGTTTGTTTTTGTTGTTATAGGTTTTATTTTTTCCTTGGGCACTGATAAATGTGATACAATGTTGAAAAGTATTATTTTTACATTCTTTCTCTGATGCTTATCTTATTACCAAACTACCATTTGTTGCCAAGAGGACATAGTGTCCAGCAAACCATATCTGTTTCTATAAAAAGATCAGAAAAGAAAAACATCAAGGAGACTATCTGATTAGACAAAACCTGCCTCCTTTAAAAGAGTCTGCATTAATTTTAAGAAAAACAGTATTTGCAAGAAATTTTCTGTAAAAACTTTCAGGCATAGAGCATTTTAGCTCACTTTCTTTTACTAATTTCAAAAATAATTTCCAAGAATTCCTAACTTGTCACTATAAGTGAACTTTATCCAACAATGACAACTTATACATAAGTCCAAATTTCCTAATGTAATATAAAAATGGCTTTATATAAAATTATCTACAAATACTACTACTATTACATAACCAAAACAAAAATACCATGTAAGATTAGTAGTCTTCTAAAGCAGAAATATTTTTCCGTGAAAAGATGGAAGTTTCTTTACGCCATTATAGAGACTGAATAATTTAAGAGACCACATTTTATTTAGATTTGACTCTTCTGTGCCTAGTACAGTAGCTGGTATGTATCAGGAGTATTTGTTTCATGAATGAAGAAATGTCTTAAAATGATCCCTCTAATCATCTACCCTATCTCCAAAAAAACCTACATAACAAATCTCCTCGTTCTATTTGAGGTCATTTAACAACAGAAGGAGTAGTTGTTTTGCCATTCCCATTGTAGAAAATAAGTGAAGACCTAAGCCAGACTGTCACTGATTTTACCTTTCTTGTGTCCTAAAAAGAAACAACAAACACTATGAATACTCTAACCATCCCAATCTAACTTCCCCAAACCAAACGCACATATACACAAACACCAACACCACCACTATCACACTCATAAAACCACCATGCAATTAAATCTACTCTAAAATGCAGAAAATAACAGAATATTTAAGACACTGACTTGATACCCTTCTCACCTAAAATTTCACATAAATTGTCTTTTATTAAAGTCAGGCAGATATGGAATGGATTACTAACAGTGCAATTACACTAAAATGATACAGAAATATTTACTGAACATCTACTATGTGCCAAGCACTGTGTTAGGCATTACATACACATTTGAGGTAAGTATGTTTTACCTGTTTTACAGGAAAAGAAACTGAAGCTCTCCAAGACCAAGTAACCTACTCAGATTTTAAACCCTGTCCTGCTAAAATCCACCAAGCACTTCTCTATTATAGAACTAAAATATGAAAATTTATTTATTAAACATTTGGTGGATGTTAGGCACTGTGAAGATACAGCAGAAAGTATACCACCATAACTGTCCCTATTTTCAAGCATTTAACAGTATCTACTTAAATTTTTATTTAAAATATATATTTATTATACATTATTAAATACAATGTGCTCATTTGTTTAAAAAACATTAGTATATAAGTACTTTTTAAATGAAAGTTACTCTAGTTCATTAAAACATATCAATTCATTTTTAGAAAATATTTACACTCAATTTTTCCATAACACATTCAGATTAAGGCAAATTTCATCTTTACTGAGATGTGCTACAACCTCATTAGATACTCACTTAGAAGTTGTCTTGTTTTTATAACAAGCAAAAATAATATTTTCTTCAAACAACATAAAATTGATGGCTTGTCTGTGAATCAATGTTAAACTGCATATCCTTTGAAATATGAACCAGTTTAGTAAAAAGACTATTTCAACTAAAAAGAGTAATTCCTGGCAGTGCAGAAGTAAATTGCCTTTCTAGAAAGTTGATTATGCTAATCAATCCTTTAAATCACAGTTTATTGTACTTTAACAAATCACTCTTCATAATTAAGAGACATGTTTTATGAGACGAACTACAAAAACAATACAGCAAAATCACAATCCTTTATAAATTTTTCATCTGAGAACATACGTGTGTGATCAGTGAGCATAGTGGTGGTCCCACAAATACAAGAATACACAGACTATCACATTTGTTTCCATTTTTTAAAATTAAAAAAAAACAATTTTATAGCCTTCCTTTCACTAATTAGTTAATTCATGGATAGGTATATTTAGTAAAACAATGCCCTAGAGGACAAAGAAAGCAGTTCATATGAGAGAGTTTAGTAAAACAGCTTTGGAGTCCTTCTGAAAATCACTTGATAAAAGTACTAACATTCCGTCAGTTGTTGAGACAGGTGCTACTGCCAATCAGCTGCATTTGCTGAAGCACATTCTAAAGATTACTAATTAATCCCCACACTGAAACCAATGGTTGCCTGTCATTTTGCTATGATCACCATTTTTTAAAAAATAGTCACCAAAAAGAAACGAGAAAAGAGTCATGAAGTACAGCTCTAGATAAAATATAACCCCAGGTAAGCTATGCATCTACTTAGTTATATCTTTTCAGGTATTCTTTATATGAAACTCAATGCACTGGCTGGAGTCCTGGGATCTTACAGCCTCTCCACATTCTATTTCTCATTTATTTCTATTTATCACAAATGTATAAAAGTGTTTTTGAGATATTTAGGAAAAAGAATCATACTATATAAGACTGCATTTTCATTGTTGTTAAATTTCGAATCTTTCAATCATAAACTCAAGATAAATATGACTTGTGGAGACATTTTCTAGATTACACTCATATTTTTATTAAAACTCACCCATGCTCCCCTGCCTTTACTCCCACCATGCACATATCCCTGCACACTTTGTTCTACCACCATCATATCCTACCTTCATTATCCGAACACTCTTCAGAATTTAACAAATATTAAAATAGTCAATGCTTCCAAATCTTGGCAATTATAAAATATCCTGAAGATCCTTAAAACTATACTAGCACAAGATGCCAAAGAAATTATTTTTAATCCGTCTGAAAACATATTAACGTATGTAGATAAAGATAAAAATATATTTGAAGGTTCTTATGATTTTCCATCTTTTTAATGTTTTAAGTTAACATTGATTTTTGAATCTCAAGTAACTCTATGATCTACCATGTTTTTAAAGTTGCTTTCATTCAACTGTACATGCCCTGACCTCCACAATGACCTCTACAAAAGCAGTTGTGCACTTTACTGTGGTGCAAATCCTCACGGACAAGTTGAACCTGTTCTTTTTGGCACTGAGCCCTTGTGCTGAACACACAGCTGAGATTTATTATAAAAGGGGAACTAAGGGGCATTATTTCACAACATTTATCCTTCACATACAGCCAAGTATAATCTTTTACAACCTTTGAGAGCTCTTAAATAAACAGATTTTCTCTTAATTGCACAAAGAGTTTTTTATTTGTCACCAATCATACGGCATATTCAGATTCATTTTACATTAGGAAAAAGCTAGCACACAAAGCATATGTGCTAACAGTTATAAAAATTACTCTCCTTGCTTAATATTTATTTAAAAATCATAAGACTTTTAATCTTCAGATCTGAGGACAATTACTTGCCTTGCTGTCTTTAGCAAGAGCAATGTAATAAAATAATTAGTAAAAACCTGCCTTCAAAGATCTGAACTGTAAAAAGTAGGTTACAAAAAACCCAACTTGCTACAGCACTCTTATACGTCTTTATTTTTATATTGTCTTGTGTCTTCTTTTTAATTTCAAAGTTCAATTGTAATTCGGGCATTCCCGTAACATTTTAAAAACACTTCTCATTCTAACAACTTTGAACTGGACTCTGATATACAAGACTGCTGCCTGGCAACTTTCTCAATTCAACACATCTGATATCGTGTGGGAGGCAGGAATTTCATGAGTTCTAAGAAATATCTCTAATAACAGGAATTACCACACCATTTAAGTTAATTCTTCAAGATTTGCTAATTGATCTAGCATCAACACTTGCCTTGTTGAAAGCAAAGAAACAAATACAACCTCAAAAGTATTCTATCCTGAAAGTCAGGTTCAAACTAGCTTATCAGCTAATTGCTCAACATTAAGGACACTAAAATATGTTGATTCAGGTGAATATTTTCTTGCTCGAAATTCTTCTAATTTTTTCATTAACAGCAAGTGTACAAACAATTTTTAAGATGCCTGTAGACCTTTTCACAAAAATTTTTTAAAAATAATTCAATATTAAACTGATTTTTTTAATGGTGAAAAAAACCTAATGACATGATTTTAGTCATTAGGAGCTCCACAGTGAGCAGAACAGGCATGTTCATACATAGTGCCAAATATGCTTTGTCTTCCCTTAACAAAGAAATTGCTTTCTTTAAACTTTAACATTTTCAACAACATAACCTTCTTGTTCCAGTTCTAAGGAAAATGTTTTAAATAATTGATATCCTTAATACTGTCTCCCTATATCCAATGAATTCATGTAAATGTTCATGAGTTTGAACGTTTTTACATTTATTACTAAAACAGAAAACATTTTTTCTGGAAATATACAATCTTTTGGAAAAAAGCAATTACTTTTAAGTGTTTTTCAAGTGTTATATCTTTAAATAGATATAAATTAGCATGGAAACTACTAACCAACTGTATTCATAATATTAATCTGTACTACATAAGACAACATAAAAATTGATTATATCTATAAAAGATTCATTAAATATGTAAAAAATGCCTCAAGATCCTATACTATGTTCTCATATTATGTCAGCACTGGTGGTATTTTTTAAATGCCTAAGGCCTCTAACTCATTTTGAAATATATGTGCTTCAAGATTTCCATAATACCCAAAACTATTCTTGGTGAAATAATGAGTTAACTACAGGTTAACCACCAAATAACTTAAGGAACAATCTTATTCTGTATTTATTTTGTTTCTTCATACCACAACAGCTTTCCCATCTATATGTCTTCTCACCAGCAAGAACACAAGCATATACACTATCAGCCTATGACTCCCCATATTAAATGTGCCCTTAGACTAACACAATGTTAAAAGCATGGGGCTTTAGAGTTCCGAACAGTCAAATCCTAGCTCTACCTTGAGCACAAATAACTTAAAAAAAAAAGTCTCAGCTGGGCGCGGTGGCTCACGCCTGTAATCCCAGCACTTTGCAGGCCGAGGCAGGCGGATCACGAGGTCAGGAGATGGAGACCATCCTGGCTAACACAGTCAAACCCCATCTCTACAAAAAAATACAAAAAATTAGCCGGGCGTGGTGGCGGGTACCTGTAGCCTACTGGGAAGGCTGAGACGGGAGAATGGCATGAACCCGGGAGGGGGAGTTTGCAGTGAGCAGAGATCGCGCCACTGCACTCCAGCCTGGGTGACAGAGTAAGACTCTGTCTCAAAAAAAAAAAAAAGTCTCAGTTTTACTTGTAAAGAATTAAATAAATACATTTAAAGGATATAAAAGAAGTGTCTACAAAATGCTACCCACTATTATTACTTCATCATCATCATCATCAATAGGAAGAGAAGCAGGAAGAGAGGGAATATTTTGCACATCTCTACAGACTGTTGTTTAATATTACAAGATAAAATCACTAACTTCCAAAAGTCTGTAAGTTAGAACTCAAGGCATCTTCCTGCAGAAACAATGTTATAAATGACATTACAGTTTAAGACTGACAATATATAAAACACATTAATTATCATACATTTAGTCTCAGGCCCTGGGAACAATTCAGGAGAGAAAACTTTATCTTTCCTAAAGTTAAGCCTAGCCTTGGGCAAAAATTTAAAATTTCTTAAATTATAGCTTTTTCGCATTTTGTCTTTTGCATTCTTACCCAGCACTTAGTAGCTTTCCCAGGCATTATATGTTCCCATAACATAGTATCAATAAGCTCTTAATTGAAAACACTCCACTCAAACCTACTATGAGTTTTAACAGTGATGCCTGATCTTAAGTCACCAACCTACATATAACACAATCAAAACTTCCTGGTATCAGTAAGGTGTCAAGAGGAAAGAGACTGAACTGCATGATTTTACTCAGCAGACCTCTGGTTCTGATTATACTGTTGCTTAAAAAAAAAATTGTGAAACTTTTTTTCTTGAACAAAATACAAAACAGTAGTGCCTTTAAAGAAATGAGCTAAGAACCATTCACTTCTCATTTTTTGTCCTGATTAATGTTTTAAATTTTTAGTAAGTGTCAACAGAGATTATCTGGGCCAATTTTTTTCATCTTCATACTTCCCAATGTAAAAATCTGATCCTCAAAAGTCACTAACATCTTTCACAATAACTCAAATTAGAGTAGCATGAGGAATTCCATGAGGACGTGGAAAGGCACAGAAAACCTGGGTAATTTGAATGTCTATAAATAATGAAATTCATGGAATCTCAGAAGTAGACATAATATTAAAGATCATCCTCAATCCTACTAACCACTGAATTTTTAAATCCCCATGCCAATATCCTTACCTATGGCTAGACATCTCATGACCTACCAAGATAGGCCAAAGCACCAAAATAGGCAAGAGATATGCCAGGGTCTCCAAATAAATCCACTGAAGTATACACCTTACATGAATGACAGATGAAATATATGTGACAAGGACAAAATTCAACGTATCTATTAATGCACACAAACACAGTATTAATCTCACAAAAGCTTAACCAGAACTTTACTTCTCTACAGATTCCTTGTCCCTTAAGACTTCCTAGGATACACAATTCTTACGAAAGGCAGATATGGGCATACATCGGAGATACTGCAGGTTCGGTTATAGACCTTTGCCATAAAGTGAGTCACACACATTTTTTGTTTATTTCCTAGTGCATGTAAAAGTTATGTTTATACTCTACTATAGTCTAGTAAGTGTGCAATAGCATTATGTCTAAAACACAGTGCACACATCTTAATGTAAAATACATTATTACTAAAAAATGTTAACCATTTGAACCTTCAGCAAATTGTATCTTTTTGCTGGTGGAAGGTCTTGCCTGGATGTTGATGGCTGCTGACTGATCACGGTGGTGGTTGCTGAAGATTGGACTAGCCGTGGCAGTTTCTTCAAATGGCACAACAATGAAGTCTGCCACATTGATTTACTCTTCCTTTCATGAAAGAGTTCTGGAGGAGCCAAGATGGCCAAATAGGAACAGCTCCGGTCTACAGCTCCCAGCGTGAGCTACGCAGAAGACGGGTGATTTCTGCATTTCCATCTGAGGTACCGGGTTCATCTCACTAGGAAGTGCCAGACAGTGGGCGCGGGACAGTGGGTGCAGCACACCGTGTGCCAGCCGAAGCAGGGTAAGGGATTGCCTCACTCGGGAAGCACAAGGGGTCAGGGAGTTCCCTTTCCTGCTCAAGGAAAGGGGTGACAGACGGCACCTGGAAAATCGGGCCACTCCCACCCGAATACTGCACTTTTCTGACGGTCTTAGGAAACGGCGCACCAGGAGATTGTATCCTGCACCTGGCTCGGAGGGTCCTACGCCCACAGAGTCTCACTGATTGCTAGCACAGCAGTCTGAAATCAAGCTGCAAGGCGGCAGTGATGCTGGGGGAGGGGTGCCCGCCATTGCCCAGGCTTGCTTAGGTAAACACAGCAGGGAAGCTCGAACTGGGTGGAGCCCACCACAGCTCAACAAGGCCTGCCTGCCTCTGTAGGCTCCACCTCTGGGGGCAGGGCACAGACAAACAAAAAGACAGTAGTAACCTCTGCAGACTTAAATGTCCCTGTCTGACAGCTTTGAGGAGAGCAGTGGTTCTCCCAGCACGCAGCTAGAGATCTGAGAACGGGCAGACTGCCTCCTCAAGCGGGTCCCTGACCCCTGACCCCTGACCCCCCAGCAGCCTGACTGGGAGGCATCCCCCAGTAGGGGCAGACTGACACCTCACATGGCCGGGTACTCCTCTGAGACAAAACTTCCAGAGGAACGATCAGATAGCAGCATTCACAGATCACGAAAATCCGCAGTTCTGCAGACACCACTGCTGATACCCAGGCAAACAGGGTCTGGAGTGGACCTATAGCAAACTCCAACAGGCCTGCAGCTGAGGGTCCTGTCTGTTAGAAGGAAAACTAACAAACAGAAAGGACATCCACACCAAAAACCCATCTGTACATCACCATCATCAAAGACCAAAAGTAGATAAAACCACAAAGATGGGGAAAAAACAGAGCAGAAAAACTGGAAACTCTAAAAAGCTGAGCGCCTCTCCTCCTCCAAAGGAATGCAGTTCCTTACCAGCAATGAAACAAAGCTGAACGGAGAATAACTTTGACGAATTGAGAGAAGAAGGCTTCAGACGATCAAACTATTACGAGCTACAGGAGGAAATTCAAACCAAAGGCAAAGAAGTTGAAAACTTTAAAAAAACTTTAGACGAATGTATAACTAGAATAACCAATACAGAGAAGTGCTTAAAGGAGCTGATGGAGCTGAAAGCCAAGGCTCGAGAACTACATGAAGAATGCAGAAGCCTCAGGAGCCGATGCGATCAACTAGAAGAAAGGGTATCAGTGATGGAAGATGAAATGAATGAAATGAAGTGAGAAGGGAAGTTTAGAGAAAAAAGAATGAAAAGAAATGAACAAAGCCTCCAAGAAATATGGCACTATGTGAAAAGACCAAATCTGTGTCTGACTGGTGTACCTGAAAGTGACAGGGAGAATGGAACCAAGTTGGAAAACACTCTGCAGGGTATTATCCAGGAGAACTTCCCCAATCTAGCAAGGCAGGCCAACATTCAGATTCAGGAAATACAGAGAACACCACAAAGATACTCCTCGAGAAGAGCAACTCCAAGACACATAATTGTCAGATTCACCAAAGTTGAAATGAAGGAAAAAATGTCAAGGGCAGCCAGAGAGAAAGGTCGGGTTACCCACAAAGGGAAGCCCATCAGACTAACAGCGGATCTCTCGGCAGAAACACTAAAAGCCAGAAGAGAGTGGGGGCCAATATTCAACATTCTTAAAGAAAAGCATTTTCAACCCAGAATTTCATATCCAGACAAACTTTCATAAGTGAAGGAGAAATAAAATACTTTACAGACAAGCAAATGCTGAGAGATTTTGTCACCACCAGGCCTGCCCTAAAAGAGCTCCTGAAGGCAGCACTAAACATGGAAAGGAACAACCGGTACCAACCACTGCAAAAACATGCCACATTGTCAAGACCATCAAGGCTAGGAAGAAACTGCATCAACTAACGAGCAAAATAACCAGCTAACATCATAATGAAAGGATCAAATTCACACATAACTTAAATGTAAATCAGCTAAATGATCCAATTAAAAGACACAGACTGGAAAACTGGATAAAGAGTCAAGACCCATCAGTGTGCTGTATTCAGGAAACCCATCTCACGTGTAGAGACACACATAGGCTCAAAATAAAGGGATGGAGGAAGATCTACCAAGCAAATGGAAAACAAAAAAAGGCAGGGGTTGCAATCCTAGTCTCTGATAAAACAGACTTTAAACCAACAAAGATCAAAAGAGACAAAGAAGGCCATTACAGAATGGTAAAGGGATCAATTCAACAAGAAGAGCTAACTATCCTAAATATATATGCACCCAATATAGGAGCAACCAGATTCATAAAGCAAGTCCTGAGTGACCTACAAAGAGACTTAGACTCCCACACAATAATAATGGGAGAATTTAACACCCCACTGTCAACATTAGACAGATCAATGAGACAGGAAGTTAACAAGGATACCCAGGAATTGAACTCAGCTCGGCACCAAATGGACCTAATAGACATCTACAGAACTCTCCACCACAAATCAACAGAGTATACATTTTTTTCAGCACCACACCACACCTATTCCAAAACTGACCACATACTTGGAAGTAAAACACTCCTCAGGAAATGTAAAAGAACAGAAATTATAACAAACTGTCTCTCAGACCACAGTGCAATCAAACTAGAACTCAGGATTAAGAAACTCACTCAAAACCGCTCAACTACATGGAAACTGAACAACCTGCTCCTGAATGACTACTGCATACATAACAAAATGAAGGCAGAAATAAAGATGTTCTTTGAAACCAATGAGAATGAAGACACAACATACCAGAACCTCTGGGACACATTCAAAGCAGTGCGTAGAGGGAAATTTATAGCACTAAATGCCCACAAGAGAAAGCAGGAAAGATCCAAAATTGACACCCTAACATCACAATTAAAAGAACTAGAAAAGCAAGAGCAAACACATTCAAAAGCTAGCAGAAGGCAAGAAATAACTAAAATCAGAGCAGAACTGAAGGAAATAGAGACACAAAAAACCCTTCAAAAAATTAATGACTCCAGAAGCTGGTTTTTTGAAAGGATCAACAGAATTGATAGACCACTAGCAAGACTAATAAAGAAAAAAAAGAGAAGAATCAAATAGATGCAACAAAAAATGATAAAGGGGATATCACCACCGATCCCACAGAAATACAAACCACCATCAGAGAATACTACAAACACCTCTACGCAAATAAACTAGAAAATCTAGAAGAAATGGATAAATTCCTCGACACATACACTCTCCCAAGACTAAACCAGGAAGAAGTTGAATCTCTGAATAGACCAATAACAGGAGCTGAAATTCTGGCAATAATCAATAGCTTACTAACCAAAAAGAGTCCAGGACCAGATGGATTCACAGCCGAATGCTACCAGAGGTACAAGGAGGAACTGATACCATTCCTTCTGAAACTATTCCAATCAACAGAAAAAGAGGGGATCCTCCCTAACTCATTTTATGAGGCCAGCATCATCCTGATACCGAAGCCGAGCAGAGACATAACCAAAAAAGAGAATTTTAGACCAATATCCTTGATGAACATTGATGCAAAAATCCTCAAGAAAATACTGGCAAACCGAATCCAGCAGCACATCAAAAAGCTTATCCACCATGATCAAGTGGGCTTCATCCCTGGGATGCAAGGCTGGTTCAATATATGCAAATCAATAAATGTAATCCAGCATATAAACAGAACCAAAGACAAAAACCACATGATTATCTCAATAGACGCAGAAAAGGCCTCTGACAAAATTCAACAACGCTTCATGCTAAAAACTCTCAATAAATTAGGTTTTGATGGGACATATCTCAAAATAATAAGAGCTATCTATGACAAACCCACAGCCAATATCATAATGAATGGGCAAAAACTGGAAGCACTCCCTTTGAAAACTGGCACAAGACAGCGATGCCCTCTCTCACCACTCCTATTCAACATAGTGTTGGAAGTTCTGGCCACGGCAATTAGGCAGGAGAAGGAAATCAAGGGTATTCAATTAGGAAAAGAGGAAGTCAAATTGTCCCTGTTTGCAGATGACATGATTGTATATCTAGAAAACCCCATCATCTCAGCCCAAAATCTCCTTAAGCTGATAAGCAACTTCAGCAAAGTCTCAGGATACAAAATCAATGTACAAAAATCACAAGCATTCTTATACACCAATAACAGACAAACAGAGAGCCAAATCATGAGTGAACTCCCATTCACAATTGCTTCAAAGAGAATAAAATACTTAGGAATCCAACTTACAAGGGACGTGAAGGACCTCTTCAAGGAGAACTACAAACCACTGCTCAAGGAAATAAAAGAGGATACAAACAAATGGAAGAACATTCCATCTTTATGGGTAGGAAGAATCAATATCGTGAAAATGGCCATACTGCCCAAGGTCATTTATAGATTCAATGCCATCCCCATCAAGCTACCAATGACTTTCTTCACAGAATTGGAAAAAACTACTTTAAAGTTCACATGGAACCAAAAAAGAGCCCACATTGCCAAGTCAATCCTAAGCCAAAAGAACAAAGCTGGAGGCATCACGCTACCTGACTTCAAAGTCTAATACAAGGCTATGGTAACCAAAACAGCATGGTACTGGTACCAAAACAGAGATATAGACCAATGGAACAGAACAGAGCCCTCAGAAATAACGCCGCATATCTACAACTATCTGATCTTTGACAAACCTGAGAAAAACAAGCAATGGGGAAAGGATTCCCTATTTAATAAATGGTGCTGGGAAAACTGGCTAGCCATATGTAGAAAGATGAAACTGGATCTATTCCTTACACCTTATACTAAAATTAATTCAAGATGGATTAAAGACTTAAACGTTAGACCTAAAACCATAAAAATCCTAGGAGAAAACCTAGGCATTACCATTCAGGACATAGGCATGGGCAAGGACTTCATGTCTAAAACATCAAAAGCAATGGCAACAAAAGCCAAAATTGACAAATGGGATCTAATTAAACTAAAGAGCTTCTGCACAGCAAAAGAAACTACCATCAGAGTGAACAGGCAACCTACAGAATGGGAGAAAATTTTCGTAACCTACTCATCTGACAAAGGGCTAATATCCAGAATCTACAATGAACTCCAACAAATTTACAAGAAAAAAACAAACAACCCCATCAAAAAGTGGGCAAAGGAGATGAACAGACACTTCTCAAAAGAAGACATTTATGCAGCCAACAGACACATGAAAAAATGCTCATCATCACTGGCCATCAGAGAAATGCAAATCAAAACCACAATGAGATACCATCTCACACCAGTTAGAATGGCAATCATTAAAAAGTCAGGAAACAACAGGTGCTGGAGAGGATGTGGAGAAATAGGAGCACTATTACATGGTTGGTGGGACGGTAAACTAGTTCAACCATTGTGGAAGTCAGTGTGGCGATTCCTCAGGGATCTAGAACTAGAAATACCATTTGACCCAGCCATCCCATTACTGGGTATATACCCAAAGGACTATAAATCATGCTGCTATAAAGACACATGCACACGTATGTTTACTGAGGCACTACTCACAATAGCAAAGACTTGGAACCAACCCAGACATCCATCAATAATAGACTAAATAAAGAAAATGTGGCACATATACACCATGGAATACTATGCAGCCATAAAAAAGGATGAGTTCATATCCTTTGCAGGGATGTACATGAAGCTGGAAACCATCATTCTCAGCAAACTATCACAAGGACAGAAAATCAAACACCGCATGTTCTCACTCATAAGTGGGAGTTGAACAATGCGAACACATGGACACAGGGAGGGGAACATCACACACCGGGGCCTGTCACTGGGTGAGGGGCTGGGGGAGGGATAGCATTAGGAGAAATACCTAATGTAAATGACAAGTTGATGGGGACAGCAAACCAACATGGCACATGTATGCCTATGTAACAAACCTGCACCTTGTACACATGTACCGCAGAACTTAAATTATAATAATAAAAAAAATACTGCCACTGCTTTATCAACTAAGTTTATGTAATATTCGAAACCCTTTGTTGTAATTTTAAAAATAATCAAAGCATCTTTACCATGAGTAGATTCTATCTCAAGAAACCACTTTCTTTGCTCATCCCTAAGAAGGAACTCCTCATCCATTCAAGTTTTATCATGAGATTGCAGCAATTCAGTTACACCATCAGGCTCCACTGCTAATTCTAGTTCTCTTACGGTTTCTACCACATCTGCAGTTACCTCTTCTGCTGAAGTCTTGAACTGCTCAAAGTTTTTCCATGGAGGTTGGAATTAACTTCTTCTGAAACTTCCAAAATACCAACTAGTAATGTTGACATTTTGAAAACAACACTCATCTCCTTGTACATCTCTGTCAGAGCTCTTGAGTGATCAGATGCATTGTCAATAAACAGTAATATTTTGAAAGAAGTCTTTTCTGAACAGTAGGTCTCAACACTGGGCTTCAAATATTCAGCAAGCCATGCTGTAAGCAGATACACTGTCACCTAGACTTGGTTGCGCCCATTTTAGAGCACAGGTAGAGTAAATTTAGCAAAATTCTTAAAGACCCTAGGATTTTCAAAATGGCAAATGAGGCCAGGCATGGTGGCTCACGCCTGTAATCCCAGCACTTTGGGAGGCTGAGGCGGGAGGATCACAAGGTCAGGAGTTCGAGACCAGCCTGGCCAATATGGTGAAACCCCATCTCTACTAAAACACAAAAAATTAGCTGGGTGTGGTGGTGAGTGCCTGTAGTCCCAGCTACTCAGGAGGCTGAGGCAGAGGAAACACTTGAAACCAGGAGGCAGAGGTTGCCATGAGCTGAGATCATGCCACTGCACTCCAGCCTGGTAACAGAGTGAGACTCCATCTCAAAAAAAAAGCAAATGAGCACTGGCTTCAACTTAACGTCACCAGCTGCATTAGCCTCTAAAAAGAGAGTCAGCAGCCTTGCCTTTTGAAACTTTGAAACCAGGCATTGACTTCTTCTCTTTAGCTATAAAAATCCTAGATGGCATCTTCTTTCAATAGAAGGATGTTTAATCTACATTGAAAAATATGTTGTTCCGGGTAGCCACTTTTATGTTATAGAAATGGCATCTTTCCTTAAATTCCATGAATTAACTTCTACTAGCTTCAGACTTTTCTTCTGCAGCTTTCTCACCTCTCTCAGTCTTCATAGGACTGAAGAGAGGTAGGGATTAGGACCTGGATTAGACTTTGACTTAAGGGAATATGGTGTGACTGGTTTGCTCTTTTACCCAGACCACTGAAACTTTCTCCATATAAACAATAAGCCTGTTTCATTTTCTTATCATTCATGTGTTCACTAGAGCAGCACTTAATTTCCTTCAAGAACGTTTCTTTTGGAGTAACACTTTTAACTTTTCCTTTGCATTCACAATTTGTCTCAGTGTTCAGCACAAGAAGACTAGCTTTTGGCTATCTTGACTTTCCACATTCCTTCCTTAGGAAGCTTAATCATTTCTAGCTTTTGATTTAAAGTCAGACATATGTGACTGTTCTCTTCACTTGAACACTTAGAGGACACTGTAGGGTTGTTAATTGGCCTATTTTAAATATTGTTGTGTCTAAAGGAATAGGGAGGCCTGAGGAGAAGGAGAGAGATGAGAGATGGGGCAACTGGTGGAGTAGAACACACGCAACATTTATCGATTAAGTTTCCTATCTTATATGGGTGTGGTTCCTGGCAGCCTAAAACAATTACAATGGTAACATCAAAGATCATTGATCATATTTCAGCACAACAGATATGATAATAATAAAAAAGTTGGGCGGAGGGGCCAAGATGGCCGAACAGGAACAGCTACAGTCTGCATCTCTCAGTGAGACCAACGCAGAAGGAGGGTAATTTCTGCATTTCCAACTGAGGTACCCAGTTCCTCTCACTGGGACTGGTTAGGCAGTGAGTCCAACCCATGGAGGGTGAACAGAAGCAAGGGTGGGACGTCACTTCACCCAGGAAGTGCAAGGAGCTGGGGGACCTCCCTCCCCAAGCCAAGGGAAGCTGTGAGAGACTGGGTTATCCAGCCCAGATACTATACTTTTCCCACGGCTTTTGCAATGTGCAAATCAGGAGATTCCTTCATGTGCCTACACCACCAAGTCCCTGGGTTTTAGGCACAAAACAGGGCAGCTGTTTGAGCAGACACCAAGCTAGCTGCAGGAGGTTTTTTTCATACCCCAGTGGCGCCTGGAACCCCACCAAGTCAGAACCATTCACTCCCCTGGAAAGGGGGCTGAAGCCAGAGAGCCAAGTGGTCTCACTCGGCAAGTCCCACTCCCACAGAGCCTAGGAAGCTAAGAACCACTGGCTTGAAACTCTTGCTGCCAGCACAGCAGTGTGAAGTCAACCTAGGTCAATAAAGCTTGGTGTGGGGAGAGGCATCCGCCATTACTGTGGCTTTAGTAGGCGGTTTTCCCTGACAGTGTTAAGGAGACTGGGAGGTCTGAACTGGCCAGAATTCACCACAGCACAGCAAAACAGCTGTGGCCAGACTGCTTCTCTACATTCCTCTTCACTGAGCAGGGCATATCTGAAAGAAAGGTAACAGCCCCAGTCAGGGGCTCACAGACAAAACCCCCATCTCTCTGGGACAGAGCACCTGATGGAAGGGGTGGCCATGGGCGCAGCTTCATCAGATTGAATCTTCCCTGCCTGCCAGCTCTGAAGAGGGCAGCTGATCCTGACAAGAGGAATTCTCCCAGCACAGTGCACCAGCTCTGCTAAGGGACAGACTGCCTGCTCAAATGGGTCCCTGACCCCCATGCCTCCTGACTGGGAGACACCTCCCAACAGAGGTCAACAGACACCTCATACAGGAGAGCTCAGGCTGGCATCAGGACGGTGCCCCTCTGGGACAAAGCTTCCAGAGGAAGGAGCAGGCAGCAATCTTTGCTATTCTGCAGCCTTCACTGGTGATACCCAAGCGAACAGGGTCTGGAGTGGACCTCCAGCAAACTGCAGCAGACCTGCGGAAGAAGGGACTGACTGTTAGAAGCACTAACAAATAGAAAGCAACAACATCAACAAGAACATAAAGGACCCACACACAAAAACCCCATCCAAAGGTTATCAGCTTCAAAGATCAAAGGTAGATAAATCCACGACGATGAGGAAAAACCTGCATAAACGTGCTGAAAATTCCAAAAACCAGAATGCCTCTTCTTCTTCAAATGATTACAACTCCTCTCAAGCAAGGGCACAAAACTGGATGGAGAATGAGATTGATGAACTGACAGAAGTAGGCTTCAGAAGCTGGGAAATAACAAACTCCTCTGAGCTAAAGGAGCACATTCTAACTCAATGCAAGAAGTTAAAAACCTTGACAAAAAGTTACAGGAACTGCTACCTAGAATACCCAGTTTAGAGAGGAACATAAATGACATGATGGAGCTGAAAAACACAGCACGAGAACTTCGTGAAGCATACAGAAGTATCAATAGCTGAATCCGTAAAGCAGAAGAAACGATATCAGAGATTGAGGATCAACTTACTGAAATGAGGCATGAAGACAAGATTAGAAAAAAAGAATGAAAAGAAACAAATAAAGCCTCAAAGACATATGGGACTATGTGAAAAAAGCCCAGGAATATACAGATTCAAAAGCACATCCAAAAGATTATCCAGCACGATCAAGTTGGCTTCATCCCTGCGATGCAAGGCTGGTTCAACATATGCAAATCAAAAAATGTAATCAATCACATAAACAGAACCAATGACAAAAAACACACGATTTTCTCAATAGATGCAGAAAAGGCCTTCAATAAAATTCAATACCCCTTCAGGCTAAAAACTCTCAATAAACTAGGTATTGACAGAATGTATCTCAAAATAACAAGAGCTATTTATGACAAACCCATAGCCAATATCATACTGAATGGGCAAAAGCTGGAAGCATTCCCTTTGAAAACTGGCACAAGACAAGGATGCCCTCTCTCACCACTCCTATTCAACATAGTACTGGTAGTTCTGGCCAGGACAATCAGGCAAGAGAAAGAAATAAAGAGTATTCAAATAGGAAGAGAGGAAGTCAAATTGTCTCTGTTTGCAGATGACATGATTGTATATTTAGAAAACCCCATCATCTCAGCCCAAAAACTCCTTAAGCTGATAAGCAACTTCAGCAAAGTCTCAGGATACAAAATCAATGTACAAAAATCACAAGCATTCCTATACAGCAACAATAGACAAGCAGAGAACCAAATCATGAGTGAACTCCCATTCACAATTGCTACAAATAGAATAAAATACCTAGGAATATAACTTAAGAGGGATGTGAAGGACCTCTTCAAGGAGAACTACAAATCACTGCTCAAGGAAATAAGAGAGGACACAAACAAATGGAAAGAAATTCCATGCTCATGGATAGGAAGAGTCAATATCATGAAAAAGGCCATACTGCCCAAAGAAATTCATACAGTCAATGCTATTCCCATTGAGCTACCAGTGACTTTCTTCCCAGAGTTAGAAAACACTACTTAAATTTCATATGGAACCAAAAAAGAGCCTGTATAGCCAAGACAATCCTAAGCAAAAAGAACAAAGGTGGGGCCATCACACTACCTGACTTCAAACTATACTACAAGGCTACAGTAACCAAAACAGCATGATACTGGTAACAAAACAGATACACAGACCAATGGAACACAACAGAGACCTCAGAAGCAACACCACACATCTACAACCATCTGATCTTTGACAAACCTGACAAAAACAAGAAATGGGGAAAGGATTCCCTATTTAATAAATGGTGCTGGGAAAACTGGCTAGCCATATGCAGAAAACTGAAACTGGACCCCTTCCTTATACCTTATAAAAAAATTAACTCAAGATGGATTAAACACTTAAAGGTAAAACCCAAAACCATAAAAACCCTAGAAGAAAACCTAGGTAATACCATTCATGATATAGGCATAGGCAAAGACTTCATGAATAAAACACCAAAAGCAATGGCAACAAAAGCCAAAACTGACAAATGGGATCTAATCAAACTAAAGAGCTTCTGCACGGCAAAAGAAACTATCATCAGAATGAACAGGTAACCTACAGAAGGGGAGAAAATTTTTGCAATCTACCCATCTGACAAAGGTCTAACATCCAGAATCTACAAGGAACTTAAACAAATTTATGAGAAAACAACAACAACAAAAAAAAAACCCATCAAAAAGTGGGCAAAAGATATGAACAGACACTTCTCAAAACAAGACATTTATGCAGCCAACAAACACGAAAAAAGGCTCATTATCACTGGTCATCAGAGAAATGCAAATCAAAACCACAATGAGATACCATCTCACACCAGTGAGAATGGCAATCATTAAAAAGTCAAGAAACAATAGATGCTGGAGAGGATGTGGAGAAATAGGAACACTTTTACACTGTTGGTAGGAGTGTAAATTAGTTTAACCATTGTGGAAGACAGTGTGGCAATTCCTCAAGGAACTCGAACCAGAAATACCATTTGACCCAGCAATCCCAAAGGATTATAAATCCTTCTACTATAAAGACACATGCACATGTATATTTATTGCAACACTGTTCACAACAGCAAAGACTTGGAACCAACCCAAATGCCCAGTGATGATAGACTGGATAAAGAAAATGTGGTACATATACACCATGGAATACTATGCAGCCATAAAAAAGAAAGAGTCCATGTCCTTTGCAGGGACATGGATGAAGCTGGAAGCCATCATTCTCAGCAAACTAACACAGGATCAGAAAACCAAACACTGCATGTTCTCACTCATAAGTGGCAGCGGAACAGTGAAAACACATCGACACAGGGAGGGGAACATCACACACCAGGGCCTGTTGGTGGGTGGCGGGCAAGGGGAAGGAGAGCATTAGGACAATACCTAATGCATGCAGAGCTTAAAAGCTAGATGATGGGTTGATAGGTGCAGCAAACCACCATGGCACATGTGTTCCTATGTAACAAACCTGCATGTTCTGCAAATGTATGCCAGAACTTAAAGTAAAATAAAAATATTAATAATACTAATTTAAAAGTTGGAAATATTGTGAGAATTACCAAAGTGTGACACAGAGACACAAAGCGAGAATATGCTGTTGGAAAAATGGTGCCAATAAACTTGCCCCATACAGGGTTGCCAGAAACCTTCAATTTGTTTAAAAATGCAGCATCTGTGGAGCACAATAAAGAAAAGCACAAGAAAACCAGATATGCCTGTGTATCCTTGCTGAGAAAAATGCATTGACATTAATCACCATGGTAGTACAAAGAAGTACAAATTCATAAGTACTTAAGCAGCTTCTTTAACAGCAGAATTTTAATCAAGATCTCACCAGACTGTTTCTTAACTTGGATGAGTTCATCCAAGGCTTTGACTTACTTTACATTCTTGCTTACTGCTCCCAGTAATTCTACTTGATGACCAGACCAATGTCTGTTTTTTCATGTATTCAATAGATGATATCTGCTTCATCGAAATTCCCATAAAGTATGAACCCAAAAAAGAATAAAGTTGGTTTAGGTTCCCTGTTATCTGGAAAATGTAATTATCCTTTAAGTAATCCTTTAATGACTTTAAAAAAGTCATTAACATTTCTTACCAGATCATGTCATTATTTCTGATTAGCCTATTTATGGCTTAAAACAGATCATTTTCCCTCTGTTTTTCGAAAACTTAACATTTTGGCAGATTCTACATCCAGATTTAAGAAACGTTTATCTTATATTTGGAGCCAGTCACCTAATCACTGTCTTTCTTTTACTTTGTTGCTGTTCTTGGTTTCTTTTTGTTTGTTTGTTTTTAAGTTAATCTACCATGTTATCCGTGGAGGAACTGATCTTTGCATTTGACAACATCTAAGAAGGCTGCTCAAAGAATCTTCTTTGAGCATTTCATTATATTATCTTATTCTCACAAACAATACATTGTAAGGTATATTCCAAGCATGAATAAGGTTATGTGCCCAGGTCCCATAAGCATAACTCACAGAGTCAGAATTTGAAGCTCTCAAACATTAAAACCCAACACCTATCACACTGCTATTCTGCCTATCTTCTGTATAAAGGCAAGAAAAAAAGTCTCTTGGTTGTGCCATGAAACACAGTAACAGGAGGCTACAATTACTCCCCATTAGTTCCCATTCTCAACTCAAATGCTCCTAGTGGAAAAGTACATGTTACTACTGTGCAGAATATGGAAAAGAACTTGAATACCTTTGATAAAACTGTGGAACTTTGCTAGAATGGGTAACAGCAATGAAAAAGTATGTGTTATTTACCATTTCAAGGATAAAAGGCCATGCATCAGAAGTAATTACATTTATGGACCTAATTTCTAAAATGAAAATCAATAATACAGAAATAAAAAGACTATTTTACACAGCCATATCATATCAATAATCCTCATTCAAGAAACTAAATAAGGCCGGGTGAGGTGGCCCACACCTATAATTCCAGTACTTTGGGAGGCTGAGGCAGGTGCATCACCTGAGGTCAGGAGTTTGATACCAGCATGGCCAAAATGGTGAAATCCCATCTCTACTAAAAATACAACAACTAGCCTGGTGTGGTGGCAGGCACCCGTAACCCCAGCCACTCAGGAGGCTGAGGCGGGAGAATCACTTGAACCTGAGAGGGGGAGGTTGCAGTGAGCTGAGATCACACCACTTCACTCCACGCTGGGTGACAGTGACAACTCATTAAAAAAAAAAAGATAGAAACTTAAGGATACACAACAGCAATATAGGACCTCCTACCAAAGAAAAAATTATTTGTTCAGTATCTAACATTATTTTCTGTATCAAATTCCTTACTGGAGGTACAATGGAAAAATAATTACAGAATCTGCAGCCATACACTCTCACTCTGATTTCCACTGTCCACCTGTGCTTAGTGATCATATCTATAAAAAAAAGAAGGGAATTAATAATATCCACAGTGAATATTTACATGCAAGTTCACTGAATACTATAAAATGCTCTTCAGTCTTAAGATCATATTAGTATAATAACAGACATATTAGAAATCTAGCACCACAGGCAGTTCAAAACACTTCATTATATTGACTTTAGGTGTATACTAAAAAGTCCATTCTCATTAGTAACATTCATCTTTAGAGCAGACTATAACTCAACAAGACTATGAAGATTCAGAAATTTTGAATATCATTTATTGCATTAATTGTACCATTCAATTTAAATTTACAATCCTCCAAATATATTGTTAAGCAATGATCTGAAAGAAGGAACTGTTTTGTATCTTATGGAAAAGTAAGCCCCAGAAATAAAAAATTACAGCAAAGAAATCTATAATTGTGTTTATATTACATGAGTGATTTGCTGTTTCTCCAAAATAGCATGTAAGTCAGTGATTCTCAAATGTGCAAAGTATTTCCATGTGCTTAACAAGAAAACTATCCAAAACAAACACTGTTTAAGAAATTTCTTATTATTTTATTTCCTTTCCATCTGTTTTTGTCCCTTTTTTTGGGTCCCACTCACCTTCTTTCTTTCAGTTGCCTGGCTATTGCTCACAGTAACACTTCTAAAAGAATAAGGCAACAAAATTAGATACCCACTGGGGAACTCTAGCCCAAAATATTACTTGACAGTGACATAGTCCAGAGCTAAATATTTATAGACATTAACTCTTAAAGAGACTAATACATGCCTCAATGCGAATACTAAATATACTATGGTATCTTTTACCGAGTCTTAAAGATTATCATTCAATATTTATCAAAACGAAAACATCTTATTAAGATTATATAGTCCTCAAGAAAAGTCAATATCTTTAATTATTATAAGCCTTATTTTTATACATGTGTTTTTATGTGACATATATAGAGTAAATAAATCTATAGGGGATATGTTTATGAAATCCCATGAAGCAAGAGAAAAATCTGAAAGCAACAGTACGTAACGCCACAACATGAAGTAAAACAAAAAAATTAACACGGTATCACCATTTCTTATAACGAAGATGCTTAAGCAGTCATTCCTCAGAGAGGTATTATTGAATTACATGGCAATAAAAGCTTGAGGAAAATTATATAAAGCTTGAGGGAATCATATAAAAATAAATTCAGGCTGTAACTATTTTTAAAACACAATGAAAATCTAAACTACCGTTTATACTAAAGCCCAAAAAGGGTGACAAAATTAGTAAAGTTAAAGCCCAACTGGGCCCTAAAAATATAAAAAGACGAACACAAAGAGAAAATCTTAAAAGCAGCAAAAGAGAAAATACTTATCACACACAAGGGACCCCTCAATAAGACTAACAGCTGACTTAGCATCAGAAACCATAGAAGTCAGAAGGTAGTGGAATGATATATTCAAAGGGCTAAAAGAAAAACACTAAACCAAGAATTCTTTATCCAAATAAACTACCCTACAAAACTGAGGCAGAATAAAGACATTCCCAGGTAAAGACTGAGGAATCTGTAAAAATAGTAAAGATGTCCTGCAGACTAAAAGGAAATGATACCAAGCAGCAACTCAAATTCTCACAAAGAAATGAAGAATACTCAAAAGGTAATTATAAAGACAAATCTAAAAGACTGAATAAAAACTTTTCTCTCTTTATTCCTCTTAACTAATCTACAAAACAGCTGCAAAAAAAACCTGTAAAACTATGGTTAATCTTACAGCATATAAAATATAATACATACGACAATGGCACTCTCCAGGAGAGGAAAAGGAATGAAGCTACACAGAATTAAATATTCTACATATTACTAACACTGAATTAGTATTAATATGAAGTCAATTGTAATAAGTCAATATGCATATTGTAACCCTAGGTCAACCAATACAAAAACACTTAAAAATATGCATGGTAAAAAGAAAGGAATTTAAATGTGCACAAGAAAATATCTATTTAACACAAAAAAAGGCAATAAATGAGGAAGAGAAGAACAAAAAGCACCATGAGAAATATACAAAACAAACATTAAATGTAAATAGCTTGAACACTACAAAAACAAAGACTATTCAAACGAAAAAGATCCAGCACACATTAGAATCAAAGATATAAAATAGGTTGAAAGCAAAAGTGTGAAACAAGATAAACAATGTAAACAATAACCATAAGAGAGCTGAAGTAGCTGTACTAAAATAAAACAAGTCTTTTTTTTTTTTTTTTGAGACGTTGTCTCGCTCTTTCGCCCAGGCCGGACTGCAGTGGTGTGATCTCGGCTCACTGCAACCTCCGCCTCCTGGGTTCATGCCATTCTCCTGCCTCAGCCTCCCGACTAGCTGGGACTACAGGCGCCCGCCAACACACCCGGCTAATTTTTTGTATTTTTAGTAGAGACGGGGTTTCATCGTGTTAGCCAGGATGGTCTCCATCTCCTGACCTCACGATCCGCTCGCCTCGGCCTCCCAAAGTGCTGGGATTACAGGCGTGAGCCATCGCGCCCGGCAAATAAAACAAGTCTTTAAGACAAAAACTGTTACTAGGGACAAAAGCATTTCATAATGATAAAAGGGTCAATATCATGAAGATATAAAAATTATAAACATACAAAAGGAGTCCCAAAATACATGAAGCAACATTGGACAGAATTGAGAAAGAAATAAACAATTCAACAATAATAGTCAGAGATTTCAAAACTCCACTCAATAATTGATAGACAAACTAGACAGAAAATCTGTAAGGACACAGAAGACTTCAACATAACCATCAAGCAACATGATGTAACTAACATCTAACACATTCTTCACAAATATAGAATAAAATTTCAAGTACTTGTGGAACATTCTCCACAATAAAAAATATATTTGGCCATAACACAAGTAACAGTAAATTTTAAAAATTGGGATCATACAAAGTATGCCCTCAAACCACAGTGGAATTAAATTAGAACAACAACATCTAAATAATCCATGGTCAAACAAGAAATCACAAGAAAAAATTTAAAAATGTATCCAATTGTATGAATATGAAAATACAACGTATTATTGTAGCAAAAGCAGTATGTAGAGGTATTATAGCTTTAAATGCCTATTTTTAGAAAAGAAGAAAGACCTCAAATAAATAACCCAAGTTTCCACCTTAAGAAATTAGGAAAAGAAGAGCAAAGCTTATAAGCAGAAGGACAACCACAAATGTTAGAATGGAAATCAATGAAATGGAAATCAAAAAAACATTTTTAAACAATTCTTAAAACCAAGGTTGATTCTTTGAAAAGATCAACAAGACTGTCACACCCGCTAGGTTGATATGCCAAGGGAAAAAAAAGAGAAGGAACAAAACTACCAAAATAAGAAATAAAAGAGTGAATGTGATCCTGGCCCTACAGAAATTCAACTTAGATGAAACTGACCAATTTCTATGAATACTCAAAATATCAAGACAAGGAATGAAGGAAAAGGAAAAAGGAATAGGAGAATGGGGAAGGGGAGGCAAGGGGAGGAAAGGAAGAGAGGGAGGGAAAAGAGAGGAAGGAAAAAGAAATGGGGATAGAAAAAGGAAGTGTGAATAGGCTTATTATGAGTAAAGAAATTGAAATAGTATTTGGAAATCCTCTCATTAATAAAAGCCAAAACCAGATGGTTCACTGGTAAATTCCATCAAATATTTCAGGAAGAAATAATACCAATGCTTCAGAAACTCTTCTAGAAAACAGAGGACAAGGGAATATTTTCCAAAACATTTTATGGGGTCAATATTATCCTCATACTAAAGTCTAACAAAGCCATACTATAACAAGGATGAAGCACAAAAACTTTACACTAAGGCAAAGAAGCTAGACTCAAAAGACTACATATTGTATTATTCCATTTATAGAAAATGTCAAAAAAGACAACTATACAGAAACAGAAAGTAGAGAAGTGGTTGCCTAGGGCTCGGAGTGAAAGCCCGAGCTTGATAGTTAACTATCAACTATCACAAGGCATCTTCTGCAGGTGATAAAATATTCTAAAACAAGATTATGGTTGCACATCTCTTTAATATTACTAAAAAATAATTAAATCATATGCTTAATGTGAGTGGATTTTATTGTATGTAAATTATACTTCAATAACTGTTTAAGAAAAAACTGGTTCAGTGACTAGATCAACAACATCTACCTAGACTAATCAAGATTAAAGGCAGAGTGCTGGAAATTTGTTAAAAATTAGCAGTGTAACTCTTATAGGCATTTAAAGAATTAAGAAAATATTATAAACAACTTTATGTCAACAAATACACTTTAGATGAAATTCTCAAATTCTTTGAAAAATACAACTTACTAAAAAAAATACAGAAAAGCTGAGTAGATTATATTTTTTAACTGAGTTTATAAAAAACCTATATACAAACAAATTAGAGTCCCAGATGGTTTCACTACTGAACCCTATAAAAACACATAAAAAAATAACATTAATTTCATACAAACTCTTTCAAACATAAGGTAGTAGACCCCACTTTCAAGTGAAGCCAATGACCCTGACAAAACCATTGCTGGCATTACTGATAAAAACATTATCATACTACTCCAAAGCTAAACAAAGACATCTACAGGAAAAGTGTAGAGCAATATCCCTGATGAATACAGACACAAAAATCCTTAATAAAATTATCAAATTGAATTCACATATATCACAACCATGTAGAATTTATCACAAGAATGCAAAGTTAATTTAATATGTAAAAATGAATCAATTTAAATCACTAATTAACAGTATAAAGAAGAAAAATTATATTTAATAAACACAGAAAAAGCACTTGACAGAATTCAACACCTACTCATAACTTTTCAAAAATTTCAGTACTCTAGAAATGGAAGGAACTTTCCTCAATCTGATGAAAGACATTCATGAAAATTCTACAGCTAGTATGACACATAATGTCAAAAGACTAAATCATTTCTCCCTTAGGTGGGGAATAAGACACTGCCATAGGGCAAGTAACAGAAATAAAAGGCAGAGAAGTAAAACTGTCTCTAAATGCAGTTAACACAATTGTTTATATAAACAATCCTAAAAAATCTAAAAACGACTACTCAATAAGTAAAATAGAAAAGCTCATCGCATGCAAGCCCAATGTAAAAATATATATACCAGGATTAAGCAATAGGAAATGAGATTTGAAATAACTATTTCCCTGAAAAGAGCATCCCACACATAAAATACTTAGGGAAAAAAATGACAATAAGTCTAACACAAACCACTGAAAACTAAAAAACATTGCTGAGATAAAGAGGCCCTAAATAAATGAAGTATACCATGTACATATACTGGAAGACTCAGTATTTTAGATCTTAATTCTCCCCAAATTGATCTATAGATCCAACAGAATATCAATTATACTTTTACCAAAAATTTTTGTAAAAATTGACAAACTGAATCTAAAATGTTAAGGATATGCAAAAAGCAATCTTGAAAAAGAAAAAAATTGGAATACCTATACTACCTTAATTCAAGAATTACTATAGTAATCGAGATAATAAGTTATTGAAACAGAATAAGGAAAACAGAAATAGACCTAAACTTACATGCAGTCAATTGATTTTCAACAAAGGCACCAAATATGTGAAAGCAATCCAATGAAGAAAAGTATTCTCTACAAATACAATTAAATGTTCATATGCAAAAAAGACACCCAAACAGGTACTGTATACCATACATAAAAATTAATACAAGATGGATCAGGAACCCAACTATAAATGCAAAAACTACAAAGTTTCTAAACAGGAGAATTATCTTTGTGACTTGGGGGAAGGAAAAGGTTCCTTACATAGGACACAAAAATTACCTTAAAAGAAAAAGATTCATAAATCTGACTTCATCAAAATTTATAACTTCAGTTCATCAAAAAACATTAAGAAAAAGAAAAAGTGAGCCACAGACAAGAGAAATTATTCATAAAACATGTCTGACAAAGGACTTGTGTTCAACACATTGTAAAACATTTTACAAATTAACAGTAAAAGGACAAACAACTCAATTTTTTTAATGGACATAAGATTTTAATAGAGTCATCACAAAAAGAGATATAAAAAAGGCAAACGAGGCCAGACGCGGTGGCTCACGCCTGTAATCCCAGCACTTTGGGAGGCCGAGACAGGCGGATCACGAGGTCAGGAGATCGAGACCAGCCTGGCCAACACGGTGAAACCCTGTCTCTACTAAAAATACAAAAAAATTAGCCGGGAATGGTGGCGGGTGCCTGTAATCCCAGCTGCTTGGGAGGCTGAGGCAGGAGAATGGCGTGAACCTGGGAGGCGGAGTTTGCAGTGAGCTGAGGTCGCGCCACTGTACTCCAGCCTGGGTGACAGAGCGAGACTCCATCCCAAAAGAAAAAAAAAAAGGCAAACGAATGAATAAAAAATGCTGAAAACCATTAGTTCTCCAGGAAACAAAAATCTAAATTACAATGAGATACTATCAATCATCACCAAAATAACTAAAATTAAAAAGATTGACAACATTAAATATGACTGAAAGTGCTAGGATTACAGGCATGAGCCATTGTGCCCAGCCAGCTGCTTTATTAGTAATAGTCAAAAACTATAAACAGCTCAGGTATTCCTCAACAAGAGAACTGCTAAACAGATATACAGACATTCCCTGACTTATGACGGTTTGACTTACAAGTTTTTGACTTCATGATGATGCAAAATCAACAGGCATTCAACAGAAACTGTACTTCGAATTTTGATCTTTTCCTGGGCTAGCAACATGCAATAGGATGCTCTCTCATGATGCTGGGCTAATTTAAGTGTTCTGAGTACTTGTATTAAGGAAGCCTATACTAAATTATGATGTTCAGCAGGTTAGGTATATTAAATGAATTTTTGACTTATGGTATTTTCAACTTACGATGGGTTTATCTAGACATGCCCCATCAAATAAATTGAGGAGCATTTATATTCAAACAAATGGAATATTACCTAGCAATATAAAGCAACTAATTCCTGATATATAAAACAACAAAAACAAGTCTCAAAATATTCTGCTGCTTCTCCTGCATATGACCATTATACAATAACAAGACCAGATTGACCATTCCCCACCTTAAGCAACTAGAAAACTGAACAAAATAAGAATCAATGGTTTCCAGAAATTGAGTAACAGCCAATACAGAACTATGAGCCCCAAGGGAAGAAAAACAAATGAAATGAACCCTTTGATTGCCCTGGCTTCCTGCATGGGGGCCATATCCAGGCTATAATACATAGAGAAGTAACCCAAACAGAACCTAGGAGTCCAGGAGACGAAAATCAGACTTCAGGGATCCCAGGGTAGCTATAATTTGCAGGGCAGATTACCAGAGAGGAAAATGCCACACAGAGAAAAAACTCTACAGTGGGAGTTAACAAATATTTTCTGTAAGGAGCAGATCAGTATTTTAGGCTTTGCAGGCCATATGATCTGCATCATAACTATCCAATGATGCTATTATAATGCAAAAGCAGAAAAATATATGTAAATGAATGAGAATGGCTATGTTACAGTAAAACTTTAATTACAGTAACAAGTAGCAGGTGGGACTTAGTCAGTGAGCTGCCGTTTGTCCACCTCTGCTCTAGAGAACTTCACAGTGATGTCCTCAACTTTTGCCTGGGTTTTGAGCTGCACATGAGTGGAAACTACTGAAGACCAAGAAATGAACCTGGAAAGCAATGTATTAAACAATTCTCAAAGCTCATACAGAAACAGTTCATATATTCCCAATAAACAAGGTAAAAAGACCTCTCAATAAATACATATGGCATCAGATAGGGTCTTCAGAATAGTATCACCATGAAAGTGGAGCAAAATTAGCCTAACATTAAAATCTTTTCTTGTACATGCTAACAATGCTTAAAAGCAAGACTTGCAAGGATATAATAGATTATAGCTAACTTAACTGCATCCCCAAAGTCTTATAATATTTAATGGAATACCAAAAATTACCAGGTATTCCAAAAAGACAGAAATATATAACGCACCTCAGGAAAAAAAAATCAGTCAATAGAAGCAGACTCAGAAAGGACAGAAATGTGAAATTAGCAGGACAAGGATATTAATACAGCTAGCATATATTCCACATGTTCATGAAGGTAGAGAAGAAATATGAATATGATAAGAGAAATCGAAGGTGCAAAAAAGACCCAAACAGAACATCTAAAGATTAAAAACACACACAACTTTATGTGTTGTATGTGTTAAAAACACAATTTTTAAATGAAAAACATAACAAATAAGATAAATAACAGCTTAGACACTACAGAAGAAAAGATCACTGAAATTGAAGGCTTAATAATAGCAGCCACCTAAAGTACACACATAAAATATAGACTAGAAAAATAATAGACAAAGGAGAGACAGAGAGTGAGAGAGAGAGGTGTGAGAGAGGCAGGAGAGAAAGGGGAGATAGAAAGGGAGGGAAAGGGAAAAGGAAAGGGAAAGGGAGAGAGGGAGAGAGGGAGAGAGGGAGAGAGGGAGAGAGAGAGAGAGAAAATCAGTAAGAAAACAGGAAATTTTAACATCAAGTAACTTGACCTAACTGACATTTACAAAACATTCTGCCTAAGAGCCAAATAGAAATTATCTTCAAGTTCACAAAACAATATTCACCAAGACAGACCATACTCTGAGCAATTTTTAAAAATCTGGGCCAAGTGCAGTGGCTCATGCCTGTAATCCCAGCACCTTGGGAGGCTGAGGTGGGCAGATCACCTGAGGTCAGGATATCAAAACCATCCTGGCTAACACAGTGAAACCCCGTCTCTACCCAAAATATGAAGAATTAGCCGGGTATGGTGGCACATGCCTGTAATCCCAGCTACTCTTGAGGCTGAGGCAGGAGAATCGCTTAAACTCAGGAGGCAGAGGTTGTGGTGAGCAGAGATCATGCCATTGCACTCCAGCCTGGGCAACAAGAATGAAACTCCGTCTCAAAAAAAAAAATCTTAATAAAGATGTTTGAAATCCTTTAACATATGTTCTTTGACTATAATGAAAGTAACTGGAACTCAATAACAACTATGATGGAGTATAAGGACTGGGATCAAGGGTCCCAGCTGCTGCACTCTGCAATCCATCTCTGCATTTACACCAAGGCCATGATTCCCATGGGCTGCTTCCAGCCAATGACTGAGTAAGGCAGGAATACTAATGTAGTTCCCTGGTTGGGTGATATGAGACTTCTCTGAAAGAAAACTTTGGCACAAGAACTCTCCAGTCAACTTACCACTTTCCTTAGAAATACACTGTAGTCTGAGATGCTTTTATCCACCCTCGTTCTTTCTTAACTTGGGGTCAAACCTACATCAGAGTCTGATGACTCTCTTAGTCTCCTACAGCTCCCTTTTCATTTTCTCACACAGGTATTTTTCCCTAATACATTTTTTGCACATTTAAACCCATGTTGGCATCTGCTTCTCAGAGGACTCAAACTGTTGCAAGATGTCAAAATTTTGCAGATGTAACTAAAGAAACGCGTAAAAGAAAATGTATAACATTTAATATCTGTAATTTAAAACTTGTAAAGACCTCAAATCAATAATCTAAGTTTCTTTCTAGGGATCCGCAGGATGCCGCTTTTCCAGCCGGAAACCTCTGTGGCTGGTGGCACCTTTGTCCAAGTTTTGCTTGGGCCCACTGGGCTCATTCCACCCACTTGGCCTGATAGGCTGTGCACGGCTCATGCCATCAGCCCAGATCCCACACCTGCCAAAGGTGAGTCAGGCACAGAGCAGTGATGGGTGCATGAGTGAGTGCAGGGTCTGGCAAGAGTGCACAGCCAGGCATGCCAGCTGCTGCAGCAGGATGGGCAGCTCCAGGCACTTTTTCCATGCAAGCCTGAGGCTGGAACAGATGCACCACAAGTAGTTTCCACTGCAGGCACACACGTCTGCACAAGAGGAACATGGTGACACTGGAAAGCTTGGAGATAACAGAAACCACAGAGCCCCAAAGAGGGTGTCATAGCTCTGGCTCTGGGAGCTCCTAAGCCTGGGTTTCCTGCAGGACTGCAGCTCTTCTCTCCTTCTCATCGCCCCCAAACATGGTGAGCAGGGGGACATATTTCAGTCCTGTTTGTGTTACAGCTCTTTCAGTCCCGCCATTCACCTGGTCCAGAGTTTTTATCCCACATCTAGGAAGAATGAGGTATGTGGACAACTGGAAGGTGAGCAAGGCAGAGAGGAGCTTTACTGAACAAAGAACAGCTCTGAGGAGACTGGAAGGGGGCAGCTCCTCTCTGCAGGTCGTCTAGACAAGTGTCCAGCTCTCAGCAGAGAGGAGACCCAGGGTGGATAGCTCCTTTCCACAGCTGGTAGTCCCAATGTCTTTGTGAGTCTGGCTGGGTCTGGGATTTTTATGGGCTCAAAAGGAAGTAAGTGCATGCTAATTGGTCCATGGGTGGCCACGGGCAGGCTCATAAAGAGCACAATAATTTCTCACTCTGGGGCTGCTGATTCCACTCAGAACTGACAGCCCAGCCCCCAGGCTTCAGACTGTTCCTGGCTTGAACGTAGGACTTCATCAGGGACTCACCCCTTTCCACCCAGGAGCCCATCTGCCTCCTGCCACAATCAATCATGTTGTCCAGGGTACCCACTCTGTTTGTGGGAGGGGCACCTGCAAGGTCACACAGAGCCACACTCAGGGACCCATCGGCCTCCCTCCCATGCTCCTCATTCCCCAAAGTCCAGAGGGGGCTGAGGCGACAGGGGGCTGGCAGGTCAGTGCTGCCCCAAGCAGGGGCACACCCCACTGGGCTGCCACCACACCCAGGCTTGGCCACAACTTGCTCTATCCTGGAACAGGCTCAGGGAGCAGGAAAAGGCCAGGCAGCAGGAGCAGGCGCTTCCAAGCCTGGAGGGGCAGTGTGGCTTCCCAGGCCCCTGAGAGTGCAGGGATGCCCAGATCCACAACCATAGGTGGGCAGCTGCAGCTGCCACCAGGAGCACAGGGCTCCTGCTCCACCATCTCGGAATGGGGTGGGACTCCCACCTGTTCCCAGCTCCCACTGGCTCCATGTACAGGGCAGCGCCAGCCACACCTTCCCCACTGCAGCTGGTGTCTTTGCAGTGACTGCTGCTGCCATCCCTTCCACCTTTAGAAACTAGAAAAATAAAGCAAATTAAATCTTAATTAAAGAGAAGAAAAGAAATAATAAAAACCAAATATCAATGGAATGGAAAACAGACTAATAGGAAAAAAAATCAGGGCTCAGTGTAGTGGCTTATGCCTGTAATCCCAGCACTTTGCCAGGTGAGAAGATCGCTTGATCTCAGGAGTTCAAGACTAGCCTGAGCAACATAAGGAGATCCTGTCTCTCCTAAAAACAAAAAAAATTCGCCAGGTGTGGTGGTGCCCTCCTGTAGTCCCAGCAACTCAGGAGGCTGAGGCAGGATAACTGCTTGAGCCCAGGAAGTGGAACCTGTATTGAGCAGTGATCGTCCCCACTGCCTTCCAGCCTGGGTGACAAAGTGAGATCCTGTCTCCAAAAAAAATATATATATATAAAAACAAATCAATGAAAGCAAAAACTGGAAACTGGTTCTCTGAAAAGATTGAGAAAACTGATAAACCTCTAGCCAGGCTGATCAGAGGAAAAAAAAAAGTGAGAGGTTATAAATTACTAATATCAGGAATAAAAGAGAAGCATTACTAGAGATTCCTATAGGAATTTCCCAACTTACAAAGGCTACAGGTCTTTCATGTGTTCATTAGAAGCCTATTACTAAAAATTCTCAATCTCAAGAACCATCTTGTAATGCTTTGTTAACCCACAGAATCTTAAATAGTATAGCTAAAAGCTCTTGCTCCCTTTAAGAATATTTAATACCTCTGAGCTCAATATCCTAAGAGTCATAAGTCCTAGACCACTCTGAGACCAAAAGGAAACAGACAGCAAAGAAGGGACTCAGTGGAGGCTCCAAACTACCATGGCAGCATCTAGGAAAGGCTCTGATTAAAAGTAACAAAAGAGGGCAAGATGGCTCAATAGGAACAGCTCCTGTCTGCAGCTTGCAGCAAGATCAATGCAGAAGGCGGGTGATTTCTGTATTTCCAACTGAGGTACCTGGTTCATCTCACTGGGCCTGGTTAGACAGTGAGTGCAGCCCATGGAGGGTGAGCCAAAGCAGGATGGGGCATCGCCTCACCCAGGAAGCGCATGGGGTCAGGGAACTCCCTCCCCTAGCCAAAAGAAGCCATAAGGGACTGCACAGTGAGGAACGGTGCCCTCCAGCCAAGATACTACGATTTTCCCACGGTCTTTGCAACCCACAGACCAAGAGATTCCCTCAGGTGCCTACGCCACCAGGGCCCTGGGTTTCAAGCACAAAACTGGGCGGCCATTTGGGCAGACACTGAGCTAGCTGCAGTTTCTTTTTTCATAACCCAGTGGTGCCTGGAATGACAGCGAGACAGAACCATTCACTCCCCTGGAAAAGGGGCTGAAGCCAGGGAGCCAAGTGGTCTAGCTCAGCGGATCCCACCCCCATGGAGCCCAGCAAGCTAAGAAACACTGGCTTGAAATTCTCACTGCCAGCACAACAGTCTGAAGTTGACCTGGGACACTTGAGCTTGGTGGGGGTAGGGGCATCCATCATTACTTAGGCTTGAGTAGGCGATTTTTCCCTTACAGTGTAAACAAAGCGTCAGGGAAGTTTGGCAGTGCCACAAAGCTGCTGTAGCCTGACTGCCTCTCTAGATTCCTCCTCTCTGGGCAGGGTATCTCTGAAAGAAAGGCAGCAGCCCCAGTAAGGGGCTTATAGGTAAAACTCCCATCTCCCTAGGACAGAGCATCTGGGGGAAGGGAAGTCTATGGGTGCAGCTTCAGTAGACATAAACTTTCCTGCCTGCCAGCTCTAAAGAGAGCAGCAGATCTCCTGGCACAGCACTCAAGCTCTGCTAAGGCACAGACTGCCTCCTCAAGTGGGTCCCTGACCTCCGTGCCTCCTGAATGGGAGACACCTCCCAACAGGGGTTTAAAAACACCTCATACAGGAGAGCTCTGTCTGGCATCTAGCCAGTGCCCCTCTGGGACGAAGCTTCCAAAGGAAGGAAGAGCCGGCAATCTTTGCTGTTCTGCAGCCTCCACTGGGGATACCCAGGCAAACAGGGCCTGGAGTGGACCTCCAACAAACTCCAGCAGACCTGCAGCAGAGGGGCCTGTTAGAAGGAAAATTAACAAACAGAAAAGAATAGCATCAACATCAACAAAAAGGATGTCCACACAAAAACCCCATCTGAAGGTCACCAACATCAAAGACCAAAGGTAGGTAAATCCACGGAGAGGAGGAAAAACCAGTGCAAAAAGGCTGCAAATTCCAAAAAGCATAACGCCTCTTCTCCTCCAAAGGATCACAACTCCTCACCAGCAAGGGAACAAACTGGACAGAGAATGAGTTTGACGAATCGACAGAAGTAGGCTTCACAAGGTGAGTAATAACAAACTCCTGTGAGCTAAAGGAGCATGTTATAACCCAATGCAAGGAAGCTAAGAACCTTGAAAAAAGGTTAGAGGAATTGCTAACCAGAATAAGCAGTTTAGAGAAGAACATAAATGACCTGATGGAGCTGAAAAATACAGCACAAGAACTTCGTGAGGCATACAAAAGTATCAATAGCCAAATCGATCAAGGGGAAGAAAGGATATCAGAGATAGAAGATCAATTTAATGAAACAAAGCGTGAAGACGAGATTAGAGAAAAAAATAATGAAAAGGAATGAACAAAGCTTCCAAGAAATATGGGACTATGTGAAAAGACCAAACCTACGTTTGACTGGTGTACCTGAAAGTGACGGAGAGAACGGAACCAAGCTGGAAAACACTCCTCGGGATATTATTCAGGAGAACTTCCCCAACCTAGCAAGGCAGGCCAACATTCAAATTCAGAAAATACGGAGACCACCACAAAGATAATCCTCGAAAAGAGCAACCCCAAAACACATAATCCTCAGATTCACCAAGGTTGAAATGAAGGAAAAATGCTAAGGGCAGCCAGAAAGAAAGGTCAGGTTACCCTTGAAGCCCATCAGACTAACAGCAGATCTCTCTGCAGAAACCCTACAAGCCAGAAGAGAGTGGGGGCTAATATGCAACATTCTTAAAGAAAAGAAATTTCAACGCAGAATTTTATATCCAGCCAAACTAAGCTTCATAAGCGAAGAGAAAATAAAATCCTTTACAGAGAAGCAAATGCTGAGAGATTTTGTCATCACCAGGCCTGCCTTACAAGAGCTCCTGAAGGAAGCACTAAATATGGAAAGAAAACACTGGTACGGGCAAAAACAAAGCAAATTGTAAAGACCATCAACACTATGAAGAAACTGCATCAACTAACAGGCAAAATAACCAGCTAGCATCATGATGACAGGATCAAATTCACACATAACAATGTTAATTGTAAATGTAAACAGGCTAAATGCCCCAATTAAAAGACACAGGCTGGCAAATTGGATAAAGAGTCAAGAACCATCGGTGTGCTATATTCAGGAGATCCATCTCACATGCAAAGAAACACATAGGCTCAAAATAAAGGGATGGAGGAATATTTACCAAGCAAATGGAAAGCAAAAAAAAAGCTGGGCTTGAAATCCTGGACTCTGATATAACCAACTTTGAACGAACCAACGAATGAACGAGAGAGAGAGAGAGGAAGGAAGGAAGGAAGGAAGGGAGGGCACTACATAATGGTAAAGGGATCAATGCAACAAGAAGAGCTAACTATCCTAAATATATATGCACCCAATATAGGAGCACCCAGATTCATAAAGCAAGTTCTTAGAGACCTACAAAGAGACTTAGACTCCCACACAAACTCCCTCCCAATAGTGGGAGACTTTAACTCCCCACTGTCAATTTTAGACTAATCAACAACACAAAAAATTAAGAAGGATATACAGGACTTGAACTAGCTCTAGAGAAAGCGCACCTAACAGACATCTACAGAACTCTCCACCTCAAGTCAACAGAATCTATATTCTTCTCAGTGCCACATAGCACTTATTCTAAAATTGACTGCATAATTGGAAGTTAAACACTCCTCAGCAAATGCAAAAGAATGAAAATCATAACAAACGGTCTCTCACACACCAGTGCAATCAAATTAGAACTCAGGATTAAGAAACTCACTCAAAACTGCCGAACTACATGGAAATTGAACAACCTGCTCCAGAATGACTACCGGGTAAATAATGAAATTAATACAGAAATAAAGAAGTTCTTTGAACCAATGAGAACAAAGACACAACGTACCAGAATCTCTGGGACACAGCTAAAGCAATGTTAAAAGGGAAATTTATGGCAGTACAAAGTGGGAAACATCTAAAATCGACACACTAACATCACAATTAAAAGAACTAGAGAAGAAACACCAAAGAAATTCAAAAGCTAGCAGAAGACAGGAAATAACTAAGATCAGAGCAGAACTAAAGGAGATAGAGACACGAAAAACCCTTCAAAAGAATCAATGAATACAGGAGCTGGTTTTTTGAAAAGATTAACGAAAAAGATAGACCATTAGCCAGACTAATAAACAAGAAAGAATCAAATAGACACAATAAAAAATGATGAAGGGAATGTCACCACTGATCCCACAGAAATACAAACTACCATCAGAGAACACTATAAACACCTCTACGAAGATAAACTAGAAAGTCTACAAGAAACGGATAAATTCTTGGACACATACAACCTCCCAAGACTAAACCAGGAAGAAGTCAAATCCCTGAACAGACCAATAACAAGTTCTGAAATGGAGGCAGTAATTAATAGCCTACCAACCAAAAAAAGCCCAGGAACATACAGATTCACAGCTGAATTCTACCAGAGGTACAAAGGGGAGCTGGGACCATTCCTCCTGAAACTATACCAAACAATAGAAAATGAGGCACTCCTACCTAACCCATTTTATGAGGCCAGTATCATCCTGATACCAAAATCTGGCAGAGACACAACAAAAAAAGAAAATTTCAGGCTAATATCCCCAATGAACATTGATGCAAAAATTCTCAATAAAATACTGGCAAACTGAATCCACCAGTACATCCAAAAGCTTATCCACCACAATCAAGTTGGCTTCATCCCTGCGATGCAAGGCTGGTTCAACATACGCAAATCAAAAAATGTAATCAATCACATAAACAGAACCAATGACAAAAAACACACGATTTTCTCAATAGATGCAGAAAAGGCCTTCAATAAAATTCAATACCCCTTCATGCTAAAAACTCTCAATAAACTAGGTATTGACGGAATGTATCTCAAAATAACAAGAGCTATTTATAACAAACCCATAGCCAGTATCATACTGAATAGGCAAAAGCTGGAAGCATTCCCTTTGAAAACTGGCACAAGACAAGGATGCCCTCTCTCACCACTCCTATTCAACATAGTACTGGTAGTTCCGGCCAGGACAATCAGGCAAGAGAAAGAAATAAAGAGTGTTCTAATAGGAAGAGAGGAAGTCAAATTGTCTCTGTTTGCAGATGACATGATTTTATATTTAGAAAACCCCATCATCTCAGCCCAAAAACTCCTTAAACTGATAAGCAACTTCAACAAAGTCTCAGGATACAAAATCAATGTACAAAAATCACAAGCATTCCTATACAACAACAATAGACAAGCAGAGAACCAAATCATGAGTGAACTCCCATTCACAATTGCTACAAATAGAATAAAATACCTAGGAATATAACTTAAGAGGGATGTGAAGGACCTCTTCAAGGAGAACTACAAATCACCGCTCAAGGAAATAAGAGAGGACACAAACAAATGGAAGGAAATTCCACGCTCATGGATAGGAAGAGTCAATATCATGAAAAAGGCCATACTGCCCAAAGTAATTCACAGAGTCAATCCTATCCCCATCAAGGTACCACTAACTTTCTTCAAAGAATTGGAAAAAACTAATTACATTTCATATGGAACCAAAAAAAAAGTCTGTATAGCCAAGACAATCCTAAGCAAAAAGAACAAAGCTGGAGCCATCACACTACCTGACTTCAAACTATACTACAAGGCTACAGTAACTAAAGCAACATGGTGCTGGTACCAAACAGATATATAGACCAATGCAACAGAAAAGAGGCCTCAAAAATAACGCCACACATCTACAACCATCTGATCTTTGACAAATCTGACAAAAACAAGCAATAGGGAAAGGATTCCCTACTTAATAAATGGTGCCAGGAAAACTGGCTAGCCATATGCAGAAAACTGAAACTGGGCCCCTTCCTTACACCTTATACAAAAATTAACTCAAGATGGATTAAAGACTTAAACGTAAGACCTAAAACCATAAAAACCCTGAAAGAAAACCTAGGTAATATCATTTAGGACATAGGCATGGGCAAAGACTTCATGACTAAAACACCAAAAGTAATGGCAACAGCCAAAACTGACAAATGGGATCTAATGACACTAAAGAGCTTCTGCACAGCAAAAGAAACTGTCATCAGAGTGAATAGGCAACCTACGGAATGGGAGGAAATTTTTGCAATCTATCTATCTGACAAAGGGCTAATATCCGGAATCCACAAGGAACTTATACAAATTTACAAGAAAAAAACAAACAATCCCATCAAAAAGTGGGCAAAGTATATGAACAGACACTTCTCAAAACAGGACATTTATGCAGCCAACAAACACATGAAAAAAAGCTCATCATCACTGGTCATTAAAGAAATGCAAATCAAAACCACAATGAGATACCCTCTCATGCCAGTTAGAATGGCAATCATTAAAAAGTCAGGAAACAACAGATGCTAGAGAGGGTGTGGAGAAATAGGAATGCTTTTACACGATTGGTGGGAGTGTAAATTAATTCAACCATTGTGGAAGACAGTGTGGCAATTCCTCAAGGATCTAGAATCAGAAATACCATTTGACCCAGCAATCCCATTACTGGGTATATACCCAAAGGATTATAAATCATTCTACTATAAAGATACATGCACACATATGTTTATTGCAGCACTATTCACAATAGCAAAGACTTGGAACCAACCCAAATGCCCATCAATGATAGACTGGATGAAGAAAATGTGGCACATATACACCATGGAATACTATGTAGCCATAAAAAAGAATGAGGTCATGTCCTTTGCAAGGACATGGATGAAGCTGGAAACCATCATTCTCAGCAAACTAACACAGGAACAGAAAACTAAACACCACATGTTCTTACTCACAAGTGGGAGTTGAACAATGAGAACACATGGACACAGGGAGGGGAACATCACACACCAGGGCCTGCTGGGGGGTGGGGAGCTAGGGGAGGGATAGCATTAGAAGAAATACCTAATGTAGATGATGGGTTGATGGGTATAGCAAACCACCGTGGCTCGTGTATACCTATGTAACAAACCTCCACGTTCTGCACATGTATCCCAGAACTTAAAAGTATTGGGAAAAAAAAAAGGAACAAAAGAAAGCAGCAATACATTCTTAGCTCTAGCCACCATTAGGAATGGAGGCTGGGAGAAGATGCCAGACACGCTCTTGCAAAAATGGGAAGAGCTTCTAGTGTAGAAAAATGTAAACAGGAGGCAGGGCACTGACAGAATGGGAATGTATCCATTCAGTTGAGTATGTTTAAGAAAGTTAGAGAGTACGCAAAAATAATTAATGTAATCCTTGGTTTTCAAACTTAACCACAGCCCCTTAAGTTGTGGCAAATTGTATTCTGATACATAAACAATCTGTGATTTAAAAAAAAAGGCAGAAGAAGTGGTGAGAACCAAAATAAATAGCAATAAAAATTGTATAGGAATTATATAACAAAATGATCAACCAAAGAAAAACCTAATATTATTTCCTACATAATAGTAACACAAAAACCACAGTTAACTCAAGGCAATACTGATGGTGCATTGATAAAATTCCAAAGGAAAACTAAGTCTGCTTAGCTGAAAAATTAAAGTATTACATTAAAAATCATTGCAGGAAATATCTGGTCATGAGCATTTGCAGATGGAGCCTTATAAGATTCCCAAACATTTGTGGCAGCCGGACTTCTCAGGAAAATACTGAATCATAGCCCTAAGCAATCACCAAAAAAAGAAAATTTATTTCAACATTTACAAATACTAAATTTTAGTGTCCCTTAACTTATTCAACAGATTACTAACTAGTAAAAAGCTCTAACACATCAAAGTGAATCTATGTATCTGAATTTCATATAACCTTCTAGGAACCAAAAAATGAATGTGTGTTTTGAAATTAGCGTGCAAGTTCATCAGAAGAAAATTCCTGACTGAAAACTATGGAATAAACTTGGCTAAATTCACACCCTCCATTCTTTTGCTAACAATTCTCCCACATACTGATTTTTAAATGTGAAATGCCTTCATCCTTTCCATTTTTCTGAAACTCTACTTTTCTCTAGGTTTAATTTAAGTCTTCCATACTCCATTCCTCATAAATGAGAATACCACTATCAACCCTACAGGATAGTTTTCACGATTAAGTGAGTTAATGTTCAGAGACTGATTGAAACACATCTTCCTTCTTTTCCCCTAATTCTAATTCTTGTAAAATTACTATATCCGCAACACCAACAGCAACCACTGCTTTGCAAATGTTATAGGAACTTGATAAAACCCTACTGATAAACAGATTGGCACTCAATATAATTATCTATAAAGCTGAAAATCTGCCTCATTACATTAAGCAATGCAGTATACAGTATGTAGAATACTTTGTAGGAAAATGTTTGTTTCATAAATTAAGCAGAAAACCATCATTTCTACATCCTAGGCTAAGAATATTTCTGCATTTGCAAGCATCTTTAATGTTACCCTCAGTGGGACTAAAAGAATCAAAGCCTCCCACCACTCATAGAATACTGATTTTACCTTGTCCTCATTACAAAGTAACTGATATAACTGAAAATCCAGACTCATTATTTCTGCCTATGCTCATGTCTAGACAGATCATGAGACAAATTTTCTGGAATAAATTCAACCACTGCCATAAATTCTGAAGCCAACAGTTTGACCATTAACAATTTTTCCTTTACCGTGGTAAAGGAAAGAATATTACAGAAAACTCATAGTGTGTAATTCATTATTTGTGAATTTTCCCAATTATTGACACTAAATATTTCCGTTTTTTCATTTATATATCCATAGAACAATTGAATTGTTACCTAGAAATATAGAAATATATAAGAAAGAGTTATTAGGCATTTGGGGCTTGTAATATTGTGATTTATGATAAGAAATACAAATGCTTTTCATCCCATTTCCTGGTACTCATCTCCTAAAACCTTTGTAGTCTCCAAAATGGTGTCTTTTTGTAGGCTAATAAGATGGCTGGGTGGTCCTGGATAGCCTCAGGACAGGGGCTTACTGCAAAGGGAACCAACTTTGTAATTAGACTGTTGGGAACTTTCAGTTCCACCAACCTCTGGGAAGAGATGAGGGGCAGGAGGTTGAGTTAATCACCAGTGGCCAGTGATTTATCAATCTTGGCTATAGGAAAGAAGCCTCCATAAAAATCCAAAAGGACAAGATTCATGGAGCCTCCAGGTTGCTGAACACATGGAGGTGCTAGGATGGTAGCCCATCCTGAGAGGGCATGGAAGATGCACGTCCTTTCCCACATACCTTGCCCTATGCATCTTTTCCATCTAGCTGTCCATCTGTATCCTTTGTAATACTCTTTATAATAAACCAGTAGACATAAGTATTTCCCAAAGTTCCGTGAGCCACTCTAGCAAATAACTGAACCACAGGAAGGGATCGTGGGAACCTTCAATTTATAGCCAGTTAGTCAACAGCACAGGTTACCACCTGGAGCTTTCGATTGATGTCTGAAGTTGGGAGCAGTTGTGTGGTACCGGGATCTTACCCGGTGGGGTTTGCACGGATTCCAGTTAGTGTCAGAATTGGGTTAAACTGTAGGAAATCCTATTGGTGTCTGCTGCAGAACTGCTTGGTGTGGTACAGAAAAGAAAACGAAATAACAACCAAAAAAAACACATTTTGGTGACCAAAAGTGTTCTGTGCTGAGTATGAGTAGCAGGGGAAAATGAGTTGTTTTTTTCCTACTATATAGGAGTCTATAGATAAAATAACTAGTAAAAAATACATGGTACAAAATTAACAGTTATAAGTCACAAACCCTACCTTCAATCACAATTTACTGGTCTATTATAGTTTTTATTTGTATCTATACCTATTTATACTTAGTATCTTTACAATGAGCCAGCATCCTGAGAGTTTTATAAAATTACTTCACAAAATACTCAGGAACTCTATAATGTAGGCATAATCTCTTTTTTAAGAGTCGAATAATTAAGGCTTAAAGAGGTAAAGTGATTTGCCCAAGGCCAAACAATTAGTATATATAGTAGAGAAGCCACAATTCAAACCTCTAATAATATTATAAGGATGACCGGTTTTAAACAATTCTGAAATAACAAAATTCAAATTTACAGTTTTAATCATGAAGCTATTCATTTCATAAAAATTTTATTTAGGTCACATTAAAATACTCACCAAGGATTATCTTAAGTTTTTTTTTTTTTTTTTTTTAATTTATTTATTTTCTTTTATTATTATTATTATTATTATTATACTTTAGGTTTTATGGTACATGTGCACAATGTGCAGGTAAGTTACATATGTATACATGTGCCATGCTGGTGCGCTGCACCCACCAACTCGTCATCTAGCATTAGGTATATCTCCCAATGCTATCCCTCCCCCCTCCCCCCACCCCACAACAGTCCCCAGAGTGTGATGTTCCCCTTCCTGTGTCCATGTGTTCTCATTGTTCAATTCCCACCTATGAGTGAGAATATGCGGTGTTTGGTTTTTTGTTCTTGCGATAGTTTACTGAGAATGATGATTTCCAATTTCATCCATGTCCCTACAAAGGACGTGAACTCATCATTTTTTATGGCTGCATAGTATTCCATGGTGTATATGTGCCACATTTTCTTAATCCAGTCTATCATTGTTGGACATTTGGGTTGGTTCCAAGTCTTTGCTATTGTGAATAATGCCGCAATAAACATACGTGTGCATGTGTCTTTATAGCAGCATGATTTATAGTCCTTTGGGTATATACCCAGTAATGGGATGGCTGGGTCGAATGGAATTTCTAGTTCTAGATCCCTGAGGAATCGCCACACTGACTTCCACAAGGGTTGAACTAGTTTACAGTCCCACCAACAGTGTAAAAGTGTTCCTATTTCTCCACATCCTCTCCAGCACCTGTTGTTTCCTGACTTTTTAATGATTGCCATTCTAACTGGTGTGAGATGGTATCTCATTGTGGTTTTGATTTGCATTTCTCTGATAGCCAGTGATGGTGAGCATTTTCTTTAAAATAGAATGGAATTAACCAAATTTCTATTTACTTACATGTAACTCTTCAGGGATATCCACGTGAAAATTAGAATATACTGCTAACTTAAGTGAAATAACATAACTGGAGACATTTAAAAGCTAAGAGAAAGTAATTACCTGATACTCACCTAGTTAATTATATGCCATAATAAGATCTGATGAGACTATTATTAATTTGATTTACATTTCAAAATACCTTTATAGATTCAAATTAATACGATGTGCATATCACAAGACTTGAGAAAGGGCACATGACTTCTTTAGTTGTTATACTTTGATTTACTACCTAAGTGCAAATTATATATTAAAAATAGAATAAATTAATAACACTTGGTCAAGTTTTGTTTTTTGTTTTTTGGCAAAATGGTAAAGCACCTAAGCTGTTTGGCACAAACTTATGGTTTTATAGGACATAACTGACTGCTCAATGTAATTTTTATTTTCTTTTTCGGATACGAATGGGTATTAATTTTCTATAACTCACATATTTTATCAAGGTTAGATCTTCCAATGAGTTCAGAGGAATATGCAATGCTTGAAAGCGAACAGCTAAATACTATCTGTTGCACTCAGAAAAGGCAATTTATATCACAAATGAGTACTCTGCTCCCTTCTGGCTCACCCATAGATAATATTTTTTTTAAACTCTTCAAACATCAGGGTTAAAATACTTAAAAAGTTTTCCCCTTTGTTAATGCATGGTATGTTTCTCCATACTACTCCCCAAACCAACCACAGACTATCAAAAATACTTAAAAACAATTCTTACATTATCTTTTGACATCCACAAGTTATCTTTGTGACTCAGTTTATTTCCAGTTTGCATACAAACAAAATAGAATGAAGAAGCACCAGATCCTCAGCCATAGAATCTCATTCTTAATTTATGAGATGACCAATGTGCCTTCGTTTGTTTCCAAAAGACTAAGATTTACTTGCATGGATATTTATTGACACAAATTACCTAGTAATGAATCAGGGAAAAAAAAACAACTTTGAGGTCTGTTCACTGGTTCAACTAAGAATGATGTAATGAAGAATAGTAACCATAACCATAAGCTAAGTAAAAATAATTAGAATTATTTGTAAAATGATAAAGAAACAGAAGGCTGCATAATTATATTGACTGGATTTGAACCCAATAGATCAAAATAACTAACACCTGGCCAAGAAACAAAGTTGTAGCTCTCACTTTAAGAGTTCAAAAGCTATCACCACACAGAGGGCACAATTATCTATAAAATGAAGTTTCTGGCTGGGTGCGGTGGCTTATGCCTATAATCCCAGCACTTTGGGAGGCCGAGGCAGGCGGATCACAAGGTCAGGAATTCAAGACCAGCCTGGTCAGTATGGTGAAACCCCGCCTCTACTGAAAATACAAAAAAAAAATTAGCCAGGCATGGTGGCATGCACCTGTAGTTCCAGCTAAGCAGGAGGCTGAGGCAGAAGAATCACTTGAACCCAGGAGGCAGAGGTTGCAATGAGCCAAGATCGCGCCACAGCACTCCAGCCTGGGCGACAAAGTGAGACTCCATCTCAAAAAAAAAAAAAAAAAAAAAAAGTTTCTCCTATTCATGCATAAAATAGTGATAAGTAAAACCTTCTTAAATACTGAAGTCACAAATTACATAATTTCTCTAAGACCCTATGCCTAACATTCCTCCACCCCCTGAGAGTTTAATTCCTAGAAAATATACTTCAAATAATAAATCCGGCACAACCTCCATAATATTCCTAATCAAAATATGTTCACTGACTGACTGAACCCTACCTATGTGAATATATAATAATAAAATCCTCATTTCTTAGTCATTATTTTATGCCCATTTTGAACCCTTCAACTTTCTCTAGGTTTATTAAACAAATAAATTCAGTCTTTTCTGTCACATCTCAAAGGATCTATTTCCAGAAACCTTAATCATATTTATACATCCTTCCTTGGTTCCTCTCCAAGTTGAGCACATCCGACTTCATTTTGTGTTTGACTTTTTTAAGTAGAGCAGATCAGGAAAAGAAAGTTATTATGCTAACTCCTGTCGCTTAAATTACCTAGTTCATACAATCAGCCCACTATTAGAAACAAGAGCTCAAATCTTAGCTCTCAGAGGACACCTGAATCAGAATGTATAAGTTTATTAATATTTTCACTAATTAAATATGAGATGTAATAGAGAATGAGTTTCAGTGTCATCTTTTAAATGTGACCTAACCTCTCAAAGACTCAGTTTTCACATTTGTAAAAATAGGAATACCATCTATTTTATGAAGACATAAAAACAGAAACTAATACCTATTATAAAAAAGAACTATCATAGGTCACAAATTCTTAAGTAATGTCTATATTCTTGCATATCCAGCAGCCAGACTATGCTGGCTTATAGCAGGCATTCAACAAAATCAACCCCTGGGATATAGTTGCTTAATGTTACTTTTCATCCTTCATTTCAGGATTGATTTTCCTAAAGACTATAAAAATACTTAACTTCATAAACATTTAGACTTTCATCTGTATTCTGTGTCAGTCTCCACATTCAGTAAACAATTGACACTAATAAATTCACGTAAATACTATGCCATTCTAAATTTTACCTTTCCCTTGAACCAACAGTGATTTTTATTTCCAGTTTAGCCATTCTAGTGGGTATTTAGTACCGTGTTGTGATTTTAATCTACATATTCTTTCACCAGTCACTAATGAGGCTGAGGATTGGCTATCCTATTTTTAGAAATGCCTGTTCAAGACTTCTGGATCTAAGCCTTTTATTAGTTACATATGTTGTAAATAACTTTTGTCACTTTGTGGCTTGTTTTTTTCCCACTCTCTTAAGGATGTTTTTATTGTTTTACTTTTCTATTTTCCATCTGGAATTGATCCAATGGGGTGGGGGTAAGTGATCCAATATTTTAACACACATTGAGAGTAATATAACTTAAGTATGTGACAGAATACTTATAACAATATTCAGCATTTGGTTCAAGGGCATTATAAAATAATTCATTTATATATCTAACTACGAAAAATAACAAACATTAATGGTAACATTATGGTTGCTAATTTTTACTATTTACCACATGGCTAGCACACATTGGGCACAAGCTTTAGCATTTGATGTATAGATTTCAATATTCTGAACAACCATATGAAGTTAACATTTCTCATCTGCCCAAATGAGAAAACAAACTCAGAAGAGTAAAGCAATATCTTACCCATGGAAACATATCTAATAACGGTAAAGCTGGGATTTAATCCCGTTATGCCCATTTTCTTTCTTCTATACTTTATCGCCTCCTAATTCAAACATTTTGGTAGTGTTTGAATAATGTTTTTACATTATTTCAAGATGTGTTAATACTTCCAACATTTGAAAGTTTGAAACTGATCATGAATATCTGATATTATTTAAGTACCTACATAGCCATGATCATATAAAACTATGTTAAAATATGAAGCCTCTGCCCTCAAGATGTTTATAACCTAATAGCTAGCACACATATGACAAACAAGGTAGGCAATTTTAAAATTCAAAGAAAGTAGCTGGATGGGCAGTTGGGGAGAAAAGTGAATAGATACATAAAACAAAAAGAAAAATATTCATGTATTTACAAATCAAAACTTGGCATTTTTATATTTATCACAATCTCATAAGAATGGTGATTTCTTTTTTTTTTTTTTTTTTTTTTTGAGATGGAATCTCACTCTGTCGCCCAGGCTGGAGTGCAGTGGCTTAATCTCAGTTTACTGCAACCTCTGCCACCCTGGTTCAAGCGATTCTTCTGCCTCAGCCTCCCAAGTAGCTGGAATTACAGGTTCCTGCCACCATGCCCGGCTAATTTTTGTATTTTTAGTACAAACAGGGTTTCACCATCTTGGCCACACTGGTCTTCAACTCCTGATCTCGTGATCCACCCGCCTCACCCTCCCAAAGTGCTGGGATTATAGGCGTGAGCCACCATGCCCAGCCCACAAGTACAGTGATTTCTTAGATATAAAAGGTAATGATGCAAGAAAGAAAATTAAAGGTAATAGAAGTCTTAAATACCACTCAAAGAAAGACATTCAGAAGAACATAAAGGCAATGTAAAGATACAATTTTTTTTTCCTCTCCAAATCTATATGCCTTGCTGCAGAATGTTAAACATTATTACAAACAACCTCAGGGTAAGATACCCCTTCAGGCAAAAGAAAATCTGTGCAACACATTCCCCCTCCCCAATCCCCACTCAAAAGTAATCAGATAAACAGAGCGCACTGCTGCTAACAAGCTCTCACAGAATTCAGGGATAGCTAAAGGGAGAGTACTCAAAGTAGTGAGTTTTCAGTTTTAGAATTTGATCCCTTCGTCAGTCTTCAAGGTTGTTGACCTCAAAGCCAAGGCGTAAGACCCACCTCTTCATCCAATACTTTAAAAGGCAGAGTAGAGAGAGGTTTATTAAATTTGCTCCAAGATGAGCTGAAATTGAAACTTCTTTCATAATTAAAAGTATGCTCCTCAGCCAGGCACAGTGTAATCCCAACACTCTGGGAGGCCAAGGCAGGCAGGTGGCTTGAGCTCAGGAGTTCCAGACCAGCCTGGGCAACATGGTGAAACCCCATTGCTACCAAAATTACAAAAAACAGCCGGGTGTGGTGGCACACACCTGTAGTCCCAGCTACTAGGGAGGATGAGGTGGGAGAATCGCTTGAGCCTGGGGGCAGAGGTTGCAGTGAGTCCAGATTGTGTCACTGCACTCCAGCCTGTTCGACAGACTGAGACTCCATCTCAAAAAAAATAAATAAAGTAGGCTCCTGCCTGAGCACACTGGCTCACACCTGTAATCCTAGCACTTTGGAAGGCTGAGGCGTTCCAAGATTGCTTGAGACCAGGAGTTCAAGACCAGCCTGGCCAACATAACTAGACCCTGCCTCCTCTACAAAAAAAAAAAAAAAAAAAAATCTTAAAAATTAGCCCAGAGTGGTGGTGTGAGCCTGTAAACCAAGTTACTTGGGAGGCTGCAATAGGAGGATGGCTTGAGCCCAGAAGTAGGCTACAGTGAGCTAGGATCTCACCACTGCACTCTAGCTTGAAGTAACAGAACAAGATCCTGTCTCTAAAAATAAATTTAAAATAAATAAATAATTTAAAAAGTATGCTGCTGAAGCAACTTTGCCACAATGGATATATTTCCTAATCTCCTCAAGGAAATACATTGCAGAGTATTTTGTTCATATCATGTTCAGGTTAGCAGATTTATTAATCAGTGGTCTTCAAAAACTTTTACATCTGGCCATTCCAATTCATTTCATTTTTAAATAAATAGAACATTATGAAACACAGAAAGACCACCAGCAACTATTCTGTCTAGTTGAAAAAAGGATGTAGATCTGATGCTGCCTCTCTTTAGGCCAAAGAAAAGCACTAAGACTACCTAAGAGGTCTAGCCAGGTTATATAAATTTCAAAACGTACCACAGGTAAAAATTAAAAGATAAGAACACAGAAGAGGAGAAATACATAATCTGTAATTCTCATTGGTAACGGAATGTAAAAATGTGATAGAGTGATGGAAATTTAGATGTATCTATAAAAACAATTTTTTTTTTATTTTGGCTGTACATTGCATCAAATTCTTCTTGACCCAAATGTGAATCTCCCAATGGCAAAGCAAAATGCTCTGAAGTTAAGAAAAATGAGAATAATTTATTCAAAAAAAATTTTTGAATAATTACATAGTACAATATTTAGTCCCCACAAGAACACATAAAGTTACATCACAGAACACATTGTGTCCTTAAGGAAGTTCATCTAAAATGAGACCGGCATGGAAAATAACCAATTGCAATACAAGGCAGGAGCTACAATATATAATAAAAGTACATACAAAATGTTAGGGGAAGCATCAGAATATGTAATTAAATTCCACACAAAAGAGGGTTCATGAAAATCAACTTGATCAATGCATAAATTATAAGTAAACTTTTCATAAGCAGTTAAGTATATTCCAAACAGAGTAAACACCATAAAGTCACAGAAACTTGAAAGTACTTCAGGATCTTCATTCTATTAAATGTGAGCCTAATATGTAAGATTCAGTCATTCATTCAAAAATATTTAATGAAGGTCCACAGTGAACATTCATTAAATAGGTACTAGAGACAAATCTCATTCTAGGTACACAGAATTTATATTCTAGTGGTAAAGATAAACATTAAACAATGTACCCATAAGACACTTTCTGATAGTAATACATGTTATAAAGTGTTAAAAAGCATAACATAGGCCAGGCGTGATAGCCCATGCCTGTAATCCTAACAGTTCTGGAGGCCAAGGCAGGAGGATCACTTGAGCTCAGGAGTTTGAGACCAGCCTGGGCAACATAGTGAGACCCTGTCTCTATATTAAAATTTTAAAAAGCATAACATAATGTGGATGGGGGCAGGAGAAAGATACTTTAGATAGAATAGTCAAACGATCAGTGTGAATTGAGCATAAGGAGCAAGGCAGAGTAGGGAAAGTATTCTCTTAACAATATCTTTTGTCTGTTTTAGAAAATGCTGTTTCCTACCTTACGCCTTCTTTACTGCTCTTTTCTCTGCCTGTATTTTTGCATGGCTAACTCCATTTTACCATTGACTTCTTAGTACAAATGTCACTTTCTCAGAGGTGAGAAAGTAGATAATATTCTGAACTTTATTCTAAGTGTCCTGGGAAGACATAGGAAGATAGTAAGCAAGGAGGTGATGAGCTGATTTTTTAAATATTGTTTATTTACCACACTCATTTATTTAGGAAACCATCCAAAGGCTTATAGACTAGATTATGGGGTACACAGATGAATAGAGAGACCAGGTGGAATGTTACTGCAATAGTCCAGTAAAGAAATGATGGCAATTATCCTAGGATGTTAAGAGGTGGAGAGAAGTGGGTAAAGTCAAGATAAATTTTAAAAGTAGAGCCAACTTAATACCCAAGTATCTAGATTTTCAAATTCTATTGTCAGCAACTGGGAAAAAAAAAAAAAAAACAGTTGCAAAAGACTTAAGATGAGTTCTTATATCTTCTATTCAGACTGTAAGCCAGATCTTATTTTAATATTATATATACTATAAAAGGAAGAGAACTAGAAAATAGGAGCAGCTGCTACACATTTGCTAAAGTGGAAGCAACAATAAAATTAGAGTAAATATGACTTTATTCATTGGGGTCAAAGGAAAGAAACGGTCCTTTGCCTCTTAAAATTAGAGTATTATCTCTAAATTTAAAATACACTTTGATAATGTTTTGAGGCATTCGTTCTTGCATACTCATCATGCTCAATTTACAATCGGGGATACATTCCTGAGGCTTGTAGCTACATTGTGTCATCTGGATACTAGACTTTATTCTTGAAAATTACTGAGTTTACTGGTAAAAGAGCAGTAAACTCCCACCACTTCAATATTGCATGTCATTAACACGACTTTGAAATGCAGGCATACAATGACAAAAGCCAAACAAAAATTCTGCAACCTCCATCATCTTGAATTTTAAAACTATGTATAAAAATGAATTTTATGTACACAAAAAATATGTAAAGATTTAAGGAATTAGTATAGCCATTTGTGTTATCAACTCGTTATTATCAATAAAAACTAACCTCAATTATTGAGAGCTTACAATAAGCCAAGTACTATACTGTGCACTTTGTTCACATTATTTCCCAACAAGTTTATGAGATCGGTATTATCATCACCATTTCATAGATGGGAAAAAAAGGCTTATTAGAAAGGCAAAGTAATTTGTTCATGTCAAGCAGCTGGATAAATAGGTTGTTGAGAGTTGAACTCAGGTCTGTTTTGATTCAAAGTCCAAATCCGTAACCATGGCTTTGTAGTGCTGCCACAACTTTTTTAAAACCAGTTTTTAATTGATATACAGTAGTTGTATATATTTTGTGGTACTTTTGATACCTATATGCATACAATATGTAATAATCAAAACAGAGTAATTGAAATATCCATCACCTCAAGCATTTATCTGTTCTAACCACATTTTATACTACTCTAATGAGACTATTTTAAAAGATAATTAGGAATTTGAATGTTACATATTTAGAGTGGCTACATCTCAAACATCTAAATATTAAACACACATTAAAATTAATAGGCCAAAGTATATATTTTCTAAACAAAAAAAAACCTGTAAAAGTATACAAAAACATCATTGCTTATAAAATCTTTCCCTTGAATGCTAAAATAAACAATAAAATATAACAATATAAAATAAAATTTTTGAAACCCAAATTAATCTATTCATCAGTCTAGAAACTAAAAATGGTTTTCAGATTTTTTAAAAATATATATGTGAAGAAGACTGTTTAGAAGAAAACACTAATTGATACATTTGCTTTCCCATTTCATATCTGCAGATGGTAACTACTCTCCAAACAATATTTATAAATTTTTTTCTACACTACAAGCTTAAAAATTCAAGTAGAATAAGAAAGTCATACAAACCAATTCACATACAAAAAAATTGTATTGTGTACTCTGAAAATTATTTGTTTCACTTTCCTCATACTGCACCCATCCATATTTCCAGACACCTAAAACTAGATCAGACGCTTTTCTTAAACATCTGAACATTTCGGTTTACTATAGAAATCGTGTAAAATTATAAAGCATAATCCTTGAAAAAATATCTTTCAAACAAGCAATTGAAATAAGGCTTACCATTTTGATGCCTGTGGAAAACGTCACTGGTTTTACAGGTTTGGGTTTCTCAAGTTGCATTTCTAATTGGGTAGATCTATCTTTATGCTGAGCCAAAAGCAGAGCAACAGGGAGATCAGAACTCTCCTGTAAGAATAGTTCAAGTTCAATAAGAAACGTAAAAAGGGAAAACTAAAAACAACAGACTTTTATTTTAAATTATGTCTTTTCCATAAGCATTTCATGTCAAACTAAATATTCACATTATGGAGGACACTTTACAAAAAATATTAACATTCCATAATAAGAAAAGGCTGTTGTAAACTCACAAATCAAAATAACCTGCAAACAAGTATTTTTATAAAATCCACATTAAAAGTTCCTATTTCAACGAGCAAACCAACCACATTTATTAAAACGAAAAAAATAAGCTAATCACAAAAAGAGTAGCACAAAGTACTATAACTTAGATCAGATGTTTATCTAAGACGCACTCTTTTTACCAGTAAATTTAGACCAGTTTGAAATTGTTTCCCATTAGATTTCACCTGAGACCGTTTGGAAATGATCCTTGTTCTATTCTGCACAATGAAACTATTGTAAGTACAACCAAAAGTAGATTTATTTTCTCCTTTACTAACTTACTTTTAAAATTTAAGTCTAGGTTTTTTAACTTAAGTAACAAAATGACAGTTAAACATTTTAATATCTTATATTAATTCTAAGCACACAGACACATTTTAATACCATAAGCAAATTACTAATTTTTATATGTAGACTGTTATTTATTCTGTTTAACAAGAAGTCCTCTTACATCTTTAAACTGCTGTGGAGCTAAAGTCTAAACTAAATGATATCCAGACATTTTCCTTTCTGAGTTTTCAGTTAAATAAGAATCCAAAAACATATGCAGAAGGACGTACCAGGAGGAAGAAGAGATCTCTCTCTCTCTCTCTTTCCTACACACACAAACACACAAACACACACACAGAGAGAGAGACTGAGAATTTTCTGTATCTATAAACAAAGATGAAGGTTAAATACATTTTTATCTCCTATACCAGGATTATGTGCTAAAACATACTGTTCAAAGAGGCTATAGATGTTAAAATAGTGACTACACAGAATTTGATCCTGAAGAAACTATTGTTAACATTTCACAGCACAAAGCAAACATACAGATTTTAATTTTCTTTCCAAATCTAGCAACCTGATAACTTTTTAGGCACAAATGTGGTTAATTAATAGACTTAAAGGAATTGGTTTAAGGTTACAGTATAGAAATAACTCAAATAAGCAACTTAATTCAATAGAATTGTCCTAGAATAAAGTTGCACATCAAGATTTTATAATAGAAGTGTTTTGCAAGAGCAATGTTACAAAGATTAAAACTTTTAATAGTAAATGGGAGAACACAAATTTTATTTACTTATAAGATGTAACCTTAAGGAGCAAAATCATTAAGACCTGGCTTTAACAATAATGAAGGAAAAGGGATGAAATATAGTATGAGGAGAATATACTAGAATACCTTTTATATTCTATACCAAAGCATTAGTAATGCATGAGTAACTGTATGGCTAAGATTCCTTGCAGCTATTCTAGATTTACATTAAGAATTTTATAATAAAATATAAAATTAAAGAACATTTTTAATGGGCTATGGCCAAAAAAAATCTTTTAAAAGCTATTCTATCTTTTCACATGTAGAAACTAACAAAAGAAAAATAAATTTCCTTAGCTAAAAAGTTAAAAGTATTGCTTTTCAATTTATACTCTAAATCAATTCAAGTGCTCTTCCTTAACTGGTATTTCCTTTAAAAAGCAAAAATTCTTACATAAAAGCAATGTATTAACTTCAAAAAAAGTTGCTAGTCAAGACTTTAGCTTGTTTTAATCCTGGTTTCACATTCACATAAAAGGAATTGAATGTTAAAGTGTCTTGGTAAACAGCTGAAATCTAATAAGAACAAACATTCTAAGGATCTAAAACAGTTTTGATACTGAAGCATAGAAATTAGTTCCAACCTACTTTATTCTATTTTAGCACACAAATTTTGAAGCCTGGAAGCCTTACTAAGCATTAAACTAGAATTAAGTAGGAGTTCCAACAACAAAAAATATTAATGGAATAAAATAAACTATGTGAAACATGCATGCTCTGGGGAATATCTAACATGCAGATTTAGCCTTTCAAGTTATTTCATTCTTTGCATTACATTTTACCTTAAAAGGTTCCCTAACCTGTATTAATTGCCTGAAGGCACACTGTTTAATATTTAAAGAAATTTTAATAAGAACTGCCTGTAATACTCATTAAAAGCTTTATAATGACCATTTTTAAAAGATTATTTTAACTGACTTTAAGCAAGCCATCTGGCAAACAATATTTCTAATAAAAATCACCTACTGCGTTTGACAACAATATTAGCCCATACAAAATTTAAGACATAAACTGAAGCGAATTTTCAAACAGGAATATAAAAAGATTTAATAAGCCAGGACCTGTTTAAAAATCTTTTTCCAAACTGTTTTTTTAAATTGAATTTACAGTTAGGATTAAATACATGGACCTTTTAGCCAACATTACTGCAAATACTAAGCCATAAACATTAAGACCATAACATTAAAATCCCGTCACATACAGTATAATATAATGCGAATACTTTCTAAAAGGTTAAAAAGTGACTTTTGGCACAAAGACCAGAACCAAAAACAGGAGGAAAAAAATTCTAATAAGTAGTACTTGTGTAAATTAGGTCCAGAGATTAATTATAAGAATTAAGCTTCTAGACATATTTACAAATGCTATTGTTTTTTAAACAAAATCTCACACATGAACATATACAGAAAAAGAAATACATTCTTTTACTTAGTTAATAAGGATTCAAGAGGATAAAAATAAATTTAATGAATTCATTAGTCATAAAAATTTAAAGTATTTTAACATTTATAAAAAATTTTATAAAGACTGAAAAATAAACATAACAAAATCTTTAAAAATAAGTTTAAAAATGAAAACCAGAAATTCAAACTGCAGTGGTATTCTAAACCAATCTGTTGTAATTAATTGCACTAATGAATACAGTAAATTACTAAGAATTATTTAACCACCATGTTATATGATCTAAACAGTGAGGAAAGTATGTGCAGTAATGACTTGCAGGTGAAGAAAACAGGAAGTGGGAGAAAGAACTCACAAAAATCAATATTAACTCCAGATTACACACAATGTACAACAATGGTAGTTTCACATTGCTTCATGCCTCACTGAATTAAAGGGAGCTTCATGCCAATAGCAGCTCAATGAGGCAGCAAAACAGTACTTTAAAGACTAAAAGAATATGCGGCTGGGTGCGGTGGCTCACGCCACTAACCCCAGCACTTTGGGAGGCCAAGGCGGGTGGATCACAAGGTCAGTAGTTCATGACCAGCCTGGCCAAGATGGTGAAACCCCATCTCCACCAAAAATACAAAAAAATTAGCTGGGCATGGTGGCAGGCACCTGTAATCCCAGCTACTCGGGAGGCTACGGCAGAGAATTGCTTGAACCCGTGAGGCGGAGGTTGCAGTGAGCCAAGATCACGCCACTGCACTCCAGCTGGGGCACAGAGCAAGACGCCGTCTCAAAAAAAAAAAAAAAAAAAGCAAAAAGAATATGCAAGAATAATTGTTACGCAAAGCTGGCTAACCTCAAAATAAAATCTAAAAACCTTTTTTATTAGATGGAACATAAAATGTTAAAAGCATATTTTCTACCAAAGTTCTATATTTGGGATTAATTCAATTAATTATATAGAAGAGAAGCATTATCCAAAAAAGAGCCTGTAACTCTTTGTATAAAATGATAAGGGGAAGAACCTTTCAATAAAACAATTATAATTAGTAATTATATACTAATAATTAGTAACATCAATTTACTAATTCATTTTTTAAAGTTTTTAATTTATCACCAAACAGCTACAAAAATATAAAACACAACATGTCATTTCAGTGTTAAAACCATACCTGCCACTTAATAGTTTCAAGAAAGAACTAATGAAAGTTGCTAGGGAAGGCATCATTATTCTATTTAATATGCTGCTGTCCTAATTTTTAGAGCCAAATTCACAGTCCACTCACAGAAAATAGAATTTCATGACAATGTTTTCTGTCTAAGCCTCATTAATGCCCTTACCCTTATTTTTCCTTTAGTTTCTTACCTCGTTATAATTTAAGTAATCTTGCTTTCTCTTTTTTTACTCCTGGTTAACTGACTTAAATGCTTTTTTGGCAAAAGCACAGTAGAAAAACACACATATACATATTTTCCCCAATCATAGAATAATAGCATTATCAACTGGACAAGGAAGTTAAGTGTATTAACACTGTACACACACACACACACACAAAAAACACAAAAGCCTCAGGGAAATAAATTATATGAACATAAAGGGAAAGAGAAGAGTGCAAAAAGACTTTCCTGGAGAGGAAGATTTTCTGGTTTGTGAAGTCATCAATATCATACAGGGTTATAAGTATCAAATAATATAGTAACAAATCCATGAAACACCTCATAAACCTTAGTTATTATTACTGTCATTATCTAACAAGATTGACTACCTTGGAAGCTAATTGCTGGAAAACAATAATTTGCAAAAATCCCATTATTTCTTTCAAGCAAAAATACACTATTTTTTCACGCAAAAATATAAAATATACTGTCACAAAGTAAACAGTCAATATAAACTTCAGCATGGAGCCAAAATGAGCTCATTATTAGAAAAATAGTATTAATCAGGAGAAAAGTGCTTCAGAAACAATGTATTTTAGTCAGTTAACTTAAAACCATATAAACAATCTATCAAGAATATACTGGCTCATCTCAGTTATAATGTCACTCTCTCATCTGAAAATAAAATGGATATTAAATAAAAATCTTTTTAAAAATATAGAAGTAAAATATACTAGAACCTCATTTTAACATCATTCTTAGAGTTACACAAAGTAAGTAGTGCCACGTCCACAAACAATATCTAGGAAATCACTTTAAATCCTTCATAGTAGTTGGCATGATATAAATAAATAGGCATAAGGGTAAGACAAATTACAATAAGAAAATGAAAGTCATTTTCATAATTCTTATCACTAAACTCACATTGGGATACAGATTGAGTATCCCAAATGAATTTACATTATGTCAAATTCTAGAAAAACATAGTTTTCCCCACTACATACTGTGTGGACTAAAGATGGCCATCACACTCCCATTAAGAGCTGAGATCTATATCCATTCCCTTTGAAACTGAGTGGGCTCTTTTACTAATATGGTGGAATCAATGCTGTGCCAGTTTCCTAGCCCAAGCCCTAAAATGTTAGCATCTTCTACTTCCTTATTCTTGGAATATTCTCTCTTGTAACCCTGAGCCAACATGTGACAAGTACAATCACACTGTTACAGAAATCGATGCAGTTTCTGATGTAGTCAGCCCCTTCACTAGATTCACGGTAAGGACTCCCCTCTACTAGACCCACTGCACTCAACCCCATGTGGGAGGGAGCACGTGGGTGAGTCAGCGCAGATCTAGCTGGCTGCTCCAAGCACCAATACAGGAACAAATTTTGCATGGGACCCGCAGTCAGACCAGGCACAAGCAAGCAAGTGCAGGACCCAGCCATCCGCCCCAGGCACGGACACAGAAGCAAACTCTATGTGGGGCCCACAGCCAGGCCAGGCATGTTGCCTCAAGTGGAACATGGCAGTGCCCAGGTCAGGGTGCCCACAACCCCAAAGCCCCAGGGGAGGTGTTATAGTCTCCTTTAGTTCTGCCATCAGATGGCAGTGTGTTAGCAGCTCAGTTGGCTTCTGGCCTTGTCGCCTGGGGCAGCTGCTCTTCACCAGGAAGGGCAAAGTGCTGGTGTGACAGCCTTTCTGGGTACCCACACTCGGTGGGTCCCAAGCTCTTGTCTGGCATCCAAGAAGAATGAGGTCACAGGGACAGTTAAAAGATGGTGAAGGCAATAATTTTATTGAGCGATAAAAACAGCTCTTAGCAGAGAGGGGAGCTGGAGAGGGGACAGGAAGAGCAGGTCGTCTTCCCCAGAGTCAGGTTGTCTCTTCCTCTACTTACTGAGTCTGGGGTCTTCATAGGCAGGGATGAGGAGAATGCGCTGAATTAGCTCATGAGTATGCAAAAAAGGTTGAAGTGAAGACACTATTCAAAGGTGGGCATGATAGTGTAGAAAACCAATTAGGAAAGGGTAGATATATATAAAATAGGTGAAGAGTGGGGATCAATCAGAGGAAAGCACACCAAACAGGAGGACAAGTTCTCAATCTGGTCCAAGGATTTAACCTGTAGCTTGGCTTTCAGGTTTTAAACTGTGTTCGACATGGAGATGGGGTTTCTCCGGGTATCCATCCCTGTCTCCCTAGGCATTTGGCTGCTTCCTGTCGCTACCAAAACCACATGGAGAGGTGTCCTGAGAATACATTAGGGAAGCAGAAAAGCCCAAAATAACCACTTAAATTCCTAACCCACAGAATCGTGAGCATAAAAACATATTGTTCGGTGTGGGTGGGGGGCAACCTCTTATTCAGCAATAAATACACTGATATCAATACATAACCAACAAAACTAAAGGTGAACCAGATTACAAACACTGTGGAAATGCCCTTTAAATGCCATCATCCAGCCTACTAGGAAAGGTAAATCCTGAAGAATGCTTTTTACAATCACAATTAGCATTAATACATACCAGCTCATCTAAAAAAGCCTGCTTATTCTTCCTTTTTAGAATCTGCTGCAGTTGTTCTTCTTTTTGTATAAATAATCTTCTTTGTTCATTTTCCTGTCGTTCCACTTCTAAAGCTTCTTCCAGTTCTTCCTGTTCTCGAGTCTAAAACAAAAATTTATATATGGCATGGAATAAATTTAGGAGCCAAGAGCAATCATATACCACACTCTAATACTTTCTTTATTGGAAGCATAAAACACACTAGTCACTTATTATTTAATAATGTAGCAATTCCATATTGAAGGAAATAGAATTTACTTTATTTCATGTAGACATGTTACTATTAAAGAGAACAACTATTCTGTTATACCATACTAGTGGAATTTTGCTATACTAAGGCCACTGGGAACATATTAAGGGAATTTGAGGGATGAGTTTAGAAAGATGACTAGAAGCAGTAAGGTATACATAAAGATCAATTGGGTTCAAGACTGAAAATAGGAGGACTATTTAGAAGTATATTCAAATAACCCAGATAAGAAATAAGAGCCCTACACAGCGGCTCACACCTGTAATCCCAGCACTTTGGGAGGCCAAGGCAAGTGGATCACAAGGTCAGGAATTCGAGACCAGCTTGGCCAACATGGTGAAACCCTGTCTCTACTAAAGATACAAAAAATTAGCCAGGCATGGTGGCACATGCCTGTAATCCCAGCTACTCAGGAGGCTGAGGCAGGAGAATCGCTTGAACCCAGGAGATGAAGGTTGCAGTGAGCCAAGTTCACACCATTGCACTCCAGCCTGGGCAACAGGGTGAGATTCCATCTCAAAAATAAAAAAGAAAGAATAGAAATAAGAGCCCTAAATAAAGTAATAATCTAATTAGAGTGGGGATGAGGCTTAAAAATGATAAGGAGTGATCATCAACAGAATATAAAGACTGACCAAATATGGATTGAACACTTGGATGAATGCTGGCACCACTCACTGAAACAAAGAATAAGAAACAAAATAGACTTTAATTAAAAAACTGTCAAAAGAGACAAAGAACATTATATAATGATAAAAGGATCAACATATAGAAAGATATAACAATTATAAACAACTAAATATGTAAAGCAAACATTGACAACTGAAAGGAGAAAGAGACAGCAATGTAGTAACAGAAGGAGACTTAACTCACATTCAATAATGGATGGAACTTTCAGAAAGAAGATCAATAAGGAAATAGGAGTCTTAAACAACTTTATAATTCTGTATATTTCTGTTATAACAACTAACAGAAATATACAGAACATTCTACTCAACAGCAGCGGAATACACAATCTTCCCAAGCACACACAGAACTTTCTACAGGATAGGTCACAAGTTAGGTCACAAAACAAGTCTTAACAAATTTAAGAAGACTGAAATCATACCAAGTATCTTTCCTGACCACAATGGAATAAAACCAGGAACCAATAGCAGCAGGAAAACTGGAAAATTCACAAATATGCATATATGTGAAAATTAAACAATACACTCAAATAATCATTGGGTCAAAGAAGAAATCAAAAAGGAAATTAGAAAATACCTCAGGACAAACACAAACAAAAACATAGCATACCAAAACTTAAGGGATACAGAAAAAGCACTAAGAAGGAAGTTTCTTGTGATAAACACCTACTTTAAAAGAGAAGAAAGATCTCAAATAACAACCTGGCTTTACATCTCAAGGAGCTAGAAATTTAATAACAAACTGAGCTCAAAGTTAGCAGAACAAAGTATTAAAATAAATAACAAAGATTAGAACAAAAATAAATGAAATAGAAAACAGAAAAAGAACAGAAAAAATCAACAAAATTAAGTTTTTTTCAAAATATAAAATTGACAAACTCTTTGCAAGACTATGAAAGAGAGAGAAGACTCAAAATCAGAAATGAAAGAGGAGACAACATTACAACTGATGCCACAGAAATAAAAGGATCATAAGAGACTACTATGAACAATTATACATCAACACTTATACACTTCAGTTAATCTAGAAGAAATGGACAAACTCCTAGAAACATACAACCTACCAAGACCAAATCATGAAGAAACAGGAAATCTGAAAAGACCTAGAACTAGTATGGACACTGAATCAGTAATCACACCTCCTAACAGAGAAAAAGCTGCAGTGGTGAATTCTGCCAAACATTTAAAGAAGAATTAATATCAATCCTTCTCAAACCTTTCTAAAAAATTGAAGAGGGAGACACTTCCAAACTCATTTTATGAAGCCAGCATTATTACCCTGATACTAAAACCAGACAAAGGTACCACAAGGAAAGAAAACTGCGAGCCAATATCCCCGATGAACAAAAATGCAAAAATCCTCAACAAAATACTTATAAACGGAATCCAACTGCACATTAAAAGGATCATACAACATAACCAAGCGGGAATTATCCTTGGGTTGGAAAGACGGTTTGACATACAAAATCAATTAATATACATTAACAAAATAAAGAATTAAAATCACATAATCATATCAATACATGCAGGAAAAGGCTTTGATAAAATGTAACGCCCTTTCATGATAAAAGTGGTGGCTCACATCTGTAATCCCAACACTTGGGGTTAATGAAACATTTTACCTAGGCATACCTATTTTGCATGTATCTTCTGATGTTCCCAGAGAAGGTTACTAGGCAAAGAGAGTAATATTAATGACATACTGATGCTCTCAGAAATAAGATACTTTTAAAAGAAAGCTAGGCTAGGCATGAATGGAATGAAAATGTAGTATCAATTCATTGAGAGTTTTACAGCAGGAAAGAAATGCTGATATAAAGCACTATAAGACTATAAGGAGGAAGTCTCTTCTAAATACAAAATGAAAATATAAGCTATGTGATCCAAATATACTTGTATCCTTTTCACTGATTATTACAAAATCCTGATAAAGTATCTCAAACGTAATTACCTCTGCTTTCCCCTACAACTAGAAAGCCAAACTGTACTATAGAAATGATAGCTAAAGTGTATAAATTAGACAATTGCTCCTTTGCATGCATACAATTCTTTTTTCTTTATAGAATAGATTTTAATACATATAATAATAATGACTCCTGAGATATTTTCAAAACAAACTTCAACATGAGATCAACTAAAACAAACCAAAATCATATTTATATCTAGCAATGTTACTATTTCGGTAAAACAAAAAAGGTTACTAATTGAGAAACCAAAGTTAACCTTAGTTTACAAGTGTGTTCCTCTGATCTAATCATGAATTCATTTTAGTTTCTAATAAATAGCGTCTTTGTTTTATCTCCCTCTTGGTAGCTCCATCAACGTCTGTCTGGGTTTGCTCCCTCCTTTAGAGAAACTAATGTCCAAGGATAAAAATGAGCCTCCATTGTTTCGTGACCACTGTCCAAATGCTCACTTACCAGAAGATTATACGGGCAGGTAAAACTAGCGTTAACAATCACCTATCTTATGGTTCCATTTCCTTAAGAAAGCACAGTCTAACATAATGCTGTCAAAGTGGTTTTTGCTATAGTAATGTGTGCCTGCCTACCTACATACCTATGCAGCATATATTCATATTTCTGGTCTAAATTTCAGCTAAATTTTTTATAAATGTAACTGGTTTAAAGGAAGATGTCTTTTTAAAGTATTATGTGGAAACATTTGTTTCTAAGACAAAACAAGAAGAAAATACTTAGCAACCGACCAGCTTTAATTTATTTTTCTGAATAACATCTTTGTTTTCCTTTTGATATATCTCCATTTTCTTTTTGGTGTTGTCCAAATCCACATTGTTGGTCAAGTTGAAAACTGCATTAGAAAGGAAACAATGACATGAAAAATATTTTTAATACAAATCTTGAGTAGACAATAAAAAACAAATACCACAGTGACTCATTTGTCAGGTTGTCATTCTTTATAGCTCTATTTGTGACCTTTTAATCAGCTACCTATTTTAGAGACTAGCTCTAGTTACGGCAACCATGTTTTCCAAGCCAAATACAAGGACAGACTGTCTGACTCGCACAAAATACCTAAATGTCAGGATCACTCCAGAAAATCTAAGATATGTGCTTGCCATACTTAATTAGATCTGATTTTTATAGTCCCCTCTCTAGCTTTAAAAGCATAAAAAAATTGTTTAAATTTTTTTAATATAAAGAGTAAGTCTGGAATCTACTATAAGAGTCAGAATTTTTAAAAAAGAGTTAAAAAAAACCATATATTTGTATAATTTGTATCAAACAAAAAACAGGTTTTATCCCCATTCCAATTGTCTCCAACATGAGTAGACACAGGCTTGAATTACTTCCCTTGTAGTCTAGCTCTAGAAATGTATGAAATAAAAGAGTTGGAACTTAAGAAGAAAAATAAAGGATAAACTGGCACCAAAACTTAAACTAAAAGAATTTCTTAAGAGAACCACTGAGGCATGTTTAGATACTACTAAATTTTCTGTAAATCAGAACTCTCTTTTTATAATTCCAACTCAAAATAATTTGAATTATAAATGCCATATTCCCTTCTAATTTTCCATATGTAAATCAAAGTTACTATAATACTCTGAACAATTAAAAAAAGACCTTCTTGCTATATATAAACTCATATGGAGGAATCCATATTAAGACTCTCCTGTTCCATAATTCAATTCAAGCCTCCTTTAGCTTCCCTTGTAATCTTTCTACATCCATTATTAGCCCTTCCACCCCTTCTCCAATTACTTACCACTGCTTCCTGCTTCTTGTCCTACAAACAAGACAGATCTACCCTAAATAACTCTGCTCTATCCCTTGGGTTTCTACAGATTGCTTCCCCATCTCACTCTTTCCTTTAATAGCTTTTAAGAGTTGAAAAGTAACACTGGAGGACCAACACAGAGTTGCTTGTTTTGTTGAGTAAAGCCATCAAACAGAATCAAATGACCAGTTTGATCTATAATTTCATTTTTTTTCTTCTCAAAAGGCCAACTTATTTCAGAACATCAATTTATCATAATCACTGTTGAAAATCCAGGCTCATTTAGGTATAAAGGCAAAAGTCTATTCAGTTTTATCATACGCAATTTTAAATCTGGAAGAATTGAGAGAAAATGAGAAGCAATTATCCTCTAGCAACTTCTCCAGTTTTTTAACATAAAGTGGGAAAGAAAAGAAGTCAGGGAGTCTGGCTAGGATGCAATGTGGGACAATCTTCATAAATCACACTCTAGTCCTGACACAAAACAGTCAGAGGGAGGCTCTAGACAAGCAGCACTCTCAAAAAGGTACCTCTGATCCTTAGTTAAAATGGTGATTCCACTATCTTTACCAACCACTCACTCACAATCTACCTCTTGTATTTAATAGGCCATCCTCTAAGCAACCAAATCCAATGATCTTTCACAACTCTCACCATCCTCAACATCTACCAGATCCAACCTCAGCCTCCCAAGTAGTTTGGATTACAGACATGCACCACCATGCCTGGCTAATTTTTGCGTATTTCAGTAGAGACAGGGTTTCGCCATGTTGGCCAGGCTGGTCTTGAACTCCTGGCCTCAAGTGATCCACCCGCGTTGGCCTCCCAAAGTGCTGGGATTACTGGCGTCAGCCACCATGCCCAGCCATTAACCTAGGCTATCTGATTCCAAACCGGAACTTTTATCTACAATGCCTACAAAACTAGTTGTGTCATATCTCTCAATGCCTGAAAACCACTGCTACCTAGCAGTCCTCTGCATTTGTATGCCCCTACCCTTTCCCATTTCCATACCTGTGATTAAACTGTTCCCTACCCATAGGGCTCATCTCAGTACCAACCTCAACCCAGAACAACAGTGAATATCCACATATGACTCACCCTTCTATATCCATTTTAAGGACCAGCTCCTCCTTATGAGACACTTTGCAGTTACAATCTCTCCATCCCTGAATGCTTACGATACATTGTCTAATATCGCTCTGCTGGCATTTACCCACTTTCTACCCTGTATAATTATTTTCAATGTGCACATCTTGTCTGACCTATTAGAATGTTCCTTGAGGGCAGTTTCTAGGTCTGATTCATCTGTATTATCACTTCCACTACTTCTAATGCACTCCTATTAGAATGGCAAAACTCCAATGACAACATAAAATGCTGGTGCAGATCTGGAGCAAGAGGGACTCTCATTCCTTGCTGGTGGGAATGCGAAATGGTATAGCCACTTTGGAAGACAGCTTCCTAGTTTCTAACAAAACTAAACATACTCTATCACATAATCTGGCAATCAAGCACCTAGGTATTTATCCGAATAAATTGAAAACATATGTTCACACAAAAACCCACACATGAATGGTTACAGCAGCTTTATTAATCATTGCCAAAACTTGGAAGCAACCAAGACATCCTTCAGCAGATTAAAAAAAAATGTAATATTATTCAGCACTAAAAAGAAATCAGCTATAAAGCCAAGACACAGAGGAGCTTTAAATGCATATTGCTAAGTGAAAGAAGCCAATCTGAAAAGGCTACATACTGTATGATTCCAACTATATAACATTCTGGAAAAGTCAAAGCTATAAAAACTAAAAAGAACAGTGTTTGTCAGGGGTTGGGGTAGGGAGGAATAAACACACAGAAAAACACAGAGGATTTTTAGGACAGTTAAAATGACTCTGTATGATATAATGGTAGATACACATTATTATACGTTTGTCAAAACTCATAGGGTGTACAGCACCAAAAATGAATCCTAGTGTAAACTACAGACTTTGTGTGATAATGATACGTCAATGTAGGTTCATTGATTGTAACAATGTACCACTCTGGTGCAGGATGTTAATAGTGGGGGAGACTATGCACTGTGCACATGTAGAGGGAAGAGATATATAGGAACTCTCTATACTTTTTGCTCAATTTTGCTGTGAATCTAAAACTTCACTAAAAAAAAAAGTCTACTTTTAAAAAAAAGAAAAAAAGAAAAAACTTCTCATCTGGTAAGGGCTCAAGAAATACTTGTTGAATTATCATGAGAGAAAAAAATAAACTAATACCCAACATTTATAATTACTTTTATAATTATAGATTTAATTAAAATAACCTTTATAATTACAGATTTGAACATGGCAAAGGAGGAAGGTTCAAAAGGACGGGACTAAATTATCTTGGTTTCTTATGGTATGAATCTACTGAAAAGTAAGCGGTCAAATTGATATCCCATGTAGAGCTCTACTAGTATGTTCAAAACAGTTTAAAAAACACTGTTTATTAGCAAACTAGATAGTTTACTACTGATTTTAACTTTTCCATTAAACAGAGCCCAGAAATAGGTAAACTTAAATCCTAAGTGAAATTAATCTGTTTTTATATAAACAATTTCTTTTATGCTTATCAAAAACTTTATGAGTTCTGGATCACTTGAGGCCAAGAGTTTGAGACCAGCCGGGTCAACATAATGAGGCCCCATCTCTACCAAAAAAATAAAATTAAAAACTTACCAAGTGTGGTGGCACACACCTGTAAGTCCTAGCTACTTGGAAGGTAGAGGCAGGAGGATCATTTGAGCCCAGGAGTTTCAGGCTACAGTGAGCTATGATGGTACCACTGCACTTTAGCCTGGAAGACAGAGTGAGACCCTATCTCTAAAAAATAAATGAATAAATAAAAATTTAAAAAAGAAAACTTTATGATTTCCAATAAAAGTAAAATACTTTGTTTCATATTTTAATTTAGAAGCAAAGGTAACAGCAATAATAAATGCAAATCATAATCAGATAATACAAATCTCTTCCTTTAAAAAGTAAGAAAAGAACCATAAAAGTGAATTACTATTTTTAAAAGTTTTCAGATGAAGCAGGTCTCATTCATACCCAATGAATCAGGTTGGTACAATAGCCGTGAAGAAAAAGGAACAGAAGCTAATTTGCTATAACAATCATTTGACCCTTTATCTGTTTACTGGTTTAGCTTAGATGCTGACCTGCCTTTAGTCAAGTATTAAAAGCAAACAAAAAGCCTATTGTATTTTCTGAAAGATTTAATGTTATTCACGTACAATTTTGAAGTCTTTTTGACATCCAGAATTTACAATTAAAGCCCTTAGGACTTTCTCACCCTTTTAAGATAAGTATTCTCTGCACCAAAAGAATAATCTGTTTTGCACCAAAAGAATAATCTGTTCATTATGAAACTAAGAATAAACCTTTCAGATAATCCCTGGAGCCATAAGGAACAAGAATTTTATGTATAGATTGTCATAACCACAGAAAAGAGCCTATTGTTAATGCCATAAGAAAGTCCATCTTCATGTGTGCCCCTTCTATTGAAAATGTTTGATGCTATTATTCAAAATTATAATGTTTTCATTTTTATATTCATATTCAAAAGATTCGTAATGAAATTTATACAACAAAATTACCTCAATCTCTAATTTATGAATCCTCAAACATTGACCCTCTGAGGCACCCTACTAATTCTAGTTCTCTTACTCCAGATTTAAACATTTATCTTCAACAGCACCCTTCTACCTATAAGATCCAGTTCAAATGTCTTTAATATCCTTCAAAATATGGCCCCAACCTAGCTTTTTTCTCTTATCTCTAATAATTCCACAGAACTCCATGTTCTAGACTCAGAAAGTAAGAAAATCCTATATTTACAATTTGGCTCCATTCTTTACTAGCAATGCAATCTTGGGCACAATACTTAAGCTCTCTGTGCCTCTTCTCCAGATGCAAAATAGGAATAAAAATGCATGTCTCTCAGAGTTTCAAAAATTATATGAGATAATGTGTGTACAGCTCAGTCTGGTACTTAGTAAATGTCCATTAAATTAACATTTTGTACTTCTGATTAACACAAATAATACAGATATCACAGACATCTAACTATCTTTAAAAGTATGAATAAAACACAAAATAGAAAGCTATTGAAACAAGATTTTTAAAGGAAGTTTTGGCTGGATGCGGTGGCTCACACCTGTAATCCCAGCACTTTGGGAGGCCAAGGCAGGTGGATCACAAGGTCAGGAGTTCAAGATCAGCCTGGCCAAGATGGTGAAACCCCGTTTCTACTAAAAATACAAAAAAAAATTAGCCAGGCATGGTGGTGGGCGCCTGTAATCCCAGCTACTCAGGAGGCTGAGGCAGATAATTGCTTAAACCTGGGAGGTGGAGGATGCAGTGAGCCGAGATCGTGCCACTACACTCCAGCCTGGGCGACAGAGCGAAACTCCGTCTCAAAAAAAAAAAAAAAAAAGTTTTATTTATATGATGACAAACAGAACAATGCCATACAACTAAGTGGTGGAGCCGCACCCTAACAAAACTTAAAAGGTCTAAATAAAACTAAAGTTTTCACTTTATCTCTCATTTCTGCAAACGCTTCACCCAACAAAATGAAATAATAGAAAATACTGCCTATTCTCTCGTGTTTACCTGATTAACACCATACAACTGCATGGGGTCGGGTCATAATATTTGAATTTATCCTTGCCTACTCTAACACACTTCCTACATCAAATCAACCACTTAAATATTCTATGTCTAAAATATCCTCTTTATCTATCCCCACTGTGACTATCGACTCCAAGCCCTCATTATTTCTCATCCAAATTACTATGGCCCCTTGAAAAGTCATTTCTCACTCTTTAGTATCTCTTCTTAGCCACAAAATAAAATCTTAACTGACAGCCCAGTTTACAAAGCCCTCTTTTTTTTTCAGTTGACAAATAATAATTGTATATATCTATGGGATACAATGTGATGTTTTGATATATGTATTCACTGTGGAACTATTTTATCTAATTAATTAACATATCCATCACCTGACATGCTTTTTTTTTGTAGCAAGGACATTGAAAATCTACTCTTTTAGCAATTTTGAAATATACAATACATTATTATTAATTATGGTCACCATGCTGTGCAACAGACCTCAAAAACTTATTCCTCCCGTCTAATTGAAATTTCATATCCTTTAGCCAACAAAATAATAAAAAATACTGCCTATTCTCCAATGTTTACCTGATTAACTCCATACAACTCCCCTTTCCCCACCCACCACCCATCCCACAGCCTCTGGTAACCGCCATTCTACTCTTTACTTCTCTAAGTTCAACTTTTTTAGATTCCAGATGTAAGTGAAACCATGCCATATTTGTCTTTCTGTGACTGACTTATTTCACTTAGCATAATGTCCTCCAGGTCGATCCATGTTGTTGCATATTACAGGATTACCTTCATTTTTAAGGCTGAAGTATTCCATGGTGTATATGTACCACATTTTCTTTATTCATTCATCCAATGATGGACACTTAGGTTGATTCCACATCTTAGCTACTGTGAATAGGGCTATAGGTTATAGACCCAGAAGTGGGATTACTGGATCATATGGTAGTTCTGTTTTTAGTATCTGAGGAACTTCCATACTGTTCTCCAAAATGGCTGTACTAATTTACATTCCCACCAACAGCATACAAGGATTCCCTTTTCTCCACATCCTCATCAACACTTATCTCATCTTTTTGATAATACCCATTCTAACAGATGTGAAATGATATCTCATTGTGATTTTAATTTGCATTTCTCTGATGATTAGTGGTGTTGAGCACATTTTCATATACCACACGTATGTCTTCTTTTGAGAAATGTCTATCCAGGTCCTTTACCCATTTTTTAATCAATTATTTTCTTGCTACTGAGTTGAGTTCCTTATATATTTTGGAGATTAACCCTTTATCAGATTTCTGGCTTGCAAATATTTTCTCCCACTCTGTAGATTACTTCTTCACTCTGTTGTTTCCTTTGCTGTGAGGAAGTATTTTAGTTTGATACAATCCCATTTGTCTATTTTTGCTTTTGTTATCTATGGTAGTAAGGCCTCCTTAATCCAGCCTGTTTTTTCAGGCCTCATTTTTAGTCTTCCCTCATGTTTTATCTACCTATAACAGACTACTTGCTCATTCTCCAACATGCTCAACATTTTTCTATCTCGGTGCCTTTTTCTTTTGTTACAAATGTTTTTCCAAGCCCTTTCTATCTGGTTAACTCTTCTTATTAAGATCAAACTCACATGTCATCTCTTCTCTGAACTTCACCAAACCATATCTCTATTTCCCAGTGCTAGGTTAAATGCTTTATCTGTATTCCCATAGCATTTTATAAGTGCCTATTTATAAGACTTATCACATTACATTATAGTTATTAGTTAACATAATTATCTCCCCCTTTAGAGTCTGAGTTTATTGAGGGCAAATACCACATATCCCCATCCATAAAGCAGTTCACATAACATAATTTAAAAACTTGCTGAATTGAACTGAAGTTCAGAAAATAAACTATAAATCCAAGAGGTTACTTCCCAAAAATCATCAATATCTTTAAATAGAGTAGAACCACTCTTTAATCAACACAGTGAGGATTTATAGTTGACTATTTAAATAAGTCTGTTAAAGGAGGGAAACACACACATACACCTGTCTCTCTCTTCAAATACTTTAACTTAAAACATATATAGGAAGTATATAGTCATTCTCTAACTGAATGACATACAGCAAATTCTAATTTTTAGAGTTTTGCTTCTTCCTTATATAGGCCATAATTGTCATCTATATTGTTCAGTTTCCTTTTTTGTTTTCTGTTTTTTGGTTTTTTGAGACATGGGCATGCTCTGTTGCCTAGGTTGGAGTGCAGTGGCACAACCATGGTTCACTGTAGCCTTGGACTCCTAGACTTCAGCGATCCACCTCAGTCTCCCAAGTAGCTTGGACTACAAACATGTGCCACTACACCCAGCTACTTTTTAAAATTTTGGTAGAGACAGATCTCATTATGTTGTCCAGGCTGATCTCAAACTCCTGGGCTCAAGCAATCCTCTTGCCTTGGCCTCCCAAAGTGCTGTGATTACAGGCGCAAGTCACTGCACCTGGCCAATTTCCATTTTTTAAGAAGTGACTTAAAAACCTGAGAAGCAGAAGCCTTCTAGAGTTTTACGATTTTTTCCCCAACCTTACACACTTTAAATATTTAAATTACATATAATATTAAATATGTATTTAATTACATAACTACAATAACAAGTACAACTGGCATAAGAAGGTTGACAGCATTCACAATGCATTCATTATGCTGTGGGTATCAGTGAGTACATTTTGTGGAAGAACTGGGGAATGACAGTTACTTCAATGAGACAATTAAGTGGAGGTTGCTTAAGAGAGTTTCCCGATACTGCAACTGAAGACAGTCCTTCATGAATATACATAATAGCAGAATCACTTTCAAATTAAATGGTCTGAGCCACAGCTTCTATATTTTGGTAAAGAAACCATTACATGTTGTATACCCCTAATATCCAGACTTGCTCTTGCCTATCAATTCTAGTACCAATTATGGGCCCCATGTTGTCCATACCTTCAAATTAATTTATCTTGGGGCAAGATACACACATACACACACACACACACACACACACACACACACGTAGTGTGTGTGTGTATATATATATATATATATTTTTTTTTTTTTAAATCATAGCTCAGTCAGAATCTTAATCCCAGAATCAAGATCTCCTTGTAGTTCATCCCCTAAACCTATTCCTCACCTTCTCTGTACATCAGTTTCTTTTAGTTATCCTGACTGCCTGCTTGGAATTGTGACCATGTATTCAGCTTGTACTGCAACACCTATAATCTCCTTTCCCTTTATTGCTTGACCAGACTTTTGACTAATTACATTATCTTTAGAACATATGTAAGCTACTTTTCTTCCCAATTGCTACCCAACAGCTTGTCCTATACTTAGTATCTATGTAGAGCCAGATTTCTACATACCTTCATACTTGCCCAGTTCTTGTAGATTTCTTTCTGGTTTTTCTTCTCAGTCTACATTCTAACTTTTCTACTTTGCCTTGTCACTCCCAATTCTACCATCTTTTCAGCTAAAATCCATAGTCACTCGTGATTGCTAAGATAACATACAAAGTGCAATGAGTACATGCAGAATGGAAAAGCAGTGGCTCTTATGGCACTGAAAGATCCCAGAGAAACCCTAAATTATGTTTTCCACGTGCTTTTGCTATGACATAACAAATGAACTTAGACATATGAGAAAAGTTTCAGATAACAGTTGAAACAAAAAGATTTTCTGGATTTTCTAGTAAAGAAATTAAAGGAATTAGAATATTTATTATTCCTCAGGAATGTGAATTTTTAAGTTTACCATATATAAACTTTTTATTATATATATTTGATATGTTTGTTTTTATTTTTGGTGGTATACATTTCAACCCAGGTAACCAGTGTTTTAGCAGCATCCTTCTAGGTACATAACCAATGATACTTTATGAATGCCCCTAGCGGCTCTTTTATTGTTTGTATAACTTCTGCAAGGTAGTCTCTTAGATTTTGATCTTTCATTGTTAATTCCTTGCAATTTACTGATTCTTCACAGGTACATTACAATATTTACAGATTTTCTTGATCTAGTATTTTTTAGTCTATGTCATGAAAAATGGAGGAGTCGCTTCAATTTTTTGTGTTTGGAAATTAGTGAATCCCTTAGAAGTAAATCCCTTAGAAATAAAAAATATTATATATATTTATTATATATAAACATTTTATTATAATCTTATTTTTAATAGTAAATATTGAGTACAGTTACCTATCAAGTTTGAAAGAATAAAAATGATTGTTGTTTGATCCTCATAGTCTCATTCTAATGTTCACAGTATATAATCTTTGTGTCATTTCCAAACCCGCACTTAGTAATAATTATTGCAAGTTTAAAAAGCAGCATTATTTTTTAAATCAATATATAACAACTTCCAAAGTTTTTAACATCTCTGAAATTTTATTTAAGAAAACTGAAATCATTTTTTCTTGATAAAATCTTCCTTTTGACTAAACACATCAGAAAGAAAAGGCACAAAGATTACTCCAACCTCTGATTCCAGAATAATACTGATTAATAGAATGCCACTTCAACAGTCAACTGCTTCAAAGTACTTTAAGACTACTATATCCACAGAAGCACAAATAATGATAAACATATGGCTTTAGTCACTATAAATACGGTTTATAGGAACTCCATTTTTGAAAAATCAGAATATGCTTTCCATTCATTTAAACTACTCTAATACATTATCAACATACAGATGCATGTACCCATATAGTATTCCTCCCCAGCTATAAAGTGTTACTACCTCTATTAAACATATTTTTCCTAAAAGACAATATTAAATAGGTTCTTTACTTAAGTATGCCTTCAATTTGACAAACATGACTCAAGTGCAAAAGAAAGTAATTAGGTAAATGTTAGCTATCACAACAAAACCTGTTAAGAGGTTTTTATGTGAGATGTTCTCCTAAGCATTTACAAGATAAAAGCACACGGTCTTATAGGCTAGCATACATCAAATTAAAAACGTACCAATTTCTTCCACTTCTTCCAAGAAGTCATTGTATTCTCTTAGAGTAGGAAAATCTTCTTCCCTTTTATTGTATCTTTAAGAAAAGAAAAAAGAAATCTACATATTACATATCATTGCTTTTAATATTATCTAACTGGTTTGCTTGTTCTTACCTAATTCATATATGATACATGGAAAAGAATTGCTAACTGTGTAAAACATCGTTCTCTATTTTTTTATTTTTATTTTTTGAGATGGAGTCTTGCTCTGTTGTCCAGGCTGGAGTGCAGTGGCACAATCTTGGCTCACTGCTACCTCCACCTCCCTGGTTCAAGCAATTCTCCTGCCTCAGCCTCCCAAGTAGCCGGGATTATTACAGGTGAACACCACCACATCCACTTAATGTTTTTTGTATTTAGTAGAGATGGGACTTCATTATGTTGGCCAGGTTGGTCTCGAACTCTGACCTCAAGTGATCCGCCCACCTTGGCCTCCCAAAATGCTGGGATTACAAGTGTGAGCCACTGCGCCCAGCATAAAACACTGTTTTTCTTGACACCAGGTTTGTAACCAGACCAAAAATGCAATTCTTAAATTCTTATGACTACAGAGAAGAAGTAGGATCAGGAGAAAATGGTACAATATGCAAAATCCTTGTTAAGACTTCAGGGAAAGATAAATTGGGAGCTTGAAAGATTGGGAAATGAGCTTAAGCAAGGCATAACACAGGAAATCATGGTATTATTTACTTCTAAGGGATTCACTAATTTCCAAACACAAAAAATTGAAGCGACTCCTCCATTTTTCATGACATAGACTAAAAAATACTAGATCAAGAAAATCTGTAAATATTGTAATGTACCTGTGAAGAATCAGTAAATTGCAAGGAATTAACAATGAAAGATCAAAATCTAAGAGACTACCTTGCAGAAGTTATACAAACAATAAAAGAGCCGCTAGGGGCATTCATAAAGTATCATTGGTTATGTACCTAGAAGGATGCTGCTAAAACACTGGTTACCTGGGTTGAAATGTATACCACCAAAAATAAAAATAAACATATCAATTATTTCTCATAATAAAAGAATGGATAAAAGGAAACCCAAAACTATTAACAAAAAGTAAAGAGTAAAGCCTAAATTGTAAATGAAAAAGACAGATTAATAATATATAGGTGTATATATATACATATATACACACATATATATACTACGCCCATGTGTGTATGTATATATACACAAAAATATACATACCAAAATAAACTATAGCTAACACATGATTTTCTCTAATAGCTTTCAAACCTCAACTTAATGTTACCTCCTCAGCCCACACCTGACATCACTGACCACAGCAACACTGAGTCACTAACTATATAGCACTATTCTCAATCTATAATAAATAACATTTGTTTTGGTTTACCTGTTTTTTGTCTTTTTGCTATCCTATGCTACTGTATGGTAAGTCTCATGAGGACAGAGTTCATAGCTGTTTTACTCATCACTTCATAACTACTGCTTAACATGCATAACATGTTTACACATAGTAGTGTTTACACATAGTAGGTACTCAATACATAGTAGGTACTCAATACATGTTTATTAATCAAAGAACAAATATAAATGAATAATGAAGCCATCAATCAAGAGGCTCTTCTTTAACAAAGATAAATAATATTACTCAGTTCTCTAAGAACTTAAATGAATTTATAGTTATTTACTTGCTAATCTGTCCACATTTATGAGCAAATAATAATCAATTATTGACATAATTGTTAAAGTCCTCTTTGTTGACTGAATCATTCGAGCAGGAATACTTACATCTTTAGCACTTTTTTCCTGATCTCAACCTCCTTGTCAACAGTGGGATCTTCAAAGAGTTGTACCCTGAAATTGCTCTTTCTGAGTGGAGTACCACACTCAGGGCAGTTTCCAGCTCCTCTCACAAACAGTAAATCTACACAACTTTCACAGCTGTAAGGACAGAAATAAAACATCACATTTAAGCCAATGTTCAAATCTACAACACATCTGAATAGTTTGCCCCTATGGGATAAGGAGAGTGAAACTTGAAAACTAGTCACTTCTATTTAAAATTTTACCAAAAAACTTTCTGGAAAATGTTCATTTTCATTTGGAGCTTACTTTTCAGATATAGGTATCCCAAGTGATACCAGTTTAGTTTTACAGATCAAACAAATTTATAAATTAAAATAAATTGAGTGAGAGACTAGGAAGAAGAGCAGGATAGGGAGAAGTCAAAGAGCATGTAAAAGGCTAGTGTATGGTCACCTCCATCCCCAGTCCCAATATCATCCATAGACCTGGGCAAGAGAAGCCTCTACCAGGGGCCTGCTCTTTAGAGAGCCCTGTATACCCCAAGCACTAAAACAGATGTTTTGTTCTTCCTTTCCTTGTAAGAATGTCTTTTGAAAGTTCAGTAATCAACTGAGCAAATGACAATTACAAGAAAGAGGTGCTAGCTGAATGAGGCCCCACTGGCAAGAGGATAAAGAACTTTGAGTGCTCCAGTATGTATAAGGGAGAAAATGAACACAACTTCTGCCATAAGAAATCCCAGAAAGAGTGGCTGGCTTATAAAAGCTTTATTCAGTTAAAGTTCGTTGCCCCAAATAAAGCAAACCGAATTCCCAGGCAAGCCAGGTTTCCCAGATACCTGCATCCCCTTTTCTGGTAGTGCAACATTAAGAAGGGCTTACAACTTCCTAGAAGACTTGAGTTGAAAAAACAATGAACTGGAGAGGCAAACCTCTCTATAACCAGATTCCTGGGGACTTGGTGGGATCTGTTAATATACTGTTTTAGATGGGTCTAGGTACCACCCCAATCATCCCTGCCCTACCCCAACAGATCCATACTACCACTCAGTCAGGCAGGTTACAAGGATGGATGGGAAGAGAGAGCAGTTCCTTTAGCCTCTGAGTCTTGAGGGTATAGGCTGCTGGCAACTCAACATGCTGTGTAGGAAATCAGGCTGGGCCAAGAATGTGGCTTGATTTATAACTTTTAAATATTCAAATGTTTTGATAAATATTTAAACATTTGTAGTCCTCCAGGTGTAATCTTGTCCAACTCCGTATGTGTTAGGGCCACACAGTCCTAATCACTCCTTTTGTTAGCAATATCTGACATCATCTTATTTATTTCTGTGTTCTGTCTCCTAGACAAGGAAGTACAGTATATTTCATAAGGACAGAATGTTGCCTATCTTGTTCTCTATCCGCAGTGCCTAGCACTAAGTACTCACTAAATAAACTTCACAGAACAAAAAAATGAATACAAGACAAAGGGAAAAAGAGAAATTCTAATGAATAGGGAGGAGTTTATTTCTTCCAAGTGTGTATTTAACTTACAGAACAAGCTAAATAAGAAAAGTAATAAGAAAAATAAGAATTTTTAAGGTTATTAGTAAAATACTAACATTGATCTTTATATATATATATACATACACATATACATACACACAGACATATATATATATATATATATATTTTTTTTTTTTTGAGAATGCAGTGAAGTCATCACAGCTCTCTGCAGCCTTGCCCTCCCAGATTCAGGCAATCTTCCCACATCAGCCTCCTCAGTAGCTGGGATAATAAGCACACACCGTCATGCTCTGCTAATTTTTTATTTTTTTGTAGAGACTGGGACTCCCTATGTTGCTCAGGCTGGTCTCGAACTCCTGGGCTCAAGCGATCCTCCTGCCTTGACCTCCCAAGGTTCTGGGATTATAGGCATGAGCCACCACTCCTGGCCTATATTTCTATCTTAATAGTGTCACTAAAAAATAACAGGGAAAAATTCCAAAGATCATAGTGTCATTAGCAAGATCAACTAAACCCCAGATAAATCACTTTGGACTTAGGAAGTTTCAGAGTGGTGCATTTCCACCATTATTTGTAGTTAGAGGAAATTAAACCCATCCACGGAAGGTGAAAATAGGCACACTTTATAACTATACTAACTAAAGATATTTATAAGCAAGCAGCTACCCAAAATATTCAAAATTACAGAGCCATAAATATATTATATATCTCAAGGTCTTGGAGATTAGACTCAATCAATAGTTTAGTCAGCAAGGTAATACAGAACATTAATATTTCTAAAAGTTATATTGCATATTAGACATAATATACTGTTTCCAAAATCAGTTGTACATCTCCACTTTTTATAATCTGCCTTGTCATAATAATTTAAACAGTATTAAAATTTTTTATTGCAGTTTATTTTCCTATGTAACATTTTCCATTTCTAATTTTAACTGTGAAAAGAATATTTTTTCTTTAAAGCTTATAAAATACAGAATTATATACAAAAATAATTCAAAGTTCTACTTCATTGTGTTCTGTATCTCACTTCCCATGGGTAATATGCTACTGTTGAGTTTAGTGTTTGTGTGGCCACATCTTTTTCTACGTATTTACAAAATATATATATAAAAACTAATCATTAAAAAAAAGAACAGGCCAGGTGTGGTTGCTCACGCCTATAATCCCAGTGCTTTGGGAGGGCAAAGCAGGAAGATAGCTTGAGGCCAAGAATATAAGACCAGCCTAGACAACATGACTAGATCCCTCCCTCTACAAAATATAAAAATTAAAAAAAAAATTAGCCAGATGTGGTGGTGCATGCCTGTAGTCCTAGCTACTCAGGAGGCTGAAGCAGGACAATCACTTGAGCCCAGGAGTTCAAGGTTACTGTCAGCTGTGATCGGCCAGTGCACTCCAGCCTGCGTGACAAAGCATGACCTATATCCAAAAATAAATAAATAAATAAATAAAATAAAGAACAGGAGAAATAGGCTGGGTGCAGTGGCTCACACATGTAATCCTATCACTTTGGGAGGCCAAGGCAGGCAGGTCACTTGAGCCCAGGAGTTTGAGACTGGCCTGGGCAACATGGCAAAACCTCGTTCCTACAAAAACAAACAAACAAACAAACAGAAAACAACAACATCAAAAAACAAAAAATTAGCCGGGCATGGTGGCACACGCTTGTAGTCCCAGCTACTCAGGAGACTGAGATGGGAGGATCACCCAAGCCCAGGAGGTAGAGGCTGCAGTGTGCTCTCATCATGCTAGTGAACTCCAGTCTGGGCAACAGAGCGAGACCCTGTTTCAAAAAAAAAAAAAAAAAAAAAAAGAAGAAGAAGTAGTAGTTGATAATTGCTAGTTCATTTTATCTGGCAACAGAGCAACCAAAACAGCAGTATATGGGCAATCTTTTGCCTCTAGGAGTGCTAGGAATTTTTTCAAATAAAACTTTATATTCTGCAGAAAACAAAAAAATCTGCTGAAGAAGCCCAAATTTTCAGTCATTATCCATTTCCAAAAACATTTTATGGTTTTTGTTTTTAAAAATCAGAAGGGTGCTCATCCTTTTTCTCTCTGAATGACTTATTTTTAGCAGATTTTATTTTATCAAGAATATTCTCGTCAAAATTTTAGTCAATTGTTCGCTTTACTTTTTAAAGAGCAACTATATTCCATGTAGAATTTCAAATATTATTAAAACATACTGGCTTAAAAAAATTATTCATAGTTTGTCAAAAACTCTATATTTAAGACTTTCTGTGAAGTAACTTAGTTTTATCAGCACTTTCCATTCTTTGTTAGCTCCTTGGCTTTTAAAAATGAAACAGAAACCTATGGTCTTGAAAGCTAGAAAACAAGTAATAACATTGTTAAAGAAAAATTTTATTTTTACAATAAATTCTTCCTTAAGCCCATGTGTACTAAATTCTGTAAGAAAGAAGCAGGATATTATTTTTACAGAATTTTCCTCCCAAAATAAACTTAACTTGTCTATACAAGAAAATATTGATTGAAGAGCCATATCTTTGAACATTAAAACTTTAGAAACCTTAATTCAACTAAATCATTTGACAAAAATCTCTGCTCTAACTGAGTCATAGAAATTTTAGAGGTAGAAATGACCTAAATGATCACCAGTTAATTAAAATATTATCAACATCCAATAATGAAATGCATTTAAGGATTCATAGAAAACACATGAAAAAAATAACACCTGGTGCATTTTAGAAAAGGTAGTCAATTTACAAATAGACTTTGTTCCAATAGTTTGCTTACAAATTAGCTGCTTGGAACTCAAAATACATTTTTCCCAAATAAACTATTTATATGTGATGGTTAGGGTTTTCAACTAAACTGGCCCAAAGAAGATGAACAAAATATTAGACATTTTCTTTTCTTATTTTTCTCTCCTTCCTAACCTCCACCATGAGTTGATGATATCAGCTTTCAAGCAGGAATTAAACTGGAATTTTAAAAGAATATTCTACAAGTTTTGGTCCCCAGAAAGTAACCAATTGAAATCTTCACCTTAAAAAGGTTTGAGATTTTCTTAAAGCCCAGATATTTGTAATTTTAAAAAACTTATGACCTCAAAATGAGTAACTTTTGATAGAAGGGGTATACAATCTTAATAAAAGTAGAGACTTACTTATTTGCATACATGGATTTCAAGCCAATTAGCCATGAGATCCAGCTAACTTTGTCTACAATAATCATTTCTCATTTATCTCAGCAACTAAAATAGGAATGTGTTACATTTACTTATGTGGCATTCTCAATTTAAACTTTGGAATATTTGCTGTTAAATTTCCTCATCAATCCTTTCATACCTTTAGGCTAAATTGCTATGAATCACTTGATACCTAAAAAGGGACTCAGAATCGATGTATTCCAAATCCTGAGAAAAAATTTATAAACTACCTCAACAAAGTGCTTTTGGAGGAATATGAAGCAAAAGAATTCATCCACAGTTGGAGAAGTGACAGCCTGGGAGCAGGTATTAAAACATTATGAAGAGAGAGTAAACTTTCAGAAGAAAAGATATTGCCCTCAAAATTTTAAAAAGCATGTTTACCCATTTTTTCATTATCTTAGAACTCAAAATTAATGTCTAATCAATATTCTGTTGGCTATTATCATTTAGCATAGCAATTTTCAACTAACAAGCAAAAAATATAAGGCACAAATTCAAATAGTATATTTAAGTCCATTCTGAGCCAGGAAAACGGAGCTGTGTAAAAACAAATATTTGTACTCAAGGGAAAAGGAAAGAGTTAATAATCAAATAAAGCTGTGCCAGAAAAACACACTTTCAAAAAAATGGGTTTGTATCCTCCTGACAGACAGCAAGGACCATGGAATCTATCCAGTTTTCCTTTTTGCCCCTTTGCCAGAAAACTCCTAAGCCAAATTTAAATCCTTTTTGGAATAACACTATAAATATTTTCTAGAAAGAGGCTGGAAATATATGAAGGAAGGTAGAAAGAAAATAACATTCATTAGGGCTTTTGCGATATGATGTAGATATTATTTTCCTTACTACATAGATGAGGGCACTAAGCATGGAGAAGTCAAATAACTGGCTTAAAATCATATAACTAGTAAGAATTCACCATTACCCTGTGAATCCCATATATCTGAGACAGGACTCAGTCAATTTAGGAAGTTTGTTTTGCCAAAGTTAAGGACACACCCTCAGGAGGTCCTGATGACACGTTCCCAAAGTGATCGAGTACAGTTTGCTTTTATGCATTTTATATTGATAATCATGATATACATTTTATATTAATAATCAATATGTGTAAGATGTATATCGGTTTGGTCCAGTAAGGTGGGACAAGTCGAAGTGGGGGCTTCCAGGTTAAAAGCAGATGAGAGACAAAAGGTTGGATTCTTTTGAGTCCTTGATCAGCCTTCCACTGAATACACAATTTAGTCTGGCTCAGTGAATCTGCATTTTTACATAAACAATAGGGCAGAGGAAGCAATCAGAGATTCATTTGTCTCAGATGAGCCTCAGAGGAATGACTTTCAATAGAATGGGAGGCAGGTTTGCACTAAGCAGTTCCCAGCTTGACTTTTCCCTTTAGCTTAGTGATTTTGGGGGTCCCAAGATTTATTTTCCTTTTACAGTCCTCCTCATACTCTACACTTTCTCCTTCAATCTTATTCTTACAATTTTTACAATGACCTATGAAAATAATCATCCTAAGTATCTATTTCTAGCCTAAAAATCTCTCCTAAATTCCTATTACACACTGCCTATTGCACAATTACTCTTTGATATCCCACAAGTTACTTCAAACTCAACATACTCAAAACCAATATTCTTCTGTCTGTGTCAGATACACCAACTTTGTGCATAAACATTCATATACAATGGTGAAAACAGAAAAAAAAAAAGAAAGAAAAAGAAGTAACTCTATTACAAAAGCATACTTTGAATACTATCGTAAGCTTTCAGCCAATGAGCAACAGCTCAACAAATTATACTACATACTACTAGTCAGCATGTGTTAATAACACATCATACTCCAAATGCTCTAAGCCAAGAACATTTTCTGAAATATGTGGACTATTCTGTAGCCATTCTTTCTGCCACTGATGAATAGTTTCATCCTGACAGCTAAAAAGGGTGTGCATGTGATAGTGCTGGATGTTAAGATTTAAGACATTAGAGGATCAAAGCCCCTTAAGGGATACGGTTGAGGAAACAAGGTAAAAGCTAAGTTAGAAATTGGAGGGAAAAGTCTGTCTAACTTTATGAAGGGCTTCAGAAATAATACTGCAGACTGGGACAACTGACAATTACAGGCATGCCTCATTTTATTGCAAATTGCCTTATTGGGCTTTGCAGATATTTCATTTTTTACAAATTCAAGATTTGTGGCAACGCTGCCATGGAATGAGTCTATCGGCACCATTTTTCCAACAGCATGTGCTTACTTCATGTCTCTGTTTCACATTTTGGTAATTCTCACAATATTTCAAACATTTTCATTATAGTTATATCTGACATGGTGTTATGTGATCAGTGATCTTTGGTGTTATCATTTTAATTGTTTCAGGGCACCACGAAAAGCACCCATATAAGACAGCAAACTTAATAAATGTTGTATGTACTCCAACTGCTTCACCAACTGACTGTTCCTCCAACTCTCTCCTTCTTCTCAGACCTCCCATTCCTTGAGACACAACAATATTTAAATTAGGCCAATTAATAACCCTACAATGGACTCTTAGGTGTTCAAGTGAAAAAAACAGTCACAGGTTTCTCACTTTAAATCAAAAGACAGAAATGACCAAGCTTCCTGAGGAGGGTGTGTCATAAGCTGAGACAGCCCAAAAGCTAGGCCAACTGCACCAGTTAGCCAAGTCATGAATGCAAAGGAAAAGTCCTCGAAGGAAATTAAAAGCACTGCGCCAATGACACACAATGTTAAGAAAGCAAAACAGTCTTATCGTTTATACAGAGAAAGTTTCAGTGGTCTGGATAAAAGATCAAACCAGCCACAACATTCCCTTAAACCAAAACCTAATCCAGATCCTAATCCCTAACTCTCTTCAATCCTATGAAGGCTGAGAAAGGTGAGGAAGTTGCAGAAGAAAAGTCTGAAGCTAGCAGAGGTTGGTTCATGAAATTCAAGGAAAGATGCTGTTTCCATAACATAAAAGTGCAAGGTGAAGCAGCAAGTGCTGATATGGAGGCTTTGACAAGTTATCCATAAGATCTATCTAAGATAATGATGAAGGTGGCTACACTGAAAAACAGACTTTTCAATGCAGATGAAACATCCTTCTATTGGAAGACGCCGTCTAGGACTTCCATAGCTACAGAGGAGAAGCCAATGCCTGGTTTCAAAGCTTCAAAGGCAAGGCTGTCTTTTCAGGAGCTAGTGTAGCTGATGACTAAATTGAAATCAATATTCATTTGTCATTTTGAAAAATCACAAAGCCCTTAAATATTATGCTAAATCTATACTGCCTGTGCTCTATAAATGGAAGAATAAAGCCTGAATGATGGCATGGTTTGCTTAATATTTGAACCCACTGTTGAGACCTATTGCTCAGAAAAAAAGATTCCTTCCAAAATGTTACTGCTCATTGACAATGAATCTGGTCACCTAAGACATCTGATGGATATGTGCAAGGACATGAATGTTGTTTTCATGCCTGCTAACACAACATCCACTCAAAAGCCCATGGGTCAAGGAGTAATTTTGACATTGAAGTCTTGTTATTTAAGTAATAGAAGTCATAATGCTGTAGCTGCTACAGACAATGATTCCTCTGATAGATCTGGGCAAAGCAAATTCAAAACCTTTTTGAAAGGATTCACCATTCTAGATGCCATTAAGAACATGTGTGATTCATGAGAAAAGATAAAAAATATTAAGATTAAAAGGCATTTGGAAGAAGTTGATTCCAATCCTCACAGATGACTTTCAGGGTCTGACTTCAGTGGAGAAAGTAACTGCAGATATGGCAGAAACAGCAAAAGAACTAGAATCAGAATTGGAGTCTGAAGATGTGACTGAATTGCTGCAATCTCATGATCAAACTTGAACAAATGAGGAGTTTTGGCTTCTTAGGGATGACTCTTGAGATGGAATCTACTCCTGGTGAAGATGCTGTGAACACTGTTGAAATGACAAGAGATTCAGAAACAACATATACAATTAGTTGATAAAGCTGTGGCAAGGTTTGAGAATTGATTCCAATTTTGACAGAAATTTTCCAGTAAGTAAATGTTATCAAACAGCATCACATGCTCCAGGGAAATCTTTCATGAAAGGAAGAGTCAATAAATGCAACAAACTTCATTGTTGTCTCATTTTAAGACATCGCCAAGGCCACCCCAACCTTCAGCAATCACCATCCTGTTCAGTCAGGAGCCATCAACATCTGGGCAAGACCTTCTACCAGCAAAAAGATTATAGTCACTTTCGAAGGCTCAGATGATTGTTAGCAATTTTTAGCAGTAAAGTATATTTTAATTAAGGTAAGCACACTGTTTTTTAGAAATATTGATATCGTACACTTAATATACTACAGTATAGTGTAAACATAACTTTTATACGCACTAAGAAACCAAAAAGTTTGTGTGACACACTTTATTGTGCTAGTCATTTTATTACGCTATGTGTTTTATTATGATATTTGCTTTACTGCGGTGGTCAGAAACCAAACCAGCAATATCTCTGAGGTATGTCTGTATATGAGTAATAAGGGAAAGCACCATGGCCACAGGCGCACTCAGGACTTTGGAGACTTGAAAGAACGATGTCCGCTAAAACAAGCTAGCATCTCCATAGAGACCTTTACTATAATTCTACTTTGGGGAAAGGAAGGGCAAATTCAACTAATACTGATTTCCATTAATGCAGGTCCTGCACTAAGTAAGGTATGTCTTTACTTCCACCATGATTCAAAGGAGCTAAAAAGACATGTACCTAAGTATGTCCAAAAAGAATGTCAGCAATTACCTGAAAAGGCTATTATTAAAATGTTTCTCCCTTTTCCAAGTAGGTATCTATAGATGCCAGATAGTCTTCATTTATTTCAACCAAAACATACAACAGACTCAACACAGAAGCAGATGTGAGAATCTAGTTTTCTTCTCTTAAGCCAAGCATTTTAAAAAGATTTGCAAAAATGTAAAACAATGCTACTCATCTCACAAAATTTTTTTATTTTGGAAAATATAGTTATGTTTCATAAAAACATATTGTTTGTGGTAACGTGATAGGTTTATAATTTTTGATGAATAAATGAATATTTCAAAGTTTCCAAATTTTAATTCCTAATATGATAAATGTTAACAGATATAACTTTCATCAATAACTTTTAAAATTATAAAAGTTACTAACACCAAAAAGTCTGAGAACCACTGTTACATGTGACCAATAAAAGATTGCTTATAATGAACAAATGAACTCAAAGGAATGCAATCACAATTTAAGTGTTCCCTAAACTACCGAAGCCATTAAGATTTTCTCATTTATTAGTACTGAGTAAACTATTTTTTTAATTTTCCACTGTTCTAGCTCTCTCTTCATTTCTTATTTTGCTTTTCTACCTCTTTCTCTTGATTAGAAATGCTACATGTTTGTCTAAGTTGTATAAAGGCCCTTTTAAAGAATCACTATCAAGAAACTTGAATTTCACAATTTTTTTGTGTGTTTTCCAATTTACTAATTTCTACTTTTCTATTATTTATTTTATTCAATTTTTCTTAATTATATTTTGTTTCTATTTCTTAGAGTTTAACACTGGGTTTATTTTCATTATTTCACTCTTCATATCCACAACAGAGTTTGTACTTTTCTACTATTTTTAAGAGGCCGTTAAAATATATATATAATTCATTTTTTTAACTATTTCTTCTAGGTCAATATTTATCAAGCATCCATTATTATGACCTTTTAAATAGAATAAAATATAACAACTAGTCAAGATGCTATTTCTATTCATTAGGTCCTCAAATATTTAAGCTAAACAGTTGGCTACCCTCTCAGTACTATGCCAGGTGCCTTGTCAAATGCAAAGCTGAACCCTCAAATGTTTGATGAGTACAAGAATATACATTCTTGTGAATCAATTAAAAAACAGTTGATACTGGCAAATAATTATAGACTAAATTATATAAGCTATATAAAGCAGATGTGTGAGAATAAACTACCATCTCCTACCTCAACAACAGAAAATTCCAGAAGATCCATACAGAGAATGTGGGGCTATTAAGGCAAGAACTGTATTTGGTTTATGACAAGCAATGCTTAACTCAAGGTGAAATAGTTCTAAAAATACAATGTTCTCATTTTTGTTTTCTCAAAAGCAAAGTATATCAATGCTTGCTCAACATTTGCTAACATTTTCAATTAATCATTTTAAATCCCTAATAAACACTAGAGAAAATCAATTAATAAAATAACAGACAAGTTTGAGACCTGTTCCCCAGATTGTTTCAAAACCTAAGTCATATTTTATATTTGTAATTTTTTATTTTTCTGATTAGTATTGACAATTATTTTTGAATTACACTAACAAAGAGGGGGAAATGGAAACCTTTTAAAAAATCAAATGGCCACCCAACAATCAACTTAATTAAATGAGTTATTATATGTAAAAGAACTTAAATCAGTTCCTGATACATAGTAAATGTTCACTGAGTGCTAGCTAGCTGGGTGTGGTGGCTCACGCCTATAATCCCAGCACTTTGGGAGGCTGAGGCCTCCTGAGGTCAGGGGTTTGAGACCAGCCTGTCCAACATAGTGAAATCCCATCTCTACTAAAAATACAAAAATTAGCCGGGCATGGTGGTACACACCTGTAGTCCCAGCTACTCAGGAGGCTGAGACACAAGAATTGCTTGAACCTGGGAGCCAGAGGTTGCAGTGAGCTGAGATCACACCACTGTACTCCAGCCTAGGCAACAGAGTTGAGACTCGGTCTCAAAAAAAAAAGTGTTAGCTATAGCTACACATTTATCAAGTCCTTTCCACCTGACCAAAGAATTCTTACACTGTCCAGAAACTAACTGTAAAAAGCGTATTTTCGTTGCCTGGCACGGTGGCTCATGCCTGTAATCCCAGCACTTTGGGAAGCTGAGGTGGGGATCACAAAGTCAGGAGTTCAAGACCAGCCTGGCCAACATGTAGAAACCCCATCTCTACTAAAAATACAAAAATTAGCCAGGCACAGTGGTGGGCAACTGTAATCCCAGGAGACTGAAGCAGGAGACCTGCTTGAACCCAGGAGGCGGAGGTTGCAGTGAGCTGAGATCGCGCCACTGCACTCCAGCCTGGGTGACAGAGCAAGACTCCATCTTGGAGGGGAGAAAATATTTTCAGCCTGGTGTAGTGGCTCACATCTATAATCCCAACACTTTGGAAGGCCACAGCAGGAGGATCATTTAAGTCCAGGAGTTCAAGACCAGCCTGAGCATCATAGCAAGACCCTCATCTCTATTAAAAAAAAAAAAAAATGTTTTTAGTTAGCTGGGTGGCTGGGCGCAGTGGCTCATGCCTGTAATCCCAGCACTTTGGGAGGCAGAGGCGGGTGGATCACCTGAGGTCAAGAGTTTGAGACCAGCCTGGCCAACATGGCAAAACCTCGCCTCTACTAAAAATAAAAAAAAAAATCAGCTAGGCATGGTGGCACCTACCTGTAATCCCAGCTACTAGGGAGGCTGAGGCAGGAGAATGGCTTGAACCCAGGAGGTAGAGGTTGCAGTGAGCCGAGATCGTGTCACTGCACTCCAGCTTGGGCGACAGAGCAAGACTCCATCTCAAAATAAATAAATAAAATAAAGAATAAAAATAAATTAGCTGGGCATAGTGGCCTGTAGTCCCAGCTACTTGGGAGGCTGAAGTGCAAGGATTGCTTGAGCCCAGGAAGTCGGAGCTGCAGTTAGCTGTGATCGCACCACTGCATTACACCCTGGGTGACAGAGTGAGACCCTATCTCAAAAAATACGTAAATATTTTGCTGTTTATTTAAAAGTAAAACTAAAGGCAGGGGGAGGTGGCTCACGCCTGTAATCCCAGCACTTTGGAAGGTCGAGGCCGAGGCGGGCGGATCACGAGGTCAGGAGATCGAGACCATCCTGGCTAACACGGTGAAACCCTGTCTCTACTGAAAGTACAAAAAATTAGCCAGGCATGGTGGCAGGCGCCTGTAGTCCCACCTACTCGAGAGCCTGAAGCAGGAGAATGGCGTGAACCTGGGAGGCGGAGCTTGCAGTGAGCCAAGATCGCGCCACTGCACTCTAGCCTGGGCTAGAGCACAGCTTTGCTGGTAATAATACATTCTTTCAAATTTGTACCAACATAATGGTATGTGTTATTATAACAAAGTAAGAGAATATGCTACTTTGAAGGCACATAACTTTGCTTCTAAAAAGCTTAAAATTCTACATAAAGACCATGATTTAAAAATAAAAGCTGTACTAAATGATTTTCTGCTTTTACAGATAGCAACACAAAACGACCTGTCCAGGTCGTTTAAGTGCAGGCCAGAAATCTGTCACCTAATCTCTAGGGATCTCTCTACCAACTGAATAGAATGTTACAGGTCTAGCCAAACCCCACAGCTTCAGAACCAGGAGATCTCACAGTGTTATTTATCTGTGGTTCTGGAGTATTCAAACCAACAGGTCTTATTAGAAAGCTTAGACCCATTTGACAATGAATTATTAGGTTTATGTTACTCTATGGCAAATCTAAAGGTCATACAAAATTCATTATCATCACCTACAAACATCTACTAGGGATTTGTTATAAGTAGTAAATCCATCTAATGAAGTATGAAATATAAAGCCATACTATAAAGAAGTATAAGATTTTATCCCTGCCTTCAGGGATGTATTATATAGTTAGGAAAGAACACACCCATAAAACAACAGAACAAAGCTATGCTTGCTAAGTGTTAATATAAGTGGTAAATTCATTCCTGAGCAATTATTTATTGAGCAACTGAGAGAGAGCAGAGCACAGTGGTTAAGGGCACAGACTCTGAAGCCAGTTTGCCTGCTTTTCCTTATTTAAATTATTAACACTCTCTGTGCCTCTGTTTCCTTCCTTTTGAGAAATAAAAATAATACCTACATGGGGTAAAAACCTAGCTTTCAGAGCTGATGAGATTTACATTAGTTAATACAGGTAAAATGCTTAGAAATATACCAGACACATAGTACACTCTCAATAAACATTAGCCATTAGAAATATTACTTAATATAAGGAATACCCAATAAGGACCAGATTCAAAGGAGCCAGTAACAAGGATTACAACTGTTAAAGGATTCAAGAAATAGGTTGAATTGAGCTGGGCCATGAAAAATGTGCTGGCCTTGAAATACAAAAGAAGGATGACATTCCAGGCAGAGATCACAAAAAAAAAATAAAGGTATCAATACTCACAATGTATACATGGAACAATAAACACAACATTTTGACAAAAAATAAAAACAGTCCATGTAAGGTAGTCCTTCTCACCCTTTTCTACCACAGTATTCTTAAATGATAAAGAATGAACTCCCTGGAAAACTGGGGAAATGGTCTCAAATGGTCCCCCATAAGCTCAAAATGTCTTCAAATTGTATCACGTTTTAGCTTAAAAAGCTAAAACTTCATGAAAGTTCTATTTGACTCCATAATTCAAACAGCCTTATTTCATTGAAAAATGTCCTCAAATAGTTACCAGTTATTCAATTACTCAATCTTTTTCATATTCTTTAGGTAAAATTGACATTCCAGGAAGATGTCTATGGATTCACGTACCACCAACATAACAGCACACTGTAAGGAACAAGTATACTTCTGTTTAAAAAAAAAAAAAAAAAAAGACACACACACACACACACACAAAATCCATGCATACATGGAAATACGGCATAGGAAAAAGGTAGTATTACAAATCAATGTGGAAAGAAATGACTACTAAATAAACGTTTGAGACACCACTGGCTTTCTAGACAAGGAGAGAAAAAAACTAGATCCCTATCTTTCACCCTATACACAAAAAGAAATCCCATATGAACAAATGACTAAAGATCAAAGAGAAAACTTCAAACTTTTATCAAATTATAGGAGAATATAATTACGAGATCAGGGCAGAAATTTCCTAAAAGTAACTAAAAAAATTTAAACCATGTAAAGGAGATTAATAAATTTCATTTTATCAAAATTTAAGGCCAGGTGTGGTGACTCACATCTGTAGTCCCAGCACTTTGTGGGGGCCAAGGCTGATGAAGCACTTGAGGTCAGGAGTTTGAGATCAGCAAGACCCCATCTCTAAAAACAACAATTTTAAATTTAAAACTTCTCGTAAGTGGGAGGGGAAACACAATAGTATTAAAAGACTTGCCACAAACTAGAAAACAATTTTTTCATCATACATAAAAGATAATATTCATACTATATAAAGAGGTTCTACAAATCAATAAATGATGCTATAGAAGAATGAGTGGATTATATGAACAGGCAAATTACACCACACAAATCCACTTGCTTCTTTTTTTTTTTTTTAACAAACTTATTTCCTCACTTAAAACTTGATTTTATAAAACACAAAAAAAAATTTTTAAGAGTTCTGTATCACAGAACATTAAGCAGTACAAATATCCATCGCTTCATAGGTTCAAGTTACATAAATTAAAGTCAAATAATTGGAAACTGATTCAATAGGGAAAACTATATATGAAATGAAGGTCAAAAGGAGCTACACCGCAATATTTCATTGTTTATAGATTATTAGTTACTTTCAGGACTTTAACAAAGATTCTGAATATTTAGACTTCCTTTGCTGTATTTTATACTTAAATATCTCCCTACCTATACTGAGTCAAGCTACTTGACCAAAACATCTGATTTAGGAAAGCATTTAGCTTTATAGCACAAGTTTTTCCATCTACAGTTACTATATTCAAAGGAATATACATCACAATGTTGACAAAAAAAACTCCTGGTTCCTTTTGAATAATGTGCAATAAATTCATGATGTTAACTCCATGGTGAGTCAAATAGGTACCAAAAAATAAAAGGAACAATTACACACAGTTCAGTAAGTATCATTTTGGTTTTCTCCATGTAAAAATTAACCAATGAAATAAAACATACCAACTATAGATGACTTGATTTCAGGAAAACGACATTTCAAAATTACAACTACATTATTTTCCTCATGTCATCCTCAGTCATTGACAGGAATTTTGTAGGCCACCATGCTATTTACTTTGTGGATTGTAGTAGTAAATGAACAAAGGCCGACTTCCTCAGAATTGGTAATAAACTGTGGTCCCGACTCTTCCCATTTTTCAGGTACAACCAAATCTTTGTCTGTGTAAATCAGCAGAACAAGTGAACAAGAAACTTCCAACAGTGGCAGAAATGTCACTGTAGCTGTGATCTGTCTGATGACTGAACGGATTTCATCCTGGATAGCTTTCTGAGACTTTTCTCTGGGTGCACTGTCATCTTTTGCAGTCTTGTCACACTCAATATCAAACTGCCATCTTTCCAGGACCTCACCACTTTCAATATTTGAGATAACTACAACCAGTTTCTGAACTGAACACTTGTATAACCAATCTTTTAGTTGTTCTACCACATTATTTAGGTATTTTATGAGATCAAGATCAGTAGTTACAAGCAAGGTGAGTCCGTATTTCTGCACTCGAGTAAAGGTTTCAGATGGATAAATGCCACGCTGATATAAAATGCTGTTGATGCCGAATGAGAAGAACTCGGCCACGATTTCAGCACTCCCGCGCAGGGTGATTCCCTGCTCCCGGGAGAGCCGCAGCGCCATGGCCAGGAACACAAACAAAGGCACGCGCTTTCACTACGCGGACAGCAACCACAGCGGCTCCAACAGCACTTCCCCGCCAAGCGTTTCAAAAGTAAAGACCATCCACTTGCTTCTTAGAGTAAGTTCACTCTAGCCGGAAACAGCTTCTTTTTTTTTTTTTTTTTTTTGAGACGGAGTCTCACTCTGTTGCCAGGCTGGAGTGTGGAGTGCAGTGGTGCGATCTCGGCTCACTGCAATCTCCACCTCCCGGGTTCAAGCGATTCCCCTGCCTCAGCCTCCTGAGTAGCTGGGATTACAGGCGTGCACCACCACACCCAGCTAATTTTTTGTATTTTAGTAGAGACGGGGTCTCACCATGTTGGCCAGGATGGTCTTGATCTCCTGACCTCATGATCCTCCTGCCTCAGCCTCCCAAAGTGCTGGGATTACAGGTGTGGGCCACCGCCTCCAGCCAGAAACAGCTTCTTAAGGATTCTACTTATTTTGTTTCCATGAGAAACTTTCAAGAGAAGAGGACGAACTATAGTCCCAATGCTGTAGTTGATTTCCTGGCCACAACAGATCATCATCCCACTTTAGAGTCCCCTCATCCTCTGCTAGCACTTATGCTGGTGTAAGCAGCTTGCCAGTAGAGCGATTCAGATCCTTTTATCTAAGAGGTTTGAAACTCTGGTTACCATGCCCTTTTTAGGCAATGGCTGTTGTATTTGTACATTTATTAAAATAATAGGCATGGGAATACCATGAGACATATCAGCGGATCCCCTGAATGCCAGACATATTCTTCTCTGTCCATACTGTGAAGATGATCAGAGTCAATTACCCTTGCCAGGATGGTGACTCTTTTTCTTCCCTAGTGATTTTGGCAAGAGGAGCCCAAAGTGACCAGACAGCAGGCATGGCTTAAAATTTAATGGAACTCTCATTGTGTCTGTTCCCTAGTAGGGCATTTCTACTTCTGGAGACAAGAACCTCTAAGCCCCCAGGGTCTAAAGCTATATGAATGGGAAGTATAAATTCCTCAAGTGAGGATTGGGTGTGATAGTAAATGAGACCACTCCTATTCCATCCCTCGGTTGTTGAACCCCCGTACATATTACCTATTGAGGATACCTAATATAATGAATATCCATATGATGGCCAAGCATTCTGGAGGGATGGTACCCATCCTTGTAGAGGATCACCTCCAATCTGGCATCTCAATTGTACCTTTATGAGCCCATTACAACTGTTCTATCAATCCAGAGGATTATAGGTGGAGCAGTATGAGTTAAGACCAGTGGATTCATGAACTTTGGCCCACTGCTACACATCTTGCCTGTAAAGTGGGACTCTTGGTAAGAGACAATATTACTCAAGATCCCATATTAGTGGATCAAACACTCTGTAAGTCCTCAGATAGTGGTGCTGGCTGTGGACTTATAAGCAGAAAAAGCAAACATGTGGACCCAGAATATGTGTTAATCCCAAACTAGAAGAAATGCTGTCCCTTCCAAGGTGAGGGAAGGTACAGTTTTAGAGGCTTCCACCTGATCTTCCCCCACTAGGATAGCACTTAACCCAACTGGTCAAGGAGCCAAGTTGAGAGTTCTGCCAACTACCATGTATGTTGATTCCAATTACAAAACTGGGAACCAGAGAAATGACTCTGATAACAGAGACACACTGTGAGTTAAATCTGGGCCAGAATTCTATTTATTATAATTATCTGAGTCTCATACACCCCTCCCCATTCTAACAAGAGGAGGTCATAGCACTTTGGGTCCCCAGATTTCAATGTCATTTCACTCTGACCAATAATTCTTCATAAGTTTGCAGCCAAAACTGAATCACTGAAGATGACTAGGCAGAGCAAGCATCAAGTAGTAACTGGGCTGAATAGTGACTCAGAATCTTACAAAGAATCAAAACAAACCCACTATTACCAAGTTAGACCCAGCAAAGATTTCAAAGTCTGCCTGGCATTCCTTCAGTTGTTGCCAATAGAAATGAATTCTCAGACTGCTCTGGTTTGCTCCAGAACCCAGCCTATTAAATTCAGCCAACTAAGCATAACCATCTAGCTATTTGTATGGCTATTACACTTGTTATGGTCTACTTTGTTCTCATCCTAATCTTTCCACTAGAAGATGCTTCTATATGGTCTACTTTGTTCTCATCCTAATCTTTCCACTAGAAGATGCTTCTATAGATAGCATCTATACAAGATAGATACTCCTAATGCTATGTTTTATATTCAGTTAGACACTTTGATGGCACAAGAGCAGACTGTATGGTAAACAACGACATAAACATGAAAGATATCAGTGTAGAGATAACCTTTTCCCAATATTTATTATACTCTTTTCCCAATATTTATTATGGAATGAGGATGGGGGGACTAAGCAAAAAGAGGACCTCAACAGGAGAGCCATACAAGCAATTAAAAAAAATCCAATATAAAGGTAAAGAAAACAATTGTAAATTTAAAAGTATGCAGAAAATACATGAGATTAAATCAAATACCTTTATTTGGACTGCTTATGCTACATCGAAATTTTAAAATAGACTTAAAAACAAAAATTCTGGGGGGAGGGGTGGGGTACAAGTAAAGACGAGGTCTTGCTATGTTGTCCAAGCTGGTCTCAGACTCTTGGCCTTAAGCAATCCGCCCAACTCAGCCTCCCAAAATGCTGAGATTACAGGCATGAGCCACTGCACCCATCTAAAAACAAAATCTTATATGTAGTAGAGTGTCAATAATGGGATTATACAAAGAGAAACACATACCTTACCTAGAGAGCTAGTTTCCTAAAGCTATTTAAGCATATTTCCCCTTCCCCCAACTACTCAAATTAACTTCCTAAAACACTATTCAAAGGCTGGGCATGGTGGCTCACGCCTGTAATCCCAGGACTTTAGGAGGCTGAGGTAGGTGGATTGCTTGAGCCCAGGAGTTCCATACCAGCCTGGGCAACATGGCAAAACCTTGTCTCTACTAAAAATACAAAAAAATTAGCCGGGAGTGGTGGTGTGCACCTGTAATCCCAGCTACTCAGGAGGCTGGGGTAGGAGAAACACCTGAGCCCGGGAAGTCAAGGCTGCATCAGACAATGATCGTGCCACTGCACTCCAGCCTGGGCAAAGAGAGTGAGACTCTGTCTCAAAAAAACAAAAACCAAAACAAACAAACAACAACAAAAAAAAACACAACACTATACAAGTCCATTTAAATTTAAATGTTGTACACCTTTTTCCTGCCATGATCACAATCACTCTATTCTCATGTCCTCCCCATCACCCTCTGGAACACTTACAGTGAATATGATCCAAAGTATTCTCAATACATAATACATACTCATATTGCAGACACTTCAACCAGTGATACTAGTTCTGGAATCCCACCACCTTTATCCTCAGTTATGGCCTCCCCTAACAGTATCTGCTCCTCCCTCCCCATTACAGTTTTCAGCATCTGGCTTATATGGTCTGGTCTCCCTGTTCACCACTATACCTATCATCATTTTCGGCAACTTGAACATCCTCATAAACAAGCCAGGCATTATCCTAGACATTTAATTCCTTGGACTGCCTCACTCCAATGATCTCTTGCCCCAACCCACTTAAGTCACTCACCCTCATACCTTCAGCCTGCAATCTTGTCATTATCAATATATATATCTCTCTGCTGGGATGTCTGTTTCTAGCATCTCACTCTCTGAACACCTCTTCCTCTCCTTTCAGATGACTTGCATTAAATACCACTACTCTATCCTTTGACCTCACAAGGAGCTCCTATCCACTGACACTACTACTGTTCCCTATTTATCACCCCTCTCAAGGTCCTAACCTTATCCTTACACAAGCATACATTACAGCATCTAGAATTAAAACCAATCCTTTACAAATGCATTTAACTCACTTGCTCCTCTCCACTGTTATTCCACCTGATCCATCTATGGTTGAAGCCATCTATCTACCAGTCCATGACTGTATCTGAGCAGCCAAATTTTGCTGAAGAAAAACATCTCATAACCTTACTGGAAGTTCACATTAAATTATTCACACTAAAATTAACACCACAGATCTCAGATGAACACTCAACACTGCCAGACATTCCTTCTACAATTTTTAAAGTCATTTTCTCCTTTCCCTGAATGAACAATTTCATATTTTCTTCTCTCTCCTCAGACTTCTCACATTTCCCATTCTCACCTCAATCATAGCTAGTGACCTAGCCTCATACTATAGAGACAAAAATAATCTCATTTCTAAACACCAATGCCATCAATCTACCTGTTTTTATAACCATATTAACAGCATTCCTTCAGGTTAAAATGAAAAATATCTCTGTTGTTACCACAAGTCAGTATCTCCCCTCCAGTTATGCTCTATATCCCACTTCCTAATCCCTACTCAAGTATTTTACTTTTATAATTATCTCCCCTTTCTCCTGCATTATGAGTTTCTTCCTCTTCTGAATCATTCTTATTGGCATGCAAGCATGCCTTAATAACAACAACCATCTTTTTAAATTGACTCTACATTCCTTTGTAGCTACCACCCAATTTCCCCGTTCCCATTCACAGCAAAATTCCTGAAACAAGAGTTGTCTATACTGCTATGTCCCATTCTCTTTAACTTATTCTGATCAATCTTTTATTCCTGACCTTCCACTGAAACAATTCTCATGAATTGTACCAATATCCTCAATCTTGCCAAAGCCAATAGTTAATTAACAGAGAAAAAATTTCTGTCCTCATCCAATACCACCTCTTAGCAGCATTAACTGACCACTTCCTCCATCTGGGAACACTTCATTCTCTAGGCTTCTGTGACCTCACACTTAACTAGTTTTCCTATTACCTGTCTCTCTCTCTCTCTTTCTTTTTCTGGCTGCTTCTCCTCTGTAAACCATCTAAAAGTTGAAGTGTTCCAGAGTTATGTCGTGGGCATTCTTCTCCCCCTACAAATGATCATATCCAGTCTAAACAGCTGTAAATGTGCCTCCCAAATCTGATTAGAGCCCTGATCTCATCCCTCAGCTCAACCAACCACCTAATCAATGGCTCCTAATCAATGACAAAACATGACAAGTTTTGACTCCTAAACAATGACAAAATACAACAAGTCCAAAGCAGAATACTTGATTATTTCATACTGCTCTATCTGCTCCTCCCCCAGTTATTCCTATTTCACTAAATGTCACACAATCCACATAGTTGCTAAGGCCAAAAACCTAGGAGGCTTCCTTGATTTTTCCACTTCCTAATTACTCGCATCTAATTAATACCAAGACTGATGACTCCACATCTAAAATACATTCTAAAATACATCTGCTTTTGGCCATTTGCACTGTTATATGCCACTATCACTTATTACCTGAAGTACTGCTAAAGCTTCCCAACTGCTCTCCTTACTTCCACTACCTATCCCCAACCCTTACCCACCTTCTTCCTCCAAATGTATTCTCTACAGAACATCCAAAATCATATCTTTAAAATGAAAATTAGCTATTTCGCACCCTTGTTCATGACCCAATGGTGTCTCATATTAAATAGCATAAAATACAAATGACTTACCACACCATTGAAGATGCTACATGATCTGACCCCTACCTAACTCTCCAGCTTCATTCCTATCATTCCACCCCTCTCTTCTTTGTTTCCTTCCAACATGCCAAGGTTATTCAAGCCTCAGGACAACTGCATTTGTCTTCTCAGCCATACATTCTGTTCTTCCCAATCTTCCTATGGCTGCCTCCTCTCATCACTCAAGTATCAAAATCAAATGTCACCTCTTTAGAAAGACTCTTACTGGAAAAATTATCCCTACTCCTAAGTCCTCCACTTGTGCCACAAAACAGCCAAAATTCTTGTTAGAAATTGATCTGTCTTTTAAAAGATCTTATCCATCAGACAATACCTCCTCCTTAAAGAGGCCTTTTTTACCATCCAATCTAAAATTGATGACCCTGTTATTTTCTCTCATAGCTAATTATGCCAGATTGTCTCTTGGCAACTTAAAACCATTTTCATCATTCTATGCTCTTCCCAGGGACTAGAAATCTGGAAACTACATTCATTTTCCAAAATCCCTAAGAGCAAGGTTCCAGTTTTGCTTCTACCTCTTGAGAACATCTTGAGAAACATCTGAAAAGCTTTGGAAGGCAAAAAGACAACAGAAGCATTACTGCTCCTTCAACAGCAAAGGACAGCACATGGGCATCAGCATATGACACATTAGGTTTCACTCACAGCTTTCAGGTACTCTTCTGTGAATCACCTGCTTCAAAGATAAGAGACAAGTGGAATCAGCAGCAGCAGTTTTTCAACAATTCCTGTTCTTTCTGACTTTCTGAATGGGGCAGTTTCTCTTATATTACTGTCTAGCCCTTCCTAACAGATTTGTAAGCCTGTAATTGCCTGTATTAAATTCTTCATGGCTTGAAATATCTAGGGTAGTTTTTGTTTTCCTGACTAAACCCCAATTGATATATATCCTGCTTTTTATGGCCCACTTATCAAAATCAAGAATCTTATATTTCTTAATTTTTGTGTTTAATATCTGTCTCCCCAAATATATTATTCCATGAACACAGTGATCACATTTGTTATGCTCATTATCGGTATCTCAAGCCCTGTGTTTTGGTGCAAATAGTGGTTGAATGAATGTAACACCTTAGTAAAATATTTCCACTCACTACATCAAACATAACAACTCCAACTCTCAAAGTTTCTCTACAGTTTACCACAATTTCATTAAAATAAAAAACAGGCCAGGCATGGTGGCTCACGCCTGTAATCCCAACACTTTGGGAGGCCAAGGCAGGCAGGTCACAAGGTTAGGAGATCGAGACCATCCTGGCCAACATGGTAAAACCCCCATCTCTACTAAAAATACAAAAATTAGCTGGATGTGGTGGCGTGTGCCTGTAATCCCAGCTACTCGGGAGGCTGAGGTAGAAGAATCGCTTGAACCAGGGAGTCAGAGGTTGCAGTGAGCTGAGATCACGCCACCGCACTGCAGCCCGGCGACAGAGAGAGACTCTGTCTCAAATAAATAAATAAATGTTTTAAAAAATTTAAGAAAAAAAAAAACAGCAGCTCTTGGACTTTGCCTTCCTTACTTCATTTGCTTATTCAGACACCTCAAAGCCTTGGGATTACTCTTCATTTCTACCCAGCACTCTGGAACTCTTCCTCTTTCACTACAACACAATCAAGAAATCTCAGGCTAGCTTTTTACTTTTAGACGTATAAGATTGTATACTTTGTGATTAATAAGAAATGAGGTTATCCTGTGATGAAACCACTAATGCAATCTGAGTTTCTAATCTAAATATCTGATTTTGATTTTTTTTAGGAAAGCCAAGAATTCACCTTTTTTTTTTTTTTTTTTTTTTTTTTTTGAGATGGAGTTTCACTCTTGTCCAGGCTGGTGTGCAATGGCACAAATCTCGGCTCACTGTAACCTCCGCCTCCCAGTTCAAGCGATTCTCCTGTGTCAGCCTCCAGAGTAGCTGATTACAGTAGTAGAGTACAGGCACTTGCCACCACACCAGGCTAATTTATGTATTTTTAGTAGAGACAGGATTTTACCATGTTGGTCAGGCTGGTCTCAAACTCCTGACCTCAGGTGATCCACCTGCCTCGGCCTCCCAAAGTGCTGGGATTACAGGCGTAAGCCACCGCGCCCGGACAATTCATCATCTTTTAATTTATTTATGTCAATTTCTTTAGAGATGTGGGGGTCTCACTCTGTTGCCCAGTCTGGAGGCAGTGGTGCAATCAGAGCACAATGCAGCCTTGAGCTCCTAGCCTCAAGCAATTCTTCTGCCTCAGCCTCCTGAGTATGATTTTGATCTTAATTTTAAATTCCCTAGTGATTACCCTGTAATAAAACTCATAATCAAAAGTAATCTTAGAGCCCTTAAAAATGTGCTCTATAATTCATCTAAACAAGTGTTCAACAAGGGAAAATGAAACCTTCCAGTACAACTGAAAGCAAGCATAAAATTGCTCGCCATTATTGTTTAGTTTTACAGAAAACTCCTATTATTCAGAGAACTAAAATACTTTCAAAGAAAATTTACCCATCATAGAAAATGGACATTTATTCACCAAATTCAAAGCAATTCAATAAATATTCATTAGGTGCCCACCATGTAGCAGGCACTGTTTGAGGCATTAGGAATACTTCAATAAGCAAAACAATGATCCCTGTCCTCATAGAGCCTATATACTAACACGGACAGATAAATTACGTAGTGTTAGAAGAGAAGAGCTAGCGAAAGAAGAAAATGTAGGGCAGGGTGAAAAGTGCTCAGGATAGTAGGGACAGTGAGGTAGGCAAGGGTTGTAATAAGATCAGGGAGGCTGGAGAATGATCATGTAAGACAGAAGGGACGCTGTAAGGACTTTGGTTTCTACTCTGCATGAAATGAGGAGCCACTACAGAGTTTAGAATACAGAAGTGACAGAACGTAAATTACTTATTTTAAGGCTCATTCTTGGCCACTGTGTGTGAAAGCAGACTATAGGGACAAAGGCAAAAGCAGGCAAACTAATGTATGAGCCACTACCATAAATTCATGAAAAAGAAGTAACAGAAGGGAGAGTAAAAAGTGGACAAATTCTCACCTTATACAGGCATTAACAGAAGAGGAAACAGAAACTACCAAAAAGCATGAAAAGGGGGAGCAATCAGGGAAATGCATTTTAAAACCACAGTAAAATACCACTTCACATCTGAATTTTGTTTTTAATTTTAAAGTCTGACAATACAAAATGCTGGCGAAGATGTAAAAAAAAAAAAAAAAACCTTCATACCGCTGATAGGAGTGTAAACTGTACAACCTCTTTAAAGAACAAAATGGCATTTCCTAGTAAAGTTAAACATGGACATGCCTTATTACCTAACAGTTTTATACTAGAGAAACCATAACTCATGTTCACCAGTGGACATATACAAGAATGTTACAGCAGTATAATTTCCTATAGCAAAAAAGCAATTTGGAAACAATACCTACGTCCATTAACAGTAGAATGGATAAATAAAATGCTGTACAGTCCTGCAATGGAATACTATATAACAGTGGAAATGAACAAATTACAACTATGTGCATTAACACTGTGAATATCAAAAATATAACTCATAAACACAATGCTGAATGAACAAAGTAAGTTGAAAAAAACAAATACACAAATTAAGAACCCTTGTGCCTTTTGGTAGAAATATAAAATAACGCAACCATTTTGGAAAGCAGTATGAAGATTCCTAAAAAAAACTGAAAATAAAACTACCATATGATCCCACAATCCCACTGCTGGGTTAATATTTCAAAAAATATTTGAGCAGTACAGAATATTTGAAAAGAATATGTGAAAGGAACAGAATATATGAAAATAACAAATATATAAATTAAGAACTCTTGTGCATTTTGGTGGGAATATAAAATGGTGCAATCATTATGGAAAACAGTATGAAGATTCCTAAAAAAAAATTAAAAATAAAACTACCACATGATCCAGCACCTCTGGGTAAATATTCCAAAGAATTCAAAGCAGGAGCTCAAAGAGATATTTGCATACACATGTTCATTGCAGCATTAACACAATAGTTAAGAGGTAGAAGCAACCCAAATATCCACTGATGGATGAATAGATAAGGAAATTATACTATATACATATAATGAAATATTATGCACTTTTAAAAAAGGAAATCCTGTCACATGCTAAAACATGGATGAACCTCAAGAATATCACGCAAAGTGAATAAGCCAGTCACAAAAAGACAAATACTACATAATTCCACTTGTGTGAAGTATCCAGTCAAAATCACAGAAACAGAAAGTTAAAAAGTGATTGTCAAAGGCAAAGGGCAGAAAAGAAGGGAAAATTAGTTTAATGGGTATAGAATTTCAGTTTTACAAGATGAAAAAGTTCTAGAGATTCATTGCACAACAATGTAAATATACTTACTACTGAACTACACACTTAAAAATAAAGGTTAAGTGGCCAGGAGTGGTGCCTCACTCCAATAACCCCAGTGCTTTGGGAGGCCAAGGAAGGAGGATTGCTTGACCTCAGGAGTTCAAGACTAGCCTGGGCAACATAGCAAGACTCCATCTCTACAAAAAAAATATTTTAAAAACTAGCCATGTATGTGCCTGCAGTCCTAGCTACTCAGAAGGCTGAGACAGGAGGATCACTTGCCCCCAGGAATTCAAGGTTGCAGTGAGCCTTGATGGTGCCACTGCACTCCAGCTGGGCAACAGAGTAAGGCCCTGTCTCTAAAAAAAAAAATTTTTTTTTAATTTTTAAAGCAGTTAAAATGGTAAATTTAATGTTGTGTGTTTTTTACCACAGTAAAAAAAATCTTAGCCATGTGCAGTGGCTCACACCTATAATCCCAGCACTCAGGGAGGCCAAAGCAGAAGGCTCACTTGAGCCCAGGAGTTCAAGATCAGCCTGCGCAACAAAGTTAGACCACCATATCTGAAAAAAAATAAAATAAAATAAAAAAATTGGCCAGGCATGATGGCATATGCCTGTGGTCCCAGCTACATGGGAGGCTGAGGCAGGAAGATCGCTTGAGCCCAGCAGAACAAAGCTGCAGTGAGTTATGTTTGTCCCACTGCACTCTACCCTGGGTAACACAGCAAGATCCTGTTTCAAATTTTTTTAAATATATCTTAAAAAAGAACACAAATATGTAATGTATACACTTATATAGAATCCAAAACTAAATAGTATACTGTTTAGAGATCCAACAATATCTGGCCAATCTATGAAGAAAAGAAAAAGAATGACAAAATTCAAAGAAGTAGTCATTTCTATGGGAGGAGGAGAAAATATGATAGAAAAAAGATAGAGGGTTCAAACTTACCAGTAATACCCTATTTCTCAATCCAGGGGGTTAGTGCACAAGCATTTGATTTGTTTTCATTATTCATTAAACTATACATATTATATATACACTTTTTGTATGCAAAAAAATAAAAATGTAAACTCAACATTATAATCTTAGGAGTAGGGTAACTTTTTGAAAATGCACATAGCGTTGCCATCATCCACATTCTGATATAAAGGAGAAAAACAAAAAGAGTTTATACAAAGTGTATTATGGCATGGTGATTCAGAAGCAAAGGTTTGTCATCAATTAGGCCTAGCTGAATCTAGGCTGAGCCATTTACTAGTTTGTTTCCTTAGGCAAGTTACTTAGAATCTCTAAGCCTCAATTCCCTCATCCATAAAAAGTGGATATTTACAATACCTACCAATTAGAGTTATTATAAAGATTAAGTGATATAATGAATAAAGAGCATTCAGTATTATGCCTAGGACACAGTAAACATTTCTGTATAAGTAGTAGTAATTTTTAAAACCCTCCCAGGTTATTCTCATCTCCCTCTTGTCCACCTCCATTTGAAAGATTTTGATATTACCTGAAAGAAAGGTTAGAAAAATCCTGTTCGGAGATATAACTCTTAAAACCTTTATAATTTGTCCTTGTGTTTCTGTAGAACATATAATTTAAAACCAAAACAAAACTTTAAGAAGTCAACCAAGACCTTTAAAAGTCAACCAGGGAGAAAGTTATTAAACATGTAACTCTTCAAAATTACAAATACTATTGAAGACAACCACCTATTTATGAGCAGATACATTCTAGAGCTCTTAATAAATGAGTAATACAATAATATTATACACTCAACCTCAAGCAGGAATGAAGTTAGCCATAATTCAAAAAACTAAACTGGGCCGGGCGCGGTGGCTCACACCTATAATCCCAGCACTTTGGGAGGTCGAAGCAGGTGGATCACCTGAGGTCAGGAGTTCGAGACCATCCTGGCCAATGTGGCAAAACACCGACTCTACTAAAAATACAAAAAATAAGGCCGGTCATGGTGGCTCACGCCTGTAATCCCAGCACTTTGGGAGGCCAAGGCAGGCAGATGATAAATTCAGGAGATCGAGACCAGTCTGGCCAACATGGTGAAACCCCGTCTCTACTAAAACACAAAAAAAAATTAGCTGTGTGTGGTGGCGTGTGCCTATAGTCCCAGCTACTCGGGAGGCTGAGGCAGGGGAATCACTTGAACCAGGGAGCGGAGGTTGCAGTGAGCCGAGACTGCGCCACTACTCTCCAGCCTGGCAACAGAGTGAGACTCCATCTCAAAAAAAAAAAAAAAAAATAGCCAGGCGTGGTGGCATGCGCCTGTAATCCCAGCTACTCAGGAGGCTGAGGCAGAAGAATCACTTGAACCTAGCAGGCAGAGCTTGCAATGAGCCAAGATCACACCACTGCACTCCAGCCTGGGCAACAGAGCAACACTCCGCCTCAAAATAAATAAATAAATAAAATTTTAATTTTAATTTTTAAAAAACTGAACTGTTCTTGCCTCCAAGATCAATTAGAAAATGCAGAAGGGTCTCACAGATATAATTACCACTTGGATTTTATTTACTTTCTTCAGCCATCCTCTATGTATCTTAAGTCCCTTAAAATAGGCCCCAAAACTGGCCTCAATTCTCCCCACAAGTGTAGAGTATCCAAAAAAGATCCCAGACAGACAAATTGTAGTAAAAAGAAATACTGAGCCAGACTAAGGCAGTAAGCTGGCCAGACAGAGCAAGGTGTGTTAGACTCCAGGTTTGCAGAGAGTAATCTGAATGTTTCAGGAACTCACAAAACCATAAGTCACAAATCTACAAAGCACAAGGGTTTCTTGTACATATTACCATTGAAATGTTCCTCCACTTTGCCTTCCAGAATGTAGTTTAGGTTTATATTGCATTTCCAATCCAAAAGTGTATTGTTAACACCTCAAGAAGCATATGGAAACCATTTCCCTGATCTGTTCCTATATTAAAAATGTTTACTATAAGAGAAACGGATCTCTGAATCCAAACCTTAACAACTTATTAAAGCAGAAACTCTCAAACTTGATTTACTTACAAACAATAGTTTTTATTATTGAATTGTTTCCTTACATTTTCTCCATATTATCTGAAACCATTTCCTATTTCTAAAAGAATATTTATTCTTGCATTTGTATTACTGTTTCAAGTTTTCAACTATAATGTATTTGAAGTTCTAACAAACACCTACCCAATTCATCTTGTTGTTCAAAATAATTAAATTATATTAATAAGCCTCCCCAAAATGAAATCTCGTCATACAATGAATAGTATTAGATATTCATTAATTAATTGTCCCATATCTAAAAGTTTCTCAAAAAGATTTTTTTTTTTTTTTGAGACAGAGTCTTGCTCTGTCACCAGGCTGAAGTGCAGTGGCGCGATCAGCTCACTGCAACCTCTGCCTCCCGGGTTCAAGCAATTCTCATGCCTCAGCCTCCCGAGTAGCTGGGATTACAGGCATGCGCCGCCACACCCAGCTAATTTTTGTATTTTTAATAGAGATGGAGTTTCACCATGTTGGCCAGGATGGTCTCAATCTCCTGACGTCATGATCCACCGGCCTTGGCCTCCCAAAGTGCTGGGAATACAGGCCTGAGCCACCATGCCAGGCCACAAAAAGATTTTTAAAACAAGATGAATACCCAAAAAAGGAGTAAGGGAGAGTAGTTTGTATTTCTTTTTTTTCTTTTTTTTTTTTTTAGGCAGAGTCTCGCTCTGTCATCCAGGCTGGAGTGCAGTGGCGTGATCTGAACTCATTGTAACCTCCGCCTCCCGGGTTCAAGCAATTCTCTGCCTACGCTTCCCAGGTAGCTGGGATTATGGGCGCCCACCACCAAGCCTGGCTAATTTTTGTATTTTTAGTAGAGACAGGGTTTCACCATCTTGGCCAAGCCAGTCTCGAACTCCTGACCTCATGATCTACACAACTAGGCCTCCCAAAGTGCTGAGATTACAGGCGTGAGCCACCGCACCCGGTGGAGTTTGTTATTTAACAGATGCAATCCTTTTACATTATCTGAATCATCTTCTTAAAAATCACTTAAAAGAGAAATTAGAAAGTTAAAATTTTCATTTTAAAAGAATTAATCATTTTTAAGTTATACATTTACTTTTATAAGTCAAGATTTTATATATTTCTAAGATTATAGATTTTAAATTTATAGAGGCAGATTTTAAGGATTCTACACTTTAATTAAGAATATATCCAACCTCTGCTAGAGTCACAACCATATTACAAATAGAAGCTCAAAATTTTTAACACAGTACTGTATGTCTTAGATTGCCTAGAGGTATAAGATTTTTATATTCAGTCTAACCATAAATAGAAGCCATCATCAATAATCTAGTCTGGTTAGGCCTCTGTTTTCCAATGATTATTTTAATCTTATGAAAGCTCTATTGTTTTTTAATTTTTCAAATATTTTTTGTGTGTGTTATATAGCTTTCTTGCCACTAGCTTCTCCAGCACTAGACATAGCATCAGACTGTTTAGTTATATTCCAAACTTTGTTTGTTTTTAATTTTTTTTTAATTATACTTTAAGTTCTGGGATACATGTGCAGAACATGCAGGTCTGTTACATAAGTATACACATGCCATGGTGGTTTGCTGCACCCATCAACCTGTCATCTACATCAGGTACTTCTCCTAATGCTATCCCCTCCCCTAGCCCCCAACCCACCAACAGGCCCCAGTGTGTGATGTTCCCCTCCCTGTGTCCATGTGTTCTCATTATTCAACTCCCACTTATGAGTGAGACATTTGTTTGAGATGGAGTCTCACTCTGTTGCCCAAGCAAGAGTGCAGTGGCACGATCTTGGCTCACTTGCCCAAGGTGGAGTGCAGTGGCACGATCTTGGCTCACTGCAACCTCCGCCTCCCAGGTTCAAGTGATTCTCATGTCTCAGCCTCCCAAGTAGCTGGGATTACAGGCATGCGCCACCAAGCCCAGCTAATTTTTGTATTTTTAGTAGAGACGGGGTTTCACCATGTTGGCTTGGCTGGTCTCAAACTTCTGACCTCAGGTGATCCACCCGCCTCGGCCTCCCAAAGTGCTGGGATTACAGGCATGAGCAACTGCGCCTGGCCTATATTCCAAACTCTGGTCACAACCTTCTGAACTACGAGCTCTCAGTCCCTCATTATACACACTGCCCCTTTGATCTCATCCAGATCTCCAATCCTTTATACTTCCTTTTTCTCCTAATTACAGCTTACTCCTACTCGCACTTCCTTTTATAATCAGGCCAGACTCCAAAGACCTATCATTTCAGCTACTACCATTTGCTAATTTATTTATTTGCCTATTTATTTACGTATACACATTCCTTGCCTTGTTCCAGAAGAGATTTCACTGAATCTTGAAAATTCCATTCTTCACCTGGGCATCAAAATCCAGAACGTGAGAATTATCTTAGACCGCTTCTTCTTACCCTCACAGCCACAGAACCACCAAATCCTCTCAATTTACCATCTAAATCTGTCTCAAATCTTCCCTACTTTCTTCAATTCAACTCTAATGCCTTAATGTCTTCTTCATACTTAAGGTAAAACAAGGGGCCAAAAGTATGGGTTCCAAACCCAAATAGCCCATTAACTTCTAGCTGTTTGTGATAAGCTTTAAGACAATTAGCTTCACTATCTGATAGACAAAAAGTTTCCTTAGCAAACAGTCACTGGTATTGCAGACACAAAATCATAAACAAGGGAAAAGAAAGAATGTACTGAAGAAAAATGGCATTGATCTTCCAGAAAAAGAAGGCTACACCAGTATTATGTATTTTAAGTACATAAGTATATAACCCTTTTTATTTTTGAGCTTCAACATTATTGCAGAAAATAACATGTACACATAAACTTTTCACTTTACATATATAAGTAGTTTAACAGATAGATCATACCATTAACAACTATTACATAACACTCTAAAAAGAGAACCATTAAGTCAGGCTTAACCACATTAAAAAGTGATCATTAAAAGACAGTACTGTGTATAGCTAGCAAAATCAACTATTTTCCATGCTAGGCAATAACTCAAGAATTACAAAATGTCACCAATACCTGCATTAAACATAAACCCAGACAGTAAACAATTGTCATTGAAAGATAAATCCATGTGACTATATCTCTGAAGCTTAAGCAAAACTAGTTTACATGAAGCAAAACAGTTTATTAAATAACCATATCTAAAGCAGCCCTTTGTTCTGACAATAAGTAATTTAATCATTTTTCCATTACTGTGGATCTAAAAGGTATGTTAAAATGTTATACTCTGCCAGGTGGATTAATATGGATTTATTAAACTATGTTTAGACTAACACTGCTTCCTGATCATTGTAGTTCCAAATTAAAGATAATGATATGTTTAGAGAAATAATTCTGCTCAATTATTACTCACCAAAAATTCTGAGTTTTCACTGCTTGATGACTTACACTAGAGTAGGAAGGCAGACGATACACACAACACATTCATAAACTGGGATTTAACCAAGTGAAAATTGAAGTGAAAGAGCATTACGGTCTCTAACCTTACTAAATTACAATGGAGTCCAATACATAAAATGCTTTAGTCAGGAAAAATTAGACAAGTCACTTAATCACTCTGTACCCTATTTTATTCATCTATAAAATAAGAATATGGACTAGATATTCTCTGAGATCTCTTCCAGCATAAAGAGCACATGAGTCAAAGGAATTATTATATGTACATATGCTGGAAAATAATAAACCACTCCACTTTAATTATTCATTTAAAATGATATAGGTTGTAGCTGTTGCATTTATTAAAAAGTCCTAACCAGCAATGCAGCAATGGCCATTTCATCTATAAATTAATTAAAGATAAGTGATAAAGATAAGTGTGATCATTTTGAACCTCAGTAAAAAATTTCCATTAGCACCAATGAAAATTGTGTAAATTAACTCCCTAGACATGACTTTTTTCTTAACTTCCCTAATTTAGTTTAACTGGAGAAAAAGCAGTATGAATCTGCAGTGTTTCAATGCTGAAACAGCTTTAAAAGAAAAATCTATTATTTTATCTATTAAAATTAAGAAGTTGTACTAGATGATTTATAAGGTTCCTTTTGGCTTTAAAGTCCATACATGATAACAAGCTATCTCTATACAACAACTGACAAACCAAACTGCAAACTGAGCTACAAGAAATTAAGTTTCTTTATTTTGTTTATATAAATTTACCACTGAGCTCAGTAAAAATTTCTGGCCAAGTGGTAGTCACAATTTAGTTTTTGGTTTAGCATACAGAAAAATCATAGAAAAATTACTGACAAAATACCATAATGTAAGGGAAGGAAAAAAAATAATATCATAATCATTTTACCACACAATGTCTTTTTTTTTTTTTTTTTGAGACAGAGTCTCGCTCTGTTGCCCAGAATGGAGTGCAGTGGTGTGATCTCCACTCACTGCAGCCTCCGCCTCCCAAGTTCAAGCGATTCTCCTGCCTCAGCCTCCCGGGTAGCTGGGATTACAGGCATCCACCACCATGCCTGGCTAATTTTTGTATTTTTAGTAGAGATGACGTTTCACCCTGTGGGCCAGGCTGGTCTTGAACTCCTAACCTCAGGTGATCCGCCTACCTCCAAAGTGCTGGGATTACAGGTGTGAGTCACTGTGCCTGGCCACAGTGTCTTTATATACTTCCCATCATTCACTCTCCTGATAATCTATTTGAAACCACCTATAATCCAGCCTAAGATACTACAGAAAAGAATTCACTAAAAATTTTTTCATGAAGCTGAGTCTTGCCCCGAAAGCAATAAATACATCAAATAATTCTATAGGGTTTTTTCCTCCTGAGATTTTGGGATGAGATTTCTAAACAAAGAGAGATGATTATGGTGTCCCAAACTTCAAGTCACTGACTCAAATCAAAGCAGCAATTTGCTGTGTTAAGAGAGCAGATGATTAATGTAATAGGAAAAGAAGGAAGAAACTTGAAGAAAAATAGAATCAGTAAAACATGGGAAAAAGAAAAAATGAATATCTGATTTTTTAATGTTGCAATGTATAAAGTACTAGAATTAGAACTTACCAGTTCACAGATCTAGATAGTTGGATCCCACTTACAGCTGGGACATTAATTTATATATGCTAAAAACTGTCAAACCACACAAAATAGGTTAAATAACTAAATAACACATTTAAACAAAACCATTATTTACAAAACAAGATATAAGAAAGGGAAAGCTGCTCATAACACATTTAATTAGTGTTACACTTGATAAGGAAAGAAACCTAATTACCAGGGCAAAAGATAAGATCATTCTGTAACTATGAATATGTTTGGCACATAGTCTTACCCAAATATTTGTTGAATAAAAGCAGCAGTGAAGACTGTAAAAGGCAAACATAACCTTAAAAAGAAACATGCAATAAGGGAAATATAACCTAAACAAAGAGAGTTGCAACTTTTTGAAAATATCTAAATTTAATAAGCATCAACATAAATTTTTCAGTGCTGTCATAGTTTAAGCTACTACCTTAGTGCTAAGGATTAAAAAATAAACAATTTGAAAACCTGAAAATTAGATAATCCCAAACTTTAAAAGTCCCTTTCCTCTCCTCAATTATTAAGGGCTCTCAGGTAAATTATAGTTTTCACTTAGAGAACACTGTTCAAAGAGTTCTTACTTGAAGGTTACTCTGAAATGTCTGTCTTAGTTAAAACTCAAATGTATTGTGGTATTGTGATTTAAGGGCCAAGTGAATATCAAATGATTGGTGACCCCAGATGACTATCTAAACTTGACTGTTCCTAGAATCTGGTATGTGGATAACCTTCTGCAACAGGGAATCCTTCCAACCCTAACTTAACTCAGTCTGTGGGCAAAAAAAGTACCACAAGCCAGTACACTTTGCTTCACATTCTAAATTAAATAAATAGATCATGACACACAATCCATGCCCAAAAACAAAGAAGTAAACACATTACATATTAATACATTTTCCAGAGGAGTTATTCATAAGCGTCTAGCAAGAAAAAAAGTACAATGGCCAAAAGAGTTGAGAAAAATTCATTTTCTTGCACCCAAAATGTGCAGAATCTTTGGTTTTTCTTTGTGATATTTTGGAGACCTTGCTAAAGCTGCTGTTGAATGAGAACACCTAGGCTACCATCATGAAAATCAATAATGCACCTGGTAAGAACACAAAAGCCTGACTCACCTGTGTGGAATCCATTATCCTTTGAAAAAGCCCAAGTCTGGTACCAGAGGGCACAATGTACTTTCTACCAGACAAGAGGAGAACGATTTTTCCTTGTCCTGCTTTCCAGCTGCCCAAAGAATAGATCTCATAGTAATTGTAATATGACTCTTTTACAGAAATAAGAGGTGGATAAAGTGCTTACAAACAATAGCTATTTCATACAATTGTATTTCTAAATGTTCTTTCAGACTTTTATTGCTCAGAAAGTTAAATAATGTTAAACGAAAACTTTAACCTGTGTGTTTGCTTAAAGCACAAACATTAAGAAAAAAAATGCTTTATGTCTGTATCCCTATAATCATATTGGAGACTTGCTGCTAAACACAAATATGAAAGGCAGTGAGGTGTTAATTGTAGCCCCAGTGAGTTAAAACTAATAGAGCCTTTATGAAATCCTGCATGTTACGCAAGTGTGGTGGGGGGAAGGCACTTTTATACACTGTTGCAGGGAATTAACCAGTGCACTTTAAAAAAAAATTAGAAAGAGCTATCAAAATTTTATATTTCTAAATTTCCATCAATAGAAGCAATATCCATATAAAGAAATATTACCTGCTAAAAAGGAGGTAAAGCGTATGCTGATACTCAAAATCTACCACTAACTGAAAAAAAAAGGTAAAGGTGTAGTATGATTCTATTTGTGCAAATTTCAAATAATATGACCATATCATTTCATTAATGCATAAATTTATATTGTCCACTTGGAATAGATATATTTAATTGCACCAAAACTGTTTGCAACTTTAATCTTTCACATTTCAGTTTCTCTCACTTCATATTCTCCCTACCCAATCTGGCTTCAATTTTCTACTACTTAAATAAATTCTAATCAGAAGACCTACTTCCATTTTATACTATGCTCTCTGGGCAGAACAGAACTCTAAATAAGTAAAAATTGTTCTTATAATTTAAAAAAATTTCTTTTAAATAATAGAATGATTATAAATATTTGACCTAAGGCTAGATATGATTTTATTAACTAATCAACCACTAGAGAAATAGTACGCATAAAGCAGTTTTACTTATAAGTCTAATTTCTTTAACTTAGGCCTAACTAACACTTACAAAGCAAAGATTTAAGTACAGTATAACTGCAATAAATAGTATGGCATATAGAAAGTTACTTTTTAAACAACAACAACAGGAAAATCTCCTTTTGAGAAGGTTATTGGTATACCTTCTATTCAAAGCATCAACAATTTCCAAGATTCATCAAACTGGTCAACTAAAGAATGCATCGCATGTTAATGATGGCTACTCATCAACTCCATGCTGATGAGAATATGGAGCCAAAATGTTACCAGATCTAGCAGTTTTTCAACAAAACTGAGAGATCCAAATTTTTACATGATGTCTCCTCATTTTTACATGTTGGCAACTAATTCATTTTTTGTTTTGTTTTAATTTAAATGCTATGCAAGCCAACACTCCAGGGCCAAACAAAATTAATTTCGCCCTCAGGTTTCAAGTTTCAATCTCTAGGAAAGGTGCTGGAAGCTGAGGAAAGAGAGAAGAAAGAAAAGTAAAATAGGCAGAGGCCAGAACAGAAAAACCTTTACATGATAAGCTAAGGAATTTGGATTTTTAGCATACATTACAGTAGCATTTTTCAGGCTTATTTTTTTTAATAACAGAACTCTTTCTTCACACTAAATGTTACCCAGAAACCTAATATGTAAACAGATAAATGGAGACTGCTCTAGTTTAAGGGATGACAATGAGCAGCTGCCTCGAACAATCAGAGTTTCAGTTTGAAATCTCTCAGGCAACACAGTTTGAAAATCACTGAACTACAGGATGATGTGGGGTCTGTGTGTCAGGGATTACATAAAGCCAGAGGAAAACATGGTGCGTCTTCCTAAAACATCAATTTTATGCAAAGGTTAGGGGTACAAGATAGAAAATTAGGAAGGCATATACTTTTTGTTTTAATACTAACAGAAAATATTAAAAAATTAAAATCTTACATGCATTTTTAAGGTCAACCAAAACTTCAAAGGGGCTTTCAAAGTGATACTTTTAGTTGCACCTCCAGACAAACTAGGGGTACAAATTTGTTTTCCTCCATTGTTAATGTTACTTTTTAAAATGTGAGAAGCATTGGTGGAAGACACAAGAAACCACCAAAGAAGTTTAAGCAGGAAGTATCATGGTTAAAAGGGGAAGACTATTTTTGTTTTGTTTTCTGAATTTGGGTTTTTTTTTTTTGGAGGGTTGGGAGGAGTGGGCAGTAGTAAGCAGTATCCATGTTAATTAAGCTTGAAGCAGTCCTCAGCGAGGAGACAGTTGAAATAGTCCAAGTGGACCAGGCAACGTGGCTCACACCTGTAATCCCAGCACTTTGGGAGGCTGCGGTGGGAGGCTCACTTGAGCCCAGGAGTTTGAGACCAACCTGGGCAACACAGTAAGACTCTGTCTCTACAAAAAGATAAATTAGCCAGGTGTAGTGGCACACACTTGTAGTTCCTGCTACTCAGGAGGCTGACATGAGAGGATTGCTTGAGCCCTGGAAGTCAAGGCTGCAAGAAGCCATGATCTTGCCACTGCACTCTCACCTGGGCAACAAAGCAAAATCCTACCTCAAAAAGAAAAAAAAAAAAAAGTCCAAGTAGAGATGAGGAAGACATAGACTACAAGGGGAATAGGATAAAATCTGTAATTTGGAAGTTATTAAGGAGACAGTTATGGGCACGACTTCGTAGTGCTTAGAAATAAGCCTAGTACATATAGTATGACCTCAGATTTCTTATTTGAATATCTGGTGTATTTGTTGGTCCCACTGCCCTCTACCATCTAAATTATGCTCATTAGATGGTTCCAACAACACTCATCATAACAATTATTGTAGTGTATTGTAACATTTTGTTTGTCTATCTTCCATACTTAGCTATGAGACCTCAGGGCAAAAATTACCTCTTATTCAACTTTGCATCATCAACTCCTTGTATACAGGAAGTCGTAAAATAAAAATTACAAAATAAGTAAAGCATCAGAATCAATACACTGCCAAGAGCAGAAAAAAACCTAAAAGCAAGGAAATGCATGAACAGTTTCTCCTATTTCCTATTCTACATATGTTCTAGTTGAGGACAAAGGGAATGTCTGTGACTTATCAGTATTTCTCAGACAAATGCCACAGGGGTAAAAATTTGGAAAGTATTAACTGAAACTAAATTGTAGTTTGTCTCCTATATTCTTCTGATGTAAACTAGGAGTAACATGAATGATATTCTAGGAAATCTTGCCCTAAAGCCCTAAGCTCATAGCTGCTGTTTGGTTCAAACGCTTAGGAACAGTCTATTAAAAATACTTTTGAAACCAAATATAACTTTATCAAACAAGACATTTCAATGTCTCAATTGATGACCAGAAAATGTCAAACATTCTAGCCTGTGTGTGTGTGTGTGTGTGGACAATAAAGAAAAAATGCACTAAAATACTGCAAAATCTGGAACTGCATTTAGATAAAATTTTCATAGTGGCTTGAATACAGTCTATATATTGATATAACTTGGAATTATCATCAAAAACTGAGGAAAGAGGTAAATAAGAGTAAGAAACTGTCAGATCAGTATGTATTTCCATCTCAAACACCAATCCCTCCAGATATCACAAAATAAATTACTCCCTATACCATTGGTTTTAAACAGGAAATTTTCAGCTTCTTAGAACTCTATGTTTTTGAACAACTTCTGCAGTACCAGACAATTGCATATGATTTCTTAAGACTAACAAGTCAAATAGCCTGTTCTCTCTCAGTGAAATTTGAGAGCCAGTCACTTTGGAACTCACAGCTGATGACATCTTAAAATCAAGTTCTAGTCCAGGTCAAATACACTAATGGTTTAATCAAGCCAAAAACTAAATTCAAGAGAAACTGTAGGCTACTACTTAAACTGGAAGTGAATATCCTGTTGTCATTTACCTCCAAATACAAGAAAGCATGATTGATTTTGCCCAAAAATACACAAGGGCATTTATACATTTTTAAAAGAAACTATATGGCATCAAAATAGACATGGCTCTATTTTGTAAAACACATTTCTGTATTAATAATTAAATCCCCAAACGACTACAGCTTTAGGCCACAGGTATATAGCCAGAAAGAGCACATGAATGACACCTTTGTGAGTCAAATGGTATCTTCCCAGTAACACTAAAACTTTATACTTGCTTTATTTTCATTTTAATTGATTTCCAGTTGGCAGAAGTTCCTACCACTTACATCAAGATTTTTCCATCCTCCAGCTTAACTGTTAAATGGTAAGCAATCCATAAGACACTGTGAAGTATAAAAATTTACTATTTTTAAAAATTCTTCCATGATCACACTTGAATATTCAGCCTCCTTAGTAACGGGAAAAGCACTTCTTAGCTCATATTCTATAAAAGTTCAGAATTTCATGTACAATAACACATGTTCCAAGAGTAACAAAACATTATCTGACAGTAACTTTTCCAGACAAGTGTAGCATACTCCAAAATGAAGAAGTTCTATTCTAAACTTTTTTCAATATAACTCTGTCTTTAATGCATGTGTTCAACAAATGTGTATGGTTGTTGTGTACTATCACTGAAATTTTCCTTAATGACATAGACAGCTCGTTATGAACAGAGGTTCCCACATTGTGCTATATATAAGTTAACAAAACTCAACCTTTCTTAACCCATAATCCATTAAATAGGCTATCAAATAATCTAAGCATCATAATGAAAGAAATAAAAAGTCTACTTTTCCCAAAAAAAGACAAGTATTTACGTTTCAGAAGCATTACACAATGGCATCACATCATGTGCATACTTACACAAATTCACTTATATATGTTCAGCAAAAAGAGACAGAGATACATTTTTAGAAAGCAGTCCCATTTCCCCAGCCTCTCCTCTCAGTGACTATCTCCACACCCCAGAGTAATCATAAAATGAGAGATGTCACTCTGCTGTTCCCTCTGCTGCACTCAGTTTCAATGCCTCTCCTAGGACAAGCATCTTATTGGACTATACATGACAGTGTTTAAACGTAAGTCTTTTCAACATAATGCCAAAACAAGAGCCAATTATTTCATCTGCTGTTCAGGTGAGGAATACTGATTTATTACTATGCTGGAGGGAAAACTGGCTGCACTAGGTTTAAGGAAAAATTATTTACCCCTATGGACAAGTTCTGATCCTTAATATTAAGGGTAATCGTCACTATATTTTCTGCTTTACATGACTTTAGAATACAAATTCCAGGCTGCGTGCACTGACTAGCCTATAATCCCAACACTTTGGGAGGATAAGGCAGGAGGATGGCTTGAACCTAAGAGTTCAAGACCAGTATGGACAACAAAGCCTGACCCTGTCTCTACAAAAAATAAAAAATTAGGCCAGGCACGGTGGCTCACGCCTGTAATACCAGCACTTTAGGGGGCCGAGGCGGGTGGATCATGAGGTCAGGAGATCAAGAACATCCTGGCCAACATGGTGAAACCTCATCTCCACTAAAAAAACAAAAATTAGCCGGGTGTGGTGGCACGTGCCAGCAGTCCCAGCTATTCTGGAGGCTGAGGCAGGAGAATCACTTGAACCTGGGAGGCAGAGGTTGCAGTGAGCTGAGATCACTTCACTGCACTCCAGCCTGGGCGTCTAAAAAAAAAAAAATTAGGTAGGCATGGTGGCACACACCTATAGTCCTAGCTATTTGAGAGGCTGAGGCAGAAGGGTTCCTGAGCCCAGAGGTTTGAAGTTACAGTGAGCCATGATCATGCCACTGCACTCCAGCCCAGGCAACAGAGTGAGATTTTGTCTCTGGAAAAAAAAAAAAATACATATATACAAATTCCACATAAGATTCAACTCCACTGTATTTCTTACTTACAGAAACAAATCTATTAACAAGGTAAAAGTATTTTTATAAAGAATTAGTTCCTCAAATTGCTATTTCATGCATTATAGAATGTAATCCAGACCTTAGTCAATGACAGGAAGCTTACAGGATTCTCACTAAAAACACTAAATTATTATCACATCTTACATGATATTAAAATGTTTACCTTTACAATACTACTAGATTCCCCCTTGATTACTTCTGAATAAAAGTAGTTTATATGCCTCTGAACAAAAGCCACTTCTCTCTCTAATGACAATGGCTTGTTGAACATGGGCCCTTAGAAATTTCTCCCTATTGCCGGGCGCAGTGGCTCACGCCTGTAATCCCAGCACTTTGGGAGGCCGAGGCGGGCAGATCACAAGGTCAGGAGATCAAGACCATCCTGGCTAACATGGTGAAACCCCGTCTCTACTAAAAATAAAAAAAAATCAGCCAGGTGTGGTGGCACGCGCCTGTAGTCCCAGCTACTCAGGAGGGCGAGACAGGAGAATCGCTTGAACCCGGGAGGTGGAGGTTGCAGTGAGCCAAGACCTGCCACTGCACTCCAACTCCAGCTTGGGCGACAGAGCGAGACTCGGTCTCAAAAAAAAAAAAAGAAAAAGAAATTTCTCCCTATTATTTAAAAAAAAAAAAAATCCCTAATATGTGTACAGCTTTTGGCAATGTGCCTTTTGTTTTAATAATGAAGGAATTCTATTAGTTATCTGTTGCTGCATAACAAAACACCAGCAAGCTTGACAGCTTGAAACAATAAACAATTTATTATCTCACAAAGTTTCTCAGTGTCAGGAATCCAGGAGCAGCTTATTTGTCAAGATATCAGCTGGGGCTGCAGTCATCTGAAGACAGGACTGGGACTGAAGACTAAGGTGGCTCACTCACTTGGCAGTTAGTAGAAGGTCTCAGTTCTTAACCACATGGAACTTCATAAGGCTGCTGACGACACATAAACTGTCTTTCATGACAGCAAGTTGCCCAAGAACATAGAGAGCAACCACATGGAAAGCCACAAAGTCTTTGTTAAAGACCTAGCCTTGGAAATGAGAAACTTCTACCATATTCGATTGGTTATACAAGCAACCCTGATACAATCAGGGAGAAACTAAGCAAGGACATAAAAAGTAGGAGACAAGAATCATTGGGAGCCCTCTTGGATTCAAGGTATTCCAGTGATAAACATACATATATGGTTGGTGTGGTTTTACATACGGCCACAAATTCTTTATACTTCTTTCATCAAAAGGTGAAGCCCAATTCCCCTTCCTCTGAATGTGAGCTGTATTTAGGACTCTGAACAAACAGAATGCAGCAGAAACGATGGTGCTGAATGATGTTCATGGAAGACATCGCGGCTTCTGTTTGTCTCTCTCTTGAATCATCCACCCGAGGAGAAGAAAGCTACTGTGTTGTGCGAACACTGAAGAAATCCTTAGGAGAGGCCCATGTGACAAAGAACTGACACCTCTAGCCAAAAAATAACAGTAAAGAACTGAGGACTCCTGACAAAAACCACAAGTGAGCTTAATACAGTCAGCCCTCCATATACATGGGGTTTTGCATACTGTGAATACTGTATTTTCGATCCTTATTTGTTTTGTTTTTTGAAATCCACATGTAAGTGGACACACACTTCAAACTCATGTTGTTTAACAGTCAACTGTTTATCCTCCAACTCCAGTCAAGCCTTCAAATGAATAGAGCCCCAGCTGAAACTTGATTGCAATCTCATGAGACACCCTGAGCCAAAACTACCCAGCTCAGCCATACCCAAATTCCTGACGCACAAGAACCGTGAGAAAATAAATGTTTGTTATTTTAAGCCATTTACTTTTAGGATAATTTGTTAGACAGCAATAAATAACTAGTGCAAGCCGGGTGTGGTAGCTCACGCCTGTAATCCCTGCACTCTGGGAGGCCGAGGTGGGTGGGTCACCTGAGGTCAGGAGTTCAAGACTAGCCTGGCCAACATGGCAAAACCCTGTCTCTACTAAAAATACAAAAATTAGTCAGGCATGGTGGTGCACACCTGTAATCCCAGCTACTCAGGAAGCTGAGGCAGGAGAACTGCTCTAACCCAGGAGGCGGAGGTTGCAGTGAGCCAAGATCGCACCACTGCACTCCAGCCTGGGCGACAGAGTGAGACTCCATCTCAAAAAAAAATAATAATAATAACTAGTGCAATGGTACAGTAATATGAAATTGCTTACAAAATTAGTTACTGAGTCAAAACTTAAAACAGCATTCTCCAAAGTGTTTTTTGTTTGTTTGCTTTGAGACAGAGCCTCACTCTGTCACCCAGGCTGCAATATAGTGGCACACTCATAGCTCACTGCAGCCTTGACCTCCTGGGCTCAAGCAATCCTCCTACCCCAGCCTCCAGAGCAGCTGAGACTACAGAGCACACACACACACAAATAAGAAGATAAAAATTTAAAGAACTCCTCTGTGAAAGTATTATGTACAATTTTTTTCTTTTGTCAAAAACATTTTTTAATATTATCTTGTGGCATCTTTTCAATAAAACATAATAGACATCCTTAAAATAAGTCTATTTTAAAATAAATTTTTTTAAAAATGCAAATATTAAAAATTATACTCCTAATCCCAAACAATATAGAAATAGATCCTTAACTGGTCCTCACTTATGCTCCAATAGATCTCAAAAATATAGCATCTGGCATGTCATACTTCATAAATCCTATCACTTTTGAAAGTTTTTTGTCCCATATCTTCTATTCCAAATCCATTCTAGATCAGTAGCAAGAAATAAGATCAAATAAAACAACATATTTTGGTAACATTATCTGAAACAGTACCAAAATATGATGATTTCTTTAGAAACATGTCAGTTAACACCAGGAAGTAAACACAGTAGAACTATTTATAAAGAAATTATATTTAATATTGGTAAATTTCAAGATATTTGTATTTTAATGAGATGAATTGTTTGTAAGTAAACCAGTTAGCGCTAGATGCAGTTTGCTTCAGTTACCTGAAATTAGAACAGCAAGTTCATTAAATATATATAAATCAGTGGTGCAGAGGCACTGCACCATATTGATGGAGGCTTCATTAATTTTCAATGATATAACCACTATCATATTTGTGTTCTAAAAAAAAAACTGAGTGAGGTATACAATCACTTATCCTCATCTCAAAATTCTTTTTTTTTTTTTTTTTACATATTCCAACTTAGTAAATGAAAAGAAAACCTAACACTCCAAACATTTCTGATAAAGTCTGTTAAATTTTACATTTTCTTATCTTTTTGTAGAGAATATATATGTTTGTACATGTAAATAATGTATATGTCTTTAAAAATATGAAAAATAAAAATACTATAAAATAAGTTATCATACAAATCATTTCATTGCATCAACAATACAATTCATTTAGGCTTCCTAGTTGACATCTGAGTATACCTCAAAAACCAAATACTATGTCATTGCTTATATATCATCAATAAAAAATAAAGATGTGGCAAATACAGTATCAGGAAAAATATCATTATTGAATATTTAAAGATGCTTTTTATCGTAAGCTAGCACCCTAGAAAATAAAATATAAAGAGAAAATTGTTCTAAGTAGATCAAAATGATTTTTAATATTGTAGTTTTTTCATCTTATGCATGAGTCTGAGTTACAATCCAGTTGCATTACAGTAAAAAAAAATTTATTTACCCAACAGGTAATTAAAATTTAATTGAAAATTAATTTTGAAATTTAATTTCTGACTGGGATTTACACACAAAAAAAGAGACTGGAGCTGTCCAAGTGGGCTATGCAACCACATATCCTTTCTTAGGCTTCAGTTTCCCCATTTGATTAAAAAAAAAAAAAAAAAAAAAAGAAGGTGGAAAGAGACACAAAACACAACTAGAAAGATGTTTGTTAAACTACTTCCAAATTTAAATTAACTAAGTATGTCAACTTCCTATCAATCCTTTTAATAAAACAAATAGCATTTTGTAAGCTGTACTTTTGCACAAACTTTCATACTAAGCCTGAGAGCCAAATCAGACATCACATTCCACTTTCCTAAAGGGGCTAATATTTAGATAATTTCTCTTCAGTGGCTGCTTTAGACAAAACCATTTCCATATTTGGAACCACGTACAACATTTGTATATTTGGTATCATCCAAACATTTTTGTTCCCTTGATACTAACTTTGCAAAACCTGTACCCAACCAACCAAAATGATTTGCTTCCCCAAAAGGACCTTTTCCTAAATCAGAAGAACAGCTAAAATTAGGCTGCAAGATTTCAGGTTTATGTTTCTTTAGCAAATAGTAATTTTTTTAAAAAATAGCTTATTTAACAGTAAAGCCCACTTTCACATCTTAACTACAAAGAATATTTTTATAACTATAAACTTTCCTTTTCTTCTTTGTTTAAAAAAAAAAAAAGGCTGGGCGCGGTGGCTCACGCCTGTAATCCCAGCACTTTGGGAGGCCGAGGCAAGCGGATCACGAGGTCAGGAGACCGAGACGATCCTGGCTAACATGGTGAAACCCTATCTCTACTAATAAAATACAAAAAAGATTGGCCGGGCGTGGTGGCAGACGCCTGTAGTCCCAGCTACACGGGAGGCTGAGGCAGGATAATGCCGTGAACCCGGGAGGCGAAGCTTGCAGTGAGCCGAGATCGCGCCACTGCACTCCAGCCTGGGAAACAGAACGAGATTCCGTCTCAAAAAAGAAAAAGAAAGAAAAACGAATTTATTTTTAATGACTCAAAAGAAGAACTAAGACACTATAAAAGTAATGGGGGCAGAAACCATGTCTGCCACATTCACTGTTGTTTCCCCAGATCTGTGTTTTCAACCCTCTTAGACCACAAAATTTACCTAGATAGGTAGTATAAAATACTGGTGCCCACCTCGAAAGACTATAGTAGGGCCCAGAAATCTGTATTTTAAAGAAGCACCCCAGATGATTCTTAGGATGAGGTAAGTTTTGGAATCACTGGCCTGGAAAATTTATTGAGTGTCTGAGAAAGACTGCAAATACATTTATTAGTAAACAACAACAACTAGTAAATTACTGTTGTCTTATTTTTTTCTTTGAAAATAGGCTTAACACATTTGAAACCTGAAGAAAACCATTAAAATCTCATTTAATTTTCACTCAATTATTCTCATTCTATTTGCTGTCTCAGGAACAAGTTGCTAAGTAAACTGAAAATAAATTGCCAAAAGATTCCAGAAACTTAAGCTGAAAAACTATATATTTTTTGCACATAGAATACTGAAAATAACTCTTTATAGATTATAGAGTAAATTTACTTGAATTCATAGATTTACTTGAATTCTTAAATTTACTCGAACTGTGCCTCATCTAATCTTCATAGTAATTGTAAGGTATCACTACTAGTGAACTCTTGTACAGATGAGAAAAAGTTTTAATAAGAATCACTAATTTTCCCTAAATCTCATAACTAATAATAAGTAGCGAACCTAGGATTCCAACCCAGGCAATCATACTATCAGTATATATTTGTTAGACATAATATTTTTATGCCCACGGCAGAAAAAAAGCAATGAGAAAAAATTAATTCCATTTCTATTTCTATTTGTATCCCTAAAGGAAACTAATGAACTACTACTTTAGATCCTTACAGAATAAAATAACTTGCATTTTAACAAATAAGTTTGAACGTCCAATAGATAGCTTCACCTGTTTGACTCTTGGAATACAAGTTTGAGAACATAACTTCCATGGAAAGAGAATGTTCACAAAGCCAAAGATGCTATGAAACTTTCTGATACCTGTAGGTAGAAATCTGGATAGATTTTCTCCAAAATTCAGAACTATATATAGTCATGCACTACACAAGGACATTTTGGTCAAAGACAGACCACATATACAATGATGTCTGTTCCTTAAGATTATAATACAGCTGAAAAATTCCTATTACCTAATGACTTCGTAGCCATCCTAACATCTTAGCATAACACATTACTCACCTTTTTGTGGTGATACTGGGGTAAACAAACCTACTGCACCACCAGTCGTATGAAAATATAGCATATGCAATTATGCACAGTGCATAATAGTTAATAATGATAATAAACGACTATGATACTGGTTTATGTATTTACTATACTATGACTTCTTGTTATTTTATAGTGTACTCCTTCTACTAATAAAAAAAAGTTAATTGTGAAACAGCCTCAGCAGATCATTCAGGAAGTATTCTAGAAGGCATTGTTATCACGGGAGATGACAACTTCATGCATGTTATTGCTCTCGAAGACTTTCCAATGGGAAAAAACGTGGAGAGGGAAGGCAGTGATACTGATGATCCTGACCCTGTGTAGGTCTAGGCTAATGTATGTGCTAATGTGTATGTTTGTACCTTCATTTTCAATGAAAAAGCTTAAAAAGTAAAAACAAAAATAGGGCCACGTGTAGTGGCTCACGCCTGCAATCCCAGCACTTTGGGAGGCCAAGGTGAGAGGATCACTTGAGCCCAGGAGTTCAAGACCAGCCTGAGCAACATAATGACACCTCATCCCTACTAAAAATCAAAAAACTAACTGGGCACAGTGGCGCCAACCTGGAGTCACAGCTATTCAGAAGGCTACAGCAGAAGGATTGCTTAAGCCAGGGATGCCAAGACTGCAGTGAGCCATGATCATGCCCCTGCACTCCAGCCTGGGTGACAGAGCGAGACCCTGTCTCAAAAAAAAGGAAAACGTAAATTTAAAATATTTTCTTCCTTTTTTTTTTTTTTTTCCTGAGACAGAGCCTCGCTCTGTTGCCCAGGCTGGAGTGCAGTAGCGCAATCTCAGCTCACTGCAACCTCTGCCTCCCAGGTTCAAGCGATTCTCCTGCCTCAGCCTCCCAAGTAGCTGGGACTACAGGTGCGTGCCACCACACACGGCTAATTTTTGGTATTTTCAGTAGAGACGGTGTTTCACTGTGTTAGCCAAGATGGTCTCAATCTCCTGACCTCGTGATCCGCCCGCCTCAGCTTCCCAAAGTGCTAGGATTACAGGTGTGAGCCACCACGCCTGGCCTTAAAATGTTTTCAATAGAAAAAAAGCTTAAGTCTTACAGAATAAGGACATAAATAAAATATTTTTGTATAGCTGCATAATTTGTGTTTTAAGCAGATATTACAAAACAGTCAAAAAGTTCAAAAGAAAATAAAAATTTATAAAGTAAAATTGTTACCATAAGCTGGGGTTTATTATTGAAGAAAGAAAATTTTTTTATAAATTTAGTGTAGCCTAAGTGTACAGGGCTTATAATGTCTACGGTAGTGTATAGTAATATCCTAGGCCTTAACATTACTCACCACTTACTCACTGACTCACCCAGAACAACTTCCAGTCCCGCAAACTCCTTTCAGGGTAACTGCCCTATATAGGCGTATCATTTTTTATCCTTTTTTACTGTAACTTTTCTATGTTTATATATGATTAGATACACAAAAACTTACCATTGTGTTACAACTGCCTACAATATTTAGTACAGTAACATGCTATACAGACCTGTAGCCTAGGAGCAATAAGCTACACCATATAGCTTAGGTATATAATAGACTATACCAGGTACTATACCATAAGCACACTGTATGATGTTCACACAGTAAAACTGCCTAACATGAGTTTCTCAGAATGGATACTCATCATTAAGACATAATTTTGGGCAGGGCGCAGTGGCTCACGCCTGTAATCCCAGCACTTTGGGAGGCCGGGGCGGGCAGATCACAAGGTCAGGAGATCAAGACCATCCTGGCTAACATGGTGAAACTCCATCTCTACTAAAAATACAAAAAATTAGCCAGGCATGGTGGCGGGAACCTGTAGTCTAGCTACTCAGGAGGCTGAGGCAGGAGAATGGCGTGAACCTGGGAGGCGGAGCTTGCCGTGAGCTGAGATCGCGCCACTGCACTCCAGCCTGGGCAACAGAGCGAGATTCCGTCTCAAAAAATAAAAATAATAAATAAATAAATAAGCCAGGTGTGGTGCCATGCACCTGTAGTCCTAGCTACTCAAAAGGCTGAGGCAGGAGGATCATTTGAGCCCAGGAGTTTATGATTGTGCCACTGATATCACATGGCTTAAAAAATTTTTTTAAAGTAAATGAATGGAAAAATGCATACTATCAAATAGTAGGCACAAGAAAGCTGACAGTGCCAAATTATTATCAGACAGAATCTTCAGGAAAAAGCGTATTACAAGAGACAAAGAAGGCCCATTTCATAATGATAAAAGGAGAAATGTATTAGGAAGGCATAACAATCCCAAATATGTACCTAACAAGAGAGTTCCAAAATGCATAAAGTATGACAAAACTTACAAGAAAAACTGACAAATCTATAATCATAGTGGAGTAATTCATAAGATGAGTAGATAAAATAAATTAATAAAGATACAGAAGATCTATCTGGGAATGCTATCAACCAAGATGGGTATGGTTGTATGTACCACGTTTATAACTTATACTACACTACACCCAACAACCATAGAATGTATATTCCTTTCAAATGTACAATGATTGTTCACAAAGACAGGCCATATGCTAGACCATAAGTAAGATTTCAGAAAACTTCAAAAGGCTGAAATTTTATAGAGTATGTCGTCTTATCACAACAGAAAATTCTAAATTAATATATCTAGAATGTTCCTTTTCTAAATCTTCCACCTAAAATAAGTGCCTTTTCCTAATTTTCTACCCAGAGGGGGCTCTGTTTCCCAATTTGCACAAAGGTACTGAATAAGATCAGTCTATTAAATGAGTTAACACCACTTATTATTCTTATCAACAAATAAATTCAAACTTAATCTGATAAAACTTTTAAACATAACTAACAATTTAGAGGAAATACTGAGAACAGAAGAACATATTTAACAATATCACAGAGATGCAATAAGCAAAATTCAGACTCCTCAGGATAAACTATCCAGTAACATCAGTAAATGAGAGAGAAATAGGAAAACAGAAAAAAAAAAAAGGGAAAAAAAGAAAGAGAAAGATGTTAAGTAACTATCACAAAACATTGCCTTTATATGTCAAGATGGTAGGTACTTGATTTTGCTTATCTTGTACTTTGCATCTTGTGCGTGATGAAAGAAGTAGATTTAGCATGTAAAATTTCCAGAGACAGGTTTTACCAAGAATGGTTGGGATAGAAATTAATTTTTTTTTTAAGATGGAGTCTTGCTCTGTAGCCTAGGCTGGAGTACAATGGTGTGATCTCGGCTCACTGCAACCTCTGCCTCCCAGGTTCAAGTGATTCTCCTGCCTTAGCCTCCCAAGTACCTGGGATTACAGGCCCATGCCACCACACCCAGCTAATTTTTGTATTTTTAGTAGAGACGGGGTTTCACTATGTTGGCCAGGATGGTCTCGAACTCCTGACCTCAGGTGATCCACCCGCCTCAGCCTCCCAAAGTGCTGGGATTACAGGCGTAAGCCACTGCACCCAGACAGAAATTAAATTATTAAAGGCTGTAGTTAAATGAGAATTAGATACCCCTGCCTCCATCTAATTCTATATGCCTTCAGAATGGAAGGCCCATTTCTTGAAATAGGTGGCCTGATAAAGAAAAAAAATTACTATTTTCTGTAATTGAGACAATGTTCACCCTTGAACAGAAAAAATTAAAAAAAGAACATGAAATCCAATCTTCTTCTATATGCATACAATCAATTCATTTGTGCATTTGCTAGATTAAATTGATAAGTAGCGAAATATGTTTCTTCAATTGCTAGCAGCTAAGAGAGAAAGGTATTTAATAATGTTTCACCTCTTTTCTCTCCTCTCTGCTCCTGTATTTTCTCCCATAAGTAAAACTCCTAGTTAATTTTTCCATAACCCTATAGTTCCTCTTTTATGAAGCACTACTCCTACTCACTTTATCACTTGCCTCCAAAAAGTCTTTGCTACTTGAGGACATGAAAAAAATAATAATAATAAAATCCTGCGGAAGCCAGCCTTCGAGATAGCCCAATGATATTGACACTCTTGGTATTCACACTCTTGTGTGTTCTCTCCCACATTATAACACTACAAAACACCAGAGGTGATGGTATATCACTTCTATCATTAGGTTTTAAAAGGCTCTGCAGCTTCCAGTTCCCTTCCTCCCTCCCTTTCTCTCTTCTCCCCTCTATCTCCCCAATCTTCCTCACCTCTGCTCATATCACTAGTTCTGGGAGAAGCCATGTCATAAGTAGCCCAATGGAAGAGTCCATGGGGAGGAACTGAAGCCTCCTGACAAGAGCCACATGAGTGACCTTGGAAACAGATACTCCAGGCCCAGTCAAAGCTAGACTGCAGTCCTAGCCAACAACTTGACTACAACATCATAAGACTGAGCCAGAATCACTCAGCAAAATAATACCTGCTCCTCTCAGACTAACAAGCATATTATAAAAATGCCTATATTCAATCCCATGAAATATATGCCATAAAAACTCAACAAACTATCAAAAAAATTTTCATTAACAGCCAAAATGAGGCTGGGCATGGTGGCTCACGCCTGTAATCTCAGCACTTTGGGAGACCATGGCGGGTGGATCACCTGAGGTTGGGAGTTCAAGACCAGCCTGACCAACATGGAGAAATCCCATCTCTACTAAAACTACAAAATTAGCCAGACGTAGTGGCGCACGTCTGTAATCCCAGCTACTCGGAAGGCTGAGACAGGAGACCTGCTTGAACCTGGTAGGCGGAGGTTGTGGTGAGCTATCATGCCATTGCACTCCAGCCTGGGCAACAAGAGCAAAACTCCATCTCAGGCCGGGCGCAGTGGCTCACACCTGTAATCCCAGCACTTTGGGAGGATCGAGGCGGCTAGATCACGAAGTCAGTAGTTCGAGACCAGCCTGGCCAACATAGTGAAACCCCGTCTCTACTAAAAATACAAAAATTAGCCGGGCATGGTGGCATGCGACTGTAGTCCCAGCTACTCAGGAGTCTGAGGCAGGAGAATCACTTGAACCTGGGAGGTGGAGGCTGCAGTGAGCCGAGATCAAGCCACTGCACTCCAGCTTGGGTGACAGAGCAAGACTTCGTCTCAAAAAAAAAAAAAATCCAAGATGTTTTTCTTATCAGAAAAGCATGTGATAAGATGCTTTTAAACATCTTTAAAAATGCAAGATTTTAAAAAATAATATTAGCCAATATAGGCAAAGTTGTGTGGCAATAGGAATCTCCATACAGTTGTTGGGAACATAATTGACAAGATCTTTTTTTTTTTTTTTTAAGATAGGGTTTCCCTATGTTGTCCAAGTTGGTCTCGAATCCTCCCTCCTCAGCCTCCCAAGTAGCTAGGATTACAGGTAGGCACAGCCATGCCTGTCTTGACATAATCTTTTTTGAGAACAACTGGGCCATATTTATCAAATTTAAAAGCCACAAACTCTGACCCAATAATTCCACTGCTGGACATTACCTTGTGATTTTTACCTGTTATATCTTATGATACACTGGCCTAAGTGCTCAAAGACATATATGTACATATATATGCATATTTATGGATGTTTACTCCAAGGAAAAACTGGATAATTAAACAAATATTAATTTTAAAAATTGAGGTAAATAAATTATATTTGAACAATGGACTACTATCAAATTGTTAAAAGAGGAAAACATATGCATATTGATCTAGAGAGATTATCCAATATACATAATGAAAAAAGCAAGGAAATATATACATATATACACACATATATATGTTTATGCTATATTCCTGTTTATGCTAAAGGAAGAAAAAGTTTTCTACCCAAACACACCCATGTTTGTATATGCATAGAAAATATCTGAAAATATACACAAACAACCTAAAAGTTATCACCTCTGGAGAAGTGAGCCACAAAAATTTTTACCTTTCACTTAATAACTTACGTTGCTTTTATTATTAATAGCGTATATATAATTTTAAATTTTTAAAATGATTGCCAAAAAAATCAGTGAGTTCTCTCCTCCATTCAGAAACAGCAGTGTATTAGCCTAGATTAAAGTACTTCTTTAAAAGGATGATTAATTAGACAACATGGTAAAGAGTTCATATTAAGAAAATTACAACAGAGTCCTTACAATTAAAGCTGTATTTTCACATTTTATAGTGTACTGAAATCATTTAAAGCTAATCCTTATTGTGCAAGTATTTCATAGCAGGCCAAATAAGTCCTGTTTTAATTTTATTTCTGCTTATCACCCATGCCACACAAAGAATAATAATAATAAAATAGCCAATATATAGTAAACAAATATTATGTGACAGAAACTCTACTAAATATCTCTAAATATTTTCCATATATTATTTAATACTTAAGGAGCGTGATACAAGCAGCACTATTTTCTCTATTGTACCAACAAGAAGAACGGCTAACAAAGAGTTAGTCATTTGCCTAAGGCCACAGAGCCACTAAGAGTAAAGAATGTGAAATCAGACAGGCTCATTCCAAAGCTTGTTCTCTCAGCCAATACGCTACAGCTTTTCACTCATTTTGTTCACATTTCAAGTCAAAAAAGGACTGTAAAATGTAGCCTGATATCTAACAGGTTAGCAAATTAACCACACTAAATGCAACACCAGAATGAATTAGACGAAAGTCTTAACTCTTAGACCTTAACAAAAAGGGCTGAGGATACAACAAAAGCAATTTAAATTAAAATAAATATTTTATAATTGCCTAATTAAAATGCCATTTATGTTACTGAAATCGTATAATCTTCCTGAATGGCTAATTGCTGCTAGGCCAGAAAATTACATTTAGCATCCTTCTGGTAAATTACATTTAGTTAGTATCCTTCCCAAAAAAAAGCAAACTCTTTCCTGTTCCACCATAACAAACCTGATAAAGAAAAATGGAGAGAAATTGAACGAAATCTCTCTAAAAACAGTCTATCTACAGTGTTTTTCCATGTAGAATTCCCTTTTCCATGCATTCTTCTTGATTACTTTTACCTTACTTCTACTCTTAAATCATTCAATCACAGCTCTACTATACTTCTTTGCAGAGTAAAGCAAAGGAAAATAAAGATCAATTAGAAAAGTTAAGTAAGCTAATAAATCCCATATAATAATTATAGCTACAGCTAATCATGCAATTTATGCTTACCTAAAGACCCTGTCATTGCTCTACATTTTTGTTAGCACTTGGGGGTTGGGAGGAGACCTTGTCTACACACTGTAGATTATCCATTATTTTTTGCCTCCAATAAACCTGAAAGAAACTACAGGAATATATGCTCACCATTATATGGCACCTTTTTATCCCAAAGTGCTTTCTAGAACCACCTTCACTAAACCACATCTGACAAGAAATCTGGTAAGAAACACTTTGACCAATCCCTGTTTCAAAATACACAAACTCAACCTCCCCCCTTCTGCCCCCTTCCCCTGAAAATGGGCGTTCTAAAGTCAGACTTCCTGGGTTCCAATTCTTTCAAGGCCCACTTAATAAGGGACCTTGAGCAGTCTCGATTTCCTTCCCTGTGAAATGGAAATACCAGTACCTACTTCATGGGACTGTTGTAGGAATGAACTGAGATAATTCATGGTAAGGCGCTTAGAACACTGTCTGGCACAAAATGTGCACTCAAATGCCAGCCATAATTATATCTTCAAAATTAATTACCTAGAGTCCGGGTTTTCTTCATTTTAGTGATGGGAGTCTACCCGAACTCCATCAGCATAAGTGGGCATACACACAGGGTTTTTAAATTAACTCATACAATAAATAGCAGCAGTATATACTCAAGCAAATTTTAAGTTTTCATAGCACTTTCGCACTTTTTCAATAAAAACATTTCATATGAAATAAACACTCCAATCCCCCACGCTTTTAATCAGCGATGTCCAGAGCCCAGAAAACAACACAAAGCCTGGAAATACAGTCGGGATACTCATTGGCTATGTAGGGGGGAACCTGACAAACTGCTGGATGCCACACTGAGAACCCGCAGTTCAAAGCAGGCCAGAGCCGCTCGGGGCTAGCGCCTACGGTCCATTTAAAGTCACAGCACCTTCTTTTCCCATTTTCCTCCCCAGTGTTGAAACTAACAACGCCCTTTGCTCCCAAGACGAGGCCTAGCATCTCCCGGCCCTCTCCTCCCACCCAGCGCGTCTCTCCCCCAAGGAATCCACTGCCGCCCAACTCACAGCGTGTGTCCGCACACATTCACCATCAGCTTCAAGGAGGGGTTCCGATATTTGGTGGTCTTACACCGAGGGCAACCCTGATCGTCCATGGCGGTTTCCCTCCTACAGACTCTCCCAGGCGCCTGCTTCAGCCAGAGCCACCTACAAGCCCCCTCAGACGCGACCAAGCAGGTTCCTACCAACAGGCGCTTGGCAGAGACGGTCCCTTCGCGAAACAGCACCGGCAAGGGGCAAGGCGCTGCAACACAAACGTTCCGGCAGTCAGTTCCCCGGTCTTGCATCTAGGGCTTGGTCTTAGCCTTCCATAAAGCAACTTAATACCTTGAATTCGACAGGGGAACTTTCAAAATGGCAAATTATGCAAAGCCTTATCTCCACGCACCCAGTTGCATTTTTCAAGGTACTGTGTCACAATTAGGAAGATAAATTCCATCTTGTTCTGTCTGGAAACATTCCCATGATTTCAAAGATTCATGAGCGGTGTACTTACTTTCTTTAGGACCATTTAATAGCCTGTGTTTTATACTTCTTTATAATTGCATAGTCATGTCAGCTCAGCTGATAATATGCATTCGCAGATACAAAATATGAAAAAGCTATCTACTCCCCCATCAGACAGTATTTATTTCCCCAAATACCTAGGAAAAAATCATGTAAGTATACATACAGAAAAATTTAGTTCAGCAATTCCAAGATCTGATAGCCTGAATATCTTTGTAAATTGTAAACCATGTTCATCACATTTATCAAGAAGGCAAATTGAAGTCTGTAAACAGCTCTATTAAATAATAAACTTTCCCACTGTAAAGGACACATCTTATTCATCTCCAAAATAAAGATTTCTTGATACTTAATGAGTAAGTAGACTAAGTGAAGAATTAATGAATGACTATCAAACAATAGTGTAATGTGAAAGTTTTTAGTGTCAAACATTTTTTGTAACCACCTTCATCTGACCCAAACTCCATCAGAAGGGAACATGCAAACAAGATTTTTCAAATAATCTGATACAATGAGTATAAGCTATAAACACTTATAGTAATTTTAACTCATCATAGAACTTGTGTTCTTTCCAATAAAAACATAAAAAGGAACATTCCAATTCACATTTTTAAACAGTGAACCTGGTAGGCAACACAAAACCCAAAAATACAGTTGGGATTTCCATGGGTATAGAGAGGGACGCTGACAAACAGCTGGATACCACACCCAGGAACCAGCAGATCAAAGCAGGCTATGACAGAGCTTTACATTAGTATGAAGACATCAAGGATTCATCTAATAAATAAACCATATCATCTCTTTGATCATAATATTATTCCTCAACAGGAGTTAACCAAACATAAACTTACTAAAATAGGTAACACCAAATACTATGCTACTATGCTGACCCGGAGGCTTATTATGCTGCTGCTATTGTCTTATTGAAAGACCACATCCAGACCAGTTACATGATTCAGAGTGAAGCTCTTCAAGAACAAAGGCAACTCTAGTACTTTATATTTTGGACCATTTAATAGCCTGTGCTTTATACTTCTTTATAACTGCATAGTCATGTAAGCTCAGCTGATAACATACAAGAAACTTCTAGTGAAAGAATGAATATGTCATATGTGCAAATAAAATTTTTAGCCGATACTACATTGAGGTCATCCACTCAGATGGCATTACAAGTTTATTGCCACTAGGACAATTTTTGTTTGTTTGTTTGTTTGTTTTGAAACAGAATCTCCTTCTGTTGCCCAGGCTGGAGTGCAGTGGCCCAATCATAATTCATTGCAGCCTTGAACTCCTGGGCTCAAGTCATCCTCCCACCACAGCCTTCTAAGTAGCTGGGACCTCAGGCGCTAGCCACCAGTCCCAGCTAATTTTTTATTTTATTTTTTTAAGAAATGGGATCTCACTATGTTGCCCAGGCTGGTCTTGAATTCCTGGGCTCAAGCAATCCTCCTACCTCAGGCTCCCAAAGTGCTGGGATTACAGGCATGAGCCTGTAATGATGCCCAGCTATCCAGGACAGTTTTAATTATGTCTTTGAAGATGAGACCCCAACCACGTTGTGAAGTGAATTGCTTTTCCTTTCTCCCAAAACTTAAGATTAAGGCAAAGAAAGCACTAAAGATAGTGAGAAGTAGCATTGCTACAAGCTTTATCCTTTTCCTAGGTGGGAAACTACTAACTTGGAAACATGGTAGCAACAGCTGACTTGGAAATCTGTCAGATAAGCTTTACTTATGGACCTAAAGACAGTAGAAAATAGCACTTATAGATTTGGTCTCTAGTACCAAGAGAGCTGAATTCAAGTGCTGGCTTCATCACATGATTTATATGACCTTGAGCCTCAGTTTTCCCAATTCTAAGTTCAGGATAGTACTTGTAAAGAATAAAAGATACTTCATTTAAAGCACCTAGCATAGAGTAAGAGCTTAGTAACTGCTGGCCATTATTAATGGTAGTATTAGGATATTGGCAGTAGTATTATCTAAAAGAAGTGGGATAATATAATAATAAGAGCCCAACCTTCTTTTACATCAGTCAGACCTGTGTTTGAAGCAAATTTCCAATCCTCCCGTTCCTCTTGCATATAATACACTTCATAAAATTGCTGTAATGATTAAATTACATGACATAGACATATATAAAGGCCCTACTACAATGCCTCATACATTACAGAAACTCTGAAATGTACATCATTATCACTGGTGGGAATGAATAACATGGAATGGTCAGAGAGCTTTAAGGAGGAAAGCACTGACAGCACCAGGTTCCTAATTCAAATGGAACCTCAGCCTATGTAGAAAACGACCAAACTCAAGTTTCCTACATTTCTTTTTTTTTTTTAGGAGAAAATAATTTATTAACCATAATATATAATTTTGAAAGATTAAAAACACATTCATCTCAACACAAAAAATTCAATCATGCTTAAGTTCCTTCCAACGTGTTCATCCAAGGTGAACCTTCATATGTTTACAAATTCTTTTTATGAATTTTTGTTGACTAAGAACAAATTTTTTTCATTTTCTGAACTTCAAAATTATGCATTTTTCTATATGCTTACATATGAAACTTAGGCTTCCTATGTATTGTTTTTATTTTACTATTTTATTTTTTTTTTAGGTTTTTTATTATTATACTTTAAGTTATAGGGTACAGGTTTGTTACATATGCATACATATGTCGTGTTGGTTTGCTGCACCCATTAACTCGTCATTTACATTAGGTATTTCTCCTAATGTTATCCCTCCCCCATCTCCCCACCCCACTTCAGGCCCCGGTGTGTGATGTTCCCCACCCTATGTCCAAGTGTTCTCAGTGTTCAATTCCCACCTATGAGTGAGAACATGCGGTGTTTGGTTTTCTATCCTTGCGACAGTTTGCTCAGAATGATGGTTTCCAGTTTCATCCATATCGCTACAAAGAACATGAACTCATCCTTTTTCATGGCTGCATAGTATTCCATGGTGTATATGTGCCACATTTTCTTAATCCAGTCTATCATTGATGGACATTTGGGTTGGTTCCAAGTCTTTGCTATTGTGAATAGTGCTGCAATAAACATACATGTGCATGTGTCTTTACAGTAGCATGATTTATAATCCTTTGGGTATATGCCCAGTAATGGGATGGCTGGGTCAAACGGTATTTCTAGTTCTAGATCCTTGAGGAATCGCCACACTGTCTTCCACAATGGCTGAACTATTTACACTCCCACCAACAGTGTAAAAGCATTCCTATTTCTCCACATCCTCTCCAGCACCTGTTGTTTCCTGACTTTTTAATGATTGCCATTCTAACTGGGGTGAGATGGCATCTCATTGTGGTTTTGATTTGCATTTCTCTGATGACCGGTGATGATGAGCATTGTTTCATGTGTCTGTTGGCTGCATAAATCTCTTCTTTGGAAAAGTGTCTGTTCATATCCTTTGCCCACTTTTTGATGGGGTTGTGTGACTTTTTTCTTGCAAATTTGTTTAAGTTCTTTGTAGATTCTGGATATTAGCCCTTTGTCAGATGGGTAGATTGCAAAAATTTTCTCCCATTCTGTAGGTTGCCTGTTCACTCTGATGGTAGTTTCTTTTGCTGTGCAGAAGCTCCTTAGTTTAATTAGATCCCATTTGTCTATTTTAGCTTTTGTTGCCATTGCTTTTGGTGTTTTAGTCATGAAGTCCTTGCCCATGCCTATGTCCTGAATGGTATTGCCTAGGTTTTCTTCTAGGGTTTTTATAATTTTAGGTCTAACATTTAAGTCTTTAATCCATCTTGAATTAATTTTTGTATAAGGTGTAAGGAAGGGATCCAGTTTCAGCTTTCTACATATGGCTAGCCAGTTTTCCCAGTAGCATTTATTAAATAGGGAATCGTTTCCCCATTTCTTGTTTTTGTCAGGTTTGTCAAAGATCAGATGGTTGTAGATGTGTGGTGTTATTTCTGAGGCCTCTGTTCTGTTCCATTGGTCTATACATTTCTGAAGACAGCTGAATCCCAAAAGTGGAAAAATTGAGGCCCTTATTTCTCTTCCCAAGTCTGCTCATCCTCTAGCATTCCTACCTCAGTTAACAGTAGATTCTATGGGAATGGGACAGTGTTTCTCAAATGCAGACCTTCTTTTCCAGCCCCAAGGCTATGGACCCAGGTTGGGCTTTCCTCATCGGAAGAGGATACTTACCGTTTCCTCCCTTTACTAAGGACAGCATCGCTACTCCACTTCTTTTGGGAAATAGTCCTTAGTCCCTCACCCCACATGTATGTGGTTCTACTAGGTCTGTGGATCACAATGCTTGCCCCCGGCACAGGGGTTGGCATTACACTTTTAATGGCTGTGAACTTCCTCAGGAACCAGAAACTCCAATTGAACTGGCCTAGGCAAAAGTTGAATTTATTGGATCACAACATCAAACAATGTGAAGAACAGGAGTGCAGCTGGCCGGACTTGAAGACCTGCTATCCCATTTCACTTACCTCTGTCTTTCTCATCAGGTTAGTTTTCAAAGGAGCTTTCTCCAAAACCTTGGAAACATGGCTCCCAGTAGTTCCCAGCTCACATTTTACAGTTTCATCAAAGAGGCTCTGCTGCTTTTCCCTTACTGCCAATTTGAACAATTCTTCCCTAGGCCAGTTCAAGTGGGGTCTCTGGATCCTGGGGAAATTCATATCACCGTAAAAAAGTAAGAGTGCTCCTATGCTTGGGAGATGACTAGAATCTGGCACTCAGTCTCTGCCAGGATGTCTTCTCTCCACTGTAGCCCATGTGACTCATTAGGTCACTCTCCATCTCACCTACTGCTTATCAGTGTCCTAAACATGCAGATACCTTGGTCACTGAGAATTTCCAAGCATTATATCTAAGATTCCCTCAACTAGTCTTCCTTAATTCTTCCAGTACAAGTTTGAAAACCCCCAGCAAAAGATTCTGAGTGTTTTGGGGCAAGTACCCATCCTGGGTCATCAATGGTGGCCATGATATGACACACAGACATCACCACTGTATATCCCACAACAAACAGCATTTCATTCAAAGTCCATAATTTGTCTCCAACATTCCTTTTAAGCTAATATCCCACATTTACATACAACCCACACTCCAGACACACTGGATTACTCTCTATTTCAGAAATATACCACACACCTTCACAGCTCCATGCTTTTCTCATTCTGTTTCCTCTGCTTCTCATTAACCTTTATCCTTATCCTCTCAAAATTATTGTCCTTAAAGACCCAGCTAAAAATTCCCTCCCAATTGCCCTCCTCCTCTCAAAATCAGACTCTTTATCCTCACCAATCCCATATCTTGTATTGTTACTTATCAATGTCTTATCTCCCCCACAAAATTTTAAGCTCCTCAGGAACAGAGACCTCAATATATTCATCTTTCTATCCTTTGGTACTAAACCCAGTGCCTTGAACTTAGGGCTCAATAAGTGTTTGGCAAATAAATGATCGTTCAGAAATATTCACTACATATCATCAACCATCACTAAATAATAATGGATGGGAGATCCATTATCTTTAGAACCTAATTTCTCTAATACACTAATAGTACCAGTACATATGCTTTTTTTCCCCCGGGACAGGGTCTCACTCTGTGTCCAGGCTAGAGCTCAGTGGCATGATCATGGCTCACTGCAGCCCTGGCTCAGGTGATCCTCCCACTTCAGCCTCACAAGTAGCTAGGACCACAGGTGAGTGTCACCACACCCAGCTAATTTTTGTATTTTTTGTAGAGATGGGGTTTCACCATGGTAACCCAGGATGGTCTCAAACTCCAGGACTCAAGCTATCCATCCACCTGGGCCTCCCAAAGTGCTGGGATTACAGGTGTGAGCCACCACACCCAGCCCAAACTCACTGATGAAAGAAGAAATCTCCATTCTTGATGGCAAAACCATCAAATATATTCAAGCAAAGTGTAAAATTTTGTGCTGCACCTGATTTTCTTCAATATACTAAAATGGCCAAAGATTTTTACCTACACTCATCACTGTCTTCAAGCTGGAAGGAAAAGACACAGAAACAAACAGATTGGTTTTCTGCTCTTCACTCTCACACAATCCCAGCCTCAATCCTGTTTTCCCAAATCACAACACAGATTGATTTTTATTTTTATTTTAGATTCAGGGGGTACATGTGTAGGTTTGTTACATGGATATACTGAACGATGTTGAGGTTTAAGCTTCTATTGAACCCTTCAACCAAATAGTGAATATAGTACTCAATAGGTAGTTTTTCAACCCTTGACCCCCTTCGTCCCTCCCACCCCTTTTGGAGTCCCCAGTGTCTGTTGTTCCCATTTTTATGTCCACGTGTACCCAATGTTTAGCTTCTACTTTTTTTTTCCCCCTATCATCCAGGCAGCAACCTCAAACTCCTGGACGCAAGCAATCCTTCCACTTCAGCCTGCCAGGTAGCTGTGACTACAGACGCTCACCACCATGCCCAGCTAATTTTTTTTATTTTTTGTAGAGACAGGGTCTCATTATGTTGCCCAGGCTGTTCACAAACTCCTAGCCTCAGATTGGCCTCCCAAAGCACTGGGATTACAGGTATGAGCCACTGCACCCAGCCTAGCTCCCACTTATAAATAACATGCGGTATTTGGTTTTCTGTTTTTGCATTAATTCACTTAAGACAACAGCTTCCAGCAGCAACCGTGTTGCTACAAAGGACATGATTTCATTCTTTTTTATAGCTGTGTAGTATTCCATGAGCAACACAGTTTTAGACAGCATATCAGTACAACAGACTCAATGTTCACAGCATGGCACACATAGGAAGTAGAAGCAAGTATTCATCAGTTTTACAACCCATCTGGCAAAACCAGTGCTCTGGGATAAACTCTACACACCTTCAGGTCTAGTATTCCATTCCAATATAACTAACCATGTTTGAGTCTACTTTGAATTGCTGGCAGAATGAGCTCTGAGTGTCAAATGGCTATAGGAACCTGGATCTTGGTGTGGACTTCACAGCTGGTCCTACTGGAGGTATGGAATAGCAATGTAGCTAGCTACAGGCTACAGATGTCATAAAAAGCCACTGTTACTTCTATATAATCTGTTGAACTTGATGCTCTAGAGGCAAATATACAGAAGACATGCAGAAGCCCAGTAAGTGGTTTTCCAAGTCAATGCATTATATTTGATTGATAATAATTCTGAAGCAGACTCCTGTGACCTGGGTTGGGATGGCTCCAAACATAGCCAAAGGAATTTTCATTAGGTATATACAACTAAAAAGTCTCCTACTTTGCAATATTAGGAAGAAGATAACAAACATTTACCAAGGATTAATTACTCACCAGGTGCTTTCTGGCACATCTTATCTCATTTAATCCTCACAACAACTTAGTCTACTTTTTATAGTCAAGTAGCTAATAAATGGCAGAGCTAGGATTAAACCTGTGTCTAGCTATCTGATCCTCAAATCCACATCCTTTCCACTAAACCACACCATATCCTGTCTACTTTGTTCTAAAAAATGTGCTTTAAAATTTCAAGGAATTAAATGCAACATGGTCTCCTGGATTGGATCATAGGACAGAAAGCAGACATTAATGAAAAAAAAAAAAAAAACTGGTGAAATCCAAATAAAGTCTAGAGGTTAGTTAATAGAAATGCGCCAATGTTAATTTGTTTAGATAAATATACCATTATTATGTAAGATGTTAAAATTAAAGGGAACTAGGTGAAAGGTAAGTGGAAACTCTACTATTTTGGTAACTTTTCTGTAAATCAAAAGCATTCCAAATAAAAAATATATTTTTTTAAAAATGTGGCCAGGCGTGGTGGCTCATGCCTCTAATCCCAGCACTCTGGGAGACTGAGGTGGGCGGATCACTTGAGGTCAGGAATTTAAGACCAGCCTGGCCAACATGGTGAAACCCCATCTCTACTAAAAATACAAAAATTAGCTGGGTGTGGTTGGCAGGTGCCTGTAATCCCAGCTACTCGGGAGGCTGATGCAGGAAAATCACTTGAACCCAGGAGGCGCAGGTTGCAGTGAGCTGAGATCACGCCACTGCACTCCAGCCTGGGCATCAGAGAGACCCTGTCTCAAAGAAAAACAAACAAGCAAACAAAAATTCAAGGAGGTTCTGAATCTCAATTATTGTCCTGAAGCTTGGTACTAACTGGATGTTTCCAGTGGAGTAGAAACACACGGTCTTGGCCGGGCGCGGTGGCTTACATCTGTAATCCCAGCACTTTGGGAGACCGAGGCGGGCGGATCTTGAGGTCAGGAGATCGAGACCATCCTGGCTAACACGGTGAAACCCCATCTCTACTAAAAATATAAAAAATTACTCGGGCATGGTGGCACGTGCCTGTAGCCCCAGCTACTCAGGAGGCTGAGGCAGGAGAATCGCTTGAACCCGGGAGGCAGAGGTTGCAGTGAACCAAGATCATGCCACTGCACTCCAGCCTGGGCAACAGAGTGAGACCCCATCTCAAAAAAATAAATAAATAAATAAACAAATAAATAATATGGCCTTTTCTGTTGTTATAAATTTTAAATCTACCAGCGATGTCAACACATTAGGGTAATGCAAAAACAAGTTAAATCCTACATCAAATGACATCTTGATTGACCAGCAATAAAATAAAGCCTGTCTGCAAAAAAAGAAAATCTCACCAAGTTTATCATGACAACAGGTGACCTAGACAGCTGCTTTGTAATATGCTGAAGTAGGCAGATATGAGTAGCTGGGAAGCAGACACAATACAAGGCCACCCCGAAGTAAAGGTTAGGATGATGTCATTAAAATGTTGAATTTTGAGAAGCCGAGGCGGGCGGATCACGAGGTCAGGAGATCGAGACCATCCTGGCTAACGTGGTGAAACCCCGTCTCTACTAAAAAATACAAAAAAAAAAAAAAAAAAGAAAAATTAGCTGGGCGTGGTGGTGGGCGCCTGTAGTCCCAGCTACTCGGGAGGCTGAGGCAAGAGAATGGCATGAACCCGGGAGGCGGAGCTTGCAGTGAGCCGAGATCGCGCCACTGCACTCCAGCCTGGGCGACAGAGCGAGACTCCGTCTCGGGGGGTAAAGAAAGTTGAATTTTGAGAAAGAGCAGCAGCAGGCAAACCCAACTGACCTACAGTAATCAAAGAAGCAGAAATGGATTATCCCTTTTGGAATTAAGATCTTGTGCAAATTACAAAGGAAAGAGACACAACTGCAAACAAGACTCTACCCCCACTTCAACATCAAACCAGAGGGCAATCTGTCTATGCTGTGGAAAACGGCTTCTGATCCTGCACTGATCTGGATGACACCCGCATATACAGTGTTTCTAGCCTGACTATCATCTTTAAAAAAGAAATACTCATATACATACATTAAAAAGTTCACGTAGAAAACTTAAATTTCCATATTTAAAGCTTAGATCTCTTCCACACGACTCATCTAGGATAAACTTATGGTTTAATATTCCACATGTTTAATTATACCATGTTCAACTCAGTTGGGTTGCCAGCCCTCCATGTGGCTTAAGGTTAAGTACATTTTTTGAAGGCTTCTTGTTTTTGTCTTCTCAGTGGGCTATTTATGCTACTAATTATAAGGTTTTCAAGCATTTTTCCCTCTTTGGAACTTTAATTTACTGTAAATGCTTGCCCCTTAGAACATTTCCTAGTGTCATTTTATTTTTGACCCTTTTGAATACAAAATCCTTGATAAAGACATCCAAAAAGAGGGAGAAGGGGAACAGGGAGATACTGGGGGGCTTCTGAATTATCCTCTGAAGTTTTGTCATCTAGATGCTGAGGGTGGTCTCTTTGTTAAAAATTTAACCATCCAGACCTTAAGGCCACACAATTAATATTCCCTCTGGAATCGTAGGGCCTCTCTTTGAAAGAGATGTCCAGTTTTCAGGCCACATTAGGTAGTTTCCCGCCCAGGAGCGTGGCTTGGAAAGAATGTCGGTGTTTTCCTTCAGGTATAGGTGCCTGGGGGTCAGGAGGAGAGGGAAAGGCGAGGGGTGGAGTGGGAGGCGGGTGATCGACAGGGATAGAAACGGTGTCTCCTCCTCCCTCTGAATGCGAAATAGCCAATGAGGTGGCTCTGCCGGGCCGGCCCGGCCGCCACTGCCATATAGTATGCAGCAACCGGAGGAGTCACGTTGGGGGAACGGCAGAAAGCAGCTATCCGTTTACACTACTTTGCTCTAGCAGCTATCTTAATGGTGACTGCGTGGCCGGGGGGAAACCTGATCGGCCAGATCCAGCCGAAACCAGGAGGGAGGGAGTGGGCTTTCCGGAGGGGGAGAGGAGGGAGGGAGACGAAGGAGGAGGAGTAAGAGAGGAGGAAAGAAAGAGGAAAAGAGTGCGAGGGAGTGAGGGAGGGAGGAAAATAAACAACAAAAAATGTCCTCTTCCTCCCCCACCGGGCAGATCGCAAGTGCGGCGGACATCAAGCAGGAGAATGGGATGGAAAGCGCCTCGGAAGGGCAGGAGGCGCACCGAGAAGTGGCGGGGGGCGCGGCGGTAGGGCTGAGCCCCCCGGCTCCAGCCCCTTTTCCCCTGGAGCCGGGGGACGCCGCGACGGCTGCCGCCAGGGTGAGCGGAGAGGAAGGGGCAGTGGCGGCGGCGGCGGCCGGAGCGGCGGCGGATCAGGTACAACTCCACTCGGAACTTCTGGGCAGGCACCACCACGCCGCCGCCGCCGCCGCGCAGACCCCGCTGGCCTTCTCGCCCGACCACGTCGCCTGCGTGTGCGAGGCACTGCAGCAGGGGGGCAACCTGGACCGCCTGGCCCGGTTCCTGTGGTCCCTGCCCCAGAGCGACCTGCTACGTGGCAACGAGAGCCTGCTGAAGGCGCGGGCGCTCGTGGCCTTCCACCAGGGCATCTACCCCGAGCTCTACAGCATCCTCGAGAGCCACAGCTTCGAGTCGGCCAACCACCCGCTGCTGCAGCAGCTCTGGTACAAGGCGCGCTACACCGAGGCCGAGCGAGCCCGCGGCCGGCCGCTGGGAGCCGTGGACAAGTACCGGCTGCGCAGGAAATTCCCCCTGCCCCGCACCATCTGGGACGGCGAGGAGACGGTGTATTGTTTCAAGGAGAAGTCGCGCAACGCGCTCAAGGAGCTCTACAAGCAGAATCGCTACCCTTCGCCCGCCGAGAAGCGGCACCTGGCCAAGATCACCGGCCTCTCCCTCACCCAGGTCAGCAATTGGTTCAAGAACCGCCGGCAGCGCGACAGGAACCCCTCCGAGACCCAGTCCAAAAGGTGAGCGCCAACTTTCCTCCTCCTCCCCCTTCCTCTCCCCCACCCCCTTCCCAGCTTTCTTTTCCTCCAAGTGCTCGCAAACATGGCGCTTACCTTCCCCACCAGCCTGGTCCGGCTGCCCACCTCTCCCCGCCCCCACCTCGCTCCCCGGCCGGCGGAGGTGGGGGGCGGCGGAGGCGAGGGGCGGGGGAACCTCCCTCCTTACCCTCCCCCTCTCCCCCCAGAAGTTTCTGGTCGCCCGCCTAGGTCTCAGTCCCCGCCCCCACCTCGGCTGGTCACTGCTGCCCAGCTTCCCACCCCCATCCCGCTGGCTTTGAAGTTGCCACCCTCTCCCCGTTTCTGGCGGGGCTAACGAAGCAAATGTGGACACCCGCACCGTGGCTCTCCCTGCCGCCCAAGGCCCGCAGAGGCTGCCGGCCCCGGCCGGGGTCTGCACCTCCGCGGGGTCACACCGGGCCTGGCGCGCGCGCACGCTCCCGGATCCCCAGGGTTCAGCCGCCCCCCGGGCCTGCGCTGGAGGTCGCGGTGGCTGCTCTGAAGGGAAGAGAGTGTTGTGGGGCTGGCGGCGCAGAAGGGGTCTCGGAACGTCGAGGTTTCATATGACAGAGTTAATCATTCACCCTGCCCCTATGGTTCCCTTCGCGGCCGCGGCAACGTGGGGTGCTGGTGCAACTCGGCTCTGTCATGTTTTGAAACCTGATTCTGAACTCCTTAGGATCGGGTTTCAGCGCAGCCGGGGTAGCAGGGCTGAAGGGCTGCTTCCTCCCTCGGCCCCCGAACGCTGCTTGGCTCCCTCCTGGTACGGTAGTTATGGGTGGGGGGCAGGCTGGTTTACGGCGGGCGGCAGCAAAGGAGTGGGGGCGCTCCCACCCCACTGGGTTTGAGCTTTTTGCCTGGCAGACTGTTTTCCCCCTCTGGTAAAAAAAATACCGGATTTTCCACCTCTTTTGTGCGTCCTCCCCAGTCAGACACTTGGTGTGTGCGTCTGTGTGTTTTGTTGGACGAAACAAAGTAAGGAGAAGGTCGCCTAAAGACCTGGTGTCTCCAGCCCCGCGGGGATAGGAGAGAAAGTATCCAAAAGCAGCTCGAAGGTTCTTCTCAGGGAAGCAATCTGGGAGCCGGGAATCCAGCCCGCCTGGGCCAGGTGAAGGTGATCACCCAGCGCATTCCAGAGCCGGTCTCAGCCCGCCCTTGCCGCTTCTGGGCCCCTGTGGGGGTCCGAGGGCTCGGGCTCCGGCGTTCCTCGCCCAAGGCTGGGCGGGAGGCTGGATGCCCTATCCGGCCCTCGCGGTAACCAAAACAAAACGTGCACCGGAATGTGCGTGCGCCTTCCGCAGATATGCGGAGAGGTCCGGAGAAGGCGCTTTGGTTACGCCGAGCCACCTGCCCCGCGCCCACTAGAGGCCGCGGATCCCGCGCTCGGAAACCAACGGAATCCGCAGGGCCCGGGCAGAGGGTGGCGAGGGGGCACCGCGAGCAGGCTAGCTGCCCCGCCGCCTCAGCTCGCGAGCCGGGCACGCTCCCTGGGACTCCCCCACGCCCCACTGCCGGCTTCTTCCCCGCCGCCCCACCCCATAAACTCCCCACCCCCGCCCCTGGCCCAGTTGCCTGGTTTAGGCCCCTCTCCGGATCTACCTCCCACCCGCACCCCCGGTGAGTCACCCTTGCAGACGGCGACGGCGGCTCAGCCTCAGCTTGTAAATGAAAGCGCTTTCTGCGCTCCTGGCCCCGCAGCCCAAAGCCCGGGTAATCCCCTCCCCTAGGCATGAAAGCGAACCGACCGCGGGGCACTGCGGGGATGTCGGATCCTCTGCTGGGCCAAGTCCTGCCGCGCTTCCAAAACGCCTCTGTTCTGCTCTCGTTTGCTCTCCCTCCCAGCCTCAGACCAAATGGGAAACCCCCATCACTACCCACCCCCCAACCCGGATTTGGTATTTCTCCCAAATCAGAGAGCTGAGGAACAGGGTCCTGCCTGGAACAGAGGGACCAAGGACGTTGGGGAAGAGGTCTAATAGTTAGAAGGCCTCTGAGTGACACCCTTTCCCTCCCACCTCACCAGGGCACTGGATGGTGTTTGTTAAATAGGCCCCTTTGGCTTCCTTTGGATTCAAAGGCGACTGCACATAACTGTTCTTGGGTTGAAAGTGCCTTTTCCTACAACAAGGACAGCCACTTTGTTGAATGAGAGAGTTGTCAGTCTGGTGGAGTAGAAGTTTGGGAGCAGGTGAGAAAACGATCTCTTGTTAACTAACTGACCAAAAAAGAAAAGCTGAGCACTTCCCACCTCCTGCTCCTTTGGCAGCTTCATTTACCTCCAAGATAACACTAATGTGAATTGGTTTGAGGGGAGGGGAAGGAGTTCCTATACAGGAAAGACTGACCACTTCATTTAAGGTGTTTTTTTCTATGGTGTCAGTAGCAGCATATGTAACAGTAAGGAATAGCACTTCTACACTGTAAAATCAAATATACTCTACTCCTGTAATGCTGAATTTACATCTTCCAGATGTCTGGACTTTCCCTGAATTTATTGTTATTTTAAATGATTGGGATCTGAGAGTTTATCTTCCCAGATTCTCTGGCTGGTCGGAATCTGCTGAAAGGCCTCTTAGTTTAAATAGGACTAGCAGACATCCTGCTGTGCTTTCCTTAAATACTGCCTTTAATGGATTTAGAAGCTGGTTTTCCAAACAAGTGGCACTGTGTAGAATGTCATCCCCCTGACCTTCTGAACATTTTGATTTCCCCCTCCATACAGTGAGTCAGATGGCAACCCCAGCACTGAAGATGAATCCAGCAAGGGACATGAGGATTTATCTCCTCACCCACTCTCCAGTTCATCTGATGGCATCACCAACCTCAGCCTTTCCAGTCATATGGAGCCAGTATATATGCAACAAATTGGAAATGCTAAGATATCATTAAGCTCTTCTGGAGTTCTGTTGAATGGAAGCTTGGTACCTGCAAGTACTTCACCTGTCTTCCTTAATGGAAATTCTTTTATTCAGGGACCCAGTGGAGTTATCCTTAATGGATTAAATGTGGGAAATACACAGGCAGTGGCATTGAACCCACCAAAAATGTCATCAAACATTGTGAGCAATGGTATATCCATGACTGACATACTGGGGTCTACTTCCCAGGACGTGAAGGAATTCAAAGTCCTCCAGAGTTCTGCTAACTCAGCAGCCACCACGTCCTACAGCCCCACTGTCCCTGTCTCATTCCCAGGCCTGATACCCAGCACTGAGGTGAAAAGAGAAGGCATTCAAACAGTGGCTTCCCAAGATGGGGGCTCTGTAGTGACTTTTACTACACCAGTGCAAATTAACCAGTATGGCATTGTCCAGATCCCCAATTCCGGAGCAAACAGCCAGTTCCTTAATGGGAGCATTGGATTCTCTCCACTGCAGCTGCCCCCTGTGTCAGTGGCAGCTTCACAAGGTAACAATCTCATTTGGTACCTTAATGCACCAGCAGATGTGTTCATCAGCTGCTGTGACACATTTGGTGATAGCTATAGATTGATGTTTCTGTTCAGGTACCTTATTAGCTGCCAAAGCTGTAGAGTAGCCTTGATGTGATTCTCCTCTTTCACAATACCCATGTAATATCCAGCTTGCTTTATTCCCTTGCATCATGAGGATGGGCTTTTATTTTACTAACAACTGAATGGAAAAATACAGTTCATAGCAAGTCCTGCCAGTTCTACAATTACAGAAATATGATGTCAATCAGTGCTTACAAAATAACTCACTGCTTGGCATTTTAATATTAAAAATTAATAAAATTGCTAAGAACACAAAATTAGTCTAGCAGTTGGTAAGAATGCATACACTTTACCTAAGCATTATTTATTTGACCAAAAAATGTTTTAGAAGAACAAGTTAAAAAGACCGGATCAATTATGTTTGAATCCTGTTTCCTCGTATAATGAAGACTAACAGACCTAAAGGAAATATCAGAGGAATATGCCATTGGATTTCTATCGCTCAGCATATATACTCACCCCCTAAATGTGTGGGTTTATTTATGAAGATAATAGTAAGCCTTATTTTATATGTTTGTGGCTTTACTAACAGCAATCTTCCAGAGAAAGCACTTAAATGAAATTCAGGAAAACTGAGGCTGATACATTAGTTCTTCACTGACTTTAAGCAAGCCTGGATCCTCTATGTCATTTTCTCTTTAAAGAAATAGAAATGGTTAGAATTTGGCAGTGGAGTTTGCATAATCCCTTGAATTCGGGAAGGGTAGACGTTAATGCATGTTTGCCTTCTTGTAGACAAATCTGAAAATCCAGATTTTTACAAAACCAAAGTAGTAATTGTTGGCTTTAAAGGTCTGCTTCATATAAGATGGTTTTACCCCCCCAAAAAAAATCAATTTATGCACAACTCTCTTGTTACCACAACTATGGTCTATGTCAGCTTATTGAAGGAATTAATGGAAAAATTGTTCTAAATTTCATTCTGTACATTTGCATTTCTTTAGGCAAAATGGTAGTAAAACAAGACAGTCCTGCAGCATACTATTCAGTTCATCATTGTTCCAAGTTATGGAAAGAGTTAAGCTAAGTTACTATCTAACATAGGGTAAAAATATGAAAACCACAGGGAAAGCCAAAGTGCTTAGTTTGATAATAATTTAGTGTGGATCTAACCCCTTTTCTCTCATTTGGAAAATTTCCAAACAGGTCACATTTTAAAGGCAACAAATTTGAGCAGAAAGAATGAGTTATGTATGTTGGGGGAGGAGAAAAGCAGAAATACTTTTAATTGTGTAATCTAGAAGAGCACTGCCATAGAAAATTATTATGAACTAATAGCTAAGTTTTTAAATGGGACATTTAATAGGAATAACAATAGCATTTTCAGTTAAAATAACTAAGATCAAATCTTAGACTGTCTGGGTGAGTTGAACAGACAGTCTAAGTTTAACCAGATAGTTAAGTTTAATCCAGTAAGCAACATCTCTATGGTAGTTAGGTATTGCAGTTCTCAATAAAACATTTTGGGGATTCAGTTTTTTCTCACAAACAGATACTGAGCCATTCTTTAAAATGTCTTGGCAAGATAGACTTATCTTTCTATAGTTGGGATTTATGTGGAAAAGTAGAATATCTACATCTTTTACTCACTTTACAGTCTGAGCAACTAAGATTATCATTATTATTATTTTTTTTTTTTTTTTTTTAGGCGGAGACTCATTTTGTCACCCAGGCTGGAGTACAGTGGCGCGATCTCGGCTCACTGCAACCTCTGCCTCCCGTGTTCAAGTGATTATCCTGCCTCAGCCTCCCTAGTAGCTGAGTCTACAGGCGTGCATCACCATACCCGGCTAATCTTTGTGTGTTTAACAGAGACAGCGTTTTGCTATGTTGGCCAGGCTGGTCTTGAACTCCTGTGATCTGCTCACCTCAGCCTCCCAAAGTGCTGGGATTACAGGCATGAGCCACAGCGCCTGGCCTGATTTTTTTCTTATCATTACAAAGTAATGCTTTGTACCTATATGGTTTTTCAGTTGGATTTTTTATCTTAAAATTGTTGTTCAATTTTTACTTGAGTTGTAGTTATGCTCAAAAATCAAATTTTAGATCAAATCCTCTTTTGTTTTATATATGTTATAATTTCTACAAATTCAGAAGTGTTTATATTCAATAGCAGTTGGGGAAAATGTTGCATGTATTATGCTATTTATGGCTCTATAAAAAGATAACTAATCATTTTGTTCATGCATACATTGGCAAACAATTTCATAAACATACACACAATAAACTAAACATCAATTTGAGATGTTTTTTGCCACAAATCAGCTGCCTACAAGAATTTTAAAGAGGCCGGGCACAGTGGCTTATGCCTGTTAATCCCAGCACTTTAGGAGGCTAAGGCGGGTGGATCACCCGAGGTCAGGAGTTCCAGACCAGCCTAACTAACATGTTGAAACCCCGTCTCTACTAAAAATACAAAAATTAGCCGGGCATGGTGGCACATGCCTGTAATCCCAGCTACTCAGGAGGCTGAGGCACGAGAATCGCTTGAACCCGGGAGGTAGAGGTTGCAGTGAGCCGAGATCATGCCATTGCACTCCAGCCTGGGCAACGAGAGCAAAACCCCTTATCTCAAAAAAAATAAATAAATAAAAATAAAAATAAGAATTTTAAAGCATACTTAAGTTGAAGTCAGTGTTTTCAAATAAAAGCAGTTTTTTCATATGTGTGGTCTGAAACAAATGTAAGAGAATAACTAAAACATACCTAGAAATGTTTTTCTTAACACCAGTATTTCTGTGATTAAACTTTCTAGTTAAATGTTTTAAAAGGGTTCACATGCAGTGTTTTCTTTTTACTTGAAGACATTCCTTTGCTTTAAAAATATTTGGAAGACATAAACAGCACTGTGGCACTTATTTATCAATAGAGGTGATAATATAATCACAATATTCTAATACTTCAGGAAGGAAAATGTTTTAGGTGAATTAATTACCTTTAACATTGGGCTGCTCTCTCAAAAAAGTAGTTTACTGAGGCCAGATGTGGTGTCACGCCTGTAATTCTAACACTTGGGGAGGCTGAGGCAGGAGGATCACTTGAACCCAGGAATTCCAGACCAGCCTGGGCAACATAGTGAGACCTCATCTCTACAAAAAATTTTAAAAAATTGGCCACGCACGGTGGCTCATGCCTGTAATCCCAGCACTTTGGGAGGCCGAGGTGGGTGGATCACGAGGTCAAGAGTTTGAGACCAGCCTGACCAACATGGTGAAACCCCATCTCTACTAAAAATACAAAAATTAGCCAGGCGTGGTGGTGCGTGCCTGTAATCCCAGCTACTCGGGAGGCTGAGTCACGAGAATTGCTTGAACCCAGGAAGCCGAGTTTGCAGTGAGCCAAGATTGCACCACCGCACTCCAGCCTGGGTGACAGAGCGAGACTCCTTCTCAAAAAAAAATTTTTTTTTTTAATTAGCTGGGCATAGTAGTGCGTACCTGTAGTCCCAGCTACTTGGGAAGCTGAAGTAGGAGGGATTGCTTGGGCCCAGGAGATCGAGGCTGCGGTGAGCCACGTTCACATAATCCCAGCACTTTGGGAGACCGAGGCTGGCAGATCACTTGAGCTCAGGAGTTCGAGAACAGCTTGGCCAACATGGTGAAACCCCATCTCTACTAAAAATACAAAAATTAGACAGGCATGGTGACGTGCATCTGTAATCCCAGCTACTCAGAGGTTGAGGCAGGAGAATCACCTGGGAAGTGGAGGTTGCAGTGAGCGGAAATCGCGCCACCGCACTCCAGCCTGGGCAACAGAGCAAGACTGTCAAAAAAAAAAAAAAGAGCTGACTGAACATCTAATTCAAGATGAGGATAAACAGCCCACCTATCACAAAAGTCCCCCCAAATCCACCTTTCCTTCAGTGACCATATTTGAGGTCCTAGATTATCTAATTGCCATCATCTCATGCCTACGTAAGGAATCAGGAAAAAAGAGTGTTATTTGATGGTAGTGGGGGGTCTAATTCATCTACATTGTCTAAGTGATCTGATTTGAACATCTCAGCTTTCTACTTAACATTTTTTTTTCTACTTCTAGTCTCTATAGACCATTATAGTAAGAGTCTCAAAAGATACAAACCTTTTAGAGAAGCATTAGCTCTGATCCTTTATGTTAATCTGTATTTTAAAAAGCACATTTCATATTACCATTAATTGTTCCTATTACTACAACACTGAAAATTCAGAACTGGCACAACAAAAGGCAAAAAAAGCTTTTGAATGTTTTGTTGACTTGACATTACTTTATGGCTAGTTTGGTGAAAGTTTGCAACTTGTCTATACAGGTTTATATGGTTAAGTTTTAAGCCCCAGGGTAACTCATTTTATGTGGTATGTTCTACATTGCCATTTATTTATATTTTATGTCAGTTACTGAGCAGTCAGTCCTGAATGAAGGTGCATTTGTGTTTTCTAATTCTAACTGGCAGAGCTAGCAATAACTATCAACTAATTGAGAGATGTCAAGTTACTAGTGAAGAAACAGAAACTTGACTGAATCAGAACTTGGAAAAGTTTTTTTTTTTTCACACTTGGCTTCTAACTAGTAGTTCTCAATCCCCCTTGGTCATCAGAATTACTTGGGAAGGTGGGTACTCTAGAAGCCCAGTCCCCACCATTACTCAATATACCCGTGTAACAAACATGCACACATGCCCCCTGAATCTAATTTTTTTTTTTTTTTTTTAAAGAAAGGGCCGGGCACTGTGGCTCACGCCTGTAATCCCAGCACTTTGGGAGGCCGAGGCGGGTGGATCACAAGGTCAAGAGATTGAGACTATCCTGGCCAACATGGTGAAACCCTGTCTCTGCTAAAAATACAAAAATTAGCTGGATGTGGTGGCGGATGCCTATAGTCACAGCTACTCGGGAGGCTGAGGCAGGAGAATCACTTGAACCCAGGAGGCAGAGGTTGCAATGAGCCGAGACCACTCCGCTGCACTCCAGCCTGGTGACAGAGTGAGACTCCATCTGAAAAAAAAAAAAGAAATAATAAGCAACAGAACCTTTGACATGTTCTATCCTCAAGACCGTTGGAGGTCATGAGACATAAAAAGTAAAGGTTTGGAAGTCACTGTGTTTTCTAAGAAGCTGATGAAAGATGGGGAACACAGGCATACCTGTGACTCAGGAATGCAAGTAGTTTTTTTGGCTGTGTTGTTGTTGTGGTTAAACATAAAAGATGTCTCCATACAAAAAATATATATATATATATTTACTTGGGGAGGTAAAAACAGATGTTCTAAGATGTACTAAGTTACACTTTCAAGGAGTAGAGCCTGGGAATCTGTAGTTTTAAGTGCCCAAGGTAATTCTGAACCAGAATTGGGCTAAATTATTGTATGGAAGTGTTGCTTCTTTATAGATACTGTACCTGAGAAAAAAAAAATGTGTGTGTAACTTTTTTTCTTTCCCTATCACTTCCATCAATGATAATCAGTACTTTTTTTTTTTAGGTAATATCTCAGTAAGCTCAAGCACTTCAGATGGAAGCACATTTACAAGTGAGTCTACCACAGTCCAGCAAGGAAAGGTTTTCTTGAGCTCTCTTGCTCCCAGTGCAGTGGTATACACGGTTCCTAATACAGGCCAGACTATAGGATCTGTGAAACAGGAAGGCTTGGAAAGGAGCCTGGTATTTTCTCAGTTGATGCCTGTCAATCAGAATGCACAAGTAAATGCAAACCTATCTTCTGAAAACATCTCGGGGAGTGGCCTGCATCCACTGGCCTCCTCATTAGTTAATGTATCTCCAACTCACAATTTTTCTCTCAGTCCCCCTACACTACTAAATCCCACTGAGCTAAACCGCGACATTGCCGATAGCCAACCAGTGTCTGCACCGGTGGCAAGCAAATCTACTGTGACATCTGTCAGCAACACTAACTATGCAACTCTTCAGAACTGCTCCCTTATTACTGGTCAAGACCTATTGTCAGTCCCTATGACTCAGGCTGCCCTTGGGGAAATAGTTCCTACAGCTGAAGATCAGGTAGGTCACCCCTCCCCAGCAGTACATCAGGATTTTGTCCAAGAACATCGTTTGGTTCTGCAATCGGTAGCTAACATGAAAGAGAATTTCTTACCAAATTCTGAGAGCAAAGCAACAAGTAGCTTAATGATGCTGGACTCTAAATCCAAGTATGTCTTAGATGGCATGGTTGATACTGTCTGTGAAGACCTGGAAACAGACAAAAAAGAGCTTGCCAAGCTCCAGACTGTCCAGCTGGATGAAGATATGCAAGACTTATGAACTTTATTTGCTCCTCACCTCTTTTTGGCATCAGCGGCAAATCTTTTCATGAAGCCCCAAGGACACAAAACATTTTTGCATTTAAAGGAAAACACTCTAGTTTTGCAAGTATATGCATACAAGAGACTGTAGATTGATCTGCATGAAGATCACAGTTAAGTATACGGGAGTTGAACTGCATTATTGCAGCCTTTTTGTTCACTTATAAATGTTCTCTTTTAAATAGATGGAGACAAAGGACAAGGTGAAATGTATCAAGTCAAAGTGAATCATTTAGTTGACTCTATAATTCTAAGGTAAAAATGGAACTTGATAGTTTTTTAAATTGAAAAATGTATACACCTAACATAGAAAATTAAAGATAGCTGCAGACCATTAGAAATAATACAATTGTTTTTGTTTACTTTTACTCCATGGGCATTGAAAAGGTTAAGAAACATAAATGGTACGTATTTTTAAAGTTAAGTAGCATGCATATATATATGCACACACACCTCTTTTTCAGCATTTTTTGAGAAAGTCTTGGGTTAAGTCTCAACACATTTCCAAATGTGGTTTCTAATAGCTCAGTGTGGCTGAGAAAGTGCGGAACTCCACTAAAAACTCTGAAACTTCAGTATGAATGTAAATATGTCAGTTCTGTAAGCAGGATTTGAGTAATTACAGTGAATTTTATTTATACTGTATATGTTTCTCTTCAGGCGCTATGAACGAAAAATATGTTTTCTTACTGTTTAATTTATTTTTATTGTTTGAACAGGAAGTGAACATAGTTGTTTCCAACAAAGTTTTACTTTTTGTAGGATTTTAAAAATAATGATTTTTACCAGGAATCTATTAAGGTCAATATTAATAACACTGAAACAGGAAATCTAACTCCCAATATTGGAATTTTGGTACTTTTTTTCACATCCTTGTTCTTTATTTAGCAACTCTGATTCATTTAAGTATGTTTTTTATGGAATTCTATGTGCCTTTTTACCTTGTGGCCTTTTTATTGGTAGTAAGGTACAGAAGTGTCAACAGAAGCACTGATGGTTCTTTTCTACTATCTAACAGGGTTAATTTCACCACAAAATTGCTTTAAATCTGAAGAACTTAAGTTTCACTAAATATTATATATGACATTTATCACACAAATGGATAAACAACTAATTATTGTTGATACTTTTCATTACAAGGAAAATAAGTTATAAATACTATGTAAAATTGATTATACAGGCTATGAAAACCATTTTAAAGGAAAGAAAATATGTAAATTCTATTGAGCAAAATTCTGTCCTGTCGAAACTTAGTTCTAAAGGTTTTAAATCAGTTGTTACACTCTGACACATGACTGTTGTTTGCACTATATTATCATGTCTTCTTTAAAGGTAAATATTTTGGGTTTCTGTAAGAAGTTTGTTTAATAATGTTGTAAGCCGTGGCTATAGTTTTATCAAGACTCTGAACACAAGATGTAACAATGCAAATAAATTCATGTAGTGAGTAAAGTTACTCTCTAGTCTCTGAAAAGCAAAAAAAAGTGAGAAAATAATTTCTTCAGAGATAACTTCAAGTTGTTGAACATAAAGATGTTAAATGTTAGCACATCTTGCTTTTTTTTTTTTTTTTTTGAGATGGAGTCTCACTCTGTTGCCCAGGCTGGAGTGCAGTGGCGCGATCTTGGCTCACTGCAAGCTCTTCCTCCTGGGTTCACGCCATTCTCCTGCCTCAGCCTCCCGAGTAGCTGGGACTACAGGCACCCGCCACCATGCCCAGCTAAGTTTTTGTATTTTTAGTAGAGACGGGGTTTCACCGTGTCAGCCAGGATGGTCTTGATCGCCTGACCTCGTGATCCGCCCGCCTTGGCCTCCTAAAGTGCTGGGATTACAGGCATGAGCCACCGTGCCTGGCCACATCTTGCTTTTTTTTTATGATCAGAACAAAGGGCCCACTCTAGTTCTCTACATGTCAATCAATCAAGCATGTTGAATAAGGGACATAGAGGATTTAACTTTTGTTATCATAAATGGAACTTGCAGGCATATATGAAGAACCCTATGAAGAATTCCTTTCCCATCGTTTTGATAAAGAACTACATCATTTTTTATAGAATTGGTGAATGTTCCTAAACTGCTGAAGCTACATGTTTTTTGTTTTGTTTCACAAAGTCAGGTGTTTGAGAGTTCTTTTCCACTCTACTACTACTTATAGAGCTTGTTTTTTCTTTGGGTGTGTGCTGATCCTGTTACTGAGATTAATTACATGGCTCTGTAGTGTAGTTTACATAAAAATGATGTTTTCCACTTGATTGCTGCAGATATCAAGAGTTTGTTATTTTCAAGTACCCATCCAATAAGAGAGATGGGAAGGTTTTTAGTTATATATGCTATATATATATAACTGGAAATGTTTTATATGTTTTCCAAAAATATAATAAGCCTCTCTTTTATTCAGCGTTCTTCCTCTTTTCTCCCTTATGAAAAAGAAAAGATAGCACAAAACTTAAGACTTACCTAGGAAACCCATTCATACTCCCACCATGATGTAATTATAACCCTACAATTACTTCAGGTAGCTACACAATATACCAGGTAAGAATCAATGCACAGTGTAAAGAACTTATTGTTCTTTTCTATTCTTTCAGTTGAATAAGGGCCAGTTGATATGCAGCCCATGTATATGTGAATGGAGTAAGATAAACCCCATGATCTCCTTGCACAGAATTGCAAATGTCTTTTGCCATACCAAGGGCCAGACTCAGAACCCTTGGAGTCATGTGGCAGAATTTCCCTCTTACATAAACCAATGCTTGAAAATGCTGCAAATGACCCTCTAATGATCCCTGAAGATCAAAATAGGGGTAAATGACTCCCTGCAAAACCCAACCCATGCTGCTGGCTGTGGGATTTTTGGTGTAAGCCTATCTATGCACTCTATCAGCCAGAATTTGGCATTTAGCTCTTAGTTAAATCTAGTAAAGGACAGTCTATTGTTTAAAGAGAAGGTGCATTTGTTCCTCAATCAAGCAAGAGCACCTGTGTTGTACTGCTTTATATCTCATGTATATTTATAGTAATGAAAACACTTTTTAAATTGTACACGTTTCAGTGCCTTTCTTGTGTTACGAAAGGCAGGTAGATATTATAGCCATAGGTAAAAATCCATAGTTAAATTGCACACTGACCTTAAATCTCTCTGTGTATGCCCTTGTATCTTGCATGTTAAAAGTTGGATTATTGGGCATGTGTGGCAGCCTGCCCTGCTACATGCTAGACAAGTGTGCATTAGTACATAGCCACAAGTTCTTCATTCTTTAAAATGTTTTGACAGATCATCTCATAATAAAAATAATTCAGGAAAACTATGGGGAAATAATTACATTTCACAAAAGATATTTTAAACTCTTTGTAAAACTTAGATAATAGAGCCTAGCAGTTACTTTGTATCTAATTGATACATTTTATGTTAATTTACCACCATACATTTTATTAATCAAAATTTTATAGCATGTGACTCTTTTGGCTTTCAGAGTTCTCAAAAATATTCTTTTGTTGCATGTACTGTATGTTTAGAGGCAACCAATTATATACTCAATATGGTTTTACTGTGCCTTACACAAAGAGAAACTCTATACAGAATGTATATCATGGGGTGGGGTAACAGAGTCTTTACTGCACTGTTAGGTGATGGCACACAGAGCATGTCCCAGAACATTTCTGTGCTTAATTACCCAACCAAAGAGATCTAAAGTATGTATGTCGTACTGTAATGGGGGTTTATGCCTGGACAATTAAGTGTTTTATTTGTTTTCTGAAATGATGTGAACTTATTTTTCTAAACACTATGCTAAATAAACTTTATATTTATACATACCTTGCATTGAAAATTATTTGGGGAATATTGTGTTTTTTTAAATATGAATGACTCATCTTACTAGAAAAGAAACAAGAAATAATGTTGGTTTTATTTATCCCTGGAAAAGGGGAGAAGAGGAAGGGAAAAAACAAACATTCCAAAAGCTGGCAAATGGTTATAAGGCCAATTGGAGTGAATTTGGAAAAATAATCTTTGTCAGTTGTTGTGCAGAATTATGCAATTAACTGTACTACATAGAGGTAAATTATTAGATTGCATCCTCCTTAAAAGGAAGAAGTGTACCTTCCCCTTCCCAGCATTTTTGTTTTTTTGTCCCGAGAGATGAATGTGATGTTTGGCACACGGCAGTTACTCTGTAGGGTTTAATGGAATTAAATCGAAGGGTCCAAAGACCTCCTATTTTCAACCTTATTGAAAGAATTCAATATCACCCATCCCTAGGGCACTGCCATTAGCCAAAGCCTGGTACCACCACGGTTGGGTCCACAAATAGTTTCACTGAAAGTAACAAGTAGAACTGCATTGCTGCTAACTATATAGAAAATTTGGCCTTGGTACAGTTTGGTCCTAATTTTAAAATTACATAACCTGGTTTTCTATGCTTCTACGCTGAAAAGAAGGGGAGGTTAATAAAATAGATTGGAAACCAACTGTACAATTCTGTAAAACTAGTTAAAGCCATCAAATTCATTTCAGATGTTATGTCTAGACTTTTATATTCTTGATATTCCACTCATTTATTTAACAATTTTATATGTAAGTAAACCAGTTAACATGAACAGAGTTTCAATGAGTTCAACCACTCCAACCAATGAAGTGGTTACATTTTAGAACATTAAACAAATATTTTTTATTTAGGCTGGGCGCAGTGGCTCACACCTGTAATCCTAGCACTTTGGGAGGCCAAGGCAGGTGGATCACCTGAGGTCAGGAGTTCGAGACCAGCCTGGCCGATGTGGTGAAACCCCATCTCTACTAAAAATACAAAAATTAGCCAGGTGTGGTGGTGCATGCCTGTAGTCCCAGCTACGTGGGAGGCTGAGGCAGGAGAATCACTTGAACCCTGGAGGCGGAGGTTGCAGTGAGCCGAGATCATGCTACTGCACTCCAGCTTGGGTGACAGAGCGAGACTCCATCTCAAAATATATATATTTAAACATCCTCAGAGCAAGTTGGCAATGGCTAATAAAATGATAAGTGTCAGGCCTCTGAGCCCAAGCTAAGCCATCATATCCTCTGTGACCTGCACATAGACATCCAGATGGCCTGAAACAACTGAAGATCCACAAAAGAAGTGAAAATAGCCTTAACTGATGACATTCCACCATTGTGATTTGTTTCTGCCCCACCCTAACTGATCAATGTACTTTGTAATCTCCCCCACCCTTAAGAAGATTCTTTGTAATCTCCCCTACCCTTGAGAAAGTACTTTGTGAGATCCACCCGCTGCCCGCAAAACATTGCTCCTGACTCCACCACCTATCCCAAAACCTATAAGAACTAATGATAATCCCCCTACCCTTTGCTGACTCTCTTTTCGGACTCAGCCCGCCTGCATCCAGGTGAAATAAACAGCCTTGTTGCTCACACACACACACAAATATATATATACATATATAAAAAATATATATTTTTAAAAATTGGACAAGATCATTGCTGTACTTAAAACACTTGTGGCTCCTCAGAAACTAGCAAATTAAATAAAAACCCTCAATGGGAATTCAAGGCCTTCAGCTATATGGTTCCACCCTACTTGTTCACTTGCCCTTAAGAAACAATAAATGGGCCAAGCACAGTGACTTAGGCCTGTAATCTCAGCACTTTGGGAGGAAGAGGCAGAAGGAGGCGGAAGGATCACTTGAGCCCAGGAGGCTCCAGTGAGCTAGGGTGGTGCAACTGTACTCCAACCTGGGTGACAGCAAATTCCTGTATCAAAAAAAAAAAAGAAGCAATAAATGAAAATTTACCTCTGCATATCACCATTTCCAATACAGTAGATAGTAAATAAATAAACAAGACACATTCAGATAATGGTCAGTGTTATAAAGCTGACAACAAGGAGTAATGAAATTGATAATATGAAATGTTAGGGTGGGAGACATACATTAGATTGATCAAGGAAATTCTCTGAGGAAGTAACATTTCAGCAGAGGTAATTGAATAAGGAGAGGAAGCCAGCCAGCAAGACCTAGAAAAGAGCATTCCAGACATAGGGAACAGCAGGTACAAAGGCCCTGAGGGAGGGACAGAGTGTCCGGATTACGGCGCTAACTCCAGGGATCATGCGATAAATCCAGCCAGAGAGGTAGGCAAGGGCAGATCACAGGTAGAGCTTTATTGGTCTCAAATAGTTTGAATTTGAGTCTGAGAAGCCACTCATGGCTTGGAAGCAAGGAGTAATATAACATGATTTACACTTTAAAATGTTGCCATGGCTAATCTGGGGAATGGAGTTGTGGGAGGCAGGAGAGCCGGAACTAGGAAACTATTGCCATGTTGCCCTGAGCTGTCAGACAGGAGATAGCTCAGGAGCTCTTGAACTGCACCTAGGGCAGTTTGTCCTCCAACTGTCTCCAGAATTTTGTGCTCTCCAAGACATGTCTATTCTGCTGCCTGCTGCCAAAGCCACTTACTGCTACTGAGGATGATTGTCACAGCCTGAACCTGTCCCCTGGTAGATCCAGCTCCCTAATAGATATTTTCAAAATGTCCCAGTCCATCTAAGATTCTACATGTGGAAAATTAAACTCTCATCTCCCTAAGCCTGCCCCAACTCTGTGTTGCTCATTTCAGCAACATGTATTCACCTAGATTGCCAGACAAAAATCTGGGATTCACTCTGGAGTCTTGTCTCCCTTTCTTCTCCCCACCTTTATCAGATCACAAGTCTATCCAAGTCTGCTGTTTTACAGTCTTTTGATTCAGTTTCTTCTTCTCCATTACTAAGGTTACTCCTACAGTTTAGGCACTTACCATTTCTCTACTGAATTATTGCAACTGCTTCCTACCTGGTATCCTAGTGTCTGGTCCTCATTTTGGCCACATTACAACTACATCCAAATGGAACTTTCAGAATTTAAGACTTAAACCAGCCTCGTTTTCCACTTTAAACCTTCCATGGCTCTTCATTGCCTATGAAATACCATTTAAACCCTTTACCATAAGAAGTCTCCAAGATCCAGGCCCTGCCTCTTTGCCTACTCACATCTCTAGCCACATAAAACTGTTCCCCAAAGGAACCAGATTCCTTCATAACAACCCAATCCCCAAGACTCACTCAATGTCACATCTTCAGGAAACTTTGTCTTACTTTCACAAGTAGAATTGTGCATAGCCCATTCTGTGATTAGACAGGGATTTATACCTTCCTTTAGTGTGGCACTAATGTACCTATCACTGTAAGAATATGTTTGCCTCTTTACATGTTCATCTTGGTTTCTCCAGCATTTAGTATTATGCATGGGACATAGTAGGCACTTAAAATTTATTTGTTGAATGAATAGTGATGGTAACAGTCATCCATAACTTCAAATCATTTCATTGCTATGGATTAGGGAACTATATTGCTAAACTGGTTAAAATATTATCCCTATGTAGAACACAAAAATAAATCAATACATTTTGGGGTAGACCCTGAGAGTGGTTCCTCAAATCTTTTAACATTAGTGAATGGTCTTTATGGTAATTATTTCATTACTATTCCAAGGTTTTTCTGCTTAACATGCAAGTTTAAAGCTGTGTTCCAGATGACAGAGGCTAAAGATTGACAGGCAAATGGGGCATTAAAAAAGTGTACTCACTGAGCTTTTTTTTTTTTTTTTTTGAGCCTTTTTTTTTAGCCTTTTTTAGATCAATGTTTCAAAATACCAGTGATGTGCAGAAAACCTATTTATACTTATGTATAGATAAACTTTCTAAAAATATTTTCTCTGTGGCTATATCCACATTATTTGCTTTTGAACTAAGCAGATATCTAAAGAGTCTATGAAGAATAGTAAATGAAATGTAGAGGTAGGCATCAAGAAACCTGGATTCTAATTAGCCTTGAGATTTAGGAAATATCAGTTCACCTCTCTGGGCCCTGTATTTTTTCTGCGAAATGGGTATGTTAGATATTATTATAAAAGAAAAAAATGGTTTAATAAAATTCATTTACCCCTACAGAGTTAAGTTCAAATCAATTACAAAGGGGAAGTACATGGTGATCTACTAAGAGCTGCAAATGGAAGATAAAATAATTGGGATGGGGTCAACAACCTGTGACCCACCAGGATTATTTAGAGGTGTACAGCTAGGTGAGGCAGGTCTGGTTCTGTACTTGTCCACCTCCTTCATCTGTATCTACTTTGCCCCCTAAGGGAGCTGTCATTTCCTCAGGCATTGGCCTACCTCCTCAAGTGCCTTAAGTGATCTCTCTGGTGTTGATGGTTAACAGTTTCAGACATGATTATCCCAATCCTCCACCCCAGAGTAATTTACCTTTTTTTTTTTTTTGAGATAGAATCTCACTCTTTCACCCAGGCTGGAGTGAAGTGGCGCAATCTTGGCTCACTGAAACCTCCGCCGCCCAGGTTCAAGCAATTCTCTGGCCTCAGCCTCCTGAATAGCTGGGATTACAGGCACCTGCCATCACGCCCTGCTAATTTTTGTATTTTTAGTAGAGATGGTGTTTTGCCATGTTGGCCAGGCTTGTCTCGAACTCCTGACCTCAGGTGATCTACCTGCCTTGGCCTCCCAAAGTGCTAGGATTACAGGATTACAGCATCTGGCTATAATTTACATTTTAAGGAAGGCTTTTAAAGACATACACAAAAGGAACCAAGCTGTAATAATGGCTGATAAACTGTAGATTAGTAAAATTGAGCATTTTTCCCTATTTGTAAGTGCAGCAGGGTGTGTGTGTGTGTGTGTGTGTGTGTGTGTGTGTACACTTGGGGGATTGGGAGAGAAGGATGGATAAGGGGAGAGGCAGAGAGACTGTCACCCTTTATCCATTTCCTCTTTTGTGTGCTCCACTTCCCTACTGGGTATCAAGGCCCAGGCAGTGAAATCTAAGCTGTTGGAGCCTCTGAAAGCAATTAACAGTGTAGTTTCCCCCACACCTATCTTATCCACAGCCTGGGAAAATTCCCTTTCAGAGAATTCCTATGTTGAAAAGATAAGTCATTAGCTATAATGAAACCATAAAATCTAGCCACTAGCCATAGAAAGACAAGCATTGTTTGGTTGCTGGTTTTTTGGTGTTTGTTGTTTAAGATGTGAACTACTTAGGAGATGTGCCAAAGGAAAACCAAAAATATATTTTGTTGAAAATTAGGGAACATAATGAATTTTGTATTCACTTTATTTAATAAGTACATTCTTGCTTGTGTTCTTTATCAAATGGATGACCTTAGATAGCTTAGTATGAGTGCATTACCCATTACTCAGCAAATTTATTTTATTAACACTACATAGGAAGGAAGATGGATTCAATCCTGTTCTTACATGAATAATCATCAGGGGTCTTAATCTCAAAAGATGTTGGAGGGCCAGGCACGGTGGCTCCTGCCTGTAATCCCAGCACTTTGGGAGGCCAAGGCGGGCGGATTGCTTGAGGTCAGGAATTCGAGACCAGTGTGGCAAAACCTTGACTCTACTAAAAATGCAAAAATTAGCCAGGTGTGGTGGTGGACACCTGTAATCCCAGCTACTGGGGAGGCTGACGCAGGAGAATCACTTGAACCCAGGAGGTGGAGGTTGCAGTGGGCCAAGATCTCACCACTTCACTCCAGCCTGGGTGACAGAGTAAGAGACTCCATCTCAAAAAAAAAAAAGATGTTGGAGTGTTCTATCCCAATTATATTAAATAGATTTTCCTAAATCTCTTCAATAAACACACACTAGTTTTTTTTTTTTTTTGGAGACACAGTCTTACTCCGTCGCCCAGGCTAGAGTGCAGTGGCATGATCCCAGCTCACTACAACTTTCGCCTCCTGGGTTCAAGTGATTCTCCTGCCTCAGCCTCCCAAGTAGCTGGGATTACAGGCACGTGCCACCACGCCCAGCTAATTTTGTATATTTAGTAGAGATGGGGTTTCACCATGTTAGCCAGGTTGATCTTGAACTCCCTACCTCAGGTGATCTGCCCACCTTGGTCTCCCAAAGTGCTGGGATTACAGGCGTGAGCCACCGCGCCTGGCCAACACACACTAGATTTAAGAATATATGCAATCTCAGCTAATGAGAGTTTTCACTTCTGTTCTTATTATAGTCATTCTCTGATATCTTAACAAACACATATCTGACTTTCTAAGACTGAGCACAGATTTTTTTCATATACGGTAGCAAACTAGCAGTGTTGTAATACTGAGTTTTCAGTATTATAGTGAAACTATGTTAATACGGAATTTGTGTTATCTCAAGGAGGGATGAATTAGGCTAAAATGTACCTTTAGCTATTTTATTTGAAATGGTACATATTAATAATATGAATTAAATGTATAGACAGTATCATGTCCATATGTAAATTATCTAAGGTGGGGATACTTTATCAAACATCTTAAATCCCTTGGAAACCCTCTCAAATACAGTAGCCATTGATTGCTAAATATAGAGTATTTCTCTCTGTTTATCATGCAGATCCATGAATATACATATACACATATATATGTGTGTGTGTATATATATATATTTATATATATTTTTTGAGATGGAGTCTCACTCTGTCACCAGGCTGGAGCACAGTGGCATGATCTTGGCTCACTGCAACCTCTGACTCCCTGGTTCAAGTGATTCTCCTTCCTCAGCCTCCCCAGTAGCTGGGATTACAGGCATGCACCACCACGCCCAGCTAATTTTTTGTATTTTTAATAGAGAAGGGGGTTTTAGCATGTTGGCCAGGATGGTTTCTATCTCCTGAACTCGTGATCTGCCTGCTTCAGCCTCCCAAAGTGCTGGGATTACAGGGATGCACCACCATGCCCAGCTAATTTTGTATTTTTAGTAGAGACGGGGTTTCTCCATGTTGGTCGAGCTGGTCTCGAACTCCCAACCTCAAGTGATCCACCTGCCTTGGCCTCCCAAAGTGCTGGGATTACAGGTGTGAGCCACCATGCCTGGCCCATAGAAATATTTTCTAAGTTATTGTATGCCCTATAAATGAAACTGCCTTTTCTTTCTTTCTTTTTTTTTAAAGACAGAGTCTCACCCTGTTGCAGTGCAGTGGCATAATCACAGCTCACTGTAGCAATCCCCACAGGTGTGCGCCACAACATCTGGCTAATTTTTTTTTAAGAGATAGGTTCTCACTATGTTGTCCCACTGGTGTTGAACTCCTGGCCTCAAGCAATCCTTCTGCCTCAGCCTCCTAAAGTGTTGGGATTACAGGCAAGAACCACCATGCCCAGATAAAACTACCTTTTAATTTATTTCTGTAATTCAAAATGATTAATTAATTCATACTGATAGACCTCTTTTCAGTCTTTCTTAGTTGGATTTCTCCATGAAAACTGTTAGATACATCTGTAAATCAAAGTAATTATTATGAGGAAAAGGAAATAGTTAAGCGCAATCTTTGATACACTATCCTAAATCTGATCACATTACCTCAAATACCTGATGATCATATTACCTTACATGCATACTTCCCAGAGGTCTGGGTAAACATAAGCCACATATTTTCCCCAAACATTTTCACTGATGTACAGAATCTGGCAACATTCAGTGGATCTTTGAGCTCTCGGGTGCTAACCTGATGAAGCCCAAATCTTGTCAATGCCAATGCATTTGTACATAAACAAGAAACCAGGCCTCTGATTTGGATGCAAGCTTCTGTATGAGAGGAGCAAAACTGTGCTAAAGAAACTCCTGGGCCAGTCGTGGTGGCTCACGCCTGTAATCTCAGAACTTTGGGAGGCCGAAGCCAGTGGATCACCTGAGGTTGGGAATTCGAGACCAACCTGACCAACATGGAGAAACCGCATCTCTACTGAAAATACAAAATTAGCCAGGTGTGGTGGCGCATGCCTGTAATTCCAGCTACTCGGAAGGCTGAGGCAGGAGAATTGCTTGAACCTGGGAGGCAGAGGTTGCAGTGAGCCGAGATCATGCCATTGCACTCCAGCCTGGGCAACAAAAGTGAAACTCAACTCCGTCTCGTCTCAAAAAATAAAAATAAAAAGTCAATGTAGGGGTACATCAAACATGAAAAAGCAAGGAAATATGTTACCACCAAAGGAAAAATCATAATTCACCAGTAACAGACCTCAACCCTAAGAAAATGTATGAAAATGCCAGAAAAGAATTCAAAATAACAATCATAAGGCAACTTAGTGAGATACAAGGGAATACAGACAGATAATTCAATGATATCAAGAAAAACAATTCATTATTCTAGTGAGAAATTTAAAATGAGATGGATATTTAAAACAAATAAACAGAAATCTTAAAGCTAATGAATTCAGTGAGTGAAATAAAAAAACAACCAAGGGCTTCAACATCAGACTAGAACAAGCAGAAGAAAGAATTTCTGGACTTGAAGACAGCTCTTTTCAAATAAAAAAAGGAAGGAAGAAAAAAGGAAAGGAAAGGAAGGAAAGAGGGAAAGAGTGAAGTAAGGAAAGAGGGAAGGAAGGAAGGGGAAGGAATGAAGGAAAAAGGAAAGGAAGGAAGGAAAGAAGGAAGGAAGGAAGGAAAGGGGGAAGGAAGGAAGGAAAGAAGGAAGGAAGGAAGGAAAGGGGGAAGGAAGGAAGGAACGGAGGGAGGGAGGGAGGGAAGGAGGGAGGAAAATAACGAAGAAAGCCTGCTGGATTTATGGGACACCATTAAGCAAACAAATACTCATCTTATGGACATTCCAGAAGGAGAAAAGAAGGGAAAGGTGAGGAAGATATATTTAATGAAATAATAGCAGAAAATCTCCCAAGTCTGGGGAGAGAGATGGATATTCAGGTTGAGGAAGTGCAAAGAATCCCAAACAGATTCAACCAACAGGTTCTCTCTGAGGCAAATTATAATCAAATTGTCACAAGTCAAAGACAACAAAAGAATTTTAAAAGCAGCAAGACAAAAGTATTAAGTCACATATAAGGGAAATCCCATTAGATTAACAATGAATTTCTCAGCAGAAATCTTTTTCTTTTCTATTTCTTTTTCTTTTTTTTTTTTTTTTTTTTTGAGACAGAATCTCATTCTGTCACCCAGGCTGGGGTGCAATGGCACAACCTTGGTTCACTGCAACCTCCACCTCCTGGTTCAGGCGATTCTCCCACCTCAGCCTCCCAAGTAGCTGGGATCACAGGCTCCGCCACCACGCCTGGCTAATTTTTGTATTTTTAGTAGAGATGGGCTTCACCATGTTGGCCAGGCTGGTCTTGAACTTCTGACCTCAGGTGATCTGCCCACCTCGGTCTCCCAAAGTGCTGGGATTATAGGTGTGAGCCACTGCACCTGGCCAGAAATCTTACAGGCCAAAAGAGAATAGAGTGATATATTCGAAGTACTCAAAGAAAAAACTGTCAACCAATAATAGTATACTAAGCAAAACTATCTTTCAGCAATAAAGGAGAAATAAAATCTTTCACAGACAAGGAAAAACTGAGGGAATTCATCACCAGTAGACTGCCCTTACAAGAAATGCTCAAGGGAGACTTACATCTGGAAATGAAAAGAGGACAATCACCATCATGAAAACATGCAAAACTATAAAATTCACTTATAGAGCTGATACACAAAGGAGAAAAAAAAAGTATCACTATAGAAAACCACCCAACTGAAAAAGTAAATAATAAAAGATAAAGAAAGAAATAAAGAACATATCAAACAATCAGAAAACAATCAATCAAATGACAGGAATAAGTCTTCACCTATCAATAGTAACCTTGAATGTAAATGGATTAAACTTCCCATTTAAAATATGTAGACTGGCTAAATAGATGAAAAGACAAGACTCAACTATATGCTCCTTACCAGAAACTTAGCTCATCTGTAAAGTTACACATAGACTGAAAATGAAGGAGTGGGAAAAGGATATTCCATACAAACAGAAACCAAAAGTGAGCAGAGTAGCTATCCTTATGTCAGACAAAAGGAATTTCAAGTTGGAAACTGTAAAAAAAAAAAAAAAAAAGACAAAGAAACACATTATATAATCATAATGGGAATCATGCAGTAAGAGAATATAACAATTGTAAATATATATGCACCTAACACTGAAGCACCCAAATATATAAAGTGAATATCATTAGATCTAAAGGTAGAGATAGACCCCAATACAATAATAGTTGGGGACTTCAACAACCCCCTCTCAGCACTGGACAGATCATCTAGACAGATTATCAACAAAGAAACATTGAATTTAAACTGCACCATAAGCCAGGTGCAACGGCTCTTACCTAGGATCAAGCCTGTAATCCCAGCACTTTGGGAGGCCAAGGTGGGAGGATCACCTAAGCCCAGGAGTTTGAGACCAGACTGAGCCACATGGTGAGACCCCGTCTCCACATTAAAAAAAAAAAAAGAAAATTAGCCCAAGCACAGTGGCTCACGCCTGCAATCTCAGCACTTTGGGAGGCTGAGGCAGGCAGATCATGAGGTCAGGAGTTTGAGACCAGCCTAGCTAACATGGTGAAACCCTGTCTCTACTAAAGATACAAAAAATTAGCCGGGTGTGGTGGCACGTGCCTGTAATCTCAGCTACTCAGGAGGCTGAGGCAGGAGAATCACTTGAACCTGGGAGGCGGAAGTTACAGTGAGCCAAGAATGTGCCATTGCACTCCAGCCTGGGCAACAGGGCAAGACTCTATCTCAAAAAAAAAAAAAAAAAAAGAAAGAAAAAGAAAAAAAGAAAGAAAATTAGCTGGGCATGGTGGAGCACACCTGTAGAAGCAGCAGCTACTCAGGAGACTGAGGTGGGAGAATCACTTGAGCCCAGGAAGTTGAGGCTGAAGTGAGCCATAATCATGTCCCTGTCCTCCAGCCTGGGTGACAGAGTGAGACCATGTCTCAAATAGAAAAATAAATTAAAAATAAAATTAAAAAAAAAACTGTACCATAGATCAGAGAGACCTAATAGACATTTGCAGAACATTTAACTCAACAGCTACACAATATGCATTCTTTTCATCAGCCATGGAACATTCTCACAGATTGACTTATGTTAGGAAATAAAACAAGTCTCCAAAAAGAAACTTCTTTTTTTTTTTGGAGACAGGGTCTTGCTCTTTCACCCAGGCTGGAGTGCAGTGGCATGACCTCGGCTCCCTGCAATCTCCGCCTCCTAGGCTCAAGTGATCCTCCTGCCTCAGCCCCCTGAGTAGCTTGGACTATAGGTATGCACCACCATGCCTGGCTAGTTTTTTTATCTTTTGTAGAGATGGGGTTTCATGATGTTGCCCAGGCTGGTCTCAAACTCCTGAGCTCAAGCAGCCCGCCTATCTTGGCCTCCCAAAGTGCTGGGATTACAGGTGAGTGAGCCAGTGCACCTGGCCTTATAAAACGTTTAAACATCGAAAGCATATCAGGTATCTTATTTGATCACAATGGAATAAAATTAGACATCAATAACAAGAGGAACATTAGAAACTATACAAATACATGGAAATTAAACAACATGCTCCTGAGCAACAAATGGGTAAAGGAAGAAATTAAGAATAAAATTTAGGCCAGGGGTGGTGGCTCACACCTGTAATCCCTGTACTTTCAGAGGCTGAGGTGGGAGGATCATTTGAGGCCAGGAGTTTGAAACCAGCCTGAACAACATAGTGAGACGCTGTCTCTAACTTTTTTTAAAGGAAGTCTTAGCCAGAGCAATCAGACAAGAAAAAGAAACAGCAATCAAATTGAAAAAGAAGAAGTCAAACTATCTCTGTTTGCCAATGATACAATCTTATACCTAGAAAACTCTTCTAAAAGACTACTGCATCTGATAAATGAATTCAGTAGTCTCAGGTCACAAAATCAATGTACACAAATCGGCAGCACTGCTATACATTGACAGTGACTGAGCTGAGAATCAAATCAAGAACTCAATTCCTTTTATAGTACCTACAAACCAAATAAAATACCTAGGAATACACTTAAACAAGGAGGTGAAAGATCTCTACGGGGAGAACTATAAAACACTGTGGAAAGGAATCATAGATGACACAAACAAATGGAAATACATTTCATGTTCATGGATTGGAAGAATCAATATTGTGAAAATGACCATACTGCCCAAAGCAATCTACAGTTTCAAGTAAATTCTATGAAAATACCAACATCATTTTTCACAGAATTAGTAAAAAGAATCCTAAAATTCATACGGAACCAAAAAGAGCCTGAATAGCCAAAACAATCTTAAGCATAATGAACAAATCCAGAGGCATTGCCATTACCCAACTTCAAATTATACTATGAGGCTATAGTACCCAAAATAGTATGGTACTGGTATAAAAGTAGATACATAAAGTACAAGAATGAAACTGGATCCCTCTCTCTCACCATATACACAAATTAACTCAAGATGGATTAAAGACTTAAATCTAAGACCTGAAACCATAAAAATTCTAGAAGAAAACTTAGGAAAAACTCTTCTAGACATTGGCCTAGGTAGAGAATTTATGGCTAAGATGCCAAAAGCAAATGCAACAAATAAATAAATAAATGGGACCTAATTAAACTAAAAAGTTCCTGCACAGCAAAAGAAATAATCATCGGAGTAAACAGACAACCTACAGAATGGATACAAAGTTTTGCAAATTAATGCATTCAACAAAAGACTAATATCCAGAATCTATAAGGAACTCAAACAAATCAGGAAGAAAACAACAAATGATTCCATTAAAAAGTCAGCAAAGGATATGAATAGACATTTCTGAAAAGAAGATATACAAATGGCCAAAAAAAAAAAAAAAATGAAAAAATGCTCAACATCACTAAATGTCAGGGAAATGCAAATAAAAACTACAATGAGATCAGACGTTACTCCACCCAGAATGGCCATTATTAGAAAGTCAAGAAACAATAGATATTCATGTAGATGTGAAAAAGAAACACTGATGGGAATGTAAATTAGTACAACCTCTATGGAAAACCGTATGGAGATTTCTCAAAGAACTGAAAGTGGATCTGCCATTTGACCCAGCAAATCCACTACTATCTATCCAAAGGATAGATAGTATCTATCCAAAGGAAAAGAAGTCAGTATATCAAAAAGACACATGCATGTATACATTTATTGCAGTGCAGTTCACAATTGCAAAGATACAGTATCAACCTAAGTGCCCATCAACCCATGAGTGGATAAAGAAAATGTGATATGCATACACATATGTATATACCATGGAATACACACTCCATGGAATACCACTCAGCCACAAAAAAGAACTAAATAATGTCTTTTGCAGTCTCTTGGATGGGACTGGAGGCCATTATTCTAAGTAAGTAACTCAGGAATCGAAAACGAAATATCACATGTTCTCATTCATAAGTAGGAGCTAAGCTACAAGTATGCAAGGTGTACAGTGTGGTTTAATGGACACTGGAGAACCAGAACAGGGGAAAGTGAGAGGGGGATGAGGGATGAAAAACTATCTATTGGGTATAAGGTACACTGCTTGGATAACTTCTTAGTGACTTCTTTTCCTGCAGTGCAAGAATTTATCCATTTCCTCTAGGTTTTTAAATTTATTGGCATGAACACATACAACCTACCAGAATTAAATCAAGAATAAATAAAAAGCCTGAACAGACCAATAACAAATAATGAGATTGAATCAATAATAAAAAGTCTTTCCACAAAGAAAAGTCCGGGACCAAATGGCTTCACCACTGAATTCTAGGAAACTTTTTTTTTTTTTTTGAGATGGAGTTTCCTGCTTGTTGCCCAGGCCAGAGTGCAATGGTGTGATCTCGGCTCACCACAACCCCCGCCTCCCGGGTTCATGTGATTCTCCTGCCTCAGCCTCCCGAGTAGCTGGGATTACAGGCATGTGCCACCACGCCCAGCTAATTTTGTATTTTTAGTAGAGATGGGGTTTCTCCATGTTGGTCAGGCTGGTCTCGAACTCCCGACCTCAGGTGATCTGCCCACCTCGGCCTCCCAAAGTGCTGGGATTACAGGTGTGAGCCACCATGCCCAGCCAAATTCTAGCAAACCTTTAGATAATTAATATCAATTCTTCTCAAACTATTCCAAAAAGTTGAAGCAGAGGGAATTCTCCCTAAGTCATTCTACTTGGCCAGCACAACCCTGATACCAGACAAGGATACCACAAAGAAAGAACACTGCAGGCCAATACCCCTGGTAAACACAGATGCAAAAATCCTTAACAAAATACTAGCAAACCAAATCATACAATATATAAAAAAGATAATACATCATGAGCTAGTGGCATTTCTCCCAGGAATGTATGGATGGTTCAACATAATACAAATCAATAAAAGTCACACATCACATCAGTAGAATGAAGGACAAAAACCATATGATCATGTCAATAGATGCAGAAAAAACTTTTGATAAAATTCAACATTGCTTCATGATAAAAACTCATAATGATTTAGGTATAGAAGGAAAGTTCCTCAAAATAATAAAGACCACACATGACAAACCTACAGCTATCTCACTGAATGTGGAAAAGCAGAAAGCTTTTCTTCTAAGAACTGGAACAAGACGAGTATGACAAGTATGCCCACTCTCACCACTCTAATTCAACGTAATACTGGAATTCCTAGCCATAGCAATTAGGCAAAATAAATAAAGGATATCCACAAATGAGGAAGTCAAATTGTTCCTGTTTTCAGATAACATGATCTTACATGCAGTAAAACCTAAAGACCTTACCAAAATACTCTTAGATCCAATAAACAAATTTAGCAAAGTTGCAGGATACAAAATTAATATGCAAATATCAGTATTTGCATACACAAACAATGAACTAGCTGAAAAAGAAATAAAAAAGACAATCTCCTTTACAATAGCTACACACACACACACACACACACACACACACACACACACACACATACACACACACCCCTAGGAATAAATTTAACCAAAAAGGTGAAAGACTTTTACAAGGAAAATTACAAAACACTGGTGAAAGAAATTGAAGACGATACAAACAAATGGAAAGACATCCCATGATTTTGGATCAGAAGACTTACTCGTGTCAAAATGACAATGCTACCCAAAGCAGTCTATAGATTCAACACAATCCTTATTAATACATCAATAACATTTTTCACATAAATGGGAAAAAAATCTTAAAATTGCATGAAACCAGAAAAAAAAAAAAAACAATTAGCTAAAGCAATCCTGTGTAAAAAGAACAAAGCTGGAGGTATCACACACTCTGTCACCCAGGCTGGAGCACAGTGGCATGACCTCGGCTCACTTGCAACCTCTGCCTCCCAGGTTCAAGCAATTATCCTGCCTCAGCCCCCCGAGTAACTGGGACTACAGGCGCATGCCACCATGCCCGGCTAATTTTTGTATTTTTAGTCGAGATGGGGTTGCACCATGTTGGGCAGGATGGTCTTGATCTCTTGACCTCATGATCTGCCCACCTTGGCCTCCCAAAGTGCTGGGATTACAGGCGTGAGCCACCATGCCTGGCCTGGTCTGAGAAAATATTTTATGAATAAGACCTCAAAAGCACAAGCAACAAAAGCAAAAATAAACAAATGGGATTATATCAAACTAAAAGCCTTCTGTCAGCAAAGGAAACAATCAACAGAATGAAAAGACAACCTACAGAATGGGATAAAATATTTGCAAACTACTCCAACAGAGTAGTTTCCAGAATACACAAGCAACTCAAACATCTCCCAGCAAAAACCAAACGATCCAATTTAAAAATGGACAAACGATCTAAACAGACATCTCCAAAGAAGACATACAAATGGCCAACAAATATATGGAAAAATGCACAACAACATTAGGGAAATGCAAATCAAAACCACAATGAGGTATCATCTCACCCCTTAAAGGTGGCTATTATCAAAAAGACAAAAAATAACAAATGTTGGTGAGAATGCAGAGAAAAGGGAACTCCTATTCACTGTTAGTGGGAATGCAGACTAGTATAGCTACTATGTAAAACAGTATGAAGGTCTCTCAAAAAACTACAAATAGAACTACCATATGATTCCACAAGGTCACTATGGGAATTTATCCAAAAGGAATGAAATAATTATATCAGAGACACATCTACATCCCCATGTTTATTGTAGCATTGTTCACAATAGCCAAGATATGGAATCAACCTAGGCATCCAATGACAGGTGAATGGAGAAAGAAAATTTGGTATATATACACCGTGAAATACTATTCAATCATTAGAAAGGATGAAATTCTGTCATTCACAGCACATGGATGTTACAGAAAGATGTTATGTTACATGAAATAAGCCAGGATCAGAATGTTAGACACCACGTTATCACTCAAGCCACACTTTTCCTTTAAGCTTCCACAAAGCTTAAAAAAATGATCTCATGGAAATAAAAAGTAGAACAGAAAATACTAGAGGCTGGGAAGAGGAGGGGGAAGAAAGGGATTGAAATAAATTTTTGTTGAAGGATGCAAAATTATAGCTAGATGAAAGAATAAGTTCCTGGCCAGGAGCGGTGGCTCATGCCTGTAATCCCAGCACTTTGGGAGGCAGAAATGGGTGGATTACAAGGTCAGGAGTTTGAGACCAGCCTGGCCAATATGGTGAAACCCTGTCTTTACAAAAAATATAAAATTAGCCAGGTGTGGTGGCACGCGCCTCTAGTCCCAGCTACTTGGGAGGCTGAGGCAAGAGAATCACTTGAACCCGGTAGGCGGAGGTTGCAGTGAGCCGAGATTGCACCACTGCACTCCAGCCTGGGCAACAGAATGAGACTCCGTCTCAAAAAAAAAGGAATAAGTTCTAGTGTTTTATGCCACCGTAGGATGACTATAGTTAACAATAATATATAGTTTCAACTAGGTAGGAGGATATCAAATGTTCCCAACACAAAGAAATGATAAATGTTTGAGATGATGGCTATGCTGGTTACCTTGATTTGATCACTATACATTACATATATCGAAACATCACTATGTACCCTATGAATATGTGCAATTATTATTTGTCAATTTAAAAATGAAATAAAATAAAAGGCCAAAAAACGTGATATGACTCTGCATGTCTGAAATGTAATTGGGTAATTGGACACTAGCCCTTTTACTCTTTTTTTTTCTTTTTTGAGATTGAGTTTCTTTCTTGTTGCCCAGGTTGGAGTGCAATGACGTGATCTCAGCTCACTGCAACCTCCACCTCCCAGGTTCAAGCGATTCTCCTGCCTCAGCCTCCCAAGTAGCTGGGATTACAGGCACCTGCCACCATGCCCACCTAATTTTTTGTATTTTTAGTAGAGACAGGATTTCACCATGTTGGTCAGGCTGAACTCCTGACCTCAGGTGATCCACCCATCTCAGCCTCCCAAAGTGCTGGGATTACAGGTGTGAGCCACCGCACCTGGCCACTAGCCCTTTTATTCTAGCATATCTCACTATCTGTAATTATCTGATAAGCTGGTGTTCAGCAGCACATATTTTGTGAAACACTGCCTTAACTCAGAGGGAGAACTCTCTAATGAGGACATTTCATGCATTATATAGGCCAGTAGAACAGATATTTTGGGCTTCTGTAGCACCTTTCATATCATATCACATTATGTAAGCATATTAGTTAGTGTACATGCCTATCTGCTGTTATAGAGGCCCAAAATTACAGTGACTTCAATAAGATAGAGGTTTATTTATCTCAAGTAACTGTCCAAAGGTGAGTAGCCTAAGTTGACAAGATACCTCTGCTCTATCAGACCATCCAGGATCCCAGGCAGGCAGTTGGTCTCTGTGCCCCTCAACATTGATTTTCACTCCCTGTCATTTCTAGAGTAGAAGCTATCTCTTTATTTATTTATTTATTTTTGAGACGGAGTCTCACTGTCACCCAGGCTGCAGTGCAGTGGTATGTTCTCAGCTCTGTAGCCTCCACCTCCTGGGCTCAAGGGATCCTCCCACCTCAGCCTCCCAAGTCGCTGGGACTACAGACACTTGCCAACACACACACTAATCTTTTGTATTTTTTGTAGAGACGGGGTTTCACCACATTGCCCAGGCTTGTCACGAACTCCTGAGCTCAGGCAATCTACTCACCTTGGCCTCCCAAAGTGCTGTGATTATGGGCATGAGCCACCATGCCCAGCAGAAGTTATCTCTTTAAGAAATAATCAAGATATTGCTTAAATCACTTCTCACATATCATTGGCTAGTCACATGTCCACACCTAGCTCCAAGGGAATTGTAGTCTCTCGGTAAGTAGCCATATCCCCTACTAAAAGGTGGGGAAATTATATTCCAAAAAGGAAAAAGGAACCATAGACACTGGGGTGGGGGGCGATGGTCAATGAGTAATCTGCCTTGGACCATAGACACTGGGGTCGAGGGCAATGATCAATGAGTAACTTGCCACTGTATTTGGCCTACTTCCTTGAAGCTTATGGAGCTCTCTCTTCTGGATAACAGAATGGAAGTAGTCATATAAATGAAAGAGGAAATGCCAATTTTTCATTGGGGATCTCTATAGACCCCACTTTGAATCAGGATGATAAACATCTCTTTAAATTACCATCATCTTGTATCCCCTTAAAAAGTTTGAGGCAATGCACAATTCTCAGTTTAAAATGAAACTCAAAAGCTGTTTTTTTCTTTTTTAAGAGATGGAACTCACTATACTGCCCAGACTGGACTGCAGTTGTCATTCACAGGCCTGATCATGGCATACCACAGCCTCGAACTCACAGGCTCAAGGGATGCCGTCTTAGCTTCCCGAGCAGCTGGCACTACAGGTGTGCATCATTGTATCTGGCTCCAAAACTGCTCATTTTTAAAAAATTTAGACTTATTAGTAATCAAAGAATTATAAGCTCCATAAGGATGGTGTCTTACCATTGTTGTCAGAGAAATGTCTCACATTGTAGGTACTTGGGAAATAAATATTCCATGAATGAATAAGAAGCAATATTTTAAAATTAGATACTAATATCTCCTACTAAATTAGTAAAGATTTAAAATAATGATGATGCTTAATGCTGATGAATGTGCAATAAGGCAGACAATTTTACATATTACAGATGGAAGTATAAATTGGCACAACTTTTCCCGAAGGTAGTTTTTAAAATTACAGCTACAAAAACAAACAAGTTTTTGCTAATCATATGAGCAAAGATATAAAAATTTGTTAATATGTTATCTTGATGAGGGTATCAGGAAGCATACTCTTTCACACATTACGGATGGGAGTCTGTTTGGAATAACCATTGTAGAGACATTTGAAATTGCCTATCAAAATAAAAATGCAGCCAGGTGCAGTGGCTCATGCCTATAATCCCAGCACTTTGGGAGGCTGAGGCAGGCAGATTACAAGGTCAGGAGATCAAGACCATCCTGGCTAACATGGTAAAACCCCATCTCTAATAAAAATAACAAAAAGTTAGCTGGGCGTGGTGACACACGCCTGTAGTCCCAGCTACTCAGGAGGCTGAGACAGGAGAATCGCTTGAACCCGGGAGGCAGACGTTGCAGTCAGCCGAGATCGTGCCACTGCACTGCAGCCTGGGCGACAAAACGAGACTCCATCTCAAAAAACAAACAAACAAAATGCATATACTCTGACTCTGTCATTTCTTCTGTAGAGATTTGTTTTACAGACATATTTTACACATTTGCAATAATCCTATATATTAAGGGTGCATGTTGTAGACTTCTTTGTAATGGTAACTGTGGAAAAGGCCTAGATGTCCATCATTGGAAGGGGTAACTAAATGCCACACAGCTGTTAAAAATACATGTTGTTAAAACTATGAAAATCAAAATACACAACAGTATTCCTACAATACCATAATTTGGTGGGTTTCTTCAAAAGTTGCAGGGGAGACCAGGCGCAGTGGCTCATGCCTGTAATCCTAGCACTTTGGGAGGCTGAGGCGGGTGGATCACCTGAGGTGAGGAGTTCGAGACCAGCCTGGCCAACATGGCGAAACCCTGTCTCTACTAAAAATACAAAAATTAGCCGGGTGTGGTGGCTGCTGCCTGTAGTCCCAGCTACTTGGGAGGCTGAGGCAGGAGAATCCCTTGAACCTGGGAGATGGAGGTTGCAGTGAGCCGAGATTGTGCCATTGCACTCCAGCCTGGGTGACACAGCAAGACTCCATCTAAAAAAAAAAAAAAAAGTTGCAGGGAATATGTACACACACACACATACATATAGTCTAGGGAGAAGAAATAAGACTGAAGGTCAGAGATGGAAAGATGACCTTCACTTTTATATCCTTTTAAATTGTTTAATTCTTTTTATCGTATATCGCTTTTATGACAAAAGTGTAAAACTTTCGAAGGCACTATTCATAATCTTTGCCTCAGTAATTTTCTTCCTAGCAATATATTTCCCAAGATAATTTGAGAGACAAATAAAAATTTATTCCCAATATGCATCAAAAACTTGAAAATAACCTGAAGTCCAATATTATGTAAACAATTGTAAAAATTATAATTTTTTTTTTTTTTTTTTGAGACAGAGTCTTGCTCTGTTGCCCAGGCTGGAGTACAGTGGCACGATCTTGGCTCACTACAACTTCTGCCTCCTGGGTTCAAGCGATTCTCCTGCCTTAGCTTCCTGAGTAGCTGGGATTACAGATTCGCACCACCACACCCAGCTAATTTTTGTATTTTTGTTAGAGACAGGGTTTTACCGTGTTTGTCAGGCTGGTCTCGAACTCCTGACCTCGTGATCCGCCCACCTCGGACTCCCAAAGTCCTGGGATTACAGGCGTGAACCACTGCACCTGGCCAAAAAATTATAATTATTTTATAACATTTTCAGTGATACTAGAAAATGATACAAAGTGACAGAAAAATAAAAGGACCCCAAAAGGGTATATATTATACCTTCAATTTGATGAGAAAATAAATGGTAAAAAAAAAAAAAAAAGCTTAGTTAAAAGTCCACAAGTACATATACCAGAATGTTACTGTAACTGGTAGAGGGCCTTGATTGCATGTTGTCCAGGTTCTTGGCGTTTTGAACAAAGAATTGGACAAAATGCACAGCAGAGCAAGGAAAGAATGATGCAAGGAAAGAACAAAAGCAGAGATTTATTGCAAATGAAAGTACGCTCCACAGCGTGGGAGCGGCCGGAGCAGCGGCTCAACGGCTCCAGATACAGAATCTTCTCTGGTCCAAATGCCGGCTAGAAGTTTCCCAGTGGTTGCCCGCTTATTGGTCGTGGAAAGCGACCAATCAGCGGCTGAAATGAAGTTACAAAGGTCAGACTCCCATGCAAACATCTGACTAATTGTGGAAAGCAATCAATCAGAGGCTAAAGTGATGTTACAAATTTTTCACTTCTATGCAAATGAAAACTTGGCTCGTAATCGCAATCGGTCTGATTAGCTGCAGACAGCAACTAATCAGAGGCTGAAGTGAAATTATCAAGTTACACTCCTATGCAAATGCGTGATTGGTTGCTTTTTGCAGAGGTACTTTCAGTTTCCCATCTGCGTTGCAGAAAACATGTAGGTTTACAAAGGGAGTAGCCTCTGGTCCTTTTGTTACTTAGGTGTGGAAAGTTAGGGATTTCCTTTCAGTTTAGTTCTAGGAAGTCAGTGTGAAACGGCCTTAGGTCCCTTCCTCCAGACCCTATTGTCCTGCCTCATTATCAGCTGTTGCCACTAGAGAATAACACTATGGATGAGTATTCTGTTTCTTTATACTTTTCTGTTTGATGATAGCAGGGCTTTTCTGGTTGTAAGCGTCTGAAACCTAAATCAAACTAGCTTAGTAAAAAAGATATTTATTGGTTCACAGAGTCAGTCAGGGCACTAATATTTATTGGCTCATGAAACCATTTGCTAAAACTGACTGCAACCAGGGTCTCTCCAGTTCTTTGGAATCCAGTTTCTGCTCCTCTCTGTACCTTGGGGTCAATATCTCCTAGGGTAGCTCTGCCTTCTCCACAAGCCTTAGAACCCTGTTGCCAGTAGCTCCTGGATTCACATTTTCCAGTTTTGCCAAGGAAAATAAGACTGTCTCCCCATTGTTTGAGTGGGGTTGGGGAGGTGCATGTAGAACAATCACAATGAAAAGTTCTCATTGGCCCATGTTAGATCACGTGTCCAACCATTACCCAATCACAGTGGCTCAGGTGGCGGTAATGAGAGAGTATTATGGGCCAACTTGGATCAGGTATCTACTCTTAGAACCATCACTGTGGCCAGGAGGATAGATTTGTGAAAGGAGACAGCAGTATTCACTGACCAGATGGCTAGTGCAAGGGAATGAAGAGTGCCATGTATCTAGAAAAGAGAAGAGCTATTAGGCCCTCAGAATAACGATGTGTATTGCACTTTTCAATGAACATGTTTTATGCAGATAATCAGGAAGAAAATTTTAAAGTAAAAAAAGAACACCACTTCCTTCTTTTTCCTTCTTGCCCTGGGGCTCGGTAGTGTCCCTGAAACACTTTCTTACAGACTTTCTAGTCACTTGGGAAGACAATGATATTCACATTTTGATTAGGACTTGGAATCAAACTTGCTCACCCCTAAATAGCCTGGTAAAATCGTTTTCTGACACCCAGAACCTGGTTAGTTGTGGTTTTTTTCCCAAGTCACCTTCCAGTCAACAGAAACATTGTTTGCATCTGAGTTCTACCCTATGGTTTGAATTTTGGGGTGAGGCTTAATTCCAAAGGCCCTGGTTTCTACATTTTTCTGCCTCCCCTGAACTAGCCAAGTCTGTGTTTATTGACCTTCACAGCACAATGCAAAATACCGTTATTTGCTTTGGCCTGTCCTGATGGGCAAGGAGTCATGTCTGAGTTTGCCTTTCACTGTTTGATTTGCTAATTCTATTGTGTATTTTAGTAACTTTCTGTATACATCACTAGACACCTTTGTCAATGACTCATTATTTCAATGTTTTGTGGAAGAAGATTATACAATGTGCTCTACTTTCTTAAGACAATTTGTTACTTTCTGTAAAATTATGAGACTAAGGACCAACTCATAATGGAACATTTATTTCTAAGTACAACAATAAATATTTCTAATATTTATTTCTAAGTACATATTTATTTCTAAGTATAACAGAAGTAATCACTATTGTACTAGATATAGGATAAAATTACATAGAATTATGAAAAGCTGAAGATGAGATTCATCCATTCTTTTTTATTTTTCAATTGCGGTAAAATACATACAACATCAAATTTACTATTGTACTTTTTTTTTTTTTTTGTGACAGAGTCTTGCTGTGTTGCCCAGGCTGGAGTGTAGTGGTGCCATCTCGGCTCTCTGCAACCTCCGCCTCCCAGGTTCAAGCGATTCTCCTGTCTTAGCCTCTCGAGTAGCTGAGATTACAGGCGTGCAACACCACATCCGGCTAATTTTTTTATTTTTAGAAGAGACAGGGTTTTGCTATGTTGGCCAGGCTGTTCTCGAACTCCTGGCCTCAGGTGATCCACCTGCCTTGGCCTTCCAAAGTGCTGGGATTACAGGCATAAGCCACTGTCCCCGACCTGTAACCATTTTTAATTGTAGTTTAGTAGTGTTAAGTACATTCACTTTGTTGTGCAACCAATCTCCAGAACTCTTTTCATCTTACAAAGATGAAACTCTTTACCCATTAAACAACTTCCCATTTTCCCCTCCCTCCAGCCTCTGACAAGCACCCTTTTACTTTCTGACTCTTTGTATTTGACTACTCTAGGTACCTCATATAAGTGGAATCATGCAATATTTGTCCTTTTGTGGTTGGCCTATTTCACTTGGCATAATGTCTTTAAGTTTCATCCATGTTGTAGCAAGCATCAGAATTTTGTTCCTTCTTTTTTTTAAATTATTTTTTTATTGTTGGACTCCAGTCTTTTTTTTTTTTTTTTTTTTTTTGAGATAGAGTTTCGTTCTGTCACCCAGGCTGGGGTGCAGTGGTACGATCTTGGCTCACTACAACCTCCGCCTCCCAGGTTCAAGTGATTCTCCTGCCTTAGCCTCCTGAATAGCTGGGATTACAAGCGTGTATCACCACACTCAGCTAATTTTGTGTTTTTAGTGGACATGGGGTTTCACCATGTTGACCAAGCTGGTCTTGAACTCCTGACCTCAAGTGATCTACCTGCCTCGACCTCCCAAAGTGCTGGGATTACAGAAGTAAGCCACCGCGCCTGGCCTCATTCCTTCTCAAGGCTGAATATATTCTGTTGCATGTACCACATTTTGTTTATCCATTCATCTGTTGATGGACACTTGTATTGCTCCCACATTTTGGCTATTGTGAATAATTGCTGACAAATGAGGAACTGGGAGCCAGCCATTTGAAATAAACATGGGCGTACAAACATCTTTTTGAGACAAAGGGTCTCAAAAGGGTCCAAAATAATTGAATAATTATTTTGGGCATATATTCAGAAGTGGAATTATGGAATCATATGGTAATTCTAGTTTTAATTGTGTGTGTGTGTGCGTGTGTAAAACGGGGTCTCGTGCAGTGACACCATCCTGGCTCACTGCATCCTCTGCCTCCTGGACTCAAGCAATCCTCCCATCTCAGCTGCCAAGTAGCCAGGTCTACAGGCATGTGCCTGTAATGCCCAGCTAATTTTAATATATTTTTGTAGAGACAGGGTCTCACTATGTTGCCCAGGCTGGTCTCAAACTTCTGGGCTCAAGCGATCTACCGGTCTTAGTTTCCCAAAGTACTGGGATTACAGGCATAAGCCACTGCACCTGGTCTTATTTTTAATTGTTTGAGGAATCGCCATATTGTTTTTCATAACAGCGGCACCATTTTGCATTCCTAGGAAAAGCGCACAAGAGTTGCAATTTCTCCACATCCTCAACTTGATTTTTTAATTTCTGTTTTCAAGAGTGGGCATTCTAACTGGTGTGAGGTGGGAAACAGCCATTCTTAGCCTCTCATTTTGTGCATGAGGAATTGGGAGCCAGCCATTTTAATCCAATACATTATCTAAGGTAATGCAAATCACTTGAGGGGGTAAAGCGTAGTGCTAAAAAATTGGGCTCTAGAGCTAGACTCCTGTGTTCTGAATCGTGGCTTGACTGCTGACAGCTATGTAACCTTGAGCAAGTTACTTAACCTTGCTGTCTTAGTCTCTTTGTCTGTAGAATGAGTATAACTTAAGTGTACCTACCCCATAGGGTTGTTATGAGGATTAAATAGAATGTATATATACACACATACACATATATACATATCGTATAGCATGAAAATGCCCACGGATTCTTTGAAACTTCTCCCATGAAAAAGATGGGACCTTCCCTTGCATCCACACTGGTAGCAGGTACTCACTTGTCACTGATAAAATGCAGCTGAAGTGATCCTTCTTGGTTTCTAAGTCTGGGTCAGAAGCTTTTCAGCTTCTTCCCTGACCTCCAGGAATGCTCCCTCTGGGGGAATCCAGTAACAGTGTAAGAACTCTGACTACCCCTCTGGAAAGACCACATGGAGAAACCCTGCGACTCCATGGAGGACAGAGGCCTCATTGTGGCCAGCTTTCTTGCTATCCTGACGAGGTGCCAGGTATCTGAGTGAAGCTATATGGATCCTACAGACCAGATCAGCTGTCAGCTGAATAGGAAACAGTGACCAGAGTGTGTAACGTATGAAGAAAAGAATTGCCAACTAAATTTTGCCCACATTTTAATACCATTGTTTTTGGTATTAAATTACACAGCAATCGGGCTGGGCGCAGTGGCTCACGCCTGTAATCCTAGCACTTTGGGAGGCCAAGGCAGGTGGATTGCCTGAGCTCAGGAGTTCGAGACCAGCCTGGGCAACATGGTGAAACCCTGTCTCTACTAAAATACAAAAAAATTAGCCCAGCGTGGTGGCACGTGCCTATAATCCCAGCTACTAGGGAGGCTGAGACAGGAGAATCACTTGAACCTGGGAGACAGAGGTTGCAGTGAGCCGAGATCGTGCCATTGCACTCCAGCCTGGGAGACATAGCGAGACTCCATCTCAAAAAATAAAAATAAAAATAAATAAATAAATAAATAAATAAATTACACAGCAATCAACTGCCAGAACAAATGCCTGCTGTATAAGTGTCACTGGAATGTAAGTGCTCCAAGGGCAGAGATTTTTGTCTTTTTTCTTCATTTCTGTTTCTTAGAGCAATGCCTGGCATATAATAGATGTTCAATAAATATTTGTTCAAAAGCTGGAGACATCACACTACCTGATTTCAAAATATATTATAAAGCAATAATAACCAAAACAGCATGGTAGTAGTATAAAAACAAACACATAGACCAATGGAGCAGAATAGAGAACTCAAAAATAAATTCATGGATTGGTAGCCAACTGATTTTCAACAAAGGCACCAAGAACATCTACTGGGGAAAGGACAACCTCTTCAATAAATGATACTGAGAAAACTGGATATCCATATGCAGAAAAATAAAACTGGACTCTTCTCCCTCACCATTTACAAAAATCAACTCAAGATGTATTAAAGACTTAAACATGCTAGGTGCAGCAGCTCACGCCTGTTATCTCACCACTTTGGGAGGCCAAGGTGGGCTGATCATGAGGTTAGGAATTCGAGACCAGCCTAGATAATGGTGAAACCCCGTCTCTACTAAAAATACAAAAATTTGCTGGGTATGGTGGTGTGCGTCTGTAATCCCAGCTACTCAGGAGGCTGAAGCAGGAGAATTGCTTGAACCCAGGAGGCAGAGGTTGCGATGAGCTGAGGTCATGCCACTGCACTCCAGCCTGGGGGACACAGCAAGACTCCGTCACAAAAAAGAAAAAAAAAAAAAGGCCAGGTGTGGTGGCTCGCGCCTGTAATCCCAGAACTTTGGGAAGCTGAGGCGCGTGGATCACGAGGTCAGGAGATCAAGACCATCCTGGCTAACATGGTGAAAACCCATCTCTACTAAAAATACAAAAAAAAAAAAAAATTAGCTGGGGGGGCGCCTGTAGTCCCAGCTAGTCGGGAGGCTGAGGCAGGAGAATGGCATGAACCTGGGAGGTGAAGCTTGCAGTAGCCAAGATCACACCATTGCACTCCAGCCTGGGCGACAGAGCAAGACTCTGTCTCAAAAAAAAGAAAAAAAAAAAAGTAGGCACAGCATATGAATAGAAACCTCTCAAAAGAACACATACAAATGGCCAATAGCTGTATTTTTTAAATGCTCAATATCACTAATCATCAGGGAAATGCAAATCAAAACTACAGTGAGACATCATATTACCCCAGTTGGATGGCTATTATTAAAAATACTTTTAAAAAAAACCAGATGCTTGCAATATTGTGGAGGAAAGGGAACTCATATACACTGTTAGTGGGAATGTAAATTAGTACAGCCACTATTGAAAACAGTATAAAGAGTCCTCAAAAAATTAAAAATAAAAGAACTACCATATGATCCATCAATCCCACCACTAGGTGTTTATCCAAAAGAAAAGAAATCAGTATATCAAAAGGATACCTAGGTGATGGATACACCATTTACCCTGATGTGATTATTATACATTGCATGCCTGTATCAAAATACCTCATGTAATTCATAAATACATACACCTACCATGTACCCACAAAAATTAAAAATAAAAAAAAAGTCTGGGCACAGTGGCTCATGCCTGTAACCCCAGCACTTTGGGAGACCAAAGTTGTTAGATTGCTTGAGCCCAAGAGCTCGAGACCAGCCTGGGCAACATGGCAAAACCCCATCTCTATAAAAAATACAAAAATTAGCTGGGTGTGGTGGCACATGCCTGTAGTCCTAGCTACTCAGGAGGCTGAGGTAGGAGGGTCACTTGAGCCTGGGAGGTGGAGGTTGCAGTAAACCAAGATGGTGCCACTGCATTCCAACCTGGGCAACAAGGTGAGACCCTGTCTGAAATAAATAAATAAACATATTTATAAAAAGGATACCTGCACTGCCATGCTTATTGCAGGACTATTCACAATAGCCAAAATATGGAATCAATCTAAGTGTTCATCAACAGACAAATGGTTAAAGAAAATGTGGTATATATACGCAATGAAATATTATTTGGCCATCAAAAGAATGACATCATGTCATTTGCAGCAACATGGATGGAACTGGTGGAGGTCATTATGTTAGGTAAAACAGGCCAGGTACAGAAAGACAAGTGTCTCATGCTCTCACTCATATGTGGGAGCTAAACAAAGTGGATCTCATGAAAGTAGAAAGTAAAATGATAGATACCAGAGGCTAGAAAGGGTGTGTTCTGGGAGGTGGGTGGATGAAGAGAGGCTGGTTAATGTGTGCAGACATACAGTTAAATAGAAGGAATATGTTTTCATGTTTGATAGCAGAATAGAGTGACTATAGTTAACAACAATGTGTTATATATTTCAAAATAGCTAGAAGAGAGGACTTGAAATATTTCCAACACATGGAAATGATTAATAGCTGGGGTGATACATACGCCAAATACCCACTTCATTGTTACACATTCTATGCCTGTAACAAAATATCACATATGCCACATAAATATGTACAAAATTATGTGTCAATTAAAAAAGACTACAGATTATTGAAATATTCTGAAAACAATACCTAATTCAAATATAAATGTTTGTTTGTTTGTTTTCTTGAGACAGAATCTCACTCTTTCGCCCAGGCTGGAGTGCAAGTGGCACGATCATGGCTCCCTACAGCCTTGACCTCCCTGGGCTCAGGTGATCCTCCCACCTCAGCCTTTCAAGTAGCTGGGACTACAGGCATGTGCCACCATGCCCTGCTAATTTTTGTATTTTTTTGTAGCCATAGGATTTCATGATGTTGTCCAGGTTGGTCTCAAACTCAAGCTATCTGCCCTCCTCAGCCTCCCAAAGTGCTGGAATTACACGTGTGAGCCACCGTTCTCATCCTTAAGTATTTTTAGTAAGATTGTTTCTCTTTATTCTACCAAAGAAAGAAAGAAAGAAATATTTGTTCAATGAGTGAAGGAAAGTTAAGCTCTTGTTTTTAAATGGTAGCTAAGAATCAGAACCAGTCTACTGATTACAGGTCTTTGTATCACCCCAGGCTGAAGTAAAAGCTGTTGACCATTTTACCTATTTCTCCTGAGATTCTTAAGTCCCTACGACAAAACTCTTGGTGTACTCTCAATAAAGTTAGCCAGGTGTGGTGGAGCATGCCCATAGTCCCAGCTACTTGGGATGCTGAGGCGAGAGAGTCACTTGAGTCCAGGAGTTTGAGTCTATCCAGGCAAGATAGCAAGACCCTCATCTCTGAAAAAAAGCCCGTCTCAGTGGCTCATGTCTGTAATTCCAGTGCTTTGGGAGGCCAAGGCGGGCAGATCACTTGAAGTCAGGAGTTTGAGACCAGCCTGGCTAACATGGTGAAACTCTGTCTCCACTAAAAATACAAAAATTAGCTGGGCATGGTAGCGCACACCTGTAATCCCAGCTACTAGGGAGGCTGAGGCAGGACAATTGCTTGAACCCAGCGGGTAGAGGTTGTGGTGAGTCGAGATGGTATTACTGCACTCCAGCCTGGGTGACAGAGCAAGACTCCGTCTCAAAAAAAAAAAAAAAAAAAGAACTGGGAAAGTTGGAGTGTGTGTTAAAATATTGTTGCTACTTACACTCCAATAGCTTGGGGTTCAAATAACTTGTGTTATTTTAAAATTGCTGAACCACGAAAGGATGGGCCCAGAACACTGCAGGCTTGGGGTACAAGCTTTACCCTCACGTGCTCAATCATTTGCGTCTAAAGCATGTCCGCTACGCTCCGGCAACAATGCCAGAGAAGGGACGTCTAGCCTCACCAACATGCTATGCCAAGACCACTCACACCCTCCTTGTGCTGCTGCTGAACCAGGCTACCAGGTCAGAATTTCCTTGGCTTGGGGTAATTTCTATTTGCAGTCTGTTGGCGTCCTTTCCTACCGTTTGGCCTTGGTCAAATTATCTCAGTCCTTCAGAGATAATATTGTGGTTCAGCTATAATATTGAACCACAGAAAAGAAAACTTTCTTCAGACATTTCTGCAAATTTACTCAGTTTACTCCCCTCCCTTCTCCAGGGTCCAGGCTTGCAAACCAAAGGCTACTGGTAAGAGCAGCCTTTGTCAAGCCACAAAAGAACCTGTTATACACTTTCCCCAGGGCCCAGGGGCCTACTTGATATAATTTGCATAACTAAGATCTGCTTCTCAAGTGGTTCTTCAGAACAAAAAAGAACAAGGATAATCTGCTCCAAGGAGTCTTGCTGTTTTTAAAACAGAGACAATGTTTAAAAGCAATTTATTTGGCGGAAGTTTAATATAACCAAGAAACCTCTCCACTGACAGCCAGCCCGGCATACCCTTATTTGTGTGCACACATGGACACACACACACACTGACCTAGGTTAGCTTTCTCTCAACTCAGATTCATGAATGTTTCTGTTGTCTGTGATTGCATATACTCTAATAGTTCTCAATTAGAGAATAGGGAGAATGAAAAGAGTCGAATTTGTTTTAAAAAACTTTGCAAGTTTCCTTTATAACTGTAGACTCCAATAAACAATATTTAGGGTTTTGGTGGTATCGGAATTAACAAGAGAGTAAAACTGATGAACAATAAGGGTAAGTCATTTGTGAACTCCAAAGCATGTCTGAATGTACCAGTCTTTTTGACTTTCCACACTTTAAGCTCTGTCAAGACTCTGTTTAGAATATTTAAAATCGCAACTGCTAAAACGTAGCACACTGGTTATAGGTTCTAGATCTGTAGTCAGAAGACCTGGGCTTCAGCCCAACACCCCTAATTCCCATCTGTGACTTGGTGGGAGGCAAGTCAGTGTAGTCAAACATGGATATAGTATTGACTATACTGACTCATTTAGTACCTACTTCATATGGTTGTTGTGCAGATTAAATGAGAAAAATAAAATGAGAGTGTTAAACATCCAGTAAGTGCTCAAAAACATAAGCCATTGTAGTTACTATAATCGTTTGTGAAATTTGACTGCCAAGATATTTTGTTTCTAGACAGGGTCTCACTCCGTCACCAAGGCTGGAGTGCAGTGGCACAATCACAGCTCTCCCCACAATTTCTGGCTAATTTTTTGTAGAGATGGGGGTCTCATCATGTTGCCCAGGCTGGTCTCAAACTCCTGAGCTCAAGAGAGCTGCCTGCCTCAGCCTCCCAAAATGTTGGAATTAGAGGTGTGAGCCACCACGCCCAACCAAGTATTTTAGTTTCACAAACTATACTTACCATGACTCCCACCTGTGCAACTGCCTTCATTTCTATAACCATAGCAAGTATTTACATTGTCATTTACAATATAGACATCTATTACTTTCATCTCTCTGAAATAGGCCCATTCTTCTAAAATGCAGAAAGCAGAGAATAATTCAATTAAGAAGAGTCAGTCGCTTCTTAGTGTCCTGATATTTAAACATTTAGCTCAAGTATTGATTCTTTTAGCATTTAAATCAATTTTAGATGTTAACAATAGCTAAATCTAATTGCTAGTGACCCTACAATTAACACAATAACACAAATCATGGACATCAAGTACATATTAAAGTCTGATAACAGGTAATTTTTTTCTCTTAGTTCTTTGAGGTTATTGATCAAGCCCAATATAATTTCTCTTTCCAAATGGAATTCCGGCTCTTATGTAAGAATAAGGAAATAACAACATCCCCTGGAAAGGGCTATCAGACCTCCCTGACTAGGTTAGGATGTCAAGTGAAAGGAGGAAATGAAAATTAAACATCCCAGCTGAAGCACAGATGGGAAACTGGATAAGCTGTTCACCCTTTATTTTGATTACTACAACATTTGTTAGGGTTAAATGCCTGATGTGTGTTTGGTAATGACAGTTATTCTGCTGCTAAAAAGAAAGGAAATGAATGATCCCATCAACATTGTGATGTGGTTGAGATTTATCTGCATCTAATCTAACCATGTTTGGGATATGTTGAAAATCTTGATCTATTTAAAAGGTTCCAATTTAGCAGAACTTTCTTCCTTGTCAGCACTCAGAAAAGCCTTTGAAGTGGATAGGAACTCTACAAATGAAGGGAGAGATACACATGGAATGAATAGGCCTTAAACATTTTGCAGAATTCCAAATGTCCTTTCCACAGCCACATTCTTCTCCTCCCATGATTACGCTAAGCTCATTTTAAGGAAAAGATTTTCAGTGGATCAGAAACTAGAGGGTGGTATGGAACCGAGGCTACTGCATCTTTGCTATGATGCTGGTGGGTTGCAGAGCCTCCCTCTCCTCCCAGTTTTCTACATTTGGGGAAAAAAATGTCAAGAGAGGCAGAACAACGAAAAAAAATATATATATATATATTTTGGCTGGGTGTGGTGGCTCAAGCCTATAATCTCAGCACTTTGGGAGGCCGAGGTGGGAGGATCACCTGAGGTCAGGTGTTCAAGACCAGCCTGGTGGATATGGTGAAACCCCGTCTCTACTAAAAATACAAAAATTAGCTGGATGTGGTGGTGGGGGCCTGTAATTCTAGCTACTCAGGAGGCTAAGAAAGGAGAATTGCTTGACCCCAGGAGGCAGAGGTTGCAGTGAACTGAGATTGTGTCACTGCACTCCAGTCTGGGCAACAGAGTGAGACTCTGTCTCAAAAAAAAAAAATAAATAAATAAATAAATAAATAAATAATAAATATTTGTCTAACAGGAGTTCTAGGAAGAGAGAACAGAGAGAAAAGAATGATAAAAATAACAGGATATCCCCCAGAGTTGATATGTAAAACTTTAGATTGAAAGGACCTATTAAGCACAGAACAGGACGAATTAAAAAAAAAAAAAAAGACTCGGTTGGGTGTGGTGGCTCAAGCATATAATCCCAGCATTTTGGGAGGCCAAGGCGGGTGGATTGCTTGAGCCCAGGGGTTCGAGACTAGCCTGGGCAACATGGTGAAACCCTGTATCTACAAAAAATTCAAAAATTAGCAGGGTGTGGTGGTGCAGGCCTGTAGTCCCAGCTACTTGTGAAGCTGAGGTGGGAGGATCAGCTGAGCCCAAGAGGTGGAGGTTGCAGTGAGCAGAGATCACACCATTGCTCTCCAGCCTGGATGACAGAGCAAGACCCTACCTCGAAATAAAAAAAAAAAAAAAAAAGGGGGGGGCTGGGTGCAGTGGCTCATGCCTGTAATCCCAGCACTTTGGGAGGCCGAGGCGGGTGGATCACAAGGTCAAGAGTTCAAGACCAGGCAGGCCAAGATGGTGAAACCCCGTCTCTATTAAAAATACAAAAAAATCAGCCAGGCGTGGTGGTGGGCACCTATAATCCCAGCCACTCGGGAGGCTGAGGCAGAGAATTGCTTGAACCCGGGAGGCGGAGGTTGCAGTGAGCTGAGATCGTGCCACAGCACTCCAGCCTGGGCGACAGAGCAAGACTCACCTCAAAAAAAAAAAAAAAAGTTACATATCTTATCTAGACACATTCTGAAATTTCAGAATGGCATGGAAAAACTGTTTTAGAACACTTTGGCCTGGTGGGGTAGTGAGGACAGATTACTACAAATAATTGCAGAGAGATCCCATTACCACATGGGATGCAAGAAAACAATGGAGTAGAGAGCAGAGTAGCTCGTAATGAACTCGTAAGTAAAGCATAGGAAATGTAAGCAGAGTTGCAAGAAATGTAAAGATTATTTAAAACTGATACCAGAAAAGGAATTACAAAGTTTAAAAAATGGACTTCCAGTTTTCAATCAGGCATGTAAGGAACTTGGAAATTGGGCACTATTTGAGCAGTAGTTCCTGAAGAAAGTGAGTCTTTTGTTTAGTTAAGGGAAGAATTGTTGGTTTTGTTTTTTTTTTCCTTTTTTACCAGTTAAACTCCAGTAGCAACTCTGAGTTCTGTTGCTTCAGACTGCGTGGGAGAGACAGTAATCAAAACCCCCTCTATAAATCATCCAGTTATTCAAGGCCAGGCCCAAGAAACTAGGTAGATAGATAAATAGGTAGACAGAGAGAGAGAGAGAGAGAGAGAGAGAGATACATACATACATACCTAAATTCATAGATAGAATCAACAACACTGCTTTATTTTGGCATACATTTTGGTCTAAATTAACACTGCTGCATTATAATCAAGTTTGCTTAATCAACTGTTTTTACCATCCATAAGCTTCAATTAATTTAGAAGATGGTGAAGGCCAGGTGCAGTGGCTCATGCCTATAATCTCAGCACTTTGGGAAGCCGAGTGGGAGGATTGCTTGGGTCCAGGAGTTTGAGAACAGCCTGGGCAACATAGCAAAACCCCACCTCCATAAAAAATTTAAAAAATTAGCCAGGCGTGGTGGCGCATACCTGTTGTCCCAGCTATGCTGGAGGCTGAGATAGGACAACCTTGAGTCCCGGAGGTCAAAGCTGCAGTGAGCCATGATCATGCTGCTGAACTCCAATCTGGGTGACAGAGTGAGACCCCTTCTCAAAACAACAACAACAACAACAAAACCATGACAATAGAGCAGTTTCACCAGTCAGAATAGATATGTTATAAATAAAATATTAATGGAATAAATATGATAGTGTATTAAAAACCATTATATCATGACCTAGGATATTTTACACAAGGAATTTGAGATAGTCAACACAAAGAAATCTACTTAGGTTTACCGTGGTAATCTCTAGATGGTGGGAATATAACATTTTATTTTCTTCAAGTTGTTTTTTGAGGTCAACCTACAAAGTCAATGGGAATAATAAAAAAAAAAGTTACACCCATATTCAATAAGAAGGCCAGATAAAAGATCATAGCTTCCCTAGATCCTCAGCAGTAATCAAATAAAAGGTCTTTAAAAATATTTTATTCAAGGGCCAGGTGTAGTGGCTCACGCCTGTAATCCCAGCACTTTGGGAGGCTGAGGTGGGCGGATCACGAGGTTAAGATATCGAGACCATCTTGGCCAACATGGTGAAACCCCGTCTCTACTAAAAATACAAAAATTATCTGGGCATGGTGGCACGTGCCTGTGGTCCCAGATATTTAGGAGGCTGAGGCAGGAGAATCGCTTGAACCTGGGAGGTGGAGGTTGCAGTGAGCCGAGATCATGCCACTGCACTCCAGCCTGATGACAGAGCGAGATTCCGTCTCAAAAAAAAAAAAAAAAAAAAAATTATTCATGGTAGCAATAAATCTAATAAAATCTCTAGGAATAAATTTAACAAGACTTTTACAAGATTTATATTAATAAATTCTAAAACTTTCCTGACGGGTTTGGATTGGTTTCCTAGGGCTGCCATAACAAATCACCATAAATTGGGTGGCTTAAACCAATAGAAATTTATTCTCTCATAGTTCAGGAGGTAGAAGTCTTAAAAGAAAGTGTCAGCAAAGTTGGTTTTGGAGGCCATGAGGGAGGTACTGTTCATGCTGCTATTCTAGCTTCTAGTGGTTTTGGCAATTCTTGGTGTCTCTTGGCTTAAAGACACATTACTCCAATCTCTACCTCTATTTTCACATTGCCTTCTCTGCACCTCTGTGTATCCTTTTCTGTCTCTTATGAGGATACTCTCAATGAATTTAGGGACCACAATAGTCCTGTAAGATCTCTTCTCAATCCTTCATATATATATATATATATGGAACTTGGAAATTGGGCACTATTTGAGCATATATGTGTATATATATATGTGTATATATATATATGTGTATATATATATACACATATATATATATAATTTTTTGAGAAAAGGTCTTGCTATGTCACCCAGGCTGGAGTACAGTGGCACAATCATAGCTCACTGCAGTCTCAACCTCCCAGGCTGAAGCGATCTTCTTATTTCAGAGTGTCTGGGACTACAGGTGTGTGCCACCACACCCAGCTAGATTTAAAATTTTTTGTAGAGATGGCCTTTTACAATGTTGCCCAAGCTGGCCTCCACCTCATGGACTCAAGCAATCTTCATATCTCAGCCTCCCAAAGTGTTAGGATTACAGGCATGAGCCAGCCACGGCACTATATATATATATACACATACATATATATATACACACACACACACATATGTATGTTATATATATATTTACACATGTAAGTGTATATATACACTTATATGTGTATATATTTACACATATATACACATATGTATATATACACATATATGTGTGTGTATATATACGTATATATTGTATATATACGTATATATTGTATATATATGTGTATATATATATATTTTAGAGATGGGGTCCCATTCTGTCACCAACGCTGGAATGTCATGGCGTGATCCTAGCTCACTGCAGCCTCAATCTCCTGGGCTCAAACAATTCTCTTGCCTCAGCCTCCCAAGTAACTGGGACAACAGGCACCACCACACCAGGTTCTTTCCTTAGTTATGTATTCAAGGACCTTATTTTCAAATAAGATTGTATCCTGAGGTTCCATGTAGACAGGACTTTCAAGGGGACACCACTTAACTCACTGCAGGCTTTACATGACCTGAATAAAGAATGAAATATACCATATTCCTGAAAAGGAGGACTTAATAGTTTGAATATGTCATTTCATAATTACTAAAAAATAAATAAAAATAAAGTGGAGACAAAATAAAATGAAATAAAAAGTTAATGGGTTATGCAGGGTGGCTCATGCCTGTAATCCCAATGCTTTGGAAGGCTGAGGTGGGAGGATTGTTTGAGGCCAGGAGTTTGAAACTATCCTGGACAACACAGAGAGACTCTGTCTCTACAAAAAAGTTTAAAAATTAGCTAGGTATGGTGGCCCATAGCTATAGTCCTAGCTGCTTGGGAGGCTGAAGTGGGAGGACTGTTTGAGCCCAGGAGTTTGAGGTTACAGTGAGCTATGATAACACCACTGTACACCAACCTGGGCAACAGAGTGAGACCTCGTCTCTTAAAAAAAACCAAACCACTTAATTATTAGAAAACAAGTTAGAAAGGAGGAATATAGACAAGATGCAACCAGCAGAAAACAAATAGATGGTAGAGTTACATTAGATCATATCAGTAAGTTCGTTAAGTGTAATTGAATGTCAGTTTTCTTTATAAAACACTAAATTATATGTTGTTCATTAGTAACACACCTTAAACATAAAGACACAGATGACAGCAAAAGGATGGGAAAAGGACAGCATGAAAATATTAATAAAAAGAAAGCTGGAGGCTGGGCGTGGTGGCTCAAGCCTGTAATCCCAGCGGATCACGAGGTCAGGAGATCGAGACCATCCTGGCTAACACGGTGAAACCCCGTCTCTACTAAAAAATACAAAAAATTAGCTGGGCGTGGTGGCGGCCACCTGTAGTCCCAGCTACTAGGGAGGCTGAGGCAGGAGAATGGCGTGAACCAGGGAGGCGGAGCTTGCAGTTAGCTGAGATCATGCCACTGTACTCCAGCCTGGGCTACAGAGCAAGACTCCGTCTCAAAAAAAAAAAAAAAAGAAAGAAAAGAAAAAAAGAAAGCTGGAGGCCGGGTGCAGTGGCACGCACCTGTAATCCCAGCACTTTGAGAGGCCCAGGTGGGTGGATCACTTGAGGTAATGTGTTCGAGACCAGCCTGGCCAACATGGTGAAACCCCATCTCTACTAAAAATACAGAAATTAGCCGGTTGCGGTGGCATGCGCCTGTAATTCCAGCTACTCGGGAGGCTGAGGTGGGAGAATTGCTCGAACCTAGGAGGCGGGGATTGCAGTGAGTTGAGGTCGTGTACTGCAGCCTGGGTGACAGAGTGAGACTCTGTCTAAAAAAAAAAAAAAAAAAGAAAGAAAGAAAGAAAAGAAAACTGATATGACCATATTTATGAGACAAAGTATACTTTCAGGCAAGAAGTATTACTAGAGATAAGGAAGAACATTTCATAATACTAAAAAGGTTTGCTTCAATAGGAAGATCCAACAATTCTAAATTTGTCTGGACATAATAACATAACTTTAAAATATATGAGCTGAACTAAAAGGAGAAATAGACAAATTCACAGTCATAATTGGAGGTTTTTTTGTTTGTTTGTTTTGTTTTTTAGAGTCTCACTTTGTTGCCCAGGCTGGAGTGCAGTGGCGGGATCTCGGCTCACTGCAACCTTCACCTCCCAGATTCAAGCGATTCTTCTCCCTCAGCCTCCCGAGTAGCTGGGATTACAGGTGCCCACCACCACGCCTGGCTAATTTTTGTTTCTGCTTTTTTCAGATGGAGTCTCACTCTATTGCACAGGCTGGAGTGCAATGGCAAGATCTTGGCTCACCGCAATCTCCACCTCCCAGGTTCAAGTGATTCTCTTGCCTTAGCCTCCCAGGTAGCTGGGATTACAGGCGTGCACCACCAAGCCCTGCTAATTTTTGTAGTTTTAGTAGAGATGGGGTTTCACCATGTTGGCCAGGCTGGTCTCGAACTCTTGAACTTCTGATCTGCCTGCCTCAGCCTCCCAAAGTGCTGGGATTACAGGCTTGAACCATCAAGCCTGGCCTTAATTGGTTTTAACAGACATCTCTTAGTAACTATTAAAAACAAGACGAAAAAGTCAATACAGATATATTTAAACAACACTATTAAGCAATTTGACCTAATTGATATTTATAGAACACTATACCCAGCAACTGCAGAATACACATTCTTTTCAAGCGCATACCAAAGATAGACCACATGCTGGGGCATAAAGCAAGTCTTAAAAAATTTCAAAGGACTGAAATAATATACAGTATATTCACTGATCACCAGAAACCAATACAGAAGGATAAGTAGAAAATTCCAAAATGTATAAAAATTAAGGAATATACTTCCAAATGACCTGCAGACCAAAGAATAAATCACATATAAAACTAGAAAATACTTTGAATAGAAGAATAATGAAAATAAAACAACAAAATTTGTGGAATATAGCTTAAACAGTGCTTAGAAGGAAATTTATGTTTTTTTTAATTTCACAAAGATAATCCAGGCCAAGATGTCTTCAAAGGTGACTTCTTCCAAATATTTAAGAAGGAATAATGACAATCTTCCTCAAACCCTTTCAGAGATTAGAGAAAAAGAGAACACTGTTTTTGTGGCTAACATATTTATTATGGCTAACATAAATTTGATGCCAAAACAAAAATCTTTTCTGCATATGGAAAGGATTATTAATATGGGCTTTAGAAAAATATAAATAATACATTATATATCAGAAAATCATAATACATTTTATTATAAAAATTATAAATACAACATTAGCAAGTTGAATACAGAGAAATAAAAAAGATAACACATCATTACAAACTATGGTTTATCAAAGAAAACTATATAATTATCTTAATCAATACAGAAAAAGCATTTGATAAAATATAACACCCACTCAGGAAAAAAAGCTCAGCAAATTAAGAATAGAAGGGAATTTTTATAATCTGACAAAAGCTATCTACAGAAAGCCCAGAAACTACAGCTGACATATTTAATGGCGAACCATTGAATGCTTTTCCTCTGAGGTGCCACTGCAATTCTGTGGTAGGTTTTGGCAGGGTGCGGTGGCTCACGCCTGTAATCCCAGCACTTTGGGAGGCCAAGGTGGGTGGATCAGGAGGTCAGGAGATCGAGACCATCCTGGCCAAGATGGTGAAACCCTGTCTCTACTAAAATACAAAACATTACCCAGGCGTGGTGGCACACGCCCGTAGTCCCAGCTACTCGGGAGGCTGAGGCAGAGGAATTACTTGAACCCGGGACGTGGAGGCTGCAGTGACTGAAATCACGCCACTGCGCTCCAGCCTGGAGACAGAGCAAGACTTCATCTCCAAAAAAAAAAAAAGGAAAAGAAAACAGAAAGTACAGGTTTTTTTCAGCATATGAGGCTAGAACTCTTGGATATCCATATGGAGAAAAATAACACAAAGCTGATGATATGGTTTGGCTGTGTCCCCACCCAAATCTCAAGTTGAATTGTATCTCCTAGAATTCCCACATGTTGTGGGAGGTAACTGAATCATGGGGGCTGGTGTTTCCCATACTAATCTTGTGATAGTAAGTCTCAGGAGATCTGATGGGTTTATCAAGGGTTTCCGCTTTTGCTTCTTCCTCATTTTTCTCTTACTGCCACCATTTAAGAAGTGACTTTCATCTCCCACCATGATTCTGAGGCCTCCTCAGCCATGTGGAACTGTAAGTCCAATTATACCTCCTTTTGTTCCCAGTTTCAGGTATGTCTTTATCAGCAGCATGAAAATAAACTAATACACTTGACCTCTACCTTACACCATATACAAAAATTATTCAAGATTGCTCATAAATATAAATATCAAATTAAAAAAATCAAACTTCTAGAAGAAAACATAGGAGAGAATCTTCATGATTTTAGGGTAGGCGAAGATTTCTTAAACAGGATAAAAAGACATAACCATACAAGAATAAAAACATAATTGGACTTCATGGAAATAAAAAGTTTTTTGTTTACTAAAAAATATCAGTAAAAGAGTGAACAGGCAAGTCACAGGCAAGGATAATATTATCATTATCTATTCATCTATCTGACAAAGAGGTTCTATCCAGAATCTATAAAGAACTTATACAAATCAAATAAGACAAAAATATTTTTATAAGGAATGGGCAAAAGGCTTGAATAAGTACCACACAAAAGAGAATATCCAAATGGCCATTATGTGTATGAAAAGATAGACAACATCATTATTCTTCAGGCAAGTGCAAATTTAAACTACGAGACACCATTACACATTTACAAGAGTCTAAAAACTTAAAAGACTGAAAATACTGAGTATTGGGAAGAATGTGGAGCAACTGGAACTGTCATACAACTGCTGTTGGGAGTGTAACTTTGGAAAACTCTCTGACAGTGTCTATTAAAGCAACACATACCTACTCTATGACTCACCAATTTTTTGGCCAGCTTTATTGAGGTATAATTGACAAATAATAATTGTATATATTTACAGTGTACAACATATTTTAATATATGTATACATTGTGAAATGACTATAATAATTTATACTTTAATCATACTATGATCAAGCTAATTAACATATCCATTACCTCACATAGTTATCTTTTTTGTGTGTGGTAAGAACGTTTTGAGATCCACTCTTTTAGCAATTTTTGTGTATATATTATTATTAACCATATTCACCATGTTGTACAATAGATCTCCAGAACTTACTCATCCTCTTTATGGAAACTTTGTACCCTTCAACCAACATCCCCCTTCGCCCTCCCAGCCTCTAGCAACCACCATTCTACTCTGTTTCTATGAGTTTGACTTTTTTAGATTTCACGGATTTTAGTGAGATTGTGCAGTATTTGTCTTCTGTGCCTGCTTTATTTCACTTAGCATAATGTGCTCCGGGTTCATCCATGTTGTTGCAAATGACAAGATTTCCTTCTTTTTTAAGGCTGTATAGTATACACATTTTCTTTATCCATTCACTCATCAATGAACACTTAGGTTGACTTATCTTGGTGATTTATTATTAATGCAGTTAGCATCTTATATATATGTAAATAGAATGCTGCAATAAACCTAGGGGTGAAGATATCTCTTTGACATACTAATTTCATTTCCCCTGGATATATACATTGAAGTGGGATTGCTATATCATATGATAGTTCTATTTTTAATTTTCTGAGGAGGCTCCATACTGTTTTCCCTAATGTCTGTACTAATTCACATTCCCACCAACAGTGTGCAAGGGTTCTCTTTCCTCTGTGTCCTTGCCAAAACTTATCTTTCATCTTTCTGATAACAGCCATTCTAACAGATATGAGGCAATATCTCACTGTGGCTTTAATTTGCATTTTCCTGGTGATTAGTGATGCTGAGCATTTTTTCATACATCTGTTGGTCATTTGTATGTCTTCTTTGACTTAGCAATTCAACTTCAGGTATATAACCAAGAGATATGAGAATTTATGCCCAATGGAAGACATATACAAGTATGTTGACAGCAGCTTTATTTATTCCAGTAAAAAACTGGAATCAACTCCAATGCCCGTTAGCAGCAGAATGGATAATCTAATTTGTACTCATATGATGGAATATAATATATTAATAAAAAAAGAATGAATGGCTAATATGCATGACAGCATGAATGAGTCCACAAATATATATGTATTATATATATGTGTATATATAATGTATATATATGTATATATATATATATATATATTTTTTTTTTTTTTTGAGACAGAGTTTTGCTCTTGTCACCCATACTGGAGTACAGTGGTACGATCTCAGCTCATTGAAACCTCTGCCTCCCAGGTTCAAGCAATTCTCCTGTCTCAGACTCCTGAGTAGCTGGGATTACAGGCGTACACCAGCACACCTGGCTAATTTTTGTATTTTTAGTAGAGATGGGGTTTGCCATGTTGGCCAGGCTGGTCTCGAACTCCTGACCTCAGGCGATCTGCCCACCTTGGCATCCCAAAGTGCTGGAATTATAGGCGTGAGCCACCATGCCCAGCCTTCACAGGTATTATGTTGAGCATAGACGTCATAAAACTGTTTGCTTTCATTGATATTATATTCAAGAACAGGCAAAATGAATTAATATTACAAGTCAGGATCTAATATTAGAAGTCTTCTGACTTCTAATAATAATTCATTTTGCCTGATTGTCTCTGGGTAAGTGGGTAAAGTGGCAAGAGAGAACTTTCTGAGGTATTAATAGTAGAAATGTGTTATGTATCTGGATGATGGTTACTCAGATGATACATATGTTAAAAAGCCATTGACCTGTATACTTTAGATTTGTACACTTTCTTATCTCTTTATATTTACTTAGACATAATTTTGAAAGATGCTAACTGCATTAATAATAAAAATGAAAAATTTTAAATTTGCTGCATTTTCCCAATTAATCGCAAAGATTAAACAGGCATTTAGGGAAAGATAGTTTTTTGTATATTGTCAAGGGTAGTACAAAATGGTACACATTTTTGAAGGCCAATCTAATAATATACATCAAAATTTTAATACATCTACCCCAGTTGGGCATGGTGGCTCACACCTATAGTCCCAGCACTTTGGGAGACTTAGGTGGGAGGATTGCTTGAGTCCAGGAGTTCAAGACCAGCCTGGGCAATGTAGTGAAACCCTGTCTCTACAAAAATAAAAAAATTGGTGGGGCATGGTGGTGTGTACCTGCAGTCCCAGCTACTCAATAGGTTGAGGAGGGAAGATTGCTTGAGCCCAGGAGGTGGAAGCTGCAGTGAGCTGTGATTGTGCCACTGCACTCTAGTCTGGGCAACAGAGTGAGACACTGTCTGAAAAAATATGTGTGTGTGTGTGTATGTGTGTGTGTATGTATATATGTGTGGGTATATATATACACACATACATGTACACACATATATATGTAAAAATATATATATACCATTTGACTCAGCAATTTAACTTTCAGCAGTTTACCCTAACAAAATATTCATACAACTACTCAGATATGTGTGAAAAGATAGTAATAAAACATTAGGCATACAAGAAAAAGCTTGGGGAAAAAAGACATGTTCATCAACATGTCTTTGATGATTATCTAAATTATCTAAAACAGATAATTAAAATAATATCCATGAAATATGTTATAGCCATTAAAGAGCTTGAGGTTTATCTATATGTTTTCATATACTAAAAATGAGACTGAATTGTGTAAACAAAGATGGGAAAGCTCAAGCTTCTAGCCCCCATATCCAGTCACTTAGCTACTCTGTCTCAGTTTCTTTATTTGTAAAATAAAGTTAATAATATTGTCCTTCCTAATCCATCTCACGAGTGAGGATAAAGTGTAAGAAGCCCTTTGAAAGACAGAAAGTGTTACAGAAGTGCAAAGTGTTATTCCCAAAATAACATTCTCTTTTTAACTAAAACTTTGTTTCTCTTAAATCACCACACAGTCCAGATTTATTTTCCCTATCACTGATTTAGACCAGTGTTTCTCAAACTGTAGGTAGCAAAGTATGGGCACCAGATCAAAATGGATGTGGAAACATTATTAAAACATTATTAAAAGTACTGAGCCCAGTCTCAACCTATCAAAGTTTTTGAAACCCTGTTTTAGATGGAAATGGGCATTAAGGCCATCTTTTCTCTTTCATTTAAAAGAATTTGGGCTGACTCTCATTCATGGAAGCCTTCAAGTTTGGCTTTATCTGTCTTGGCTTATCATTTGTCCTCAATACAGGAGTCAAATGGGCTAGTAAAGTAGTACAAATGGTACCCGCATTTACGAAATCCCAATAGCAGCCAAATACATTTGATGAAAAGAACAATGTGATGCCACATTATACACAAACATGAATCCCAGTTTAGCTTTAAGAACCGTAGCTGTTGGAAAACACCATCTCCTGGGCAGCTGCTTTGGCTACTGTCCGCAATTAATTTAGCAGAGTCTCAAAAATAGAAAGCAGCCTCTGTTCTGTTATATAATAAACAGTGCTTTATTTGAAATGACAATATTTACTTTTCCTATAGTGAACTCCAGCAGTCTACTAGGCAGTGGGCAAACAGTAGAAATACCTAAAATGGAAACTTGAGAAAGCAGTTTAGCTAGTACAGTTTATTTTCTACTTGACCAACAAGTAATTAGAAAAGCCCCTCCATGTTACTCACATTATATCTAGTTTGTACAGGATCATGGATTCCATGTGACTTTATGATCACCATGCACATCTTTCTTGTTTTGATGTGTCTTAAAATATGCAAGACAGATGTGAAATAATGAGGTCTCCAATATTCAAGGGTTTAAGCAGAGCTGAGGGCTGTCCCATCAAGAATGTTTTCTAAAGGATTCTACTAAGATTGGCAGGTTCAACTGCCAGTTGACTTCTCAGCCTCTTCCAACAGCAAAGAGTCTGGTGTCTATGTTTCCATTATCTCATTTTCAAGTTATCTTTAAAGGGAAAATATTATAAATTATGATTATTAATTTTTTCAGTATTTAATATCTTTTATAAATGAGAAGCTGTGATTTATGTGTTATTTATTATAAAAACCCTTTATAAACCTTTATAAGCAACAAATGACCTATATTTGCAATGTAGAAAACCACTTTTTTTTTTTTTTTTTTTTTGAGACGGAGTATCCCTCTGTCGCCCAGGCTGGAGTGCAGTGGTGTGATCTCTGCTCACAGCAACCTCTGCCTCCCGGGCTCATGTGATTTTTCTGCCTCAGCCTCCCAAGTAGCTAGGACTGCAGGCACGTACCACCATGCCTGGCTAATTTTTGTGTTTTTAATAGAGATGGGATTTCACCATTTTGGCCAGGCTGGTCTTGAACTCCAGACCTCAGGTGATCTGCTTGCCTCAGCCTCCCAAAGTGCTGGGATTACAGGCGTGAGCCACTATGCCCAGCCTGGACAACCACTTTTAACTTCTTCATAGAGTCTATTTTCTACTCCTTTTATCATATTGTGACAACTCTCCAGAGCATCTCCATTTCTTGCAAATCTTGAGGGAGGGCAAGTCTAATTGGGTCACACTATTCCACAGGGGTCATGTACAATGAAGAGATGTTTAAAAATTTTTGGCCTTTTAAACTGGCATTTAGCTAGCAATACTGGATACTCTGCAGTGTTCATTGGACGATGAGATTTGCTTAATTTTTGCAACGGTGCTTGGATTTTCTTCAGAGGTTTTTCTTTCTTGTCACTCCTGATCTGGTGTCACTTCCTACTATCTCATTTAGCAAGACCAATCACTTAAAAAGGACAAATGATTTCATATCTAATTACTAGCTAGAAACATTTTAAATCCTACAAGATTCTTCAGAAACCCAAAGATTCTCCCCGCATCCTGCCAAAAATCGAATCTACGAGTCCTGTTTAGAATGGGACAAAGAAAAGTACATTTTGATTAGGTAAAAATTTGAAGTTTAGATTTTACTCCTGCTGATTTGTTATGCTCTACTCTTAGGCAGAATGGATGTTTATTCTCAAAGGATGGCCTACCGACCAGCTGCATCAAAATTATCTGGAGTGCGGCCAGACGCGGTGGCTTACACCTGTAATTCCAGCACTTTGGGAGGCTGAGGTGGGTGGATCACCTGAGGTCAGATGTTTGAGACCAGCCTGGCCAACATGGCAAAACTCCATCTCTACTAAAAATACAAATCTTAGCTGGGCATGGTGGCGAGTGCCTGTAATTCCAGCTACTCTGGAGGCTGAGGCTGGCGAATTGTTGGAACCTGGGAGGCGGAGGTGGCAGTGAGCCGAGATCATGCCATTGCACTCCAGCCTGGGCGACAGAGCGAAACTCCGTCTCGAAAAAAATTAACTGGGGTGCTTGTTAAAATGCAGATTTCATGGTCTCATTTTAAACCGAGGGAATCAGAAACTCTTGGGGCAGCGTCCTGTAAACTGTATTTTATAAATGCCTCAGGTCATTTGCAGGTACACTACAGTTTGTGAAGCATTGCCCTAAAGATCAACCAAATTCTTAATTTCTAGTGTATCTTATATTTCTTCTCCTCAATGAGCCAAAGAAAGAATTGTAAGCATTGAAAGTACAGGCCAAATCTTGTCATAGAATTTGTATTCTATTGTAACCCTGTTTATGATCACTTAATAGCTTCTGTGTGGGACAGTTAAGCTGTAGTAATTACCTCATGGTTCTGTAATCTGTATGTCTCCTCCCACATGACATTTGTACCAACTAAGACTATGGCTTATTTCCAGACAGAATAGAAGAACTACCAGATCTAGGTGGGCTGATGCCACTTCATGTTACATTATTTTTCTTGGTAATTTAAAGACATTTATCAAGTTTCTCACAAATCTTGACCCTGAATTATAGAGGAAAAAATATTTTACAAAAACTCACTAAATCCAAGTCACTTTAATCACTGACCTCTTTGCGAAAAATTGCCTTTTAAATAAATTAGGAAGGATCTGGGATTTATAGCTCTTGCCCCCAAACTGCCTCTGAATTACCTTAAGCAAATTATGCGACCTCTCTGCCATGGTGTTTTGGATTTTTTTTTTTTAAACAGGGTCTTGCTCTGTTGCCCAGGCTGAAGTGCAGTGGTACAATCATAGCTCACTATAGCCTCAAACTCCTGGGCTCAAGTAATCCTCTGGCTACAGCCTCCCCAGTAACTGGGACCAGAGGCACATACCACCATGCTCGGCTTTTAAAATTTTTTTGTAGAGACAGGGTCTCACTATATTTCCCAGGCTGGTCTTGAACTCCTGGGCTCAAGTAATCCTCCCATCTCAGCCTCCTAAAATGTTGGGATTACAGGCTTGAGCCACTGTGCCCAGCTTTTGCTATGTTTTTCTAATAGAGATAATCACTGTTTGTAAAAAGGATGATATTTCCCAAAATTTTGAGATGGATGAGATCAGGCTTGTAAAATATTACATGTTCTTGAACGAGGTATGCTAAAAGAAATGAAAATTGGGCTGTGTGCAGTGGCTCACACCTGTAATCCCAGAAATTTGAGAGGCTGAGGCAGGTGGATCACCTGAGGTCAGGAGTTCAAGACCAGCCTGACCAATATGGTGAAACCCAGCCTCTACTAAAAATACAAAAATTAGCTGGGCATGGTGGCAGGCACCTGTAATCCCAGCTACTTGGGAGGCTGACGCAGGAGAATCGCTTGAACCTGGGAGGTGGAGGTTGCAGTGAGGCTGAGATCGTGTCATTGCACTCCAGCCTGGGTTACAGAGTGAGACTCCTTCTCAAAAAAAAAAAAAAAAAAAAAAAAAAGAAAGAAAAAAGAAAAAAAATTATTACTATTCCTTGTATAGGCTGTTAATGAGTTATTAACCTATCATTAATGAATCTGCCTCTTGAATTATTTCACTTCTTGTTTTTTCAGGCTTACTGGAGTGATGCAATCTGCTCATAAATTTTCCTAGAGTATTTGGGGAACTTTAAAATTGAAAAAGCAACATAATCTCCCTCCCAAACACACATGCACACACACATATGCATGCACTTGCACTCCCTAAGACCACAGCGTGCATCTTTATCTTCACTTTCTATTGACTAGATTGATTGAACTTATTAAACCATTTGGGTCATCAAAGCCTCAAGTGCCTTGGGTTAGCTAAAGTATCACAAAGTCCACTAGCTCATTAGCAGTAAACCCTAATGCAGCAAAGTGATTAGAAATAAATTATTTACTTGATGTCATTTGGTTGTAAAAATCAGCCTTCCCATTTATAGTTTCAGTTGCTATTATGCAAAACTGTTCTTTTAAAATTTTGCTCATTCAAAATTAAGGATTTTTGAGAATCTGATTAGACACAAAGCAAAACCAACACCTATCTGCATATCACCATCTTTAGTAATGAGGAACCCCTAGTTGGCTCAAGAGAATGTTTAAAGATTGTTCCAATATTTTTGATTTGCAGAGTAGCAAAAAGGATTTGAAAATATCATTGTCTACTTGTTTGAAACTGATTAGCATACATTGTTGTGTCATTTTAAAAGTTAATTTTATAAGCACAAGATATGTAACCTTTATGAAAAAAGAAAAAACTGGAAAAAGAATCATAATCTGGTATATATAAACAGATAAAATGGGTTGACAAGGGCTGGGTGCGGTGACTCACGACTGTAATCCCAGCACTTTGGGAGGCCGAGACGGGTGGGGGATCACTTGAGGTCAGGAGTTTGAGACCAGCCTGGCCAAACTGGTGAAACCTCATTTCTACTAAAAATACAAAAATTAGCCAGGCATGGTGGCGGGCGCCTGTAATCCCAGCTACTCAGGAGACTGAGGCAATAGAATCGCTTGAACCCCAGAGGTAGAGGTTGCGGTGAGCCGAGATTGTACCACTGCACTCCAGCCTGGGCGACAGAGGGAGACTCCGTCTCCAAAAAAAAAAAAAAAAAAAAAAAAAAAAAAAGTTTGACAAGTAGCCAGGCATGGTGGCACATGCCTGTAGTCCCAGCTACTCAGGAGGCTATGGTGGGAGGATTGCTTGAGCCCAGGAGTTTGAGTCCAGCCTGGAAAATGTAGCAAGATCCTATCTATAAAAAAGGAAAAAAAAAATGGGTTGACAGATACAAAGAAAAATAAGCGAGGAATACATGTAATGGTGTGTTGAGGCTACTCCTCTTGGACTGTGGGTCCATATGAAAAAAAAAATGTTCTGGAACTCAGTAACAAATCACTATTGAGAAGTTCCTTACAAGGTGACATAAAAGTATTATTATTATTTTTGTTGAGACGTAGTCTCACTCTGTCACCCAAGCTGGAGTGCAGTGGCACGATCTCGACTCACTGCAACCTCTGCCTCCTGGGTTCGAGCAATTCTCCTGCCTCAGCCTCTTGAGTAGCTGGGATTACAGGTGAGCGCCACCATGCCTGGCTAATTTTTGTATTTTTAGTACAGACGGGGTTTCACCATGTTGGCCAGGCTGGTCTCGAACGCCTGACCTTGTGATGCGCCTGCCTCAGCCTCCCAAAGTGCTGGGATTACAGGCTTGAGCCACCGCGTCTGGCCTACCTAAAGGTATTTTTATCCATCTTTACAGTGGCTGCAAAGAGATCTGGGGATAGCTCAGTTGCTTTGGTTTTTTTGTTTTGTTTTGTTTTGTTTTGAGATGGAGTCTTGCTCTGTCATCCAGGCTGGAGTGCAGTGGTGCGATCTCGGCTCACTGCAACCTCTGCTGCCCAGGTTCAAGTGATTCTCCTGCCTCAGCCTCCTGAGTATCTGGGATTACAAGCATGCGCCACCATGCCAAGCTAATTTCCGTATTTTTAGTAGAAATGGGGTTTCACTATATTGGCCAGGCTGGTCTCGAACTCCTGACCTCAGGTGATCCGCCCACCTTGGCCTCCCAAAGTGCTCTCATTACAGGCATGAGCTACCGTGTCCAGTCGGTTGCTTTGGTTTAGTTGACTTCACTTCTTGAACAAATTTGAGGATGAAACAATCACAAATGTTTCTAATATTTTCTGAACAAGGAAGTGAGATGTTAGCACCTTTTTTTTCAGTACTGAATCTACCATTATAGCATCTGTTGGGTAGTCTTAATTTCAAGCCTTCTAGAAAAAGCAGTATATTCTGATTTGACAGTTTCTCCCACATGGTAAAAATAAAATGTGAAATTTCAATAACTGGCATGAAAAATTTTAGTAGTACCCAGGAAGTCTTCAGAAACTAGTGTTTTCATATAATATGGGAGTTTCAGTGTTTTGAAGGTTCAGTAAATAATAAGTATACAAGAGTGAAGTCTAAATTACCCATACAGAAGGGTAACCCTATAGCCCACATGTCTGGATTCATGTATGCAGATGGACAGATACACTTCATTTCTCCTGGGAAGTCGAGCTCTAAAAAGCTATTACTCAGAACAGACAGTTTTATGATTGCATGAAAAGAAAAGGAAAGATGACAAAGTTGCTATAAAAATGAAAGGCCTTTTGGAGTATTGACAACTGAAAACATTAAGATTTCAATGAAGAAACAAAAATCAGCTTAAAACTGCAAATTAAAAAAAAAAAGAAAAAAAAACTTGTGCATAGGGTTTGAAGCATATGGACACCCACCCAGCTAGCAATAAGGGCAATGGGAGCCCCAGACTTTAGCTTATTAAAGATGACCTTTCCCCTCTCTAAAATTTCAAAGCTGACGTTTCAAGTGCTGAGCAGACTGTGTGCCATATGTAACATGACCTCAGCTCTACTCTGCCTGAGCACTGATGGCATCACTAATGAGAGGTGAAAGGTCCTTTTCTTGCAGCTTTTTCAGAAATCCACCAATTCTTGCCTGTGAAGTAAGGCTCCTCCCTCCCCTCCCTTGGTTTCAAGAGAACGGCATTTAATACACAGCCTCAAAACACTTTTATTACCGTCAATTTGCTTATAGCCATAGCCAAATGGCAGGATGTACAATCACATGCAGAAGAAAATATTTATTTTGACTCAGAAGGCAAGGGGATTAAGAGAACATTGTATTAACCTTGCCTTTCATCTATGTTTTAAAGGGAAAGTCTCCTGAGGCATCCATTGAAGTTCTATTTTTTAATAAAGAGTATCAAAGGCTTTTAGGGGACCAGGTGTGTGTTCAACTGAGAGGAGGAGAGGAAGGAAAGAAGCTCCACGAGACAGAAAAGGCAGTTTTCACAAAGCTGCTTCAGAGACTGCAAAAAGATGTATGTGCTGGAATCTGTTACAGGCATTCCTAACAGCCAGCCTCCTTCACCGTCCCCCCACCCCTTTTTTTCTGCTGCTTGGAAACAAAATAGCTTTTTTTCCAAGCAGGTTGTTATCATATTCATGGCATGGTCAATTTCCGTTTGCCAAGAAAATATTTAGGCTGATCAAAGAAATTAGAAAATCGGCTGAACAGAAACAGACGTTCCCACAAGAGAAGCGCTTCTCAATGTGAAGAGGCAGGCGGACTGCAGCCCACCCAGTTACTCCTAGGAAATAAGTCTCCTGCCAAAGGCGGAACTACAAGGCCACCTGGATTCTACTGGAGGGGCTACAGAAGAGTCAAGACTTCACAGGAAATTCAAATAGGGACTGGAGTTTGAGGCGCTCTGGCGGCAGACGTGGATGGAGATGATCGGTTCTAGTATCTATGTACAAATCAGGAGGGCCTTTAACTATGTCCATGAATCCAGAGCGACCTTTCAAGGCAGAAGATAAGTGAGTCTGGGATCCTTTTGTTTTGCTTTGCCTGGTTTACTACGCTCATGGAAAGGCAAGAACAAATTATCCTGGGTAGATGACAGAGAAGTATGTACTTTTGGAATGGAGGGATAGCTGTTTCACCCTCATTAATACAAGTTCAGTCTTTTTGATGTGTGGATTTGGGTGGAGAATGGTTGATAGTAGTTGTCTTTGGGACCTTATTGGTCTCTGCGTGTGCTCCCCGGCCAGTTGGTGATGGTAAATGAGAGGGTCTTCCATCTCTTTGCTGTTCCTGGGCAATGCGCGGCCAAACGCATTGCCACTTGCTGCGGCGCTTCAACACGAATGACTGGCTGGGGTCGCGGCTTCCGGCCGCAGATTCCACGAAACCGAGAGGCCAGCTCGGCTTCATGAAAGGAGATCCCCATTCCCCCGCTCGCCTCGGGCAAATTGAGGCACCTCATTCGCCAGCGAAGCGTCGCCGTCCTTATCCCAACGCCTCCAGTTTTTGGAGGGAAAAAGTGAGGGAGGGATGGCCCTAAAAGAAGACGATTATGGAGACAGCTAAAGCAGCCAAAGAAAACTCCCTCCTCGCGAGTCCCGTCCGGGGCTACGTGGCGCTGGCGAGGCCAAGGTGGGCTGAGCGGTCCCCGGGCTTTGGGCCGAGAATCCGCTCCGCAACCCCAGACCCTTCCCGCCGCGCGCTCTTCACTCCGGGGACTCGGCCGAGCAGATTTTCTTTTTTGTTTTTTTTTTTGTTGTTGTTGTTGTTTCGGTTCCTGCCGGCCAGGCGAAAACTCCTTTGCCAGGAGGACAGCGCCCTCTTTCTCCTCCGGCCGCGCCGCCGCCGGCCTGCGCCGGCTCTCCGCTCCACTGACCTCCCCGCGCCTCGTTGTGGTCCCCGCCCTTCAGGCCCCGGCCCCTCTTTTCTCAACCCCCGACGCCTGTGGGCCCCATGCACCGCCCGAGGGAACCCCAGAGAGCACCGGGCAGGGGCCGAAGCCTGCCCCCGTCCCGGCCCTCAGGCCAGCCCGGCGCGATAGTGCGACCTCTGGCTACAAGCCTGGGCGGAGTCGGCCCCGGCGCAGACGCGGCGCCCGAGAGCTCCCGCACAGCCCGGTGAAGGAGTTTCTGGTGCAGGCGGCGGGGCGACGGGGGAGGCCCTGCTCTGCGAGACCCCGCTCTGCGAGCCAGCGGGCGGGGCCGCCAGCACGCCAGGCGGTGAAGCCTCCCTGGCGTCAGCGCGCGGATACTTGGCTGCGCGCGCGCACCTGGCACAGCGAGTTATACTGAGGCTCAGGATCAGTCCGCGAAACGTGGACCCTGGCCTGCACGAGGGTTGATGGGTGAGGGTGGCGGGTGAACTTGAGTAGAGGTAAGGAAAGATCTTACGGCCTTCTTCCAAGTCCTAAAAGCGTCCCTCGCAGCCCGCCTGCTTGCTGGCAGCCTCACCCTGCTGGCTTCCAGGAGGGCTTTGTCAAGCACTGCAGCGGTGTTGGAAACCTTGTTGCAAAGTCCAAGCCTAAGCGAGTGGGCGAGACGCGCAGAGGGGCATGGATGAGTGGGCACCTTCCCAGCACCCTCTACCCAGTATCTCTTTTCCCACTGCTCAGAGGACTGGTGATTCAGACAAACGCCGCTCGGCCCTTTTGGGAACAGAGGCGGTCGTGCTTCTGTCTGCGAAAATCTGGATCTTTTAGAACCCGAGCAATATGCTCGTGTGAGAATGCAAAAACAGATCCCACGGCGTGGGTATGCACCGACTGAGGTACAGGCCTGAAGTGCTCCCACCCCCCGAATTCCTACCCGCTCGTGGGAGCCACAGGGGTAGTTTGCTTCCAGCTGACCCTAGTGTACGACACAGGCGGCTCCCAGAAATGCACCAATTGAGTCACAAACTATTGGCCGCCACTAACAAAGCGATCCATCTCAGCAGCTCAGCGCCCAATTTGTCCGCAGCACTTTTCTTCCGCAATTCAGAAGCATTATCTTGTTTTAAAAAGTATCACGGCAGAGACGTGGCAATTATCCTGAGCTCGGGTTACACTAAATGGCTTAGGCTGAGAAATGGAAGAATACAAATGCCGCGAACGTGCTGATTGCCTCGCTGCCGAGCCTGGACCGGGGGTAGGGGAGGCGAACTAGAGCTTTCGGCCGGGGAGAAGGGAGGCAGGCGTAAGTTCCCACTTGTGGTCATCTCCGGGTGGCACCAGCGAGAAAGGAGTGTTGGTCCTTTATCTCTAAAGGCTAAGGATTCCCAGCGACGAATCCCCAAAGGTCGAGGGAGAAGAGGTCATATTCCAGCATGACCAGGCCAAGCTTCTGGTCTCAGGGTCTGGGTTTTGGGTCAGGAACAGGTTGGGAACTTCAGGCACTGCTGGGATGAGGAACAGGAGAAAGGTCAAGGGTTAGTGAATGAGATGGGGGCGGGGGGCGGGACGCAGAGTCCAGTCTCTCTTCAGGACACCCACTCAACAACTGGGCAAATTGGGGAGGAGGAAGGCATTGGGAGAAAACAACCCGAAGGAAAGAGAAGCTGGCTCTTTGCAATGGGAGAAGGGGTTTCACTCCTGAACCAGGGGCAGGCCTGCGCCTGGGCGGACGCTGTAGGGTGGGAACACTCGATAACTGGAGAGTCCCAGAGACCACCAGGCCTTTCCGCACCAGGAGAAAAAAAAATCTGCTCTAAGAATCTTCATCTCGGTCCACCAGGGTGAGTTTCGGCCTGGAAAATAGGGGGGAAAGAAAAGAGAGTAGCGAAAGGTTTTCGGGTTGCGGTGCCCCGCGTGCAGACGTCTGCTCTCCGCAGCCGCCCAGCCTGCTGTGGCAGCCACGCTGTGCGCCTGTCTTTATCCTTCAGCTCAAACCAGCCCCCACATCTTGAAGTAATCAGCAGCCGAGAAGAGACTCGTCCCCCTGGCATCTCAGGTTAAAGAAGGAGGTCCAGGAAAATGTGGTAGAGCCATTACAAGAAACCCGAGCCGCAGTCATCAGGGACTCCAATTGCCATCGCATTAGGATTGATTAGAGACCAGCAGTACCGTAATGACCCGGAAAGAGGGGCAGCCGGGGATTATTAATATCAGAATGCGGGGGAGGGGGGTGGGCAAAGTGGGGAGGAGAAGTTTCAAATTACTAGGATTTATATGTAAGTGCAGGTTTACCTGAGGAAACCAGATAGTCAGTGAATCACGCTAACGATAAATCTAATTGCATTTCAAATTTCACGAAGCCTGATTTTTTGGAGAGTGGAGTAAAACCATCATGAAACCAAGCCAATATCTTAGTTTTTATAAACACGGAGTTTTGTAAGTTTATTGTAAGAATTCAAGTGAAGAGATGGGGAGGGGTGCTAAATGTCTGCTTTCCTTATCATTGGGCCCCCTTACCATTTGGACTCCAAATAGCTTGATTTTTCTTCTCGTGGGAGTGCATTTTTGAGTCGCTTTGGTTCTTCCCTCCAGGGATATTGGGCAATGGAGTGGACATTTTTTCAGAGCCTGCAGAGGAGTAATAAACCAAAATTTAATTGAAGCAGTGATACCTGGGTAGTGGTTTTTGTTTTTTGTTTTGTTGAAGACATGAATGATCAGCATCCCAAGGAGATGTGGAGAAGAGAGTGGTTTGTCTCCTTCCTCCAAATATGAGCCAAAACAAATCAGCCCCTGATGGTCCGGGCTGAAATGCAGCTCACTGGATAATTAACTCCATCTTTCCAGTCCACCCTAACTGTTTATTTAGTGTCACCCTGCATTACCATCACTAGCACTTTCCTCTGAACAGGAGGAGCTGCAGGCTTTCACCTCCCAAAAGGAAATTCTTTTTAGCTTAGACAGATGTGGTATTCAGGATGTACATAAGTTGAGAAAAAAAAAGTTGATTGGAAATTCAATGGAAGATAAGCGGTTTTGGAGAGTTTCATTTCATAAACCTGTCCTAAGGAGATATTTTAAAAAACAGCGAATGGGGGGCGGGGCGCAGAGTCCCTTGAATTCTTAAGAATTGTTTCTTGTGACACCTTGGCTCCACTTTCCAGAGAGGTAGCTGGCATCTGATGTTGTGTAGGGTCTTCTAGCTCAAACCTGGCGATTGGTCAGAGCTTTCTCAGAGGGCAGTTGGTTAACCCTTTTCTCCCCTAAGTGGCCAATACACCATTGCCCGCCCTCCGTGCAAGCCACACCATCTATTGCCCGCCCTCCACTCCCTGTGAAAGGTTCTCGCCAACTAAGGCCTACTACACCGCCCAGACTTGAGGGTCTACTTTCAAGAGAACTTACCTGCGCTGCCTCAGTGGGTGACATAAGAACACTCTGTGAAACCTCACAGCGCCCAGTCCCGGAGAGAAAAAAACGAGCGCCCAGAGTCGAGGGGAAGGGAGAGGGAGGGAAGGAGGAAGAAAGAGGAAGATGAGAAGAGGAAGAGGAAAAACAATGAGAAAGAAGAGAAAGAGAGAGATAAGGAGAGAGAATGAGAAACAGGTTCACATACAGACAGAATGAACGAGCGTCCTCTTTCAGATGGAGAAAAGAGTTAGAGACACACTCTGGGAAAGACCTGCCGCGGGGACACACTTAGAGGGAGAGAGAGGATAACTCTTCCAAAGACACACACCCCAGCTCTGTTCCCCTCCAATTTGAGCTCCCTCCCAGTGCTTGACCCTCAGTCGGTCCATCGGTCTGTGTGTGTTTCTCTTTCTCCCTTCCCTGACCTCGAGACAATACGGAGATGGTATTTTCGGGAGCAGCGCCGGGCGGCAGGGTTTTCAGCGGCGAGCCAGGCTCACAGCTGGCTCTGTTTGTCCAGGTGTGGGCGGCGGAGGTGGTGGGGGGCGGCAGTCGCCCTGAATCTTGGGCCAGCGCAGCGTTTTCGCACCAAGGAAGTAGGAGGCTCTGCTCTCGAGCTTCCCGCTTCCAGGAGAAAACTTCCTCCCTCCATACATACATAAATACACTTGGGGAAGAGACAAATCTTCATTGTTCAGAAATAAGCTGAGGAGGCCCGCCTGCTCCCCTCAGCCAGGCAGAGCGAGGCAGGGAGGGAGGCGGGGGCCGCGCGGATCCGGTGTCACGTTGCAGATTCCCACTAAAGATAACGAAACGTGATCTATTTTTCAGAACAGCAAGTGGATGGGAAAGAACCTTGACAACACAAAACTCATTTACTAATGGACTGGTTTTGGGTTTCTCTTCTGAGTCCGCAAATCTCTCTGCCTGAGCCCCAGGCCTATTCAGACCTCGCGGGGAGCGGCGTCCCCCAGGAGCAGGTGGGCTGCTGCTCCGGCGCCACGCCGGCCATCGGAGCCGGAGTTCCCAAGGGTCGAGGGCACCCGGAGTTTCCGACTAAGCAGAGGAAAAAGAATTTTGGCACTTCAGCCCGGATTTGGGGAGTCTCCGCACTGCCCCAGAGCGATGACACGAATTTATTGAAGAAACACCTCTATGTCCTCCCTTTCCAAATATTTGTAGGTAGAGTAGAATCCTCACCGTCGTTCTGGATGGTGAAAAAATTCCAAGAAAGCGGCCCGGGAGCCCCAAAGTATCTTGCTCCAAGCCAGAAGGGAAACAAGTGGGTCCCAGCTAGGGGTGTTTGCATCAAGGCCTATGTCAACCCAGCCGAGAAACCCTAGCAACAGCTAATGCTGTCCCATTGAATGCTTTTTCATCGACTAATGCGCACGCGGCCGTTACCTGCACAGAGGAAGCACTGGAGAGCCGAAACCTAGCATCGGGCGCTCCTTGCCAGCGGTGTTCCCTCCCGAGCCGCGCTGCCGCGAGGGCAGCAGCCGGCTGGCTAGAGTTGCTCGTTTCCTTTAAATCTCCAACGCATCTCTGCTTTTCGTGCGATTTGCATTGACAGCAAAGGTTTTATGTTATGAGAACAACTCAAACCTTTCTGTGTGCGATTTAAAATGGATCATTTGGTTTAGGTGGTTTGTAAATTCATGTCATTTTACCTCTTTCAGTGGTTTTCAGTGAAAGGTTCCATTTTGGGAAATCTTATATATCCGAGCCAATAATTAACATTTATAACAATTGGTTCCCCTAACCGAGGGATCGAAATAGCAGGTAGACTCCTTGGCATAAAGCGCATAGCACTTTCCCTTTCCAGTTACGCGATCTATTGGATTAAGCGGGAGGAAAAATGTTGGCCGGCCCAGTCACGGCCTCCGAGGAAGAGCACCTCTTCTCTTCTACCCGGGTTCCCGCAGTCACAGCTTCTACACGTCGTCTTCCCAGATGACGGCAATGTATAGTACGTCCTGGTTCCTTTTGAAGACAGATAAAAAGAAATGGGCAGGTAGGTCTGGAGGAAGCCGGGGAAAAAAAAGGTGGTCCTGCTTGTGTCTAATTGCCATCTCTCTGCTCTCTGTCATCCTCTGTAAATTTATACCTGCCCTTATTTGTCCAGGCTATGCCTCATTTCCTTATACAAAATTGTTAATTACAAAGCACACCCCATACTCAACATACTGTTTGTCTTTTAAGAGACGTGGTTGTGCTTAAAGACCCTCCCCCCATTGTAATTGTGCGCACTTGCTCCAGACTTTAGGGTATTAACTGATTTTTAGAGCCGGGTTTAAGCCTCCGTTCCGGTCCTCACACAGCTGCCATGTCAATAAGGACTGTTTCAAACAGAGACATTCCTTCTGGGAGGGCACTGCAGCTCTTTAAGACTTCATGTGAAACATCATAAGCACTAAAATAAGACAGTGAGGAGAAATTACCAGACATGGCTCTGGGTTTAGCAGTGCCAGGCTTCCAGTTTGGAAAGTCATTGGGCATACTATATGGCAGAGGCTCTTTTGAAAGAATGCACACCTATTAAATGCATTTTTTTTTTTAAAAAAAGCCTAAGGTAATGAAATATCAGCATCTGCTTCCAAGATCTAATTGCATGGAATAAGCAAGAGTATCAAGGATGCAGAAAGCATTATATTCAGCAGAGAAGCAGCTTCCTGTCTACTTGGAATCTCCCATGTGGCAGCGCTGAGGTGGGAACCCTTTATGAGTTTAGAATGTATCTTGCAGGGTGCACTGTACTGAGTGCATCATTTTAAAACCATATTAATAATAAAAGGGGAAACCCAGACACTGCTTCTTCTTCTCCCACTTGCATCTCAATATGCAAAAGGTTCTGTAGTGCTGGGCTCTTTGGCTAAAGGAATCAAAACATATTTAAAGAAGACAAGCCAGTTTAAGGAGCCTACAGTTTGCTCTTCACCAATCACTAAGAGGGCACACTGAAATCAAAAGCATTTTAGAAGTGTACTTAGAATTCTGTTTTGAACTTATCTAATCAGAGAAAAGTATAGTCATAAATTCAGTCTCCTTCCACCATTTGGCTTCCCTTATCTCCACGCATTGTTCTTATCTCCTGCTAGTCTCAGCTACTGACAATAGATTATCTTTGTTTAGAGAGGCTAATTGTTTTCAAAATCTTTTTAATAATTGCTTTGGAACTAGGTGTGCAAATGAGGCTTAAGATAATTACAACTTCACTTGTTTGTGCAGTTTTACTAAGCATTCTCCACACATAAACAAAACAGCAGATGATGGGACTTAAATTGCAGTGCATCTCTCATTCCCTGGCAGCAAAATAGGCCAGCATTGCAACACACACACACACACACACACACACACACACACACACACCCCTCTTTATTTAATCTTCTTGGAGCCGCTGTCGTCCTCGCTTTGAGGGCAGTGTCCCTCTCAGAGCAGGGTAAGGATTATGTTACAACCGGACGGTTATTGGAGCCGGGCACAGTTTTATTTAATTTACACCACATCCAGCGCCTTTCGTACGAGGTTCCCAAAGCATTTTTGCTAATAGCAAGTAAAGCCTCTCGGCATTCCTCAGTAGCAGAGGCGGCACTGCAAAACGCAACCGCACAGATGGGGAAATTGAGTCCAGAAGCTTCAGGAACCTGCTGGTTTCAATCGCAGAACATTAAGATACCAAATCACAAATGAACGCTCCGAGTCTCTAGGTGCTCAGCAAGTGTGCTCTAAACAGCTCTCTGCCTGGTCTCAAATCATGGAGGTCCTTTGTGAAGGAGGGAAACGCTGTCCGACTGGGAGTACTTGTGCCCTTTGGAGGGTGGTGTGCAGCAGTGGGGGGAGGACAGTGGGAGTTGGTGGGGGGAGGGAGGAGGAAATAGGGTTGGACTCCTCGAGCTGAAGCCAACCCGAAGAGAAGCCACTCTTCCAGAGGCTGCATGCGGGGACCCTGGTCTGCTCTTGAATTATTTATCGCGTTCCATAAGCTATTCATCAATCCATTATTTATTCATTCCAACATTAAAGTAATTAAATATGAGCTCACCGGGAGAGGGCAAGTCTGCAAGGGATGAGGACAAGAGTACGGAGGGAGAGGGGAGGAATTAAGGTTTGAAGTCACTGATTTGTGCGGAGTTGTGCGCGACTCCCCTTAGGTGATACTGGCGACGGGTCCCGCGTTGCGGGGTCCTGACGCGCTCACCCACTCCCTACCTCCCCACACCTCCGCAGCGCAGCTCCCTCAGACCCCAACTGGCTTCCCACCTTTCCTCTTCCTTCTCCTCCCACCACTCCCTACCCGCGCAGCCCGGGCAACACCCCCAACCCCCAGCTCCGCAGCCTTGCCCTCCCCGCGCTGGGCGGTGCGGCAGCGCTGGGCGGTGCGGCCTCTCTGCCCCGCCGGGCGGCGCGCTGGCTGGCCAGCCCCGGATAGGCGCCGCCGGCAGCCAATCAGCTTGCCGGGGACGCTGCGCGCTTTAAGGCCGCTGCGGGGAGAACAGAAACCAAGTTCCCCGGCAACTAGAAGCATCCACCGGGCTGGAGGTCGGAGGCGGCAAGGCCTTAAAGGCTACTGAGTGCGCCGGCCGTTCCGTGTCCAGAACGTCCCCTACTCCTCCGCCTTCTCTTCCTTGGCCGCCCATCTCCAAGTTCCGACTCCGGTTTTCGCCTTTGCAAAGCCTAAGGAGGAGGTTAGGAACAGCCGCGCCCCCCTCCCTGCGGCCGCCACCCCCTGCCTCTCGGCTCTGCTCCCTGCCGCGTGCGCCTGGGCCGTGCGCCCCGGCAGGCCCCAGCCATGTCGATGCTGCCGTCGTTTGGCTTTACGCAGGAGCAAGTGGCCTGCGTGTGCGAGGTTCTGCAGCAAGGCGGAAACCTGGAGCGCCTGGGCAGGTTCCTGTGGTCACTGCCCGCCTGCGACCACCTGCACAAGAACGAGAGCGTACTCAAGGCCAAGGCGGTGGTCGCCTTCCACCGCGGCAACTTCCGTGAGCTCTACAAGATCCTGGAGAGCCACCAGTTCTCGCCTCACAACCACCCCAAACTGCAGCAACTGTGGCTGAAGGCGCATTACGTGGAGGCCGAGAAGCTGCGCGGCCGACCCCTGGGCGCCGTGGGCAAATATCGGGTGCGCCGAAAATTTCCACTGCCGCGCACCATCTGGGACGGCGAGGAGACCAGCTACTGCTTCAAGGAGAAGTCGAGGGGTGTCCTGCGGGAGTGGTACGCGCACAATCCCTACCCATCGCCGCGTGAGAAGCGGGAGCTGGCCGAGGCCACCGGCCTCACCACCACCCAGGTCAGCAACTGGTTTAAGAACCGGAGGCAAAGAGACCGGGCCGCGGAGGCCAAGGAAAGGTACGCGGCGTGCTTCCCGCGACTCGGGCGACCCCAGGAAGCCGTCCTTTCTCCTCCGCCCCCTCCCGCCCCCGCAGGCACCAGCCGCCAAGTCCTCCCCGCCTGCCGGAGCCCGTCCACGGGGCGGCGCGCAGGCCCTCCGCGGCGCTGCAGCGAAAGTTCATGAACTGTGAGGTTCCTTGCTAAGGATGGGGCCTCATTTGCTTTGAGCACCCGCGCGTGGGTTTCTCTGGGATGTGAGTGTCGGGAAATATTGGCGCTAGGTTTGGTTTTCATGCCTCCCTGGCTGGCCGCGGCTTAGAGTGGTGGGTGGAGAGTGAGTTTCTAAATCAACGGGCAGTGAAATGTTGATTGGTGTCGCAAGGAAAGGGGTTTGGTGGGAGCTGAGGTTCCTGAACCTCTCTCCTCTTGCTCCCCAGAGGGGAGAAGCTGGCCTGAGACATTGGCTCTGCCCCACTCCCGCCCGGTTCTCCACCGCTCTCTCTTGATAGTCTTTTGGATTAGAGGTAGCCTGCTTCATTTCTCACTAGCTGGACAAAGGGAGGAGTCTTTTAAAGATACACCAAAAAGAGAGCTTTGGGGAGAGTTGGCGCTGCATTTACTCCCCGGCGCCCCAAATTAAGAAAGGGTTGATCCTCGCCGTGCTCGCTCGCGCGTGGCCCGGCACTACAGCCCGTCGGTCTGGCTGACCGCGCCGCATGCCCAGACGAGGAAAGGGTCTCCAGTCGCAGCCTTCTCTCGCACTGGAGCTCACAAGGCAATATTTTAAAAATTGGTCTCTACCTTCCCCCACCTCGGGGCAACACCTTCGGCCACCTGGGCAGGCTCCTTCCGTTCTCCATAGAGTTTCGGACAGAGATTCAGAAGGACGGTGGGGAGGTGGCTGTGGCCGGGAGAGCGCTCCGCGAAGCCAAAGAGTTTGGGGGAAACCTGAGCGCAGGGGCCGGTTAGGTTTTCCTTTGTTCACTTCGAAGACTGGGGGCCGAAGATATTGCTTCCTTTCTTGTCTTGGTGGAAAACCAGAGCCAGGATAAATTCTGCTGAAATGGGCTTGTCGGGAGACAGAGACTGTGAGGATAAGGGGAAAGAAAGGAGACAGGCGCTAGGAGTCGGGAGGACTGACGAGCACTCGGAAGGCGGAAGCGGCGAGGGAAGCGAAATCCTGAAGTTAACCGGCACCTAGTGCCGGGACTGACGCCCCAGCGCGCCGCGCCCGCTGGCAGCCTGTGCGAGGCGGCGAAGTTTCCCCTGCCCAGAAAGGATGGGTTGGGGTGGGTGTTGGTAGGAAGTTTGAGAGGGGGACACGAGGGGCTGAAGAGTTAGCAAGTAACACAGGAACAGGGATTGTATGGTTGCAGTTAGCCTTTAGTTAACAAAACGGCAGTCCTATAAGCCAGGCCCGAGGGCCGACTCCAGATGAAATCAGAGACTGGCTGCGCTCCCTGTGTTTACTCAGGTCACTGGGCCGCGCTGGGCACCACTTCCCATGACCTGTCCTGTGTCTCCAAAACCACCAACTCTGGTCTGGGGCAGGAAAACGGGATGTTTAATTGTCTCCTCATATGGGAACAAGGCAATGGATTTGATTCACCCCAAACTTTTGTGCATTGGACTCTGTCCTCTATCATTTCTTTATCACCAATATCTATTTATTGAAAGATTTTCAAAGTTACATTTAAATATGTTGCTAGTTTATATGTATTTAAATGTAACTGCTGGAACAAAATTTAAAACATATATTTTGTATGTTTCAAATAAATCCTGCTAATCTATCACTTTCTGAAATCTGGAAGAGAAAAGGACCTGGCTCTTAACAGGAGGCTCTGTCCTTAGCTCTCCATTTCTCCAGGGTCCTCTGACTCCTCACCTCCCCCATTACCCTTGGGGATGATGGGTGGAAGGGTAGAGCTCCTCCATTTGGGTCGGTGACAGATTGCACAATGGCCCTTTCCTCCTTCCAGCTCCCCTCCCTCCATCTCACACTTTTTTTTTAAACCTACTTTTTTTTTTTTTAACCATATGGTGTTGTCCTCTATTTCTTAGGGAGAACACCGAAAACAATAACTCCTCCTCCAACAAGCAGAACCAACTCTCTCCTCTGGAAGGGGGCAAGCCGCTCATGTCCAGCTCAGAAGAGGAATTCTCACCTCCCCAAAGTCCAGACCAGAACTCGGTCCTTCTGCTGCAGGGCAATATGGGCCACGCCAGGAGCTCAAACTATTCTCTCCCGGGCTTAACAGCCTCGCAGCCCAGTCACGGCCTGCAGGCCCACCAGCATCAGCTCCAAGACTCTCTGCTCGGCCCCCTCACCTCCAGTCTGGTGGACTTGGGATCCTAAGTGGGGAGGGACTGGGGCCTCGAAGGGATTCCTGGAGCAGCAACCACTGCAGCGACTAGGGACACTTGTAAATAGAAATCAGGAACATTTTTGCAGCTTGTTTCTGGAGTTCTTTGCGCATAAAGGAATGGTGGACTTTCACAAATATCTTTTTAAAAATCAAAACCAACAGCGATCTCAAGCTTAATCTCCCTCTTCTCTCCAACTCTTTCCACTTTTGCATTTTCCTTCCCAATGCAGAGATCAGGGAGGAAAAAAAAAAAAAAAACCCAAACAAACAAAAGCACCCAGGCACCCACTGTCAGTTCTGGGCAACTGATACGCCTGTTTCAGCAGCCTTTCTTTTTTTTGAATGAATGGGAATTGCAAATCAACTGGATTTTCATTATTTCCTTTTAATTTATATATGGAGAAATGTGAAGAGGGAAAGGAAATGGAGAGAGAAAGAGAAAGAGAAAGGGAGATAAAAATAGTGAAAATAAGAGCCTCCAGGCTCAGAAGAACTGATTACATTCTTAAGGTGAACAGGAAAAATACAATCTATAACTTTCTTTGATGAAGAAAAATTAAGTTTACATTTTTCATATTTAGTGTTAAACAATTTAATGTAGATTAAAATAAAAGAACAGTATTAGGAGGAAAAAACAAGTGCCTAAATGTCTTAATGCTCTCTATGTGAGACAGAAATAGACGTGACCATTAGTAATGCAACTATTTTTGTCAGATTTAGTGGGATTTTTTGGTTGTTGTTTGTTTTCTTGGGTTTTTTTTTTTTTTTTAATGACAAACTCTAAAAATGTACCAATGTGAAAAAACACTTTCCTGAATGCCATTACTCATGCCCTCAAAGCTTTCATATCTGTAGCCTACTCCTGTTAAGGGTTTCTCCTGTTTCTAGTTTCTAGTTTGCAAAGGTATGCCAACGAATCTGGCAACCTGGTATTTGTTACTAAAACAGCATGTGTTTTCAGGTTTCTTTTCTATTGTACCTAAAGCAGTCTAAATTAAAACTTAGTAGAACACCAGGAGTATGATTGTGTTTCTGAAAGGTGAGTGGTGTATTGCTGTCATTGGGCCCTATTTTTTTTTTTTTAATATGTTTTTCTTTCTTACTTAATGGTGGCTGTGAATTGCAGGGTACTTTGAAGGCCTTCATCTGAACCAAGAGTAGTAACTAGATTAATTATATGACAGAAAGAGTGAATTTAGCCTTGGGGTATTTATTAACTTCTATTATTTAGATATGCAATTTTGTTTACCACTGTCTCTTCACAGCATTCATATGTTAACTAAGCTCTTTTGTGTTAACAAGTTTATGACAAGACTGTGAAAGTAAAAATAATTTATCTGCTTGAAGACAAAAAAGGGAAGGAGAACAAGGATAGAAACATTGTGAATTAATTTGTACAAATAGAAAGCAGACCAGCAGGACAGGAGCTCTTTTGCAGTGCTGCCGGATAGTGTCTAGAAAAATCCCAGTAATCATGTAGGCTCCATATTATTTTTGCCTGGGGCAAAATGATGTATCTTCTGTATTTAGCTTTTAAAATTAGTGAAACAAATGGCATTATTTATTAAAATTCTACTCAGGATAACAGGATTGGCTTGCTTGTGCTTTGTGAAATATTGTTCCCCAGGGAGAATCTATTTATTTTGTGACATGACAGTTTCATAATTTTGATTTTTTCCCATCTGTAAGTGTCACCATTAATATGTTATTTCTTTCTTACTCTTTCCTATTTCTGTTCTGGTCTAGAAAACTGAGGTGTGTTTGGGGAAATCAAGGCCTTCTTATTTTTTAAAACTGTCAAATAGCTTTGAGTTCCAGGGAGAAATGGTCACTGTACTTAACTGTAGACACTTTTACTTATAAAGTCGTTCTTCCCCTCAGTGATGGACAGATGTGCACACAGCCACTCAGAGACCATCATTTGGTTTGGGAGCTCAGGGTCCCAATCTCCCTTGTTAGTGTTTTGGATCATTAAGTCGGTGTTTATTTAAGTCACTAGGGTGTTTATTCTCCCTGTCTTGGGCCACGGAGAAATGCCACCCTCTGCAGGAGGGGCTCTCACAGGGAATCTCCGTACATTCTTCACATTCACTCCCCAAAACAAACACCCTGCACAAAGATAGCTTTCAATGACCCTGACAGGCTTCAAAGGACGCTGCGGAAATCTCTCTGGAAAATAGGAAGGGCCAATTACTTTAATTTCTTACATGCCGTCTCTTCCTACTCCGGTGACTACCCCCCACTCTCCCAGCTCCGCTTGGGATAATTTTAGGCTCGTGGAAGTTGTGTCTCGCAGGGCGCCCCGGCCCACTTCCTGCTCCCTTAGTTGGGAATCTTGGAAATGTCTGCAGATCCGGCGAGGAGCAAGAGAGCTGGTCCTGTAAAAGCCCCCGTGATTACTGCTTGTAAACTTGTTAAAAGGACAATTTTCTGTCACAGTCATAAACTCTTTGTAAAACCCCTGGCACTAAATCCAGAGCGCGCATATTCCAGATGTGTTTAATAAGAAATTGCACAATGTGCCTCCTTCCGCCATCCTCGGCTCAGTCTGGGTAAAAGAGGGACGAGCAGGAGGAGGCGAGAAAGCTGGATATTGCTTTGAGTTTTTTTGGCAATCATATCAGAGAGATCATTAGGGGAAACTAACCATATTTTTTTCTTCCCTCGAGGAAATCTTCGAGAACCAGCTGTTAAGGGACCTCCAATTTACCTTCTGGGCGTCACAATTTAACTGAATCTAAACCCACTTTTCGTTTCTCCTCTACAGATGTCATAACGGTAGCCAAAAGTAATGAACAACGGCTTATAAATAAAGTGTTTGTAGGACGAAACCATACAGCATTGTGCCAAGTGAAATGAATTTAAAAAACACTAGGGTGATGTTTATTTTTTAACATTTTAAACCTAAACACGCGATTGTTCGAGTCCCCACTGTCTGCTCGCCTTGACCTCTTGGCTGAAAACGAAGCTTCCTAAAATCTCAGAGGCCAAGGGGTTTGGCTCCCGGTTCCCGAATTTTTGGCTTAGTGGGTAGGGGCTCAAGAGCCCAGCGAGCTACAGGGAAGGAGAAGGGCACCGCTGGGGCCGGGCACCACCGTTCTTGAACCTGTTCTCTGGGCTAGGACAGCGTGGCTGGGGCCGGACCCCGGGCCGGAGTGGAAGCTTCCAGAAAGAGGCAGTGGCGTTGGCACTTATGGATGAGCTCTGAGTTTGCTGGGCAGCGACCCTTATTAGCGGCTCTCCCTTGTCCGCTGAGGGCCAGCGGGACACCTGGCACAGAACGCGCGCGGAGCGGGCCTTCCTCTGCTCTGTGGCTGTGGCACTGGCTGCTGCTGCACCGAACGCGGCGGCGGCTGAGGCTGGAGGGGGCTTCACTTCCTACTGCCTCCCCACCGCCTGCAAGTCTTTGGCAGTCCGAAGGCAGGACTCCAGGTTGTGGATCCAATAGAGGCTTGTATCCCGCGCTTCTCTAGCGGCAGAAGAACTGAAGATCTTTTCCTGTCATCCGCGCACTCCGAAGGCCGGAGGCTGTTCTTGCCATTGGGCCCTGGAGAGGCGCGGGAAGTTCGGGCGCTGCTGTCCTCTGCTCCGCGCGGGGCAGAGCCTCCTCTCCACCGATTCAGAGAGAATCGCGCGCATCTCAAGACCCGGATCATAGCGCAGCTCCAGGCGCAGAGGGCCTAATGGCCCGGCCCGCGGAGTCTCTGAGAGGAGAGGCTGCCAGTATGGATTCGAAGGGCAGACAAGGGAGGAGGCCTCGGTCTGAGCTTCGTGGTACAACTTAGCTGTCGTCGCCTTGGGTACCCCGAATCCAACTCCCAGGCCCAAGTCTCAGTCGCCCTCTTCGGAGTCTGAGAGCTAAGCTCCAGGCGAGGCACGTGAGCGGCGCTGGACACTCCGCTGCGGGGCTGGTCCCCGCCCTGTGGCGGCAGGATAAAGCCGCCCTGGCAGCGCGTTGCGCCCCCTGCCCGACCGCAGGTGTGAGCGCTCCCTGGCTCCCAGGCCCAGCTCTTCCCGCACAGGGCAGATGGCGCAGGCCTTGGATCCTGGTTTGGAGGAGGCCTAGGCCCTGCTGCCGATTCCCCAGTGCCCTTCTTGCTTCAGACACCTCCTGTCTCCTTCTTCGCTTCCTGGGGTCTTGGCTTTGGTTTTCGGACCCAAACTCTTCACCCGCGCTCTCTGAGGAGGGGTGCCAGGTAGAGAGGGCGTCGCTTTCTGGGCTTGTCGCTAGAACTTCCCGCGGCAGAGAGAGGGGCCCTGGCTTCTAGTGTCTCCAGCAGGACTAGGGGTGAAGAAGCTCCACTTTCTTGGTGGGGCCAGGTCAGGTATTTCCTTCTTAGCCGGCGGCCCTAGGGCGAGCAGCGGCCCTGTCCGCCACGCACAGCCCTGGCCCCAAGGGGAAGGCACCAGCCTAGGTCTGCAGCGCGCTTCGGGTCAGGCTGTCGCGGCTCACCTTCTGCCCTGATTTGTTAGGGTGGCGTTGACAGGGACAGGTGGGTTAGGTTTAAGGTGAGGGTGGTCGCTGGTAGCCCACGTGCTCTCTCCGTTCCATTTCTCTTTTTTCCAAGCTTTCCCTTGGAGGGGACTCCAAAAACTCTCAGAGACTACCTCCTTCAGCTGCCCGAAGCCAGCGCACTAGTGTGTGTGCCCACCTCGCCCCCATGGACAATTCACACTGAGGGACCCGAAGGCTCAGTCTCATCGCCTGCACGCGTGTTCCGCGACCTTAGCCAGGTGGGCACTTCTGAGCCTCTTAAGGGCATAGTGGCCCCTCCCCCATTCTGACCGAATCCAATAATTCCACCTGGAAGAGTCTCTAAAGGGGTTGAGTTAGATACCAGTGGTGTGAGCCAGCCAGGAACAAAAATAGCCAAAATCATAGGCGAGTTGTTGGCTATTGGTCTACCCAGAAAAAGCGCTGCCCTGGAAAGGCTGCATTTTCTCTAATATTTTAAACCAAGTACTCACACACACAACTTGGGTCCAGCTGATGAAATTGGAAACCTCTTCTCCCACTGAGGATGACAATCAGGGTTTTAGACGCTGTGGTTCTTTCAGACAGCGAGAAACAACACTGCAGTAGCGTTTAAAAACAAAGAGAAAGAGACTGCTTGAGGCGCGTGGACGCCTGTCTCTTCTCCAATGGAGTTTAAGTTTCTCGTCTTTTAACTTGTTAATGGACAGCTGAGACCCCAGTTCTCAGCAGGTAGAGTCCAACCCATCACCTTAAGGTTTGCTCCCTCCCGCTTTGCTACCTGAGAATATTCCCTCCTCCCCTCTCCTTTCGGGAGAGTGCTCACTGTTTTCCTTTGCCATATGTTAAATATTCTTGAAATAACATTTTTTGTGTGTGTGATTAAACAGAAAAATGCAGGAACAAGCAAAAGCCTAAAACCCAAAACTCAAACAATCTTTTCTTGGAAAGAGAAAACAATTACCTTCAGATTTAACACATACTTAAGCTTACCTGAAGTGGCTACCCAACTGTAACTAAAGTATGGTTAGGTGATATTGGGTACTCTCTCTTCTTTACTGCTATTAGTGGTTGCCATTAAAAAGATAAATAAGTAGACAGAGAGACTCTGGCTCTTTGCTTACTATAATAAGGCATGGAAATTAGTTACAATAATAAGGCATGGAAATGTATACCACCTCCCTTCATCTGGTCCCCTGTCCTTTCCATGCTAACTTAGAAGATCAGTGTTTTATGAGACTGACATAAGTAGACCCAAGTAGAAACACTCGTGGATTAACACAAGGCAAATTTACTTTAATTTGCTATCTAATTTATTTTAATTAGTGATTTAAAATTGATTATTGGTTTTAAAATGCCATGGCTTATTTACAGTAGAAACATTCTTTGGTGGGGGGGAGGGGAGCAGTGGGGGGTTGGTGGTGGTTTAAGATCTGAGCTGATATGCATGTGGGATATTAAAGGGGGAAAAAAAACAGTCTAGACTACATATTTTTACTGACATAAGCCATTAAGTGTCAGGATTCTTAAAGAATATTGAAATGTTAAAGAATATTTCATAGACATCCTTGATAGAAAATCTGCAGATTCCAGCCAGGATGCCTGTAAAATCAACCTTCTAGATGTTCTTTTCTTGTTATTAAGTGTTTTTACAAACTTAACTACTCTCCTTTTTTGTTTCTCCTCAAGGAAAAACTTTAGTTGCTTTGCAATACGTCAGTTTTAATTTGAGTTGCCAGTTTTCCAAATAGTCTAAATACCAGGAAAAGACAATGGGATTGTGAACACCTCCTTACCTCTTCCCTTCCACCCCCCAAAAGAGCCAACAAACCAAACCAAACCCACATAATTGTGACATTTTGTGTTGGCCTTCACACAGCTATTATATTAAACTCTAAGTATCTGTATGCAGTCATATTCCTCTTAACTTTTGCAGCACTTTTGCCTGTGATAGTGGTGGGGACTGGTAGTGGTGGGGACTTGGTGGAGTGCTTGTAGAGAAAATGCACATTTATGAGGGTGAGATGGCAGCCTGCAATACTTTACAAAAGGTAATTTTACCTTTAAATCAAGGAGGTAGTTACAAGGAAGACAGCATTAGCTCTGTATTTATTGAAAATGCCTTGGAGATGAAAGTAGGTAACAAGCTTTTTAAAAAATTAAGCTCAATAGAAGATCAACATACCTTAGTATCTATGAAGTGAAAAGAACATTTAAACAATTGAAGCTTTGTCTTCAGATATGTGTGGTGAATATTTTCTATGCATTGCAGATGTTATATAAACATAACATGCTTCCTCCTAAAGTCAAGTTCTTGATTTTAATTGAAGAATAATATTGCTCAGGGCTCTACCTCTGAGTACAAATAGCTAATCTACGAAAATCAGCTCTGGGAATCTGGAACCAATGGCTATTTTAAAAATAAACAGACAAAATCTTCATGAAGAAGACCAGGAGGATTATTTTACATACAATATATCTCCTGATTCCTCTCTCTGTCTCTCTCTCTCTCTCTCTCTCACACACACACACACACAAACACACACACACATGCACACAAAACTTTTATGGAAGAACTGAAAGGCAGAATGACAATACTGGCCTCTTACCATATTTCTACTTAAAAAAAAAAAAAAAAATCAGTCTGGTTGAAGATTCCCAAGCCGTCTTGCCTAACTTTTCCAGTGTCAATATATCTTAGAAGCAAGTCCAGATGCATTTCCTCTTTTTCTTTCTGTCTTTATTTTTATTTTCTAGGGAAGGGAAAGAGATGTAAAAAAGGGAAAAGTAGAACTAAACAGAAAATAAAGATACACTTTGAAATTTGTATTGTAATATTTAATAAGTAGCCATTAAACAGTATCTACAAAAACAAAGAACGCCAGTATGCTGAACTTTCTGTCTTAGTTCAGCTAAGGCAAGAAGTAATTTTTTTAAAAAAACTGTTAGGATTAAGTTAGAATTAAGTTAGAATTGAAATGAATGGGGAGATTTCAAAAGCATCTGGATTTTCTAACACAGAAGCCAACATGGATGCTCAGCATGCTTGACTTAGGGAAGAGGCTGGGGGAAGCAAAACACTAATTTACAGAAATTTCTTAGAAATTCCTATTGGAGTAGAGATTTTCTGTTTTAGTAAGATCGAGCCCAACTGCATTGACACCCAGCCAAGAAGGAGATGTTGAAATCTACCTGAGTTCAGGGACCACACCTGGGGCTCCATCCAGTAGTAGGACCAGGTAACATGAGAATGCCTCATTCTCTACCAGTTTCCCCAAGTTCTAAATCCTACCAAGATGAGAATCCCACAAACTAAGAAATTGCAAGGTGGAGCGGGATGTAAGATGTTCCTTCCAACTCCCATTTTGTCGTTTGGTGAGAAATGTATGTGTTGTTTTCTAAAACCGTATTTTTAGTTCCCCTGGGTGACAAGAAAGAGTTAATTTGTTTGCTGATAGGTTTCGCACTGTGGGCAGGTCTGCCAAAAAGGAGAGGAAACAGAGAACAGCCCTGTGATTAATTCTACCTGTTTTTCCCATGAGCGATCACCTGCTCCAGGGGTCATGAATAGCAGGTAGCTCTCTCCCTCTCCTGGGCTCTGAGAGCTTCGTTTGTTTGGTGACAGCTGAGTGACAAGGCCTGAAACTCGAGCCCATCGCCCGGCCTGATGTGGGGATAAAAACCCTGGATGTTCCCTCAAACATTTCAGGAAATGAAAGTTGTAACGCGATCCCTCCTGCACCCACATCTCCCCCAGCAAACACAAAAGCTCAAAGGAGCCTTCTCGGATTGAATTCGGCTTGGAGTTGATGGAGGGAAAGCGGAGCCCAGCACAGGCAGGGGGGAGGGCTGGGGCCGCGGCTGGAAGGCTTTCTGAGCCCGAGAAGGAAGAGGAGGAGAGCTGGGAGAGAGCCTGGCGCGTGAGGCCTGGGCCCCCCTCCGGGCCAGCTTCGCCGCCGCATCCCAGGCGCCCTGCTTTTCCAGACAGCGTGGGCAGCTGCTGCCGCCACGTTAAGTCGTGTCTTTAGGGTCAACTCGGAGTGGGAAGGAAAAGCCGCTGCCTCCGGCCCTGCGCCGACCCCTGCAGGCTAGCGCGGCCTCTGCTCTAGGGGCTTGGGCCGCGCGGCCTCCAGGCCATGAGGGCCCAGAGCCCCCCGAGGGCCGCAGCGGAGGCCCAGCCCAGCCTTTGCAGCCCCCACTTGCCCGCGTGGAGGCTCCAGGACCCCAGGCCAGCTCTTAGGCCGAGGCGTCCCTTCCGATCGGGCCCCGCGGGCTGGCTCAGGATGACTGCGCACAGCTCCGGCGTCCACAGCTGCAGGGGTCCGGGGTGCAACCTCCTAGGGCGCAAGGGCGTCACTCAGCTCCGTCGCGCTCGGCCGCCCCCATCAGTCAGCAGCTTCCATCTGCCAGGGGGCCTCGCCGGCACTTGGGGGTGGGGGTGGAGGAAGCTCCCAGTGGGCGGCTGAAGATGGGGTGGGGGTGAGGGTCATGGGAGAAGGGGAGCTGAGAAGTTGGCGCTCCTACCCCCACGCGGCCATCTCTGCGTGGGCCGTAGGCGCTTGCCAATCACCACGCCTGATGCAGGCGCAGCCTAGCCGTAGATAGGGGGAAGCATACCCAGGACCCCTCAAGGCGAGTTTTCCCCCTTAACCCAAACAGCTGCGACTGGTTTGTTTTGTTACAGAATTTTCTTTTTAAATTTCCCCTTGTGTTCAGAAATCTTTCTCAGACAACATTATCAACCCCCATCTCTCTCCTCAACCTTCACGGATGATTGTTTTTTCTTTTTTAAACGTACAAACACATTGTGGAGAGAACTGATGGGGCAATGTCACAGATGCATCGCTGGCACACACAAATTGCATTGGTTTGAGTCTAGTTAACTAACATCTCTGAGCCTCGATTTCCTCTTCGGGAAAATAGGAACTACAATATTTAGACTGCAAGGGAAGCTTAAAATGAGCCAAAGTCTTGAATGTAAAGTGCTGGCACAATAGACGTTAAATGAATAGCAGTTATAACATGCTTGGAGCCTCCTTAGACTGCCACAAAGCCGCCTGGGAAAATTCCCGTGATGCTAGAGTTTCTAGTGAGGGCAGATTATGGCCATTTCCTCCTTTTCTGGATCACGAAAAGAAACGCAAGTTATTCTATGAAGACATAGAGCTTGATTAGACTTTGAGGGTAGTCAAAGCTGAAATTTATTTCTTTAAACTCTGAGTCTAGAATCTAGAAGTTTAACTCCAGTAATTTAATTCCGGAAGAATATTTAAATCTGTAATGCTTGGATTTTGCTATCGCTATTTCTCATGATTTGAACTTTTATGTAAATGTCATTATATATGGTGGAATTCTATTGATAAAAAATAAAACCCACTTAAATGTGACAGAAAATGACAAATTACTTAGAAGAGAACTAAAGCATTTAGCTGAGTAGAGAATTTAAGGCCCCACCTAAATGTGTCAACATAAGTGTAGAATAAGAAACTACTTTTAAGATTTAATGTCTTGCTGATGTTAACACAGTGCTGGATATAATGGCACCTGATAAATATTTTTGAGTAAATGAATGGGCTGCTGAAATGATGGAGAGTCTTTAGATAGAACACAATTCCCAGAGTTGGAATTTTGCAAGACCCTCCTGGGTACATTTCTTCTCTTGTGACACTCTAATGATCACCAGGGATGAATAGCTCATTTTGACATATAATACATCCTTCTCTTATTTCAAGGACTTTCTCATTCAGGTATTATTGAAAGCAAAATGCATAGCTGAAATTTTCTTGGGTAAAAGTGGGAGCGGGAAGAGAGGAACAGGAGAGAGCACTTCTGGGGTTATGTGGGGACTGTTTCTCCCTGGAATGACGCAGTGGTAGAACCAGAGAACTATTGGTAGGAGGAACAACCCCAGCACAAGTAGATATGAAACCTAGAGAGTAGGTGGAGTATGCCTGTGGTAGGTATCTTCAAGGATGGATCCTCATGCACTGCAATCCCTTCACAGTTATTTCACTGTTATTACTACTGGAAAGAATTTTTTTTTTTTTGACAGGCTCTCACTCTGTTGCTTAGGCTAGAGTGTAGTGGCACGATCATGGCCTGCTGCAGTGGCACAATCACGGCTTGCTGCAGCCTTGAGCTCACAGGCTCAAGTGGTCCTCCCACCTCAGCCTCCTAAGTAGCTAGGACTACATGCGTGGCTAATTTTGTTTTTTATTTTTATTTTTTGTAGAGATGAGGTCTTACTATGTTGTCCAGGCTGGTCTTGAACTCCTGAAATCAAGTGATCCTCTGCCTCTCTGGATTTATAGGCATGAGCCACTGAGCCTGGCCTGGAAAAGCATTTTTTATTTAGTTGTTTAACACTACATGTTCTTCCATCATCTTTATTTTCTTCAAAAGTATCCTGGCCAAATAAAAACTGTGCATGTTTAAATTTTAAATTTAGAGAAGTTAATCAATTTGTAGTCAATCACCATATAGGCTCAGAAAGAGTTGAACACTTTTTTTTTGTATGTTTAAAAAATTCTGGGTTGGGGGGAGGGGGGAGGGGGGAGGGATAGCATTAAGAGATATACCTAATGTAAATGACAAGTTAATGGGTGCAGCACACCAACATGGCACATGTGTACATATGTAACAAACCTGCACATTGTGCACATGTACCCTAAAACTTAAAGTATAATAATAAAAAAAAAATTCTGGTCTCGAACTCCTGACCTCAGGTAATCCACCCATCTTAGCCTGTAATTCCAGCTACTTGGGAGGCTGAGGCAGGAGAATCGCTTGAACCTGCGAGGCGAAAGTTGCAGTCAGCTGAGATCATGCCATTGCACTCCAGCCTGGGCAACAAAAGCAAAACTCCATCTCAAAAAAAAAAAAAAATTTTGTATTACACTCACAAATTCCTTGAAGTAAAGCTGGAAGCAGCAGATGCATGTTTAATAATTTACCTAAAAGACTTGTTATATATTTATACTCTGCTTTATGCCTGCAAAATTACACTTGTTTACACACATATTTTTGGCAAATACATGTTCTAATACTACTTTTATTTGCAAAGCAAAGATTTGAATGTAATCAGTACACAGAAATGGATAGAAGATAAAGTGAGACTTCAGGTCCATCACTTTTAAGAATGTGTCTAATAATCAGAGAAACATTTGGTAGGAACTGTGATTACACTGCAGCTTAATTATTTGCATATTGTGAAATGATTTGCATAGTACCAGGGCCAGGAGTTCTAAGAATTATATTTTTCTGCCACAACTTTTAACATGACTAGAATAAAATATGTAGTATTTTTTCTTTTTATATTGTTCCAGCATCCAAATGTTTAGAAACACAAAAATATGTCCATGTGCTCACTCAAAAAAACAGAGAAATAAGAAAGAGCACTTTATGCTGAGGAATAAGTAAATTTAAATTAGATTAAACTTTGCAGAGGGTTCTTCAAGGAGATTTGGGTAGATTCCAAACCTTAGCATATCATTCAAGAAATGAAAGGCCTCAGGGCATTCCAAAAGGCATGTCCGCTCTAAATCAGCTTTAGTTCATTTCAAATAAAAAAATATATGACTGAACTTGAAGGCTGGATAAAGAGGGGAGTCTTATTTCTACTCAACAGATGTATCATGGTGAAATAAAATAACTGTGGAAATCTAGGCCCTTCAACTGTAGAATTTCTTCAAAGAATTTATATATATAACTGCCGAGATAGTAGTTCCTGTTCAATCACTTAGCCTTCATGAAACTGAAAGACTTGTCAGTATGCTCAGAAGTATGGTAACTCTCTTTCTACTGGAAATTAGTTATAGGTAAAATGAGTTAGCCCTCATGGAGTGCTTATAAGATAACATACTAGACATTTTCAGCATATTTCATGATGCATAACATTTTATGATTTTAATTATAGGTCAATTTCAGATAGCTGACTGGTCTGTCAACTGTTAAAAATATTTTTTCCTTTTGATTAAAGCCCAAAACAATGGAAAACTAAGTCAACTTCAAACAAAATGTAAAAATTTCAGCTGGGCGCAGCGGCTCACGCCTGTAATCTCAGCACTTTGGGAAGCTGAGGCAGGTGGGTCACCTGAGGTTGGGAGTTCGAGACCAGCCTGGTGAACGTGGTGAAACCCCATCTCTACTAAAATACAAAAATTAGCTGGGCATGGTGGCAGGCACCTGTAATCCCAGTTACTTGGGAGGCTAAGGCAGGAGCATCACTTGAACCTGGGAGGTGGAGGTTGCAGTGAGTCGAGATTTTGCCATTGCACTCCAGGCTGGGTGACCAGAGTGAAACTCCATCACAAAAAAAAAAAAAAGTAAAAATTTCAACATTAGTTAACTGAGCTAAACAGAGAATGTAATGAAATATCAGCTTTATTTCTCAAAGTTCAACTTTTCAGCATTTTATGGTGGCAAACTTGCTGTAAAAACTTGCTCATGAAAAATATTGTAATTTGTGGTCTCTTCCCCTTTTTATTACTAGATCATGTATAACTTTAGGACAATGAAGATTTTGATATGAATAACTACCTTAAATAGATAATAAACATAGTAAAACAAAAGTACAAAATCTTTGTGGAGATATAAACAAAACTCACAAACAAGACTTAACATTGATTTTAATCTTCCATTATGCTTTTTATGAACAACATGAGTGATTAAGAAAGACCTATTTTCTTTGCTGGTGTTCTCAGCCATACTTCGCTTGAGAAGGTATACCAAAGGAAGTATGGTAATGAGGATTAGGAGAGTCAAATACTGCTAGCCAGTGGGTGAACTGTGGATTGTGTTACCTGCAGGAGTAGAGGCAAAATACCCAGAAAATAGCCTTTCAGATTCAGTTTGTCTCAAGTTACATTGTGAAATTCAGTGGTTTCGTGCAGTTGTATACCCGCTGGCTCTGAGAATTAAACAGAATTGGGGTGGGCCAACCCTTGTACAGAGGACATGCAGGTGGGACCAGAGGTATTGGGGTTTGTGGTTTCCTACGGGAAATGCTTTTGGTGATTGCATGCCTCCCTGGGTAGAGTGGGTAAGAGGCAGCAGGTCCAGAGCCTCATCTGTAGCTCCTTCTTTGTCCACAAGCCGGTTTGTATTGTGAAGGCTAATTTGATGCCAACTATTATTTTTAAGTCCACCATTAGACCTTTCTGACCCAGTACATCAACTGGTCAAAAGTTGAAATTACAGTGTTTTATCCATTAAGAGAAGAGAGTTCTAAGATGCCACATTTCTTAAGAGCTGAGAAATAAAACATCAAGTCCTGACCACACAATTCACCTTAATATTTTTTAGTTCTCTTGGAAGTAGTATCAACGATCCTGGCATCCTGGCTGGAATTCAGATGTAAGAGCTGGCGTATGCGCCTTTATGTTCCAGTCATAACTGGAAGTGGTATTTATTCTTTACTTCCTGTTCTAGAGTTTAGTGTGGTATCTTTTGTGTGTATGTGGATGGCTGTCAAGCTGATGGCTGAGGAAGCTTTGAAGACTTTCTATTTATTCATATTTTAATTGATTTAACCTCTTAAGATTGAACAAAAAGTTATAATGTTTATAAATACTTTTTATGGAAGAAAAATATAAGCTTGCTTAGTGTAGGTGAATTACTGAGACTATAATACCAATGGCTATTATATGTATACTGTATCTCTTTATGACTACCAGATTGGTAAATTTTTTCAGTAAGAAAAAAGATCGATTATTGAGTTTTGTAGAAATCAATGGGTTATTAAGATGAAGTAGCATCTTAGACAATGTGCATTCACGAATCAGCTTAATGTCAGAAAAAAAGTTCTTATCTTGGATCAGCTATTTGGAGACAGTAAACAGAACCAGCAGTGAATTCCGAAGGACCATAGTTTTTGGTAATGTATGTGAAGTGAGAGATTACTGTAACTTACTTATTTTCTCAGCAATTTGACCTATCTAGTAATCTCTCAAAAGCCTGGCTCTTTCTTTTCCATATATCTTCCTCTTTCACACATTCTCATAACCATGCCAGGTAGATTCTATGCAATTGTCTTTACTAATGGAAATAAACACTATCTTTATTGAATAATTGACTCACTCATCAATAGTGGGTAATTAATTAAGGCTTGTGGGGGGAGACATTGGAGTTGGTAATGAAGTTGAATCAAAAGGGGTAAGAGAAAACGTTTTCTCTCTTTTGCTGATAAAGTTGTGCTTATAATTAGCTAAAGATTTGAAAAAGTAAAAATGTAATGCTAGAAGGGATTAGATAGCTGAGTGAACTTGTGCTGCCTGGTTGAGCCAAATGCTTTGCATCTAGAAAGCAGACATGTCAGCACAGAGATCTCTTCTAAACTTCTGGCCCCTTTGTTTTAATCAGAAATGAATCCAAATATTTAGATATGCTCTGAGTGTTACAATTAAATTAGAAATTTTGCCTAGAATGAAATCTCTGGAAAAGTGAAATTGCTGGCTATGTATGTACAAGCAATGATAATAAAAGTAAGGTTGAAAACAGTAAGCACCTCATGAAAATTCCAACTTAGTACTGTCTTTGTTTGTGAATGCAAGGAAAAGGGGTAGTGGAGTGTACCTCTAACTCTTATAGGAACGCTTTTCTACCTTGAGAATTTGGCAATAGTTAGAAAACCACCATCGTGAAAGGCCTCAGCCCTCCTGGTAGAATGATTTAATGTGGCTGTCTCAGAAAGAATCTGCTCATGGCCACTGGTTAATTCATAGAGTTGAGGTCACATTTATTTTAAAGAGTTGACCAGTTAAATATAAAGAAAGCTCTCCTTTCTAACAATGAGTAGAGAATTATGGTTAAAAATGTTATTCATGAGCAATCCACAAAATGGTTCTTGGGTCAAGTATAGCGCTAACAGTGAGGATTTGGCCATGGCCTCCAGACACAACTGTATATGGGATAGCCTTATCACTCTGCCTGATCTCTCTTGATAAGATTGTGGAAACTGAAAACCATTCAGGTAGCCTTGGAGACAAATTGTCCCTGAGAAATGGGAAGTATAATTACCTAGAAAAGCATCATGGTAACATCACATATTTTATAACAAAGGTGCAGGCTGGTTTCATTAAGTTGTATCTAATATATATGTCATTCATGTTTGGGGGAGGTAAGTATTTTTATTATAAAAAATTTAGAAAAATGATCTTTGTCTTTAAACTGTGACTCTTTACCTTTGCTAGCATTTTTTTTTAATTAAAAAAAATCCAAACAAAAATACTGCTGGATTACCCCGGGAAGGTGTTAACCATAGTAAATGTTCATAAGGTAATGAGAGCAAGATTTTTATCTAACTACATTCAGTGAATTTATTGGTGTTTAACTCTGTATTAAACCAGGAAAAACAAATATAATATAAACAGTGTCTTTTTGGAATAATTGTAGTTGCATTGGTTAACAAGTATAAGCATGTGTATAAACTATGGCTACACTTTTTAAACTAGATTCTTCCAAATGCCTAAGGCTGTGCCTATAGAAAACAGGCATCGCATTTCCATAAAACAACAACTACTTCAAACACAGTGAAACTGGCCATTTTCAGTACAGAAAGCATAATGTTTATTGGACTGACTGCTCCAATTTTATAAACAGTTTGTAAATCTAGATTAGGCAGGCAGCTTCAGTCAACCTTTTCCCTCACCCCTTAGTAAATTACAGGTCTGTTAAGGTACACAAAAGCTTTCAGGCCATCAGGGTTCTATTTCTATCTTTTTACGTTTTAAAATTTCTTTCTATATTTTTAATAGAATCATATCTTAGAGATCTGCTAAAGGGTACAGCAGTTGCCTGAATGCCTTACTGTATTCAGCGTGTTGGCAAAGATAATTTATTAAGAGTGTAACTTGTACATAATAAATAACATCCTTTACTGCAGTTGTCTAACCTGTGGTTTGTCATCTTCTTGTTAAGAGTTCAGGGTGGCTAGAAAAAAAAACATTTAAGGTTCTAGATAACCCATCAGAACAGGCTGAGTTAACTACTGCATTGTGGTTGCCTTTTAAGGTTCTTGGCAGAAGTTCACTGCCACCTTTGATGCCCACTCAAAACACCTCAGTATTTATCCTTTAAAAAACGTTTTCTGGTGTTATTTCCAGAAGCAGTAATTATGCTCTCAATAAACCCCTTCTAGTCTTGTTCAGAAAGGGTTTAGAGGGGCAAGTATCATTTCGAGTTTAGCACATTAGTTAAACCTCAAGGGGTCTAGGACTTGGGCTAAAATCTGGAAAACATCTCATGGATTTTCAAATTGTCCATACTTTAGATAGGATCAGCTTGTGATGATTTAGGGACTTTGTGTTGGTCAACTTCAGAAGATAGCATTATCGTTCCTTTTTCTTTCTTCCTCCCCTCAACAAGAAAACCTTGACTCTGATGGTTTATAAAGAACCTAGACATGTAGTTTTCTTTTTTGAATATTGAATAAATGTCTCTGGAGTGTTCTCAGGTTGCCAGATGTCATCCTGATATTAGAGGCTGACTGTTCTTTGTTTAAAGTTCCCAGGTAAGAGATTTCTAAAAAGACCTGATCCATGTGGAGCACCTGAGGAGAGTCTGATTGGTTTTATATTTTTCCAAACTTTTGTTCTTGGACATTTCCCTACTCCTGTTTATTACTGAACCTAATTTCCCTTCATGTTCTTTATTTTCTCGTCTGTAATTCTAAGTTTTAAGGCATAGATGGCATCTGAGGGAAGATAAATAGAGGAAGAAGATGGGATCTATCATATGAGAGGGTGCACTTTATTTATCTTTGTATGACCAGTGCCCAACTCAGTGCCAAATACCTAGATGGTGCTTCATGGATACTTTTTGAATAGATGAAAGAATGATGTTCAGGAGTATAAGGGACAGTGAGTGATAGGAACATTTCTCCTATTAATGTATTTAAAGGGTAGGCCTAGTGCCTAGCAAATAGTAGGTGTTTGAGAAATGATAGCTTAAAACAGACACACACAGAAATCTTGGGGGTCAGAAACCTAAAACAATGTAATTTAAATCAATTTACTTTATCCTGATAAACAAGGAATGGGATTTCATTGAACTATTTTAATATACTGATCCAAAACAATTTCACATATGAATTCCAAGGCAGCTAGAAGAATGGCAAATGCGTGAAATTAACTTGGTGGGTGAACTAGAACCATATCAAGAAATCTTTCAAAAATCACACCAATCTTACGAGGCCACTATTCAGAGAACTTGTCCCTTAATGCCATGGTTCAGCATCACCATTCACTGTGATTTATATGCCTGAACTACATAGTTCACTCAAAGTCACATTGCTGATACTGTATCAGCCAGGATAAAGACTTGGCTCTGCATTCTATGGTGTGGTCATCTTGGCTCAATACTGGGTGTTTCTGGCTTGCACCAGTCATGTTTCTTCATTAACTTCTAGTTCCTTACCTTCCTCCCTTGAGAAGGATATAGTTTTATGACCATCAAGATATCATATTTTGGTCAGATAGATAAAAGGTCATCTTGACCTGCAAGATGAGTGGGAGGAGGCATTTACTTCGTATGTGTGTTTGGGTCTGGAAGGAGAAATTTTAAAGAGATGGGTTTCTATTGCTGGATGACCATTCTTGTATGTTCTCTCCATAAAAGTGTTAATATGAAATAACACTTTCATATTTCTAGAAGTGTTATTTTATTCTCAGAATTACCCTGGATTTGTCATTTAGAGGCATCATCTCCTACTGGCTAAGCACCCAAGTTTTGGTGTCAGATAGACCTGAGTTCAAATTCCAACTTTGTCACATACTGTCTGTGTGACCCTGAGCAAATAACCTCTATACTACTACTAATAATAAATAGTAGCAGTTGGCTGGGCATGGTGGCTCACACCTGTAATCCCAGCACTTTGGGAGGCCAAGGCAGGCAGATCACCTGAGGTCAGAAGTTCAAGACCGGTCTGGCCATCATGGTGAAACCTGGTCTCTTCTAAAAATACAAAAATTAACCGGGTGTGGTGGTGTGCACCTGTAATTCTAGCTACTTGGGAGGCTGAGGCATGAGAATCGCTTGATCCTGGGAGGCGGAGATTGCAGTGAACGGAGATCGTGCTATTGCACTCCAACCTGGGTGATGGAGTGAGACTCTGTCTCAAAATAAATAAATAAATAGTAGCAGTAATCCTTGGGTAGTTGTAATAGTAATCACATATTCAAGAGTTACACTTATCATGCTAAGTGCTTTGTAAGGACTTTTTTTTTTTTTTTTAATGGGACAGAGTCTCTCTCTGTTGCCCAGGCTGGAGTGCAGTGGTGCGATCTCGGCTCACTGCAACCTTCAGCTCCTGGGTTCAAGTGATTCTCCCGCCTCAGCCTCCCAAGTAGCTGGGACTACAGGTGCACGCCAACAAGCTTGGCTAATTTTTGTATTTTTAGTAGAGACAGGGTTTCGCCATGTTGGCCAGGCTACTCTTGAACTCCTGACATCAGGTGAACCACCTGCCTCAGCCTCCCAAAGTGCTGGGATGACAGGCGTGAGCCACTGTGCCTGACTGAGACTCAACTATAAGACATGTCTATGCTGTTATTCACAGTTTAAAAATGAGATGAGGCTTACATAGGTTATGTAACTTGCCTCTGACCTTTATTTTCCTTTTCTGCAAAGTGAAGATAATTGTGCTACCTTCCTCATAAGGTTGCTGTAAAGATTAAATTGCTGTATGTTGCAGGTTTTTGACAGCGTATGACATGTAATAAGTGCTCAGCAAGTGGTAGTGCTAGCTAGTAGTATACCTGGTCTTATACAGCCAATAAGACTTTATTGTATCTCTATTTACTAAAATAATAGGGTGATTCATTTTGCTTTTTCAAGGTGGAGATATATGGATTATTAATAATAATTAGTATGGCCAGGAGAGGTGGCTCACACCTGTATTCCCAGCACTTTGAGAGGCCAAGGCAGGAGCATGGCTTGAGGGGAGTTCGAGACAAGCTTGGGCAATGTAGCAAGACCCCTGTCTCTACAAAAAATTAGCTGTCATGGTGATGCGCACCTGTAGCCCTAACTACTCGGGAGGCTGAGGCAGGAGGATCGCTTGAGCCCAGGAGCCTAAGGTTAGAGTGAGTCATGATTGTGCCACTGTACTCTGGCCTGGGCGATAAAGCAAGACCCCGTCTCAAAAAAAAAAAAAAAGAAAAATTAGTACATGTGACTCAGTGGTAAATATATTCTAAGCATAGTCTATGGATAATTATATTTCAACCCTTTTTACAAAACAATTCCTAGACCTTGATGAACTATGACTTGGCAAGTTTAGCCACTATTACATTAAGAGACTCTTTAGCAAGGACTGTCTTTATTTATTTCTGCTTAATTCATTCTTATTCAAAAATGGTTTTGGCTTGCTTTTTAAACATTCAAATTAGTATGTGAGTCCTTATTCCTATTCCAAATATTGCCAAGGAAAGGGATGGCAGAAGTACCTTGGGCCAAATAATGGTGCTCACAAAGACACATTTTCAGTATGAAATTTCTCCATTCGGATTACTTCATGCAAAAAAAAAATGACATAAATAGAGTGCCTGCTTATATCCAATGTCAACATTTTTTTTTTTTGAGATGGAGTCTCACACTGTCGCCCAGGCTGGAGTGCAGTGGCCCGATCTGGGCTCACTGCAAGCTCTGCCTCCCGGATTCACGCCATTCTCCTGCCTCAGCCTCCTGAGTAGCTGGGACTACAGGCGCCCGCTACCCCACCCGGCTAATTTTGTGTATTTTTAGTAGAGACGGGGTTTCACCGTGTTGCCCAGGATGGTCTTGATCTCCTGACCTCGTGATCTGCCCGCCTCAGCCTCCCAAAGTGCTGGGATTACAGGTGTGAGCCACTGTGCCTGGCCTCCAATGTCAGCATTTAAGAAGACACCAGGAGTGAAATTCACGGTCTTTTACTAAAAAGTCATCTACCTAGTATTTACTGAACTGTAATGAACCAATATTTTGTGAACAAAGATTTCCTTGGCCAGCAGGAAAACGCCTCATAGCCTTGGATGTGAGTGCCACCTGCTGGCCAATGTACAGAAACTCTTTCCTGAACCTTAAACCAAGAATGGTAAATCATTTACAGTTTTCAACGGGAAAGAGCCCAAGTAACACCCCTTTGATTTTAGGTCACAAGGACAGCTGTAATGCCTAATGAGTTATGTGGTCTTTGGATAAGCATGCAGATTTATAAGAAAAACATACTCAGGAAACAAACTCAATGCAAAAATATTCCACTGAGCTATTGTTTATAAGTTCACCAGTGCCAAGAGTATAGTAAATAGTCCTCTGTTTATATTATGAGCTCACTGAGTTTTATACATTGGTGACATAGGCAGTTGGTGGGTGGCTTTTTACCATAGGGAGCCTATATGTATATCTTGCAGAAGGGTAGGAAATTGGGGCCCCTTGGCTGTGATGGCTTTGATGCCAAATATGTGATCTTGTCCTAGAATTTTAGTTTTGGAGCCACAGCCCAGGGTTGGTATTTCGGGGAGAAGTGCCTCTTTGTATCACTTTATTGTAATCAGTTCCTTGGAGGTAACTTGACCTGTGACCTATGGGGCAATTCAGTAGATTGGAACTCATAGCAGCACTGGGGCAACTTGTGATTTTCATTGAGGGCAAGAAGGTAGAAATGACTCTTTAGGATAAATAGATACATGTCTTGATCTATTAGAACTTCTTCTTCTTCTTCTTTTTTTTTTTTGTTTGAGACAGAGTCTGGCTCTGTCACCCAGGCTGGAGTGCAGTGGTGTGATCTCAGCTTACTGCAACCTCCACCTCCTAGGTTCAAGTGATTCTTGTGCCTCAGCCTCCCGAATAGCTGGGATTACAGGCGTGCATCACCACGCCCGGCTAATTTTTGTATTTTTAGTAGAGATGGGGTTCCACCATGTTGGTCAGGCTAGTCTCAAGCTACTGACCTCAAGTGATCCGCCTGCCTTGGCCTCCTAAAATGCTGGGATTACAGGCGTGAGCCACCATGCCTGGCCTTTTTTTTTTTTTTTTTTTTTTTTTTTGTAGACAGTGTTTCGCTATGTTACCAGGCTGGTCGTGAACTCCTGGCTTCAAGCAGTCCTCCTGCCTTGGCCTCCCAAAGTGCTGGGATTACGGGCATGATCCACTGTGCCCAGCCTCGATCTATTAGAACTTCATGAAGTTTCTATCAGCCTGGCCCTTGACAAAGACATGAAAATTGTATAGCATACTTTGTATGCTAGCTACCTGGGAGAGGTGGAGATAGAGGGGCCATGGGGAAGTGACAGTCATCTATCTAGTCTTCTCCTTGGGTCATTCTTGATCACTTTTGCAGAAATTTTAAAGTTCCAGGAATTGGTCTGTATATTATCACTGACCCAAGGATTGTCCCTAGTATATTCTTGACATGAGACTGGTTTTCTGCTTTCATGATTTTATAGTAGTTGGTGGTATGTATCTCTCCTGCCCTGGTTTCCCTTTTACTACCACCAAAAAACATCATACATAATTCAGAAAAGAGTCTGTTGGAATGAAGCAAAAATTCTCTGTTCCAAGGTTGGTTAATGAGTTTTTGTGGCTAAATTTCTAAACCTACAAAATAGGATTCAGATTTGGAAAGGGCTTAAGGCATATAGAGCTTTCTGTTTTTACTTTTAGTTATATCCAGTTCGCGTACCTCATAACCGAAGGGGGTTAGAATTCACTATTTTTATGAGAAAATGATGGGTGCTTGGTGATATTTTCCCAAAGATTTCTAGTGATGAAAATCCGTATTGGATAAGACCACTTAATACTTGGCATGCTTATTTTTATCAACACCAATTCGAAGCTAGAATACAGAATGAAGATGTTACTTTTTACACCTACAATGGCACAATCAGCTCGTGAGACTAAAGTACTCTGTCCTTGCTAATGACTACACATTCAGATTTTTGAGTTTTCTCTGCATGTGTTTCTTGATTTAACCCAGATTTGTGGGCTAGAAACCATGGAGCTACTCTTTATTGGGGGTAAATCACAGCCTCTTATTTGTCTCTTGGGTTTCTCACAGTGCTATGCCAGTTCTGTGTTTCTTGTACTTTTAGTCTGGGGTAACATTTGTCAATTCTTGGGTTTCTTTCCTCCAACTCCTTTGCCCTATCATACCCAGCCCCCAGCAAGTTTTTTCTTTACTGTGTGTTTCAAATTATTTGAATTGTTGCTTTAGTTGGTGTAATAGTGTGGTATCACATAGATTTCTATCAGATCTGTAGAATCTTCTTGATGTTACACTGACTGGATGTTAGTGATATTTTCTGCCTTTTCATCACTGGGCTCTCAAAAACTGCTTCTGGGCAGAAATTTGGTTCTAAGCCCATGTACAACCGAAGAGAAATATTAGGGTGATATAGTCATATGCTATAGAACTCACCAGGTTTTGCAAAAATAACTTGAAACAAGACAAGAATGGAAGTACAAATCTCAGTGGGTTCTTAATGTTTCATCACAAAGTTTTATGGTAAAACCAAGATGAAACCACAAGCTTCACTGTTGGCTGGACCAGCACTGGAAGAACGATTGATTTTAAGGTTAGCCAAGGTCAGGAGGAAACTTGGCTTGTTTTATTCCTATGTACAAACTCCAGACCTACCAAGTTTTGTGTGGTTTGGGGTTTCCAAAACAGAAATCATTTTGGGACCCAGTACAAAACTAAGGCCTGAGGACTAGGGGCAGGGAAAATTCGTTCTGTCTTGGCTTGCATTTCAGCAATGCCAAGGTAAAGGATTTTATCTCCAGAGTTATTAGTCGAACCTTATTTACTTAAATTGTTCTTTGGAAGTTTATGAGAACAGAGAATATCTTTTCTTTCTATCTCTCTACCCAATGGGAAGTCCAGGATTCTTTTCCCAGAGTCTCCAGACATATCTATAGGCCAGAGGAAGATTTATTTCTTCAAAAATTTCATGGGTATGATTACTGACTCATAGACTATATTCAATTTCTTTGGCTCAGTATTTGGGTAACTCTCCAGGGGTGAAAGTAGCAAGAATGCCTTGTCTGAGAGAATTGGACCTAGTCCACAGGTCTGAAAAAAAATCACGTTGCTCTTTTGGAATAAGGATTTGAAGAAAATAAAAGAAACAGTCACACTCAGAACCTAAGATCAGTCTCTCAGTGGAGTGTAAAAATGTGGCACATGAAAGACTCACTCCCTTAGTAACTTGTGGGCAGCCCAAGCTCTGATTAGGGTATCATGAGTGGACAGTATGAGTCTGGGAGTGACTCTTGTTATGCCAGGACCAAATCTTCTAGAAGGTGATAAAGTTCGTCAAGTCAGTAAGACCTGCTTTCAGCTGCAAATTATAGAAAACCCTTCTATAAGGTTTCACTCTTAGGGGCCATTATTTATTTTTATCAAAAGGAATTCCAAGGGGTGGCTTACCAGTTGATATCAGAAACCTAAACATTTTTCTTCTTTCCACTCCACTGTCATTCTTCTTTGGTCACCTCAGAATCTCTAGAAGGTTGCTAGAGTTCCAGAACTCATGTTTACATTGTAGCAGGAAGAAGGAAAAGGAGTTAAAGGCCAAAGGACAAAGGCTTAAGGGTAAAATGGTGAAAAGGCCCATTTAATGAGGAAAACAAGAATTTATTCAGAACTCACCCACCAGATTTTCACATATGTTATAAGGCTAGAACTATGACATATGCCATGTCAGGTAGAGGTGGCTGGGGCTAGGTGGCTAGGTTGTGATTACTGGTGGGGTCATCCAGTCAACAATACCTACCTTGACTAGTTCAAGACAGGTGGTCAACAATAAAAAGATTCCTGGAACTGCTGGAAAGAGTAGGGGTGAGGTATTTATGCTGAAGCAGATCTCACCTACAAATCAGACCCACAGAATGGCCAGAAGAAGATTACAGCTCAACTTTAGAGGATTCTCAGAGAAGTTGCTCTGTGAAGGTTCACTGAGAAGTCTAGTGGAGCTGGTATCAAATTTCACAAAGTGATTGTGTAATTTATAATAATTGGACATAAGGTGGTTAAAATGTAATGTTGTAAGCTATTGTTGACCATGGAAGCTCTCAGAATGAACAAACCAGCTAAACACTACATCTTCAGGGGGTCTGTCTTAAGAAAGCATTTATTTCTTCCTTTCTTCTTCTCTTTCTTTTTCTTTCTTTCATTCTTTCCATCTCTTCTTTCCTCTCATTCATTCTTTCAACTTTTAATCATAAAAAGTCAGCATACAGAAAAAGTGAAAGAATAATACACACATACTTTCCATTATATTTTAATAAATTATTTTTTAACTATGCATATATCTGTCTAGGCATCTATGTATCCATCAATTTATCTATCTATGAACTAATGAAGTAGATTGCAGACTCTTCATCCTTACATACTTGAGTATATTTCTCTGAAGAAGACATTTATACTGGGATAACTCTGTGGTAAAACAATTGAAAAAAAGAAATATAATTTATAAAAAAGTGAGACAAGAAGAATCCATGAGGCAAATATGCACAGAACAGGGAGTGACTGCACAGTTTCTTCCTTAGTAATCCTCCGGAACATGTCATGCTCACTGTATACAAAACTTGCATCTGGGAAAGGGATGTCTCAGAACACATACATTTCATTTTCTAAATAGAAAATTTTCTAACTGTATCCTAACTTTAAGGAAGAGAAAACAGCCAGAATGTGCAAGTTCTTCTATTACCCTTTCTTTCCTTTTTTGTTATGAAACATCTTCAAGTTAGAGGAAGGTTATTAAAATAACAAATACACATGTATTTGCCATCTAGAATTAAAATGAAAATTTAGGAGTAATTTTGCATCTTCAAGAGAGAACAACAGGCTGGGTGTGTTGGCTTATGCCTGTAATCCCAGCACTTTGGGAAGCTGAGGCAGGCAGATCACTTGAGGTCAGGAGTTCAAGACCAGCCTGGGCAACATGGTGAAATCCCATCTCTACTAAAAATACAAAAATTAGCTGGGCGTGGTGTGGCGCATGCCTGTAATCCCAGCTACTCGGGAGGCTGAGGCGGGAGAATTGCTTAAACTGGGGAGGTGGGGGCTGCAGTGAGCTGAGATCCAGCCACTGCACTCCAGCCTGGGTGACAGAGCAAGACTTCGTCTCAAAAAAAAAAAAAAAAAAAAAATGGAAAGAGAACAACACATCTCTTCAACCAACTGCAAAAGCATTGGAGGGAAAGAAGCAAAGGTACAAGTAAAATATTCTAGAGAAAGGTTGTTTTGGGAACCAAAACAATGTAAAACAACTGGAGAAAGAGAAGGGTTAGTTTGTTTTGTAGAGACTTAAAATCCCCAGGGAGAAGTCACATGAAGAGAGTAAGACAAAGCAAGATAAATTTGTCACAAGCACTCTTTCATGTTTATCTCATGGAAGGAGTTGCCATTTTTTTCTGCCATTGGTTTCAAAGTTTCAGAAACATGGTTCAGCAAAGGAGTGCCAGTGCTGCCAGTGCTGATCCGCAACAGCACTGGAGACAATGGATGCGCCGTGCCCTCATCACCCTATCTCAGGCTGAGGTGTTCCTTCCTCTTGCATTAGTGGAACATCAAGAATTGGGAGACAACCGGCAGCGGTAGTGCTCAGGCCTGTCGGATTCCCACTAAGGCAAGCTGCTTTCAAGTGATTTGTGGTGGTAAAAAATCAACAACAGGCCTGGCACGGTGGCTCACGCTTGTAATCCCTGCACTTTGGGAGGCTGAGGTGGGCAACTGCTTGAGCCCAGGGGTTTGAGACCAGCCTCGGCAACATGGCAAGATCCCCATCTCTACAAAATATACAAAAATTAGCTGGGTGTGGTGGTGAGCACCTGTAGTCCCAGCTACTCAGGAGGCTGAGTTGGGAGGATCGTGTGAGCCCAGGAGGTTGAGGCTGTAGCGAGCCAAAATCAAGCCACTGCACTCTAGCCTGGGTGACAGAGTGAGACCCTGTCTCAAACAACAACAAAAAACGAATTAAAAAACCCCCAAAAAACCAAAAAACAAAAAATCAACAACATTAACAACAGTAGGATTGATTAAGAAACAAGAGTGAAAGATAAGATTAGAGCTGAAGCTCAAACAGTCAACATGAGGCAGGAGAGGATTACAGCATCGGTGCCCAGGATGCAGCCAGCTTTCTCCGCCAGTCTTCCTGACTCCTCCTCACGTCTCTGGGCATCTTGATTCCAGAAGTCATCCACCAACACTTTGATAACCAAGACAGAGGGCTGTGAATGGACCTTGGATGCATTCCTTTCTAAACCATTCCATTTACAACATTAGGTTTTTAGGTGGTTTAAAGGAATGCAAAATTGTTCTGTTTACTTCCTCTTTGAATTTTCATTTGTCACACTCTTTTATTTTCTCCTGGCTGACCCGCTGTGTCTGCTTTTGTTACTGATTCATCAAATGTCCACTCACACAGGCAGCATGTTTTTAGGCTGCTAGGCTAAAGAGGTGAAAAAGGTTTCCTCTGCCTGAGCGTGGTGTCTCACACCTGCAATCCCAGCATTCTGGGAGGCCAAGGCAGGTGAATCACCTGAGGTTAGGAGCTCGAGACCAGCTTGACCAATATGGTGAAACCCCATCTCTACTAAAAATACAAAAGAATTAGCCGGGTGTGGTGGCATGCACCTGTAGTCCCAGCTACTCCGGAGACTAAGGCAGGAGAATTGCTTGAACCTGGGAGGTGGAGGTTGCAGTGAGCCGAGATAGTGCCACTGCACTCCAGCCTGGGTGACAGAGCGATACTCCGTCTCAAAAAAAAAAAAAAAAAAAAAAAAAAGTTTTCCTCACTGGCAATGACTCCCTCTGATATTTCTTTGGGGCCAATATACTCTTTTAATTATTTGATTTCCCCTGACTCTCAAAGTCCCCCTTCCTTATAATTAGATGAACCTAACCTGAGACCTCTATTGATGGGAAAGGGCTTTCAAAGGCAACATTCAGAGAGTTTGCTTGACCAGAAAGGTCAGCAGCAAGCACCCAGCTCTGGTACAAGGCCATATGTTCTTTAAAGAATAGGACTCCATTAACAGACTTTGTTGCTGGAGAGTTTTTTATTCTTTCCTTTTCAGACCTAGAAGGATATCTGAAGTGTTTATTATTAGTCTAAACTGAGAGCAAGTGAGTGTCCTTATCATTCAAAAACAAATACACCTGTCTGGCAGCAGGAACTCTGCTTGGCTTTATGAACCAGGAAAATCAACACGGTAGTCAGAGCCCAGCCAGTAAATCCGAGGGGCCTGTAAAGTCATGTTGGAGAAGGGGTTCTTTGTGGAAGGATTCAAACTTCCACGGGCTCAAGAGTTCCCAGTGGAAGATCAGGCTTGGTAGTCATTTTATCTGCACAGACTCTGTAGCCTGTTTGTGTATCCGATAATACTAATGTGGAATATAAGAACTTCGATGGTTGGGAACATACTGAAAAGTTAGTGGGGAAAAACCTAAAGGTTAAAGGAAAACAATATTCTCTGACTGCAGTCAGGTTAGCACTTCTTTCTGCCATCTCCCTAGGTCCTAGCTGTTGACTACTTTCCTTATGCTGAAAAAGGAACTAGTTCAGTTCTGAAACTTAGTTATGCCATCCTGACTTCCTTTATTCTATGTTTAAAAATTTAAGAGTAATTTTACATTTTCAAAATAAAATGAGTATCTTGATACTCCTCAAATTCACAAGGATGTAATATAAGACTGTATTCATTCATTCATTGACTAATCTTTGAGCGCCTTTGAGGTTTAAGGCATTGTAGTGTTTGGACAAGATAAAGGTGCCCTATTGGAGCTTGTGACCTAACATGAAATAAGATATATACCATTCAGATCCCCCAAAACACACCAAATCCACACATTCATTGTCCCCACAGTTTCATCGTCAGCTTCAAAGATGTTTTCATATTAGAGTCAGTCTCAATCACCTACTGACCCTGACTCTCCCTCCTGTAACTTTAGTCCTTCCCAGATTGGTCCCAGAAGAGTATTTTTCTTGTGTGTGTGACAGCTTTAGAGTCACCTGAACAGGTGGGTAATGTCAACTGTTTTGCCTTAGCTGCTTGTGTGTGGTTAGATGGTTCATCTATGTGGGAGAGATTCTTAGGTCTATAAGTGGGAGCATGAGTGGGGTGAGAAGTATAATGTTTTGGAAGAAATAAAAGCGTTCGACTCATTTTAAAGAATTATCCAAAATAAAGGAATAATTAAAAATATGGTTACTAGTAGTAATGAATGTAATCAACCAAATTTAAAGTCACATTTGTCACATTTTTAAACCCAGGGTAGGCTGCAAGAGAGTGTAAGTTTTGAAATTAGCAGAGTCGTGTCGAAATTCTGCTCTACCATTTTCTATCTATATAGACTTAGACCAATAACTTAAGCCTGTAGGCCTGTATTTTCACCTCTGCAAAATGGAGATAGTGATGTCCACTTTTCAGAGTGATGTGAAGATTAAGTGAGCCAATCTATGTAAAAGTTCTTAGTCCTGTGCCCCAAATGCTGATTCTCTCCCTGCCTTTTCCTCTACTTTTCTTTGGAGAATTATGCCTGTATTTTATTTTAGTCTGTCCTTTTTTTCCCCCTTGTTCTTGGCTTTTCTCATTGTTTTTGTTCTTATTTTTTCTGGCTGATCTTGTCTCTTTGGTTTCCCTCTTTTTTCTCTCTGTGGATGTTTGTTTTGCCTGTGTTTATTTTTCCATCATGAACTTTCCTTGAGTTCCTTTCTCGTTTGCCTTTTTGCAGGCGTCTTTTGTTTTACCTGGGGCTCTAAGCCCTTTGCACGTTGATGTCAACACTGATTGCTGATTTTGGACTTTATTGGAGAAAGGGGGTGGAAGGTGTGGGAAGACAGCTCTTAAGGGGCCTAGAGAAAGGATATTGGGAGGCTGAAGTGGTTAGTTGCTTGGCTATACATATTTTGCAGACATACATTTCAGTTCCTGGCCAGAAGTCTGACGGTTTTTTCCCACAGGTCCTCAGGGTTTTTGAATCCGCCCCGATTTCACTTTCCTTCCCCCCTCCCTGTTTCTCTACCCGGTTTTAGTGGAGCCCAGCTTTCCCCTCCCCAACTTCCTGTTGCTTTGCTTTCTCTGAAACATGTTTTACCTATTACTGCTCTTCTTTACCGTTTCACTTATATGGAACACCCACTTGGAAGGGGGGTTGTTTCTTAAGAGGGGGAGGTCATTACTGATAATAGGAGTAATAGTTGCCTGTGATGCACCAGTGCTCATACAAGACCAAAAACAAGACAGCAGGAACTCATAACCCTGGTTAATTGGAACAGATTCTGAACGTAGCCCAGAGAATCTAAAGGACAGAAACAAACTAAGGGAGTGGTGGATGGTGACAGGATGGAGATGCCACGGAGTGTATCTTGCATTTTAATTTCCACAAACATTTACTCATCATCTATCCTGGGCCAAGCAGTGAGCTAGACTCTGGATATAATTTGATGAAAAATATAAGAAAAGCTCTGCCTTTAATCGCTTTTAATGGTCAAATTGTGCTCTCAACAGAATCTCATTGCAATTCAAATCTATGATTTTAAATTTGGGACTACTTTTCTATCTTGGGAGACATCATGGAAAGAAATCTGGGACTTGGGTGGCAACAAGAGATCTTGTGGTGCTTGTGGGCAATGGTTGGTGGCACATCACAATTACTTGTCACATGTCCCTAATATTTTTATTAAGGAAATTTTAAGCAAAAATAGTGATAATGCTAGAATAAGCGCTTATCATCCATCACTCAGCTTCAACAATTAATATTTTGTCAACCTTGTTATATTTCTCCTCTCTTCCAGTATTTTCCTGGAATATTTTAATGAAAATTCCAGACACCATGTCATTTCCCTTTATTTCAATATGCTTCTCAAGTAGGGAAGGACTTTTTTTTTTTTTTTTTTAACGTAACTACCATGCCATTATTACATGTAACAAAACCAATAGTAGTCTTTTTTTTTTTTTTTGAGATGGAGTCTTGCTCTTGTATTCCAGGCTGGAGTGCAGTGGTGTGATCTTGGCTCACTGCAACCTCCACCTCCGGGGTTCAAGTGATTCTCCTGCCTCAGCCTCCCGAGTAGCTGGGATTACAGGTACGTGCCACCACACCCGGCTAATTTTTGTATTTTTAGTAGAGACGGTGTTTCACCATGTTGGCCAGGCTGGTCTCGAACTCTTGGCCTCAGGTGATCCAACCACCTCGGCCTCCCAAAGTGCTGGAATTACAGGTATGAGACACTGCACCCAGCCTATAGTAATTTTATAATGTCATCTAGTACTCAGTCCACACGAACATTTCCCCAGTTATCTCAAAGATGCCTTTTTTTAAAAAAATTATTTTTATTTTTATTTATTTTTATTTTATTATTATTATTTTTTGAGATGGAGTTTCACTCTTGTTGCCCAGGCTGGAGTGCAATGGCACGGTCTCAGCTCACCACAACCTCCACCTCCCAGGTTCAAGTGATTCTCCTGCCTTAACCTCTTGAGTAGCTGGGATTACAGGCATGTGCCGCCATGACAGGCTAATTTTGTAGTTTTATTAGAGATGGGGTTTCTCCATGTTTGTCAGGCTGGTCTCGAACTCCTGACCTCAGGTGATCTGCCTGCCTCGGCCTCCCAAAGTGCTGGGATTACAGGCGTGAGCTACCATGCCTGGTCAGTATGTTTATTTTTATTTTTTATCTTTTGGAGACGGAGTCTCACTCTGTTGCCCAGGCTGGAGGGCAGTGGTGCGATCTTGGCTCACTGCAACCTCTGCCTCCCAGCTTCAAGCAATTCCCCTGCTCAGCCTCTCGAGTACCTGGGACTACAGGTGCACGTCACCTTGCCTGGCTAATTTTTGTATTTTTAGTAGAGATGGGGTTTTTCCATGTTGCCCAGGCTGGTCTCGAACTCCTGAGCTCAGGCAATCCACCTGCCTTACTTAGACTCCGAAAGTGCTAGGATTACAGGTGTCAGCCACCTCACCCGGCCTCAAAGATGCCTTTTTATAGTTGGTCTGTGTGGACTGGGATCAAAGCACACATATTACTATTGGCCATTCTGCCTTTTAATCTCCTGTTTTGTAATTATAATCCCCTTTCCATTTTTTTCTCTCACACCCTTGATTTCTGTAGAAATTTGATATAGTGGGTAGACTACCCAGATCCCTTCCTTATGACCAGAGCATTCATGGTGTAGCTGTCAGGAGTGTGGGTGGCTGAAGGCCCACAGCATGTAACTGGTTGTTTTTGGGGTAAAAACGCCTGGCCTTTTTGCCCTAGTTTGGGACAACTCTGAAGGACCATCCCAACTCCAGAGCTCACTGTGAGATTGCCTGAGAACTCTGTTGTGACTGCACCAATTCAATTTCTTCCTCTTCCCATCCCAGTTTTCCTCACTTTCTTTTAGGTGTGTTCCTGAGGCTACTCCCATTAAAATTTCTGAACACAGTCTCCTTGTCAAAGTCTATTTTCTAGGAAACTTGACCTGGACAGTTGACACCAGGAGTGATTCTAGCAAGCAGAATCTAACATGGGATGTTGGAGCTGAATCACCTGCCTGCCAGCTGGCAATACAAACACCATTAATGGTAGTTGGTGGAGTACCCATAGAATCTGGTGTGGTGTAGAGATGCAATTTAAAAAAAAATCACTCGTGGTGAGCTAGGATGGGATACCATGGAAGGGAAAGAACTGCCAAGGGCAGTATCACAGACATTTGATAGGTTGGAGGGAAGTAGCAAGCATAAAGACTGTGAGAGCTTGGATGCCTGTTGCTAGGGACTATTGATACATTGGACAAAGACAGTGAAAGCCTGAGGGTGATTAATCACCAGAGGGCTTCCTCAGCAGCCTGTAAAGGAAGTTGTTTTTCTTGTAGCCAGAGGGCAGAAGAAGCAGATGATCAGATCTGGGACTTTATAAGGGTAACATAGCTCTAGAGGAGATTGAATTTTTAAGTCTGGCAAATGTGCTATGCCAAGGTCAGGCCCCAGTTGGAAAGAAGTAAGGTACTAGGACTGGGGTGGGGACATCTGGATCAATGCATTTGAAAATATTGAATCACCAGATTTCCCTGGACCCTCTGGGCCCACAGAAATGATTAACTCTTCTCTGTAAAGCAAACTTTCCTCTTGCTTGAAAAAGATGCAAAGGTCTCTGTCTTATAACACAACACATAGTATAGTATGAAGGGACTTGAATCAACTAGGAATTTTTCAGAACATCATACTGGCACACTATTTAATGACAATGAACAGTAAGTCCTTAGAGACTGATATGGGTTGGCTGTGTCCCTATCCAAATCTCATCTTGAATTATAGTTCCCATAATGACCACATGTCATGGAAGGGACCTGGTGGGAGGTAATGTAATTGGGTCGGTTATCTTCATGCTGTTCTCACGATAGTGAGTGAGTTCTCATGAGATCTGATGGTTTTATAAGGGACTTTTCCCCCTTTTGCTCAGCACTTGTCCTTGCTGCCACCATGTGAAGGAGGATGTGTTTGCTTCCCCTTCTGCCATGATTATAAGTTTCTTGAGGCCTCCCCCAGTCATGCTGAACTGTGAGTCAATTAAAGCTCTTTTCTTTATAAATTATCCAGTCTTGGGATGTCTTTATTAGCAGCATGAGAACAGACTAATACAGTAAATTGGTACTGGGTACTGGGGTGCTGCTGCAAAGATACGAAAAAATGTGGAAGCAACTTTGGAACTGGGTAACAGCAGAAGTTGGAGCAGTTTGGAGGGCTCAGAAGAAGACAGAAAATGTGGAAATGTTTGGAACTTCCTAGAGAATTGGAGGGCTCAGAAGAAGGCAGGAAGATGTGGGAAAGTTTGGAACTTCCTAGAGACTTGTGAATGGCTTGACCAAAATGCTGATAGTGATATGGACAATAAAGTCCAGACTGAGGTGGTCTCAGATGTAAATGAGGAACTTGTTGGGAACTGGAGTAAAGGTCACTCTTGCAATGCAAAGAGACTAGTGGCATTTTGCCCCTGCTCCAGAGATCTGTGGAACTTTGAACTTGAGAGAGATGATTTAAGGTATCTGGCAGAAGAAATTTCTAAGTGGCAAAGGGTTCAAGAGGAAGCAGAGCATAAAAATTTGGAGAATCTTCAGCCTGATGATGCAATAAAAAAGAAAAACCCATTTCTAGAGAGAAATTTAAGCTGGCTGCAGAAATTTGCATAAGTAATGAGGAGTCAAATGTTAACACCAAGACAATGAGGAAAATGTCTCTCCAGAGCATGTCAGAGACCTTCACAGCAGCCCCTCCCATCACAGGCCTGGAGGCCTAGGAGGGAAAAATGGTTTTGTGGGCAGGCCAGGGCCTCCCTGCTCTATGCAGCCTCAAGACACGGTGTCCTGTGACCCAGCTGCCTCAGCTCCAGCTGTGGCTATAAGGGACCAATGTACAGCTCAGGCTGCACATACAGCTCAGGCCATTGCCTCAGAGGGTTCAAGACCGAAGCCTTGGTGGCTTACATGTGGTGTTGAACCTGTGGGTGCACAGAAGTCAAGAATTGAGGTTTGGGAACCTCTGTCTAGATTTCAGAGGATGTATGGAAATGCCTGGATGTCCAGGCAGAAGTTTGCTGCAGGGGTGGAGTCCTCATGGGAAACTTCTGCTGGGGCAAATGTGGAAAGGAAATGTGAGATTGGAGGCCCCAAATGGAGTCCCCACTGGGGCACTGGGTGGCAGAGCTGTGAGAAGAGGGCCACCATCCTCCAGACCCCAGAATGGTAGATCCGCCAACAGCTTGCACCATGTGTCTGGAAAAGCCACAGACACTCAACACCAGCCTGGGAAACAGCTGGGAGGGGTTTGGGGGGGAAGCTTTACCCTGAAAACCCACATGGGCAGAGCTTCCCAATGCCATGGGAGCCTGCCTCTTGCATGAGCATGCCCTATATAAGTATATATGTTCTACGATGTTCACACAATGACAAAATCACCTAACAATCCATTCTCAGATTGTATCCCTTGCATCCCTGTTCTTAAGTGATGTATGACAATATTCACATATTTGCATGTATTTGTGTAAACACACCCACCTAAATATCCTTCATCCATTCAGATACTTATCAGATATTGACTAGCTTTGGGGGTATCTGTCCAGACCATAACTCAAATTTCCTTTAGTAAGAACTGCCCTCCTGGTTGGGCGCTTTGGGAGGCCAAGGCAGCACTTTGGGAGGCCAAGGCAGGTGGATTATCTGAGGCCAGGAGTTCAAGACCAGCCTGGCCAACACGATGAAACCCCGCCTCTACTAAAAATACAAAAAGTTAGCTAAGCGTGGTGGCAGGTGTCTGTAATCCCAGCTACTCAGGAGGCCGAGGCAGGAGAATCGCTTGAACCTGGGAAGGCAGAGGTTGCAGAGCCGAGATCATGCCATTGCACTCCAGCCTGGGAAACAAGAGCATAACTCCATCTCAAAAAAAAAAAAAAAAAAAAAAGAGCTGCCCTCCCCTCATATTTGTACTAAAACCTCTTGACCATAGCTGACTGGACTAGGAATGGACAGTTGATGCAAGATAGCCAATCACAGTCTGTCTCTCTCAAGATTGTGAACAGAGAGACACTTCAAGTGAGAACTGTGGCCTGGGTTCTAACAGCTTTCTAACTTCTGGTTCTTTCCTTTTGTGAAACCTACTGAATGTTCAGCTTCTCCTTGGATTTCATAATATATCTTTTTTCTTCCCTTTCCTTTTTGGTGAAGCTATTCCCAGTTATCTTCTGTTACTGGCAAGGAAAATATGTTCTTTAATTAAGATACTGACTATAACCCATTGCGTGAGAGAGTTCAGATGTCATTGTCAAATAATTTTTTTTCTTCCCAGGTGAACGAACTTCTTAATGCCTTTGGACATGAGTCTTCTGGACAGCCCCGTATGGAAATGAAGTAAGCTGCAGCCCATCAAGTTGATTGGTGGTCACAACACTCAAAGCTATGCCTACCAAAAAGCTGCCATCATGGCTTGCCAAGGTGTTTCCCTCTTCCCTGATTATGAATTCCCATCCCTGCAGTTATTCTTTTGATGGGATAATAAAGATAGAAGCATTATCTTCAGATGCCAGCTATGCATTATCATACAAAGGAAGAGAGATCCTAAAATGAGGGTTTAGGGGGGAAGCTTTACCCTGAAAACCCACATGGGCAGAGCTTCCCAATGCCATGGGAGCCTACCTCTTGCATCAGCTTGCCCTGGATGTGAGACATGGAGTCAAAGGAGATCATTTTGGAACTTTAAGGTTTAATGACTGCCCTATTGGATTTCAGACTTGCATGGGGCCTGTAGCCCCTTTGTTGTGACCAATTTCTCCCATTTGGAATGGGTGTATTTACCCAATGCCTGTACCTCCATTGTATCTAGGAAGTAACTAATTTGCTTTTGATTTTACAGACTCATAGGTGGAAGGGACTAGCCTTGTCTCAGATAGGACTATGGACTTGGACTTTTGGGTTAATGCCACAATGAGTTAAGACTTTGGGGAACTGTTGGGAAGGCATAATTTTGTTTTGAAATATGAGGACATGAGACTTGGGAAGAGTCAGGGGTAGAATGGTATGGTTTGGTTGTGTCCCCACCAAAATCTCATTTTGAATTATAGTTCCCATAATCCTCATGTGTCATAGGAGGGACCTATCCATGTGTCATAGGGGGTGGCTATCCTCAGTTGTTCTCGTGATAGTCAGTGATTTCTCACAAGATGTGATGGTTGTATAAGCAGCTTTTCCCCCTTTTGCTCAGCACTTCTCCTTGCTGCCACCATGTGAAGAAGGATGTGTTTGCTTCCCCTTCTGCCATGATTGTAAGTTTCCTGAGGCCTCCCCAGCCATCCTGAACTGTGAGTCAAGTAAACCTCTTTCCTTTATAAATTATGCAGTCCCAGGCATGTCTTTATTAGCAGCACAAGAACAGACTAATACAGAGACCTCGTTAAAGACTTCTGTGCTCCAGAAGGTAGGACATAATCCCTACAGACATTCAAGGGTCCACCACATCTGTGAAATTTTAAGGATCCCAGTAGTCTGGGGCATGCCAGGACATCTTCTCCAAAGTAAACGACAAATTATAGTATCTTCCACCTCCTGCTACTAAGAAGGAAGCAAAACACTTGGTAGGTGGCTTTGGGTTCTTGGGGACAGTATATTCTACACTTAGTAATACTGCTTTAATCATTTGCTAGCAACCATGGAATATTTCCAGATTTGATAGGGGCCCAGAGAAGGAAAGGGGTCTGTTGCAGGTGCAGGCTGTGGTGAAAGCAGCCCTGCCATTTGGGTCATGTGACCTGCAGACTGTGGTACTGGAAGTATCTACAGTGGGTAAAGGTGTGTATCACAAACTCTAGTAGAAAAATCACACATAGATGCCCAGGGTCTGGCACAAAGTCATGCCCTTTGCAGTAGAGAACTACACACCAATCACAAACACAGCTCCCTGAAGCTACTGTGCCCTGGTAATGCTGGAATATCTAATGACCTTTTGGTCAGGCTGGATTTTGTCAGAACCACCAAGTCATAAGACTTGGTGGGCCCATAAGGAATCCATTGTAAACTGGAAGTAGTGCATATGGAATTGGACACGCACGGGTGACGGGGCACAGATAAGCTGCAAGAGCAGGTGGCCAGACTCTGTGCCCGGCCCTACTTTTTTGCATAGTGAGTGAGTATATGAGTAAGGTCATTGTGAGGGTAAAATGGCCTGGCTTCTGGCCTCTGTGTAGGATATCTTGGAATGGCCAGAGCACCCTGTGGGATTGGCCCAGTTCTCCACTGCAACTGTGTTGCAGTTTAACTTCTCCCTTTGCCCAATCCTGTTTGCCTCTCTCTCTTATAGGTATATTCCTGGAGATCACTTACAATAAATCTCCTGCACATGGCTCTCTGTCTTAGAGTCTGTTTGTTAGAGAACTCTACCTAAGACATTAGGTCATTCATCCCATAGAATGTCTGCATTTGGCTGATGTTTCCTTGTAGTGTGGTTTTACAGTTACTTGTTTTTCTATCCCTTTGTTTCCTGTAAAGATGTGGTTGTAGCCAGAGACTTCAAGTAGATTCAGGTGGCAAAGTGTGAATGCATCATATTCCAAGGCATAAAATATCCAGATGTCTCACTTTTGGTAATGTTAATATTGATTGGTAGGTTCAGGTTTTGTCACATAAGTTCTTTAATAGCCCTATTTTTCCTTTTTCTCATTTTCCCTTATTCTTTTCATTTTTCATTTCTGTTTCCTCCTCACCTCTTTTCACCTCCTCCTTTCTGTATGTCTCAGATTTCCCAGTGGCACCATGTTTGTTGGTGTGGAAGAACTCAGGGCTCTTGTGATTGCTGGTAACAAACTTGACCTCTTGAGAAAGAGGAAGAATAGCTGACCAGAGAGAAAGAAAATCATCAATTTTCATGTTCACATCATTGAATATCTTACTCTAATTCTGTAAAAATGAGTTTTTGTTTGTCCTTGGAGTGAATGAGAAGGGTGAGTTTGAACTGGATATGGATGAACATTTCATACCCTACTCTATCATCACAAAGCATCCCTTTCCCTTTCTGCCCTCTACCTTCTCAAGGAATCATTACTGGCATGACCCCACTGCTCACATTTTATTGAAATGTGATGGTACTTGCTGAAGTGATAAATTATTCTGGTATGTCAAATGAAAGGAAAGGAGAAAGGTCTGGTGTCCTCATTTTAGGATCTCTCTTCCTTTGTATGATAATGCATAGCTGGCATCTGAAGATAATGCTTCTATCTTTATTATCCCATCAAAAGAATAACTGCAGGGATGGGAATTCATAATCAGGGAAGAGGGAAACACCTTGGCAAGCCATGATGGCAGCTTTTTGGTAGGCATAGCTTTGAGTGTTGTGACCACCAATCAACTTGATGGGCTGCAGCTTACTTCATTTCCATACGGGGCTGTCCAGAAGACTCATGTCCAAAGGCATTAAGAAGTTCGTTCACCTGGGAAGAAAAAAAATTATTTGACAATGACATCTGAACTCTCTCACGCAATGGGTTATAGTCAGTATCTTAATTAAAGAACATATTTTCCTTGCCAGTAACAGAAGATAACTGGGAATAGCTTCACCAAAAAGGAAAGGGAAGAAAAAAGATATATTATGAAATCCAAGGAGAAGCTGAACATTCAATAGGTTTCACAAAAGGAAAGAACCAGAAGTTAGAAAGCTGTTAGAACCCAGGCCACAGTTCTCACTTGAAGTGTCTCTCTGTTCACAATCTTGAGAGAGACAGACTGTGATTGGCTATCTTGCATCAACTGTCCATTCCTAGTCCAGTCAGCTATGGTCAAGAGGTTTTAGTACAAATATGAGGGGAGGGCAGCTCTTTTTTTTTTTTTTTTTTTTTGAGATGGAGTTATGCTCTTGTTTCCCAGGCTGGAGTGCAATGGCATGATCTCGGCTCTGCAACCTCTGCCTTCCCAGGTTCAAGCGATTCTCCTGCCTCGGCCTCCTGAGTAGCTGGGATTACAGACGCCTGCCACCACGCTTAGCTAACTTTTTGTATTTTTAGTAGAGGCGGGGTTTCATCGTGTTGGCCAGGCTGGTCTTGAACTCCTGGCCTCAGATAATCCACCTGCCTTGGCCTCCCAAAGTGCTGCCTTGGCCTCCCAAAGCGCCCAACCAGGAGGGCAGTTCTTACTAAAGGAAATTTGAGTTATGGTCTGGACAGATACCCCCAAAGCTAGTCAATATCTGATAAGTATCTGAATGGATGAAGGATATTTAGGTGGGTGTGTTTACACAAATACATGCAAATATGTGAATATTGTCATACATCACTTAAGAACAGGGATGCAAGGGATACAATCTGAGAATGGATTGTTAGGTGATTTTGTCATTGTGTGAACATCGTAGAACATATATACTTATATAGGGCATGCTCATGCAAGAAGTAGGCTCCCATGGCATTGGGAAGCTCTGCCCATGTGGGTTTTCAGGGTAAAGCTTCCCCCCCAAACCCCTCCCAGCTGTTTCCCAGGCTGGTGTTGAGTGTCTGTGGCTTTTCCAGACACATGGTGCAAGCTGTTGGCGGATCTACCATTCTGGGGTCTGGAGGATGGTGGCCCTCTTCTCACAGCTCTGCCACCCAGTGCCCCAGTGGGGACTCCATTTGGGGCCTCCAATCTCACATTTCCTTTCCACATTTGCCCCAGCAGAAGTTTCCCATGAGGACTCCACCCCTGCAGCAAACTTCTGCCTGGACATCCAGGCATCTCCATACATCCTCTGAAATCTAGACAGAGGTTCCCAAACCTCAATTCTTGACTTCTGTGCACCCACAGGTTCAACACCACATGTAAGCCACCAAGGCTTGGGTCTTGAACCCTCTAAGGCAATGGCCTGAGCTGTATGTGCAGCCTGAGCTGTACATTGGCCCCTTATAGCCACAGCTGGAGCTGAGGCAGCTGGGTCACAGGACACCGTGTCTTGAGGCTGCATAGAGCAGGGAGGCCCTGGCCTGCCCACAAAACCATTTTTCCCTCCTAGGCCTCCAGGCCTGTGATGGGAGGGGCTGCTGTGAAGGTCTCTGACATGCTCTGGAGAGACATTTTCCTCATTGTCTTGGTGTTAACATTTGACTCCTCATTACTTATGCAAATTTCTGCAGCCAGCTTAAATTTCTCTCTAGAAAAGGGTTTTTCTTTTTTATCGCATCATCAGGCTGAAGATTCTCCAAATTTTTATGCTCTGCTTCCTCTTGAACCCTTTGCCACTTAGAAATTTCTTCTGCCAGATACCTTAAATCATCTCTCTCAAGTTCAAAGTTCCACAGATCTCTGGAGCAGGGGCAAAATGCCACTAGTCTCTTTGCATTGCAAGAGTGACCTTTACTCCAGTTCCCAACAAGTTCCTCATTTACATCTGAGACCACCTCAGTCTGGACTTTATTGTCCATATCACTATCAGCATTTTGGTCAAGCCATTCACAAGTCTCTAGGAAGTTCCAAACTTTCCCACATCTTCCTGCCTTCTTCTGAGCCCTCCAATTCTCTAGGAAGTTCCAAACATTTCCACATTTTCTGTCTTCTTCTGAGCCCTCCAAACTGCTCCAACTTCTGCTGTTACCCAGTTCCAAAGTTGCTTCCACATTTTTTCGTATCTTTGCAGCAGCACCCCAGTACCCAGTACCAATTTACTGTATTAGTCTGTTCTCATGCTGCTAATAAAGACATCCCAAGACTGGATAATTTATAAAGAAAAGAGCTTTAATTGACTCACAGTTCAGCATGACTGGGGGAGGCCTCAAGAAACTTATAATCATGGCAGAAGGGGAAGCAAACACATCCTCCTTCACATGGTGGCAGCAAGGACAAGTGCTGAGCAAAAGGGGGAAAAGTCCCTTATAAAACCATCAGATCTCATGAGAACTCACTCACTATCGTGAGAACAGCATGAAGATAACCGACCCAATTACATTACCTCCCACCAGGTCCCTTCCATGACACATTCGGATTATGGGAACTATACATAATGAAGCCTGGTGAAGTAAAACGATATGTTGTCTATGATTTGATATAAAGTACTTTAGCAAAGGAAAACAAAAAGAAAAAGGAACAGATGATACAATAGCAAAATCTTGATAATTTGGGGGTATGAATGAGGTGTATATGGAGGTTCATTTTCTATTCTCTTGATTTTTGTGTGTGTTTGAAATTTTTCATAAAAATGGGAAGAGAATAGAGCATATTTTCGGCTTTTTCTAAACTGCTGAGTCTTAAGTACGTTTGCACATTATAATGTCCACATTTACATGGAGAAGCACTTCCTGGGGGACAAGGTGAAATGGTGGAAAGTACCTTGATTTAGGAGTCAGAGGAACGTGGTTTGAATCCTAGCTGCATTCCAAGGACTTGAGGAGGGAGGGAGCATGCCTGTAGCAAAGGCAGCAAGGGCAGAGGAATGACTGGTTTGTAACGTGTGTGTGTGTGTGTGTGTGAGAATATATAGATATATATGATTCCTGGGAGAGGACTAAGTCTTGAGGAGTGAAAGACATGGTGATTTGTTTTGAGGCACGTTGAGTTTGAGTTTAAGGTCTTTGAGACATACAAGAAGTGATGTCAACAATGCGGTTCATGTCAAAGTCTGGAGCGCAGATGAGAGAACAGTTTAAGTCTACTAGTTTGATAGAAAAAGGCAGTTTACCTTTAGATGTTTCCATGTAATTATGTTGCTGCTACAGCACATGCAAGCATTTCATAGCTATAATACCTATGAGAAGCAAGGACTCATATAAAGCAATATAAAGCTGTGTTTTATTTGTTTCACAAATGAGCAAGTTCATTTTTATAGGAAAGCAGTTACCTTTCTCCTGCTTTTTATCTTTTACTGCAGACGTAGGGGTATTGTGGCAGTAGCTGAGGCCCTTTTGAGCCAAGTCTGCCTTTGTTTTTTCCTATTATTACAGTTTATTTTTCGTGATGTGAATCTTCCGGTTACTAGTTAGATAGACTTTCCATTGAAGGAGGTTGCTCTGAATTGCAATCTAGCAACACCTAACCAGGAATGCCCCCTCTGCCCCATTAGAGAAAGCCACTAAGAGAACTGTTGCAATTATCTGTGAGTCAGATCCCAAGTTGTTTTAGGTATGAAGCAGAATGAGGTAAGCTGGAGTGGGAGGTAGGGAATAGTGGTGGTAATGAGGATATAACTTCTCATCCCATTTTAAAGAAAGTCTGTAAAATGTTGCTTATGAAAATGACTTGTTCTCATAAAGGGGTATAACTGCTTCAGAGTCTTTCAGAAACTCAGATGTATCTTGTGGTTAATTGTCCATTTTTGGCTTAGTTTTGCTTAGCCTCCCAGAGAATCATTTTAATAACACTGTATTTTTAACTGGGAAAAAAATGATTTGATGGTGCATTAATTGCTCCTTTGATGACACTTAGAGTTCACCACTGTTCCCTTGCTAAACCTACCTATTCGCTTCTAGCTTTTCCTAATGTTTTCTTAGTTTTGCAGAGCAGTATATGATAGTCAATACAAATTATCAAAACACTACCTCCGATTTATCTAATTGTTTCTCCTGAAGCCTTTGGCATGATTTCACATGTACAATTTCATTAGAATTTGTATGACATTTCTGTCAAAGAGTTAGGGAATGACAGGTACTACTATTCCCATTTTTTGTTAGGAACAAGAGTGACCCACAGAGTTAGTAAATCTCAGAACTAGGGCTAGAACATAGGTGTTTTTATTTCTATCCGAACATGTGAAAAAGAAAGAAAGACAGATCAAAGGATAAAGAAGGGTGTAGAAGAAAGACCAGCAAAGAAAAAGTAAAATGAGTTTGTTTACTTATTCCTTCAAGAAACTAAAAAAAATCATCTTCAATGTTCCCATTCCTGAGACTACATGATGAATGATGAATGGTTACATGCCAGGAGCCAAAGCTCTAGTGGGAGAGGCATTCCCATAAATATTCCAGTATACACATTTTCTTTCCATGCTGCCATAATTGTGCACACGAATGTCCTGGCTGATGCTCTCAAGAGCATCAACAATGTCGAAGAGAGACAAACACCAGGTTCTTATTAGGCTGTGCTCCAGAGTCATTATCCAGTTTCTAACTGTGATGAAACATGATTACATTGGCAAATTTGAAATCATTGATGATCACAGAGCTGGGAAAATTGTTGTGAACCTTACAGTCGGGTTAAACAAGTGTGGAGTGATTAGCCCCAGATTTGATGTGCAACCTAAAGACCTAGAAAGATGGCAGAATAATATGCTCCTGTCTCATCAGTTTGGTTTTATTGTGCTGACCACCTCAGCTGGCATCACGAACTTTGAAGAAGCAAGACAAAAACACACAGGAGGGAAAATTCTGGGATTCTTTTTTCTAGGGATGTAATACATGCTTATAAGAAAAATGCCTCAATGGACCAAAAAAAATATTGCAGTATAATGGAAGAATTAAAGAAGTGCCATGGGAGAAATAGTGAGCAAAATGAATTATAACATTAAATTTTTTTTTTTTTTTTTGAGATGGAGTTTTTGCTCTTGTTGCCCAGGTTGGAGTTCAATGGGCTCACTGCAACCTCCACTTCCTGAATTCAAGCGATTCTCCTGCCTCAGCCTCCCGAGTAGCTGGGATTACAGGCATGCGCCACCACGCCTGGCTAATTTTGTATTTTTAGTAGAGACAGGGTTTCACCATATTGGCCAGGCTGGTCTTGAACTCTGACCTTAGGTGATCTGCCCACCTCGGCCTCCCAAAGTGCTGGGATTACAGGCATGAGCCACCGCACCTGGCCTACATCAAATATTTTTTGCTGATGGTCTTACTTTCTCAATTCCAAATATCTAAGATCTTCTCATTTGTTTGTCTTGTAGTGGATACCGTGTATTATCTGATGTTATTATTTTGTATTCAGGCACCATTGTCTCTTAATACTATTTTGCCCACATTTTGGTATAAGATTTCTTGATTTTTCTCAAAGGAATCTTTGAGATCCTCTCTTAGCCACATTTTGCCAGTGAAGTCATTTTAAACTTCCAAGTTTTCAATTTCATGCTCTTAGAATCATGGGTTTTAGAGCAGGATAGGACTACAGGAGATTGTCCAACCCTACCCCTTGGACTCTATTTGTATCACTATGGCAAGCCTTGATGAAGCACTATGTTGTACTCATGGACTTCCAAAACTGTCAGCTTTCCACATTATAACCTAGCCAATCAAGGAATAACTAACAGGGCAAATACTGTTACACCTGCCTAGTTAAAAAATATATATTTCAGAAGACCTTATTATAGGGTTAAAAAGTAGAATTGGTTGGATTTGAGTGAGGAAAATGCATAGTAACTAATGTGACTTATTTAATAAAATATAATTAATCCCCTCCACCTAATGCATCATGCTACTTCATGTGTGTGTGTGTGTGTGTGTGTGTGTGCATGGGTGAATTGTCAAATAACAAATCACTGCTACTTCCTTACATTTGAGGTGTGATGGCTCACCTATTCATGTGGTCAATTTGAAGAAGGAAGTTCACCTAATACACATCTTTTCAAAAAATATTTATTGAATACTTAGAATATTTAAGGCACCTTTTGATACATGGGGCATACATACAGAGGTACCCAGCTCCGAGTGGTGGCACCATTTAAATGAATTAATAAGATAATGTGTTTAGGTGAAGGCCGTTTTATAAATTATGAAGTACAAGCAAAAATTCTACTATTGTTACAAAAATAAAATCCATAAACCTTTTCCTATTGCTTGTTTGGCATAGAAGTGAAATCCTTTCAAGTTTGCACCTTTACAAGCCCCGGGCATGTGAGAATGCACTAAATCTGGCTTGGACTTGGTTCACTGTCTTAGATCTCAGAAACTGTGGGGACTATGATTGTGAGAGTACCATTCATCTTGTCTTCTGTAAACTCACAGTTATAACTTTTCTCCAATTTGGGTATAAGAGGAAGACGAGACTAGTTTTGCCTTTTTAATCACGCAACCATCAAGTGACTTGGATTTTCATCCTCACTGATTTCCTTTGCAAAATGCCCTTGAATGTCAGGTGTGGGCAGAGAAACCACGGTAGGACTCTGTCCTCTTGCAAAGCAAAGTGGAGTGTTACTGTCATAACAAATGCATCTTTTCTTTTCCTCTAGTTTTCATAAATGCCCAGGTGTATAAGTGAATGTCCTAGGACTCTCTGTAGCTTGCTCAAGGTTGTAATAATTTTTATAGTTTTTATTTAAAGGTCTCTTTCATTTTTCTCCTAAATCCTGTTATGTGGCCTACCCAGGAAAGATGCTTATTTTCAAAATACAGGTACAGAAAAAGTAAGGCTCCATATGTGGAAATCAGTGACAACTCAACCTTTTTGGGCTTTGTTTGCAATGTAGGAATTGTACACCTTGGTTATGGTCTGTTAGTTGTTCTGAAATTTTTGCTACAAATTAGTAATGACCTTAGTTGTGCTTGGCATTGGAAACAGCAGAGAGTAATGCACATTTTATTCTACAGAGTAGTTCCAGCTGGTGCTGAATGGAGCAACCTGACTTCTAAACAGTGTTTATTGCAAGGGTCATCTTACATCATTGCTCTATTGTCCAAGGTTAATTGTCAATTTGCTTTTAAATGTTATGCAAAAGTATTGGCTTAGCTGTAGAAAACTTCATCTTGGGAAATTTGACCCTCCTAGAGATGAATAATTAATGTCCTATGAAATCACACGCCTGAAAGAGAATTCTAAAGTTCACCATGACCATCCTTTTTTCTCCTAAGTGTATTCTGTTTTTAAGAATTCCTGGAAACAACTCTATGTTAAAAAAGAAACAAAGATTTAAAAGCAAACATGCTGAGAAAGTATTTACAGAAAACATTATAGACAAAAGATGGCTACTTTTGTTATACAAAGAGCTTTACATAAAGTTATAAGAAAACCATTAAGAATACATTAGATAAATGGAGTAAGGATATGCACAAAATTTCACAAAAGAGAGAGATCAACTAATAAAACTGGAAAACGGGTCAGTCCCACAAGTGTCATAAGCATATCATAACTAACAGGTACTTTTTTGTTTTTTTGCTGATCAAGTTAGCACAGACTTGAGATTATAATACTGTTGAGAATATGGTGAAATAGGCACTTGTTCTATGTCACTTGTGGATGCATAAATTCTTAAGATTTTTTTGCAAGGTAAGTTGGAAAACTGTATCAAGATTCTTAAAAATACTCTTAGCCTATTTTCAGTAATTCCACCTCTAGGAATCTGTTATAAAGCCACATTGTTACTTAAAACATATAATGCATAAATATGTTCAAATATAATAGCAAAAAATTGGAACCACAATTAACATGTTCAACAGTGAGAAATGGTTAAATAAACTATGGTCTATCTGGTATATCATTGAGTAATATTGTAATGTTAAATTGCAAAAGCATTCACAGAAGGACAAATATCTATCTGAGGTACCTAGAGTAATGAATGTACAGAGAAAGAAAATAGAATGATGGTTGCCAGGCACTGGGGGAGCCAGTAATGGTCAGTTATTATTTAATTGGTAGAGAGTTTTAGTTTGGGATGATGAAAAAGTTCTGGAGATGGTTAGTAGTGATGGTTGCAGAGCAAAGTGAATGTACCTAATGTCACTGAATTGCACACTTTAAAAAAGCTAGAATGTTATATATATTTTATCACAATAAAAAAGCAAGATTTTTGTAACAGCATGGGTAATGTTTGTTGTATATTGCATGATTTTATTTTTAAAATGCAGCAGCATACGTGCTCTGTGAAAGACATTGTCAAGAGAATGAGAAGATAAGTCACAGACTGGGAAAAATATATGCAAAAAACTATTGGATACGACTGTTATCTAAAATGTACAAAGGGCTTTTACTACTCAAGAACGAGAAACAACCTGATTAGAAAATAGGCAAAAGGTGGCTGGGCACGGTGGTTCACACCTGTAATCCCAACACTTTGGAAGGTCGAGGCGGGCGGATCACCTGAGGTCAGGAGTTGGAGACCAGCCTGGCCAAGATGGTGAAACCCTGACTCTGCTAAAGATACAAAAATTAGCCGGTGGTGGTGGGTGCCTGTAATCCCAGCTACTCGGGAGGCTGAGGCAGGAGAATCGCTTGGACCCTGGAGGCAGAGTTTGCAGTGAGTCGAGCTCACACCGCTGCATTCCAGTCTGGGCCACAGAGTGAGACCCAGTCTCAAAACAAAACAAAACAAAAAAATGGCAAAAGACCTGAATAGACACCTCACCAAAGAACAGGTACAGCATCTACCAGCATCTATTATATATAAAATATAAAATATATTATATATGTGTGTGTATATATATATATATATATATATATATATATATATATATATATATATACCCCCACACTGATGGGAAGATGCAATAGCTTGTAGCAAAAGAAAAAGAAGCAGAAGTAGTAAAAAAAAAAATAGGAATAGTGATTGTATTAGGAAGTGGGACTATAAATGAGCTCTTCCCTTTCCAACTTTATTATTTTTTTCTAAATGTTCTCTAAAAAGCATATATTAAATTTACAGTGATTATATAAACTTTTAATTTCAAAAGTAAATGAATAGGACTTCCAGTTGAATATGGCTGATTGAACACATACATTTTACGTTTGCTCCCTCCTGGAATTCCAGTAAAACAATAATAAAGGCTTTGATAAAAGACATGAGCTCTTCCAGACAAGAGAGGTACCAAAAGCAACAAAATCAGATGGGCTAACTTGGGATAGAGACTGACTTGGGCAAACTGTAGAAAGCAGGATTCTGACCTAGCAGTGAGAAAAAGCAAAAAAGACCTTAATTTGTATCTGAAAGTTCCCCAAAAATGCCAGGATGAAAGGAGATCATTTGCTCTGAGAGAGCAGGTAAAGATGAGGCTTGAAAACAGGAGGACTGGTTGCAAATTTGTTTAAGAATCAGATCCTAATTCTAACCATAAGGAAACAATCAGACAAACACAAATTTAGACACATTTTGCACATATTCACCCATTTAAATTGTATAATTGGTTTTTGGTATGTTCTTCATATGTGCAACCTACACCAGGCAAATTTAGAACATATTCATCACAGGCTTAAGCTCCTAAAAAATGTCATTGTCATGTGAATAAAAAAAGGTGGAGAAACAGTTTAGATTAAAGGAAATGAGATTAACAAGGCCTAATAACTAAATGCAATACATGATCTTTGACTGGGTCCTGGATTAAAAAAGAAACAGCTAGAAAGGGCACTATTTGGGCAACTGGGGAAATGTGATTATGGTGTGTACATTAAATAATACTGATTTCTTGGGTTTGATATTTATATTATGGTTTTGTGTGAAGATTGTCCTTGTTTTAGAAGATACTTGATGAAATATTTAGAGAAGTGACAAACTTATTCTCAAGTGGTTCAGCAAAACAATCTATATATTTCCCTTTCTCAGGAGTCTACTGTAGATTGTGTGCCCAAAACGGGAGGGGAGTAAAGCAAGAAAGAGAAAGACATGGAATCTGGGAATCAGGGCATCCAACAGGAGTGAGAGGGAAGGGAACCGCAAGATGATAGTGACGGGAGGTCTTGAGGTGACAGATGTGCAGCAGGCCCAGAAAGAAATCAGCCCAGTCCAGAGGCTCTCAGGAAGATTACTTCAAGGAGAAAAATATTAGTAAAATAGATTACACATTTGAATGTATGGAGAGAAGTTTACATAAGAGAGGAGTTTATAGTTGAATTAGTGATACACACCTCAAAATCCAAGCAAACGAAAAGCAAGACACATTAACTCCAGGCAGAGCATAAAGTTATGGAGGAAAGGAAAAGCAACAGTGTACCACATGGCTTAGTACTCAATAGTCTTTCCACAGTCATAAGATATGGAATATTTATCTATGCAAAATTACAAGGTATTTTTATTAGAAAGATGGTGGAAGAAGAAATCTCTCTCTCTCTCTCTCTCTCTCTCTCTCTGTGTATAACAGAGCACTGCAAAAGGAGAGCCTATATATTATACCTACAAAAGAATAATCACAATAGCAATATAAGCATGATGTTTAGTAATAAGGAGGTAAATTCCACAAACATTGGAAAAAAGTGTTAAGAGAAATTTGTAGTGAATGGAAAATGGAAGTGGGAAAGAGGGCTCCTGTTTGTTGAAATAAACCTTGTAAAACTGCATGACTCTTTAAGTCATATGCATATTTAACTTTGAAAAAAAATGGAAAACAAAACAGCATGTGTTATGCAGTATGGCTTCATGGAAAGAGCCCTGGTTTAGGGACAGCTGATCTGAGGTCTAATCTTGATTCTACCAAAGCTTTGATATCTATGTGACCCTGAGCAAGTCATTTGCATTCTTGGAAGTATATGTCCTTATATGTCCTTATTTGATAAAATGGACTTAATAATGTTTAAGGACCTTTCCAGCTCCAAATTAAGTAATATGATAAAGTACTTATCGAACATAAATATTTGAAGAATTAAATATTTTACTAATGATAATTTGTTTCTATCAGGCTTACATTTAATGCATCTATATTTAAAAAACTGTTTTTATTAAGGTTTATTTTAATACATTAGTACAAATATCTTCAAATGAAGTAGATTGCTATGGACTCAATTGTGCCCGTCCCCCCAGCGTGCTGTCCCCACAATGTGATGATGTTTGAAGATGGGGCTTTTGAGAGGTAGTTAGGGTTAGATGAGGTCACGGTGGTAGAGCCCCCATCATGGGATTAGCATCCTTACAAGAAGAGAGACCAAAGCTTACTCTCCCCACATACACGCTACGAAGAGGTAATGTGAGCACACAGCAAGATGGTGGTTGCCTCTTTTCAGAGGCCAGGCATGGTGGCTCCAGCCTGTAGTCCCAGAACTTTGGGAGGCTGAGGCGGGTGGATCACCTGAGGTCAGGAGTTCGAGACCAGCCTGACCAAGCTGGCGAATCCTCGTTTCTACTAAAATTACAAAAATTAGCTGGGCATGGTGGCAGGTGCCTGTAATCACAGCTGCTTGGGAGGCTGAGGCATGAGAATCACTTGAACCTGGGAGGCGGAGGTTGCAGTGAGCAAATATCATGCCACTGTACTCCAGCCTGGGTGACAGAGCGAGACTCCATCTCAGAAAAAAAAAAAAAAATTATTGAAAAGAATCTTAAAGAAACATTTTTAAAGAATTATTTTGTAACTTAAAAGTCATCCAATTTTTTAAAAGGTGAGAACGTAAGTGTATTCAATGTCCTTTCCTCATAGAATCTTGACCCATTTACAATGTTTCTATTAAACAATTCTAAATACAATTTTTGAGGAATCAATTCAAATGCTTTCCTTTGAGGATTTTTCTACATGATACTAATAAAGGTGTGGTTTTTTTGTTTGTTTTTAAGAACAATAAGCAGAACTTTATTAAGCTGAGAAATAAAAATGAATGTCATTGGATTACTTAGATTTTGCTGTATTTTTAGTCATTGTACAATATTTTTCATTTTTTTCCTGGTCAAGATGTTGTGTTTTATAGGATTTTAAGAAAATAAAACATTCTTAAAATGAAGACCATAAATCTGTAAGTGGAGGCAGAACTCACTTATATAATAGCAGTAGGTTTGAAAGAATTCTGAAATTATACATATGAATAAAAATGCAGAGTTGGAAGTACTCCTGTAAATACAAAACACTTAGAAAGAAGGAAGTGGGGAGAGAACGACTGCATAAACACTTATATGGATTATTTATGGGTATGATTGCTTTAAAGTGTGGATTGGCCATAACTTAAAAATTTAACTCTCTAATCTAAGACATCTGCTGAACTGAAAATCAGATGACAGTAGGCCTAGACGGTAGGTAGACTGAACTACCCTAGAGGGCATGCAGCTAGGACCCTGGGGACCTCAGGGGTAAGGTATATGCTCTGTACAATGTCAGTCTTGGTTTGTTGGGGCCGTCTGACTCTGGGTTTAGCAAAATAAAAACAAAATGGTGAATTTTAATATTTCCTTTTGAGTTGGGAAACCAAACCAAAAAACCACTTGACCCTCGCAGCTGCTATTTGCCTCAGGATAATGTGATCCTGAGCCTGTTTCTCCACAGCTTTGAGATCACATTCATTTTCTTGATATTTCACAACAAGTTTTAAAAAAGTGATAGGAATAGTTTGAAATGACAAAGATGAAACATCAGCAGGGGAAGAGCAGCCAGAATGGCTCCTGTAGGAAAACGCTCGACTGCACATACAGAAAAAGCACACTTAAGACAAAAGGTACTCATATGGGGTTTATGAGAAAACCTCCAGCTGTGATTTGGATTTTTGGACCCATGTCAGAGGAGCCTTAGGAATATGAAGAACATGGGAATTGTTTTAGCAAGACTTGCCTCTTTGTTAAGGCTTCCATAGTCAAGGGGCGGGGGTGAAAGGAGACCTCATAAAAGACTATAAATTACCAGATTCTGTGAACATTTAGCTCTACAAATAGTTAGTACCTAGTTTTGAATTATGAAGTCCTAAAAAATGCTTTTGGGGATGACAGTGGGGGTGGGAGTAGAGTAAACATTTTTTATTGAAGAATAACATATATACAGGGAATTGCACCGATAGTGAGACAGTTTAATAAATTTTTACAAAGTGAACATATCCCACTAATGACTACCTAGATCAAAATATAATTAATACATTACCAGCACCCTACAAGCCACCTTTTTGTTCCCTTCCAGTCATTACTCACCCTTACAAAGGGCAGACACTATTTTGACTTCTGTCACCATAGGTTAACTTTTGATGGTTTTGTTCTTTATAGAAATGCAATCATACAGTAGGTACTCTATTGTAATCATCCTTATGTCTGTGGAATTCATCAAGTTTCTTTGCATGTATAACTGTAGTTTGTCCTTCTTCTTTACTATATTTTATTAGTCCATTGAGTAGACTGCAATTTATTTATCTTTTCTACTATTAAAGAACATCTAAGTTGTTTCCAGTTTTTGGCTATTGTGAGTAATTCTGCTATTAACTTCCTTATACATGTCTTTTGGTGCACACATATAAATGAATTGCAAGAGTTAAATTGATGGAAAATAGGGTATTTGAATGCTCTGCTGTAGTACATACTGCCAAACAGTTTTCCAAAATGGTTGTACCCATTTACACTCCTACTAGCAATATGTAAAAGTTCTTGCATTGTTCCATATCTTCTCCAGTATTTGGTATTGTTAGTTTTTTAAAAACCAACCATTCTAGTGAGTATGCAGTGGTATCTCATAGAGGTTTTATTTCACATTTCTCTGATGAGTAATGATATTAAGTACCTTTTTATATGCTTATTTTATTTTATTTTTTAGAGACAGAGTCTCACTCTGTCACCCAGGCTGGAGTGCAGTAGTGTGATCATAGCTTACTGCAGCCTCAACCTCCAGGCTCAAGGAATCCTCCAGCCTCAGCCTCCTGAGTAACTGGGACTACGGGCACATGCCACCATGACTGGTTGATTAAAACAAATTTTTTTTGGCTGGCATGGTGGCTCACACCTGTAATCCCAGCACTTTGGGAGGCTGAGGCAGGCGGATCACCTGAGGTCAGGAGTTTGAGACCAGCCTGGCCAACATGATGAAACCCTGTCTGTACTAAAAATATAAAAATTAACTGGGTGTGGTGGCACATGCCTGTGATCCCAGCTACTAGGGAGGCTGAGGCAAGAGAATTGCTTGAACCAGGGAGATGGAGGTTGCAGTGAGCTGAGATTGCACCACTGCATTCCAGCCTGGGAGACAGAGCGAGACTCCGTTTAAAAAAAAAAATTTATTTTTTTATAGAGATGGGGGTTTCCCTATGTTGCCCAGGCTTGTCTCAAAATTCCTCAAACTATCCTTTCTCCTTGGCTTCTCAAAGTGTTGGGATTATAGGCATGAACCACCATGCCTGGCCTTCATATGCTTATTGGTCATTTGGATAGCCTCTTTTATGAAGTGCTTGTACAAATCTTTTGGCTATGTTTTTGATTTTGTCTTGTTCTTATTTATGGGAGTGGCTATGAGTTCCTTGTCAGATATATGTATCATAAATACAGTCTTGTGTTGCTTAACAATGGGGATACGTTCTGAGAAATCCCTCTGTTAGGAAATTTCATCGTTGTGTGAACATCACTGAGTGCATATATGTATGTCAACCTAGATGGTGTAGCCTACTACACACCTAGGCTATACAGTATAGCCTATTCTCCTAGGCTACAATCCTGTACAGCATGTTACACTACTGAATACTTCAGGCAATTGTATCACAGTGGCAAGTATTTATGTACCTAAACATAGCAACATAGAAAAAGTACAGTGAAAATATGATCTTATCATCTAACGGAACCACAGTTGTATACGTGGCCTGTTATCGACCAAAACGTCATTATGTGATGCATGACTGTGTATACTTCCATTCTGTGGCGTGTGACTTTTCACTCTTCTGATGGTTCTTTTGATAAACAGAAGTTTTAAATTTTAACAAAATCTCACTCATCTGAAACTTAAACTGCTTTTTGTCCAGTTTAAGAAATCTTTGGGCCGGGCGCGGTGGCTCACGCCTGTAATCCCAGCACTTTGGGAGGCCAAGGCGGGCGGATCACGAGGTCAGGAGATCGAGACCATCCTGGCTAACATGGTGAAACCCCATCTCTACTAAAAATACAAAAAATTAGCCGGGCGTGGTGGTGGGCGCCTGTAGTCCCAGCTACTCGGGAGGCTAAGGCAGGAGAACGGTGTGAACCTGGGAGGCGGAGCTTGCAGTGAGCCGAGATAGCGCCACTGCACTCCAGCCTGGGTGACAGAGTGAGACTCTGTCTCAAAAAAAAAAAAAAAAAAGAAAGAAACCTTTGCCTATGCATGGACATGAGATTTCTTTGCAATGTTATCTTCTTGACTTAGAAGCTCTATTGTTAGAATTTCTTGTTTCAGCTCCAACATGTAAGGAGCTTGGAAGTTATTATTCCTGTCCTTACAACAAGGATGAAAATTGAACAAACTGAAAATCAATTACTTTTCTTATTTTTTCTGACAGAGAATTGAGGTCACAGGACAAACCAGCACCCCAAAATCTGGAGTGACAGGTTAATACAGAAAATCATAGCTGGGATCAGCTTGCTGAAATTAAAAACTGCTGGAGTCATTCAACCAGTAAGAATGCATAAGTAGTAACTTTGATTAATTGTTGTAGGCTGAGTCTGAACTAGCTTGGAAGTGAGAAACTTCTGAGAATTGCACTCTTAGCAAGTCTCTTTTTATGAGTTTTACCTCCAGGAATTCCACCAGATTCTTACAGTAAAAAGCCAAGCAAATTCTTCATGTTTCTGGCAGGCAGAAGGGAAAAGCAACCATGCTGAAATACACCCAGAGTGTTCCCTATAACAGAGGCCTACTCAGCAACAGAAAAGACTACCAGAGCCTTATCTGACGTGAGAGAAGGGAAATTCTCCACCTCCAGCCTCCTCTAGTCTTTCTGTATCACCTAAGGGGAAGAAAAGAGATTACAGCCTGGGGACACAGGCTCCTTGAAAGACTTAATCATAGGGCTACAGAGCACTTCCTCTCCACTCTTCTGGTTGGAGACCTCAATACCTCTCCTTCAGTAACTGATCATTCACACAGGCAAAAAAATCAGTAAGAATATAGTTGAGCTGAACAGTGTCATCAGTCAACTTGATCTAATATTGACATTTATATAGTACTTCATTTAACAACAGCAAAATACACATTCTTCTCAAGCTAACATGGAATATTTGCCAAGACAAACCATATTCTGGACCTTAAATCATACGTGAATAAACTTAAAATAATAGAAATGATACAAAGTATATAATATATATTATATACAAAGTATATAATATACTTTGTATAATATACTTTATATACAAAGTATATTATATACTTTGTATAATATACTTTATATACAAAGTATATTATATACTTTGTATAATATACTTTATATACAAAGTATATTATATACTTTGTATATAATATATACTTAAATTAAACTTAAAAGAATAGAAATGATATAAAGTATGTAATTAGAAATGATACAAAGTATATGATATGTAAAAGAATAGAAATGATACAAAGTATATCAGACCATGATGGAATTAAACCAGAAATCAATAACAAAAAAATTCCAAAATATTAAACAATGCTTTATAACGCAGAGGTCAAAGAAGAAGTCTTAAGAAATTAGAAATTCTATTATTTTATCTTTGTCATTTAGGTTTATAGTTCATCACAAATTGACTCTATGTATGGTGTGAAGCAGGGATCAACTTTTGCTTTTTTTGTTTCTAGATATCTGTGAAGCATATGCAGGAGAAGGCAAGGCCAAGAGCTGAATGATTTGGTCATAAGGGTACAATGTACTACTTCTATATTCAGACAGTTTATTACTTACATAGACGGGGAAAGGGTGAAAGCTCCTCCATGGTCCTTGTCCCACCCACCAAAAAAAAAAAAAAAAAATGGACAACACCAAAACAAAAGGGACCAGAGATTTATGGGATATCCCACTGAAAAAGAAGCCAACTCTAAACTGCAGCCAAGTGGGTTTATATTCTGCAGCTCTGTTCCGAGGTGGAAGGGCGAAGCAGAAAGACTTGAACATCATCAGAATCCAGAAGGCAATGAGAACCTGTCTCACAGCTTCTCAGGGGAGATAGGGAAGTAATCAGAAAATAGAATTGGAGCAGACCCTCAAAGCCTCCCATGCTCTTATTCTCTGGGAGGGTCACAAAGTGTTCTTCCTTGCCAAGCCAAGCCACAGATTGGCTGTGGTTTAGTTCTTTTCCTGCACGGCCTAGGTAAATACATACAAGGTCAGCTGGTTGCCCTGGAGTGGCCATTTCTCTACAATATCTAACTGATGCAGCATTTTATTTTTTATTTTTTGAGACAGAGTTTTGCCCTGCCACCCAGGCTGGAGTGCAGTGGCATGATCATGGCTCACTGCAGAATCAACTCCCTGGGTTCAAGTGATCCTCCCACCTCAGCCTCCCAAGTAGCTGGAACTACAAGGTGCATGCTACCACTCCTGTCTAATTTTTAATGTTTTTGTAGAGACAAGGTTTCCTCATGTTGCCCAGGCTACTCTCAAACTCCTGGGCTCAAGCGATCTGTCTGCCTCAGCCTCCCAAAGTGCTGAGATTATAGGCGTGAACAACTGCACCCACCTGGATGCAGCAGCATTTTAATAAAAAAGACCAACCTTTCCCTCACTGAATTGAAGAGACAATTCAGTTTTGACTTTTGATTCATAGACTGATTAAAGTAACAAATTTGAAAATCAAAGTTACAAGTACAACATCATTTGTCTTAGTCTGTTTTCTGTTGCTATAACTGAATACCTGAGACTGTGTAATTTATAAAGAAAAGAAATTTATTTCTTACAATTCTGGAGGCTGGGAAGCCCAATTCCAAAGTGACATCTAGCCTGCTTCTCATGAGGGCCTTGTGCTATGTCAGAATGTGGCAGAAGGCATTACAGGGAGAGAGCCCAACTGCCTTTTATAACAGATCAATTCCCATGATGACTCATTAATCCATTAATTAATGAATTGATTAATCTATGCATAAGGGCAGAGCCCTCATGATGCAATCACCTCTTAAAGGCTCTACCTCTTAATACTGTTACATTTAGATGAAATTTCAACATGACTTTAGGAAGAACAAACATTCAGATGATAGTACCATCTAAACATCTAAGAGCCATATCAGATGTTTGATATTTTTAAAGATCAATGATTTACAATCGGGCAAAAAACATGGTCTTTGAGATGACATAGATCTCTGGTTTTAGCAAATCAAATAGCCAGATTTTATTACTGAGTAACCCTGAGATTATCTGTGAGAAGACATCAGCACCTTCATTTCTTTCTTTTTATTTCTTTCTTTTTTATTTTTATTTTTATTTATTTATTTATTTATTTTTAAAGAGATGGGGTTCTTGCTGTGTTGCCAAGGCTTGTCTTGAACTTCTGGCCTCAGGGGTTCCCTTGCCTTGGTCTCCCAAACTGCTGGGATTATGGACATGAGCCAGAACCTTCATTTCTTAGTCCATTTGGGCTGTTGTAACAAAATATCATACAACTAGGTGGCTTATAAACAACAGAAATTTATTTCTCACAATTGTTGTTGTTGTTGTTTGTGAGACAGAGTCTCACTTTGTCATCCAGGCTGGAGTGCAATGGCGTGATCTCGGCTCACTGAAACCTCTGCCTTCGGGTTCAAGCGCTTCCCCCACCTCAGCCTCCTGAGTAGCTGGGATTACAGGCACCCACCATCATGCCCAGCTAAATTTTGAATTTTTGTAGAGATGGGGTTTCACCATGTTGGCCAGGCTGGTCTCGAACTCCTGACCTCAGGTGATCTGCCCACCTCGGCTTCCCAAAGTGCTGGGATTACAGGCGTGAGCCACCATGCCTGGCCTATTTCTCACAGTTTTATAGGCTAGGAAGTCTAAGGTCAAGATGCCAGTAAATTTGATATCTAATGAAGGCCAACTTCCTGGTTCATAGATAGCCATCTTCTTGCTGTGCCTCACATAGCAGAAGGGGTGAGAGAGTGCTCTAGGTCTTCTTTTATAAGGACACCGATTACATTCATAAAGTCTCCACCATCATGACCTAATCACGTCCCAAAGGCCCCACCTCCAAATACCATCACACTGGGGATTAGGTTTCAACATATGAATTTTGGGAGAGACACAAATATCTAGTCTATAGCAATTCATTTTTCATCTATGAAATGGAAACAATACCTATCTTTTACAATTATTAAATGAGTTAATGTATGTAAGTAGTACTTGGCAAAGTGCACTTTATATAACACATGTTCACGAAATGTACAAAGGTGGTAAGTAACTGGGATACATTTTATTCAAGATCGATAACTCCTTAGGGTCCCCAGTTTTTATAAGCAGACGTATAAAAGAAAACATGTGCTTGTCAGGGAATATAACCCAAAACTCTCTGTTTCTAATATTTACCAAATGTCTGTTGGATAGAATAGTGTGTGTGTGTGTGTGTGTGTGTATTTTAGAGAGGAAGTCTCACTATGTTGCCCAGGTTGGTCTGAAACTCCTGGGCTCAAGTGATCCTCCTGCTTCAGCCTCCCAAGTAGCTCAGACTACTTGAAGGAAGGAAGGAAGGTGTACAGCACCATGCCCAGCTTAATACCTATTTTTTTTAAAACTAGATAGGCTGATTCTAAAGTTACTAGTTAAAATATAACACGTAAGTCTAGCTAAACTATGAAATATAGCACTAATAGGTAATAGAGTGGAGGAAAACTTGCCCTAACAGATATTTAAAACATATAAAGCTACGCTAATTAATGCCATTGATACTAGTGAAGGAACTTACCAGTGGAGCAAAGGAGAGTATCCAGAAATTGGTCCAAATATGTAAGTAGTGTATGAAAAAGGGAGCTTCAAAATAAATAGTAGGAAATATGGTTTATTTGATGAATCTATGAGTGAATGGCTTTAAGGCAACTGGCTTGTTATTTGGAAAAAATAACTCTGGATATGAATTTCACTCTTTGTAACAAAAGAAATTCTAAATGGATCCACTACTTAAACATTAAGTCATAAAAGTACAGGAGAAAATCATGGAAGTATTTTTTTATGAGTTGGAATGGAGAATGCCTTTTAAAGCAATATCACAAATTTAAAACCCACAATGTAAAAAAATGTTAGATCGGTTTAACTACATATTAGTTTAAAATAGCTGCACTGTAAAATATATCATAAAGAAAGTCAAAAGAAAATGGGTCAGTTGGGGGAAAATAGACTTAAAGACTGACGATGGCCACCTTCCTTCCTTTCTCCTTCCTTCCTTCCTTTCCTTCCTTTCTCCCTTTCCTTCCTTCTTTCCTTCCTTCCTTCCTTCCTTCCTTTCTTTCTTTCTTTTCCTTTCTTTCTTTCTCTCTTTCTTTCTTTCCTTTCTTTTTTCCTCTCTCTTCCTCTTTCTTTTTCTCTCCTTTCATTTCTTCTCTCTCTTTCTCCTTCCTTCCTCTCTCCCTCCCTTCCTCTTTCCTCTTTCTTTCCTCTCTTTCTTTCATTCCTTCCTTCCTTCCCTCTCTCCCTCCTTTCTTTCTTTCCTTCTTTCTTTCTTTCCTTCTTTCTTTCTTTCTTTTTTCTTTCTTTCTTTCTTTCTTTTTCTTTCTTTCTATCTTCCTTCCTTTCTTCCTTTCTTTCCTTTCTGTCCCCCAAGCTGGAGTGTACAGTGGCCCAATCTCGGATCACTGCAATCTCACTCTCTTGGACTTAATCGATCCTCCTTCCTCAGCTTCCCAAGTAGCTGGGACTACAGCACATGCTACCATGCCCAGCTAATTTTTGTATTTTTTGTAGAGATGGGGTTTCACTATGTTGCCCAGGCTGGCCTTGAACTCCTGAGCTCAAGCAGTCTGTCTGCCTTGGCTTATCAAAGTGCTGGGATTACAGGCGTGAGCTACTGCACTCAGCTGGCTAATTTTTTTAGTATATAAAAGTCCTTAAAATTAATACAGAAAATATCAACAAATCAATAGACCATATCTGTATGCATGCATATTAGAGGAAAGTAAATACAAATGAGTTTTTAAAATATGAAGCATAAATGAAACATTATTTCATTGAAACTAACATTGACTAAAACAATAATAAAGCCTAATTTTTTGCCTAATCTGTATTGTTCAGGATTCTGTAGAGAAAAAGAACCATAGAGAAACAAAACCATATATAGTCATATATATATATATATATATATATATGTAAAGAGATTATTATAAGGAATTGCTCACATGATTATAGAGGCTGAGAAGTCCTATAATCTGCCATTTGCAAGCTGGAGACCCAGAAAGCCGGTGACATGCTTCCTGTCCAAGTCCAAAGGCCTGAGAATCAGGAGAACCCATGATGTGAGTTCTAGTCTAATTCTGATGGCCTGAGAACCAGGAGTGTAAGTCCTAGTCCAAGGATAGGAGAAGATCAATAGTGTTTAACCAAGTATTTGGTCACTTCATAACTCAGTACAGTTGACACATAAAATTAACCATCACAAATATGCGTTAATAAGAATAGGATAAGAAGGTCTAACATCCATTTAATTAGAGTTCCAAAAGGGAAGAATAGAGAGAATGGGAGAGATATTATTCAAAGAGATTCTGTGTAAAGATTTTTCAGAATTGATGAAGACATAAATCTTCAGATTCAGGAGATATAATGAATTCCAAGCAACATTTTCAGAAAGCAATTCACAATCGGTTATATCTTGGTTGCTGCTGTATAACACTGAAGACAAAAAGAAGTTTACAAAAGCAAGAAAAATGAAAAGCCAATTTACTTGCAAAGGGTATGATAATTACAGTGAGAGAATTCTCATCAGTGACATAGAAAATAAAAGGCAATGGAATGATATATTCAAAATTGTGAGAGAACATAACTGTTAATCTCAGCTCAGCTATCGTAAAATAAATATGCTTGCTGACTAATAAATACTGAGAATTTTTTACCTTCAACAGATCTTCACTAAAGGTACTTCTAAAAGGATGTACTTCAGGAACAAGAAAACTGTTCTCAAAAGAAAAGTGTGAGATATGATAAGAAATTGTGAGCAAAGAAAAAAACTGAATAAAAATACTAGACAAGAATAATGTGTAACATGAGAAGAGAGGATCCTAACTCACATTTCAGGTTAATTATAGTTTTCAAGATAACAGAATATGAAACTAGACTTCCTGCGCTTGAATCTCAGTCTTGTGAATTGATATCTTTGTAACCCTGGCAAATTTCTTAACTTCTGAGACCTTAAGTGACTTGTTATAAGTAAAGTGCATAGAACAGTCCTTAACAAATAGCAGGCAATCAATAAACATTTTTTTTTGAGATTATACAGTTCCTGGAATTGTTTAGAGAAAAGTTGACATGTGAATTACCTTTAGACATGAACCAAGTATGAGAGTTAAAAATAGAAGCATAATTACTAAAAATACAGATACAGAGGTTATACTTTTCTCATCACAGTGAAAGAGAGGGAAAAGTCTCTAGTTAATCCAAAATCAGATGTAAAAGTAATGAAAAAAGCAGCTTATAAAAATAGAACATCTTGAAAATTCTTGAAACATATGGTGGTAGACATTTACGTAAGAAAAAGAGATATAAGAAAATATATGTGAATCTGCTCATTTGTGCAAAAGAAATATGGGAAGGATAAACTAGACATGAAAGAGGTTGGTGGGAAAGGAGTCCTCAAGCACACATGGAAGATTGTGGAAAATTTAACATCAAACAAGTCTCAATAAATTTCAAAGAACTGATAATATATTGATCACATTTGCTGAGTATAATGCAATTAAGTTAGAAGTCAACTACAAAAATAACTAACCTTCTTAGTGGGGGTATAAATTGGTCCAATCACTTTGTAAAAAATGTTTGACCATATCAACTAAAGCTGAATATACATATAACCTATGACCCAATAATTCATTTACACTAGTGGAAATGGTATGCATATGTTCAACAAAAAGTATGTACTATAATTTTAACAGCAGCACTATTTAGAATAGCCTGAACTGGAAACTAACCAGATGTCCATTAACAGTGGAATGGATAAAGAAATTGTGGTGCATTAATAAAGTGAATGACTCTGCAGCAATGACAATTAACATACCATAGTTACATGCAGCAATATGTATGAATCCCAAAATTTAAGGCTGAGCAAAAGAGGCCAGAAAAGACAGCCTACATATTGTATGATTCCATTCATATGAAATACAAAAGCAGGCAGATCTATGCTGTTGGAAGTCAGGGGAGTGCTCACTCTTGGGAAGGGACAGTGATTAGAAGAAAGCATATGAGTGGCTTCTGGAGTGCTGGCAAAGTTCTCCTTCTTGATCTGGATGTTGGTGACATAGTTTTATTTCATTTGTGAAAATTCATCGAGCTGTGCGTTTATGTTTTTTCGTGTATGCATATTATTCTTCAATGAAAAGTTAAAATTAAACTAATGTAAAGCTCATATATTTGGAAATTTAAAAGCACTTTACTAAATAATTTATGAATATAAATACAGGCACAATTAAAATTTGTAAATGCTTAGAACTACCCATAAAAATACTAAATTGAAATTCATGAAATATAGCAAAAGCAGAGGGAAATTTCTATTTTCAAATGTTTACATCAGAAAAAAAGGAAAGCTGAAAATTAGTAAGCTAAGCATCCAACTTAAGATAGCAAACGATCAACAGGCTAAATCCAAAGAAAATAGGAGAAGAGAAATAAAGATAAAAGTAGACATTAATGAAATAGAAAAAATAAAGATAAAATGAAGTTCTTTGGAAAGACTAATAAAATAGACAAACCTCTGGCAGATTGATGAGAAACAAGAGAAAAATAAATCAATAAACAGTGTTAGAAATAAAAAAGATACAGTGCACATTCAGCAGAAATTAAAGATAAGTGAAAACTACAAAGGACTTTATACCAATAAACTTGAAAATGTAGATGGAATAGACAACTTCCTAGAAACATATCACTTGCCAATATAAATTCAAGAATAAATAAAAAGATGGAAGCGTATCGACGAAGTAGTGTTAAAGAAATTGAATCGGTGATTAACAATCTATTCTTTCTGTCCTTCCTCTACCCACACAGAAACAACATGAGACCTAGGTCACTTTTCATAGTATTTTACCAAGCATTGAAGGAACAGATAATTCCAAACTTACAGAAACTCTTCAAACAACATTAAAAAAAAACTATTCCCCACCTAGTATTGAGTTTAACCACAGAAGGACATTGTGAGACAAACACTGTGAAAAAAAGACAATAATAGGCAATTGATTTAGATTATCATAGATATCATGATAAGTTGGGTTAATCTCAGAAAGAAAAAGATAGTTGAACATCTGTGTTCATAAAAGGTAATATAATTGACCTTTTAGAAATATTGAATGAGAAAATTAATATAATTTTTTCAATAGATATGGAAAAAAATACTCGATTATGCTCAATCCCCATTCATAATAAAAACTTAGAATAAATTAGAAATAAAAGAAAACTTTCTTAACTGGAAAAAGGGTAACTACCAAAAACCTACAGCAAACATAATACCTAATGGTGAATATTATTTATGTTGCTGCAAAAGTAATTGCTGTTTTTGCCATTAGTTTTACTTTTGCACCAACCTAATAGTACCATTCACTTTAAAGTAAGAATGAAACAAGTATACTTGCTCTTATTACATCTATTTAACATTATACTGGAGATTCTAGCTAATGCAGTTAGATTAGAGAAAGAACTAGAAAGGAAAGAAATATTGTCAACATTTGCATACAGCATGATTGTCTAAACAGATAGCCTAAGAAAATTTATAGAAAAACAATCATAAAATTATAATCGATTTTATGGTTCAGCAAGATTGCTGGTATGACATAGAAGATTAATGTACAAATGTCAATTGCATTTCTAAACCTAAACAAATGGCGAGACAATGTATAATTAAAAAATGATGCCACTTACAACAGCAACACAAGCATAAGATATGTAAGAATAAATCTAACAAAATATATATATGATTTGTATGAAAAAGACTATGAAGAAGGCTGGGAGCAGTGGCTCACGCCTGTAATCCTAGCACTTTGGGAGGCTGAGGCAGGCGGATCACTTGAGGTCAGGAGTTCAAGACTAGCCTTCCCAACATGGTGAAACCCCATCTCTACTAAAAATACAAAATTAGCCGGGCTTGGTGGTGTGCGCTTGTAAATCCAGCTACTCAGGAGACAGGCAGGAGAATTGCTTGAACCCAGGAGGCGGAGGTTGCAGTGAGCTGAGATCACGCCATTGCACTGCAGCCTGGGCAAAAAGAGCGAAACTCCATCTCAGAAAAAAAAAGAAAAGAAAAAAGAAAAAGAAAAAAGACTGTGAAGAATTACTGAAGGGCATTAATAACCATCTAAATAAATGGAAACATATATCATCTTCTTGAACGGAAAGACTCAGAATACAAAGCTGATAATTCTCCCCAAATTCATGTAAAAATTCAGAGCAATTTTAGTTGAAACCCTGACAGAGTTTTTGTTTATTTTTGGTGGGGGCAGGGAGAAGTGTGGAAAGAGAATGGAGAATGTGATGACTTAATTCTGAAATTCTTGACACCCCCCCCCACCCCCCGCCCCCGGGCTCAGGTAATCTTCCCACCTCAGCCTCCTGAGTAGCTGGAACTACAGGCACACACTACCACCGGGCCAGGCTAAGTTTTGTATTTTTTGTAGAGATGGGGTTTCACCATGTTGCCCAGGCTGGTCTTGAACTCCAGGGCTCAAGTGATATGCCCATTCTGCCTCCCAAAGTACTGGGATTATAGGCATGAGCCACCGTGCACGGCCTAAATTTCTTTTTTTATGAAGGGGGACAGGTGGGTAGTTTAGTTTTTGTTTTTCTTTTTTCTTTTTTTTTTTTTTTTTTGAGGTGGAGGCTCCCTTTGTGATGCAGGCTGTAGTGCAGTGGCATGATCTCGGCTCACTGAAACCTCCTCTTCCTGGGTTCAAGCAATTCTCATGCCTCGGCTTCCCAAGTAGCTGGGATTACAAGCACCGGCCACCATACCTGGCTATTTTTTTTTTTTAACTAGAGACAGGGTTTCACCGTGTTGGCCAGGCTGGTCTTGAACTCCTGGGTTCAAGTGATCCGCCCACCGTGGCCTTTCAAAGTACTGGGATTACAGGCATAAGCCACCATGCCAAGCCTAAATTTCTTTTTTTATGAAGGGGGACAGATGGGTAGTTTAGTTTTTCTTTTTCTTTTTCTTGTTTGTTTGAGATGAAGTCTTGCTCTGTTATTCAGGCTGGAGTACAGTGGTGCAATCTCGGCTCACTGCAACCTCCTCCTTCTCCTGGGTTCAAGCAATTCTCATGCCTCATCCTCCCAAGTAGCTGGGACTACAGACACTCGCCACCAGGCCTGGCTAATTTTTGGATTTTTTTTTTTTTTTTTAGGTAGAGATGAGGTTTCACCGTGTTGGTCAGGCTGGTCTTGAACTCCTGAACTCAAGTGATCCGCCCACCTCAGCCTCCCAAAGTGTTGGGATTACAGGAGTGAGCTGCCACACCTGGCCAGTTTTTTTGTTTATTTGTTTGTTTTTTTAAGAAAAAATAAAAAAGAAAGGAACAGTCTAAAGTAACAAATTCAAGTGGTAAAAACAGGTCAAAATATATCAATAATAATAACAATAACTAAAAATGGACTACGTTTATACTTAAAAGACAAAGACAGATTGTATTTCAAGAAATCCAGACATATAAGGGACACATCTTAAAATAACGACACAAAATTTGGAAGCAAAAAGATGAATAAAGACAAACTGGACAAAGCAAAAAGAAAACTATTGGCCTATATTACTATAAAATAAAATGTACTTGAAGATAAAAAATATTATTAGGGTTGCAGAGGGTCATCATATACTGAATATAGAATGATTTAATGCATGTATGCACTGAATAAAACAGCCTCTAAATATATTAAGCATTCTGTAGAAAGAAATGGATATATATAAATCCATGATTACTGTGTTACCATGGGAGATTTCAAGTAATTGCTCTTACTTGTTGTTAGACCAAGCAGACAAAGCAGACAAAGCAGACAAAGAGCAGCAAAGATATAGAAAAGCTGGGCCAGGTGCGATGGCTCATGCCTGTAATTTATAGATTTCAAAATCTATAAAACACAACTTGCTGAGTGACTCATAGTTTTCTTAAAAAGCATAAATTTAAAAACCCTAGAAGTGAATAATAATTACTATGTAGAAGCCTGCGGGATGCAAGAAAAATTGTGCTTCTAGGAAATTTACAGAGACTTGAAATTAATGAAATTAATGCCCATTTTAAGATATTGGTGAATGAAAAAGACAATACACCTGCAGAATACAGAAGGAAAATATAATAAAAGTGAAATATAAAGCAAAGATTAAATAGATGCCAACAAAGACAAAAGTTAAATTTTCAAAACAACTAACAATATAAATTGCTGACAAGATTTATCAAGAGAAGGAAGAAGCTATAACCAATTTTATGAATAAAAAGAGGAACATAAATAAGATAAAGTAGAAATTTAAACATAGCAGAATACTACCAACAACTCTATGCCAATGGTTTTGCAAATTTAGATTAAAAGGATAAAACCCTAGAAAAAATATAATTTACTAGAAGAAATGAAAGACTCAAATAGTCTTAAACTATTGCAGTAATGAAGTAATTGAAACAGTGGTTAAAATCTTCCCACAGAAATGAATAACCCAACTAAAAATATGGGCAAAGGATCTGCATAGACATTTCTCCAAAGAAGACATAGAAATGCTGAGCAGGTATATGAAAAAAAAATGCTCCTGTAATCCCAGCACTTTTGGAGGCTGTGGCGGGCGGATCACCTAAGGTCAGGAGTTTGAGACCAGCCTGGCCAACATGGTAAAACCCCGTCTCTACTAAAAATACAAAAATTAACTGGGTGTGGTGGTATGCATCTGTAATCCCAGCTACTTGGGAGTCTAAGGCAGGATAATTGCTTGAACCCAGGCGGCAGAGGTTGCAGTGAGTGAGATCATGCCACTGCACTCCAGCCTGGGCAACAGAGCTAGACTTCACCTCAAGAAAAAAAAATGCTCAACACCACTAATCACCAGGGATGAATGCTGTGCTCTCACATAGCAGAAGAAATGGAAGGGCCAGGCAGCGCTCTGAAACCTCTTTTATTATCCATTCATGAGGGTGGAGTACTTATGACTTAATCACTTTTTCAGAGGCCCCATCTCTTAATACCATCACCTTAAAGTTTAAGTTCCTACATATGTACTTTTGGAGGGACACATACATTCAAATCATAGCAGTATGTGAGGAATGTAATGGATATGTTAATTAGCTTGATGTAGCCATTCCACAATGTATACATAATCAAAATATCGTGTTTTACACTCTAAATATATACAATTTTTGTCAATTAAAAACATCTTTCCACAGAGAAAGCATTGATAGTTTTGCAGAAAATTTCTATGAGTTTTTTAAAGGTCAGATAAAATATTTTTTATTTTATAGAATAGAAGAAGAAAGGATACTGCCCAATTTGTTCTGTAAAACTAGCATAACTTTCAAAACAAAACCAGGTACACATTATGAGAAAGAAAAATTATAGGCTCATTTTGCTGGTGAATATGAATACAATAATCTTAAATATTAGCAAATTGAATCAAACATTGTATGAAAAATAGTACATAGTAATCAAGTTGGATTTATCTTAGATATGCAAGGATGGTTTAATATTAGAAAATCCATTATACATTAAAAGAGAAAAATCCATTTGATCATATCAAAGCTTGAAGAAAAAGCCTTCATCATTAAAAATAAACGCTTAGAAAAAAGAAATGGAAGATAAAGTCTTTATCCTGATAAAAATAATTATTAAATGCCTCGTGCAAACATCATGTTAAATGGGGAAACATTTGTAGTTCCTTTAAAATCAGAAATGAGACAAGTATGCACATTGTTACCACTTGTATTCTACATTGCATTGTCTTCTTACCAAGGCAGTATAAGAAGATGTGAAAGAGACAATGGAAGCATAAAGATCGTCTTTGACCAACAGAATGCGGTAGAACTGACTTTCTGGGACTTCCAAGCCTAGGCCTTAAGAAAATTGTCTACTTCTATTTTCTGCCTCTAGGAGTCTAGCTGCCATGTAAAATGTCCAGCTCCCTTGCTGGAGAGACCCTATAGTGAGATTATGTGGAGAGGCCACACGGACAGGGAAAAGCACTGAAATTGTAGGAACTGAGAACTTCAGCCAACAAGAATGAAGGCCCCACAAGGATGACCCCAGTTGGCTGTTCCAGCAAGTCCCCAGCCATTTGAGCTATCCTAGCTGAGGCTGCAGACATGCAAGTAAAGATACCTTCTTGGGCATCCTGGCCCCACAGACATCTGGTAGAGAAGAGATAAGCTAGCCTACTTTGCTGTGCCCTGTCCAAATACTGACCCACAGACTCATGAGCAACATAAGATTGTGATTGTTTTAAGCCACTAAGTCTTGAAGTAGTTGTTACAGATATTTGAGACACCAGGTGTCTAACTTCATACACTGTTCTCTCAAGCTCTGTGATAGTATGTGTATGGTATGTGTGTGTGTGCCTATGTATTTCCGTATCTGTCTATCTAGATATGTATCTATATGAATGAGAAATGTTTAAGGCCTTTTATATGAACGCTTGCTATAGAAAAGTTTTCATTTAGTTGACAATTTGTATGGCATAATATGGATAGTGTCAGATAGATGCCAAGGTGAGCCCCAATGATTCCCATCTCCTAGTGTTCACACTCTTGTGTAATCTCCTCACCTTAAGGGTAGGCAGGACTTATGGCTTGCTTCCAACAAAATGTAAAAAGATGATGGAATGTTATTCCAGTGATTAGATTATGCTATGTTGTAAAGATGATGGGACATCATCCTGTAATTATCTTACATTATATCAGACTCCATCTCAGTAGACTGGAGCTAGAGATTCTCTTTGCTGGGTGAATAAACAGCCACATTGAGAGAGCTCATGTGTCAAAGACCTTTAGGCAGCCTCTAGGACCTGAAAGGGACCCCCAGTCAATTGCCAGCAAAAAGTCAGGGCCCTCAGTCATACAGTCATAAGGAAATGAAGTCTACCAACAACTGGAAGAGCTGGGAAATGGATTCTTCCCCGAGTCAAGCCTCCAGATGAGAATGTAGCCTTGTGAGTCCCTGAGCAGAGGAGCCACACAAGCTGTGCCTAAACTCCTGACCCATGGAAACTACAAGATAATAAGTGATTTTTTTTTAACTGTCTTATAGGACTAGTGAATGTGTGTGGTTTTTTAAGCCACTAAATTTGTGGTAATTTGTCACATAGCGGTAGAACACAAATACAGGAAAATTTGTTTTGGGGTAAGTATTGATGGAGCATCACCTAGGCAAATAAAAGAGATTGTAATTCAAATAGCACAATATCAATATCATTCACAGAATATAGCTGGTGGTCATCAATATGCCTTTTGATTTTCACTCAGGATTAGAGAAAATAGTGCAAATAAATACAAATTCATTGCAATAGTAAATGCATGGATTTATTTCTGGGTTCTCTACTCTGTTCCATTGGTCTATGTACCTGTTTTTATGCCAGTACCAGGCTGTTATGGTTACTATAGGTTTGTAGTAGAATTTGAAATCAGGCAATATGATGCCTCCAGCTTTGTTCTTTTCACTCAGGATTGCTTTGGCTGTTCTGACTCCAGATCTGGAGCCATACTTTGTGGATCCATAGAACTTTTAGGATTATTTCTTCTATTTCTGTGAAGAATGTCACTGGTATTTTGCTAGGGATTGCATTGAATCTGTAGATTTCTTTGAGTAGTATGGACATTTTAACAATACTGATTCTTCAAATCCTTGAATACGGAACATCTTTCCATTTTTTGTGTCCTCTTCAATTTCTTTCATCAATGTTTTATAGTTTTTATTGTAGAGATCTTTCACTTCTTTGGCTAAGTTTATTCCTAGGTATTTTATTTTATTTGTAGCTATTGTAAATGGGATTACTTTCTTGGTTTCTTTCTCAGATTGTTTACTGTTGGCATATAGAAATGCTACTAATTTTTGTACGTTGACTTTATATCCTGAATTTGTTTATCAGTTCTAGTCGTTTTTTTGGTGAAGAGTAGGCTTTCCTAAATATAATGTTTTTACCTTTTCTGAAGGGCTCATTTTGAACAATTCAAAGGTGTTATTTGAACAACTCATATAAAACTGTGTCTTTCAGCTCCTCCCTTAAGGCCTCCCTCAGCATGGTAATTCACCTCAAAAAACATAAATCTAACTACAAACAGCAGTATTGGGGTTTATTGGAGACTTCTGGGCACAGAGTGAATTCCTTGGCAAATTCTTCCTCCATAGCTCCCAGCAAAACATCCCCCAAATCCTTCTGCACAGCTTTCTCTCTCAAGTCACACACTAAGTACATTTTCCCCCTCATCTCTTTTACTTAACTGCTCCTCAAAACACTGCCCACCTCTCTTTCATCCTCTTTCTGCTGCCTTTTAGTTGAGTCTTTTCTTCAAGAGAAGCTTATGCTGCCACTGTGGTAAATCATTCTGCCCCCTTTTCTCTTCCTTAATTTTGGAGCTTTACCTATTAGCCCTGGCAACACATAAAATCATCCACGTGCAGTCACAGAATTGTCCTCAAAAGGCAACTGAGAGAGACAGCCATGGATAGGGACACTTGAATATTTCTCCTCATGTATTGGGGTACTGTAGAGAAGTAGACTGAATAGGATATATATATATATATATATATCTCCTATGTGTACATATATACATTTACATATTTACATATATATAATATATATTCACATAAAGAGATGGATTATGAGGAATTGGCTCAAGTGATTATGAAGGCTAAGACAAACTGAGATCTGTGGTCAGTACACTGGAGGCCCAGGAGAGCTGATTTTGTAGTTCCAGTGCAAATACCAGCATGCTCAAGATCCAGGAAGAGTTGATGTTTCAATTTGAGTCTGAAGTCAGGAAGAAAATGATGTCCCAGCTTGCAGGCAGTTAGGGAGGAGGAATTCCTCCTTATTCACTTTGGGGTCAGCCTTTTTGTTCTATTCAGGCCTTCAGTGGGTTAGATGAGACCCACTTCTGTTGGGAAGGCTGGTCTGCTTTACTCAGTTTACTGATTCAAATGTTAATCTCAGGCTGGGCACAGTGGCTCACACCTGTAATCCTAGCACTTTGGAAGGCTGAGGCGGGCGGATCACTCGAGGTCAGGAGTTCAAAATCAGCCTGACCAATGTGGTGAAACCCCACCTCTACTAAAAATACAAAAAAATTAGCAGGTCTGGTGGGTGCCTGTAATCCCAGCTACTTGGGAGGCTGAGGCAGGAGAATTGCTTGAACCCAGGTGGCGGAAGTTGCAGTGAGCTGAGATCATGCCATCGCACTGCAGCCTGGGCGACAGAGCAAGACTCCATCTCACAAAAACAAACAAACAAACAAGCAAATGTTAATCTCATCCAGAAACACCCTCACAGACATACACCTAGAATCAGTTTGACCAAATGTCTGGGTACCCTGTGGACCAGTCAAATTAACACGTAAAATTAACCATCATTCCTCATCACATTTGCCTGTCTCGCACCGTTCTTTATAATATGGGCCAGCTTTCTAGGCTCATTTCTTCTCATTTCCCTTCCCTCCTTTCTTGCTCCTTTCACAACAGGCTATTGGTTCCCATGTCCTGCAGTAGACTCTTGCCTTGCAACTTTTCTCCCCTTCAAACACTATGTGGCTTTAAGATTTAGCTGAAACGTCACTTCCTCTGTAAAGTGTTCCTTGACTCCTCCCCATTAGACAGAATTGCTGTCTCTTTTCTTCATCACCAGCATTCTGTGTGACTCTCAGTCATGTACTGATCACAGATGCCTTGTGTTTTATTTATGTCTCTGTCTGACATGTTTGTGTTCTCTGAGTGATCTGCTGAGAGTTGAGAATGTGGTCGAAGTGGTTAGAAGGATAGATGTTATATATGCATAGAAATGACATCAATAATTATATTTGGTATGCCAACTGGTTTCTCTTCATCTATAAAGACACTTTAGTTGGACTTAGTTTAAAGTAGAAATGTTAGTAATAATACGCATGGCTAAAACATAAAGTCCTTATTAACATGTTGCGTAGTACTCTATAAATGTTTTGCATATATGGCTTTATTTAATCATCACATTAACGCTATAAGGTAAGTCATAATAACCCCACTGTACACATGGGAACACTGAGATAGAGAGGAGTAACATAGCTTAGCAAGGTCACAAAACATGTAGGTGTGGAACAGGAGTCTGTACGCAGGCATAAGTGTGTAATACCCATATACTCAATGGGGACAGGCAGAGGTCTGTGAAGTTCCCGGGAGGAAAGCTGCACATCTATGCCCTATGCCGTCTATTATACAGAGTCTTGGTTCCCCATACCCCTACATAGCACAGCATTCTTTTTTTTTTTTTTTTTTTTTTGAGATGGATCTGGCTCTGTCATCCAGGCTGGAGTGCAGTGATGCGATCTTGGCTTGCTGAACCTCTCTCTCCTGGATTCAAGTGATTCTCCTGCCTCAGCCTCCTGAGTAGCTGGGATGATAGGCATGTGCCACCATGCCTGGCTAATTTTTGTATTTTTAGTAGAGATGGGCCATGTTGGCCAGGCTGGTCTCAAACTCCTGACCTCAGGTGATCCACACTCCTCAGCCTTCCAAAGTGCTGAGGTTATAGGCATTAGCCACTGCACCCAGCTTTTCTTTGTATTGTTGCTCAACAACAAAGGCGTTTCTTCATTCCTTTTCTCCTCCATTTTCTCTCCTTAGAAATGCTGCTATTATGATACAACTCTTTCTGGAAAAGCACCATCAGGAACCACATGCATTCCAAACCTGGTTTTTGTTACCAGATCTGCTTTCCACATATGCTTCTCACAGTGAGTGTGAAGTTATGGTGACTGGCCTGTGACTCTGCTTGGTGGTTGGTGCTGCCAACCTAGGGATTAAACAATAAAGAGCCAATTGTATATCTCAGAGTTATTATACCATTTAATCAGGATTTTAAAAAATTGTATAGAGTAATAGAATCTGTAAATGTATTTATAATTAATGCTATTTTTATTTCAATGAAGTAAAAAAACATTGTGTGAATTATCAAGGGAGAAATATCTTAATTTTTCTTCTCTAGGAATGAGCAATTTTCCATGCAGAGTCTTCCTTCCCCAAACAGAAAGAAAAAAATCACTATAATTTTCTGTTAGAAAAAAATGGGAATTAGTTAATTCAAATATATTTCTATACTAAAAACTTAATAAAAACAAAATAACTAAACAGTAGGATACTACCTACATTACCATACATAAATAACTTCAGTGTTTTTAAGTTTCATACATGGCAATGTAACTAAAAACTGCTGAAATGAAGTAAATATTCTTATAATTTAATTCCCTTCTTAGGAATATTCTTACCAGAATCTTGTAAAATGTGCTATTGTACAGATGGCCAGGACATTTACCTTGGAGGAAAATGATCGTCAGTGTCTAAGTAGCTACTGCCTATAAATCATGGTATTTTTAGAGCAAAATCACAGTTCTTTCACATTTTTTGATTAGCAAATGAGATTAAAGAAAATAACTTCACCTCTCACAAAGCTCTTTTGATGGAAGAGTGCATAAATCGGGCATTTAAATGTAAGAATGTGGGAGTTTTCAAGAGGATTCCTTGGTACCAGACCTATCCATATGCGGTAGTGTCTGGAGCCAAGAAGTGGAATGTTTTGTGAAAGTTTTGCTTTGTGGGACCATCATGGGTTTGAGTAGCAAGTCACCTATTATGAAACAGCTTGGGGAAGGCTTCCAGAGAAAATATGAGAAATCTGCTATGCATTTAGAAATGCTCTTTTTCAGACATGGAAGGGACATTACTTGCAAAACTAAAATATTTTGGAAGAGAAATCATTGGCTCACATCCACTTAATTAGGACGTTTCAAGAGTCCTTACCCTGGTTGGCATAGAGAATAACTTCTATTTCACATTAGCTTGATATCCCAACCAAAAAAATTTTTTTTCTTTGCTTTTTAAATTATTTTTTGGTGACTTAACTTGTCAATTCAGACTATTTTGAAAAATTAAAAATTGAAGCTGTCGAATTGGAATAAGTTTCTTGGGCCAAATTTAGATCGACCTTGGGCAAGTCATTTACCTTTTTGGGTCTGGGATTTTTTTTTTCTCCCTACTGTGTTTAAATAAGTTGGACTGGATCTCAGATTTGCTGGTCTGGTAAAAGCAGATGTGTCCTTGGATATAGGAGTAGAAAGTGATGTAGTAATTTTAAGTGCTTTATCTTTAACTGTTAAAGACTTGCTTTCTTAACCAGAAGGTTAGGATGGTGATATGCATTTGTTAAGAATTTGATCATGGAATGAACAACAATGATAGATGTGCAAATTATTACTTCTTTGTGCGTTTCTTTTCTCAAAGATCATAGGTACAAGCCTGTCTCTAATTATATGTCATTTAGATGTGGCACTTTCATTAGAGGATGTCAAGGTGTTTTGCAAACATTAGTTAAGACTTAAATCTCTCTGTGAGTGATTATGATTGTTTTCCTGGCACATAGAGCAACAAACCGAGACACAAAACACTTTAGAAGCTTCCCAAGATTACCTTCCTAAACACTGCCATTAAGAACCACAGGGACTGTTTGTAAGTTACTTGCTCTAACCTGCAGCACTATATAGTCACTTGGTAGAAGTCAACTAACTAAGAAATTTTTGAAAGAAGGCCAGTCAGCCTTGGTGCCATTGGCTACAGTTCTCAGACATCTCGAAATGCTTGTCTTCCATGCAGAAGTGGAGGCAATCCCATCAAAGTGAGGGAGGGACAGTTACCATGAGACTGACTGGCTCTGTCTTCTTTTCAGAAGCTGAAGGCTTCATTCCCACCTGGCATCTGGCACCTGGGTAGATTCTATGGCATTAGGTGGAATTTGTAAAGGCAGTGTTTCTGAAGAATGGAGATGCCCTCCAAGGTATTACTGTGGATACACTGGAGGGTCCAGGATCTAAGGGAGCAGGCTAAGCATTGGATATATGGTAACTATGCTGCCTAATTTCACTCTTCACAAAAGCACAAGAGATAGATGTCACCCTGGAGAGTGCTGTAGCAATCCCTAAATGCCTTATAGGATTATTGAACCCTACTTTTACAGATTCTTTCTGTTGTTGTTCTTTTTTTCTTTCTTTCTTTTTTAAGAGATGGTGTTCCTCTAAGTTGTCTAGACTGACCTCGAACTCCTGGGCTCAAGCAATCCTCCCACTTCAGCCTCCTAAGTAACTGGGACTAGCATGCCACTGGCCCTGCATCACTGGTTCTTAATATAGGAAGGTTTTGCTTTTACGAGTGTCCACTTGGTGTCATGTGGAGAAATGGCTGACAGACAAAAAAATACTAGTTGCAGTAGAATTTATTTATTCATTCCTCTTCTCTCATCACCTCACTCCTAGACAACTGCCTCATTGGTTTCCTCATTTTCAGTTATTCCTTCTTCAGTCCATCCTGTGCATAACAGCCAAATAAGTTTATAAAGCACTGCTTTTTGTGGCACATCTCCTAAAAGTCTCCTATGGCTCTTTATTGTACAACAATATCAACAATAACAGCAACACAACAGCAACTAATATTAGCCAAGACTTCAATTATGAGTAGACATTGCACTAAGGGCTTTACATATTATAAACATTTCTGCATAACTTTGAAGATTCCATTAAAATTGGATCTGCTCGTCCCATCTCTTTGGTGTCAGCCATAGAAGCGACATGACGAAGGGAATGTCATTGTTGGGAAAGCGTCACAAGAAGATGCGCATGTTGTGCCACCGCTGCAGCTCCAAGGCCTACCACCTTCAGAAGTCAACCTGTGGCAAACGTGGCTACCCTGCCAAGCACAAGAGGAAGTGTAACTGGGGTTCCAAGGCTAAAAGATGAAATAGCACTGGGACTGGTAGAATGAGGCACCTAAAAATTGTATATCTGAGATTCAAGCATTGATGCCATGAAGGAACAACACACAAACCAAAGAGGGCAGCTGTTGCAGCATCCAGTTCATCTTAAGAATTTCAATGATTTGGGTGGGTGCAGTGGCTCATGCCTGTAATCCCAGCACTTTGGGAGGCCGAGGCAGGCAAATCACGAGGTTAGGAGTTCGAGACCAGCCTGGCCAACATGGTGAAACTCTGTCTCTACTAAAAATACAAAAAATTAGCTGGGTGTAGTGGTGGATGCCTGTAATCCCAGCTACTCAGGAGGCAGAGGCAGGAGAATCTCTTGAACCCAGGAGGCAGAGGTTGCAGTGAGCTGAGATCTCGCCACTGCACTCCAGCCCAGGTGACAGCACAAGACTCCATCTCAAAAAAAAAAAAAAAAAAAAAAAGAATTTCAATGATTAGTCACTCAAAAAATGTTCTAGTTTAAAAAACAAAAAAATAAAATTGGATCTTACCCTCCTTTTTATTTCCTTCTATTCTAACATGAACAATCTGTTCTGGAGAGACTGGGTCTCATTTCTGTGCCCACCTTCACCTTCAGCTTCCACTCTGAATGCCATTCTTACTACCCTTGGCTCATCCTGTTTTCCAACCACTGAATGAGCCTTCTTTCCTCTGCACTTTTTTCAATTTATCTTTCAAAGGAGCAGCTTGAATCCCAATTCAGGGCTTCTATCAACAATTCTATTTCCCTTCTGTCTACTTTTCCTTGTATTATATAGTTAGCACTCAATTACCTGCCATTTTTTTTTAATAGACTATCAGGGCATATTGAGTACCTACGTGTAAAATGTTCTTTGATTCTTCCCTTTTTGTCTTGAATCATGTCCTTCTAGACTTGACTTCTCTATCAGGCAGGATAGGCTAAGTTATGTTGCAGTAATAAATAAACCGCAAATCATAATGTTTTATGATAACATAAAACATATTTGTTACCTATATTACATATCTATTGTGGATTGGCTGAAGGCTGTGTTCCATGTCTCTTTGTTTTGGGACTAAGGCTGATGGAGAAGTGATATCATTGCCTAGTGCAGTGACAAAGCACAAGAGATGTGGCTAACAGTGCACTAACACTTGAAGCAAGCCCCATAGCTCTTCTGCTCACTTTTCACTGGTCAAAGCAGGTTACCTTGCCATGCCTTACTTCAAGAAAAACAAAGAAGTACAATTCTACCATATATATATATATATGTGCTATATATATACAAACTATATATATACACGCACCATATATATATGTGCTATGTATATAGACACTATATATATATATATACACACACCATATATATATGATGTATATATATAGCACATATATATATATGGTGTGTGTATATATATAGCACATATATATGTAGCACATATATATATGCATGTATTTAACTGAGTCAAAAGTTGCTAAATATGATTCACAGTTATTTTCTGTTCCATTTTATTTAGCTTCATTTTTTAAAAAGTACTGGACATGACCCACTAAATTGATTTGATGACCCAATGATGAGTTGTGACATAGGATTTGAAAAATACTGGCCTAGAAGCATGAGATAAGCATCCTCAACCCTTTCTCACTGCAAATCCCACTCCCTACATCCACCTCCTCTCTATGTGTACCCTTGCTGCTGAGTATGGCTGGTGAAAAATAACACACTTATGAAGACCCAGTGGAGGTTGGAGATAATACATTTGTAGAAGTTGATCTGCATAATAGTGTTATTTGGTCTAGCAGCACCTCATGTGTCCTATCCCATCATTATCCCCTCTCAGCTAATGTATCAGCCTGCACACATAATTGAGGCCATTGGGGAACCTGTTCTTTTAATGGTTCACCTCACATATGCGACCCAATCAGTATCTGTATTCTCTCTCATCTCCTTTCATCTCTCAGAGAGGAAGGTGCTGCATTATGATGTCTTAAGTGCTCTTATTATTATTTATTCAGGTGTTCATCTGCTTCCTCCAGGAGCAGCTCTGTTTCACTGGGCTCGCCTTCTTTTTTCTTTTTTTTTTTTTTTCTGAGACAGGGTCTCACTCTGTCACCCAGGCTGGAGTGCAGTGGCAGACTCACAGCTCACTGCAACGTCAACCTCCCTAGGGTCAGGTGATCCTCCCCACTTCAGCCTCCCGAGTAGCTGGGACTACAGGTGCATGCCACCACGCCCAGTTAATTTTTGTATTTTTTGTAAAGATGAGGTTTTGCTATGTTGCCCAGGATAGTCTTGAACTCCTGGGATCAAGCAATCTGCCCGCCTTGGCCTCCCAAATTTCTGGGATTACAGACGTGGGCCACTGCACCTAGCTGGGCTTGCATTCTAATCATTCTACCTGTTCCACTACTTTCTGGCTGCTTGGAAACCTTAGGTAAGGTATTATTTTTCTCTTGGGCTTATTTAGAGCTCAGACTATGTTGCTGCTTTTTGTTTGTTTGTTTGTTTTGTTTTGTTTTGTTTTTTTCCTGAGACAGGGTCTCATTCTGTTGCCTAGGCTGGAGTGCAGTGGCACGATCTCAGCTCACTGCAGCCTTGACCTCCTAGGCTCAAGCCATCTGCCCACCTCAGCCTCCCAAGTAGCTGGGACTACAGGCATGGGCCACCACACCCAGCTAATTTTTTTTGTATTTGTAGATACAGGGTTTTACCATGCTGCCCAGGCTGGTCTCAAACTCCTGAGCTCAAGTGATCCTCTTAACTCGGCCTCCCAAAGTGTTGGCATTACCAGAGTGCACTGCTGCACCTGATCTGGTGTGCCTTAAATGGCAAGAATCCTGCAGAAATGCAAGACAACGGGGTCTTTGACCTGGTAGTTGATGCTGTAGAGGCCTGTAGAGTAGAGATGCTGGAGGAGGCCTTCTGCTCTCTGCCATTCCTGTACCTTGCTAGCTTAGAAGTCAGGGAAGACATAGGCCTACCATTTGCTCTCTCCTGGCTTTTGTGGGACAGGATGACCAGTGTACTCACACATGGAGTCAAGGTGGATCATCAGTAGGAGCCATAGTTTGCCAAATGCCAAGCTATCTCCAGTATTCACTGCCTTTGGTTCTCACCTCTGAGTTTAGTTTACATGGAAGGAAACCTCACATCAGGTCATTCTACTGTGACCCTGTGTAGCTACAGCCTCATCTATACCCAGTTGCCTGAAGGTCCTAGCAGCCCCATGACTCAAGAGGGGCAGATAGCTTGTGGGAATGAACTAGAAGCAGCTGCCTTCAGGATGCCTTTTTCTGAGATCCAGATTAGATAAGCGTTTGTCTAGTTACCTCATTTATTTCTTTCATTCACTGCTAAGCTTCTCAAAAAATAAATTGTACCTGTTTTCTCCCTTTCCCATCTCAGGTTTGCTTTAGAATCCACTGCAATGAAACATTAGTTCTACCACTTTCCTGAAATTGCTCTGACAAAGGCAACCATTGACCTCCTAATAGCCAACTCCATTGGAATCTTCATGTTTCTCAGGTCTTTCTTGATCTCTCAGGTGCATTTAATTTACCCTTGCTGGCCACTCCTACTCTCCTTGTGACTCTTTCTTTGGCTCCCATGACGATATTGTCTTCTAATTCTTCTCTTATCTCTCTGAGCCTTCTTAGCCTCCCCTTCTGGTTTTTACATCTCTCCTATCCTCTTAATTTTGGCATCTTCCATAGTTTTGTTCTGTTCTTTTCTTGTCCTCTTTGCCTTGCAGTGTACTTTGCCACCTTTATGTGAATGATTCTCAAGTTCAGGTCTGTAACCCAAATCTCCCTTCCAAACTCCTGATCCATTTATGCAGTTGCCAACAGGACATTTCCACCCAGACAGTCCATAGGCATTCTGAACACAACATTCCAAAACGGAAAGTAATCTTTCTCAGTAGTGTTGTATAGTTCAGCGGTTAGCAAACTGAGGCCCATAGGTCAAATCTGGCCTTCTGCCTGTTTTCTCTAAGGCTTGCAAACTAAAAATGGTTTCCACGTTTTTAAATGGCTGGAAAAATCAAAAGAATGATAATATTTCATGACACATGAAAATTGTATAAAAATTAAATTCATCATTTATTAGGAAAGTTTCATTGCAACACAGTCCCACTCTGTTTTTGTTATTGTTTATTTTTGGTTATAGCTTTCTTGCAATGGCAGAGGGGAGTAGTTGAAACAGAGATTGTATGGTCTGCAAAGCCTAAAATATTTACTGTGCAGTCCTTTACAGAAAAAGTTTGCTGACCCCTGGTGTAGCCAAATGGACCTAGCTTGGAATCTTGGCTCTGCCATTTACTCTCCATGTAACTTGTGCAAGTTACTCCAGTCAATTTTGGTTTCTTCATCTGTAAAATGAGAGAGAATAATTATATTTACTGCTCAAAGTTTTTTGTAGATTAAAAGAGATCGGCTGGGTGTGGTGGCTCATGCCTGTAATCCCAGCACTCTGGGAGGCCGAGGTGGGTGGATCACCAGGCCAGGAGATCAAGACCATCTTGGCTAACACGGTGAAACCCTGTCTCTACTAAAAATACAAAAAATTAGCCGGGCGTGGTGGCACCTGCCTGTAGTCCCAGCTAGTTGTACTTGGGAGGCTGAGGCAGGAAAATTGCTTGAACCCGGGAGGCAGAGGTTGCAGTGAGCTGAGATCTCACCACTGCACTCCAGCCCAGGTGACAGTGCGAGACTCTGTCTCAAAAAAATAAAAATAAAAAAACATGCATGTAAGACATTTGGCATACTTTGGCATAGTAGTGTCTAATGCAAATTGCCCCATGAGTGTTAACTATTGTTACTTCTCCTCAAACTTACTCTTCCTCCTGTTTTTTCTATCTTTGTGAAAGCTGCATTGTCCACTGGTCACCCAAGCCAGAAACTTGGGAGTCATTATAAACTTTATATTCTGTTGTTGATTTTACCTCCACAAAATCGAACATGTCCATTTTTTTTCTTTACATTCACTAATACTGCCTTAGCTTACATCTAATCTTCTCTTGCCTGAACTCTTTCCTAACTTGTCACCTGACTCAGATATTGTCCTCATTTCTCTCTTTTCCACACTACTACTTGAGTGGGTATTCTAAAGTGAAAATCTGATTGTGTTACTCCCCACCTTAAAACCATGCAAGGACTCTCCATTATCTGCAGGATAAAGCCTGAACTTCTTTCACCATCCTGCATGGTCACTTCTCTGCTCAGCCTTAAATTTTACTTCGCCCCACCTTGGATCCCATGTACCTGCCTTTTTATGGCTTGACATTTCCAAGGCAACCTAAGATGTCCTTCCTCATCCTGTCAACCCAGGCAACATCTACTTCACTTTTAACATTCAACTCAAGCATTACTGCCACTATGAAGTAAGTCTTTATTTAACTCTCCCTATTTTTGTGCAGAGTTCAGTACTGTCCCCTGCTTTTTTTTAGAGACAGGGTCTCACTTTGTCACCCAGGCTGGAGAGCAGCAGTGCAATCATAGGTTACTGTAGTCTCAAACCCCTGGGCTGAAGTGATTCTCCTGCCTCAGCATCCTGAGTAGCTAGGACTACAGGTACCACTATGCCCAGCTGATTTTATTTTTATTTTCATTTTTTGTAGAGACAGGGTCTCACTATGTTTCCAAGGCTGGTCTTGAACTCCTGGCCTCAAGTGATTTCCCCCCCACCTCAGCCTCCCAAAGTGCTGGGATTACACGGATGAGCCATTCGCCCCCCGCCAGGCATTCCCTTCTTTGGGTTCTCATGGACTCTTATTTTCTTTATTCACAACATGTAATTATGATTCTGGGCTATCAGCTCCTTGAGAGCAGGATACATATTCAAATCCCGGAGTTTAGTACAGTGGTTGATACACTGGGGAAACCTATACATGTTTATCAAAGAAGAGAATAGGCTGGGCGGGGTGGCTCACGCCTGTAATCCCAACACTTTGGGAGGCCAAGGTGAGTGGATCACCTGAGATCAGGAGTTCGAGACCAGCCCAGCCAACATGATGAAACCCCATCTCTACTAAGAATACAAAAATTAGCCGGGTGTGGCGGCGCACATCTGTAATCCCCACTACTGCAGAGGCTAAGGCAGGAGAATCACTTGAACCCAGGAGATAGAGGTTGCAGTGAGCCAAGATTGAGCCATTGTGCTCCAGCTTGGGTGACTAGAACAAAACTCTGTCTCAAAAAAAAAAAAAAAAAAAAGAGAAAGAATAAACAAATTCCTATAAATGTGTAATAGAGATACTACATAGATACTCAAATAATCATTTATCTACCTGTCTTTTCCCTCTGCGATTTTTCAGAAAATCAAAGTGATTCTCAAAGTCTGGTCTCCCGGTACCAGCATCATCAAGATCACCTGGGGATTTATTAGAAATGCATATTTTAGGCCCTACCCTTTACGTCCTGAATCAGGAATTCTGGAGGTTGGCCTAGCAAACTGGTTCAGTAAGCCTTCCGGGTAATTTTGATGCATGCTAGAGTTTGTGAGCCACTGCCCTAGATGAGTTTTTCTCAAACTGTGACGATGGACCCCGTGTATTAGAATCACCTGGGCTGATTGTTTAATCAGCCAGACCCTATTTCAGAGTCTCTGAGTGCATGAAATAGCTGTGGTTTCAGAGCTGGCTGCACATTGGAAGTCCCCAGGCAGTACTTAAAAACAATAGCCAGTACTCTGACTTTATTCCCAGAGATTCTGATTCTTTAGGTTTGGTGTAGAAATTGGCACTTTTTTTTTTTTTTTTTTTGAGACAGAGTCTTGCTGTCTCGCCCAGGTTGGATTGCAGTGGCACGATCATGGCTCACTGCAGCCTCAACCTTCTGGGTTCAAGCAATCTTCCCACCTCAGCTTCCTGAGTAGCTGGGACTACAGGCGTATGCCACCACACCCAGCTAATTTTTTCTATTTTTTTAGAGATGGGCGTTCGGGGCAGTCTTACTTTGTTGCCTAGACTGGTCTTGAACTCCTGGCTAAAGCGATCCTCCCACCTTGGACTCTTAAACTGTTGGGATTACAGGCATAAGCCACCATACCCAGCCAAGTTTTTTTTTTTTTAAACTCCCTAGGTGATACAAATGTACAACGTACAGCCAGGGTGGAGACCCACTGCACTGTGAACATGGGGTCTGGGGTCTAAGGCTTGTCTTCTAGTCCTGTTGCCACCATTTCCTAGCAGTGACTTTGGGCAAGTTAACTCTCAGTTTCTTGTTTGTAATGAGGATTAAATGAGGTAATATATGTAATGAGCTTAACACAGGCCTAGCCTACAGCAATCTCTTCGTAGACATTAATAGAACCCTTATGGTTCCTTATATACACACATTTAGGAACCATGGAGTTAGAGAATATCCTTATTCCCTGAAACCCATTGAGTGCTGAAGAAATTTCTTTGCTCTTCATGTAATTGCCTCAACTTTCAGTTGTGCTGTTTCATGTGGACAATCAGTCCCATTTAATTCTGATGGTGGTGACGAGGTGCAGCTGTACCTTCAGAGACACGAGAGATTGGAAGTGCTTTGTAAGTGTGTATCATGCCCCCGGCTCATACGTGTTTAATAAGTGTATCTTTTCTTCCCGATTAGATTCCAAGGCTTGTGGGCAGGGATTGTGGCATTCTGTTTTCATATCTCAGTGCCTAGCAGAGTGCCAGCTACATGAAAGACCCTCAACTTGACTGAAACGCAGGCTCTCCACCTGCCAGTTTCAGTCGTGCCTGGTGTGATCCTGATAAGGTTTTCTGAATTCCCTGTATCCTGCCCCCCTCATCTGAGAAAGGAGGGGGTTAGTTATTTCACTGTAATTCCTGGGGCTGCTCTGACAATTAACAAATGTCCACGTAGCACCTTAGCATTTCTAGTGTGCCCTCAATTTGCAAATATTAAAAGAAAATAGACACAAAGTTTCCCCACAGCTGTTGTTGGAGCTCTGAGTATTTACTTTAGGTTGGCATTGCTGGTATTACCAGGTATCTTAGTACTGCCTTTTTCCTCTGTGATATCTCATTGTGAATGTATAAAAATTTTCAGTGTGAATTGTATAAATGCCCATTACAAAAAAATTAAATTTTCAGACACAACTGTATTCTAAGATTTAATATTTCCTTTTTATTTTCTTCCTCTTGAAATTCTAAAATGACACCTATTTTCTAAGATTTAATTGGCATCTTTAAAAAGGAAAATCATAGTTATGTTAGAAGCACAGAGGGCCAGCATATAAATCTCATATACTTTATGGACTAACAGTGTGTTAAACAGATGAAAACTGTGATTTTCATCCATGATGAAATATATTCACTTTTCCCCCAGGACTTTGGTGTAGCTGTTTCAGTAATCAGGGCTTTATAATGATGGCACCTACATGATTTTTATTATTGAATCCCAATAGGAATGATTGTTACCTTTGAAAATTTTTTGGTCAGAAATCAGTACATCAGAGAGCGTTTTCTCTGAAGTGTTGTTAAAGCAGAACTTTGAGAGTCAGAAGTAGGTTGGAGTTATTCTCAGACTGACCTCTCTTTACTATTATGTTCTGTGCCTTGTTCTATCCCTACTTAAATCACATTGTTCTTAAATTTTTATATATACTTATTATAGCGCTTCAGGCAGCTGGTTTTTATTTTCGTTAGGATTAGTCACACTGTTCTCTGGCCTTGGAATTTGTAAGAGTTTTGGATGGAGAGACTGCTCTTGGACGCTGAGGCCTGTGTAATTTTGTTAAAGTTTTCTTGGCTTGCTGAATTCACTGCTGTGGTTCTTGACAGATGAAGGGTGTGCGTGAATTGGCTGTAATTTTTTTGTTGTATCAGGCAAAACTCCACATTGGGTGGCTTTTAATAATTCAGTTTTACTTACTTTCTGAATGTTAGAGCATTACATAGGACTCCTAGAAAGAAGCTAAGTAGTTAAAAGTGCTCTTAGATTGTTTTATCATCATAAGAGTGCCCAAATTATTTCTAAAGGTATACTAATATATGACATGTATTTAGGTGTATGATAATTTGTAGGATAATTCCGGCAAGTTTGAGTATTAGGGCTTTGTTACCTATTTTCAGAAATGCTCGTTTTCATAATTCATCCTTCAGGCAAGTCAATTAGAAATCACTTAATTTTCCATTGAAATTTCCAGACACATCAATGTACTTTTGTGTCTCAATGTTGGTTTCATTTCTTGTATTTGATCAAATTCTAAAGGTAAATTTTACAATGTAACCTGCAGAGCTATTTGGAGGAAGACGTTTGGTATGGATGTTAGATCTAATTTGTTTTCCCACCTAAAAATTCTACTGAATCCTTTTCATATATCAGGTATTTGTTAAATCTCTACCATGTGCCAACTCTGTGCCAAGGGCTGGGATACTCTGGGAAGAAAAAGATGGAAGAAAGTCTCTTCTTTCTGGGAGTTCAGGGTCAGTGGGGTGTCAAGTGAGTAAACAAATAGTTACAACGTGCTAAAGACTGTACTGGACATAGTGCTTACAGATAATTCCTAAGATTTCACCTTCTGGCCAGAGGCAGGAACAGTCTTTTCGGTCTTTCTCTGCCTGCAGCCTCTTTTGAAAATCTGGTAAAGACTCTGTGATTCAGAATGCAGAGAGTGTAGGCTTCTAGTTGGTTCTTGAGGAAACAAAACAAAACGCTTTTGCACACGAGGTGGTGCTGGTGCTCTGCAGCAAGAACTAACCGCCACTTGGAGTTCAGCACAAGCAAAAGATGGTCATCTTTTGCTTGTGCTGAAAAGCTGAGTTCTTGGGCTTTACCCTCCTTGGCCTTAGAGGGCTTTTAATTCCCAGGTACATCGACTTTTGGAATGAAAAGACCTACTTCATCTCTGAATCACCATTCATTTTCATCTTACAAGGGAGTGCTTTTGCTTTTGCTGAAAGTTATCAAGGCTTTCCTGGGAGTGTTCTTGAGAAATACGGTATTCACTACCTAAATGCCCTGAGTTTTTGTTTTGTTTGGTTGGCCCGACAAACTTTTGGCATAGACAAACTTTTGGCATAGCCTTAGCTGTTGAAGGGCTGTATTTGGAAGGGTGCAATGGAGGCAGGAGAGGGAGGTCCCAAAGCACTAAATTGCATTAGAGGTTGTTGGCTTTTTTTTTTTTAAACAATTGCCGCAGTATTTCTGGTAAGAAAAGTTATTAGGTGTTTTATGGATGTTTCAAAAGACCAAGGGAAAAAAATGCAGATTCCATGGTAAAATATCCACCTGGGGACCCTTAACACTCAGAACAGAACCTAAGTTGGGAATGCTAAGGGGTGTGATCAGTGTAAAGTGGCAGTTGTTTCTCACATGGGGTGTTAGCTGGATGCAGTCCAAGAAGAAAGGGGTTGCCAGAAAATCCCCAGGGGAGGATGGGTTGGGTTGGCATAGGAATATAGGGTTTCTTCCTATTGAGCAACACCCACCTTCTCCCTAAACAGAGAAAGCTCAGCCTAGTTAGTGGAGGGCTGTCTTCTTATCTGCTTCCTTGGAAGTATTGTGGGAAGCAGGTTTATAAGAGGAGGTAAAAAATCAGAGTTCTACATGGGGCACATAGAGGAAGTATTTCAGGCTAATCATTTTGGGTTGCTGTTTTAGAATAATATGATTTTTTCCCTCGTTGGAAGTAAGGTTGCTTTAAATTGTTTTTTGCAGGGCAGGTGAGGGAGTGGCTTTAGCTTGGTCCACTCTTACCTGATCCACTTTGGAATCCACAGACCATATTTGCTGTTCAGAATCTAGCATTTGATCGTGGTTTCGTTTAGCACTGAAGTTTTGGAATATTCTTTGAGGGGAGGTTTTGAACATATGTTTTTCCCCCAAATATTGTTTTGAATAGTTGTGTGAATAATTGGACTCAATGTTCATATATTTCTAATCTCTTCAGGGCCAGACTCTTAAAAACAGAGTGTACTGCCACGTAACATATCATGATACTGCTTGTTCCTAAATTGGTTATACATATGCATTCTATATTATATAAAGTACCTGTAATATATGCATATGAGACAGTTATATAAAACATTGTGCATGTGTGATATATTCAGTATTGATATAGATATATAATGCATACTCTGTACATTAATGTATGCAGCTGCCATTTATTGTATATTGTGGGACAGCAAGCAATAAAAAGACTACTATGTACTCAGTAAGACTTAGGGTTATATATATCAGTGATAACATATTCTAAAGTTTAAATCAAATTAAACTTTAATTTGGCAGCCACTCACTGTAAAACTCTTCCCTACTCACTATTTGGCATATCCATAAGTTCAAGACAAAATTATGAAAAATTAAATAAAATCAGCCAATTCCCAAGTTATAAATGGGTTATGTTCCAAAAGTTTCTTTTAAATATTTGTTTTATAGGAACACATTCCCATAAAAATGATCATATATGATGGTTAGTTTCTCTGACTAGTCAACAAAAGCTCAATTAAACCATAATGACTTTCACAATAACTGTAGCCTGATTTCAGGGGCTTGTAGAAAGGAGCAATGCAGTAATAGAGATGAGAAGGAAGTAGGGCCTTTTGTTTTTATGAAGCGGAACCAAACCCAGGCAAAATATTTTAAAACAAGAACAATTTATATTTGGCCAGTGCCAGCTTCCTTTTCTGCACCCTTCTCCCAAGGAACCAGGACTCCCATGCTATCTTAAATGCTTCCCACCTTGTGGTTTCCCACTGAAGTCTGACATATTCCTAATGTGCTCCATGCACTAGAATTACCCACCCCACTCACTATATCAGTGACTTAAGAAATATGGTCCTTCCATTAACTTGCATTGGAATCACCGGTGGTGCTTGTTAAATACAGATTTCTGGATCCTACTGTAGACCTACTGAATCAAAATATCTGAGGGTGAGGTGGGGCCTGCAAATCTATCTGGATTTGTGACAAACTCCTTGAGTCACTTATGAACATTTAGATTGTGTGCCTCTGAAATGAAATCTCTCATTTCATCAGAAGAGGTAATGTTGTAAATTAGTGTTTCTCAAACTTTGGCATGCATCAGAATCCCCTGGTGGGCTTATTTAAACACAGATTGCTGGGCTCTCATCCCCCGAGTTTCTGGTTCATTTCAACCTAACGGATCTCAGACAGTGGAGCACTGCAAAATGCAAATGAGAAGTGAAGGGTTAGAAATGTTGGGTAGAGGCTGAGGCGTGTGTGTGTGTGTGTGTGTGTGTGTGTGTGTGTTGGGGTGATTGGGCATCTGAGATCTATCTAACTAGGAGTCTGACTTTTTTTTCCCTCCCAAGTCAAAGCCTGTTTTTCACAGCTTTTTTCTAATTCTCTCTAATCTTAAATCTTCCCCTATTAGTTCCAGGAGCAGTGATACTAAGAGGATAAACTGGGTGAGGAGACGGCAGGCATTGTGCTCCATTTATTTAAATTTTCTGAAATTAGAATTTTACTTTGGACAGCAGGGGGCTCTCCTAACATTGTATAATGTGGAAGAGAGAAAAAAGTGATCCTTTAACCTGAAAAGACTAGAGTGACAAAATTTGCAATTAGAGAGTTTCTACACTATTTGATTATCAGGTTTTCCCAGAAATTATAGTAATATTTAATATACTATAAATATTGGTAAATAGATAAGAACTATACATACTGGTAAACAGATACTATATCTTTTGGTAAATAGGTAAGAACAATTTGTTAAACAAATAGAGGCTTGGAAGTTTGAATCTTTACTATAGATGTAGGCTAATAAAATTTGTAGTGTGATAATTGCCAGATGCATGGGGCAGAGATGTGAGAATTAGTGAGTTTTTAAAAGAGACTATTCCAGACTCAAGGATTTTTGTTTGTTGTGTTTATTTATTTTTGAGACAAGGTTTTACTCTGTTGCCCGGGCTGGAGTGCAGTGGCTGGATCGTGTGATCCTCCCACCTCAGCCTCCTGAGTAGCTAGGACTATAGGCATGCTTCACCACATCTGGCTAATTTTTGCATTTTTTGTAGAGACCGGGATCTTACTCTATTGCCCAGGGCGATTCACCCACCTTGGCCTCCCAGTGTCGGGAATATAGGCATGAGCAGCTGCGTCCAGATGTTTTATTTTCTAGACCAGGAAGGCTTCGTTCAGAGTTAGTATTTCATAGGTAAGTTTTTTTTTTATTGTAGATGAGGTTATGAAGTGAAATTCCCAAATGTCTCTATAAAATCATTCTATAGTTCTGCCTTTTATTCATCTTGACAGAGTGAGGGAGCTTTCAAGGCAAATCAGGCTGTTTAAATAGACAATGATATTGCTCAGAGATTAGTTACTTGTGGGATCCTAGAGACACAGTGAATACCACATCGAGAAGATGACATATTTCCTCACCATTCCAAAGAAACTAGTTCCTAAAAAATAAAAGTTTGGTTTAGTAAAGAATGGAATGAAGGCCGGTTTCACGGGCCTGTGACTTGGGCAGTCAGACAGGGCCCTGTGCTTAGAGGAGCCCCACGCTTGGTTTAATGCTTGCCTCTTGTCATCTTGAATTCTCAGTAATTTTGAAACAAGGGGACCCATATTTTCATTTTGCACTGGGCCCTGAAAATCATGCAACTGGTCCTGAATGGAATAGATGATAGTCTTTGATCCTCCTGTTGACTTTTCTTTAAAGAGGTCATTCTCAGCCTTAGATGCACTTTAGAATCACCTGGGGAGATTTTAAAATTCTTAATGTCCAGGCTGCCCCCAGACCAAGTACGTCACAATCTTCAGGGGTGGGTACAGGGCATTGGTATTTTAAAAAATTCCTCATGTGATTCCAGTGTGCAGCCCAGGTTGAGAACCACTGTACATTTGGAGCCTAGCTTCTAGAAACTTCCTTCCATACTAATCTTTCCTGCTTGAATTGTTCTTGCAGTTTAATGGGTTTGTAAGATTTTAGATTCTTCACACAGGCTTATGTGTTACAAGAATAAAAATGTATAGAATTTGAATTCTTTATATGATATGTTTTATTTTTATTACTATTAAAGATTGTGGCATTGCAAAGAAAACTATCTTTCTTAAATATGAATCTAATCACCCTTGTAGTCCCTTTAAAGTAGCAAATTAATGTACCCTAGAAAGAAAAACCTCAGATATTTAGTGAAATTAAAACTGAACAGGGAAATAAATAGATTTTCTTCCCTTTTGCTAATGGCTGAATATTCACTAAGAAGCTTGCCCTGGCTGGGCCTGCTTCAGATTTCATTAAATACCTCTTTTCTATCTGAAGGGTTTTTGGGGCACTAATTGTTTTTTCCTTTTGAGTCACCTGTGGGCTTTGGCAATAATCTAGAAGCGTCTGGTCTCAATCCTTCTGGATTACAGGAATTGAAGGCCCCAATTAGAGACCTGGGGTCCTGCAAGGGCAAATCCTTTTAACCTTAATTCACTGGGGGCCTCCTCTGAACAGAAGCTGTTTTTCTGCCTTCAACCTTACAAAACAGCACAAAAGAAATTGCTTTTTACTTAGTGTGTCTTCCTAAAGGTATGTATACATACAGGTAATTTAGGGATTAATTCCAACCCTAGATATTTTACGAGGCAAGAATTATATTAAATTATATTAAATCTTTCCACTTGTTTAGCTTTAAATTGGGCACTGAACAGAGAAATAGTAACTTCATTGCAAAGTCATTAAATGTTTAATGAAAATATTTGTAAGCTGGAACCTAAAGGTAGATGAAAAACAAAATCATCCTTTGGCTCTTGGAGCTTAGACATTAAGACTCACATGGAGGCAGCCTTTATTGCTGTGATTTATAACCAAGTTAGAATTGATGGTGAAAGCAAAGTTTAGAATAAGGTATTTTGGTATTAAACAATTTCTCTTTAGCAAATAGTTATTGGTAAGAGTGACCTACTTAATTTATGTATATAATTTCAAATTTTGAAAAGTGAATTTGTTCTTTACATATATTATTCTTTGAATTGAAATGTGTATTTTTTTTTTCTTTTTTGACACAGGGTCTCATTCTGTCGTTCAGGCTGGAGTGCACTAGCCTGAACATAGCTCACAGCAGCCTCAACCTTCTGGGCTCAAGTGATCCTCCCACCTCAGCCTCTCGAGTAGCTAGGACCACAGGTGTGTGCAGTCAGACCTGGCTAAGTTTTGTAATTTTGTAGAGATGAGGTTTCTTCATATTGCCCAGGCAGGTCTGGAACTCCTGGGCTCAAGTGATCCATCCACCTTGACCTCCCAAAGTGCTGGAATTATGGGCATGAGCCACCATGCCAGGCTGAAATTTGCATAAGAATACCATTTAATGGCACTCACTGGAGACCAGATATTATGTTAGGTGTTTACACATATTATCTCTAAATCTCAGAACAACCATGCAAACTAGTGATTATTGTTTCATTTTATTCTTTCTTCTTCAATTTTTTAGAAGAGTTTGGGAATTGCTTTAATCCTTTAATTGCTGGGTAGAATTCAGCAGTGAAGCCATCAGATTCTGGGCTTTTCTTTGATAAGATACTTTTTATTACTGATTTAAAACCCTTACTTGTTATTGGTCTGTTCAGATTTTCTATTTTTTTCATGATTCAGTCTTGGTAGGTTGTTTGTCTAGGAACTTATCCATTTCTTCTAGGTTATCCAATTTGTTGGTGTATAATTGTTCACAGTCATCTTTTACGATCCTTTGTATTTTTGTGGTATCAGTTGTAATGTCTCCTATTTCATTTCTTCTGATTGAATTTATTTGAGTCTTCTCTTTTTTGAATTTTGTTTATCTTTTAAAAAAGCCACTCTTAGTTTTATTGTTTTTTTCCTACTATTTTTCTAGTGTCTATTCCATTTATTTCTGCTTTGCTCTTTAATATTTCCTTCTTTCTACTAACTTTGGGTTTAGTTCTTTTTCTAATTTATTGAGGTGTAATACTATATTATTTGAGATCTTTCTTCTTTTTTGATTTTGGTGTTTAGTGCTATAAACTTCCCTCTTAGAACTTCTTTTTTCTGCATCCCTTCTGTCCCATTTTAGACATGAGAAAACTGATCATTTGAGAGGCTAAATGACTTTCCCCAAATTACACAGCGTGCAAGTACCAGAACTAGGACTCTTAACTTCCTCTTATCTTCAAACTCGGCCTCTTTCTATTATACTAGAAGTTGTAGGCATAGTATTTCTTTAATGTGATAAAATACACATAACACAAAACTTACTAAGTATTAAGTGCACTTATATTATTGTGCAGCCGTTACCATTATTCATCTCAAGAATGTTTTCTTTATCCCAAGTGGAAACTTTGTGTCTGTTAAACAATAACTCCCCATTTCCCTTTCTCCCCAGTTTCTGGTAGCCTCTATCCTATTTTTTGTCTCCATGAATTTGACTCTTCTAGATGCCTCATATAAGTGAAATAATACAATATTTGTCCTTTTGTGTCTGGCTTATTTCACTTACCATAATGTCTTCAAGGTTCATCCATGTTGTAGCACATATGAGAATTTCATCCTTTTCTAAGGCTGAATAGTATTCCATTGTATGTATATACCATACTTAAATTATTTTTTAAATTCTTGTGGGTACGTAGTACATATATATATATATTTATGGGGTACATGAGATGTCTTGATACAGGCATGCAACGTGAAGTTATCACATCATGGAGAATGGGATGTCTACCCCCTCAGGCATTTATCCTTTGTGTTACAAATAATTCAATTACACTTTTTTAGTTATTTTATAATGTATAATTATTATTGTCTATAATCACCTTGTTGTGCTGTGAAATATTAATATTAGGTCTTATTCATTTTATTTTTTTTGTACCTATTAACCATCCTCATTTTCACCACCAGCCCCCCACTCCCCTTCCTAGTCTCTGGTAGCCATCCTTCTACTCTCTATTTCCATGAGTTCAATTGTTTTTATCTTTAGCTCCAACAAATAAGTGAGAACAGACAACGTTTGTCTTTCTGTGCCTGGCTTATTTCACCTAACATAATGACCTCCAGTTCCATCTATGTTGTTGCAAATGACAGGATCTCATTCTTTTTTATGGCTGAATAGTACTCTACTGTGTATAAATATCACATTTTCTTTATCTGTTCATCTGCTGATAGACACTTAGGTTGATTCCAATTCTTAGCTATTGTAAGCAGTGCTGCAACAAACATGGGAGTGCAGATATCTCTTCAATATACTGATTTCCTTTCTTTTGGGTACATACACAGCAGTGGGATTGCTGGACCCTATGATAGCTGTATTTTTAGTTTTTTGAGGAACATCCAAACTGTTTTTCATAGTGGTTGTACTAATTTACATTCCCCCCAACAGTGTACAGGGGTTCCCTTTTCTTTTCTCCATATCCTCTATACCATGTTTTATTTGTCTATTCATCTATTGATGATACTTGGATTGTTTCTACCTTTTAGCTGCCATGAATGTTGCTGTGAACATTAGTGTTCAAAGATCTGTTAAATTCCCTGCTTTAAGTGGAATTGTTATATTATGTATTTGGCAATTCTGTATTTAATTTTTTGGAAACCAATCAACTGCCTTGAATGCATGAAATTTACATTAGGGCATGTGATTGAAAAAAATACAAATCTTCTATATAGAATGCTGAGGTGAAATTCAACTACGAAATAGCAAATGGACCAACAGGACCAGGTGTGTCTCCTTGGTTTGTGGGTTCTGATCAGGCATAGAGTTAAGGGAGCATGGAAGTCAGTGATGGGGAACATGATGAAGAAGAGATCTTCCTTGCCTAACTGTGAGTCCTTCACCAACAAGCGGCCATCCATTTCTGTCTGGTTCTTGCCCTGGGTGATTGAACAAAAGGAGGTTTTTTTGAAAGCATGCACTGGTAGGGTTATCTTTCTCAATAAAACTAAATCCAAACATTCTTTCCAGGCCCTGGAAAGAGCAAGTCCTAATCCCTGATGAATTTATTGTGCAAATTACAGATATACAGAATCATCCTGCAACCACACATATTGCATAATCACATTTTAAAACCAGTTGTCATGTTTTCATATCATAATATTGCTAATAGATACAGCTGCTGCTGGGCTTCTTTCTCTGTGTGGCCAGGCCAAGTAAGAACCAGTGGGGAAAAAATAAAAAATAAAAACAGCATTTGGCAGGGTGGATGTTGGGCAATTAATGATTATTTACTAATAGATTTCAGCTGTGCCTCTAATGCCTTCTGCATTAATGGACATTTAATGGTGTCCTATGAATTTGCTTTGGCAATAATTGTGTGCACTCATATTCAAGTCAGCAAATATTTATTGCATGTCTGGTCTGTCCTACTATTAGGAATAAAGAAACAAAAAACGAAAGGGCATACCAATGATTACTCATATACTTTATCCCATACTTTCTCCAGTAGTTATACACCTATAGAACTTGAAGAGGATCACAGAAGTTATCCAGTCTAATCTCTGTCTTCCTACTCTACTTTCTCAGTGTGTTACAGATGAGGAAACAGGCCCGTAAAGATGGAGTTGTTATGAACACAGTTGGAGATCTGGGTTTGAATCCTGAGTTATGTGTGAGCCTTTTTGGGTAGTGTACTTAAGCTTTCTTAATCTCAGTTTCTTTACCCGTGAAGGTAAGCCTCAGACATTCTCTTCATTCTGAAATATTCTCTCCACTTGGCTTGTGTGATACCATACCTTTCAGATTTTTCTCCTTTTCCGCCAGCTATTTATTCTCTCTTTTCCATAATTCCTTCTTGGCTTGTCTCTTAAATATTGGAATTCTTAGAGCTCTAACCTATACCCTCTTCCCTTATTACTTTACATTCTTTCCTTGGGAAGTCTCATCCATTCCTGTCTATAGGCTGGTGACCCCTGACTGTATCTCCTGCCATGAAATTTCTCCCGAGCTTCAAACCTTATACCCGTTTATCTGTGGGGATGCCGTAAGCACTTCACTTCAAACTTCACATGACCAAAACTGATCTCAGGATCTTTTCCCCTGCCTTTTCCTTCTCCAGTGTTTGGTGTTTCAATAAAAGTCGCATAATTCACTGAGTTTTCCAAGTTGGAAACTGAGGAATCTTTTATATCCAATCAAATTGCCAAGTCCTGTTGCTTCTACCTACTGCATATCTCTGGTATCCATCTATGTCTCCGTCCATACTGCCACTCTATTACCACCATCCTCCTCCAGAGTCCCATCATTTCTTGCCTACTAGCACTATCTCCTAAATAATCTTCTCACTTCAACTCTTACTCCCCTCCAATCTATTCTCCACACTATACTCAGAGTGATCTATCACTAAAACACATCTGATCTATCACTCAAATACATCTTAAACAGAGGAACACCAGTATTGAAAACCCTCCCATGGCCTCCTGTTGTCCTTAGACTTAGATTAGTTATAAATGTATTTTGCAACTCTAGGGCAATATCTAAATAAATTTTCTAGAAAGAGGTATAATTGATATGCTAAGATGAGGTAAAATGGAATAATTTAAATTGCTCAAGTAAAACCAGAGAAGGCGGAAAAAGAGTGGCAGATAGAAAGAATGAACAAGAGCAATGAATAGGAAACAGTTACAAATATAATAGATATTAACTCAATTGCATTAATATCATTTTAAATGTGAATGATCTAAATACACAAATTAAGATAGGGACCATCAGAGAGGATAAAAAACGAGATCCAAATATATGTTGTCTATTAGAAACCCACTCTAAACATAAAGACACTGATAAAAAGTGAAGAGATGTGGAACAGAATAGAGAGCCCAGAAATAGATCCACATATATTCAGTCAACTGATTTTTTACAAAGGAGAACAGGCAATTCAATGGAGCAATGATAGTCTTTACAACAAATGATGCCAGAACAACTGACATACACATGTAAAATAATGAATCTAGCCACAGACCTTATACTGATCACAAAATTAACTCAAAATAGATCATAGACCTAAATATAAAATGTAGAACTATAAAACCCCTAGGAGATAATGTAAGAGAAAATCTAGGTGACTTTGAGTTTGATAACAACTTTTAGATATAACCCAAAAACCATGATCCATGAAAGAAAAAATCGATGTTAGATTTCATGAAAACTAAAAACTGCTGCTCTCTGACAGACACTGTTAAGAGAGTGAAAAGATAAGCCATAGACTTGGAGAAAATATTTGCAAAACACATACTTGATAAAGGACTTGTATCCAAAATATACAAAGGAAAGAACATAAATTACTTTTCCCGAGAAAGGTGGCTGACTAGAGGTGCCTGGCATTCATCCCCTGTTTCAACAAGAGAGGACCAGGGCAATTGAATAAGCAGCTAAGATTTCACTGGAGTGTCAAAGGTAGAGTGCTGGAGCGCAATGGGGGAGTGGAGTTGCACCTGTGGTGATTGGAAGTCTAGGAGGACAGTGCTGAGGAATCTGGCCTCTGCAGCCCTGTCTTCTCCACCTGGATCAGATCTGCCTGGAGTCAGGAAGGACTTCCTATTTTGGGGAAAAAGTAAGCAGAAGATTCCCACCAGCCCTCATTGCCACAGCAAACACCTACAGTCCTTACAAGAGAATCACACAGTCTCTCAGTTTGGAGAGCTGCTGGGAATTCATGCAACTGAACTGCCCTGGATAAGGAGCGCAAGGTGTGCACTCCCCACCCCAGCCCATTCCTTGTGACCTAAGCTGCTGCAACATGATGCCGTCTTGAGACTAGAGCCACCTCTGGAGTGTGCCCTTGTTTGGGAGCCAGTAGCTACTGCACCTCTCTAGCACTGGGCTCCATCTTCATTTCACAAAGCCCACACCAGTGGCTGAATGCCACAACCCCAGCAGCATGGAACATGCTGTGATGCTGGTCCTGAACAGCAGGGAAACCTCCTCCTGCCACCTTCACTTCCAGCCAGAGGAACAGTCCTGCTCAGGGTGAACTCGCCCTTGAGCTGGCCAAACTGCACACCCTCTCCCAAGCAGAGGAGGCCCTCAAGTCTCTGAACATTTGACATGCTCCCAGGCCTGCAGAGTGACTATATGGCTCTGCCCAGGGCCTGAGAAACAGTCCTGAGGTGCCCCACCCCCTACACACAAGAACCTGACTTGACCAGTGGCCCAGCTCCTACAATCAGAGCCTGAAAAACAACTATGCATGCTGTCCCTGGAAGGCAAACTTCCAGGCTGGCCAAGCAGCTGTATGCCTGTGTCCTGGCCCTGAGAAACAGCCCCATGTCCTACCCCCAGCAGACATGCATCCAGGCACGCTGAGCAGCTTTGTATCCACATCCCAGCCTGAGAAACAGCCCCATGGGACACCACTGGCAAATATGCCCCCAGGTCAACCAAGCAGCTGTACATCCATGTCCCAAGCTAGAGAAGCAGCCCTGTGGCCGACCCCCAGCAGGCACACACCCATACCAGCTGAGAAGCCCTGTGACTATGTCCTGGGCCTGAGAAACAGCCCTGTGGGCTACCCCTTGTGGACATGCCTCCAGGCCAGCCAAGCAGCTACGTGCCCATGTGCTCTGCCAGAGTAACAGCCCTGTGGCCCCAATCCTAGTGAGCCAGGCCCCAGTTTGGCCAACCTATTGTGTGCACACGCATGTGCCCCTGACCTAAGAAACAACCCAATGAGCTTACCCCTGGAAAATCTGCACCAGTGTTGCCACAAACTATCTCAGCCTAGGCCACTGAGAATGTCGCAAATGCCACTAGTGTGGATTACAACTGAAGAAATTACACTAAGAATACACTACTGTATTCACCTAGAACCAAGGCTGAAACACCCCATCAAACTGACATCCCAAGACCCACTTATACAAAAAATATTTCCCTGCAAACTGACTCCACAAAATCGGAAGGAGCAAATTTTCCACCAGATGCAGGGAGATCAACATAGGGACATCAACCACAAAAAAGCAAGGAAATATGTCACCTCCAAAGGAAAATGATAATTGTCCAGTGAGAGACCCCAAACATAAGAAAATATATGAAATGCCAGAAAAAGAATTCAGAATAGTAATGTTAAAGAAACTCAGTGAAATATAAGAGAATATAGATAGGAAATTTAATAAAACCCAGAAAACAATTCATGATTTGAAGGAAGAATTTAAAAAGAGATAAATGTCATTAAGGAAAAACAAGTCTTACAATGGAAGAATTAAGTGAATAAAATTCAAAAATACAATCAAGAGTTTCAATAGACTAGACCAAACAGAAAAAAGAAATTCTGAACTTGAAGACAGGTCTTTTGAAATAACAGATGCAGACAAAAATAACAACAAAAAAAGAATGAGGGAAGACTACAGAATTTATGCAACACCATTAAGTAAACAAATGTTTGTATTATAGGCATTGTTGTCATTCTTGCTTTATTGTCAAAGCTGATCTCAAACTCCTAGCCTTAAGCAATCCTCCCACCTTGGCCTCCCAAAGTGTTAGGATAACAGATGAGAGCTCCCCCATAATTTAAAACATCAAAATTATATCAAATATCTTATGTGATCACAATGGAATAAAACTAGGTATCAATAACAAGAGAAACATTTGAAACTACAAATACAAGGAATTAAACAATTTGCTCCTGAATGACAAATGGGTGAGAGAAGAAATAAAGAATAAAATGAATTTATTTATTTATTTATGAGACAGGGTTTCTCTCTATCACCCAGACTAGAGTACAGTGGTGTGACCATGGCTCACTGTAGCCTCCATCTCCCGGGCTCAATCTATCCTCTCACAACTTCCCAAGTAGCTGGAACTACAGGTGTGTACCATCATGCCTGGCTAATTTTTGTAATTTTGTAGAGACAGGGTTTTGCCATGTTGCCCAGGCTGGTCTTAAACTCCCAGGCTCAAGCAATTTTCCTGCTTCCATCTCCCAAAGTGCTGGATTACAGGCATGAGCCACTGTATCAGGCCTCAAAAATGAAATGTAAAAGTTTCTTGAAACAGATAAAAATAGAAGCACAAAATAGCAAAACATATGGGGCACAGAAAAAGCAGTTTTAAGAGGCAAGTTTATAGCAATAAATGTCTACATCAAAAAACTAGAAAGATTCCAAATAAACAACCTAATAATGCACCATAAAGAAGTAGAAAAGCAAGAACAAAACAAACCCCAAATTAATAGAAGAAAATAAATAATAAAGATCAGAATAGAAATAATAAAATAGAGACTAAAAAATACAAAAGATCAATGAAACAAAAAGTTGATTCTTTGGAAAGAAACTAAATCAATAAGTCATTAACTAGGCTATGAAGAAAAGAGAGAAGACCTAAATAAATAATGCCAAAAACAAAACAGGATACATCACACAGATACAAAAGAAATACAAAGGCTCATTAGAGAATACTATAAATAACTATATGTCAATAAATTTGAAAACCTAGGGAAAATGGATAAATTCCTGGACACATTTAATTTGAACCAAGAAGAAATAGAAAACCTGAACTGACCAATGACAAGTAATGAGATTGAATCAGTAATAAAAAGTCTTTCCAAAAAAAGTTGAGAACCAGATGGCTTCTCCACTGAATTTTACCAAATCTGTAAGTAAGAATTAATACCAATTATTCTCAAACTATTTCCAAAAATGGAAAGAAGGAATTCTTTCTGCCTCATTCCATGAGACCAACAACCAGAAAAGGACACACACACACACACACACACACACACACACACACACAAATAAAACTATAGGCCAATATACCTGAGGAACACAGCTGCAAAAATCTTTTAAAAAATACTAGCAAACTGAATCCAACTACACATCAAAAAGATAATACATCATGATGAAGTGGGATACAACCCAGGAGTGCAAGGATGGTCCAACATCTGCAAATCAATAAATGTCATACATCACATCAACAGAACGAAGGACAAAAACCATCTAAATGGATGTGGAAAAAGCTTTTGATAAAATTTAGCATTCCTAAAATCTCTTAATAAATTAGATATAGGATGAAAGTACCTCAACATAATCAATGCTATGTATGAAAAACCCATAGCTAACATCTTACTGAACACAGAAAAGATGGTAGCTTTTCTTCTAACAACTGGAACAGGACAAGGATGCCCACTCTAACTACACTCATTCAACATAACACTGGAAGTCCTAGCCAGAGCAATTAGGCAAGAAAAAGAAATAAAGGGCATCCACAATGAAAAAGAGGATGTCAAATTGTCCCTTTTTGCAGATGACATGATCTTATATATACAAAAACCTAAAGACTATATCAAAAAATTCCTAGAACTGATCAATGAATTTAGTAAAGTGCCAGGATACAGAATTCAGTAGCATTTCTACACATGAACAACAAACTAGTTGAAAAGGAAATCAAGAAGGCAATCCAATTCGCAATAGCTACAGAAAATAATAAAATATTTAGCAGTAAATTTAACCAAAAAAGGTAAAAGACCTCTACAAGGAAAACTACAAAACACTGATGGAAGAAATTGAAGAGGATATAAACAAATGGAAAGACGTCCACGCTTATGGATTAGAAGAATTAATATTGTTAAAATGACCATATTCCGCAAAGAAATCAAGTGATTCAATGCAGTTTCTAGCAAAATATCAATGACATTTTTTCACAGAAATAAGAAAAAAATCCTAAAATTTGTATGGAGCCACAAAAGACCCCAAATAGCCAAAGCAATCCTGTCCTAAAAGAACAAAGTTGGTGGTGTCACACTACCAGACCTCAAAATATGCTGTAAAGCTGTAATAATCAAAACAGCATAGTGTGGCATAAAAACAGACATATTGACCAACTAAACAGAACCCAGAACCCAGAAATTAATCGATCTATCTATAGTCAACTGATTTGTGACAAATGTGCCAAGAACACTGGGGGAAAGGACAGTCTCTTCAATAAATAGTGCTGGGAAAACTGGATATCCATATGTAGAAGAATGAAATAGACCCCCACCTCTTACTCTATATGAAAATCAAAATGAATCACAGACCTAAATGTAAGACCTCAAAAGACAAAACTACTAGAAGAACACAAGGGAAATGCTTTAGGACACTGGCCTGGGAAAAGACTTTATGAATAAGACCTCAAAAGTACAAGGAACAAAAGCAAAAATAAACCAATGGGATTATGTCAGACTAAAATGTTCTGCATAGCAAAAGAAACAATCAGCAGAATGAAGAGGCAACCTGTTGAAGGGGAGAAAATATTTGCAAACTACTCATCTGGCAGAGGATTAATATCTAGGATATAAAAGGAGCTGAAACATCTCAACAGCAAAAACATCAAACAATCCAGTTAAAAAATGGGCAAATGATGTGAACAGACATTTATTAGGAGATACCAAATGGCCAACAAATATATGAAAAAATGCTCAACATCACTAATCATCAGGGAAATGCAAACCAAAATCACAATGAGGTATCATCTCACCCCAGTTAGGATGGCTATTATAAAAAAGACAAAAAATAACAAATGCTGGTGAGAATGAGGAGAAAAGGGAATTCTTCTACACTGTTGGTGAGCATGCAAGCTAGTACAGCTACTATGGAGGATAGTATGGAGGACTCTAAAACACTACAGATAGATACAACTAATTGATCACAACCAGTTACAGATTTCTTTGTTCTTTCTCCACTCACAACACTTCACTTAACAAGCCAAAAAACAAGGAAAATCTACAAATAGAACTACCATATGATCCAGTAACCCTACTACTGGGAATTTGTCCAAAGGAAAGAAATTATTATACTGGAGTCATAAAAATAAAATCTTGTAATGTGTGGCAACATTGATCGAACTGGAGGACCATTATGTCAAATGAAGTAAGCCAGGATCCAAACATTAAACACTGCATGTTCTCATGCATATGTGAAAACTAAAAAATCTTGATCTCATTCAAGTAAAAAGTAGAACAGAGAACACTAGAGGATGGAAAGGGGAGGGGAAAGAAAGGGATTGGAAGAGATTTGTTAAATGATACAAAATTACAGCTGGATAGAAGGAATAAGTTCTAGTGTTCTATACCACTATAGGATGAATATAGTTCATATATTTTATATTTTCAAATAGCTAGAAGGAGGATATCAAGTGTTCCTAACACAAAGAAATGATGTTTGAGGTGATGGATATACTAATTATTCCAATCTGATCAGCAGACATTATAGGTATCATATTACTATGTATCCCATTAATATATACAATTATTATTTTTTAACTAAAAATGAAACAAAAATATATACAAGAACTCTTATAAGTTAACAATTTAAAAATTCCCATTAAAAAGTTGTCAAAAGATCTGAACAGGCCTTCACCAAAGATACACAGATGGCAAATACACATATGAAAAAATGTCAACATTAAATTGCATTAGGGAATTGCAAATTAAAATGAAATACCACTGCAAACCTATTAGAATGGCTTCAGTGCAAAACACTGACAATATCAAACGGTGATGAGAATGTGGAGCAATATTCATTGTTGGTGGTAATAGAAAATGGTATAGCCCCTTTGGAAGGCAGTTTCCTAACAAAGCCAAACATAGTCTTGCCATACAGTCCAGCAATTCTGCTCCTAGATATTTACCCAAATAATTTAAAAGTGTATATCCATACAAAAATCTGTACATGGATGTTTATAGTAGCTTTATTCATAATTGCCAAAACTTGGAAGCATCCAAGATGTCCTTCATAGGTGAATGGATAAACAAACCACGGTACATAAACACAATGGAATATTATTGAGTGATAAGAAGAAATGAGCTCTCAAACTATGAAAAGACATAGAGGAGCCTTAAGTGTTTATTACTAAGTGAAAGAAACTGTATGATACCAACTATGACATTTCTGAAAAAGGCAAAACTATGGAGACAATAAAAACAGCAGTGGTTGCCAGGGATTTGAAGGTGGGAAGACAGGGATGAATAGATGGAGCACAGGGGATGTTTAGGGTAGTAAATCTATTCTGAATGATAGATATATGTTATATATCTATCATAATGTCATTAAATATCTACATTATATATGTCATATAATATATGTCATAATATGTCATGTCATGTAACATGTCATGTAATATATGTCATAATACATTTGTCAAAACTCATAGAATGTACAACACAAAGAGTAAGCCCAAATATAATATATGGACTTTAGTTAATAATAATGTATCAATATAGATTCAACAACTGTAACAAATGTACTACGTGTGTACAAGATCTTAGTAATAGGGGAACTGAAAGTGGGGAACGTGTAGGCGTGCCGGGGAAGAGAATATGGCAACTCTTTGTAATTTCTGTCCCATTTTTTCTATAAACCTAAAATGGCTCTAAGAAATAAAATTATTAATTTTTTTCAATAGAAAAAAAAAAACCCAGACAAAAAATGCATATGTAGATCCAGGACATGGTAGGGAAACGGAGAAGTCATTGTACTTGGGAACTTTTATTAAAGCTCTTTCCACCTGGAGGTCCTAGGGTCGATAGTGATAACCTGGAAGACAATAAAGGGGGAGGTGGTGCCAAAAGACAGGCCTCTGCCCACTCTATAAAGGTAGATAATTTTGTATTCAAAACCTTTGAGGGGAAAACTGCCAGTGCCTGGGAGACATCTTTGAAGAGGAGGGCCAAGGAGTTCGTTAAAGTCAGGTGGTTGAGAATCAAATCTGTGGACCTGAATTTGCATCCGCTGAAGAATACAAAGATATAAAGATAGCTGGGTGTGGTGATGCATGCCAGTAATCCTAGCAACTTGGGAGGCTGAGGTGGGAGGATTGCTTGAGCCCAGGAGTTCAAGGCCAGCCTGGCAACACAGCAAGACCTTGTCTCTAAAAAATAAAGTAAAGATAAAGCAGTGAGAAAGTCCTCAGGATTCCAACTACAGGATAAAGAGATGATATGAGATTATCAAATCCTTGGAGGCCTTTCAGCCACTTTCCAGAGATTGATGTGGACTTTCAGAACCTGAGAATCTGCAAGCAAACATGAGGTTTGTGCTACTTTTATTACGGCAGCTAAAATCCTCTCTTCCCGATTTAAAAACTTGTTTTCACTAAGAAATACTTTTAAAATACATTTTGCTTTAGCAATTGATTTTATAAGTTTGCATATATGTATTATCCTTCATTCATCACTTAGATAATTTTTTTAATGCTTCATGTTTAATAACTGATCCATTTTCAACTCTTGAAAAAAAAACTTCACATGTGAATAAAAGGATACACATCCAACACATTAGACTGAAAGAAATGGGGGATAAAAAGATCTAGAGAATTAAAACCAGAAATGACCTTGCATAGAACAATTATTATGGTGTGCCCTGATCTAAGAATGATTCCTTTAACTCCCTACAAGGGTTTTTGAAAATTGTCAGCTATTGTCATTTGGGGAGGAGACTGGCATATCCGAATCTCTCAGGTGTGCTAGGGTGGAAAAAGGCTGAAGAGGAATGAATTAGATGGTCTCTCCAACTATAGACGTGTTGAAGGTAGTTTGATGTAATGAAAAGAATACTGGATTGGGGGTCAGAAGTGAGTTCTTCTTAGGCTAGTGCAACAGCACAGGCAGGAGATGAAAGCCTGACTTAGGCAGGTGACAGTGGGTCTGGAAGCAGGGGTGAGTGCAAGAGGCATGATGGAGGAACATTCATTCAAATAGGAGTATTGTTGGGTATGAGGGGAAAAGAAGAGGAAGAGATCAAGGATGACTATGTAATTTCTGTTTTGGATGACAGGAAGGTAGGGAAAATAGGCAGAGAGGGAACGTTGGGAGCAAGGAAAAACGAATTCACTTTGGTTGTTTTGAGGTTGAGGTGCGTGGAGGACAGGAAGATGCAGCTCTCAAAATTCGCTGACTACGGTAGCTTGATTGACCAAAAACCCTAGGTGCTGTTGCTCTCTGACATCCAGTATGTCAATCAGGCCCACACCACACCTTCCATGGGCTGCTCCTAGTCAATGACTGGGTGTGGTAGGTATACTGATCAAGCTATACGGATACATTTCCAAATTTCTTCCTTTAATCAGCAACATTGGCTTGAAGACTCTCCATCAACTTAGCTGAACCTTCTTAGAACTGCATAGCAATCTAAGGCTCTTTCACCCAACCCTCTATCCTTCCTTCTGTGATGTGAATTTTTTTTTTCTTTTCTTTTCTTTTTTTTTTTTTTTTGAGACAGAGTCTCACTCTGTAGCCCAGGCTGGAGTGCAGTGGCGCGATCTTGGCTCACTGCAGCCTCTGCCTCCCGGGTTCAAGCAATTCTCCCACCTCAGCCTCTTGAGTATCTGGGACTATAGGCGCATGCCACCAAGCCCGGCTAAGTTTTGTATTTTTAGTAGAGACGGGGTTTCACCACGTTGGCCAGGCTGGTCTCAAACTCCTGACTTCGAGTGATCTGCCTGCCTCAGCCTCCCAATGTGCTGGGATTACAGGCGTGAGCCACCCTGATGGACCCTCTTATGTGGATTCTATCAAATTCACATATCCACCAGTTTGACGGCTATCCCTGCCTCATAGGCTTCCACCTCATTTTCCCTCACCAGTGATAGCTCTAATTCATCTCTTGTATGTTTAATCCCATCTACTTTTCAGACAACTCATATTAACACAAAGTGTTATTGAGACATCCATTTGGAGATGCCTAGCTGACAGTTACAAATAGAGGCTGAGTGTTAGAGATGTTATATCAATTTGAGTGCAAGTAATATAAAAATCAAGTCAAAGTGGTCTAAATGGTAAGGAAATGTATAATCTCACTTAATAGGCCATACATAGATAGGGTGGTTTCCAGGCATGGTGTGATCAGGGCTTTAGCTCCATTTCTCTGAGACTGTATGTTCTCCCCAACTCTGTGTGTGGACTTTGTCCTCAGGCAACTGTATCTATCGAAAGCCTGCTTACTCTTCCAGGCTCAGCTCAACTGTCTCTTACATTTGAGGCTTATGCCCTCAACCCAGTTAGAAGCCATGTCCCAAACTTAAATCGAATTGGTACTATTTTATTTCACTTGTTAAGGTTAATTGTTTACATGGCTGTCTCCTCTCTTGACTGGAAGGGAAAGTAGAGACTACATTAATTTTTATCCCCATTTAATAGCTTGCATTTATTGGTATATAGTGAACATTTATCCAATTCAATTTCTTGTCATTTCTTTGGATAGAGAAGTGGAAACAATCTGTGCTAGAATTTAACATTTCAAAATTATGCAGTAAAGGAAGTACATAGAAAAAATATACCATTCATACATGGCATCTAGGCTCACTGGATAGTGCAACACCACACTGATGTTGATAAGCTGCAGGAAGATATAATGAGGCTGTGGGCAGATGGATCAAGTATAAGACTTGCAATTTGGGAATCATACTTATGGCTAATGAGTTCCAAGCTGTGATTTCCAACATAGGGACAGGATTTAGGAGCCCATCTGGATTATTTCCAGAAGATTTTTACCTAATATGTTACCTCAGCCAAAAAACTAGATAAAAGCAAAAAGAGATAAAACCATGAATACAGAAGTGAAAAATAGTAACATCCTCATACTAAAAACTGGAAAAAAATAGAGAATGTTATCCTACCTTTGTTCAAATTCCTATCTGTTAGAATCTTGACTGCTTAATCTCAAGTAAAGATCTAGAAAAGGCTGTAAAGCTGTAACATGATTAAGAGAATAAAAGAATTGCTGAGTGAGGATAGATTGACACCACAGATCATGGATATAGAAGTGCAAAATCTGAAAAAAATATAATCAGATGTTAAAAGGACCATTTGTTGAAAAAAAGACCATTTATATCTAATTCCAAAATACAAAAATTTGGGGGCACACTTCAGTATATGACAAATCAATTTTAAAATAAATTAGAAGAAACAACTTACTTTAATACGCAGCTGTTAAACTTAACACTCCAAGAGGTGATATAGGCTAAGAATTGTAATTAATTCAAGGCTATTACAAAAAGAATAAAATATCTAGGAATACAGCTAATCAGGGAGGTGAATGATCTCTACAATGAGAATTATAAAACACTGCTCAAAGAAATCAGAGATGACACAAACAAATGAAAAAATATTCCATGCTCATGGATAGAAAGAATCAATATCATTAAAATGGCTATATTGCCCAAAGCAATTTACAGATTCAATGCTATTCCTATCATTGTCCTACCAATGACATTCTTCACAGAACTAGAAAAAACTATTTTAAAATTCATATAGAACCAAAAAAGAGCCTGAATAGCCAAGGCAATTGTAAGCAAAAAGAACAAAGCTGTAGGCATCATGTTACCTGACTTCAAACTATACTATAGGGCTATAGTAACCAAAACAGCATGGCACCGGTATAAAAAAAGACTCATAGACCAATAGAACAGAATAGAGAGCCCAGAAATAAGACTGCACACCTATAATCATCTGGTCTTTGACAAAGCTGACAAAAACAAGCAGTGGAGAAAGGACTGTCTATTCAATAAATGGTGCTGGGATAACTGGCTAGCCACATGCTGAAGACTGAAACAGGGCTCCTGTCTTACACCATATACAAAAATCAAAGATGGATTAAAGACCTAAATATAAAACCCAAAGGAAGACAACCTAGGTGATACCATTCTGGACATAGGAATGGGCAAAGATTCCATGACAAACCTGCCAAAAGCAAATTGCAACAAAAGCAAAAATTGACAAATGGGACCTAATTAAACTTAAGAGCTTCTGCACAGCCAAAGACACCATCAATAGAGTAAACAGACAACCTACAGAATGGGATAAAATATTTGTAAACTGTGCATCTGACAAAAGTCTAACATCCAGCATCTATAAGGAACTTAAACACATTTACAAGAAAAAAACCAACCCCATTAAAAAGTAGGTAAAGGACATGAACACTTTTCAAAAGAAGACATACATGCAGCCAACAAACATATGAAAGAAACATGAACACTTTTCAAAAGAAGACATACATGCAGCCAACAAGCATATGAAAGAAGCTCAACACCACTGATCATTAGAGAAATGCAAATCAAAGCCACAATGAGATACCATCTCACACCAGTCAGAATGGCTGTTATTACAGAGTCAAAAAATAACAAATGCTGGAGAGGTTGCAGAGAAAAGTGAATGCTTATACACTGTTGGTGAAAGTGTAAATTAGTTCAACCACTGTGGAAAGCAGTGTGGTGATTCCTTAAAGAGCTAAAAATAGAACTACCATTCAACCCAGCAATCCCATTACTGGGTGCATATCCAAAGAGACATAAATCATTCTACCACAAAGATACATACATGTGAATTTTCACTGCAGCACTATTCACAATAACAAAGACATGGAATCAACCTAAATGCCCATCAATGACAAATTGGATAATGAAAATGTGGTACATATACACCATGGAATACTATGGAGTCATGAAAAAGATCAAAATCATGTCTTTTGAGGGAACATGGATGGAGCTGGAGGCCATTATCCATAACAAACTAATGCAGGAACAGAAAACCCAGTACCACATGTTCTCACTTATAAGTGGGAGCTAAATGATGAGAACTCATGTATACAAATAGGGGAACAACAGACACTTGGGCCTACTTGAGGATAAAGGGCTGGAGGAGTGAGAGGATCAGAAAAAGTAACTATCAGGTACTAGACTTAGTACCTGGGTGATGAAATAATCTGTATCACAAACCCTTGTGACAAGTTTACCTATATAACAAACCTGCACATGTACCCCTGAACCTAAAACAAAAGTTAAAAAAAAATAAAAATTTTTAAAAATCAAGGCTACTCAATTTATACTAAGTTATTAAACTTGGACTGGTTTGGAAATACACAGAAAGGTTTTGAGGTTGATGTCATGGGGAACTATCCTGCCTATTTGTCAAATACCTTTTATGCCATGGACAGACTGTTTATTAAGATGAATATTTCTCAGTCATCTATAGCCACCTGGTCCTCTTGGTGGGTTGTGAATGGATCCAAAATTTTGAGTCCATTGGCTTTCAGTTTTATATATATCTACGGGACTATATGGGCTGAATTGTGTCACCCCTGACCCCAAGTACCTATGTTGAAACCCTAACCCCTAGTGTGACTTTATTTGGAGATAAGGCCCTTAAGAAGGTAATTAAGATTAAATGAGGTCATAAAGTCAGGGCCCTGATTCAAAAGGCTGATGTTCTCATGTGTTAGTTTGATTGAGCTGCTATAACAAGGTACCATAGACTGGGTGGCTGGAATAACAGGCATTTATTTCTGGAGGCTGGGAGTCCGAGATCAAAGTGCCAGCAGATTCAGTTCCTGGTGAGGGCCCTCTTCCTGGCTGGTTGCCTTCTCATTGTGTTCTCACATGGCAGAAACAGAGAGAGAGAGCACGCGAGTGAGAGAGCTTTTGTCTCTCTTCCTCTTCCTGTAAGGACATTAATCCCATGATGGGGGCCCCACCATCTTGACCTCATCAATATCTAATTACTCCCTAAGGCCCCACCTCCAAATATCATTACACTGGGGTTAAGGCTTCAACATATGAATTTTGGAAGAACACAGACATTCAGTCCATAACACCTTAAAAGAAGAAGAGGAAGAGATACCAGAGCTCTTTCTCTCTGTGCTCTGCACAAAGAAAAGGCCATGTGATGCTGCTATAAAGACACATGCACACGTATGTTTATTGTGGCACTATTCACAGTAGCAAAGACTTGGAACCAACCCAAATGTCCATCAATGATAGACTGGATTAAGAAAATGTGGCACATATACACCATGGAATACTATGCAGCCATAAAAAGGATGAGTTCACGTCCTTTCTAGGGACGTGGATGAAGCTGGAAACCATCATTTTCAGCAAACTATCGCAAGGACAGAAAACCAAACACTGCATGTTCTCACTCATAGGTGGGAATTGAACAATGAGAACACATGGACACAGGAAGGGGAACATCACACACCGGGGCCTGTCGTGGGGTGGGGGGAGGGGGGAAGGATAGCATTAGGAGATATACCTAATGTAAATGACGAGTTAGTGGGTGCAACACACCAACATGGCACATGTATACAAATGTAACAAACCTGCATGTTGTGCACATGTACCCTAGAACTTAAAGTATAATTAAAAAAGAGAAAAGGCCATGTGAGGACAAGGCAAGAAGTTTCCATCTGCCAGCCAAAGAGAGATGCCTAACCAGAAACCAACTCTGTTGGCCCACTGATCTTGCATTTTCAGCCTCCAGACAGGTGAGGAAACCAGTTTTTGTTGTTTAAGCCATCAGTCTATGTTATTTTGTTAGGGCAACCAGAGTTGACTAATACACTTACTAAATGAATCACTAAAATTTAGTGAAATACTAAAATTTGGAGTCCATAAATGGGAATTAGTATATTACCAGGGAAATATATATAGTGAACATATATTGACTGCTCAGTATGTGTTAGGCACTGTTCTATGTACTTTATATATAAATACCCCTGTAATCTTCACAATTATATATAATTATGCTATTATTAACTCCACTTTACATATGATGAAACTGGGTTTCAAACTCAGCCTGACTCTAGACTATGCTCCTAACCATAATATAATAGTGAAAATAATATAATAGTGAATATAATAGTGCTGCTTAATAGAAATATAATACAAACCTCATATGTAATTTAAAATTTTCTATCAGCCACATTAAAAATGTTATGGGAAACAGGTAAAAATTAATTTAAAAAATATTTCACTTAACTCAATATTTTAAAAATATTATTATTTCAAAGTGTATTCAATATAAATATTATTATTATTATTATTATTATTTGAGACAGAGTCTTGTTCTGTTGCCCAGGCTGGAATGCAGTGGCATGATCTTGGCTCACTGTGACCTCCGCCTCCCAGGTTCAAGCAATTTTCCTGCCTCAGCCTCTCTAGTAGCTGGGATTACAGGTGCCCGCCACCACGCCTGACTAATTTTTGTATTTTTAGTAGAGATGGGGCTTCACCTGACCTCAGGTGATCCACCCACCTCAGCCTCCCAAAGTGCTGGGATCACAGGCATGAGCCGCCGTGCTCAGCTTAATTCTTTCTTTAATACTAAGTCTACAAAAGCTAGTGTGCACTTTAAACTTACTGCACATCTCAAGCAAAATTTATACTACATTTCAAGTGCTCAATAGCCACATGTGGCTACTGGCTACTATACTGGACAGCACATATGTATATGAGAATATAGCTTGCTGACAAGCCTGCACAAGATGCTACAAAGCTCTTACGTTACATATGTACATATAGTTGGAATTCCTCCCAATTTTTCAGTAGGATATTTTATTATCATGGTATATCACTAGTGCTATCTTCAGTTGGTTGTGGTTTTAAATTGTTCCTACTGGTGTATTAATGAAAATACTAGAATTGCTGTTATTTTTCTTGTGATTTTATGTGTGGTTGCCATTTTATTATCAAGTTATTTTTTCCCCAGAAAGTGGGAACATGTAGGGGAGGAATATTGCTTGGCCTTTTCTCCAATTAAGTAAGTTATAGTTAGGAAAAAAAGAAAAAGAAAAAGAGCTACTGAAGTAGATGGATCATTGGTCTGACCTACACTAGCATTGTTTGTTTGTTTTATAACAGTAAGACACAATCATGAAACATAAATAATGGAGTTTCATGACTGAAATACAGTGATGCTCACTGGTTTACATAAATCCATTATGTTGAACATAGTTGAATGGTCTGCCCTCTCCTGATCTTACTATACGGGTATGGTTTGGAAACGTTTCTGAAGGGGTTTTTCTCTAACATTAGTCTAACTCCAGTGTTACACAGAAGTGGTTATTTTTAAACAAAGTAAAAACGAGCTTTGGCATGTTATAATGGCCATGTCCCTTCAAGATTAAAAAAATGATTTTAGGTTACTCCTGTCTGTATCACTATATACACATTTGTTTTCTCTAGATTCCAAGGATAAGTGGATAAATGTGATGGTTTGCATTTGCCCCATAGTTAGTTAGAATGGGCTTTCTAAAGCAAATGTTTTTACTCCTTTGCTTTAGCTTTACCAAATAATCGGAACTGAAGCAATCTTTTAAAATGGCCACGATGCACTCAATGTTTTCAAAAGCAAAGCATTGTAACCATTTAGATCCTTCATCATTATTAGCGTACAGTGGCTCTCCTTGTAGGATTAATGCATGGAGGCTCCATTAAGTGTTCTCAGAATCCACTTATAAATAGGCCAATCTATTGTCCTCTCAACAATGTGAGTGTTCATATATAAGACTTGAAAAATATTCAGAAACATCACCAATCAGGGAGGCAAAAACCCCCACATACATCAGCTTTGATAACAAAGACTCTCTGAAGAGGATTCCTAGGAGCTTCGGTGGGGAGGGAGGTTCCAAGGGGTGGTGGACTAAATAGACTATTAGGAAAAACAGGTAGGGGTTTGGAGATTTCATAGTAGCACTCCATATCCCCCAAATGGTTATCAGTTTAGAAAATCTATGGGAAAAGGGATTTTAAAAAATAAGCTGATTATTAAAAAAAAAACTGGAAGTATAGCCATCTTCAAATGTATCTACTGTGTATTAGTCAAGAAGCCTAGCTGCAAGGACAGAAAGCCAATTCAAACCAGCTGAAGTGAAAAAGAGAGACTTTTATTTGTTTATGTAACTGGCAAATCTGAGGAACTTATGGCCTTGGGCATGCCTGGATCCAGGGTCTCAAACAACGCTTTTATGGTTCTCTTTCCTTATCTGGCTGTCATCTCTGCTCCTTTCGGCTTAGTTTCATTCTTTTGTATTGCATGAGGCATTTCTTCCCATGGCAGAAATGTTGTCTCTGGTAACACAGGCATCATTAGCCTAAAACTTCAGCTCCAAAAGGAGAGAAAAAGCTATCTCTTAGCCTCCAATTTGGAAAATGTCATAAATTATTAATTGTTCTGGGTTGGATTATTTGCCATACTTGCTCCTCAAACCAGACACTGTTTCCAGGGGGCTCTGTATTGGTCTGTTCTCATGCTGCTAATGAAGACATACCTGAGACTGGGTAATTTATAAAGGAAAGAGGTTTAATTGACTCACAGTTCAGCATGGCTGGGGAGGCCTCAGGAAACTTACAGTCATGGCAGAAGGGGAAGTAAACACATCCTTCTTCACATGGCAGCAGCAAGGAGAAGTACAGAGTGAAGTGGGAGAAAAGCCCCTTATAAAACCATCAGATCCTGTAAGAACTCACTCACTGTCACGAGAACAGCATGGAGGTAACCGCCCCATTATTCAATTAGCTTCTACCGGGTCCCTTCCATGACACATAAGGATTGTGGGAACTACAATTCAAGATGAAATGTGAGTGGAGACACAGCCAAACCATATTAGGCTGTCATCTTGTAATCAGCTCAGTGTAGCTCACAGGCTTATCCCTTAGTGGGAGTTGGGAGGAGAGAGAGGACACTCAGCAGCTCAATCAGATCCACATAGAATGGTAGAGAGGTGGCACCTCAAATAGAATATTAATAGTATGAAGATGAAAATAGTTACATGTTTTCCAAAGTTATTGGAGAAAACCTAAGTAGTTAGGAGTTCAAGGAGTTCTAGAAAAGTGGTTTTCAAATTTGAAAATTTTGTTACAGTTTCCAATTCAGTAGGTCTGGAGTCAGGGCCTAAGAGTCTATACTCTTAGCAAGCTCCAGGCACCACTCTTGAGTAGCAATATTCTAGAAGACACTCGTAAATTTGGAATAATTTTATAGCATCTCACCAACAGAAAACTGAAGACAGCTATATATGTGAGGTTGAGTTTTGAAGGTTTTTAGATTCAATTATTTGAATTATTCTTCATATGGGGCATTATTATACAAAGTTTGATGTTCTTTTGGGCCATAATGTTTTGTGATCTGTTAAGTATTATTGACTAGAAAAATAGCAATGATTAGCCCACTTGCTGTAACATATTTTTGAGAAATACTAAAGTAAGGCATAACTGGAATATGTTATTCTTCTTAATACGGAATATATTGTGAGAAAAGGAGGGCTAGGACTGGGACTCTGGTGTGTGATGGGTTGGATAACTCACAGAACAGAGCTGAGCTGAAGAGTACATCTTGCTGTGAGTAGCGGAAAGAAGTCCAGGTGGGCAGAGCACCAGAGAAAGTAGGTGGCTCTAGCTCCACAAGTGGGATTTTGTGTCAGTAATCAAATAGTGTGGGTGGGAATGGAGAATGAATATGGAAACTGGCATGAGCAAGGTAAAGGTATGGAACCTGGGAGACTGAACAGTTTATGAAGGTAAGTATTTAAGGTACATGCTAGAACTAGGCTACAAGGCAAGGGCTTAGGTTTAGAAGCGCATTAGTCAAACTTTAGGTGCCCAACATGGAGTAGGAGACAACAAACAGGTCTAATATTTAGGCTGGCTTGATGTCCATTCCCCTAGTGCTGAACTAGAGCTGTTCAGATCCATGATGGAGGGAGTACAAATCTCAGAGCTTGAGAGAGTGGAGGGAGTGAGGATGTGGGTCTGGATCAAGAGGCTCCAAGTATAAAGGAGGGATGTATGGATAGGAAATTAGGCAAGTTATCAACAGGTGGAGAAAGTTCCATGATTTTTTTGGGCAGGTTTTTACTGAGATTTTACAATTACTGGGTTGGTCACTGTTGATTAATTCACCAGTTGAGAAAGAAATGTGTTCTCTCTACCAGAGTGGTAGTAACAGTAGGTAAATAAACAGATTTGTAACCAAAGTTCATATAATTGCCCAAAGGTCCTGCTAGTTTTTACTTCTTTGAATATATCTCTTAATGGAATAAAATTTGAGTTCAAAAGAAAAAATCTGATTTCTTATTTACTCAGAGTATAATGCACATAACCAGAAATGTAATAGATTTGTTATCAAAATTCAGATTTTTCTATACCAAAAATTTATAGAGCAAGGAAATTCTCTAACAGCATATAGGAAAGCATGAGGACTTTGAACACCGAGGGATATCTATCTCTTTAATTCCACCTTCAGAATATCTGCCATTGTTTTCACTCTGCACCTTATTCATGCCTTCTCTTCAGTCAGTACTGAGCGTAGAAGTAAGTTCCTTTTGGAAGACTTTTGAACTTGCTCTGAGATGGGGAGGATCCCTAGGGCCTCCCTCAAATTCTGACTCTACAGAGCAAATGAAGAAAAAGAATCAGGAATAGTCTGAATTGCCGTATTTTACTTGAGATATAAAATAGTCATGGGTCTTTGATTTCCTTGGGATAACTGCTAAATCCCTGTTGTGGAAGGAAGGGAACAAAAGAATCTATGCAGAAGGCAATAGTGGTCATACAAGTTTGAGAAGTAATTCAGAGCCAACAACATGTTATATTTTGTAGCTGGGATTCAAGATTAAGTAACAGTACATCTAAAAGGATTCTAAAAAACATTGATCAAGAACGCCACATTAAGTAGATATAAATTAAAAAACAATACGCCCAGTGATTCATGGTGACTCAGCTAAGGTGCCTAAGACAGGATGTTCTTTGTTGTCCTCCTCAGTCTTTTCTGAGGGAAGGCGGAGGAGGGAGAGGGGAAATAAATTTAATGTTTTCCATTTAGGTGAATTAAAATTATGTAAAATTACCTTTCTTGGTTTTTGCAGTTTAACAAATGAATAAGCACATGTTTATTTGATGGAAGCTCTATCGTTCCCACCTGGAAGCACAAATATTATGGTGCCTTCCTGTCAAGAATGTGTTATTTGATTTCAGAATAGGTGATCATATTTTTTACTTTGTATTTTATCATAATTTAAATTTGTAAATTTGCAAAAATCATACAAAGATACATACATACATGTTTTACCCAGCTTCCCCTAATGTTAACTATTTATACAACCATTGTACATTATGAAAACCAGGAAATTAACATTGATACATTATTAGTATCTAAATTATAAACTTTACTGACATTTTACTAGTTTATCCCAATGTCTTTTTTTCTTTTCAAGACCCCACATTGTATTTAGTTGTTGTGTTTCTTTAGTATCCTCCAAAGATGTTTTTTGGTCTTTGCTTGTCTTTCATAACCTTGACATTTCTGAAGAATACTGATCAGTTTGCAGAATGTTCCTCAATTTGGGTTTGTCTAGCATTTCCTCATGATGGGTTATGCATTTTTGTCAAGAATACCATGGAAGTCATCTCATATCCTAAGAACATCATAAGAGAGATATATGATGTCAACATGTCTTATTACTCATGATGTTAACTTGATCACTTGGTTAAGTTGGTCGTACTGGGTTTCTACACTGTAAAGCTACTCTTTTCCCCTTTGTAACTGATAACTATTTTGGGGTACTTGGAGAGTATGCTAATATCCTGGTTTTCCTCAGACTTTTGCCCATTATTTGTTGCATCCATAGGATCTTTTCTGCAAAAATTATTATTGCAGTATTTACCTAATGATGACTTTATTCTTATTTCCTCTGTATTCTCTTTACATTTTTTTATTGTATTTTAAGTTTTAGGGTACATGTGCATAACGTGCAGGTTTGTTACATATGTATACATGTGCCATGTTGTTGTGCTGCACCCATTAACTCGTCATTTAACATTAGGTATCTCTTTACATTTTATATTATTAATTAGAATTTTTCTATATGGAAACACTGCCCTTTCTTTACCATTTATTTATTCAATTATTTATTTATGTTAATATGGACTCATGGATATTTCTTTTACTTTATGAGTTACAATCTAATATTAGCATCATGTAATTTAGTTGCTAAATTGTCCCAATAAAGGAGCCATGTGGGACTCCTTTGGGTTGGCTCCTGTATCCTTTTGATTTGTCTCCATCCTTTTCTTGAGAATGTCCTTGTTTTCTGGTACCACAAGTTTATTCAGCTCATCTTGTCTCAGCCTTGGCTTTGCCTTGAAGTCCTGCACTGAACTCTCCCTGGCGGGCAGCCTTTTCAGTGTGATGTCCTCCTATACTACTGTTTCTTTCTCTGACTTCGGCTTTGGAGGGTTAGTCTCCACTCACTAACTTTCCTGAGCAATAGCTGATAATCATCTTGTACCTTCATTGTGAAGTTCCTTTTGAACTATAGATTTTTCGCCTTTGACTCTTGGTGTCTACTAGTGCCTTTTTGCTACTATAATATCTAGCCTGGGACACTTGGATTCCAATATTGGCGCCTACTCTTTTACTGTACTTACTGACCCTGAAAACTCCAAGCTCAGTCTCTGCGCAGCCCAGATCTTACTAGGTGGCATAATTGATTACTATGGAGGAATACTTTCTTATTAACTTTAACAGTGCTGATTAGATCCAGATAGGGTAGGGTAAACTTGTTTCTGTCTCTGAGCCTTGGGGAGAATTTGGCTCGAACTCTTGTGAGTAGAGATGTCACAGCATCTGACAGACCAGTGATTGATCCTAGGAGGTAGATCCAGGCTAAGGATCCTTCAAAGCAAGGGTCTTGTGAACTCTGAAAATAGTTGCTTCTACTAGCAACTGTATTACTTGTTTTATACTTCTTGTCTGTTATCCTTTAACCTTGGGTAAAATTTTATTCATAAGTTTTGGCTTCACATTAGCTGTGCTTCAGGGGTTTTAGTGGAGGGTCTGTCTCACATAGATGGAAATGCAAAGGGAAGAGCAGTGTCTCTATTTTTGAGGCTAGAGAGGAGTTGCAGTGGGAGAATTATAAGTGGGGACAGCTGTACTTGGCAATGTAGCAGGCTCATGCCACAGTAGGAGTGTGGTATCATAACAAGGTTCTCATAGCAGAAAAACATAAGCATACCTGAAACACAATCTGGGGAAGGGAACTGTCAGGTAGTTTCCTTCGATCAATCTAACGAGATTCACTGTGATTTTCATAGGTAGGAGAAGTGTGACCTGTGACCTTATTTTGTAGTTACAGGTTGTTAAAGCCTGGAAATTTGCGATAGACTTATTAAAAATTATCTTGCTTGTTTTGGTCTAACATTCCAGTCTAGTAAGATCATGTTGAATTTTGTTCTGATCATCTATCATACTAATTTTTCTTTTCAGTTATAACTCAGTTCATTTAAAAACATGATTTTAAAAAACCTTTAATTAAGTCAAGAATAAAAATGTTAATTTAGGATGGTGACTTGTGGCACTGCACTGTCGTTTTCCCTGCAGTTAGAGAATTATGGCTAAATCTATGGTTTCTAAAATCTACTCTTTTTCTTCTTTTTGAGCAAAAGAGATCATTTTCCTATTCCAGAATTCTGGCACCCCTCCCATTGTCTATAGATTCTCTGACATTTCTGGTAGTGACTCAGAAACAATCTCGGAAAGTTCCTTCTGTGTCTCAGAATGTAATTCATCAGGGTTTGGATATCTGAACTTGTTTAACATGGCTAATTGTTCCTTTCTAATGTTTACCTGTTGCACACTCATTTACTGAAAAGTAAACTGTTAAAAGACTAAGACACTTTTTAGTGTGGATAGAAAGCTGAAAACACCTTGCACAAAATAGGTGCCCAATAGATGGTGAATGAATGGATGGATGATTATAGGATAATTGAATGAGTCAATGAGTTTCTGACCAGTTTCAGTACCTATCTAGCGTTGGTGATACAACTAGGGTATTGTTGGTGAAAGTATTTCTTTACTAGAGGAATGAGATTTCTGATTTAGGCAAGTTATTATAAGTTTACAACTTAAAATCATGCTTCCAAGATGGCCGAATAGGAACAGCTCCGGTCTACAGCTCCCAGTGAGATTGATGCAGAAGACAGGCGATTCCTGCATTTCCAACTGAGGTACCTGGTTGATCTCATTAGGACTGGTTGGACAGTGGGTGCAGCCCACGGAGGGCGAGCTGAAGCAGGGCGGGGCGTCACCTTACTCGGGAAGCGCAAGGGGTCAGGGGATTTCCCTTTCCTAGCCAAGGGAAGCCATGACAGACAGTACCTGGAGAAATGGTACACTCCTGACCAAATACTGGGCTTTTCCCATGGTCTTAGCAACCAGCAGACCAGGAGATACCCTCCCGTGCCTGGCTCAGCAGATCCCATGCCCACGGAGCCATGCTCACTGCTAGCACAGCAGTCTGAGATCAATCTGTGATGCTGCAGATTGGTGGGGGGAGGGCATCCATCATTGCTGAGGCTTGAGTAGCTCACAGTGTAAACAAAGAGGCTGAGAAGGATGAATTTGGCAGAACCCACCACAGCTCAGCAAGGCCTAGTGCCTCCATAGATTCTACCTCTGCGGGCAGGGCATAGTAGAACAAAAGGCAGCAGACAGCTTCTGCGGACTGCACCAGACAGCTTCTGCAGACTTAAACATCCCTGTCTGACAGTGCTGAAGAGAGCAGTGGTTCTCTCAGCACGGCGTTCGAGCTCCAAGAATGGACACACTGCCTCCTTAAGCGGGTCCCTGACCCCCATATAGCCTGACTGGGAAACACCTCTTAGTAGGGGCCGACAGACACCTCAAACAGGTGGGTGCCCCTCTGGGACAAAGCTTCCAGAGGAAGGATCAGGCAGCAATATTTGCTGTTCTGCAGCCTCCGCTGGTGATACCCAGGCAAACAGGGTCTGGAGTGGACCTCCAGCAAACTCCAACAGACCTGCAGCTGAGGGGCCTGACTGTTAGAAGGAAAACTAACAAACAGAAAGGAATGGCATCAACATCAACAAAAAGGACATCCACACCAAAACCCCATCTGTAGTTCACCTACATCAATGACCAAAGGTAGATAACACCACAAAGATGGGGAGAAACCAGAGCAGAAAAGCTGAAAATTCCAAAAAACAGAGTGCCTCTTCTCCTCCAAAGGATTGCAGCTCCTCACCAGCAAGGAAACAAAACTGGACAGAGAATGAGTTTGATGAGTTGACAGAAGTAGTCTTCAGAAGGTTGGTAATAACAAACTTCTCTGAGCTAAAGGAGCATGTTCTAACCCATCACAAGGAAGCTAAAAACCTTGAAAAAAGGTTAGATGAATGGCTAACTAGAATAAACAGTGTAGAGAAGACCTTAAATGACCTGATGGAGCTGAAAACCATGGCACAAGAACTTCGTGACGCATGCACAAGCTTCAGTAGCCGATTTGATCAAGTGGAAGAAAGGATATCAGTGATTGAAGATCAAATTAATGAAATAAAGCAAGAAGACAAAGTTAGAGAAAAAAGAGTAAAAAGAAATGAACAAAGCGTCCATGAAATATGGGACTATGTGAAAAGACCAAATCTACGTTTGATTGGTGTACCTGAAAGTGATAGGGAGAATGGAACCATGTTGGAAAACACCCTTCAGGATATTATCCAGGAGAACTTCCCTAGCCTAGCAAGGCAGGCCAACATTCAAATTCAGGAAATACAGAGAACACCACAAAGATACTCCTCAAGAAGAGCAACCTCAAGGCACGTAATTGTCAGATTCACCAAGGTTGAAATGAAGGAAAAAATATTACAGGCAGCCAGAGAGAAAGGTTGGGTTACCCACAAAGGGAAGCCCATCAGACTAACAGCAGATCTCTCGGCAGAAACCCTGCAAGCCAGAAGAGAGTGGGGGCCAATATTCAACATTCTTAAAGAAAAGAATTTTGAACCCAGAATCTCATATCTAGCCAAACTAAGCTTCATAAGTGAAGGAGAAATAAAATCCTGTGCAGACAAGCAAATGCTGAGAGATTTTGTCACCATCAGGCCTGTCTTACAAGAGCTCCTGAAGGAAGCACTAAACATGAAAAGGAATAACTGGTAACAGCCACCACAAAAACATGCTGAATTGTAAAGACCATCGACGCTATGAAGAAACTGCATCAATTAACGGGCAAAATAACCAGCTAACATCATAATGACAGGATCAAATTCAAACATAACAATATTAACCTTAAATACAAATGGGATAAATGCCCCAATTAAAAGACACAGACTGGCAAATTGGATAAAGAATCAATACCTATCGGTGTGCTGTGTTCAGAGACCCATCTCATGTGCAAAGATGCATATAGGCTCAAAATAAAGGGATGGAGGAAGATCCACCAAGCAAATGGAAAGAAAAAAAAAAGCAGGGGTTGCAATCCTAGTCTCTGATAAAACAGACTTTAAACCAACAAAAAGCAAAAGAGACAAAGAAGGCCATTACATAATGGTAAAGGGATCAATTCAACAAGAAGAGCTAACTATCCTAAATATATATGCACCCAATACAGGAGCACCCAGATTCATAAAGCAGGTCCTTAGAGACCTACAAAGAGACTTAGACTCCCACACAATAATAATGGGAGACTTTAACATCCCACCATCATTATTAGACAGATAAACGAGACAGAAGGTTAACAAGGATATCTAGGACTCGAACTCAGCTCTGGACCAAGCAGACCTAATAGACATCTACAGAAGTCTACACCCCAAATCAACAGAATATACATTCTTCTCATCACCACATCGCACTTGTTCTAAAATTGACCACACAATTGGTAGCAAAACACTCCTCAGCAAATGTAAAGGAACAGAAATCACAACAAACTGTCTCTCAGACCACAGTCCAATCAAATTAGAACTCAGGATTAAGAAACTCACTCAAACCCCCACAACTACATGGAAACTGAATAACCTGCTCCTGAATGACCACTGGGTACATAACAAAATGAAAGCAGAAATAAAGACGTTCTTTGAAATCAATGAGAACAAAGACACAACATACCAGAATCTCTGGGATACATTTAAAGCAGTGTGTAGAGGGAAATTTATAGCACTAAATGCTCACAAGAGAAAGCAGGAAAGATCTAAAATCGACACCCTAACATCACTATTAAAACAACTAGAGAAGCAAGAGCAAACAAATTTAAAAGCTAGCAGAAAGCAAGAAATAACTAAGATCAGAGCAGAACTGAAGAGCTAGAGACACAAAAAACCCTTCAAAAAATCAATGAATCCAGGAGCTGGTTTTTTGAAAAGATCAACAAAATAGATAGACCCCTAGCAAGACTAATAAAGAAGAAAAGAGAGAAGAATCAAATAGACACAACAAAAAATGCTAAAGAGGATATCACCACCAATCCCACAGAAATACAAACTACCATCAGAGAATACTATAAACACCTCTACGCAAATAAGCTAGAAAATCTAGACGAAATGGATAAATTCCTGGACACATACACCCTCCTAAGACTAAACCAGGAAGAAGTTGAATCTCTGAATAGACCAATAACAGGTTCTGAAATTGAGGCAATAATTAATAGCCTACCAACCAAAAAACATCCAGGACCAGACAGATTCACATCCAAATTCTACCAGAGGTACAAAGAGGAGCTGATACCATTCCTTCTGAAACTATTTCAATCAAAAGAAAAAGAGGGAATCCTCCCTAACTCATTTTACGAGGCTAGCCTCATGCTGATACCAAAGGTTGGCAGAGACACAACAAAAAAAGAGAATTTTAGGCCAATATCCCTAATGAATATCAACGTGAAAATCTTCAATAAAATACTGGCAAGCCAAATCCAGCAGCACATCAAAAAGCTTATCCACCACAATCAAGTCGGCTTCATCCCTGGGATGTAAGGTTTGTTCAACATATGCAAATCAATAAACGTAATCCATCACATGAAGAGAACCAATGACAAAAATCACATGATTATCTCGATAGATGCAGAAAAAGCCTTCGACAAAATTCAACAGCCTTTCATACTAAAAACTCTCAATATACCAGGTATTGATGGAACGGATCTCAAAATAATAAGAGCTATTTTTAACAAACCTACAGCCAATATCATACTGAATGGGCAAAAACTGGAAGCATTCCCTTTGAAAACCAGCACAAGACAAGGATACCGTCTCTCACCACTCCTATTCAACATAGTGTTGGAAGTTCTGCCTGGAGCAATCAGGCAAGAGAAAGAAATAAAGGTATTCAATTAGGAAAAGAGGAAGTCAAATTGTCTCTGTTTACAGATGACATGATTGTATATTTAGAAAACCCCATTGTCTCAGCCCAAAATCTCCTTAGGTTGATAAGTAACTTCAGCAAAGTCTCAGGATACAAAATCAATGGCAAAAATCACAAGCATCCTATACACCAATAATAGACAAACAGAGAGCCAAATCATGAGTGAACTCCCATTCACAATTACTACAAAGAAAATAAAACACCTAGGGATCCAACTTACAAAGGATGTGAAGGACCTCTTCAAGGAGAACTACAAACCACTGCTCAATGAAATAGAAGAGGACACAAACAAATGGAAGAACATTCCATGCTCATGGATAGGAAGAATCAATATCATGAAAATGGCTATACTGCCCAAAGTAATTCACAGAGTCAATGCTATCCCCATCAAGCTACCAATGACTTTCTTCACAGAATTGGAAAAAACTACTTTAAAGTTCATATGGAACCAAAAAAGAGCCCGCATTGCCAAGTCAATCCTAAGCCAAAAGAACAAAGCTAGAGGCATCACGCTACCTGACTTCAAACTATACCACAAGGCTACAGTAACCAAAACAGCATGGTACTGGTACCAAAACAGAGATATAGACCAATGGAACAGAACAGAGGCCTCAGAAATAATGCGGCATATCTACAACCATCTGATCTTTGACAAACCTGACAAACACAAGCAATGGGGAAAGGATTCCCTATTTAGTAAATGGTGCTGGGAAAACTGGCTAGCCATATATAGAAAGCTGAAACTGGATCCCTTCTGTACACCGTATACAAATATTAACTCAAGATGGATTAAAGACTTAAATGTAAGACCTAACTCCATAAAAACCATAGAAAAAACCTAGGCAATACCTTTAGGACATAGGCATGGGCAAAGACTTCATGACTAAAACACCAAAAGCAATGGCAACAAAAGCCAAAATTGACAAATGGGATCTAATTAAACTAAAGGGCTTCTGCACAGCAAAAGAAATGATCATCAGAGTGAACAGGCAACCTACAGAATGGGAGAAAATCTTTGCAGTCTACCCATCTGACAAAGGGCTAATATCCAGAATCTACAAAGAACTTAAACAAATTTACAAGAAAAGAACAACCCCATCAAAAAGTGGGCAAAGGTTATGAATAGACACTTCTCAAAAGAAGACATTTATGCAGCCAACAGACCAGTGAAAAAATGCTCATCATCACTGGTCATCAGAGAAATGCAAATCAAAACCATGATGAGATACCATCTCACACCAGTTAGAATGGCGATCATTAAAAAGTCAGGAAACAATAGATGCTAGAGAGGATGTGGAGAAATAGGAATGCTTTTACACTTTTGGTGAGGGTGTAAAATAGTTCAACCATTGTGGAAGACAGTGTGGCAATTCCTCAAGGATCTAGAACTAGAAATACCATTTGACCCAGCAATCCCATTACTGGGTATATACCCAAAGGATTATAAATCATGCTACTATAAAGACACATGCACACATATGTTTATTGTGGCACTATTCACAATAGCAAAGACTTGGGACCAACCCAAATGTCCATCAATGATAGACTGGATTAAGGAAATGTGGCACATATACACCATGGAATACTATGCAGCCATAAAAAGGATGAGTTAATGTCCTTTGCAGGGACCTGGATAAGGCTGGAAACCATCATTCTAAGCAAACTATCACAAGGACAGAAAACCAAACACCGCATGTTCTCACTCATAGGTGGGAGTTGAACAATGAGAACACATGGACACAGGGTGGGAACATCACACACCAGGGCCTACTGAGGGGTGGGGGACTGGGGGAGGGATAGCATTAGGAGAAATACCTAATGTAAATGATGAGTTGATGGGTGCAGCAAACCAACATGGCAGATGTATACCTATGTAACAAAACTGCACGCTGTGCACGTGTACCTTAGAACTTAAAAGTACAATAAAAAAGTTTACTACTTAAGATGTTATAAATCAAATACCAAGCTGCTTCCTTTAGCTAATAAGAATGCTATTTTAGCTAATTATAAATTAGAATCTAAGTAGATTATGTGAAAAGACCTGACTCTCAACTTTTAAACTAGCAAAATGAGGTTAAGATTTTCTTGTCTGTAAACCTACTTAATTTTATTGCTTATAAGTATTATTCATCACAGTGGTTTTTATTATTTCATTTAGGTGACAAGATATTTAAAGATATGTGGCCTATAACTGGAAACAAAATAAAAGGAATACTTGGATGAAAAGATTGGGGATGACTAGATAAAATATCTAAGGTCCCCTTCAATCTAATAGTTGACATATTTTAAAAATCAGCTTTATTGTGGTATAATTTATATACAACAAAACTCACCCATCTGAAAGTGCATATTTCAAAAAGTTTTGAGAAAAGGACATACCTTCCCCTCCACTGGAAAGAGAAACACTAGTTAATAGATGAAGACTATGAAAAATTTTGGATTATTTATTTACAGTTTTTAATAGGAAGCAATTTTATTTGAACTCTTCATGTTTAGCTTCAATATTAGTGTCCTTATCATCATGATTATCGTCACTGTGCCATTTGTTGAGACCTCTAACAGAATTTTTCAGGGCACATCATCTTTATCTCTAAGTTATTTGAGCGACAATACTTTTAAAACCTGACCATGGTGCTATCACTGCCTGCATATTACATTAGGCATCTAGATTTTTCCTTTCATTTTGTAGGCAAATACTCTCTACCGCAAAACCTACTTTATTTATTATTTTATAATGCCTATTAGCTAAAATAGCATTCCCATTAGCTAAAGGAAGCAGCTCGGTATTTGACTTACAACATCTTAAGTAGTAAACTTAATATAGGCATCAATTCACATGATTTTAAAAATTTAAACTATACAAAAGTAAACACTGAAAAGTCTCCCTGCCACCCCTATCTCCCATCTGCTCAGTTGGTCCCCCAAACTTGAAACCACTGTTTATAGCTTCATGTGTGTCTTTCCAGAGTTTATTTATTCAGATATGAATAAATATAAATGTAAGGTCTTAATTCCCCTCTTTAAAAAAAAGACTCTGGAATCCTTTTATACTCACTATCTTTGTCTAGCAATCAGTTGGCCATCCTTCTTTTATTTTTCTTTGGAAAAGAAAATCCTTTTTTTTTTTTTTTTTTTTTTTTACAAATAACTTCAGCTCATTCAGACTAAACTTTCCTGAAATAAAACATAAGGATTCTGGCTATTCTTTAGTTATGTTCATTCATTCATTTAATTCAATTATTCAGCAAAGATCTACTGATTTTCTGTGGTGGCAAAAATCCTGTACTCAGTTCTTGGAAGATTACAAAGATGACAGACCTTATCCTTGAAGAAAATATAGTATAGTGGAAGATAGAAAATACGAATCTAACTAATATGAGAGATGCATAAAATATCACAGCAGTTCAGAGAAGGGAGAGATTAGTTAAATGATATGGATCAAACATGGTTCTGGGATGAAAATGACCTTAGAGCTGAGCCCTGATAGTTGGGTTTATGTACCTGTGTAGATGGGGTAAGGGAAAAGGAAGAACATTCTATTTTATAATTTAGCACTCTTGTTTGCAAGTAATAGAAACTAAAAGTAGTTTAAAAAAATGGTGCAAAGGGAGGAGGATGTATGTTAGCTCCTGCATCCAAAACACAAGACAAAACTGAACCCAACTTCCGTGTCAATAGCGTACAAATATTTTACCAGTCTTAGCCTTTTCTGTCTCTCCTTCTTCTATTCTGTTTCTTTTTCCTTGAGCCTCCTTCCTGTAATAGGTGATATGGCTGTAGCATATTCTTACTTCTCTCAATCCAAGAGTACAGAGAAAACTGCTCCTCTATTTCTAATTAATAAATTTCTGGAAAGGACTGGCCCAACTTGGTGGTTATACCTCGCTGTGGGTTGAGGGAGTGGGAGGTACTGTTTGGCGGCCTCGAACAAAACACACTGAGTTGGGAAAGAGCAGTTCCCCAAGTGTACTGCTACAGAGAAAGGCAGGAAGGGATGCATGCAGGCACCAAGTGTGGAGGTCTATTTAAACCTACATCATGAGCAAAGTCATGAAGGTAGCAAAATGCATTCCATGCTCCGAATACAGTAAGAAGTTCAGAAGAAGGCAGGGACAAGGGTGAGGCAAGCAAGCCGTCTATGGTGCAAAATTTAAGGGGGTACTAATTCTTAGATGCCAACCCTGAACTTGCAGGACCTTGAGAGTGAGTGCCTCCTTAAATTTTGTACCTTAGTCACCTTGCTTGCCTCAATTTAATCCTGGCCCTGTTTAGAAGGACAGGATGCTTCACAGAGTTGAAGATCAACAGGTTGAGTAGTTTGAGGATCAAGTAAAGTGACCTTTGAGGAAACTGTCTTAATGTAATAATGTGAGTAAAAGACAGGTTGCACAAGGTTAAGGAGTAAATACCTAGCGAAGAAACTGAGGCAAAGAATGTAGGCTACTCTCTTATGAAGTTGGGTGGTGAAGAGAAGGAATTGCCTCTTGAGGGGAAAGCTTGAGGGGCCTGAAAAGTTTTTACTTTATTTTACTTTTAATATTGGTGATATCTGACTCCCGAAGCAGTCATCTACTTCAATGGAATGATTTGAAGGGTACTTGGCTCTTTTCCAACCAAAAATAATTTTCTACTAGCCTGCTAGTGGTGTCTGAATTGCTACCATTAGTGATTTGAGGTTACTGAATTAAAAGATTATCTCCTAACAGATAGAAAGTACTCTCCCAGGCCCCCATCTGTAGGTAATTCATCAAGCTTTTAGCAGCTCTACTTGTATGTTGATGTGAATTGGTTTATCTGATTTTTGTGACAACTGAGAATAGATTTTGATAAATGGAGGGTGAAGATCATCGAAGGGCTTCTGACAGTTTGGGATGGGGCACCTGTAAGTAGGCAAGGTGAAGGACCTCCAAAAGGAAACGGAAAGGTAACCAGGTTCAAGGGGGTAACCTGTGTACCTCACAGTTCTACTCAGGGCCAGCTCTCCAGTTGCAATCTTAAACTCTCTCTCCCTCCATCTATGAGTCATTTTTTTAAAACAGCGTTTCAGTAGAAACTTATCAAAACTTTCTGAGAAAATAAATTATGTCTCAGGTAATAGAAAAGTGTAATGGACTTGGAGTCAGAAAACCTGTTCTCATCAAACACTCACTGGGCCTGTGCACAGGCAGCATTACCTTGGAGCAAATGACACTTAGGCTTCAGGATTCCTCACTTGCACAGGTCTCTTCCAAGGTCCTGGAAGTGGGTCTAGCAATATATTCACATAATCATGCATTTTTTGAAAATTTATAAAGTAAGGCAATTTAACAACAATAGATTGTTTCTTTCCATTCCTATTTTCCCTCTGTCCATTTCCCTTCATGCTGGGTTTCAATGGAGTAACCATAGTCATTTTTGGGATCTGGTAGTTAAAGGGAACTTGAGTTGGATATACAGTTAGTTTGAGTTTAGTGTTATATTTTTATGATTTGCTGTTACTTCTTTGTAAGTGTAAGACCTTGATCACAAACTAGTTAATGAATGTTGTCAATGTAAAGATTATTTAATGGGTTATTGCTCAAGGAAACTTGTAGTGTCCTGAAATTTAACTGCCTATATATGGAAGAAATTTCATTGAGGCTTTCCCATATTTGATGCCAATCCTAAAAATAATATATGGCATGACCAATAATGAGCTATGAAACTGCAAGAAATTTTTCTAAGTTATCAATAATAAAAATATTTAAACCAACCCATAGTAAAGACTGAATTATCTTTCTATTTGAGGTTGTATAATAAAATTGTTGTCACACAAAGGAGCAATCAAAGAACACACAGAAAAATGGTAGGAAAAAAACAATTCTGGAGGTATGTAAGACAGTTAATGAAATGATTTTATTACTTGCCTGGATTTTGTGGTTTGTTGTATTTGCCAGGTTAAAAAAATTGTAATTGTTGTTATTTATTTTTTGTACCCAATTTTGTACTCATAATTTTATATCTTTAATCTTAAAGAGTGCCCCACCCCTCCAAATAGTGTAAGCTTCAAACCCTACAAAATCTGGATTATTTCCTGGTTCTGTGACTTTGAGCAAGTAATGAGCCCCAGTTTCCTCATCCGGAAGATGGGAATCCCCCTATCTGCTGATTTACCTCACAGGGTTCTTGTGAGGAAGTGAAATAGTGCAAGTGAAATATTTTATTAGCTATAAAAAGAGCCATGCGAGTGTAATTGAAGTGAGATCACTACTTTCTCAAAGAAATGAACCTTGCATTTTCCCCAGAAGGTTATGTTACGTTTTCAGTGATCATACTTTATATTTGGGGTTATCCTGATTTGCATGATGGGCCAGGATCCCTTTGGAGAGCTTCACGTAGTTGACAAGCAACCTTAAACAGAGTAAAGAAGTAAGGAAAGGATGATGGTATGTGAGCACAAGCTCCTCCATTGCCATTGCTGGAAAACCAACATATTGGGTCCTACCTACCGGGGGTGGTGAGTGGAAGCTGCTTCTAGTACTAAGGAAAGCATTTAGCATTTAAATTCAATATTACAAATATGTACATTACATCTATTAAAAACAACTTTTAAGCTTATTTCTTTGCCTTAGCATTTAACCAGGCAAAACGGGGAAAGGGAAGTTCTATTCACTGAACCCCTATTATATGTGAGGGTCTGTGCTAGGTGCTTTACATGCATTAACCAAATAACACTCACAATATTCCTGGATATTATCAACCCATTTTGCAGAAGTAAAAACTAAGGCTCAGAGAGTTGAGTGACTTCTCAAATTCACAGCGATTAGGTATTTCAAGCCAGGTTTGTCTGATCCCACCTTCTCCGGTGCCAGCCCTTTATCCACAGACTGTTTCCAGTATAGTTTTCTTTTTCCCACTTGCTTTCTATTTTAAATGGACAAATCCAGTTCATACAGTTACAAGTATCTGCAAAAATAATTTCTTTAGATAAGATATACATGCATAGGTCTTCAGTTCAAATACGTAATTTACCAGCAATTTATAGAAAGTCAGGAGTATACCCAATGCCATGGAAAATGCTTTAAGTGGTGATTAATTTAAATGGGCAAATCTTTTATAGGAATCTTAAATATCTGAAAATGTTTGAAATGCATAATAATTTTTTGTCCACCAGACTCTTCATGTGCCAAATTAATGTGCCCTCTCAAGTGTTCGATTTAGTGCTAGAAAATTTAAGACTAATCTCTTCAGTAAAAAAAAAAAAAACCAGTAACTCAGTATTCTCAGGTTGCAGATTGGCAGTGCCAGGCTAGAATGAATTTCCAAGAGGAAGCCTTATATATATTTTATCAGAATTCGAAATTATACACAGTTCACTTGCTTCTGCCCATTAAATTTTAAAATAGAGATGAGTTTGTTATCCAGTATTTTCACAGAGCCCTTGCGATTTAAGATTTTAATGGCCGGGTGCGGGTGGCTCACGCCTGTAATCCCAGCACTTTGGGAGGCCGATGCGGGCTGATCACGAGGTCAGGAGATCCAGACTATCCTGGCTAACACGGTGAAACCCCGTCTCAACTAAAAATACACAAAATTAGCCGGCCGGGGTGGCGGGCGCCTGTAGTCCCAGCTACTCGGGAGGCTGAGGCAGGAGAATGGCATGAACCCGGGAGGCAGAGCTTGCAGTGAGCCCAGATCCCGCCACTGCACTCCAGCCTGGGGAACAGAGCGAGACTCCATCTCAAAAAAAAAAAAAAAAAAAAAAAAAAAAAAAGATTTTAATGAAAACTGTTTATCCCCCCTAGGTGAGCCCAAGCATAGTGGTGGGATGCCAATCTATCATCTTAGAATTGGACACCTTGTCTGGGTTTGTGATTTTTTTTGTTTTTGTGGTTTATTTTATCATTTGTAGTTCAGGACTGGAGTGAGGCGGGGAAGCCAGAGGAGAGAAAAGGTGGGAGGGAGGAGAAAGGAAAGGGTTACTGTCTTAGTCCGTTCCTGCTGCTATAACGGAAATACTTTGGACTGGGTAATTTATACATTTCTCACAGTTCTGGAGGCCGGGAAGTGCAAGATCAAAGCCCGGTTAGGTTCTGTGTCTGCTAAGGGCTGGTTCTCTCTGCTTCTAAGATGGTGTCTTTTTCCTGCACCTTCACGTGGCAGAAGGACAGAAAGGCAAAAAGGGAATAATAGACTCCCTCAAGCCCTTTTATAAAAGCACTAATTCCATTCATGGTCCAGTGAATCACCTCCTAAAGGTCCCACTTCTTAATACTACTGCATTGGGGATTAAGTTTCAACATGAATTTTGGAGGGATATGAACATTAAACCGTAGCAGTTATCTTGGAAGCAGAATAGAAATTCTATGTTGCAGGGTTCAGAGAGTGTAATACCTAGAATTTTCAAAATCCAAGAGGATTACTCTTACCTTTTTGGGAAAATGTGTTGTGTGAGAAGATAATTTTCATGGTATGAACCCAAAGTCACAGAATTCTAAAAAAACCGCATGCCTAGAGGGAGAGAGCACTCTATGGAATCATCCCAGAGAACCCGACAAGTAGGTGACAGCCAGTAACTTACTGAGCTGGGAGGATTGCAGTGAACTTTGGGTCCAGCCAATATAAGTCATCTCTTCTCTTCAAATGATTCCCGAGCTAGCAGAGGTCCCCCACTAATGTAAGAGCAGACAGATTTCAAGGAAGATGCATGAACTCATTCAGCTTTAAAATATTTATTGAGCACCTACTACTTGGGCTAGGTGCTGGGAATACAAAGATGGGTAAGAGTTGGTCCTTGCCCTTAAATAAAGAGCTTACATTCTAGCAAGGGCTGAAGGCGGAAGTCAAACAGACAAATAAATGAGCAAAAGTGTTAGAACGCTAAAACAGACGTTTAGATAAAGTGCGGTGGGAGCATTAAAAAAGGTGGTGGCACCTTATCTGAGTGGAGCTCACTGGCTCACGGAAAACTTAGTGGAGGTGGGGTAGGCTTTGTGGATTGACAGGGTAGCAGTCGAGGTAGGGGGCGGCGTTCCAGGCAGAGCAAACCGCAGGGCAAGCGGAAACAGCATGAGCGGGCAGGGAGGCGTGAAACTGCTTGTTCAGCTCTGGGATCGCCCTCACACCCCTTTGTCTCCAGACAAGGAGGTGAAAACGGGAAGAAAACCAGTTCGTTCCCTCGCGGTAGGGCACGTCTGAATAAGTTTGGGATTTTAAATCCTAGCAAAGAGAGCTGCAAGGAAGGATCTAGCCAGAGGAGATTTGTAAGAGCTTACAATGGGAAATGAAGTTTCCCATTGTAAACCTTGCTTGGAAACCCCCCAAGGTTTCCGAAAGAAGGGGGCCCAGGTGGCCTGCCAGGGCTCAAATGTGCTATCGCGAACATGCGGTCCTCGAAGGGCCCCGCTCCCTCTCCTTGCCTCGACGGCTAACCCCGGCGGACCTGTCGGACGCGGAAAGTCCCCTTTAGGTCCTGCTCCCTGGTCTCGGACCTCTCCCCTCTTCCCGCCCCTCTCGGCGACTCGCTGGGCGCGGCCTAGGACCGGTGGCGACAACTGCTGTTGCACCGGCAGGCCCAGGCCAGACACGCGTAGGCCCAGGCCCGACGCGCGCGGCAGCCTCTCGCGCAGGCCCAGACCGCGGCGCGCGCCGCATCCACGGGCTCGAAGCTCTGCAACCGCTGCGACTTCAGGCGCCCGAGGGTGGGCGGGCGCGCGCCTCCGCAGCTGCAGGGGCGCGCGCTTGTGGGCTCATTCTCCCACCTAGGTTTAAATTGAACCCCGTCTCGGTCCCCCGGTTTTGAGAGGTTTCTCTCCTCAAGCCGCTGAGTCTGGCAGCCCAACAGTAGGAGTGGCTCGAGGTCTACACGTCCGCAAGTTTGCGGGGCGCTGGATGGAAAAGGTGGGTGCGCGAAAAGGGGGGCCTCTCCTTCCTCGGGGGCCCAGATCTGTGGTCTCCGTGGGGAGATATGGGCCCCCGAGGAAGGACTCACCTTCCCGGGTACTGTGGGCCCAGTCTGGGCTTCTCTTTGGGAACGGACCGTGGCTTGGGGCGCCTCCCCGAGGGGACCCACGCGCCAGCCGCTCCAGCCGCCATTTCCCAGCAGGCCTCCAGGGGGCCTCCCCGCCGCTGCCTTCCCGTCGGCGGCGCCGGGCTTGGGGGTAGCCGCGCGGCGCAGGCAGGGACACGCCTCGGCGCCCGGGCCAGCGCGCGGACAATGACCCCTTCTCCCCTCGCCGCCGCCTCCTCCCCGACACCACCCCCTCGCAGCTCACAGGCAAACCTATTAGCCATTCAGGCCGACAAAACCCCGCGGCCCCGCGCATTGTCCCGCCGAGCGCCCGGCCGCCGTCATTAGCCCTGATTACGCAGAGCCGCCTGACAGCCCCGCCGGCCGCTCCACAGACCCCCCATTCACGGCCGCCCCCGGGCCCCGCCTCACAAAAGGAGCGGAAATCGTCCGCGCTCCCGCGTCCCCGCTGAATAGAGCGAAAAGCTGCTTCTCCTCTCCTCCCGCCCCATTCACATTCTCTTTGGATACAATATTTTTTTCCTTTTTGTTAAAATTAGGGAGAGGGAACGAGGTCAAGGAAGACTTTGCTTGAGCTCTTTGCCTGTCATTTGTTTAATGTAAACAAAGAGCAACCCCTCCCCACCCCCATCCTCTTCTCCCCTCCCTCCCAGATTTTTTATAAACAAACTGGCGAAGGGAAAGGGGGGAGTGACGGGTGGAAGCGGAGTGGGTCATTAAAGTGGAGGCGAGAGGAACTGCGGCATTTGGGGAGCAGGGGCTGTCCTTTTTTTTGGTAAAACTGGAGTGTGGTTGAAATGTTTATAAGCCGGAAAAGAGCCTGACCTGGGGCTTGAGGTAAAATCTTCACATTGGTCAGGTCCGTTGAAATATTTAATATAAAAATGCTCTTTCCACTCTGCTGGAGTAGCTGCTTTTTGGGCAATTGTGACAGAATAATTGCAGGAAAAGAAAGGAAGGAAACCCATTATATAGAGATTTTGCCAAATTCAGAAACCTTCAGCCTTGCCGCTACCTGGATTTTTTTTTTTTCCCCCAAAACCCTGAAGACCAGAATGAAGCTGATATGGAAAAAGTCTTAAAAAGAAACCCTTTAAATGTCCTTGGGAAGATTGGAAAGATTAAAATAAAATAAATCTCTGTGAAGATCTGGACTAATTTCCAACATGTGGTCACCAAAGAATTGGTTATTCACAGGTGCCATCACATTTCAGACAAACATTTAAAAAAACTTACAAGCAATGTGTCACCCCTTTAAGATTCTAAAGTGAAATTAGATAAATAAATCTCCAGGTTGTTGAAACAGAATAGCTGCTTTAAAATGTAGGCAGCTTGTTAATTTAAGTAAATGGTAGCTGTAGTTTAAAGGCTTTTGTCAAAGCAGGAATTAAAAATGCCCCATCACTGTTTGGTCTTCTCTTTTTGTCCAAGCAATAAACTGTCACTTAAAAATTATTTTGTAAAGAGAAAGCTTAGTTTCTTAGTTACCCTATTTTCTTGACACTGCGGAATGGACATTTTCTTCTGCTTTTAGGTATCATTTGAAGGGGTGGGTGGAGTGGGATTTTTAGAATCTCAAATTCTTTTACATTATTCCACTAATTAGTTATTTCCCATCCCTCTCGGACCTGGAGCATAAACTTAAGAGAAAATTTGCCAACAAACTTCTCCAAACACTGGTTCTGGACAGCCCCATAGCTAGGGTGGCGTGGGGCTGGGGAACAAGAGTGGATATCCGTGGCTACTCCTTGGCAGATTAAGGACTAGGATGAGGCAAGGGAGGCACTTAAAGAGTGCAAAATTTAAGGAGGCACTGAATCTCAGGTGCCTTGCACTTGCTGCACTTGCATAACCTTGACAGTGAGTCCCCTCCTGGCCTCACTCTAGTCCTCGCCAGCCCCTTGTTGGCATTCTAGGAACTACCTGGGGCTCTAGGAAACAAAATTAAGTATTGAGGAAGCTCTACCATGGGAGCCTTTCAGGACCCACAGGAGGTCTTTTGCTTGCTTTTGGAAGGAACACCAGTTTTATCACGAAAACTTACCCACTCCTTCCATGTAAAGCTCTTGTACAAGAGAGTTTTGATTTTCAAGAATTCTCTGGATAAGGGCCACCATACACAAGGACAACATTTATAAAGCCCAAATGAGCCAAATCTATTCAAGCGATTTAGAAACCAAAAATCAGCCCTTACTCTGTCCTGGGCTTCCATTGTCTATCTTGCCGTTTGGCTGCTTTTTGTCTTCCATGACTTCACTTATTTTTGTTTGGTTTGCGCTTTGGCACTTCTGCCTAAAGAAGTTAGCAGGCTTCTGATCCAAAGAACATCTTCTAAGGACAGGAAGGCAAATGGAAAAGGCTGTAATTGGGGGATGGGGACAGTAAAGAGGGAAGTCAGCTCAAGTGATTTAAAGATCAATGTCAAATTTTATAATATGCAATCTGTTTCACTAGGAACAAAATTAGAGACTCTGGCTAGCATTTATTTTCTTAGTGCAAAGATGGTAGATGTTTTTGCGTTGTATATGCATGCATTTGTTCATGTGTAGGTGCACACATGCATGTGCACGAGGAAAAATTAAATGCTAAAAATATTTTATATTTTAATCGAGGCCATTACCAGGACAATGAGGCCCTTGATGACTTGTTCTATGCTTAATTCGGAGATTAGGTTTTTAAAATGCCACTTATTTCTACAGCCTTGTTTTACCCTCAGTATGTGACATGATTACATCCTTTCCCCATCTCAGTATCCCTCTTGTTAAAAACCATTCATTTGATTAAAACCCAATTCTGCAGCAAGAAGATGTTAGTCTAATTATTTACAACCTCTTCTATCATCTTTTGTCTTATTTTAATAATAGCTCAATCCTAAATGCAGTATATGCTCACTCTAGCATGATCATGGGTGCCTGCTGCTTTTGTATTGGAGGGGTCCTCGAAGGAGATAGAAAGCCTTTCTTGCTGCAGAGCCTGAGTCAGGATAGTTTTGCATTTTTAGAAAATAGGACTCACTTATTGAGTCCCAGAGTTTGGCTTCCTAAATTGCTCCTGAAAGCTGTTGACACTTCATGTAAACGAGTGTCAAGTGGACAAGCCATAATTACCTGTGCTGGGGATACGGGGACTTGCCTTAGAGAGGACGCTCACATGTTGCCAATTTCTAGCCTTAAATATATCACGGGTATGCATACATACATATGTTTGTATAGGTACATATATATATGCACATACATGTAATTTGACGTGGGAGGTGGTTATAGACCTACCGTAGGTTGTTTAAAACATATACCAGGAAGTACCAAAGAAGGCAAAAGACGTATAGATAAGACCTTCCGGAGACCATTTGCTCAAGGGTCCCTGCATGCCTGGTGAAGGGAATGATCTTAATAATAATAAGAAGAAAAGGAATTTGAGAGCAGCTCCCTTAATTAAGAAGGTTGCCCACTAGGTCGTTTTATTGTTTGGCTTCTTCACACAGAACCCATCACCACCAGCCTGCATGTTTAGAAACAGCAAGTTCCCCAAGCTACAGAGAAACCTACCATGGCGGTCTCTTAAATAAGTAAATAAACAGCATATATATGTTTTGTTAAAAAAAAAACTTTAAAGCAAAAGTTATACATATGTAACAGCGTCCTTTCGACGTGAAATACCCATGGGAGAATCTGGGCAGGCGCTCAGCTTGCAGTTCGGGTTCCGAAGGCGACTTTGCAGCAAAATCCTTAGGAAAAAGCAAAGCAAGAAGAACGTGGTGCTGGGTCAGGCCTCACCGCGGGTTCCCGTGGTCGCGGCCAAAGGGCGCCAATGGAGCCAGGCCGGCCACGGGGTGGGGCGGGAAACGGCAACCCGAGCCCGCGGGTCCCTGGTCACCTGGCTTTTCTGGCGCTGGATTTGCAGGTCTCTCATCTTCTTTCCCTCTTTCATTTTGTTTTTCTCGTTTTTACACTGGAATCTGCTTCTGAGCATCCTGGATGGGCAACTCAGATGTCGCACTCGCTGTCGCTGGATGTGATGGAGATGGCTGAAGTGGCCGCCTTGCTGGATAGACTGGCGGCCGGGCTGGCGGCGACGCCCAGCACCTCTGGCGTGCCGTCGCCCTCCGCCCGTAGTGCCCGCCCGGAGCCCTGTGACAGGACCTGCTGCTGGAGTCTACGGGGAAGAAAGGGAACACGGGTCACAGCTCGTAACACAGCCGCTCGTCGCCCGCCCCCACCACCTCCTGCGTCCCTCCAGCCCGGCGGCTAGAGGCTCTTCCGAAGACCCAAGCAGTTAAGGCGAGGATTACTCGGCAAGGCGACAGAGGTCGGGCAGGAGTCCGCAGCCGCCCCTCCGCGGGTCCCTACTGTTGTGCTCCACCATCATTCGCGCCCTTTCTCAGCGCCCCAGCTCCCAGGTCTTTTATATCCTGGGCTTGCAGTGTCCTGCCCGCTTGTTGTGCACTTTTGGGAGATTTACAGGACTGTCAGGAAATAAACGAAGCGTGGGTGACAAGGACAGATCGGTCCCAGGGACATGGGATACCATTTCTAATGGTGCGTCTCCCTGGGGCTTACGCCTGAGCAAGTGCTCCCGCGATCGCGTTGGATCGGGTCGGCCCGACCTAAAGGCAAAAAGGATTGTAAGGAGCATTTGGGCCTGGGGGATGAGGCCGGGCTCTTCCGCAAAATGTTTGGCTAATCGAGATCCACACTCCGGGAAACGAAAAGCCTCGGCCCACCGACTAGTTTGCTGTTTTAAGACAAGGGTGGCAGGCAGCGCATGGGAAGAGGAAAACTCGACTTCCCATCTCTCAAAAGTTCATTGAAAACTGTTTTCAAAGCATTAGGGAGGGATATACCTGGGCTTTGAAAATGATAATTAACATGAAACCGACACATTGCTAATAAGCCAGGCTTCGATTAATAGTAGGAGCCTGTGCCCAGGCTGACAAGAATTAGCTTTGGGTCTTGGGGTCCCTAATTGTTTGTAGGATTTTAATTTTTTATTTCTCTTCCCCTCTCTGTCCCAGTGAAGCCTTGGTTTGGTGACCGGGACCAGCTGCTGCAGCTGCCCGCAGGCGTGGGCAACCAGCGGGTGGGGAAGCAGAGCCGGCAAGGGAACTCCCTGCCAGGAGCCCAGAACGCAGTGGGCTCTTAACCCGAGACAGACCGCGCTCCCAACTCCTGAATTGGAGTCGCCAGGGACTTGGTAAGGGAGCCAGAGTTGCCTCCACCCGCCTCCTCCCCGGTGCGCGTAAAGAGCGGAGGCCTCTAGGTACCGACCTGTTCTTGGCTGCAGCCGCTCGGTCCCTTTGTCGGCGGTTTTTGAACCAGTTGCCCACCTGCGTGGGGGTCAGTCCGGTTGCCTGGGCGAGCTCACGCTTTTTGCTGGGGTTAGGGTATGGATCCTGCAGGTACCACTCGCGTAGCAGGTGTCGCGTGCGCTCCTTGAAGCAGTGTGTCTTCTGTTCGCCGTCCCAAATGGTGCGCGGCAGCGGGAACTTCTTCCTTACTCGGTACTTGTCCACCGGTCCCAGGGGCCTTCCACGCAGCTTCTCAGCCTCCTGGTAGTGTGCTTCAAGCCACAGCGCCTGCAGCTTGGCGTGCGACTCCTTGGTGAACTTGTGGTTTTCCAGGATATGATAGAGCTCGCGGTAGTTGCCACCGTGAAAGGCCACGATGGCTCGTGCGCGCAGCACCGACTCATTCTTGTTGAGGGCCTCGCAAGCCGCAGGGGCCACGGGCAGCGACCAGAGGAAGCGACCCAGGCGCTCCACATCGCCGCTCTCTTCCAGGGTCTCGCATACCCCGGCCACTTGCTGGGGGCTGAAATTCAAGATGGGCAGCTGGAACATCGAGGCAGGGCCGGCGGCGGCGAGGGCACTGAGCCCGGAGCGGGACACGCAGCAGATGCCCGCGGGCCTGGCTGAGTGTGCCAGGCTCTTGTTGATGAGGCGAATTGGAGCAGCGGGGACACACTACCGGGTGGCGGCGGTGGCGCAACGGCCGGGAGCGGGCGACCCCGACTGGAGGAGGTGCTGGCTCCGCGGCTTGGAGTTCGGGCTCGGCTCGGCTCACGCAAGCAGGCAGGCGAGCTGGCTCCGCTATTGGGGTGGGCGGATTGGCGGCGTGGGCGCCATGGAGACCCCCTGTCAGTCACTGGCTGGCTCTGCCAATCAAAGCTTGGATCAGCACGCCAGGACTATTTCAGCACCTCCCCGTGCTCGACAGCGCCCGCCGTTAGCCCCTGGACTTTTCCTCAGTATTTTGCAGAACCTGGAGGTTGAAAAGACATGCGAATGTCTGGGAGAAAAAGAGAGGCGAGTGCGGCAGCGTTCACTACTCCTCCCTCCTCCACCCCGTTCTACCCCTCCCTCCCTTTTTCTCCACCAAAGAGGCAGTGATGCCACAGGAATTCAGGAATTCACTTTGGGGCGATGCGTTGTCTTGGTCGAGAGGTCTCCAGAAGACAAAGAGGACTGGGCCAAACTGAAATGCTCCGAGAATTGGCAAGTTTAGTTGTAACGAAACAGCAAACCTTGCGGTGGGAGCAGGAAGCCGGTGGGGGGAAGCGATCTTCTCATTTTTTCCCAAGTACCCATCTCTGCATGCCTCCCTCTTCCCATTTCCAGTTGCCAAAGCAGCTGAGTGGGAAGCAAATCTGGAGCAGCAGGAACAGGACCAGGGATCTGTAGAAGAGGTCAGTTTGAACTCTAGCCTTACTCCCTTCAAAGCCCACTAAAATAATTTTAAATGCGAACAAGGACATGTTCACGTCTGATAACGCAGATGCAGACCACGAAGTCAGACACTTTAAGAAAAGAAGGGTGGGCTGTAGGGACCTCCAAATAAAGAGGGAGAAATATACTTTCTCCCCCTCCCCCAGTTTAATGGACTTGAACAAAGTGCAGTATAGCCACATCTAGAGCCGAGAAGTCATTGGTAGGTCAGGACAGCAACTTAAAAGCTTATTTCCGAGATCTTTTTAAAAATGTCGACTTAACTCATTTCCTTGCAGGCTTATTTTGCCGCTACCTTGTGTTAGAACTTATACCTCTTGAGCTGGGGATAACAACTCTAACCTTGGCATTTTAGCTCAAAAGCAATTCAGTAAAAATACAGTACAGAAGGGCATCCACGACAATGCGGGGGCCTAGAAAGCACTTCCTAAGCCGCTGAGCATTGACCCCTCCTGTAGTGAGGAAGGAGTGGCTTGGTGGCTCTGACTTTGGGCTAGTAGAGTGAATTGGCAACTTTTATTGATTCCCAATTGGCAGTCCACATCATACCATTTTCTGAGGCCTGGATCAAAGAAACCATGATCTCATCTGGGCCTGTGGTAGGGGTTTGTTTAGTTTGAAGAAAATAACTGGTAGGGGGCTGTATAACAAAAACGCCAGGAAAACCGTTTTGGGGAGGTCCATCCCCAGACAGAAATCAGATAAGAACGTTCACCGCCGAACTGGACTGGACCCGACTGTCTTTTCTTTAGTATCAAGTACAATTTGTATGCGGCTTGTACAGATCTGGTAAATCAGAAGGCAGATAGATAGCACAGATGGTTGGAGGTGTCGGGTCAGATCACGCCACGCCTGAGTGCAGGGCAAAGCTCGTTCTGACGGAAAACCCTGATATTATTTTCACAGATCTTCACAGTTCACTCGAAAAAAATAGCAGAGGGGAAGAAAAAAGCCCTGAAACCATTTACATTATTTCTGTGAGATTGCCAACCGCCTCAACGGAGAGGCTTTCTTTTCTAAGAGTTCATTTTCTTGAAATACGACAGGGCAGGGGCAAAATAAAGAGGGCGATGAAGATAATGACAAAGCATAAACCTTCTTTCCCTTGGAGCGACTTCCGAATCAGCCGGAAGGACAACTTTTAGAAAGAAACATCGCATACAAGGGCCCCAACACGCAGGCGGAGGAGAATCCGCGGTGCAGAAAAAGAGGGCCTCGGGGACCGGGCAGGGATGAAGCCGGACCCGGGAGGGCTGCGATCCCGGAGCTTCTGGCCAGGAAAGGAAAGCACTCCCTTGCTCCAGTTTGCAAAGGTTTATTTTCCCTCTCGGGATGGTTCTTCTGCCGGCTATTGCTCGCGAAATTGCTTGGCGCTCACCCTTAGCGCGCAGAAGAGGCGGTAGGGTCCGCGGAGACCTTACAGCCCGCGAGCCGAGCTGAGAGCCGACCCCGATCCCAGCGCCTAGCTGCTGAGGTGGGAGAGGTTGTCCATGCCCCAGGAGACCACACGTCCCCCTCGCCCTTTTGCTGGACACTTTGGAAGCGGCAGATTCGGGGAGAGCTGGTTTTTTACCCTTAATCTTTGTGAGCAAGTGGACAGTCTAGGGGCCCCATCCAGGAAATGGGAATATTTATCCCATGGCCCATTTCTTGGATAATAGTTCTGCAAATAATTAGATGAGGGCGCTTTAGCTTCTGCGTGTCTGAGGCTCGCGGGCAACTGGAGCTGAGAGTCTGAGTTGGCCGCGCGGGAGCCGCCAGAAGGGTGCGGGCTGCGTGTGGCAGAGTAGGAGCACTGTCTGGTCGCTCGGCAGGAAGGGACTGAGAAGCGCCTGGAGGTCGGGGACTACTATCAGGAGATCCGTCTTCGCCATCGCAAGGGACTTGATTTAATTTTATTAACCCAAAGGAAATAGACTGCGCCAGGGCACCTTGGAATCACTTATTTGTTCACCAGCTTCACAAGGGGAAGGGACGAACAGGAAGAAGTATGTGAGCCGAGCCCCCTGGGAAAGAGGGAAACTCCACGGGATTCCTTAGAAATAACCCTGTTTTGGGGAAGGCGGTGACCCTCACCCCACCCTTAAGGTGACTTCTCCCAAGTTTGCCAGACGAAAGCTGTGTCTTCGGGTTGGCTTTTCTTAATTTTACAGAAGGGTATATATTTTTTTCTTTTACCAGTTTTGAGGTTTTGTGCCAACCCTCCAGGCAACCCCTCACTTCTTATCCCACATTTCATTTTTCTTTTGCATTTGACCGGGAAATCGAGAAAGTACAGTGGCAGCCCTTGGCCTTGGGCCTGTCTGGGTTGTTTTGCAACTTGCTACTGGTGGTTTGCAGCTAGCAGATTGGGACATGAGGTCTTGGACAAACGCTCGGTCTTGCCGGGAATCCATAGACGTCTACTCAGCTTTCTCTAGAGTTGCATTTTGTGGGGCAAATATAGAGAAAAAATGATGTAGAAGATGATGTCCAAGGGCAGGTTCTGTAGCTAACTGTTTCGTGCTGGATTTAGGCAAAGTGCCCCCAGGGAATTCTGAGGCTCATGCCGGAAATATCCGGAGTTCAGTGCGGGACTTCTGCACATATGGGGATCTCACTCCTCGCTCTGCCCCTACTGATTTTCCTCTCTAGAGGAGAGGACAGGTGGAATCCTGGTTACACCCTGCTCACATTTGCCAGAGGAGAGCAGTGCTTAGAAGTCAATACTTTCCTACCTCTGGGTTCCAGTCTTTTCTTTGACTTTTCCTAAGTCAAATGTCTTTTTTAAAATGTTGTGTTTTTGTTTTTTTTCTCACACAATTTCACATAATCAGCTATTTTAAGAATGCAGTAATTGAATCCATCTGAATTCCTTGATAAAGACATTTGTGCTGCATCTGAGAGTCACAGACTGGAAGACAATGAGGTGCCCAGTCTTTTGTGTGATTTGGACTTTGGAAGAGATCTTGGTTTTCCTTTCCTGTGTCTCAAAGCCGAGTGTTGAGACTCGGGTTTTAGTTTTATAACTCTACTTCTAAAAAAGTATAAAATAATCTAGAAAGTTTTAAAAGTCATTTTTCAGACTTTGAAATTACACTATTAAAAATTTACACTTTCAAACATTTATTTATTTGGCATTCTGATTTTCAGGTATATCATATGCATAAATATAGATGTGTGTTTGTTTATGTATTTGGTAGTACAGACCTTCAGATTTTGGAATGAATTCAATATCCTACTTTTAAAGTGCTACTAACTATCCTAATAAACGGCCAAGGTAGATTGCTTTATTTCAGGCATTCTTCCCCTGCCATTGTGCACCTTGTAACAAAGAACAGAGAAGGCTCTTTAATTGTATATTTCTGAGAACAAACACCATTTGAGCAATGTTTGTAGATTTCCTAGTTTGTTAAATTAATTGGCAAAAAAGTATTACAATTAAAATATTGACCTAATTTTAAGAGATTAGTATATTTTGTTATTATTCTTCATCAGCTATTTTTAAATGACATTTTAAAGTGATGCAGAATTGTTTATATATTTAAGTGTAGGAAATTTGTATAAGTTTAAATTTGGGACAATGTGCTACTTCACAATGATGATTCATTAGCAGTAATGTTTTCTTAAAAAATGTTAGGCTGCCTGTTCAACTGTGTTTTGACTTCTTGCTAGTGGTTGATCCTAGGCACTTGGATAAAAATTGTATCTAAGCCAAAGAGTAGATGACAAATTATACACTTTGTAATATAAACTGTGGTCTTAAATTCATTTTTCTCTTGTCTACTTCTTTAGGACAAGCTTAAATGTTTACAGGGCTAACCACACTACTGCATTACTTGCTTAGAGCTGCATATCAGTGGGTTCTTGTCTGAAGGATTAGTGCTAAAAAATGTAGCCAGCTTGTCACTTAAAAACACTTTTTATTATTAGTAATGAAACATTTATTGAATGACTGAAAGAATGATTAATTCATGGTTCTCTATTGGGACATACTTTTTTCCCAGCAGCAGGTTATTTTTGACAATTTTCAAATCTAAGATAGAAATATCCTGCTAAAATACACACAGAAACTTAAAATTCAATGACGTGAAAGAATATAAGTTCATTTAATGTCCTCTGGGATGCACCAAATATTATTCATATTAAACTGTATGTGTCATACATTGTATCAACTGTTTGTATTACGTGTGTAGTAAATCATAATTTCCTTCTAAGTACTATAAAGTTAAATAGAGGCATCAGCCTTCAACAAATACCTTAAATACTTTGAGTTGATCCAGGTAGTTAGCAAAAAGTGCTTCTTAAATATTGCATTATAAAAAATACACTCACATGACATCTTACCCTTCAAAGCAGCAATTCTCAACTGAGGGAAATTTTGTTTCCCCCCACCCCCCGCCATTTCCCCACTTCCAGGGGACATTTGTCAATATCTGGAGACAGTTTTGGTAGTCTCAGTTGGCATCTAGTGGGTGCAGGCTAGAGATGTTGCTAAACATCTTATGATGAACAGAACAGTGGCCCCCCAGACCCCACAATAACAAAGTCAGTAACATTGCTGTTAAGAAACCTTGACCCAAAGGATCTTGCCCCAAATAATCAACAAGGCACAGACATACAAAACCTGCTAAAATTTGGTTTAATGTGGAGTTGAAGCATTTACAAAGGACTCAGGGCATTTTCAATTTCATCTTGAGTCTAGGCCATGCTAATAAAATCTGTTCTTAAGAGCTTACTGTAATTTTGTTTTTTCTTAAAATTTACTGTAAATGATACTTAGGATAACCAAATACTTATAAAGCTTGTAAATATCTGTGAGAACAGTGGGGTTGCTTCTATCTTGTTCAGATCTATGTTCTTTGAATAATTAGTGGGACAGAGAACAATGGTTGAAAGTTATTTTTCAGTGTCTCTCTATTTTATAAATGAATAAACTATGAGGACCACAGAGGTTAAATGATTACCCATATTGCACAGTTAGTTAATGGCAGAGATGGGTTTAAAACATAGACTCAAACTTGTATCCATTATATACTTTACTTTTTTTACTCAAGGAAAATAATTTAATTCCAATTGAGTTTGAGGGCAGTTCTGTATCACACACAAATAGTTGTTAATGCCTGCTGTGTGTAAGGTCCAGTACTATTTCATGCTGTTGTGACTTTCAGAGTTTGGTGCACTCTAGTTCAAGGACCTCAGAGAGACTTAAACTTCTGGGTCTTGTCAGGTGGTATAATCCTTGCAAGCCCTAAAAACCCTTGAATCAAAAATGTGTCTCTGGGATTTTTGTTGTTTTTTGAGCGGGGGTGGAAACTGGTGGAGTCTGGTGTTACTGAAGACCCTTCCCTGAGTCAGCACACTGTGTATTGGCAGGAAAAATGGAACTGAATGCAGCCTCTAAGGAAAAGAGGTTGGACTTGAGGTGTTGTAAAGCTTGGTTTAAGTAAAAAAAACCCTCTGAACTCTTTTGTCAGGTCTTCCAAAAGAATAACAGTGATGCTCACAAGCATTTCTATAATTAACAAACTGTCAACATTTCTATTACAACTACAGAAGTCTATTACAGACCACAGAATTGTGATAAATGTTTCTTTAGGTCTGAAATGTTAGCCTTCATCTTCTTTTCAGCCTAAGGGCAATTTTTGAAACCAATTTTGTTTCAATCATTTTGGATCAGTTGTGTGGTAATTTTGGAAGTGCAGATGCTCTAGGCCCACCTATTGAAATAAAGATTTTTAAATGGAAACACAGAGAGGAGGCTGCTTAAGCCCCAGTGGGGACCAGCTGCAAAGCTCTGGCAGGGAATTATATGGGCAGACAGTGGGAGTAGATTTAGAAAAAATTAAGGGACAGAGAAATGAGTGCATGTTTCCTTTAACAGCAGATTTTTGTTCTCAGATCTTTCAAACTATGAAATTTTAATCTTTTTTTCTGTTTTAGTGTTTTATCTGTTATTACTTTCTCTGTTATGCCTTGGTTTTGGTGAAATTAATGTAAGATAATATGTCTTTACAGCTATTAAAATTGGGGGCTGAACTGATTTTTTTGAATTTTAGTATTTAGTTTTTATCTTTCATTTAGTTGTTTTCTTTCTATCCCTCTCATCTCCTTTCTGTTTCTTTACCTTTTTATCCTTTTTGTGGTCTCTGAAAGATTTCATATTTCCCAATGATTATATTTCTCTGTGTTGTAATAATTCATATTTATGTTCCCTTTTCTCTTTTGTGTTTCTTCTGACTCCATGACTCCTTCCTATTCCCCATTGCTGAGGACCTCCTCACTAGACTCAGCCTTGTTAAAACTGTGAGATAGACAAAGATAAAATACTCAGTTTCTGAAGGTAGATGGGAGGATGGGGAGTGGTTTTCATAGAAAAGGGAAATAGTGTCACTATAATGGTATTTTAGGGCAGTGATGCTTCTCAAACTAAACTTTATAGAAGCAGATAAAGCAGTAGAGCAAGGACTTCCAATATTTTAGGTTTAAATCATTGCAATAACCACATGATTTTGGGCCCCCGTTTCCTTATCTGATAGCATAATTCTTATCCTATGGGATAGTTGTGGGGGTTAAATGATATTATGAATGACTGTTCCTTGCACAGTGCCTGACACATAGTAAATTCTCAACAAGTGTTAGTTCGCCTCTTGTGGGCAACTATCCACTTAATATATCAATTAGGCCATATTGTCTTAATGATGTCTCACTTTCCATCTTGTCCTGGGTCTCATAATCTTTTGATGCCTGCCTTAGGTTTCTCGAAACTTTCCAAGCAATAGGTTATTTTGAAGTAGGTCTTCCTATTCTGTGGACCACTGTTGTTGCAATAAATTAGTCTAAAGAAGTCAATAGATAGCTTACATGAAATTCCCCAAATGCCCACTGTATTTGTTTCCTGTGGCTGCCATAAGAAATTGCCGCAAACTGAGTGGCTTAAAACAACAGAAATTTATTCTCTCACAGTTCTGGAGGCAACAAGTTTGAATTGAGGTGTTGACAGGGTGATATCCTCTCCAGAGGCTCTAGAGGAGCCTCTTCATGCCCCTTCCAGCTTCTGGTGGCTGCTGGCATTTCTTGTTTTGTGGCTGCATCTCTCCAATCTCTGCCTCCTTCTTTGCATTACTTTCTCTCCTGTGTGTGGATGTGTGGATGTGAAAACTCTTTCTGCTTGTATTTTATAAGGATGAATGTGATTGCTTTTTTTTTTTTTTTTTGGAGACAGGGTCTTGCTCTGTTGCCCAGGATGGAGTGCAGTGGCGCAATCATAGCTCACTGCAACCTCGAACTCCTGGCTCAAGCCATCCTCACACCTCAACCTTCTTAGTAGCTAGGACTACAGATACATGGCATCACATCTGGCTAATTAATAATTTTTTGTGTGTGTAGAGACAGGGTCTCTCTATGTTGCCTAGGGTAGTCTTGGACTCCTGGCCTCAAGTGATCCTCCTTCACCTGGCCCTAGACAGTCTATTCTTATTACACACACTCACACTTACACACACACACACACGCATACATACATGTACACACACATTCCTCTCCATTCTTCCCTCTGCTCTAGTTCATTTGTTGCTATTTGTGCTCTTTTCTCATGTGTTGTCCTCATCTGGAGTGCTAGGTTTTTTTCCTACTGGAAATATCTTTTTTTTTTTTTTGTTCGTTTTCCTTCTTATAAAAGCAATACATGGTCATTGACATAAAAATCCAAGCACTATGGTTATATAGAGTCAAAAATGAGTTTCTTGTAGTGCTATTATTAGAGATAACTACTATTAGTGCTAGGGGCATATCCTTATGGACGTTTTTCTCTATGCACAGAGACACACATTTTTTCCCCTTTGATGGAAGTATTTCATATTATCCATACTGTTTTATAGCTTTTTCCTGATAACATTTTGTGAACATTTTTCTTGACCATAAATATGTTATCATTTTGAAGGTTACATTGTGTTCTACAGCATAAATACCACAACTTATTTAACCAGTCCCTATTGATGTTTAAGTTCCATTGTTTCACCATTATAACAATGAGGCAAGGAACATGTTTATGTATTGTCCAGTTTTTTCCTTCAAATTATTGGATGTGAAATGGATGGGTCAAAAGGTATACACATTAAACAATTGATACATACTTCCAAATTGCCATCCAAAAAGACTTTTACCAATTTTTACTTCTACCCACTCTGTATAAGAGTGTCATTCCCAGCCAGGCATGGTGGCTGACACCTGTAATCCCAGCACTTTGGGAGGCTGAGGTGGGTGGATCACCTGAGGTCGGGAGTTCGAGACCAGCCTGACCGACATGGTAAAACCCCATCTCTACTAAAAATACAAAATTATCCAGGTGTGGTGGTGCATGCCTGTAATCCCAGCTATCTGGGTGGCTGAGGCAGGAGAATCACTTGAACCCAGGAGGCAGATGTTGTAGTGAGCCAAGATCGTGCCATTGCACTGCAGCCTGGGCAACAAGAGCAAAATTCCATCTCAAAAAAAATAAGTAAATAAAAAAGAGTGCTAGTCCTTCCTCACGCTCTGGTCATTAATCTTCTTATAAATCTTTGCCAACTTGATGAAAAACGGTTTCTCATTTTTTAAAATGGGCATTTCTTTGATTATTGATGAGGTTATACATGTTAATATATTTATGGGTCATTTATATTTATTCTTTGGAGAATTTTCCGTTGGGATGTTTGTTCTTTCAAAATCGTATGTAAGATCACTTCAAATATTAAGGATATATATTTTTTCTTGTCATGTATTGCAAATATTTCTTCACAGTTTTTCACTTGCCTTTTAACTTTATCGTGTTGATTGCCCTACAGGCAATCACCTATAGTTTTTACATAGTTGAATCTATCAAATCCAGTTCTGCCTTGGGGGCCATACTTAGTATTGCCAACCTTGCCAGTTATAAAAATAATCTGTATTTCCTTCTCCTACTATTCTTAGATTAAAAACATTTTAAAACTGCTTAATACTTCTGGATTTATTTTGTGGTCTTATGTAAATTTGAAATCTAACAGCATTGTTTTCTTCTTCAAATCATTTTCTAATTCTACCACAATTATTTATTGATTGATCTATTCTTTTTCCACAGATTTGAAATGCCACCTGCATCACATACTAAATTTATATACATAGAAATTATTCTGGATCTTCTATTCTGTTTCATTGATACGTGTATTTACTCCTGTTGTTTCACGACTGCAGTTGAAGTACATTTTAATATCTGGTAAGGCAAGTTATTCTTCGGTATTATTATTATTTTTTTGAGACGGAGTTTTGCTGTTGTCGGCCAGGCTGGAGTGCAATGGTGCGATCTCAGCCCACTGCAACCTCCGCCTCTTGGGTTCAAGCGATTCTCCTGCCTCAGCCTCCTGAGTAGCTGGGATTACAGGCGCCCACCACCATGCCTAGCTATTTTTTGTATTTTTAGTGGAGATGGGGTTTTGCCATGTTGGCCAGGCTGGTGTTGAACTCCTGATCTCAGGTGATCCGCCTACTTTGGCCTCCTGAATTGCTAGGACTGCAGGTGTGAGCCACTGTGCCTGGCCCTTCAGTAATATTTTTAAGAAAATTCTTTGGCTGTTCTGTGGATATTTTCTTCCAGATGAACCTTAAGATCAGTTTGTCAATGTTTTTTCACTATCTCAGAGTCCAGTGGGGGTTTTCATGGAATTGTATTATATAAATAGACTAATTTGTGATAAATTACATCTTTGCAATGTTGAATGTTCCAGTTCAAATACATGAAATGACTGTCATTTATTCTAATGTTTTTTAAAATGTCCTTCAGTAAAAGTTTATAGTTTCCTCATGTAGGAAAAGCAGACATGAGATTTGAAAATGCACCAAGGATTGAGGTTATTATTGTAAAGTCCTTAAGTCCTATAGAAGTCCATAGATTACAAAGACATCATTGTATTACAGAGTAGTACAATAATTAACATTTAGTATTGTTTAAAATAAATGAAAATGTTTTTCCACTGAATTCTCTGAGTTGTAGATATAGATAATTGGAGGGGAAGAGGAGCAGAAAATGAGGTTAGAGTTTGGAAAATTGTCTGGAGCAGGGCGGTGATAACTGGCCTTTCCTATATCTCCCTAATCCTATGAATGTACCCAGGCTGAAGCCTGAGAAACAGTTTTTAATGAAATTGAGTGATTAGCATGGAAAGGTATATACCTCTCGATGAGAAATGTTTGTGCTTAATTAGAGTTTGGAAATTATGTTAGCTCATTCAACAATTAGTAAGGAGCCCAAGAGTTTTAATGATATAGTAAAGAATATGTGGATTATTTTGTGTATAGAAATATAGAAGTGCAATTAGAAACTCCAGGGAAAACAAAATCTGTATAAGAAATTATAAATGAAATATGAAAAATACTAAAATGTGCTTCATTATAATAAATTCATGGAAACTAAACAAACAAAATTTAATTGACTTTGATACTTAGAAATGTGGTGCAAGTAAGTTTTCAAGTGGTATGTACAATGACACAAAATTTCATTATCTCTACTTCGCTTTACCAGTCTTTTTACTGTCCTTTACCAGGACACTGTAGGTGCGGGCGATAGAAACTCAACTTAGACTACTCTAAGTACAAAGGGAATTTTTTTTTTCTTTCTTTCTTTTTCTTTTTTTCTTTTTTCTTTCTTTTGAGATGGAGTTTCACTTTTGTTGCCCAGGCTGGAGTGCAGTGGTGCGAACTTGCTTCACTGCATCCTCTGCCTCTTAGGTTCAATCGATTCTCCTGCCTCAGCCTCCCAAGTAGCTGGGATTACAGGCGCCCGCCACCATGCCCGGCTAATTTTTAAAAAAATATTTTTAGTAGAGATGGGGTTTCACCATGTTGGCTAGGCTAGTTTTGAACTCCTGACCTCCAGTGATTGGCCCACCTTGGCCTCCCAAAGTACTAGGATTACAGGTGTGAGCCACTGTGTCCCACTCAAAGAGAATTTTTTGACTTGCAGAACTGAAAGTCTAGAGGTAGCAGATTCTTCCTGATCTGTGACTGTTTTCCTTATAAGGACACTTCTTAGACTTTATTCTCTCAGAAGTGCTTATGAATTGAATTGGGATTATAGCCATTATGACAAACTGTTGCTGTAACCTATTTGTTTTGAATGCCAAGAAGTGTGTGTGTGTGTGCATATGGAACATTGGGCCTGTACTCATGGAGACTACAGTATAGTGGATGAGATAGATATTTATACGATAATTACATAAATAATAGAGAATTAAAACTGTGTTAATTGCTATGAAGGATAAGTGCACGAACTATGAGAGTTTATAACAGACATTGCTGAGACTGATACTTGAGTTTAAAGTTGAAGAATGAGAAGGAGGTTATTAAATAAAGAAGGATAGAGCATTCCAGGCAGAGGAGCCAGCAAGTACAATATCTCCATGATGGAAAGAGCGTGTTAAGAACTGAAAGAAGTTCATAAAGATGGATTGCAGAGGAAGGTAGAGTTAGTATAATATGAAGACGGAGAGATAGGTAGGGAAAGGACCATAAAGGTCCCTGTAGGCCATGATAAGAATTTTGTCCTTGACTAGGACATGTGCTTTCCAGCTGAAGGAGGCTAACTTTCCCAGCTCCAGTAACTTGTGCTGGAGGCCAAATAACTGCAGCTCCCCCCAGCACCCAGTGCTTGCATCATGTTGCTGAACAAGCAGGTGAAACCACAGCACGTCACCTTGGAGAAGGACCAGGGTGAGCAGTAGTTGCAGAGCTGACTCGGAGTTTGCAGATGCAACCTAGTGGCACCAGTAGCAGGGGAGCTAGGTGCTCCAATGACCCACCTAGGAAATGGTGATAAATTGAGTGAGAATGAAGCAACGGTAAAGCAGCTTCACTGGGAAGAGGCTAACAACTGAGAGATGCTGTGCAAAGTTCTTTAGCCTCTCTCAGTTCTTGGAACATAAGAAAAATTGTACAAAAAATCCACCTGTCTTCATCGTGTATGACAGCAAGAGGCCAGTGCCTTGAGAAGACTTCTTTGGAGCTGTACTGAGCCACCAGCCACCCAGTCCAAGCAGTAAGAATGGTCACAGGGAGAATGGTGGCAGCTAAGGGGACATAAGGGAGAAGCTGGATGCAGAGTCTGTCATGTACTTAGAGACAGACACTGCTCTGCCACCCGCACCCCAGAACATAAGCTATTTACCCAAAGGGAAAGTGGCCAATACAAATGTGACTCTTCAGGCACTATGGGGCAACAAGGTATGATGAATCAGCTTCTGTGGCTGGCACCAACAGTATCCATTGGGTCCTTGAGCAGATCCTGTTTCTGCAGCCGCTACAGCAGATCCAGCTAACCCAGCAGATCTGAATTCAGATGAACATGTGAATCTCCTGTACTCACATCAGGGGAGGAGTGTGATACTTTATAGAACTTGGACAGCCACATGTTCCAGCAGGCTTCTGCAGCTGTGGCTTTGCTCAGTCAGAACACTGGAAGCCAAGGTCTGTCTCTGGATGCCTTGAAACAAGCCAAGCTACCTCATGCCAAAATCCCTTTCACAACTAGCTCTTTGTCCCTGGGACTGATACCCTTCGTCCTAAAGTGGGACATATGTGCTCCCGAATGTCATGTCTTGCCTCCTGAGTACTTTGCTACCTCACACCCTGGACTCTGTGCTCTTCCAGAGTTCTTTCTATATTCTATACTGTAGTGCTAGACCTTTCCAAAAAAGGGAAAAGGAAGCTGTGGAACACCTCGAGGTGGATGTCAAAGCCAAAGACAAAACCATCGTCTACAAGCACAAGTTTAAGTATCGTAGCAAGCTTTTGGGGACTGATAGCTCCTTGTAGATCCAACTCTGCTCCCACTCTGGAGAGAAACCCTTAATGTTCTCTGTCTGTGGTCATGGCTTCACCACCAAGGGTAATCCAAGATGTGCTTTCATAGATATTTCCAGGTAAAGGCAAACCTTCAGCTGTTTGCCAAGTTCCAGGACGAAATGGGAGCAGGCAATGGCATTCCCATGTACTCTCTGTACCTGTCCCCATAGATGAATTGAGTCTCTCTTTAGGCAGCAAACTTGTCTTTGTAACAGGTATGCCCTCCATAGGTGTACCTCAAAATCTCCCTTGGGGTACTGAGCTCAAGGACCTCATCAGTGACCTGTTGCTTGATGACCTGCCACTCAGATCTTCTTCAGAATGTAAGGGTAGACTCACACAACCTGGGGTGGGACCAAACTATAATTCCCCAGGGATTGGTGGCCTCCAAGGGAGTGTAACCCATGAGCCAGGGTCAGAGACCCAGAAATTGCAGCAACTGGTGGAGAACATTGACAAGTCCACCACCAACCCCAATGAATGTCGCATTTGCCACTGAATCTTGAGCTGCTAGAAATCCCTCAAAATGCATTACCATGCCCACACTCAGGAGAGACTGTTCCAATGTAAGATCTATGGCCAAGCTTTTTCTACCAAAGGCAACTTGAAGATACACCTTGGGGTTCACCAGTCCAACACATCTATAAAGTTGTGCCTCATCAGTCAAAAGAAATTTACCAGTGTGGTCATGTTGTACCAACATATTAACATGCTGGAGAATCTTGGTGATTTTAGTGGTCTTGAGCCAATGATGGCCAGCGAGAATGGCAATGTAAGTGCCACTATCACGATGATGTTGTAGAAAGCATTGATGTAGACAAAGTCAGCTGCCAAGATGCTCCCAGTAGCTCCTTGAAGGTCCTTGCACCTCCCCCTAGAATCCACTTGGAATGACTTACTCTAACTACATGATGGCTTCCCTAGTTGTGGGTTCTGCCCATTTTAGCCTGCAGTGGCAGAGCAACTGAAAAAATGGTCCAGTGGAGAGCCAAAGTCCAGATGCCATGGAAACCATGGCCTTCCAGGCACTCTACCCAGCCAATAGCCAAGCAGAAGCTATCACATCAGAGTCTCCCAATGCTAGGGCAAAGCTGAGAGCTCTGACAATAGCTGCACTGAGATGGAAGGTCGGAGCAGTCTCCCGTTAATATTTATACAAGCACAGCCAACTTATGTCAGAGTTGAAGTTTCTGACATATTTATCAGACCCTTGGCCATGTTCTTGGGCTGACACCTTTTTAGCAGCCCAATCATGCAGACAGGCCAGGCAACACAGCTGCACATGATGTGGGAAGAATTTCTTGTCTGCTAGTGCCTTCAGGTTAATTAATGAGCTCACACTGGAGAGAAACCTTTTGTGTGCAACATATATGGGCAAGCGTTTGCCACCAAAGGCAACTTGAAGGTACACTATATGATGCACAAGGTAAACAATAACTAGACATGCCATGGAAAGAAGCTGGCTATCAAGAACACCATGGATGTTCTTGTTTTTGTTCACCATGGATGTTAGATATGAATGGAAAGAGTCTCAGAAATGTTTCCCAAGGAAATTCTGGCCCCTTTGATGAATGTGGACCCTGTCGTGTGGAACCAGTACATCAGCATGCTCAATGGTGGCCTTGCCATGAAGAACAATGAAATCTCTGTGGTCTAGAGTGCCAGTGTTGACACCCTTCCAGTGTCCCTCTTTTCATTGTGAATGATGTACTGTCTCCAAGATGGATAGTTCCCAATCAGGTATCAGTGCTAATCTGGAAAAACCAGGAGCTACTAGCAGTGTTCCTAAACACCAGTTTCCCTCATTTCTTGGAAGAAAATAAGACTGTGGTCAACAAAGCCAAATGGGAACCTGTGTAGAAGGAGGAATGCAGTCAGTGAAATCTCTAGAATCTGTGCTTTCTTTCTTTTTTTTTTTCATTTTCTTAAGAAACTCGTCTCCTTTTCCTGTTTTCCTTTTTCTTACTGATATGCAAATGATGTTTACAGTCGTGTCTGCAACCTCAGGCAGTCCTACAATCACAATTGTTGCTATGCTGCTTTGCAAAAAATAAAAACAAAAAATGAAAAAAAATTTATACCAACACAAATACAGACTAGAATTTTTTTTTTTTAATTTTGGAAGAAGTGGGCCTTGAAAGTAGCTTTGCCCCTTGTGACAAAGTACACATAGAAACTTTGTACCCCTAGAGTGACTGTTTCCAAAGTCTGTCACCTATTTCAAGGTAGAACAGTTGGAGCTTATTGAACCAAGTGGAAAACATAACTGCTTAGCCTAATTGGGGGAAAGGGTACTGTATACTTAAAAGGTAACTATATTTGGGTAAATGGACAAGATCTGTCATATATTTAGGGACCTGTTTTATATGCCAGCTAACCATGTACCTATCTTTCGTTTTGGTTTGTTTTGAGTGTACCTTAAAAAAACTCCAAAATACTAAGGTTGTAGAATTACAAAGTTTCTTCAACCCTAGAAACTTAAGTAGGATACCCTCATATGGGCTTATTTTAGTCTTTAGGGAGTCAGTGTGTGTGTTGCTGCTTATTTAAGTACAGTTCATTCGAAGCCCCAGGTATGCCAATGCCCTTCCCACACTTCCCAGATGCCTTCGTCTTCCTGAATGCTAGAAGAGGTGGGCACCTGAGTGGGGAATATTAGGTGACATAATTCAGTTTGCCAATGCCTACTCTATTGAAAATCTGGGTTTTTATTCTAGAGATGAAACTCATGGAAAGGCATGTTTTCTGTCACAGGTTCACGTACTAATTTAAAAAAATTTCGTTAGTAAGACTGATGCCATGTAATTATGAAGATTTTTTTCCTAAGTATTTCATGGAGGCTGCAAAGTTAGAACAGGGAAGTCCTGGCTGTGAAAGCTTTAATTTATCTACTTCATTTATTTTTTATTTTTATTTTTGAGACAGGGCCTTGCTCTGTCACCCAGGCTGGAGTGCAGTGGTGCAATCTTGGTTCACTGCAACTTCCGTCTCCCAGGTTCAAGCCATCCTCCTGCGTCAGCCTCTTGAGTAGCTGGGACTACAGGCACATACCACCACACCCAGCTAATTTTTTTTTTTTTTTTGGGTAGAGACAAGGTTTCGCCATGTTGCCCAGGCTGGTCTCGAACTCAAGCAATCCACTTGTGTTGGCCTCCCAAAGTGTGGGGATTACAAGAATGAGCCACTGCACCGGGCCCATACTTCATTTATTTTTTATTTTTGCAGCCATAGTCTCTATTTTCTTACTTTATAACTACTGAAGGATTCCCAGGCCCTGTCTTAAACTTAAGGATTGATGTATTGATGGGAACAGCTGGACATTCAAGATATTTTTATTTCTTTTTAAAAAATTCACTTTTGTACATGTGTTAATATTGAGCAAATGATGAAACAATGCTCTAATGGTTTAACAAGGAAGGAGAGAAAAAGACCATAACTTTAGGGTGGAGAAGTCTTCTCTCTTCCCGTGGAAGGTCTTTATTGAAGGCCAGAACGTTACTCCAAGTTTTGTCTCTTAGTTATTGCACCTGACTTTAGGATCAAAAAAAATTTTTTTAAAGTTTTGCCAAGTTGTGCCTTTCCTTCTGAAATTTTAAGAGAACACAATAATAGTACCCGTTCACACTGTGAAGTGGGTATTGTTGCAGAAAACACCCAAGTGGCTTTCTCACTGTTGAGCTACTAATGGCTTGTGAATACATGATCTATAGGGAAACACCTGTAGTTGTACCTGATGATGCTGTCTGTTGAAAAATAAATTTTGAATTTTTTCCAGTAAAAAAGTATTTTGCCCTTATTCTTAGAATGATAGGAAGTCATTGACATGCTTTAACATAGGGGTGTGTGTGTGTGTGTCTGTGAGAGAGAGAGAGAGAGAAAGAGAGAGAGAGAATATTTACATTTAAGAATTGCTCTGTCACAGGATGGATAGAGAATGGGCAAGAGGGCTAGAGTAGATATGTGGCAAAACCAGTTTGGAAGCTAGTACAATAATCCAGGTGAGAGAATGGACTTAGATGGCGGCAGCTGAAATAGAGAAAAATGGATGGAAGATATTTAAGAGGAAAAATTGGTAGGATTTATGATGGATTTGATGTGGGGGATGATAGGAGAGGAAGGTTGTCAAGGTCTAGGTTTCTGGTATGCACAAATAGATTCTGGTCTCATTAACGAAAAGGATGAAGGAGGTCAGCATTAGTGGGGGAAATACATGAGCTGTGTTTGAGCTTGTGCTGTGGTTTGAATGTTTGTGTCCCTCCACAATTCATGTTGAAACTTAATCCCTAATGTAATTGTATTAAGAGGAGTGGTGAGGCTTAGTATTAGTGCCTATAAAAGGGCTTGAGGGAATGACTTTGTCCTCTTCACCATGTTAGGACATAGCATTTGTCCTCTCTGGAGGACAGCAACAAGACACCATTTTGGAAGCAAAGAGTGCGCCCTTACCAGACACTGAATCTGCCAGTGCCTCAGTGTTGTGCTTACTGACCTCAAAAACTGTAAGAAATAAATTTCTCTTATTTATGAATTATCTAGTTGGTGGTGTTTTGTTATAGTGCAGGATGGACTAAGATAGCTTATCACATCGGCAATTAGATACGTGGGTCTGGAACTCAGAGGATAGGTGTCATGAACAGTTGCTATTCCTTTTGACTGCCCAGCATTTAAATCCAATTCTTATGTTTGGAAAATATTTTACCCTAACAGTCTGGGAGGAAGAAGAGATTTATGTGTCATAGGCTTCTTTAATGAAATATATCTACCCAAGATTTTGAATTGGAATGAGTGACACCAGCAAGTGTGCCCTAGAAAGAATCCTATCTGTTAACAGGTGACAGTTAAAGTAAGATAGAGTTTGTAGGGCAGTTGTGGTAGTGCTCATGATACTGATGTGAGCTGCAGCCCTCAGTGCTTGGTTGTAGTGATGGTGTCTTGACTACCAAATCTGTGATATGAGTTTGGTTATTGCTTCTTGCTGTATAGCACATGAGTCTGGTTCTCTAGCTATTCTGGGGAGTTTTGTGTTACACAGTATCATTTTTTAAATTTTTTACTTTATTATTATTTTTTAGAGGCAGGATCTTATTCTGTTGCCTAAGCTGGAGTGCAGTGGTGCGATCATAGCTCGCCACAGCCTTGAATTCCTGGGCTCAAGTGATCTTCCCGCCCCAGCCTCCCAAGTAGCTAGGACTACAGGTGTGCACTTATTTATTTATTTATTTATTTATAGAGATGGGGTTTCTCTGTGTTTCCCAGGCTGGTCTTGAACTCCTGGGCTCAAGCAATCCTTGTGCCATGACCTCCCAAAGTCCTGGGATTACAGGTGTGAGCCACCATGCCTGGTCGCAGTATTCTTCAAACAAATTTCACCTTTGCTTAAATCAGCCAGAATTAATTTCTGTTGTTTGCAATTACTGACTTGGATTGATACTAGAGGTCCAGGCTAGAGATACACATTGTGAGTCACCTGTATAGTGGTTGCATTAGAAACCATGCACATGGAGTACAGATGAAAAAAGGCCTAGGACTGAATCTGAGATTTACAACATTTAATGGCTGAGTGGAAGGAGAGGAGGCTGAAAGAGAAGATAGAGAAAATTATGAGAGATGGGAGAAAAAATCATGTAGCTACTGTGGTGTTTTAAGAAGGAAAAGTGATAATGCAGAGGTCAGGTCAGGTAATGACTGAAACATGTTCATTGGATTCAGTGTCATGAGGTCATTGTCATCTTAGAACAAATTTTATGGCATAATGGCATTGGAAGGCAGATTGGAGTAAGAAAAGAGGAGGGAGACTGTGAGTTTAGACAACTGTTTAGAAATCAGGTTGGCTGTGAGAGAAATATGATGTTGACTCATAAAACCTTTAATGTCTAGGGAAGATTCTCTCTCTCTCTTTCATTTTCTGGTATAGACTTGACCATGTTTAAAGCTGATGAAAGGGATCCAATTAAATGGAAGAGATTGAATACACATGAGAGAAAAAGCATATTTGATATTTTAACGCTTCTGAGGAGGCAAGAGGAGATGGTACTCAAATACAGGTGGAGGAATTGGCTTTAGGTAAGAGGAGAGAGAGCTCCACTATTGTAACAGAACAGAAGGAGGATAGAATAATGAAGATTTAAGTAGGATCATATGTCTAATAGCTGGAATTTGAAGAAGTTTCATTCCAATGTCTTCTATATTTTCTATATACTATGTGCTGGGCATTATATTAGGGGCTTTATAGAAATTATTTTATTTAATCTTCATAACTATTCCATGATGTTGGAGTTATTACAATTTCCACTTTATATGTGAGGAAACGAAAGCTTGGATTAGAAACTTGCCCAAAATCATTTGACTTAACAAATGACAGATCCAGAAGTTAAATCCATATCTGCCTGACTGCAAAGATTGTTTATAGAGTTGACTGGATGCATATAAAGAATATATCAAAGAAAAAATCAGCAAGACTTTGTGAATAATTATTTATGGGAGATGACTTTGGATTTAGATCAGGTTAAATCAAAATAGATGGAAAGCATATCAAGATAAATCTTTGGATAATTCCCTGATAATAGGATAGGACTGGAAGTAAAGATTTGGGAATCATAAGCACAGGTGTGATAATTGAAGTTACTATGGATGCATGACCGCCAAAAAAGAGAAGGGTAGAGTTAAGGAAAAAAATCTTGGTTAGAGTCCATGGTGATGGTGAGGGGAAAGAAATAGAAGACGAAATCTGAGGGGCAGATAGGAGAGGTGGGAGAACTAGAAGAGAGTAGTGTCTTGGAAGTCAGGATTGCAGAGAGTTTAAATGGAACCAAATAAAGGAAGAGAGTTAGAAAAAAAGGAAGGGAGGAGGATAAGACTGAGAAAAGACCATAAGATTTGGAATTAAAATGTTGTCTTGATTACCTGAGAAAGTAGTTAAATGTGATGGAGATAGTAGTTAAATTGAAAAGGTCAATTAGGAAATGAGTGGAGAGGAATTGTAGGTAGGAGACACAAGCTTCCTATTAGATAAATTAAGCAATAAAAGGAAGAAAAGGAATACCGTGCAATTAGAATGAGCAGCAGGTTTAAGTAATGGATTTCTTCAGATTCTTGATTATGGATCAAGAGGCAAAGGTGTCAATAATAGATAAGGAAAATTTTATCTTATGGGAGTACTTTCCCAGAAAATGATTTCTTAAGATAAATGTTTATCTGAGTCAAAGTTCTATAATTTTTCAAATGGAGCACTATAATTCACTGGAGTGAGAGGGAATAGGGAGAGAGGGAAATAAAATTTATTTTAAACTCTCCAGTAGATGGAGCATCTTCATTGCTTTTCCAGAAGAAAATTTTTCAATGGAATAAGATAGATGGTAGTGGTGTTGGTAGAACTTAGGTATATTTTTATGAGGGTAATTAGGATATGTATAGATGTGAATTTAAATGCAAATAAATTGGTTTTCAAATCTCAGTAAGGTGGTGTTTCTAGATTTCTACAAATTTTCATAAGAAAATCTAGTGTTAAATTGAAGTAGACTAACTTTTTACCTACTAAATTTTCTTGACAGTCATAGCAATGTAGTGCCAGTAAGACAAAACAGATTTACACTTTCTATTTGCTTTCTTATGTTTTCCTAAAAAGAAGTAGTTAATAAATATAAACAAATGTAATAAGAGTAAATTTGAGTTAATATCTAAATAAGGAACTCAACTAAGCAAGAAAACAAACAATCTGATTAAAAATGGGCAAAGGACCTGAATAGACATTGCTCAAAAGAAGATGTGCAAATCGCCAACAGATATATAAAGAAATGCTGAACGTCAATAATCATAGCGAAATGCAAATCAAAACCACAATAGGATACCTCACACCTATTAGAATGACTATGATAAAAAAGGCAACAAGTGTTGACAAGGATATGGAAAAAAGGAAAAGTTGTACACTCTTGGCGGGAATGCAAATGGGTACCGCCATTAGGGAAACAGTGAAGAGACTTCTCAAAATTTAAAAATAGACCTATCATAAGACCCAACAATCCCATTTTTGAATATATATCCAAAGAATATAAAATCACTTTGTGGAACAGATGTCTGTGCTCTCATGTTCACTGCAACATTATTCACAATAGCCAAGATATATACTCAACCTATCCATTCATTTGTCAATGAATGGATAAACACACATACACACACACGGAATTTTATTCAGCCTTAACAGAGAAGGAAATCCTGTCATTTGTGACCACATGGATGATGGATGAACCTGTGGGACATTATGCTAAGTGAAGTAAGTCAGGCACAGAAAGACAAATACTATATGACTTCACTTGTAGGTGGAATCTGAAAAAGCTGAGCCCATAGAAGCAGAGAGTAGAATGGTGGTTGCCAGTGGCTGGGGGAGGGAGGAGGTGGGAATGAGGAAATATGTTGGTCAAAGGGTACAAAGTTTCAGTTAGGCAGATTGAGTAAGTTCTGGAGATCTAATGTACAGCATGGTGACTATAGTTAATAATACTGTATTGTGTCCTTGAAATTTGCTAAGAGAGTAGATCTTAAAGGTTCTCACCACACACACCCAAAAATGATTATATGAGGTGATGGATATGTTATACAAATTAACTTGATCGTGGTAATCATTTCACAATGTATGCATAGGTCCAAATATCATGTACGTGGTAAATACAATTTTTATTTGTCAATTGTGCCTCAATAAAGCTGGAAAAACTAAAAGATTTTTCACACACACACAAAAGAATAAATCTGCTAAATTATTACATTATCAAAACGTATGTTAGTTTTGTTGAATATTAATACCAACTAGTGAGCAATATGACAGCACACTATAATAAAATTGGTTATGCATATCTGATCTGAGGCACTTAAGCAAGAAAAACTTCTGAAACCTTCTTTTTCACTTAAATATTCCGTGAAACAGCTTAGGTTTTGGTGACTTGAGACAATTATTGAGATCATTTAGGGTTAAAAACATTTCTACCAGAAATATACAAAGGATTGAGGCACTTTGGAGGACTGAATTGCTTAATGATTTTGTTTACACTCTTTATTTCACTTTGGATAGGCAGACGAAGCCTAAGAGCATAAATTACCTAAAGACAGCATTTTGGGCAGAAAATGTACTTTATTTGAAACTGAGCAAATGAGTCAGTCTCAAAATGTCCATTCAACTAGTATGTATTTGAATTGTGCTTGCTTTTTAAGATGTTTTGAAAAATGCTGAATTCAGAATTGAATTTTGATTATTGAATTGAGTATTTTTTACTCTTGTTAAAGTTAGTATCAATTTTATTGCTGTACTCCAAAATATTTTTTAAAACTTGTTACAAGAGGAATAAATAGGCTTTAAAAAACACTTGTCTTCAAGAAAACAGGAGAGTCCCTGACAGGTCTCTACTTCTTTGAGGGTCCTCTAACTCCAGCACCCACTTCGGTGGTTTTACTGGGCTTGTTCCGCGCTTCCACCCGCGAAGAAGGAGCGGTTGCAGCCGCGCAGGTCTCGTCCAGAGCGCCATCTCGCTGCTCTTCAGCGCGATCTGCGGCTCCCGCGACGTGCTCCGCGGGGTCTCTCAGGGCTGGCACCAGGGGCGTGGGGGCGGGGCTGAGCGAGTCCAGGCCAGGGCTCCGGGGACCGTTTGCAGTCAGGATCCGCTGTGGCGTCCTGAGTGGAGTTTGGGACCCCAGGGAGGGAGGGTGTGGGCGTTCGGGTCCAGAGGGGCTGTTTAGGTGCGTGGGGAAGGGAGCTGCGTGTGGCGGTTTTTCTCTGGGCCGGCGGCTGTGAGGGGGAGCGTGTGCGTGGGTGGGAGGGGGCTGGCTGGCCCTGCCCCTCAGAACGACCGGAGTCGCCTTATTCCGCGGGTTGGTGCGGCCCGAGGCTGAGGGCGCGGCGGGGGATGGGGGCGGATGCGGTGTCGCAGCCTCGGATGAGGGGAAGCCAGGACAGGAGGCTGTGAGGGTGGGAGTCGGCCGGCGAACTCCCACTGCGGGAAGCGCACGGGCTGTGGTTCCTGGGCTGTGAGGGGCACGGTAGACACGAACCCCGCCTCAGACGTATGCTGTAATGCCAATTGGCTGAAAACCTCCACTTTTTTGATTCTCCGTGGTAAATTCGTAAATGCGAAATCGCACTGTTTCTCTAGGTTTACCCGGCTGTTGGGGAAGGGCTTTCGTTAGAATTTTGCCACACGTGGTTGTACACACGCCACCAAGGGACATATTCAGAGCCTTTAAAGGGCATATCCTGTGGAGAAATCGGGGTGTCCGTGAACCCTGGAAGATCCGGACGCTTGTTGCAATCCCACGCATAAGCAGTTATGCGGGTGCCTCCCACCCCATCCCCAAAACTTCAAGTCGTGCCCCGACTCAACAACGATTTCTGAAGCGCTCGTTGGCCTTGGCCCGGGAAGGGGCTGGGAATGTCGCCATGGGCTCAGCGGGGCCTCTCTCCTTCCAGTTCTGGCTCTGCCCACATGTTCCTGTGAAGAATGCTATATTGAAAAGGTCGTTACCAAATATATCCTGTTTTGCATATGACTTCAGAAAATCTTATAATTTTTTTTTTTTTCATTTAACATAGTATCCAAGATGAATGACAGCCTGTTTGTCAGTTTGGACAGACTTTTGCTAGAATTTGGTAGGTATAAAGTGAAAAAATAGGTAGCTTTTTGTATGATCATTTGATATTTTAACAATGAATTGAAGTCACAAGAGAATTATTTATTTTAGTCTTCCAGTACGAGCAAGACATAAGTACTAAAGAAGAGATGATTCAAAGAATTAATAGTAAGTAGCTTTGCATGATCAAGATATTTTAAGTCTTTTAATTCCTTATGGCATGTAACATACAATTGCTCTGTTTAGGGCAACTTATTGTTGGCGTTGTAACTTTTGTGTCGGTTCTGTCTAGCGACAAATAAACTATTTACCCTAGACAAAATGGATGTGACTTAACTGTAGTTGTTTGATAATAAACTTCTATATCCAGCATTTAATTATTTTGTGAAGAATTTTGTCTTAAGTAGAAATGACCCCTTAGGTGCAGTGGAAAAGATGTTATTTTTCTCTAATAACAAGTTATTTCAAATAGTTGAGTGAAATTTTTTTTTATCTTTATAGAAACCACCAGAAATCAGGGATCAAAATTGATAGATGCCACATTTTCAGGAATAATAATTCTGAAAAATAATGTTATCAGAGAAATAGCAAGGCAAATCACACAAATACTGTATAGTATTTTAAGATCCGACAAAACAACTATAAAAAATAGAGTTCGAAATTTCTTAATCGTTCTGAAAAGGTAGAGTTTGGTTATATTTTCTGCAATCAAAAAAGAATACAGAATATTAAGAATTTATTTTAATCTTTTCAAGAAATTATGTCCATTTTATCTTGTATTTAATCACTAGTAACAAATAAGTGAGTTGAAAGTGCGTTTAATAATTGACATAGAATTGATGAATAGAAATTTCACATTTGTCAAAAACAGAAGGCTTGTATTAGTGTCATTAATGAATAAATGTTTGCACGAATTCATAGCATCTTAAGATACGATTGACCTTAGATATCACTGAATCTAGCCCTTTTATGTTAAAGATGAGGTACAAGGGACATTTATTTCTCATCATTCCCAAGCTGAAATCCTTAGCTTCTGGCTCTAGGATCAGGCCTGGCCCTGGTTCTCTGCATTTTAGTATACGGTCCCACCCATCTCAAGCCTCATTTCCTCTCCATTCTCTGGCTCTCTTCCTTTTAGGTAAGCTGCCATACCCATTTTTTCCCCCTATTTGTTTATTTTGAACTTATTATTTGTACATTAAGAAAATAAACATTTTCTCTTTCTAGAATGCTGTGAAGATATTAAGGAAAACAAAGTAACTATTTGTAGGTTACACGAAACTATAAATACAACAGATGAGGAAATTGATCATTACTGTAAACTTAGTGAGGAGATTAAAGACAACTGTAGAAAGTGAGTATTTGAAAGAATCAGTTTTCATTACATTCTTTTATTCAGGGTTTTTGAGCTTATAGTTGAAGATACTTCCTTCAAAGTAGTATTCTGTATTAGCTAATGAATCAAGTCTTAATGTGCCTTGTTATGCCACTATGTAAAGGGATTATAGGAGGATCAGAAGAGAAATAGAACTAAACAGCTATAAGAGCTCACTAATTCAGATCCACTTAATCTAACTATAAACTTTTGAATAAGCTCAGTATATAAAATTCCTATTAGATAAATTTGAAACGATTTCCATTTTTGAATTTTCAAGATCTTATTTTTGTGTGAGGGAATACAGCCTGAAGTTTTTCAAAATAAAAATATTTAATATGTTAAGAATTCTTTCAACATGGCTTCAGGTTCTGGATTCTACTAGTTAACTCTAGACATTTTGAAACAAATACATAAAAACAACAAAGACTTATTACGGATATAAATTTTCTGTACTTAGTTTTATATGGACATTGTAATAAGTACTGTACTTTAGGATCATATTTGTTTTGAAATATTTTGTTATTCAAAATTTTAATAAGCCTTTTTGGTTTTTCCCCATTACTTTTTTCCCACTGGTTTTAAGAAATTATAAAAGTAACATATACCGAATACAAAGATTCAAGCAATATACACATATATGGTGTAAATAGTTTTTCCCTGCTTGCAGTTCCCGTCCCCTACCCTGTCATCCTCTGCATAGGTAATCACTCACATCCTTTTAGACCTTGAATAGTCAACATCATTATTATACACACCACACACACACACACACGCACACACACACTGACACCTGTCTATATAGCTATCTTTCCTTTTTACAAAAATGGAATCACTTCATTCTGCAACTTGCTTTTTAACATTTAACAATATGTAATGTAAATGGTACTATGCATGTAATTTTATATATATTTCATTCTTTTTAACAGCTCTGTGGTATTTATGGTATTGATGTAGCCTGTTATTTAGCCATTCCCCTATTAATGGAAATTTAGGTTATTTCCAGTCATGTACAGATATACTTCCACATATAGAGATCTATTGCTATAGAATGGGCTCCTAGAAGTGAAATTGCTAAAGAGTATGCACATTTAAACATTGGGTCAATAATACCAAACTGCTCTCCAAAAAGTTTGTGCCAATTTGTGCTCCCACCAACAATGTATGGGAACAAAATTTTATGCAGTGACACATTGATTGACTTATTATAAAGACTATTACTTTTAAAAATAGAAAATGAATTATTAAAAAACAGTGTTGGAGAGTTCCTATTTCCTCATACTCTTGCCAACACTGGAATTGTCAGTGTTTAAATATTTTGGTAATCGGATCAGCCAAAACTTATATGTTGTTGACCATTTTCTTTTATTTTGATTTGGGTTTTATTGTAGTAGATTTTACCAGTGGTTTTCCTCAATTAGCTGCATTGGGTTGTGGAAAAGTACTAATAGTTTCCCCTTAGAACCTACCGTGTCCTAGATACACTGTACTTTGTAAAAGCTTAATTTCTGCTGGGTCTGAGGAGAGTCAGTAGGATCTGTTGATTTTAATATGTCTAAATTCATGAATACCTCTAGTTTATGGTTTCAGCATACTGGTTATGAGATTTAAATGTGAAATAAGAATCTATGAAAGTACTAGAAAAATGTAAGTGCTATATAATCTTTGAGAGAGGAAGGTCTTTCTAAATATGTCACCAAAATCAGAAACCACATAGGAAATGATGGATAAATATGACTGCACACAAATTAAAAAGAAAAATACCCTATAATGATGTAAAAGACAAAAGGATAAGCTAGGAAAACTGTCAAATAAGGATTGTTTAAAAACATAAAGTACTTGTAGAAATTAATAAGAAAAAGTAAAAGTCCTATTAGAAAAATGAGCAAAGATGGTAAACGGGTATATACCAAAATGAAAAAAATACACAAGTCTAATACATGTGCAGAAATGCTCAATCTTACTAATAATCAGAAATATCTAAATTAAAGCAATAATTAAATGCTATTATTTTTGCCTCTGAGTTTTGCTGAGATTTAAAAAAATAACACCTAGCGCTGGCAAGAAATAAGAATATCAACTCTCATACACTGTAGGAGTGTACAGTAGTATAAATCTTTTAGATGACATGCCAGTATATATTTTAAAAGCTTTAAAAATAAGCATGATTTTTTAAAAAAAAATAGAGATGAAGTCTCACTATGTTGCTTAGGCTGGTCTCGAACTCCTGGACTCAAGTGATCCTCCCACTTCGGCCTCCCGAAGTGCTGGGATTATACATGTGAGCCACCGCGCCTGGCCCAAGCATAATTTTTGATTAAGTGATTCCATTTCTGAAAATTTTTCATAAGGAAATAGAAATCCTCTCAAAGATGTAATGTACAACCAAATGTTTATGTCAGCCTTTTTTTTCCATACACAGAACGTTTTTCCAATTTATTTTTAATTGAAAAATAATTATGTATGTTTAGGAGGTACAATGTGATATTTTGATCTATGTATACATTGTTGAAAGAAGCTAATTAAGATAGTCATCACCTTACCAACTTATTTTGTTGTGATGAGAATATTAAAAAGCTCATTTTTCTAGCATTTTTGAAATATATATTATTTAACTGTAGTCACTATATAGTTCAGTAGATCACTAATTTTTTTTCCTCCACTCCAACTTAAACTTTGTGTTCTTTGATCAACATCTTCCCTTTCCCCATTTTTTCTTTACCTCAACCCCACCTCTGGTAACCACCTTTCTACTCTCTGTTTACATTAGATTGACTTTTTTAGATTCTACGTATAAGTGAGATCATACAGTACTTGCTTTTCCCTGCCTGGCTTATTTCACTTAGCATAACATCCGTTAGTTCCATTTATGTTGTCTTGAATGACAGAATTTCCTACTTTTTTTCAGGCTGTATAGTATTTCATAGTGTATCTATGCCACACTTTCATTATCCATCATCTCTTGTGGGACACTTAGGTTGCTTCCATACCTTGATATTATGAATAATGCTAAAATGAACATGGGAGGGCAGATATCTGTTTGATGTACTGATTTCATTTCCTTTGGACGAATACTTAAAAGTGGGATGGATGGATCATATGGTAATTCTATTTTTAGTTTTTTGAGGACCTGCCATACTATTTTCTGAAGTAGCTGTACTAATTTACACTTCCACCAACAGTGTCCAAGAGTTTCCTTTTCTCCACATCCTCCCCCAAACTTGTTGTTATTCACCTTTTTTATTTTTTGAGATGCAGTTTCACTCTTGTCACCCAGACTGGAGTGCAATGGCATGATCTCGGCTCATTGTGACCTCCACCCTCCACCTCCCGGGTTCAAGAGATTCTCCTGTCTCAGCCTTCTGAGTAGCGAGGATTACAGGCATGCACCACCATGCCCAGCTAATTTTTGTATTTTTAATAGAGACAGGGTTTCACCATGTTGGCCAGGCTGGTCTTGAACTCCTGACCTCAGGTGATCTGCCTGCCTCACCCTTCCAAAGTAATGGGATTACAGGTGTGGGCCACCGCACCCAGCCTTATTCATCTTTTTGATAACAGCCATTCTAACAGGAGTGAGGTAATATCTTATTTTGATTTTAATTTGAATTCCTCTGATGATTAGAGGCATTGAGCATTTTTTCATGTATCTGTTGGCCATTTGTATCTCTTCTTTGAGAAATGTCTATTCAGATCCTTTGCCCATTGAAAATATCAGGTTATTTATTTTTTCTATTAAGTCGAGTTCTATTTCAGCCTTTTTATAATGATAGGAAATATTGGGAGCAACTCTAATGTTCAGCATTAGGGAACTGGTTAAATGAGTTTTGGTATATCCATATGAATGAACATTAGACAGCCAGTGAAATTGTGATATAGGTGTATATTTATTGACATGGGAAGATGTTAACAGTAAAGGAAGGTTTTTAAAAAGCAAGGCCTGCAACTTGCTTTTTGAAGTTACAAATTGGTCAAAGCAGATTAAAAAACAATATTCATAATATTAAGCTAATTTAGTAATTGTATATTTATATATAATTACAAAAAGTCTAGAAGGATGTACATCAAAAGGCTTATAGTGAATACTTTCTCAATGAACATGTATGTTTTATGGAATTTTAAAATAATTCCAATTTTTATTTTAGATTCAGGGGCACATGTGCAAGTTTATGAGATAGGTATATTGTGTGATGCGGAGGTTTGGGGTATGACTGATCCCATCACCCAGGTAGCGAGCATAGTACTCAATAGTTTTTCACCTCTTCCCCCTCTACTAGTTTCCAGTATCTACTGTTGCTATCTTTATGACCATGAGTATTTATGACATTTAAAAATATTGAGAATATATGTATGTATAATTTTTGATCTTCTAATTTCATTTTGGAGAATATTTTCTAAGGAAATGATCAGAAATTCAGACAAATATTTAAGTACAAGTTCTGTTACTAAGTGATAAAGGAGGATGAGCTCTCAATGATGTTAAATGTATAATTATAGTAACATCTGGAAACAATTTATTAAAACAATAATAGTCATTATTCAATATTGAGAATATGATTAATAGTTATTTTCTTACATATACTTTTCTGTGCTTCCAAATTGGGCATGTATACTTTTTGAATCTGAAAAAAATGTTAGAAAAAAGGGAAATATTTGCAAAATACTTAGACTGGAAGCCGCCATGGTATATATTAATTTTATATTTTTTTGTATTGTTAATATTCTTTCAAGTTACATAATAAAAAATGTATAAGATGAATATTTGTTATATTCGTATTGTCTGATTTTGTAATTCATTTGCTCTGGTTTCTCTTTTTTTGTAATTCAGGATGATGTGACACCTGTTTTCTAAGTGTTAAAGAAGCAAAAAAACCTCTCTTTAGCCCTTATTCTAGTTCTTTGGATGCTTACTCCAAAAGAATTTTTTTGACCAAAATCTTAGAAATGTGATGAGAAAGAAAGGCTGATATTGGAGTGTTACAAAGTGTATAATAGAAATGCAATAGCAATACACAATCCAGCCATGTCACATTTGTTCCTTCCCTAGTAATGGTTCAAAAACAAGTTTAATATAAAAATTCATGAATATTGATATTCGAGCATAATAGTCCATGAATGGAGGTAGTGGGAGTCATATGAGATGGAAATACTTTTCTTGATGTAAGCTTGTTTTCTCCAGGAAGAGAAAGATTCATTTCTCTTTAAATGATTATGTTCATTTTTTTATTATCTCTATCAATTTGTTTGTCATTCTGAGTTGCTAATTACGAATATATTTTTTTCTATAGCTGGAAGCCAACGTGTGATGTTTTTCGTAAACATGAAGATTATATGCAGGACCAATTTACTGTTTTTCAAGAAACTATTGAAAAAGACAAGTATAGTACATATATGAAGTTTATCAATTCTATAAGTTTGTATTATTAGGACATGGTGTGTAAGAATGTCAATTGAAAAATGTAGGCATTTTGTACTCAAGGAGTTTTTTTTTTTTTTTTTTTGAGACGGAGTCTTCGCTCTGTCCCCCAGGCTGGAGTGCAGTGGCGCGATCTCAGTTCACTGCAAGCTCTGCCTCCCGGGTTCACGCCATTCTTTTGCCTCAGCCTCCCAAGTAGCTGGGATTACAGGCGCCCGCCACCACGCCCGGCTAATTTTTTGTATTTTTAGTAGAGACGGGGTTTCACGATGTTAGCCAGGATGGTCTCAATCTCCTGACCTCGTGATCCGCCCGTCTTGGCCTCCCAAAGTGCTGGGATTACAGGCGTGAGCCACCACGCCCGGCCAGGAGTTTTTGTTTTTAAGTAAATGTGTTTTGGACTCCTTGGGTGCAGTGGAAGGTCTACGTACTTGTTGTAAAGCTCTCTCTAACCCTAGATATATTTAGATATGGCCTTAGATATAAACTGTTTCTCAGTAGCAATTATTATAGCAGAGTCCATCAATTAATGGTCTTTATGAGTGAACCGTTTAGGCAAACATCTGGGGGAATAGTTACCTGTAGAATTAGCTTATAACAAATTTGGGATATTGACTTTTGAATGGTATTTTATATCAAACTTCTGTTTCTTAGACAGCTGATTTAATGGAGTGGTTATATTCTAATAAACACCAATAATTGTATGAATTTATTTTATTATATGTATCATCACATTGTCTTGGGGATTAAATGTAATTAGTGAATGTAATGAAACTAGGCAAGAGACTTTGAACACATTATATAGCATAAAAATTTCACCTAATATAAGACATTGAAATGTTTTTAATATAATTGGATGAGAGCAGTATCTATTTTTATATTGTAACTAAAACATATGTGCAAAGTCTAGAATGCAATACTCTATATATTCAATGACAAGTCTTAAGAAAAGGTAGGGTCTAAAGTTATAGATATGGACTTCATTTTGAAATCATGGAAATACATGAGATTGCCCATGGAAATGTATGGAGCAAAAAGAGGAGAACGATGGAGTACACCATCATCTAGAGGGTAGGCAGAGGGTGGGATCAGTGAAGGAGACTTGTCTTGTCATTTATACATCCTACTTCATTTAAAAAAGGATTTTAGATGATTTGACTGAATAACCATCTTGAAAGGATAGTGTTTAAAGAAACTAGATTAAAAATCAAGGCTGCAGGGAAGTAAGGAAAATATAGGAAGTTGAAGCCTTTGATGAAGTTAGAAATTCATACTATATATCCCGCACATTTGTTAGATATAGGCACGAATTAAGCTTTCAAATTCCTAGTAGTCAAGGCATTGTGGAAATATAATCAGTGAGGGATTCATAATATTCATTTAAAAAAACAGGTCAATTGCTTAGGATAAGTAGAGGCTTTTCCTGAGGTTTGAGAGAAATTTCTCCTCTGGGTCCTCTAAAGGGGAAATTGTGCAGTGTGCTTCAGTGACCTCCCCTAGCCCCAAACACAATATATATAACTGCTTCTTATAACATCAATGTAAGTAATGACTATAAAACATTAATTCTTAAAAATGATTCTGTGAGAGGCTAAAGCAAACCAGTTAAAATATGTACCTCTCTGACAGTGTTTGTTATAGAGGACTTCTGTGAGCTAACTGAAGGTATTAAAGTGAAAACAGTTGTTTGTTTCTTTCTTAAACCAGTCAGATAGCTTAATTGAATTGATGCTTCAATACCAGGCATTTATAAATGGAAAATAACTCATTTGTTGGTTTCATGGATAATGGAGGAAGTAGAGGCACCAGTTGCTTGTTTCTCCTAATCTCTCATCCCTGTTCAAGTCATTCATGAAAAATAGTATTGCTGGCACAGATGAGATAATAATGGTTCTTGTTTAACTATGACTTAGCTATGCTAGGCTCTGCCAGAGTTTCTATATGGAGTATGTTAGAAGAGTGAGCATGAATATACAGTATGAATAGGGTGGATGTGGCATATTCATCTCACCTGGAACTGGTGACCCAGGCTTAATTTTCTTATAGGTATTTCTTCCCTGGACCATTTTTCCCAAGCGATTAAATAGTAAGTGGGTCTTAATTAGCAAATATGCATTTAGAGGAATAGGAGCTTGTTTGGGGCTCAACTGCTTTTCCTTGCTAAAGGGGACAGTTTAGTAATATTCAGAAATTAAAACTTTCTTAAGATTCAGACCCATTGACTAGCACAGGGCTGTTATCCTTACTTTTCTTCTCATGTGTGCAGTGTTTGAAGACTTGCTCTTCTCTAATCTGCTGAGGTGAGATAATCCTTAGAGTATCTTTTATGAAACTCCCCCATAGAGTATACCTTGATCCAAGAAATGAGAAAATCTTGAGGAATGTAAGGACCATATATTTTCAAAAATTTTTCTACGAATTTTTTTGAATCTAAGTATTTGATAAGAATTGGGCAAAAAGAAGATTTAAGAATATATTTTCTGTAAAGAACTGGATTTAACATTTTCAATGTTTTCGATTAGAGTTGGCAAGCTTTTTTGGTAAAGGACCAGATAGTAAGTATTAATATTTTAACCTTTGTGGGGCAACATCTGCCATGACTACTCAACTCTGCTATTGTGGCACCAGAGAATTTCAGAAAATATGTAAATAAATGAGCTATGGTCTAATAAAACTTTATTTACGGACACTGAAGTTTAAATTTCATATAATTTTAATGTGTCATGGAATATTCTTTTGATTTTTTTCAATCATTTAAACATGTAAAAATCATTCATAGTTCATGGCCTGTACAAAAATAGGTGGCAGATTAGATTGGGCCCATAGACCATCGTAATTTTGATTCTTGTAGAATTGAGCACAGGTCAAATAAGAAAAAAAGGTTATTTGAAGGGTTTTTTTGTGTAGGAGCTGGTTTTTTGAAAAGATAAACAAAACTGATAGACCGCTAGCAAGACTAATAAAGAAGAAAAGAGAGAAGAATCAAATAGATGCAATAAAAAATGATAAAGGGGATATCACCACCGATCCCACAGAAATACAGACTACCGTCAGAGAATACTATAAACACCTCTATGCAAATAAACTAGAAAATCTAGAAGAAATAGATAAATTCCTTGACACACACACTCTCCCAAGACTAAACCAGGAAGAAGTTGAATCTCTGAATAGACCAATAACAGGCTCTGAAATTGAAGCAATAATTAATAGCTTACCAACCAAAAAAGTCCAGGGACAGATGGATTCACAGCCGAATTCTACCAGAGGTACAAGGAGGAGCTGGTACCATTCCTTCTGAAACTATTCCAATCAATAGAAAAAGAGGGAATCCTCCCTAACTCATTTTATGAGTCCAGCAGCATCCTGATACCAAAGCCTGGCAGAGACACAACAAAAAAAGAGAATTTTAGACCAATATCCCTGATGAACTTCCATGCAAAAATCCTCAATAAAATACTGGCAAACCGAATCCAGCAGCACATCAAAAAGCTTATCCACCACAATCAAGTGGGCTTCATCCCTGGGATGCAAGGCTGGTTCAACATATGCAAATCAATAAAGGTAATCCAGCATATAAACAGAACCAAAGACAAAAACCACATGATTATCTCAATAGATGCAGAAAAGGCCTTTGACAAAATTCAACAACCCTTCATGCTAAAAACTCTCAATAAATTAGGTATTGATGGGATGTATCTGAAAATAATAAGAGCTATCTGTGAGAAACCCACAGCCAATATCATACTGAATGGGCAAAAACTGGAAGCATTCCCTTTGAAAACTGGCACAAGACAGGGATGCCCTCTCTCACCACTCCTGTTCAACATAGTGTTGGAAGTTCTGGCCAGAGCAATCAGGCAGGAGAAAGAAATAAAGGGCATTCAATTAGGAAAAGAGGAAGTCAAATTGTCCTTGTTTGCAGATGACATGATTGTATATCTAGAAAACCCCATCGTCTCAACCCAAAATCTCCTTAAGCTGATAGGCAACTTCAGCAAAGTCTCAGGATACAAAATCAATGTGCAAAAATCACAAGCATTCTTATACACCAATAACAGACAAACAGAGAGCCAAATCACGAGTGAACTCCCATTCACAATTGCTTCAAAGAGAATAAAATACCTAGGAATCCAACTTAGAAGGGATGTGAAGGACCTCTTCAAGGATAACTACAAACCACTGCTCAATGAAATAAAAGAGGACACAAACAAATGGAAGAACATTCCATGCTCATGGATAGGAAGAATCAATATCGTGAAAATGGCCATACTGCCCAAGGTCATTTATAGATTCAATGCCATCCCCATCAAGCTACCAATGACTTTCTTCACAGAATTGGAAAAAACTACTTTAAAGTTCATATGGAACCACAAAAGAGCCCACATTGCCAAGTCAATCCTAAGCCAAAAGAACAAAGCTGGAGGCATCATGCTACCTGACTTCAAACTATACTACAAGGCTACAGCAACCAAAACAGCATGGTACTGGTACCAAAACAGAGATATAGACCAATGGAACAGAACAGAGCCCTCAGAAATAATGCCGCATATCTACAACTATCTGATCTTTGACAACCCTGACAAAAACAAGCAATGGGGAAAGGATTCCCTATTTAATAAATGATGTTGGGAAAACTGGCTAGCCATATGTAGAAAGCTGAAACTGGATCCCTTCCTTACACCTTAAACAAAAACTAATTCAAGATGGATTATAGACTTACATGTTAGACCTAAAACCATGAAATCCTAGAAGAAAACCTAGGCAATACCATTCAGGACATAGGCATGGGCAAGGACTTCATGTCTAAAACACCAAAAGCAATGGCAACAAAAGCCAAAATTGACAATTGGGATCTAATTAAACTAAAGAGCTTCTGCACAGCAAAAGAAACTGCCATCAGAGTGAACAGGCAACCTACAGAATGGGAGAAAATTTTTGCAATCTACTCATCTGAGAAAGGGCTGATATCCAGAATCTACAATGAACTCAAATAAATTTACAAGAAAAAAACAAAGAACCCCATCAAAAAGTGGGTGAAGGGTATGAACAGACACTTCTCAAATGAAGACATTTATGCAGCCAACAGACACATGAAAAAATGCTCATCATCACTGGCCGTCAGAGAAATGCAAATCAAAACCACAATGAGATACTATCTCACACCAGTTAGAATGGCAATCATTAAAAAGGAAACAACAGGTGCTGGAGAGGATGTGGAGAAATAGGAACAGTTTTACACTGTTGGTGGGACTGTAAACTAGTTCAACCATTGTGGAGGTCAGTGTGGCGATTCCTCAGGGATCTAGAACTAGAAATACCATTTGACCCAGCCATCCCATTACTGGGTATATACCCAAAGGATTATAAATCATGTTGCTGTAAAGACACATGCACACGTATGTTTATTGCGGCTCTATTCACAATAGCAAAGACTTGGAACCAAGCCAAATGTCCAACAATGATAGACTGGATTAAGAAAATGTGGCACATATACATCATGGAATACTATGCAGCCATAAAAAAGGATGAGTTCATATCCTTTGTAGGGACATGGATGAAGCTGGAAACCATCATTCTCAGCAAACTATCGCAAGGACAAAAAACCAAACACCACATGTTCTCACTTGTAGTTGGGAATTGAACAATGAGAACACATGGACACAGGAAGGGGAACATCACACCCCGTGGCCTGTTGTGGGGTGGGGGGAGGGGGGAGGGGTAGCATTAGGAGATATACCTAATGCTAAATGATGAGTTAATGGGTGCAGCACACCAACATGGCACATGTATACATATGTAAGAAACCTGCACGTTGTGCACATATACCCTGAAACTTCAAAGTATAATAAAAAAGAAAAAAAGGTTAATGTCCTTTTGCAAGAATTAACTGTCTCACTCAAGATTTGTGCCTAAATAGATGACCATCCACTACTACTGGAGCTGGACTAGAGGAGTTCTTCTAAACTGTGATAAAATTTTCTTCATAAAATAGTTATGGGGTATACATGATGGTGAACACAGAGTTCCAATACATAGAACATGACTTCATGTGATAATTTTAGCTAATGAAAATTGAAGATTAAAAAGTTATGGTTATAGAAGTAGCTGAGCTGGGGAGAGTAGAGACCCAGAAGCCAGGGAGGATAGAGGTTCCACAAGGAGTAAGTGATCAGAAGAACCAGGTTCTGCAGTGTCAGTTAGGATGAGTACTAAAAAGAGATCATTCAGATGGACAAATTTGATCATTGGTGACCTTGGGAAGAATAGCGTCATTAAAATGGTGGGAGTAGGAGTTAAATTGAATAGAATTAAGAAGTGAATCACTCAGGTAATGAAGAAAAAGAGTCAAGTTGAGAAGTGTGCTGGAGTTAAGGAAAGTCTAAAGGGCAGACAATATTGAGGGAAACAAGAATAAGATGTTTGATTTGCCTTTTATGCTTAATTTAGTAGACTTTAACAGTGTATTTACAAAGTTTTTACATCTGTTGTTATATAAACATCATTTGTTTTCATTTTAACAGAGAAATGTATCATGATTATATATGTCAGTATAAAGAAGTTTTGAAGCAGTACCAACTAAAATACTCAGAAACACCCTTTTCACGTGAATATTATGAGAAGAAAAGAGAACATGAAGAAATTCAAAGCAGAGTGTTGGCATGTACTGAACAATTAAAAATGAATGAAACAATTTTTATGAAATTTCGAGGTATTAATATTTTTGTTATATTGTTTTAATTATGATATCTTTGTAATAAAAGAATATAATAATCAGCTTATGCTGTGACTTTATTTTTCAGTGCCTGCTCCCTTTCTATCACTTACTAAATGGACATTAAGCATGTATCCACAATAGTATTTTTACTTATAATTTTTATTAGATAAGCATTATTTTGTATTTTAATTGTTACTGTGTTTCCTTTGTGAGAATAACATGGATTTGTTTTGTGTTTAATTAAAAGATTTTAAAGGTAATTTTAAAGGCCATCTTAGATTCATTTTCATGTATATTCATGTGATCAGAAGCAAGCAACTTTGGTGAGAATAAAATGGCATATGTATTTGGGTTTAAGTGGCATGTCTTAGGAACCAAACCAATGAAAATGTCATATTGGTCTGTCTTACCAAAGAAAATTCCAGTTAAATTGCTTGATTATTACTTGTTAGAATGGAAGGTGCAAAGGAGGTGAGTTACATTTATTCATTCATCATTGGAAACCTACTTTGTGCCAAGCAATACTGAAGACGATACAGAGCTCTCTTCCAAGGAGCTCAGAGTTTAGTAGGGAAGACAGACATGTAAATAAATAATTCTAATACAGTACCACTATAATAGATGCCTAAGTAATTCTTAATTGGTCTAAGTCTCACCTGTTTGTCAGAAAGATCTTCCCTGATGATGAACTTGAAACTTTAATCCTCTTTCAACCTCCACAATCCTTCATATGCTTTCCTATCAGATTATAACTCCACTGTTTGTACTAAGTCTTCTTTATCCCCACATTCTACCTTGCTTTCTGTCTGCTTCATTCTAAACCATCCTTTTAACTCTTCTGCTGCTAGCTTTTTCCATGTTTTGGTTTTATTCTCTTCTGTTTTTTGTTGTTCATTTGCTGCCCATTTGCTCTTTAACTTCTCAGTGGGAAGGGGCAAAAATTAGTAGACGCTGAAGGTATAGCAAGGGTTTAGGGAGTTGGATGTGGAATGGGATGGGATATAAGGTTGCATGACAAACAGGAAGAGGTGAATGGAGGTAGGAAGATTTGAAGATTAGGATTTAATTATCTGTATCTAACATTTTAATGGAAACTTGATAACAATAGACTTATAAATCATGATTCACTTGAAATTTTATATTCTAGCATGTAAATCATGCATATTTTAAGGCAGAATAGGAAAGCCCTGATTAATTTTCTCTGGAATTCTTATTAACTGTCACTATTCTATCATTTTCAAATTCTCCTAAATGGATTGTAATTTAGGACATTGTATTAGCTAATAACCACGTGGAATGTCTATTAATAGCTGAGGATTTTTTACTTGAAATTGGGCACGAATCCAGTTCAAGCAGAAAGTCCAAATCGAAGATCTGCCTCTATTTTGAGTTCTGTAGGGTACACTGATGAGCCTTACAGACCAAGAAAAGGGAAATTTGGTCGATTTTGTTTTTCTCCAGCATACTGTTGTTGGCTTGAAATGGGTATATTTTTAATATTGTCTTTGAACAAATAAATAATGGAAGCATAAGAATTTAAATTTGGGCCTGAATTATGTTTTATTAGTTATGCCAAGTGACAGAATGAACTTTGATTTAAAAAGCAAAAAAAAAAAAAAAAAACAAAAAAAACTACCCTGTGAAAATACTTAACTGAAATAATCCTAACAAATATTTTGTATGAAATGTTTTTTTAGCTCAATATATAACATAAACAATAAATTATCTTTGTTAGTCTGCCAAATGTTTATATTATTCTCCTGTTTTCAGATACTGTTTTTAATATTGCTTACTGTTTATATGGAACATACATATAAATGATGTCACATAATATTAATCATTTCTGATATGGTACATATATTATAAATATAAAATTTACTTATATGACATAGTTCCTTAACATAGAAAGTGTTAATTTGAGATGTGAAACACAAGATATTCTTAAACATGCCAGCAATCTTACCAAAAGTTCATCTGAATTGAAGAAAGAAGTAGATGAAATGGAAATAGAAATTAATTATTTAAACCAGGTATATATTTTGTTATATATTTCTAATGTGTGTATTAATGTATAAGTATAATGGTATGTTAGTTGACAGTTTTAGAAGAGCTATTTTTAAGAGAGCCTAATGTGGAGAAACGTTTAAGATAATTTAGATTACCTTTGGAGCCAAAGGGTATTTTAGGTACTGAATATATTAATTTATATTTTTTATTAAATTTATTAATATATTTTATATTAATTTTTATATAATTTAATATATATATTTAGGTACTGAATATATTTTGGGGAATAGTTTAGCTTTCTTTGAGGTCTGAGGAGAGAACATGAGGAAGGAATAAGATGCAACATAGTAACAGGATTTTAAAGGCATTAAAAGATCTACGCCAGTGTTTTTTAAAAAGGTAGTAAATAAAGAATTTAAACTTGAAAAATATATGACTATAATATTTAGTGAGCTAGGCTAGAACTAGTTTAACCTTTAAACTTTTCTTGGATACATTTGGATGTCATCCATGAAATTGTGGCTTTTATTTACATAGCTATGATAACCCATCAAAGTCGCTTCCAAATTCTGAGAAAAATTTGAATATAATACCTGATTTTCTAAATTTTGGAAAATTCTGTTAAATATTGTATACTTCCCATTCATTAAGTATGAGGTACCAAATAACAGTAATATCATTTTAGTAAACAGAAGAAAGTATATGCCATTTCCTTTAAAATATATGGTAACTGTGTCCTTATGTAAGGAATCAATGTCTACTTTGCCTATGATTATCTGTTTTTAAAAAGATGGGAGTTTGTTAAAATCTACATTTGCCAATGGAATTGTAAGGAAAAGTTAAATGGGTGTGATTTATTGTTAATTTTGTTTTTGTTTTAATAACTGTAAATAGAAGATAGTAAATACTATCAAAAATATGAGTCTTATTATATAGAAAAAACATAAGATAAAGCATATCTTTTTTACTGCTTTGCAAGTAATTATTTTGTTTTGTGTTCCCATTGTCTTTTTAGCAGATATCTAGGCATTATGAAACTAAGGCTCTTTCAGAAACTCTGGAAGAAAAGAACAAAAATACAGAAAACAGAAAAGAACTGAAAGAAAGGTATAGGTAACCTTTAAAATTAAATTTTATGTGAACAGATATTTTGCATCTAAAAGTTTGATTCTATATTCCATCCCAAACCACTAATATTTACACAGTATCTGTAAATTTTGTTGTGCAGGCTATTTTCTATTAATTTCTTATGAAAAATATTATTAACTTAAATATTATGAGCTAATACTAAAATCTGCTTGTTATTTAGTAAGGCTGAGGATAATGTGTAAAGAGAAATAGAGTAGCAGCAGCACATCTGCTGTTCTAGAACCTGTCAGTTGTATAAGTCGTCCAGTGTTTTCCATGATGGGCCAGCAATAGGAGTAAAACAGAAACAATGGTAGGAATAGCAAGGTATTTACTTTTTTATCACCCTGTCCACCTTGACCAGTTCTTCCTTTGCTATAGAGTGAAGATGAGTCAAAGCATGCTACTAAATGTGTGGCATCATATTTCCTTGTCTTTTGTTTTAATGGTGATAAAATAGAGATCAGTGATAGAGGCAAAAAAAAAAATAGATGGACTCTGCCTGTTATCGTATGACAGAAAAATAGATGTATTACTATTGCTATTTCTGATCAACTTTTACTTTTTCCCCCTACTTATATCCTTTTTCATTCTTCTGAAACTCCTTTCCTCAAGTTCCATGGCCCTTAATCTGATTTTTCAACACACTCTTCTGTCGGGTTAATTTCCCTGATCCTGCTTTTTTTGGATGTGTTATTTTCTCGATTCCTCCACTCCCATGTACCACATTCAATGCAAGTGTGTCTTTAATTTTATAATGAAGTTAATTGAAAAAATAGGTAAATAGACAGAATTTTACTTTATTGACTGCCTTTAAGAAAAATTCCATGTATTGACAGAAACATATAAATATTTAGTCATTTTTAACTCAATATATATTCTGACAGTGTTTATTCTATTTCTTCAATTTAGGTAAAATTTAGTGAAAACTATTCTTTCAGTAAAAAACTTAAAAGACCCATTTATGATTATAATACTGTTTTAACAATTTCTGTATTCATGTTGGTTGATTTATTTCTGAATATGTCTTTTTAAAGCTTAAAGTACCATGAAATCTGAAGCATGCTATTTGTAGTTACAAGTTTTGGCTTAAAATGTTTTTGACATGTGTAGAAAGTCTTTTGCAATGATTATATTTTAAAAATAAGAGTGGTCTATATTGAGAAGAGCATTGAACTTAATCAGGGGAAGTGTGTTTTTGCTCTGACACCACTACTAAGTAATTCAGTCATTTTGGGCAAGTCTATTAAATTTTTTGGAACTCAGTTTTATTATCTGCAAAGTGAGGGGTTTTATTATGTAGTATCTAAATATGCCTCCTAGCTTTAAAATATGTTAATTTTAACTTATCTAATATTTAATGTAATTCACCTTTTTTTTTAGAATTTTTGAAAAAGATGAGCATGTACTTGCATTGAATAAAACTCAAAGCAGTCAATTATTTCTTCCTTATGAATCTCAGAAATTAGTAAGACCAATAAAGATGCATTCTTCAGAACCAAGAGTTGCAGGTATAATATCTGTTTGTTATTCAAAAACATCATTTTTTTTTTGCAAACACACAGAAGAAATAGAAGGAAGCAATTTTATTTATCATTTGGTGTAAGTAAAAACAATACTGGAGACCTATAAACTCAGGAAAGTACTGCTTTGAATCTTTCTGAGAGCAAACAAAATATGTCATCTATACCTAACTTTTTTCTCTTTGAGAAAGGAATTATTCACACAATAAATTTCAAAAAAGGTGTTCTGGCCTAGTTGCACAGCTGTTAGAGGAGGATGAATATTTTTTCATTTGAGGAGTTGATTATCAATATGTGTGACTTAGGCAGGTAAAAGACTTATGCTAATAGTATCTGTAACTTGGTCACTGAGATATTTGAATCAAGTTTCATTCAGTGGCTCTGCAGATTAAATTAACTATTAGGCTGGTGCAAAAGTAATCACGGTTTTTGCCATTGCTTTTAATTAAAATTTAATGGCATTTACCATTACATAATGGTTTTGGCATTAAAAGTAATGGCAAAAATCATGATTACTTTTGCACCAACCTAATACATTATATTAGATTAACTACATTGGCTGGTTTCTTTGTCTCTTCAACCACTCTGTCTTCTTTGGTAACCCATTATAAAGGTACAGTTTTGTCAGTTGGTCTTTTGTTATTTCATCTTCATAGTTATTGTAAAGCTATCATATAGTAACGAATTAAGAGTTTTAAAATAATTTCATAATTCTGTATTTTAATTTAAACTAAAAATTCATGTAGACTTGATTTTCTAAATTACAAGTTTAGGTTAAATATTGGGGAAGATACTTGATTCTGTTTCCAGAATTGATTTAAAGTAGTACTATTTAATAATCTAGATATAAAAGAAGAAAGTTCTGTGAAGCAGTCAAAGCTTGCCAATATTGACTGTAGACAAAAAGAAAATGATACACAGGTAGGTGTCTCTCTTTAAGTAGTATAAATTAAATACCTGCTTGCATTAAATGTAATAATAAATGTGCTGCCCTTAAGACACAGAGGTGTGTGTGTGTGTGTGATAAATTTATTAAATCAGCCATTAGTGCAAACTCAAGGTCTAAAAAATTTAAAGGTGTTTCAATATGGCATTCTGATTATATACTGTAACCTGTCCCCTTATTCCTAAAAATAATAGAAAAAGATATTTTAAAATACCAAGCCCTGTACATAGTAGATCCAAAACTGTGAGAAATCCCTGAAGGAAAATAACAGGATTGGATTGAAGAGGGAAATTATTGCCCAGGACATGCATAGGAGAATACCGTTCTACAAGATAAAGGTATACAGATGATGAGTAAGGTAATTGGTTGTGTTACCTCAGTGGTAGTTAGTTTACTTAACCCCCTGTTCATCTTATATCCACTGTATCTTTGGCCAGGCATCAGCAATGGAATGACTGTCTCCGGGTGGAAGCAGTGAATATGGAAGTTTAGGTGAGAGAGATAGGCAGGTCCCCTGGGTGGTTCTTGATGCCCATGAAGAACAAGGAGCATACCACCCAGAGAGCTAACTGCTGGTGGCACACTTTTTTATCTTTCCCCATTCTTCCTGAAAGTAGTCCAGAGGGAAAGCCTCAATGAAAAATATAATTGTTCTTCCACTGGTAGTGGTGACCAAAGTAATTAGTGAAACTCAAGTGTAAATATGTATAACTTATAAAAATTTTTAAATCTGGTACTGAAATTCCAGATGATGTCAATATGGGATGAGGGTGGAAAGATAAATGAGAAAAATAAAAGTTTACCAGAGTTCTATTTTTTATTGAAGGATAGAGGTAGGGAGAAGATATGAACACTGATGAACTCTATACATTGTTGGAAAAATGTAAATTTATGCATACATATTAAACATTTAAGGGTAACCACCAGAAGAGAAATGAAATGTGTTAGTTTTAAAACAGTAGAAGAAAAAAGATAAAGCAAAATTAATTAGACCAACAAAAGACAGTAATGGGGGTAAAAATAAAACAGCTAGAAAGCATTGTAAATAGAAAACGAATAAGGTGCCAGAAATAGTTCTGAACAAGTTAGTAACCACAAAAATGTGACTGGGTTAAACTCCCATTAAAAGACAGAACTACTTCTATGGGATATGTAAACAAAATACAGGTATATGCTATTAAAGCAGAAGAGCGGAAACAACCTGACATTGAGGCTGAAAAAAAAAAAGAAAATGTATCAGGCAAATGCAAACGAAAACAAGGCAGATTTAACAATGTTGTACGAAACAGAGTTCAGGGTGAAAAGCATTAATGGTGTAAATATATTTCATATTTTTAAAAAGAATAATTTACCAAGAAATTATAAAAAAACCACGATGCACTAAATTATTTCAAGTTTCAAAATATGTAAAGCAGAATTTGACAGACTTTCAAAGAAATGGTTGAATACACAGTTAAAACAAGAAGCTGAATATAGCTCTCTCCAAAAAAAGTACTGATTGTGAGTTTAGGAGTTGAGTTTGGCTACATGTGAAACAATACAAAATCAAACCAGTGAAATAATAGCATCTTAAACAAGATAAACGTGTATTTTTCTCTTACTTGCCATAAAATTCTAAAGTAGGTCATTCAGATTCAGGACTGATAGCATCATCTCAACAATGTCATTATTTCTCAAGCTTCATCTATATTTTCTTTTCCTGCTATTTTTCATGCTATGCTTTTACCTCTAGGTCACTTCACGGTCAGAAGGTAACCATGTAAATTTGCCTTCCAGGCAGGAAAGAAAAAGGGGAGAAGGACTAGCCGAGTCAGCCCCATTTTTAAGGATTTTTCCTAGAAGCTCCGTAAACAATTTACGATATCATTTCATTGGCCAGAACTTGGTCATTTGGGTACCTCTATCTGCAGGAGAGGTTGAGAAACAGGGTTTTTTGTTTGTTTCTTTGTTTTTTAAAGTAGAGCACAAGGAGAAATTAGATTTTGGATAGGATAGGCAAATGTGCCACAGAGGTAAATCAAATAGGTGAAAAATAAATAAGGATTTAGGGAATCTGAATAGCACAATTAGCAAACTTTGTGCCCAACATACACAGAATACAGTTAAGTTTTTATTTGCAATATTCACCAAAATTGACCCATTACTAGAATAAAAAGTATATCTCAATGAATTCTAAAAAGTTGCTATTTTCACTTACCATAATTTAAAAAATACAAGTCAAACACAAAGATAGCCCTCTCCCAAAAAGCTAGCAAGATAAAGAGGGGGATCTGTATGTCCATATGTCAAAATGTCCATTATTTTTCTTCTTTCATTGAGGTGTAATTCATATACCATGAAAGTTACCACTTAAAAGTGTAGATTTAGTGGTTTTTAGTATATCATAAGGTTGTGTAACCATTATCACTCTAATTCCAGAATATTTTCATCACCCGAAACATTTGTAAATATTATCAAAACATAGTAATTATAACAGTGTGGTGAAGGAAAAAGACAAAGTGATCAATGGACTACATAAAAATAAAAAACTTATATATGACAAGAGACACTAACAAAGTTAAAAGACAATAACAGAATGAGCAAAAGATTGGTATCCACAATGTATACTATATAAAGAAGTACATAGTAACTCTTACAAATGAATAAAGTGATAATAAAAATGGACAAAAAATAAGAAGGCAGTTTATAGAAAAGGAAAGCTAAAGGATCACTAAACATAACAAGATGCCAGACCCCAGGAGTACGGGGGAAATGCAAATTAAACCACTGAAATGCCTGGTTTTACCTATCAGGTTAGCAGACTTAAAATATTTGCTTGGTAACATTTAGTGAGGTCAAGAATAGTGGAAGTGTGATTTGGTACAACCACTTTGGAGGACTGATTCACAGTATAAATTTATTACAAATAAAAATGTATATACTTAGCAATTCTACTGCTTGACATCTACTCGAAACAAATATTTGAAATATTTATACAGGTATTTGTACCAGGAGACATATAGAGACATGTATTCTCCTTGCAGGTGTGTCCAATCTTTTGGCTTACCTGGGCCACACTGGAAAAAGAATTGTATTGGGCCACACATAAAATACACTAACACTAACGATAGCTGATGAGCTAATAAATAAATAAATAAAATAAGACCTTGAAAAAAATCTCATGTTTTAAGAAAGTTTACAAATTTGTGTTGGGCCGCAGTCAGAGCCGTTTTGGACTGCATGCAGCCTGCAGGCCGTGGGTTGAACAAGCTTGGTTTAAAGCATACATCAAAACAGTAGCATCACTTGTTCTTTAAAGGAGGTTGACACTTTTTCTTATAGTTGAAGAGCATGGTAAGATGACAGAATTAAGATCAATGTCTGTTATAACAAAAATAAATGAGATGAACTTTTCTGTTAAAACTATATTTTCATTTTGAGTCAAATAACAAAAAACAGGGACTCTTTAAAATGAGTGATTCAAGGAGAACAAAAGGCTTGAAACAAACATTAATAAAACAATGGTTTAGATATTGATATTAAACAATTTGTTTTTGATACAAAGTCTTGCTGTGTCACCTCCAGGTTGGAGTGTAGTGGCGCCATCATGGCTCACTGTAGCCTTGAAATCCTGGGCTCAATGGATCGTCCCACCTCAACCCCGCCCTCCCGTCCCCTCTCCCTCCAGTAGCTAGGACATCAGGCTACCAAACTCAGCTAATTTTAAAATTTTTTGTAGAGATGGGGTCTCACTATGTTGTACAGGCTGGTCTTGAACTCCTGGTGCTCAAGTGATCCTCCGGCCTCAGTACCTGAAAGTATTGGGATTACAGGCATAAGTCACTACTCCCAGCTAGATATTAATATTAAACAATTTAAAGTCAAAATGGAATAATAGCTCTTTTATATGTATATAAAAAGGAAAGTTTCAGCTTTTAATCTTTTAAACTGTTGTTTTGCTTTCCTGTGTTAAATTTGAGAGGTTATAGAGAATGGAGGGACACAGAAATCAGATAATCAGTTGAGAAAATGGTAAGATTTAGTTGATGAGTCATGAATATGGGTGGTATAAATTTTAAAAGGTGTATCTTAAATACAGAAATACTACTACAAATCATTACTATATTTGTCAAAAACATTAATTTCTTAAACTTTTTTGTTTCTCAGTATTCAACTTAATGTTTTGTATGTAGTGGTTTCAGTTAATGTGTGTAGTTGTTGATGTTGATAATGATGGTAATGATGATAAGGATGAAATGCTAATGAAATGAGAGTTCTGAGTTGCTATGGCAAGCAAAAACTTTTTATTGCTTTGTGTAGCCAAGTCAGATGCTTAATTTCTTTCTTTCAGATATTTAATGACTCTGCTGTGGATAACCATGCAAAATGTTCACATATTATGACTATCAAAAGTTCACAAAAGTTTATGCAAGTCAGGTAACTTTTAAAAATAAGAAAATGCTTTAATCTCTGAAATAATTTATGGATGTCAACTCAGAAAAAATACAAAAATTATATTTATTCCATTTTAGATTGTTAACCCCACAGAAACAATCAAATTCCAATCAGTGGTCGGAAAAAGGAGATAAAGGTATTTGCCATTTATATTTTTTTTCTAAGAAGTAGGGGTAACAAATTATGTCAGGTTTTTATATTAGTCAAATAAATTGTTTGGATTGTTTGCATCTGTGGTTAACTGACCATGCATGCCTGGCTTTAAAATACATCTTCCCTAAATTTAAAACAAACACATTTTATTGTAGAATATTTGGAAAACAAAGAAAGATATAAAGAAAACAAAAATATCACCACTCAGACATAACTGAACATCATAAATACTGGTGCACACCGTTTTTTTCTATCCATTTTTATTCTTTTTCCCTCCAAGTTTGAATCATATTATATACATAATTTTTTATTCTTTTTTCCCACTTGATATACTGTTGAGGTTATTTCTCTATGTCAGTAAATAGATTTTATTTGTAATGACTGTATAATGTTCCATTGTGTGGATATGCCATAATTTATTTAGTCATTCTTTCATGTGGAATATTTTGGATTTTTTTTTCAGTTTTTTTACTATTATAAATAATGCCTCTATATTCTTTTACATTAATCTTTTAATACCTTGGACTATTTTCTTTGAAAAAAGTTACTGAAGGATCACAGGATGTATATATGAATTTATCATCCCCAAGTCATCTAGCTTTTCTAACTTTGGCACATCCTTGAAAATATGAACTCATTCTCTCTATGTATATACGCACACATGTGTATACATGTATGTATTGTATATTAACATAATCACATGTGAGTGAATGTATATATAATGTATACCACACAGATGGATATATATTTTTGGTAAACTAATAATGCATAACAATTGCTCTATTAAAAGTATATAAAAGTTCATCCCTTTTTGTCTGATAACTGACTTTTGTTTTGAAGTTTTAAAAATGCCTTATTCTGACAGCATGAAATAGATGTATATTTAGAATGTTCATTTAATATACTATGAGTCTTTTTCTCTCACTTAGTATAGGATTCACCCAACACAATATGCTTATTCCACATAGATGTTCCTTCTGGGAGAAAAAAATTATATATTACCTGTGCAGGTGATCTGTTTTACCTGTTTATAATCTATATATGCCAAGCTGACAAGAGTGTTAGACAAGGAGGAATAGCTAATCTCTAGGAACATGGGGAAATGAATATATCTCACATAGCCCTACCTGCTGTTGAGCATATATAGTGAGGCTTTATACCCAAGAATAAATACAATTACTTTGGAACTTAAATTTTTTTTTCAATAATTTTCAAACCCAGCTTTTGAAGAACTAATATGTGGTAAAAATCATACTTATGACTTAAATGTAAGAGACAAAAACTATAAAGCTCTCAGAAGATCAAACAGAAAAACATCTTCATGACTTCAAGATAGGAAAGGATTTCTCAAGCATTAAAAAGTCCAATCATGAAAGAAAGATGGAGAAATTTGGCAATATTAAAATTAAGAGTTTCTGTTTATCAAAAGATACCATAAAAGAGTACAAGGGCAAATAATATATTTGAAGTACATAAAACTTTCAAAAGAGTAGTTTCCAAAATGTGTAAAGAACTTCCACAAATGAAGAACAAAAAAGCAGACAACCCAATTAAAAATATGTGCAAAGTATAAAAGTATACACTTTAGAAAAGAGAATCTTTTGTGGCAGATAAACATATGAAAATCAGGTAACTCAAAATAAAACTACAGTGAGGTATCATTACACATCCACCAGATTAGCAAAATTCAAAAAGTCTAACAATACTAAGTAGGAGAATGTAGGACAATAGGAATTCTCCGTAAACTATTGGTGGGAACTCCATTAATAAATGACTACATATTGAGACCATACCTAAATTATAATTGGAGCTAATCATTTTGCCTGGTGATACTGAATGATTTCCTGGAGTAGTTCAGAATGACAGATTACCACAAAAAATTGGTACAAGCGTTTGGAAAAATTTGGCATCTAGTAAAATGAGAGATATACATACCCCATACCTCATAGTTCCAATCCTAGGTATATACCTAGAGAAATAGAAGTACATACGTACAAGGATATATGTAAAAGAATGTTCATAATATCTTTGGTTGTACATGAAAGCAGAAACACTTCAAATATCCATTTACAGTAGAATGGATAGATATATTGTGTTTGTGCAATGGAATACTTTACATCAGTAAAAATAAGAGAACTGTGTCTTTGTGCAATAATATGGATGCATCTCACAAGCATATGCAAAACAAAAACCAAAACATAAGAGCATACATATGTTATTTTATTATATAACATTTAAAACAGGAAAAATAGGCCATATTATTTAGATGATAAAACAATATAAAGCAAACTAAAGAAATGATTGTCACAAAAGTCAGGATAGTGATTACCTCTGAGGAGCAAGACATGGTGAATATGAAACCTTTTAGAGTGCTCATGATGTTGTATTTCTTTCCCTGGGTAAAGAAACAAGGGTATTCTCTTTATAATTTTGTTTGTTAAACTGTTCATATTATGTTTTATTCTCTTATCTGTATGTGTTATGTTGAACCATATGAAGTTGCCATTTTTGTAGGTTAAAACAGCTAAATATTAGCAATTTCAAATGGCTAGACTAATGTTTTATTTTACAATAAAATTACAAAAAGAAAAATAGTTTGTTCTCATATGACAACAGATGCTGAGTATGGAGATAAAGGGACAGTAAGACAAGTAAGAGAATCAAAATGTACTTCACAAGTAAGTCAAATGTTTGATCTCTAATTTCTAAGCAAAAATTCCAATTTAAAATATTATATCTATTTAAATTTCAGATTTAGTACAATGATTTATGTGAGATGTTGTTAGCTTGGTGATCAGGTTTCTAGAGAGTTACAGATTCTATTTTTCAGATTAAAAGGTGAAGCCACAAAACTTTTATATGAAAATATACAAAAATATATTATTCGGCCATAAAAAAGAGTGAAATTTAGTTATTTGCAGCAACGTGGATGGAACTGTTGGTCATTATGTTAAGCAAAATAAACCAAGTACAGAAAGACAAATATCACATCTTCTCACTCACATGTGGGAGCTAAAAAAGCGGGTTTCAAGATGATACAGGATAGATTGGTGGTTACCAGAGTCCAGGAAGGGTAGTGGGGAAGAAGGAATGTAGAGAAGCTGATTAATGGATACAACTATATAGTTTGATAGAAGAAATAAGGCCTTGTGTTAGATAGATCAGTATGGTGACTACAGCTTACAGCCATCTATTGTACCTGTCAAAATAGCTAGAAGAGAATAATTCAAAGTTTCTAGCATAAAGAAAAGACAAATATTTAAGGTGATGGATATCCCAAGTACACTGATTTGATATTTACAAATTACATGAATGTGTTAAATTATCACATGTATCCCAAAACTATGTACACTATTATGCATCAATAAATTTTTTTAAAAATTAAAAAACGTATACAAAAAGTTATCATTAGTAAGTGACAATATGTATTGACCATAACTAAATAATGATTGATGAAAATAATTTTGTTTGGTAAGATTGAATGATTCGCCACGGCAATTCAAGAGCAGTGGTTGCCATAAAAGTATCTTGAAACCATTATTTAAATAGTAGAACACTTTACTGATGATAGATGTAAACAATGTATATCAAGTTCAGTCGAACTATTAAAGGTTAAAATAAGAGAAACAACAAGTAGTATTTTGCTGTAAAAAACACACGTAATAAGCACATTTTAATTTTTTTGATGAAGGGACCCAAATTATTTCTGTAATGGGATTTGGCATAACAAGCATATTTGAGAAATCATATCACTACTCTACAAAATGGCATAAAGGAAAATTAGTATTCAGATTCTCAATTATTGTAGAGAAAGTAGCATAACAGATTTATAAGGTGAAAAAAAGTGTGAAAATGTAATTAATCAATGAGAGCAAGATTGCTTAAAAGTACATCATTTTTCACTTCCAAGGAGATAGCATATGTGATTGTTCACCCAAAGAGCATATTGTGGAAATTTTAAAAGAAAAATCATTCCTAGTCTTTTTTTTCATCAATTCCAATATGTTCTGGCTGTCATTTACTTTTTCAGGTAGAAGTGGAAGATGGAACTGGAAAGAAAAGAAAAAATCGGATATTTATTTTTCTATATTTTGATATATGTTTTAGTATTACTTTCACCAGTTATTCTTATTTCACTTATTTTGTCTGTGAAATGTTAACATCATGGATTAATAAGGTATTTTCCAACTCATGCATTTTTATGTATGTCGTTAATGCAGCAGCATTTGTTTTATAGTTTTCTGTTACTTTGAATTTGCAGGCTGTATATACTGAACATTTTGGGAAGCCAATAGAAAATGATAGTGATGAAGTAGAAGAGAGAGCTGAGAATTTTCCACGAACGTCTGAAATCCCTATATTTTTAGGAACTCCCGAAGCTGTGAAAGCACCTGAGTCATTGGAGAAAATAAAATTCCCTAAAACCCCCCCGTTCAAAATGTAGGATTTTAATTAATAACTATTGTTAAATTATCTGTAAGTTGAATTATATAAATAACTGATAGGAATAGTAAAATGCTTAGTACCTGTAACTTTAACAAGTTTTTATTATGTAGTATTTCAGGCATACAAAGAAGAGAAAGACTAATATAACACACTTCCATTTATCCATCACCCTGTTTTAACAATTATTAATTCTCTGCTGTTCCTGTTTCATAGACCCTCTTCCCCATTTTTCCTGCAACATTTAGCTGAAGATGGCATAAATGCCATGTACTTATAAAGCAATAGTGTGTAGATTTAAGATTTTTCCAAAGGATAAAGAAAATTTAAAATGTAAAGCTAAGCCTAGCATAGTGGCATGTCCCTGTAGTCCCAGCTATTTGGGAGGCTAGAGGAGGAGGATCACTTGAGCCCAGGAATTTGAATCCAGCCTGAGCAACACAGTGAGACTCTATTAAAAAAAAAAAGTCAAGCTAAAAAGCTGTTGTCACATATGGTAGATTGTAGACTTATCATCAATTAATATTCCATCAGTCATTTCTTCATATGTTGTAGTGTCTGAAGCAAGACTTGCCATTTTTATTAAGCAAGCTCTTTAGGCATAAATATCTCTAACATGATTATTAAATTTTGGAAAGCACATATTTGTAGTTTGCAGCCAAGAAAATAGTGCTGCACTTAACCTTTATGTTTAGTCCATTATCTTCCTTAACAACCCTGAGGCTTCTCTAAAACATATGTCAAGCAGAATTCACTGCATCAGGATTGTTTTGCATCAGACCTGTACTGTACTTCCGTATTTTAAATTGCTAATAAGAGTTATTGATTTGAATGTTATGCTGTTGACTCAAGCACAGCACATTCAAAATGGAACTCATCATCAAACCTGAGAACTGTAAAGGAATGTGAGCTCATACGCTAAGACCTCTCCCCATGGATGAGAAAACAATGATCTGTAAAGTTAAGTGACTCATTTATGGTAATAGAGATAGTTATGGCAGTATCATCAGATTTCTATTAAATTTAACGAACACTTAACTGTGAAGGCACTGCTCTAGACATTTTATAAATACTGCTCATTTAATATTCACAACAGCCTTATTAGGTATAGGTACATTATTATCCTTATTTTACAGAAGAGGAAACAGAATCACAGGTGATACAACTAATCAACGTTAGAATAGAAATTTAAGCCCAGGCCGTTCTGGCTCTAGAATCCATGCTTTTAACCACTGGTATAAACTGTCTTGTCTAATTATTTTTCCCAAATAATATTATAATTTAACTTCCTTATACATCACTGTAATGGCTGGCTTCTCATCAACACTAAAATCTTGTAACTGGCATTCAAAATCTTGAAGACAGTATAGTGTCAAGGTTAAGAGCTTGGACTTTGAATCGTGATTGCTGCATTCACCTGCCACCTCTGGCACTTATTATTATTTTAAGCAAATCATTTAACCTTTCTGTGCTTCAAAATTCCCTACCGTAAAATGGAAATGATAGTAATAGTACCTATTTCATAGGGTTCTTGTGAAGAATAAGTAAGTTATGCCTTATTTAACTTTATTTAACATTAGTCTCCACCTCATACAATCCTTTCTCCATAGGATTGTCACTTCAATAACTACTTCCTACATTTCCCTGCTATGCTAATTCTCACCTCTATGCTGTTGCTTATGATGCTTACCAGTATTCAGTGTTTAATAATAGATTTTTAACATTTTGATGATTTCTTATTTCTCAGTAACAGAAATAGAAATGCAGTACCTGAAGTTCAAACACAAAAGGAATCACCTGGACTTTCTTTTCTTATGAGTTATACTTCTAGATCACCTGGATTGAATTTATTTGATTCTTCTGTATTTGATACAGAAATCTCATCAGATCAGGTAATATGAGAAGCCAAAAGTTTTATTTCTAAAAATTGTGCTCTGGAACTTTGAATAATTTTAGTTCTTTAATACAAAACTGTCTTGGGGCAGATTATCAACAGAAGCATTTAAAAAAAATTCTGAGTATTGATGGTATGACAAAGTTCCCTATTACATTTTGGTTTCAACTTCGAATGCCGCATATTGACATCTGTTCCTTAAAAACAGATCTCAGAATAGGGATAATTTAAATCAGCTAAAGGCAGTTTAAAAAATGAATTTGACTTTATAGTTAATGTGTCTAACTTTCAGACAAACTAGAATTCTCAACATAAAAAATGTTCCATATTATAAATTGGTCTTTTCAACTACATGTGTATACATAGTAGCATTATCACTGGTTAATTTTAAAAGACCTAATATTGGTTTCTACTGTTCAGTGATATGAATCATGATAAAGTGCTTATTTCTATATTTAGAAATTAAAGCTGAAAATTGAGACATGCTTTATTCAAAAAGTAGAAACATTACAGTGTAGTGGTTAAAACTAGACTTTGAAGCCAGACTACTTAGGTGTGTACTAGATGTGGGATTTTGGGTAAGTGGCTTGGTTTCCTTATCTGTAAAATGAAATAATAACTATTATCATAGGGTTTGTGAGTATTAGAGTTTATACACATAAGGCACTTAGAAAAGTACCAACCACTTAATAATCCTACATAAGTTTTAATGTGATATGAGTAATATTGTTATTGCTCATTTAAGTTAATTACATTTAGCCAATTTTATGTGGATTAGAATGTTTTATTTGCATATATCTGACATTAAATTGTTGAAATTACAAATTTATTGATGGATAATATAGTACTATACATGTTATAGTATTTTACATCTTCAACTTTTGTCTCATTTTTTATTTAAATGCTTATTTTAAAAACAAGTAATTCCTAGGAGTATGCTGGGTATGAAAATAGACTATAGTTACTTAATTCTCATTTACAATAATAACATGAATGCAAAATGCATGTATATAAATTTAATAGGAAACGTACACTTTGAATAAGGAGAACTACAAAACTACTGAAAAAAGTTAATGAATACATAAACACATGCAGTACTTGCATAGGAAAAAAATATTGTAAAGATAAATTTCTTCCCAATATAATTTATAAATATAGTCCAATTCAAATCTAATTATAATCCTGGCAAGATTGTATTTAATTTTTTGTTTTGTTTTTGTGGTGGTGGGATTGGGGAAGGAGATTGGCAAAATAATTAATAACTGTCCTGGGGGAAAGTGGTCAAGAATAATCAGGAAAATATTGAAAAATAAGATTGATGGTAAATTAAAATGAAATTCTAAAAAATTCAACCCCAAAAGGTAGAAAAGAAACAATAAAAAAATACACACAGTAAAAAAAATCATAAAACAAATAAACTTTACACCAAATAATGTGCTTTTTAATAATTACATTGTGCGAATGGGCTGACACTCATTGAAAGACAAAGATTGTAAGAATGGAAAAAAAAAGCAAGACCCAAATATAAGCTATCTATAAGAAACATACTTTAAATATAAAGACAAAGACAGGTTGACAGTAAATGGATGGAAAATGATGTATAATGAAAACTAAGCATTAGAAGGTCACAGTGGCTATAATAATATCATTTCTGGTAGTCTTAAAGAATATTACTAGAAATGAAAGGGACATTTCATAAAGATAAAAAAGTCAATTCATAAGGAAGATATAACAGTCACAAATGTGTAAAGCCTAATAACAGCTTCAAAATACATGAAACAAAAAGTGACAGAATTAAAGAGAGAAATAGACAAAAATTCAAACATAGTTGGAGGTTTTTAATACTCCTCTTTTAGCAGCCGGTAGAATTAGACAACACAATCAGTAAAGATCTTTAATAAGATCTGAATGACATCACCAATCACCTTGATCGAATTGACCTTTATAGTACATCACATCCAGCAACTGCAGCATATATATTCTTTTCAGGTTCTGATGGTACCTTCAGCAAGATACACCATATTCTGGGCCATAAAATGAGTCTTAATGAATTTAAAAGGATTGAAATCAGAGTATGTTCTCTGACCACAGCAGAATTAAATTAGAACTCAATGTGATATCTAAGAAAATCCTAAATATGTAGGCCATAGATCAAAGAAGAAATCATGGGATAAATCAGGAAAAAATTTTATTTATTTATTTATTTTTAATTTTTATGGGTACATAGTAGATGTATATATTTATGGGGGTACATAAGATATTTTGATACAGGCATGCAATGTGAAATAATCATATCATAGAAAGTGAGAGTGTCCATCCCCTCAAACATTTATTCTTTGTCCTACAAATAACCCAGTTATACTCTTAGTTATTTTAAAATGTACAATTATTTTGACTATAGTCACCCTATTGTGCTATCAAATGCTAGATCTTATTAATTCTTGCTATGTTTTTGTACCCATTAACCATTCCCACCTGTCCCCAGTCCCCCGCCCCCCAACATTTCCCAGCCTCTGGTAATCATCCTTCTACTCTCTATCTCCATGAGTTCAATTGTTTTTATTTTTAGGTCCCACAAATAAGTGAGAATATGTTGTTTGTCTTTCTGTGCCTGACTTACTTCATGTAACATAATGACCTCTAGTTCCATCCATGTTGTTGCAAATGACAGGATCTCATTCCTTTTCTCCTTTCTTCCTGTCTTCCTTTAAGCGAAGGTGATTTTCTCTGATGGTGTGATTTAATTTCTTGCTTTTTATTTTTGGTGTATCCATTGTCTCTTTTTCGATTGAGGTTACCATGAGGCTTGAAATTCTATCTTTTTTTTTTTTTTTTTTTTTGAGATGGAGTCTTTGCAGTTAACACAATGTTGGCTCACTGCAACCTCCACCTCCCAGGTTCAAGTGATTCCCCTGCCTCATCCTCCTGAGTAGCTGGGACTATAGGCGCGTGCCACCATGCCTGGCTAATTTTTATTTTTTGTACTTTAGTAGAGATGGGGTTTCACCATGTTGGCCAGGATGGTCTCGATCTCCTGACCTTGTTATCTGCCTGGCTCGGCCTCCCAAAATGCTGGGATTACAGGCGTGAGCCACCATGCCCAGCCTGAGATTCTATCTTTTAACCCATTATTTTATTTTATTTCATTTTTAATTTTTTAAATTTCTTTATTTTTATTATTATATTTTAAGTTCTAGGGTACATGTGCACAATGTGCAGGTTTGTTACATATGTATACATCTGCCATGTTGGTGTGCTGCACCCATTAACTCGTCATTTACATTAGGTATATCTCCTAATGCTATCCCTCCTCCCACCCCCCACCCCATGACAGGCCCCGGTGTGTGATGTTCCCCACCCTGTGTCCAAGTGTTCTCATTGTTCAATTCCCACCTATGAGTGAGAACATGAGGTTTAGTTTTCTGTCCTTGTGGTAGTTTGCTCAGGATGATGGTTTCCAGCTTCATCCATGTCCCTATAAAGGATGTGAACTCATCCTTTTTTATGGCTGCATAGTATTCCATGGTGTATATGTGCCATATTTTCCTAATTCAGTCTATCATTGATGGAATTTGGGTTGGTTCCAAGTCTTTGCTATTGTGAATAGTGCCGCAATAAACATACGTGTGCATGTGTCTTTATAGCAGCATGATTTATATTCCTTTGGGTATATACCCAGTAATGGGATGGCTGGGTCAAATGGTATTTCTAGTTCTAGATCCTTGAGGAATCGCCACACTGTCTTCCACAATGGTTGAACTAGTTTACAGTCCCACCAACAATGTAAAAGTGTTCCTATTTCTCCACATCCTCTCCAGCACCTGTTGTTTCCTGATTTTTAATGATTGCCTTTCTAACTGGTGTTAGAAATCACCAGGACTGGTCCCTGGTGATTTTTCTAGTTCCTTTGGTGAGTTCATGTTTTCCTGGATGATCTTGATGCTTGTAGTTGTTGTTGGTGTCTAGGCATTGAAGAATTAGGTATTTACTCTAGTCTTCACAGTCTGGGCTTGTAAGTGCCTGTCTTTCTTGAGGAGGCTTTCCAAGTATTCAAAGGGACTTGGGCTCCAAGCCCAATAACCCTGTGGTTTTTGCATACTCAGAGAGGTATAGCCTTGGTGGTCTTGGATAAGATCTGGGAGAATTCTCTGGATTACCAGGCAGAGACTTGTTATTTTCCCTTGATTTCTCCCAAACAAATGGAGCCTCTCTCTCTGTGCTGAGCTGCCTGGAGTCGGGGGAGGTGTGATGCAAGCACCCCTGTGGCCATCTTGACTAGGACTGCACTGGGCCATACCTGAAGCCAGCACAGCATTGGGTCTTGGCCAAGGCCTTCTGTAACCACTACCTGGCTACCCACTATGTTCACTGAAGGCCCTAAAGCTCTGTGATCAGCAGGTCGTAAAGCCAGCCAGATTTGTTTCCATCCCTTCAGGTGGCTAGTTCCCCTGGCCCTAGGCAGATCTAGAGATGCTGTCTAGGATTTTGAGATTGGAGTCAAAAACCTTAGTAATTTGCCCAATGTTCTACTCTACTGTGGCTAAGCTGGCACTCAAACCACAATACAAAGTCCTTCCTGCTCTTCCCTCCCTTTCCACAGGCAGAGGAGCCTCTCCCTGTGGACCCTATGACCATCAGCTCATGGTGGGGGTCTGCCAGGACACTGCTGATATCCACTCGAAGCGCAAGGGCTCTTCAGTGAATGATGCCAGGCATGGGACTCACCCTTCAGGGCAGTGGGCTCCCCTCTGGCCCAGGGAAGGTCCAGAAATGCTGTCCAAGAGCCTAGGCCTGAACTCAGGGACCCCAAGATCATGCTTGTTCTACCCCACTGTGGCTGAGCTGGTACCTAGTGTACAAGATAAAATGCCCTTTACTTGTTCCCTCTGCTTTTCTTAAACAGATGGGGTCTTTTACCATAGCCATCATAGCTGGGAATGTGCTGGGTCACAACTGAAGCCAGCACCTCTCAGAGCCCAAGGCCCACAGCATACTACCTGGGTATCACTGCTGGTTATTCAGGGCCCAAGGGCTCTTTAGTCAGTGGGTGATTAATTCTGCCAGGACTGGGTCCTTCCCTTCAAGGTAGTGGGTTCCCTTTTAGGAAAGATTTTAAACTGCATTATGAAAATCCAGCCTATCAAAAATTATGGGATGTTGCCAAAGCCAGAGCAAAAAATAGCTTTAAATAATTTAGCTAATAATTACATAATAAAAAAGAAGAAAGGCCTAAAATCAGTGACCTAAGATTTCATTTTGAGAATCTAGAAAAAGAAGAACTAAGCAAACCTGAAGTAAAATGAAGAAACAAAATAAGAGAAATCAGTGAAATGGAAAAACAAACAATAGAGGAAATTAACAAAGTCAAAGTTGATTATTTGAAAATAATTGACAAAATCCTTATATTAGGAATGAAAGAGAGGATGTAATTATAAATCCTAAATATTATGAAACAGATTGGTGAGGGAAACTTACTTTCTAAATATTCAAACATCCTGTAAGGCTAGAGTAATAAAAGGCATGATAACAGTTTAAAGGACTGATTGATCAGTGGTGTGGGCTAGAAAGTCTTGAAACCAAAGATTTTATAATGTGATAATGATAGACTACAAATTAATAGGAGTAAATTACGCATTCATCTTACACTGTACATCAATAGAAGTTACAGATGCATTAAATCATATAAGAAAATGTTAACCACAATATATTTCTGAAGAAATATAGGTGAACATTTACCAAATCTTAGGAGGAAGGATTCTTTAAGCATGAAAACGGTGGAAGAAGAAGCAAAAGAAAATAATTGGGTTTGATTACATACAAAATCTTAACTTCTTTTTTTAAATTATGCTTTAAGTTCTAGGGTAATGTGCACAACATGCAGGTTTGTTACATAGGTATACATGTGCCATGTTGGTTTGCTGCACCCATCAACTTGTCATCTACATTGGGTATTTCTCCTAATGCTATCCCTCCCCCAGCCCCCCACTCCCTGACAGGCCCCTGCATGTGATGTTCCCCACCCTGTGTCCATGTGTTCTCATTGTTCAATTTCCACCTGTGAGTGAGAACATGCAGTGTTTGGTTTTCTGTCCTTGTGATAGTTTGCTGAGAATGATGGTTTCCACCTGCATCCACGTCCCTGCAAAGAACATGAACTCATCCTTTTTATGGCTGCATAGTATTCCATGGCGTATATGTGTCACATTTTCTTAATCCATTCTATCATTGATGGACATTTGGGTTGGTTCCAAGTCTTTGCTATTGTGAATAGTGCCGCAATAAACATACATGTGCATGTGTCTTTATAGCAGCATGATTTATAATCCTTTGGGTATATACCCAGTAATGGGATTGCTGGGTCAAATGGTATTTCTAGTTCTAGATCCTTGAGGAATTGCCACACTATCTTCCATAATGGTTGAAATAATTTATGCTCCCACAAACAGTGTAAAATTGTTCCTATTTCTCCATATCCTCTCCAGCATCTGTTGTTTCCTGACTTTTTAATAATCGCCATTCCAACTAGCATGAGATAGTATCTCATTGTGGTTTTGATTTGCATTTCTCTAATGACCAGTGATGATGAGCATTTTTTCATGTGTCTGTTGGCTGCATAAATGTCTTCTTTTGAGAAGTGTCTGTTCATATCCTTTGCCCACTTTTTGATTTTTTTTTCTTATAAATTTGTTTAAGTTCTTTGTAGATTCTGGATATTAGCCCTTTGTCAGATGGGTAGATTGCAAAAATTTTCTCCCATTCTGTAGGTTGCCTGTTCACTCTGATGATAGTTTCTTTTGCTGTGCAGAAGCTCTTTATTTTAATTAGATTCCATTTGTCTATTTTGGCTTTTGTTGCCATTGCTTTTGGTGTTTTAGTCATGAAGTCCTTGCCCATGCCTGTGTCCTGAATGGTATTGCCTAGGTTTTCTTCTAGGGTTTTTATGGTTTTAGGCCTGACATTTAAGTCTTTAATCCATCTTGAGTTAATTTTTGTATAAGATGTAAGGAAGGGATCCAGTTTCAGCTTTCTCCATATGGCTAGCCAGTTTTCCCAGCACCATTTATTAAATAGGGAATCCTTTCCTTATTGCTGTTTTTGTCAGGTTTGTCAAAGATCAGATGGTTGTACATGTATGGTGTTATTTCTGAGGCCTCTGTTCTGTTCCACTGGTCTATATGTCTGTTTTGGTACAAGTACCAAGTTGTTTTGGTTACTATAGACTTGTAGTATAGTTTGAAGTCAGGTAGTGTGATGCCTCCAGCTTTGTTCTTTTGGCTTAGGATTGACTTGGCGATGCGGGCTCTTTTTTGGTTCCATATGAACTTTAAAGTAGTTTTTTCCAATTCTATGAAGAAAGTCTTTGGTAGCTTGATGGGGGTAGCATTGAATCTATAAATTACCTTGGGCAGTATGGCCATTTTCACGATATTGAGTCTTTCTATCCATGAGCATGGAATGTTCTTCCATTTGTTTGTGTCCTCTTTTATTTCATAGAGCAGTGGTTTGTAGTTCTCCTTGAAGAGGTCCTTCACATGCCTTGTAAGTTTTATTCCTAGATATTTTATTCTCTTTGAAGCAATTGTGAATGGGAGTTCACTCATGATTTGGCTCTCTGTCAGTTATTGGTGTATAGGAATGCTTGTGATTTTTGCACATTGATTTTGTATCCTGAGACTGCTGAAGTTGCTTATCAGCTTAAGGAGATTTTGGGCTGACATGATGGGGTTTTCTAAACATACAATCATGTCATCTGCAAACAGGCATAATTTGACTTCCTCTTTTCCTGTTCGAATACCCTTTATTTCTTTCTCTTGCCTGATTGCCCTGGCCAGAACTTCCAACACTATATTGAATAGGAATGGTGAGAGAGGGCATCCTTGTCCTGTGCCAGTTTTCAAAGGGAATGCTTCCCGTTTTTGCCCATTCAGTATGATATTGGCTGTGGGTTTGTCATAAATGGCTCTTATTATTTTGAGATATGTTCTATCAATACCTAGTTTATTAAGAGTTTTTAGCTTGAAGGGGTGTTGAACTTTGTAGAAGGCCTTTTCTGCATCTATTGAGATAATCATGTGGTTTTTGTCATTGGTTCTGTTTATGTGATGGATCACGTGTATTCATTTGCATATGTTGAGCCAGCCTTGCATCCCAGGGATGAAGCCAACTTGATCATGGTGGATAAACTTTTTGATGTGCTGCTGTATTTGGTTTGCCAGTATTTTACTGAGGATTTTTGCATTGATGTTCATCAGGGATATTGGTCTAAAATTCTCTTTTTTTGTTGTGTCTCTGCCAGGCTTTGGTATCAAGATGATGCTGGCCTCATAAAATGAATTATGGGGGATTCCCTTTTATTCTATTCATTGGAATAGTTTCAGGAGGAATGATGTCAGCTCCTCTTTGTACCTCTGGTAGAATTCGGTTGTGAATCTGTCTGGTCCTGGACTTTTTTTGGTTGGTAGGCTATTAATTATTGCCTGAATTTCAGAACCTATTATTGGTCTATTCAGAGATTCAACTTCTTCCTGGTTTAGTCTTTGGAGGATGTACATGTCCAGGAATTTATGCATTTCTTCTAAATTTTCTAGTTTATTTGCATAGAGGTGTTTTTAGTATTCTCTGATGGTATTTTGTATTTCTGTGTGATCAGTGGTGATATCCCCTTTATCATTTTTTATTGCATCTATTTGATTCTTCTCTCTTTTCTTGTTTATTAGTCTTGCTAGCAGTCTATCAATTTTGTTGATCTTTTCAAAAAACCAGCTGCTGGATTCATTGATTTTTTGAAGGGTTTTTTGTGTCTCTAGCTCTTCAGTTCTGCTGTGATCTTAGTTATTTCTTGCCTTCTACTAGCTTTTGAATTTCTTTGCTCTTGCTCCTTTAGTTATTTTAATTTTGATGTTAGGGTGTCGATTTTAGATCTTTCCTGCTTTCTCTTGTGAGTATTTAGTACTATAAATTTCCCTCTACACACTGCTTTAAATGTGTCCCAGAGATTCTGGTATGTTTTGTCTTTGTTCTCAGTGGTTTCAAAGAACGTCTTTATTTCTGCCTTCATTTTGTTATTTATCCAGTAGTCATTCAGGAGCAGGTTGTTGAGTTTCCATGTAGTTGTGGGGGTTTGAGTAAGTTTCTTAATCCTGAGTTCTAATTTGATTGCACTGTGATCTGAGAGACAGTTTGTTGTGATTTACGTTGTTTTGCATTTGCTGAGGAGTGTTTTACTTCCAATTATGTGGTCGATTTTAGAATAAGTGCAATGTGGTGCTGAGAAGAATGTATATTCTGTTGATTTGGGGTGGAGAGTACTGTAGATGTCTATTAGGCCCACTTGGTGCAGAGCTGAATTCAATTCCTGGATATCCTTGTTAACCTTCTGTCTTGTTGATCTGTCTAATATTGACAGTGTTGTGTTAAAGTCTCCTGTTATTATGTGGGAGTCTAAGTCTCTTTGTAGCTCTCTAAGGACTTGCTTTATGAATCTGGGTGCTTCTGTATTGGGTGCATATATATTTAGGACAGTTAGCTCTTCTTGTTAAATTGATCCCTTTACCATTTTGTAATAGCCTTCATTATCTCTTTTGATCTTTGTTGGTTTAAAGTCTGTTTTATCAGAGACTAGGATTGCAACTCCTGCTTTTGCTTTCAATTTGCTTGGTATATCTTCCTCCATCCCTTTGTTTTGAGCCTATGTGTGTCTCTGCATGTAAGATGGGTCTCCTGAATACAGCACACTGATGGGTCTTGACTCTTTATCCAGCTTGTCAGTCTGTGTCTTTTAATTGGGGCATTTAGCCCATTTGCATTTAAGGTTAATATTGTTATGTTTGAATTTGATCCTGTCGTGATGTTAGCTGGTTATTTTGCCCATTAATTGATGTAGTTTCTTCATAGCATCAATGGTCTTTACAATTTGGCATGTTTTTGCAGTGGCTGGTACTGGTTGTTCCTTTCCAAGTTTAGTGCTCCCTTCAGGAACTCTTGTAAGGCAGGCCTGGTGGTGACAAAAATCTCTCAGCATTTGCTTGTCTCTAAAGTATTTTATTTCTCCTTCACTTATGAAGCTTAGTTTGGCTGGATAGGAGATTCTGGCTTGAAAATTCTTTTCTTTAAGAATGTTGAATATTGGTCCCCACTCTCTTCTGGCTTGTAGGGTTTCTGCTGAGAGATCCGCTGTTAATCTGATGGGATTGTGGGTCTGATGGGATTCCCTTTGTGGGTAACCCGACCTTTCTCTCTGGCTGCCCTTAACATTGTTTCCTTCACTTCAATCTTGGTGAATCTGACAATTATGTGTCTTGGGGTTGCTCTTTTCGAGGAGTATCTTTGTGGTGTTATCTGCATTTCCTGAATTTGAATGTTGGCCTGCCTTGCTAGGCTAGGGAAGTTCTCCTGGATAATATCCTGAAGAGTGTTTTCTAACTTGGTTCCATTCTCCCCATCACTTTCAGGTACACTAATCAAACGTATATTTGGTCTTTTCACATATTCCCATATTTCTTGGAGGCTTCATTAGTTTCTTTTTACTCTTTTTCCTCTAATCTTGTCTTCTTGCTTTATTTCATTAATTTGGTCTTCAATCACTGATATCCTTTCTTCCACTTAATCGAATCGGCTATTGAAGCTTTTGCATGTGTCCTGAAGTTCTTGTGCCATGGTTTTCAGCTCCATCAGGCCATTTAAAGTCTTCTCTACCCTGTTTATTCTAGTTAGCCATTCATCTAACCTTTTTTCAAGGTTTTTAGCTTCCTTGTGATGGGTTAGAACATGCTCCTTTAGCTAGTAGAAGTTTGTTATTACCGACCTTCTGAAGCCTGCATCTGTCAACTCGTCAAAGTCATTTTCTGTCCAGTTTTGTTCCATTGCTGGCAAGGAGCTGCAATCCTTTGGAGGAGAAGAGGCACTCTGGTTTTTTGAATTTTCACCTTTTCTGCTCTGGTTTCTCCCCATCTTTGTGGTTTTATCTACCTTTGGTCTTTTATGTTGGTAACCTACAGATGGGGTTTTGGTGTGGATGTCCTTTTTGTTGATGTTGATGCTATTCCTTTCTGTTTGTTAGTTTTCCTTCTAACAGTCAGGCCCCTCAGCTGCAGGTCTGTTGTAGTTTGCTGGAGGTCCACTCCAAACGCTGTTTGCCTGCATATCACCAGCGGAGGCTGCAGAACAGTAAATATTGCAGAACAGCAAATATTGCTGCCTGATCCTTCCTCTGGAATCTTTGTCCCATAGGGTCACCTACCTGTTTGAGGTGTCTGTCAGCCTCTACTGGGAGATGTCTCCCAGTCAGGCTACATGGGGGTCATGGACCCACTTGAGGATGCAGTCTGTCAATTCTCTGAGCTTGAACACCATACTGGGAGAACCACTGCTCTCTTCAGAGCTGTCAGACAGGGACATTTAGGTCTGCAGAAGTTTTCTATTGCCTTCTGTTCAGCTGTGTCCTGCTCACAGAGTTTGAGTCTATAGAGGCAGTAGGCCTTGCTGAGCTGTGGTGGGCTCTGCTAGTTCAAGCTTCCTGGCTGCTTTGTTTACCTACTCAAGCCTCAGCAATGGCAGACACCCCTCCCCCTGCCAGGCTGCAGCCTCGCAGGTCAAACTCAGACTGCTATGCTAGCAGTGAGCAAGGCTCCTTGGGCATGGCACTCACCAAGCCAGGCACAGGAGGGAATCTCCTGGTCTGCTGGTTGCTAAGACCTTGGGCAAAGTGCAGTATTTGGGTGGGAGTGTACTGTTTTTCCAGGTACAGTCTGTCACAGCTTCCCTTGGCTAGGAAAGGGAAATCCCCCGACCCCATGCACTTCACAGGTGAGGGGACGCCCTGCCCTGCTTCAGCTCGCCCTCTGTGGGCTGCACCCACTGTGCAGCCAGTCCCATTGAGATGAACCAGGTACCTCAGTTGGAAATGCAGAGATCATCTGTCTTCTGTGTCGATCTCGCTGGGAGCTGCAGACCAGAGCTCTTCCTATTTGGCCATCTTGGAAGTGACCCCAAAATCTAAACTTCTATATGTTAAAAAATTTTAAGGGCAAAATGACAAAGATGTAAAATATTTGCAATAAGGTTGCAAATAATTAATTAACATCTCTAGAATATAAAGTGCTTATATGTACCAATGATGAAAAAATTACTTTCTCAATAGAAAAATGAGCAAAGTCCATTTGACAAATAGATAATTCACTGAAAAAGAAATTCAAGTGGCTTATAAAATCTATGAGAAAACAGCTTTCCTTATTAATTTTCAAAGAAACATAAATCTGTGCATAACAGTGTTTATTCACGTGTGACTTCTATATAAGAAACAAAGTTGGGACAACTTACATGTCCAGTTGAAACTGTCTGGTTTGTCTATTTGGAGGAATATTATAGAGCCATGGAAAGAGTCAGATTTTAGAAGAATAATGACATGGACAAATGCTCACAATGCAATGTGAAGAGGAAAAAGGTGCACAGAAAACTATGCTGTCATGATCTCATTTTTTTTAAAAGCCTGTTTTACTGAGAAAATGGACTTTTGGCAGCAAAACTTGATCTGAACTGACATGAAGCTATCCACTTCCTGTTACTTTTATAGGCAAAAAAAAATACCAACAACCTGATTTGTTAAAAGCTTTCAGAATAAAGCAAAATATCATATTAAGATTCTAAAGTAGGAGCTATCTTTAGTACAGTGTATTTTGCCTGAATCAAATCAATAGACCTTATTTTAATATAAGTAAATGACAGGTTTTGAAGATAGATCTTTTTAAGTATAAGAGTGTGCTATATAAAGGTATCATAAGTCTACTTTAATTCCATGTATTAGAATAACTAAGCTTTAGATTCAATTATATATACTATATATACTGTCCTACTGATTTCACAAGTAATATTTAATGGAAATTATTTTCCAGTTCGATGAACATTATTCTGCAAGAAATCTAAATCCTCTGTCATCAGAGCAAGAGATTGGTAAGTTGTTTGAAGTTTGCTACCTTTAAAAACATGTTAACTCATTAGTACAGTATTTAGTTTCTCTAACTTATTTTCTTAGGTGCTCAATTTATTCTTTAGAAATTACTGTTACTTCTGCACTACTCACTGATATTCTTTTCTTTCTTATTTCAAGCAATTAGCTTTTCTCACTACTCTATTAAAACTTACTTTCTCCAAGGTTATTGACCTCCCAATTATCAAATATTATGGGTATCTTGTATTTATTATCATATTAAGACTCTTTGCAACATTTGATATAGTTGGTTATTTCCATCTTTTTTCTGTAATTTTTGGATTTCCTTTTCTCTCTTTGATACTTTTTATTGGATATTCTTTCTTCATTTTTCCTTTGATTGATTAATTCATTCAACATATTAATATAAATGTGTATGTGTATTATATTTTATATCAGGTATGCTTTTGGGGTCTGGGGACAATGGACAAGAATGAAAAATTCTCATATGGTTTATGTTCTAGTGGGATAAACTGAAAATAGACAAATAAATCAATGTATAATTTATCAGATAGTACACTAAACAACAGTTGTTATGGGCTTGAATAGTCAGACTCACATATTATGATTCTAAATCTAATATTACCTTTATGTTATAGAATGATACAAGATAAGAGATAATGGTAGGTACAGCATCCTTGTTTCATTGAAAGGATCACTAACTACCCAAGTAATATATCTTCTTTTGCCACTGCCACCCAAGGAACATGTCAGGCTGCTATGGACAAAAGGCATGTTGCATGTAGGTCAGCTTGAAACACGAGAGCTGTAACTTCAATTTCACACCAGTCTTTTATATTATTCTAGTCATGAGGCCCAAGGCCTGTATGCTAACTCATAGCTCCTCTAATTCAGGTGCAGTCTCACACAGCAGACTGGATAGATAAAACATTCTGTGTTTACCTTAATTCTGTGAAAACAGTGCTGTGGGAAGTCAGGCTCCAAGGTCATTTTCCAGGTGGGCCCGAATCTTCCCAGGCTCGATGTTAATTTTTTACTTATTGTTGGTGATAAATACTATGCAGCAACGTAATGTAGAGTAAGGGAAATAGGGAATACTTGGATTGGGAAGGTGATTGCTGTATTGCAAGGGAGTCAGGAAGGGCATCACTAAAAGTCAACATTGAACAGAAGGAGGTGCATATACAAGCTACTGGGAAAAGTGTTCCAAGCAAAGGGCAAAAAGGTCTTGAAATGGGAACATACTCAGTATGTTCGTTGAAAGTTAGTTAAGTTGGTATGATTTATGGAATAAGGAAGGAGAGACTGGTGGGAGATTAAATCCAAGAGGTGGATGGAGAGCAAATCATGTGGGACCTGTAGATCATTAAGGACTTAGGGGTTTTTTTTCTGAGTGAAATGGGAAGCCTCTGGAAGGTTTTAAGTAAAGGACTGAAATGATCTGACAGGTTTTAAAAGAATTATTCTGGCTGCTATGTGGAGAACAGACTGTATGAAAACAAGGGCAAAAGCAGGGAAAGGTCAGGAAGCTATAAAATGACACAAAGTGAGAATTGATGAGTAGTAGTAGAAGTGGTGAGAACATGTCAGATTTTGGTTACAAAGTTTTCTGAAGATAGAGCTGGAAGAATTTGCTTATGGACTGGATATAAGGACTGAGAGAGAGAAACAAAGATTGTGCCATGGTTTTGACATGAATAACTTGGAATGGAGTTGCCATTTATATAAATATGGAAGGCTGTAAGAGTAATTTGAGATTGAGGAGCCAGGGGTTTCATTTAGGAAGTGTTTTAATTGAAAAGCCTGTTTATTAGATACGAAGTGAAAGTAAAGTAGGAAATTGTACATATGAATTTGGAATTCAATGAGATGGAGACACAGATTTTAGAATTTTTATAAATGGTATTTAATGCTATGAGATCGGAATGAATCTACCAATTGTATTTATTAAATGTCTATCATCTAAAAATTTAAATCTATTTACATCCTCTTTTTTTTTGAGACAGAGTTTTGCTCTTGTTGCCCAGGCTGGAGTGCAATGGCATGATCTCGGCTCATGGCAACCTCCGCCTCCTGGGTTCAAGCAATTCTCCTGCCTCAGCCTCCTGAGTAGCTGGGATTACAGGCGCCCACCACCATGCCCAGCTAATTTTTTGTATTTTTAGTAGAGACGGGGTTTCACTATGTTGGTCAGGCTGGTCTCAAATTCCTGACCTCAGGCGATCCACCTGCCTCAGCCTCCCAAAGTGCTGGGATCACAGGCGTGAGCCACCACACCCAGCCCACATCCTCTTTTTTGACATTCTCATTCATTTGACACTCATTCACTTCAGTGTTTTCAAATATAATACATACAGATAATGACCAAATTTATATCTTGCTGCACTGACTTCTAAACTCTAGGACCTGATTTCTGATTGTACAGTTTAAATCTCTTTAGACATCTTTTGACATTAAAAACTCAGTGTAGCTGAAATCAAACTTGCTCTCCTTCTGACATCCCTGATGGTATCTCCATTATTCTGGCTTTTAAGGTTTGGAGCATAGTAACAATTTTAGCTTCTCTCTGTGACTGCGACTACATTCAACTAGTTATCAAGTTTTATCAGTTCTCTCTCTTAAATATTTATTTTTATTTTCTATTTTCATTGAAACCATTATATTTCAGAGTCTTACTGTTCACCTGGACTGTTACAATAACATCCTAATTGGTGTTTTCCATTTTTCAGCTTACCTATAGATCACAGCTTAATTAATCTTCAGTGCCCATAATGTTGGCCATGTCACTGCCCTAATCAGATACCTTCAGTGACTCCCCCACTGACTATCAAATTATGCTTCTACTTTACTAATTTAGCGCCAACTACCTGTTTCGTTTTTTATTGGTATATAGTTGTACATATTTATGGGGTCCCTGTGATATTTTGATACCTGCATACAATGTGTAATGATCAAATCAGGGTAATTGGAATATCCATCACCTCAGACGTTTATCATTTCTTTGTGTGGGGAACATCCCAAATCTTCTTTTCTAGCTATGTCAAAATACACTATAAATTCTTGTAAACCATACTACTACTCTAGAACTTATTCTTAAATTCCATACTAGAACTTATTCCTTCTATCTAACTGTATTTTTGTACTCATTAACCAGTCTCTATTCATCCCCCAACATACCTTTTAAGGCTTTTATCTTATAAGAGTAACCTGTGCTTTGGCCAGACTCTGGAACTCATTGTGTCTCAAGTATACCTACACTTTCTTACCTGCTTTTTACTTCTTGCAATCTCCAACTTCTATGTCTTTCTATCTTTCGAGATAGAATTCTCTTCCATAAAACCTTTTATTTATCCCCTCAATCTTCTTTTTCAAAAAGATCTCTCCCTCTCTTTTCTGAATATCTCTTCTTTTTTATACATTTTACCATTCTACCATCATTACTTATAAATAGATATAAAATCTCCTCTAGATCACAGGTTTTTTGAGGGCAGGGATTTTAAAATGTACTTTTGAATTCCCCATAGCACCTATAATGCTGCCTTGCACAGTAATATGTTCTTTTATTTACAGTGATCATATGAGTTTTATGAAGACTTCATATGAACTTCTTGTGAAATTAAAAACAAAATCAAATTCATTTATTCAAAAGGAAATTCAAGATTTTGGTTCTTTTTGGATATGTGTTTACATTATACCTATTTTTCTTTAAGTCATATGGCTGTGTACTGAGAAATACACATAGTCAAAAAAATAAAGTGAGAAAGGGAGAGGGGAAGAACACAAGTATCTGGTAGTCAGTCTGTCCATCTATCCATCTGTCTGTCCATCCATCCATCCATCCACCCATCTTACTGCTGGTTGACTCGGTTCTATATAGGGTGAAATAATTGAGATGTTTAAAAATAAAAATAAGTTTATTAAATATATGAAAGTTAAAAAATACATGAAACATTCAAAGTGATGCAAAGTAAATTATTTTGCTTAATATGCTATTTGATTAATTCTATATAAAAATAGATATTTAAAAATACTTGTTTCAAGTACATATTTGATTACTATAGATTTAAAATTATTTAATGATAATTAGTTTTAAATTAGAATTAGGATGTTGAAAATATATTTGTATGTTTATAATTTTATTAATAAGTAAATAATAAGTGAAAAACAGTATTTTTCCTTAATGGCAATTCTGGGCTTCATCAACCAGAGCTACATTTAAAGCTTATTGTAAAAATTCCTTTTAGAACTCTTTTTAATGTTCTGTCAGTTTCCTTGAACAATGCCATGAACAGTATATTGTAGTGACTCAATAAATAATAGTTGAATAAGTTTAACTTATACAGTATCTCTCAGATTCAGCATTTTTTCCTCCATTACCATCGCTATGATTGTAGATAAGGTCAACATTTCGTTATGTCTTCACTGGACAATAGACTTTTATTTTATTTTGGTTAGTCCCACTTCTAGACTCTTCTGTTCCAGCCTTTATACCTATTCTCGCCTGAGTAATACTTACAAAGCAGTTCAAATCATGTCATATCTCTGCTTGAAAATCTTCAATGAATTCTTGTTATCTACTAAATAAAGTCCAGATTCCATAGTGGGACATTAAGCAATCTTTCCAAGCTCATCTTCATTAATTTCCACTTAGTACATCTTTATTATTTCTCACTGCTCCTGCTAAGCTGAATAGATTTCTGTTACTCTAATGCATCCTATGCATTGTCTGTTTCTGTGCCTCTGTATCATTCTCTTCATTTGAGGTGTTTTATTCTACTTTTTACTTTTTATACTAGTTCTTTATATACTAGAGTTCAAATTACTTGAAAATAGGGTTTAAGTTTGAGTCTGTTTTAACCTTCATAGTACCAAGGACAATGCCTTGCACTTAAGAGGAATACAGTTAAATACCTGTATTCCTGTGTAACACTGATTCAGTGTTACCATATTTATTGTATGCAGTATGCTATAATTCAGTAGGTTAAAAAAATTTTCTATAAGATGAAGAGCATGATATTGTAATGTTTATCTTCCTTAGGAAACTTATTTGAGAAGCCAGAAGGAGAAGATGGCTTTACATTTTCTTTTCCATCAGACACTTCAACTCATACATTTGGAGCTGGAAAAGATGATTTTAGTTTTCCATTTTCATTTGGACAGGGTCAAAATTCAATACCTTCTTCTTTAAAAGGTTTTTCATCTTCCTCACAAAATACAACACAGTTTAATTTTTTTTGAGCTAGTCATTAATTCCTTAAATTATTTTACTGTTCTGTGTTCATGAGGGCATAAATTTACATTATTGCTTAAAACATGAAGACTGCTTTCTTTTGTTGATTAAAGCAGTAATGTTTACATTGTTTGATTATATTTATTGAAATATTGAAATACTGAATATTTTGGGTTTTGTGTGTGCTATTAACTAATCATTATTTATTTTGGTTTTGATTTTGCGAGCCGTGGTCCGGTAGAACTTTTATTAATCTTAATAGAATTTGATGCTTTTTTCATTACTCTTTATTTTAAATATTAAGCCTGCTTCTCCTTGGAACCTAAGGTTTTTTTCTGGAAGTATTGTTGGTACTTTGATAAGAACAAGAACTGCAGTAGTAACTCCAGAGTTAGTGCTGAAGTGTACTTTAGCTACTAAAAATTTCTTTTAAAATTATTGGGTTTCACTTCTGCTTCACTATGTAGTATACAGAGTGGTACTGTAATAATAATTTCAAATAATTTATATTAATAACAAAATCTGTGTTATTCGCTTCTAATATAACACATGGTACAATTCTAATTTTATGAGTTATGCTAATGCTTTCAATGCCTAAAAATTAAATGTAAAGGGCAAGAGTAATTTCTGAAAATTGGATTGTTGTATCAGCGGTGATCCTGTTGATATTTTTTTTTGCTTAAATATTTTTTGAAGAACATTTAAAATTTTGTCTCCTTCAATAACAAAAATTTCATCTTTATGTTTTGTGTTCAGTATTTGTCAATTAATTATATAGCTTAAGTGAAGATATTTAAGATTTGATGAACTTCTGTAAACATTTTGCTCAATATCATTGTATTTTGTGCTTTGTAAATTAACTGTATTGAGTTACCAAGTAATAAAGTGTTTGACTCCATATTTTGATGTGACTGTTGATGGATTTTTAAACCTAACCCCTTCTTTTCTCATTCTGCCCCACATTTGGCCAAGCTGATCAGAAAGCCTGGTTGCTCCCTCCTTTGGTGCCAGTAGGAAGTTCAAACCACATATGGGAGCCCCCACCCGGCCCACCCCCTAACTACCATAAAAACCCAAAGCCAGTCTTCTTTCTCTACTTCTCAAGCTATTTTTCAGTTCAGCTTAGGAGGCCTGCCCCGCTCTCCCCAGAAGGCCTTAATATATGAGTAGAAAAATCTTTTCACGCCCTATTGGGATGTGTGGCATCATCAGTTTCAATATGCAAATCAAATTTTGGGTAAGGGTCTATACTGCTTCTTCAGGATGTCTACAAATTATCACAGTTGTATTACATTAAGCTGCCTCAAAGACTTAAAAAGAAGGGCAATCTAACTAATGATAGACTTTAAGAAAATTTTAGACTCTGTTAAAAAAAAAATCAAACCTTCAACAACTGCTTAAAAGATGAAAATATCAGTTAAAAAGCTGGATTTTTTTTCTTTTTTTAACAAGTATTTATCTTATTGACTCTATGATTGAATTAATTGGTAGTTTTTATATAATAAAGACATTGGCTATATATGAGACAGGAGAAAAAGTTATAATTTGTTTGTTTATTGAGAAATTCAAAGCTAGTTTTAGCCTTGAATGATTCAGTGATTCCATGATTTATTTTTACTTTAAAGTAATGTCTAGCACACCAGTATGGTTAGATTTATCATGTATCAATAAGTGATATGAAATAAGTATTTTAAAAGTATCTACCTTGCACATGGCATTTTGACAGCATGTAAAAGGCTAGAACACAGACGTGGTCTTATACTCAAGGAACTTATAACTTGGTTGAGTAGACAAAACTTAGGAAATAACAAAAGCACATTATAATAACTATATTATAACTATAATATAATAACTATATTATAACTATAATAATATAATTATAACTATAATAATAACTATATTATAACTATAATATATAATTATAACTATAATAATATATTATAACTATAATAATATAACTATAATAATATAATAACTATATTATTATAATGTGACTTTTGTTATAGAAGAGACCAAGTGTTTTAAGAATGAGGGGAAAAAAGGTCATCATGAGCTAGAAAACCTGGGAAGGATTCACCGAAGAGGTAAAATTGAATTAGGACTTTACAGGTATGTAGATTGTAAAATTTTCAAGTGTAAGATTGATGCTTTTTTAGCCTTTCATGTTTTAATTACCTAACTAGTTGCTAGTCTTTAGTAGGATTGCATTAAACAATTATTGAATTAATAGAATTTAACTGAATTGGTAAAGGAGACAGAGCTTTCTAGATAAGGGGACTAATATGATCAAAAGAAAAATGCAATCACATGTTTACTATTAATATATGTAGAGGAAATTAAAGAATAGACCTAACTGGAATGAAGAATAATATCAGGAAACTGAGTTTAATAGATATGATAGGACTGATTTATAGAGGATCTTGAAGTGTTTTGACTTGGTTTCTGAGGCCAATACGGAACTTATATTTTAATGTCAGAGTTTCAAGAGAAAAGAAATGACTAGGAAAATTAAATTGACAATACAGCCAGAGTTAGGAGAAATTAGAGTTGGATAAACCAATTAGGAGTCAATTGCAGTGGTCCAAGTGTGTAGTGATATGTTCCAGGTGATAACAACTGATTGTCTTGTGGTTTCATACTGCTGACACCTAAAATTGGAAAAATATATCTTGTTTAAAAGAAATACATTTGATTGAACATCATCTGAGTATAAGGTAAAAGGAGAAAGGAATCAGAGTTGTTTGTGTTTGAATATCATAGCTCATCCAACTAGTGGAGGCATATGCAGTGTTTTGAATACAAATCACAAAAATAACTTTGTGTAATCAAATAGCCTTATAAAGATAACTTTTAAAAGAGAATTATTACCCTAGAGATAAATCAAATCTTCTGTTACCTTTAAAATAGGAATTTGTTCCCACTTCTATTCGATGAGATTTCAGAAATAAGGGGTCTAGTCCCAGAGCTCTTTGTTAAATTTAGAAGAAAAATAGACACTGCATATCTAATTTTGTTTAGGTCCAAAAAATCTATTTTAATATGGTTAGGTGAATTTTTTCTCTATGATTAGAAAAGATATTCTAAGAATATAAGCGTGATACTCCAAAATCAGTTAAGACTCTTGATTTATTGTCACAAGAGGTATATGTATAAGCAGACCGTGGTTCTTGGAGTATAACTGCTTCTCAGTGGACAGGCCTAGGATCTGTCAGTAGACAAAGCTAGGAAATATATGTATGTATACTACATCTATATACATGTTTGTTGGTGTATCTAACTACTGAAAACAAAACACGAGTTTAGACTGGTAACTCCAGCAACAAGAGGTTCATCTAGTATTCCCCTTTTGTTTATTTGTAACTGCTTTCTCTGACAGTGAGAAACCTGGCTGTCATTAACTACAATTTATTTGCTTTCTTTTTCAGTCCTAGTATACATGTAAAGTTATTTCTAAATTGGTAACCCAGACGCTGTGATAAACAAATTTATTAACTAGGGTATGTTAGTTTTCTGTGACTGCTGTAGCAAATTACTATAGCCTTTTTGGGTTGAAACAATAGGAATTCATTCTCTCATAGTTCCAGAGGCCAGGCATCCAAAATTGGTGTTACAGGTCAAAAATCAAGGTGTGAGCAGGATCATACTTAACGATGCTCTAGGGAAGGATCCATTCCTTTCTTCTTTAAGCTTTTGGTGCCTGCTGGCATTTCTTGGCTTGTAGCTACATCACTCCAATTTTCAAAGCCAGTCAGTATTCTACAGAGAAATAGAACCAATAGCATCTATCTATAGTATCTATCTGTCTGTCTGTCTGTCTATCTATCTATCTATCTAATCTATCCATCCATTCATCTAGATTTATTTTAAGGAATTGGTTGTTAAGATTGTAGAGGTGGCAAGTCTGAAATCTGTAGGACAAGCTGGCAGGCTAGAAATTCAGGTAAGAGTTGATGTTTCAGTTGAGTTCAATATCAACAGACTAGGGAGGCCAGGAACTCAGGCAGGGTTTCTGTGTTGCAGTCTCAAAGTCAAATTCACTCTTTAGGAAACTTCAGTCTTTGCTCCTAAGGCCTTCAACTAATTGAATGCAGCCTACCCACATTATGGAGAGTTCTGCTTTACCCAAAGTCTACTGACTTAATCATATCTAAAAAATACTTCTGCATCAACATCTAGAATGGTATTTCACCAAACAACTGGGTACCATATCCTATCCAAATTGACATAAAATTAACCACCATAGTCAGCATCTTCAAATTTCTCTTTGACCCGCCTTCACATGGCCTTCCCTCAGTGTGTGAAATCTCTCCCACTGCCTCCCTTTTATAAGCATACATGTGATTGCATTTAGGGTCCATCTGGATGGATAATTCAGATAATCTCCCCATTTCAAGATCTTTGACTTAATCACATCCACAAAGCCTCATTTTTTCCCCCATATAGGTAACAATCACAGATTCCAGGGATTAGGTCATGGAAATCTTCTGGGGGGCCATTTTCAGCCTATTACATAAGGTATAGTGTTTGTGTGTATTTTTTATCTAGTTACAGCAATATTTTCCAAAGTTACTTAAGTTAGCTCCTATCTTCTGTACCCCCTTACATTTGATTGTGTCATTCATTTATAGCACAGATTCATTTGTGGCCATCTACATTCCATCTTGGGTTTATCTGAATTACTGCTTGGTTTTAAAAAAAAATTGTATACGGTAAAATTCCTTCTGTAAACCAAAAATAAAATTCAAAGCCCCCCACCCATCTGAATGGATCCTTCCTATCATCAAGGACTTTCCAAAAATTAACCTGAAAAACTAATTTAGGCCATGATGGGAAGGGAGAGCCAGACATGACTCATTGTACTCTCCTCCCTTTTGGAATTACTGCTAGAACAGGCTCGTTAAGTCTGATAAGAAACATTTACAATCTATTCTCTCTGAAGCCTGCTATCTGGAGGCTTTATCTGCATGATAAAATTTTGGTCTCCACAACCCTTATCATAACCAAACATCCTATTGATAATAACTCTTTCATCCAATTGCCAATCAGAAAATCTGAATCTGCCTACGACCTGGAAGCAACCCCAGCCTCTGTTTCCAGTTGTCTTGCCTTTCTGGACCAAAGAAATGTTCATCTTACATGTATTGATTGATGCCTTATGTCTCCCTAAAATGTATAAAAGCAAGTTGTGGCCTGACCACCTTGGGCACATGTTCTGAGGATCTCCTGAGGACTATGTTATGGGCCATTGATCACTCATATTTAGCTCAGAATAAATCTCTTCAAATATTTTACAGTTTGATTCTTTTTGTTGACACTTTGTGATGTGCAAGTCTATGGGTTTTGACAAATAGAATCATGTATCTACCATCATAGCACCATATAGAACAGTTGCATCATACCCCAAATTCCCTAGCATTGACTTTTGTAGTCAATCCCTTCCCCTACTTCCAAAGCCTGGAAACCAAAGATTTGTTTTCTATTCCTGTAGCTTTGTCTTTTCCAGAATGTTATATAAATAGAAACATGCAATATTTTTTATATTAAATGCCAATTATTCATAACCAATGTATAGAAATACAGTTGATTTTTATATACCAACTGTGATCATACTGAACTCAGGAGGTCTAGTAGCTTTTTTTGTAGAATCTTTGGGATTTTCTATATAAGCAATCATGTTGCTTACAAATAGAGACAGTTTCATTCCTTCATTTCCAATATGCCTTCATGAATATATTCAAAATATGCTACAAGGCTATAGTAATAAAAACAACATGGTATTTATATAAAAACAAACACATAGACCAACGAAACAGAATAAAGAACCCAGAAATAAATCCACATATTTACACCCAACTGATTTGTGACAAAGGTGTCAAGAACATACATTGGGGAAAGGACACCCTCTTCAATAAATAATGCTGGGAAAATTGGATGTCTAAATGCAAAAGAATGAAACTGAGCCCCTACTTGTCACCATTTGCAAAAATGAACTCAAGATGGATTAAAAACTTAATGTAACACCTAAAACTGTAAAACTACTAAAAGAAAACAGGGGAAACACTTCAGAAGGTTGGTCTAGACAAAGATTTTATAGCTATAACCTCAAAAGCACAGACAACCAAAATGAAAATAGACAAATGAGACTATATTAAGCTGAAAAAGCATCTGCATGGTAAAGGAAACAATAAACAGAGTGAAGAGGCAACCTGTTGAATGAGAGAAAATATTTGCAAACTATTCATCTGACAAGAGACTAACATCCAGGATATACAAGGAACTCAACAGGAAAAAAATCCCATTAAAAAGTGAGCTAAGGACACACACAAATAGACATTTCTCAGAAGAAGACATACAAAAGGCCAACAGATATATGAAAACAATGTTCAACATAAATTATCATCAGGGAAATGCAAATCAAAACCACAATGACATATCATCTTACTCCAGTTAGAATGGCTATTATTAAAAAGACAGAAAATTACAGTGAGGTTGTGGAGAAAAGTTAACTCTTATACACTGTTGGTGGGAATGTAAATTAGTACAGTCATTCCGGAAAACAGTATGGAAGTTCCTCGAAAAACTGAAAATAGAGCTACCGTACGATCCAGCAGTCCCACTATTGGGTATTTATCCAAAGGAAAAGAAATTTGTGTATCAAAATTTGCATATCTACCTGCACTAGAATGTTTGTCACAGCATTCTAGATATTTACAATGTGATATGAATATCATAGCATTCATATATTTACAATGGCAAATATATGGAATCAAGCTAAGTGTCCATAAGTGGATAAATGTGGTATATAGACATAATGGAATACTAATCAGCTATAAAAAAGAATGAAATCTTGTCATTTGCAGTAACATGGATGGAACTTGGAGGTTATTATGCTAAATGAAATAAGCCAGGCCTGGAAAGACAGATACTGCGTGTTCTCACTCATATATGAGAAAAATTGATCTCATGGAGATGGAGAATAGAATGGTAGATATCAGAGGCTGGGAAGAGTGTGTAGGTAGGAGGTGGGGATAAAGGGAGGTTAGAAGGCAAGGATAAAGGGAGGTTAATTTAGTGGATACAAACATATAGTTAGATAGAAGAAATAAGCCCCAATTATCAATAGCAGAGTAGGGTGACTATAGTTAGCAACAACGTATTCTATATTTCAAAGAAGCTAGAAGACAGGACCTGAAATGTGTTCCTAACACAAAGAAATGATAAGTACTCAAGATGATACCATAAATGCATGGACTTGATCATCACACATTGTATGCATGTAACAAGATACCACATATACCCATAAATATGTACAAATATTATATGTCAATAAAAGTATTTTAAAAAGTTTGACTAGATATAAATTTTTCAGCCAGTTTTAATTAATTTTAATTGACAGAAGTTATATATATTTATGGTATAAAACATGATATTTGAAATATGTATATATTGTGGAACCACTAAAACAAGCTATTTAGCATATGCATTATCTCACACGCTTATCTTTTTTGTGGTTAGAATGCTTAAAATCTACTCCTCATAGTTTTCAAATATAAAATACATTGTTATTAACTATAGTCATCATGTTATACACTAGATCTCTTGAACTTATTTCTCCTGTCTAAATAAAATTTTGTATTTTTTTACCAATATCTCCCCAACTCCCGCCCCTCCAATCTACTGTCTGCTTCTATGAGTTAAACTTTTTCAGATTCCATGTATAAGTGAGATTGTGCAGTATTTGTCTTTCTGTGCCTGAATTATTTCACTTAACAGAATATCCTCGAGAGGGTGGAGCCAAGATGGCCGAATAGTAACAGCTCCAGTCTACAGCTCCCAGCGTGAGCAACGCAGAAGATGAATGATTTCTGCATTTCCAACTGAGGTACCGGGTGCATCTCACTGGGGATTGTCGGACAGTGGGTGCAGGAGAGTGGGTGCAGTGCACCAAGCCTGAGCCAAAGCAGGGTGAGGCATCGCCTCACCTGGGAAGCACAAGGGGTTGGGGAATTCCCTTTCCTAGCCAAGGAAAGGGGTGATGGACGGCACCTGGAAAATCGGGTCACTCCCACCCTAATACTGCATTTTTCCAATGATCTTAGCAAACGGCACACCAAGAGATTATATCCCGTTTCTGGCTTGGAGGGTCCCACGCCCATGAAGCCTCGCACATTGCTAGCACAGCAGTCTGAGATCAAACTGCAAGGCGGCAGTGAGGCTGGGGGAGGGGCGCCCGTCATTGCTGAGGCTTGAGCAGGTAAACAAAGCAGCCTGGAAGCTCGAACTGGGTGGAGCCCACCGCAGCTCAAGGAGGCCTGCCTGCCTCTGTAGACTCCACCTCTGGGGGCAGGGCACAGCCAAACAAAAGGCAGCAGAAACCTCTGCAGACTTAAATGTCCCTGTCTGACAGCTTTGAAGAGAGTAGTAGTTCTCCCAGCACGCAGCTGGAGATCTGAGAATGGACAGACTGCCTCCTCAAGTGGGTCCCTGACCCCCGAGTAGCCTAACTGGGAGGCACCCCCAAGTAGGGGCAGACTGACACCTCACATGGCCGGGTACTCCTCTGAGACAAAACTTCCAGAGGAACGATCAGGCAGCAACATTTGATGTTCACCAATATCTGCTGTTCTGCAGCCTTCGCTGTTGATACCCAGGCAAACAGTCTGGAGTGGACCTCCGGCAAACTCCAACAGATCTGCAGCTGAGGGTCCTGACTGTTCGAAGGAAAACTAACAAACAGAAAGGACATCCACACCAAAATCCCATCTGTATGTCACCATCATCAAAGACCAAAGGTAGATAAAACCACAAAGATGGGGAAAAAACAGAGCAGAAAAACTGAAAGTTCTAAAAATCAGAGCACCTCTCCTCCTCCAAAGGAACGCATCTCCTCACCAGCAATGGAACAAAGCTGGATGGAGAATGACTTTGATGAGTTGAGAGAAGAAGGCTTCAGACGATCAAACTACTCCAAGCCAAAAGAGGAAGTTCGAACCCATGGCAAAGAAGTTAAAAACCTTGAAAAAAGATTAGACAAATGGCTAACTAGAACAACCAATGCAGAGAAGTCCTTAAAGGACCTGATGGAGCTGAAAACCACGGCACGAGAACTACATGACAAATGCACAAGCCTCAGTAGCTGATTCAATCAACTGGAAGAAAGGGTATCAGTGATGTAAGATCAAATGAATGAAATGAAGCAAGAAGAGAAGTTTAGAGAAAAAAGAATAAAAAGAAACAAACAAAGCCTCCAAGAAATATGGGACTATGTGAAAATACCAAATCTATGTCTGATTGGTGTACCTGAAAGTGACGGGGAGAATGGAACCAAGTTGGAAAACACTCTGCAGGATATTATCCAGGAGAACTTCCCCAATCTAGCAAGGCAGGCCAACATTCACATTCAGGAAATACAGAGAACACCACAAAGATACTCCTTGAGAAGAGCAACTCCAAGATACATAATTGTCAGATTCACCAAGGTTGAAATGAAGGGAAAAATGTTAAGGGCAGCCAGAGAGAAAGGTCGGGTTACCATCAAAGGGAAGCCCATCAGACTAACAGCTGATCTCTTGGCAGAAACTCTACAAGCCAGAAGAGAGTGGGGGCCAATATTCAACATTCTTAAAGAAAAGAATTTTCCCTTTTTTTTTTTTTTTTGACAGAGTCTCACTCTGTCCCCAGGCTGGAGTACAGTGGTGAGATCTCAGCTCACTGCAACCTCCACCCTCCGGGTTCAAGCGATTCTCCTGCCCCAGCCTCCCGAGTAGCTGGGACCACAGGCACGTGACACAACGCCTGGCTAACTTTTTTGTATTTTTAGTAGAGACGGGGTTTCACCACTTGGCCAGGATGGTCTCGATCTCCTGACCTTGTGATCCGCCTGCCTTGGCCTCCCAAAGTGCTGGGACCACAGGCGTTAGCCACTGCGCCCGTCATATTTTCCCACTTTTAATAACCTTTAAAGAAAAGAATTTTCAACCCAGAATTTCATATCCAGGCAAACTAAGCTTCATAAGTGAAGGAGAAATAAAATACTTTACAGACAAGCAAATGCTGAGAGATTTTGTCACCACCAGTCATGCCCTACAAGAGCTCCTGAAGGAAGCCCTAAACATAGAAAGGAACAACCAGTACCAGCCAATGCAAAAACATGCTAAATTGTAAAGGCCATCAAGGCTAGGAAGAAACTGCATCAACTAATGAGCAAAATAACCAGCTAACATCATAATGACAGGATCAAATTCACACATAGCAATGTTAACCTTAAATGTAAATGGGCTAAATGCTCCAATTAAAAGACACAGACTGACAAATTGGATAAAGAGTCAAGACCCATCAGTGTGCTGTATTCAAGAAACCCATCTCACATGCAAAGGCACACATAGGCTCAGAATAAAGGGAGGGAGGAAGATCTACCAAACAAATGGAAAACAAAAAAAGGCAGGGGTTGCAATCCTAGTCTCTGGTAAAACAGACTTTAAACCAACAAAGATCAAAAGAGACAAAGAAGGCCATTACATAATGGTAAAGGGATCAATTCAACAAGAAGAGCTAACTATCCTAAATATATATGCACCCAACACAGGAGCACCCAGATTCATAAACCAAGTGCTTAGAGACCTAGAAAGAGACTTAGACTCCCACACAATAATAATGGGAGACTTTAACACCCCACTGTCAACATTAGACAGATCCACGAGACAGAAAGTTAACAAGGCTATCCAGGAATTGAACTGAGCTCTGCACCAAGCAGACCTAATAGACATCTACAGATCTCTCCACCCCAAATCAACAGAATATACATTCTTTTCAGCACCACACCACACCTATTCCAAAACTGACCACATAGTTGGAAGTAAAGTACTCCTCAGCAAATGTAAAAGAACAGAAATTATAACAAACTGTCTCTCAGACCACAGTGCAATCAAACTAGAACTCAGGATTAAGAAAATCACTCAAAACTACTCAACTACATGGAAACTGAACAACCTGCTCCTGAATGACTACTGGGTACATAACGAAATGAAGGCAGAAATAAAGATGTTCTTTCAAACCAACGAGAACAAATTGACAACATACCTGAATCTCTAGGACACATTCAAAGCAGTGTGTAGAGGGAAATTTATAGCACTAAATGCCCACAAGAGAAATCAGGAAACATCTAAAATTGACACCCTAACAACACAATTAAAAGAACTAGAGAGTAGAGAAGCAAGAGCAAACACATTCAAAAGCTAGCAGAAGGCAAGAAATAACTAAGATCAGAGCAGAACTGAAGGAAATAGAGACACAAAAAAACCCTTAAAAAAATCAGTGAATCCAGGAGCTGGTTTTTTGAAAAGATCAACAAAATTGATAGACTGCTAGCAAGACTAATAAAGAAGAAAAGAGAGAAGAATCAAATAGACGCAATAAAAAATGATAAAGGGGATATCACCACCGATCCCACAGAAAAACAACTACCATCAGAGAACACTATAAACACCCCTATGCAAGTAAACTAGAAAATCTGGAAGAAATGGATAAATTCCTCGACACATACACTCTCCCAAGACTAAACCAGGAAGAAGTTGAATCTCTGAATAGACCAATAACAGGCTCTGAAATTGAGGCAATAATTAATAGCTTACCAACCAAAAAAAGTCCAGGACCAGATGGATTCACAGCCAAATTCTACCAGAGGTACAAGGAGGAGCTGGTACCATTCCTTCTGAAACTATTCCAATCAATAGAAAAAGAGGGAATCCTCCCTAACTCATTTTATGAGGCCAGCATCATCCTGATACCAAAGCCTGGCAGAGACACAACAAAAAAAGAGAATTTTAGACCAATATCCCTGATGAACATCCACGCAAAAATCCTCAATAAAATACTGGCAAACCGAATCCAGCAGCACATCAAAAAGCTTATCCACAATGATCAAGTTGGCTTCATCCCTGGGATGCAAGGCTGGTTCAACATATGCAAATCAATAAAGGTAATCCAGCATGTAAACAGAACCAATGACAAAAACCACATGATTATCTCAATAGATGCAGAAAAGGCCTTTGACAAAATTCAACAACGCTTCATGCTAAAAACTCTCAATAAATTAGGTATTGATGAGACGTATCTCAAAATAATAAAAGCTATTTATGACAAACCCACAGCCAATATCATACTGAATGGGCAAAAACTGAAAGCATTCCCTTTGAAAACTGGCACAAGACAGGGATGCCCTCTCTCACCACTCCTATTCAACACAGTGTTGGAAGTCCTGGCCAGGGCAATCAGGCAGGAGAAGGAAATAAAGGGTATTCAATTAGGAAAAGAGGAAGTCAAATTGTCCCTGTTTGCAGACGACATGATTGTATATCTAGAAAATCCCATCATCTCAGTCCAAAATCTCCTTAAGCTGATAAGCAACTTCAGCAAAGTCTCAGGATACAAAATCAATGTGCAAAAATCACAAGCATTCTTATACACCAATAACAGACAAACAGAGAGCCAAATCATGAGTGAACTCCCATTCACAATTGCTTCAAACAGAATAAAATACCTAGGAATCCAACTTAGAAGGGATGTGAAGGACCTCTTCAAGGAGAACTACAAACCACTGCTCAATGAAATAAGAGAGGATACAAACCAATGGAGGAACATTCCATGCTCATGGATAGGAAGAATCAATATCGTGAAAATGGCCATACTGCCCAAGGTCATTTACAGATTCAATGCCATCCCCATCAAGCTACCAATGACTTTCTTCACAGAATTGGAAAAAACTACTTTAAAGTTCATATGGAACCACAGAAGAGCCCACATTGCCAAGACAATCCTAAGCCAAAAGAACAAAGCTGGAGGCATCATGCTACCTGACTTCAAACTATACTACAAGGCTACAGTAACGAAAACAGCATGGTACTGGTACCAAAACAGAGATATAGATCAATGGAACAGAACAGAGCCCTAAGAAATAATGCCACATATCTACAACTATCTGATCTTTGACAAACCTGACAAAAACAAGAAATGGGGAAAGGATTCCCTATTTAATAAATGCTACTGGGAAAACTGGCTAACCACATGTAGAAAGGTGAAACTGGATCCCTTCCTTACACCTTATACTAAAATTAATTCAAGATGGATTAAAGATTTAAATGTTAGACCTAAAACCTTAAAAACCCTAGAAGAAAACCTAGGCAATACCATTCAGGACATAGGCAGGGGCAAGGACTTCATGTCTAAAACACCAAAAGCAATGGCAACAAAAGCCAAAATTGACAATTGGGATCTAATTAAACTAAAGAGCTTCTGCACAGCAAAAGAAACTACCATCAGAGTGAAAAGGCAACCTATAGAACGGGAGAAAATTTTTGCAATCTACTCCTCTGACAAAGGGCTAATATGCAGAATCTACAATGAACTCAAACAAATTTACAAGAAAAAAACAAAGAACCCCATCAACAAGTGGGCGAAGGACATGAACAGACACTTCTCAAAAGAAGACATTTATGCAGCCAACAGACACATGAAAAAATGCTCATCATCACTGGCCATCAGAGAAATGCAAATCAAAACCACAATGAGATACCATCTCACACCAGTTAGAATGGCGATCATTAAAAAGTCAGGAAACAACAGGTGCTGGAGAGGATGTGGAAAAATAGGAACACTTTTACACGTTGATGGGACTGTAAACTAGTTCAACCATTGTGGAAGTCAGTGTAGTGATTCCTCAGGGATCTAGAACTAGAAATACCATTTGACCCAGCCATCCCATTACTGGGTATATACCCAAAGGACTATAAATCATGCTGCTATAAAGACACATGCACACATATGTTTATTGCGGCACTATTCACAATAGCAAAGACTTGGAACCAACCCAAATGTCCAACAATGATAGACTGGATTAAGAAAATGTGGCACATATACACCATGGAATACTATGCAGCCATAAAAAATGATGAGTTCATGTCCTTTGTAGGGACATGGATGAAATTGGAAATCATCATTCTCAGTAAACTATCGCAAGAACAAAAAACCAAACACCGCATATTCTCACTCATAGGTGGGAATTGAACAATGAGAACACATGGACACAGGAAGGGGAACATCACACTTCGGGGACTGTTGTGGGGTGGGGGGAGGGGGGAGGGATAGCAATGGGAGATATACCTAATGCTAGATGACGAGTTGGTGGGTGCAGCGCACCAGCATGGCACATGTATATATATGTAACTTACTTGCACGTTGCGCACATGTACCATAGAGTCTAAAGTATAATAAAAATAATCATAATAAAGGAAAAAAAGAAAAAAAAGAAAATGTGGCACATATACATCATGGAATACTATGCAGCCATAAAAAATGATGAGTTCATGTCCTTTGTAGGGACATGGATGAAGCTGGAAACCATCATTCTCAGCAAACTATCGCAAGGACAAAAAACCAAACACCGCATGTTCTCACTCATAGGTGGGAACTGAACAATGATAACACATGGACACAGGATGGGGAACATTACACACTGGGGCCTGTTGTGGGGTGAGGGGAGGGGGGAGGGATAGCATTAGGAGATATACCTAATGCTAAATGACGAGTTAATGGGTGCAGCACACCAACATGGCACATGTGTATATATGTAACAAACCTGCACGTTGTGCACATGTACCCTAAAACTTAAAGTATAATAAAAAAAAAAATCCTCCAGATTCATTCATATTGTTGCAAATGACAAAATTCTTTTCTCTTGTAAGGCTGAATAATATTTATTGTATATATAAATACAAATATATAAAAATATATATAATTATCTATAATACATATATCACATATTCTTTATTTATCTCCTAATGGACAGTTAGTTTGATTCCATATCTTGGCTTTTGTGAATAATGCTGCAATGAACATGGAAGTGGCCATTATCTCTTCTACATACTCATTTCTTGTGTTTTGGATATATACCCAGTAGTGTGATTGCTGGGTCATATGGTAGTTCTATTTTTAATTTTCTGAGAAATCTTCATACTGTTTTTCATAATGGCTGTACTAATTAACATTCCCACCTACATTTCCCTGTTCTTCATATTCCCCCAAACACTTATCTTTCGTCTTTTTTGATAATAGCCATTCTAACAGGTATGAGCTGATCCTCTCATTTTGTTTTTAATTTGCATTTTCCTGATGCATAGGGATGTTGAGCATTTTTTCATATACCTGTTGGCTATTTGTATATCTTCTTTTGAGAAACATCTGTTCAAGCCCCTTTGTTCATATTTTTTTAAGTCAAATAGGTATACACATTTTTAACAGTTGTTTTTGAAAAGTGGGTGTATAAGGGAGTCGAGGTAGAGGATATATTCAGGGGCTGGCTAACCTTCCTATACTTCTCAGTTGCTCTCCAGATCCTAATATTTCCCTGCCATTTCACACCAAACACATGCTGCTGCCACTGCCAGAGTAAGATAAAAGGGCACGCCTAAAAACTCATCCCAATGCTGGCTCCCCAGAACAGTGCTGTGATAGTTAATTTTATGTCAACTTGACTGGGCCTTGGGGTACTCATTATTCTAAGTGTGTGTTTCTGAATGAGATTAACATTTGAATTGGGAGACTGAGGAAAACAGATTGCCCTCTCCAATGTGATTGGACCTCATGCAATTCGTTGAAGGCCTAGATAGAACAAAAAGGCTGAATAAAGGCGAATTCCCTCTCTCTGCCTGACTGTCTTCAAGATGAGACATTGGTCTTCTGCCTTCGGACGTGGACTTGAACTGGAACTTACACCATTGGCCCTCCTAGTTCTTAGGCCTATGGATTCAAACAGAATCTGTACCACTATCTCTCCTGAGCCATTTCCTTATAATAAATCTCTTTGTATATCTATATCATCTATATCTGTTTCCAGTTGGTTCTATTTCTCTGGAGAACCCTGACAGAGTTGTTCAGCTGTGATGGTTTCTCATAGCATTTATATTAGTTTGACAGATACTTCAAACTTTTTCTAGCTTTTGTGATGTCTTTAGATTTGGGTTTGAGGAGAAAGACAATACTCCATGCTTGTGCTCTCTTTGTTTTATGCTGTTATTCAGTTTTTGTATTTTTTTAAAGATAGCCTTTGAAAATTATTGGAAATTTCATAAAATCTGGAATAATTACATATGCTCTATTCCTGGCATCCCACTTTCTAACCATTATTTTCTTACATAGTCAGCACACTTGAATTATCTATTCAACAAGATAATTTTCTTTTAGATTTAGAGAATAAAATATTTGGGAAAGAGTTAGGGAATATTTGCCTTCTTTCCAAAAGAACTAATCTCATAATTCTACATATTAATTTGTTGAACCAGGTTAAATACAATTTTTTTTTTTTTTTTTTTTTTGGAGGAGGGGTTTCTCTCTTGTGTCCCAGGCTGGAGTGCAATGGCACGATCTTGGCTCACTGCAACCTCCGCCTCCCAGGTTCAAGCAATTCTCCTGCCTCAGCCTCTTGAGTGGCTGGGATTACAGGCGCCTGCCATCACACCCAGCTAATTTTTGTATTTTTACGGAGACAGGGTTTCGCTATGTTGGCCAGGCTGGTTTTGAACTCCTGACCTCAGGTGATCCTCCCATCTCGGCCTCCCGAAGTGCTGGGATTACAGGCATGAGCTACCACGCCCAGCCTAAATACAAATTTTAAGGGAAACATAAACATAAAACTTAAAGAAATGTGGACCGGGGCTGAATAAGATGCTCTATAAAACAAGAAATATATTTTTTAAAATAATTTTTATTTTTTTCAGCTTTATTGAGCCAAAATTGACAAAAATTATATATATTTTTGATATACAATGTGATGTGTTGATATACATATGTATTGTGAAATGATTACCACAATCAAGCTAACTAGCATCTCCATCACCTCACATATTTGCCTTTTTTAAATGGTGAAAATCTTTAAGGTCTACACTTTTAGCATATTTCAAGTATACAATACAATATTATTAACTATAGTCACCATGCTGTATATTAGGTCTCCAGAATGTGTTAATCTTGCCTAACTGAAACTTTTTACCCTTTGACCAACATCTCCCATTCCCCCATGCCCCAGTCCCTGGCAATCATCATTTATTCTGTCCTATGAATTTCGCTTTTTTAGATTCCACATATATGTGAGATCAGGCAGTATTTGTCTTTCTGTGCCTAGCTTATTTCACTGAACATAATGTCCACTGGGTTTATCCATGTTGTCAAAAATGCACAAATGACAGAAATTCCTCCTTTTTTAAAAAAAGAGACAAGATCTTGCTCTGTTGCCTAGGCTGAAGTGCAGTGGTACAATTGTAGCTCACTGTAACCTCAAACTCTTGGGCTTAAGCAGTCCTCCCACCTCAGCTTCCCAAGTAGCTAGGACTACAGGTGGGTGCCATCATGCCTGCCTAATTTTTATTTCTTTGTACAGACAGGGTCTTGCTATGTTGCCCAGGCTGGTCTCAAACTCTGAGCCTCAAGTGGTCCTCTCACCTTCTTCTCCCAAAGCGCTGGGATTACAGGTGTAAGCCACTGTGCCTGGCCAATTTCCTCCTTTTTAAGTGCTGAATAATGTCCATTGTGTGTGTGTATGTATCATATTTTCTTTATTTGTTCATCTGTTAATGGACATCTAGGTTGATTCCGTATCTTGACTATTGTGAATAATGCTGCAATGAACATGAATAACGCTGCAAAGAACAGATACCTCTTTGACATACTGATTTTATTTCTTTTGGATATATACCCAGAAGTGGGTTTTTTAGTTCATATGGTAGTTCTACTTGTAATTTTTTAAGGAAACTCCATACTGTTTTTTATAATCACTGTACCAAGTAACATTCCCATCAACAGTGTATACAAGTTCCTTTTTCTCTGCATCCAATATTTATTATTTTTTGTCTTTTTGATAATGGACATGCTGAAGCAGGCCTGACCTGCCTTGAACCTGGGGTTGTGAGTGCTGGGACAGACTTGCAGCCTGGATCTGCAAGGATGGTTCTCAAACCAGAAGCTGCACAAGCTGGTCAGAGTATGGGGTGGGCCAGGAACCTAGGTTTGCAGGGACCAGCCTGGCACTGGGGTTCACTGGAGTGAGCTTGGTGCTGGGGTTTTCAGTAAAGTTGGGTGCTCATACACTCTCCTTCTCTCATGCAGAAGGATCTCCCTCTGTGCTGTGAAACTTGGGCTGGGAGAGAGGTGGCATGGGCAAAGTAAAACTGTCCTTCCTACCTCCTTTAATGCATCTTTTTTTCGTTTCTGTGGTTCACCCAGGTGCTGTAATCTCTCACCCAGATTCCTGAGCTCTTGTGAATCTATTTTCTCATGTAGATAGTTGTTCAAATTGATGATTCTGCAAGGGGATAAGCATTGGAAACTCTTGTGCTGCCATCTTGCTGGAAATACTTATCTTTGACACTGAAATTTAGGCAGCATTTTGAAACTCTTAGACTGAAGAAAGTTTACTTAAATTGGTTTTACTTTCTTTTTTTTTTTTTCTTTTTCTTTTTTTCCTTTTATTATTATTATTATTATTATTATTATTATACTTTAGGTTTTATGGTACATGTGCGCAATGTGCAGGTAAGTTACGTATGTATACATGTGCAATGCTGGTGCGCTGCACCCACCAACTCGTCATCTAGCATTAGGTATATCTCCCAATGCTATCCCTCCCCACTCCCCCCACCCCACAACAGTCCCCGAAGTGTGATGTTCCCCTTCCTGTGTCCATGTGTTCTCATTGTTCAATTCCCACCTATGAGTGAGAATATGCGGTGTTTGGTTTTTTGTTCTTGCGATAGTTTACTGAGAATGATGATTTCCAATTTCATCCATGTCCCTACAAAGGACATGAACTCATCATTTTTTATGGCTGCATAGTATTCCATGGTGTATATGTGCCACATTTTCTTAATCCAGTCTATCATTGTTGGACATTTGGGTTGGTTCCAAGTCTTTGCTATTGTGAATAATGCCGCAATAAACATACGTGTGCATGTGTCTTTGTAGCAGCATGATTTATAGTCCTTTGGGTATATACCCAGTAATGGGATGGCTGGGTCGAATGGAATTTCTAGTTCTAGATCCCTGAGGAATCGCCACACTGACTTCCACAAGGGTTGAACTAGTTTACAGTCCCACCAACAGTGTAAAAGTGTTCCTATTTCTCCACATCCTCTCCAGCACCTGTTGTTTCCTGACTTTTTAATGATTGCCATTCTAACTGGTGTGAGATGGTATCTCATTGTGGTTTTGATTTGCATTTCTCTGATGGCCAGTGATGGTGAGCATTTTTTCATGTGTTTTTTGGCTGCATAAATGTCTTCTTTTGAGAAGTGTCTGTTCATGTCCTTCGCCCACTTTTTGATGGGGTTGTTTGTTTTTTTCTTGTAAATTTGTTGGAGTTCATTGTAGATTCTGGATATTAGCCCTTTGTCAGATGAGTATGTTGCGAAAATTTTCTCCCATTTTGTAGGTTGCCTGTTCACTCTGATGGTAGTTTCTTTTGCTGTGCAGAAGCTCTTGAGTTTAATTAGATCCCATTTGTCAATTTTGGCTTTTGTTGCCATTGCTTTTGGTGTTTTAGACATGAAGTCCTTGCCCATGCCTATGTCCTGAATGGTAATGCCTAGGTTTTCTTTCTTAACAGTACGAAACCATACTGTCACTATGCAGAAATCACTTGACTTGGTTATAGTTTACGTTTTATTCAGTATTAAGATATTAGGTACCTTAGTATTAGGTATTAAGGCAATTCACTATTTAACTGACTTTACTTTTATTCATAGTTCTGTTACATTTTTAACAGTGTAATTTATATTAAATTTAAACTCGGAATGAAATAACCCTCTACTTGAACATCATAGCTTTAAGGTACTTAAGCATAGTCAGACAATAAGATGTAAATGCTACTGACTAGAGCAGATTGGAATATGTAGATTTATATTATAAAAAGCAGTGATCTCTCTACTACCCTGCTGATTCAAGGTTATAAATTATTTTTGGGGGATGGAAAATATAAAGATTAACTTTTTATTTATTCCAACCAGGTAGGTATTAGAATTTCAAGGGCCTGAATGTGTGACTGATTAGAGCTTGCATAACTGCTAAATGACCAGATAGTGCCAGTAATTTTGACATGATATTAAAATTTTAGAAGTAAAGTTTTTCTGGCCGGGCGCAGTGGCTCATGCCTGTAATCCCAGCACTTTGGGAGGCCGAGGCGGGTGGATCACAAGGTCAGGAGATCGAGACCATCCTGGCTAACACAGTGAAACCCTGTCTCTACTAAAAATACAAAAAATTAGCTGGGCGTGGCGGCCTGCGCCTGTAGACCCAGCTGCTGGGGAGGCTGAGGCAGGAGAATGGCGTGAACGTGGGAGGCGGAACTTGCAGGGAGCCGAGATTGCGCCGCTGAACTCCAGTCTGGGCGACAGAGCGAGACTCTGTCTCAAAAAAAATAAAATAAAATAAAGTTTTTCTGCTATTTTGAAGGAATGAATGAAAAAGCGATGTGTAATTTAAAGTTGGTAAACCTGACATGTTGATGCTTTCCCTTTGAATTTCAATTGCTGCCCTATAACTTGCCTTAGAGGCTGAATGGCTCATTTAAAAATATTTCCATTGCCTTGCTTTACATTTGCTCTTGATTTCTCCAAAGTTGACACAAGTCACATGCAATCAAATTTATATCCCTGGTGGACAGGCTTATCCTAATATCCTGTGACTCACACCCCGGTTGTTTGCAGCTCGGCAGTTCTGCTTCAAGACACATCACTTTTTATTTTTATAAAGCATTTTAAAATAATGCCATCATAGAATTTGTAATATACATTGGTAGCTGAAAAAATTAAAAAGCTAGTAGTACGTTGTTATATATAATGTGTATTCATTCAACTATGTCAAAATATAAATATATAAAAAGATTGAAATGAAATGCCAAAATGTTAACTAATTTTTTTCTGTGTAAAAATTACTGTTTATATATATATTTTTTGGAATGTAAACTATATACTAGATAATATTCTTGTATCAATGTTAGATTTTTTAGATGTGATAATGGTATTGTGTTTAAATAAGAGAGAATGTTTTTATTAGAAAATACATGTCTGCAACTTACTTTCAAATGGCTTGTTACTAACTTTAATCCTTTTCTTCATTTTAAAAATTGTGGTAAAATACACATGAAAAATTTACCATCTTAGCCAATTTAAGTACATAGTTTAATGGTATTAAATATATTCATAATGTTGTGCAACCATCACCATCATCCATCTTTTTAATTCTTCATCTTGTAATACTGAAACTCTATGCCCATTAAACAATAACTCTCCATTCCTTTCTCTCCCCAGCCTCTGGCAACCACCATTCTACTTTCTATCTTTCTGATTTTAACCATGCTAAGTACCTCATATAAGTGGAATGATACATTATTTATCTTTTTGTGACTGGCTTATTTTACTCATAATGTTCTCAAGGTTCATCTATATTGTAGCATATGTCAGAAATTCATTCATTTTTAGAGATCAATAATATTCTATTGTAGCATATACCACATTTTGCTGATCCATTTAATTACTGATGGATGTTTGGGCTGTTTCTATCTCTTGTCTACTGTAGCTTGATTACTGTAGCTTTGTATTAAATTTCAAAATCAGTAAGTGTGAGTTTTCCAGGTTTGTTCATCTTTTTAAAGATTGTTTTGGCTATTTGGGGGTCCCTTGAGATTTTATATGAATTTTAAGATAGCTTTCTCTATTTCTGCCCAAAAAAATGATAATTGGGATTTTAATAAGGATTGCATTGAATCTGTAGATCATTTTGAATAGTACTGACATCTTAATAGTAAGTTTTCCAAGAGCGTGGGATGTTTCCAGTTTATTATATCTTCTACAATTCCTTTCAGCAATATTTTATAGTTTTCAGTGTGTAAGTGTGACCTCCTTGGTTAGGTTTATTTCTAAGAGTTTTATCCTTTTTGCTGCAAATGGAATTGTCTCAATTTCCTTTTTGGATTGTTTATTGTAGTGTATAGAAATGCAACTGATTGGCCAGGCGCGGTGGCTCACGCCTGTAATCCCAGCACTTTGGGAGGCCGAGGTGGGCGGATACGAGGTCAGGAGATCGAGACCATCCTGGCTAACAAGGTGGAACCCCGTCTCTACTAAAAAATACAAAAAAAAGTTAGCCAGGCGTGGTGGCGGGCGCCTGTAGTCCCAGCTACTTGGGAGGCTGAGGCAGGAGAATGTCATGAACCCGGGAGGCAGAGCTTGCAGTGAGCCGAGATCATGCCACTGCACTCCAGCCTGGGAGACAGAGCGAGACTCTGTCTCAAAAAAAAAAAAAGAAATGCAACTGATTTTTGCATGTTGTCTTTGTGTCCTGCTCCTTTGCTAAATTATATATTAGTCCTAACAGTATTTCTGGTAGAATTTTCAGGGTTTTCTACGTATAAGATCATATCATCTGTGAACAGAAGTAATGTTATTTTTTCCTTTTCAATTTGGATGCCTTTTGTTTCTTTTCCTTGTTTAATTGCTATGGCTAGAATTTTCAGTACTATGTTGAATAGGAGTGGTGAAAAGCATGTATCCTTGCCGTTATTTCTGATTGTAGAGGAGAAGCTTTTAGTATTTTACCACTAAGTATAATGATCCTTGTGGGCCTTTTATATATGCCTTTTATTATGTTGAGGTATTTTCATTTTATTCCTACTTTGTTGAGTATTTTTTTTAATCATAAAAAGATGTAAAATCTTGTCAAATGCTTTTTCTACATTATTTGAGATGATCATGTGTTTTTTGTGCTTCCTTCTGTTAATGTGGTGTGTTACAACTGACTGATTCTTACATGTTGAACTATCCTAGCATTCCAGGAATAAATCCCACTTGGTCATAGTGTATAATCCTTTTAATATGCTGCTGAATTCTATTTTGTTGAGGATATTTTCATCAATGTTCATAACGGATATTGGTCTATAGTTTTCTTTTCTTGTACTGTCTTTGTCTGGCTTTGGTATCAGGGTAATTCTGGCCTTATAAAATGAGGTAAGTGCTTTCACAGTGTTTGGGGGAATGTAAGTTAGTTCAACCATTGTAAGACAGTGTGGTGATTCCTCAAAGATCTAGAAGCGGAATTCTAATTTGACCCAGCAATGCCATTACTGGATACATACCCAAAGGAATAGAAATCATTCTATTATAAAGATACATGCACATGTATGTTCATCACAGCACTATTCACAATAAGAAAGACATGAAATCAACCCCAATGGTTATCAATGATAGATTGGATAAAGAAAATGTGGTACCTGTACACCATGGAATACTATGCAGCCATAAAAAGGAATGAGATCATGTCCTTTGCAGGGACATGGATGGAGCTGTAAGCTGTTATCCTTAGCAAACTAATGCAGGAACAGAAAACCAAGCACTGCATGTTCTCACTTATAAGTGGGAGCTGAACTATGAGAACACATGGACACATCAGGGTGAACAACACACACTGGGGCCTGTCATGGGGGGAGGGGAAAGGAGAGCATCAGGAAGAATAGCTAATGGATGCTGGGCTTAATACTTAGGTGATGGGTTGATCTGTACAGCAAACCGCCAGGGCACACATTCATCTATGTAACAAACCTACACGCCCTGCACATGTACCCCAGAACTGAAAATAAAAGTTGATGAAAAGTAAAAAACAAAAAAGTAAAATGAGTTAGGGAGTGTTCCATCCTCTTCAATTTTGGGGGGAAAGTTTGAAAAGGGTTGGCATTAGTTCTTCCTTAAATATTTGGTGGAATTACAGTGAAGTCATCAGGTCTAGGGCTGTTATTGTTGGGAGATTTTTTGATTACTGATTCAATTGCCCTACTAGTTATAGGTCTATTCAGATTTGTTATTTCTTCATGATTTAGTCTTGGTAGGTTTTCTGTTTTTAGGAAAATTTTCCTTTCATCTACATCACACAATTTGTTGGTGTATAATTGTTCTTAGTAATACTGTCTCATAATCCTTTTTATTTCTATAGAATCAATAATTTCCCCACTTTCATTTATTTAAGTCATTTGAGACTTTCTTTTTTTCTCAGCATGTCTAATAAAGGTTTGTCAACTTTCTTGATTTTTTCAAAGAACCAAATTTTAGTTTGATTTTTCTCAATCATTTTTCTTTTCTTTATTTCATTGATCTGTGCTCTAATTTTTATTATTTGCTTCCTTCTGTTGGTTTTGGGCTTGTTTTCTTCTTATTTTTCCAGTTATTCAAGTTGAAAACTAGGTTGTTGACTTGAGCTCTTTCTTGTTTTTTAATGCAAGCATTTATTGGTATAAATCCCTTGCATTTTTTTCTTTGTGTCTCATAAGTTTTGGTACATTGTGTTTTCATTTTCATTTGTCTTTAATTATAATTTGTCTAATTTGTGTCTATATCTAATTTCCTTTGTAATTTTTTTCATCCATTGGTTAAAATGCAATTCCCATCAAAATACCATCATCATTCTTCACAGAACTAGAAAAAACAATCCTAAAATTCATATAGAACCATAAAGGAGTCTGCATAGCCAAAGCAAGACTAAGCAACAAGAACAAATCTGAGGGCATCGCATTACCTGACTTCAAACTATACAACAAGTCTATAGTTACCAAAACAGCTTGATACTGGTAAAAAAAAAATAGGCATATAGACCAATGGAACAGAATAGAGAACCCAGAAATAAAGCCAAATACTTACAGCCAAATGATCTTCGACAAAGCAAACAAAAACATAAAGTGGGGAAAGGACACCTTATTCAACAAATGGTGCTGGGATAATTGGCAACCCACATGTAGAAAAATGAAATGGATCCTCGTCTCTCACCTTACACAAAAATCAACTCAAGAGGGATCAAAGACTTAAATCTGAGACTTGAAACCATAAAAATTCTAGAAGATAACATCGGAAAATTCTTCTAGACATTGGATTAGGCAAAGAGTTCATGATCAAGAACCCCAATGCAAATGCAACAAAAATGAACATAAACAGATGGGACTTAATTAAACTAAAAAGTTTCTGCACAGCAAAAGAAATAATTAGCAGAGTAAACAGACAACCCAAAGAGTGGGAGAAAATCTTTGCAGACTATGCATCCAACAAAGTCCTAATTGCCAGAATCTACAAGGAACTCAAACAAATCAGAAAGAAATAAACAAATAATCTTGTCAAAAGGCGAGCTAAGGACATGAATTGACAATTCTCAAAAGAAGACATACAAATGGCCAAAAAACATGAAAATATGCTCAACATCACTAATTATCAGGAAAATGCAAGTTAAAACCATGATGCAATACCATCTTACTCCTGAAAGAATGGCCATAATTTAAAAAATAAAAAATAAGAGATGTTGGCATGGATGTGGTGAAAAGGGAACACTTTTACACTACTGGTGGGAATGTAAACTAGTACAATCACTGTTGAAAACAGTATGGAGATTTCTTAAAGAACTAAAAGCAGAACTACCATTTGATCCAGCAATCCCACTACTGGGTATTTATCCAGAGGAAAAGAAATTGTTATGTAAAAAAGACACTTGCACACACGTGTTTATAGCAGCACAATTCTCAATTGCAAAAATATGGTACCAACCTAAATGTCCATTCACCAAAAAGTGGATAAAGAAAATGTGGTATGTATATGCCACAGAGTACTATTCAGCCATAAAAAGGAAGGAAATAATGGCATTTGTGGCAACCTGGATGGAGTTGGAGACCATTATTTTAAGTGAAGTAATTCAGGAATGGAAAACCAAATATTGTATGTTCTCACTTATAAGTGGGAGCTAAGCTATGAGGACACAAAGGCATAAGAATGATAGAATGGACTTTGGGTACTTGGGGGGAAGGTTAGGCAGAGGGTAAAGGATAAAAGACTACACATTGGGTATAGTGTACACTGCTTAGGTGATAGGTGCACCAAAATTTCAGAAATCATCACTAAATAACATATCCATGTAACAAAAACCACCTGTTCCCCAAAAACTATTGAAATGAAATTTAAAAAATTTAAAACGTCAACACAAAGAAACTTCTAAAGGAATCCAGGGAATGAAGGAAGAGATAAATATCTTAAAAAGACATCAATCAGAGCTTCTGGAATTGAAAAACTCACCCGAGGAATTTCAAAATACAACTGAAAGCTTTATCAATAGACTGGACCAAGCAGAAGAAACAATTTTAGAGCTTGAAGACCATCTTTTGAACTAAATTTGACAAAAATAAAGAATAAAGAATTTTTGTAAATGAGCAGTCTTTGAGAAATATGGAATTATTTAAAGCAACCAAACATATGAATTATTGGCATTGAGAGAGGAGAAAAAGCAAATAATCTGGAAAACATATTTAAGAGAACAATCCAAGAAATCTTCCCCAATTTTGCTAGAGAGGTAGACATCAAGATACAAGAAATCCAGAGAACGCTTGCAAGATATTATACAAAATGAGCATCACCAGGCATATAGTCACCAGACTGTCCAAGGTCAATGCTAAAGAAAAAATCTTAAAGGCCACTAGAGAAAAAGGGCAGATCACATACAAAGGGAATCTTATCAGGTTCACAGTGCACGTCTAAGCAGAAACTTTACAAGCCAGGGATCTTGCGGCCCTATTTTCAGCATTCTTAGAAAAGAAATTCCAACCAAGAATTTCACATCCTGCCAAACTAAGCTTCATAAGCAAAGGAGAAATGAAATCTTTTCCAGACAAACAAGCACTAAAAGAATTTATTACTACTAGACCAGCCTTTCAAGAGATCCTTAAGGGAGTTCTAAATATGGAAACAAAAGAATGATATTTGCTACCACAAAAATACACTTCAGTACATAGCCTACAGACCCTATAAAGCAACCAAACAGTTGAAACTCTAAAGCAAACAGCTAACAACTTCACAATAAGATCAAACCTCACCTATCAATATTAACCTTGAATATAAATGGTCTACACACTCCCACTTAAAAAGAACAGAGTGGTAAATTGGGTTTTTTAAAATGACCCATCTAGTCTGCTCTCTTCAAGAGACCCACCTCACACAATGACACTCATAGGCTCAAAGTAGAGGACTGGAGAAAGATCTACCATGCAAATGGAAAACAAGAAAAAAAAGCAGGGGTTGCTATTCTTTTATCAGATAAAATAGATTTTAAACCAACAACCGTAAAAACGGACAAAAACTACCATGTATTACATAATGATAATGAGTCCAGTTCAAAAGGAATATTTAATTATCCTAAATATATATGCATCCAACATTTGAGCACTCAGATTCACAAAACAATGTACTTTTAAACTTATGAAAAGACTTAGCCACACAATAATGGTGGGGGACTTCAACACCCCTGACAGCATTAGACAGATCATCAAGGCAGAAAACTAACAAAGATTTTCTGGACTTAAACTTGACACTTGACCAATTCGGCCTAATAGACATCTACAGAATACTCCGTCCATCAACCACAGACTATACATTCTTCTCCTCTGCACATGGAACATACTTTATGATTAACCACATGTTCAGCCATAAAGCAAGTCTCAATATATTCAAAATGTTGGAAATTATACCAACCATACTCTCAGACCACAGTGGAATAAAAATAGAATCGATGCCAAGAAGATCTCTCGAAACCACACAATTACATGAAAATTAAACAACTTGATCCTGAGTGATTTTAGATAAATAACAAAATCAAGGCAGAAACTTAAAAATTCTTTGAAATAAATGAAAATAGAGACACAACATACCAAAATTTCTGGGATGCAGCAAAAGCTGTGTTAAGAGGGCAATTTATAATACTAAATGCCTACCTCAAAAAGTTAGAAAGATCTAAAATTAATTATCTAACATGACACCTAGAGGAACTAGAAAAACAATAACAACCTAATTCCACAGTTAGAAGAAAGGAAATAACTAAAATCAGAGTAGAATTGAATAAAACTGAGACCCAAAAATCCATATAAAAAATCAAGAAAAGCAAAAGTTTGTTTTTTAAAAGAATAAACAAGATTGATAGACTGCTAGCTAGATTAACAATAAAAAAGAGAGAAGATATAAATAAAGCACAATCAGAAACAACAAAGGCAACAGATCCTATGGAAATACAAAAGATCCTCAGAGACTATTATGAATACCTCTATACACGCAAACTAGAAAATCTAGAGGAAATGGATAAATTTCTGAAAACACAAAACCTCCTAAGATTGAATCAGGAAGAAATTTATACCATGAACTCACCAATATCAAGTTCTGCAATTGAATCAGTAATAAAAAACCTCCCAACAAGAAAAAGCCCCAGACCAGATGGATTCACAGACAAATTCTACCAGACATACACCAAAGAGTTGGTACCAATTTTGCTGAAACTATTTCAAAAAATCAAAGAGGACAGACTCCTCCTATATTAGTCCATTTCATACTGCTATAAAGAACTGCCCAAGACTGGGTAATTTATAATGGAAAGAGTTTTAATTAACTCACAGTTCAGCAAGGCTGGGGAGGCCTCAGGAAATTTACAATTATGGCATATATCCTCCCTAACTCATCCTTTGAAGCCAGTATCACCCTGATACCAAAACCTGGCAAAGACACAATGAAAAAGAGAGCTACAGACCAAGATCCCTGATGAACATTGACACAAAAATCCTCAACAAAATGATAGCAAACTGAATCCAGCAGCACATCAAAAAGTTAATTCACCATCATCAAGTAGGCTTGATTCCTGGGATGCAAGGTAGTTTCAACATACACAAGTCAATAAATGTGATTCACCACAAAACAGAATTAAAAACAGAAACTGTATAATCTAAATAGATACAGAAAAAGCTTTCATTATAATCCAACATCTCTTCATGATTAAAAAAAACCCTCAGGAAACTACATATCAAAGGAATATACCTCAAAATAATAGTCATAGCCATCTATGACAAATCCACAGCTAACATACTGAAAAGGCAAAAACTGGAAACATTCCTCTTGAGAACTGGAATAAGATAAGTGTCCACATGCCCACCACTCCTATTCAACCTAGTATTGGAAGTGCTAGCCAGAGCAATTAAGCAATAGAAGGAAATATAAGGCATCCAAATTGGAAAATAAGTTAAACTATCTCTCTTCATGAACAAAATGATTCTATACCTTGGAATCCCTAAAGTCTCCACCAAAAGGCTCTTGGAACTGATAACAACTTCAGCAAAGTTTCAGGATACAAAATCAATGTACGAAAGTCAATAGTATTTCTATACACCAATCATGTTCAACCTGAGAGCCAAATTAATGCAATCCCATTTACAATAGCTACAAATAAAACTAAATATCTAGGAATATATCTAACCAAGGAGGTGAAAGATCTACGATGAGAACTACAAAACACTGCTGAAATAAATCACAGATGACACAAACAAATTGAAAAGCATTCCATGCCCATAACGTGAAAGAATCAATATCATTAAATTGGTCCTACTGCTCAAAACAAGCTACAGATTCAATGCTATTCTTAGCAAAATACCAATGTCACTTTTCACAGAATTGGAAAAAAAAAGCCCCAAATCTCAGCATTACACCGTATACTCAGGTAACAAACGTGCATTGTACTCCCTGAATATACAATAAAAGTTGAAGGAGAAAAGTAAAACATAAAAAGCAGACAAGATTAGAGAAGAACAAATGAAAAGGAACAAACGAAACCTCCGAGAACTGTGGAACTATGTCAAAAGACCAAACCTGTGACTTATTAGAGTACCTGAAAGAGATGGAGAGAATGAAACCAAGTTGGCAAACATACTTCAGGATATCATCCAGGAGAACTTCCCCAAGCTAGCAAGACAGGCCAACATTCAAATTCAGGAAATCCAGAGAACCCCGGTAAGATACTTCATGAGAAGATCAACCCTAAGACACATAATCATCAGATTCTCCAAGTCAAAATGAAGGAAAAAATGTTAAGGGCAGCCAGAGAGAAAGGCCAGATCACCTACAAAGGGAAGCCCATCAGACCAACAGCAGATTCTCAGTGGAAACCCTACAAGCCAAAAGAGATTGGGGGCCAATATTCAACATGCTTAAAGAAAAGAATTTCCAACCCAGGATTTCGTATTCAGCCAAACTAAGCTTCATAAACAAAAGAGAAATAAAATCCTTTTCAGATAAGCAAATGCTGAGGGAATTCGTCACCACCAGGCCTGCCTTGCAAGAGCTCCTGAAGGAAGCACCAAATATAGAAAGGAAAGACCATTACCAGCCACTACTAAAACACACTGAAGTACACAGGCCAATGGCACTATGAAGCAATTAGATAAACAACTCTGCAAAATAACCAGCTAGCGTCATGATGACAGGATCAAATTCACACATAACAATATTAACCTTAAATGTAAATGGGCAAGATGCCCCAATTAAAAGACACAGAATGGCAAGCTGGATAAAAAGTTAAGACCCATCTCATGTGCACAGACACACATAGGCTCAAAATAAAGGGATGGAGGAAAATTTACCAAGCAAATAGAAAGCAGAAAAAAGCAGAGGTTGCAATCCTAGTTTCTGACAAAACAGACTTTAAACCAAAGAAGATCTAAAAGGACAAAGAAAGGTATTACATAATGGTACAGGGTTCAATTCAACAAGAAGAGCTAACTATCCTAAATATATATGCACCCTATACAGGAGCATCCAGATTCATAAAACAAGTTCTTAGAAACCTACAAAGAGACTTAGACTCCCACACAATAATAGTGGCAGACTTAAAACTCACTGTAAATATTAGACCATCAAGATGGAAAATTAAGAAAGATATTCAGGACTTGAACTCAGCTCCGGATCAAGTGGACCTGATAGATACCTACAGAACTCTCCACCCCAAAACAACAGAATATACATTCTTCTTGGTGCCACATGGCACTTAACTCTAAATTGATCACATAATTGGAAGTAAAACACTACACAGCAAAAGCAAAAGAACTGAAATCATAACAAACAGTCTCTCAGACCACAGCACAATTAAACTAGAACTGAAGATTAAGAAATTAACTCAAAACCACACAACTGCATGGAAATTGAACAACCTGCTCCTGAAGGACTCCTGGGTAAATAATGAAATTAAGGCAGAAATCAAGAAGTTATTTGAAGCTAATGAGAACAAAGAGACAACATAGCTAATGCAGTGTTAACAGGGAAAATCTGGGACACAGCTAATGCAGTGTTAAGAGGGAAATTTACAGCACTAAGTGCCCACATCAAAAAGCTAGAAAGATCTCAAATTGACATCCTAACATCACAACTAAAAGAACTAGAGAACCAAGGGCAAAGAAACCCCAAAGCTAGCAGAAGACAAGAAATAACCAAGATCAGAGCAGAACTGAAGGAAATAGAGACATGAAAAACCCTTGAAAAAATTAACAAATCCAGGAGCTGTTTTTCTGAAAAAAATCAATAAAATAGATATATTTCTAGCTAGATTAATAAAGAAGAAAAGAGCAAATAATCAAATAGACACCACATAAAAAATGATAAAGGGGATATCACTACTGACCTCACAGAAGTACAAATAACCATCAGAGAATACTACAAATACCTCTATGCGAATAAACTAGAAAATCTAGAAGAAATGGATAAATTCCTGGACACATACACCCTCCCAAGACTGAATCAGGAAGAAGTTGAATCCCTGAATAGAACAATAACAGGGTCTGAAATTGAGGCAATAATTAATAGCCTACTAACCAAAAAAAGCCCAGGATCAGACGATTTACAGCTGAATTCTACCAGGGGTACAAAGAGGAGCAGGTACTGCTTCTTCTGAAACTATTCCAAACAATTGAAAGGACAGACTCCTCCCTAACTCATTTTATGAAGCCAGCGTCATCCTGATACCAAAACCTGGCAGAGATGTAACAAAAAAATGAAACTTCAGGCCAATATCCCTGATGAACATCAATGCAAAAATCCTCAGTATAATACTGGCAAACTGAATCCAGCAGCACATCAAAAAGCTTATCCACCACAATGAAGTCAGCTTCATCCCCAGGATGCAAGGCTATTTCAATAGACACAAATCGATAGATGTAATTCATCACCTAAACAGAACTAAAGACAAAAACCACATGATTATCTCGTGGAAAAGGCCTTTGATAAAATTCAACATCCCTTCATGTTAAAAACTCAATGAACTAGGTATTGAAGGAACATACCTCCAAATAATGACAGCCATTTGTTACAAACCCACAGCCAGTATCATACTGAATGGGCAAAACCTGGAAGCATTCCCCTTGAAAACTGGCACAAGACAAGGATGCCCTGTCTCACCACTCCTAGTCAACATAGTATTGGAAGTTCTGGCCAGGGCAATCAGGCAAGAGAAAGAAATAAAGGGTATTCAAATAGCAAGAGAGGAAGCCTGATTGTCTCTATTTGCAGATAACATAGAAAACCTCATCGTCTCAGCCCAAAAGCTTCTTAAGCTGATAAGCAACTTAGCAAAGTCTCAGGATACAAAATCAATGGCAAAAATCACAAGCACTCCTATACACCAACAACAGACAGAGAGCCAAATCATGAATTAACTCCCATTCACAATTGCTACAAAGAGAATTAAATACCTAGGAATACAGTTAATAAGGGAAGTTAAGGACCTCTTCAAGAACTACAAACCACTGCTCAAGGAAATCAGAGAGGACACAAGCAAATGGAAAAACATTTCATGCTCACGGATAGGAACAATCAATATTGTGAAAATGGCCATACTGCCCAAAGTAATTTATAGACTCATTGCTATGCCCATCAAACTACCATTGACATTCTTCACAAAATTAGAAAAAAAACTATCTTAAAATTCATATGGAGCCAAAAAAGAGCCTGTATAGCCAAGGCAATCCTAAGCAAAAAGAACAAAGCTGGAGGTATCATGTTATCCAATTTCAAACTATACCACAAGGCTTCAGTAACCCAATCAACATGATACTGATACAAAAACAGACACATAGACCAATGGAACAGAATAGAGAACTCAGAAATAAGATTGCACATCTGCAACCATATGATCTTTGACAAACCTGACAAAAACAAGCAATAGGGAAAGGATTTTCTAATAAATGCCCCTGGGAGAACAGGCTAGCCTGTTTTCTAGCTACATGCAGAAAATTGAAACTGGACCCCTTCCTTACATCTTATACAAAAATTAACTCAAGAGGATTAATGACTAAAATGCAAAATCCAAAACTATAAAAACGCTGGAAGAAAATCTAAACAATACCATTCAGGACATAGGCACGGGCAAAGATTTCATGACAAAGATGTCAAAAGCAATTGCAACAATGGCAAAAATTGACAAATGGGATCAAAATTAAACTAATTTAAATTAAAATAATCCAACTAAAGAGCTTCTGCACGCAAAAGAAACTATCATCAGAGTGAACAGACAACTTACATACAGAATGGGAGAAAATTTTTGCAATCTATCCATCTGACAAAGGTTTTATATCCAGAGTCTGCAAGGAACTTAAACAAATTTACAAGAAAAAAACAAACAACTTCATTAAAAAGTGGGCAAAAGACATGAACAGACACTTCTCAAAAAAAGATATTTACTTAATGAAATCATGTGACATGTATTTCATTCAGATTTTTTACAAGAATTTGAGAGACTGTAGTACTTTTAAGTAAAGCAGAGTTGTAAAAACCTTCAAAAAAAAAAGATATTTATGCAGCCAACAAACATGTGAAAAAAGCTCGATAACACTGATCATTAGAGAAATGCAAATCAAAACCACAGTGAGATACCATCTCACACCTGTCAGAATGGTGATTATTAAAAAGTCATGAAACAACAGGCACTGGTGAGGCTTCGGAGAAATAGGATTGCTTTTACACTGTCGTGGGAATGTAAATTAGTTCAACCATTGTGGAAGACAGTGTGGAGATTCCTCAAAGACCTAGAAACAGAAATACCATTGACCCAGCAATCCCATTACTGGGTATATACCCAAAGGAATATAAATCATTCTATTATAAAGATACATGCATACATATGTTCATTGCAGCACTCTTCACGATAGCAAAGACATGGAATCAACCCAAATGCCCATATGCCCATCGATAATACACTGGATAAAAGGCACATATTTTCCATGGAATACGACGCAGCCATAAAAAGGAATGAGATCATGTCCTTTGCAGGGGCATGGATGGAACTGGAAGCCATTATCCTAAGCAAACTAATGCAGGAACAGAAAACCAAACACCGCATGCCCCTACTTATTAGTGTATGCTGAACAATGTGAACATGTAGAAAGAGGGAGGGGAGCAACACACACTGAGGCCTGTTAGGGGGTGTGGGGAGAAGGACAGCATCATCAAAAATAGCTAATGTATATTGGGCATAATACCTAGGTGATGGGTTGATAGGTTAATTATATTTCTGTTTAATTAAGCTATCTGTTGGAGATACACTGATAAATTACACTTCTTGTTTTATGTGGAAATATGGGAATAAAATATTTTGTTTCATACTCACAACTGTGTTTTTGAGTCCGGGTTGATTTTATGTATGAATAAATTCAAGTTCTTAGAGGGGTGCTACTATTGCTGTGGAGGATTAATTTTTGTTTTGATACACCTATCAACCCAGCACCTAGGTATTATCTAGGCACACCATGGCACACATTTACCTTTGTAACAAACCTGCACATTCTGCACATCCTGGAACTTAAATAAAATAAAATAATTGATGCATTCTCCCTATAGAGACATATTTCAATTGTGAATTATGAGCGTTTTAAAACATAACCAATAGCAGTCTTCTTTGTTGAATTGTTTCTCTTCCTTTCTGTCTGTTCTTGATAGAAGCAGAAAAATAAAAGGATCTCAGATGTAAAAATGTGGCTGACTTAATAATAATTAATTCAAGAAAAAAATTTAAGGCTTACTATGTGGGAAAGATAGGCAATGTACAAGACTTGTGTAAATATGTAACATGTTTCAGGTAATGGGCGTAATATGGGCAAGGGTCCTGAGGCAGGAACTTGGAATTTCTAGGAGGTAGAAGTCAATGTGGCAAGAATATGGTGAATAAGGGAGAGAAAAGAGGGACAACATAATAGTACAGCTTATCTGAGCCAAACAAAAATTAATCCTCCACAGCAACAGTAGCACCTCTCTAAGAACTTGAATTTATTCATGCATAAAATCAACCTGGTCTCAAAAACACAGTTGTGAGTATAAAACAAAATATTTTATTCCTATATTTCAATGTAACACAAGAAGTGTAACTTATCAGTATATCTCTAACAGATAGCTTAATTAAACAGAAACATAATTAACATTCCATGCCTACAAAAACAAAATAAATAAAATAGTACATATCTTTTCATTGTGATTAGAGAATTGCAGGCAAAAAAGTCTCTTATCTTCTTTTATTGATTAAAACACCACCCCTATGCTATTGATTCCCATTTGTCCTTTACAATTTAGCTCAAAGACACTTCTGCAATGCCTTCTCTGATTTTACTAAGCAGATCCTGGCATTTCTTGTATGCTTCAAAAATACTTTGTTCATACCTCTTATCATAGCTTTTAAAACATTATTTTATAATTTATCTATTTTTTAAAATTACACTTTGTGATCTATAAGTGGAAGGATTAAGCTCTAGGTCTATTAGTGACCCCAAAGTGCAGTAATGCTTTAATTATTTTTATAATTCTTGAGTAATTTCCATCTTTCCCATTTGGATGTATTTGATTTGTTTGCTACTGCTTCCTCAGACAGAACCTAGCAGGGTCCCTAGCACATGGCAGGTGCTCAATAAATAATTTTTGAAAGAAAGGTGAATGGCATGAGCTAACTGTGCCACTAGGCTGGTCCTCCAGATCAAAGTAAATATTAATCACTTTTGTGTTTCCAGTATCTAACACTACTGTTTTGTTGAATATAGTTTTCCCTATGAAATTTTCTCACAATCCTAGAAGTGGGCTTATTGAGAGCAATAATTTGGTCTTTAATCTTTATATCCTATGGTCTGGTTTTTAGCATATGCTCAATAAATGTTTACTAAATTACTATATAACATTTAGTATATACTTGGTAAATGTATATGCAGATGATAACTTAGAAAAATAGTCTTCTTTGATATTCCTTAAAGTTATTTGAAAATACTTGAGGCCGGGCGCGGTGGCTCACACCTGTAATTCCAGCACTTTGGGAGGCCAAGGTGGGTGGATCACCTGAGGTCAGGAGTTCAAGACCAGCCTGGCCAACATGGTGAAACCCCGTCTCTACTAAAAATAGAAAAATTAGCCAGGCATGACTGTGGGTGCCTGTAATCCCAGCTACTCGGGAGCCTGAGTCATGAGAATCGCTTGAACCCAGGAGGTAGAGGTTGCAGTGAGCTGAGATTGTGCCATTGCACTACAGCCTGGGTGACAGAGCGAGACTCCATCTCCAGAAAAAAAAAAAGAAAATATTTGAAATTGAAATAATTTTGTCCTAGTGGATAATTAGTTTGACCTAAAGTATAGTTTTTCTGAGTTTCAAAAAACATATGTGTGGATATATTGAATTATTTTCTTTACATTTTCTTTGGGGAATGAGCTTGAAAAAAATTACCTGGGAAAAATTAATTGCAATTAGAATTGAACTTCACATAGCAACCTAAACCCTAATAATAATGTTTTTTCCTGAATATCTTGAACAAAAGTAATTTTACTTCTTACTTGACATTAAATGGCATATTAGTTAAGATTCTCACGTGTAAGTAACAGACACCCAACTCAGACTAGCTTAAACAGAAAAGTAACCAAAAATGTGGCTTTAGATCTGAAGAGAATCATAGACTTTGTTAACAAGATTTTCACTGATTCATGCCACTTCCTCAAAGAAGTCTTACTTCCCCTACCAAAGACTACTGGAATACCTGTTCTACACTTTCATAACACCCTGCATACCTCCTTCATATAACTTATCACAATTTTAATTATACAAAAAATTATGTACTTAATTGTTTAATGTTTGTACCTGCTACTAGGCTGTAAGTTCCAGGAGGTAAGAGATTAAGTCTGTCTTGTTCACCCGGTCTCCAAAACACCTAGCACAGGATTTTTCACATAACAATACTTCATAAATATTTGTTGAATAAATGATTAAAATTCTCTTTGAAAACTACTGAAATTTGTAGGCCAGTAAAATCTAGAGAATTATGCCTTAGAAATTGCCATTAAATTTTTTATTGAGAAATAAAGCAAGCTCCTCTATGCCATATAAAAAGAAAAAATGTAACTACGTGGCAAGCCTTTTCTTATATTAGAAAAAGAATTACTTCTTTCTGGAAGGTACAGATGATCTGAACAGAACAAAGATTATGGAAAGTACACTGATGTGCTAGCTCTTTTGACATATGCTGTTGCCATTTTACTTATTTTTTAAAAGTTAATTAATTAATCGATCGATTGATTGATTTTTAGAGATGGAGTCTTGCTATGTTGCCCAGGCTGGAATGCAGTGATATGATCATGGCTCACTGCAACCTTGAACTCCTGGGATCAAGCGATTCTCCTGCCTCAGTCTTTCAAGTGTCTGGGACTATAGGCATACACCACCACACCCAGCTAATTTTTAAAACATTTTTTGTAGAGACAATGTCTTGCTATGTATGTTCCCCAGGATGGTCTCAAACTCTTGGCCTCAAGTGATCTTTTGGCTTTGGCCTCACAAAGTGCATTTCACTTCTTACGAATTTTCATCTATTAATAAACACAACTAAGTATTCTCTGGTTTAGATAACAAGGGAGAATACAAAAAAAAACTAAAAGAGGGTTAACTTTTCATTTACATAATTTAACATCTTTCATGATCTGTTTCTTTCTGCCTGTAAAACTAAGACCAATCTAGAACAACTATTTGATTTCATGGGACATTGTGTACACTGTATTTTTCTTTAGTTCTTAAAGGAAATGACACTTCAGAATTAAGATCATCAGAGACCAAACACAGAGACTAGGTCAATTGTAAGTACTGACATAATGTAAAACAGCTATTTGTATTTCTGTTTTTTGTCATTTATTGCTGCATATTAGTCACAGTGATTACTTTGACATGGGAATGCTAAATGGCTTAACAATTTTTTCCAGGATTTCAAATGTAGTTACCTTTTCTCTGAGCTATCAATATATGAGAGATGACATTTGATGGTCAATGCTTTTACATCTTTATGTTAAGAAATGAAATTGGATACAAATGCATGTATTTTTATTATAAGTTAGTAAACACAGATTCCTAAACCAGTAATAAGAATTATTTTGTATTGTGATGTTCAAATTCCATACTGTAAACACGTAAAGAAAAATAACACATATATGTCAAGAGTCTTATAAGCAAATAGTTTAAATGTGTGTGTTTTTTTTTAAATTATGATTCAACTGTGCAAACTGTTATAGGGTAAGACATTTTAGAACATAGTGGATCAGTATTACCAAGGATTTGGAAGTCAAATAATGTATTTTTCAGATTATTATATACCTGTTTAAAAAGTGATATTAACTTCAGTAAATGTTAATCTAGTAGCTTGAGAAATGCTTGATTATTGTTTTCCAAGATGAAATATCTACTTGAATTTTTTTCATGAAAAAAAGTATCATTTGCTATATCTTGTATCACTATTTTATATTGAGCTATATTGTTAAATTTAATATATGTAATAGTTATATTTATATATAATATAGAACATAATTATATGATATTGATATATGTTGTATGTAATATAGATATATCCATAGCTGTTATATAATACTGTAGTTGATATATGGATGTTAAATAAGCTGTAATATTATGAAGGACATGTGATTAGCTTACATATGGAAGAGGGGAGAACTTGGATTTTATATACCATACCTTTCCTCTTTGCTAATTTCTACTCATTTAGGTAAGAAAATCTAGAAATAGGCTTCCCACTTCCCCTTTCATATATACTTAAATTTCGTTCTTTATAAGCAGTAGAAACTGACACTGACTAAATACAGCCAAACCAAGTTGGGGTAAGGTGAGGATTTATTGGAAGGATGGAAGTAGCTTATAAAATAGAAGCAAAAGCTGAACAAATTAAGCCATGGGAAGGATAGGAATCAGAAAAATTCCAAGAATCTAGGTCCATTCAGTGTTCTGCCAATGGAATGAATCAGCTCCAGCCATTCATTGAGCAGAATATCATTCTGCTCAAGGCTTGAAATTCCAGGAAAACTTTATTGGTCTAACCTGAGTCATTTGCTCACTTCTTGGCACCTTGATTGGTGGTTTCAGCAAGACTGCATAGTGTTGGGAAAAGTCGTTTCCAAAAGGAAAATTGGGTTACTATTCCAAAAGAAAGGAAAATAGATGATGAATAAAAAAAAAAATCACATGTGCACAAAAATATAGTACACATACATTCTTGCTGGTAGAAACTTTTCCCAAATGGCCAGCATTTTGTTTTTGTCAGAATTTACTCATTTATTTGACAGATACTCAACGTATACTATATGCTAGGCCATGCAAGATGTGGAGAATACCAGAATAAGAAAATAAAAATTGATTTCTACATGATACATTAAGTGCAAGAAATATTCCTCTGGCAAATTAAAGAAAGTAAAGATACAGTGAACACTCACTTTTCTATACTCTATTAAACTCTCATCAGCCCTGCATTTAGTTTCAGGACAGCTGTTGCTGATGATACACAAGACATAAGCATTAGCTGTGCCTTACTTGTCCAGAAGTAGCAAACTGTAGGTCTGAGGTCTTGTTAGTCCTGCAGTGTTATGACTTATTTGTTAACATTAAAAAACAAGGACAAAGGAGACAATTAAAAGCAATGTGGGATCTAATTGGATCCTGTTGCAGAAAAAAAGTATATTAATAGGACAATTGGTTTTCAAATTAGCTAATAATCTCTTAATGTTAACTTTTGGCTTTGATAATTGTGCTGTGGTTACATAAGATGTTAACATTAATATAAGTCTAAAATTATTTTTAATAAAAGCAGTACTACTGTAATGAAAATTTCTGGCTTCTCTTGAAACTGAGAAGATCTGATAGAGCTATTTTGATAGAAGGAATGCTTTTCTGGGAAAATGTACATTATAAAAAAATGACTCAAGAAGAGAACAACCATGTAACAAATTGAAAAATTCATTAAAAATTGCCTCTATGGAATGTACCAGGCCTTAAGATATTTTAATGATTGTCACATCAAATTCTCAAGAAATAATTTATATGCTTTTTAAAGTTTGAGAAGTATAGAAAAAATGTGCTGTGCTGAGAAACAAAAATATATGAGAGAATTTCAGATCATTTTAATAACTCTGATACCAACATTTGATAAAAATTGTACACAAAAGAAAGATACAGACCCACAGCTAGTATCATACTGAATGGAGAAAAACTGAAAGTCTTTCCTCTAAGATCTGGAACATCACAAGGATGCCCACTGTCACCACTGTTATTCAATATAGTACCGGAAGTTCCAGCTAGAGCTATCAGACAAGAGAAAGAAAGGGCATCCAAATTGGAAAGAAAGAAGTCAAATTATCCTGGTTTTCAGATGATATGATTTTATATTTGGAAAATCTAAAGATTCCACCAAAAACCTATCAGAACTGACAAACTCAGTAAAGTTGCAGGATACAAAATCAACATACAAAATTCAGTAGCCTTCTACATTCCAACAGTGAACAATCTGAAAAACAATTTTTAACAGTCCCATTTACAATAGCCACAAATAAAATTAAATACCTAGGAATTAAGTTATCCAAAGAAGTGAAAAATCTTTACAATGAAAACTATAAAACACTGATGAAAGAAATTGAAGAGGACACCAAGAAATGGAAAAATATTCCATGCTCGTGGATTGGAAGAATCAATATTGTTAAAATATTCATACTACCCAAAGCAATCTACAGATTCCATGCAATCCCTAGCAAAATACATTCTTTACAGAAATAGAAAAAACAATACTAAAATTTATATGGAACCAGAAAAGACCAAGAATAGCCAAAGCTATCCTAAGCAAAAGGAACAAAACTAAAGGGATCATATTATCTGACTTCAAATTATACTACAGAGCTATAGTAACCGAAACAGCATGGCACTGGCATAAAAACAGACACATAGACCAATGAAACAGAATACAGAACCGAGAAACAAATCCACACACCTACAGTGAACTCATTTTCAACAAAGGTGCCAAGAACATACATTGGGGAAAAGACAGTCTCTTCAATAAATGGTGTTGGAAAAACTGGATATCCATATGCAGAAGAATGAAACTAGGCCCCTATCTCTTGCTGTATACAAAATATCAAATCAAAATGGATTAAAGACTGAAATCTAAAAACTCAAACCATAAAACGACTACAAGAAGACACTGGGGGTAAATCTTCAGGACACTGGCCCAGGCAAAAATTTCTTGAGCAATACCCCACAAGCACAGGCAACCAAAGCAAAAATGGACGAGTGGGATTAAATCAAGTTAAAAAGCTTCTGCAAAGCAAAGGATGCAATCAACAAAGTGAAGAGACAACCCAGAGAATGGGAGAAAATATTTGCAAACTACCTATCTGATAACGGATTAATAACCAGAATAAATAGGGAGCTCAAACAACTTTATAGGAAAAAAATATAATGATCTGATGAAGATGGGAAAAAGATCTGAACAGACATTTCTCAAAAGAAAACATGCAAGTGGCAAACAGGCATATAAAAAGGTGCTCAACATCATTGATCAGCAGAGAAATGCAAATCAAAATTGCAATGAGATATCATCTCACCCCAGTTAAAATGGCTTATATCCAAAAGACAGGCAATAATAAATGCTGGCGAGGATGTGGAGAAAAGGGCAACCTGTACAGTGTTGGTGGGAATGTAAATTATCACAGCCACTATGGAGAACAGTGTGGAGATTCCTTTAAAAACTAAAAATTGAGCTACCGTATGATCCAGCAATTCCACTGCTGGGTGTATACCCAAAAGAAAGGAAATCAGTATATGGAAGAGATAGCTGTATTCCCATGTTTGTTGCAGCACTGTTTACAATAGCTAAGATTTGGAAGCAACCTAAGTGTGCATCACCAGATGAATGGATAAAGAAAATGTGCTGCATATACACAATGGAGTACTATTCAGCCATAAAAAAGAATGAGATCCAGTTATTTGCAACAACATGGATGGAACTGGAGGTGAAATAAGTGAAATAAGCCAGGCACAGAAAGACAAACATCTCATGTTCTCACTTATTTGTGGGATCTAAAAATCAAAACAATTGAACTCAAGGGCATAGAAAGTAGAAGGATGGTTACCAGAGGCTGGGAAGGATTGGTGGGGGGCTAGTTGGGGAGGTGGGGATGGTTAATGGGTAAAAAAATAGTCAGAAAGCACGAGTAAGACCTATTTGATAGGACAACAGGGTGACTATAAAATAGTCAATTTTAAATTTATTTTAAAATAAAGAGTGCAATTGAATTGTTTTCAACTCAATGGATACATGCTTGAGGGAATGGATACCCCATTCTTTATTATGTGCTTATTTCACATTGCATGCCTGTATCAAAACATCTCATGTACCCCATAAATACATACACCTACTATGTACCCACAAAAATAAAATAAAGTAAAAGTAGGAAACTACAGATAATCTGCCAATGAATTTGGAATAACTTTCAAATAAAATATTAGAAAATTAAACCCAGAACTATATTAAATAAATGAACACTACCCATAGAGAATTTATTTTCTAAAATGCAATGATGGCTTAATATTAATAAACCTATTCATATGATATATCATATGAATAGGTCAAAGAATATTTTTTAAAGACAGGGTGCTGCTCTGTCACCCAGGCTGGAGTGCAGTGGCATGATCATGGCTCACTGCAGCCTCCACCTCCTGGGCTCAATTGATTCTTCTGCCTCAGCCTCCTGAGTTGCTGGGACTACAGGCATGTGCCATCAGGCATGTGCCATCATGCCCAGCTAGTTTTTTGTATTTTTTTTTGTAGAGATGGGGTTTCACCATGTTGTCCAGGCTGGTCTTGAACTCCCAGGCTCAAGCAATCCACCCACCACAGCCTCCCAAAGTGCTGGGAGTACAGGCATGAGTCATTCTGCCTGGCCTAAAGAAATTTTTAAAAAGTGTTATGTTGATATATGTCAAAGGCTCTCATTAATTTTCAGCATATTTTCCTCATAAAAAGCACACACACACACATATTCCTCCAAAAAAAATTTTAAGTTTGTAACTAACACTATATTTAACTGTAAGCCCTAGGAATATTAAAGAAACAAAACACAGATGGATGAGAAAACCAATATTCTTTAATATTTTCTTGGAAGCTAAAGTTTCAAGTAATTAAAGGTGTCAAAATAAAAGAAACAGCAAGCATACAAACTAGAAAGTAGGATCCAACATTTTATTTTCAATATATTCAATTGTGTACCCAAGAAAATCAATGGAAAAGCTATTAGAATTAATAAGATATTTTAGTATAGAAGCCAGATATAAATCAAACTAAAAAATCTATAACTTATGTATATCACCAGTAATCTGTTAGAAAACATAAGAAAAAGTACCAGACATGTAATTTTACAGAAATACATAATTTTTATCACATTGTATACATTTTAATGCAGTCTATCTGTTTTTATTTTCCTCATTTTCTTTGCACTACCGTTCTTCCCTATTCTACCGCATTGATGTCCCCAAAACCTCTTTATTCCCAGGTAACCCTATCAGCAGCCTAATATATATGTTTCCATATTTTTCCATGCTCGTTGTATTAGGCCTTTCTTGCATTGCTGTAAAGAAATACCCGAGGCAGAGTCATTTATAAAGAAAAGAGGTTTAATTGGCTCACGGTTCTGCAGCTGTACTAGCATGGCACTGGCATCTGCTTGGCTTCTGGGGAGGCCTCAGGGAGCTTTGACTCATGGCAGAAGGCTAAGAGGGAGCAGGCACATCATATGGTGAGAGAGGGACCAAAAGAGAGGGGTGTAGATGTGTGCCACACACACATTCAGTCTTTTACCGTGAAGTATAATGTTAACTATAGGGTTTTTAAACAACCAGATCATGTGAGAACTCACTATCACAAGGACAGCACCAAGCCTTGAGGGATCCACCCCTAAGAGCCAAAAACGTCCCACCAGGCCCCACGTCCAACACTGGGGATTACATTCTAACATGAGATTTGGAGGGAAACTATATCACTCATATAATTATGAAAAGGAATATAAATTCATATGTATGCATACATATACTCGCAAATATATAGGGGTTTTGTCATTATTTGCTTTATAAAAAGATACTCACATTCCACACATCTTCCTTCATCTTGTTTTACTTATTCAACTTTTTAAAAATCCCTTTAAGTCAACCAGTATTGCTCTAACTTATTATTTTAATGGACACATAATATTATTTACCATAATTCATTCTAACACTGTCAAATTGCTGGGCATTCACTTTACTTCCAGGTTTTGCCACTAAAAACAAATTCAGTAAATGTTTATATGTTTTTATATTCTAATAGTTTTCTTTTTTTCTTTTTCTTTCTTTTTTGTTTTTTTGAGACAGGGCCTTTGCGGTGACATGACCTCAGCTCACTGCAGTCTCAACCTCCCTGGCTCAAGCAATCTTCCCGCCTCAGCTTCCCAAGTAGCTGGGACTACAGGCACATGGAACTACACCAGGCTAATTTTTTGTATTTTTTTGTAGCCATGGGGTTTCACTATGTTGCCCTGAGCTCAAGCGATTTGCCTGCCTTGGCCTCCCAAAGTGCTGGGACTACAAGCATGAGCCACTGCGCCTGGCCTCTAATGGCTTTATTTCTATGGGAGAAATTCTTAGGCCTGGGATTAGTGGAACAGCAGGCATATAAATTTCTAAAATTAATTTTTGTATTTTGAGATAACTGTAGATTCACATGCAGTTGTTAAGAAACAATAGAGTCCATGTGTTCTTTGCCTAGTTTTCCCCAATGGTAATACAGGGCAAAACTTTTGTACATTACAACTATGATATTGACATGGATATAGTACTATACAGTCAAGATAATAAACAGTTTCATCACCACAAAGATGAAACTTTTACAGCCATCTGCATCCCACATTTTCATGATCCCTAGTAACCATTAATCTGTTCTTTACTTCCGTAATTTTGAATTTCAAAAATGTTATATAAATGGAATCATAGACCATGTAATTTTTGGGGATTGAATTTTTTTTTTTTTTGCTCATCATAATTTCCTAGAGATTCATCCAAATTGTTACATATAAACATATAAACAGCTTGTTCTTCTTTGTTGCTAAGTAATATTTTACGTATGGATGTACCACAGTTTGTTTAATCCTTCACCCATAGAAAGACATCTGAGTTATTTCCAGTTTTTGGTTACTACAAATAAAGCTTCTATGAACATTTGTCTACAAGTGTTTGTGTGAATATGTTTTAATTTCTTTGCGATAAATGCTCAATACTTATTGAGCATTGTCATATGGTAGTTTCATGTTTCACTTTTTTAAAGAAACTGCCAAAATATTTTTCGGAGTCACTGTACCATTTCATTTTCTCACCAGCAATATATTAGTGATCAGATTCTCTGAATCCTCATCTACACTGATGATCACCTTTTAATTTTAGCCATTCTAATAATAGGTGTGTAGTGATATCTCATGGCTTGAATTTGCATTTCTCCAATGGCTGATGATACTGAAAATTTTTTCATGTATTTATTTGCCATCTGTATATCCTCTTCAATAAAATGCCCATGTTCAATCTTTTGTGCATTTTCTAATTGGACTGTTTTTAATGTTGAGTTTTGAGAGTACTTTATATATTCTGTATAATAGTACTTTTTGCATATGTACTTTGAAGATATTTTCTTTTAGTCAGTAGCCTTTTTTTCATCCTCTTAACAAGGTCTTTCACAGAGAAAAGGTTTTTAATTTGGATAAGATTCAATGTATCTATTTTTCTGTTATGGATTATGCTTTTTTTTTCTTTTATGGATTATGTTGTCAAGTCTAATAACTTTCTCTAATTCTAGATTCTGAAGATTTTCTCATTTTTTTCTAAAAGTTATATAGTTTTATGTTTTACATTTAAGTCTATGATATATTTTGAGTTAATTTTTGTATAAGGCATGAGATTTAGGTCATTTTTTGCCTTTTTTTGGAAAGGCTGTCCTTACTCCTTTGTATTGCTTTTGCACCTTTGCAAAAAAATCAATAGGGCATATTTGTGTGGGTCTATTTCCATGTTTTCTGTTTTGTTCTGTTGATGTATGTGTCTATCCCTCTAACAACAACACCACTCTGTCCTGATTGTTGTTGCTAGAGAGTAGGCTTTAATATTGGGTAGAGTGAGTCCTCCCGTTGTATTCTTCTCTTAAAAGATGGTTTAGTTTTTCTAGGGCCTGTGCCTTTTTATATAAATTTTAGAATAAGCTTCTCTATGTTTATGAAAATCGCTTCTGGAATTGTAATAGGAATTACATTAAATCAATTTGGGAGAACTGTAACTGTGATCTTTATTGCATAGAGTCTTGTAATCCTCGAACATGGTATATCTCTATTTATTTAGGTTTTCTTTTATTTCTTTCATCAGCATTTTGTCATTTTCAGCATGCAGATTCTACATCCATTTTGTTAAGTGTATATATAAGCATTCAATTTTATTTGGAGTAATTGCAGATAGCATTAGGTTTTTAATTTTAGTGTCCGCATGTTCATTGTTAGTACGGTAGTTCCCCGTTTACCCCCAGGGGATACCTAAAACTATGGATATTACCAAACGCTATATATACTATGCTTTTTTCTATACATACATACCTATGGTGAAGTTTAATTTGTAAGTTAGGCACAGTGAAACATTAACAACAATAACTAACCATAAAATACAACAACTGTAACAATATACCATAATTACTACTCTTATGATTTGGGATCATGATTAAGTAAAATAAAGGTTACTTGAACACAAGCCCTGTGACACCAGGACAGTTGATCTAATGACCAAGATGGCTGCTAAGTGACTAATGGGTGGGTAGCATATACAGTGTGGATATGCTGGACAAAGAGATAAGTCACGTCCCAGGTGGGACAGAGCAGGATGGCACAAGATTTCATCATGCTACTCAGAATGGTGCACGATTTAAAACATATGGATTGTTTATGTCTCGAATCTTACATTTAATCCTTAAAGACTGTGATTGACCATGAGTAACCGAAACCATGGAAAGCAAAACTGGAAAAGGGGAACTACTGCATGTATAAATATGATTGATATTTGTGTGTTGATCTTGTGTATTAGATAGTTCTTGCATTGCTATAAAGAAATACCGGAGACTGGTAATTTATAAAGAAAAGAGGCTTAATTGGCTCACAGTTCTGCAGACTCTATAGGATGCACAGCTCCTGCATCAGCTTCTGGGGAGGCCTCAAGAAGCTTATAGTCATTGTGGAAGGTGAAGTTAGAGCAGGCACTTTACATGGCAAAAGCAGGAGCAAGAGAGGGCAGGAGGCAGTGGAGGGGAGAAGTGCCACACACCTTAAAAATACCAGATCTCTGTTGATTGCTGGTGAGCTCAGAGTGAGTGCTCATTTATTACCAAGAGGCTGGCCCAAGCCATTTATGAGGGACCCACTCCCATGATCCAAACACCTCCCACTAGGCCTCACCTCCGACACTGGAGATTACAATTTAACATGAGATTTGGTCAGGGACGAACATTCAAACTATACCATCTTGTTTTCTGCAACTCCTCTTAGCTCTAGCAGTTTTTGTTTTAGTTTTATAGATTCCCTGGAATTTTCTACACAGATAATCATATCATTGCACATAAAAACAGATTTTGCTCTTCATTTTCAATTTGTATGGATTTTAGTATTTTTTGTTGTCCCATTGCAGTGTCTAGAACTTCCAGTACTATGTTGAATAAGAGGATAAAAGTGGACATCTTTGCTTTGTTTCTGATCTTAAAGGAAACATTCAGTCTTTTACTGTGAAGTCTAATGTTAACTGTAGGTTTTTTTTTAATAGATACTCTTTATCATGATGAGGAAGTATTCCTCTATTCCTAGTTTGCTAAGAGGTTTTTTTGTTTGTTTGTATTAAATGAGTGAGAGTTATATTTTGTCAAATGCCTTTTCTGCCTCAATTGAGATGATCATGTGATTTTTCTCCTTAGCCTGTTGATATGGTGTATTACATTGATTTATTTTTGAATTTGAGAATCAGCCTTGTATATGTAGGATAAATCCCACTTTTTCGTGGTATATAATCTTTTATTTATTTATTTATTTTTTTTATTATACTTTAAGTTCTAGAGTTCATTTGCACAATGTGCAGGTTTGATAGATAGGTATACATGTGCCATGCTGGTTTACCTCACACATCAACTCATCATTTACATTAGGTATTTCTCCTAATGCTATCCCTCCCCCAGGCTCCCGCCCCATCAACAGGCCCCAGTGTGTGATGTTCCCCGCCCTGTGTGCAAGTGGTCTATCTCATTGTTCCATTCCCCCCATGAGTGAGAACATGCGGTATTTTGTTTTGTCCTTGTGATAGTTTGCTGAGAATGATGGTTTCCAGCTTCATCCACGACCCTACAAAGGACATGAACTTATCCTTTTTTATGGCTGCATAGTATTCCATGGTGTATATGTGCCACATTTTCTTAATCCAGTCTACTACTGATGGACATCTGGGTTGGTTCTAAGTCTTTGCTATTGTGAATAGTGCCGCAATAAACATACATGTACATGTGTCTTTATAGTAGCATGATTTATAATCCTTTGGGTATATACCCAGTAATGGGATTGCTGGGTCAAATGGTAATTCTAGTTCTAGATCCTTGAGGAATCGCCACACTGTCTTCCACAATGGTTGAATTAATTTACACTCCCACCAACAGTGTAAAAGCATTCCTGTTTCTCCACATCCTCTCCAGCATCTGTTGTTTCCTGACTTTTTAATGATTGCCATTCTAACTGGCATGAGATGGTATCTCATTGTGGTTTTGATTTGCATTTCTCTGATGACCAGTGATGATGAATTTTTTCATGTGTCAGCTGCATAAATGTCTTCTTTTGAGACGTGTCTGTTCATATCCTTTGCCCACTTTTTGATTTTTTTTCTTATAAATTTGTTTAAGTTCTTTGTAGATTCTGGATATTAGCCCTTTGTCAGAGGAGCAGATTGCAAAAATTTTCTCCCTTTCTGTAGGTTGCCTGTTCACTCTGATGGTAGTTTCTTTTGCTGTGCAGAAGCTCTTTAGTTTAATTAGATTCCATTTGTCTATTTTGGCTTTTGTTGCCATTGCTTTTGGTGTTTTAGTCATGAAGTCCTTGCCCATGCCTATGTCCTGAATGGTATTGCCTAGGTTTTCTTCTAGGGTTTTTATGATTTTAGGTCTAACATGTAAGTCTTTAATCCATTTGAATTAAATTTTGTATAAGGTGTAAGGAAGGGATCCAGATTCAGCTTTCTACATATGGCTAGCCAGTTTTCCCAGCACCATTTATTAAATAGGGAATCCTTTCCCCATTGCTTGTTTTTGTCTGGTTTGTCAAAGATCAGATGGTTGTAGATGTATGGTGTTATTTCTGAGGCCTCTGTTCTGTTCCATTCGTCTGTATATCTGTTTTGGTAACAGTACCATGCTGTTTTGGTTACTATAGCCTTGTAGTACAGTTTGAAGTCAGGTAGCGTGATGCCTCCAGCTTTGTTCTTTTGCTTAGGATTGTCTTGGCAACGTGGGCTCTTTTTTGGTTCCATATGAACTTTAAAGTAGTTTTTTCCAATTCTGTGATGAAAGTCATTGGTAGCTTGATGGGGATAGCACTGACTCTATAAATTACCTTGGGCAGTATAGCCATTTTCACAATATTGATTCTTCCTATCCATGAGCATGGAATGTTCTTCCATTTGTTTGTGTTCTCTTTTATTTTGTTGAGCAGTGGTTTGTAGTTATCCTTGAAGAGGTCCTTCACATCCCTTGTAAGTTGGATTCCTAGGTATTTTATTCTCTTTGAAGCAATTGTGAATGGGAGTTCACTCATGATTTGGCTCTCTGTTTGTCTGTTATTGGTGTATAAGAATGCTTGTGATTTTTGCACATTGATTTTGTATCCTGAGACTTTGCTGAAGTCGCCTATCAGCTTAAGGAGATTTTGAGCTGAGACGATGGGGTTTTCTAGATATACAATCATGTCATCTGCAAACAGGGATAATTTGACTTCCTCTTTTCCTAATCGAATACCCTTTATTTCTTTCTCTTGCCTGATTGCCCCGGCCAGAACTTCCAACACTATATTGAATAGGAGTGTTGTGAGAGGGCATCCTTGTCTTGTGCCCATTTTCAAAGGGAATGCTTCCAGTTTTTGCCCATTCAGTATGATATTGGCTGTAGGTTTGTCATAAATAGCTCTTATTGAGATACGTTCCATCAATACCTAGTTTATTGAGAGTTTTTAGCATGAAGGGGTGTTGAATTTTGTAGAAGGCCTTTTCTGCATCTATTGAGATAAACATGTGGTTTTTGTCATTGGTTCTGTTTATGTGATGGGTCATGTGTATTGATTTGCATATGTTGAGCCAGCCTTGCATCCCAGGGATGAAGCCCACTTGATTGTGGTGGATTAGCTTTTTGATGTGCTGCTGGATTCAGTTTGCCAGTATCTTATTCAGGATTTTCGCATTGATGTTCATCAGGGATATTGCTCTAAAATTCTCTTTTTTTGTTGTGTCTCTGCCAGGCTTTGGTATCAGGACGAAGTTGGCCTCATAAAGTGAGTTAGAGAGGATTCCCTCTTTTTCTATTGATTGGAATAGTTTCTGAAGGAATGGTATCAGCTCCTTTTTGTACGCCTGGTAGAATTTGGCTGTGAATCCTTCTAGTCCTGGACTTTTTTTGGTCGGTAGGCTACTAATTATTGCCTCAATTTAAGAGCCTGTTATTGGTCTATTCAGAGATTCAGCTTCTTCCTAATTTAGTCTTGGGAGGGTGTATGTGTCCAGGAACTTATCCATTTCTTCTAGATTTTCTAGTTTATTTGCATAGGGGTGTTTATAGTGTTCTCTGATGGTAGTTGTTTTTCTGTGGGATCAGTGGTGATATCCCCTTTATCATTTTTTATTGTATCTATTTGATTTGTCTCTCTTTTCTTCTTTATTAGTCTTTCTAGCAGTCTATCAATTTTGTTGATCTTTTCAAAAAACCAGCTCCTGGATTCATTGATTTTTTGAAGGTTTTTTTTGTGTGTCTATCTCCTTCAGTTCTGCTCTGATCTTAGTTATTTCTTGCCTTTTACTAGCTTTTGAATTTGTTTGCTCCTGCTTCTCTAGTTCTTTTAATTGTGATGTTCGGGTGTCGATTTTAGATCTTTCCTGCTTTCCCTTGTGAGCATTTAGTGCTATAAATTTCCCTCTACACACTCTTTAAATGTTTCCCAGAGACTCTGGTACATTTTGTCTTTGTTCTCATTGGTTTCAAAGAACATCTTTATTTCTGTCTTCATTTCGTTATTTACGCAGCAGTCATTCAGGAGCAGGTTGTTCAGTTTCCATGTAGTTGTGCGGTTTTGAGTGAGTTTCTTAATCCAGAGTTCTAATTTGATTGCACTGTGGTCTGAGAGACAGTTTTTTGTGATTTCTGTTCTTTTACATTTGCCAAGGAGTGCTTTACTTCCAATTATGTGGTCAATTATAGAATAAATGCAATGTGGTGCTGAGAAGAATGTATATTCTGTTGATTTGGGGTGGAGAGTTCTGTAGATGCCTATTAGGCCTGCTTGTTGCAGAGCTGGGTTCAGGCCCTGGATATCCTTGTTTACCTTCTGTCTCATTGATCTGTCTAATATTGACAGAGGGGTGTTAAATCTCCCATTATTATTGTGTGGGAGTCTACGTCTCTTTGTAGCTTTCTAAGGGCTTGCTTTATGAATCTGGGTGCTCCTGTATTGGGTGCATATATATTTAGGATAGTTGGCTCTTCTTGTTGAATTGATCTCTTTACCATTATGTAATGGCCTTCTTTGTCTCTTTTGATCTTTGTTGGTTTAAAGTCTGTTTTATCAGAGACTAGGATTGCAACCCCTCCTTTTTTTTTTTTTTTTGCTTTCCATTTACTTGGTAGATCTTCTTCCATCCCTTTATTTTGAGCCTATGTGTGTCTTTTCACATGAGATGGGTCTCCTGAATATAGCACACTGATGGGTCTTGACTCTTTATCCAATTTGCCTGTCTGTGTCTTTTAATTGGGACATTTAGCCCATTTACGTTTAAGGCTAATATTGTTATGTGTGAATTTGATCCTGTCATTATGGTGTTCACTGGTTATGTTGACTGTTAATTGATGCAGTTTCTTCATAGCATCAATGGTCTTTACAATTTGGCATGTTTTTGCAGTGGCTGGTACCGGTTGTTTCTTTTCATATTTAGTGCTTCCTTCAGGAGCTCTTGAAAGGCAAGCATGGTGGTTACAAAATCTTCCAGCATTTGCTTGTCTGTAAAGTATTTTATTTCTCCTTCACTTATGAAGCTTAGTTTGGCTGGATATGAAATTCTGGGTTGAAAATTCTTTTCTTTAAGAATGTTGAATATTGGCCCCCACTGTCTTCTGGCTTGTAGGGTTTCTGCTGAGAGATCTGTTGTTAGTCTAATTGGCTTCCCTTTGAGGATAACTCGACCTTTCTCTCTGGCTGCACTTAACACTTTTGCCTTCATTTCAACCTTGGTGAATCTGACAATTGTGTGTCTTGTGGTTGCTCTTCTTGAGGAGTATCTTTGTGGTGTTCTCTGCATTTCCTGAATTTGAATGTTGGCCTGCCTTGCTAGGTTAGGGAAGTTCTCCTGGATAATATCCTGCAGAGTGTTTTCCAACTTGGTTCCATTCTCCCCATCACTTTCAGGTACACCAATCAAACATAGATTTGGTCTTTTCACATAGTCCCATATTTCTTGGAGGCTTTGTTCATTTCTTTTTACTCTTTTTTCTCTAACCTTGTCTTCTCACTTTATTTCATTAATTTGATCTTCAATCACTAATATCTTTTCTTCCACTTTATTGAATTAGCTATTGAAGCTTGTGCATGCGTCATGAAGTTCTCATGCCATTGTTTTCAGCTCCATCAGGTCATTTATGGTTTTCTCTACACTGTTTATTCTAGTTAGCCATTTGTCTAATCTTTTTTCAAGATTTTTAGCTTCCTTACGATGGGTTTGAACATCCTCCTTTAGCTCAGAGAAGTTTATTATTACCAGCCTTCTAAAGCCTACTTCTGTCAACTCTTCAAAGCCACTTTCCATCCACCTTTGTTCCATTGCTGGTAAGGAGCTGCGATCCTTTGGAGGAGAAGAGGCACTCTGATTTTTAGAATTTTCAGCTTTTCTGCTCTGGTTTCTCCCCATCTTTGTCATTTTATCGACCTTTGGTCTTTGATGTTGGTGACATACAGATGGGGTTTTTGTGTAGATGACTTTTTTGTTGATGTTGATGCTATTCTTTTCTGTTTGTTAGTTTTCCTTCTAACAGTCAGGTCCCTCAGCTGCAGGTCTGTTGGAGATTGCTGGAAGTTCACTCCAGACCCTGTCTGCCTGGGTATCACCAGCAGAGGCTGCAGAACAGCAAATATTGCAGAACAGCAAATATTGCTGCCTGATCCTTCCTCTGGAAGCTTCAACCCAGAGGGGCAGCTGCCTATATGAGGTGTCTGTCAGCCCCTACTGGGAGGTGTCTCCCAGTTAGGCTACACGGGGTCAGGGACCCACTTGAGGAGGCAGTCTGTTTTCAGAGCTCAAACGCTGTACTGGGAGAACCACTGCTCTCTTCAGAGCTGTCAGACAGGGACGTTTACGTCTGCAGAAGTTGTCTGCTGCCTTTTGTTTAGTTATGCCCTGCCCACAGAGGTGGAGTCTAGAGGCAGTAGGCCTTGTTGAGCTGCAGTGGACTCCACCCAGATTGAGCTTCCCTGCCACTTTTTTTTTTACCTATTCAAGCCTCAGCAATGGCGGATACCCCTCCTCCAGCCAGGCTGCTGCCTGGCAGATCAATCTCAGACTGGTGTGCTAGCAGTGAGCAAGGCTCCATGGGCATGGGACCCACTGAGCCAGGCACAGGAGAGGATCACCTTGTCTGCTGGTTGTTAAGACCTTGGGAAAAGCACAGTGTTTGGGTGGGAGTGTCCTGTTTTTCCAGGTAGTCTGTCACAGCTTCCCTTGGCTGGGAAAGGGAAACCACCTGGTCTCTTGCGATTCCCGGCTGAGGTGACTCCCCACCCTGCTTCAGCTCACCCTCCGTGGGCTGCACCCATTGTGCAACCAGTCCCAATGAGATGAACCAGGTACCTCAGTTGGAAATGCAGAAATCACCCGTCTTCTGCATCAATCACGCTGGGAGCTGCAGACCTGAGCTGTTCCTATTCAGCCATCTTGCAACACCCCCTGGTCATGGTACATAGTCTTTTTATACATGGATGGATTCAACTTGCCAATATTTTGTTGAGAATTTTTATGTCTGAGTTTGTTAGAGATGTTGGTCTGTAGTTACATGGGTTTTTTTTTGGTTTTGGTTTTACTTTTTTTAATATTGTCTGTCATTTTGATTTTGGTATTAGGGTAATTTTAGCCTTTAAATTAATTGGAGAGTATCCCCTTCTCTTCTATTTTCTGAAAGAAATTGTGTAAAATTGGTGTTCATTCTTTAAATGTTTTGTTGATAGTTAATATTATGTGTCAACTTGGCTGGATGACAGTTTCAAGATATTTGGTCAAACATTATTCTGGATGTTTCTGTAATGATATTTGTGGATGAGATTAACATTTAAGTTGGTGGACTGCAATAATGGGGATTAACCTCATCTAATCAGTTAAAGGACTGAATGGAACAAAAGGATTGACCTCCCCGATCAAGGGAGAATACTGCAGGAGACAGCCTTCAGCCTTGAACTGCAACATTGACTCTTTCCTGGGTCTTCAGTATGATGGCTTTTGAACTCAAACTATAGCATCAGGTCTCCTCTGGGTTTCTAGCCTGACAGCCCAGTTTGCAAATTTTAGACTTACCAGCCTCCATAATCACATATTTTCTTAAAAAATATATATATATGTGTATATATATTATATATACACATATATACAAATATATATATACACAAATATATATACATATATACTATATATATACACAAATATATATACACATATACAAATATATATACACAAATATATATATACACATATATATACAAATATATATATACACATATATACACACACACACACACACACACACACACACACACACATCCTCTTGGCTTTGTTTCTCTGGTGAACCCTGACTAATGCAGTAGTATTCCTTATTTATTTTCTTTCCTTTTCTTTCTTTCTTTCTTTCCTTTTTCTCTCTTTCTCTCTTTTTTTTGCAGGGTCTCACTCTGTGACCCAGGCTAGAGTGCAGTGGCACAATCAAGGCTCACTGCAGCCTTGACCTCCCAGGCCCAATCAATCCCTCCACCTCAGCCTCCCGAGTAGCTGGGACTACAGGCGTGTGCCCCCACTTCCATCTGATTTTTGTATTTTTTGTAGAGACAGGGTTTCACCATGTTTCCCAGGCTGTTCTCAAACTCCTGGGCTCAAGGGATTCACCCCCCTCAGCCTTCCAAAGTGCTGGGATTATAGGTGTAAGCCACCATGCCTGGCCTTATTTTCCTTTTAATGGCTGTGGAATCTGCCATGATATTTCCTGTGCCATTGCTGGCATTGATGATTTTTGTCTTGTCTCTGTTAATCTGTGTCTTTATTGCTAGAGGTTTATCAAGTTTATTTTTTCCTCTCCAGGCAGGAGCCACTGTGTCAGCCCCATGATTCTTTCTTTTCTTTTGTTTTTGTTTTGTTTGTTTGTTTTGTTTGTTTGTTTTTGAGAAAGGGTCTCACTCTGCCTCCCAAGCTGGAGTGCAATGGCACAATCTCAGCTCACTGCAACCTCCACCTCCCAGATTCAAGCAATTCTCCTGCCTCAGCCTCCTGAGTAGCTGGGATTACAGGCATGCGCCACCACACTGGGCTAATTTTGTGTTTTTAGTGGAGATGGAGTTTCACCATGTTGGTCAGGCTGGTCTCGGACTCCTGACCTCAGGTAGTCCACCCACCTCGGCCTCTCAAAGTGCTGGGATTAGAGGCGTGAGCCGCTGTGCCCAGACCCATGATTCTCTGTTAAGTGTGATTACCAGAATAGTCACTGGCTTGCAGTAAGCTTTCAGTAATATTTGTTACCTGACTTTTGACTGGTGACAAAAATAAGTACCCCCTCTAGACAAAATCAACAAATAAATAATTGTCTATTAGCATTAAGAGAGGTATATGATACTTATATTTTACTCATTTGGTATTGACATAAGAAAGGGGTTTAATACATTTTATCATGTCAACAAAAAATTTATTGAGACTTCTTTTGTGCCTGAAGTCTCAATAAATTTTGAGTTGTTCCAGGCATGGGATATGACAGATAAGACAACAGAGAGTGCCCATGCCTTAGGGAGCTTATATTCAGTGGGTAAGAGAAAGTCAGCCAAAAATATGTGTCAGAAAGTAATAAGCGGTATGAAGAAAATTAACTGGAAATGGAGGGTGAGAAGCTGGAGCATGACGGAAGCACTATGTTAAATAAAGTGGTCAAGGAAGGCCTTTCTCTGAGGAGATGGCACTTGGATAATAACCAAGATAAGGTGAGGGACCCACCAGTCTGAAAGGAAAAAGTGGGAAGATGTTTGTAATGTAAAGTGTGATATGAAAGAAGACTATTTTAGGTAGAAGACAAAGGTCTGGAGTCAGAAAGAAGTTACGGGTATTTGAGGACTAAATGAGGAAGGAGATGTAGATGTTGAAATCAGAAAGTTAGCAAGGACCGTATTATGTAGACTCTCACAGGCCATGGTAAGGAGTGCAGATTTTATTGAAAGTGTAACAGCATGTCATTAGAGTTTTGAATTCAGGGGTTGTAATGAAGATATAACCTGATTTGTCTTGAAAATGTTAGTCTGCCTGCTGTAAGGTAAAATGACTATAAGGATTCAATAGTGGGGTCTGGCACGGTGGCTCATGCCTGTAATCCCAGTACTTTTGGATGCCGATGCAGGTGGATCACTTGAGGTCAGGAGTTCAAGACCAGCCTGGCCAACCCAGTGAAACCCCATCTCTACTAAAAATACAGAAATTAGCTGGGCATGGTGGTGCATGCCTGTAGTCCCAGCTACTCAGGAGGCTGAAGCAGGAGAATTGCTTGAACTCAGGAGGTGGAGGTTGCAGTGAGCTGAGATCACACCACTGCACTCCAGCCTGGGCGACAGAGTGAGACTCCATCTCAGCAAAAATAAATAAAATAAAATAAAATAAAAAGGATTCAATAGTGGAACCATAGTTTTGATGACTACCAAAGACCATTACATAATTTTCAAGTCTCACATTTAAACTGGATATGAGAATTTTGGAATTTAGAAGGCATGTTATAACTCCTTTGAGGGATACCTAAAGAAAGCTTTAGGCTTCCAAATTATGAAAGACTGACTTGGTGGAATATTTGAAGGTTAAAATTTGTTTCTTATTAACTCATGTAGTTCACTCAGGACTAAAAAATATTTATGCCAACTGTATGCAAGAGGGGCCATATGCTAAGCACTGAACCCTTTGTGTTCGAAGAGGATATCTTAGAATTTGCATATACAGTAAAGGACATCAGTCAGCGATTGTTCCCATGGTATTTATTTTTAAAAAGTATGTGTTGTGTTTATTTGTTGAAGAGCAATGATGCCTCTTATTTCCAGTACTTATTTGAAACTGTTTTATTCTGCAGTCTAATTAAGATCGTGCTTAAACTAAGTCAAATAGGTTTTTGTTTCTGTATGTTCCATCATTGTCGCCCAAAATGTGTTCTTCATGACATTACTGCTAATAGATGCTCTATGAAAATAAAAACTGCTTCTGTAGTTAAATAAGCTTTGGGAACACATGTCTTCTCTCAACAAATTAAAAATGCATATTAGAAAATACAAAGTTCTAAGATGTTCCACAGTTAGGAAATTTTGTTTTTGTATGTGCTGAATCTTCCATTTATCAATCTAGACTACATAATTTTAACTTATATTAACATCTCAAAGAATTAGTGTTCTACAAAACAGCTTTCAAAAAATGTTATTCTAGGTTGTTCAGTTAGTCATGTTGTTTCCAGACATTTTCCCTCATTCCATTCCTTGTTTCCTAAAAGTACCGTTTTAAAACCCACAAGAGTTTCTTGGCTTTTTCAATAAGCCAGTGCTACAATAGAGAAGAGTGAAATAATTCTTCAGCTTCATATTTCTTTTTTTTTATTCTGGTTAAAAGAAAAAAAAGAAACATAAAACTTGGCCGGGCATGGTGGCTCATACCTATAATCCCAGCACTTTGGGAGGCTGAGGTGGGTGGATCACTTGAGGCCAGGAGTTGAAGACCAGCCTGGCCAACATCGCAAAACCCCATATCTACTAAAAATACAAAAATTAGCCACTTGTGGTGGCATATGCCTATAGTCCTAGCTACTCTGGAGACTGAGGCATGAGAATTGCTTGAATCTAAGAGTGGGGGTTGCAGTGAGCCAAGATTGCACCACTGCACTCCAGCCTGGATGACAGAGCAAGATTCTGTCTAAAAAAGAAAAAGAAAAAAACTATAAAACTTACCATTTTAACCATTTTTAAGTGTTTAATTCAGTAATGTAGTCAGTAGTATATTCACATTGTTGTGAAAACAGATCTCCAGAACTTTTTGATCCCATAAATCTGAAAATCTATATCCATTAAGCAACTTCCCTTTCTTCCCCCACCCAGTCATCATAATTGTACTTTCTGTTGCAATGAATTTAACTATAGGCATACCTCAGAGATATTGTGTGTTCAGTTCCAGACAACCACAATAATGTGAATATCATAATAAAGTGAGCCATACACATTGTTCGATTTCACAGTACATTTAAAAGTTATGTTTACACTATACTATAGTCTATTAAGTGTCTTTAAAAATATACATACCTTAATTTTTTAAATACTTTATTGCTAAATAATGGTAGTGATCATCTGAACCTTTAGTGAGTTGAAATCTTTTTGCTGGTAGAGGGTTTTACCTCTTTGTTCATGGCTGCTGACTAATCAGGGTGGTTGTTACTCAAATTGGGGGGTGGCTGTGCCAATTTCTTAAAATAAGACAGTGAAGTTTTCCACATTGGTTTACTCTTCCTTTCACAAAGGTATTTCTGGTAATGCTGTTTGATAGCATTTTACCCATACTAAAACTTTTTTCAAAATTGTAGTCAGTCATCTCAAACCCTGCTGCTGCTTAATCAACCAAGTTTATGTAATATTCTAAATCTTTGTTGTCATTTCAAAAATGTTCACAGCACCTTCACTCGGAGTAGATTTCATCTCAAGAAACCACTTTCTTTGCTCATCCAGAAAAAGCACCTCCTCCTCTGTTCAAATTGTATCATGAGATTGCAGCAATTCACCATATCTTCAGGGTCCACTTCTAATTCTATTTCTCTTGAGATTCTCCAACCTCACTTTGAGGGGTTCAAAGACCTCAGTGGAGGAAGTAACTTTGCTGATGGGATTATTTCCTCCACTGAAGTCTTAAATCCCTAAAGTCATCCATGAGGGTTAGAATCAACTTCTTCTAAACTCCTGTTAATGTTGCTATTTTGACCTTTCATGAATCACAAATGTTCTTCATGGCATCTAGGATGATGAATTCTATCCAGAATTTTTCAATTTGCTTGGTCATCACTATCTATGGCAGCTGTATCCTTATACAATGCATTCTTAAATCATAAGACTTGGAAGTTGCAATTACTCCTGGACTTATGGGATACAAAACGGATGTTGTGTTAACACGCCTGAAAACAACATTGATCTCCTTGTACATCTCCTTCATAGCTGTTGCAAGATTGGATGCATTGTCAGTGAGCAGCAATATTTTGAAAGAAATCTTTTTTATGAGCAGTAAAAAAAATCTTTTTTATGAGCTTAAAATATTCAGTAAAACATGCTATAAACAAATGTGCTGTCATCCAGGCTTTGTTGTTCCATTGATAGAGCACAGACAGGGTAAATTTAGCATAATTCTTAAGGGCCCTAGGAGTTTTGGAATGGTAAATGAGCATTGGCTTCAACTTCAAATCACCAGCTACATTAGCTGCTACATTAGCTGTTAGCCTGTCCTTCAAAGGTTAGGATGTTAGCCTGTGAAGCCAGGTATTGACTTCTCCTCTCTAGCTATGATAGTCCTAGATGGCATCATCTTCCAATAGAAGGCTATTTTATCTACATTGAAAATCTGTTTTTTAGTGTAGTCACCTTCATCAATTATCTTAGCTAGGTCTTCTGAATAACTTGCTGCAGCTTCTACATCAGCACTTGCTACTATACCCTGCAATTTTTTGTTATGGAGATGTTTTGTTATGGAGATGACTTCTTCCCTTAATCCTCATAAACCGACCTCTGCTAGCTTAAAACTTTTCTTCTGCAGCTTCCTCATCTCTCTCAGCCTTCATAGGATCGAAGAGAGTTAGGGCCTTGCCCTGGATTTTTTAAGGGAATGTGGTGGCTGATTTGATATCCTATCCGGATCATTGAAACTTTCTCCATATCAGTAATAAAAGCCTGTTTCACTTTCTTATCATTCATGTGCTCACTGGAGTAGCACTTTTAATGTTATTCAAGAACTTTTTCTTTGAATTCACAACTTGGCTAACTTTTTGGCACAAGTTGCCTAGCTTTCAGCCTGTCTCAGCTTTTGACATGCCTCTCTAGCTTTTGATTTAAAGTGAGAGATGTGCAACTCTTCCTTTCATTTGAACCACTTAGAGGCCATTTTAGTGTTATTAATTGGCCTCATTTCAATATTGTTGTTTCTCAGGTTATAGGGAGGCCCAAGGAGAGGGAGAGAGATGGAAGACTGACCGGTCAGTGGAGCAGTCAGAACGCACATATTTATCAATAAGTTCACTGTCTTATATGGGCATGGTTCATGGTGCCCCAAAACAATTATAATAGTAACATTAAAGACCACTGATCACGGATCACTATAACAAATATAATAATAATGAAAAATGTTGAAATAGAGAATTACCAAAATGTGACACAGAGACATGAAGTGAGCACATGCTGTTGGATAAATGGTACCAATAAACACTGCATGTTCTCACTCATAGGTGGGAATTGAACAATGAGAACACATGGACACAGGAAGGGGAACATCACACTCCGGGGACTGTTATGGGGTGGGGAGAAGGGGGAGGGATAGCATTAGGAGATATACCTAATGTTAAATGACAAGTTAATGGGTGCAGCACACCAACATGGCACATGTATACATATGTAACAAGCCTGCACATTGTGCACATGTGCCCTAAAACTTAAAGTGTAATAATAATAAAATTAAAAAAAGAGAATTGCTAGATGCAGGGTTGCTACAAACCTTCAATTTGTAAAGAAAACTCAGTATTTGTGAAGTGCAACAAAATGAGATATGCCTGTATTTATCATTGTTATATCTTTTTTGGTGAATTAAACTTTTATCGTTATACAATGTACTCCTTTGTCTCTTATAACAGCTGTTGACTTAAAGTATATTCCACCTGATATTAGTGTAGTTACCATGCTCTGTTTTTGTAACCATTTGCATGGAATATCCTTTTCCATCTTTTCAACTTTTAGCCTATGTGTGCCCATATATCTAAAATGAGTATCTTATAGAGAATATATACTTTGATCCTGTTTTTTATCTGCTTAGCCAATCTATGTGTTTTGATTGGGGAGTTAAATCCATTTACACTTATTTGCTGATAGGAAAGGACTTGCTATTGCCATTTGTTAATTGTTTTTTGTACATTATATTGCTTTTTTGTCCCTCATTTCCTCTCTAACTTCCTTTGTGTTTCACTGATATTTTGTAGTGGCATGCTTTTATTTCCTTCTCATATCTTTTTGTGTATATTCTAAAGATTTTTTGTGTGTGGTTGCCATTGCAACTACATAAAACATTTTAAAATTATAGCATTCTATTTTAAACTGATAGAAACTGTAAACTGATAGAAACTTAAAGTTATAGCATTCTATTTTAAACTGATAGAAACATCTTAAAGTTATAACATTCTATTTTAAACTGACAGAAACTTTAAACTGATAGAAACTTCAATCACATATTTATTTACAGCTACACCTCTCTAACTTCATGTTATTGATGCCAAAAGTTATATCTTTATATATTGTATACCATTAATAAAATATATAGTTAAATTTATAGTTTTTAAATATGTTTTTGTCATTCAAATTATATGCACCAAAATTACAAGAACACATGTTATGTTAATAGTCTGTATTTATCTTTACTAGGGAATCTTATATTTTTCAATGGCTTTGTGTTTCTTTCTACTTTCCTTTCTTTTCAACTTGAATGGCCCTCTTCAGCATTTCTTATAGAGCAGGTCTAGTGGTAATGAACTCTTTCAGCTTTTGTTCACCTGAGAAAGTCTTAATTTATCTTTCATTTTTGAGGGACAGTTTTGCTAGACCTGGTATTCTTAGTTAACAGGTTTTTTTTCTTTTATTACTTTGAATATATTATGCTACTCCCCTCTGATATGAAAGGTTTCTTCTGAGAAATCCACTGATAATTTTATGACAGTTCCCTTGTATATGATGAATTGCTTTTCCCTTGCTGCTTTGAAGATTCTCTCTTTGACTTTAAACAGTTTGATTATAATGAATGTTGGTGGGGTTCTTTTTTGGTTTTATCCTAGTTGGAGTCTTTTGAGCTTGTCAAATTTGTATATCCATTTATTTCTTTAGATTTAGAAAGTTTTCAGCCATTATATCCCTGCTCTTTTCTCCTTCTTAAATTCTATAATGTGAATATTGGTCACTTGATAGTGTCCTATATTAGGCCATTCTCACATTTCTATAAAAATATCTGAGACTAGGTAATTTATAAAGAAAAAAGGTTTAATCAGCTCATGGTTTGGCAGGCTATACAGAAAGCATGGTGGCATCTGCTTCTGGGGAAGCCTCAGAAAACTTATAATTATGGCAGAAGACAAAGCAGGAATAGACATCTTATATGAAAGGAGTGGGACCAAGAGAGAGAATGAGGAGGTGCTACACACTTTTAAAAAACAAGATCTCATGATAATTCACTCACTCACTATCATGAGAAAAGTACTGAGGGGATGGTGATAAACCATTCATGAGAACTCTGTCCCTAAGATCCAATCATCTCCCACCAGGCCCCACCTTCAACATTGGGGATTACAGTTCAACATGAGATTTGGGTGAGGACACAGATCCAAACCATATCATACCACCCCTGGACTCTCCCAAATTTCATATTCTTCTCACATTGCAAAATTCAATTATGCCTTCCCAACAGTTCCCCCAAAGTCTTAACTCATTCAAGCATTAACTAAAATGTCCAAAGTCCAAAGTCTCATCTGAGACAAGGCTAGTCCCTTCCACCTATGAGCCTGTAAAGTCAAAAACAAGTTAGTTACTCCCAAGATACAATGGGGGTATAGGCATTGTGTAAATATTCCCATTCCAAAAGGGAGAAATAGACCAAAAGAAAGGGGTTACAGGCCCCATGCAAGTCTGAAACCCAACAAGGCAGCCATTAAATCTTAATGCTCCAAAATAATCTCCTTTGACTCTGTGTCTCACATACAGGGCACATTGCTGCAAGAGTTGGGCTCCCAAAGACTTGGGCAGCTCTGCCCCTGTGGCTTTGCAAGGTTCAGCCCCCACGGCTGCTCTCATGGGCTGGGGTTGTGTGCCTGCACTCCTCCAGACTGAAGGTGCAATCTGTCTGTGGGTCTACCATTCTAGGGTCTGGAGGATGGTGGCCCTTTTCTCACTGCTCCACTAGGCAGTGCCTCAGTGGAGAGTCTGTGTCAGGGCTCCAACCCCACGTTTCCTCTCTGTACTGACCCAATAGAGGTTCTCGATGAGGGCTCCAACTCTGCAGCAGGATTCTGCCTGGCTTTTCAATACATTTTTTGATACATTTTCAATACATTTTTTGAAATCTTGGTGGAGGCTCCCAAGCCTCAATTCTTGCATTCTGTGCACCCACAGGCTTAACACCTGGTGGAAGCCACCAAGGCTTATGGATTGCTTTCCCTGAAGCAGCAGCCTGAGCTGTACCTGGGCCCCTTTGAGCCACAACTGGAGCTGGAGCAGCTGGAAAACAGGGAGCAATGTCCTGAGGCTGCACAGGGAAGTGGGCCCTGGTCCTGGTCCATGAAACCATTCGGTCCTCCTCGGTCTCTGGGCCTGTGATGAGAAGAGCTGATGAGAAGGTCTCTGAAATGCCTCTGAGGCCTTCTTTGTAAATTTCTCCAGCCCACTTGATTTCCACCCCTGAAAATAGGCTTTTCTTTTCTACCATATGGCCAGGCTGCAAATTTTCCAAACTTATGCTCTACTTCTCTCTTAAATATAAATTCCAGTTTCAGGTCATGATGTGGTTTGGCTGTCTCTTCACCCAAATCTCATCTTGAATGATAACTCACATAATTCCCACATGTTGTGGGAGGGACCTGGTGGGAGGTGGTTGGATTGTGGGAACAGTTCTTTCCCATGCTGTTCTCCTGGTGGTGAGTTGGTCTCGAGATCTGATGGTTTTAAAACCAGGAGTTTCCCTGCACAAGCTCTCTCAGCCTTCCACCATTCACATAAGATGTGATTTGCTTCTCCTTGCCTTCCACCATGATTGTGAGGCCTCCTAGCCACATGGAACTGTGAGTCCAGTTAAACCTCTTTATTTTGTAAATTGCTCAGTCTCAGATATGTCTTTACCAGCAGCCTGAAAACGGACTAATGCAGGTCATTTCTTTGCTCATAGATATAAGCATAGGTTGTTAGAAGCAGCCAGGCCACATCTTGAATGCTTTGCTGCTTAGAAGTTTTCTCTGGCCAGATACCTTAAATCATCTCTCTCAAGTTCAAAGTTCCACAGATTCCTAGAGCAGGGGCACAATTTGGCCAGTCTCTTTGCTAAAGCATAGTAAAAGTGACCTTTTCTCCAGTTCCCAATAAGTTGCTCATTTCCATCTGAGACTTGCTCAACCTGGACTTCATTGTCCACCTCGCTATCAGAATTTTGATAACAACAATTTAAAAAGTCTCTGAGAAGTTTCAAATTATCCCTCATCTTTCTGTCTTCTTCTGAGCCCTCTACACTCTTCCAGCCTCTGCTTATTACTCAGTTCCAAAGCCACTTCCACATTTTTAAGTATCTTTATAGCAATGCCCGACTCTTGATACCAGTTTTCTGTATTAGTCTGTTCTCACACTGCTATAAAGAAATACCTGAGACTTGGTAATTTATAAAGAAAAGAGGTTTAATTGACTCACAGTTCTGCAGGCTGTACAGGAAGCATGGCAGCATGTGCTTCTGGGGAGGCCTCAAGAAACTTACAATCATGGTGGAAGGCCAAGCAGGAGCAGACACCTTACATGGCAGGAGCGAGACACAGAGAGAATGAGGAGGTGCTACATACTTTTAAACAACCATATCTCATGATAACTCACTCACTCCTATCATGAGAACAGCACAGAGGGTATGGTACTAAACCATTCATGAGAACTCCACCCCCATGATCCAATCACCTCCCACCAGGCCCCACCTCCAACACTGAGGATTATAATTCAACATGAAATTTGGGGGTGGACACAGATCCAAATGATATCATGTCCCACAAGTCCCCCAGGCCCTCTTCACTCATCTTCATTCTTTTTTTCTTTTTGCTCCTCTGACTTGATTTCAGATGACCTGTCTTCCAGTTTGCTGATTCTTTTTTTTTTTTTTTTTTTTTGCCTGATCAAGTCTGCTGTTGAACCTCTGTAGTAATTTTTTTAAGTTCAGTTGTATTTTTCAGTGCCAGAATTTGTTTGGTTCTTTTAAAAAATAGTTTCTATCTCTTTTTTTATATTCTCATTTTGTTCATGATTATTTTCTTTATTTCATTTAATTGTTGGCATGTGTTTTCTTTTATCTCATTGAGAATCTTTATGATGGTTATTTAAAAATTTTTCAGTGGCAAGATCATGGCTCACTGCAGCCTCAGTCTCCCTGGGCTTCAGTGATCCTCCCATCTCTGCCTCCCGAATAGCTGGGGCCACAGGGGCACACCACCACACTGAGCTAATTTTTGTACTTTTTACAGAAATGAGTTTTCATCATGTTGCCCAAGCTAGTCTTGAACTCTTGGGCTCAAACGACACACCCACCTTGGCCTCGCAAAGTGCTGGGGTTATAGGTGTGAGTCACTGCACCTGGCCTATTTAAAATTCTTTGTCAGGCAGCTCATAGTTCTGCATTTCTTTAAGATCAGTTTCTGAATTTTATTTTATTTTTCCTTCTACTGGGCCATGATTCTTGTTTCTTTGTATGCCTTATAATCTTTTGTTGAGATTTGGATATTTGTAAAAGCAACCACCACTCCCAGTCTTTGTGCAGATGAACTTCAATCAGCCTAGCTAGAGATTCTAGAGCCTCTCAAACCTTCTCTGATTTCTTGCTTCCCTTGGCATCTGCCTGCAAAACTGCAGCTCTAATGTATGGCAGTGCTTATCTCTGTTTTGATTGGCCTCCAAATTATGCCTTTGATCCATCAAGCAAGACCAAAACTAGTCCCTCTGGTGGCTCCCATGCAACTTAGAACACTGGATGCATGATTCACTCCAGAAGAAGTAGCTTGAGTTTGAGGGGTTTCCTCATGGTTGCATTGTGCTAAGCCACATGGAGAGGGGACATGGATGAGCAAGCAAAACATGTGAACTTTCTTATCTCCTTTCACTTGAATCCCTTCTTGGTTTTATATTGGCCTGTGTGCTATAGCATCTCAACTGGTCTCACAGTTTCTCAGAGGTATTCTGGTTCACATATCGTTGTTAATTTGGTGTCTCTGTAGGGGAAGGAAGGCCTGGAGCTTCCTGGTTCATCATCTTACTGACACCACTTCCCAGTTTGATATTTCTTTTGTTTGTTTGTTTGTGACAGGGTCTCACTCTGTCACCCAGGGTGGAGTGCAGTGACACCATCTTGGCTCACTGCAACCTCTGCCTCCCAGGTTCAAGCGATTCTCCTGCCTCAGCCTCCCAAGTAACTGAGATTACAGGCGTGCACCACCACACCGAGCTAATTTTTGTATTTTTACTAGAAACAGGGCTTTGCCATGTTGGCCAGGCTGGTCTAGAACTCCTGACCTCAAGTGATCTGCCCACCTTGGCCTCCCAAAGTGTGATAATTCTTTTGAAAATTTGACAATAAGAGATTTGATTTAAGTCTTCTGGTTGTTTAAAAAATACACAGTTTGAATAAGCTACATGTTTCAAAATTTTACCAATAGTTTAAAAAATTTTGTAATGAATGGGTTCAAAACCTGCTTATGTGACCCTAGGATATTTCCTTAGTCTTAGTTTTCTCATAGGGTTTATGTGAACATTAATTGAGTTAGTATACATAAAGCACTTAGAACAGTATCTGATGCATGATAAGCACATATAAATCTTGTATTTGTTCCAGAAACATTGTCAATTCTCCTTGCTCTCTGACAATGGCAGTTTTATTTATAGGTAAGAACAAATTCTGTGTAATGGAATCATAATAGGTTTTTGATGTATAATTTTCATCTATGTTGTAGAAGGTAATGGTTTTTAATTTTTGCAAATTCATAATTACTATTCTATCATTAATATCAGTCATCCTGCAGTTATTCAGTTCAACAAATATTTACTATGAGGTTACTATGTATTGGAATATATAATCTGCTCTTCAAGAGATTACAATCTAGTGAGGGAGAAGGATAGGCTTTAGACTCTTCATATGTATATATGACTGAGTTCTTGAAACTCACATATCAGAACTAACTCCAACTACAGTTTGTAGGTCTTAGGGATCTTCCACTAAAGCAGACTATTTAGAATTTCTCCTCCCCAAATCTGCATCCTATAGTACACCTCTTATTTCTTTATGTTAAGTTTGTTGGCAGGGCACAGTGCTCACATCTGTAATCGCAGCACTTTGTGAGGCCGAGGTGGATGGATTACTTCAGGCCAGGATTTCGACACCAGCCTGGCCAGAATTTGTTTGGCCAGAATATGGTCTGGCTAATATGGTGAAACCCCATTTCTACTAAAAAAAAAAAAAAAAAAGAAAAATACAAAAATTAGCTAGGCGTGGTGGCACGTGCCTGTAGTCCCAGCTAGTCGGGAGGCTAAGGCATGAGAATTGCTTGAACCTGGGAGGTGGAGGTTGCAGTGACCCAAGATTGCGCCACTGCACTCCAGCCTGGGTGAGAGTGAGACTCCGTCCAAAACAAAACAAAACAAAACAAACAAACAAAAATTTGTTGCACTCTTGGTGTGAAACTCTTGAGAAGATGTTCCTTTCAAGAATGCTCAGCCTTCTGAGGATTGCCAATTAATCAGAAATATTAATATATTGGTGGAAGTGCCATTTTCTACCAGTGCAACTCGGTAAGTACAAGTCCCTGTAAATATGATCATTCACTTTTAGAGTTTAGTGTTTTCTGAGGAAACAGATATTAAAATATCCAAGAGCTTCCCTAAAACCATCCTGATTCAACTTGTTTTAAAGTTAAGAGGAAGCACCATCTGTTCTCTTCCTCATGGTGGATGGGGCAGTGTAGCAGTAGCAGTAAGAGATAGGCATATAGCTTGGGAAGGCATAGGATAGCAACTACTTTCTCCAAAAGAACACTCCCTAATAGCCTCTTCAACCCCTCAGTACTTTTTTATATAGCCAGAAGATGAGTAATAGCTGATGTTTTAGAAGTACACTATCTCTTAGCATTTCCTGAATAGGCATCACACCACCTGACTTTAGGAGTATTTGGTATCTCTTATATTGAGGTTAGCCCTTAGGGATTCTCTAAAACCCCCAAGGTGAGAGTTGACATTCCTTCTTGTTCCTGATTTTAAAATGACTTCTTCTAATGTTTTGTCATTTGAAATGATATTTGCTGTAAATTTTTGGACATATCTTTAAAAAAAATCAGATTAAGAAGTTTCCTTTTATCCCAACTAAAAACTTATTTATCCCAAAGAAAAACTATGAGAGTTTTTATTCTTTTTTTTTGTGAATAGGTGTTGAATTTTATCAAATACTTTTCTCATCAATTGCAATGACCACATGGGTTTTCTCTTTTAATCTGCTTATATGGTACATTACATTTATAGATTTTCTAATGTTAAAACAACCTTGCATTCTCAAGATGAACCCAACTTGGTCATGATGTATGGTATTTGCAATATACTAAAGGACTTAGTTTTCTAGTATTTTGTTTAAGACTTTACCATTTATGTTGGTGAATTCGTTTGGTCTGTAACTTTCCTTTCTCATACATTTCTTGCTCAATTTCTCAAATATATGTTATAAGACCCACTATTCAGGCTTTCTGTCTTCTTGCTCAGTTTTGATGTTATCTTTTTCTAATAATTTGTTATTTTGTTTGTTTTCAATGTATTATTTTATCATTATTTCAAATTTATTAATGTAAAATTATTGATAGATTTATTGTATTTTCATCTTAATATCTGCTGTTCATATAGCTGTGGTCCCCAGTTCCTTTTTAAATTTTTACTAGTATATATTTATGCCTTTTTTCCTTATACAATCTCTTCAGCAGTTGTCTATTTGAGTAGTCTTTTCAAAGAACCAACTTTTGGTTTTGTTGATTGTCTCTATTTCTTTGTTATTATTATTATTATTATTATACTTTAGGTTTTATGGTACATGTGCGCAATGTGCAGGTAAGTTACATAGGTATACATGTGCCATGCTGGTGCGCTGCACCCACTAACTCGTCATCTAGCATTAGGTATATCTCCCAATGCTATCCCTCCCCGCTACCCCCACCCCACAGCAGTCCCCGAAGTGTGATGTTCCCCTTCCTGTGTCCATGTGTTCTCATTGTTCAATTCCCACCAACGAGTGAGAATATACAGTGTTTGGTTTTTTGTTCTTGCGATAGTTTACTGAGAATGATGATTTCCAATTTCATCCATGTCCCTACAAAGGACATGAACTCATCATTTTTTATGGCTGCATAGTATTCCATGGTGTATATGTGCCACATTTTCTTAATCCACTCTATCATTGTTGGACATTTGGGTTGGTTCCAAGTCTTTGCTATTGTGAATAATGCCGCAATAAACATACGTGTGCATGTGTCTTTATAGCAGCATGATTTATACTCCTTTGGGTATATACCCAGTAATGGGATGGCTGGGTCGAATGGAATTTCTAGTTCTAGATCCCTGAGGAATCGCCACACTGACTTCCACAAGGGTTGAACTAGTTTACAGTCCCACCAACAGTGTAAAAGTGTTCCTATTTCTCCACATCCTCTCCAGCACCTGTTGTTTCCTGACTTTTTAATGATTGCCATTCTAACTGGTGTGAGATGGTATCTCATTGTGGTTTTGATTTGCATTTCTCTGATGGCCAGTGATGGTGAGCATTTTTTCATGTGTTTTTTGGCTGCATAAATGTCTTCTTTTGAGAAGTGTCTGTTCATGTCCTTCGCCCACTTTTTGATGGGGTTGTTTGTTTTTTTCTTGTAAATTTGTTGGAGTTCATTGTAGATTCTGGATATTAGCCCTTTGTCAGATGAGTAGGTTGCGAAAATTTTCTCCCATTTTGTAGGTTGCCTGTTCACTCTGATGGTAGTTTCTTTTGATGTGCAGAAGCTCTTTAGTTTCATTAGATCCCATTTGTCAATTTTGGCTTTTGTTGCCATTGCTTTTGGTGTTTTAGACATGAAGTCCTTGCCTATGCCTATGTCCTGAATGGTAATGCCTAGGTTTTCTTCTAGGGTTTTTATGGTTTTAGGTCTAACATTTAAGTCTTTAATCCATCTTGAATTGATTTTTGTATAAAGTGTAAGGAAGGGATCCAGTTTCAGCTTTCTACATATGGCTAGCCTGTTCTCCCAGCACCATTTATTAAATAGGGAATCCTTTCCCCATTGCTTGTTTTTCTCAGGTTTGTCAAAGATCAGATAGTTGTAGATATGTGGCATTATTTCTGATGGCTCTGTTCTGTTCCATTGATCTATATCTCTGTTTTGGTACCAGTACCATGCTGTTTTGGTTACTGTAGCCTTGTAGTATAGTTTGAAGTCAGGTAGTGTGATGCCTCCAGCTTTGTTCTTTTGGCTTAGGATTGACTTGGCAATGCGGGCTATTTTTTGGTTCCACATGAACTTTAAAGTAGTTTTTTCCAATTCTGTGAAGAAAGTCATTGGTAGCTTGATGGGGATGGCATTGAATATATAAATGACCTTGGGCAGTATGGCCATTTTCACGATATTGATTCTTCCTACCCATGAGCATGGAATGTTCTTCCATTTGTTTGTATCCTCTTTTATTTCCTTGAGCAGTGGTTTGTAGTTCTCCTTGAAGAGGTCCTTCACATCCCTTGTAAGTTGGATTCCTAGGTATTTTATTCTCTTTGAAGCAATTGTGAATGGGAGTTCACTCATGATTTGGCTCTCTGTTTGTCTGTTATTGATGTATAAGAATGCTTGTGATTTTTGTACATTGATTTTGTATCCTGAGACTTTGCTGAAGTTGCCTATCAGCTTAAGGAGATTTTGGGCTGAGACAATGGGGTTTTCTAGATATACAATCATGTCATCTGCAAACAGGGACAATTTGACTTCCTCTTTTCCTAATTGAATACCCCTGATTTCCTTCTCCTGCCTAATTGCCCTGGCCAGAACTTCCAACACTATGTTGAATAGAAGTGGTGAGAGAGGGCATCCCTGTCTTGTGCCAGTTTTCAAAGGGAATGCTTCCAGTTTTTGCCCATTCAGTATGATATTGGCTGTGGGTTTGTCATAGATAGCTCTTATTATTTTGAGATACGTCCTATCAATACCTAATTTATTGAGAGTTTTTAGCATGAAGGGTTGTTGAATTTTGTCAAAGGCCTTTTCTGCATCTATTGAGATAATCATGTGGTTTTTGTCTTTGGTTCTGTTTATATGCTGGATTACATGTATTGATTTGCGTATATTGAACCAGCCTTGCATCCCAGGGATGAAGCCCACTTGATCATGGTGGATAAGCTTTTTGATGTGCTGCTGGATTCGGTTTGCCAGTATTTTCTTGAGGATTTTTGCATCAATGTTCATCAAGGATATTGGTCTAAAATTCTCTTTTTTTGTTGTGTCTCTGCCAGGCTTTGGTATCACGATGACGCTGGCCTCATAAAATGAGTTAGGGAGGATTCCCTCTTTTTCTATTGATTGGAATAATTTCAGAAGGAATGGTACCAGTTCCTCCTTGTACCTCTGGTAGAATTTGGCTGTGAACCCCTCTGGTCCTGGACTTTTTTTGGTTGGTAAGCTATGGATTATTGCCACAGTTTCAGCTCCTGTTATTGGTCTATTCAGAGATTCAACTTCTTCCTGGTTTAGTCTTGGGAGGGTGTATGTGTTGAGGAATTTATCCATTTCTTCTAGATTTTGTAGTTTATTTGCATAGAGGTGTTTGTAATATTCTCTGATGGTAGTTTGTATTTCTGTGGGATCAGTGGTGATATCCCCTTTATCATTTTTTATTGCATCTATTTGATTCTTCTCTCTTTTTTTCTTTATTAATCTTGCTAGCAGTCTATCAATTTTGTTGATCCTTTCAAAAAACCAGCTCCTGGATTCATTAATTTTTTGAAGGGTTTTTTGTGTCTCTATTTCCTTCAGTTCTGCTCTGATTTTAGTTATTTCTTGCCTTCTGCTAGCTTTTGAATGTGTTTGCTCTTGCTTTTCTAGTTCTTTTAGTTGTGATGTTAGGTTGTCAATTTTGGATCTTTCCTGCTTTCTCTTGTGGGCATTTAGTGCTATAAATTTCCCTCTACACACTGCTTTGAATGCATCCCAGAGATTCTGGTATGTTGTGTCTTGGTTCTCGTTGGTTTCAAAGAACATCTTTATTTCTGCCTTCATTTCGTTACGTACCCAGTAGTCATTCAGGAACAGGTTGTTCAGTTTCCACGTAGTTGAGCGGTTTTGAGTGAGATTCTTAATCCTGAGTTCTAGCTTGATTGCACTGTGATCTGAGAGATAGTTTGTTATAATTTCTGTTCTTTTACATTTATTGAGGAGAGCTTTACTTCCAAGTATATGGTCAATTTTGGAATAGGTGTGGTGTGGTGCTGAAAAAAATGTATATTCTGTTGATTTGGGGTGGAGAGTTCTGTAGATGTCTATTAGGTCTGCTTGGTGCAGAGCTGAGTTCGATTCCTGGGTATCCTTGTTGACTTTCTGTCTCATTGATCTGTCTAATGTTGACAGTGGGGTGTTAAAGTCTCCCATTATTAATGTGTGGGAGTCTAAGTCTCTTTGTAGGTCACTCAGGACTTGCTTTATGAATCTGGGTGCTCCTGTATTGGGTGCATATATATTTAGGATAGTTAGCTCTTCTTGTTGAATTAATCCCTTCACCATTATGTAATGGCCTTCTTTGTCTCTTTTGATCTTTGTTGGTTTAAAGTCTGTTTTATCAGAGACTAGGATTGCAACCCGTGCCTTTTTTTGTTTTCCATTTGCTTGGTAGATCTTCCTCCATCCTTTTATTTTGAGCCTATGTGTGTCTCTGCACATGAGATGGGTTTCCCGAATACAGCACACTGATGGGTCTTGACTCTTTATCCAATTTGCCAGTCTGTGTCTTTTAATTGGAGCATTTAGTCCATTTACATTTAAAGTTAATATTGTTATGTGTGAATTTGATCCTGTCATTATGATGTTAGCTGGTTATTTTGCTCGTTAGTGGATGCAGTCTCTTCCTAGTCTCGATGGTCTTTACATTTTGGTATGATTTTGCAGTGGCTGGTACCGGTTGTGCCTTTCCATGTTTAGCACTTCCTTCAGGAGCTCTTTTAGGTCAGGCCTGGTGGTGACAAAATCTCTCAGCATTTGCTTGTCTGTAAAGTATTTTATTTCTCCTTCACTTATGAAGCTTAGTTTGACTGGATATGAAATTCTGGGTTGAAAATTCTTTTCTTTAAGAATGTTGAATATTGGCCCCCACTCTCTTCTGGCTTGTAGGGTTTCTGCCGAGAGATCCGCTGTTAGTCTGATGGGCTTCCCTTTGATGGTAACCCGACCTTTCTCTCTGGCTGCCCTTAACATTTTTTCCTTCATTTCAACTTTGGTGAATCTGACAATTATGTGTCTTGGAGTTGCTCTTCTCGAGGAGTATCTTTGTAGCATTCTCTGTATTTCATGAATCTCAATGTTGGCCTGCCTTGCTAGATTGGGGAAGTTCTCCTGGATAATATCCTGCAGAGTGTTTTCCAACTTGGTTCCATTCTCCCCATCACTTTCAGGTACACCAATCAGACGTAGATTTGGTCTTTTCACATAGTCCCACATTTCTTGGAGGCTTTGCTCATTTCTTTTTATTCTTTTTTCTCTAAACTTCCCTTCTCGCTTCATTTCATTCATTTCATCTTCCAGGGCTGTTACCCTTTCTTCCATTTGATCGCATCGGCTCCTGAGGCTTCTGCATTCTTCACGTAGTTCTCGAGCCTTGGTTTTCAGCTCCATCAGCTCCTTTAAGCACTTCTCTGTATTGGTTATTCTAGTTATACATTCTTCTAAATTTTTTTCAAAGTTTTCAACTTCTTTGCCTTTGGTTTGAATATCCTCCCGTAGCTCGGAGTAATTTGATCTTCTGAAGCCTTCTTCTCTCAGCTCGTCAAAGTCATTCTCTGTCCAGCTTTGTTCCGTTGCTGGTGAGGAACTGCGTTCCTTTGGAGGAGGAGAGGTACTCTGCTTTTTAGAGTTTCCAGTTTTTCTGCTCTGTTTTTTCCCCATCTTTGTGGTTTTATCTACTTTTGGTCTTTGATGATGGTGATGTACAGATGGGTTTTTGGTGTGGATGTCCTTTCTGTTAGTTTTCCTTCTAACAGACAGGACCCTCAGCTGCAGGTCTGTTGGAGTACCTGGCCGGCCGTGCGAGGTGTCAGTCTGCCCCTGCTGGGGGGCGCCTCCCAGTTAGGCTGCTCGGGAGTCAGGGGTCAGGGACCCACTTGAGGAGGCAGTCTGCCCATTCTCAGATCTCCAGCTGCATGCTGGGAGAACCACTGCTCTCCTCAAAGCTGTCAGACAGGGACATTTAAGTCTGCAGAGGTTACTGCTGTCTTTTTGTTTGTCTGTGCCCTGCCCCCAGAGGTGGAGCCTACAGAGGCAGGCAGGCCTCCTTGAGCTGTGGTGGGCTCCACCCAGTTCAAGCTTCCCGGCTGCTTTGTTTACCTAAGCCAGCCTGGGCAATGGTGGGCGCCCCTCCCCCAGCCTCGCTGCCGACTTGCTGTTTGATCTCAGACTGCTGTGCTAGCAATCAGCGAGACTCCGTGGGCGTAGGATCCTCTGAGCCAGGTGTGGGCTATAATCTCCTGGGGCACCGTTTCCTAAGCCCGTCGGAAAAGCACAGTATTCGGGTGGGAGTGGCCCGATTTTCCAGGTGCCGTCTGTCACCCCTGGAAAGGGAACTCCCTGACCCCTTGTGCTTCCCGAGTGAGGCAATGCCTCGCCCCTGCTTCGGCTGGCGCACGGTGCACTCACCCACTGACCTGCGCCCACTGTCTGGCACTCCCTAGTGAGATGAACCCAGTACCTCAGATGGAAATGCAGAAATCACCCGTCTTCTGCGTCGCTCACGCTGGGAGCTGTAGACCGGAGCTGTTCCTATTTAGCCATCTTGGCTCCTCCCCCCGATTGTCTCTATTTCATTCTTTTTTATTTTATTAATTTCTACTCTTAACATTTTTTATTTCTTTCATTCTATTTTCTTTAGGGTTATTTACCTTTTTTCTAATTTATTAAGTTAGATGCTTAGCTCTTTAAATATAAGCCATTCTTCTAACAAGATTACCAGTTTCTCTTAGAGTATACTGTTATTGCATTCCATAAATTTTGTGGCATAGTTATTGTTCAGTATTAAGTATTTTTAAGTGTTTTATTATAATATCATTTTAATCTATTTATTATTTTAAAGTATGCTTAAACATTGTAATGTATGTGGTTTAAAATTTATCTTTTTGTTATAAATTTCAAACTTAATTACCTTATGGTCAAATAATATAATTTTCATATACAGGGTCTCTGAAGTTTATTTGATGTTTGAATTATGATACTGTTTGTACAGTTCTAGAAATTTTTGCTTTACATATTTTGAAGTTACATTGTATTTTCTAGGCAAACAACATTTTATTATCATTTAGCGACCTTTTAAAAGTTATTTTTTTCAATTTAATATAACTATCACAGCTTTATTTTGGCATTTATATTTTTCCAAAGAGAGGATTTTATATGCTTTATTTGCTACTATGCAATACAAGCATCCTGTTAGTCAGAGTTGAAGCCAAGTCAGCTCACAGGTGGCTGGTCTCTCTCGGTCCTGGCCCATTTATAGCTACCTTCTTCTATGGTACACCTCTTCCTGATAGAAGATAAATTCCATAGTGGCAGGAATGCTTATTTTGTTCTCTTTTTATTCTCAGCATTTATGACAGTACCTGATACTAATTCGTGCTCAAAAAATTTTTAAGCAAATGAACAAATGACTCCATTTAAATTTTTTTCCACTGCTAACATAACTTCCTCACTTCTTTTTAAGCATTTTCACACTTTTGTTCACCTGTCTGGCTGGAACTAAAACTTTAACAATAATAACACTTTTTAAATACTTAACCACACTCAGGGGATATTCTAACATCTGTATATTAATTATTTAATTTTCAAAATCCTATCAGGCAGGCACTATCATTATTGCCATAGAAGAGAAACAGACAAAAAAAATTATTTGTTTAAGATTACGCAGCTACAGCCAGACACGGTGGCTCATGCCTGTAATTCCAGCACTTTGGGAGGCTGAGGTGGACGGATCACAGGAGGCCAAGAGTTCAAGACCAGCCTGGCCAACATGGCGAAACCTCATCTCTACTAAAAATACAACAACAGCAACAAAATTAGCCAGGCATGGTGGTGCATGCCTGTAATCCCAGCTACTCAGGAGGCTGAGGCATGAGAATCACTTGAACCCAGGAGGCGGAGGTAGCAGTGAGCCAAGATGGTGCCATTGCGCCCCAGCCTGGGTAACAGAGCAAGACTCTGTCTCAATAAATAAATAAATAAAGATTATGCAGCTACTAAATGGCAGAGCTAGGATTTGGACTAGGCAGAGTCTTATCTTCTTATACTACCTATAAAGTGAGGTGTTTTGTGTGTTTTTTTTTAAAAAAAAAATTATAGTTGCTTAACTCTCAGAGGCTAATCTTATTTCCCAATTCCCAAATCTTGGAAGTCACATATCTCATTTTTGACCATATGAAACACTAAAATTCATTCCAAAATAAAAAAAAAAATGAAAGAGGCTATTACAGTCATTAAAGTGAAGGGTGACCATAACTAGGTTGAGAACGGTGGTGATGGTGGTGGGATGAACAGTTTTAAGAAATATTTAGGAGCAAAAACCAACACAACAGGCTTATGGACCCATATAGTTTTAGGTAAGCAGGAGGGAGATACTGTGGCTGACTCAGGACTTGAGCATGCATAGTTGGGTAGAGAGGGTAGCAGGCACTGGGGAGCACTGAAGGAGGAAAAGATGGGGGTGGGGAAGAATCATGAATTCCATTTTGGTTAGGTTGAGTAGTCACATAAACAGGTCTAGAGCTCAAAGGAGAAGAGGAGGAGAGGGCCTAGGACTGGGCCTTGAGCAACTCTGACATTTAAAGGCCAGGAGGAGAAGAATGAGCCTGCAAAGGGAATAAAGAATGAACAGGTAGGAGGGTTGGAGGAAACAGGAGAATGTTGATTCTCAGAAGCCAAGGAAGCACTTTTCAAAAGCAGAAATGGTAAGTGCCCCACTCCAGGCCCATGAGAACTTTGGGATGCTCTTTCTTGCCTCCTGAGATGTGTGGCATCAATGCTCGTAGTTGGCTCCCACCCCACACTTCTGCTCTAGCACACTGGGTAATGCAGATAACTTCTTCCCCAGGCTTGCTGTCTCCTGAGCTTCCACCCAAGACAGGGCCTAGGTCTTCACTACTCTAGGATCTGGATCCCTGAAGTAATGGTTAAATGATGCAACATGCAAAATAGCTTTTTGAAATTTCAGTTGCATATTCCACCCCACTGAGATGTATTTAGTCCTATTTCAAATATAATTTGCTCCAGCTGCTAGAATACTTACTCCAGGCTTTCAGAGGCTTTATCATGAGTTTTGGTTATCTGTCGCTACATAACGTTGCTAATGTAGCACGTTAGTTGCTAATCACAACTAATACATAGTTGCTAATGAAAATACATAGTTGCTAATCAAAATAACATATAGTTGCTAATCAAAATATAGTTTTTGATTAGCTATATATAGTTGCTAATCAAAATATATAGTTGCTAATCAAAATAACAACAGAATTTGTTTTGTTCATGAATCTGCAAGTTGGGCAGGGCTCCCTCAGGGACAGCCTGTCTCTTCTCCATTTGCAGCATCTTGAAGTTTCAGGCTAGGATCATTAGTTCACCAGGTCTGGTGCTGGGGCTAGAACCACTAATGCTCTTCAGGTATCTCTCTGTATGGTTTCTAGTATGGCGGCTTCAGGGCAGCCAGACTAGTAACCTGTCAGCTCAAGGAGAGACAGAGATGCTGTATTACTTTTTATAACCTAACCTCAGAAGTTTCACAGTGTCTCTTTTGCTGCATCCTATGCATTAGAAATGAGTCATTATACTAACATATTAAAAGAGAGAGGAATTAGATTTCACCTTTGATGGAGGATTGTCAAAGAAATTGCAGACATGTTTAAAAACCACTGTACTATGATAGAAAAGGACAAATTAGAAAGGACTCAGAGCTCAGCTAGTTTAAAGCTCGAGTTTTTCAGGTGTGGAAGCTGAAAGAGGATAACTGAGTTGCTCAAACTGTTCATTCAAGGCAAGCATTGAGCTGGAATAAAAACACTTTCTTGCTGTGCCTCATGATTAAGACCTTTTTCCTAAAGATAATAGAAGTCCTTGATTACTACTGGGTACCTTTTTTTTGATGGTTTTACTGACCAGTAAGGAATCTGATATAATTACTATGACATGAAACCATATATAATATGTTAAATCATTAAAAGAGCAGAAGCATCTAAGAAATATTTCTACAAACTCTTCTTTAGCTTTTTGAAAAAGATTAATTGGCTTGCTTATGTTAAAGTCACAATTTTTTTAAGGGGCTTAAATGCAGTGATGAAAACTGTTCTTCAAGGCAGTTTCCAAATTTTACCTGTTTTGTGGCCTTTTTCTGGATCAACCTAGTCAGTAATAATGGCTTTCACTCAGAGGCAGATTGACAGTAAAACTACTGAAGTGTTCTTTGACTCTCTTCTGATGTATTCACTGAGTTATGCTTTTGTAAAATTTGCAAGAATAAGATATTTTAACTGTAATCAGTTAAAGCCAGTTGTGTGAGATGATATTCGAATGGCCAATGGCACTTTTGAGATCCAAATGAGGGACTGGTGAGTTGAGGGCACATTTTGAGTTTAACAGGGTATGTTTAGGTGGCTTGCAGTTGCTTGAATGTCTATCTAAGGAACCCCAAAATGATGTCAGAATGGCTTTCAGTGTACTCCTGTGGCCCACTGTGCCTGTTCAGCCAGCACATGACAGGAAGGTATGAGGCCAGAGTCCAGACCACCCTATGAAGGTGTCCTATGGTGCTGTGACAGACAGCTCCCACACAGTTCCCAAGGATGCTGCCTCCTGTGTAATCTTCCCTCTGTAATCCCATCCCTGTGAGTGTGGGTGGGGCCTAGGAATTCCTTCCAACTTAATAGTGATAGAATATCACTTCTGTAAGTAGATTACAGAAGAGATTGTGGCTTTGGTTTGCTAGCATGTTCCCTCTTGCTTGTGCACTCTGATGAAGCCAGCTGCCACGTTGTGAGATGCTCCATGGAGAGGCCCATGTAGAAAGAAATGATTTCTGTAGTAATTATGTGAAATAGAATTTATCAGATTCTCTTGTTTGTAGTCACAAACCTATAGGAAATCAACAAACACCAAGTGCATCTTTTACAGCTAATATACGAAAGAAACTTGATGGGGGTTTCCAGAATTTTCCTCCAAAAATACAGGGGGCAATGTATTATAGAGGCATGTCAGAAAATTAAGCAAAATTGTGATGCTTATGCTATAAACATTATGTGATGTTTATGGTATACGTGAACTTTCTAAAGTTTGTAATTTCTTGTTATTTATTTTCTCAACCTAAATAAATATTCATTTTCTTACCTAAAAAAGTCTAAAAAACTTGGCACTCTAATAAGGAATTTTGTTATTCAATATAGTATGTTCAAAAGGGAATTATCACTTTTTAAGTTGTTTTCAATGTTTGGGGAAGAAATATTATTAAAACAATACATTTATTTTCTAAAGAGGCTGATTAGTCTGTTTTCACACTGCTGATAAAGACATACCTGAGACTGGGTAATTTATAAAGGAAAGAGGTTTAATTGACTCACAGTTTCACATGGCTGGGGAGGCCTCACAATCATGGCAGAAAGCAAAGGGGAAGCAAGACACATCTTACATGGCAGCAGGCAAGAGAGAATGAGAGCCAAGCGAAAGTGGAAACCCCTTATAAAATCATCAGATCTGGTGAGACTTATTCACTACCACAAGAGGAGTATGTGGGAAACTGCCCCCATGATTCAGTTGTCTCCCACTAGGTCCCTCCCACAACATGTGGGAATTCTGAGAGCTACAACTCAAGATGAGATTTGGGTGGGGACACAGCCAAACCATATCAGAGGCCCAGGAAAAAAATATGACTGGAGAAGCTGCTTCCTATATAGAAAGAGACCTCATATCTCAGCCTTTAACATGCCTGGCACATAGAAGATTCTCAATAAATATTTCTGAGGAAAGGAAGGAAAGAATGAAAGAACTGTACAGTGTCTACCTAGGATCACAATCTGTCCTATATTGCAATAGATGTCTCATTATTACTACACTTTATCCAAAACACTTAACACAGCACTCTGAGGAGTAAACAAAAAAATTAAAGGTACAATGTATAATTTTATTTGGATCTAATGATCAGCATGCAAGGTTTTCTGAGAGTTCGAAGTGTAATACTTTTTGAAAATTTAATGTCTCTTAGCTATATAATAGCTATAAAATCACATAAACAAAAGAAAAATAAGCATAATTATATCTTTTAAAAATAACTTTCTAAAAGAAACATATTTAGCAAGGCCTATTGAACTTTTGATTTGATTAGATGCCAGCATTATGTGCTGAAGGCAGTAAAACAAATAGGCATATTCTATTTGTTATAAAGCTGTGTGAGGTCCCTTAATGCTGCATATATTCTTTTAAGTTGGACCACTTGCTTAGTACGGTTTGCTCAATGATAAACATAATTTTCAAATGTGTTTATTATTATATGAATTTTCACCAAGATCTTAGTGACTGAAGTTTATATGATGAGATAAATCTAAGTATCAGATATATTCTATTTTAAAAGGAAGACTATTATAAAACATCTTCCCTGTTGATTGCATTTTTCTTTATCTAAATAATCTTTGCTTATTAGATATAGAATTATATTAAAGTAATAAAGTTAACAAGAAACACATAAAATATGGGGAAAAATGGAAACTGAAAATCTTTATCCTAACAAATATTCATAAATTTCTGAAAACAACTGCAAATAATTATTGCAGAAAAATGATTAATAATTAGTGTTGTCAGGTTTTTAACGAATGAAAAGGGGATATTCATATTCCTATTAGTGCATAGCTCTCATTATGCATACCTATGTCAATTAGCAAAACTTATTAACTAAAGGGCATATGTTTAGCAATAAATGAAAAACAGACTCCCTTTTTGCTGCAAAATCAAAGATAATCAGCCACCAAATATCAAAGTTTATTAATGAGCTTTATTTGATGCTAATTTTCCCTAATTATGTTAGAATGACAAAACTAATTTAGTAATGGCTCCTGGTACATAATTATAACTATTTGTTACACTTCTTTAAATAGTTCATTAGGCTACCAAGGAAAAGGTATATAATTTCTAGACTTTCAAGCTTAAATATAAATTTTGAGCTTTTTATTCATTTCTAATGGTCATAATCACCTAAATATTAGAGAGTAAGACTAAAATTTTTGATTTCAAAACATGTTATAATTTTAGTTATATTTCCTTAGAGAAAGGCAATAAGTAGAAAGGCTCTAAAATTACCTGTTTTATTTTTGTTTCATCGCATAATGGATATAGAGAAATTAAACTGATAAGTTATCATTACTGAGCTCACTTTACTCCATAATTTTAAACCAATGACTAGTCAAATCTCCACACTGTCCACTGAAAAGCTGAGAATTTATTAAAAAGGAGAGAAAATGGGAAAATTAAAAGTCAAGTTTATAGTAATTCTTCAAATTTGTTTTAGAGAGTTAGATTTTAATCACTGTAAGAAAACTACTGGAAAAAAATGAATCATAGGAATACCAGCTTTTCCTTTATATAATAACTTATTTATTCACTAATTTGTTGTTCAGTAGATATGATATGAACCCCTACTATGTACCAAGCACTGTACTGAATGCTGGGATTATAGTGGTGAGCCCAGAAGACACGATTCCTCCCACGACCCCTGCCCTCATGGAGCTTCCCCCTCATGAGGTGCTTTATCTGGCAAACTCATGCTATGGAGCCTCACAAACTGACTGCAATTTTAAAGAGTGTCTGATTATTTATATTTGGAGACAAAATCTTGTAAAACTGTCCAAATAAAGTGTGAAATAATTCTATAAATTCAGTTAAGATAATCACTTAGCCTCTCTGAAAAACAAGAAGAGAAACAGCTTATTATTGACTGTGGTATGCTTTAATCAGCAAGAAGACCTAGCATAGAGGCCACGTGAACGTGGCCTAAAGAAAAATGTACCTGTGCTCCATTGCATTCCTGCTATAGAATCACTGAATCATCTTGGGCAGCTAAGACAACAATGGGGCTTACTTTCTTCACTTATAAAATGGGAATTCTTTATCATCTATGAAGACTTTTAAGAAAAGTGAGAACATACACGAGTGCTCAGTTGAGCCGTCTGCTTCGAATGTTATTTTATGTTAGTTTATAATTGCTGGTCAATAGGAAAGATAAGGAAGCAATATCCTGAAATTAAGTCTAGCTCAATTTATTGCATAGGTTCAGGCGCTCTTCATAAGAAACTAGGGATTTTAGCACACTCTCAGAATACCAGAAATAAAAGTCTTCTAGCTGCCCTGTTGTGTTTGGTGTGATAGGGAGCAATGGACTAGGCCCACTTTCTCCAACAATGTAATCTCACCTCCATCATCATGCAAGTATAGATTTGCAGGCAGCCACATTTCATAGACATGTATTAAAGAGAGTCAAAGGCAAAGAATTAACACCCTCATAAAAGATGCGAAATAGGCCTTCACATTAAGGAGTATAAATTGATCAAATGAAAATGTAGTAAATGACATTCTAATGGTCTTTATTCTGGCTTCCTAATTCTCTGTGCACAAGATGCTTTTATGCACCACTGAAGTAGAGCCATCACAACCTCCAACTAGCCCCAGTTAGTCTAATTACAGCCTAATGCTCTCCAAATACGTCTGGGATAAAAGCCTGCATAACCTGCCTTTCCTTAATTTAAATGGGTCAGATTGAACATTTTAAAAAATCCAAACTGTAGTTTAGCATTACAGTACACATAAAATATACATTCTTAAGAAAAATGTGCATTTAAGCTATCTTTGGTATGGTAACCTGTCTCTGTACACAGATTAAGAATCTGCAAAACTAGAAGAGTTGGAGGATTAATGAGATCATGTGATTAAACCCTCAGTGAAAGGTATTATTTTTATTCACCATGAACATGCAGTTTTGTCTTAAGACATGGAAAAAAATGAATCAGATGACTGTTTCATTATATTGTCAATATAATAATAATAGCTGATAAGCACTAATTGCTTTGCATATGTTAACTCATTTAATCCTATGAGACATAAAACCCTAATGAGACAGCCACTATTATTAGTACTATTTTAGAGTCAAGGTAACTGAGGCATAGAGAGGTTAAATAAGTTACCTCAGGTCAAACAACATGTAAGTAGTACACCTGGGATTTGAACTCAGGCAGTCAGCCTGTCTCCAGGTCACATCTTTACACCAGACTGCCTGTATGAATACAGAAATGGAGGTCAAGGCCTATTGACCTCCATTTCTTAGTTCTTAGATTATGTCTGAGCACATAGAATGTCTAGGAAGGTCAGCGAGCCAGCAGCGGAGCTATCTAGGCAGGAGTAGTGTTGAAAATCATGCCACAGACCTGGTCCTTTAAAGCCACCTTAGTTCTCCCTCTGGGTCCAGCACCACATTTGAACCGCTGACATCAGCCAAGCTGAATTCCGGATGCTGCTGCTAGAATGAATTCTGCAAAGTCCCTCCTTTTTTTTTTTTTTTTTTTTGCATCCCTAGGTTTTGCATCCATGTCCAGGCTCCATGGCTGATAATAACCACAGAGAATACATCCTGCAAAGATATTGGAGGCAACACCATGTGCTGACCAATTATATAACCTCCAAAAAATAAAGTAATTTTTAATTTTTATTATGTGTCACCACTGAGAGGAATTTAAAGTCACCAAGAACATTTCAATTAATTAGGCCCAGTCAAGCTGTAGAGATAATGGCCAACAGAAGTGTTTCCTCAAGGATGTATTTTCCATTCAGATCAGCAAAAAGTACCTTGAAAATTCTCACAGGAAATGAGGCAATATCTACTGTGTCTACATCTTTCTTTGCACTGCAGAACGTTTCACCTCATATGACGCTAATGGAGAAAAAATAGTTTGTTGTTTGAGTGAAAAGACTAAATAATGATAAATTGGCTGCCTGAAGTGCAGTAAAGAAGAAACAAATGGATGTGTGGCATTAACAGAGTTAATTATAGATGCAGATTAAAAGGCAAGATTAAGTAGTGGAAGAAAAGCAGAGAGTCACCTTCGGCCCAGACCCGCCAAGCAGCGGCGGTCAGTCACCTAGCAACAAGTTTCCTATCCCCGCTGTGCTCTTTAATTCAGCAAATCTGCTCAGGATGGCGGGCTGTTCTCCTGACAAAACGCATTATGTAGGAGACCGAGGGATACAAAAATCCACTGTACACAGCACTCTGCTCCCTATTGACCACTGATCCTTTCTCTCAATCCACAAAAGAGGCTCACATAATGCCCTGAAAGGAGAAGAGTCTCCACAGAGAAAACATTTGCTTGTAATTGAGATTGACTACATAATGAAAATGATGTTCTTTTTAAAATTCTGCTTGTTGAGGCCACACTTTTTGTCTCCTGGCACTCAAAACACATCCCTGCTGGGAAAAGGGGCAAACATTGTAAAAACTCAAAACTGAGATTTTTTTTTTCTTTGCGTTGAAAATACCCATTCTGTAACAAAATGGCCAGGTCTGTCTCCCTAGAACTTAAATAAGTGATAAAAAGGTAAACAGGAAAACTTCTATTCAGAGTTGCAGTCACAAATGCCTGCTTTGCTGAAGGCACACAGGCGATGCATGCTCATTGATTTGCACAACAACTGGACAAAAATGACAGACAGGATTTTGATTTCTTGATTATGCCCTCTGTGACGAGGCCATAAATTGCTGGTCAAAATTCAGTCACCATTTCAAAGATATGCATTTAAATACCCATTAAAATTTTAACCTGGCAGAGACGAAGGGGTAACGACAAGAGAGGGCAGAATAGCTCATCTTCTTAATCTAGAGGACACAATTAAAGTGACCTGCATGGGGCTTAAGTTGATTCCCTATAAAAAGATTATGCTGGTGTCTTTGTTAAGAATGATCCAACATGGTCACACTTGTTTTAAAACCAGATCATTGGATCTATTAATTTTTAAATAATACTTAAAATATTTTTAAATAGATTAGTAAGCATTACTATATGTGTCTGAGTTTCTACACTTCAAGGATTTTATAATACAAAATGATTTTCACAAAAATAAATGGCTTCCCACATATTAACAACATACTCTCACTGAAACATGCATTCAACAAATATTCACAGGACACCCATATGTGCCAGACACTGTTCTAGAAGTTGGAGATCCAAAGATAAAAAAAATATACAGCCCTGTCCTTCAAGAGAACAGAGGATTATCGTACAATTATAGCACATATAAAGGGTACTGGGATAGAGTTTGGCACAGGGTCCTAAGGGAACACTTAGCATGATATATGGCCCAGAATGTAGGGGAAGGGTTATTAAGCTTGCAGGTAAAACTTTCTGGAGGAGATGACACCAAAGCTAATCCCTAAAGGATGTGTAGTTAATGACTGTCTAGATGAAACAGAAATTCTTGGCAGAGAGAACATCATACAAGATTCTAAAAAGAGAAAGATCATGGTACTTTAGTGACTGAGAGTAGTGCAATATGGTGGGGTGTTGGAGGTCGGAGAGGTATTTGAGCACCAGAGTGTACATAGCCTCGTGTGCCAGGATAAGGACTTTCCTTGAAGAGCATGGGGAAGATATAATAGATACTACTCAGGGATGATTAGAATTGCAGTGGCATTAACAGGTAAGCGTTTGTGATTTTTATTTCCTCTTCCTGGGGAAGGCTCCCAGGTAATGAAGGAATACAAATCCCCTATTATCAATTACAATTTTAGTTAGATGATAGAGTTCAGATTTTGCTAACAAACCTGATGGGAAAAGGGCATTGTTGGTTTTACTGAGGAGTTGGAGGAGAAAAATCCTTCGATTTCCAGGGTAGAGTCAATCCTTGATATCACTGAGGCTTTACCAGATTGGCACAGAGGATGAAACAAAGCGGAAAAACAGTTAAGGCATTTGTCCATTATTATTATGCTTATTAATAAAATTGTGCCAGTGACTAAATCTAAATAACAGGGCAAAATGAGTTAATTTCAGGCTTGAAAAATCTTAAAAATGAAAGTTGCTATGCCCCTATGATTAAACCAGCCAACACTGTTATTTGATTTGGTTGTATGCACTGTGCGTCTGGAAAAATGTAAGAGTGTATGGGACACAAAACAGATCCCAAAAGACTCATTTGTTACTTACACAGAGACATGATTAAAGACATGTCAATACCTAATATAGCAATTATCTAGTAGGTGTCATAGGAAGGCAGGCATAGGTACTGTCTGCAATCATAAGCACCTACCTGCCCTTTTTACCTCCATCTCTTCCCACACCCGCTGGGCAGTTTTGTCTAGACGAGGCACAAGAGGGAGAGCCTGGTATATCAGAACCAAAGATGAGCCAGTTCTAAGTGATGATTTTATATCTCTGCTAGATGACATATCCCTATATTTGCCACATTGCTGATGGCACCCAATATAAGCCTCAGCACAAGGCATTCCAGGCACAGGACCTCTTGCTTGGATGGTCTAATGTTTTAAAAGGCAGGTCAGAACTCCAGAGGTAAAAAGATTGTGGAAAGGTAACAAAATTGAAATATTCTGTGCTATAAGGACAGGAGCTGCTTTAATAGCTGACTAAGAGCCCTTCCATAAGCAAAAGAGCTCACCCTCCTTCCTTTGCCTGAGGAAGGTTTGAAAATATATTCTGTGGTATCTGGCCTAGAATTTTTCAGTAAGCCCTCCCACCACTATATTTCAGCAAAGACACCCCTGGGATCAAAAAAAAATTTTATCAAAATAGAATTCATGTTTTAGGTTTTGCTCCTGTTCCCTTCTAGGGCCCAGTGGTACATGATTTTGTTGTTTTAGTAGAATTAAGTGGTTTTGAATATTTACTTACTTATTAAAATCAGAACTAGTTTCTTGAACAGGAAGAGGGTCCATTTTTATCCTTTGCTGTAGTAAGTGGTTGCTAAACTGACGCTGATAGGCTCAACAAACTTCAGCATTCCCCTTGCTCCCTTTTCCCAAAGCATATCTTTGCAAAAGCCTCGTAGTGGGTATTTCACGGGCTACTCCACAGTAGCTTTCTTCTTTATTAGGCAGAATCCACTGGGAAAACAGGGTCACAACCATGCTGACCTAGGGGAAGATCAGCTCCCTGGAAAAGGCAAATTTAAACTTCCAAATAAAAATGGGCCATTTCAAGTGTGCATGATGAGCCACATGGAATTTATGAAAGAGAATTATATAAAGGGCTGTGGAAAAGTAAGAGGTAGGGAGTCTCACTCCAGCAGTTTCTTTCAGAGAGCACACTTAATAATTTTGCAAATATTATCTTCTCACATTTATGTCTAATCAGTTAAACAACATTATCCACCCTCTTAGCTTTCTCAAAGAAGATTATGTGACATGTAGCATTCACCAGTTTTTCTGAAAAGGTTAATAGTTCACCAGCCGAAGTTAGAACTAAACAGACTTGATCATTCCTAAAACCCTTGGTTGAAATGTGAGGGCTTTGTGTTGACAGCCTATGGGTTGTAATGAGTTTCTAGTACATTCTTAAGGCTTGTTTCTTTTGCCCTGTGAATGGAGAGAGTAAAATTATAGTCTCTAGGTGTTTTCCACGGTTCTTTCACATGCAGGCTTCCCGACACCAATTAAAGAGATTATGTCATCAAGTGAAAGGAAAGCTATAACTTGTATGTTAATGCTGTGATTACTTGAGACAGGGTCACAGGACCCAATAGCATAGCAGCTGACCTTCAAAAAATTAACTTTGAGCTCAATTCCTAATTAACCTTTTTCAATACAAGAAAGTATAATTTCAGGCCATTGGTCCTAAAAAATATCCACCTTTTCTTATACAATGAAATGTGTTACCAAAATCAACTTGTAATTGTCAAAAGATGTTTACCCTTGATAATGTTATTGTTAAGGATATATTTTTATTTCCACTCAAAATATATTCTCTGTATTTTCACAGTTAGTAAAACTGCAGGGAACACACTTAAACCTACATAAATTTTAGTGTTAAAATAAATTAATGTTGGTGCACAAAAATGACAAGTATTGTTCTTTCCCACTGCAGCCCCACGAATGGGGTTATTAATCAAGCGGACATAAGTAAAAATATGTAAATTTTAAAAGATTATGTTGAAATGAAAAAATTTTATCACTTAAGTTAATGTTCTCTGTAATTCTTAAAACTGTGTTCCTGCTATATGATGTATATTTTATTCCAGAAATTGCTCTCTGATAAAAGTGCTCCAATTATATTCGCTGTTATTTAGTCAGGCCTAAAGTTAATAGCTGATAGACTTCACATTTCTTATAATCTCTATCTAGTACCTCTGGCTGAACAAAAGAGTAATTTTTAAGGTAATGCTGTATGGTTGAAGAGTTTGGTCCTCGTAGTCATGGTTTGCCTCTGGAGATTATAAGGATTATCTGAATAAGTGATTTTTACACCATTTTGTAATTTCACTCTTATGACTTCTATATTAAAGCGGCATTTATCAAATTTAAAATCAAAATTAGTATTTTGTATACCATATATTCTTATTCTTTTTTTTGGCGGGGGGCCTCAATATGTTGCCCAGGCTAGTCTCAACTCCTGGCCTCAAAAGATTCTCCTGCTTCATCCTCCCAAAGTTCTGGGATTGCAGGCATGAGCCACCACCACATCAGGCCTATGCCATATATTTAGAAAATACTTTAAATGCAACTCGGGTGTAGGTTCCACTAGCTCACTCATTTCTTCACTGCTTTTAATCCGGGCTGTAGATAACACAAGCCAAAATGTTGCTTTATTAATAATTATTCTGAAACTATAGCAACATATATACTTTTCTATTTTAAATTTTCCCTAGTTTTGCTATACCAGCACTTTTAATTTTGTTAGTATTGAGCACTGATGCACAAAATCCTATAATATTTAAAGGAAAGGATTCATAATTATTGCCCTTCTGGCTAAATCAGCCCAATAGTCAGATTTGAAGTGGTACTGTGGTAGAAACAGACCAATGGATTTTTTAAAGGGCCTCCCAAAATGCCCTGAAATACACTGGCAAATATGAATTTTTCACATATTCGTTGCTTCACAAACAATGTATAGAGGAATATACTGCTGTTTTGTTTTATTGGTTGTGTTTCTCTTGGGGCATTCATATATATCAGGATTGAAAAGAAGAGCAAGAACCAGTAATAAGACACAATTAATGTCTTGCATATGTTTCACTCAAATCAGAAAAATGACACCAAGGACATGGTAAGGAGCACAATAGAAAACAGTTAGGGCACAGCTGGAAAATTTGCCTTGATATTTAAGTATACAATTGGCATTGATCTTTAGGCTTTTAGGATGAAACAGGAAAAAAAAGTCTTCTAGCTCTCAACCCATTCTGTAAAATAAACACGTAATGTTGGAAAAAGCAAACAAAAGTGCACATTTTTAAAGCAACTTTTATGTATGTATGACATTGTTCTTAAAAAAATAAGGAAATAATCCTGGAGGGGATGGTTCAGGGTCTATGAAAAATATGTGTGTGTACTTGTTGATGGGGAAATTGGCACAGAAGTTGTGAAATGGAATTTGCAATTTCAAGGAAAGGCAAAATGACTTCTACAATTACCATCAACACACTTGTTCTATTACTGGTGGATTCTTATACCATTTAGTTCTCTTGAATTAATTTAAAAAGGAATAGTGTTATTACATGATTTGAGATATTCTAAATAAGCTCCATTCTTCAACTGCTGACTGCAGTGAATTAGAGAGCAAGTAGACAGCTAACTTGCACTATTAACATTTACCTTTATTTGGTCAGCTGAAATATATATCAGCTTGAAAAGATATTATGTAATTCTAGAAGCATCAGTTAATACATTTTTAATTAAATCTTAGCAGCTAATTGTGTAAAAATATTTGTAACCTGTAATTCTCTAAGTCCTTTTGAAACCTTTTTTCTGAAAAAAAGACAAAGCATATATAAATAGATATTTATATGTATAATCTCAATGTGCTTTTTTAAGATCAATTGATTTATGGATGCCTATGAACATATGGCAAATCTCATATCAAAAAATTAAATTCAGATTAAACATTTTCAACTTCTTAAGTTACATGATAGAAAGTAGGTGGTATAGTTTCTATAACTTAGAACCTAATTCCTTTAATTTACTTAAAACATATTTGAAGCAGCAAAATTCCACGATAATATGGGAAATTAGATAATCCAATGAAATTCATTGTAATGAGATTTGATCCTTGTACAAATGTATGTAAATATATATACATGTAAAGGCAAATGCATGTATGTATGGAAATGAATGTATATGTATGGATACACTATATGAAGATTGTATTTTAAGTAAAAATGTCTGCAAATGTTTGGATGGAAACCCCTTTTAATCATTATTGTTGCTTGCTAAGAATGCATGAAAGCAGCTGAAGAAGGCATTAAACAATGGCATTTGGGAGCCTCAAGGTTTACAGATCCTTTAGATTATGACACCATGAAGTAAGATGCTATGAAGGAGAGGAAGGTTCTGATGAAGAGAGTCTTCTCTAATTCACCTCCCTTTAGAGCCGCCCAGGATACAGCCAAGGAGTGTAATGTAATTTGAGCAGTTCCTGTAGGTTATCTCCCCAGAGCACCAGGCTAGGAGGAGTTGGAAAACTGGTGCTTAATAACGAACCCTTAATAAAGACATTCCTGGACCTAGACAGAGCTGTACCGTTCATGGATTCATGCCACATGCAGCTATTAAAAATATTTCCTTAATGAGAAAAGGAACTAAAATGAGTAGCAAGCCAGCATTTCTCTCTCACTAAGTAGCACAGTAGGAGGAAAACAGAACTAAAAACAAAAAACTACTTTACAACAGTGTTAGATTGCTCAGGGGGGAAAAAAGCAAGCCATGTGTTAGAATCAGCTTTTAGTTTTACAGTGGTCTTAGGTCTTTATATTATATATTATAATTGCCGATATTTTAATGAAACCTTAAATGCTAAGCTTATTTGAACTGATAATGAAGTTTTCAGCTGTTAGTTTCAAATGATTTAAAACTACTGAAATAGATTTGGGACTAGGATTTACTCTGCCACCTGCTGGCCATTTAAAATTAATGCTGCTCTCAGGAGCTGGCCACTTTGAACAGTGAGCCACAACACTGGTTTGTGAAAAGGCAGTGCTATACTGGAGAAGAATTCACCTGGCCTGGGTGGTGGTGTCAATAGCACTGGATCTGGTGTCAAGAAACCTGGGGCGAGGGATGGAGGTGGTCATGCAGGAGCTCAGTTTTACCACTTCCTGTATGGGCGGCCAGTTGCTTAAGTCCTCAAAGGTTCCTTCCATAACCGGAGATGCTGTCCTTCCCTCTCCGTGACTGCCTCGATCCAACACCTTAGCCACCTCGTCTCCAGGACAGATGTTATGAGACCTGCCTTACCTCAAATGAGAAAATACTTATAAAACCATCAGGCATTATAAAAAATATACATTGGTCAGAATTATGGACGAAATTAACAGTATGCGGTAATCCATTCTCTTCCTGCAATGTATATTTCATGTGGGCATTGTCACAAAGCTTTTACTCAAATCCAGAGTCTAGCTGGACCAGTCACCTTAGATTATCTTCGGAAAAATGGAAAAGTGTAGGTGCATGCATATTTACTTAAATACTGAACTAGTTTCCTAACTCTGGCAGGTCCTCTGGCCTGTATCATCCCTGTCTTCCAAAATCACATGTTCCAATTAAAATGCATAAAGCTTCTTAAATTTGTGTTTGAGGCCAGGCACAGTGGCTCACGCCTGTAATCCCAGCACTTTGGGAAGCCATGGCAGGTGAATGGCTTGACCTCAGGAGTCCGAGAGCAGCCTGGACAACATGATGAAACCCCGTCTCTACAAAAAAAAAATCCAAAAAAAAAAAAAAAGCCGGATGTGGTGGCGCGTGTCTGTAATCCCAGCTACTTGGGGGGCTGAGGTGGGAGGATCGCTTGAGCACAGGAGGCGGAGGTCGCAGTAAGCCGAGATCGAGCCACTGTACTCCAACCTGGGTGACAGAGTGAGACCCTGTCTCAAAAAAAAAAAAAGCGTTTGAATAGAGAGGGAAAGTGCCAGTAATCATAAAAACAAAACTATCTTCACGATCTTTCCGAGTTATGCCAAATAGTATTCAACAGTTGCTTTAATGAAACTCAGGAAAACAAAACTGAGATACACAAAACATCATGGCCAAAATTGAATCAAATTGCCACATTGAACTTTCTTTATTTTTAAAAACAATTTCTTGATTTCCTAGCTATGGACTATTTCATTTTTAAAAGTCCCAATAAAATTTCCACAATTTACCCTTGGGAGGGACTCTGTTGTTGAGATTTAGTATAAATTTGCAGGTATTCACAAAAGGCAGGTCAGGCAAAATTACATTCTCCCCAGTTGCTTTATTTCTTCACATAAATCTCCCTTAAATAGCTTTTTTCATGCTCATGAACAGCGCTGCAATCACTTTCACAAAACAAACATAGAATTCTGAACTTAAGCAAGCCACTGAGTTTGCTTGAGGGAAACAATGTCTTCTTTGTCACTTGGTTTTGTCTTTTTTTTTTTTTTTAAAGAAGAGGAAAGGATTTTTCCCCTCTCCTGTTTTTAGACCACCCATGAACCTTTTTATTTTTCTCATTTAATCTGAGAAAGGGGAGAAAAGGAGACTTGTTGCCCTTAGCAGTGCCTGGGCTTTTCTCCCAATAGCGTCAGTTAATTATTTTAACCTACTGACGAAGGGTGGCCAGGGCAGTAGGCGTGGGCGGGAGGGGAAACAGGTGTTTCAAACACCTGCATTTCTAGGCTTAATTACTCTGAAATCTTCTGGGCTTTCAACTGCATTCTCCTTTCTTTACAGAGGCTCAGAGGGAGGGGTTCATTTGTGGAGTCCTTAACTAATTGTGGCATAAATTTGCAACCACTTTTGGCTGAACAAATTATTTTCTTTAAAATGAACTCCAGGTAAATTTAATTAGAGAAAAAAAGGTGATTGACAGGTATTACTCTGAATGCAATGATTAAAAGTCCTACTGTTGTTAAAAGAAAAAGGCTGAGTCAGGAGTCAGCCATATTCTAGATGTTTTCTTCTTGTGCCGGTGAGTTCAGGTAAGAACACCCAGATCAATGATTCTGGAATTCCTCATACTATGGGAGATGTCTACCACAATTAAGTACTAAAAACTATTTTTTTAGTAGAATGCATGGAAAAATCTGCTTTTAAGAAATGTTGAGATAATTTGTATACCAAAATGGGTATTTAATGTGGTATTTTATATTTAAATGTTTTCATAAACATAGCTTATAATAATTGAGTGCTTACCACATGCCAGACACTTTTTTATATGTACTGTCTCATTTAATCCTCACAGTAACACTGTGGGATAATTCTCATTATTAGCCTCATTTTACAGGTGTGGGAGCTGAGGCAAAAAGAGGTTAATTAACTTATTCAAGGCAGACAGTAAGTGGTTGAGTCAGGATTCAGACTCAGGCAGCAGAGTCTATGACCTCTGTTTGTGTCATTCAGTCAACAGAAGTCAGTAGCTCATAAGTCTCCCAATACTGAACTATTCTGTAGGAGGTTTGCTTCTTGATTCCTGAGGGTGGCCGAGATAAGAGAGTAATTAGAACTTCGGTACGGAGCAAAAATTTCTAAGAGATCCGTTGTCAAGCCCAGAGTTGTGAAAATAGCCCTGGGTCACACACTGTGTTATTTAATAAATGGTGTGGGAAGATTCTAGAAGCATGGGTGTCAGGTCAGGAAATCTTGACTGCAATTCTTACTAGAAAAACTGATTATTCTGTAACTAGTCCTCCTGCTCAATGAATAAATAATCTGTGGTTCAGAGAAATTAATGGAGATTTGGTCAAGCTTTCACAATAGGGTCAGAGTCAGGTGCAATATTATAACCCAGAAACACTGCTTCAAGGACACTGCCTTTTTATTCCTAGTGACCAATTTTTCTTCCTTAGGGGAGGATAATTATACCAATCAGTTAGACCAACAATTAGTTGACCTTGCCATATGACTTACTTCTTGCATATTGGTGAAAAGGGCAACTGAAATGGAAATATAATCTGTTGCTGACATTAATGTTTCTCATTGGGCAGCAGCTAACACATGCTCACTTGGCACAGGAAATCAAGATCAACACTGGCTAGCTCTGTCAAGTAAATATTCTAGCCTCAGACAAGGGAGCTTTAGTTCTTGCTTCCGTTTTCCTTTCTGCCTATCCATTTTCACCTATGCATTTTCAGGGCGTGGAGGTGTGGAAAGAGGGAAATGGGGTTGCCCACTGGGAATGCCTGGAACTTCCCTCTGCTTCCTGACGGATGCCAGACACGGCCTTCTATTAGGCCTGGCTCTACAACCATTTCCCTTCTTGCAGCCTGTTCCCAGACTCCTTTAGAACCACACTGTCGCATTAGAATGAATATCAATGACACATATTAGATTATGAAAGGGAAGAGGTGCACAATTGCAGCATGAATCATGTGTCCAGACTTCCACTGAGACACACCAGGTCTTAATGTAGGAGATTACAATACAGATTAAATGGGAAATTTCAGAGAAAGCCCTATGTTGCAAGGAAAGAAAACTTGCGTGATTGGTTGTATCTCATCTGAAAGCCAGGTGTCTGGTGTGCCAGACAAAATTTGAGAATGGAAAGAACGCACTCTAAGAGCACCTAGTTTAGCCTTGGGAGTTCCACCCAGGAGTTTTAAATTTCTTTGACCTGTCACAGTACAGAGTTGTCACCTAATTGCCTTTTCCCACACTTGTATTACCGTACTGAGTACTGGAAATCAGTGTTCCTCAAACGTTAGATGTGCCTGCAAGCCACCTGGAGATCTTATTAAAATAAAGATTCTGACTTAGGAGGTTTCAGGTGGGCCTGAGAATCTGCATTTCTAACAAATTCTTAGCTGATTTTGGTGCTGCTGGTCTGTAGACCCTACTTTGAGTAGCAAGGTGATAGAGTAACCTCAGTGGGTTTAGGAAGGCAATTCTGTCCTATTTTTTTGTATGAATAAATTTACAGTCTTAAGAAAGGTATTTTTAAAAATTATAATTACACTTTTATATACTAATGAGTTCTACTATCATTGTGTGCTCTTTGTTATGCTTGACCTATGGTTTTCAGATAAACTAGTTAAGAAAATTTGAACTGCAGAATTGATGTCTAACTTACTAGATTTACATGCTGAGGAAGTTTTTGTTGATTTTGATGTATAAGTCTGTATTTTTGGTGTTTGAAGTATTTGAGATAATTAGATATATTCAGCTTATAGTTGTGGTTTGAAAGGTCTAAGGGACTGTGACTATGCAAATGGTATAAAAATTTAGGGGAATTTGATCTTTTAAATATGAGTTAACTGAATATTGAAGAATAAAACAAAGAAAGAAACACACTTAAATAACTTATAGGCCAAGTAAGAAATTATAATTAAAATGAGAAAATATTGAAAATGGAATGACAACAAAATACTACATTTCAAAACTTGTGATATAAAGTTAAATTGATAATTATGGGAAAATTTATAGTTTCTAATACTTATTTAGAAAAGAAGAAAGACTGAACATTAGAAGTCAGAAAAAGCAACAGAATAAATTGAGAAAGAAGGGAAAAATGTTAAAGAGCATAAATTAGTGCTACCAAAAACAAATGGAAAAATATAGAGAATCAACAAAGCTGAAACTATTTGAAAATACTGATAAGTTGCAAACTTCCACAAAGATTGATAAAGTGAAAAAATGGAGAACACATGTAAGCAATATCAAGAATGAGAAGGAAACATAGCTGCAGATGCTGCAGAGATTTTTTAAAAAATATGAGGACATTATGAACAACTGTTTGCAAATACATCAGAAAACTTAGGAGAAATGGATCAGTTCTAAGGAAAAATATAAGCCATAAAACTGACTCAAGAAAAAATAAAAACATGAATGGTTCTATACCCATTAAGGAAATTGAATTAGTAGTTTAAAAATTCCACAGAGATTAAACACCAGACTTCCTCACTTTTAACAGTTTACCAAACATGAAAGGAGTGTAGAAAAAAAAGAAAATACTCTCATACCTACATCTAAATGAAATTTCAGGTGGATTAGGAACTTAAATGTAAAAGGCAAAACTATAAAGCTTTAAGAAGATGAATATCTTCATAACGTGGTGATGGGAAAATATTTCTTAAAGAAGACACTAAAAGCTTAAACTATGGAGGGAAAAGACCCACAATAAAAAGAACTTCTTATCTCAAAATACCATAAAGAAATGAAAATGTGAGATAACATTTCACATCTGCCAAGTAGGCAAAAATTTTAAAGTATGACCAAACCAAGCGTTGGCAAGAATATGGAAAAACAGAAATTCATACACTGCTGGTGGGGTGTAAATTGTCACAACCACTTGGGAAAATGATTTGCCCTTATCGAAAAAGTTGAAGACATGCATGTCACGTGACCTAGCCATTAGCTATATATATACATATGGGGAAATGGTATACATGCACTAGGAAACACATACAAGAATATTCACAGCAGCAACATTCATAATAGTAAAAAAAACTAGGAAAAAAGCCCAAATGTTCAACCATATTAATATAGATAAATTGTGATATAGTCACACAATAGAATATTATATAGTATTAAAAATGAATGAACTAAAATTACACACCACATAGATGAATGTCAGGAACACAATGTCACAGAAGAATATCTAAATAATCAGCAAGCATTAGGCCCACAGTTCTTTGCCTGGCACTCGAATCGTTCCATAATCCATAAAGCCTATTTAATCTGCTCAATCTCATATCCTTCCCCAAAGCACATTAAGTCATTGTGTCTACTAGGCACTGCTTTTTTCACGGTTCCTCTGGTATGCCGTGATCTTTCCTCCTCCCTTGACTTCCTTTAGATGATCACCACATGTGGAGTAGACCCTCCTTTCCTTCTCACTCACCAAATCCACCCAGGTCATCAAAGCCTAACCAAGCTCCACCTCCACATAAAGCCTTCTGTAACTGCCCACGGTCTCTGAACTTCTGAGTTTACTGTCAAGACCATGAAGTTTTGTGACTAATTGTTTTCTAGGTAAATTTAATTTAACAAGCATGTACTGAATTCCCATTATGTGAAAGGGCTTGTGTGAGGTGCTGCAAGAGGGCATTGAAATTAAACAGAAAATAGTCTCCACTCTCCGGTTCTAAAGTGTGATCTGTAAAAACCAGTTGGGGAATGAAGCAAAGCTGTATGGCTAAGACAGCTCTTGAGAAAGGTCTAAAGCAGCACAGTGGTTTGGGCATGGAATCCACAGATCTGGGTTTCAGTCCTGACTCCAACCCACACACGAGCAGCGTGACCTGGTGCAACTTTACTTTTCTCTGCTTTAGATTCCCATCTGTAAAATACATCGTGGTATTTCCCACTTCCTAGGTTGTGGTGGGGATTATACAAGGTGATGCACTATGATGTGCTAAGGACAACACCTGACACAGAGTAAGCAGAGAAAAATCGTGGCTTTTAACAAGGAAGGTGGCTCGGATCTTCGCAGGTGGAGATGGGGGCAAGGTATTCAAGATTTAGAGAGGAGGCAGAGCTTGTAACAGAGAAAGTTGTCTCCTGTTCACAGTCCACTTTGCTGTGGTAGAGAGTTGAGACAAAAGGAGTCCAGGTAAGGGGGATGGTTCAAGATATGTTGCAGAGAAAGAGACTGGGTCTGAGAAGTGTGTGCTTAATTCTGTGGGTAAGTGTATTGGGCAGGTTGACAAATAGAATCATGCTTGCCCCTAAGAAGGCCCTGAGAAGTGAGAAGAGCCTGGGGAAACTGATTGAAATCATGTAAAATTTTACAGTTTGGGCGGTGGTACAAAAATAATAATGCCATTAATGGTCAAAACTTGTAAAAATATTAAGTTTACATTTTGCTTCTATGAAAGCATAAAAAAGATAAAAATGGACACAGGCCTATTGGAAATCTGTAGGTTAAACATTCACTTAACTAAAACAACAAACTTTTTTTAAATTATACTTTAAGTTTTAGGGTACATGTGCACAATGTGCAGGTTAGTTACATACGTATACATGTGCCATGTTGGTGTGCTGCACCCATCAACTCATCATTTAACATTAGGTATATCTCCTAATGCAATCCCTTCCCCCTCCCCCCATCCCACAACAGGCCCCGGTGTGTGATGTTCCCCTTCCTGCGTCCATATGTTCTCATTGTTCAATTCCCACCTATGAGTGAGAACATGCAGTGTTTGGGTTTTTGTCCTTGCGATAGTTTGCTGAGAACTATGGTTTCCACCTTCATGCATGTCCCTAAAAAGGACATGAACTCATCATTTTTTGTGGCTGCATAGTATTCCGTGGTGTATATGTGCCACATTTTCTTAATCCACTCTATCATTGTTGGACATTTGGGTTCGTTCCAAGTCTTTGCTATTGTGAATAGTGCCGCAATAAACATATGTGTGCGTGTGTCTTTATAGCAGCATGATTTATAATCCTTTGGGTATATACCCAGTAATGGGATGGGTGGGTCAAATGGTATTTCTAGTTCAAGATCCCTGAGGAATCACCACACTGACTTCCACAATGGTTAAACTAGTTTACAGTCCCACCAACAGTGTAAAAGTGTTTCTATTTCTCCACATCCTCTCCAGCACCTGTTGTTTCCTGACTTTTTAATGATTGCCATTGTAACTGGTGTGAGATGGTATCTCATTGTGGTTTTGATTTGCATTTCTCTGATGGCCAGTGATGATGAGCATTTTTTCATGTGTCTGTTGGCTGCATAAATGTCTTCTTTTGAGAAGTGTCTGTTCATGTCCTTCGCCCACTTTTTGATGGGGCTGTTTGTTTTTTTCTTGTAAATTTGTTTGAGTTCATTGTAGATTCTGGATATTAGCCCTTTGTCAGATGAGTAGATTGCAAAAATTTTCTCCCACTCTGTAGGTTGCCTGTTCACTCTGATGGTAGTTTCCTTTGCTGTGCAGAAGCTCTTAAGTTTAATTAGATCCCATTTGTCAATTTTGGCTTTTGTTGCCATTGCTTTTGGTGTTTTAGACATGAAGTCCTTGCCCATGACTATGTCCTGAATGGTATTGCCTGGGTTTTCTTCTAGGGTTTTTATGGTTTTAGGTCTAACATGTAAGTCTTTTATCCATCTTGAATTAATTTTTCTATAAGGCGTAAGGAGAAAGATGGCCGAATAGGAACAGCTCCGGCCTACAGCTCCCAGCGCGAGCGACGCAGAAGACGGGTGATTTCTGCATTTCCATCTGAGGTACCGTGTTCATCTCACTAGGGAGTGCCAGACAGTGGGCGCAGGTCAGCGGGTGAGTGCACCGTGCGCCAGCCGAAGCAGGGGCGAGGCATTGCCTCACTCGGGAAGCACAAGGGGTCAGGGAGTTCCCTTTCCAGGGGTGACAGATGGCACCTGGAAAGTCGGGCCACTCCCACCCGAATACTGAGTTTTTCCGACGGGCTTAGGAAACGGTGCCCCAGGAGAGTATAGCCCACACATGGCTCAGAGGGTCCTACGCCCACGGAGTCTTGCTGATTGCTAGCACAGCAGTCAGAGACCAAACAGCAAGTCGGCAGCGAGGCTGGGGGAGGGGCGCCCGCCATTGCCCAGGCTCGCTCAGGTAAACAAAGCAGCCGGGAAGCTTGAACTGGGTGGAGCCCACCACAGCTCAAGGAGGCCTGCCTGCCTCTGTAGGCTCCACCTCTGGGGGCAGGGCACAGACAAACAAAAAGACAGCAGTAACCTCTGCAGACTTAAATGTCCCTGTCTGACAGCTTTGAGGAGAGCAGTGGTTCTCCCAGCATGCAGCTGGAGATCTGAGAACAGGCTGACTGCCTCCTCAAGTGGGTCCCTGACCCCTGACTCCCGAGCAGCCTAACTGGGAGGCACCCCCCAGCAGGGGCAGACTGACACCTCGCACGGCCGGCCAGGTACTCCAACAGACCTGCAGCTGAGGGTCCTGTCTGTTAGAAGGAAAACTAACAGAAAGGACATCCACACCAAAAACCCATCTGTACATCACCATCATCAAAGACCAAAAGTAGATAAAACCACAAAGATGGGGAAAAAACAGAGCAGAAAAACTGGAAACTCTAAAAAGCAGAGTACCTCTCCTCCTCCAAAGGAACGCAGTTCCTCACCAGCAACGGAACAAAGCTGGACAGAGAATGACTTTGACGAGCTGAGAGAAGAAGGCTTCAGACAATCAAATTACTCCGAGCTACGGGAGGATATTCAAACCAAAGGCAAAGAAGTTGAAAACTTTGAAAAAAATTTAGAAGAATGTATAACTAGAATAACCAATACAGAGAAGTGCTTAAAGGAGCTGATGGAGCTGAAAACCAAGGCTCGAGAACTACGTGAAGAATGCAGAAGCCTCAGGAGCCAATGCGATCAAATGGAAGAAAGGGTATCAGCCCTGGAAGATGAAATGAATGAAATGAAGTGAGAAGGGAAGTTTAGAGAAAAAAGAATAAAAAGAAATGAGCAAAGCCTCCAAGAAATGTGGGACTATGTGAAAAGACCAAATCTACATCTGATTGGTGTACCTGAAAGTGACGGGGAGAATGGAACCAAGTTGGAAAACACTCTGCAGGATATTATCCAGGAGAACTTCCCCAATCTAGCAAGGCAGGCCAACATTGAGATTCAGGAAATACAGAGAACGCTACAAAGATACTCCTCGAGAAGAGCAACTCCAAGACACATAATTGTCAGATTCACCAAAGTTGAAATGAAGGAAAAAATGTTAAGGGCAGCCAGAGAGAAAGGTCGGGTTACCATCAAAGGGAAGCCCATCAGACTAACAGCGGATCTCTCAGCAGAAACCCTACAAGCCAGAAGAGAGTGGGGGCCAATATTCAACATTCTTAAAGAAAAGAATTTTCAACCCAGAATTTCATATCCTGCCAAACTAAGCTTCATAAGTGAAGGAGAAATAAAATACTTTACAGACAAGCAAATGCTGAGAGATTTTGTCACCACCAGGCCTGCCCTAAAAGAGCTCCTGAAGGAAGCGCTAAACATGGAAAGGCACAACCGGTACCAGCCACTGCAAAATCATACCGAATTGTAAAGACCATTGAGACTAGGAAGAGACTGCATCAACTAACGAGCAAAATAACCAGCTAACATCATAATGACAGGATCAGATTCACACATAACAATATTAACTTTAAATGTAAATGGACTAAATGCTCCAATTAAAAGACACAGACTGGCAAATTGGATAAAGACTCAAGACCCATCAGTGTGCTGTATTCAGGAAACCCGTCTCACATGCAGAGACACACATAGGCTCAAAATAAAAGGATGGAGGAAGATCTACCAAGCAAATGGAAAATAAAAAAAGGCAGGGGTTGCAATCCTAGTCTCTGATAAAACAGACTTTAAACCAACAAAGATCAAAAGAGACAAAGAAGGCCATTACATAATGGTAAAGGGATTAATTCAACAAGAAGAGCTAACTATCCTAAATATATATGCACCCAATACAAGAGCACCCAGATTCATAAAGCAAGTCCTGAGTGACCTACAAAGAGACTTAGACTCCCACACATTAATAATGGGAGACTTTAACACCCCACTGTCAACATTAGACAGATCAACGAAACAGAAAATCAACAAGGATACCCAGGAATCGAACTCAGCTCTGCACCAAGCAGACCTAATAGACATCTACAGAACTCTCCACCCCAAATCAACAGAATATACATTTTTTTCAGCACCACACCACACCTATTCCAAAATTGACCATATACTTGGAAGTAAAGCTCTCCTCAATAAATGTAAAAGAACAGAAATTATAACAAACTATCTCTCAGATCACAGTGCAATCAAGCTAGAACTCAGGATTAAGAATCTCACTCAAAACCGCTCAACTACGTGGAAACTGAACAACCTGCTCCTGAATGACTACTGGGTACATAACGAAATGAAGGCAGAAATAAAGATGTTCTTTGAAACCAACGAGAACCAAGACACAACATACCAGAATCTCTGGGATGCATTCAAAGCAGTGTGTAGAGGGAAATTTATAGCACTAAATGCCCACAAGAGAAAGCAGGAAAGATCCAAAATTGACACCCTAACATCACAATTAAAAGAACTAGAAAAGCAAGAGCAAACACATTCAAAAGCTAGCAGAAGGCAAGAAATAACTAAAATCAGAGCAGAACTGAAGGAAATAGAGACACAAAAAACCCTTCAAAAAATCAATGAATCCAGGAGCTGGTTTTTTGAAAGGATCAACAAAATTGATAGACCACTAGCAAGATTAATAAAGAAAAAAAGAGAGAAGAATCAAATAGATGCAATAAAAAATGATAAAGGGGATATCACCACCGATCCCACAGAAATACAAACTACCATCAGAGAATACTACAAACACCTCTACGCAAATAAACTAGAAAATCTAGAAGAAGTGGATAAATTCCTCAACACATACACCCTCCCAAGACTAAACCAGGAAGAAGTTGAATCTCTGAATAGACCAATAACAGGAGCTGAAATTGTGGCAATAATCAATAGCTTACCAACCAAAAAAATCCAGGACCAGATGGGTTCACAGCCGAATTCTACCAGAGGTACAAGGAGGAGCTGGTACCATTCCTTCTGAAACTATTCCAATCAATAGAAAAAGAGGGAATCCTCCCTAACTCATTTTATGAGGCCAGCATCATCCTGATACCAAAGCCTGGCAGAGACACAACCACAAAAGAGAATTTTAGACCAATATCCTTGATGAACATTGATGCAAACATCCTCAATAAAATACTGGCAAACAGAATCCAGCAGCACATCAAAAAGCTTATCCACCATGATCAAGTGGGCTTCATCCCTGGGATGCAAGGCTGATTCAATATACGCAAATCAATAAATGTAATCCAGCATATAAACAGAACCAAAGTCAAAAACCACATGATTATCTCAATAGATGCAGAAAAGGCCTTTGACAAAATTCAACACCCCTTCATGCTAAAAACTCTCAATAAATTAGGTATTGATGGGACATATCTCAAAATCATAAGAGCTATTTATGACAAACCCACAGCCAATATCATACTGAATGGGCAAAAACTGGAAGCATTCCCTTTGAAAACTGGCACAAGACAGGGATGCCCTCTCTCACCACTTCTATTCAACATAGTGTTGGAAGTTCTGGCCAGGGCAATTAGGCAAGAGAAGGAAATCAAGGCTATTCAATTAGGAAAAGAGGAAGTCAAATTGTCCCTGTTTGCAGATGACATGATAGTATATCTAGAAAACCCCATTGTCTCAGCCCAAAATCTCCTTAAGCTGATAAGCAACTTCAGCAAAGTCTCAGGATACAAAATCAATGTACAAAAATCACAAGCATTCTTATACATCAATAACAGACAAACAGAGAGCCAAATCATGAGTGAACTCCCATTCACAATTGCTTCAAAGAGAATAAAATACCTAGGAATCCAACTTAGAAGGGATGTGAAGGACCTCTTCAAGGAGAACTACAAACCACTGCTCAAGGAAATAAAAGAGGATACAAACAAATGGAAGAACATTCCATGCTCATGGGTAGGAAGAATCAATATCATGAAAATGGCCATCCTTCCCAAGGTAATTTACAGATTCAATGCCATCCCCATCAAGTTACCAATGACTTTCTTCACAGAATTGGAAAAAACTACTTTAAAGTTCATATGGAACCAAAAAAGAGCCCGCATCGCCAAGTCAATCCTAAGCCAAAAGAACAAAGCTGGAGGCATCACACTACCTGACTTCAAACTATACTACAAGGCTACAGTAACCAAAACAGCATGGTACTGGTACCAAAACAGAGATATAGATCAATGGAACAGAACAGAGCCATCAGAAATAATGCCACATATCTACAACTATCTGATCTTTGACAAACCTGACAAAAACAAGCAATGGGGAAAGGATTCCCTATTTAATAAATGGTGCTGGGAAAACTGGCTAGCCATATGTAGAAAGCTGAAACTGGATCCCTTCCTTACACCTTATACAAAAATTAATTCAGGATGGATTAAAGACGTAAATGTTAGACCTAAAACCATAAAAACCCTAGAAGAAAACCTAGGCAATACCATTCAGGACATAGGCATGGGCAAGGATTTCATGTCTAAAACACCAAAAGCAATGGCAACAAAAGCCAAAATTGACAAATGGGATCTAATTAAACTAAAGAGCTTTTGCACAGCAAAGGAAACTACCATCAGAGTGAACAGGCAACCTACAAAATGGGAGAAAATTTTCGCAACCTACTCATCTGACAAAGGGCTAATATCCAGAATCTACAATGAACTCCAACAAATTTACAAGAAAAAAACAAACAACCCCATCAAAAAGTGGGCGAAGGACATGAACAGACACTTCTCAAAAGAAGACATTTATGCAGCCAAAAAACACATGAAAAAATGCTCACCATCACTGGCCATCAGAGAAATGCAAATCAAAACCACAATGAGATACCATCTCACACCAGTTAGAATGGCAATCATTAAAAAGTCAGGAAACAACAGGTGCTGGAGAGGATGTGGAGAAATAGGAACACTTTTACACTGTTGGTGGGACTGTAAACTAGTTCAACCCTTGTGGAAGTCAGTGTGGCGATTCCTCAGGGATCTAGAACTAGATATTCCATTCGACCCAGCCATCCCATTACTGGGTATATACCCAAAGGAGTATAAATCATGCTGCTATAAAGACACATGCACACGTATGCTTATTGCGGCATTATTCACAATAGCAAAGACTTGAAACCAACCCAAATGTCCAACAATGATAGAGTGGATTAAGAAAATGTGGCACATATACACCATGGAATACTATGCAGCCATAAAAAATGATGAGTTCACGTCCTTTGTAGGGACATGGATGAAACTGGAAATCATCATTCTCAGTAAACTATCGCAAGAACAAAAAACCAAACACCGCATATTCTCACTCATAGGTGGGAATTGAACAATGAGAACACATGGACACAGGAAGGGGAACATAACACTTCCGGGACTCTTGTGGGGTGGGGGGAGGGGGGAGGGATAGCATTGGAAGATACACCTAATGCTAGATGACGAGTTGGTGGGTGCAGCGCACCAGCATGGCACATGTATACATATGTAACTTACCTGCACGTTGCGTACATGTACCATAGAGCCTAAAGTATAATAATAATAATAATAATAATAATAATAATTAAAAAAAAAAAAGGTGTAAGGAAGGGATCCAGTGTCAGCTTTCTCCATATGGCTAGCCAGTTTTCCCAACATCATTTATTAAATAGGGAATCCTTTCCCCATTTCTTGTTTTTCTCAGGGTTGTCAAAGATCAGATGGTTGTAGATATGCGGCATTATTTCTGAGGGCTCTGTTCTGTTCCATTGGTCTATATCTCTGTTTTGGTACCAGTACCATGCTGTTTTGGTTACTGTAGCCTTGTAGTATAGTTTGAAGTCAGGTAGCATGATGCCTCCAGCTTTGTTCTTTTGGCTTAGGATTGACTTGGCAATGCGGGCTCTTTTTTGGTTCCACATGAACTTTAAAGTAGTTTTTTCCAATTCTGTGAAGAAAGTCATTGGTAGCTTGATGGGGATGGCATTGAATATATAAATGACCTTGGGCAGTATGGCCATTTTCACGATATTGATTCTTCCTACCCATGAGCATGGAATGTTCTTCCATTTGTTTGTATCCTCTTTTATTTCATTGAGCAGTGGTTTCTAGTTCTCCTTGAAGAGGTCCTTCACATCCCTTGTAAGTTGGATTCCTAGGTATTTTATTCTCTTTGAAGCAATTGTGAATGGGAGTTCACTCATGATTTGGCTCTCTGTTTGTCTGTTATTGGTGTATAAGAATGCTTGTGATTTTTGCACATTGATTTTGTATCCTGAGACTTTGCTGAAGTTGCCTATCAGCTTAAGGAGATTTTGGGCTGAGACAATGGGGTTTTCTAGATATACTATCATGTCATCTGCAAACAGGGATAATTTGACTTCCTCTTTTCCTAATTGAATATCCTTTATTTCTTTCTCCTGCCTGATTGCCCTGGCCAGAACTTCCAACACTATGTTGAACATGAGTGGTGAGAGAGGGCATCCCTGTCTTACGCCAGTTTTCAAAGGGAATGCTTCCAGTTTTTGCCCATTCAGTATGATATTGGCTGTGGGTTTGTCATAGATAGCTCTTATTATTTTGAAATACATCCCATGAATACCTAATTTACTGAGAGTTTTTAGCATGAAGGTTGTTGAATTTTGTCAAAGGCCTTTTCTGCATCTATTGAGATAATCATGTGGTTTTTGTCTTTGGTTCTGTTTATATGCTGGATTACCTTTATTGATTTGCATATGTTGAACCAGCCTTGCATCCCAGGGATGAAGCCCACTTGATTGTGGTGGATAAGCTTTTTGATGTGCTGCTGGATTCGGTTTGCCAGTATTTTATTGAGGATTTTTGCATGGAAGTTCATCAAGGATATTGGTCTAAAATTCTCTTTTTTTGTTGTGTCTCTGCCAGGCTTTGGTATCAGGATGATGCTGGCCTCATAAAATGAGTTAGGGAGGATTCCGTCTTTTTCTATTGATTGGAATAGTTTCAGAAGGAATGGTACCAGTTCCTCCTTGTACCTCTGGTGGAATTCAGCTGTGAATCCATCTGGTCCTGGGCTTTTTTTGGTTGGTAAGCTATTAATTATTGCCTCAATTTCAGAGCCTGTTATTGGTCTATTCAGAGATTCAACTTCTTCCTGGTTTAGTCTTGGGAGGGTGTATGTGTTGAGGAATTTATGCATTTCTTCTAGATTTTCTAGTTTATTTGCATAGACATGTTTATAGTATTCTCTGATGGTAGTTTGTATTTCTGTGGGATCGGTGGTGATATCCCCTTTATCATTTTTTATTGCATCTATTTGATTCTTCTCTCTTTTCTTCTTTACTATCTTGCTAGCAGTCTATCAATTTTGTTGATCTTTTCAAAAAACCAGCTCTTGGATTCATTGATTTTTTGAAGGGTTTTTTGTGTCTCTATTTCCTTCAGTTCTGCTCTGATTTTAGTTATTTCTTGCCTTCTGCTAGCTTTTGAATGTGTTTGCTCTTGCTTCTCTAGTTCTTTTAATTGTGATGTTAGGATGTCAATTTTAGATCTTTCCTGCTTTCTCTTGTGGGCATTTAGTGCTATAAATTTCCCTCTACACACTGCTTTGAATGTGTCCCAGAGATTCTGGCATGTAAAACAAGAAACATTTATTGAGACTGCACCATGAGATGCCACTGTTCCGCGTGCTTTATCTATAAGAATTTCTCTCATTTAAGCATAACAATCCATAACAATTCCATTAGTAGTCACAATTTCCAATAAAGTTGGCAACAACCATTTGTACTGCTAAAACCATTTTTACTGCTAAAACCATTCAATACAAATATAAGAAGGAATTTCATCACCAAGGAAGCTGTGTGAGTGACTCACTGCTATCAGTGACAAACCTGGGTAGCATTTCACTGACTCTCATCTCTATTCCAGGAGGTGGGCAGGGAGAAGGGGGATGTTTAAAAGAAGGACTTGAAATGCCACTTGGAATTGAAAATGGTTTCTTGCTTTCATTTTTAAATTATCATAGCAAATAGTTATCATGTAACAAATTATAGTTATCATCTAACAAAAACATAGGCAAATTGATTTAAACGGTAAGCTAAGTGCCTCTTAGTCTTTGCAGTATCTGAAAACCCAAACATGCTTCCAATCCACTTGTGTACCTAAACTAGATGAGAAAATCCCTTAAAGATCTTCTGGGTCTGATTGGTCAAAGACGTGGAAATGGATTTCCTTCCATCACATGTACTTTACTTTTGGCCTTGAGTCCCTTTGTGACCCTGCCAAAAAGTAACAATTCTAGCTAGAATATATTGCCAGGAATTCTGCAATAATATAAGGTATATAGCTTCACTGACAAAGAAAAAAATCCCTTCCTAAAAATAAGTTTCAAAAAGAGTTCTTACTTTTACAATACACTGTGATGCTATAAAAATAAATAAATAGTCGCCATGGTTTCCTTCCTTTAAAAGAAATAATTTCTAGGTATTCCAAGTTTTGCCATCAAATGCCACAGCTTATGAGATAGTTCAAAATGCTGTGCAATTACTTGACTTCCAAAAATGCTTCCTTAAAATGGAAATAATGGGAGTTAATATTTCCTATCGAGACAGGATTCTCAATACCACTGACAGCAACTTTCATGTGTGTTTGAGAAGTGGGTGCTGGTCAAAACCATAGACAATCTGGGCACAGAAACATGCTGCCTGTGAGAAAGGCTTTATTACTAAAGGTGATAGCCCTGTTTGTCACTCTAACTTAAGAAGCACACATAAATTATGAGAATATAGAAGTATTACAATCTGTGTACATTCACTTAACTAAAACAACAAACATTTATTGAGACTGCACCATGACCTGCCACTGTTCTGAGTGCTTTATCTATAAGAATTTCTCTCATTTAAGCATAACAATCCAATGAGGTAGGTAATATTATCATCTGCATTTTACAAATGAGGAAACTAAGGCTTGTGCAAAAGAATTGTCCATGGGTGACAGGTGAATAAAAGGCTCACTCAGGGCATCAAACCCAAGTTTGCTTCTCTGATACCTAGACTCCAAACTATTGTGAGGCCCCATGTGCCTGAAAGCTCAGGTGCAGTGATCTTTGTTACTGCCAAATGCTGGCCTGGAGTGCAACTTTACTTGGCATGGTAATAAGATTTCAGCAAAAGCAGAACTCATTCCATCCTGCTCCTCTTTCTAGAGAAGTGGGGTGCAGAAAGGTGAGGTGATGGAACTGGAACTACATCTCCTTCTTTTCTCTCTGCTGCTCTTTGCCCAATACTATGCTTCTCTCTGCCGTTTACAAACTTGCTGAGTTTATTGACAGCTACTCTAACAGCTTTACACTGGCAAATCTATCAGAAGAGGAGCTTTACTATTAGAGGTCTCAGCCCAAAATCTCCTTAAGCTGATAAGCAACTTGAGCAAAGTCTCAGGATACAATCAATGTGCAAAAATCACAAGCATTCTGTATACCAATAACAGACAGCCAAATCATGAGTGAATTCCCATTCACAATTGCTACAAAGAAAATAAAATACCTAGGAATCCAACTTACAAGGGATGTGAAGGACCTCTTCCAAGAGAACTACAAACCACTGCTCAAGGAAATAAGAGAAGGCACAAACAAATGGGAAAACATTCCATGCTCATGGATAGGAAGAATCAATATCGTGAAAATGGCCATCCTGCCCAAAGTAATTTGTAGATTCAATGCTATCCCCATCAAGCTACCACTGACTTTCTTCACAGAATTGGAAAAAACTACTTTAAAGTTCATATGGAACCAAAAAGGAGCCCTCATAGCCAAGACAATCCTGGGCAAGAAGAACAAAGCCGGAGACATCACACTATCTGACTTCAAACTACACTACAAGGCTACACAGTAACCAAAACAGCATGGTACTGGTACCAAAACAGATATATAGACCAATGGAACAGAATAGAGGCTTCAGAAAGAACACCACACATCTACAACCTTCTGATCTTTGACAAACCTGACACAAAGAAGCAACGGGAAAAAGATTCCCTATTTTATAAATGGTGTTGGGAAAACTGGCTAGCCATATGCAGGAGAAAACTGAAACTGGATCCTTTCCGTACACCTTATACAAAAATCAACTCAAGATGAATCAAAGACTTAAATGTAAGATCCAGGACCATAAAAGTCCTAGAAGAAAACCTGGGCAATACCATTCAGGACATAGGCATGGGCAAAGACCAAAAGCAATGGCAACACAGCCAAAATTGACAAATGGGATCTAATTAAACTAAAGAGCTTCTGCACAGCAAAAGAAACTATCATCAGAGTGAACAGGCAGCCTACAGAATGGGAGAATAATTTTGCAGTCTACCCATCTGACAAAGGGCTAATATCCAGAATCTACACAGAACTTAAACAAATTTACAAGAAAATAACAAACAACCCCATCAAAAACTGGGCAAAGGATATGAACAGACACTTCTCAAAAGAAGACATTTATGCAGCCAACAGACATATGAAAAAATGCTCATCATCACTGGCCATCAGAGAAATGCAAATCAAAACCACAGTGAGATACCATCTCACACCAGTTAGAATGGCGATCATTAAGAAGTCAGGAGACAACAGATGCTGGAGAGGATATGGAGAAATAGGGCCGCTTTTACACTGTTGGTGGGACTGTAAACTAGTTCAACCATTGTGGAAGACAGTGTGGTGATTCCTCAAGGATCTAGAACTGGAAATACCATTTGACCCAGCGATCCCATTACTGGGTATATATCCAAAGGATTATAAATCATTCTACTATAAAGACACATGCACACGTATGTTTATTGTGGCACTGTTCACAATAGCAAAGAGTTGGAACCAACCCAGATATCCATCAATAATAGCCTAGATAAAGAAAATGTGGCACATACACACCATGGAATACTATGCAGCCATAAAAAAGGATGAGTTCATGTCCTTTGCAGGGACATGGATGAAGCTGGAAACCATCATTCTCAGCACACTATCACAAGAACAGAAAACCAAACACTGCATGTTCTCACTCATAAGTGGGAGTTGAACTATGAGAATATATGGATATAGGGAGGGGAACATTACACACTGGGGCCTGTCAGGGGGTGGGGGGCTAGGGGAGGGATAACATTAGGAGAAATACCTAATGTAGATGACAGATTGATGGGTGCAGCAAACCACCATGGCACGTGTATACCTATGTAACAAAACTGCACATTCTGCACATGTACCCCAGAACTTAAAGTACATATATACACATATATATATGTTGCTATATATTATATATATGTTGCTATATATATTATATATACATATGTATGATGTATATATAATATATATAATATATTATATTATATTATATTATATTATATTATATATATATATATATGTTGCAAACTAAGGGCTTCCTAAGTTCAAATCCTCCTAGGTCAAGCATTAGTTATCAAAGGCAGCATTATCACACCATGACTAAGTAGATCACAGACCTTCTGTTTTGGAGAGTAAGACTGCATTATCAACCAGTCTCTCTTTCGCTGATATTGGATGGAAGAGGAATTGAATTGTCTGCTGAGATGGTCCAAAGCTTCCCAGATTGGCTGTACCACAATTTGGCCATTTTGCTCACATGAACATGACTTAGATTAGAAGAAGATGTCCTGCTCACACAGCTATTTCTTTCCTCTGTGACACAGACGATTTCTGGAAAGTGGAGCTAAGCCACATCCACCATCCATTCAACAAATGGCAGTGAAGTTTCTGTTGGACATTAGGCAAGTGCTGGCTTTTCACAGTTATAGTTTCCATGCTTATGGGATGAAATCTTCCAGGGAAGAGAGACCATCAAACAAGTAAGCGCAACAAAGTATAACAATGAGAAGGGACAGTTGAAAGGTTTCTGTGAGAACAGAGGAGGAGCACCCAGTTCAGAACTGTGGGGCAGCAGGGAGACCTGAAGGAACAATAAGAATTACTCAGTAAATGGCCTGAGGAAGGGAGAGGGAAGAGATAAGACAGGCAGAGGAGACAACATGGCAAGGCTCAGAGATGAGACAGTATGGTACATGCATAGAACTGGAAGAGGTAGCCAAGTTGTTTGTACTCACTGATTTACATAAGGGCTGAGGATCCTCCTGTGAAAAAGATTTTATCCTTGTCCAACTTGGGTTTGAAAATATACAGCTATAATCAAAACCAAATTGCAGGAAATGTGGTGGGAGCGCCCAAGAAAATTAATCAGCTCCTCACCAACTGGGGAAAGCTGAGAAATGTGGGTTACATACAGAAGACATCACTAGCATGCTTAAATATGATAAACTCTTGGAGCACAAAGGTGGTGTGTGGTTGAATCCTCTGTACTATTTACTATATGTCTTCCCCAAAATAAAGTTTAATAAATATTTGACAATTTAATGACTGACTGTATGTCTTCCTATTTGATCTTCCTGGAAGGAAAACCTGCAACCATGAAGGCACGAGAATTGTGGTGACCTGGAATGGGTTATGACCTCCAGGTATGCGCTTGGAGAGAAATATGGTGACTCTCCCTGGATACCAATTTTCCTTAAAGATTTTTTTGGACAAAATTTAAACATTTGACTTGCTATATAATTTAAAGCATTTTACATTAGAGGAGACGTGACTATATTAAGGAATAGCATATTAAAAAGCACATCTAATCTATAGTGTATAAATGATTTGTGACATAATATAAAACAGAGGAAAGCAAGTGGTTTCAAAGAAATTTCAGGGTTGCACAAGGACACCTGGAACCTCCCCTCCCCTTGATCCTCCTGGAGTCTGCATCTTTACTGCCTTCAGCCAACAGAGGAACTTGAATGGAAAAGTTTGAAAAGCACTCAGAGTGGGGGTGAGGGTAGTCAGGAAATATAAGCTCTAAACGTTCTACTTAATAACAATATTAACAACAACCACTTTCTCTTTAATAATAACAATAGCAGCAACAAAAACAACAGCTGATGTTCATCAAATACTAAATGCTAAGTACTTTTGAAAAATATTTTTATTGATACATATTAGATGTATATATTTTGAGGGTACATGTGATAATTTGATTCATATAATCAAGTCAGGGTAATTGGGATATCCATCACGTTAAATATTGATCTTTTCTTTATGCTAGAAGCATTTGAATTATTCTCTTCTAGCTATTTTGAAATGTACAATCAATTAATGTTAACTATGGTCAACCTACTGATCTATCAAACACTAGGTCTTATTTCTTCTATCCAAGTGTATATTTCTACCCATTAATCAACCTCTCTTCAACTTCTCTTCCACTCTCACTGTCCTGGCGTCTGGTAACCACCAATCTACTCTTTTTTTTTTTTTTTTTTTTTTTCTTGAGATGGAGTCTCGCTCTGTTGCCCATGCTGGAATGCAGTGGCATGATTTTGGTTCACTGTAACCTCTGCCTCCCCGGGTACAAGCAATTCTCCTGCCTCAGCCTCCCAAGTACCTGGGGCTACAGGCGCACGCCACCACACCTGGCTAATTTTTGTATTTTTAGTAGAGACGGGGTTTCACCACATTGTCCAGGCTGGTCTCGAACTCCTGACCTCAGGTGATCTGCCTGCCTTGGCCTCCCAAGTGCTAGGATTACAGGCATGAGCCATCACACACCTGACCCCTATCTGTTTATCTTCATGAGACCCACTTTTTTAGCTTCACATATGAGTAAGGGCATGCAGTATTTGTGTTTCTGTGCTTGGCTTATTTTGCTTAACATAATGGTCTCCAGTTCCATCCATGTTGCTGCAAATGACAGGATTGCATTCTTCTTTATGGCTGAATAATATTCCGCTGTGTGCATAAACCACATTTTCTTTATCCATTCATCCACTGATGGATACTTAGGTTGATTTCATATCTTGGCTATTGTGAGTAGTGCTGCAGTAAACATGGGAGTGCAGATATCTCCTTGATATATTTATTTCCTTTATTTTGGATGTAGACCCATTGTTGGAATTGCTAAATCATATGGTAGTTCTATTTTTAGTTTTTTCAGGAACCTCCATGCTGTTTTCCGTAGTGGCTGTACTAATTTTCACTTGAACCAACAGTGTATGAGGATTCTCTTTTAACTACATCCTTGCCAGCATCTATTATTCCCTGATTTTTTTTTCATGATAGCCATTCTGTGTGAGACATCTCATTGTGGTGTTGATTTGCATTTTCCTGATGAGTGAGGTTGAACACTTTTTCATATACCTTTTGGCCATTTATATATCTTCTTTTGAGAAATGTCTATTCAAATCTTTTGCTCATTTTTAAATAGAATTATTGGGTGTTTTTTTCCTATTGAGTTGTTTGAGCTCTTTATATATTCTGGTTACTAATTCCTTATCAGATGGATAGTTTGCAAATATTTTCTCCCATTCTGTGGGTTGTCTCTGTGTTGATTGTTTCTTTTGCTGTGCAGAAGTTTTTTAGCCTGATGTAATCCCATTTGTCTATTTTTTTTTCTTTTCTGCCTTTGAAGTCTTATACAAAAAAGTCTTCACCCAGACCAATGTCCTGGAGCATTTCCCCAACGTTTTTTATTAGTCGTTTCATAGTTTCAGGTTTTAGATTTAAGACTTTGATCCATTTTGCTTTCATTTTTGTATATGGTGAGAGATAGGGATCTGGTTTCATTCTTCTGCACGTGGTTATCCAGTTTTCCCAGCACCATTTATTGAAGATTGTCCTTTCCTCATTGTATGTTCTCGGCACCTTTGTCTAAAGGTGGGAGTGCAGATATTTCTTTGATATCCTGATCTATCTTTTTCTTTTTCTTTCTTTCTTTCTTTCTCTCTTTCTTTCTCTCTCTCCCTCCCTTCCTCCCTCCCTCTCTCTCTCTCTCTCTGTTTCTTTCTTTTTCTTTTTTTATTTTTTTAAGACAGAGTCTCACCCGGTCACCCACGCTGGAGTGCAGTGGCATGATGTCAGCTCACTGCAGCCTCACCTCCTGGGCTCAAGCGAGTCTCTCACCTCAGCCTCCCGAGTAGCTGGAACTACAGATGGACACCACTACACGTGACTAATTTTTGTATTTTTTGTGGAGATGGGGTTTCACTATGTTGCCCAGCCTGGTCATGAACTCCTGGGCTCAAGTGATCTGTCCACCTCGGCCTCCCGAAGTGCTGGGATTACAGGTGTGAGCCACTGCACCAGGCCTTAATTTTTTTTCTTTTGGATACATACCCACTAGTGGAATTGCTCAATCATATGGTAATTCCGAAATGAGCTGTCTGTAAATGCATGAGTTTTATCTGAGTTCTCTATTCTGTTTCATTGATCTATGTGTCTGTTGTTATGCCAGTACAGTGGTTCTACATAAATTTTAAGAACCACAAAATAATTTTTTTTCTACTTGTATGAAGAATGTCATTGTATTTTGAGTTATTTTTAACGCCTTCTCATTTAAACTTCCTTCCCCTGCCAGCACACATAAACACAAATCTTTTGAAGTCATTTTATTATTAATGTGTCAATTTACAAATGAGAAACGGAGGCACAGGCAGCTGAAGTTACACAGGGGCTTATGGAGCTGGCTTTCAAACCTAGGCAATCTGACTTCAAAGCCCACCCTGAGTAGTGAACCTCAAGATGCCAACGAGAGATGCTGCCCCCTGCTGGAGAAAATAAGCTGTTGGCTCCAGCCCAAAGCAGCCTTGGATGGTACCAGCGGCTTCTCGCGTAGCCTGGCAAAAAAACTCCGTTCCAAAGGGATTCTGTGTATTGGTGATATTTAATGATTCTGTTTGTATTTTCTTGAGGAAACTGTGAACGTAAAACAATCAGAAAGAAAGGAGTAGGGACAGAGGCAATAAGGAAACAGTTTGAGGGGAAGCAAAGCAGAAAAAATAAGGCAGACGGCGATGCAGTCAGAAGGCGGAATCTCTGGGGCCTGTGAGCTTCCGGCGCAGGTGACAAAGCGGCCAAGTCCCCAAAGCTGCCCCTGAGACCTCACATCTGCTGTTGAATCTGCAACAGTGAGAAAAAGTCGTCTTCTTCTCCATTAGGCCTGGCTGGGAGATCCCTGAAATGGTTTTCTGGGTCTCCTCACCACACACCCGCCAGCCCGCACCGTATAAACTTTCTATAATCCCCCCACATCTGAGATGGTCTGAACGCTTTCTTCTTTGCAGCCTGAAAGCCGAACACAATACCAGTTTGGTGTAGGTCTTGGGCAAATCCCTACTGCCCTTCTCTTCCCTGGGTCTCAGGTTTCTTTTCAGCATAAGGCAGTTTGGGTTCTCAAGCGAGGGCAGTACTGCCCCACTGAGGGCAGGTAGAGAGTGTGTGTGTGTGTGTGCGCTCGCGCGCGCACGTGCATGTCAGGGAGCAACGTTGGTTGTCACAAAGACTTGGAGGAGGGTGCCACTGTCATTTAGCACCCAAGAACCAGCGATGCTAAACATTCTGCCAATGCCATTAGCAACCCTGTGGAGAAACACTGGGTGATTAAGAGTATATACCGTTGTTTCTTCATAAAAAATGTAAATAAATCCACTTTCAGTTTTGAAGTTCTGTTAAATGGGGCTCTTGGAGTAAAATGGTAGAATATTAAAGGAAAGTGATAAATAGCTCATGATTTGTCTGGAGCTTTTTAAACAGGGTTTTCAATTCTGTGTGATTTTCTAAAAAAACAGTTTTGCTGTGAGTAGATTTCTGGCATGTTTCTAATGCTTGTAAGCTCTGAAGATCTAAAGCCATGATCACATTAGACACAGATGTCCAGAGAGTGGACAGAGGGTGTCCCGCTGATAAAATTGTTTGGTAGAATTTTCCTGAGTTGTAGAAAAATAATTTTTTAAGTCATGGGTACCTGTTTTGATATGTCTTCTAGTGAGCGCTAATGGAACGTTCGGCAAAGGCAGACTGGAGCATACTTTGTGAAGGAGCCTTTCTCTAGGGCCAACTGCAGTGGACTTTTTTGGTCCCCCTGAATCATAGATGAATCTGCAACTTAAACTGTGGTCATTCCTTACCACTTAGGGTATTTTTAATTTTTATTATTAATTTTATTATTTATTATTGTTATTCCTTGTGTTATTTTGTGTTGTATCTCAGTACAATGTGACTTCATGTTTTTATTAACCCATTTTTAAAAACTTGCTTGCATCCTAATTTCTGTGAAATGATAGTCTGATAAACTACATATGTTTTCAAATATGTTTTAAAATATATGCATAACAATTTAAAAGTTTTAAAGTGCATCCATATGCTTACTACCCTAAATCATCTTGAGTAAGTGTAAACACAACCATAACTGTACACTGTAACAATGATATGAGAGATTTTTAAAAACCAGGATCCTACATAGGCAACAGATGGCTTAAAAGAGAATGCAAAAATCCGTGTTTGTAAAATGAGTGCACATGAGTGTATAATAGAGTTCATCGACTTAAGCATGAGTGTCAATTTGTGAGTTTGTATGTCTGTGTGAGAAACAGAACAGTCAACTACACCTACTATTCATTGTGGCCTTATGTGGCATTCTTGTATCAACTTCCAAATACTCCTTAATATAGTTGGGTGTGGTGGCTCACACCTGTAATCCCAGCCCTTTGGGAGCCTGAAAGGGGGTGGATCACTTGAGGTCAGGAGTTCCAGACCAGCCTGGCCAACATGGTGAAACGCTGTCTCTACTAAAAATACAAAAATTAGCCAGGCAGGGTGGCAGAGGCCTGTAATCCCAGCTACTCAGGAGGCTGAGGCAGGAGAATTGCTTGAGCCCAGGAGGTGGAGGTTGCAGTGATCGCGCCATTGCACTCCAGCCTTAATAAGCAATTGGTAAAATACTTACCCACTGTACCATAATGAATTACTATTGCTGTAGCCAAAAGCAAATAAATTTGAAAGGTAGGCTGGTTTCTTCCGGCTTATCTAAGGTGGATATACAATGACTTTCAGGCTTTGGAAATCATTGAAACATAGCTCTTGGATCCTGTGGCAGAGACAAGGGAATAATTCCAAAAGCTGGCCACAGAATTGAAGCTGGGTAAGGAGGGAAGTGAGGACATGATGAGGGTGAGGGAGAATGTAAAAGGTGGTAGGATTAACAGAACATGGTCCCAGGTAAGTTGAGTACCAGAGGCCCTGCATTTTCCATGTGACCTAAGGGTTCCCAGGAATGCAGACAGGAAGTCCATGTTTCTTAATGCCTCACAGTAGAACTCCTACTTTACACAGACCCACATTACTGGGGAAAGGTTTGCATATGGCCAAAGCACCCTCCACCAGATAAATTCATAAAAAAGGAATTAAAACTTTATTCTATTCTTTCAAACATAAGCATTCCTCCATCAGCTATGCCTTTTTCTTTGAAATTACTGAATAATCACAATGATAGCTTCACATGTATGGAGGACCCTCCATGTGTCAGAATTCTTGTTAAGTCAAAAGGAATAATTCTGCTTACAGGAAACGAAGGCAGCCCATTGTCAGGCTGACACTGTCCACAGATTTTATCCATGTAGCTTGCTTCTTGCAAGCTCCACATGGGTAGGGATTCTTACCTGTTTTGTTCAGGTTCCAAGCACCTGGGCTTAGCACATAGAAGGCTCTTAAACATTTGTTGAATGAATGAATGAACCTCAACCTTTCTCACCTTCAGTGAAAAGCACGGCAAGGTGATTGAGGAGAAAATAAGGAGGCCTTAGTCCCTGACATTTGTTGAGAAAGGGGTCGAGGAGATGATGAGGGGTGGGAAGAGGAGGCTTTTCCATGGAACTCTCCAACACTGCTGCAGAAAGCCAAGCACATGACATGCACCATACGACTCCTAGGTGGTGGTCCTTGCAGCTGATTTCAGAGACCATAGCCCCAAAAGTGCAGACGGTTCCTCTGTTCCCTCTCCTTGGACAGTTCCCATTAGTCTGTCTGGCCTTACCTTTCTAAAGAACTTTGCCGCTTGAAAATCACAGTAATGTATGTTATTCAGTCCCCAGAACTCTCAATCCCCTCTGTTTTTGCCCATCCCAAGCCCAAACTGGCAAGCTAACTCTCTTTCTGCCCGATCTTCCAGGAAACTTCTCCAACTGCCACAGTCCTGTCCAATTTCACTGAATTTTATTATTTTCAATGGACATATTTTTGAATGTCTCTCTAAAAGCGACTTAAGATTATTATGTAAGATTTTTGTAAGATTATTAACTTTGTAAGATTTTGCCCATCTGAATCAATCTCCAAATCATAGAAAAAAGTCATTGAACTGATAATCGTGTTTCAATCCGGGGTTTGGAAAAGATGTTCACCACATGGAAATCATGGCTAAGACCCATTTCGCACAAAATGCACTCTCAGGCATGGTTCAGCACCACCGTGCAGTGTGTGCGTGTCGGGTACCTCACCAGCCACACTTCGGCTTTGTAAAGGTGGGTTGGGGAGCCGAGTCCTCCCATCCTTTCACAGCCCCCGCAGGCCCTGGGTGAATGCTGATCTAGTGAATTCACAGCTCCCGGGCAACTCCCAGCTGCGAGGCGGGGCGGCAGGGTGGAGGCAGCGACCCACGGGGAGGCCTCGACCCCCGCCCCAGCGAAGTCTGGGGCCGGGGAGCTGCACCTCGGCGCACCCCGCCTGGCGCCCTGAGCCCGCGTGGGCCCAGGCGGGGTTTGCGGGCGGAGGCAGCTCGGCTTCCGGAGGTCCTCCCTCAGGCGGCGCCCTCCGAGCCGGGCGCGAAGTGCACCCAGGCCCCGCAGCCCAGCGCCGCGTGGCCATCCAGAGGGATTTGTCAGCGCGCCCTATATAGCCGCAGACAGCTGCCATCTGTTATGTTTAGTAACACCACCACGCCGCTCCCCCTTCCTTGAGAATAAACCCGCCTTGGTCATTAAGCCACGAGGATATTTTTTAACGACTCCCACTCCCTCTTGCAAGCAGTCTTCGCTCATCAGGCCGGGTCTGAGTCTTGAGCGCCCAATTCTGCTTCCTCACTGCGTCCTGGGCGCTGTCTGAGCTGGACGACTCATCCACTGTGGGCTTGGGCCCCGGGCAGGTACTTACAGGAAAAGGCGGAGAGAGCGCCTCCCTCCATGGGTGCAGCGAGGAGAAAAATCCGTGGTGTGTGACCATTTTAATGCATCGCATTTCAGTTCTGCAAATGCAAAGTGTAAATTAGGCTAGAATATGATTGTGAATCAGACCAGACGTCATGATTAATTTATCACTGTGCTCCAGATACATCAGCTAAAATAATATGAATTTAAAGTAACTGTTCCTCCCGCCTTTGTGTTTGCTGGTGAACTCTAAAGAATAGATCACTAGAGAAATAAAGGAACTTAAGAGTCCACTCTATTCTCGTATTAGCGGAGCATGAACATAATTAAACATTCTCAATAAGGTTTCTTCCACCGTTTGAAATTAAATTTGCCCACGCACATTTTGTATCCGTCTGTGTAACACTCACTGATGCACCCTGAGCTGCTGATAAACATTGAGGCAGAGATTAGCTTTTTCATATTTCAGGCAACATTTATGATGCCTCAAGTTCTGGTTCCCAAACTGGCTGATTATCAGAATTGTTTAGGGCCTTGCCACTAAAAGTGTGGTCCATGAAGTAGCGGCACGGTATCACTTTTGAGATCGTTAGGAATGTAGAATCTCAGGCCCTACTCAGACCTGTTGATGGGAGTCTAAATTTTTTACAAGACCTGCCCTCACCACATCACCCCCCCATTAAAGTTTGAGAAGAATTGATGTAGTTTTTTAAAAACCACAAATACCTTTGCTCAGACATCTATATATGTTTAATAAGCAGCCAAGTTGATTCTTATAAGTTGAGTTGTCAAGTTTGGAGGTCACTGGTCTTTGAGGCTCAAGGTTCAGATGACTTTTATGCTCATGGCATGAACCAAATTTATTAAATCAGTTGAACTCTTTCTGAAAGTTTGGTACAGGTGAGTTTATCTGTTTAGTCATCCATGAATTACAAGTGCAAGAAAGCTTATTAATTATTTAGTTAAATAATGACACATTTAGTCCTCCAATTAGGAAAGCTCAACACTAGGAAGGAGTATTTTCTCCTTATGTAACTGGCTCATTCACTCCCAGACTGAGTGTAGGCATGAGGAAATCTTTTGCTTGGCCATCAAAGCCCCCCCCCACCCCCTTCAAATGTTCTGACTTTCTTTATGACAGTACCTTTCATTCAGAAGAATACAAACGTCCCTTGTGCTGATGTTCAGTGCTGTTGAGGGCTGTACTGGAGGACTGTGTCTAGTTCTGGACCTCACAATAAAAGAGGGATGTGGAGACCTTGGCAAAGGTTCAGAAGATATTTGTAAAGGTTATTTTTTAAATTCAGAGTGAATCTTCACATTGTGTGGCATTATCTATAAAATGGACATGAAATGAACCTTGACTATAGCTTGAGATTTTTACTTTAAGAGAAAAACAATTGTAGAAATAAGTGGAGGAAGAGGAAAGAATGTCTCCTGAGCACAAGTTCTCACCTTGTGCATTAGTTACAATGACCTGGAGAAATTTTTTAAAACCCCAATGCCAGTTAAGTTGGAGGGGGTCTTTGTGGGTGGGACCTGAGCATCAATAGTTTTTCAAGTACCCCAGGTGATTCCAATGCACAGCTCCTGAGCAGTGCTGCTGCAACTTTAATGTCATTGGCACCACCTGGGAAGTTTGTTAAAATGCAGATTGTGGCCGGTGTGGTGGCTCACACCTGTAATCCAAGCACTCTGGGAGGCCAAGATGGGCAGATCACTTGAGGCCAGGAGTCTGAGATCAGCCTGGCCAACATGGCAAAAACCTGTCTCTACTAAAAATACAAAAAGTAGCTGGATATGGTGGTGCATGCCTGTAATCCCAGCTACTTGGGAGGCTAAGACACCAGAATCACCTGAATTCAGGAGGTGGCGGTTGCGGTGAGCTGAGATTGTGCTACTGTACTCCAGCCTGAGAGAGCCAGACTGTGGGGCCAGAGCTTCTGCAATTCTAAGAAGCATCTAAGTGAAGTCAAAGCCCTAGTTTTATGAACCAGGCTTTGAGTAGCAAAGGCTAGAGGGGTTTGAAAGTAAACTAAACTCTCTGCCAGGAAAAATCCATGATGTTATTTTCAGGCCATCTCAAAGTCTCCTATGGCTTTATGACACTTGTCAACATGCAAAAGAGATAACTCCAACCACCACATAAGCCAATGAAAAGAAAACCAAGCCAGGTGCAGGTGCAGTGGCTCGTGCTTATAATCTCAGCACTTTGGGAGGCCGAAGTGGGAGGATCCTTGAGGGCAGGCATTTGAGACCAGCCTGGGAATCATAGCAAGACCTCATGTCTTTTTAAAAAAAAAAAAGTTTAAATTAGCCGGGTGTGGTGGTGTGCACCTGTAGTCCCAGCTACTTGGGAGGCTGAGCCAGGAGGATCACTTGAGCCCAGCAGTTTGAGACTGCAGCTGCAGTGAGCTATGCACCACTGCACTCCAGCCTGGGTAACAGAGTTAGATGCTGTCAACAAAGAAAAGAAAAGAAGGAAAGGAAGGAAGGAAAGAAGGCAGGCAGGAAGGCAGGAAGAAAGAAAAAAAGAAAAAGAAAGAAAGAATAAAAGAAAGAAAGGAAAAGAAAAAAGAAAACAGAAAGGAAAGAAAAGAAAAGAGACAGAAGAAAAGAAAAGAGAGAGAAGAAAAGAAAAAGAAAAAGTAAGCCAGGAAGCCAGGGTGAGGAACACTGCTTTGGATGAAAACATTTAACAATGAACAGTATCTCCTTGAATTGGAAAGTATTTATAGGAGAACTTAAAAGAGAGAACTTTTTCTGGACATCGCCATCCCTGTTCTCACAATTCCATTTCTTCAAGATAGCTTTAGTAGTAAACAGAGTTGTCATATGTGTAATGGGGCAGATGATCAAGTGCAGTGGCAGCTGGGGTGTAAGAGCTGCTATATCTATGCTAGTAACATTTGGTCCAAAGCTGAGCCATCTCAGAACCTAGATGTTTCTCTGAATTCTGGATATAGTGAGAACCAGCCACTTTGTCAAGAGATTCCATTCAGCTGTCAACATGATGGCAAAGTCGGTAAAGCAAAATTTAAAAATGTTTCAACTTGAAAATGTCCACAGTAATATCTATAGTTGGCCTAATTGAAAAGGCTTTACATGTACTATCTCATTTAATCCTTGCAATAACCTTATAGATAATTATTATTATTATCTCTATTTTACAAATAAGACAACAGAGCTCAGAGAAGGCAAGACACTTGCCCTAGTTTGAAACTAGACTAAACTAGAAACTAGTGTTTCTAGAAACACTTTCTAGAAACTAGAAAGTGGCAGAGCCAGGATTGGAACCCATTCGTTTGATTCCAGAATCCCCACATTAAGCTCAACAGTGTGATAACAAAGCTAGTTTGCCATTGGGGATTTTCTATCGATATTCCTGCTGCTATAAGCAGTGTGTTCATGTTTTCCTTAGTCTTTGGTCTAAATATTTTTCAAAAGCAGTCTTTTAATTTTTTAATTAGCTTGGTTCCCCAACAATAAAGCTCTTTAAAGGTCAGATGTTAACTTAATCCTCTTTGGGTTATCGTTGAAAAAGATCAGCCAAATTGACCTTGACAAAACTGCCTCCAAGGCTTGGGGACAGACAGTCTCTTTGATATCAGTGAACATAGTTAACTGCTGTCATGGTAAGGGGCATTTTCTATGCCTTTGATAGCAGGCAGATTTGTTTTTCTTGACAAGACCCCGAGTAAAAAGACTTAATATCCATCTTTAATGTGAATCGAATCATGCCCTGCTGACATTAGATCCTCAGCCCCAGGGAACACCAGGCTGGCTGCTGAGGGGCTGCATTAGGCAGATTCAATGGCCGAGAGCATGACAGGAGCCGAATTGCACGGCCAGCAAGGGCGGGCTCATCACATGCTCATCTGCCGGCCTGCACCGCAGAGCCAACCCAATGAAAAAGACAGCCAGGCCCGTGGTTCACATGCTCTTCGGTGAGGACAGCCAGGACTGCCAAGGCAGCAACCTAAACCACAGTTTGCCTGAGAACAGAAATATATCAGCTTTGAGTCAACACTGTAACAAATAGCTTTATACATAACAAACAAAAAAGGCATTGCCGTCCGGGGCCTGTGCTGAGACAAAGATGAAGGTGTACAGAACCAACTCCAGGGGAAATGCTGAGGCGAAGGACACTCAGTGATTGATGTCTGTGCCTGCCGCCTCCTGTCCAAGGGGCTACGGCAGTAACAGCCATGACCCCACCCCTCAGCCTGGCTCCCATTGGCTGGGTATATACATGACTACAGCAGAGCCAGTCAGAGCCCTTCCCTGGAATTTTAAAAACTGGAAATGAAAAGAGGAATCTGTCTTACCAGTGGCAAGGGTGAAGGGATTGAGGCTTGGGAGCCGTCAGCAGCCATTTTCCCTCCCATGTGGAAGAAGCTGATCTGGACAGTGCTGCAGAAAGGAAGGACAGGGAGAGTAGGGAGAGCATTCAGATGCCCGGCTCCAGTTGTTTCTGAGGCCCACCCACATTCCTGACCAGCCACAATTTAGTTGTTCAGCCTTAGATACTCCAAACTAATAAATTCCCCCTTTACCTAACGTAGTTTGAGTTAAAATTCTATCACTTGTAACCAAGAAAGTCGTACAGAGGAAGTGGGCGTAATTTGATTTTAGCCCCTCCCACTTCATATTTAGTATTCTCTCCTCTAAAGTGGACAAGTAGTACTTTTTTACAGGGGACACTTTCCTCCCATTTTGAAAACTGACCCATGATGGTCCCTCCCCTAGGATCTGGGCCCTGGCTTTCTGTCACGTGGCTTTAAGAAAAAGCGATGAATTTAAAAAATTCTTCTACAGTGCAATCAAGCTAGAACTCAGGATTAAGAATCTCACTCAAAACCGCTCAACTACGTGGAAACTGAACAACCTGCTCCTGAATGACTACTGGGTATATAACGAAATGAAGGCAGAAATAAAGATGTTCTTTGAAACCAACGAGAACCAAGACACAACATACCAGAATCTCTGGGATGCATTCAAAGCAGTGTGTAGAGGGAAATTTATAGCACTAAATGCCCACAAGAGAAAGCAGGAAAGATCCAAAATTGACACCCTAACATCACAATTAAAAGAACTAGAAAAGCAAGAGCAAACACATTCAAAAGCTACCAGAAGGCAAGAAATAACTAAAATCAGAGCAGAACTGAAGGAAACAGAGACACAAAAAACCCTTCAAAAAATTAATGAATCCAGGAGCTGGTTTTTTGAGAGGATCAACAAAATTGATAGACCACTAGCAAGATTAATAAAGAAAAAAAGAGAGAAGAATCAAATAGATGCAATAAAAAATGATAAAGGGGATATCACCACTGATCCCACAGAAATACAAACTACCATCAGAGAATATTACAAACACCTCTACGCAAATAAACTAGAAAATCTAGAAGAAATGGATAAATTCCTCAACACATACACCCTCCCAAGACTAAACCAGGAAGAAGTTGAATCTCTGAATAGACCAATAACAGGATCTGAAATTGTGGCAATAATCAATAGCTTACCAACCAAAAAAAGTCCAGGACCAGATGGGTTCACAGCCGAATTCTACCAGAGGTACAAGGAGGAGCTGGTACCATTCCTTCTGAAACTATTCCAATCAATAGAAAAAGAGGGAATCCTCCCTAACTCATTTTATGAGGCCAGCATCATCCTGATACCAAAGCCTGGCAGAGACACAACAAAAAAAGAGAATTTTAGACCGATATCCTTGATGAACATTGATGCAAAAATCCTCAATAAAATACTGGCAAACAGAATCCAGCAGCACATCAAAAAGCTTATCCACCATGATCAAGTGGGCTTCATCCCTGGGATGCAAGGCTGGTTCAATATACGCAAATCAATAAATGTAATCCAGCATATAAACAGAACCAAAGTCAAAAACCACATGATTATCTCAATAGATGCAGAAAAGGCCTTTGACAAAATTCAACAACCCTTCATGCTAAAAACTCTCAATAAATTAGGTATTGATGGGACGTATCTCAAAATAATAAGAGCTATTTATGACAAACCCACAGCCAGTATCATACTGAATGGGCAAAAACTGGAAGCATTCCCTTTGAAAACTGGCACAAGACAGGGATGCCCTCTCTCACCACTTCTATTCAACATAGTGTTGGAAGTTCTGGCCAGGGCAATTAGGCAAGAGAAGGAAATCAAGGGTATTCAATTAGGAAAAGAGGAAGTCAAATTGTCCCTGTTTGCAGATGACATGATAGTATATCTAGAAAACCCCATTGTCTCAGCCCAAAATCTCCTTGAGCTGATAAGCAACTTCAGCAAAGTCTCAGGATACAAAATCAATGTACAAAAATCACAAGCATTCTTATACATCAATAACAGACAAACAGAGAGCCAAATCATGAGTGAACTCCCATTCACAATTGCTTCAAAGAGAATAAAATACCTAGGAATCCAACTTACAAGGGATGTGAAGGACCTCTTCAAGGAGAACTACAAACCACTGCTCAAGGAAATAAAAGAGGATACAAACAAATGGAAGAACATTCCATGCTCATGGGTAGGAAGAATCAATATCATGAAAATGGCCATCCTTCCCAAGGTAATTTACAGATTCAATGCCATCCCCATCAAGTTACCAATGACTTTCTTCACAGAATTGGAAAAAACTACTTTAAAGTTCATATGGAACCAAAAAAGAGCCCGCATCGCCAAGTCAATCCTAAGCCAAAAGAACAAAGCTGGAGGCATCACGCTACCTGACTTCAAACTATACTACAAGGCTACAGTAACCAAAACAGCATGGTACTGGTACCAAAACAGAGATATAGATCAATGGAACAGAACAGAGCCCTCAGAAATAATGCCACATATCTACAACTATCTGATCTTTGACAAACCTGACAAAAACAAGCAATGGGGAAAGGATTCCCTATTTAATAAATGGTGCTGGGAAAACTGGCTAGCCATATGTAGAAAGCTGAAACTGGATCCCTTCCTTACGCCTTATACAAAAATTAATTCAAGATGGATTAAAGACTTAAATGTTAGACCTAAAACCATAAAAACCCTAGAAGAAAACCTAGGCAATACCATTCAGGACATAGGCATGGGCAAGGACTTCATGTCTAAAACTCCAAAAGCAATGGCAACAAAAGCCAAAATTGACAAATGGGATCTAATTAAACTAAAGAGCTTCTGCACAGCAAAGGAAACTACCATCAGAGTGAACAGGCAACCTACAAAATGGGAGAAAATTTTCGCAACCTACTCATCTGACAAAGGGCTAATATCCAGAATCTACAATGAACTCCAACAAATTTACAAGAAAAAAACAAACAACCCCATCAAAAAGTGGGCGAAGGACATGAACAGACACTTCTCAAAAGAAGACATTTATGCAGCCAAAAAACACATGAAAAAATGCTCACCATCACTGGCCATCAGAGAAATGCAAATCAAAACCACAATGAGATACCATCTCACACCAGTTAGAATGGCAATCATTAAAAAGTCAGGAAACAACAGGTGCTGGAGAGGATGTGGAGAAATAGGAACACTTTTACACTGTTGGTGGGACTGTAAACTAGTTCAACCCTTGTGGAAGTCAGTGTGGCGATTCCTCAGGGATCTAGAACTAGAAATTCCATTTGACCCAGCCATCCCATTACTGGGTATATACCCAAAGGACTATAAATCATGCTGCTATAAAGACACATGCACACGTATGTTTATTGCGGCATTATTCACAATAGCAAAGACTTGGAACCAACCCAAATGTCCAACAATGATAGACTGGATTAAGAAAATGTGGCACATATACACCATGGAATACTATGCAGCCATAAAAAATGATGAGTTCACGTCCTTTGTAGGGACATGGATGAAATTGGAAATCATCATTCTCAGTAAACTATCGCAAGAACAAAAAACCAAACACCGCATATTCTCACTCATAGGTGAGAATTGAACAATGAGAACACATGGACACAGGAAGGGGAACATCACACTTCGGGGACTGTTGTGGGGTGGGGGGAGGGGGGAGGGATAGCATTGGGAGATATACCTAATGCTAGATGACGAGTTGGTGGGTGCAGCGCACCAGCATGGCACATGTATACATATGTAACTTACCTGCACGTTGCGCACAAGTACCATAGAGCCTAAAGTATAATAATAATAATAATAATAATAATAATAAAAAAATAAAAATAAAAATAAAAAAAAAAAAATAAAATAAAAATAAAAAATTCTTCTTCGGGGAAAATCTGCATTTTTTCATAACAGTGGAAAAAAAAATGCATTTCAACTCAATAAGTCGGAGACAGAGTTGGTCTTCTAGCTGTTGCTTGAATGACATCAGTGTTGATCCTAGAGGTACAGGAATGAAACAGTGGCATTTATTGAACGTTCGTTGTGTGCCTGACAATGTGTGAGGCACAGTTTCCAAAATACTGATTTTCATTAATTGTCACAATCACAGTTTGATAAGAATGTAGTTGAGAAATACTATGATTTTAACTATTTTCTAATTCCTTTATTTGCATCCTTTGTGCTACCATTCAAACATCCATGGAGACTTTCTACATGCCCTCTCTTTAGGGCACCACTAATATGCCTAGAAGAAAGAAGAAAATTCTTGGTGTTTGAGTTCAACAGTACACTTTAAAAATCTATAGCAGATTAAGCTGATTTTCACAGACAGGAGCTTTTTTTTTAATTCTGAAAACTTGTTTCTAAATACTAAGGGCAAAGACAACCTGGATCCCAACTTTATACTATTAATATAAACCAGAGGTCAGCAAACTACAAGCTTTGGAGGTAAACTTTTTTTGTAAATAAGTTTTACTGAAGCACAGCCATATCCATTTGGTAACCTATTGTCTCTAGTTACTTTTGCACTTAGAACAGCGGGCTGAGTAGTTGCAACAGAGACCATATAGCCTGCAAAGCCTAAAATATTTGTTGTTTGGCACTTTTCAGAATTTGTGACCTCTGCACAGTGATAAAGAACACAAGAAGAGAAGGGAGATGTTTTGTCTCCCTAAAGGAAATAAGCATTTGACCTGCAGCAGATAGGGAGAAATGTAAGAATGGGTGACTAGAGCTTAGAGTTTTCTGGGCTCTAGAGAATGGGTGCAGAGATCACCATACTGAGCTAAGTCAAAGAGAGGGAGTGGGAAATAGAAACCACAGATTAATTTGAAGGGAATTAGAGAGTGAGGAAACTTTAGCTTGGAGGCAACCAGACAGAAGGGTCTGAAACCTCAATGCAGAGTAGTCTGAAACCTCAATGCAGAGTAGTCTGCAGGAGTATCCAGAAGCTTTTTTTGTTCCCTGCAAAATGCCAAAGGTGACTAAAAGGGCTAGCAGACTGAATGAATTCTCTTAGTTATATGACATGTCAATGCCATCAACAAATAGGCTAGACCATACATGTCAGAGATCCCAGCTGGTCCAAGGACATCAGCAGAGATGGAACCAGCATCCAAATGCCTACAAGAACAGAGGATGTCCCATGTCCCAGAAGCTAAACCCTCAATGCCAGGGCAATTCTTGGAGCCCCTATTTCACCCTCAGAACTTAGATTACCTTAGAGAGAAGGAAATAGAAGACAGGATCATTCACTAAGTGGTTTCCAAAAAGTGTTGAGTGAGCTGCTTGGAGAGTTTATATCTATCCTACTGTTAACTGTGTCTTTTAAATATCCCTTAGAAGTTCTGCCCCAATGAAGTGTCATCAGCATTAAGACTATAATACTGGTGTCTGAGACAGCACTGTCCAGTAGAACTTTCAGCTATAATGGAAATGTTTTGTATTAGTCTGTTCCCACATTGCTCTAAAGAAATACCTGAGACTGGGTGATTTATAAAGAAAAGAGGTTTAATTGGCTCATGGTTCTGCAGGCTGTATAGGAAGCATAGTGGCTTCTGCTTCTAGGAGGCCTTGGGAAACTTACAATCATGGCAGAAAGCGTAGGGGAAGTGGGCACATCTTACATGGCTGGAGAAGTGGAAGGGGAGCTGCTATACACTTTTAAGTGATCAGATCTAATGAGAATTCACTCACTATCAGAAGAACAGCACCAAGGGGGAAATCTGCCTCCATGATCCAATCACCTCCCACCAGGCCCTACCTCCAACACTGAGTATTACAATTCAACACGAGATTCGGGCAGGGACACAGATCCAAACGATATCATTCTGCCCCAGCCCCTCCCAAATCTCATGTCATTCTCACATTGCAAAATACAGTCATCCCTTCTCAACAGTCCCCAAAGTCTTAACTCATTCTAGCATTAACTAAAATTTCCAAAGTCCAAAGTCTCACCGAAGACAAGGCTAGCCCTTCTGCCTATGAGCCTATAAAATCAAAAACAAGTTAGTTACTTCCAGAATACAATGGGGTATAGGTATTGGGTAAATACTCCCATTCAGAAAGGGAGAAATTGGCCAAAACGAAGGGGCTACAGGCCCCATGCAAGTATAAAACCCAGCAGGGCAGTCATTAAACCTTAAAGCAACAAAATAATCTCCTTTGACTCCATGTCCCACATCCAGGACACACTGGTACAAGGGGTGGGCTCCCAAAGCTTTGGGCAGCAATGCCCCTGTGGCTTTGCAGGGTTCAGCCCCCATGGCTGCTCTCACAGGCTGGTGTTGAGTGCCAGAGACTTTTTAGGCTGAGGGTGCAAGTGGTCAGTAGCTCTACCATTCTGGGGTCTGGAGAAGGGTGGCCCTCTTCTCAAAGTTCCACTAGGCAGTGCCCTCAGTGGAGACTCTGTATGGGGGCACGAACCCCACATTTCCCCTCCACGCTGCCCTAGTTGAGGTTCTCCACGAGGACTCCACCCCTGCGGCAGGCTTACTGTCTGGTCATCAAGGCTTTCCCATACATCTTCTGAAATCTAGATGGAGGCTCTCAAGCCTCAACTCTTGCATTCTGTACACCTGCAGGCTTAACACCATGTGAAAGCCACCAAGGCTTATGGCTTGCACCCTCTGAAGCAGTGGCCTGAGCTGTACCTGGGCCCCTTTTAGCCATGGCTACAGCTGAAGTGGCTGGGATGCAGGGAGCAGTGTACTGAGGCTGCGCAGAGCAGCAGAGTCCTGGTTGTGGCCAGGTCTTGTGATGGGAGAGGCTGTTGAGAAGGTCTCTGAAATGCCTTCAAGGCCTTTCCCCCATAGTCTTGGCTATTATCACTTGGATCCTCATTACTTACACAAATTTCTGCAGCCTGCTTGAATTCTTCCCCTGAAAATGGGCTTTTCTTTTCTACCACATGGCTGGGCTGCAAATTTTTTAAACTTTTAGGCTCTGTTTCATCTTTAAATGTAAGTTCCAGTTTCAGGTCATTTATTTCCTCACACATATGACAGCATAGGCTGTTAAAAGCAGCAAGGCTACATCTTGAATGTTTTGCTGGTTAGAAATTTCTTTGGCCAGGTACCCTAAATCACGACCCACAAGTCCAAAGTTCCACAGATCCCTAGGCCAGGGGCACAATGCTTCCAAGTTCTTTGCTAATGCATAACAAAAGTGATCTTTACTGTAGTTCCCAATAAGTTCTTCATCTCCATCTGAAGCCTCCTCAGCCTGGGCTTCATTGTCCATATCACCACCAGCATTTCAGTCATAACGATTCAACAAGTCTCTAGGAATTTCCAAACTTTTCATCATCTTCCTGTCTTCTTCTGAGCCCTCCACACTCTTCCAATCTCTGCCCACTCCCCAGTTCCAAAATCCCTTCTGCATTTTTGGGTATCTTTATAGCAGTACCCCACTCTCAGTACCAATTTTCTGCATTAGTCTGTTCTTGCATCACTATAAAGAAATACCTGAGACTGGGTAATTTATAAAGAAAAGAGGTTTAATTGGCTTATGCTCCTGCAGGCTCTACAGGAAGCATAGCAGCTTCTGCTTCTGGGAAGCCTCAGGAAACTTACAATCATGGCAGAAGGTGGAGGGGAAGCAGGCACGTCTTAACATGGCCAGACAAGTCGGGGGGCCAGGGAGGTGCTGCAGTTTTAAACAACCAGATCTCATAAGAACTTACTCATTATCAGGAGAAGCAAGAGGGAGATTAGCACCAAGAGGGAAGTCTGCCCCGAGATCCAATCAGCTCCCACCAGGTCCCACCTCCAACACTGGGGATTACAAGGGATCAACATGAGATTTGGGCTAGGACACAGATCCAAACCATATCATGTCTATATCTGCACTGTTCAGTATGATAGCTGCAAGCCGCATGTGACTATTGAGCACCTGAAGTACGACTAGTGCAACGGAGGAATTAAACTTTTTTTTTTTTTTTTTTTTTTTTGAGACAGAGTCTCCCTCTGTCGCCCAGGCTGGAGTGCAGTGGCACAATCTCGGCTCACTGCAAGCTCCACCTCCCGGGTTCACGCCATTCTCCTGCTTCAGCCTCCTGAGTAGCTGGGGCTATGGTGCCCGCCACCACACCTGGCTAATTTTTGTATTTTTAGTAGAGATGGGGTTTCACCTTGTTAGCCAGGATGGTCTCAATTTCCTGATCTCGTGATCTGTCCGCCTTGGCCTCCCAAAGTGCTGGGATTACAGGTGTGAGCCACCGTGCCCAGCCTAAACTTCTAATTTTATCTGATGTTCATTCATTTTAATTACAATTTAAATAGCCACAGTGCAGTCCTGAGAGATCAGATTATTTTCCAAGTACAAAATATACTAATTTCACTTCAAAATTAAAAGGAGTAACTGAAGAAGTCTAGTTTAAGGGATAGTGGACATCATGACTTCTGTTTTCTAGTGCCCTCAGTTATTGTCTCTGGAGTAAATTCTTGGAGTGTTCTGGTATGTTTTCAGACATAATACAGATCAGAGGACCCAACTGAAGAAGCAAAACACAGATTGACTTGAGGATGCCTCAAGAGCTTTTATTTTGATCATCACAGTTCATCTGGTGCTGTTATGGGAAGATGGACAAAGAGATCTTTGAGATCAGGAAAAACACAGATCAAAAAAAGAAAACCAAGGTAAGGAGCAGCAGGTGGGAGGGCAAGACTGGGGTGGGATGGAGGGAGATTAAAAGTCCTTGCTCTATAACATCCTTCCGTTTCCTAGTCCTCTCAAATCCCCTCTGAGCCTGTCTCCCACACCCAGCTGTATTTGGCCTGCCTTCATCCCTCCTTTCCTCCCTCATTCAAGCCTGTAATTATGGACACCAGGTGCATTGCTTCCACTCTTCTCTTGTGACTTTATCATCCACCAAGCTGTGAATGGTAATTTGCCAACCTCCATCGAAGTTTCTTTTTAAAAGCAGGATATGCTTGGTGTAATGTTACATCACTAAGAAGCCTGAGACAATAGAAAAGGAAATGGAATTTACCCAAGGAACAAAAGTGTCTGCAGCTCACTTCTCTGTAGCCCTAGATTACAGTGTAGAATTAGTTGCAGGGCTCTGGGGGAACAGAGGCCGTGCCCAGAACAGGGAAGGGGCTTCCTGCAAAAGCAGCCCATGGGGTAGGTGTTTAGTAGCCATAAGTGGGGCTTATATATTATATGCCAAATAGAGATTAGGGTAAGGAAGCAAAAGGCTGTAACTCATCCATTCAACAGATTGTAACTGGGGACCATAGAGTGGTTAAGGCAGACTTTCTGGGTTCAAATCCTGCCTTAACCAGTTAGTGATGGCACACCCTTGGGCAGGTCATGTACCTTCTCTGAGCCTCAGTTTTTCATCTAAGTAATGCTGATGACAATGATGATGCCTACATCATGGTGTTATTGTGAAGATTTAAATGAGATGCTACACGGGAAGCACTTAGTGTAGTACCTAGCATGGGGTAAACACAGAGTGTTTTATTAGTATTAGTAGTATTAGTTTTATTTCCTTTGCTTAGCCCTATGCAAAGTGGCTGTGGGAGAGAGTAGCCACGTTCTTCTGGGCATATTCCTCTAAGCCTGTTATGTTCTAAGTCTTGAAGAGAATGATGCATCTGAGGCTGGTTTTACATGTCTTTTGTGTCTACGGGCCTCCATGCAAGTCTCTAGCCTTTGGAACATTCACTGAAAAAGACTATTTCCTCCTTTCTCATCCTTACCAAGCTCAGGAAACCTACTGGCCTGAATTGAGAGGTTAGAAGGGCCCCTCCAGTGAATTAAAAGAGACAAAAAGGGAGTCATTAGCAAATAACTTTCATCTTGGATGACAGAGAGATGAACAAATGACCTATGGTGACTCTAACACAGGGAGCCCTAAGCTCCGTGTGTTCAGGTGAGCACAGAATTCAGTTGGAGCAGCAACAAATCCCAAGTTTCCCTGGCAGGGGAGGGTGTCCTGTCCTTTTGAGGTCAATGCATTTTCTAAGCAGCCAATTCTGGAGGATTTAGCAACCCTGTTTTAGAAATCAAGTTTCCCTGCCACCCCTCCCCACCAGCTCTTCTGTGGCCTCCACTGGCTTTGAAGAGTTGGTGGGAATGCTAGTTCCCTGGCCACGTTCCTTTCTCTCTCAGAGAAGGGGCTCAAGCCAAGGATTTAGGAATAAAGTGGAGTGGCAATGTGGGGCCCCTGGGAAGGAGAGGGGCCACGAAGGAGGATCAGATGCCTTCCCTCAGATAAGGAGTGTGATGCTCAGCCACAAGCCCCTTCCCTGACCAGCCTCTGCAACGGCTGAAAACAGCACCCCTCCTCCATAACAAAATAAACAATCAGCCTGGTTTGCAAGTTAGAAATTAGGCCAAATTTAGTCACAGGGATACAATACACATTCACTTCCCTTGAAGTGAACTCTCCTGGCCAGTAGGAAGCAATTCCTGAGGACGGCCACCTCTATCTAGCTCCTGGCTCCATCAGGGCTGTAAGCAGCATCACTGGTGGGCCTGGAAATCACAGTGCTGGCTTCTGTGCTCCCCAAAGGCTGAGAACCTGCCTGGATATATTTCAATGGTGATTTTTCAAAAGTCATGGTGACCTTTTTTGCAGTGAAAAGATTAACTGGCCAATTGGAGTTGAGACCCAAATGAACTTCAGGAGCAGTGTCTGCTGTGCCGCATGAAATATGCCTTGCTATTCATTCAACTTGACTCACACGTATCTGGGGGGAATCACAATGTCTAAGATCAGAGGGTCACCCTGCCTGCAAAGCAGTGGGTGGGGACCCCAATGTGAGCCCTCCTGCTGCTCACAGTAATCATAAGGCCAGCTTTATAGGGGCTGGGGACAAAGAAAACAAAGCCATTTGCTGTTCAGGAAAAAGCTCAAGCAACCGCTGTGGTTTATGGCTTCAAAGAAGTTGAAGGTGCCACAAAAAAGCTCGCAAGAGTTCATCTGAATCCACAAATCCCAAGACTGCCATGTGAATCGGGCCCTGTTAAAGGATGGTGCCAGCTGGTTTTGCTGACACACCAAAGGACTGGGGGCACTGGGTGAAACTACTCAAAGCTTCCCCAAGTTCTTGCTCCCAGGAAGAGAGGAGGAGTCCCACATTGCACTTCCCAAGGCTGCTCAGGGCAGCCTTCGGGGAATAGTTAAGAACTGTTTGGAATGACAGCAGCCCCTCTGGACCTTTCCCCTGCCTTGCTCTCCCTAACTTTACAAAAGCAGTTGAACCACCACAGACTGGCTGCGCTGTTTGCCAACCTTTCTCGATTCAGCATAACTGGGTGGGACTCAAGAATATGCCTGGGAGGCTCTGGGATGGGGGTTTATCTTCTGTCTCCATAGTAACAACTATCACTTACTGCACACTCACTGTGGAACAGGGCTTGAGTTAAGCAATTGACCTGCATGTTTAACTCAGGTGGGAACTAACATTCCACATCTGCTTGCTCTGCCATTCTTCCACCCTGCTGTTCATTCCCTGGCTTGTCTCCTAGCTGTACAGTAGCTATCACCATTCCTCAATGACATGACAGGAATCAAGTCTTTCCCATATCTTTATCTCCTAAAAAGATTAGCTCAGGGACTTGTGTGTACTATTGAAAATGTTAAGTAAAATCTTCCACTTTGGTACTGGATGTGGGATACCGAGTGCCTGCCACACTCACAGCCTCTTTTGGTGGCCTGGATGGATGAACTTGCTTTATCCCACATGACCTGGCTGCCCTACGTCACAGGTTGGCACCTGAGTCTAAGGTAGCTGGCTCACTGCCTGGCCCAACAAGCGTACTTGCTAATGGATGTTGACTAGCCAGCTGATCAGATCTCATCTCTTGGGGAATTTGGTTAAAGATCCATGGAGGGAATCCATCAGTTGGTGGCAGCAAAATAGTAGAATTAAGTCACAAACACAGTGGAATCTTGAAAGTGAGCAGCAATAGATGCCCATGTGTAAGACACGGGGCTGTTACATCCTTGAATGACATAACCCCAAGGCTTTATTTGTCTAGCTAAAATTACATACAATATTCAGAAACATTTACTCTTCTAACCATCATCCAAATGTATAAATACTGTAAAATAGTTTGAGAACAAAACCAAAATGAAAAACAGCCAGACTGCTAGTTCTTAGCTGAGCTCATTGTTTTGAAATTCAGGATAAGATCAAGCACTCTCCATGGCCCGAATCCTCCTTCTCCCCAACCCCTCTTCCTTGTCTTCCTCCATCCTCCATGGTCCCCATTGCTGAGTGTGGTAATGGGATCTCTGACCACTATATCTTTTTATTTTTATTCTTATTTTTTTTGAGACAGGGTCATGCTTTGTCACCCAGGCTGGAGTGCAGTGGCACAATCATAGCTCACTATAACCTTGACTTCCTGGGCTCAAGTGATCCTCCTGCCTTAGCCTCCTGAGTAGCTGTGGCTATAGGTGTGCATCACCACACCTGGCTAATTTTTTAAATTATCATTTTTGTAGAGATGGGGATCACTATGTTGCCCAGGCTGGCCTCAAACTCTTGGCCTCAAGTGATCCTCCCACCTTGGTCTCCCAGAGTGCTGGGATTACAGGCATGAGCCACTGTGCCTGGCCCACAATGTCTAGACTGTAAGCCCCTGTTTTGTTTTCTAGACGGGCTGTTGGTTGAGAAATCAAGGTCTTTTTGGAGAAGTTGTATCTCTAGTTGCTCGGAGAGGAGCATGTGGTCTGTCTACTACTATGCAGTGCCAAACAATAGATACGTTCCAATATGTAGGTTTTTTTTTTTTTTTTCACTCCTACTAATTTTTTTCCAAAATACATTATCTTTTTCTATTCTCAGTATAGTTTACTTATCCCTGGTTAATGAGAAGTTGAGTATACTCAGTGAATCCACATATATTCATATATAGTTATACAAAATGGAAACGTGTTTACCTGACAGGCATTGTCAACAAATGTGACATGACAATGAACAATAATGACTCTATTCTAAAAAATAAGTCTTAGGTTCAGCTTATAACATGAACACCCTGTACAAAATTTTCCTTTTCCAAATCATTGCAGATTTGAGGACATCCATCCTGGGTGCAGTTAGAAGAAATAAAATGTCATTGAGCTTCTAAAATTATATGTTTATATAAATGTTGCCTGGAAGACACAGTGGTTCCTAAAAGTTTCTGATCACAGATTGGTGCCTTCTGGAGGGCAGCCTTTCAGAAATCCCTGGTGGTCCCATGTGGGCTAGGACTTAAAGGTGTGGTGTTGTTGAGAAACAAGGGACTTTTGATGCCACTATGGATGGAGTATCAGGGACCAGATTAACCCTTCCACATGAAGCAACTAAGGAAACACACAAAATCTATGAAACACGGGTTATCAAGACATTGCACAATCAGGCAGTGAGGCACAGGGATGCCTTTGAGAAAGGAAGTGTAAGCCTGATGAGTGCTTTGCTTTCCTGCCTGGGGAGACGTTCCAGGAGACAACGGCACAGCGGGAGGGAAACAGATAAAGCCTAGTGGTTTGTTGAACAGACAGACTTGTGGGTCCAGGGAAGGCAGCCACTCAAGTTCTCAAAACAGAATGCCTGAGAAAGCTGAAGAGGGAAAGAGCTGTGGAAATCTGCAGAGGTTCCTCCAAGTCCTCAGCTGAGTTCCAATCAGTATCACAGGAAACTACTTAAGCCTGGGATAGAACCACCCAATGCCGGGTAATGATGGAAACATGCTTCAAGTGACTTCGGTTTAACTGGGGGAATTTAAACAGTATCACTCTCTATTTGATGAGGAAAGAAGACCAGTTAATGATAAAACTCTCGTTTGCACTGGCTGCTAGAAAGACTGAAGCCAAACGAAGCTCACGTGACATGCATTTTCTATACCACCCTTATTTCAGGCTTAATCTTACTTTTGCTGTCCTTGCTTCCCTTAATTCTAGTCCTCTCTCTTAACAAAATTACTAGATCGTATATATTTGAAAAGTACTTTTTAGAATAAGGTGTAAACAAAGAGTAAAATCAGGACTCGTTTTAGGAAGAGAAATTCCAGTTTTGACTTTTGGAAAAGCCAATGAGATAAAGATTAGGAATGGAAATTTGTCTAAACCTCTCAGAATTGATGGAAAATGGTAAAAATCTACAAGATGTAAAAGAGAGGATAAAATACCTACCAGGAGAGGAAGATTAATGTAATGTTCTCTCAGAGATAAAATGCTTTCAGTAGTACATTACCAACATCCACGCTATTGTCCAGGGCTCATTGCCCAGACTCAAAGCCAAAGACAGAGTGGGGTAAACGGAGACAGGAAATTAGGATGGGTGAAGCTCAGAGATGGAGTAGGAGTCAGAATGGGAAGGCAGTGATAAACATTATTAGTGATAAAATTATCTGGAATGAGGACCAACATCAGGTTGAGGCTCAGGATAGAGGAAGCCCGGGATGAGTGAAAATATGTTAGGCACATTTGTTAATTTTCAAAAAGCTAAAAGTGGGCAGGGCATGGTGGTTCACACCTGTAATTCCAGCACTTTGGGACGCTGAGGCTGAGGCAGGGGGATCACTTGGGCTCAGGAGTTCGACATCAGCCTGGGCAACATAGACCCCTCCTCTACAAAAAATAACAAAAATTAGCCAGCAGTGGTGGCACATGCCTGTAGTGCTAGCTACTTGGGAGACTGAGGTGGGAAGTATAGGCAAACTACATGCGCTATACTGAGTTAATGATTTGTGTGTTCTGCTATGCCAGTGACGCTTTTACAGAGAGAAACAGAGGCAAGAAGGGGTGAATGAACTTCGGTAGAGCAACAACAGAAGGCCTTGCAGGGCCCCAAGATTCAATAGAGATGAAGAATTAAGATCAGAGACACAGCCTTATCTATCTGACTTGGATGTTTTTATACAAGTCATTTACCAAGCACTCCCTGCCCAGAACACCTAGCTTTGAGTGGGGCCTAGGTTAAGAGAAAGCTAACTTTGCTAGCTGGTCTCAGAACTCAGCAGAACTAATGGGTTTGGAGTATCTGAGATCTGCAGGGTTTTGCAGCAAAACCAAGGCCTCTTTGACAAGCATCTGCTCTCATGTTACAGCATAAAGATGAGCTAATGCTCTTGGATTCACTGGCTTTAACACACATCCATCAACCAGAAGCATCTAGCCTTACAGAAAAGTTGCTTGGCTTATTGAAGACCAGTCCCAGGAGCAGCTGTGAGGTAGTGAGGTAGGAGGTAGTAATTGACTCAGGAGGTGGGACTTGGACACAAGGCCAAATTGAGAACAAGCTAAAACAGGGACAGGGCAAAAGCAGCTTTCCATAAGACACACCCACCAGCATGTCATGTCAGTTACCATTGCCATGACAACATCGACATTACTGCCCTGTTTCATGGCAACAACCTGATGACCCAGAAGTTACCACACTTTTTCTAGAAATTTATGCATAATCTAACCCTTAATTTGCATATAATTAAAAGTGGGTATAAATAGAACTGCCTTTGAACTGCTACTCTGGGCACACTGTCTATGGGGTAGCCCTGCTCCATAAGGAGCAGTGCCTCTGCTGCTGTACACTGCATTGCTATCTAACACCAGCTCACCCTTGAATTATTTCTTGGGTGAAGATCCAATTTTACAGCTTACCTGCCCTGCATCAGGAGTACCTTAAGAATATAGGATGCTATCTTGCAGGATTCTATTTGTGTTCTGAACCAGTGACTAAATATTGTGCTCTTTTTTCCAAAGAAGGATATGAGGGTCTAGAACTGTGCTGTCCAATATGGTAGCCACATGTACCTATTTGAAAACTAAAAGTTAAAAATTCAGCTCCTCACATTAGCTACACTTTTAAGTGCTCAGTAGCCACAAGTGGCTAATGGTTACCATATTGGATAGTATTACAGAAATTTCTGTTGGACAGTATTGGTCTAGAATCAAAGTGGTTGATCACTTGTAAAAATTTTGCTTTCCATTCTCATGACTGCTGGTTTAGAAGCTTTAGTAATCAAAGGAGGAATGCTTACACCAAGGTAAATATATCATAGTCCCACTAGGTTGGAAGTTGACACTGCCACCTATTTGGAGCACCTTCTTCCAGTGTGCAAAATAAAAGGCTGGGGTGGGGGTATGTGTTATTATTGGCTGATGTATTAGTCAGTAAAGACTTAATTGTGCTTTGACAAGTACCTCCCAACTTTCAGTGGTTAACAAAGGTTTATTTTTCATTCACACTATTTGTCAATCATGAATCAATAGGTGCAGCTCTGCCCATGCACTCTTCATTCTGGGACCCAGGACAATGGAATATAGACCCTGTATGGAGCAGCGCCAAGCTCATGGCAGAACCACATGATTAAAGCTTCCTCATAAAAGTCACTCACATTCAATTGGCTAGAGCAAACCACATGGCCAGCCTGATAGCAGTGGGATGGAGATGTATAATCTTCCCAAGGAACTGTCCCATATAAGTGTCCTTTGGGGACAGCCAAGGACTATTTTGAACAAAATACCATAGCTAGGATGATTGACCCAGACCATTAAGGGAAAATCATATTGCTGATACAAATACAGGTGTGCACACATCTAAATTTTCAGATAATTTATCTTATCCCCCTCCCCAACCCCCACTTGCCCACAAGCTACAGCAGGTTGTTGATTAAATTCACCATTTAGTATATAAGTTGCTGAATGGCAAGATGGGACTGTGACAGGAATAGAGTAGACATCACAGAGATATGCTGGACTGGGAACAGTAACTGACAACATTTTGTGTTGTCTTCCCCTCGGGATGGGCTAATGCATTTTCGAAAACTATGTTATGTGAGGCAGGGGCATTTGGGAAAGTACATGAGTGAAAAGGATGTAGATATGGATACTGGGAAACCAACGAGTTGAATTATAGCAGACAACTTGCCAGAAATCGTTACCTGGCATTCACCCACTCTTCCTAATTGCACTCTATTTTCATTGGGAAGTCTCTTATACAGCTTTAGGTATTGTCTTGGTGTTTGGTGCTTCACTAAATTTTGGTGTCTGCCACACCACAGAAGCTAAGAAGATAGATTCTTCCTCTAATTACCTTGGCTCCTTCCCATTTTCAACCTGGTTTTCAAGATTTTTTATACATCTGTGAGCTCCTAATGGGCTTGCTATAAATTTCACTTTTTGCTTAAGTTAGTTAGAGTCCGTATCTATTGCCTGGAAACACAGTGCCCTAACTGATCCATCCACTGTGTGGTAGGCACTGTGCTAGGTGTCTTGTATACTTTGTCTCAACATTTCTCACTATCTACCAGCTTTATGGGGAAGACAGGCATGCAAAAGGCCAATTGCTGGTAAACAAGAACCACAGAACTTCTTCGTCTTGGCTACTTATTTTAAATGGGGAGTGCAAGAACCATTATTACTGTAGGAATCAGGGTTGATCCTCACCAGCCAGGTAACAGGGAGGGGAAAGAAGCAGTTTGCAAGCTGTCTCCAACCTTTGCCCAGTGTTGTGAGGCAGAAAGAGAAAACCAACAACTCAATCTATCATCATAAGTAAAGCTGGAGATCTTTTCAATAAATGATTCTGGGAAAACCGAGCATCCACATGTGAAAGTCTAAAGTTGATACCTTACATTTCACCACGTACAAAAATTAACTAAAAAATGAATCAGAAAAAATGGATCAAAGCCCTAAATTTAAGAGCTAAAATTGTATCACTCTTAGAATAAAGTATAGGTGAAAATCTTCATGACCTTGGATTAGGCAATGATTTCCTAACTATGACACTAAAAGCACAGGCAAGAAAAAAAAACAGATAAATTGGACTTTACCAAAATTAAAAACTTCATGCATAAACTGATACTATCAAGAATACAGTGGAGGCCAGGCACGGTGGTTCATGCCTGTAATCCTAGCACTTTGGGAGGCAGAGGCAGGCAGACTGCTTGAGCTCAGGAGTTTGAGAGCAGCCTGGGCAACATGGTGAAACCCCATCTCTACAAAAAATACAAAAATTAGCCAGGCATGGTAGCATGTGCCAGTAGTCCCTGCTCCTTGGGAGGCTGAGGCAGGAGGATGGCTTGAGCCCAGAAGGTTGAGGCTACAGTGAGCTGTGATTACACCACTGTACTCCAGCTTGGACAACAGAGCAAGACCTTGTCTGAAGAAAAAAAAAAAAAAGAGTACAAAGGCAATCCACAGAATGAAAGAAAATATTTGCACATCACATAACTGATAAGGGATTAATATTCAGAATATATATGAAGAACTCATACACACACATACACACACACACACACACACACACAAAACCCCAATTCGATTACAAAATTTGCAAACAACTTAAATAGACATTTCCCCCAAAGAAGATATACGAATGGCCAATAATGAAAAGATGCTCAATATCATTAGTCATCTGGGAAATGCAAATCAAAACCACAATGAAATACCACTGCACACCAATTAGAATGGCTATTATTAAACAAACAAAAAATAAGTGTTTACAAGAATGTGGAGAAACTGGAATCCTCATGTATTGCTGGTGGAAATGTAAACCAGTGCAGCCACTGTGGAAAAGAGGCAGTTTCTCAATAAGTTGGACATAGAATTACCATATGACTTGGCAATTCCACTGCTAGATAGATACCTCAAAAAATTGAAAACAGACTTATACACCAATGTTTACGGCACCATTATTCACAATAGCCAAAAGGTAGGAGAAACTCAAGAGTTCATCAATGTACAAATAGATAAACAGATGTACATAGGATGGAACAGGTACATAGGATGGAATATTATTCTGCCATAAAAAGTAATGAAATTCTTATACATGCTACAACATGGATAAACTTTGAAAACATTATGCTAAGTGAAATAAGCCAGACAAAAAAGACCAAATAGTATACAGCAGGTCCTTGAATAACACTGTCTTTTTCAACATCATTTTGTTATAACGTTGGTAAGAAAAAAAATTGATTCCTTGGCTGGGGCCACTGCCTGTGGGGATTGTCTCCAGGTGCTCCAGTTTACTCCTACCTCCCAAAGATGCACACATTAGGTGAATGGGCGTGTCTACATGGTCTCAGTCTGGGTGAGTGCAGGTGTGTGTGCCCTGAGATGGGATGGCATCCTGTCCAGTGTCAGTTCCCACCTTGAGCCGTGAGCTGCTGGGAGAGGCTGTGGCCACTGCAGCCCTGAACTGGAGTCACTAAGGATATCATGACCCTACTTGTTTTTATTAATCTTAAATGTATGTATAGCTGATATGGTTTGGCTGTGTCCCCACCCAAATCTCATCTTGAATTGTAACTTCCATAATTCCCACGTGTTATGGGAGGGACCAGGTGGGAAGTAACTGAATCATGGGGGCAGGTCTTTTCCATGTTGTTCTCGTAATAGTGAATAAGTCTCATGAGAACTGATGGTTTTATAAAGGGGAGTTCCCCTGAACATGTTCTCTTGCCTGCCACCATGGAGGACATGACTTTGCTATTCATTCGCCTTCCACCATGATTGTGAGGCCTCCCCAGCCATGTGGAACTGCGAGTCAATTAAACCTATTTCCTTTATAAATTACCCAGTCTCGGGTATCTTTATGAGCAGCATGAGAACAGACTAATACAATAGCTCACATTTATTTCAATTTGCAATAGTATTACTGTTTGGGGCCTTTATTTACAAGTTTGATGATGTTTTTGTGACCAGAAATATGCCATAGGACCTTAACTGTTATTTATATCAATTAGCCTGTGGTATAACTGGTTTCTTTATATGTTGTTTTGCTTAAAGTTGCAGTTTCCAAGAACCCGTTGATGATGTTAAGAGGACTTGCTGTATTATTCCATTTGCAGGGGATATGTAGACTACGGAAATTCTTTGGGACAGAAAGCAGAATAGAGGTTACCAAGTTCTGAGGATAGGGGAGAACAGGGAGTTGCTTCATGGGTACAGTTTCTGTTTAGGATGAAAAAGCTCTCTTTATAGATAGTGGTGATGGTTACACACATTGTGAATGTACTTAATGGCACTTAATTGTACATTTAAACATGGTTAAAATGGTAAATTTTGTTACGCATTCTTTACAATAAAAAATTATGTAAAAAAAAATGCAGCTGGTGCAATCTTCCTTGAGAAGTTAATTCAGGTGGCTAATGCTGATCACAGTTTGGAAAAAAGGTCCCCCCCCCACCGCCAGCTTTTATATATATTCATTTTGTACAGGTTATTTTCAATTATGGTGGGAGATAAATCTAGTAAATTTAAATTAATCTTCATTTTATACAATAATCCATATCACTGACTTTTTCGTTTTGAGACAGAGGCTCACTTTATCACCCAGACTGGAGTGCAGTGGTGTGAACACGGTTCACTGCAGCCTCAACATTCCGGGTGCAAGCAATCTACCCACCTCAGCTTCCCAAGTAACTGGGACTACAGGTGTGTGCCACCAGCCTGGCTCATTTTTGTATTTTTTGTAGAGACCGAGTTTTGCCATGTTTCCCAGGCTGGTCTCAAAAGCCTGGGCTCAAGCCATCTGCCCGCCGCAGCCTCCCAAAGTGCTGGGATTAGAGGTGTGAGCCACTGCGCCTGGCCCACTTACTGATTTTTCTTTGTCTTTCCCATGTATCACAAGAAAATGATTGGAAATACTGTCACCAAATTTGGAGGTTTAAGGTAGTCAAACTTAAAATATAGGCTCTGTGGCAAACATAAAATCCAGTCTACTGTGGATCCAGTCTACTGTGGTGGTACCAGAAGCACTTGAGAGATAAGGAGTCATTATCTAGAGATGAACCCACGGCTTGTGCCTCGGCTGATGCACAGCAGAATGCAGTAGATACAGCCAAGTTCCCCAGTTGAACTGCCTGCCAAGTCTAAAGGCAGAAACTCTGAAGTGCAGGTGTTGGTGGCAACGAGGCCTTGACAGGAGCAGCTTAGGCTGTAGCATGTTTCAGGGTTAGTGACAGCAGGGGTTTATTTAAGACTGGTTAATAATTCTCCCCAGCAGCTTTGGGTCAGAGCTGGAGCGGTAGCAAGACGAAGCATCTAGGAGGGAGCAGAACCCGCTGGGATGGTTTGGTTTTTGGTGCTTACCACTTATATTCACAGAATTTCTACTCCAGACTTACAGTCACCAAGAAGACATCACTGTTTTACCTCACATCCTAGCCACAACTGGTGTAGGTTACTGTTTTAGAATGGAAGGAAGGAGAGCACATGGGGTGGAGGGAAGCTTTCTGATAAAACTAAGGGTTTGGCAATGTTTTTGTCCAAATTACCATATTCTGAATGAATGGACTTTGTGTAATAGCTTCAGAAGTGGCTAAAAAATATGCACACAGACATCTTACAATGGTTTTGTCAGAAATACATTACTGATAAATTGGAGGCATTGCTTTATAATGTTTTAAAAATTATAAAATGTTTGCCCATTGTGAAAAACTTCAAAAATGTGGAATAGGACAAACTACCAAGTTCTTGAATGGTTTTTGCTCTAATTCCACCTTCTGAACATTAATGTTATTTTGCTTTGGTTGGAGGATGGGAGGATGATGGTAGCGTCCAACAGCAGCACTGAAGCAAGAGCAAACAGGAAGCCTCAAACAGCCTTATGTGGCCCCAGTCTCTCTGCCCCCACGCACGCTCTCAAAGTGCACAGTTAAAATTAGACCACTTCTGGCACGTGCTGGCCAGATGCTAGCCAGGCCAGCTACATGGTACTCAGCTATGGTCATGAAGAACGTTTCCTATTGTGGACTCACAGGTCCGCCAGAACCACTGCCAAGTCTCTCTGCAGCCCAGAACACTCCACTCGGGTGAATCTTCCTGACTGGACAATCAGCCAAAATCATTTAAAGGCTGCTAGGTTTGGGGCATCACTGTACTGGGTGAGAGAACAACTTCTCCATGTATTATTAAAATGCCACTGGAGAGTAAAGCTGATTTGAGATAAGCAGCGTCTATTCATAACTGGGATGCCTACAAACAGTGACAGCTCTTTTCAAAAAAGCAAAGGACATAAAAAGCAGGCTTTTTCTTAGGGATGTACTTTATTTAAACTTCTCTCTTGACCCCCTTAGGGAATCTGAGTGCAGAAAGTTCCTGGCAAGAACACTATCATCACTGGCCTCTGCTGCCTTCTCTACGTAATGCACACCTGTTTCCTCTGCTGGAAAACTCTTTCTACTTAGCTCTGCATATGCAAATTTAACCTTACCTTCAAAGCTGGGCGTTCCCACTCCCCCACAAATGCGGGAACATGGACCTCCTCCTAATTATCAGTCTTTATAATGAGACCATTTCATGTGGTCCCAGCCTCTCTGCCACCACCACTTATCTCAAATAGTCCAGTTCAAATAAGACTATGTCTCCTGGCAAAAACAGAATGCCTATCTCATCTTCTACAGACGCACACAGATGCACAATCTTCTTCAGTCATCAAATACACATTGGACACCACAGTAGAGACTAGGCTTGTTCACAAATATTCTGATTTGTTCTTTCAGGCCCTCCTGAACTGGCAATAGTGACTTGCTTTGGCCAGTGAAATAATTCAGGTAGGGGGAACAGCTAGAGCAAGTGCCTGTAAGACCCTAGGGCTTGAGTGGGACAGGCATGTTCTGAGGTCAGCCATAAGACCAGTACATCTAAAGCAGACTGAAGAAGGTGAGTTCAAGAGGTCACAAGGACCAGATAAGATACAGGGCTTTGCAGGCCACTATAAGGACGCTGGCTTTCTCTGAGTGGCAGGGATTTGAAGAGAGGAATGACATGATCCGAGCAGGGACAGGGAGGATGCAGGGATTCACTGAGGATGAGGGGAGGGGTAACTTTCAGTTGAACCTTCCAACTTAACCTTCACTGCTAAAGGACTTTTAAAGCTTCCCAGGTCACTCTACCTTGCTGGCAGGTTGAGAACCACTGCTTCAGAGAACCCAAGGAACTGATAACAGAAGGGAAATCTGCAATCCTTTATTTTAAACCTCGTTTTAATCACTCTTCTAATCAATCCTATGACAGTTGACAATCAAAGCTGCATTATTTCCTCCTCCCCCTAACTCACCCCTCTGGAGGGGAGAGTTAAAAACATAATGGGGGGATGGGGGGTGGGGAAGAGACATGACTAATTTTCCAACCAGTGATGCATTAGAGACTGCTATAAAACATAAGGATGATTTATAAGGTGCCTAATTTCACAAAAATATGATTTTCCTAACTTTTAAAAAACATACCTTGTTTTTCACTTTAAACAACCCTCCTTTCTTGCCCTTAGTATTTACCTCCTTTTCTTCCCCTCTTCCACCTTCCCTTTTCCTCTTCCTCCCTTGCCAAACAGAAAAATGCCAACTTCATTAAATGACTTTGAGTGAAAGTCCAAGAAAATCACATACTCTAAGATTAAAAAGTACATTTTCACATATCCAAATTTTTGTACCCAAAGGATTTTTGAACAAAAGTGACATTCAGTCCAAGAAACTAAAATATCAAAGATAGTTCCAAGAGATTCAGAGAACCGACCACATGATCTTCAAAAATTGCTACTGTATTCTTCCTTATCTCAAATTATGGAGATTTGCCCTCCAGGAAGTTTCCTTCTTGGAACCCTGCTCCTCTTGGGATGAAGCTTTTACTGACACTGCGGTCCTGTCAGATGCCAAATCCATCTGGTCGTGAAGCACGGAAACCTCTGAAGGTCAAGTTGAACCAATAACACTACTGACGGTCACTGTAGAGTTGACCCCGAACAAGGATATTTATACATGCATGTGTAATACACTTAAAACCAGACTGTCATTCAACAGTCTGGCTTATTTGATATGTTGCAAAAATCAGGACAGAGCACATGGCAAATCCTTTATGAAATTCGAGGAGGCAGAATTTCATGACTTACTTTCCTAAAAGTATTTACAGAAGCCCTAAAACAGAATGTGGTCTGGGGACCTACACATTTAAAACAAAAACAAAGAAGACAACAACAAAAAGGAAGTATCCTGATTTCAGATGTATAAGTAAATTCTAAGGAAGGATACCCAGGGAGTTTCTTTTCTGTGATCTAGGCACAAAAGCAGTTTCATTGGTCTTACCAAATGCTAAGACCTCTTTCATTTTTATTAAGGATCATTGCAACAGGATATGTCTGTTAAAATACATCAGGAAAGGTGAACAGTTATAAAAGTCAAATTTATACCAAGTACATGAAGACTTATTTGCTATGCCTAAATAAGTTTAAAAAGTCACTTATGTGCCTCCACTGTATCCAATCACTAGAAATTTTTTTTTGTTAGGACTGCTCTGGAAACTTTTAGTTAAAAAAACCCTTTCAGCATTGTTAGTAAGCAGTTAAAAGTTCAATGGCTAAAATAATTGAGAATAGCTCTGCTCTTATGATATACAGTGAATCTTCACAAAAACATTTTCATTAAATATTAATAGAATCGAATATACATTCAAGACTGTCACACTGAGAATTAGAAGAACAATCCCTGAATGGTTTCAGTATGCTAATGTAAGGTACACATCTAATCCCGTTGACCCAGAACAGTTACACTCTTCTAGCAAATGTTTTGATTTTAAAATACTAGGTAATTTTTAGCTGTTACCAAGACAGACACAAATAGTAAAATAAAATACAAAAAATATATTTAGAAAAGGTGCAGCATGGCCATAGCCTAAGTCAGAGTTTGAGTTGACACCTAGAACAAAGTTAGAGCTCTCAGTCACCTTTAACAAAGACTGCACTTTAAAGAACAATTATTTTCAGAGAATTACTCACTGATGTCTCTAAAGTCGCAGACTAAATTGGATCCACATGTCAACACCCCAATAAAATATTAGAAAGGAGCTCTCTACTCACCTCAATTATGTAATTCAAAATAAATCCTTAAAATCATTTCCCCCATCTTTAGTCTCTATTATATTCCCCCCTGAACACTTAAATTCAGCATCCTTTCCTTTTCCAGTCACTGCTGGAATAACATTTCTCATACTGATATTGACCTAATGCTAGAGCATGTGTATACATTTGATTTGTGTATTATCCAGCCCCACATTTGGAAATTTGTCCAAATATATATAGCTTTTCTTTAAACCTCTCATCCAGTTCTTAAAAGACTTAAAATATAAATGAGAGAAATACCAAATACTGACTTGCAATCTGATCATTCAAGAATAACAACTAATTTCAGAAACAAATTAAACTAGATAAAACTGCCATTTTTGTAGATCAAAAATCAAAATATTGTAAATTTTGCTAGTTCAAATTGATTTCCAGAAAAACTTTTGCATAGCTATAGAGAAGTGCTTTGGTCTGGAAGACACAAGCCTGTATCTAAACTATCACAGAAACATGTCGAATGTTTAGCTAATTCACTATTTAGGCACTCTGAATCACCTTAGATAGCATATCAGAAGAAATACATATAATGCTCATGTAAACAACAGGCAGCCATCAGAGCAAAATCTTTTACCACCATCTGGTAAGTTGTTGGTTTTGTGGCAAGTAAGCAAAGTTCTATAGAGGGCATGCAAACCAATTTCCCAGGGTAATTTATCAAAAAATATAGCACTTTTCAACTAGAATAAAATTTGACTTGATGGGAAGTTTAATCTGAGCTATTAAGTGATGGGAAATTTAATTTGAACTATTAATTGATAAAAGGGAAAAAGAGAAGGGCACTCCAATATAAGTTTCTCAGTAATAAATTAAGAAAAAAGAAATAAAACAACTTAAAGTAGCTTCGACATTCAAAAGAAAAGCTCCAAAGCGGGGTGGAGGGAGAACCCAAACCCAAAAAAACCCATGAACAAAACTGCATGATACAATTTGATGAGTGAAGAGGCTCCACTTACATATAAATAAAATAAAACCTTATTTGCCTTACTTAACCTTACTCAGTTCTATGATATTTTACCTTTAGTTACGAAGCTTCATTACTGTTTTATTACACATTTTACAATAACCAAAATGAGCTCTTGCGGCTCACAGAATTTCACTTTTATTAACAGTTCAACTCTAAAAATTCTCTAATTATGGAAGCCATGACTAGAATCAATTAAACCTGTAAGTCACTTTCAGACATGAATGAACACAGGATATAGTATAGCCAATGATCAGAATTGGCAAAGGAAATAAACACCTCCTTTCTGCATCCTAGAAACACACACATTTAAGTGCCATTTTGAAGCAGGCACTATACCACAGATTCTAGGTGAGGAAGTCCTTTCCCAGACCACTCCCAATTCCCAATTTCAACTCTTCAAGGGAGTAATCATCTATTAGAAGACAGACAAATGGGAATGTTCTTACCAAAGAGAAACTACTCTGGCTTATTTCTGGAATGTTTCATGACAATAACCATCAACTCAAACTTTTTGGCTTTCAGTAAACTTCCTAAAATTAGGAAAGAACAAATCTAGTTCAAATTCTATCAGATTTATTTCTCAGCTGAAAAAAAACATTTCTTTTAAGGTCTTCCAATAGCTAATTTCAAATTCTCCAGGTTTCTTGGAATAAAAATGCTGCTTGCAATATTAAACAATCATAAATACACACACATTATGTAATTGCCTGTTTATTTAGTGGCACCAGTTTTCCAAACTAGAAATTATTTCTACTTTTCATCTAACATACAATCTGCAACCATTCACAGGCTGAATGCAATTTTTCAATGAACTTGAAAACAAACAGTACATTCTTAAAGTTAGAACTGAATTCACATATTTTCTTTGGACCAGGAAATAATACATAATACAAAATATACATTTATGGAATTTCTTTAAAAGTGTGGATCACATAAACTGCAAAGTGGGTGAGTTGCTATGGAGAATTTTGTTACACATTGTATTTAAGAAAAATATTTCTGCAGTTATATTAGTCTTAACATTTACAGAGTTTAAAAAATGAATATATAATGCAACATGCTTTTAACATGTACATGTCTCTCCACTCATAACATTTATACAAATTAAGTGATATAACTCATTTCAAGAGTGAAATCAATCAGTATTGGGGCATATCACTACAAACAAGGTATTTTCCTGCAGATATGCTATTTAGTCAAGGGATAACCAGGTAAGACAATGGTTTCTATGTTCCAGAAGTCCCACAAATGGGAATTAAATAAGCTGTAATTAAACATCTAATTTTGGCAACAAATGCAAAATTCTGTAAGTTTGTTACATTGTACTTATTATATTTTAGAAATCTCATTAACTCTGTGCATTGGTGGTGGTTGTCTGTCTTGGATGTTATTTTAACATCCTGAATTAGTAAGTAAATAACCTAATTCCTTAGAAGACGAAATGAATTGAACATTTAATGAATCCTAATACTAGAAAGCTCAAAATCTTAAAACCTGGAGATCTGACAGGTAAATGTATTAATTGTTAATATAGTATATCTGCACTATGGAGGCCAAAAATGTTCCAGATACATTCAATTTCTGTTTTACCTCTTTTCTGTTCAATTTCTAAAGTGGCAAATCTTAGAGAAAGACATTAATCTCCAAAACTTCTGAATACTATTTTTTTCACCTTTTAATCACTTTCCCCACCCCAAATATAATATTTTTTAAAAAGTATATTTTAATGTCAGATTCTAGTCAGGCCCCCCATCTACCTCTAGAGTGAAACAATTCCTTAAAATAGACTCAAGTTATTGTCATGCTCTAGAAATATACTTTTGGGCTTTGCAGGAAAAGGGATGATGCCCTGTTGTACTTTAGAATGGGCTCTTAACCAGGGGGCCCATGAACCACTACAATATTGTAAACTTTAGGGAGATATGTATGTTATATACGCATTTTCCTGGGTAAATGAGTCCCTAGGATTCATCAGTCTCAAAAGGCCTGTGACCCCAAAAGGTTAAGAAACATTGCTAAAATGATTTTGTGTCATTCACTGTACCTAATTAGGATGTAACTAATTTTGTTCCGCAGCTACCCAATCTCTTGCATCAATCTAACTTACTGTAGATAGTACCATACAAATGCACGTTACTAAACAGTCTTACACTGGATCAGGAGGACTATGTAAAAGAAAAAGAAAAACTCTAAACAACTTTTCTAAACATTTAGTTTAATGAGAAAACCATTAGTTGAAAACTGGGTTTTGGAGCAGTGAAAAGAAATGAAGGGTTGGGTTTTCTAGTGAAGAAACATTGCATTAATTCTCAGTTGTTTCTATGCTGAAGAATCAGTAACTTATTAATTTCCTTGCTGGAAAAATCAAATTATCTGAAGCAGCAAAGGTTGATTCTTGTTGGTTTATGTGACACAATAGTTCTTATAAATTTACAGCCAGGTACAAGGAAGACTTTCCTATGGCTTTTAAAACAATTAAGAGTAATCCTTCCCTACCTATCCCACTGCCATTTCCCCATTCCTCCATCTCCCAAGTTTTCTCATTTTCAGCCCGGTTTAACACAGTATTAGCTGGCCTTGATGAAGTAACACACTAAGCTTTCTTGCTCAAGAAAATGGAATTGGCCTGTTTCTGTTTGAAAAAAAGAGAAAACACCAAGAGGAAAGTAGAGGAAATGAGGGCAATATTTCGTGCAGGATAAGGAAGAAAAAAATGTCAACTTTGTTGTTATATCAACTTAATCCTTTTTCTCCTTCTCATAAAAATATAAGTTGTCAACTGCAATTTCAATACCATCTAAGTTTTTCTAGTTAGCACTCCTACCTGCTAGTAATATAAATAGGAAAACAGTGAGAGCAGAAGCCACTATCTTAATATACAGAACAATCGAAAGGGAAAGAATCTGTGAACAAAATTAGAAAACGTTCATTTGACAATGAATTGGAACCAATGCCTCTCATTTCTATTGAGCATTTTGACTATCAGTAATAACTAACATTTAACTGAGACTTATTATTCTGATCAACAAAACAATACAGTATTATACATTTTGAAAATGTATTCTTAAATATTTCAAGCATATTCCAAGGAAATATACAATTTAAAACGTATACAAACCAAAACACATGGCACATAATTGAAGGAAGTAAGATCAAATTAGGCTTCTAAAATTTTGAACTCTAAAGAAGGCTTCCTAATGCCTAAAAGAAAAACTAGAAGACTAGATACTCAAAAAATGGTAATCTCACTAGCAGTTTCTGTGAGCAAAAGTATATAAAACTCTTTAAGGTCCCTTAGAAGAAAAACCTCAAATGAGAAACAATTATATACTAAGATATTTACACATCTTTTCTAATACCAAATCCTAATACAATACTGTACAAACAGCTGAATTTGAACTAAAAGTATAATACCATGAAATTCAAAATTAAAACAAAACAAAAAATGGAGAAAAAAAGCAGTACCCAATTTCATCAGTTCTTTCAGAAATCACAAGCTGAACTCCAAATGAGTTTGTCCAGTAAAGACGGGCGGTGAAATTATTTTAAAATATTAAAACACATATAGTAATAATTTGGCTAAAATTTGATATTAACACTGGCAGTGTGTTACAAAAACACAGAGTTCTACTTAAGATAAATTTAGCTAGAGATACTTACATTTTTAAATGCCTTAAACTCAAACCCCACCTACGTTTCCATGGCTGGACAATTTTCAGAAATCTATTACCTATTCCTCTGAGTTACTGCTGTCAGCAGGAAGAATAAAGGCCGTTGGATAAATGCAATCAAGCATACTGAATGGGCTTAAGCCTCTTCAGTCCAATTTTATTCTTATGCTAAGCAAAATTTTCTTCTGAATTACTTTTTAACTTTAGAGAGAAGAAAATAAACTGGAGAAGAGTTTTCAGGTGAGTAAAGGAAGTATAAACAAGGTCTTTAGGGCAGGGGCCTGCCTTGATCAGCTAAGTACCTGGTAGATAGCAGGTGGGCAATAGATTTTTTTTTTTTGATGAGTGATCCAGTTATAATACTAACATACACTAGATTATAAATTGTCCAGATGTAAACCTGAAGCCAAGGATCTACTCATTTCTTTACAGTCCCAAGGTGCTTAGCCTAGAACAGTGTTTTACCAATAATACTTGAAACATTTTGTAAAAAAACTGAGTTATTAGCTGGGTTAATATATGGTCATATGAATGATCACTAAAAGTACTGCTGTAATTCAGATTACTTGAATTACATAACTAATTTATTACTTAATCCAAATTTCTTAATGTTGAGATTACTATAAAAAATTAAGTGGCTAGAGCAGTTGCATTAAGTACTCTAGAAGCAAGTTAATGCACTATAAAGTAAAAATATGTTTGAGATACTTCCAAAGCTGAATTAAGTAACACTTTGATTTTTTAAAGTATATGCTAATATTGAGAACTGCTTCTATTGTCTATAAAAGTATATTCCCAAGAAAGTGGAAATTAGGAGATTCTACCCTGTTAATGAAAGAAAGATCAGTGAAATTTTTTAATGTTAGGGTAAAACAGAGCCTGCTATACAAAATGTTATTTCCTATTCATAGCAGCAAATAAGACATTTAAATGATAAAAGTATATTTTGAGTACTATATTATCATCACACAAGAACTTTTTCCCTCCAAAGAACAGAACACATCAAACATTTTTGAGGCATTGCCCTGAGATGCTAATTAGCACAAAAAGAGGGGATGAGGGTGAAGAATTTAAGTGGTACAAGAATGAAGTGCACAATAGAGGTGCAAAAGTGCCTTTAAAAAGTATGGTTGGTTTCCCCCCACTATTACCTCCAGGAATCAGGAACACACACAGTCTGCTGTTATAATGTATACTTCCTTCCTGTATTTTTATAGTAAAAAAATTATCAGTATGGCAGTGCTGATTCATGTGGAAAAGATTTAGTCTTCTCAGATCACTCAAATACGGTTCTCTCTCGTTTCCAAGCCTAATTTCAATACTAATAATTTGACAGGAATATTTTAATTTTCTCTTGTTTAAAGACTCAAAAAAAAAAAAGGATCTAAATATGCTGTTATGGTTTGAAATACAGCTTTCCATCACATACTCTACTTGTGACTTAAGTTTTGCATCTCAAAAGATTACACAGTCCAGTTCAAAGTTTTGCAATTTCTGGAACTAAAATTGTCAAGTCTACTTAAAATATTAAGGAACTGGCTTGTTATAATAGGGATTTAGCTTTCAGTACCAGTATGTCTGGTAATTAGTCTATACTAGAAGCACTGGTATTCATTAAATGCACATTTAGATGCTTGCAAAGCCATAACTTAGAACATTATCATACTTCGCACTCTACCACAGATTTAGACATTAAGTATTTATTTTAAGTATGGAATTGGTTCTGTAATTTCAACTGATATGAATTTCTAAATATAAATAGTACTTCAGTTTTTCCTCATTCATGCTGGAATAAGATATAAATTAAATACAATTAAGTTACATTTAATCACCTCACAAAGTAAGAGGGATAATGAAAAAATTTTGCTGGTATTTAACTACTTAAATCTGAGACATTTCACATTACTTTCCCCACTACTCCCCTAACTTTACATTAATTTTAAGGCTATATATACAAATATGTATATTTCCAAGTTAGGGAAAAAACAAATATAACAAAATGGACTATACTGGTTTTTATACACACAATTTTGATTTTGTATTCAATGTTGTATTTTAGTCTTACATTTTAACAGTTTTCTAGTGGGAATCTGCCTACTGAATGATTACATGGTGATAAATACAATATTCAACCTAAAGAGACAAAAATACAGAAGGGCACGGAACAGTAATCTTTTCAATGTGACAGATTTTAAAACTTACTTTCACATGCTTAATCAGAGGAATTTAAGCCTAAATTAAATTAGGTTACTTTTATATCTACAATTCCTTAAGCTTTGAAAGTTATTTGTAAAGGCCAACAGCTAAATATTATCAACATGCTATATTTCAAATCACAAATACATCTTAACCACTTGGATTCTAAAGACATGGGCCAATTAAAAATCACAGGCAAACACACACTCACAAACACACACACACACACACCCCCCTACCATAGAGTGTTAGATTGTCAAACTTTGACAATTATTTTAATTAAACAGTAGGCAAATCCAAGCTGATACACATCTTAATGAAAAATAAGCAGCCTGAAAGAAACCTATTTAAAAAATAGATTAAGGTACAACCAAGAATTAAATCTTTTAGTCTTTCTAATGGAAGGAAACAGTTTCATCTATGCCTCGAGTAACAGTGTTGTCCAATTAAAAGAGACTAACATCTTTCCCTATGAGAAACGTCTCATTACAATGGCACAGTGTTTTAAAAGGCCGGGGTAAAAGAGGAATTACACATACATGATTAAGTTTCTTGTTTGTTAAATCAAGCTTTATTGATAAAATGGAATTCAGAATATCTTACTAGGAACAGCAGCAGGCCCAGCCAATCATGATAGCAAAAATGTGGCAGTTTCCTACTATATGTAGGAAGCTGCTGCTTATCAATTAGTAATTAAATGTAAGGACTTGTAAAAGAGGTGCAAAGAAACAAGGCATTTAGCCCCAAGATTGAGATTCTTATGAATACACTGTATTATTACCTGCAATACTCATGGAAACAATGAAGGAACATCCTGAAAGGCAGTTAAATGAAGGGACTGGCTTTATCAACAATGCCAACTCCCCTACCAAGTACATTTAAGATAGTTTTCAATAACTCCTTGGATGTTCAGCTTTGTAAGATTTTGAGGTTATTTTCCACAATCATCTGCACATTTGAGCATGTAGCTGACATGGCTGCTGCTCTCCCTATTCCAACCCCAAGTCCAAACACAACATGACTTGAAAGGGCTATATATCTGTTGCATCACACAATAAGCCAAACATTTCTTGTAACTTTGATAGTGATTTAAAGCAGTTCATAATTAAATATGAGCATTTTGTACAAGGACAATTACACTTTACAAAAAAACAAAATCATACAACAAAAATTGCTGGAGTCTGATTTACAACATGAATTATGGTTTGAAATCACGTTTACATAAGTCTCAAATTTACAAAAAAAAAAAAAAATCAGTTCTGGGCTAGCTGTTGTACTGCTGAAGTTCTCTGATGTAATCATTCTCACCCATGTCATATCCCCTTCCTTAAAGTTGAGGATGGATGTTAAAAGGTTCAACAAAGTTGAGCTGTACTCTCCTTTGGAGGTGAAGGTAAATTCCATGGCTAGATGAGCAGTTTTACCACATATCATCTGTTGATGTAGAGTCCTTTGTAAAAGGAAGCAAAACAAGGAACAACGTTAAAATTTAGCGGTGCTAAAATACACCATACTTTCTGGATAATGGAGAAAGATAATGTTCTCTAAAGATGACTTTTAGAATATAAATGTTTTTTAAAGTATATAAGTATATATGTGTACATATGAAATAGCAATGTTTAATCTGTTCAAAGAATTGTTAATCCTTTGTTTTTGGAAAATATTTGAAATGCGGTTTTATGATGAGGCTGACCAAATGTATTACTAAATCAATAAATCTACTAAAAAGAATTTTTCTTTAATGAAATCCAATACAGTTTTAGAATTCCACTTTTATAAACCTTTATTTCATCAGAAAAGATTAAGAACTCAAGTAATATGTGAGGAAGCTTCATAATGCAATACATAAAATATTTCAGAGCTGTGCCCACATGATCTTTAAGTTATCACTTTTCTATAAACATCATACAACAGAATTGCAATAGAACACTTAACTGGAGAGTATGGCATTCTAATGTCTATTTATGCAAACAATTCTCTAATATTTAAGTGAAGTATATACTTCAGGATTCCTGACAAAGGTATTTCCAACCATAAGAACTATTTAGTGGAGACAGACATTCTGAAGTTCTGCTGCACCTGCTTACAAAACTCAGAATAAGACAACATTCTGAGTAGAGATAGTCCCAACTTCGGGAAAAAAACAAAAAACAAAACAAAAAAAACCATGTAGTGGAGGCAAACCTTCTGAAGTTGATTGCTTGTAAAGACTTAAAAAATCTAGAATAATTCAAAAGGACTTTCTTCTTTTTTGAGAGAGGTGGCCACTCACCATGATTATGTCCTGAATCACTAGAACTGTGGTGCAGGCAGAGATCAGAGCAAGCAGAGTTCAGAGCAATCAATCAGGGGTGTGTGTAAGAGAATGGGTACAGTGAACAGCTCTGCAAAAACAGGTAGGAAGGATATGCATTTAGAGTGGAGGGGAAGGGAAAGCAGAGGGAGCTAAAATGCTACTTACAGTGTCGTCATTTTTGTAAGGATTCAGTCTATTGTAAACGGCTTCAATAACATTCCTCCTAAGTGTAAAAAAATGCAGAAAATTAATTCTTCGTAAGCAAAACATTGCTTAGTAACTCATAGCCAGGTGTTTACTAAAATTTCTAAGATAATCTTATACTCAGAAATTATTTTATTTCTATTTCTTGCTGTCAATAGTGAGCCTCACTTTTAAGATATTTGGGCTCCTATGTTAAAGCAGAGGTGAATCTACTCTAAAATGTGTTATAACACTCTACCAACCCAGTTAATAGAAGGCTAAAAATTACAGATTAAAAAAAAAAGTCTATATAGTCTACTTCCATTTGAATTGGTTTAAATGGTTATGAGGCATCAATGGCAATGCCATTCTTAAGATATAACACTAACATAAGCTAGTTGAGTTGCATCGTAGTTTTGAAGTCTCAGATTATATTTAAGCTTCTACTTTTCTTAATGCCCTTTTTAAAAGTTATATTAAAACTGAAATGTCAAATAAGACATTTCCATGACAAGTCTAGGAATTAGTTTTGAGTAACACTTTATTAAAAAATTTGTAGTGTATTTATAAGTTATAGTCTCCCTACTTCCAAAATTGACTTGAAGCAATTTTATAGATCGTTTCACAGAAAGTCATATGGAAAAAAAGTTTCCAAAAAATAAAAGCTTCAAACAGGAACTTTTATAATCACTATTTAGTGATTATATAGAACATGGTCACACTTGCAAAACACAGTAGAGAATCGAGAAAATTAGTCAATAATATATCTTCACTGTAAGTACAAGAAGTCTTCACTTGTAAGTTTTAGCACATTTACTCTATATCCAAATTCAAGCCAAAGGTATTTGCAAGTTTTACGTTTGTAAGTCAATTATATGGATATTTGAGGTAAAAATGTTTTAACCCTTGGAATTGCTTGAATTTTCCACTTTATTATGTAAAGATGTAAGCTTAATATTTAACACAAAGTAGTCCAATTCTATGAACTAAAGTGGAAAGGGAAAAGAAAGAAATATATTCTATCTTCTTCCCTGACACCTAAAACCAACTAACCAGCAATCAACAACCAAAAATACTGGGAAAATCAGGCATAGAAACATGGTCCATATGAGGAAGGGGAATTTTCAGGGTGTTAAGTTACTCAGGGATAGACCAAAGCAAATTATACTACTAATAACAATGACACTTAGAATTTTGTAAATTTTTATGTAGTGCTATGTAATTTAGTTTAAAAAGTTCTTTCAGTATATTATCTCATTTATGCTCTACGAGGAAATCAATGCCAACCAAGCTTCCAGTAAAGACAACCCTCACTGCAATTAGTTACAAACAATGATACTGATACTTATGTCTAAACAAGCTCTAGATATTCTAATACTAAAAAAAAAATTGAAATCACAGGTTAAAACAGATAACTAAATGCATCAGTTCAGAAATTAGGTAAACACACATTTTATCAATGAATACCTAACATTTTCATACACTGACATAAAGCATAAGAGTGTACAGAATGTAACTTACTTGCTTGCCAATTCACCCCCTGGTGGGAGGCTGGGGATGTTCTCACTCGCTAATGTGCGCATCACATGGACTAAGTCGGGGACGCCTTCCCCCTGCTTCTTTATGATTTCTGGGAATCAGAAGTACTTTTTTTGTAAGTGTTATCCAAATTTAATTAAAAAGAAAACCGAAACAAAGATAACCTAGCTTTTTAAAGATGGCATTTACCACATCTGAGATTTTTCTAATCTGGTATCATTAAAGAAAAAAAAAAATCAGGTTGACCTTTGAAGATTTATGACAAAAAATGCACAAAATGACATATAAGATTAACTTCAAATCAAAATTAAAATGTGAAAAAATATTTCATGTTAAATCAGCATATTATATAATCAAGGATATGTGTGCACAAGTGAGAATATCCTTTCTTAAGATGTCAAACTAGTTTCTTCTTACATTGCTCCTCTCTTTAGACTGGAAACATGTTTCCTGAACTTTGCCCTATGTAATACACTGTGTGGAATTTTAAAAAATAAACAATTTCAAGATTTGAAAATAACAACCCTTAATTATAGGGAAATTTATAGATTATATACTAACTCAATTATTTTTATATTTGCAAAATGATACTTAAATAGCATGCACAGATTATGTACTTGAACATCACTGTCTCAGTTTAATTCTTCTCTAAAGTACCTTTAAACAATATACTGTACAGATATATAATACCATTTCCTTCATTGATTACTTCCACAAAGCCTTGAATAGAAAAGGTCTAAATTTCCTTACAAAATGTTTAAAAAGAGAACCATTTGATAAACCATACAACTGCATTTAAAAGAATTTTAAAATATCCAGTTATTATAAGGGCACAGCAATATGATCTGCAGTGTTATCATGCAGATGCATACTATTATTCACATCACAGAATATAAAAAATTAAGAACAAAGAACTTTACAAAGAACTCTAAAACTATTCCTCTAAGTATAAAAAGTCTTCACTTGCAGTTTTAGCACACATACTCCACATGCAAATTCAAGTCAAAAGTATTTGTAAGTTATATGTTCAAGTTTTGTTCAGTTTTTGTTTTTCAATGTTTATAGTAAGAAATGGTATTTTATTTGTCATTAGTGGGGCAAGAAATCATCATTCTGCTTCTCAATTTGTAAATACCTTTGAAAATAACAATGCATATAAAGATTCATCCTTTGTTCAGGCCTCAAAATTTTTAAAGACATGGCTACCCATAATATTTCTTTAAATGGTTCAAACTGTCCTTTTAGAGTAAAGGCCAAATTTTTACCATCTATTATTTTTTGCCTTAAAAAAAAAAAACAGTCTTAAATCTGAACAAAAAGCAAGGATCTCAGATTTGGTTTGCCAAGTTCCTTTATTGCGTAATCTTTAACATCTAGTATATTTGTTCTACATGGTTCTAATGCTGGAAATCTGCTGTACAAAAATAAAGGGATTTGATGTTTACCTAAACTGCACAATTTCACAATCTAAAACTAATACACTTAACATACAGTCTCCACTAAGCCAATACAATTATTTGGATAGATAACTAGATACAATAGAAATAAACACTGATGATAAATTGAATCAATAATGGTTTCAGGTCTAAAAAACATTACCTTGAATCATCTATATTTGATGTATCTTACATCTCTTTTGTTAAAATATAAATTAGGATATTTTAACTGTGAAGAAAATTACAGGAAAACAAATTCTTGTAAAAAAATAATGTAAAGCTTTAAAAACAGTTAATATCTCCCGTTCCACGTGGGACAACGCATTTAAACTACCTGACCATTCATGCTATACTAGCCTTGCTTCTGTCTGCTTTCAAAAAAGAAAAATAAATGAATTTTAAGAAATAGTCCTTTAATTTCTGTTGACCTATACGTTTTACTTAGAATTGTAAAAAGACTGAACGCTTTTTCTAAAGAATATTTATGTATAGAAGATCCATGTTTCACATACATATATACAAACACATTCTGCTCCTTTCCACTCCCCTCCACGAAGTTTCAGGGATTCTATCAGTCATCTCCAAATTAGCAACTTCAAAGCTAAGGTAGTCAGTAGCAAACATTTTGAAAATATATACACAAAAGTATAATTTTAAATTGGCTTAGAAGGACCACAAAATTAATAGTAGTATAAATTATGAGCTGAATCTTTTCACACCCCCAGAGAGTCAAGTATTTAGAAGGGAACAAATAAGAGAAAAAGAGAGCTGGAAGGCCTTTGTCCTTTTCTACGGTGTGGACAGAGAAGCCAAAAATGTTCCAAGCAAATAAAATGAGGTTTAGTAGGTCACAGCAATCTAGTGAAGGCATGTATTTAAAGAAAGAGAGAGAGAGAAAAGAAAAAGGCATTCGGGTGCCTGCTTTGGAAGCTGAAGGCAGTATTTTTCACTGAGGACACACAACAACTTTTACAATACAAACAGTTACATTCTATGTTTTAAAATAGCAGCAATTTTAATGTAATATTTATTCTCTAGTTGCAGTCTCATCAAATCTGAGTAAAAAATACCATATTTAATTTATGACAATCTCCAATTGAATGGTACAAGTATAATAACACTTTAACATATCAAAAATATTGAGTATCAATGTAAACTCTGTCCAGGTGGCAACTCTTGCTTGATAATAAGAAATATAAAACTTATTATTGTAACAAAATTACGTAAAGTGAATATTTCATAATTCCATCTAAAACTTAAAGAGTACACACTAAAGAGAAAAGTAGCAATTCATTTCTAAAATTGGATCCCATTTCATAGTAAAAATATTAAAATACTTATTACTTCTTTAAACCAATAAGAAAACATGTCTGCCCAAGTTAAAGTCCCAATACATTAAATATCAACTTATCCCTATACATATTATTCTTATGAATTTAAATTTTCCCACTAATCAATAGTTTGAACCAATGATTGTAGCATTCTAAATATTTTAAAATTGTACTATACCTATAAATACCTTATATTGAATGATTAATTTAAAATATAAAAATTCCAAGACCCTTGGTAACAGTAAGGAGACAAATTCGTTGAATAGTACGTCCAATGAATGCAATACTAAGAAGTACAAACACATACTAGATGTATGACTATCAAGTGGCGGACGGCAATAAAAACAAAATAGTAGCTCTAGACAGTACTAAAGAACAAAACCAATCATGATTCTAGTATCAGACTGATTATGATTGGTATCAAACAGTAAAAAGGGAAAAAACAAAATTAAAGTGAATAGTAATTTTAATAATGCAGGCACAGTGGGATGTAGGTGTGGTAGGTCAATGCTTGCATGCGATTAGAGGTCTTTAACGTGCAAATTAACGACATTAGGAGCCTAAAATGCATTTTAACGCTATTTTAAAATTTTTTTTCTTGTTTTTTTTCTACCTCAGCTCATCAGCATTTTCATGTTTTAACACTATTAAAGTCACATCAAGTTTTTCTTAGAGAAACTGCATAATATATACACTTTACTGCATATATGCAATAAACTGGAAGTCTCTGCAGAATTATGAGAAACATACTCCAGAAATGCCCAACTTATTTCTTAATCTTACTTGGCAGTTACTTTTTCTGCCAGGTGGAGAAATATTATGTCTTTTATTGAGGTCTATCTTGTTTAGGTGAGACAGTTTATGGCTTAGGTAAGAAGCTCTGAAACAGTTTAAAGCAAATTTTTTAAAGCTGTGTATATAAAGCTGCTAATGATGAGGCTGTGATTTTCAAGTTATTGAAAAAAGGCCCTAGAGATTAAAAATTAATATACACAGCTTTTCACAGAAAGATGGTATTCAAATTATCACCATCACAATCTCTTTGTAATTAAATAGACCACAAATCAGATTTTCCCGGCATAAAATTACTCATGCCAGTGAATTCATTAAGAATTTTAGAGCACACAAACATTTTAGCCTTTTAAAACAAAAGTATCCTGAACAGAATGTACGTTACTTTCCACACTAGTTGTTATTTCTAATATAACTGTGATAGGACAACTGCATACATCTTAACAGCTACTACAGAAATGTCCTTTTCCACTTTCGTACACTAGACACTAGATGTCAAAGACACATAAAAATCTAAAAGCTAAAATGTTAAAGTTTGATTGTGTTGAAGATTTTTCTTTAATAAAGCTACTTATTTTTTGTTAAATGATCCACCTTCTACTCTGCATTCCAGGTACTTGTCCAACTCTGCCTCCTTCTTCACTGCTTCTGGTGATACTTTGGGTGCATTTGGAAAACAGATCAAAATCACACTCATGTTGTCTCGACTTCCCTGGGAAGAAAAAAATTTGAGAATATTTTAGCTTTCTTTTTGCTCTTCAAAGCCTTGAGAATCTTTACAGCTGTGCCAATTACAGTTATACTTGTTCTAGTGAAAATGTTACTTTCAGGGAGAAAAAATACATATGTGCACGTATGCACACACGTGCATGTGTGTGTGCAATGACTCCCCCTCCCCCAAACAGTATAGAGAGAATACAGTATAACCAATACTCCAAAAGATAGGAGAGAAACATTACAGGTTAATCTCACTGTAACAATAAGTTTTTATAATTCTATAAAACAATACTATTTCTAAACATTTACTGGTGACTTAATTTGAAGTGATACCAAATACAAATATACATGTGTACACACACTCATTCCATACAACATGATAGAAAATTTTAGTGGCATTGTTTACGATAGGATTTGACCTGTAGTGGTATGTACCTGATAAAATTACATTTAAAATAAATTATAAATTGTGGGGCTAATACATTTGCTTCGTAAGTAGAAATATGAAATAAGAGGTAAAACTACATAAGGTTTATAAACCAGCTTTTAACTTGTATAATTAAAAAAACTGACAACTTTTAGGAACTACATTCATTTTTAAAGACATCTAAGTATTCAAATGCTATAATTAAATATTTGATATCAAATATATACCCTCAGAAGAATTTTAAAAAGTCAACATTTGTTTAAAAAAAATCAAAGAATAAGTTAATAACCATTATTGACAAAACAGAACAGAGTGTGGCAGAAAGAACACTGAACCCAAGTCAAGGGCCTTGATTTTCTAGTCTTAATGCTGTTAGCAATGTATAAAACTCTGTACAAGTCACTTATAATATCTGTAGGAAAGGGTGTAGCATGTATTACATGCTAAACTAGGCATTATATATATATATATACATATATATGTATATACACACACACACACACACACATGCTCATTAATTCCTCAACAGTCCTATAAGATACTATTATCTCCATTTTAAAGCTGAGAGAGGTTGAACAATTCATTCAGGAATGTAGAGTACAAAAGTAATAGAGGTAAGCCTTGGTCTCAAGTCTGTCTGACTCTTAAGTTTGTAGAACCTTCTCTGGCTTCAGCTTCCTCATCTGTAAAATAAAGGGGCTGAGCTAGCTCACCTGTGTGTATTATCCCATTTGATCCTCCTGACAACGCCATGAGACAAGATAATAATGTCTTACCCTTTTTATGACGAAAAAAACCGATTAGAGTTTAAATAGCTTACCTAAAACCATACACAGTCTCATAGCAAGTTCTTCTGACTCCATGTACAAGGCTATTTCTATTACATCACGTCTAATGATCACTGCATTCCTCTTTTAAGTGCTACAGACCCATTAAACCTTAGTTTCAAAAGATTAGGATATCATAAATGTACTGGTATCACATGGTCAAATATTAAAACTCTAAAATGCTTTTCATTTATAGACACTGAGGCCTAACCCTCCCCACCCTCTTTCTTTCAAAACATGCACTCTGATAAAATCTTTTTACCTTTGATAATCTTCCACATTATTACAAAGCACAAGTAGTAAGACTAAACATTCAGCTTATAACTCTTGCAGAGATGGTAACTGGGTAATTTATTTCTACATAGTGTTCCTATATTTTCATAATTGGTGAACAGTATCCTACAATTGTGCCAAAAACTTAGTTTTCAGAATTACAGATTCTAAGATGATTAAATACTAGAGTAGTGATTAATATGGCATAAAATCATTTTATGTTTTTTAAAAAAGTCTAGCTACCTTATACAAACAGGTGTCGACTACTTCATTGCAAACTTTCTCAAGGTCATCAGTGACTTCAAGTCTGGATCTTACAAAATCACAGAGCTCTTCATTTCCCATAACATCCCAGATACCATCACATGCAAGGATAATGAACTGATCATCTTCTTCAGATCTTTCAATATCATGGACTTCAGGCTCTGGTGAGACAAGCTGCTCAGTAGGACCTTTTCCATGGACACATTTGTAATCAAAATCCCCAAGGGCCCTTGATACAGCCAGAGAGCCATTCACACGCTGAATCATTACAGAGCCACCTGCATTCTGAATTCGTTCTTTCTCCAGCGGATTACTTGGTTTGTGATCTTGTGTGAAGAAATGAACTTTCCTGTTCCTACAAAGTAAACCTCTTGAGTCTCCACAGTTAATGAAATAAGTATGTTGGGGAGAAATTAAGACACCTACAGCTGTTGACCCACTTCTATCTGCACCATGTTTCTTCTCTGACATAACTCTCATGTGTTCATCAATCTCCAGAAAACCTGTTCTGATTCCATTCTTTACATTTTCCACAGAAGGTGCTCCTGCAGACCCTTTAAAATCCTGGTTATTGGTGATGTGATCTAACAAATGCTCACAGCAGTATTTGGCAACCTGAGAACCAGCATGCCCATCATACACAGCAAAGAATGACCACGATTCAAGTCCACTTGGCAAACCGATCACAGCCGTATGTGCATCCTCCATTTCAACACGCCAACCTTGCATGCTGCTTAGCCCATATCGCAACCCATTACCCTGCCCCTGGGCATTATGCTTTTCCATCTTTGGCTTGTCTAAAAATGCTCCCATTATGTCTTGATCCTCTAGGTCTGCAAAGGAAGAGAAACAGGAAAGTCAATAACTGTCTTATAAACAAAATATGTACCAAACAATCTTTTTAATAAGTGAAAAAGATATGTGGGAATTCACAACTCGTGATAAGTAGACATTCATTGTGTTGCTGACATGGAATCTGGAGATTAACAAGGAGGAACTGGGGGAAAGCCTGATGAAGCACAGATTATAACAGACAAAAAGGCAGAAAAAAACTTAAAGCACTGGGATAAAGGGGAGAAGACAGAAAGGAGACCTGGCAGTGGCCATCAACTTAAACAAACCAGGCTAAGTGTTTAATGATACAATGAACATGTGTAAGCTCAGGACTAAGTTGTATGTATATCAATTAAGAAAAGCCAAACGAATTCATGATATACCCAAAAAATCTACTAATTCAAATATCTTATCTTGGTTGAACATTCAGGAATTTTCAAGCTTGATTTCAAATTCCCTAGTTTTATTCCCACTGCATGAACTCTGAAAAACTAAAAAATAATCTACTCACAATGCTCCAAATTTGCATGCTCCTTCAAGCCTTTGCTCATGTCAGTTTCCTTAACTGGAAACTCTTGCCTCATCCTTTCTATTTATAGAAAAAAGTATACCTATCCTTTTAAGTCTAGCTTACATTCTATCTTTTCCATGAAGTTTTTCCGTTTTTGATAAAGTCAGTAAGTTATTAAATTACTGTAAATGTTCTAGCCTCAAATTTCAAGTTGCAAGCAATTATATATACACACAACGAAGTGTCCTATATACATATATAACAAAATTACTACTAGTAATCTATTAATCATATAGTAATAACATGTACCATTATTATTATACTCTATGACCATTAGGTATATAAAGAAGATCAAAGGGTCTAGTGACAGCCCTGCTGACAAGCCTGAAGGCTCAGCTAATCGAATCCTTTCCCAATACTCAAAAGTTAACACCCACTGGTCTAGAATGGGCCCACACAAGGCAAAGAGACAGCTGGTTAGAATTTACCTTGGCCCTTACTTGAACAATAGCTTAGAAATGTAGAGACATGGGTTCAAGTAATCAAGTAAGTCACAACCGAACTAAAGGCAATCCAAAAGAAGGATAGCATGACGAACAGAGATTTAATGGAGGTGAAGAGGAGTTAGGTAGTAGGGAATAATGGTGGAGAAGAGTATCTAGGTAAATCACTATGCAGCTTTGAAACTAGGGTATTGATGATGCTAATGATACTCAGCTCAGAGAGGAAACTGGGAGAAAAAGGGCAAGAAGAAAATCCTCCTAGGAAGGAAAGAAAAACATTTGTTTTCCCCTTCATTTTCCTTATAGGTCCAAACTGATTCACAGGCAGAAAAGACTGGCTGATTGGTGTGATAAAACCATCTGCCTACTCCTCTGCCTCCTAGTACAGTTCAACTAATGAAAGGTAAGTAATGAAAACTAGCTATCATTCATCCCTTCTGGTGATATTTATCAGATTATTTTTCTGACATCAAGTTGATACACACTGCAAAGGTGAGTATTTTGACTGGATAAAGGATAAAGTAATAATGACACCTTATTAGCAGGCAATGTTTAAGAAGTATTCTAAGTCCCTCTGGTAAGTGTTTTACAAGCATTACTTCATTTAATCTCTTCAACAACTCTCTAAGGTAGATAAAAATAGTATCTCCAATTTATAGATGAAGAACCTTAGCCAAGATTAAAGAACTCGGCCAAGATCACTCAACTAATAAGTTTAAAGGAATCAGGGCTCTGATTCAAGTCTGCGTGACTCTAAAGCATCATTAACCCCTAAGAAAATGGGTCTCTACCATGGCTGTGCAACAGAATTATCTGTGGACTTTTTGAAAAATAAATATTTCCAAATCAGAATTTCCAGGGTAGGGTTGGAATCTAGGTATCTATGATTTTCAAATTTTCATATGTGATTCTGAGGCACAGTAAGGTTGCAAACTGCTGGAAAAGATTAGATGGAATGCCTAAGGCAGAAGATGGGGGCACGTTAAGGGCCAATAAGAAATAATCAACCAAAACTGCAGTAATCAAGACCACTATCCTAGACTAGAAACAACAAGGTGAAGTTTTACAGAGGAAAGACTACACTATCTTGAGAAAAGAAAAGAAAAAAAGAGATGTGAGTGAAACTCAAAAATTTAAACACATTTAAGAGACAAACCAACAGAAGAGAATAGTAATGACAAACTTCCTTCCTCTAAGAATTCACCAATAGCATGAAGTACTAAAGAAAATAAGTTATAAAATTAGACCAATGTGGGTTTAAATTCTGGCTCTACTACTTAGTAATAGTGTGACTACTGAACCTTTCTGAATCTCTTTCTCCATCTGTTATTGTAAAAGTATATAAGAAGGCAGCCAGGCGTGGTGGCTCACGCCTGTAATCCCACCACTTCAGGAGGCCTAGGTGGGCGGATCACGAGGTCAGGAGTTCTAGGCCAGCCTGGCCAATATGGTGAAACCCCATCTCTACTAAAAATACAAAAATTAGCCAGGCATGGTGGCGCATGCCCGTAATCCTGGCTACTTGGGAGGCTGAGGCAGAAGAATGGCTTGAACCTGGAGGCAGAGGTTGCACTGAGCCAAGCTGAAATCGCATCACTGCACTCCAGCCTGGATGACAGAGTGAGACTCTGTCTCAAAAAAAAAAAGTATATAAGAAGGCACTAACCTTACAAGATTCTTATGAAGATTAAATGAAATAATGTATACAGTGCACAAAGTATAGTATCTAGCAAATTATAAATACTCAATATAGATATTATTATATAATTATTACACTATTTTTTCTGCCAGAGGAGGCAGTCAATCACAATAATATTTCCTCCTTGCTGCCAGCTCTGATTATCATTAAATTAAACTTCTACATGATATATTTTAAAAGACACTTTAAACACTTCATTAGTAAATAGGGGAAGGCACATTTAAAACAAATGCCATTTCTCATCCATCTGGCAATATCAAGAGCTGGTCAGAATGTGGACAAAGAGGAAATCCCCTAGAGTGCCGATAGGAGTTTAAATTGGTTCAACCATTCTGAATTGCAACTGGCAGCAGCTAGTTGAAGAAGCTGAAGATACACTTAAGCAACTACTCAGCAATTCCACTTCTAATTGTAGATCTCAAAACAACGTTTTAAAAATAATGAACACACGTGATAAATCAGTTTAATCAGTATGGGTTACACACAACCCAATCAGCTGGGTTGTGTGTAAACTGCATTTGAAAAAGATAAAATAGGCCAAGCGCGGTGGCTCACGCCTGTAATCTCAGCACTTTAGGAGGCTGAGGTGGGTGGATTAATTGAGGTCAGGAGTTTGAGACCAGACTGTCTCTACTAATACAAAAAATTAGCCGGGTGTGGTGGCTGGCGCCTGTAATCCCAACTACTCAGGAGGCTGAGGCAGGAGAATTGTTTGAACCTGGGAGGTGGAGGTTGCAGTGAGCCAAGATCATGCCATTGCACTCCAGCCTGGGCAGCAAGAGCGAAACAACGTCTCAAGAAAACAGAACAAAATAGAGTGCATCCCAGGTGATAAAAGTAAGTAAATACTGTTTCTTTAAGTTTTCGTCCCAAGTGTATATTTGTATTTACTAAGCTGAGGTGTATATAATTCTTACTGTGGTCACAACAAAAAGTTTGAAACATGCTGTCTTGAAGAAACTCTCCCATCCATCCATCCAAGGTGACATGTTCAATGATCTTTTTGGAGAACCATAATAGTCAATGTTGAAAATAACCTAACTGCTCATTAGAAGGTAGGATGGATAAATAACAGAATACAATTTATCAAAAACAGATCTAATTACATAAACACAAATATTCCTAAAAAACAAAAGAAGACAATATGCTGAACAAGGCCGCAAAACAATTCTATACACATATTTGCTGAAAGTATAAAAACAAGGATAAGCAGAATACAGACAAACTTCAGAATAGTGGCTGTAAGCTCCATGAGAGCAGGGACTTTCTGTTTTATTCACTGGTGTCTTCCCAGCACTTGGAGCACAGCCTAACACACAGAAGAAGTTCAATCTTTGTTGAATGACTAGTTTCTCTCTGGGAAGACAAAGAAAAGAGAATGGCTTCAGGAAAGGGTCTAACAATGGGATACAACTGTATCTGCACGTGGTGTTTCCTGGACTTTGAAGCAGTAACAGGGAATTTAGGAACATAATCTCTGCTTTAGTTTTTCTAAATTATCTCGGCTTTTAGCTTTCCTTTGGTTCATCTAAGGTAAGCTGAATTCCTTCAAAAGTTACCTGTACTAAGAAGTCAAAAAAAAAGAAACTGGGAGCCAAAGAAAAGCAAACTATGAAATCTTTTAAAAGCACATAGGATTATCTTAAAATTTAACTAAGATTCACTTCTATATTAGACAGATTAGGAGCCTGGCTTTCCTCCTTATTCTTTCCTATAGCCTACATTTTTATCTCTGAACAATTACATGAGATAACAGGTGGTCACAGACTTAATAATAACATCTAATATTTATGGAGAGATTACTACTAGCCAAGCACTGTTCTAAAGTTTTGTATATGTATTAACTTCTTTAATCTTCACACCAATCCTAAAAGATAGGTACCCTGTTTTACTCATGAAGAAACTGAGCCACAGTGAGGTTAAGTTATCTGCTGAAGGTCAACAGCAAGTTGCCTTATCTGTGTCTCAATTCCCTTAACTAGGATGAGGGAGCGAGGCTGAGGAGGGAGGTATTATGCTTAAGACACTTCACACCTACTAATAAAGCATTCCTCAACTTCCTCATCTGTACAGTGGGCATATTAATACTTTCCTCTGAATGCTGCTGCAAGGTTTAAATGAGGCAATGCCTTGCAAGGCCCCCATACAGAGCCTGGCAAAAATGAGGCAGTCAGCAAACAGACACTGTTTAATTACTAATTCCTACATACACAGCCACGTCTAGATTCCAACCTCAACTAACAGGGACCTCACTCTCACTTTTATAAAGAAGTACAGTAGTTATTTTCCAGATACACACATGGAACTACCAAATAATTCTTTGAAGATAGAATACACTTTCTGAAAACAAACCCCAGACTTTAAAAAATATATACAGTATATTATTACAGTATATATATTAGTATATAAAAATGTAACAAACCAAGTAACCATCTAACAAAATTTTAGGTTCAGCTCCATAGCAATTGTAAAAATATAGTCAAGGGTAAATTAATAGTTTTGTGGCTGGACTTTTACATACTGAAAATAGGCAATATAAAAATCTTACCTCCTTGGGTTCTGAACAATTTGTAGAGTCCTGGTGAAGCAGCCAACTATAAGCTACACGGATACAAGAGCTGATTATATAAATATAATACCAAAAAGTACTTACTTGCAAATACTATGTTTACACAGTCATCTTCCATAAGTGGACTAATAAAGAGTATTTTATTTAGTCGAATAATTAAATTGGCATATATCCATAAATAGTAAATCCCAAAGGGATTCAATTTGTCCATGAAAGTTTTTAGTTAGTTTCTGAGAGAAATTTTAGTTCTCACCTAGTCATAAATCTATTCTTGAGTACAAGCTGAGTCTCATCACAGCACTAGTATTATCAGTTGATCTGAACTTTTCAAAACAAAGTACTATGACAAAAAACAAGACTGAATTAATATTTGATATAATCAGAAAATTTCATGAACATTTTGTACCTTTTAAAAACCAAACTAATCCCTAAATTGAAAAATTTTAAGGCTAGGCCAAGAAGTCATTAATTAATGTTCAGTCGTTGCCTTTTATTAAGCAAAGCTGAACTCATAGTAGAGTCTTGGAACCCGGTCATCTGGTTTAATCTACTCAGAATTATAGTGAATAATAATAATTTTTAAAATGCTCTATATATTTTATTTTTAAATATATATTTAAAATCCCTAAGCAACATGTTAGCCCCAAGGTAACAAGAGTTATTCAACTGACAATTTGAGCAGAATCCTTAAAAAGTTGAGTAATAAAACCCTACATTATATTTTTCTATTTACCTAGGGACACATAACCTAATAGAGAACGCCCCCCCAGGCTCTATAAACAAAGGACATAGATACATACAATGTGGAGAAAATTGTATTCTCTTAGCAAATACTAGAGTTATTCTTACTCATATAACAAAAGAACACCGCTAAACAGGCATTCCAAGAAGGGTGGATACTGGTAACTAGAGGACCTTTGATGACCACTGAGATAATAGGTTTGGTTTTAAACATTTGGGAGAAAAATCTAGAGTAGACTTGCATTAGAGATAAGAAATCTAAAGGCTGAAGGGAAATCCAGAGAGAAAAAAATATATAGTGAGAGACCGCAAGCTCCTTGGGGAAGGTGGGGAAAAGGAACGTTAACAAACAGCACAGGTCACAGTGGATAATATGGCAATATTCAAATTACTTGCAGTGGGATGTAGAGGGTAAACTCTCTACTGCTACCAAATCTTTATATTCTACATTGCTCACTAATGCTTACATATGTATGGACTTTGTCCTCAAAGATAAGGACAAATGGTCAGCTGACTTCTGGAATGCACATTTATGGAACAATAGAGTATTAAGCAATATACTGCATACCTGGGGTTCAAATAAGAAATGCTAACCCTTGCAGCTACATCTCTATAAAGGACAATTTAGGCTACACCAACTACACTTAATTTCCCAAGCTATGTGAAATAGTAATAAATTCTAGTTTGTAATCCAAGGCAGCCATGTCAAAGTTATCTATGGTAATGAGAAATAAGCACATTAACAAAACTGTAGCAAATCTGTAAAAAAAAAAAAAAAAAAAAGGCTAATCTTTGGAAATTTTTCTCCCATTTGAAGCTGAAATTTCCCACTGATTGTTGCTTTAAAAATGATTAGAGCCACACATGGTGGCACATGCCTGTAGTCCCAGTGCTTTGGGAGACTGAGGTGGGAGGACCACTTGAGGGCAGTTCAAGACCAGCCTGGGCAAAATAGCGTGACCCTGTAAAAATGATTAGCAGGGCATAGTGGTGCATGCCTGTAGTCCTAGCTACTCAGGAGGCTGAGGAAGGAGGACTGCTTGGGCCCATGAATTTGAAGCTGCAGTGACCTATAATGGTGCCACTGCACTCCAGCCTGGGCAACAGAGTAAGACTCTGTCTCTAAAAAAATAAAAATAATAAAACACTACTCAAATTTATAGGTACAAATTTGATTTTGATAACTTGCATAATGAATCAGAGCCAAAATGTAGAAATGATTTGTGTAAACCTATTTTACAAATGAGAAGGTGCAGAGAAACAGAATAATTTGCCCAAGGTTACAAAGCTGGTTCAGCAGTAAGGCTAAGAATAACACTTAGGTTTCTGGACTTACACTCCAATTCTCCTACATGTGCTATCCTGTATACTTGCAAATGAGGTAATGAAAATCTAAATGTGTAGGCTTTTTAAAGACAACATACAAGATAGGGAAGACTGTCACAGAACAAAACTAAAACTTCCCTCAGCGCCATATCTTCTTCTGCCTACAAGTCTATATATTTTCTTTTCTAAATCTCTAAAACTGCCAAAGATAAATGACCTTAAAAAAAAAAAAAGGAAGAAGAGAAAAGAAAGAAATCTAAAATTTTTCTTTTTTGTCTGGGACTGAAAGAAAACAACAGTGAACTAACTGTAATTCCTAGCAAAGCCAATTTCAGATACTTAGGCTAAATAAAGTGTAAAAATGAACAGAGAAAAATAAGATGACTTTTTTTTTTAATTCAGAAGTTAAAAAGAGGGAGACTCAGTATTCATTAGCTCAAAATTAGAAACTAACCAAGATATGAAATGACACTGAATGAATAAAACAATTGCAGACTGTCAATTAAAAAAGAGATACTCTGAAAATAGTTTCATGGAAATGAAAAGCAATTTACTGAACTGAAAATTGCAATAGAGACAATGAATGGCAGATTGGATACTACAGGAAAAAAAAGATCAATAAATGAGTGAATCATTTCAATGAATTCTTTCATAACCCTCTCCTCCTACTTTTCTGCTGTAATAGGACTCTGTCCTCTCACTGATGATAAATCCTCTACTAGACTAGCTTTGGTGCCCATGTTTCAAAGGAGTCTTAAATGACTTACAGTTTTTTCAGGAATCTTACACTATTTTCCTTTTTCTCCTTTTTATCAACATTTCTCTGTTGGAGTGTCACTTTTAAAGCCACAAGTGTCACCCATGTTACCCATTAAAAATAACTTTTCATGTGACTTATTCCCCTCGAGCTACCCACGTGCCTCTCTTCTCTTTACAGTTAAACTTCTTAAAAAAAAATGGTGATGCTCCAAAAGGCTGTCTGGCCATTCTACCAAATCAAGTTCCTCCAAGTCACTTAATCTAAGGGACATTTTTAGCCCTCCTCTAATTGGCTGCTCACAGAAGCATTCAACTATAACACTCCCTCCAGAAACACTCTTCCCATTGGCCTTTCATTATGCTACACACACACTCCCAGCTTTCTTCCTACCCCTAAGCTTTTCCGTCGTCTCCTTTGCAGGCTCATTTTCATCTCCCAAGCCATTAAACATTGGCATTCCTCAAGAGTTACATGTAGGCCCTTTTCCCATTCTATGCTGCCTCCCTGAGCACTCTCACATATCTGCAGCTTTTACCAGTGAATGGCACCATCATCCACCAAGGTGAATACAAACCAAGAACATTCACTGGGTGCGGTGTTGCATACTTGTAGTCCCAACTACTTGGAGGCTGGGGCGGTAAGATTGCTTGAATCCAGGAGTTCAAGACCAGCCTAGGCAATACAGCAAGACCCCAACTCAGAAAAAGAAACAGAAACTAAGGATATCTTTGATACCTCTCTCTACCTCATCTCCCATCAGTCCATCATCAAATCCCATGGGTTATATGCTTCCTAAGCATTCTCAAATCTGTCCACTTTTTTCTACCAATGCCCTAGTCTCAAGCTACCATCATTCTCACTGCAGAATACTAGTTTCTTTAGTCTCTTCACGTGGATCCTGGCATCCCTCTAATTCATTCTCCAAACTGCAGCCTAAGTAAATCTTTCAAAATACAAATTTCACCATATCACTTCTGTACTAAAAGTTTCTCAATGGCTTTCCACTGCTGGGGGTAGGAGGTGGATAAATAACTGCTTAATATGGCTCACATGAAGGCCCTGGGTAGTCAAGCCCCTACGTACCTTCTCTAGCCTCATCTCACTTCATACTGTCCCTTCCCCTACATTCTCTACTCCAACCACAAGGGCTTTCTTACAGTACCTAGTACTCGTCACACTTCCCTCTTCCAAATATATAAACAAATGTTACTTTCTCTACCTTAACAGCTATTCTTTCATGTCTTAGATAATTCCCACTCATTCCTGAGATCTCAACTCAAGCATCAATTCTCCAAAGGAGCCTCCTTTGAGTTCCCTAGGTCAACTCCCCTAGCACAGAGTATACAGTAGATCATTAATAAATATGTGCTGAATAAACTCAAAGAAAAATCAGATGCAAATAACTCATTAACAAGGAGAGTGCACCCAAAAAGTAAATATGCATATAAAAAACAAGACTTTCTGAAGGAGAAACAGAGAAGCTATCATCAAAGAAATGAGAAGAAAGTATTCCTCAGTTGAAGCCTTTTCAAAATTAACAAGCTCACTGAATTAATTGCTAAAAACCCACTCCTAGTTGTTCACAACTATAGAAATGCAAGGAAAAGAAAAAAAAATACTATAATGCAAGGTTCTAGACAAAAACATGAGCAATCATAAAAGGGAAGAGTATCAAATTGATATCAGCCATCTCAACTGCAAAACTGAATCCAAAAGATATTAGAGAATAAACCAAGTTCTAAGAGTAAAGGTTCATGAAACTAGAATAATGTATGACCAAACTGATAATGGGTATGGATAAAAAGAGCATATGAGTGTACACTTTGTGTCCTCTCTTTTTTTTTTTTTTTTTGAGACAGAGTCTCACTCTGTCGCCCAGGCTGGGGTGTGGCGGCATGATTTCGGCTCCTGGATTCAAGTGATTCTGCGCCTCAGCCTCCCAAGTACCTGGGATTACAGGCATGCGCCACCACGCCCAGTTAATTTTTTGTATTTTTAGTAGAGATGGGGATTCATCATGTTGGCCATGCTGGTCTCAAACTCCTGACTTCAAGTGATCCCCCTGCCTTGGCCTCTCAAAGTGCTGAAATTACAGGCATGAGCCACCACACCAGCCTCCTGTGTGTCTTAAAATGTCTTCCACCCTCATCCCCCCAACACTCCCCCTAATGTACACACATTCCTGGATACAAAGTATACACTCATACCATCTTTATAAAAAACTTCTGAGAAAAAATTCCAGCCAAGCAAGTATCTATTCATTATATTTCAAAACCAAGTTCATCTCTATATGACTTTTCATTAGTTTAACTCTAATAACATGATAAAAAAAAGAAGTAACCTGAATTTGTAAAAATCACACATCTAGAAAAACAAAATCAGGAATATAAAGTAAAAAGAACTTAGACTTGCCCAATTATCCAATAATAGGGAGACACTTCATGTCACATGACACATCAACATCAAAGCACATATGAAACATCAAAAAAAAAAAGGAAATACCTGTCACCACAAGATTAAAGTTAAAAGTTATAGGTCTATCCAATATGCGATGCTGGACAAGTCCTTTGGCTTAATGTCTAACTTTCCTCATCAATAAATAAGCAACCTTGATTATTCGTCAATTACCTTGTTCTGAGAAATGTATAAAACATTACATGAGAAGACTAAAGTTCTAGGAATACCTGGGTAAACATCATTAGTAAAGTAATACTTTAATCTAAAATCATGTGGATGGAATTCCCATTTAAAAAAAAAAACCTCTTATTCTCAATATCAAGATTATAAGAGACACACAAAATTATTTTACTACAGCAAGACCAGCTTGTAAGAAATGAAAAGAAAAAAGCAGCTACAAACTAGGACTACAAGCTGATAACCTGATAACCTGAATTTGACCTTCACGTATTTCCTCTCCCCAGAACAACATACATTCTCGAGTCCCTAGCAATCCTTATTGACCACATCCAATTCAATTCATATACTTTTCCACCACGGCATCAGAGTTTGCATCATTCGGTAAAGAGGACAGTATCTGTGATTCTAACAAACAGCACAATCTATGAGGCTTTACTCTAATCCAATTTTTGACTAATATGTCTGCCTCACTCTAAAGTAGCAAAACAAAATGATACCTAGTAGGCTGAATAATGACTCCCAAAGATACCAGTCCTAATCCTATAAATGTTACCTTATTTGGAAAAAAAAGGCTTTGCAGATGTGATTAAGAATCTTGAGATGGAGAGAGGATCCTGGATTATCCAGAGACCTCTAAATGAACTCACATGTCCTTAGAATAGAGAGTCAGGGGAAGATCTGACACACACAGAGAAGGTAATGTGAAAACAGAGCAGACACAGATTTGAAAACGCTGGTCTTAAAGATTGGAGTGATGTGGCTACCAGGCAAGTGATGAGGCTGAAAGCCACTGGAAGGTGAAAAAAAGCAAGAAACAGATTCCTCCTTAAAGCCTCGGGAGTGAGCACATTCTTGGTGACACCCTGATTTTGTCCCCGTGAAAATGATATTGAACTTGTGGCCTCCAGAACTGTGAGAATAAATCTGTACTGTTTTAAGCCACCAAGTTCGTGATAATTTGTTATAGCAGCCATGGAAATTAGCAGAATGCCCAATAGTCAAGTTCTTCTGTTGGGAAAGAAAATCTGCCAAACTTGTAAAGATGAAAATGTGCAGTAATTTCAACAAGCATCAAGAGAAAAATCAAGAGAGACAAAGTTTCTTACCTGTAACAGGTTAATAGGACCAAATCCCTATCATTTCTCTCAAACATAATGAAATATGATAACTAAAACAATTTAATATAATTCAGCCTGTTAAATTCCAAGGGGGAAAGAGGTAATGGTATCCTAGTATAATGGCAGAACAGGCAAGGAGTATCTAGTTATACTATTTTTGGGCAAACAACAGAGAAAACTGCCACCCTTTAAGTAAAAAAGCAGAAACAAAATTTATGGAACCCATACAAAAATTCTGAAATAAAAAAGTAACTAAAAAAGTACTCAAGAACATGATGTCACAGTCTAAAAGATTTACCTTAGAAAACTAGGTGACAACTTACAGATAAGAAAATTTTTAAAAACCTAATTTGTGAAATAGGGATGAAAAGAAACCAGAATATAAAAAGTATCAACAGAGCTTTTAAAAAAAGATATTTGAGAGAAAAAATATCATTGCAGTATTTTAAATGTCATGAAAAGCAATAATGAGGAATGAAGACACTACAGCAAACAATCTGCAAGGGGTAGAAACGAACAGGACAAAAATCATCCAGTATGCAAGTAAGCATAAAGAAACAAGTAGACTGGAGAAAAGATATAAACAATGCAGATCCAACAGCTTAATTAGTGCATTGTAAATAAGAAAACCAAATAATGGAAGAAAAATTAAATTTCAAAGGCAGAAGAAATAAATCATAAACTAAGGACTGAACTTGGTGAGTGAATGGCATTTATCAAGTACTAGATACATTTAGTCGAAACTGACCAATACCGAAGCATAATTTGAAGATTATAAATTTTAAGAATACAATTCAGACAAAATAAACATGCCATCGGCTTGGGCGCGATGGCTCACGCCTATAATCCCAGCACTTTGGGAGGCCGAGGCAGAAGGATCACCTGAGGTCAGGAGTTCGAGATCAGCCTGGCCAACATGACAAAACTCTATCTCTACTAAAAATATAAAAATTAGCCAGGCATGATAATGCATGCCTGTAATCCCAGCTACTTGGGAGGTTGAGGTAGGAGAATCGCTTGAACCCAGGAGGCAGAGGCTGCAGTGAGCCTAGATCACACCATTGCACTCCAGCCTGGGTGACAGAGCAAGACTGTCTCAAATAAAAAAAATAAAATAAACATGCCAAAAAAGAAAAAGAAAAAAGAAATCAGGCTGGCCCCAGACTTCTTTGCAGCATCAGATGATAGGCAATGACGTAATGCCTATAAACGTTGAGGATAAAGAGGTTTTATTCCAAGAATACTATGACCAGCAAGGTTGTCATTTATATGTAAAGGCAATACGAAGACATGATCAAATATGCCAGCACTAAAGTAGTGTTATCCATGTTTCATTTCTGAAAAATAAACTATTTAAAGATAGATTCATGCAATCAAGAGACTAATCAAAACCAAGAAACTCAAAAATAAAGATGTCAGTATAAAAGTACTTCGTTGTGGTCAAAATACACTAGGCAAAAAAGACACCAAGAATTGCAATTTCAATTTCAGACAAAGTAAATCACAAGGAATAAAGCAATAAACAGATTAAGAGTCATGTTTTAAATTGGTAAAAGATGTGGTCCAAAATTTCAAGACTATATATTCTGTTCAAACACACTTAAAACATTAATTGAAAAATCAAATAATTATTGGATTATATGTTGGAAAGAAAAGCTTATAGATTTCTAACACACTCCCCCATCCTACCCCACAGACCAAAAAAAAAAAAAAAAAAGAAAATGAAATAATGAAATGACACATCTGACTTAATACATTAATAGTAGATATTGACAATGTGTAAAGAAAGAAGAAAACCTCAAACGTGGAAATTGCTTAAAAAGTAAGCTCCTACACCAGTTTTTTGCATTGAGTTTATATATTTCTACAATTACAGAATATTTAGAAACAATAATGAGAAAAATCTCCTATCAAATTCTGAGATGTGACCAAACCTTATTAAGAAAACTCACCTTTAAGCTAGCAATAGTGTGTTGAAAATAGAAAAAAAAAAAGAAAATTCACACTTAGTTAAAAAAATCAATATACTAAAGAAAATCAGTATACTAAATATTCAACCTAAAAAGAAAAATGAACCACACACACATACAAAATAAAATAAAAGCTGAAGGAATATATTATGTAAAATTACAGCACATGTTATATGTGAAAAAAATAAAATAGGTAAGCCACTAAATAGTCTAACTAAAAAAATTATTTAAAATTAGAAGCCAAACAGGCTATACTCACCTCACAAATAGAATTTTATTGTTGTAAAATAAATCACTCTGTACAATTCTCTGTTAATAAATTTGAAAATATGAAGGAAAGTAACAGTTCTTGGAAAACAAATTATTTTTTTTCAATTAGTGCTAGAGTGAAGACCAGAAACCTGGAACAATATGAGAAAGTTATTAAAGAACTATCCCTCAAAAAACTCCAGAGCTCATGAAAAACAAAATGCAAAAAGACTAAAGAACCACTCCAGGTTAAAGGAGACCAAGGAGATCACAACAAACTGTAATATGTGATTACGGACTGGCTTGGATGAAGACAAAGGGTGAAGGAATGGGGAGGGGAAGATTGTTATAAACGACATTACTGGGACAACTGATAAAATCTGACTATGGGTTGTATATTAGATAATAGTATTGTATGAATGTTAAATTTCCTAAATTTGATAATTGAACTATGGTTATTTAAGAGAAAGTGATAGTCCTTGTTCTCAGGGGACACATATTTAAATATTTAAGAGTAAAGGTTCATGATGTCCGTACTGAGTCTTAAATGGTTCAGCAAAACTAAAAAATAACAAAATGTGCGTGTGCATGCCAAGAGACTATGAATACATATATGCACATACACAGGGAAAAAAGTCTGTAAAACTAATGTGGAAAAATGTTAATAATTGGCCATTTAAATAAATATGGAAGTTCACTGTACTATTCTTGCAAATTTTAAATTTGGATTGTTCTCAAAATAAGCTATTAAAAATAAAAGTGCATCAGGCAAGACTATTTCAAAACAAGATCCTTCAAGCCCTAAGGAAACATGTAACTCTCAAATTACCTAAATTATCTAGAGATTACAGGAAAAAAATGTCCAATTCTTTTTACAAACCTATCATAATCCTTCTATAAAATTTGACAAAGACAGCACTAAAAAAATAAAACTATAGTCCAAACATACTTATTAATACAGATGCAAAAAAATCAGTAAAATATATATTACAAATCACCAAATAGGGTTCATTTTAGGAACGTAACAATGAGCCATCATTAGGCAGCTAATACAAGTCATCTTTTTAAAAGTTAAAAACAATCCATATGATCATCTCATCATATTCTAAGAGGGATTTGATAAAATTTATTCCTTAATATAATACTTACTTCAAGCCAAAGAGGAAATCTCAGTACTAGAACAATTCCCAGGAAAGAAAAAAGAACAAGGACACCAACTCTTACCCTGTAACTCAGCAATGTCTAGAAATAATGGTTATTGAGATAAGCCAAGGCTAACAAAAAAAGGCATAAAATTATAAGGAGATCAATTATCTGCAGTTAATGACTATATGATGGCAAACTCAAAACCTGAAATGATAGGGAAAAAATACTCAATAAGATTCTTTGATTATAGAAAATCATATATGAAAATGATTAACAGTAATCAGTTAAAACAGAAATAAAAGTATATCTAAATAAATAACAAGAAATAGAACCTTTTTAAGAAGAGGGCTTCAGAATAAAACACACTTCTTTTTCTTGGATAGGAAGATTCAAAATTGCGAAGATGGTTGTCCTCCCTTTATTAATCTATACATTCAATATAATCACAACTGGACCTTTTTGTTCCCAGACCTTGATTAAATCATTTCAAAATACATATGAATAAATGTGAATAGCCAAAACATTCTTAAAATCATGAGAATCTGCAATACCTGATATTTAAACTTGATTTCAAATTATAGTATTTAAGAGGCAATACTAATGCAGGAATAAATTTATCAGTGGAATAGAACTGAGAATCCAGAAAGAGCTCTCTGGGAACAGAGATTCAATAATGGGTGTCTGAAAGCTGATCTTTTCCACTCCTGCCCTCCAGTGGTGGGTAGTTGAATCCCTACAACATCACACCTTAAAATAAATACCAACAGATTAAAGATTGAAGTCTGAAGTATTAACAATAAAAGGATACCAGTAGAGGTAGGCAAATATTTCTGTAATCTTATGGTAGGAAAGGACTTTCTAAGGATGACAAGAAAAGACTGACTCCAAAGGAATAAGAAAAAGTGACTCCAGAGAAAAAAAACTTCTACACTATAAAATAAAGCTCATTAATCTGAAAAGCAAACGTCTTTTAGGCATCTGCAATATATACACAAAAGTTAACATTACTACAATATACAAACAGCTATTTTAAAAGACAATAAAAATGAACACTTTAAAGGAAAAGAAATGGGCAATGAATGTGAACAGGCAATTAAATAAATAAAAGAATATAAATGGGTAATAAATATATGGAGCAATGACCAACCCTGCTAGCTATTAAACACAAATTTGTTTTTTATACATTACCTTCTCAAAGATTAAAAAATTATAATACCCAATATTGGCAAAGGAATAAAAAAAATACCTCTCATAAGTAGGAAACTAGTATCTTTCTGAAGGGTATGTAGGATATACATTGATTTTAAACATTGACTTCTGCTATGATTTGAATGTCACCTCCAAAACTCATGTTGAAATTGATTTGTCATTGTGACAGTAATAACCAGTGAGTCCATAAAAAGTAACTGGGTGATGAAGGCTCTGCCCTCATGAATTGAGTAATGCCCTTCTCTTAGGAGTGAGTTCCTGGTAAAATCAAGTCTGGCCCCATCTTGCCCTTGTTTGCGCTTGTGCTCTCTTGCATTCCTGCCTTCCACCACAGGATGATAGAGCAAGAAGGCCCTCACCAGATGCAGCCCCTCAATCTCAGACTTACTAGCCTCAGAACCGAGAGCTATATAAACTTCTATTATTAATAAATTACCCAGTCTGTGATATTCTGTGATAGCAACACAAAATGGACTAACTTCCAACCAAATGGATTTGTATATTCACTTTTGAAATGTATCTCTGTTCCAAACATTTCAATGTATGTTAAATATATATTAACTATACAAACAAAATATTTAAAAAATACCAAGCCACTGAACTCTTTAAATACAAAGCAGTTTTTGAAGCTAAAACTGTGAGCCTTCTGGGCTCAAGTAACACAGATGGCCAAAAGTCCACATCCTGTAGGGATAGTGGCAGGGACTAAAAAGGTACCCATGCACAGCTGGGATAGAACTCAGGCTCATTGCTTGAAACCAATACCTAGGGTGGAGAGGCTCTTCCAACCTATAAAAGGAGCCACAAAAAGCTACTACTAACCATTGCATGGGGCTATGGTTTAGATGAAATTATGTGTCCAGTGAGAAGAAATATAGATCTTAGTTTGTGTCTTATTCTTGGAAAGAGAAGCCTGATCCTGATGTTACCAAGAATCAAGGGAATCAAGTCTCCAATATAAAGATGTGGTTTTAGACAGAGATGTAGGTGCATGTAAAAACACTGGATAAGAAGAGTGAAAAAGAAAACAAAACAAAAACTTCCAGTCAATAGGAGACTGCAAAAGCAAACTCAAAACACACAAAGAAAACTAAAGTAAGATGGACAGCCAATAAAATCAACAACTGTAATTCATTCTAGAAGAAAAAATAACAATCTGAAAATAATTTCAAATGTTAAAAGGAAGCCACAATAGCCATTAAGGGGAGAAAAATTAAAAATAGGCAGAAATCAAACCAGAATACGTGGCTATTAGAGAGACAGCCTGAATATTTTTAAAAAATTCGCTGGAACTGAGGCCACATAAACTCTAGCTGGACAAAGTCAAAGTGTGAATTAGTAAATTAGAAAGTGATACTGAGGAACCACCTAGAACATAATACAGAGACGAAGAAGGAATATTGGAAAATGAATATTCAAAGATATGAAGGCTAAGGAATTTTCTAGAAACAAAAAAAGATATGAATCTTCCCATCAACAATGTATTTCAAAGAGGAGCTATGGATAAAACAACATACTTAAGCATATCAGAGAAATGTGTTTAGAATATCAAGTAAGGCAAAATAAAACAAATATTAACATGTCACACTTATAATATGCAAGGCTCTGTTCTAAGTGCTTTAAAACTTAATCCTCATTACAACCCTATGACACAGACACAATTTTATATCCATTTTGAACTTGCCCAAGGTCACACAGTTAAGTAGTGGTGACATAATAAAGAAATCTTTTTAAAAACTACCAGAAAAAAAAAATTACATACAGAAGCATAACAATTAGGCAGAGACCAGACTTCTCAGAGATCCAAGTTTGCCAAGTTTCACAAGACAATGAAATAATATACTGAGGGTGCTAATGGGAGGAAACCTATCAACCAAGAATTCTCTATCTAGCTGAAAAACAAAGTAACGCATAAAATATACTTTCACACAAAAACTAAGGACATTTACAAGCCAGCCTCTTACTAAAAGGATTACTAAAGGATGTACTTCAGCAAGAAGAAAAGTGGACTCAGAGAAGATGCAAGGAACAATAAGTACAGAAACTGGTAAAAATACTGGCTAATTAAACAAGTTATTGAGTATAAAAAGGAAAATGAAACTCTTTTATGCTAAAAAAAAAGTAGAAATTACATTGTAGGCAACTATACAGAGGATGGAGAAATGTTCAGTTTAATCAAATATTAGCTCATAAAAAAAATCACCAAATACAGAAAGAAACAAACTACCTTAAGTACAACTTCCTAAGGACTTCCGATATTGGAATTAGCAAATATAAGATATTATATCTATGGACAAAATGCCCAACAAGGTATTTTTTGAAAACTAACAAAAAATAAGAAACTATAAAAAAATTATCAGGCAGACTGAGAAAGAAATATTACTTTCAGAAATAAAAACAATTGGGTGGGAGAGGGTGAGGGTTGAAAAACTACCTATTGGGTTCAACCTTCAGTTATTTGGGTGATGGGTACACTAGAAGCCCAACCTCCACCATTATACATGCTATATCCATGTAACAAGCATATGCACACCTCTGAATCTAAAAAAAAAATTTTAAATGTTGATATTAAAAACTCAAAGGATGAGTTAAATAGATTAGATACAAATGAAGTAAACGACAACTGAGTTGAAGAAATAAAATAATAAAGTTGCCATTTGGGAACTGCTCAATAAATAAGTAAATACATAAAAGTATGTTCACTTCAAAAAACCTACAAAGGCCAAGGGAAATGGGCAGATAAAAAAGAAAATCAAATTCTTCAACAACAGTAACATAAATGGTCCACAGAAGTAGGCTCTAAGAATTTAAGATGTGCACATTAGAGTGCCCTTGAAGCCCAGGAACTTTTTTTTTTTGAGACGGAGTCTCCCTCTGTCACCCAGGCTAAGAGCAGTGGCACCATCTTGGCTTACTGCAACCTCCACCTCCCAGGTTCAAGCAATTCTCCTGCCTCGGCCTCCTGAGTAGCTGGGACTACAGGCGTGCACCACCACGTTCGGCTAATATTTAAGTTTTTTATTAGAGATCGGGTTTCGCCATGTTGGCCAGGCTGGTCTTGAATGGTCTTGAACTCCTGATCTGCCCACCTAAGCCTCCCAAAGTGCTGGGATTACAGGCGTGAGCCACCACACCCGGCCAAAACCCAGGAACTATTCATGTCAATTCCCTGCAACATGGCTAAGGTAGTAGTAAAGTTTAACATTTATTGCACTAAGAGAATCAGAAAATACCAGCACAATGATAGTGCCTTACTTTATGTAGCAGAGCTTAGTCTTGTTTAACAAATACTCTTCTGTTCTCATATTTTATATATTTAGGATTTATATTTAAATCATAGCAATCTTTAAATCCCCACATCCTCAGAGGTAGAAGGGTTTTTTTGTTTTGTTTGTTTGTTTGTTTGAGGTAGGGTGTTGCTCTGTCACCCAGGCTATAGTGCAGTGGCACGATCACAACTCAAACTATAGCCTGGAGCTCCTGGGCTCAGGTGATCCTCTCTCGTCTCAGCCTCCCAAGTAGCTGGGAGTATAGGTGTGCCACCAGGTCCAGCTAATTTTAAAATTTTTTTTGTAGAGACAAGGTATCACTATGTTGCCCTGGCTGGTCTCAAACTCCTAGGCTTGAGCAATCCTCCCGCCTCGGCTTCCCAAAATGCTGGGATTACAGGCTTGAGCCACCATGCCTGGCCAAAAGTTTTCTATTAGTTTGCAGTTCTAGAAAGTCCTTCCAATTTCCCTCAGCACTAAAAATATTTTCACAGACTTCTATGTTTAAATACTCCTCTAATAATGCTCAGTCCTGTCGATTAGCCAGTTAAATCAACAAATACTCTTGTTTCTCCTATAATACAGATCATCTATAAAACAGGAAGATTTATATAGAGGAAATCTTTTGTAAAGAAAGAATCCTTGGTTATTAAAAACAAATTGTATATACACATTTTGTAAACTTGGTTTCTACTACTATAAACATTCAGATAACACATTTTATCTATTAAATAATGAATATCAATTATTCTGAAGAAAATATAACCTATCTTTATCACCTGTTCCTTAAAAAATTAAGTATAAGATATTGTAGGCAGTACTTCTGATAAGAAACTGAATACAGAATTTAAAATACATAATCATCCTAGTAGTCACATATAGGTACCAACAGTCTAACAGTGTGTATTCCCCTCCCCCTAAATTCCAGTCTGCTTACTATAGGACTTCATTGACTTTACACCTATATATGATTTATCACTCTTCTTGCAGCACTTTAAGTGAATGCCCCTAAAATCTCAGTAACAATTCTGATCTAATCAGAAAGGCTTTGATCTATAAAATCAGGGTATGATTTTCTTTGGAAGCTGCAATTTCTCATTTAGCTCCATTTTCTGGCTAAAAAGTGAACTAAACAGCCCGCTGAATCTGACAGCACCTAAAATAGGATTCTTCCCCTCCTACTTGGACTCGATGGGGATGGTGCCACTTAATCCTCTGGAAGATTTATCTGAAAAATAATCCCAAGGTGATATGGGTTTCCTACTCTGTACTGGTTCCAATCCAAAAACGTTGGAAAAAACCAAAGAGAACACATGATTATGGTTCAGCTTTAAAATTCCTACACAAGGTTCTAGAAAGAAAATATCTTAAGGATACTAAAGCTCATCAGAAAAGGGGGCTATCCTTTGTGCTTCACTGACATATGCCTAAAATTCAAAATTCAGGACAAAATATTTTAAATATTTTACCTATGTTTTATAACATATTTGCCTTTTATTCCTTCCCTCTAGGTTTTATTCTCTTTTAAAACAGTCTCCAAGATTTATTCTGATGCCCACAAACTCAGTATCCTTGAATTTTTAATGTCTCTTTCTAATCCTGCTCTTATCACTTTGCCCCTCCTCAGCCTGAGCAATCTCTTCTTCTGTATCTCCTTTCTTGCTTTTAATTCTTCCTCATTCTAGACTTAGTAGGGGAGTAACAAAGTAGACTCTAGGCAAGCCAGCTGCAAACGTAAACATATCTCAGTAAACTCATGCAAGTCTGAGTTTAAGACTTAAGAGGTATTTACGGGAAGCTGAGAGGCTGCTGAACAATTCACAGTGAAAAGCACCACCAGAGGTAAGGGCTAATGGTACACATTCTTTTGAGTTATAATACTAGTAAGGAGTCTGGTTCTTGGTTTAAACTGGGATGCAGTCTCTCAATAACTTAACACTTTTTCCCGGTCAGACAAGACTTGTTATTTAAGTTGTAAAAGGCTAACTTATTCATAGCTATCTCATGAGACATGCAAGACACATATAAGTGAAAAATCACTAATAAAAAGTTACCTGTATTCCATTTATATAAAATATCCAAACTAGACAAATCTATAGACAGGAAATGGATTAATGGTTGATAAGGGCTGGGAGACGTGAATGGGGAGTGACTGCTAATGAGTACAGGGTATCTTTTGGAGGTGATGAAAATGTTCTAAAATTAAATTGTGTTAATGGTTGCATAAGTCTGAATATACTAAAGACTACCAAACTGTAAACTTTAAATGGGTGAATGTTATGCTATGTGAATTATAAAGCAATTTTAAAAGATTACTATGATTGTATGGTTTTCTGTATTAGTATTTTATATAAAAAGGTTAAAAAACGTGACTATGGATTACACATAGCAGTATAAAAAATACTCATGCTATAGTAAATTTTTTTCAAAGGTTAAAAAAGTTACCTGAAAATTTCTCAGCTGACAAAAATTTCAACTTATAGCCTTAAATAAATATTTACTTCACTTTTTCAGTTAAATATTTACTCACCCTCCTCCAACAATAAACTTCACCCAAATGAATTCTAATGCAACTGAACTGTTATTGAGTTCAATGTGCCCCAAATTAAGACAATACAAAATTTCAAAAAGCAAACCAAAATCAACCAATTGAACCAACTAAAGTAAGTTGGGTAAAGCTCTTCTATGCGAAAGACCATTTTTTTACCCCAAAATTATTTAAAAAATAATTAGTCTTTGCTAAATTAGTTAAAATTTAAAAGTACTCAAACCATAGTTTGCACTGGCAAACTGGCAAACTGGCAGCAGTTTCAATCTCACAAAGTGCAAGTGAACACACCTTGCCACTTTTGATGTTCTTCATAGGTTTCCTGATTTTTTATTTAATGTATCAACATCTTCTAGTTGTGCTGTGATCTGAAGTACATAATCCGTAAGTAGTTTTCTTAAATTTCTATAAAGGCATGTATTACACAGTTTTTAAAAGTAAACCTTGTAAGTATATAATTGCGAGGAAAACATCTAAGCTAAATTTAGTTGGAGGGCTCTACTGACTATAAAAATTAGATACTGACCTATTTTCACTACAATTATAGTACAAGCAAAATACTAAAAACACATGGCATGGAACTATTTAGTTTATAAAGTTTTCTAATAATGTTTTAGCATTTACAATCTCAATTTGCCTCATCTGTTAACTAATTCAGATTTATCAGTTTTGGGTAACTTGTCTTATCCAAGTTATCTATAGACAGATCTCTAGACAGAAAGTGTCTTATCCAAGTTATTCAAAACTGAAGTGGATTCAATTCCTAGTTTGCTACTTATAAATCGCTGCATATTTGAGGATTTGGACTCAGACTAACCCAGAAAACAATAACTGACTTCCTGATCCAATCCATCCTCTTCTCTTCTTTAAAACTAATAAACAAAACACCTCACATAGAGCATTTACAAATGTTTGCTGATAACCTTGTATACTTAAGTTGAAAGAAAGGAAAAATATAACTTATTAAACATTTAAGATGGTAAAAGCTTCATTTATATACAAATACATGGGGATTCTAAATATTTTACACATATGAAATGTCCCTGCTGAAAAAAAATGACCAAACGCATTTGCCTCTAACAGACTTCAGTTGATATAATCTAACATTTTTCAAAATAGAGTCACTCACTGAGTTCATGAATTGTGACATGAAATTTTTTTGTGTGTGTAGGGAGATAGATGCTGAGGAAAGTAAGAGAGAAAAAAACCTTTTCAAGTGAAAGTTCTATTTAATAGCTTAAAAAATGTGTAACCACCTACCTCCTATACTTGAATAGCCACACCTCAAATCGCATGGCCCAAAATGAACTTCTCAACTCCTGCCACTTCTTAGTTCCACGTCTGAGGAAACAGATCTATCCTTAGTCATAAGCTCATAGAATCCTCTATTTCCCTTATGGCAGCACTTACCTGGTGAATTATCTCTCACTTTAGATTTTAAGACCCAGGAGGAAAGAGATCATGTCTTTTTTGTTCATATTTAGCACATGACACTTGATGAATACATGAGACAGATGAATAACAGCCATTATACCTTGGCTTCTCCCTTGTCGACACTGATTATCTTCTATGCAGGAAAAGGTATTTTCAGAGAAGTTGGCCGGCCAACAAACTGTATCCTACCATTTTCCATCTATAGAATACATGGTTGTCTTTTATCCCTACAAAAATATCATAATGGGTTTCTAAAAAGAAAATATTGGACCCTAAAAGAAATCTATGGCTTAATCAAAACTTGATTTTCAGATTACTGTTCATCAATAACTTTAAAGTTTATCAACATCATTAGATACACACTCCCATTATTGAAAAATGCCACATAAGGAAGGGAACAAAAGAGAAAAAACATAGTTATGACTAAGAGCCCACACATTTTCTTTCCCTGAGCTATTTATTTATTAATCTGCTCATTCATTCAACATTCATGGATGGATGAATTTTTTCTAAAGTTTTCTCTACACAAGAAGCCAAGTATAAAGTAATTCAGACACAAACGAATTTCTGGGAGCTGGGAAATCCATTGTCAATGTATTCTAGCCAAAAATATCTCTAACTTAATCTTGGAGTTTTACTACATAAAACAAGTAATACTGTTTACACTTACAGAGCTACTTATTTTACTGACTGTAGCAAACCAGAAAAGATCACACTAGATGGCTGACTAGTTGAAACACCTGCTTACTGTATCAAGAAGCATTTATGCAGAAAGAGAAAATGAAGATGACAGATATGGACTAACAAAGGGTAAGCTGTGGGTTGGTCACAAAACAAAAACTGCCACTTCTAAGACTGGCCCCTTGGCAACCAAAACAGCCTTACAGGCTCTCAGAAAGGATAATACCCTACTGCTTTACAAAAAGTGAAAATTTTATTTCCTATCTACTTAACATTCTGAGGTATGATGGCATACTGCAAAGATGTTTTTCTAAAGCCTGGTAAGTTATGAGATTCTGTTTGGAAAAACAAAAACAAAAAAATATATAGCCATCCCTTGTCTTTTATCATTCACATTTTCATTTCTGAATTTTGGTAATAAAGGTAAGCACACTTCATCTTTATACACACAGTACCAAATTATGATGTGATCCTACTAGTCATGCTAAAGAAAAAGGTAGTACTAAGAATCCAAGACATTCAAAGTTGGTAATGAATTATATTCTTATTCTTTAAAACAGTACAATAGACAATTCTTGAACAACATATTCTTTAAAATAATTAAGCCACCTAAAGTATAACTAAAAAAAGAATGTTTACTTACATCCCTCCCTGAGGTGGTCATATCACAGATGAATACAAAACACCAGCCTAAATTTAAAGTGATTATACATGACCCATGCTTTCTCATAGTCTGCTATATTTCCAGCTCACATTCAATTTTCTGTCATGTGTTCACCAGAAAATGAACAGGGAGACTACAAAAATTTAACAGTCATATATTGATAATCTCTTTAAAATGAATGAAACAAGACCGCTTTTAAGGAATTTATTTTCAATAAACATTGAAGCTACCATTTATAGTATAATCTCTATTGTAAACTCAGCTAGCTTGTGTTTAAGACTATCTTCTTAGACTCAAGAGAATTTCATTTGAATAAAGGATCAGTGAAATAATTTACATCAGTGGGTTGCAAACTAGTAAACATGAATAAAATTTTAAGCCATAAGAAAAAAGTGTGTATGGCTTGTGGAACTAATTGTATTATGGCCATATCATATGCTTTTTTAATGTTAAAAAATGTAATAGCTCTTCTTGGGGAAAATTTCCAAAGGGAGCTAACATATGATAATATACTTTTCAAACTTAGTATACACTGCCACCTCAAATCCCAACTCAATCACAAGATTCACTCTCTGGGTACAATGGAACAGTAGTCATACCCTTCACGTACAAAGATTTTCTGACCCATCACAATGGCCAAGAGACTTACTTCCGCAGTAGCAATGAAACTGCATGGATCAACAAATTATTTCTGAAAAGTCCAAGGACATGTATTAGGCTCCTGTTAATAGCTCTGAAACTCTTGGCAAATAACTGCTCTGTTTCAAATTTCCTCATCTGTTAAGATATAGGTAGTAACAGTATCTAGCTCATAGGGCTGCTGCGAAGATTTAATGAGATAATAATTGAAAATCTATTCTAATAGTCCCTGGCACATAAGAGCTCAATAATGTTAGTTATCATTGTTAGTTGCTAATGTCAAGGCTAGGAAAACATAAGAGGCACACAAAGAATCAAGAGGTCTCATTAGCATTGTTCTCCAACAAATGGATCTAAGCTGGCACTGACAATATGAAATTATCCATTTAAAAAGCCAATAAATTTTACTATGTATTTTCTTTTTTCTTCTTCTTTTTGTTTTTTTTTTTTTTTAAGACGATGTCTTGCTCTGTTGCCAGGCTAGAATGCAGTGATGCGATCTCGGCTCACTGCAACCTGTGCCTCCCGGGTTCAAGCAATTCCCCTGCTCAGCCTCCTGGGTAGCTGGGATTACAGGCATGTGGCCACCATGCCTGTGCCACCACGCCCGGCTAATTTTTTGTATTTTAGTAGAGACAAAGTTTCACCATGTTGGCCAGGATGGTCTTGATCTCCTGACCTCATGATTCGCCTGCCTCAGCCTCCCAAAGTGCTGGGATTACAGGCATAAGCCACCACACCCAGCTTGTATTTTCTAAACACTGAAAATAGTCTAGCATTTTGATAAGCTTGAAAGTCTAGCTTAGAGGTTTATTTGAACACAGAGTATGCATATTATTAGATACTTGTTGGGTTCAAATTAAATCAGCTGATAGTTATCTCTCTTCTTTAACACATCATCTAATTCCTGTGATTCCACAATTCCTCTCTGGTTAAAAGGACACGAAGTTCATGATAATATTTGCAAATGTAAAATACTCTGAAAAGAGATATGTGATTATAAATGTCCTGTTAACCCTCGAAGCCAAAATATAGGAAGTTAAAATGAAGCCTGTAGGTCCAGAATCAGTCAACGTAGTCTTCTACATCAATATAAGAACACTGCCACACTTCAGATTTGTATAATCTTCACACTTAAATATCCAGGTTCAGAAAAAATAACATACAGGAAGAGAGTCAGAAACGTCTGCTACGATAAAGCTTGTAACTACTTCTACTACCTCCTCCTACAACAATCACTTTCACTCCAGGTAGTTTTTGCTTAATACTTACCAAATATCTGAATGTCTACTATCCATAAAGCACTGTGCTAGCCGCTAGCCTTTCGGTAAAGTAAAAATTTATTTTTCCCTTTAGAATTAACTGAATGCAATTATAATTTAGACACAAATACCTAAAAGTAAAACATATGATAGAAATAATACACAGACATTGCTTTAAGTACAGAGAAAGGAGAGATTAAACACTCTGGGGGTTAGAGATGACTTTGTGGAAGAAGAAATATTAGAAATGAGCTTTACTAAAAGAGAAAACCAAAGCTGGAGAAGGAAAGAAACAAATTCCAGACTGCACACTAGCATGAGCAAAGATCCATGGAGAGAAAAGAGTGTGTTCCAGAGATAGCAAGTGTACTAGTTTGGTTAAAACAGACTAATGTCTTGAGGTCCAATCATGGAAAGTGTCAAAAGCCAAACCAAGAATTCTGAACTTCATTCCAGAGGTAAAAGGGAGTCACTGAAGTATACTGAGAGAAATGATATAATGAAAAACCATAGTTTAGAAAGAATTTCGATGGTTTATAGAATTGGGGAGGAGATGCAGTACAAGATGCTAGCAGGAAAGAGACCAGTTGGAATGCTAATGTCTTGGTTTGGGTCTGCAGTAGTAGCACCCACACTATTCCAAGACAATTTTTCAAACTTAACCTAGAACTCACATATAAAGCCTTAATGCCTTTTATAAAGACTCCATTTTTAAAAAATGGTAATAACTGAGTTAATCAGAATGATTTGATTTCCTTACTCTTTTGCATCCTTTCCTGTAGCAATGATATCTTCCTGCTCATTTCTAACCATAAACTGTAACTCCTCTTCAAAATACCAACCGTTGTCCTTCCTTACTGACTGATCATTCTAGCCTGAACATTCACCTTTGCTTTATTACTGTTACTCTTCATCCACAATTTAACCATCTACTCCCACCTAATCATTAACTCCAAACCCTTGACATCTTGCCAGCTTTGCAGAGCCAAATAAAGCTACTCATACTCAACTTTCTTTCTTCTATTACCTCTTAACTTTTAGTCTATTCAAATGCAAGCTCTCTAAACTCACAGAGCTTACAATGTCTTCTAAATTCTCTACTCAATCTCTAGTTTGGCTTCCCGGCTCACTGCAAAAGCTATACTGAATGACAACCCTCTCATACTAAGCAAGTCTCTATACCCCTAAGTAACTCAAGATTTCATATACTCAATAATAACAGCTACCATTTATTTGGCACTTTCTTCATGGTAGAAAAGATCTCAAATGCTTTATATAATTATTTCATTAAATCTTCAAGATAAACTTATGACAAAAGTATTTCCACTTGACATAAAAAAAAAAAAAAAAACAAACAGGTTTAAGAAATCAAGTAGCTTACCTAGGAACACCTGGCTACGAAGTACAAGAACAGGGACTCAAACTCTGTCCTCTCTTTCAAAGGTTAGTTTTATCACCATGTCCGCCATGGGGCCCTTCAATGTGGCTCTACTGATTACATCTGTTCAGAAACATTTCCCTAGATCCTTCATTAAGGATATCAACCACTTGAGAATTAACATGGATTCCATTCCTTAATCTAAACAATGGTACTTGAAGACATAAAATGTTTAGCTTTGTTAACTTCTGAAACTTTGGGAATGAGAAAATGAACTTAATTTCTTAAATCTTTTCTGAATGTTTTAGAAGAAAACATTAGTCTTGCATTGGAAGACTTTACATAAACTTACATGGACTTGCTTAACTCTAGGAATCTATGAATCGTTAAGTGTTAATGTTTAGCTTTTGAAATTTTGGTTCCTGGTAATAAGGAGGTTCATCTAATTGGGAAAAATCCACTCAGTAATATCTTGAAAAATACTTTTATATCTACCCAGATCTGATCCTGGCATGTTATTTAGGTTCTCTGACCCTGTATTTCCTTATTTATAAAATGAAGATAACATCATATATTTTAAAGGGTTATGGCAAAAAATTAAAGCCTAACACAAATAAATGGCCAAGAAAGTATGGCTTCCATTACTTTCTTCTGTATCTAGAAGTAGTTTAGCCTCAAAAGATTTTAATTCTAAATCGTATCAGCCACAAAAACTAATCACTTTTAATCCAGATCTTAAATATGGATACTACATATGCTTGGTCAATGGATTCCAAATAAACATATTAAGAATTATAAAAACTCAAGATCCCTCCTTTATCACATATTTACTCAAGGAAGCTTAAAACATCTCTAATATTATAAAAACAGTATAAGAGTCTAGTTTATTGATACACATTAAAAGCCTGTACCTTTCCTCAGTTCCTTACAAAAATTATAAAGTCTATTACATTTTAGATAAAGGTATACAGAAACTTGCCTCTCTCAATTGCTTACTTTCTCTAGCTCTGACCTGCCTCAGCAAAAGAAAAGCCTGGTAACGAGATTATCTAGGTAGTACATGGATATTACATGTACATGTACATGTACATGGATAGTACATGCTAGGACATTCAAAGGTCAAAATCATCAAAGAATATATTCTGGAGACTCAGAATGAAGTATAAAATTGTTATGTAATATGGAGAACACATGACATTAGAAAGAATGAAGGGTAAAGAATATAATCAATCTTTTGATTTTGATATAGGTTAACCCAAGTTTATTTCATATACAAATAGCTAATAATCCCAGGTCAGTTAATTTATATATCTTGGCAAATAGCAAAATAACAAACACAACTTAATTTTAAAATTTGTTATTTGAGATGGAAGACAGGACATATTGTGACATAAAATTACTTAGAGGAAGACACAACTTTTACCCAGTTGCCTCACTATACCTTCTCCCCTTGTCCAAGGTTTATATATTTCACAGGGCCATGCCTTGTTTTATCTTCTTGCTTAACTCCTACAAAACCCTGCCGTGGCCAATTTTCTTACATGGCCGTCTCTTTCTCCTGATTTGATTAAGGATGGAAAGTATTCAAGAGTATACTGACTCAGAGTCAGGTGCCCAGGCAAGAGTTAGATAATCATTTGAGAGGATCATCAAAATATCACCTTGTTATATTATTTCTACACAAGCATAGATTTACATCTTAAAAAATTAATCCAGCTCTCATGGGTGAGTATTTCAGAGATAACAAGTTCTTTGTGGATATATGCCACTCTTTGGTTAAAAATTACAAATAAGCACACACAGTTAAACCAAAATCAGCTGTACATTCTATTAGCTATTAGAGTAAACAAATGGCCTAGATGTAATCTGAACAAACTCAAAGACTATAGGTATTTAGTAACTGCTCAGCAATATTTACCACATGACAAAATGATGTTGCTATAGATTTCTTTCAAAAACAAATGAGGTATTACAGAATTTTCAAAGGTTTAACAAGATAAGACCCAGCTTGAAGTGACAGAAAAAACCTTCATAATGTGTTTTTATAATATCCTTCACATGAGACTATCAAGGGTCCTGTGCTTGTTCAAACCTGTAGTCTCAACCACCTTTTGTCTCCCATGAAATCTCCATCCTCCTTCCTCTCAAGAGTTTCCCTACACATCCCAATCCCAAAAGAAAAATCAATAGCTTACAAGAATACAAGAACAGCTTTTCTAAAGAACCATCACCAACTTAGAATTTGTTAAATAAAACAGAACTGAGAAAGAAATCCAGCCTTAGAACACTGAAACATCTAAGTGCCTGACACATAACAGGCATTTATTTGGCAAAGGCATGTTGACTAGACACACAATATTGATAAAAAAATTTAAAAATGTAATAACTGGACAGTACATGTGATAATCTAATCTGCCCAACTGGCTTTACTGATTTGGAAGCTGAAACTCAAAAGGTTAAAGGACTTGTCCATGGACACAGATATTTTGGAGCACAGCCATGACTAAATAATCCTTGTCTCCTACTGCACTGTTCCCTTCAACAGGTCATATACCTCAGCCCTTCATGTAAAAAGATACAATATGTACACAAAATACATAAAAAGATACAAGCCAAATAAAAAGCAATTTGAGGACTATTATTTCTCAAATATAATTGAGGTAGTTAACTTCAAACATTATCAGTCTTAATATACCTTTCCCATAATGTAATTACTTCACTGATCTAAAAATGTTTTATGATATCAAATTAAAATGTCTTAGGCAACTGCCATGTGCAGGAAGTTCATTATAGTTTCAATAATGTGATACTGCTGTAAACTTCCAGATTAAAAGTAATCATCCTTACATGACTGAAAGTTTAATCAGATACATATAAGTTACACATAACAAGAACAAAACTATAACACTACGAAATGTTACTTTGTGCTTCAAATTATTTATTGGTAAAGAAAGCATTAAGTCAATAAAAGCAGCATCTAAGAACAGAAAATCTCCTTATTTTCAATTTTCTTATTTGTAAAATAAGGAGTTACAGAAATATAATCTTTGGAAAAGGCCCAATATGTAGCAAGATAAAAGTATAAAAGTGAAGTGTTTCAAAGAGAGTTGGGGACCAAGCTATGCTAAATTCCCGAGCGCTCTGGAACCCTAAGTCTCAGCAGAGTAGTGTTTCAACAAATCCCTCCACTTTTCGGAGCGCAACACATGTAAAGTGGTTGTGTTTAAAACCCCAACGTGCAAGTGTGAAAAGACTGTTTTACAAAACAATTGTTAAAATGTCTAATTTCTCTCAATAATGTCAAAATCATTTCCTTTCAGAAAATGATAGCTATCTCTCATACTCTTCCAACCACTTCTTAAAACACATTCAGCTCATTATTCCAATTAGCAGGAAACTTGCGGTGAGGTGGGGGTAGCACACAGATCCCATGGCTTGGAGAACTGAAGCATGACTTTTGTGGATTTGTACCATGTGGTGTTTGAGGAGAGAGAAGAAAAATACCTCAGGTGATGAAATTTTCAAAACGTATCTAAAACTGCAGTTGGTAGAAGGCTCTCCAGAGCCAGCTGTCTTTCAAGAAAAGGCTCCAAGTTTATTTAAAATCTACAAGCACAACAGAACCATACCTCAACCAACCTCTAACATCAAGAAGTTTTACCCGATTTACGTAGTTAAAAGGATGAGAAATCGGAATTTACTTCAATAGATTTGTTCGATGCCTTAATAATGAATGAACTGGAGGCATCACTCACTGACTTGAGTTCTGAAGGAGCCTCTCAGCCCTGCCCCCAGTAAAACCTTAAGCAATTTCTACAGAACTGGGTTTTTCGAGGCTAAGCCCTGTTCAAAGAAGTCTCCCCGCCTCCCTCCCAGAGGCTGAAGCCCAGGACAGCCGGGGCGGCGCGCCAGGGCGGGTGGGGGCGCGGGGACGCCCCCTCCCCGCTTGGGAAAAGTTCCGCAGGCCGCTCTCCGGCCAGGCCGGCCTGCGGCCGTCGCCTGCGTCGCCGCCGCAAACACCTCTCTCGGCCGCGGACGGCCAGAGGGTCGCGCCCCCTCCCCGCGCCACCGCCACAAACACCCCGCCCCCGCCTCCCCGCCACCGCCCTCGCTGAGCGTTAACCCCTCGCCGCCCGCCGCCCGGCTCGGGGGAGGAGGCCGGCAAGGGGGTGGAGTTGTCGCGTCTCCTCCCGGGAGCGCCCGGGCAGACGCCCGGCTTGTTTACAGGCCCCAGGCCTGCCCGCCGCCGCCGCCGCCGCGCAGGCCCGCACCGCCCGCCAGCCCGCCGTCGGCCCGAGCGCCGCACTTACCCGGAGCAGCCGCAGGCGGGCAGGTCCCTGGTCGGCCGAGGCGGCGGCGGCGGCAGCCGGGGAGGGGGTCACCGCGGCGGCGACGGCGGCAGCCGGGGAAGGGGTCACCTCGGCAGCGGCGGGCCAGGTCAGGCCGGGGAAGGGGCGGAGGAGGGGAGGAGCCGGGCTGCGTCCGGGCCCCCGGCTCTCGGCGCCCTCGCGGCTCAGATCATCCGGGCGTTGGAGAGGGAGGCAGAGAGCGGGTCCCGGAGAAGGAGGAGGAAGAGCCGAGGACTCATCGCTTTCGCGCCTCACCTGTCTAGTGTCCCCCCACCCCCCCTCCCCAACCACCCGTTCCGGAGCAACAGCCGCCTGAGGACCCGAAGCTGCGGGCCGGACCGGCGCCGAGACCACTGCTCTCTAGCTCCCGCGCGCGCTCCCGTCCCTAGCGCCGCCACCGCCGCCGCCGCCTCTAGCGCGGCCCCGCGCAGGCGCGCTCACGACCGCGTCGCCCCTCCCCCACCCCTCCGCTCGCCCCGCCCCGCTGGCTCCGCGGCTGCTACAGCTGCGGCGCGGCGCGCCGCTACAGAGACCCGGATGTCGTTGGGCAGGAACTGCGGCGAGGGCTGGCGGGCGGGGGAGGGGCCGCCACAGATGACGTCACTGCCCTACCCCCTTCTTTCTCTGCCGCTGCCGCCGCAGTTCCCTTACGGCCTGGAGCACCAGGCCGAAGCCGAAGGGAGCGTCCGGATCCCGGATAGCAGCCAGGACCCGGGCCTTCACGTTCTGGCGCCAGGGACTGGACAGAATGTGCGGCCATTAGGTGCCCAGTAGATCGACAGCCCCTCCGTGCCCGGCCCTTGGCCAAGTAGGGACTCGGAAGCTACCCCTACGGCGTCCGCGCCCCGAGCCCTGGCTCTTCTACCTGCCTGCAGATACAAACCCCACTCCCTGCGAAGATGGTGTACACGCAGCCCCGAGCACAGACCCGGAGCTGTCCACCCTTCTTGGGCGCCGTCGCGGTCTGGCCGCTGCCCTTCGAACCCATGGTGGGTCCCAGGCAGCTGCCAGACCCCCCTACCCCAGAGTCCCACGCCTCCAGAGCCTTCCTCTCCCAGTGACCCCAGGAAGCCCAAACAGATGCCACGGCCACACACCTCGCGTCCCAAAGGGCAGAGACACACGCACGCTACCACCGCCCACCCACGTGCGAGTGCAACTGATTCACGCACGGGGCACATGCTCTGAGTTTCTGGCAGGTTTTCCATCAGTAGTTCAGGGGATTCCACATTGTATTTATTTGCACATGTTAGATAATCACGTGATTCTGTCCCAGGGGACCTCCAACGACCTCCAATGAGGTAGGTTAAGAGAACAGGATTTTTCAAAATCAGGAGAATAATCAGAAACATAACAGCTGCTTCTATTAAGAGGTAGAGATGAGCTAAAGTTAATAGAAACTGCACGTGCCGGCGGCCAAAATCCAGTTTAGCTAGCTAAAAAACCCAACCCACGCTCCTTGCAGACGCCGGGGATAGAATGACAAACCCTAGGCAGCCAATGAATCGCAGCCTAGGAGCAGTACATCACCAGCACGGGTTCCCATTGGCTGGGGTGCCCTTCCCTCTCTTGTCAGCGACTTAACCAGTTCACGAATTTGACCTACACCACATTCACAGGAAAAGAAGTTAGAAGAAAAGTCCGTATTTTTAAAAGATGTTCTGATGCACACACAAAACAAAGACTTCATTGTAGACGGCCGGTTCTTTTACTGGCCAAATTGAGTTCTGGCCAGTAAAAAAGGTAAATTTATGTTGAAGGCCTCTTTATTTTACTTGAGGAGCTTACTATAGCAATTTGCACCCTACTACTTTCTATCTCCTAAACCATTTTGTTGCCTCGACTCTTAGATCAAAAGCAACCTATTTATTCTTTCTGGCATTCAGCAAATATTTAGCTGCTGCTTTTAAAGTTGTAAAAAGCCATTTCTAATTTTTTCAACATGACTTTGGGGAAGGTTCTGTTTCCTTCACTTTTAGACCTAGAACCTAACAACAGGATCAAATATATAATCGCCAGTCACTGGCAAACCAAATATTCAAGGAATCCAAAAATTACTCAATATCTTTGGGATTAGAATTTTTTTTTTTTTTTTTTTTTTTTTTTTTTTTTTTTGAGACAGAGTCTCGCTCTTTCGTCCAGGCTGAAGTGCAGTGGCACAATCTCGGCTAACTGCAAGCTCCGCCTCCCGGGTTCACGCCATTCTCCTGCCTCAGCCTCCCGAGTAGCTGGGACTACAGGCGCCCGCTACCACGCCTGGCTAATTTTTTTGTATTTTTAGTAGAGACAGGGTTTCACCGTGTTGGCCAGGATGGTCTCGATTTCCTGACCTTGTGATCCACCCACCTCGGCCTCCCAAAGTGCTGGGATTACAGGCGTGAGCCACTGTTCCTGGCCAGAATTTCTTAGGAGAAGATGAACATGGATCATTTCCAGATATACAAAATAAAAATAAAATTCACTATGCATTTGGTCTCAGTATCATCTGAAGATACATTTCCTAATTCTCCACATATCTCCCCCACCCCCCAAAAAAAGAAATTAGATCAAAGATCTTTGAAACGCTACCTTCTTGGAATCCTTAATACTCCAGACAAGTAACAGCATGAGTAGCATACTGGTGGACTCATTAACATTCTGAACTAGAAAAGCTCATATGGCAACCATTTGGAGTGCTCTTAAAAGACAAATTTTCTTATTCATAAGCAGAAGCTGGGTCACTAGTGACAGTAGTGAACCATAGAAAACTTGAAAAGCCTCCCTATCTTTCTGCTTCCTTCCTTTAGGCTTCCACACCTTTCTTCTCTCTGTTTCTGCACTTGGAGAATCTGGGTCAATTGTAGAAAAAGAGGGAGATAAATAGAAAATATGAACAGAAAGAAATTTTTAAGGAGTCTACACATTGTACAGACTGCCGATAAAGCGGCACCTTCCTACTATTTATTTCTGAATACAGCTTGCAGGGACATTTTGGTATGAGCTAGGAAACTCATGGGTTATAAGATTAATATTTTAAAATTTGAAACAAATATATCAATATTGTCTGATTAAATATGTTTAATATCATCATATCCCCTTTTATTAAACCTTATACTAAGGAGGGGGGACTAATAGAAGGGGAAAAGAACATTGAAAAAAGAGGATTGAAAGTTCTCTTCTGAACTGTAAGACTTTGCCGGGCCTCCTACACGTATTTGGGATGTTCATAGTAAGATTTTAGTGGGAATATATTGCCATGACGATAACATTTTAGTAATTTTTATAGGTATATTATAAAACTATCCTGCTCTACTTTGGAAATCTGTTTGTATTTCGATTAACAAAGAAAAAGATTATCTACAAGATTGGCTTTAAAGTCCTGAATTTAGTGTGTGTTAATAGCCTAGTAATTGGGAGGCTCAGGGTGAGGACAGGGGCTGTAGTGTGGAGTCTAAAGCTTAATCTGGTCAGCAATACTCTCTTTCTGTTTCCACCACAATTGTGACTTAAAAAAAGGTTTACATTCCTGCTCCCAAATTACTCTCCAGGAGAGTCACCCTTGAGGCAGACTTGCCTGGGCCTCTCAAAATATATGCAGTAATGTGAGTGACCCCCTCAGGAGGCTAGTATTTGAGAATACCCGTCACCATCCTTTTACACTGAAGCCAGTCACTACTCAAGAGTTAAAAAGCCAACCAGAACATAGGTTCAACAATTCCTTCCTCCCTCACTACCTGTTTCATATTTTTTTCTCTCATACATCCTCTTCATTTGGTTTCCTCTTTTCTCATTTCTCCTTCTCTCTCTTCTCTTTTTCTTTTCTCTTTTTGCCTTCTTTGCCCTTCTCTTCCCCATTCTTCTTTTCTCTCTTTTCATTAGCTTAGTACAAATTGTAGCTTCTGCTACCCATTTTCTCCCAGAGCAGAACATGCGAGCAGACAGTGCCCCTAAATGAATTTCATTCAGGGAGAGGGTGTGCCCCCTACCCCAGCCCTCCTTCCTCCCTCCCCTACATCATAATATGTTATGAGAAACTTAGCTGCTTAGAGGACTGTTACAGAATGAAAAGGATTAGAGAATCCTGTCCTGTGTGACATCACTGGGCAGCCCCATTAGGGAGGGGCAGAGGGGAGCAGCCAGCAGTCTTATGCTACCACTGTGGCTCATCCTGGGGCAACTGTGAGCACCAGAGGCCAAGTCCTGGACAGTCTTTAGGGTAGGCTTTCACCTCAAGATAGCTGTATATGGCCACAGCCTTACAATACTAGCGTGGATCTTGTCAGATAAGTTCATCTGTTCATCAGATAGCTATTGTGCACCAAGCACTGTGTGGGACACTGGAGGTAGATAATGACATCAATAGGCAAGCCCTGCCCACAAAGAGCCGACATAATAATGAGAGGCATAGACAAATAAGTCAGCAGATAGAAAGGAAATTGCATACTGTGATCCATGCTGTGAAGAAAATAAATAAGGAAACAGATCAGGGAGATGACTTGAAACAGGTGTTCAGTGCAGACCTCTCTAAGAAGGCAGCATTTGATCTAAAGGATGAGAAGGAGTCAGCTTCATAATCAGGGGAGAAGTTTCCAGGTAGAGGGCTCAGCATGGGCAAAGGGCCTGATGTGGAAAAGAGCTTGGAGGAAAAGAGCTTCGCAGAAAAGAGTTTTCTACAGCCCAAAGACAAGTTCAGCAAACTCAAGGCAAATAGTTTATGGTCATTTAAGTTTCGAGAGTGTTTCAACGTGGACATTAGGGATATTTAATTTATAATCAGGAAACCACGTTGTGTGGATGGGTATAATCCATAGAAAATAACTTGGTGAGTTGATCTGGTGCAAAAAGCAAAGCAACTTTTTAAAAAATCGAAATTAAAAATAGTCTGGGTGCAGTGGCTCACACCTGTAATCCCAGCACTTTGGGAGGCCAAAGCGAGTGGATCACTTGAGGCCAGGAGTTCAAGACCACCCTGGCCAACACAGGGAAACCCCGTCTCTACTGAAAATACAAAATTAGCCAGGCCTGGTGGCACACGCCTGTAATCCCAGCTACTTGGGAAGCTGAGGCAAGAGAATCGCAGGCAGGAGAATCACTGGAATTCGGGAGGTGGAGGTTGCAGTGGGCCGAGATCATGCCCCTGTACCCTAGCCTGCGTGACAGAAAAAAAAGCACCTTTATTCAACTATTGAAATTGAGAAGTATTCCATAACCCCAGGAAAGACCCATCAGACAATCCAGCAGCAGCTAGAAAAGAGTGAATTATAAGCTTCAAATAAATAGTTTTCATCCCAATATAGGTACCTATTTGTGTTAAGTAAAGACTAGCACAAATTTGAGTGGCTTCTTCAGAACAATTCTTCTGGGTGTTTACTGTCTATTCTGGGCATTACAGAAGATCTCAAACTAAACCAAACTTTTTAAAGCAGTGATACACTGCATCCTTAACAATGGTGGCCTGGTTGAAAACAGTGATGAAATGGTCATCATCATAAAGCGTTTTATCTGTACGTGACTCTGCAGTTTACAAAGCACTATCATACAGACTAACCAGTTTAATCCTCTCAAAAACCCTTGCAGGTAGACAGGGCAAGGACTCTTAATCTCCTCCTTTACAGAAGAGAAAACTAAGCATCTGGTAGTAACTACCCAGGGTCACAGAAATTAATGACAGGTACCCAGGTTTGTCCCCTGTACGATACTGAGCATTGTCGCTTTTACATGCTGGTAGTAAAGGCAGCAGGAGTGGAAAGAGTGCTGAACTTAGTTCCAGTCAGTGGTGTGGAGAGCTGGCCTGTACTGGCTCATGACAGCAGATTATTAAATTTTCAGAAATTTTGCCTGCTGTTTGTTAAATACTCATTATTAAAAATTAAATGATATAGGCCAAGTGCAGTGGCTCATGCCTATAATCCCAGCACTTTGGGAGGCTGAGGTGGGTGGATCACCTGAGGTCAGGAGTTTGAGATCAGCCTGGCCAACATGGTGAAATCCCGTCTCTACTAAAAATACAAAAATTAGCCAGGTGTGGTGGCGGGAGCCTGTCATCCTAGCTACTTGGGAGGCTGAGGCAGGAGAATTGCTTGAACGCAGGAGGCAGAGGTTGCAGTGAGCTGAGATTGTGCCATTGCACTCCAGCCTGGGTGATAAAGTGAGACTCCATCTCAAAAATAAATAAATAAAAATAAAAGTAGAAATAAAAATTAAGTTATATAAACTTTCAATGAAATAAATTTTAAACAAAGGTAGTATGTGATAAAAACATCACTTCCAAATTATGTTAATATATTTTAATATTATCTTTGTTCTTTAGGCAATTTACGTGCATTGTGTCTGCATGGTGGAAATTCCCTATAATATGTAATTGTACATCTCTTCCTAATACCACATTTAGTGAGTTTTCTTTGGTAGCTTGATCAGCGGACACCACAGATGAGGGCTTCACTTATTGCTTTGTTGGTTGTGGGCTAGATCAGGGGTGTCCAATCTTTTGCTTCCCTCGGCCACATTGGCAGAAGAAAAATAGTCTTGGGCCACACATAAAATACACTAACACTAACGATAGCTGATGAGCTAATACAAAACAAAACGAAACAAAATCACACACACACACAAAATCTCACATTTTAAGAAAGTTTACGAATTTGTGTTGGACTGCATTCAAAGCCATCCTGGGCTGTATGCGGCCCACAGGCCCAGGGTTGGACAAGCTTGGTCTAGGCTTAAGTGACAGAGAAAATGTTTTATGCAGATTAAATGTAAAAGACATGTTGTGTCTATAACTGTTACATGGTGAATAGCATAAAAACATTCAATTTAGCAATGAAGTCACATAATTGACTAATAAGCTCTAACATACATTTTTGTTGTTTTATTTTTATCTTAAATGAAAATATTAACCAATAGCCATCTTGGAATTACATTTGGAAAGGTGGTTGTTAAACATTTCCCAGCACACACCTGGATCTGCATCTGCTGTGTCAGTTGAACCACTCACTGGTTCTGTGACCTCAGGCAAGTCATTTAAATTATTAGCCTTGGTTTTATCCTCCACAAAATACTTCCTCCTAAAATGTGTTGTGAAAATTAGAATAGATGAGGCACCCTTAAAAAGATGACTGATGCGGTTGGTTGCCCCACCACTTCCTACTACTTGGCAGAGCCTCCTCGTTGGCAGATCCTTCTCTCACTAGAGCCTGTATATGGATGCATGCTCTCTCACCCTCCCTTGTAGCTTAGAGCAGAGCATACCAATCTATGTGCCAACATACCGTGGTATGTCTCAGATGGGTCATAGATGTGATAAGGTATTGATCCCTTAAGCCCTTGGGACATTCAAGTGAGGCTAAGCTGCTGAAGCCCTGGGATGGTATGACTGGCCACAAGCAACATTACTCAGGTACCTCTCTGTGTCACAAAAACTTTATCTTTGTATTTGTGTCATGGTGTGAAAAAGTTGAGAAGCACTGCCTGGGGACATAGAGAGGTAGCCCAATTCTGGATAAAGGAAATTGAGAAGTCTTGAGGGGGTAGAGAGGTTTTCTTCCCTGGTAAGAAGAATCACAGGAGAGAAAATGCCTTCCTCAGCCATACGTTGTTATTTCCATATGTAAGCCTGGAATTTCAAGGTTATCTTGCAAAGAACCAAGGTAATGTAGAGAAAAGAATTGATAGCAAGTGGCTGGATCTTTCACATTGTAAAGCCATTGAGCCATCCGTGCAATTGCCCACCTTGGGAATTTATTTTTAAGAGTAATAATAAATGCTCCTCGTTGTTTAAACTACTTTGATTTTTGTATTTGGTTATTCATAATTAAAAACACCCAAATACAGTAGAAGAACTGGTACATCCCTGACACCTAATGAGTGCTCGGTATGGTTAATCACCAAATTAGATTCTTTGCCTTTAGAAAAGCTGCCATGGTCAAATGTGTGTTGATCTTATTTTTCGTAAATATTTAAGAAATTTGTTCAGTAACTAGCTTAACTTTTAATATTTATCTTGAGTCTCTTCTAAATATGTTTTTACTGTATGATAAAAGCAATAATTGAAAAATGACATCGTTTTAAGCTTGAGAGCAACTAGATACAAAGATGTTGATATGCATTTTCTCTTCTTGACGGATCTAGACAAACTGGAGCACCATTACATGAAAAAGGTTAAAGAATCAATGTTTTGCAGAATAGAACTGGAATTAATTCATGGGAATTACAGAGAAGATCATATTAGTTCAATACAAAAAGAGGGCCTAGAATGTGCCAAGCTCCATACAATGCCCCCATGAGTGTTATTTAATTCTCACCACAACTTTGCAAAAAAGAAACTATTTTTTTTTTCCATTTTACAAAGGAGGAAGCTAAGGCTGTGAAAAAGAGCTCTTTTGCAAGCCTAGAACCATCTGATTCCAAAATTCCCACTCTTTCTGTTGCAAATTCTGGCTAAGCTTTCCAGAGATGACTTGCTTTCCCCTTGAGGCCCTTTCAGTGCATTGTCCCATGGAAAACAAAAAGCCCAACAATGACATCTTTACCAAAGATGCCTTGGGGAGATGGGAGAAGAGTTACAATGCACATTACACAGCAAAATCTTTTTTAAGCTCCAAGTAAAATTGTTTTTTTCTTAGAGTTTTGCTTCCAGCAGTCACTTCCTCCATTCTCCTGCTCTCTCCACGTAAGGAAAACTTCTATCCTGCCTTCTCCTAATACACTTTCCCATTTTTTTTTTCCTGAACATTTCTTAAAAATCCCACATAAGGCAAAAGCAAAGACAATATCCATCAACACCTCCACCCCCACCGCATGTCCATGGAGAGCTTCAAGTCATCCTGCCACTGGTACAAACACGGCAGAGGCCTCTTTGTAAAGAAGTGGTAGGTAGAATTCAGGTTAGCACCAGAATCTAAAAACTCCAGCTCCTTTGGCTGGGGCCAGGCTGGTAATATAAATGTTAGATCAGGCTGGGTCTGACCCAATAGGGATTGGTAGAGCATACTTGTCACATTTGAAGGCATTCAGAAAAATAACAACCTTAAAACATTCTAAACATGTTGGAGTCAAAGGGGATACCTCTTGACCACTGCATGAATTGGAGTTCAAAGATCATCTCTCTTTTGCCTAGGCTGTGGACTAGTTATGTAACCTCTCTCAGACTTAGTTTCCTCTTCTGGAACAGGGAATATCAACTACCTTACAGAAATAAATGAGATCCTGTACACAATGCACCTACCACGCTGCCTGACCCAATAATGTGTACATACATAAGAAAATGCTCATGCCCTTTGCCCACTTTAACATTTTTTTTTCTTGTATATTTGTTTAAGTTCTTTGTAGACTCTGGAATGGAGCTGGAAGCTGCATCTTCAGCACACTAACGCAGGAACAGAAAACCAAACACTGCCTGTTCCCGCTTAGAAGTGGGAGCTGAACGAGGAGAACACATGGACATATGAAGGGGAACAACACACTCTGGGGCCTGTGAGGTGCAGGGAGAGCATCAAGAAGAACAGCTAATGGGTGCTGGGCTTAATACCTGGGTGATGGGTTGATGTGTGCGGCAAACCACCATGGCACACATTTACCTATGTAACAAACCTGGACATCCTGCACATGTACCCCGGAACTTAAAAATAAAAGTTGACAAAAAGAAAACATAACTTACTTTTAAGCACATAGTGTGTATATATATATATATATATATATATTTTTTTTTTTTTAGACGGAGTTTCCCTCTGTCACCAGGCTGGAGTGCAGTGGCACGATTTCGGCTCACTGCAACCTCCGCCTCTCAGGTTCAAGCAATTCTCCTGCCTCAGCCTCCCCAGTAGCTGGGGTTACAGGCGCCCACCACCACGCCCTGGCTACTTTTTGTATTTTTTGTAGTAGAGACAGGGTTTCACTATGTTGGCCAGGATGGTCTCAATCTCCTGACCTCCGCCCGCCTTGGCCTCCCAAAATGTTGGGATTACAGACGTGAGCCACTGCACCTGGCCCATGTATTTTTAATAATACATTGTAAATGATTTGACATTATCCATCCCATGTTTTATACAGGCTTAGTTATAGATTCACTCTAGAATTGCTGGTTATAGGGCAAAAATCATTCTTTTCAAGACTTGTTTTAACTTCTAGTCCTTCAGCTTTGTGAATGGAACATGTACATATGACCTACAAGGGATCAAGGGAAGACAAGGATCCTCTGCTGGAAAGATCTGCCTCCCTTACCATTGCTGAACCCCTTTTGTGTGAGTTTTCTCCTTCATGCCATCTGTACCAAAGGTGACCATTTGGTTCTGAATCCAAACTCTAGATTGTTCTTCTTATAGTGCTTCAAAAGAAAGACTGCAAGCCCTATTTCTATATTTTATATAGTATTTGTAATTTTATGTTATAGAACTTGAGTCACCATGTATTTCATTCATTCAGTAGATGTTGAGCCTCCGGAATATGCCAGGCACAGCTGTAGATGAGGGAGATACTGTGAAGAGAGGCAGCTTTCATGGTGTTTACCCGAGGTCAACAGAAAACAAACAAGGTCAATACAGAGAGGGATAAGTACTGTAAAGAATGCAGAGCAGAGTATGACATGGGCAGGCAAGGTGAGAGAGGGGCTGAAGGAGAGGTTACTTTAGATGCTCAGGGAAAGCCTATGAGAGGAGGTGGCACCTGGGCAGACCTGACTGACGGGAAGAAGCCACCTTAGAAGATCTGGGGGAAGAATGTCCCAGGAACGGGCAGAGGCCCTGGGGTGGAAGCAAGCTTGGCATGTCCATGAAAGACAATTCTGAGATGTCTCGGCATGCTGAGGAAAGGAGAGTATGATATAGGCAGGGTGCCTGTAGGCCACAGTAAGGATTTTTAAGAATTTTATTCTAAGTGTGATGGAAAACCACTGGCAGTTTTTATGCAGAGTAATGACACGATCCGATCTATGTATTGCTCTTGCTTCACTTTAGAGAAGAGATTTTAGGAAAGCAAAAGTGGAGGCAGAAAAATCCTTTCATGTCAGTTTAATATATCCTTAAAGAGAAGGTGAAATTTGCTTTCAGCTTTAAATGACATAGAGAGATTACATTTTGGTGGTAGGAATGTGGTCTTTTACAGAGCTTTTGTTACTGGGGTTCATGTTTCCATTTTCTGGGAACTATTAATATATATGGATATTTTTGCCAGTAACTCAAGTAACCTTGCTTGGTAAATTTCATAAAATGTTGCAAGAAGTATCTTGTGGGAAGGCCAGGTTAAGTGTAGGTAAAATAAAAGCTCACTTAAGTGGTTCGATTTCAAGTCAATACTTGTTACCCCCAAAATAGTCTCAGTACTCTCCCAAACACATCTGAAGTCTGAAGACTAATATTCTATAAATTAATTTATGCCTTGTGCTATCCAGTGAGGATGATAGTTAAGGTGCCTTTACCTAAGGCAGATATTTTCATCTTGATATGAAAGTCTCAAGATCCTTTGCAGAGACGAGTTTTAATACTTGGGAAGCAAGCTGCCTTGACATGTATTGATGAGATAGGGTAAAATAAATTAAGAAAGGATTTAGTAAAGACCTCAATAATGCCAAAGATGAATTCAACTTCTTACATACTGTATTCAGATTTGTTCTTGCTCATGGACCTATGAAACAAATACATACACTTCATATGTTGAGTCTTTGTTGCTATTAGATCTTTTTTTTTTTGGGGGGGGGGATGGAATTTTGCTGTTGTCAGCCTGGGCTGGAGTGCAATGGCATGATCTTGGCTCACTGCAACCTCTGCCTCCTGGGTTCCAGCAATTCTCCTGCTTCAGCCTCCAGAGTAGCTGAGATTATAGGCGCCCACCACCACGCCCTGCTAATTTTTTTGTATTTTTAGTAGAGACGAGGTTTCACCATGTAGGCCATGCTGGTCTCGAACTCCTGACCTCAGGTGATCCACCCGCCTTGGTCTCCCAAAGTAGTGGAATTACAGGTATGAGCCACTGCTCCCAGCCTAGATTTTCTTTATTTCATTTAATGGTCTTAGTCTGGGTTCTCTAGAGGGACAGAACTAATGGAATAGATATACACATAAAGGGGAGTTTATTAAGTATTAACTCACATGATCGCAAGGTCTCACAATAGGCCATCTGTAGGCTGAGGAGCAAGGAGAGCCAGTATGAGTTTCAAAACTGAAGAACTTGGAGTCTGATGTTTGAGGGCAGAAAGCATCCAGCATGGGAGAAAGATGTAGGCTGGGAGGCCAGTTCAGTCTCTCTTTTCACATTTTTCTCCCGGCTTATATTCTAGCTGTGTTGACAGCTGATTAGATTGTGCCCACCCAGATTAAGGGTGGGTCTGCCTTTCACAGCCCACTGACTCAAAGGTTAATCTGCTTTGGCAACACCCTCACAGACACACCCAGGATCAATACTTTGTATCCTTCAATCCAATTAAGTTGACAGTATTAACCATCACAGTCTATATTGGTAATCTTCAAGGTAAACCCAGAATAGCCCTTTGGAAAAGAACTATAACTAATTTTATTTTTAATTTTATAACTAGTACATTTTAGCCACCTAATAAATATTTCATAATAAAAGTTATTATGGCCATTATATTACAGCTGCAGGATCTGTAGACTCTATATGAATGAACCAAAACAGCAACTTTCATGACACTGTCAAATTCAGCCTATGCATTAGATGGTGTAAATCATAAGCCACCAGAAAGAATAATCCATCAAACCAAGTATTGGTTAAGAATCTACTATGTGTCAGTGGGCGTGGTAGCTCATGCTTGTAATGCCAGCACTTTGGGAGGCTGAGGCGGGCGGATCACTTGAAGTAAGGAGTTTGAGACCAGCCTGGCCAACATGGTGAAACGCCATCTCTACTAAAAAAAAAAAATACTAAAATTAGTCGGGTATGGTGACGGGCACCTGTAATCCCAGATACCTGGGAGGCTGAAGCCGGAGAATCACTTGAATCCAGGAGGTGGAGGTTGCAGTGAGCTGAGATCATGCCAGTGCACTCCAGCCTGGGCCACAGAGCAAGACTCCATCTCAAAAGAAAAATAAAAAAGAATCTACTATGTGTCAAACATCATCAAATGTAGATGGGAATGTAAAAAATAGACAGTAGTCCCTCCTTTATCTGCAGGGATCTGTTCCAAGACCCTCAGTGGATGTTTGAAACTGTGGATAGTACTGAACCCTATATGAACTATCTTTTTACCTATATATACATACTTATGACAAAGTTTAATTTACAAATTAGGCATAGTAAGAGATTAACAACAATAACATAATAAAGTCAAACATTTATAACAACATCCTGTAATAAAAGTTATATGAATTTGGTCTCTCTCTCTCCCTGTCTCTCAAAATATCATATTGTACTATACTCACCCTTCTCTTGTGATGATGTGAAATGATAAAATGCCTACATGAGAAGATGAAGTGAGGTGAATAACACAGCATTAGGCTACTATTGACCTTCTCATGATACATTAGAAGGAGGATCATCTGTTTTGGGTGATTCTAGATCATCAAGCTATGACAATGTCAATGGTTGAATATCAGGAGCCTATGATGTCTGGAACTTTCTATTTAATATTTTTGTACCACAGTTGACCATAAGTAACAGAAACTATGGAAAATGAAACTCCAAAGGGGGGACTACTATATTGCAAACTATTTACCAGGCTCTTATATATATCATATAAATGCTTTTATAAATATCTGTTAGAAATAATTTGTTGTTCAAATGATACTTATGACAATTCTAGGTTCTTAAAAGAAATAATAAAATATATGCATCTGAACTTTTAAAGAACTGTATGTATGTTTCTTAGGGGACATAAAAGTACTGACCTTTGTCCAAGTAGGCAAGATACACAAAACTCTTTTGTGTTATCAATCACAATAAAAGCATGGAAAGGTTAAAGGGAACAATGTGAGTACTTGAAATATGCGATGCCAAAAGAAAAATCTTGGCTTGATGTAAAATACCAGTGACTTATATGGCCTGGTGAGTCATGTGTATCATATCTGGGTTATGTAGCCATAAATATTGACTTAAAGGCAGTCAGACTATTTAGACTGTCATCACTAAAATCATCATCACATGTCAGTTCTGCCTAAATTGAAAAGCAAAAACTGAAAAACAGTAATACATTGAATTGACAACATATAAAATTTCTGCTGTCCTACACTTAAATTCCCAAAGGCAATGTTACAAGAGAGTGTTTAAAAGCCCATGAAGTACTCCTTGTAATTCTCTCTCATTTGGATATATCTTTGTTAGTTATTTAATGTTAGTTGGAAGACTCTAAGAGCAAGAATTTTCACTGACTTCTCAATAAAATTATCTAGATGATGTAAATCATAACCCACAACATCTGAAAAGAGCCAAGTTAATCAAACACCACATATACAAAGAAAACATAGTGTGTCAAACTCTATTAAACATGGCAAGAAGTGTAAATAATAGCTACAATTTATTGACCAATTGCCATTTGCTAGAATCTTTATCAATCCTGACAATATCCCTTCAAGGTAGGTGTTATTACCTATATTTTACAGATGAGAAACAGAAGCTCACAGAGGTTAAACCACATGTCCAAATTTGTAGAAAAAATGAGTAGATAGAATTTGGACCCTGTCTGATTCCAATTTTTGCTGTTTTTTAATAAATATATAAAGCAGATAAGATTTTAGAGGTTCTTTAGAGTTGGGAATTTTGCCTATGGGAGAGTTGTAAATTATTATGGCTAGAGGGAAGACTGTGACAAACTTATTTTCCCAAAATGGTGACAACAATATTTCTAGTCTCGTATGCTCTTCTAGAGCACGTGTGCTCTAGAACACACGTGTTCTAGAAGAGCAATTCTGTTTCCCCATGATGAGTTGTAATAGATGCCCATTTTCCTTGAAGTTAGGTATGCATTTGTAACTGCCTTAATAATAGAATAAGGCAGAAGTGGCACTAGGGGAGAACTGAGGTTAGGTGTTAGAAGGTGCTAACTAACAGAAGACAGAGAAAATTGCAGACTAAGGACCTCAGAAAATCTTATTCTTCACAAAAGCCATTAGAACACTGGCAAAATGGTCACAACCAGTTTTTTTTTTTGAAACTCTGAAAATTAGCTATAGGCTTGTGGCAATATCAGAAACATTTATTCAAGAAAAATCATTGAATAATGGTAAGAACAGTGAGCTTTGTTGTGTTTTAACTTGTCTTATTTCCATACTGCGCACATGCCCTCTCCCAGTTCCATGGTATGCTTGAAAATGAACAGCCTGCAATTATGGCAAAAATTAGCAGGCTGACAACCACTGGAAGGTGCAGAATAGGACTGGGCCTCCTTCAAAGCCCCATCTCCAGAGAACTGTCATTGTTTGACCTGCCTGGTGGTTCCCTAGAAGACCCCATTCTCAAGGCTGCCTTTACTGACATGACTCAGAGCTTGCTCAGCGCAAACAGCCTTTACCCTGGGAATATTTATCAAAAATGATCAATGATTGTTTAATGTCATGGAAACCTGAAGCAATAGATAACAGCTGAGGCAAACAATAGGCTAATCAAAAAGCTTAAAAATAAAAGTTGGGGAATGATGTGTCCATAGGGGCTTTGAAAAGTGCCAGGCACATTCCTGAGAATCTAGAAGGCTATGTGCATGTTTAAAGCATTTTTAAAGCCCAGGGATGTGTACATGGTCGTGAAAGACCTGAGAAAGCCCTAAGCTGTCACCTCTGGCTAACTTTAAGGGTTTACACAAGCAAGCAATAAAACCTAAGGCAGAGTTGTATACTGCCTGGCTGAGTGTGTCCCAATATGCACACAGAGCCCCTTTACAGACACCAGGAGACTTATTGTTTCTGGGTATTCAAGGAAGTTTCTGTCCCAGGATTAGCACTACTAAGCTAACTAAGCAGAGACTTCAGTGGTCACACATGACAAAGAATTCAGACTTTATAGAATTTGTTCAGAGAAGTTGCTAAACAAACAACAACAACAAACAGCAGCAACCCCCTGGGAAGAGAGGAGAATCTGATTCCTAGAGTTGCCACGTTATATTATTTAAAATGTTTATTTTCAACAAAAAGTTACAAGACATAGTGTATTCGGGTTTTCCAGAGAAACAACCAATAGGACGTGTGTGTGTGTGTGTGTGTGTGTGTGTGTGTGTTTAGCCTAAGAAAATGGCTCATGCTGTGATGCAGGCTGAGAAATCCCATGATTTCTGCCATCTACAGGAAAGCTGATGCTGTAGCTCCAGTCTGAGTCCAAATGCCTAGTAGTGCTGATGGTGTAAGTCCCAATCTGAAAACAGCAGAAGACCAATGTTCTAGCTCAAGCAGTCAATCAAAGAGAAAACGCTCTCTTCATCTATCTTTTTGTTCTACTCAGGGCCTTGACAGATTGGAGGATGCCCACCCATATCAAGAAGGCAATCTGCTTTACTCAGTCTACTGATTCAAATGCTAACCTTATGCAGAAATACCGTCACAGACACACCCAGAAATAATGTTTACTAAATACCTGAGCATCTCATGATCCAGTCAAGTTGATGCATAAAATTAACCATCATCTATGAAATAAAACCAGAAGGTAAAATTCATACATCAGACAAAAAAACAAAAAAAAAATAAAACAGCAGATAGAAACCACCTGAGGGAAGATCAGATATTGGACTTACTAGACAAAGGCTTTAAATCAGCTATTTAAAATATGTTCAAAGAATTAAGGAAACTCATGTCTAAAGAACTGAAAGAAAGCATGAGAACAATGATTCACCAAAAAAAGAATATTAATGGAGTTAGTGATTATAAAAAAAGAAACAAATTGAAATCCTGGAGTTGAAAGTACAGTAGCTGAAATTAAAAATTGACTGGAGGGCTCCAGTAGCATATTTGAGAATCAGTGAATTTGAAGATAGGTCAATTGATATTACTCAGTCTAAGGAACAGAAAGAAAAAAGAGTGAAGATAAATGAATAGAGCCTCAGAGATCTATAGGACACCATCAAGTGGACCAGTATATTCTTAATAAAAGTCCCATTAAAAAATGAGAGAAAAGGGTGAAAGAACATTTGAAAAAAAGCATAAAACCTCCAAAATTTGATGAAAAACTTTAATGTTTACAATTAATAAGATTAATGAACTCCAAGTAGAAAAAACTCAAAGATAGACACAATATAATCAAACTGCCAAAAACCAAAAGCAAAGAGGGAATATTGAAAGCAGCAAGAGAGAAATGACTTACCACATACAGCAATGCTCAATAAGATTTACCACTGATTTCTTTTCTAAAAATATACAAGCCAGAAGGCAGTGGGATGGCATATTCAAAGTGCTGAAAGAAAAAGACTGTTAACCAAGAGTTCTATATCCAGCAAAACTGTACTTCCAAAATAAAGGAAAAATGAAGGCATTCTCAGATAAAAAGAAACAAAACTTGAGAAAATTTGTTGCTAGAAAACCATCTTTACAAGAAATACTAAAGGGAATTCTTCAGACTGAAACAAAAGGATGCTAGAAAGTAACTTGAGTCCATGTGAAGGAATAAAGAGCCATAAGCACCTGTAAAGGTAACTGCATAAGTGAATATAAAAGACAGTATAAATGTATTTTTTGCATATAATGCTTTTTATCCTATCTGATTTAAATAACAATTGCATAATGCAATAATTATGAACCAGTGCTGATCAGAATACAATGTATAATGATTTAATTTGTATAATAATAACACTGCAAAGGAGAAAGGATAAATCACTGTCTTCCACAGTGTAAAAACATCCCTATTCCTCCACAGCCTCACCAGTATCTATTGTTTCTTGACTTTTTAATAATCACCATTTTGACTTGTGTGAGATGGTATCTCATTGTGATTTTGATTTGCATTTCTCTAATGATCAGTGATGCTGAGCTTTTTTTCCACATGTTTGTTGGCCACATAAATGTCTTCTTTTGGGAAGTGTCTTTTCATATCCTTTGCCCACTTTTTGATGGGGTTGTTTGTTCTTTTTCTTGTAAATTTGTTTACATTCCTTGTAGATTCTGGATATTAGACCTTTGCCAGATGGGTAGATTGCAAAATTTTTTTCCCATTCTGTAGGTTGCCTGTTCACTCTGATGATAGTTTCTTTTGTTGTGCAGAAGCTCTTCAGTTTAATTAGATCCCATTTGTCGATTTTGGCTTTTGTTGCAATGAAGCAAAGTTTTTCTGTACAATTAAAAGTGAGATGCTATTAATCTGAATTAGATGTTATAATTAAGATGTCAATTGTAACTTCTGAGACAATCACTAAGAAAATAACTCAAATAACATACGTAGTAAAGGATATGACAAAGGAATTAAAATAGTATACTAGAAAGTATGTCTTTAATATTAAAGAAGGCAATGATGAAGGAATAGAGAAATGAAAGAGACGTAAGACATGCAGGAACCAAATAGCAAAATGGTTGGCATAAATGCTATCTTTTCAGTAATTACATTAAATAAGGCAAAGATTAATAGCATGGGTAAAAAACCAACAGAATCAGATTGTATTCTGTTAACAAGAGAGACACCTAAGATTCAAAGACATGAAGAATGTTGAAGGTAAATAGACGGAAAAAGGTATACTGTTCAATCAGTAAGGAAATTAGACTTGGGGAGGGTATATTAATATCAGAGAAAATAGACTTTAGGACAAAGATTATTACTAGAGGCAAAGAGGAACATTTTATAATGATAAAAGAGTCAATTCATCAATAGGATATAACAGTTATAAACATATTTGCACTTAACAACAAATCCCTAAAATATGTGAAGGAAAAACAGACAGAATGTAAGGGAAAAATTAACAGTTCAACAGTAATATTTGGGGACTTCAATACTCCACTTCCAATAATGCGTAAAACAACTAGACAGAAGATCATTCAAATAAACATAAATAACACTATAAATTAAACCTAGAAGACTTGAACAAGAAGATAAACTAAGTAGACTCAACATATATTTATAAAACACTCTACCCAACAATGGCAAAATAGACATTCTTCTCAAGTGCACATGAAACATTGTCCAGGATAGAACATATGTTAGGCCATAAAGCAAGTCTCAATAAGTTTAAAAGGATCGAAATCATGCAAAGGATGTTCTCTGACCACAATATAATGAAATTAAGAGTCAATAATAGAAGAAAATATAAAAAAATCTCAAATGTGTAGAACTCAAACAACATACTCTTTTTTTTTTTTTTTTGAGACAGAGTCTCACTCTGTCACCCAGGCTGGAGCGCGGTGGCGTGATCTCGGCTCATTGCAAGCTCTGCCTCCCAGGTTCATGCCATTCTCCTGCCTCAGCCTCCTGAGTAGCTGGGACTACAGGTGCCCACCACCATGTCCGGCTAATTTTTTGTATTTTTAGTAGAGACGGGGTTTCACCGTGTTAGCCAGGATGGTCTTGATCTCCTGACCTCGTGATCCGCCCGCCTCAGCCTCCCAAAGTGCTGGGATTGCAGGCATGAGCCAACGCGCCCAGCCTCAAACAACATACTCTTAGTCAATGGTTCAAATAATAAATCACAAGAGAAATTATAAAATACTTTGAGATTGTTGGAAACAAAAATACAACATGCCAAAACTTATGGGATACAGCTCAAACAGTGCTTAGAAATTTGTAGCTTGAAGTCTATATTAAAAATTAAGAAAAATCACAAATCAATAACTTCCTTTTCCTCTTAAGACTCTAAAATGAGAAGAGTAAACGAAGCCACAAACAAGCAGAAGGAAGGAAATAATAAAGACTAGAATGGAAATAAGTGACTAGGGAATAGAAGAGCAAAGGAGAAAATTTTTTTTTAAAACCTAAAAATGGCTCATCAAAGAGATCAACAAAACTGAAAACCTTTAGCATGACTGGCAAAAAAAAAGAGAGAAGACTCAAATTACTAAAATCTGAAATGAAATAGAGGACATTACTAGCAATTTTACAGAAATAAAGAGGATTATAAAGGAATACTGTGAACATTTGTATGCCAACAAATTCAATAGTTTAGATGAAATGGGCCAATTTCTAAAAAAGCATAAACTATGGAAACTTATCTAAGAAGAAATATAAAATCTGAATAGATCTAGATCAAGTAAAAATATTGATTTAGTAACCAAAAAACATCCTATAAAGAAAAGCCTAGGAACAAATGGCTTCATGGTTGACTTCTACCAAATATTTAAAGAAGAATTAACACCAATCATTCACAAACTCTTCCAAAAACTAGAACATTTGGAACACTTTCCAAGTCATTCCATAAGCCAGTATCACTGTGATACCAAAACCAGACAAATATATCACAAGGAAAGAAAATTACAAATATGTATTCCTTATGAATGGAGATGTAAAAACCCTAAAAAATACAGCCATGTGCCGCCTAACAATGTTTCTATCAACAGTGGACTGCATATAGGACCGTAGTCTTAGCTGAAAAATTGTTATTGCCTAGTGACCATGTAGCTATCATAATGTTGTAGTACAATGTATTACTCACATGTTTGTGGTGATACTGGTGTAAACAAACCTACCTAGAGCCAGTCATATAAAAGTATACCACATGTACAGTATATAATAATTGATAATGATAATAATTGTTACTGGTTTGTGTATTTACTATACTATATGTTTTATCATTATTTTAGAGTGCTCTCCTTCTGCTCATAAAAAACAAAAACAACAAAGTTACCTGTGAAACAACCTTAGGCAGGTCCTTCAGGAAGTGTTTCAAAAGAAGGCATTGTTATCATAGGAGACGACAGCTCCATGCATGTTATTGCCCCTGAAGACCTTCCAGTGGGACAAGATGTGGAGACAGAAGACAGTGATATTGATGATCCTGTGTAGGCCCAGGCTAATGTGTGTTTTTGTGTCTTAGTTTTTAACAAAAAAAAGTGTAAAAGTAAAAATTAAAAGAATTTAAAAATAGGAAAAATCTTATAGAATAAGAATATAAAGAGAAAACATTTTTGTTTGTACGATGTGTTTGTGTTTTAAGCTAAGCATTACTACAAAATGGTCAAAAGTAAAAAAATAATTTTATAATGTAAAAATGTTACAGTAAGCTAAGGTTAATTTATTATTAAAGAAAGACAAATATTTTTAAATAAATTTAGTATAGCCTAAGTGTACAGTGTTTATAGTCTACAATACTGTATAGTAATGTCCTTGGCCTTCACATTCACTCACCACTCACTCACTGACTCACCTAGAGCAACTTCCAGTCCTGCAAACTCCATTCATGACAAGTGCCCTATACAGGTGTACACTTTTTTATCTCTTACTGTATTTTTGCTATACCTTTTCTATGTTTATATATGTATAGATAATTACAATTGTGTTACAGCTGCCTACAGTATTCAATACAGTAACATGTTGTACAGGTTTGTAGCCTATGAACAATGGACTATTTCATATACCCTAGGTGTGCACTAGGCTATGCCATCTAGGTTTGTGTATGTACAGTCCATGATGTTCACACAACTAGGAAATCGCTGAATGATGCATTTCCCAGAACATATCCCTGTTGCTGAGTGACACATGACTGTGCTGACAAGCCAAATCCAGCGGCATGCAAAAATGGTTAGAGTCATAATCATTAGAGCTGTAATTATTTGGAATTTATCACAGGAATGCAAGTTTGTTTTAACATCTTAAAACCAATCAATGTATGACACCATGTTAATAGATTAAAGGACCAGAATCATACGGTTTTTATTCATTTGTTTGTTCAGTCATTTGGTCACAAATATTTATTGAATTCCTACCATATGCCAAGGCCAGAAAATAATCAAGAACAAGACAGACATGTTTCCAGCCCAACAGAGTTTACCATTTAATATAGTGTTTTTCAAGGTTTTTTACTGTAACCTAGCCCAGACAAATATGTTTGGTGGTGGTGGGGGAATTGCTTCACTTTACACATACATAATATTTGTATATTTATATGCTTATAAACATACAAAGTTGAAAATGAAACTACACAGACACACTACATGGTATACACACTGCTGTTTTATATTATTTCACTGTTTTTAAAACTTTTGGTTATAATTTACCGTTTGATTTTACAACTCACTAACAAGACACAACCCACAGTTTGAAGAACTCTTCTGTAGAGGAGAAACTGATGAATACATGAACAATTACACTGTAGTGTGATAAGATGAGAAAGAGCCGAGTGCTAAAAGAGCATTGTGAAATAAACATACAGACTCCTCTGAGATCAGAATAAGGCGAACAGTCACAAAGCATACAATTATTATATAAAGTCCTATGATATAAATATGCATATATGACTATGAATTGAATCAAAGTTAACAGGGAAGAGAAAGTTGGTGGTTGTGTCCAGGGATAGATTTCAAGCAGAAACAGCATATTGTACAAAGGATTGGGAAAGAACTTATGAAGTCCCGGAGCAACTTCAAATAACTCAATAATCCCTTGTTATTTTATGTAGGAATGGGAGGTAAAGTAATAAAAAAATTATGGGAGCTAGGTGGGTCTTATTAACCGAGATTCTTGCTTGCCATGTCAAGGTTTTAGTGAAGACCGTCAGTAGGTTATTTCAAGAGTAAGCCAGGAAATGATAGGATTAGATAAGCATTTTAGAAAGATTACACCGATGGAAATGTGGAGTTTCGACTGGAAAGCAGCAGTCATAGAGGCATAACATTGTGCACACAGTAGGAATTCATTGCAGAGTATATCAGCATCTAAAAACTTATTAGAAATGACAGGATCAGAAAGCTAGCTGCGTCCATTCCTGCAGCAATAATGACAAACCCAGTGTGACGGACAGCTAGAATTTAGGAAAAAGAGGGGAAAGTGTCATGAAGTAATAGAATAGGAGGAGCCCAAGAGGTCGTCTGGAGTAGACTCTTGTCTTTCTATTTAGCACCTGTAGTAGACAGCCTTCTAAGATGGCCACAACCATCCTCATCTCCTGGTATTAACATCTTTGTGTAATTCCCCTCCCCACTGAGTGTGTGCTGGACCTAGTGACTCTTTTCTAACAGATAGAATATTGTGAACTTGATGGTACATTACTTCCAAGATTAGGTTACAAAAGACTGTGGTTTCTGTGTTGCTGAAACTCTCTCTGCCCTCTAGCTTGTTTGCACTGATGAAACAAGCCAGCATGGTGTGAACTGTCCTATGGAGAGGTCCATTTGGCAAGAACTAAGGGTTGCTTCTGGCTAACAGCCAATGAGGAACTGAGGCGCTTGGTGCAACAACATGGGAGAAATGGAAGCCCGCCAACAACCACCTGAATGAGCTTGGAAATGGACCCATCCCCAGTCGAGCTTTGAGATGACTACAAGCCGTGGCCAACACCTTGACTGTAGTTTCATGAGAGCTCTGGAGGCAGAGGAGCAAGCTAAGCCACACCTAGATTCCTGACCCATAGAAACTGTGATGTAAGACATGTTTGCTTGGCAATATTATAATATACTGATGCTTGAAAATTTTTTTGCAACACAGTTCTTCCTACCCCCAAAATATATAGGTAAAAATAAGTTTCATCATAATATATTTTAGAAAATTTAACAGCATCCTTTGAAATAGTTAGAAAATTCCTGTAGCATTCGAAACTCAGGTTCTGTAATTCTGAAAACAAAAATGGAATAAAAGATTCTGCTCTCTTCTTTTCCAAAGACATCCAAGTACTAGTAAGTTTATTCTAAAATCATTACTTTAAAAATGCTAGTTCTTAACTGAAAATTAGAAAAGTGGAGAGGATGGGCCTATAAATGACCAAAGGTCCAAGAGTCCAGAATTGCAAAAAGGATGTAAACCTCAAAACAACAATAATCCTTCTTTAACTAAAAAAAAAAAAATTTAAAAAACAACTTTCTTGTACCATGGTAAACAGAATAATGATCCTGCTCAAATCTTCGCATTCTAATCCCTGGAACCCGTAAATATGTTACCTTACAGGCAAAAGGAACTTTGTACATGTCATTAAGTTAAGGATATTGAGACAAGAAGATTATAATGGATTGTCTGGGTGGGCCCAATATAATCACAAGTGTCCTTATAAGAGGAAGGCAGGAGGATCAGAGTCAGAGAAGGAGGCATAATGATGGAAGCAGAGGTCAGAGAAATTGAGGGGTTGTGGGGGTAGTCAGAAGCCAAGGAGCACAGGAGGCCTCTAGCAGCTGGAAAAAGCAAAGAAGTCGATTCCTCCCTAAAGCCTCAAAGGAACAGGGTGCTGCAGACAGATATTACTGCTTCCATCCTCTGGAACTGTAAGATAATAAATTTTTGTTGTTTTAAGCCACTAAATTTGTGGTAATTTGTGACAGCAGCAATAGGAAATGAATCCATACACTTTACTTCTCTAGGGTCTTGGTTTGCTGTTTATTGCAATCAGGTGATATTTTCAAAAGTAATTAAATAATGTTATTTTTATTCTAGAAAACCAGCTGATCATGAAAATCACTTGAAAAGCTTTCCAAAAATACATTTTCCTGAGCTTCATTCCTAGATATTCTACATTGAGAATTATTGCTCCAGAGTAAGCACCGATTGAAGGGAGAGCCCACTCTGAAAAATGGACCATTAAAGCACAAATGGCAACTTTAAGCTCATTTCTGATTAAGGTATATTTTTAATTAGATCTTTATAATCAGATTGATTTTTTTAAAACCTAGGATTTGGACTTCTCCAGCACTCATGGATTTCCATTTTGGGGACCTTTCTTTGCTCAATAAAGTTGGATGAAAGAAAGGGTCATAGAAGGCAGCTGATTGCAGTGGTAAAACTTCCGTGGAACTGTGAGTAGGCACTGACATCACCAGTGCCACACTGAGTAGGGGATTGTATTAGATTCCTGGAGCAGCTATAACAAAGTACTGCAAACTAGGTGACATAAACAACAAAAATTTGTTGTGTCACAGTTCTGAAGGCCTCATTTTAACCTAACTAATTACATTTGCAAAGACCTTATTTCCAGATAAGGTCACATTCTGAGGTGGGAATTAGGGCTTTCACAAATAAATTTTGGGGGGCACAATTTAACCTACAATGTGGATCCAATTTGACCTGGAGACTAAGAGCAAGGCTTGTCAAGGGCTTGGGTGGGGTAATAATAATAGCAGTTACCTTTTATTCTTGTAGGGACTGTCCAAGGTAGATGTTTTTATCCCCACCTGACAGATGAGGAAATGGAAGTTGAGAGGGGCTAAGCGATCTCTCCAAGTTCACACAATTAAGAAGTGGTAGAGCTGAGTGCACACCCAGATTTGTCTGGCTCCAAAGCCCAAGCTTTCAACCACTTTGCTCTGCCACCTCCAGGAATAGTCAAAAGAACAGAAGACCTGGTTTCTAGGCCCAGTTCATCCACATAATAAACATGAGACATTCAACAAATCATTTAGGTTCTCTAGGGCTTAATTTTCTCTCCAGTAAAATGAGTCTAATAATAATGTATGAGCAAGTACAAGTACTTGATAAACCACAAAGTGCCCTGGCACCGTAAGGAATGTTATTAAGAGCAACATCAGCATAAAGCAAAGACAATTAGTATACACAGTGGAGAATGACAATATATTTGTGCTTCCTAGGTTTTTAGGAGTTTGTGTCCCTCCACCCTCCTCTCATCAGTCCACACACCTATCTTCTGATCTTTCCCCCAATTCAAAAATCCTGCCCTGGGTGGACACATGACTTTGGGTTACCTTTTAATTTTTTAAAAATTCAGTTTCCTAAGTTAAAACCATTGTTTTATTGAGATGGTTCTTTGGGTTGTTGTGAAAAAGGTACAGCAAATCTTCCCTTTCCTTTGCCAGTTGAAGATCTATTACCAAACTGCGAAAAGCAAACATGCAACTAAACAAAAAACCAACTAGTCCATTTGACAGTTTCAGATAAATCTATTTTTTCTAATACAGCTTTTGTTTACTTTTTTGATAAAGGTAAAAATATACATGCTCATTATGGAGGATTAGGAGATACAAAATAAGTATAAAGAAAATAAAACTTACTAGTAGACCCATATTCAGGAGAAAGCGACCATTAGCATTTTGATTATTTATGAAAAATTAGATGATTGTTGAACATTTTCCTTTTTAATTTTATATCATATGAGTATTTTAACATGTCTTTTAGTATCCTTTAAGAACAAGATTTTAATTGCTATATAATATTCTATGTTATAATCCATTTAATCAATTTCTTATAGGACATTCAGACTTTTTCCTTGTTCTTGCTATCCTCAACAGGGCTTTGAAAAATATCCTTTTATTTAAACGTGCACATTTCACACTATTCAGGGAACGGGTACACTAAAAGCCCAGACTTTACCACGATACAATTCATCCATGTAACCAAAAACCACTTGTACTTCTAAATCTACTGAAATAAAAATAAAAATAAGTGTGCACATTTCTAATGATTTACGTAGGATATGTCCCAAGAAGTAAAATTACTAGGTTGGAGAGCTTTCTCTTTATATTGCTTTATCAATCAAGCAACAGAAACCACCACAAGAACTTATTTATGCAAAGTGTTGGGCAGCCCACAGGTTTGTCAGGAAAGCTAGAGCCTCAGACTTAGAAAATGGGCAGGAATGCAGGAAGCCTGTGCAGCCAGAGCCCCAGCCAAGTCTTTGCTGCAGATCCAGTTCAGCGAGGACTCCTCTGCCATTGCCACTGAGGCCTAATGAGAGCCTGCCACTGCTGGCACTGGGCCTGGTTATTGGACACTGGACACCGTACACCACGCTGGCAGCTCTGCCCTGGCAGCTCCTGGAAACTGGATGTTGCTGCTGCAGCCAGAAAGAGTTCTGTTGTCTTCCAGTTTCTCGGCATGACTAGCAAAAGACACACAATCTTAGGTTGTCACATCTGAGTGCCCAAGCCCAGGAGGTGGGAATGAAAGTATCTGGTGTTTGTCCCTCCAGGGACATAAGCCCTGTCTATCTTACCACCAAGACTCACAAGATAGGAAAGCCCACTCACTGTTGGTTTGATAGGCAAAAATAGTGCCTTACTCTTACTTTAATTTGCATGCATTTGTTTGCTAGAGAGGATGAATATTTTGCATAGGCCTATTGGCAATTTGTGATTCTTTTGTAAATTACCTAACCATATATTAGAATGACTTTTCTATTGGAATAGTGAGCTTTCTATTGGGGAATTTATCTTTATCTTTTTGGTAAGAGCTCTTTTAACAGTAAGGCTAGAAACACTTTGACAGATACGTATGTTTCATCTTTTCTCCAATTTGACCTTTAACTTCACATACGGATTTTTAATTTTGGCCTGCAGAAGTTTACCTATTACAAAATAGGTAAACTTTACGTTTTCTTATTTTTCTTTTAAACTTAGGCCTTCTCTAGTCTGAAGTTAGATAAATAGACACCTAGATTTTCTAACTAATCTAAATAAATCTAATTTTCTAATCTTCAGGTGAACTGATTAAATGGTCATAAAGCTGCAGAAGGAAGATCTACATCCTAAAATACGGGAGGAATCCACCACAATTCAGTTGATGCAACTCAGGAAGGATGTTCTTTTCCCTTCAAGGCTCCTGAGGGCATGTCAAGGCCTACTGCAGAAACTGAACGTTAGAAGCAGATTGATCAGGCCGGGTACGGTGGCTCATGGGATTACATGCCTGTAATCCCAGCACTTTGGGAGGCCGAGGCAGGCAGATCACCTGAGGTCAGGAGTTTGAAACCAGCCTGGCCAACATGGTGAAACCCCATCTCTACTAAAAATACAAAAATTTAGTAGGGCGTGGTGGCATGTGCCTGTAGTTCCGGCTACTGGGGAGGCTGAGGCAGGAGAATCGCCTGAACCTGGGTGGCGGAGGTTGCAGTGACCTGAGATTGTACCACTGCACTCCAGCCTGGGTGACAAGAGAAAGACTCCATCTCAAAAGAAAAGAAAAAGAAAAAAAGAAGTAGATCAATCAGTTGGTAATGTACACTACCATGAGCACATTTTAGTCAGCTTAAGCATCGCAAGAAAGTGAAAAAAGTAAGTGGCCTCTCAGAGTAGTGGGTTTTTTTGTTTTTTTTTTGTAAAGGGCTACTACTAGCTGACTATCCTTTTGACAGACAGTTGAGTCTCCACAGCAAAAGCTCTCTTTACTCTCAGAATATGTGTGGATAACCCTCACAGTGGTAGGGTAAACGTAGTAAAATATTAAAGAGGACTTGGAGAACATTAATGTTGCTAGAGAAGGAAAGTGAAATCATTTCTTTTTACTGACATTGAAGAAGTTGTTTCTGAAGCTTCCCCTCACTGTCAGTGTTGGTAGAGTAAGAGGTGGTGGTCACTTGCTAAGCGTGAAGAACTGGAGGTGGAAAAGTATGGGACAGGCAGCACCTAGCAATCCAGAAGGGCAGCAGAAGCAGTGAAAAATCTGCAGGGAATAGGTGCAGCTTAGGGGTGCTAAAGAAGGGGCACAAGAACTAATACCCACAGGATTCACTTTAGGAACGGTGTGGGCATAGATGTTTTAATCGCCTCTTCCTCACCTCATTGACGAGGGAGGATTTTTTGCTCTAGGATCATGGGAATGCGAAACACCCAACCCCCAACACCAGCCCGATGAGATCAGCAGCAGTGTGTTAGTCACACACAGCCTGGGAGGACACTGGATGCCATGCAGGGCTGCATGGGGGTTGCACTTGGGAGCAGAGTGAACAGAGAGGGGCTGTTGGAGGCAAGCTTTGTAGCATCAAGAGGATATGGTGCCTCCCAATTCCCACAAGAGGACGTGATTGGCTTGTTTGAATACTGTGGCCTGAACCCCACTACTCAGGGATAAGCAGGAATCGTTCTTGAGCACTTTAACAAAGGTTGTTTAGATAGGAGACCTCATCTACAAGAGCAGAATGAGGAGGGGAACTTGCAGTTAGGCCATTCAAGGACCTCCAGATTTTACAAGATGTCAAGGTAGCATGTAATATCAAGTGCCTTGATTTTTGGCCTTGTACCACAAAGACACTTAAGGGATTAGTTCATGCTGAGTTCCAGGGGCTATAAGGAGAGAAACTCAGGTCTTGGGCAGAAGTAACTTTCTTCCTCCAGAAATCAGGTATCTCAAAACAAAATGGCAGAAGCAAAATAAATGATTAAGACAGGTTTGCATTCGAAGGATTGCTCTGAGAAGGATCCTGCCGACAGTAGCCGTCAAGAGACTACTTATTGCCCCAGATCTATACCCGGTCGATTGAGTAAATAGAGACACCACTTATCTGCAATTTAACTCACCCTCCATAAAAAGTATTTTTTCAGCCAATGTTGTACATGTTGCACTGCAAGGAAAAGGAAAAGAGAAACTAAATCCCATGAGCCTTGTCTCTAGAGACCCACATATTCTGTCACTTAGGTAATGGGAGTGGAAAGTTACCTTGGTAAGCAGAAAGAGAAACTTGGTAAGCAGTCAGAGAAACTTTTGGGGGCTTCCCAGGGTTGTTTTGTCATAGTGTGGCAAAAGGTGCTGGGGTGGTAACTTCTAAACAGGCCAGCCCTATCTTGGATCTAGGTTTAGCAACATAAATTACAAGTTCCACAATATTTAATATTTCATCAAGTGTTTGATGAGTACCTTCCAAATACTCAGAATGCTGTGTAAGTTTGCATCAGGACTGATCCCTTCCCTCAAGGAGCTCTCAATCTCCTAGGGGAAATAACATAATTTTATATAAAATGGCAATGTGTAAATATGTTCCAAGATGAAGAGCATGGAAAAAGAATGTTGTACTAGAAGTCAGTATATTTTCCGTATAATTGTATTGCTTACATTTTATGCTTTAAATAACTTACTATACAAAACACATTATAGGGCAAAACACTTTCTTGACCTATAGGCTGAATCTCTTATGTACCCACAAACTAAATAGTGGTTAAAGTTTCTTTCTGCTTTAAAATGTGCCCATTTTAGTGCAAGTACTTGCAGATACCAGTTAAGGTGTGTGTGGGGGTACAGGAGGGAAGTCTCCTCACTCACTCTTCACTCTGCCACTGTTTGATAGCCCCTGAGTCTGAAGGTGTACAATCTCTCTAATCCTTTAGCCAACCTTTCTGTGGCCATTCTCCCTGTTTCATCTCAAGTCACATAGGAGATACCCGGGGGTGACTTTTGGAGGAATAAATTAGAGTGTGGTCATTTGGAGAAGTCAGACAGATCCAGAAGGTCTAAGCTATTTGGAGATTTTCCTAATAAACTTTCCTAAGTGGGACATTTCCCACTTTAGCCAAACTTCTATTTAAGCGTACAGTTTGAATGAGGTTATGTTTCTGTCCCTGCCATCCATAGAACTTGGTCATATTTGTGTTAGCCCTGGAGAGTTCTGCCCCAACTCCAGGTCATTGTTGGTCCATAGTCCGGTGGTGGGCAGTCTTGGCTTGTCACAGTTAAAACTGGGGCTTTTAACTCTACAAGTTCAGGTCCTGTCCCTCAGAAATTCTAATTTAGGGATCTGGAGTTTGTCCTATGAAATCCACATGTGTCAAGGTTGAAATGAACAGATACCCATTTAATGTAAAGGGAAAACCTTAAACAATTATAACTGAGTAACAACGTAATCACCTTTCTGTGAACTCATTGTTACTGGAAGTTTTCCAGCAGAGGCTATACTTTTGAACTATCAGTCCTCTTTCTCCATCATAAAACATAACTATACCCTAAGCACCCTTTCTACATTATCTCATTAATCCGCACAAATTTCCTGTAGGGAGAATGTCATTACTATTCTCATTTTACAAATGAGAAAAGTGAGATGCAGAGTGTAAATGATTTGCCTAAGATCAAACAGCCAAGAAAAGATGAAGAAAGGACTACCGCGAAGATAATTCCTGATCTACTACCCTATGTGTCCTCAATCCTGTAGATATGCCCCGGCCCAAGGAGATGGCAGAGAGCCTAGGCCACTTGTCAGTTTATTCGAGGACCCTTAGATTTGATTGGAGATCAGGGTGGGAAGGGGTGGGGTGGCCAGAGCCAGAGATTACACTGCTGCAGGTTTTCCTGCTAGTCCCACCTGCTTATGTACCTTGAGCCCTTGAGTTCTGCTGGGCAATCTGTATAGAAGTAACTTCTATTATTTACTGAGAGTTTACCATGTGCCCAGCACTGTGTGAACTGCTTCACTTATAAGAGCTTATTTAGTTGCTGCAACAACCTCATGAAGAGAGAATTAGATCTTCATCTTGTAGATGTGGAAACTGAGGCTGAATGTCTTGCCAGGGTCGCACAGCAAGGCCATGAATCAAATTCAAGTATATGTGTGCTCAAAGCTTGTGCCCTACAGAGGGATTGTTTTGGAGACAGTGATGTTCTGAAGGGCAGGGAGGACCTACTGAGATTAGTGGTCCCCTCGGAGTCTCTCAGTGTAGGCCAGTGAATATCCACTTGGTTAGACTGAGAGTGTACCCTGGGAGCTATTTCAACCCCCCAGATGACATTTCACTGGGACATAGCTACCCCGAACCGTTATCAGATATAAGAGACTCCAGGATTTCTGAAATGCAGACACAAGTTATAATAAGTTTTATGTGGAGATGGAAAGAATTGTGTGTGTGTTGTGTGTGTGTGTGTGTGCATGCCTGTATGTATGCATATGTACATACACACATGTAAGTGTATGGTATAGAGAATGTCAGGAGAATGGGGTTCTAGCCCTGTCTGCCACTCTATATTCAAGAAAGTCCAGAGAGGAAGTAGGGCAGATCTAGGGCTTTTTGAGGACATGCTTTCACTCTGCACATGAAACAGGCTGCCAGACTCTAAGAGCTTCTAAAAGGCCTTGAAACCAATTCCCCGGCTTCCAACCTCCAGCTCAAGTACTCTTTGGCAGCTGTGAATTTCTCAGGCCTCACTGGTATCACCAACTCATCTCCCTGGGGTCCCGTAACTTCTCAGGAGTCTGGGGTCTAGGGTGCTGGCACACAGGCCCATGGGGGCCACAGGCTTGTGCTCCTGTGGTATCTAAAATCCACTACCACCTCTCAGGACTCAGAGCCCCAGGAAACCAGGACTTCCAAAGGCTGCTCTGGCTTTCCCTGCTGTGCTCAGGACAACAGGCTAGTTTAAAGCATGAAAAGGAAAATTGTGTCCACACTTGGTACTCAGAATGGCTACCTTTTGGTTCACTGCTATACTTTCTGACACGGAACATTACACTTGCATTTGTCATTTCCCTGCTACACCCTCCACCAGAGTCTGGAATCCCACAGAAGCGCCAGGAACTAGGTGCTTTGGGGAGGGAGTCGGTAATGTCAGACAGCAGTCTTCAGCAGCTTGTTAGTTTGGCACATGGCTTTGGACTCAGACAGACTTGGATTTTAATCCTGACTCTGCCCCTGAGGAGCTCCATGGTCTTGGTAGGCCATGTGCTTCTCTGACCTTTGTTTCCTCCTCTGAAAAACAAAGGCACTAATGCCTGTCTGTGTGGTGACCTGACACAGCCCCTACCTAGGACCTGGCAAGTACCCAACACACAGACGTGCTGCGATTTCAGCCGCACTGAGAAAGGACCCTTGGGCCAAAAGAAATCCTTCCCAGAGAATTTTCTGACATGATCTGGCTTTTATGCACCTCTTTAGCCTCAAACAGGAATGGTACCCGCAGTCTGCTTCCTTGAATACCACCATGATCTTTGTCACTGCTGTTGCCTCTTCCTAGAATGCTGTTCCCTTCAGACCTCCACTCTGTTCATCCAGTTAGCACCAGCTTCCAGGTCTCCTCAGTCACCTGGAAGAGAACCTTTAAGGGCTCCCCTGGCTCAGCTTTGTTCTCACTTGTGTGATTATTTTAATGATGTTTGTTAATTAATTAAACAACAAACCATGGATGAGACAAACATTAAACAATGTAAACTCCATGAAGGTGCCTGTTTTACTCACCAGTGCCTGGTACATACTAGGTCTCCGTAACTATTTGTTGAAAGAATGAATGGATGAGAAATGCAATCATTTAACTGAAAGGAGTACAGTTGTCACAATGCTAGTGCTCCCCCAAATATTAGTAGTTATTCTGAGGTCAAAAAGAGGTCCATGGTCAAATTGGACACTTCGGGTAAAACAACATTAGACAGGTTTCTTCTCAGTAGAACTTCTCAACATCTTAATATGCTAATGTGCATTATGAATTTCTAGTGGGAGGAGGCTTAACACCAAACAAGGAACCTCCTTTGTCATTTACACCTCACTGTGAATGAGCTTAATCAAAGCTTAGCCAGAGAGTAAGTGATGGGGAAGTAGAAGTTCCAGGCTCTGAAGGCGAGGAACTCTGCCTGTCTTCAGCCTGCCCGCAAATGCAGAGCCCCTGGGCTTCTTGGAGCAAAATCCACTTGAATACATGAGCAGCTGGCCTGTTCACAACTCACCCCTACAACTGAATCTTGGCACAGCAATCTAAACCTGGACCTAAGTTGTCATTACTGCTATTTTTACCAAAAGACCTCTTTCTTACATCAGCCATGGAGGGATTTCATCTAAAAAAAAAATTGCTGTTTATCTTCTTCAATAAAAAGTGACTTTGACAATGTGGTGTAAGGTTGATGTGTCCCAAGAAACAGACCTGTTCCCTATCTGGATTTGTTTTCTTTTATTGCTTTTTAAATCCAGCATTCCTCTTTTCATTTCTGGCTTAGGCTACAGGGCAGTACTGGTTTTGCTCAAGTGGAATCTCTATTTGGAGTTGATTGAAAAAACAAAACTGGCTAAAAGAAGGATCAGGACAGTCCTAAATATAATTAAAATGGAAATAAAAGGGCGACACATAAACCAGATGGGTATCCAAACCTGGATGGTTTCTGTGTTGCAAACATTGACTCTGAGAAGCTGTATTTGAATGCAAGAACGGAGCAATGCCTGATGCCTCACAATGGATGGAGAATGTGAATGAGGTTGGATAGAACAGAGCTGAAATGTTGACTGCTGTGATTCATGGTGCTTCCAAGATGGCGCCATCATCACAGAGTTAGTGTTCACAGGCAGGGCAAACTGCAAAACAGGGCGAGTTTATCTCTAGCTCTTCTTTCTTCAGGTTCAGCAGGGAAACTCAGATTGCCCTCTCACTAAAGGTGCTGTTGTTGCCTCTTGGTTTTCTTTGGCCTAGCATGTCAATTATTTTCATCTCACTCATTCAAGATCCTGATCCTGGTTTTAAAACTAATCCAATAAACCAATTCACTAGCTAATGGATGATAGTTTAAAAATGTGACTTCCTCCTTTTACCTAAGATATTTGTATTTTAACAAGGGTCATCTGGTTGATATCAAACAAGTCACTCTAATGGTGAAAAGTCAGGCAGTAGGGAGAGGCTTCTGCGTAGATTGCCCTGCAGTTCCTTTCAAGATCTACACGGAGGCAGCTGTCTGCTCTGGCTGGTTAGGATTGGCTCTGTTACAGATCTTCGCTGTGCAGTAAAGGTAGGTTAAAGGGCGGCACCGAATGGAACAAGAATAGAAAACAGCACATGGAGATGGTATTTTGTCCATGGATTGGGGATTACTATCCTAAGCAGCCAGGATTTTTCCAGTAGAGTTTTATACAATAAAATAAATGTGTTCTGCACTTTTAGTGTTTAAATAAACATGGAAGATTTATTTCTAGCTGTAATGTAAATTGGTGATGCAGAAAGTTATGAAAAGAGAATGCATCCAAAAACGTAAGACCTCCTGGTTTCTGTCACTGCTCTGTGTGCTTAAACAACACTGATTTCTACATAAATAACTCACCCCTTAGAAAATATATGTAAGATAATTCACTCTAAGAATTTTCCCCTTAAAAAAGTACCTTTAGTGTGAGCAAAAGTTTATGGAAACTAGCATGAGTAAACCAAGAGCAAAGTGCAATATATGTATGTATAAATATATAATATATTCTCTGAATCTTCTAATTTTCTATATTTGTGTTTGAAATTATAATCAAAGGCCATGACCCAAGATATCCATTCCTAAAATATACCCTGAAATAGTGGCTTTCCAACCTTCTTCTACTTTGACCTGCAGTAATAAATCCATTTTACCTTGTGATCCAATACACACACACACCCTGAAATAAAAATTTCGTAAAACAAAGCTAATGCTTGTTACATGCAATAGCTCTACTATTTTTATTCTATCTTCTTCAATTTCTTTTTTCCTTCTTGTTTTCTTAAAAATTGATATTACTAGTTCACCAGCGAATTGGGACCCACAGTTGGAAACGCACTGCCCCAGAAACTCTCACACATACATAAAATGTTTATAGCAGCACTGTTCGAAATAGCAAATAAGTGGGGAAATGTGTATGGCTAATGATAAACATTGTGTATCAAAATGGAGTATGACTTGGATTGGGAGGTTAGAAAAGGACTTTTGAGGAAATGACACTTACATTTAGAGTAGAGGGTAAAACCTGGTAAAGAGTATTGGACACTGAGCAGGCTTTGAGTAAGCAAAACCTTGGCACCCTCCAGGGATTGAAGAAGGCTAACGTGGTAGGGCCATAGACAAGGAGAGAGACATGTCATAGGATTGGGATAGTGGAGATAAATTGTGCAATGTTTTGTAGGCAATATTGAGGATGGAGGATTTGTATTTATCTAAGTGTAGTAGGTAGTCATCAAGGGGTTTTAAGCTGGGAAATAACACAATCAAATTTATCTTTTTAACCATTGCCCTGGCTCCTATGTGAAGAATGGATTAGAAAAAGGATCAAGGGGCCAGGTACAGTGGCTTCTGCCTGTAATCCCAGCACTTTGGGAGGCTGAGGTGGGAGGATCACTTGAGCCTGGGTGTTCAAGACCAGCCTGGTCAACATAGTGAGACCCTGTCTCTCCAAAAAAATTAAAATATTACCCTGGTGTGGTGGCATGCACCTGTAGTCGCCTCTACTTCAGATGCTGAGGCAGGAGGATTGTTTGAGTCCTGAAGTTTGAGGTTATGGTGAGTTATGATCATGCCACTGTATTCCAACCTGGTTGACAGAGCAAGACCCTGTCAAAAAAAAAAAAAAAGAAGAAAGAAAGAAAGAAAGGAAGGAAGAAAGAAAGAGAAAAGCATGGAGGAAAACCAGTTAAGAAGCTATTGTAAAAGTCTGATGGCTTGGATTATGGTGAGAGCGGAAACAAAGATAAGTGGATTACAGGGAATATTTTAGAGAGGTACATCTATGAGACTCAGTAATGGCTTAGTTAGGATTGAAGGTGGGGTTGAAGGAGGCAGGTGAGATTGAAGGTAAGGGCTATATCAAGGATGACACACCCAGTATTCATGCTAGACATCTAAGTAGAAGAAGATGTTATTTATCGATGTAGAAGACCAAAGGAAAGCACATTTGAGCAGGCAAGGATTAAGAATTTGGTTTTGTAAATCTTAAATCTGAGATGCCTGTGAGACCTCCAAATAGAGAATTCAAGTTATCAATTAGCTATGCAAACCTGGAGCTCTGCAAGGAGACTAGTTTAGAGATATATATTTGAATCAGCAGCCTATGTAAATGCGATCATCCTGGAACGACAAAACAGAGCACGAGGAAAGGATTGAGCTCAGGCCAGAGCCGTGAGGAGCCCCAACATTCAGAAGTGGCTTGAGAAGAAGGAATGAGAACAGGAGTCTGAGGACACAGGGGTGGTAGGAAACTTAGAGTGCATGGTCTCATAGGGGCCAAAGGAAGAGAGCAGTTTGATAATTGGTTAGTAGTTGACAGTGTCAAGTACTGCTAAGAAGTTAAATATGATGAGACTGCTCTTCCCCTAAGTGACCTGAGGTGATCTGTGAAAATAGTTCACTATTCACTTGACCCAGAAAATCCCACAAAATTATGCAAATCAAGAGGTTCAAATCTTTGTGTTCACTTTCAGAACACTCATGAAACTGCCCAGACCATCAGGGGTATGCATTTACAAAAAGCCACCAAGTGTCTGAAAGATGTCACTTTACAGAAGCAGTGTGTACCATTCCGACATTTCAGTGGGGGAGTTGTTGGGCATGCCCAGGCCAAGCAGTGGGGCTGACGGGGTCGGTGACCCAAAAAGCATGCTGAATTTTTGCTGCACATGCTTAAAAGTGCAGAGAGTAATGCTGAGCTTAAGGGTTTAGAAGTAGATTCTCTGGTCATTGAGCATATCTAGGTGAACAAAGCACATAAAATGCATTACAGGACTTACAGAACACGTAGTCAGATGAACTCACACATGAGCTCTTCCTGCCACATCGAGATGATCCTTACTGAAACAAATTGTTCAAGAAGAAAAATAATGAGTGAAGTGTCCAATTACTAAAGAACCTGTTTAGTTTTTAAATGAATAACAGTAGGTATTAAATCACTACAGTATTTGTGTTCTACTAGCTACATTTGAAAGAGTGGTACAAGAGTTTTATTATTTAATAGTAATTTAAATTTTATCAGTAATCACCTTTTTATTAACCATTCAAACTTCCGAAAAAAGTGGTTAGATGTTGATTTAAAAATATGTGAGGAGTTGCCTAACTTTCAAAATTCTTCTCTGCTATCAATAGTTAGAAAAATCCCTTGATTTAGGCCAAATGCAGTGGCTCATGTCTGTCATCGTAACGTTTTGGGAGGCTCAGGCGGGCAGATCACCTGCACTCAGGAGTTTCAGACCAGCCTAAGCAACATGGGAAACCCTACATATACAAAAAATACAAACAATAAGCCAGGCGTGGCAACACATGCCTGTGATCCCAGCTACTCAGGAGGCTGAGGTGGAAACATTGCTTGAGCCCAGAAGGTCGAGGCTGCAGTGAGCAAAGATCACGTCATTGCACTCCAACCTGGGTGACAGAGTGAGATCCTGTCATACACACACACGCACACATACACACACACACACTCCCTTAAGTACATCAGAGTTTAATGTACAATGCACCACAGTAAGATCTAAGAAGGGAGAAATGTATGAATTTCTGCTGTGAAGTGGAAAAGGGTAATTGTGAAAAGGAAGATAAGAACCAAAAACTGGCAGGTGCATTTTCAGGTGGATAGGTTTATAACAATGTACAAAATTGTTTTCAATTTTGCAAAAGGTAGTTGAGTATCTGTGCCCATATTCCCATGGAAAGTCTCTAGGTTCCACTGGGAGTTCACATAACAGAGGTTAAAAACTGCTGGTTTAGCCCAAACTTCATTCTGCATCACTCAAATAAAATTAGGATTCTGTAAACAAAGACAATTCTACAATATCTGCAATAGGTAGTCTTCTGAGAATGAGTCGGAGAAACAGCAGTGGCAGAGAATGGGAGCTCAAGCTTTCCAGAGAACAAAGGTAAGATTGCTGGGCTATGTAGACCACCTGCTGATATCTATGATTAAGATTTTATTGTGATACAAATCTGGATTGGTTTTGTGATTTTTACGGCCATGCTCAGCTGCTTAGGCACTGACACAGGGGAGGACTGGGGGTTCTGTAGGCAGATGCCGTGAAAGGAGAAAAAGCCAATTAAGCCTAGCATATTTGCAATAGGATGATTGTAATGATGGGCTCAGGAATCTAAGCTGGTGTGGGAGAAGGGAAGGCAAAAGGGCATGATGGCAAAAAAAGTGGAAAGGATCATAGATCAAAAAGCCTGAGCCAGGCACAGTGGCTCATGCCTGTAATCCTATCACTTTGGGAGGCTGAGGCAGAAAGATCATTTGAGCCTGGGAGTTTAAAACCAGCTTGAGAATTATATCAATACCTCCATCTCTACCAAAAAAAAAAAATTAGCTAGGCATGATGATATGCACCTGTAGTCCCAGTTGCTTGTGAGGCTGAGGTGGGAGGATAGCTTGAGCCCAGAAGTTCCAGACTGCAGTGAGCCATGATGACATTACTGCACTCTACCCTGGGCAACAAAGTGAGACCCTCTCTCGAAAAAAGAAAAAAGCAAATCTAATGAAGCTAAGCAGGAAAGCCGGAAGGAAGAGATAATGGATGACTGATACGGTTTGGCTGTGTCCACACCCAAATTTCATCTTGAATTGTAGCTCCCATAATTCCCACATGTTGTGGGAGGGACCCTGTGGGAGATAATTGAATCATGGGGGTGGTTTCCCCCACACTGTTCTCCTGGTAGTGAATAACTCTTATAAGATCTGATGATTTTATAAGGGGTTTACCCTTTCGCTTGGCTCTCATTATTCTCTCTTGCCTGCTGCCATGTGAGATATGACTGCTCCTCCTTGCCTTCCACCATCATTGTGAGGCCTCCCCAGCCTTGTGGAACTGTGAGTCCATTAAACTTCTTTTTCTTCATAAATTACCCTGTCTCGGGTATGTCTTTATCAGCAGCATGAAGACAGACAGTACAATGACAAATGGGATGTTTGAATTTATGATTTGTTTTAAAAATGTCTGTTCATGCCCTTTGCCTACCTTTTAATGGAATTATTTGTATTTTTTGTTGTTGAGTTGTTTGAGTTCCTTGTAAATTCTAGATATCAATCCCCTGTCAGATGCATAGTTTGCAAATATTTTCTCCCATTCTGCAAGTTGTCTGTTCACTTTGTTGATTATTTCTTTTGCTGTGCAGAAGAAACTTAAACTTTTTAGTTTAAGTCCCATTTGCCTATTTTTGTTTTTGTTGCCTGTGCTTTTGAGGTCTTAGTCATGAATTCTTTGACTAGACTAATGTCCAGAAGAGTTTCCTCTAGTTATTCTTCTAATATTATTAAAGTTTCAGGTCTTACATTTAAGTTTTTAACCTATCTTGAGCTTAATTTTTTATTTGGTGAGAGATGGGGGTCCAATTTCATTCTTCTACATATTGGAATCCAATTTTACCAGCACCATTTAGTGAAAAGGATGTTCTTTTCCCAGTGTACATGCTTGCCACCATTATCTTCAGTGAAACAAGTAAGACACAGAATAATAAATATCGCATGCTCTCACTCATATGTGGGAGCTAAATAATGTTTACACATGGACTTAGAGTATGGAATGATAGACAATGGAGACTCAGAAGAGAAACACAGTGGGAGGAAGATGAATGATGAGAAATTCCCTAATGGGTACAATTTATGTGAATTGGGTGATGGATACCTAAAGGCCCTGACTTCACCACTATGCAATCTATGCATGTAACAATATTGCACTTGTACTCCATAAATTTAACAAAAAAATGCCTCTGGGTTGTAATGTGATGAGTTTTTGGGGGTGAAAAGCACAAGGGGGTGACCATGGCCATGGGTAGCTGTGCAGGAATGGAGATCATCAGGAATTAGGAGGGTAGAGAACTGAGATGCAAGGCTATTGGATGAGCTTCAAGGGTAATATCAGGAGCCTTGTAGAGAAGATGGCTGTCAGTCAGACTCTTCAGTGAATTTGAGTAGGAAGCAAAAGGGAGATCGGCAATTTGTTATTCCATGGTGGGTGGGGCATGATGTAGTCCACACAGTGCAAGCCTAAAAGGGGAAGAGGTTTTTATAAGAAAATGGAATGAGGAGGAATGTCTGAAAGTGGCTCTGGAGAACAACAAACAGAACACTTCTACTTCTCAACCCCGAGGGGTATGGTGCTTATCAGATTTCAAAGCTCTTTGTGCTGAGAGAATACCACTTTCCTTTCTACACATGAAGTACACTGTGATTATAGCTCTCATGTGTGGGTGGGTATAACCCTGAAACTTTGCATACACAACACTGAGAAATACAATCAAACTGGAAAATATATTTTAAAATTTGTATTTTCCAAATATATGGAAATGTGTAGATTCTTGTTTTTACAGACAACATGAAGAATTTCCCACAATTTTCAGTTTTCAGCTACCTCTTTGGTATCCTTATTTTCCTGAATTTAGGCCTTCTTACCCTATGGAAAGATATTGAGATTCAATTTATTTGCTTCAAATTCTATCAAGAGAGTAATTTTTGGTCCAGTGGCCTGTACTGCTATTTATTTTTCCACTGCTTTCTATACTAACATGAACACCTGGTAAGTGTCAGGCACTATGTTAGGCACAGATGCAGTAGTTAACAAGACCTATCCCCTCCCCTCAAGGAGCCTAGTCTAATGGGGAAGATAATGTAGATTATCATTAGATACCTCATTCATTTATTTATCCACTCCTGCATTGACTTATCCATTCATTCATCCCTCCATTCATCCCTCCATTCATCCATCCATTCATCCATCCATTCATCCATCCATCCATCCATCCATCCATCCATCCATCCATCCTTCAGCAAACATTTATTAGGCACTCAACTTGGGCATAGCACTACCTTAGCAACCTTGACCACTGTGCATTTGTGGAGATCCATAACCCATAATTACGGGTCTGATCAGTAAAAATAAATCTGGAATTCCTTAAGGTAAAAAGCACATTTTACTAATACTTGCCATTGAATAAAGGGCATACAGATGATCACAAAAAATACTCTAACAGTCAACATAATGTTCTAAAGGCCCAGACTTTGAAGTCAGGTCAACTTGAATTCAAATTCTGGTTCTATCACTTTTTAGCTGTTTGCCTTCAGGCAAGTTTAATCTCCACGCTCCTTAGTTTTCTCAACTGTAGAATGGAAATAATACTTATCTCGTAGAAGTGTTGAAATTGAGGAAGATAATATCTATATAGCTTAGAAAATAAGTGCCTACTAAGTGACATGATGCCATCAAAAAATTATTAAGGCAAATAGAAACAGACAAGACTACATGACCACACTCCATCACCTCTTTCTTATTTGGGTCAAATTTGGTAATAACCCCTTTGAAAAGAAAGGGCATGAAAACACACACACACATACATGCAAGCACACACACATGTGTGCACACACACAATTGTGACACAAGAATCTGGACAGTGGAGAGCCCTGATAGCCCAAGGGGTCCATGTAACTTCTGTGACACGAGACCTTTTCCACTTTAGCAGGGAATGAGCTGTTCACAGCACTGGCGGTAAAATCCAGTTGTCTAACAGAATTAGGTTTACGTTGGCAAGATGCTTTACCTGGGGCTGAGAAATCCACTGGTTCAGATCCAGCAGTGTCAGAATTTTGCCACATTTCTATTGGTGGGGGCTTTGGCATAAACCATCAAGGCTCCCACCTGATAATGATAACAATGAGTGAGAGGTCATTAATTCTAGCAGGTTAACTAATACATTAACTTCTCCTAGAGAAGAGGCTTTCAACTTGCCTGCACCTTGGAATTGCTATGGAGCTGTTAAAAAGGAATGATTCCAGGTCGCACACCCAGAGATTCTCATTTAATTGGTGTGGGATTCTGTCTGAGCATAGGGATTTTTAAAAACTGCTCTAGTGATTCTAATGAGCAGCTAGGGTTGAGAAACCTTGCCCTAGAGCCTAAGGTCCCGTTTCAAGTCACAGGGAAGTTCCCATCTGCATTGCGTAAAGCCAGTGGTTCCTATACACACATGCACTCATTCTCTCTCTCTTTCTCTCTCTCACACACTCATACACATACACTCTAGCCACCTTCTAATCTTTGAAACCTCACTGAGAAACAAGAGTGATAAAGTGAGTAGATACTAAGACAGTTTTAATTAGAACATAGTTGAAGGAAGAAATACTTCAGACAGTTTGTAGGCAACAGAGAAGGCATTCAAAGAAAGAAGTAATATAGGTCTCATTTGCCAATGGATTTCCAGCAACTGGGATGAGGGGAATGAAGGAAGGAAAGGGAAGAAGCAAGAGAAAAGAGAAACGGGGGAAGGGGAGAGAGAGAGAGAGAACAAGAACACAAAGATGTGCAGATTTGGAGCCTCAATGGGGGTTGGAGGAGGTTTAAGAAAGTCCCTGACAGGAATTCTGTGGAAAGCCCACAGGACATAAGCACAAGGTCTGCTGAGGAAGAGAAAAGACTCAGTCGATGCTGGGCACGTATTTTATTGAGTTCCCGTCAGTTGAATTTGTGCTTTCTTCGGCAGCGGCACCCCAACCTTGTCATGGATGACCATGACCCCAGTTTGGGAGATTTGAAAGACCCTCCTGCCCTGACTCGGCACATTTTCTATTTCTTTCTTTCTTTTTATTTCTTCTCCTATTGGTCTTCCAATAGTCACTATGGCCCAATTCTCAGTGCAGCCTGCAGTCTACGAACTAAGTGTAATGTATTCTAATCTGCTCGGACGCTGTGCTCCGCTCTTTGAGTGGTGCCAATAGATCTGCCCTGATGTCATGCACATGGTCTTGGTTGGGCTTCTTATAATCTCAGCTCTCATGTATTAATTCTGGCAGGGAACAATATGTGCTGAGGAAGAAAAATGCAGCCAAGTGGCCCCGGCAGAGATTACACCCAAGCTTTGATCTTTATATACATTGTTTGGTTCAAAGGGTAGTCATTGGTCTCAGCAACTCCTTCCCAGGTACTCTCATGTGATCCTAGGTAATCAAGCCTAAAACAGTACACTTTTCTCCCTGACTCATTTTTACCAGAACAATCATAATGAAAATGTAATTATATGACAGAACACCGAGGACATAGAACTTCACTCCTTTGTTGAGGTAGTCTTTTCACATAGAATTTTCATTTGCCAGTAGCTTGATGTCTGCTACTCCTAGAAAGATTTCTTTAAGATCTAAAGATTACAAGATGCCCCAAATTTGAGAATCTTTGAGCTCCCTATTGACCCGTGTTCTACCAATTGTGAAGTGGAACAAAGAACAAAGGACAAGTTTAAGAGGTTTCTACAAAAGAGCTGGATACCAGCAAAAGACATGACAAAAGATATAAACAAACTGTAGAAATAGGAAAATGTATAGTAAAATTTTATACATTTGTCATTTAGTTCCTCTTCCCTTAGGAAATTATGATACATTGGGAACAATTAATATAAGGATGATATATAATAAAAAATTGTCATGAACTAAATGTTTATCAGCTTGGTTTGTTGAATAAATTATGGTACATACATATAATGGAATACTATGAACATTAATAGATGAGATGGAATGTTACAGTTATTGTATATGTTAAGTTAAAATGCCAATTGCAGAACAGTGTGATCCAATTTTGAAAAAAAATCTGGAAGAGACACACTACAACGTGGCAGGGTGACAGAATTTCTCTTCTTTGTGTCATTGATTTTTTTTTTTTACAGTAAGCATTCACTGCTTCCATAATCAGCAAAAATACTGAAACTTTTCCACCCACACCCCCATAAAACAAAAAAAAGAAAGTATTTGTGTGAGCAAGTAAGAATTTACATAAAAGGTGATACTACTGCCCTCCTCCCCCCACCACACACACATCTTTTTCCCCTTGTACTGGAATTCAAAAGTCAGTATCACTGTGGCAATGACAAATAGGCAAAGGTTTGGTAGAGCCATGATGTTCTGAGATTTTTGTTAAAGAAATTCACAAGCCTGATGAGTTGAAGAAAGCCTAAAAAGCTTTCTCCTTTTATGGTGTTGTGTGTATATGTTTGCATGCCCTTAGACACAGCTTCTCATGCATCTTTTCCAATGACTCGTGGAGACTCTGGGTCAATGTCAAGGGGGCAGACTCTTTTCATATTCCCTCTCTCCCTTCCTGATCCCCAGAGGAAGGCCTTCTTTTAGAATCCTTGGCTGCGCCCAGCACCAGCCCTGGGAAAACTTCAAGTAGAGGAGGCTCTACCCACATTCCCTCCACAGGACCATCTTCCTCCTCTCAGCTTCCCCTCTCACCACTCTCTGTCACCTGAGATACCCAAGCTACTCCCCATAGCCTGTTTCTGTCAGCTGTGGTCCCTCACCACACATACCTCTTACAGCCTTTCAGCCTCCAGAATAACATTGCTTTCTATTCCCGGCTCCCTGTTGAACCATGACAACTCCTATCATGTCAGGGCAATGTTCCTTGTTAAGAGGAATTAAAATCTCAAAACAGTGCAAATAATCAACGCTCTGACAAGTAGTACGTTACCAGGGCTAGTCACATCTCAGAAAGAGAGTTAACCTGGAGGAATGAATCTGTAATATTGTAATTTTAGCCAGGGTTACAGACTAATAAGGACAATATTTTGGGCGGGTGTATGTGTCGGTGGGGGAGGTGGAGGCAGGAAGATAGTTAGCAACACAACGAGGACTAGAACTTTTGTTTCCCTGTTGCTCAATCCAGGGCTCTTCTGGCAATAGTTTGCTGCCTTTTTTTTTTTCTCCTTTATTGGAATTTAACACTCTAAGTAGTATTTTATAATCTGAAGAAAATTTCATCCTTCAATACTTTAAAGAGGAAAAGTATTATATTGCTATAGAATGTGTGTAAAACACTGATTTGAACAGTGTTTGTAGTCATTTTGGCATATCAAACGATTATTAAATTCCAGTACCTCCAATTTAAAGCAAAGAATCAAGATAGTATTAACCCCTGCCATACTGTTTGAGAGACAGTGAGATCTGGAATCAGATTGCCTGGGGTTGAGGGGGCAGGCAGTCTTATTTACATGCAATGGCTAGTTTAGCCACACACCAGCTGTGTGACCTTGAGCAACTTAACCTTGCCTCTCCATGCTTGCATTTCCTCTTTCATAAAACATGAGCAATAAAGGTATCCACCTTACAGGGTTGCTGCTAGCATTAAATGAGTTGATGCATATAAAACATTTAGAACAGAGCCTGGCACAAAGTAAACACCCGATAGATGTCCCTTGTGCAATTAGCAGTTGATGAAATGAAAGTATAGGTCACAGCTACATATATATTTTGTTGGATGCTCAAGTCAGCAAAAAATATGTTAAACATACCGATGAGAATAGTCAGGAAAACTTAAAAAGAACAATGATAAAATGAAGACTTGCATTTCCAGGCATTACTGTCTTTTATACCACCTATCAGTATAATCAGTGAAATAAAATGAGACTGTAGCAACAGTAAACAGAACAATGGAACAGAATAGAAACCTCTAAAAGCAACCCCAAACACACACATGAATTTAGTACTAACAAGATTGACATTTGAAATTTGGGAAGACAAATTGAGCCACCCAATAAATAGTGGTAAGACAAATGGTGAGACATTTGGAAAAGTCATCAAATCTGTTTTTTATCATTTATACCAAACTAAGTTACAGGCGGATAAAGGTTAAATGTAAAAACAAAATAAAAATATGAAAGGATGAAAAGTAAGGATAGAGTATAAAGATAACTATAATCAGCTATCAAGGAAAGGAAGGACTTTACTTAAAAATAAAGGAGAAGCCATAAAGAAACAGCTAAATAGACTTTAATATGTACAATTATTAAAATTCTGTATATAAAAAAATTAAAGAACTGGGGGAAAAGTTGCATATGAGGTCAAGAGCATTACTTGATAAAGCTCATTTATAAATCAGTTAGAAAATATGATGCCCACTGAAACAGAGAAATGGGTAAAGGACATGGAAGGTAAATTCCCAAAAGACATTAAATGACCAAAATCAAATAAGAAATTTCAGTTAGATTAATATTTGAAGGAATGCAGTTTTAAAATGAGATACTATATCTCTCTTAACGAATTTACAACTTTTAGTAAATTATAATCCCCAGTACTTGTGAGAGTTTGGGGAATGGATATTTTCAAGTACTGTTAATAGGAGTGTATTTTGCTGCAACATTTCTTCAGAGTATTTTAGTGGTGTGTCAAACGTCTTAAAAATGCTTATAGCCTTTGACTAGTAATTCCACTTCTTAAAATTTGTTGGACGGAAATAATTGGGAATGTGGCCAAAGGCTTATCTGTAAAGATACTGAACATTTCTCATAGTAGGAAAAAATAGAACAAAACAAAGGATTGGGTAAATAAATTGGATTTTCCATATGAAGGAATAATATACAGTCACTAAAAACAATGTGCTTGGCTGGGAGTGGTGGCTCATGCCTGTAATCCCTGCACTTTGGGAGGCCAAAGCAGGAGGAGAGCTTTAGGCCAGGAGTTCAAGACCAACTTAGGCAACATAGTGAGACCCCCCTATCTCTACCAAAAAAAAAGCCAGACATGGTGGTGCACACCCGTAGTCTCAGATACTTGGGAGGCTGAGGCAGAAGGATTTCTTAAGCCCAGGAGTTTGATGCTGCAGTGAGCCGTGGTCATGCCAATGCACTCCAGCCTGGGTGGCACTGCTAGACCCTGCCTCTTAAAAAAAAAGTTTATTTAATGACGTGGAAAACTTAACAAAGTATACGATGTTAAAAAAAAAAAAAAACTGGCTTATAAAACAGTTCAATACCAATATTTTAAAATATGGATTCTTAAAGGGATGAAAGAATATATTTCAAAGTTAGCAGTTGCTTATTTCTAAGTGATGAAATTGAAGATTATTTTGATTTTCTTCATTTTTCTCTCTTTTTTTTTACAGAGAGCATATATTATCATTTTAGTTAAAATTTTAATTGAGACAATTATAGATTTACATGTAATTGTAAAAAATAATAGAGAGATCTATGTACCCATTATCTGGGTTCCCCCAAAAGTTATATCTTGCAAAACTATACTATGATATCACAATCAAGATGTTGGCATTGATACAATCTGTAGATCTTATTCAGATTTCCCAAGTTTTGCTTGTACTCATTTGCGTATGGGTGTGTGTTTAGTTCTATACAATTTTTTCACATCTGTAGGTTTGGGTATTCACCAGCATAAGCAAGATATGGAGCAGTTCCTTTACCATAAGAAAGATCTCTCCTGTTGCATTTATACCCTCACCTACCTTCCACTTTTTAAAATTTTTAATTTTTATGGATACATATTAATAGAAGTTATATGTATTTATGGGGTACATGAGATATTTTGCAACAGGCATACAATGCATAATAATCACATCAGGGTAAATGGAATATCCGTCACCAAACATTTATCATTTCTTTGTGCTACAATCATTCCAATTATATCTTTTTAGTTATTTAAAAATGTACAATAAATTATTGTTGACTGTAATCACTCTGTTGTGTTATCAAATACTAGCTCTTATTCATTCCATCTAACTATATTTTTATACTCATTAACCATCCTGACTTTCCCCACTGCCCACAATCGTTCCCAGCCTCTAGTAACCATTATTCTACTCTCTATCTCCATGGGTTCAGGTGTTTTAATTTTTAACTCCCACAAATGAGAGATAACATGTGAAGTTTGTCTTTCTGTGCCTGGCTTATTTCACTTAACATAATTACTTCCAGTTCTATCCATGTTGTTGCAAATGACAGGATCTCATTATTTTTTATGGCTGAATAGTACTCCATTGTGTATATGTACCACATTTTCTTTATCCGTACGCCTGTTATTGAACACTTAGGTTGCTTCCAAATCTTGGCTACTGTGAATCGTGCTGCAATAGACATGGGAGTTTATTTCTTCAGACGTTTCTTCAATATACTGATTTCCTTTCTTGTGGATGTATACCTAGCAGTGGGATTGCTGAATCACATGGTAGTTCTGTGAGTTATTGAGGAAATACTGTACTCCATAGTGGTTATACTAATTTACATTACCACCAACAGTGTATGAGGGTTCCTTTTTCCCCACATCCTCTCCAGCATTCATTATTGCCTGTATTTTGGATAAAAGCCATTTTAACTGGGGCGAGATGATACCTCCTTGTAGTTTTGATTTGCATTTCTCTGATGATCAATAATGTTGAGCATCTTTTCACATACCTGTCTGCCATTTATATGCCTTCTTTTGAGAAATGTCTTTTCGAGCTTTTGCGTATTTTTAGCACTTTTAGATTATTACCACATTTTTTCCTATTGAGGTGTTTGAATTCCTTATATAATCTGGGTATTAATCCTTTGTGAAATGAAGGGATAAATATTTGTTTGCAGATATTTCATCCCATTCTGTGGGTTGTCTCTTTGTTGATTGTTTTCTTTGCTATGCAAAAGCTTTTTAACTTGATGTGATCCAGTTTGTCCATTTTTGCTTTGGTTGCCTGGGCTGGTGGGATATTACTCAAGAAATCTTTGCCAAGACCAATGTCCTGGAGAGTTTCCCTGAAATTCTCTTTTAGTAGTTTCATAGCTTGAGGTTTTAGATTTGTCTTTAATCCATTTTGATTTGATTTTTGTATATGACAAGAGATAGGAATCTAGTTTCCTTCTTCTGCATAAAGATATCCAGTTTCCCAGCACCATTTATTTATTTTTAGTAGAGGCAGGGTTTCACCATGTTGGCCAGGCTGGTCGCAAACTCCTGACCTCAGGTGATCCTCCCACCTTGGCCTCCCAAAGTGCTGGGATTACAGGCATAAGCCACCACGCCCAGCCTAGATGATTTCTTATTGCTCATTAACATCCTCTTCTTTCAGATTGAAGAACTGTTAGCATTTCTTATAGGATAGGTCTAGTGTTCATGAAATCCCTCAGCTTTTGTTTGTCTCAGAAAGTCTTTATTTCTCCTTCGTGTTCAAAGAATACTTTTACTGGATACACTATTCTAAAATAAAATATTTTTCCCTTGAGAACTTTAAATTTGTCATGCCATGCCATTCTCTCCTGGCCTGTAGGGTTCCCACTGAGAAGTCTGCTGTCACACATATTGGAGCTCCTTTTTATGTTATTGTTTCTTTTCTCTTGCTGCTTTTGGGATTCTTTCTTTATTGTTGGCTTTTGGGAGTTTGATTATTAAATGTCTTGAGGTAGTCTTATTTGGGTCAAATCTTCTTGGTGTTCTATAACATTATTGTACTTGAATATTGATATATTTCCCTAGGTTTGGAAAGTTCTCTGTTACTATCCTTTAGTATGGACTTTCTACCCCTATCTCTCTCTCTACCTCCCCTTTCAATCCAATAACTCTTAGATTTGCCCTTTTGAGGCTATTTTCTAGATCTCATAAGCATGCTTCATTCTCTGTTATTCCTTTTTCTTTTGTCTCCTCTGACTGTGTATTTTATTTCTTTTTTTTTCCTTTAAACTTATTTTTGAGATGAGATCTTGCTCTGCCACCTAGGATAGAGAGCAATGGCACAATCATAGCTCACTGTAACCTCAAACTCCTAGACCCAAATGATCTTCCCACTTCAGCCTCCCAAGTAGCTAGAACTATGAGCATGTGCCGCAATATTCAGATCATTTTTAAATGTTTTTGAAAAGGTGGGGTCTCACTATGCTGCCCAGGCTGATCTTGAACTTCTGGCCTCAAGCAATACTCTTGCCTTGGCCTCCCAAAGAATTGGAATTACAGGCATGAACCACTGTGTCTGGACTGACTGTGCATTTTAAAGTACCCCATCTTCGAGTTCACTAATTGTTTCTTCAGTTTGATCAATTCGGTTGAGAGACTCTGATGTATTCTTCAATATGTCAATTGCATTTTTTAGCTCCAGAATTTCTGCTTGACTTTTAAATTTTATTTCAATGTCTTTGTTAAATGTATGTGATAGGATTCTGAATTCCTTCTCTGTGTTATTTTGAATTTTTTGAGCTCCCTCAAAACAGGTATTTTGAATTCTCTATCTGAAAGATCACATATCTCTGTCACTCTAGGATTGGTCATTGGTGCCTTATTTAGTTCATCTGGTGAGGTCATGTCTTCCTGGATGGTTTTATGCTTCTTGATGTTTGTCAATGTTTGGGCATTGAAAAGTTAGGCATTTATTATAGTCTTCACAGTCTGGGCTTGTTTGTACCTATTCTTGGAAAGGCTCTCCAAGTATTCAAAGGGAATTGACAACTGCAATGTAAGTCTTTGGTCACTGCAACTGTATCTGCATTAGGGGCCCCCACCAAGCCCAGTAAAGTTGTGACTCTTGCAGTGTTATAGAGGTACTGCCTTGGTGGTCTTGGGTTAGATCTGAGAGAATTCCCCAGATTACTAGGCAGAGACTCTTGCTGTTTTCCCTTATGTTCCCCCAAACAAATGGAGTCTCTCTCTGTGTCTGTGCTAAGCTTCCTGGAGCTAGGAGAGGGGTGACACAAGCCCCCGTGTGACCACGGCCACTGGGACCATATTGGGTCAGATCTGAAGCCAGGGCTGCACTGGGTCTTACCCAACACCTGCAGCATCCACTGCCTGGCTGCTGCCGATGTTCACTCAAGGCTTACGAGCTCTTCAATCAGCAGGTGGTGAGTCCAGCCAGATATGTGTCCTTGCTTTCAGGTCAGTGAGCTCCCACCCTCTAGCCTAGGGTGGGCCCAGAAATGCCATTTAGGAGCCACGACATGGAGCCAGGAACCTTGGAATTTACTTGGTGCTTTATCCTACTGCAGCCAAACTGGCATCTAAGCCACAAGACAAAGTCTTTCACACGCCTTCCTCTCCTTTCTTCAACCAGAAGGAGCCTCTGGCGAGTACTGCCTGGCTACCATCAGTATTCACTCAAAGTCCAAGGGCTCTTTGGTCAGCTTGTGATGAATGCTGCCAGGCCTGGGTATCTTACTTCAGGGCATTGGGCTACCCTCTAGTCCAAGGCAGGTGCGGAAATGCTGTCCAGGAGCCGAGGCCTAGAATCTGGGACCCCAGTAGTCTGCTTGGTGCTCTAGTCCAATGTGGTCAAGCTGGTACCCAAGCTGCTAGACAAAGTGCCGTTTGTTATTTCCTATCCTTTTCTCAGGCAGAGTGAGTCTGTCCCTGTGACCACCACACAAGGGAATGTGATGGGTCACACTTGAAGCCAGCACAGCTCTGAGTCTCACCCAAGGCCTATGGTGAGAACTGCCTGGGTGCCACTGCTGATTATTCAGGGCCCAAGGACTCTTTAGTCAGCAGGTGACGCATCCTGCCAGAACTGGGTCCTTCCCTTCAAAATAGCAGGTTCCCTTTTGGCCCAGAATGTGTCTAGAATTGTCATCCAAGAGCTAGAGCCTGCAATGGAGGCATCAGGACTCTTTCTGGTGCCCTATTCTTCTGTGGCTGAGCTGATATTCAAGTTGCAAGACAAAGTCCTCTTTACTCCTTCTTCTCCTCACACAGAAGGAAGTAGTCCTTCCTGGATTTGCAAGCTGCAGTGCCTGGGGTTGGGGGAAGGGTGGTGTGAGCACTCCCTTGGCCACCCTGGCTGCTGTCTCACTAGGTTATATGCACCCCCAGACCACTGACTTCAAGCCCAGCACTGCAACAGGACTTGCCCAGAAATTGTAGCCCTTGTGACACAGATGGCCTTTCAAGTTGATTTAGGACCCCAGAGCACTTTAATCCATGGTGGCAGAGCTTGCTGGAACTCAGATTCCAACTGTTGGGATGGGCAATTCTCCTCTGGCTAAGGCTGGTCTGAATGCTCTCTACATAGGCTTCAGATGAATTCTGCCTCGTGTTGCTTTCCTCTGTGACAGAGCAGCACTGAGTTCCAATGCAAAATCCCACAATCACTTTGTCTCCCTCCCCCAAATGCACAGATTCTCTCTCGGCACTATGTAGCCGCTGCTGAGGATTGGAGAGGGGTGGTATTGATAATTCAAGACTGTCTTTCATGCCCTCTTTAGTGCCTCCTTCCTTGATATGGTGTTAAAACTAGGTACTGTGATTATTGACCTGATTTTTGGTTCTTATGAAGGTGCTTTCTTCTGTGGATAGTTATTCAATTTGATGTTCCTGCTAGGGGGATATTACTGGAATGTTCTATCTGATTATCTTACTCTGCCTTTCTCCTCTCCCTTGCCCCACTTTCCAACCCTGGTTCTTAACTCTGGAAACCACTAGTCTGTTCTTCATTTCTGAAATTTTATGTTAAATATGTGCTTAAGTTTGTTAAATAATTTTAAATATTGAATGTTAAATAAAGGAATATTAAATGCTCAAAATGTTAAAATATGTTAAATGTTAACATTGAACTGTTGTTAAAGAAATACAGTAGAATCATACAGTATGTAACTCTTTAGGATTGACTTTTTCCCCCACTCATCATAATTCCCTGGAGATTCATCCACATTATTTCACGTATCAATAGTTTGTTTCTTTTTGTTGCTAAGTAGTATTTCATGGTATAGATATGTCACAGTTTATTTAACCATTCATCCATTGAAAGGCCTCTGGATTGTTTCCAGTTTTGGCTATTATGAATAAAGCTGATATGAACATTTGTGTACAACATTTGGTGTGAGTATAAGTTCATTTCTCTAGGCTAAATGCCCAAGAGTACAGATGCTGGGTCATATGAGTATTTGTGTGTTTAGCTTTTAGAGAAACTACCAAAGTATTTTCCAAAGTGGCTGTACCATTTTATATTCCCATCAACAATGTATGAGTGATTCAGTTTCTTTTCATTCCTCACCACAGTTTGGTGCTGTTACAATTTTTTTTTATTTTCCCCTTCTGGTAGGTATAGAGTGATTACTCATTGTGGTTTTAATTTTAACTTCCCTGATAGCTAGTGAACATCTTTTCATGGGCTTATCTACCATCTTCAGTGAAATGTCTGTTCATGCTTTTGGTCCATGTTCTAATTGAATTGTTCATTTATTTTTTTTAGTATTAGGTTTTGAGTTTTAATTTGTTGGATATGTAGTTTGCAAATGTTTTTCTCCCAGTCTGTAGCTTGTCTGTTTATCTTCTTCACAGTCTTTGTTATTCACATGGTCTTTCACAAATGAAAGGCCTTTTTTTAGCCTATGGATGTCAAGTTGAGTTTCAAATCTGTCCAAAGAGCATTTAAGAAACTAGGTGTCTTTGGCAATGCTAGCATAAGATTGCTGGCTTATATACAAAACTGGTTAATGTCCAATAGGGCCATAACTATAACTTTTGTGGTTATCTCTTCTATCAGAAAGAAATTATCTGCGTCTCTACCAGATGAGAACTTTTAAGTTCACTTCTACCCCCACAGAGTTGTAAAATAACTGAGTCAATAGAAAGTTAAGTTCAGCACTACATTGCAAGAGCACCAAGTAATCTCTTTTGTTTCTTTCCAAGTTTCTAGTTTAATAGTATGCCGGGAACACAACACTAAACTTATGCCAGTGAGAATCTTCAGGTCTTGAGCTTTAAATGACAGATTTCAAATTCACAGGTAATCAACACAATGTTTTGGTTCTTGATAAAATGTTTAGTATGGGACAGACCGCCCAGGTTGATCAATCAACTGAAAAATTGCTAGGTATTTTGCTATCCATGTCAGTTTGAAGAGGGCTCAATAAGACTTAGCTTGAAACTTTCCTGGGCAATGGTTTATAAGCAGGAGAGTGAGTCAGGTAACCTCACTGGCCATAGTACAATGTAGTAAGTACTGTCCACTCTTCACGACTCTGCTGCTATTCTGGGTTCCATTTAAGATTGTTGGAGTCCTGCTTTCAGTCTAACAGTTCATGAAATGCTTTTCCTCTTCATTTCAGAGCCCTCTCATGGGACACCATGCCCAGTGTGGATTGACCAGTTAATAAACACCCCTGTGTTCATGACTTAGGACAGTGATGGATAACCCTAATTTGGATCTAAAAACTGTAACCTTGACTTCTCTATTGGCAGGTCCATGCCTCCCTCTTGAGTTTCTCAGTCAATACTGCATGAGATGAAGAAGCAGAAGCAGGAGAGGATACAGGCATAAACTAAGCGAGGACTCCTTCCCATGCACCAGCCTCCACAACCTACAGAGCTCTCCTTTCCACTGCCATGGAGTCTTTCAAAGGCACAATTCCTGGTGATCTAGACTTCCCATGGAGGAATTCAAAAGATCATATTTATTCATTAAGTAGTGTTTCTGAACCCTCCTCCTCGTTGATAACCAAATCCCTGAGGTGGCTCTGTTTTATTAATCAAGATTTTAAACTAACTTCTTCAACTCCCACTTCAGTGACCTGAAGAGGATTTTTGTTTCTAGAAATGTGATTTCTCCACTGCCTAACTCCTGACACACAGACCTTTTTGTTAGAGTCTCCTCTTTTTATTTTTTTAAAAATAAACTATAGACTGGGTGCAGTGGCTCACACCTGTAACCCCATCACTTTGGTAGGCGGACATGGGCAGATCACCTGAGGTCAGGAGTTTGAGACCAGCCTGGCAAACATGGTGAAACCCCGTCTCAGCTAAAAATACAAAAATTAGCCGGGCATGGTGGTGTGTGCCTGTAATCCCAGCTACTCAGGAGGCTGAGGCAGGAGAATTGCTTGAACCCAGGAGGTGGAGGTTGCAGTGAGCTGAGATCACACCATTGCACTCCAGCCTGGGCGACAGAGCAAGACTGTCTCAACAACAACAACAAAACTATAATATACACATAAAAAAGCATAAAATACAAATGTCCCACTGTTTAATGCAAAATGACAAACGTGAAAAAAAAACCTTGCCTAATCAAGAAATAACATTGCCAGGGCAGAAGCCCCAATGTTCCCCTTTCCAAACACAGTTCCCTCTTTCCTTCACCCCTCAGATGTACCCACTATGTTGACATTTGTGATAATCATTTTCCTACCTTATAGTTTTACCAATTTTATATTCATACCTTAATAGCACAGCTTAATTTTGCCTGTTTTTAAACTTTTTACAAATGGAATCATACCATATATCTTGCTGCCTTCATTCATCGTTATGTTTCTGAGCATCGTCCATTTTGTTGAGTCTAAATGTAGTTTATATATAGACTCATTTTTGTATAGCATTACATGATTACACTATGTATTTACCCATTTTTATCCATCCTACTAGTGACGAACATTTAAGTTGTTTTAGTTTTTGTTGAATAGGAATAGTGCTATTATAAACATTCTCGGGCATATTTACTGATGCATATGTGCCTATAGTTTCCCCAGGATAAACATCTAGGAGTGGCATTTCTGGGTCATGAGGTACGGATAGCTCCAACTTTATTAGAGAATGCCAAAGAGGTTTGCCAATTTACCCTCCCTCCAGCACTCCCCCATTCCCCATGCGAGCAGGTGCCTGTTTATAATTCTGGTGGAAAGGCCTATGTGGCTGGAGATTTTACATAGTGATTTCTCTTCCCTTTGGCCCTGTGGATCCATGAATACCCAAAGAAGCCATATCACCTAAGGCTCAGATTGAGTCTAACTCTGCCGAAAGACAGTAGGTGTCAAAGCCATCCTCACTGAGCAGGTAGCGATATCACCATAACATCAGTGAGACATTGCCAAAGAGAAGATATACTTTTGAACACTTACGATAATTTTGCAAAGCATAAAAATATTCATTGCACTGAAAAACCTTGGCAGAAAACTATTTCAATTTTTTACATAACACTAGTCGTCACATCATAGATATAATTTGGGGTTTTGTTCTATTCCTTTAAAAACATATGAATATTTTTCTATATTGCTGCAAAAACTTCCTGGCAAATCAAAACACAATGATATATCATCTCGCCCCAATTAAAATGGCTTTAAGCCAAAAGCCTTTTATTCATTATATCAGGCAATAATGAATGTCGGTGAGGATGTAGAGAAAATGGAACACTTGTACATTGTTGGTGGGAATGTAAATTAATACAACCACTATGGAGAAAAGTTTGGAGGTTCCTAAAAAAACTAAAAATAGAACTACCAATACGATCCAGCAATCCCAATGCCAGGTATACACCCAAAAGAAAGGAAATCAGTATATTAGAGATATCTGCCCTCCCATGTTTATTGCAGCACTATTCACAATAGCCAACATTTGGACCTAAGTGGCCATCAACAGTTGAATGAATAAAAAAAATGTGGTACATATACACAATGGAGTACTATTCAGTCATAAAAAAGAATGAGATTCTGTCATTTGCAACAACATGGATGAAACTAGAGGTCATTATGTTAAGTGAAATGAGCCAGGCACAGAAAGACAAACTTCACATGTTCTCACTTATTTGCAGGAGCTAAAAATGAAAACAATTGAACTTACGGAGATAGACAGTAAAAGGATGGTTACCAGAGGCTGGGAAGGGTACTGGGGGTCAGAAGGGGAAAGTGGAAATGGTTAAGGGGTACAAAAAATAGAATGAATGAATAAGACCTAGTATTTGCTATCAAAACAGGGTGACTATAGTCAATAAAAATTAATTATAAACTTAAAAATACCTAAAGCGTATAATTGGATTGTTTGTGACACAAAGGATAAATGCTTGAAGTGATTGATACCCCATTTATCCTGATATGATTATTAAGCATTGCATGCCTGTATCAAAATGTCTCAAGTAACCTATAAATACATACACCTACAATGTACCCCCAAAATTAAAAACTTAAAAAAACCCAAACACTTCCTAGGAGTTATTTTATTCACTGTGTAATAGTTTGCCAATAGAGAGATGGTTGGGGCAAGTTTTAATGCCCTCCAGTCCCGTTCTTCATTACCCACAAGCAACCCCAAATAAATATTCCAACTAAGTAAAAAGAGCATGTACTCTATCTAAATGCAGATTTAAGTCCCTGGTCCTCCCTCTTACAAAAGAGTGTATCCCAAGCCCCTACCACGTAGAAATGCTAGCATTCTACTGACTACCAAGAGTATGCCATGACTTACTTAACTCCTACCTCGTTGGTGAGCCTGCAGGTTGTTTCCAATCCTTTGAAATTTTAAATTGTCCTTTCATATTGCCATTTTTCTTCTTTTGGGCTATTTCCTTGGCATATATTTTTATAAGAAGGCTTAATAAATGCAAGATAATTTTTTTTCTGGAACTTGATATACAATACTAAAGTGGCATTCCTATTTATATTTGCACCCAGGATATACAAATGAACATACTGTATTTAACCAGGGTCCTTAGGAATTAATCGATCCTTCTAGAAGTCCAGAGAGTAAGTCTTTCTTGGAAGACTACACAGCCATGAAGGATGCTCACATCACCCTCCAGATCTGCTTTGGAGAAAACCATGCTGCTGCCATCAGGAAATACCACCACAGCTAATTTGCTGTGTCTGGGCACTGACTGGTGCCAGGAACTCTGCTGTCATTTCCATCAGAAAATAAACTCTGTGCAGCATCTGCAGCCTCCCTTTTCCTTCTTCTCTAACAAAATCTCAATGGCTATATTTGATTGGTGGAGCCTAGGTTACATGTCTATGTCTCTTTTGCAAAGGAGGTTGGGAAAATAAGTTATTTATTTTTCCTTAAGAGGTAGAACTCATAAGAACTTCTCCAAATATAAGAGCATTGTAAAAAAGATACCGTTGGCCACAAACATGACATATGTCTGCCTCACTTTCCATAACTCTGCCAGCATTAAATGATTAAATTGTTTTTGCGAATCAGTTATAAAATAGTGTTTTTTTCATTTTTCTGATTATTAATTAAATTTCCCCTCAAGTTTTTATAAACTAATTTTATATTCATTTACATAAACTATCAGTCCACCTTCCTTGCCAATTTTTCTATTAGAAATATCTGTAAATATATTTATTAATATATTCTTAGAGATATACAGGAACTTTTCTGTACTATAGAGCTTAAACTTAGTTGTCAATGTTTTAATCAACATCTATCAACATCTAAATGCCACAATCATTTCTGTGCAGAGTGAAGGTCAGGTAGCCTCAGCTTGTCCAACTCTGGCCTTTGCATCTTTTCATTGCTGTGATATTGTTTATTCCAAGAAGCGGCTGGTCTCTGTTCCCATGCATTGACATATGCCCAGAGAATTTCAAGGCACTCCAAAAAGAGAAGGAAATATGAATCCAAAAATCACAGTATTTGTTTGTTTTGTGTTTGTGCATATTACACGAATCAAGTTTTGTAGGAAGCATAAGGACATTATCCCTTCAAGTGGCTAAGATAGATGCTCTCGTCTCAGATGGTATTTTTTAAACAAAAACAACAGACTTGACCTTGACATTTTTCTCTCATCTTCATTGTGGATTGATGAGATAGGAAAGGGAAATACTATTTGTTCTTTATGCCTAGATCCTTCATCCAAAGGATTCATTAGTTTACAAACATTGACCTCAAACTGAACCCAAGCCCTATTCTCCACTCCACTCTACAAATGGCCATTTTACATTAAAAAAAACAGAGCTAAGTAATTTTATTGAGGTTATAAATACATTAACAACAAAGCCAGGAATTGGATATTTCTGTTTTCATCCCTTATTATTATTATTTCATATACCTTTTATACAGAAGTGTACAACTACCCACTTACATTCTCCAGAACCAGGGCATTAGGCAGCATTCTTTGGGGCACCAATCTGTAGTCCTTTCTCCTACACCAATAACATTTTTAAAGGTGCAGGTTATCTCCTAGACTGTTGGGCAAAGGCCCAAATTCTTCTGGAGCAATCTGCCCATGTTTTCTGACACATAAGGATTTGCTCGCTAATGCCACCCATGTATCTCTGGAAGGACTTTGATGAATGAATGGCATTTTCCACTACTTGGTGAATTGTGTGCTCCTGTGGATAATAAAAATAAATCCAACCAGCATGATTACATTTCAGAGAAGAGGTGACAGAGCAGGGAGCAACCAATCAAAAGTATCTAGAGCACCAAATTATGCCCCAGAGGAGTCATCTTGCATATCCTTGGTTCTGTTTCCATGGTAGTAAGCATTGCTTGGGATATTCAAAGGCAATTTAAATGCATTTAGGCCACAGCTTACAAGGGGATAATCTTGGGAAAATCAGAAGTGAGTAAACATTAACAGCTAGTAAAATAAGCAGTTTTGAAAACTGCACTCCATCTTGCTTGCTTTTCTGTTTAGGGAAAAATATTTTTTTGACATCTGGAAATTATGTCTGCTTCTAACTTGGGCTTCAGATGACTCATTTCAAGACAGTGCCACAATTGCCATATGCTAGAATGCAGAAACTTGAGGCTGCTTATTTTTTAAATTTAATTTTTTAGCTCAAAGGTATGAATTTGCATTACTGTTCTCCCCAGGGCCAGCCTGAGGAGTGTTCAGACCAGGCCTGGAGGGTCCCCCTCTCTGAAAATACAACTCCTCACTTAAGGTGCAGGGCTAGAGATTCACTTCTTTAAGTTCTGCGGGCTTTTTAGCCTTTCAGAGTCTCCAGGGGAAATTCAAAGGCCCCTCTGCGAAGGAAGCTTAGACTGGCACCTTAAGCATCACCAGTTGTTCTCTGCTAACACCCTGGTAGGAACCTGGAAAGAAGACGTGAAATAGACACAGAAAAAGGAAGAAGGGACTGGAAGAAGGAAGTGCCAGTAGCAAAAACAAAAAGCCTGTTTTCTCATTTTTCCCCTAGAGCATTTCATGATTGTAATAATGGGACAAAGGCCTTGTGTTGCTCCATTTATTGTATAATTTTGTTTAACAGATACCTTTTTAGCACTTACTATGTGTTAGACACCAATCTGTGCACTTTACAAATATTAACTCATTAATTCCTTATAACTACCTTAAGGCATGAACACTTTTATTATCTCCACTGGATAGATGAGGAAACAGGCACACAGAGGTTGAGGTGGAGGGTCTCAGGGTCACAAGCTAGTAAGTGGCAGAACCGAGATTCTGCATTGAAGTCATTGGGTGCCAGCATCCCAGCTCTCAGCCGCTATACTCTGCTTATATACAAACCATATATGTTTTCAATTCTTTTTGAAAGTGTTGGTATAAGAAAATGTGGATGAGAAGTCAGCTTAATGGTAATATAGCCAGAATTTATAGCCAGAATTTGGCTTTCAGTTGGAGAATTATAATAATGTCTATAGCGGACTGGGAAGGCAGAGTCATGGAATTCTATTCCTTCGTCTGTTTTATGTAGCACTTAGAGAGCTAGAGCAACTCATAACCTCTGTATTCATCTTTGGATGGAGATTTTGAAGTTCATCAGATAAGAATTTTAATTTTCAAATAAAAGAGAAGTTGAACTTTCCCAGGGGGCATTTGGGCATTAGCCCAAAAGTGAAGGAAACTTCACTTTTTGATCATTCAAAAACAGAGAATAGTGGGATGGGAGAATAAAGGAGGGGGCTCAAAGTATTTTGTGGAATCTGAAACTTCTATGTGGCTTAGATCATGGGAATTTTCTTGGCCTGCGTTGTGAAGGTAGCATGACCCTTTCTCTATGAGGGATGTGAGTTATTCACTATTTCAAACTGTACAATTGCTTCATTATGTCCACACCCACATTTTTCTGTTTATAGCCAAAGAAAAGGCCTGTTGTTGATACTAAATTACCACCTGAAAACAAGAGTATCATAATTCTTAATTAATTCTTAATCTAAAATGTCTTACACTGTCTGGGGAACAGTATATTTTATCTGAGATTGAAAAACAATCTTCAATCATCCTTTATATGAGAAAAAGTATTAAATCTTTCTAGGTATTAAAAAATCTAGGTATTTAGAGGTATTAAATCTTTAAAAATTTTTAAATAGCCCTTCACAACCAACAAAAATTGTGTTTTACTTTTTAAGATGTTATGCTTTTTTACACATTAGCGAATTTATTCACAGAACCTGGGTTTTAAGCCTTTGAGAGTTACGGAATACCTAAATGGTCATAGGCCATTGTTCAGAAGCCATTGCACTCCGAAGTCTCAACGGAGAGCTATTTTGGTCCCACACAGGACATTTGGCAATGTCTGGAGACATTTTTGATTATCATAACTTGTGATGGTGGGAGGTTGTTACTAACATCTAGTGGGTTAAGTCCAGGGATGCTGCTAAACATCTTATAATGTGCTAGACAGCCCCCTACAACCAAGAATTATCTGGCCCAAAATGTTAATAGTGCTGAGTTTGAGAAACCCTGCAATACAGATTTTCAAAGCCATATTTGTAGGACTTTTTACATAGACCCTTCGTTTTATGTTGCTTGCTTTATGAGCCCCCCCCCCCCATTTACACAGCTAGTCCACCTGGGAGTTTACTGGCTCACAAAGGTACCCAGTGGGACTCGATGATCACAGAGAATCAGGGAAGCTCTATCTCAGGGGTTAAGGGTCCAAACCACACTGAAAACAATTTTTTGAGCTAACTCAGGAAAGTAATCTTTATTTATAACTTAGAAAAAATATTTGCTAAGCATTAGTCTTGGAGTGAACTTTTGGAACACACCCGTCTAAAAAGTTGGTCCTGCCTGGTTTGTGTTTCTCATTGCAGATCGTGGGATAACAGTTGTGTCTGTATTGTTCAGCGTCATGCTCCTCAGCTCCTGGAAATCTTAAAGAATAGTCATTGCCAGTAGGACTTTTTGTTGAAAGAGTACAAAGTACCACAGAGTTGTAGTAGATGATGGACTTTGGATTCAAGTGTCATCACTTTTGGATGTGTGGTCTTCTTTAATGTAATCTTCAAGATGCTCATCTGAAGATATCAATCTTAACACACTTGGTCAAATAATATGAAATAGCTTATCCATATCACATGCTCTCCAATGCCCAGCATACAGTATATGTTCAATTAATGCCAATTCTCTTCTCCCTGCTTATCTCTCTTAGGTAGAACTCTTCCCTTCCTTTCCTAGCTCATAAAAATAAAACTTAGCTTCTTTTGCAAGTATTCAGAAGGGAAGTTCTGGCCTTACTTCCAACTATGATATTCCTCTACAAGGGAGTAGAAAAGACTCATTTGATTGGTGAGATTTGGGGAAAAGAACCCCATGAGTTCACATGGAGCTTTTGTACAGATGACACAAAAGGGCTCCCTCTGGGTGGACACAGCCCTCTGTCCACATGGCTTGATGGACAGATGGTATCTTTATGTAACATAGATTCAAACCAGTGAGTATGGCTTGGCTCGTGAAATGTGGACTGGATTTCAATCCCCACCTGCTCCTTGGCTGGCACCCTGTGCAGGGAGCAACCTGCACTGATGTAAGCATTCTCATTTTAAGAACTGCCCTGCCTGCAAAGGGCATATTTTTTCCTCTGTTCCTGATTCTATGGGGTAATCACACCTGGATCAAGGTCCAATGACAAGCTTCCAGAGGCAGGCTTGTTTTTCACTCCATGCTGGTAGGTATGAGGCAGGTAGCTGTTTCCCCAGTGGGAAGGTGGCTGCTGAGGAAATCTTAGCTGATTTACAGGGTCAAGAAATCTAAACCTGGGGGAAGGAATAGGAATCCTGGTCTTTCCTGAAGGTCTGGTCCATGTAACATTCTTTTTTTTGAGACGGAGTCTCGCTCTATCACCCAGGCTGGAGTGCAGTGGTGTGCTCCCAGCTGACTGCAACCTCCTCCTCCCAGATTCAAGTGATTCTTGTGCCTCAGCCTCCCGAGTAGTTGGGATTACAGGTGCCTGCCACCAAGCCCAGCTAATTTTTGTATTTTTAGTAGAGATGGGGTTTCACCATGTTGGCCAGGCTGGTCTCCAACTCCTGACCTCAAGTGATCCTCCCGCCTCAGCCTCCCAAAGTGCTGGGATTACAGGTGAGAGCCATCTCACCTGGCCCATGTAGCATTCTTCATATCACACCTGACTGTTGTTCAATTGGTTCAGAATCTATAGAGGAAAGGGGTGAGATGAACATTTAAGAAACTCCAAGCCCGGCACCGTGACGCACGCCTGTAATGCCAGTGCTTTGGGAAGCCGAAGGAGGAGGATTGGAGGCCAGGAGTTTGAGACCAGCCTGGGCAATGTAGTGAGATCCTGTTGCTACAAAAAATATAATTTACATAATTAGCAGGGGGTAGTAACATACTCCTACAGTCCCAGCTACTGGGAAGGCTGACCTGGGAGAATGGCTTGAGCCTAGGAATTCCAGGCTGCAGTGAATTATGACGAGGCCACTGCACTCCAGCCCAGAGACACAGCAAGACCCTGTCTCTAAAAAATAAATAACAAATACATACATATAGCTAAAATAAAACAAAAGAAACTCCAACACGTTTATGTGGTCATTGATTCATTTATACTACAAATGTTTTCCAGCATTTTCATGTGGCGGGTACAATGGTATAACTTAGGGATAAAACTTTGAATCATATATAATTCTCTGCTCTAAAAGTACTTACAGCCCAGTGGGAAAGAAAAACAAGTCACAACAATATGGTATAACTAGCTGTCTAATAGACATATATATGGGGCGCTTGGGAACATGGGAGTAGAACAAGAACTTAGTCTGTGAGGGGCAAAGAAATCCAGATTCTTCCCAGGAGAGGTGACACCTGAACTGTCTTGAAGACAGAGTAGAAGTTTTGCAAGCATATATGGAGGTGAGCAGGAACATGGAATCTGGGGTGGCGCTCAAACTTATGGCTTGGACAACCACGTGAATAGTGGAGATAGTAATCAGGGACGAAGAAGTAGAAAGAGAGAGAGTTTTGGATGTGTTGCTTGGAAATGATGGCCTGTGTGTGTCACCTGGAGTTGTGTAGTAGCCATATACAGCAGATACTGTATTAAGTGATTTCTATGCTTTATTTCATTTAATTTCTCCCAAACTATATGAATTATATACAATTACCTCCACCTTACAGATAAGGAAAGCAAGGCTTTTCTCAAGGCCACACAGTGGCAGAGCTGCAATTTGAATGCAGGTGTGTCTATGCCAAAGCTCATATTCTTTCCAGGATCTGAAGCTGTTTCTGGGCTAGATGATAGAGGTCAGGGCTGAAGAGTCTGGGCTGCGGATACTTAAACCAGAAATGATGACTCACTCTGCATTTGCATTTGCCTTGTTACAACTGCGTCTAGATGTTCTTGTTATAGTAATTTACATAACATAATTTAATTTATACTAGTTATTCTTTCTTCTTTTTTTGTAATGTAAGAGCTAATTGTGCAGTGGTATCTTTTTATTACTGTTTATTTTTTCTTACCTTATATGTCAAAATTGAAGCCACAATTCAGTCAGTTTTAATGCTATTAACAGTTTGCTGGCTGACTTCCAACCAACCACAATTTAATCTGCTTTGATAGGAGCATACCATTTTCACAGGCAGAAGAACCGATCATTGTAGTCAACCCAGCTCACAGCTTAAATGTGGTCTCAAGAAGATAAAAAGTTTATCCCATGAGCTAGAACTAGCATATGCATTATAAAAACTGCAGCTAGTGATGCCACAAAGAAAGCATTTATTTGAGTTTATTTTTGAAGCTGCCAAAGTAGAAAAACAGTCTGCTTTCACTCTGACCAGAATTGACTCTCTCTTCTAATATCTCTCTCTAGCTTTTCCTCATCTCTATCTCCATCTCTTGGTTTCTCTGACTCTGTCTTTTCCTTCTTTGTTGACACGTTGGAATTCACTGTTTAAACTTATAATTCTCAAATCTAGAAAATCAAGGCCTCTTTTGGAAGAGGAAAATGTTATCTGACCGGATTAACAGGCATAGGGGAATATCCAAACAGCTGGAATGTCCTGGTTTTCATGTACCTTTCATTGAAATTAAGAAAAAATATCCAAAATTCTACATAAATCATGTTGGATGCAACGAATGAGTAATAAACACAAATCATCCAGTAGAGGGCGATGCTGACTTATTTATGGGTGCCTTCAGTATTATAAAGGTGGGTGCAGCGCACCAGCATGGCACATGTATACATATGTAACTTACCTGCATGTTGCGCACATGTACCATGGAGCCTAAAGTATAATAATAATAATAATAATAATAATTAATAATAATAATAAAGAAAAAAACATAAAAAGAGAAACAAAAAAAAGTATTTTCCCTATAAATGTCAGTTAAATTTGAAAAACAATAATTCTTGATGGCAACATAATTCAGTAATTAAAATTTAATGTATGCATAAAAAAAAAGCAAATTAAGTAATAAAAGACTTTTCTTGACGTAAATTGTTCAACCAACATGCAGATCAGATGATTCTTAATGCAGTAAAATCACATTAATTCACATTTAATTGAATCAGATCTTGTGATAATTTGCTCAAAGACTGAATTAAATAATAGTTTTTAAAAGCCCTGGGCTGAGAATTAATGAATCTGCTTTCACTTTTCCTCTAAACCTGGGGCTCTGTGGCCTTTAGACAGCCTTTTAAGCTCTCCAAGCCTCATTTTTCTCACCTAGAAAATGAAACATTTGGCCCAGATAGAGGGGAAATTCCCTTTTGCTTTAAGAAGCACTTATTCTGTGAACCAGTATGTTAAGTACATTAATTCTGTAAAAGAGATTTTCTGGGGAAGTTTAAAGTGGTAATTTCCAAGCATCACTCATCATCAGAATCACTGAAGTAGTCTCATTCCAAAGCCTTTGCAGGACTTTCCAGGAAATAAAGGGGACCAGACTTTGAGTGGTGTGGGAGAACGCACATATCACTGGCTCTCCCGAGCCTTCAACTTTTATACACTTAAGAAGAAGTTCTGACGTCATACCAAGAAAGCAGTTTGAGTTCAAGATAGACACTTGATGTACATCAGGACATCAGAGGGCAGTAATTATCTAGTGCTCATGTAGCTCATCTAGTTACTAGTGCTCGTGGAGCTGGTTCTTCCCTCCTTTCTGAGTCATGGAAGACTATACTGCCAGCCTCCTTGCTTGCATTCTCACACAGAACTTTTTGTGTAAAAAGCCAGATAGTAAATGTATTATTCTTTGTGAATCATATGGTTCCTCTCACAATAATCAACTCTAGTGTCGTCATGCAAAAACAGCTGTATCAGTTGTCTATACCTTGTAACAATTTACCCAAAGTTTAGTTGCATAAAACAGCACACATTTATTATCTCAGTTTCTGTGGTTCAAAATCCTGGCAGAAACTAGCAGGGTTCTCTGCTTCATGGTCTCTCACAAGGCTATAATCAAGGTGTAGGCCAGCCATATGGTCTCTTATGAAGGCTCATCTGGGAAAAGATCTGATTTGAAGCTTACTTATGTGGTTGTTGATTGGATTCATAGAGTGTTTGACTGAGAGCCTCAATTCCTTGTTGGCAGAGGCCACTTTCAGTTCCTTGCCTGTGGGCCTTGCACACATGGCAGCTTGCTGCATCCATGCCTGCAAGCTAGGAAGGCGAGAGCGAGAGAATAATAGCAAGAGGAGGTCACAGTCTTTTCAAATTGAACCACAGAAATGACATCCCATCATTTTTTTTTCCTGAGATGGGGTCTTGTTATGTTTCCCAGGCTGAAGCGTAGTGGCTATTCAGTGGTGTTATCATAGTGCACTATAGCCTTGAACTACCTGGCTCAAGAAATCCTCCCACCTTAGCCTCCTCAGTAGCTGGGACTACAGATGCATGCAACCATATCCAGTTTCCCATCACTTTTGCTCTATTGTATTTGTTAGAAGCAAGTGACTAGATCCAGCCCCCATTCAAACAGGAGAATTGCATAAGGATGTGAATACTAAGGGAGAGGGATCCATGTCAGGAGATACCTAACACAGCAGCCATGGACAGTATAACAATGAGTGGGCAAAGATGTATTCCTATAAAACTTTATTTATAGAAAAAGGCAGATAGAGTAATGTCAGCAAAAATGGTAGAGTAGGTAGCTCCCAGAGCATGTCTCTCCACAGAAAAATAAAAAACTCAAGCAAAAACTCTCAGAATCAACTTTGTGAGAACTCTGTAAAACAGACAAAAAAATTTACAGCTCCAAAAGTGAATACTGAATGAAGAAAAAGGGAACTAAAGTGGTAAGTTATCAAAGAGAGTAAAAATGTAACCAGCAAATGGAAGAAATAATTGCAAATCATATATCTGATAATGGATTAATATTCAAAATATATAAAGAATTCTTATAACTTCACAATAGCAAAACAACAACAACAACAGCACACAAACAAAACAGCTCAAATATGGGCAAAGGACTTGATACAGCATTTCTTCAAAGCAGATACAGAAATGGGCAATAAACACATGAAAAGATGCTCAACATCACTATTAGGAAAATGCAAATCAAAACCAATAATGAGATACCATTTTACATCCATTGGGATGGTTACTATCAAAAACTAGAAAATAACAAGTGTGGCTAGTAACGCAGAGAAATTGAAACCCTTATGTGTTGCTCATGGACATGTAAAATGATACAGCCACTGTGAAATACAACATAGCAGTTCTTTAAAAAGTTAAGCACAGAATTATAATATAATCCAGTAATTACACTTCTGGGTCTATACCAAAAAGAATTGAAAGCAGGAACTTACACAAATATTTTTCCTTTTTAGTTGACATGTAGTAATTGTACATATTTATGGGATACAGAGTAATATTTCAATACATGTATGCAATGTGCAATGATCAAATCAGGGTAATTAATATATCCATCACCTCAAACATTTATCATTTTTTGTGTGGGGAATATTCAAAATCCTCTCTTCTAGCTTTTTGAATAATTAATACATTATTATTAACTATATTCAGAATATAGTTCTTATAGTACTATAGAGCACAATAATTTATTCTTCCTATCTAGCTGTAATTTTGTGTCTGTTAACCAACCTCTCTCTGTCCTTCTCTTGCCCCCACCCTCCCCAGCCTCTAAGAACCATAATTCTACTCTCTACTTTTATGAGCTTACTTTTCTGGCTTCCACATATGACTAAGAGTATCAATATTTATCTTTCTGTCACACAAATATTCACCAATATTCATAGTATTATTCATTAAAATTTGGGAACAATCCAAATTTCTATTGACAGATGAATGGATAAACAAAATGTAGCATATACATATATAGGAATATTATTCAGCCTTAAAAAAGCAATGAAATTCCAAAACATGCTATGACATGAAAGAACCTCGAGGATATTATGTTAAATGAAATAAGCTAGACATCAAAGGACAAATATTATATGATTTCATATATGTGAGGTACCTGGAATACTCACATTCATAGAGAAAGAAAGTAGAATAGTAGTTACCAGGGCCAGGGGAAGATGATAGGGAGTTATTGTTTAATGGGTAGAGAGTTTCAGTTTGAGATAATGAAAAAATGTTTGCAAATTTGGATCACATTTGCACAACTATTTGATTATACTTAAGGCCATTGAATTGTATGTTTAAAAATAGTTAAAATGGTAAATTTTGTTATGTGTATTTTACCATGATAAAGAATAAATGGAAAAAAAGAGTAATCTCTAGCTACAGAGATGAAATATAGCATAGTGATAAAAAGCACAGATTCTAGAGTTCCACCTCCTACAAATCCCAGCCCTGCCATTTACTAGCTGCAATGACATTAACTTCTCTATCCCTCAGTTTTCTCACCTGTAAAATGAACATAATAACAACACTATCTCACAGGATTGTTCAGAAGACTAAATGATTTCATATTTGTAAAACATTCAGAAAAATGCGTGGCTATATAAGAGTTTATTAAATAAATAATACTGTTCTTTATCTTGCTTTTAAGTTTCCATTTTTGACAAAAAATTATAAAGTATGCAAAGAAACAAGAAAGTGTGGCCCATTCACAGAAGAAGTGAACAAAAACTATCTCTGAGGAAGCACAGACATTGGACTACCTAGTCAAGCTGTCTTAAATATGCTCAAAGAGCTAAAGGAAACCATGGACAAAGTGTGAGAGAAAATCAGGAAAATGATAAATGAATAGAAAATATCAATAAAATATAGAAATTATAAAAAGAAACCAGACAGAAATTCTCGACCTGAAAAGTAGAGTAACTGAAATAAAAATTTCTCTAGAGAATTTTAACAGCGTATTTGAGCAGGATGATAGAAATAATTAGCAAACATAAAGATAGGTCCTTTGAAATTATTCAGTCAAGGAATGCAGAAAAACAAACAGTGCCTGAGAGACCTATGGGATGCCATTAAGCAAAGCAAATACACATATTGGGAATCCCAGAAGGAGAGGAGAGGACAAAGTGGTCAGAAAAAATATTTGAACAAATAATGGCTTAAAATTTCCTGAATTTGATTTTTAAAAATTAAAACATGAACCTAAGCATTTAAGGAGCTCAATTAACTCCAAGAAGGATAAATGCAAAAAGAATCATGCCAGGACACATAATCAAATTATCAAAAGACAAAGATGGAGAAGCAACTCATCAGGTACAAGTGATCTTTGATAAGACTGATGGCGGGTTCCTCATTAGAAATCATGAAGGCCAGAAAGTAGTGGGGTAATATTTTTAATTTTTAAAATTATCTTGTTGTTGTTTCTGTTTTGTCTTTTACAAGACGAAAATTTAATAAAAAATTGGTCAGTGGGTATGTGTTATCCACAGGGCTATATAGTTACATGGGATTGTAATAGGAATTTAACATAGAATAGATGCTGGAGTAAATGTTACATATTATCGTCATCTGACTTGTCTTCTTCACTCAAGGATTCTTTAGCATATTTATCTGCTTATTCTCTTATATCTTTTGAAACAATTTCATGTCTTCCTTTAGTTAAACCACTAACCCAGCTGAGTTTGTAAGCTTTATCCTTAACGTCATCATGTACTATGTAAATTACTTGAGCAACTTCTTTAACAGTATCATAGCAGGTCATTTCTTTCATCTGAAGCTTTTCTATTTCTGTTTTACAGCTTGCCTGGCTTTGCCAGTGGCACAGGCCCAATAACCATATAAAACACCTGATGAGTCAATCATGGAAAATTGTGCACTGTCATTCATACTGTAAGACCCTAACATGAAACTGAAGGCAAAAGATCTAACAGCACTGTAGAGTGTATATGCATGAACATACATGTCCACTCTGTTTGCAAGATGTTTTAGTGGAGGGTTATAGCCAAAGTCAGATTTAAAGTTGGAAACTTCTTCTCTTGCTATGTCTGCTAAAGAACAAGCATCTGCCAACAAACCTGCTGCCAGCATTCCAACATTCTGATCCAATGTGCTGATCAACATTAATAAGTCGTTTGTTGGAAACTCTTTCATAAAGTTTAGAAAGCACTAATTTTTTTAGACCCCAAAGACAATGCTATGTTTATGTATGATTTCAATAACTATACTATTTCCCACAGCCTTCATAGCCCCATTTATATTTCTTATAGATGAAACAAATATGACAAATTGCTAATAGTTAGTGGGTATATGGATGATCATGTACTATTCTTTTAACTTTTGTACATTTGGAAACTTCTGTAATAAAAAATTGAGGGTAAAAGAAACAGAACATTCTTCACCTAAAGATTCTGCCTACCTATCTATTTATAAAAAACTTCAGCAAACATAATCCTAAATCAGAAAAATTTTAAGCACTCCTAATAAAGTTAGGGACTAGGCAATGTCACCCATTTTATCACTTCAAGTCAACACTGTATTAGAAATTCCTGACAGTGCAAAAAAAAAAAAAAAAAGAAATCAAGATATAGGAATTGGAAAAAGAAATTAGACTATCATTATATTATAAATAATAGGTTTAATTACATAGAAAACATATAGAATTTAAAAATAGGATAATTTAGCACAGTGCCTTGTTATAGAAGCAATTTATAATAATTAATTTCATATTCATATACCAGCAGCAAGTAACTAGAAAACACAATTTAAAAGAACACAAAATTTGAAATAGCATGAAGTAATACGGAGTATAAAGGAACAAATACAGCCATGTGTTGCTTAATGATGGGAATACATTCTGAGAAATTGGTTGTTAGGTGATACTGTCATTATATGAACATTATAGAGTGTACTTAAACAAACCTAGATGGTATAGCTTACTACACACCTAGGATAGATACTATACCCTAGGCTACAAACCTGTATAGCATGTTACTATACTGAATATGTAGTCAATTAAAACACAATGGTAAGTATTTGCATATCTAAACATATCTAAATATACTCTTAATTTGGCAATTTTACCCTTAGGAATTCATCTCATATAAATAACAGCATCAGTATATAAGGAACACACATACACACGGATATAAACCATTGGTTGTAGTTATTTAATACAAAAAGGAAACAGTTTTAATGCCCATCAGTAATGGATATGATTGAATAATTGTGGTATATCTATTCAATGGAATAGTAGACAGTGATTAAAAAGAAAGTATCAAATCTACTAAATCTATCCGAAGGGATGTTCATGATATTGGTAAACTGGAAAAGCAAGTCTCAGTGTGAAGTGTACAATACAATACTGTTTTTATAAGTTCAACCAAAAAGCCATAGGGATATTGCTGATATTTGATCATTTCTAAATGAAATGAGAATGGAAAGTTCATAAAATTAATTATAATATTTGGGAATGTTTATATGAGAAAGGGAATGTTGTAGGAAGCCTCATCCCAGGCTCTGAGCTATGGTTAGCCTACTGTGGTAGGTGAGAGTTCACACAGGGAAGATCATCTACTTTTCCTTATGCCTTCCTGCATCATTTATTTACGTGGATTGCAATAAACTTTTGCTATTTTTGAAATTTTAAAAAAATCTATTAATGTTAATTTATAAAAATGAAAAAGTTTTTTATTTGAAATCTTATTTTCATCATTTCAAAGCAAGTGTTTCATTATACTGGCAACTGACTTCTGAAAAGGTAAGTTTCAGAATGTAATATGCACTTCCTAATTTAATGCCTAATGGATAACTAAATGAATAAATGAATGATAGCATTTTGATACCTTCCTCCCCGACATGCATACTTCACAGCATTATTTTAATCTAATCATTAAAGTAAAAGGCCTATTCACGAGAATGTAAGTTCCATGAGGGAAGGAATTTTTGTCTGTTCTATCCATTGTTGAATTTACAGCTCTTAAGCTGGTATATAGTGAGTGCAATTGTTTTTAAATGAATAAATGAATGCTTTGGTAGGGAGTGAAAAGGAAGATGAAAATTCTCCAGTAGTTTGTGTGATTCTGTGAGATGGCAGACAATGGTGATGATGGTTTTGTATCAACTTGGGTGAGATAAGGAAATTGGTACTTTTACAATATGGTACCAAATTTTCTGTACCTAATCAACAAAAGAGAATAATATTTTTCTTTTCCTATTTGAATTAGATTTCTCTTTAATTACTCATCACTGTTGATTAATATAACAGGTCACTGATACTCTAAAGAAATACAACACACCAGCTGCTGCTCCCTTTGGCAAAGTTCAGGGGTTTTATTTGTTTGTTGGGGACAGGATGTTGCTCTGTCACTCAGGCTGGAGTGCAGTTGCCCCATCAAGGCTCACTGCAACCTTGATCTCCTGGGCTCAAGTGATCCTCCTGCCTTAGCCTTCTGAGTAGCTGGGACTACAGTTGCATGTCATCACACCTGCCTAATTTTTTACTGTTTTGTAGAGACAGTGTCTCACCATATTGCCCAGGCTGGTCTCTAACCCCTGGGTTCAAGTGATACTCTCACCTTGGCCTCCTAAAGTGTTGGGATTACAGGTGTGGGCCACCATGTTCTGTGAAAGTTTAGGTTTCATTCCAAATATTTTGAGTAGGTAACTGACTTAGGCTTTTAAAAGAGAACTCTAGCTATTGAGTAGAAAATAGACATGGGGGAGGAGGAGCGGAGAGTGACAGTCATGGGCCCAGTGAGGAGGCCATGGCAGTGATTCAGTGGAGAGGTGATGTTAGCTTGGACCAGGATAATAAGAATGAATGGGGTAAGAAATGGCAGGATTTGGGATGTAGTCAACTAGAAGAGAAGCACATTTAGAGCTAGAAATAGTAACTGGCTTATTTGACTGTTTCAATCTACAGGGGTATACATTTGAAACAGTTTCATTTTATTCTAATTACTACTAAATCTTCTTTTCTTGTCCCTTTACAGTATTTCTGACAGGTGGCACAGTTATCTGATCATGTTCAAGCATTATAATGCCTGATCTAGCCTATTCCAATTTAAAACTTTATCTCAATTTTAATTTCATGTTCATCTTTTCTCTACCCCCTGCCCGCACATGCTCACTCCCCATCTCCCGTTGCTACCCATGCAGGCCAATTTTGGAATGGGAGAGGGGAGATGAAAAGGGACAAGTCACTTTTTTAATTCTTTTTGAGACAAAGTCTCACTTTGTCACCCAGGCTGGAGTGCAATGGTATGATCATAATTCCCTGCAGCTTCTATCTCCTGGGCTGAAGCCGTCCTCATGCCTCCCCAATGTCTGGGACTACAGGCACACGCCACCTCACCGGGCTAATTTTTAATTTTTTTGTAGAGACGGGGACTTGCCATGTTGCCCAGGCTGGTTTCAAACTCCTGGGCTCAAGCAATCCTCCTACCTTGGCTTCCCAAAGTGCTGGGATTGCAAACGTGAACCGCCGCATCCGGCCTTCACTTTCATTTAAGTGCTTGTGCAATTGCAAACCTCTCCACTTTGTTGATGCCTTCTGTGCAGCAGACTTCCAAGTTCTTGGGTCTTTTGAGTGGTCATATAGAGGCTCTCAGAACAATTCCAAGGAGACTTCCCTCTGCCTAGTTTTCTGCCAGGGGAGATCTGATTCCAATCCAATCTCTTCTAATCTCTCAGCTCCATCCCCATGGTCTTACTGTTGGGTTCCCTTTGACATGCTGCCAGTCCTCTGATGTGGTGACATAAGTCTTGTTACCTCCCATCACTTGGGCCTCAGGAAATTCTAAGAGTACTTGCCACACCCAGTAATGGTCTTACAGGCAGCCCCACTGTGGTCCCTCTGTCTGCTTTGCCATCTCACTTCTCACTTCTCTTTTCCCTGCTTAAGTCTGCTGCCTAAGCAAAAGCTAACAGCTGTCTCTCTTCTCACCAGTCTCCCTTCTTTCGGGTGTCCCAGTTCCTGTGAGCTTCCCTGCACTTGTCTTAGAGGAGGGAACACTCACTTTCCCTTTGCATGAGGAAGGAGGAAAAAGCCATGGCCCTTCCCCGAGGCTGTTGACTCACTGCCTCATTTCCCACAACTCTCTCTGACATCTCCTTCCAGGACAGGTTAAAAATGGGAGAGGGAATCATTGGGGTCATGTTTAGGAGTGTCAGGACAGGTTCTTTTCCTATGAATAAGCCCAAGGAGGTGTCTGGCTCTTTTTAGAATATGGATTGTGCAAGATTTATCTTTTTTCTCAGAGCTGGATTCTAGTGGCCAATTCTGAGGCCACAAGAAAATTTCTACTCAACATCCTATTAGGGATGATTCTGAGGTTTGGGGGCTGAACAAATAGAGCATCATTTACTAAGATGAGAGAACACTGCAGGTAGCAACAGTTTAGAGGCAGGAATCATGAGTTCTGTTTTAGATATTTTAAGATTGAGATGAGGATTAGGCAACTAGTTAGGATGTGAGTTTGGACCTGACAGGAGAGGTCAGTGCCAGAAACACACTTTTGCAACTCGTGAGAGTACAGAGAACACCAGCATATATGAATAGACAGAGGAGAAAAGGAAGGTCAAAGACTGTCCTGGGGTACTCCAAATTCAAAGGCTAGGAAAAGGAAAAAGAGAACCCAGCAATGGAGACTGAGAAGGAACTAGCACCTATGAGCTAATGAAGTAGCATCACTGTCTGGGGTACACACCTGGGGTTTGTTGTCTCACGCCAAGGAAATCAAGGACACCAACACAAGAAGTCAGTTTAGGAGCGGAGGTTTAACAGGCAAAAGAAAGAGAAAGAACAGCTCTGCCTCTCGCGAGAGAGAGGGGCACCAAAATCAGACTTCCAGCCCACAGCTGAGTGCACCGGATTTTATAGACAGGCTTAAGGAGGCAGTGTCTGATTTACATAGGGCCCACAGATTGGTTGGACCAGATGTGACATTTACATAACACGTGGGGAAGCTGGCTGCCCCACCCTAATCTTACTATGCAAATGGGTCTTCGCCTGGCCAGTGTCATGTTTTTTCCTCCTTACTGCACACGTGGTTTGTCAAAAAGAAGGGAAGATGGGGCCGTCATTTTGATCATTCCTAGTCCCAAGTCACCTTTTCCTATTGACCCAGCTGCTGGCATTCACCCATGCAGGCTTCCAGCTTGCTTGTCTCTGTCTGCATCTTGATTTTACAGGCTGCTCTTTGTTAGAAAAGAAAATGATTTCGGGACTGCTTTTCATTAAAAGGAAAACCTTACCCTATCTGCCTAAATAATTTCTTTTTAACTTCTATATCAGTAAGAGGGAAATCACTGGAAACCAAGTTAAAAAAAAAAAGGGTTTGAAAAATAAGGAAATGACCAGCTGTGTTGAATGCTGTTGAGAGGTTGAGTAAGATGAAGACTGACCACTGATCATTTAATATATCAAGATGGGGATCACTGGTGACAATAAGAAGAGTGGTTTCAGTGGAATAGTGGGGACAAAAGCCTGACTGGCATAAGTTGAAGAGAGAATGAAGATGATGAAGTGGAAACACTGCACATAGATAACTCTTGAATTTTGATTTAAAGGGGTGCAGAGAAAAATGAAACAATAACTGGAGGAGAATGTGGGGGATCAAAGAAACGTTTTTTCTTTAAGATGGAACATATTGTGCATGTTTTATGCTGATGCAAATTTACAGAGGAAAAAATTTATGATGGAGGAGAGAGAGAAAATAACATAAGTCAAATTGCAATTATAATTAAGGTCAAAATTATAATAAAGTCATAATTATGATGATCTTTATAACATAAAAGTAAAAAGCACTATATCGTGTAGGACTCTTGGTTGCAAGTGACAGAAATTCAATTCAAACTAGTTGAAAAAAAACTAGTTGAGTTAAAAAAAGGAAAGAAGTTGTTGACACAAATATCAATGGGAAGAATACCGAATGGGTCATAGAACTAGCGGAGAAGCCTCAAAAACTAGGGATTTAACAGTGACCAAGCTCTCCTCATTCATCTTTCATGTCTGTTTCTGCTTTTCTTTGCATGTTGTTCTCATTCTTCCATAGTTCAAATGTGCCTCTTCCACCTGGTCAGTGAGTTTGGTCACATTTTCCCAAAGCAACAGAAAATCTCCCCCAACAGCACTAGCCAGTGGGTCCTTGGAGGGATGCTGAGTGGTTGGCTGGGCTCATGTGTCCATCCCAGAACTCATCAGTTAGACTGGAGGGATGAGCATTCTTTGGCCAGGTGTTGGTCACATATGCAGCCACTGGCTGACTAGTGCTTACACACTTTTCTTCCCTTATATTTTTTAAAGTGCCCCTTACTGACAAAATGCAACTCTTCTGTATATAATCCATGCATTGCTTCCCAAAGAAAGACAACCCAAAGTCACTGGCATTCACCTTCAAGTCTGGTACCTCTTGATGTATATTCCTTTGGTGCAGATGTGGTCCACATATATTTAAATATATTAAATAATACATGTAAGAACCTCCAACACACACAATATCCAATGTTAGAGGGAAAGACAACTACAATGAGACCTTCCACTGATCCATGGCATAGTCATGTCCTGCGCTGCAGGGACAGGAAGGCTTCACTCCTTGACAGCAAATTGCCAGTCTGGTTATGGTAAGCTCTGCACACCAGAAGGAACAAAGGTAAGGATTTGTCTTCCCTTCCCTGCACTGTTATTGGAGCCAGTGAGGGATATGAGAACTGCCTCAGAGATTGTGCCATTTAGGCCCAAAGTTCTCTGACAACACAACTCCCTTACCAGGCAGTCCACTCTGTTTCCTGGGAACCCTGTGATTGGTGAGGAATCCTGATGAGGGAAAGGGTGCAGACCTGGCCTAGCTAAGGGGATGTTTCCTGGAGACACAGGGGGAGACATTACACTGAGGGCACATCCTGTCATGTGTGCTTTTCAGCAAAACTCCATTAAAAAAAACAAACTATTTTTTTTTTGTGTTCCCTCAATCCACCTGCCCAAGGACAACTGTCAAGGGCGTCCTCTTTGCTACATACCAGGTAATGAGTTTATCCACAAATTGTGCGAACAAGACGTATTGTTCCCTGGCTGCTTGTACTTTTGTCTCTCTCTTCACCCTTTTAAATAATGCTTTGCCTTTGTTCCTTGAATCTTCTCTTTCATGTATATAAGTAAGCTATCTACTTGCAATGACCAACTCTTTCTGAAGTATTATTTTTTGAGACAGGCTCTTGCTCTGTTTCCCAGGCTGGAGCGCAGTGGCGCAATCATGGCTCATCACAGCTTCAAACTCCTGGGCTCATGTGATCCTCTTGCCTCAGCCTCCGGAGTAGCTGGGACTACGGGTGTGTGCTACCATGCCTGGCTAATTTTTTGGATTTTTTAATAGAGATGAGATCTTGCTGTGTTGTCCAGGCTGGTCTCAAACTTACGAGCTCAAGTGATCCTCCCACCTCTGCTTCCCAAAGTGCTGGGATTAGAGGTGTGAGCCACCATGCCCAACTTATGTATTATTTTGACACTAGTGAAAACTTTAAAAAGTTCCCACACTCCTAGGAAAGATTTACAGCCAGGATACAAGATCAACCACCAGAAATGATTTTAAATCTACTTAACCAGTCAACAACTCACCTCTGCAAGCATGCTTCTGGAAGCCAACCCAGCAGCAACAACACCTTGCTTGTGAAAGCAAACCACCTGGGAATGGACTGCTTCAATGAACACACCACTGAGTGCCAACGAATCTACTAAAGTCTCGCTCAAGTAACTACAGTTCTTCAGCTGACATCGACCTACTCTGCCAGTCACCAAACTCCATGCTTCTGCAGAGCTGTATTAAGATCAGTTCCCTGATCTGCTTAGAGAGACTGGGCCTGGTCAGCATAGCTTTCCCTTATATAACTAAGCAATAAATTCAGCTTTATTTTTTGTTTATTGTGATGGTCTGAATTGTGTTCCCCTGAAATTAATATGTTGAAGTTTTAACTCCTAGTACCTCAGAATGAGACTGTATTTGGGGATGAGGTTGTTAAAGAGGTGGTTAAGGTAAAACGAGGTCATGTCAGTGGGCCCTGATCCAATATGATTGATGATGTCCTTATAAGAAGAGGAGATTAGGACACAGATGCACACAGAGAAAAGACTATGTGAAGACAGGAAGAAGACGGCCATCTGCTATAGCAGGACGAGCCACAGACAAAACTCCTTAGATACTGGGTTAAAGAAGGAAGGAGCTTTATTCAGCTGGGGGCTTCCTCAGACTTGCATCTCAAAAGCCAAGCTCCCCGAGAGAGAAATTCCTGCCCCCTTTAAGGGCTTATAACTCTAAGGGGGTCTACGTGAAAGGGTTGTGATCGATGGAGCAAGCATGGGGTATGGGACTTGGGCTGCATGCACCTGTAATCAAGACAGAGCAGAACAGAACAGAACAGAAAATTTCACAATTCTTCTTCACACAATGCCTGGAATCTATGGATAATACAAGCAGTTTGATTTTTAACTACCAGGCTGGAGGTGCTGCAGTGGGCTGTCTGACTATTGATCTTATTTTTGCCTTTCTGTAACTTTTGCATCCCCTTTCTTTTTCTGAGGTATGAGACAAGGAGAGGGGGTGGTCTTCAAGTCAAAGAGGGGGACCTCAGAGGAAACCAGCCCTGTCAGCACCTTGATCTTGAACTTCTAGCCTCCAGCACTGTGAGAAAATAAATTTCTGTTGTTTAAGCCACCCAGTCTGTGATATTTTGTTATGGTGGCCATAGAAAATTAATATATTAATGTTTATTTCAGATATTGAGGTCTCTAGACACTAGAAATCAACATCAAAATTCTTACCAAATGAAGGTAATGACCCTGGACTCTGCCTGAGCACTTCTGTCTCCAAGTAACAGGCCTCAGTGCTGTGCTTGGGCTCCTGGCCCACAGGTTAGTGGTTTTCACCTGGACCTCAGGTTGGTTGCAGAGGCAGGCCACATCTTTAGGGTAGGGGGCTTACCTATGGGGGCACCAATACATTCCTTAACATTTCTCGTAAGCTAATTTTAGTGGGTCTTTGCCATTTGCGATTGAGAGTACCGACTGATTGAGACATTGGTACCCAGAAGTAGAGTGCTAGAAATGAAAGATCCTAAAATGAGAACTATTGTGTCAAGGTGGGGTAGGAGGCAGTGAGGCTCTCTCCATCTCCCTCCATCCCTGGGTGGGCAGTCTTTATGATATGGTAATGAAGCAGCTCATTAAGATGTTATTGTAGTTTCTTTGGGATTCAGACCTGTACATACCAAGGTGGAAGCTTCAGGGAATCCAGAGAACAAAATTAGGCTGCTCTGGTGTGAGAGGCAGTATCATATGGTGGTTTAAGAGCAAAGACTGAAATTAGACTACCTGGGTTCAAAGATCCTATCTCCTAGCTGTGTGACCTAGGGCAAGTTACTTAATCACAATTAAGCTTCCTCATTGGGGAAATGGGAATTAAAATAGTACCTAACTAACTGGATTATTGTGAAGATTAAGGGATTTAATATATATAAAGCACTTAGAATAGGCCTGGCAATTAGAAAGCATATGGACAGGTTAACTCTTGTTGTCTTGGTTACTTTTTGTGGCTCCTGTCAAGATCCTACTAGAAAGAGATAAGCCTTGGTCTTAGATAGCTGGGAACAGCATACGGCTTTGTTAAAAGAGATCACGCTCCTCACTGCTCTCATGCCCCTTCTCAGCAGACAGCAATCCAAGACTGCTTAGGGTTCGGAATTACAAAACCAAATTCCCTGCTAAGGCTAAAGTTGGTCTGAACAAAAGTAAGGGCAAGGCAAAGAGAATAGACATTAGACAGGGACCTGAAAGGATCCAGAAATGGGACTTTACGTCCCACAGAGGAAACAGGTAAGGTGTTTCCATACAGTGACAGAGAATAGTGGCTGCCTAGGACAGAGAACAGTGGCTGCCTAGGGAAGGGGTGGAGGAGGGGTGGATTTCAAAGGGTCACCCCTTTTGGGGGTGATTGAAATGTTTGTCTTGATTGTGGTGATGGTTTCACAGGTGTATATACTTGACAAACTCATCAAATTGTATACCTTAAATACGTGCAGTTTCTTGTACTCGAATTATACTTTAGTAAAGGTATAAACAAGAGAGGGCAAGAGGTAGAAGCTGCAATAGCTTCTGTGACCTATCCTTGGGAGTCACACACTCATCATTTCTGCAGCATTCTACTGGTTACAGTGACCAATCCTGATACAACATGCGAGGGAAATACATGGTGGCTTGCACACAGGAGGTGAGCATTGTTGTATCCATCTGGGGGATTTCTGGCCATCCCTCTATGTAGAGAGAACAATATGTACAAGGCCTTGAGGTGGGCTGGTATTCCAGAAAGCCTTAACTGATTAATTCTACTCACCTCTGCTGAAAAGTTGACTGTTACTTGGTGCAATGGTTTTTTTGTTTTTTCTTTTGGTTTCGTTTGTTTGTCTGTTTTGTTTTTTTAAGACAAGGTCTTGCTCTGTTGCCCAGGCTGGAGGGCAGTGGCACCATCAGTCTCGGCTTACTGCAACCTCTGCCTTCCAGGCAGTCTCAAGCAATCCTCCCACTTCAGCCTCGGTGCAATGTATTTTAACATATCATCTGTCACATCTTCCAAAATTTGAGTCCCAGGTTCTCCAAAACTTTAATGGGTTAGTTAGACTAACCACTTTCAATGCCTAAGTGTTCTAATATGTCAAGTTCTCCTCTGACCTTATGCTTTGATTTATGAAGAGTGAAATTATGAGGAGTGTCAGCATGTTTGCAAGCCAATGGGATGGAGTATGATTTAAGAAGCAAGAAAGAATCTTGTTTTTCTTAAATCTGAGACCATAAATTTCTGTTCACTCTGCTTAACTCCAAGGCTGGTCCTGGCTGGAGAGGGGAGAAAGAAGAGAAGGAGAGGAAAAAGCATTGATCAGTTTTAGAATTTGAAGAAAATATTTGCATATTTTAAGAAATTTAACCTGATTTTTTTTAACTTTTTACTTTAAAATGATTATAGATTCACAGGAAGTTGCAAAGATGGAACAGATATGTACTCTTTGCCCCTTTCTCCCCACTAGTAAATTTTACGTAATTTTAGAACAACAACAGAACCAGGGAATTGGCATTGGCAAAATCCACAGACCTCGTTCAAATTTCACCAGCTTTGCATGTACTCACGTGTGCATGAGTGTTTGAACTTCTAGATTTGAATAACAACCACCACTACTAAATCATGGGCAAGATATATAAGGGGAAGTTTAAAACAGAGCATTTAAGGGAGACAGAGTGAGAGCCATAAACTGCTTATGTTTAAGAGACCCAAGATACTGTGGAAATTGGCTAATCTAAACAAACAATCGATGCACTGATATGGGGAACTGCATGTGGTGAACAGTGGAGTGAGATATTCCTATTGAGGGATCCCATGAGATTACTAAAGATAAGAAAATATAAGTTATTTTCTTATAAGAGTTACCTACAAGACTCTAGGTAAGACCTTGTCTGCCTGAGGAATATCAGAAAACTAGACGATAACCTGAACGCTTGTACCCGGGGTACAGCCAGGCGGGTGTAAGCTGGAGCTTGTGGAGGGGAGGCAGCTAATAGATTGCAGCGCTCCTCTCCACCGTGGCCAGGTTGCAGGATTTCTGAGTAAGGGTGCTGTGAGCTTTTGGGGCAGGGCAATTCTTTGTTGGGTATGTCTTTACATAGTGCCCAGATCTTTAGCACTCTGATGGCACCCTGGCTAGCTGGCATTGTGGCCACTGTTCATCCAACACATTTCCAAAAGCATCTAAGGGATGTGAAAACTTCCTCAATCAAAAACCACAAACCCCTTCTTGTTCTTGAGGAAGAATATTCCCTCCCTAGATTCCTCAGTCCCTGTTTCCACTCACAGTTTCCACTCACTCTTTTCTCCCCCCGCCCAGGGACTGCCGATCTTGGAGGATCTGGATTTTTAAAGTTATTTTTGTATAATGCTTTTGTTATGGGAGGTGGCAATTGCTTACGCACAACTGCCTTCATCTTAGCTGACCTGAATGGGCCTTAGCTGCCATGAATGGGCCTGACCCCAGACCATCAAAAGTGACCATTACTAGAAGGAGGGAAGGCAGGGTACCATTCTATTACATCTGGAATTAAAAATGAAGGTTACCAGTTATAGAAAAGACGTTGGGACTTTATTCAAAGCATTTTAATAATACTTAGAGAATACTGATTTATTAAATGCTAGCAACTCTCATTTTAACATTAACTTCCGAACTTCAAGGAGGTTTTAAAAAATTGAATTTTAATTTTTAATTTTTGTGGGTACACAGTAGGTGTATATATTTATGGAGTACGTGAAATACTTTGAAACAGGCATACAATGTGTAATAATCACATCATGGTAAATAGGGTATCCACCCCCTCAAGCATTTATCCTTTGTGTTACAAACAATCCAATTATACTCTTCTGGTTGTTTTAAAACATACAACTAAATTATTATTGACTATAGGCACCCCATTGCACTATCAAATACTAGGTCTTATTCTTTCTATTTTGTGTACCCATTAACCATCTCCACGTCCCCCCAACCCTCCCACTACTCTTCTCAGCCTCTGGTAACTATCCTTCTACTCTCTATCAAGGAGGTTTAAATTTCAAGGAAAGGAGAATTCAGTCAATGTGGGCTTGTTTCTCATGTCAACACTAAGCTATGTATTCCAGACTCTTCAAAAGAAGCATCAGATTTGCTACTTTATTTCAAGGATTCTAAAGTTCCATTGGAACAATAATATATTAACCCTGAAAATAATTAAAAAACAATTTCAGATATACTTCAGAAGTAATTGTGAAAAGAGGTGAGATTAGGGAAGAGATGACTGTGAGTCCAGATAACCCCAAAAAGCTTTTTAGAGAAGGATGAGGGTGGGGAGGCAGGTAGGGGGTTTATAATAGGATTAAAAAAAGAGAAGGAAGAGCTGTTTAAGGAAATTTGATTACTGCCAGTAACATTCTTCGAAACATTTGAAGAAAAACAAAAGTTTGGCAGGCAAGACTGGAAAAAGAAAATAACACTGGGGAGGGAAGTCACTGCTTCTTTTATTTCCATGACTGTTTTAAAGTCATGTTTAGTTTCAGCCAAGGAACAGCCTTTGACATCAGAGCACACAAAGTATTCTAGGAAATGAAGAGGATGAAAGTTCTACTGCATCAACGCCCAGAACTTTCTCCATTTGGCCACAGGTCGTTCTCATACATGGCCTAGTTTCTATGCACTCTAACTGGGTCCCTCTGAGGCTTGTGAATGGAAAATCCTCTTGCTTTCAAATGCTTGAAAACAAGAAAGATGCTGCCGTTGATGCCTCAAACACATGTAGGTATTCAGTGGGAAGCAATTAAATGTTTTGAAGCTCATTTCAAACGGAAATTAATCAAAAACAGTATTTTATTCTTTTGTGTATTACAGTAGGCAAGACCTTGGTGTTTTCATTACGTTCTCTGTTTTTATTTGCTGTTTACATTAGGATGTGAATCACGGCTTGGGTAAGGGGAGGATTTGGTACCAAGCTAGGCTTTGGTTGCCAGACAGACACCAAAGTAAGTTTGTGTGTGGTCAGAATAAGGTTGTAAGGTGCCAACATAGCACATGGCTTCAGTCTTTTTTTCTCTAACTGTAAAAGGACCTTGTCCCCATGGAGGGACCATTGCCTTGGCTTGTGGGGTCTTGAGTGACAGCCACACTCTTTCTTCAGCACTCTCTTGACCTCATGAAAAGATACTGAAACTTGAAAAGGGGATGTTCTTTCTGAATAGGAATGGAGAAGAGGGGCCAAGCAAGAATGATTCTGTCTCCTGGCCGTTGATAGTTTCCCTGTACAGAGAGGAAATAACATAGTATAATATGTAGCTTATGTTTGAATCAGCTTTTTAAAAAATACTGGAAATTTATTTATTTATTTTTGGTAGACACAGGGTTTCCCCAAGTTGCCAGGGTGGTTTCGGACAATTCAAGCAATCTGCCCGCCGCCGCCGGGTGTGGCGCATGAGGGCGCGGGCCGCCCAAGGACGGCGAGTGGGGCCGTGAGTGCAGAGCCCGGGGCGCCCGAGCGGCTCCTCCTCCCGGCCTGCACCCTGGGCGGAGCCGGGGCAGTGCTGCTCTGGGCTGGCCGAAGGGGTGGCGCTGCGATCCCGCAGGGCAGCGACGCGACTCTGGTGCGGAAGGTCTTCTTCGCCCGGAGCTGGGCGTGCGCGGCCGCAATGAACTGGGAGCTGCTGCTCTGGCTGCTGGTGCTGTGCGCGCTGCTCCTGCTCGTGGTGCAGCTGCTGCGCTTCCTGAGGGCTGACGGCGACCTGACGCTACTATGGGCCGAGTGGCAGGGACGACGCCCAGGTGAGGACCGGCCAAAGCCTCTCCCGAGTGGGAGGCCGGGCTCGGAGCTGCCGAGGCGTGTCCGGGTCTCCGGGGGTTCCGCAGTGATCCCGGGTCCTTTGTGGGTTGCGTGGAGCTTCCCGAAGGCCTGGCTGCCCCTTACGCAGGGGCTGCGGGTTGGGGAGGAAGAGGCGAGGGCTAAAAAGCCTCTTTGTCTTCTGTCCTGGTCGGAAGATGGCATGGACTTGCCATTCAGGCTAGGAAACCTCTCCAGGGAGTGCCAAACTGTAAGAGAGCACTAGAGTCGGCGGTGCTCCTGAGGACTCTGACTTCTTACGCAGGACTCAAGGGATTCTGGTGTTGTCTCAGAGGACGATACTTTGAGAAACAGTGAGCGTCCCCCTGCGTTTGTAAGGGAACCTCCTTTGTAAGTACCGGAAGCCCGGTCGTTCTACTGCCTGAAGTTGTCTATCCTCCACTTCTCACTCCTGCAGTTTTGAAATAAAATCTGAGATAATCCGAAGTCCTTCACCTACTTACTCACTGTAGTCAAACACTAGAAAGAACTGAAAATGGCAGTTTGCTAGAGCGAGATCATTATTGGCATACTGCCTACTTCACTTTATCTGTGTCTTGCTTAATATTTGACATCGTGTATGTTTGCTGTATGTTGGCTCAGCGCTTTACACACATAACATTTTACTTTTACAACAACTCTTACAAGGTAGGCATTATTAATCTTATTTTCCAGATAGGGAAACTGATGTTCAGAGAAATTAAATGACCTACCGAAAGCTAGGCTTTGGATCCTTAAGGACTCGGGGAAATGGAGTTTCCCTGGACCAAGTTTCTGGTATAAAAACACTCAAAGCATGTTACAAAGTTTGCTTGGAAGAGACAGTAGCTCGAAAGATAGACTATGTTGGGGGGGGCGTTATGGGTTGGGCGTTGAGTGGGGGTATATTGATCCCAAGATGAGAAATGGTTCTTGTGGACCAAAAAAAAAAAAAAAAAAATCTGGTAATACAGTGGTTTGTGCCCCTCCAAAGCTTAACCCTACCCGAGAAAATGTTATTCCTTAGTATTTCATTTTTCTGGTTGGGTTTTCTTGGGTATAGCATTTGCAGCACTGACATTGAGTTCACGAAAAATACACAGCATGGACACGACAGCAGTGCTACAAAACTATGGCAAGTGACTGGGCTTTCTCCTTTTAAAGCAGGAATCCCAAATACTGCACAACTTCATTAACCAAGGGCTTTCTCTTGATCGATTGTTCCACCTCAGCGGGAGAATATGTGTGCCTATTGGCTGCCACTGGCTGCCTTGCAGACGTTGTTTGTGTTTGATCCTTAGTGCTTTTGTGTTCACTTGGAATTGAAGAATTAAACGAAAATAGATTATATTTTATTATTTAATCCTACAAAAAATATTCAACCCATCAAATTATGTCAAGTGCTAAAAAGGAAAATTATTGACAACATCTGAATGAATATCTCTAAGCTACTAGTTAAAAGTTAATTTTCTCATATTAAGGAAAAGTTAAAAGTTAAGATCACTGAAAATTGTAAGAAATTCATTTAATATTTTCGGTTGTCTTTTATCAGAAAAGAACAGTTTGAAGGATTTTAAATTTAATTACATTGTTATCATTATGTAGTTATATAATTTGCAAATTTGCACATGTAGTTTGATAAATTGCTATTTATCTAAGTAAGTTACATAAAAGTTATTCAGCAAAAATCTGGCGTGATAGCATGTACCTGCAATCCCAACTACTCTGGAGGCTAAGGTGGGAGGGTCATTTGAGCCCAGGAGTTCAAGACCAGCCTGGGCAGCATAGTGAGACACTATCTCAAAAACCATAAAAATGTTTTTCAGCAAATACAGTTATAAAGTTAGAAGTGAATAACTTTTAAATTTTAATTTAACATTTAACTTAATTTTAAAATTTAGTCATATGCTTATTAACTAAGGAGTAAGCTTTTTTCTTTTTCTTTTTTTTTTGAGACAGAGTCTCGCTCTGTTGGCCAGGCTGCAGTGCAGTGGTGTGATCTTGGCTCACTGCAACCTCTGTCTCCAGGGTTCAAGTGATTCTCCTGCTTCAGCCTCCCTAGTAGCTGGGATTACAGCCACCACGCACGGCTAAGTTTTGTATTTTTAGTAGAGCTGGGATTTCGCCATGTTGGCCAGGCTAGTCTCAAACCCCTGACCTCAGGTGATCCACCCCGCTCCGCCTCCCAAAGTGTTGGGATTACAGGCATTAGCCACCGCGCCTGGCAGGTGTAAACTTTATGGAACTCCTTTTATGTATAAAGCACAGATATATGTACAGTACATAAATGATACACAGTATATCTGTGGAATTAACATTTCACAGGAGAGTTTTAGGGAAAAAAAGTCTAAAAAGACTCCTGGTGGAGGTAGGGAGTGAGAAAGAAGAAAAGATTAAAGGAAAATTGAAATAGACTCAGATTCCCAAAACAGCTCAGACTGGAGAGATGGGCAGACTCTATCAAGATGAAAAAAGAAAAATAAATCCTTCTTGACTTCTCTGTATGTTTATTATTTTTTGTCACTTAAAAAAATAGCACACTCACATAATACAAAAGTAAAAATACAAAAAGATATATAGTAAAAAGTAAAGAGCTTTCTCTGACCCTTGTGCCCTGGCTACCTAGTGTGCTTCTCTCGAGGCAGCCACCATTTCCTGCCACTTCTGTATCCGTCTAGAGAAATTCTGTGCATTTCCAAGCATATATCTCACATGGTGATTTTTTTTTTTTTAATAGACAAGGTCTTGCTTTGTCACCCAGCCTGGAGTGCAGTGGCATGATCATAGCTCACTGCAGCCTCGAACTCCTGGGCTCAGGCAATCCTCCCACCTCAGCCTCCCCAGTAGCTAGGACTACAGGTGCAAACCACCACACCTGGATATTTTTAAACTTTTTGTAGAAACAGGCTCTCACTATGTTCCAGGCTGGTCTTGAACTCCTGGCCTCAAGTGATCCTTCTGCCTTGGCCTCTCAAAGTGCTAGGATAACAGATGTGAACCACCAAGCCCAGCCACACATGGTGAAATTTAAGGGTGACTAATTTTAGACATTAAAATGGTCCAGAAAAATCCATGGCACAAGTCTAGAGGAGGAAAAATTTCAACAGCAGCACATGTGAGCAAAACTCAGGTTTTTGTTAACAGTAACCTCAATAGGAGTCAACTGTGAAGTGGCAACTGTGAAGATTAGGCAACCTTGGGTTGCATTTGTACACTTCAGTGTCTGAAGCAACAACTGCAAACAACAGATGTCTCCTGACTAGCTGCTTGTATGTGCCAGCCTCTGTGCTGGGCACTGGGGACACTGCAGTGACTGAATCAGCCACAGTCCAGGCCCTCATAGACCCTACCTTCTGAGGGACAAGGGAAGTGATTTTTGTCATCTCATCCTGCTCTGCACTGTCCAGACCCTACCGAATCCTGTGTCCTGCCCTAGCCAGCTCCCTTTAATAAACAGGAACATTAACCAACTAGAATTGGTGCAGGTGGGTGTGAGCAGAAGAGTGAGGAAACCTGATACCATGTCATGTGAGGGAAGGTGGCAGAAATTGGATAGGTTTATTTAGCCTTAGAGAAGGTAAGAGATGAAAGGACTTAGGGAAGACATAATGGCTGTCTTCCCTAACAACTGTGAGGGATTGTCATTTGGAAGACAGGTTTGATTTCTTTTCTTTTCTTCGTGAAACAGCTTTTTGTAAAACAAGAAAGCAGAATTGCAACACAATTTAAGTGTCTGTCTAGGTCACAAAAGGGATGCAAAATGTTTGTAATATGATTAGTATGTATTCATATAGTGAGTCATTCTTACACCTATACATAAGATTATTCCATTATTAAAAGTAGCCCAGCTCTAATAACCATAAGCTATATTAGTGGATCCCTTTTCCTATTATAACATTTTAGTATTACTTCTGATATTGATTCCCTTAACAAATGGAGTCTGCAAACTGAATTTTTAAAAATTGTTAAAGGTGACTAAAACTCTGTAAACGGAGTAGTTGAGTTTACAGAAAATTCTGGGAGAACAAGCAGGATAAAACTGAGCAAGATTATCAATAAGTGTATATCTGAAACTCTCATTTTTCACAATTCTGATACTAATACATTCTTAAGGAATTTTGCAAAAGTTAATCTGCTGAGTAGAAATATACCTTGAGACCAAACTCTTTGTAACTGTTCTCTTCCAGATGTGGTACATAAGATTAGTCAAAGTTGGCCAGATGCGGTAGCTCACGCCTGTAATCCCAGCACTTTGGAAAGCTGAGGTGGGCAAATCGCTAGAGCTCACAAGTTCGAGACCAGCCTGGGCAACATGGCAAAACCCCATATCTACAAAAAAATACACACAAAAAAATTAGCTGGGCATGATGGTGCACGCCTGTAGTCCCAGCTACTTGGGAGGCTGAGGTGGGAGGCTGGCTTGAGCCCGAGCCGTGGAGGTTGCAGGGAGCCAAGATCATGCCACTGCACTCCAGCTTGGGCGACAGAGCCAGGCCTTGTCCCCTCCCCCCGTCCCCCCACCAAAAAGCAGGTTAGTCGAGCTTAATCTACTCTCATATATTTCCCAAAAGATCTACTCTGTGCCAGAGATAACACAAATCTGGAATGAAAATATTTGCAGTTGGTTACTAGTATTTTACCAACTACTTTTCTACCCTATTTCTATTTTCCCTTAAGCTTTTCTATTTTAAACACACACGGCCATAATTTATATCTTTTCAGATACCAAGTAGGTAATTTTGTAAAAAAAAAAGAAGTTTTTTTTTTTTTTTTTTTTTTTTTTTTTTTGAGATAGAGTCTCACTTTGTTGCCCAGGCTGGAGTGCAGGCTCACTGCAAACCCCACCTCCTAGAGGTTCAAGCAATTCTCCCTGCCTCAGCCTCCCAAGTAGCTGGGATTACAGGCACCCACCATCATGCCCAGCTAATTTTTGTATTTTTAGTAGAGATGGGGTTTCGCCATGTTGGCCAGGCTGGTCTTGAACTCCTGATCTCAGGTGATCCTCCTGCCTCGGCCTCCCAAAGTGCTGGGATTACAGGCGTGAGCCACTGCACCTGGCCAAAAAGAAGTTTTTGACAACAAAAAATTATCTTCCCAGATTGACAATTCAGTTTCAATGAAAAATCTTCATTTTTATAGCCTCTTTTTGTTTTCAATTGATTAAAGAGAAACCAGCAATTCTATCTTAGTATTAAATATCACAAATGAGAAGCCCTAGCTGAGAAAATGTCTTCATTTTGTTAAGTTTTGACAATTAAAGTTCAGGTTACTCTCAGAGATGATTAAGTATTAAAATTGCTTTTACAAATGTGAAACCAGTTTTTCCCTGGGGGAGGGGAGATAGGAAGGAAGAAGCCAGTGGAGAAGGGGCCCAAGAAGATGGATAGGGTACATGAAGCTGTGCAGTCAGTACCTGATTGGGGTCACTTTTTCACAGCATGATGGTTATTTTCTTGTATATCTTACTAAGCCTATAATAAAAGACAGGGCTAAACCCACAAATCAGAGCAAATTTGATAAAACATTCATCTTAAGTTTCATAAATATGTGCTATTCTAAATTAAGTTTCTAATACATTTGCATATTCTCATAGACTAACATAATACACAAACTTACGGAAGTCTCCTGTTATGCTATGAATGTTGCCTACATCTGACATTAGCTTCATAAATATTCAATGAAACCACAAACAAAGGTACTATCACTTTTGAAATCTGTCCAACATATAAAGAAAGGTCAGCAGCAATTCCATAAAACAGAAGGGCTTCAATTCTGTATTTTCTTTTGCTTTTTGTGTCAGTTGTTTGAAAAACACTAGAAGCTGACATGAAATTTTCTGTGTATTGTCCAAGAACTTGGTTTTCTGATTTTAGTTTGAGATTTTCTTCCGTAACTGCATCTCCTCTGACAGGGAGATCTTCAAGTGTATGTTGGAGTTCCAACACTTGATTAATAAGCTGTGTTTTTCCCTCCAATTCCAAATGATTTTCAGCATCAACTGCATCCATGTCAATATTTGTCATCTTGGGTAACAAACTTTTAGGCCTTGGATACAAAATCCTTGATGAATGATGAATGTTTGAGGTGCTGGGAGAGGAAGGGATGGGGAGGATGCCTCAGGCTGGACACTTGGACACACCGACACCAGAAGTTTGACTTCTTCTTCGTCAAACCACAAGGCAGGATTACTGTCCACTGCTACCAGTTGATAGCATTTAAAAGCTTATCACATCAGTATAAAAAAGATCCCTGGAATGATTAGACTTTCCCAAAAAAGGAGCTGAAGCTTCAGAGATAATTAGCTTCCTCATCCTGTGAGGGAATTAGAGATGGGTCAAGGGCTTGAGAAGAGAATTCTCAACCTGGAGTAGGGGTTGAACTATCACTTTCCTTTCAACTCTAAGAATCTACTTTCAGGGGCTCTTAAAGGGAGGCCGTTATGTGTACCAGATTCTGTGGAATCGGGAAACAAACGGCGCTAAATAAAAAAGTTTCTTCAGGGTGGGAGGAAGAGGCCAGAATTGTGATTGTATTAAAAGTTTACACCATCAGCTATAAATATTTGCTTATTTGTGTAAATATCAAGAGGTCTTTGTTAGCTCGACGCTAGTTAGTAAATCCTGTGTTTCGAAAACGAATGATATTCACTCTAGAGTCTGATGATTGCAGAACTTGGGAACAACAAGTAGTCAATGAATGAATAAATGATTATCTGAATAGATGTTATGTTGTTCTTGATAAAGTCCTATAGGAAGGTGGCCCAATTGTGCCTTTTCACAAAAGTACATTATATGACAGGAAAGCATTGTAGCCCAGACATAGTATTTGGGATGTTTCCATCCTTAGTTGAGATTTTTTTTTTTTTTTTTTTTTGCGACAGAGTCTCACTCTGTCACCCATGCTGGAGTGCAGTGGAGCAATCTTGGCTCACTGCAACCTCTGCCTCCCAGGTTCAAGCGATTCTCGCACCTCAGCCTCCTGAGTAGTTGGGGTTACAAGGATGTGCCACCACACCTGGCTAATTTTTGTATTTTTCGTAGAGAACAGGTTCCATCATGTTGGCCAGGCTGGTCTCAAACTCCTGGCCTCAAGTGATCTGCCCGCCTTGGCCTCCCAAACTGCTGGGATTACAGATGTGAGCCACCGTACCTGGCCTTAACTGAGATATTTACATGAAACCTCTTTCCTAAGGACAAGTGGTATTTTCTTGAATGTCTAAGAAACAGTTGGTTTTAAAATATTGATCATATGTAAATGTGTATATCATGAAATAGTGGACAGTGGGGGCTTTGGAGCTAGATATACCTGGGCTTATATCCCGGCTCTGCCGGGGTTCTTGGGTGTTTGTTTATTCAGTAGTTATTTATGGAGCCTTTTCAATATTCCAGTCCTTGCTAAGCACTGAGGCCACAGCAATGAGCAAGGTAGACAGAGTCCTACCCTTAATGGAATCTATGGTCTAGTGGGACAAATTAATCTTTGTAAACCTCAGTTACCTTTTCTGTAAAACTGAGATAATAATACCTTTTCATACAGTTCTAGTGAGGCTTTTAGTAGACAATGTGTTAAGTACATAGGAAGTAATGTAAAAACGTTAAGCCGTTAGAATTGGTAACTGTTTTCCTGGCTGGAGAAGTTAGGAGACATATGTTATTAAGTGACTGTTCTATGTTTTGCTGTAGTAAAGTCCATCTATTAAAAAACTTGAGCAATAATTATAATTGACATTTATTAAACACTGAGTATGTACTAGATACTGCCCCGAGTGCTTTCCATGTTTTAACTCATTTCTCAACAATCCTGTGAAGGATGTGTTCTTATTCATCACATTTCCAGTTGTGGAAAATTAAGGCACCGAGTTCTCACCTGGGAGCATTTCAGTGGTGTGTGTGATGGAGCTGGCATTTGAACCCTGGCAGTCCCCAGGGATGGTACTGTTAACATCACAGTTAGGATTTAGAGCAGTTTAAAACAGTACAATCATTTCCTGATTTTAACTTTTCTGATCTAAAATCGGAAATGTGATGTTAAGTGATACCTTGTTTGATATTTTTGATAAATAACATACATTTTAGTAAATAAGGCACACAGGAACTTTGCATAACAGTGACTTTACGGGTTCAGAGAGACAGTGAATATCATCTCCTGCAGTGCTAATAAGTTTTTCATTGGAGAAAAGAATAAACCATTTGTCATTGCTTTAGTACTGTAACATTTTTAGTCTTTAAGAGGAACATAATTGGAGAAGCAGAGTACAATATTTCATCTCTCTGTAATATGCATTTGTTCTTGGGTGAATTACTATATTCTCCTAAGATGAAAGCTCAGGCATCTGGGGAGCATTTTTACAAAATGAGCTTGAGCTGATAGGCATCAGCATGATTGGCAAATGGGGAAAATACTACTTTAAAAATCTAGGATGTTTCCATCAACAGCACAGAACTTGGTATATTTAGATTCTTCATCAACCTCCATTGCAAAATATTAGAATAATAGAATTAAAAACTGGATGTGAACTTCAGCCATCATCTAATCTGAATGCCTCATTTAATGGCTAAGGAAAGTGAGTCCAGACAGTGATTTTTCTATTTACTTAGCCTGTTTATCTTATCTATCATATTTATCTTATCTGTTTGTCATAAATAGAGCCTTAGAGTGAAACCATGAGGTTATAAGGCTTACCTTGAAGTAAAGTCTGGAAAAGTCATGAAGGTTCTGTAATATATAATACTGTGTTGATAACTGTTACTAGTATGATTTGTATTAATGCTTTTTTTTTTAGTTAAGAAGGAGATGCTTTCTTAGAATATTTCAAATTTTAAGCTCTATGCATCATGCCTTCATATTTAGTGGTATTGTTTAAGGCTTTCTTTTCTTTTTTTTTCTAATCTTGGATTTATGAGTGTAATTAATTGCTTATTTTCTTCCTTCCATTGCCATTCCTTCCATAGAATGGGAGCTGACTGATATGGTGGTGTGGGTGACTGGAGCCTCGAGTGGAATTGGTGAGGAGCTGGCTTACCAGTTGTCTAAACTAGGAGTTTCTCTTGTGCTGTCAGCCAGAAGAGTGCATGAGCTGGAAAGGGTGAAAAGAAGATGCCTAGGTAAGCAGATCTGAAATAGCAGCGGTGCTTCCTAGAAATAAATCAATCCAAACTCAAATACAGTTTTGGGACTTTTAGAGAGGAGTGAGATTTCCCCCCGGCTCCAAATGCTCTACGTGCTTCGTCTCAGATCCTCTCCTTTTTGTCTTAATTGGCTGCCGTCGCCTTTTTCTTCTTTTCTGCCTCCTTTCTTGCTTTTTTTGCACTGACTCTTGGCATTAGGGAGTGACCAACAATTATATAAAATGCTGGTGGATTTTTAGTGACCAAGTGACTTAGATTTTTGTCTTAGAGAAAAAACAGTTGGGTTCTTATCTATGACATACATGTATCTGATCATAGAAATTAGGAAGAATCCTTACTCATTTTATTAAAGTATCAGATATTAAAATCATATGGGATAAGACTTATTATATAGGATAAAAGAACAGGAATGGAATTAGGTTTAAAAAATACAACTTGAGGTAATACTTTCATATTCACATAAAGGGCAACAGTGTTAATATTTTTGTTTGAGTTCTGGTGTAGTTATGTTTACTTTTTTCTTTTTGAGATGGAGTCTCACTTTGTTGCCCAGGCTGGAGTACGATGGTGTGATCATTGCAACTTCCACCTCACAGGTTCAAGTGATTCTTGTACCTCAGCCTCCTGAGTAGCTGGGACCACAGATGTGCACCACCACGCCCAGCTAATTTTTGTATTTTTAATGGAGATGGGGTTTCACCATGTTGGCCATGCTGGTCTCAACCTCCTGACCTCAGGTGATCTGCCTGCCTCGGCCTCCCAAAATGCTGGGATTACAGGTGTGAGCCACCGCACCCAGCCATTATGTTCATATTGAAAGCAACCTCAAGTGTAAAGTTATTATTTTTCATGGAACATTTATTAATAGTACCTAAACTGAGATAATTTTGAATTTTCCAACAGACCATTTTTTGGGCCATCTCTCTACCTGTCTGTCATTCTTTTAAATCTTTAACTTTGCTGATCGAGCTAACCACCCAGAAATGAGAGTTAGTTGCCACAGTAGTACTCAGCAGGGCGACAGGCCTCTTTCATGATACTGCTTTGAAAGGCCTCTTGTGTTTTTGCACTGGGCCACTTCTTTTGATAGTTGTTCCTCTGCTGCTGTGACTTGCAAGTCCTGTACTGGTGGAGTAGATGAACCAGGTTAGCATTTCTTACCTGGCACAAGGCTGTTTCCTTTTATCTTGCAGATCTGTAGTGCCCACTTTTTCATTTAATACAGTTGATATTTCACACTTAACTCTTTTGCCCATGAAGTCTTTTTACCTCTTCTATTTTCTATACTTGCTTGTTTTTCTTACCAATGTTACTTGTATTTCAAGGTCAGAGTTGAGGAAAATTAGTTTCAGTTGTTCTTTTGATGAACAGAAAGCCAGTCACAAGGCAGCAGCATGTTTCTTGGTTGGGAATTTCAGGCATGTGTCCTTTTCCCTGTTTACCTCCAGGAATCCTTAGCCTCTGGAGAGAAGCTTCTATATGTCATTTGACTGTAGGACTCTGAGCTTCTTACTGATTTTAAGCACAAGTAGCTGTTTTGTGTGTAGAAGAGCAACTCATCTTTGTGAGCCTATCACAAAACAAAGGTACCTCTGTACTTCTAAAGAAATTGCTCTAAAATATTTGCTCTTTTCTAGTTTGTAGTATAATCTTGATTTCTACCAGAAATCAAGTTGTAAAGTTAGACTGCATATTCAAGTTGCCATTCTACTTCCTGTGAGGCCAGCCAGCTTGTTGTCTGATATAACCACTAGTCCTCTTCCTGACTACCAAGAGGAATTTTCACAGGGCCGCCCAGAAATGAGTTTGTTGCCAACTCCTGTTCCAGGATGGGTGTTAGTGGGAGTAGCAAGGAGCTTGACTGAACTATGGCATGACTTCCACACAAATTTTTGTCTTTATTTAGAGAATGGCAATTTAAAAGAAAAAGATATACTTGTTTTGCCCCTTGACCTGACCGACACTGGTTCCCATGAAGCGGCTACCAAAGCTGTTCTCCAGGAGTTTGGTAAAGTAAGTAGCATCTTATATTGATACAGTCTTGCTTTGAAGTAACTGCAGAAGAGATTCCCATCCGTGGTGCTGTCATACAAAGGGCTTTAGGCAAGTGGGGTCCATGCAGTGAGATCGGGCCCATGAGTTGGGCCCCTTAATCTCTGAGTCTTTGGCGTTATGGAATTAGTATTTTTCATGTCTTAACAAGTACAAATTCCTCCATGTAGAACAAAAGAAGCTAAAAATTCATGGCTGCTTTTATTTATTTATTTATTTATTTATTTATTTATTTATTTTGAGACGAAGTCTTGCTCTGTCGCCCAGGCTGGAGTGCAGTGGTGTGATATCGGCTCATTGGAATCTCCGCCTTCTGGATTTAAGCAATTCTCCTGCCTCAGCTTCCTGAGTAGCTGGGATTACAGGCGTGCACCATCACGCCCAGCTAATTTTTGTATTTTTTAGTAGAGATGGGGTTTCACCATATTGGTCAGGCTGGTCTTGAACTCCTGACCTCATGATCCACCCTCCTCGGCCTCCCAAAGTGCAGGGATTACAGGCTACTGTGCCCGGCTGGCTGCTTTTATTTAGTTTAATGACAATTATTAACTTTCATAAAAAGTCACCTAAAACGGGAATTTAATTCCACAGGTAAATTCAGGGTTTTATTTTATCTTTTTAATTGCTGACTTCTGGAAATATACCATTGTTCCATTGATTCTTCAAGTTAACAAAATAACCAACTATCCATAGGAATTCCATCAATCTATCCACAGGACATCCCCCAAACACCCCTTTTCTGATTTTATTTAACTAGATCGACATTCTTGTCAACAATGGTGGAATGTCCCAGCGTTCTTTGTGCATGGATACCAGCTTGGATGTCTACAGAAAGCTAATAGAGCTTAACTACTTAGGGACGGTGTCCTTGACAAAATGTGTTCTGCCTCACATGATTGAGAGGAAGCAAGGAAAGATTGTTACTGTGAATAGCATCCTGGGAATCATATCTGCACCTCTTTCCATTGGATACTGTGCTAGCAAGCATGCTCTCCGGGTAAGGCTGCTCAAACTCAACTCTGATAGAACTGACTTAAATGTGTATATGGGGGATATGGCCATCACTGTGTGAGGTCCTTGGAACTGGGAAGTGATGTGGGGAGACAGAGAGACCCAAGGAGACTTTTGGTAGAGGACACCCCCAGTAGATGCTAAAAAAGACTTGATCCACACATGCCTCTAACTTGTTGAACACATAAATATGTATCAAGCACTGCATTGTGCCATGCACTACAACAGACCCTGGGGATATAAAGATAATAAGATGTGGTCTCTGCCCTCAAAAAGTGTATCATCTAGTTAACATGTTACTCTTCACCTTATCCTTATTCCTACCACATCTTCATGGAAAATTGGGGGTCCACTTCTCCTTTCTTCTACATACACTTCAGGATGTACTTTTTCCTCCCCATTTCTGTGACTTCTTTTCCTTGCCCCTTGTAGTTGGTGTTTATTTTGCCTGGTCTAATTATATACGCATGTCAGAAATAGGTACTTCCCACAGGATGATTAGTCCTGGTCTCATATCCTTACTGGGAAAAATCTTGGCTGTATTCACTCTGGTTTCATTGGAAGAAGAAAATCTAGTCAAGGCAGAGGCAAGGAGAGAAGCTTGATTTGGATTGCATAACTTACGATGTGTAAATATTAGAAATGGATGAATTTTTAATGGTGGCTTAAGACTGGATATAAAGAAATTATAAGGCCAATAGGAAAAGAATGATTAAGGAAGACACAAAATTTATATTTAATGCTGTTGAAGTCAGTTTAAGTAGAATGTTTCACTGTTGGAATAATGAGATGCAATAGCTACATGGTCATAATGGTTTCATGAAAATTTGAAGCTTTGGTTCTTTAGGACACTTTTTTCTGCTGCAAAGTGCAGACAATTGCAGACAGTGATGAAGCAGAATGCTATACTGATGATTTCCTCATATTTAGTAACAGGCATCAGTCACTTCCTGTGGAGCAGTTGGGCAAGCCTCAGGCAGGCAGATGAGGGAGGGCGGCCACCCATCTGTTTGGCACCATGTGTCTCATAAGATATGTCGGATGCTTTCAGTAAACACAGATGAGCTGTCTGGCCTGCCCTCCAAGACTCATTATTTTATTACTGGATTTGATCCTATGATGAAATGTGGCAGGTTGAGACTGTAGTTACCAGGAAGCTCTTTTTGAAGAGCACATTTCCTTCTCAGATTCTCAGTAAGCTACAGAATTAACTTGTTTATCATTGAAAAGTTTACACACAATACTAGATGTGATTTCAAACAAGGAGAGATTTTAGCATTTGATGTATTGGCTTGCTTGGTGTCCTCTCTCCTCTTTTGCTACAGAGAGGCAGAAGGTTAAAGTTATGGGAGTTTTCCATTCAATTATCAAGCTTTTTTTTGGGGGGGGGTTCATCTCTAAGTCTGGCACTGTATTGGTCTCTGATCATAAACCCTCATAGCCCCTCTGTTTGTTGGGGTCAGCATTTCAGAGCTGATAACTGTTCAACATTTTTGGATCATATACAGATATACTGTGGGTTAGCTGTTTAGGCTTTTCAATAGATAACCCAGCCTTATAACAATGTAGTCTTGGAACATATCCTAATTTAGGAAGAGATGAGAGGCAGTAGATTTGTTTACTCCCCATTGGTTTAGAAATGGTCAGTATCTTTAAGTCTAGAAGGTCTAGTCTGTTTTACACAAGTCATTCAGTAGGCAATCATATTACATTTTTAATTAGCCACGTACCCTCTTATTACCCAAAAAGATAAATGTTTGCTAAAATGAATTAATACTGTTAAAATAGTAATATAAATGGAAAAAGTTGAATTCATTCTTTCTGATACTTTCTGTGAAGTACTAATCCCAGCTTCCTCACCTTTGCCCCAAACATTTGCACGTTAGACTACTTTGGGGAATAAATAGAAACCCGACCTCAGTGATTCTCAGTGGAGGACATACACCACTTTTGGAGTGGGGAGAGGAGGACTGGTATGAAGAGGGTGTATCAGAATCTTCAGGGATACTTCTTTTTACCTATCCAATGCATGCCTACCATAAAAATCACTGATGGGAAGACCCCTCACTATCAGTGGGGGTGAACCATTTATACCTGGAAAGAGCTGAGAATGTCTGTTCTAGATTGCCTCCAGTCTATGGTTAAAAGTGCCTAATACACTATTCACAATAGCAAAGACTTGGAACCAACCCAAATGTCCATCAATGATAGACTGGATTAAGAAAATGTGGCACATATATACCATGGAATACTATGCAGCCATAAAAAAGGATGAGTTCATGTCCTTTGTAGGGACATGGGTGAAGCTGGAAACCATCATTCTCAGCAAACCATTGCAAGGACAAAAAACCAAACACTGCATGTTCTCACTCATAGGTGGGAATTGAACAGTGAGAACACTTGGACACAGGAAGGGGAACATCACACACTGGGGTCTGTCATGGGGTGGGGGGAGTGGGGATGGATAGCATTAGGAGATATGCCTAATGTAAATGACGAGTTAATGGGTGCAGCACACCAACATGGCAGATGTATACATATGTAACAAACCTGCATGTTGTGCACATGTACCCTAGAACTTAAAATATAATAATAAAAAAAAGTGCCTAATAAGCTTGCATGATTACACTACCTGTCCTTTACTCACACATTTTAGAACATATTTTGATAAATCATGAGATATGTGTCTGTATTTATTTGCCTTTTTTCCTCCTTTTTTTTTTTTTTGTTTGTTTTTTGCCTGTTAGGGTTTTTTTAATGGCCTTCGAACAGAACTTGCCACATACCCAGGTATAATAGTTTCTAACATTTTCCCAGGACCTGTGCAATCAAATATTGTGGAGAATTCCCTAGCTGGAGAAGTCACAAAGGTAAAAATTTCTAGTTGGGAATAATTTGAATGTTTACTAGTTGTATATTGGCATTATATATTGGTGTTGTATCACTGTATATCAGAGTTTTTGTCTTAGAAGTGCTTTTATGTGAATTATTCACAAAACAACTCCTGCCATTATGAAAATTGTTTATGGAATTTCATTTGCTAAATGCATTGTCTTAATAGTTTGATTTTTATTACAAAAGTGATAATTGTCATTAAGCACATCAGGGTGATGCAATTCTAATTAAAAGCAAAGAATCTTCTCTTTTAGTTAGCCTGCACTATAGTATCTAGTAAGCATATGGTTTCTGTTAGGCTTTTTGAAATATTACAAATAGTTTATAAACTCCCATTAGTACCTATGGAGACTCCTAAGGGGCATGAAGCTCCATTAAAGGAACCACTCAACTAGACGGCATTTGAGTCCTTTCTAGCTTAAAGTTATGTGAAATCGCTTGGACAAATTCACTTAATTTTTAACTTTTCTTAGACTATAGGCAATAATGGAGACCAGTCCCATAAGATGACAACCAGTCGTTGTGTGCGGCTGATGTTAATCAGCATGGCCAATGATTTGAAAGAAGTTTGGATCTCAGAACAACCTTTCTTGTTAGTAACATATTTGTGGCAATACATGCCAACCTGGGCCTGGTGGATAACCAACAAGATGGGGAAGAAAAGGATTGAGAACTTTAAGAGTGGTGTGGTAAGACCAATTTCTAAGTTCCTTAATAATATGCATCAGTCTTGCAGGAAGGTACAGAATTTTCCAGTGTTTAAAAAACTTTCTGGCTGGGTGCAGTGGCTCATGTCTGTAATCCCAGCACTTTGGGAGGCCAAGGTAGATCACTTGAGGCCAGGAGTTCAAGACCAACCTGGCCAACATAGTGAAACCCCATCTCTACTAAAAATACAAAAAGTAGCCGGGCATGGTGGTGCATGCCTGTAATCCCAGCTACTCGGGAGGCTGAGGCATGAGAATTGCTTGAACCCAGGAGGCGGAGGTTGCAGTGAGCCAGGATGGTGCCACTGCACTCCAGCCTGGGTGATAGAGCGAGACTCTATTTCAAAAACAAAAAACCTTTCTAACCCTCCATCAATCTCATGATATAAAGAAAAATAAATAAAAAATATTTTATCCCCATGCGTATCTTTTGGTTTACTATAAATTATTACTAGTCTTGGAGAAAGAAGTTTCTTACAAGGTAAAATTAAATCAAAGATTGCCATTTTTTTCTTCTATACATATTGTTTGACCAGTGTGTGTGTCAAAATGCTTTTTCCCTACTGTTTCTCCCCACCAACTCCTACCCATCCTACCAGTCTCAACTCCCATGTCACCTCCTTGGAATGGTACCTGGCCTTCCCTCCCACTTCTCCGCAGGACCAAGTGCACCCCAGCCCCTATGCTTTCCTGTCAAAGCACTTACTGTGTTGTTAAAACAGATGCATGCACTTTTACCTCATTCCTGAAGTACTCAGCACATCTAAGATGTGCCTATTCCCCTGTCTAAGGAAATATGCTGATTATCATTCTTTCAGCACTCATTCTTTATAGCAATTAGTCAGGGAATACTATTAACCATTTCTGAGAAATTGTGACCCTCAAAAGAATTTAATTTATAGACAGTGTAGGAAATGTAATGAAGTAAACCAAAAATTATAGATGATTATACAGCAAAAGATTATTGCTGAGGATGGTTTTTATTGTTAGCGTTTGATATACTTTGTTACCACCTTCTTTTAGAAATTAATCAATAGGGATTGATAGATAAAAAAGAATTATAAAACAAGATCATACTATACATATCTGCAAATATTTAAGCAATCTACTAATTGTTAGACATTTGGTTTATTCCAACTCTTTGCAGGACAGTGAAAATGAATTAGGGGGTAAAAAGTTACAAACATCACAAAATGCTTAAGAGACATAAAAGGTTATCAGACTGGGTCATGACACACTAAAATGTCCAGAGTGTGAAAAATCACAAAGGAGCTTTTCGTTTTCTACCAAGTAGTAATGTGGAACAGTTTGCTTTAGGCCAGATCCCTTATAAGTGTTTTGGTATTGTTGGGACTTTGTAGTGTGGGTAGAAGCTCTAAAGGTAGAGCTTCATCAAAGATTATACCTGAGTTTTAAATATGGAAGACAGCTGATGCAGTAGCTTTGTGCCCAGTGATGGAAAGAGTTGAGAGGGACAGGCCACCTTACTACAGAGGAAGCACAGCCTCCTGGCAAAGAGCATGCAGCCTGGTGCTAGGCTACCTGGGTTCAAATCCCAGCTCTGCCCCATGCCCATAAAGCAAGTTACTTCTCTATCACTCAGTCTCCCCATCTATTAATATAAGATGGAGATTAATGATGATAATAGTGCCCAGTCACAGGATTGTTATGGGAATTACATGAATTTAATATATGAAAAGCACTTAAAACACAACTTGGAGTGTTCTAAGTGTTAGCTATTGTGCTTTTTTCCCCCTTTTCAGTTTGAGTTAGATATAGCAGGATATTCAGCTTCCTTAATGATCAAAGATTTTCTTCATAATTGACACATAAAAATTATATATATTTAAGGTATACATTGTGATGATCTAATATACACTGTAAAATGATTACCACAATCAAGCTAATTAACACATCTGTCACCCAGTTACCTTTTTTTGTGTGTGGTGAGAACACTTAAAACCTACTTTCTTAGCAAATTTCAAATATGCTATACAGTATTATTAACTATTGTCACCATGCTGTATATTAGATCCTTAGAATTTGTAAGTTATAATAACATAAGTTATTTATCTTATAACTGAAAATATCTACCATTTTTTTTCTTTGAGACAGGGTCTCGCCCTGTCACCCAGGCTGGAGTCTGAAGTGGTGTGATCATGGCTCACTGCAATCTCTACCTCCCAGGCTCAAGCAATCCTCCCACCCCAGCCTCCTGAGTAGCTGAGACTATAGGCGCACACCACCATGCCTGGCTAGGTTTTGTAGTTTTTGTAGAGATGGGTTTTTGCCACGTTGCCCAGGCTAGTCTTGAACTCCTGGGCTCAGGCGATCCACCTACCTTGGCCTCCCAAAGTGTTGGGATCATAGGTGTGAGCCACTGTGCCTGGCCAAAATGTGTACCTTTTGACCAAGATCTCCCCATTTGCTCCATCTTCTGGCTCCCGGCAACCATCATTCTACTCTGCTTTTGAGTATGACTTTTTAGATTCCACATAAGTGAAATCACATAGTACTTGTTTTTCTGTATCTTGCTTATATCACTTAGCATTAATGTCCACTAATTATCCATGTTTTCACAAATGCCAGGAGTTCCATTGTTTTATGGCTGAAAAATATTCCATTGTGGAATAATATTCCATACACACACACACACACACACACACACACACACCACATTTTCTTTATCCATTCATTCACTAATGGACACTTAGGTTGTTTCCATATCTTGGCTATTATGAGTAATGCTAAAATGAACATGGGAGTGTAGATATCACTTCAAGGTACTGATTTCATTTCCTTTAGATTTATACCCACAAGTGGAATTGCTGGATCAGATGGTAATTCTATTTTTAATTTTTTGAGGAATTTCCATATTTTCCATAATGTCTGTACTGGTTCACATTCTCAATTTAAATAATAGGGCAGAGAAACAATATATTATAGAAGTGATTTTTTTTCAGAGGGGAAAGAGGGACCAGGGACTAGAGAATTTCAGTCCCACTGTAGTAGTACTTCCAGAAATGTCCATATGAAGGGTATTTTGTTTTGTTTAGAGAATATCTAACTGTAAAATATAAACATCATTTAGCAAATCTCACATTTTTTTTACATCTAGGTTTTTCTAAAAAAATGACAGCCTTTTTATTCCTACCACCATCTTTGAAATATTGCTTATTATATAGTCTTACCACTTTGTCACTCTTTATTATGATAAGCTGGGCATTCTGTCATTTCTCAAAGCAATTTTTAGGACATAATACCTCCTTCTTTATAGTCTGTACTCTTCCTCTCTCCCATTATTTTATATTTTATATATATATGTATATATATAAATTTTCTTATTGATAAGCATCTAAGTTAAGAAAATGCTAGCATAGCTTATTTCAAGCTAATAGTACTTGTTGTTAACTAGAATTTGCTTCTTTAGTCTATATGTCTGGAATTTTGTTTTTATGAATCTTTATTATTTTTAGGGATCAAGAACAGTGGCTACACTGAATTTTGTATTATCATTATTATTATTTTGTCTTTCTTAGTGCAAAGTTTTGAAAGTGGTAAATGCATATCTTCTGAAAAGAAACATCACATCTTGGGGATTATCAGGTTGCCTTGTTTTATTCCTTAAGCAATATACAAAAGTTTTGCAAATAATTTTTTTTTCTTTTTATTATTTTTTTTGAGACAGAGTTTCCCTCTTGTTGGCCAGGCTGGAGTGCAATGGCGCAGTCTCAGCTCACTGCAACCTCCGCCTCCTGGGTTCAAGCAATTCTCCTGCCTCAGCCTCCTGAGTACCTGGGATTACAGGTGCACACCACCACGCCCAGCTAATTTTTGTATTTTTAGTAGAGATGGGGTTTTGCCAGGCTGGTCTCTAACTCCTGACCTCAGGTGATCTGCCCACCTCGGCCTCCCAAAGTGCTGGAATTACAGGCATGAGCCACAGTGCCTGCCTGGCCACAAATAATTTTAAAGAGTTATCTCCCATATATCTCAATTTTACATAATCTGACTTATTGTTTTTATTTATTAGGGCAAGTCAGTGTAGGTATGATATGCTGATCCAGAAAAGTCATTATAGAGAATTTAGCATTGCAGTCCAATGCTATTTATACCTCCTCTAAACCAGAGATGATGCTAAACTCATTAGAAGTACTTTTGTGTACATCTAGAATTTTGGCTATGATTTTTAAATTCTAATTTAAGCAGTTTCTGAAGTTTTGTAAAGATTCTTAATAGTGAATCATAATGATACAGCTCCTCAAAACAGAAGGACTTAAATGTTAAAAACTGGGGTAAATAAGAGTAGGTACTGATTCATGTTTCTGTCCCTCTTTTACAGGATGCAGACTCTTCTTATTTTAAAATCTTTAAGACAAAACATGACTGAAAAGAGCACCTGTACTTTTCAAGCCACTGGAGGGAGAAATGGAAAACATGAAAACAGCAATCTTCTTATGCTTCTGAATAATCAAAGACTAATTTGTGATTTTACTTTTTAATAGATATGACTTTGCTTCCAACATGGAATGAAATAAAAAATAAATAATAAAAGATTGCCATGAATCTTGCAAAAAAGGTATTAACTCATACTATATTCTTGGATAAAATAACCTTTTAAAATACTTTAGCACATATGCTTAAAATCTAAGTTAACAGATTTGTCTTAGTCCATTTGTGCTGCTATAACAAAATACCACAGATTTGGTAATTTATAAACAGTAGAAATCTGTTTTTCTTGGCTCTTGAGGCTGGGAATTCCAAGACCAATGCACCAGCAGAATTAGTGTCTGGTGAAGGCTGATCTCTGCTTCCAAGATGGCACCTCATTGCTGCATCCTCCACAGTGGAGGAATGTATGTCCTCACATGGTGGAAGGGACAGAAGGGAAAGAGGAGCAAAATGCTTTCAAAAGAGCATTTAATCCCATTCATTACTCAGTCACCTCTTAAAGGCCACATCCTTTAATACTGTTGCTTTGGGGATTAAGTTTCAACATGAATTTTGGAGGGGACAAAAACATCCAAACCATAACAACATAAATGTTTAGAATATTTCACACAAAGCAGAATGCTGGGTAATGAGCAGATATAAAGAAGTATTTGAAATGAACTTACCTCCAAGATGCTTATATTCTTAGAAAAGTTTACAGGTACAGATGGCTGTAATTTGAAGTAGTAGGTAGGATTCATTGCACCTATTATTTATTAAACACCTGTTGTATGTCTTCTGCTCTATTGGAATGCTTAGTATTAGTTAATTAACTCATTCCTCATAACAGCCCACTAAGATAGATTGTATTACCTACCTTGATAGATGAAGAAAGAGTAACAAGGTTTTACTTTTCCAAGGTCAAGGTCACAAAGCTATTAAGGGGTAAAGCCATGATTAGATTCAGCTCAGGAAGATTCCACTGGCAGCTCCTTACTTCTACTATTATTAATTTTACTTTAATGTTTAACACCTTACAGCAGAAAACATGCACAGGCACTAATAGGAAATCAGCAGGAGTAACAGGTAAAGAAAAACACGGTCCTTATCTACAAGCAGTTCACAATTGAGCTGGAGCCAAAGTAACATACATAAAATAACTGTAGAATAGTTGTTGGGCAAGTTGGAAGCCACCCAAGTGGCTGTCCTTGGAAAAGGGGGAAGATGACATGTGGTAGAGGTACACCATGAGGTACAGCAGGTACAAGCAATGGAATAAATGCATACATAACAACATGGATATGTACTAGAGGCATAGTAATGAGTGAAGAAATAAAGAAGCAACGCTAACACAATACTGTTCACATACACAAATATATGTGCACAGAAGATAGTGCTCATTTTGCAAGAAAACATACAACCTAATTAGATATATATTTAGGTATGGTAATGGTTACTTAGGATGGGGAGGAAACTGGGGGTGCACTATGGGGATAAAATATAATAAAGAGAGGACTCTTGGGTGACCAGTGATGAAAATTGGAATAACGACATTATTTATTGAATACAACACATCAATTATAAGAATGAAAAGATTGGAATAATTCTAGAATGCCACAAAATAACATATGTCATGTGGCCTGGTACAGACTATAAGCATAATAGTTCAGAAAAGGGAGACTTGCAGATAGAATCATGTGGAAGCCCTTCCTGATGAAGGTGTCACTTGCAGTGGGCCTTGAAAGAAAGCAATTTAGAAAGATGAAGAGAAGCTTCAGGAGGCCAGGTTCCAGGTCAGTTTTGTTTTATTCGTCACTGAATCTCCAGTGCCTGCCTAGCATTGTGCCTGCTGATGTCTGTTCAACTACTCCAGCCAATGAATGGTAGAAGAGGTATATATAAATTAAAATCTTTAATTTTTTTTTTTTTTGGAGATGGAGTCTTACTCTGTCACCCAGGCTAGAGTACAGTGGCACTATCTCAGCTCACCACAATCTCTGCCTCCTGGGTTCAAGCAATCCTCCTGCAACCTCCCAAGTAGCTGGGACTACAGGTTTGCACCACCATGCCCGGCTAAGTTTTGTATTTTTAGTAGAGACGGGGTTTCACCATGTTGGCCAGGCTGGTCTCAAACTCCTGATCTCAAATGATCCGCCTGCCCTGGCCTCCCAAAGTGCCACCGCTCCCGGCCTGTGTATGGTATTTTTCTATGGCATGTAATTTTCTGTACACACCCTCTTTCTTTCTTAGGCATTTTGTCAGCAGCCCAAGATGGAAAAGGCAGCTTTATGTCAAGGTTAAAGTTTCATAGTCAAGAGCTATGAAAGCCAAATGTTCACATTTAACTTTTTTGAAAGTATTTATTATTTGGCATCAATGTATTTCTTAATCATTACACTGAGTGGACTTTTTAAGTAGGAAGAAAATGGTGTGTTCATTACTCCAAAGCTGAAACACAGTTGGGGTTGCGTAAGGTGACAGCAGGTGAGTTGGTAAAAGAGTTAGCAGAAGTGACGGCTTTAGTCTGCTCAACTACTGGATTTACCAGTAAGCCACATGAGACCTCAGTCACAATCGGTAATTCAAAGGTAGATTTAAATATAAATATCCTGTTATTTCTGACACCTTTACTGAGGTATAATTGATGTATGATAAACTGCACATATTTAAAGTGTACAATTTGGTAAGTTTTGTCACATGGCTACGCTTGTGAGCCATAACCACTATCAAGAGAGTAAACACATATATCAGCCCCAGAAGTTTCCCTTTGCCCTTTTGTAATCATTTCCCCTCGCCCACCCCATTCCAGGCAACCAATGATGTGCTTGCATTATTATAGATTAGTTTGCATTTTATAGTTTTACATAAATGTAATTATACACTTTGTACACATAAACTGCTGGCGGGAATGTCAAAAGGTACAATTAACTTGCAAAAGACTTTTAGCAGTTCCTTAAAAATTTAAATATACACTTATCATATGATTTAGCCATCCCAGTCCTAGGTATTTGCCCAAGAGAAATGAAAGCTTATGTCCATATAAAGACTTGTAAATGAATGCTCATTGCAGCTTTACATAATAGCCCAAAACTGGAACCAACAAATGTCCATCAACAGGTGAATGGTATAAACAAACTGTGTTATATTCTATACAATGCAGCACTACTCAGTGATAAAAAATAACAAATGATTGATACATACAACAACACGGAAGAACCTCAAAGAAGCCAGGGCATCTGGGTCTGGAGATTTCTTTTATCAGGATTTTAAATTACAAATTTAATTCTTTAATGGTTATAGTATATTCAGATTATTATTTTTTTTTATTATACTTTAAGTTTTAGGGTACATGTGCACAATGTGCAGGTTAGTTACATATGTATACATGTGCCATGCTGGTGTGCTGCACCCATTAACTCGCCATTTAGCATTAAGTATATCTCCTAATGCTATCCCTCCCCCCTCCCCCCACCCCACAACAGTCCCCAGAGTGTGATGTTCCCCTTCCTGTGTCCATGTGTTCTCATTGTTCAATTCCCATCTATGAGTGAGAACATGCGGTGTTTGGTTTTTTGTCCTTGTGATAGTTTACTGAGAATGATGATTTCCAATTTCATCTATGTCCCTACAAAGGACATGAACTCATCATTTTTTATGGCTGCATAGTATTCCATGGTGTATATGTGCCACATTTTCTTAATCCAGTCTATCATTGTTGGACATTTGGGTTGGTTCCAAGTCTTTGCTATTGTGAATAGTGCTGCAATAAACATACGTGTGCATGTGTCTTTATAGCAGCATGATTTATAGTCCTTTGGGTATATACCCAGTAATGGGATGGCTGGATCAAATGGTATTTCTAGTTCTAGATCCCTGAGGAATCGCCACACTGACTTCCACAATGGTTGAACTAGTTTACAGTCCCACCAACGACATAGGCATGGGCAAGGGCTTCATGTCTAAAACACCAAAAGCAATGGCAACAAAAGCCAAAATTGACAAATGGGATCTAATTAAACTAAAGAGCTTCTGCACAGCAAAAGAAACTACCATCAGAGTGAACAGGCAACCTATAAAATGGGAGAAAATTTTCGCAACCTACTCATCTGACAAAGGGCTAATATCCAGAATCTACAATGAACTCAAACAAATTTACAAGAAAAAAACAACCCCATCAAAAAGTGGGCGAAGAATATGAACAGACACTTCTTGAAAGAAGACGTTTATGCAGCCAGAAGACACATGAAAAAATGCTCATCATCACTGGCCATCAGAGAAATGCAAATCAAAACCACAATGAGATACCATCTCACACCAGTTAGAATGGCAAGCATTAAAAAGTCAGGAAACAACAGGTGCTGGAGAGGATGTGGAGAAATAGGAACACTTTTATACTGTTGGTGGGACAGATTATTTCATCTTGGTTGAGTTTTAGTAGTTTGTGGTTTTCAAGAATCAGATTATTTCTTCTAAGTTGTCAAGTGTATAAGCCGAAAGTTACAGTATTTCCTCATTATCTTTTTAATGACTGCCTGATTTATAGTGATACTCTTCATTTCATTCTTGATAATAATGATTTGTGTTTTTTCTTTTTGTCAGTCTTTCTACAGGTTTATGGATTTTCTTGATTGTTTTTTGAAGAACCAGTTTTTTGTTTATGTATTTTTCTATTTTCAGTTTCATTGATTTCTGCTTTTTGTTATTTCCTTTCTTTTGCCTGCTTCGGGCTTATTTTGCTATTATTTTTCTTGTTTCTTGTGGTGGGAACTTAGGTTATTGTGCTGAGACCTTTCCTCATTTCTAATATGCTATCTTCCTAGGTATTCCCTGGGATGTAGGAGACAGCTCTAGGAGACACATGGGGCTGGCTATCCGGCTTTTGGAGATACTTTGTTTGTCTACCACAAGACTAGAGTAAAAGGAGACCCTTTCAGGAGGGGAAGAGGATGGCTGCCTCTTTCATGTTTATAAGCAGGGAAAATTAATTTTTCCTGTCCCTTGCCTATGCAGTATTTGGCCACTTACATAGCCAAAATCCCATGAGTTCTTATCAGGTTGCTCTGGGGTATATGGACTAGTGCAAAGGTGGGCAGGTGCACTTGTTTACCCTGAGTAATAAGAAATCTATCTCTGACCCTGATCATCTTATGTGCATACTCAAGATAAGAAAAATAAAGATGAATATTAAAAAGCAAACTTTTTATGAGTGGATACTGGTTTATCAAATACTTTTTCTGGATCTACTGAAATATTATTTTTCTCCTTTCATTCTGTTAATGTGTTGAATCATATTGATTGATTTGCAACTATCACACCAACCTCACTTTTTCAGGAAGAAACTCAACTTGATTGTGATTTATTATTCTGTGTGTGTAGGGGTGTGTGTGTGTATGTGTGTAGTTTAGTTTGCTAGTATTTTGTTTGGGATTTTTGCACTGATGTTGGGGGGAATGAAATAGGTCCCTTTCTCATAAAGTCTTTGCCAGGTTTTGGTATGTAGGTTTTCTGGCATCATAAAATGAGTTGGGGAGGTTTCCTGCATTTCTACTGCTCTTTGTAAGAATTTAAGATTGTCTTTCCATTGATGAATCAATCCATCTAGGCTTGTTGTTTCACTATGGAAAAGCAAATAAAGTAACTATAGGTTCCATTTCTTTAGCAGATAGGGAACCACTCAAATTTTCTATTTTTTCATTTGTCAATTTTGGCTCTTCCATAGTTTAAAAAATTTGTTCACTTCATCTAAAATTTCCAACTAATTGGCATGAAGTTGTGCACATATTTTGTCAAATGACTGTAGGATTTGTAATATCCTTTCATTCCTGATATTGGTTGTTTGTTTCTTCCTTTTTCAGTCTACCAGACACTTATCAATTATCTTTTCAAAGAATCAACTTTTGGCTTAGTTGATCCACTTTATCTTCATTTTCTACTCTATTAATTCTTGTTCTTTATTATTTCCTTTATTTTCTTCAGGTTTAATTTGCTATTCTTAGAATATTTTGAGATAATTACTGGGTTCGTTTTCAATCTTTTTTTTTTTTAATGTGCGTTTAAGACTATAAATTTCATTCTAAGCATGGCTTTAGGCGTCTACCGTTAAGTTTTGACGTGTAGCACTTTCACTATTCAGTTCAAATATATTCTAATTTTCATTGTAATTTATTGTCTGATCCATGAGTTATTTAGAAGTGTATTTCTTAATTTGTGAACTTAATAGAATTTTTCTATTTTTGAAATTATTATTGATTTCTAAGTGAATGATACATGGCCAAAGAATATATTCCATTCCTATGACTTAGCATATGGTCAGTTTTGATAAATATTCTACCTGCATTTGAAAATAATGCGTATTTTGCAGTTGTTGGGTATTCTGTTTCATATATGCCAATTAGGTTAAGTTTTAAAATATTATTCCAATCTTTACATATTTACGTATTTTTGCATGGCTGCTGTTCTGAGTATATTAAAATCTGGGAATGCAGACTTGTCTTTTCTCATTTTAGTTCTGTTCATTTCTGCTTATATATTTGAGGCTATATTGTTAAACCATTAAAATATTAGACCTGTTGAAACTTTCTGGTGAATCAAATCTTTTATCATTACAAATTGTCTCTCTTTATAATACTTTTCACCTTAAGGTCTACATTGAATGATGTTGCAATAGCCACCATAGCCCCCTGCCCTATTGTTTTTGTTTTTTGTATTTCATACTATAATTTTTCCATTCTTGTTTACTTCCAACCCTTGTATTCCTATACTTAAGGCATCTCTTGCATAAAGGTACTTTGTAGGTTTTCTTTCTTTTCACTTTGATGATCTTTGCATTTAATTGGTACACTGTCTATTCATATGAATGTTGTAACTGATATTTAGATTTAAACCTCCTAATCTACTATTTGATTTCTATTTGTCCTATTTGTTCTATATTTTCTCTCCCTTTTTGCCTTATTATTCCACTTTCGCCCTGTATTAGCTTTGTAGTTCTATGATTGTTTTATTTTGCTTTTTGCTGTTCTTTTAGTGGTTACCCTATGTATGACACAGCAGTCTAATATTACTTATACTTTTATCTTCTTTGATAATTTTAAGGACCTTAGAATTCCTGCACCAAATTTGTATATTATTGTCACATTTTAACATTATTTATTTTAACTTCGAAGACTATTTTATATAGTTAATATTCACTTAAACTGTATATATATATATTTTTAAATTACTGTTCATTCCTACCTTTATCCCTAACCTTTTTCTGGGATCATTTTCCTTTTGTCTTAAGAATACCCTTTACTATCACCTTTAATGACAATCTGCTATTAAATTTGTTGTGTTTGAAAGTGTCTTTGCCTTCATTCTTTAAGAATTGTTTTTGGGGAAAGGCTGGGTATTGAATTCTAAAGTTGCAGATATTTTCTTTCAGTAACCTGAAAATATCATGCCATTGATTTCTGGTTCCCATATTTTCTGTTGAGAAGTTAGCTGTCAGTTTAATAAAATTGTGGCTCCTTTAAAAGTAATGTCTTTTATCATTGTCTGGCTCCTTTAATGATTTTCTTTTTGTGTTTTATTTTTCCTTAGGATGTTCTAAGGTGTAATTTTGTTTTTATTTATCATGCTTTGATCTTGCAGGTCTTCATGTCTCAAAAATTTGGAGAATTCTCAGTCATTATCTCCTCACAGGTTGCTTCTGCCATATTCTCTCTTCTCCTGGAAATCCAGTTACGTGTATGTTAGATCGTCTCAAGTTAACTCTGTCTCTTATACTCTCTACTGTATTTTCCATTCTTTTGTCTCTTAGTTTTTCACATCTGGTATTTACTTCTGACATAACTTCTAGTTCACTAATTCTTCCAGTTTCTATCAAATCTATTCACTGAATCCTTTTTTTTTTTCTTTTTGAGATGGAGTCTCGCTCTGTTGCCCAGGCTGGAGTGCAGTGGCATGATCTTGGCTCACTGCAACCTTCGCCTCCCGGGTTCAAGTGATTCTCCTGCCTCAGCCTCCAGAATAGCTGGGACTACAGGCACCTGCCACCACACCCGGTTATTTTTTTTAATTTTTAGTACAGATGGGGTTTCACTGTGTTAGCCAGGATGGTCTCGATCTCCTGACCTCATGATCCGCCCGCCTCAGCCTCCCAAAGTGCTGGGATTACAGGCATGAGCCACCGCACCCGGCCTATTCACTGAATTCTTAAACTTGATTAATGTACTTTTAAGTTGGGGACTTGTTGATTGATTCTTCTATATAGTTTCTGATTTTCTTTTTTTTTTTTTTTGTTGGTATATTTTATTTTATTTAATTTATTTTTTATTTTTTTTAATTTTTCCTTTTATTATTATTATTATTATTATTATTGTACTTTAGGTTTTATGGTACATGTGCGCAATGTGCAGGTAAGTTACATATGTATACATGTGCCATGCTGGTGCGCTGCACCCACCAACTCGTCATCTAGCATTAGGTATATCTCCCAATGCTATCCCTCCCCCCTCCCCCCACCCCACAACAGTCCCCAGAGTGTGATGTTCCCCTTCCTGTGTCCATGTGTTCTCATTGTTCAATTCCCACCTATGAGTGAGAATATGCGGTGTTTGGTTTTTTGTTCTTGCGATAGTTTACTGAGAATGATGATTTCCAATTTCATCCATGTCCCTACAAAGGACGTGAACTCATCATTTTTTATGGCTGCATAGTATTCCATGGTGTATATGTGCCACATTTTCTTAATCCAGTCTATCATTGTTGGACATTTGGGTTGGTTCCAAGTCTTTGCTATTGTGAATAATGCCGCAATAAACATACGTGTGCATGTGTCTTTATAGCAGCATGATTTATAGTCCTTTGGGTATATACCCAGTAATGGGATGGCTGGGTCGAATGGAATTTCTAGTTCTAGATCCCTGAGGAATCGCCACACTGACTTCCACAAGGGTTGAACTAGTTTACAGTTCCACCAACAGTGTAAAAGTGTTCCTATTTCTCCACATCCTCTCCAGCACCTGTTGTTTCCTGACTTTTTAATGATTGCCATTCTAACTGGTGTGAGATGGTATCTCATTGTGGTTTTGATTTGCATTTCTCTGATGGCCAGTGATGGTGAGCATTTTTTCATGTGTTTTTTGGCTGCATAAATGTCTTCTTTTGAGAAGTGTCTGTTCATGTCCTTCGCCCACTTTTTGATGGGGTTGTTTGTTTTTTTCTTGTAAATTTGTTGGAGTTCATTGTAGATTCTGGATATTAGCCCTTTGTCAGATGAGTAGGTTGCGAAAATTTTCTCCCATTTTGTAGGTTGCCTGTTCACTCTGATGGTAGTTTCTTTTGCTGTGCAGAAGCTCTTGAGTTTAATTAGATCCCATTTGTCAATTTTGGCTTTTGTTGCCATTGCTTTTGGTGTTTTAGACATGAAGTCCTTGCCCATGCCTATGTCCTGAATGGTAATGCCTAGGTTTTCTTCTAGGGTTTTTATGGTTTTAAGTCTAACATTTAAGTCTTTAATCCATCTTGAATTGATTTTTGTATAAGGTGTAAGGAAGGGATCCAGTTTCAGCTTTCTACATATGGCTAGCCAGTTTTCCCAGCACCATTTATTAAATAGGGAATCCTTTCCCCATTTCTTGTTTTTGTCAGGTTTGTCAAAGATCAGATACTTGTAGATATGTGGCATTATTTCTGACGGCTCTGTTCTGTTCCATTGATCTATATCTCTGTTTTGGTACCAGTACCATGCTGTTTTGGTTACTGTAGCCTTGTAGTATAGTCTGAAGTCAGGTAGTGTGATGCCTCCAGCTTTGTTCTTTTGGCTTAGGATTGACTTGGCGATGCGGGCTCTTTTTTGGTTCCATATGAACTTTGAAGTAGTTTTTTCCAATTCTGTGAAGAAAGTCATTGGTAGCTTGATGGGGATGGTGTTGAATCTGTAAATTACCTTGGGAAGGATGGCCATTTTCATGATATTGATTCTTCCTACCCATGAGCATGGAATGTTCTTCCATTTGTTTGTATCCTCTTTTATTTCCTTGAGCAGTGGTTTGTAGTTCTCCTTGAAGAGGTCTTTCACATCCCTTGTAAGTTGGATTCCTAGGTATTTTATTCTCTTTGAAGCAATTGTGAATGGGAGTTCACTCATGATTTGGCTCTCTGTTTGTCTGTTATTGATGTATAAGAATGCTTGTGATTTTTGCACATTGATTTTGTATCCTGAGACTTTGCTGAAGTTGCTTATCAGCTTAAGGAGATTTTGGGCTGAGACAATGGGGTTTTCTAGATATACTATCATGTCATCTGCAAACAGGGACAATTTGACTTCCTCTTTTCCTAATTGAATACCCTTGATTTCCTTCTCCTGCCTAATTGCCCTGGCCAGAACTTCCAACACTATGTTGAATAGAAGTGGTGAGAGAGGGCATCCCTGTCTTGTGCCAGTTTTCAAAGGGAATGCTTCCAGTTTTTGCCCATTCAGTATGATATTGGCTGTGGGTTTGTCATAAATAGCTCTTATTATTTTGAGATACGTCCCATCAATTCCTAATTTATTGAGAGTTTTTAGCATGAAGGGTTGTTGAATTTCGTCAAAGGCCTTTTCTGCATCTATTGAGATAATCATGTGGTTTTTGTCTTTCGTTCTGTTTATATGCTGGATTACATTTATTGATTTGCGTATATTGAACGAGCCTTGCATCCCAGGGATGAAGCCCACTTGATCATGGTGGATAAGCTTTTTGATGTGCTGCTGGATTCTGTTTGCCAGTATTTTATTGAGGATTTTTGCATCAATGTTCATCAAGGATATTGGTCTAAAATTCTCTTTTTTTGTTGTGTCTCTGCCAGGCTTTGGTATCAGGATGATGCTGGCCTCATAAAATGAGTTAGGGAGGATTCCCTCTTTTTCTATTGATTGGAATAGTTTCAGAAGGAATGGTACCAGCTCCTCCTTGTACCTCTGGTAGAATTCGGCTGTGAATCCATCTGGACCTGGACTTTTTTTGGTTGGTAAGCTATTGATTATTGCCACAATTTCAGCTCCTGTTATTGGTCTATTCAGAGATTCAACTTCTTCCTGGTTTAGTCTTGGGAGGGTGTATGTGTTGAGGAATTTATCCATTTCTTCCAGATTTTCTAGTTTATTTGCATAGAGGTGTTTGTAATATTCTCTGATGGTAGTTTGTATTTCTGTGCGATCAGTGGTGATATCCCCTTTATCATTTTTTATTGCATCTATTTGATTCTTCTCTCTTTTTTTCTTTATTAATCTTGCTAGCGGTCTATCAATTTTGTTGATCCTTTCAAAAAACCAGCTCCTGGATTCATTTATTTTTTGAAGGGTTTTTTGTGTCTCTATTTCCTTCAGTTCTGCTCTGATTTTAGTTATTTCTTGCCTTCTGCTAGCTTTTGAATGTGTTTGCTCTTGCTTTTCTAGTTCTTTTAATTGTGATGTTAGGGTGTCAATTTTGGATCTTTCCTGCTTTCTCTTGTGGGCATTTAGTGCTATAAATTTCCCTCTACACACTGCTTTGAATGCATCCCAGAGATTCTGGTATGTTGTGTCTTGGTTCTCGTTGGTTTCAAAGAACATCTTTATTTCTGCCTTCATTTCGTTATGTACCCAGTAGTCATTCAGGAGCAGGTTGTTCAGTTTCCACGTAGTTGAGCGGTTTTGAGTGAGATTCTTAATCCTGAGTTCTAGCTTGATTGCACTGTGATCTGAGAGACAGTTTGTTACAATTTCTGTTCTTTTACATTTATTGAGGAGAGCTTTACTTCCAAGTATATGGTCAATTTTGGAATAGGTGTGGTGTGGTGCTGAAAAAAATGTATATTCTGTTGATTTGGGGTGGAGAGTTCTGTAGATGTCTATTAGGTCTGCTTGGTGCAGAGCTGAGTTCAATTCCTGGGTATCCTTGTTAACTTTCTGTCTCGTTGATCTGTCTAATGTTGATAGTGGGGTGTTAAAGTCTCCCATTATTAATGTGTGGGAGTCTAAGTCTCTTTGTAGGTCACTCAGGACTTGCTTTATGAATCTGGGTGCTCCTGCATTGGGTGCATATATATTTAGGATAGTTAGCTCTTCTTGTTGAATTAATCCCTTTACCATTATGTAATGGCCTTCTTTGTCTCTTTTGATCTTTGTTGGTTTAAAGTCTGTTTTATCAGAGACTAGGATTGCAACCCCTGCCTTTTTTTGTTTTCCATTTGCTTGGTAGATCTTCCTCCATCCTTTTATTTTGAGCCTATGTGTGTCTCTGCACATGAGATGGGTTTCCTGAATACAGCACACTGATGGGTCTTGAGTCTTTATCCAGTTTGCCAGTCTGTGTCTTTTAATTGGAGCATTTAGTCCATTTACATTTAAAGTTAATATTGTTATGTGTGAATTTGATCCTGTCATTATGATGTTAGCTGGATATTTTGCTCGTTAGTTGATGCAGTCTCTTCCTAGTCTCGATGTTCTTTACATTTCGGTATGATTTTGCAGTGGCTGGTACCGGTTGTGCCTTTCCATGTTTAGCGCTTCCTTCAGGAGCTCTTTTAGGGCAGGCCTGGTGATGACAAAATCTCTCAGCATTTGCTTGTCTGTAAAGGATTTTATTTCTCCTTCACTTATGAAGCTTAGTTTGGCAGGATATGAAATTCTGGGTTGAAAATTCTTTTCTTTAAGAATGTTGAATATTGGCCCCCACTCTCTTCTGGCTTGTAGGGTTTCTGCCGAGAGATCTGCTGTTAGTCTGATGGGCTTCCCTTTGATGGTAACCCGACCTTTCTCTCTGGCTGCCCTTAACATTTTTTCCTTCATTTCAACTTTGGTGAATCTGACAATTATGTGTCTTGGAGTTGCTCTTCTCGAGGAGTATCTTTGTGGCGTTCTCTGTATTTCTTGAATCTGAATGTTGGCCTGCCTTGCTAGATTGGGGAAGTTCTCCTGGATAATATCCTGCAGAGTGTTTTCCAACTTGTTTCCATTCTCCCCGTCACTTTCAGGTACACCAATCAGACGTAGATTTGGTCTTTTCACATAGTCCCACATTTCTTGGAGGCTTTGCTCGTTTCTTTTTATTCTTTTTTCTCTAAACTTCCCTTCTCGCTTCATTTCATTCATTTCATCTTCCAGGGCTGATACCCTTTCTTCCATTTGATCGCATCGGCTCCTGAGGCTTCTGCATTCTTCACGTAGTTCTCGAGCCTTGGTTTTCAGCTCCATCAGCTCCTTTAAGCACTTCTCTGTATTGGTTATTCTAGTTATACATTCTTATAAATTTTTTTCAAAGTTTTCAACTTCTTTGCCTTTGGTTTGAATATCCTCCCGTAGCTCGGAGTAATTTGATCGTCTGAAGCCTTCTTCTCTCAGCTCGTCAAAGTCATTCTCCGTCCAGCTTTGTTCCGTTGCTGGTGAGGAACTGCGTTCCTTTGGAGGAGGAGAGGTACTCTGGTTTTTAGAATTTCCAGTTTTTCTGCTCTGTTTTTTCCCCATCTTTGTGGTTTTATCTACTTTTGGTCTTTGATGATGGTGATGTACAGATGGGTTTTTGGTGTGGATGTCCTTTCTGTTAGTTTTCCTTCTAACAGACAGAACCCTCAGCTGCAGGTCTGTTGGAGTACCTGGCCGGCCGTGTGAGGTGTCAGTCTGCCCCTGCTGGGGGGTGCCTCCCAGTTAGGCTGCTCGGGGGTCAGGGGTCAGGGACCCACTTGAGGAGGCAGTCAGCCCATTCTCAGATCTCCAGCTGCATGCTGGGAGAACCACTGCTCTCCTCACAGCTGTCAGACAGGGACATTTAAGTCTGCAGAGGTTACTGCTGTCTTTTTGTTTGTCTGTGTCCTGCCCCCAGAGGTGGAGCCTACAGAGGCAGGCAGGCCTCCTTGAGCTGTGGTGGGCTCCACGCAGTTCAAGCTTCCAGGCTGCTTTGTTTACCTAAGCGAGCCTGGGCAATGGCGGGCGCCCCTCCCCCAGCCTCGCTGCCGACTTGCTGTTTGATCTCAGACTGCTGTGCTAGCAATCAGCGAGACTCCGTGGGCGTAGGACCCTCTGAGCCAGGTGCGGGCTCTACTCTCCTGGGGCACCGCTTCCTAAGCCTGTCGGAAAAGCACAGTATTCGGGTGGGAGTGGCCCGATTTTCCAGGTGCCGTCTGTCACCCCTGGAAGGGGAACTCCCTGACCCCTTGCGCTTCCCGAGTGAGGCAATGCCTCGCCCCTGCTTCAGCTGGCGCACGGTGCACTCACCCACTGACCTGCGCCCACTGTCTGGCACTCCCTAGTGAGATGAACACGGTACCTCAGATGGAAATGCAGAAATCACCTGTCTTCTGCGTCGCTCGCGCTGGGAGCTGTAGACCGGAGCTGTTCCTATTCGGCCATCTTGGCTCCTCCCCTGTTGGTATCAGTTTCTGATTTTCTGCTGAAATTCTCAGTCTTGTGTTTTAGATCTTTAAACACACTAAACATAGTAATTTTAGACCCTGTGTTGTATAGCTCATTATCTGGGTCCCCTGTGGCTCTGTCCCATCATCTGTTGCTTGTTTCGGATTTTGATCATGTTGCCTTGTTTCCTCAGATACCTTAAATAACTTTCCAACACTACATGAAAAGTTATAAAAATAACTCAAAAGATCAGTCCAGAGAGGGTTTACATTTGCTCTGGGTAGTGGCTGCAGCAAAGGGTCACCTGAATCCAGTTTTGGGAAGTGAGAAGATCCTAACTGCATCTGGTTTTTCTTCACCCTTACAATTTGGATATGGTCCTTGGGGTCACAACCCAATGTATGGTCAGTTAACTAGGGTTCCTTTCCCCTCCCCTGCTTCCTTGGAGAGTCTTGGTCTCCAGTTTTTGTCCCTCTAACTCAGCAGCAAGGCTGTTATAAGTGTTACTTAGCATCTCAGACTCTCAACCACCTTATCCTGAATTGGCATGTCTCCTATAAGAAAAGCAGCCCAAATGCTGAGCTCAGGTCTCTAAGTTTCATTCTGTCTTAGATCTTAGTGATGTTATTCTTCACTGTCTTTTGGTTCTCTGATGCCTTTAAGCAGATTTTAAAATACTATTTTGCCTGGCTTTTCTAGTTCTCTGAAATAGTTGGTATGAATGCACCACTAAAAGTTGGAAGTAGAAAAGTAGGTTTTAGGGAAAATTCAGTAAGGTTAGTGTTAGTCCAAACTGCACCATTTTGTAAGCTCCCCGCTATTTTGCAGACCTTGATCAAAGTAAAACATTTCACAGGGGTTCGGGCAGTGAGAAACATCCTGCCTAACCACCTGACCACAAGGCGGAAAAAGGCCCAACCTAAGAAATATCCCTATCATATCTTGCTGGGCAAAGTTCCAAGGAATACTACGATGACATCCCGCCACAAGGGCCAGAACCACCTCATCATGGGAGCATCTTATCAATATCCTGCCGGGCAGCAAGCCATACTGCCCAGACCCCTCTCACCCATGCCAATAAGTATGCCCAGCCTGTAAGCAGTGGTGGGCTCTGGCATTAAGCTGGTCCCCCACTTCTGTAGGTTTTATGCTGGACATTAAGTCTGCATTTGCTGTCAAGCTGCCCTCTTTCTGAGTCTTTTTTTAACTCTCACCTTCCCTTCAAAATCTAACAGTCAGTTTTTAATATATCAAGTGAAGATATCAAATAAGTGATATATATAGGTTCAGTGTAAGAAGAGAGGTTGGGTTAGGTACATATATTTGATCATCATCAATTTATTGATGATATTTCAAGTCTTGAAGTAGATGAGATTATCTATGGTGATTGCAGAAATACAAAGGGGGGCCTAGAACCAATTGTTGAGAAATTCTAAAATTTAGAGGTCAGGTAGAAGAGGAGAGGCAGCAAAGATGTTTGAGGAGTTGCTAGGAAGAAGAAAACAAAGATAATGTAATATCAGGAAAGTCCAAAAGAAAACACAAAAGCTGATTCAAGGAATGGTCAAATGTGTCAATTACTACTAGCTGGTTCGACAATAAAAAGGTCAATAGTGACCTTAATAAAAACTTTTTTTTTTTTTAATTTGGGGGAGTCATGGAGATGGGATCCAGATTGGAATGGTTTGACAAGTAAATGAAAGAGAAAACTTGGCCATGAATGAAATGGAGATATGGGAGCAGTTTGAGGAGGATGCAAGTTTAAGGGAAGGCATAACTTGGCATTATTATCACAGTGAAAATCTCTAAATAATTTAAAATTCACATTATTTGGGGGATAGTAGTCCAATAAATAATATCTATCAATGGAATTTTATGCTGTCATTAAAAGTGATAATTATGGCTGGGCACGGTGGCTCACACCTGTAATCCCAGCACTTTGGGAAGCCAAGGTGGGCGGAGCATGAGGTCAGGAGTTCGAGACCAGCCTGGCCAACATGGTGAAACCCCGTCTCTACTAAAAATACAAAAATTAGCCAGCATGGTGGTGCGCGCCTTTAATCCCAGCTACTCAGGAGGCTGAGCCAGGAGAATCGCTTGAACCCAGGAGGCGGAGGTTGCAGTGAGCTGAGATTGTGCCACTGCACCCCAGCCTGGGTGACAGAGCAAGATTCCGTCTCGGAAAAAAAAAAGCTGATAATTACAAAGTACTTTTAATGACATGAGAAAATATTTCTACATGACAAAGACATAAAGGTGTGCAGCTAGCAAATCTCAATCATGTAAATTAAATCATAAGTCTGAGATGTGAACTCAGAGTAATACAAAATCCTATCTTAGTAACTGTACTATATTACCTCCAAAAAAAGAATAACATACAAATCTCTTGAATTCATTAACTGAAAATTGGTCCAAAAAGTTTATCCTTTAACATTGTTAGAGTGAACTGGTCCACATACTAAATAAATGGAATATTAATAACAACTTAACTAGTACATTTCATATAATTTGAATGATTTCTAAAGAGAATACATTATTATAAATCTAGGGGGCTCCTACTGATTTCATTGGAAATTAAGTAAGAAGTAGAGGAAACTGATCTCTCAACTGATGTGGATTCATTGTTAATCCCCCTTACATGTATCTGTAAAATGTTCCTAAGCAAGAAGAGAATGAAAATAAAATTCAGATCGTATTATAAAAATTTTCTTCCATCTCCTTCTGATTTTAGTTCATATACCTTAAGACACTAGTAACTGGTAGTCCTGTTGGGTAAATCATTTTTCAGAAGCAGTAAATTCAGTTGAAAGAAATACATAATGAGTCAGATATATGCTTTGGTAGTCATATGCCGATTACCCTAACATTGCTCTTCCTGTGAATATTCACATGATAGATGGGATGAACCCTGCTCCTTTCACATATATTAAAAGGATATTTGAAAAGGAAGGAAAATATTTTATTAAAAGTTTTTTAAAGTTTGTGAATTGAAGTCTATGAAAACAAACTACTTGATACAAAAACATTCAGATTAGATGTTAAAATAAATCAGCACATTTGAAAATACTATAAATTATATTTCAAACAAATATATACACATTATGTTAACCTTCAACAGGATCCATTATGACTACTTAGAACACTGATATGTATATCTTTTAAGTATGTAAAAATTACATAGCTGTTAACTTTGTATGGCAATTCACCTACAACACATTTAAGAAAGCATTACAAAATTCATTATATAATAATTCTACAAATGTTTTCTCATATTTACCAAAGCCTACCAAAGTCCACAGGGCACAAATATTGGCCAAATAGTTCTTTTATCTTAGACATAAAGACGTTTTTGCTGTTTTTTAGAACCATTAAGATGGCTAAGAGAATCAACTTTATGGAGCTTAGCTGTTCTCAGGCATCTGAATGGGGGTGGGGAGAAGTCCTCAAGTTACAAGAATCACAGTTACTTTTTTAGGATAAAAAAATAAAAACATTGCATTTGATGACATTACAGTCAAAATGAGCTCTAATACAAATGTATATGGAGAGGTTGTGAAGAATAAATCGGATATCCCAGGGGAGGTTCTGCTGCTTGTACTGTAAGATTTCTTAAAAGTAGTGGATGAGCTTGTATACTATAACGTTCTTCATCATCGTTTGTAGCATAAAGTAATTCCCATGAAAGATTGGCCCACTGACCTCTAACAGCTTCAGGATTTAACTTTCCCACTTGGATCAATAATTCTTGAAGGCTAAGTACTCTCCCAGTGTAAATTCCCTTTAAAGGAAAAAAGGTAGGAGGAGGAGAAAAAGAAAAGAGATTACATTTAGGTCTTTCTCTTTTATTCATAAACTTAGAGAAAAACTGCATTGTAACTAGGCAAACTTTTCCCAAGTTCAAAAAACAGAAAGTAGTGTTTTAAAATGTACACAAGTTGCTTGTATTCAGAATCAAGAATTACCTCTACTCCCTTGGTTCTTTAAATAAAAGAAAAGTTTCCTGGCAGCCATCTCAATCACCATTAGGCAAAATCTTAGTCACTTCTCTTTGTCTGCCTTCTCTGATCTGTCGCCTCAGCGACGCATAGTCATAAATACTATTTGGTGGTGAATGATACAATAGGCTCTTTTTAAAGAAACAGCTTTGTTGAGATATAATTCACATTCCATATAATTCACATTTACTTACTATATGCAATTCAGTGGTTTTTATTATAGTCACAGATACGTGCAACCATCACCACAGTTAAGTTTTAAAACATCATGACCTCAAGAAGCATCCTTGTACTCTTTAGTTCTCACCATTCTATCTCCTCACTGACCATTCCCTAAGCAACCACTAACATACTTTCTATCTTTATAGACTTGCCTGTTCTGTAAATTTCACTTGAAATGCATCATATAATATGTGGTCTTTTGTGACTGATTTCTTTCACTTAGCATATTTTCAAGGTTCATCTATGTTGTAGCATGTATCAGTACCTTATTCCTTTTTATGGCAGAATAATATTCCATCATATAGATATACTAAAATTTGTTTTCAGCAATTGATGTACAGTTGGTTTGTTTCCACCTCATAGCAATTAAGACTAATGTTGCTATAAACATTCATGTACAAGGTTTCATGTGGATTTATGTTTTTATTTCTCTTAGGTATATATATACTTAGGGATAGAACTGCTAGGTCATATGTTAACTCTATGCTTAACTATTTGAGAAACTGCCAGAATGTTTTACAAAGTGGCTGTACCATTTTACATTCCCAAGAGCAGAAGAGGGTTCCAATTTCTCCACATCTTGTTAACACTTATTTTCAGACCTTTTGATTTTAGCCAACCTGTGTGTGTGAAGTATTATTTTATTGCAGTTTTGATTTGCACTTCCCTGATGACTAATTACACGAAGCACTTCTCATGTACTTATTGGCAACTTGTACATCCTCTTTAAAGAAATGTCTACATAGATCCTTTGTCCACATTAAAATCTATTTATCTTTTTATTATAGAGTTGTAAGAGTTTTTTTTATATATTCTAGTAACAGTCCCTTATCAGATATGGGCAAATATTTTTCCCATTCTGTGAGTTGTCTTTTTACTTTTTTGATGGTGTCCTTTGAGGAACAGAAGTTTTTACTTTTGATGAAGTCATATTTATCTGTTTTTCTTTTGTTTCTCATGCTTTTGGTGTCATATCTAAGAATCTATTGCCAAGTTTAAGGTCATGAAGATTTACCCTTATGTTTCCTTCTAAGAGTTTTATGGCTCTTATGTTTAGGTCTTTGATGTATTTTTGAGTTATTTTAAAAATATGGTATATAAAGTAAGGTCTGCAGTGGGTTGAATAGCATCTCTTTGAAGTTACCTGTGAATGTGACCTTATTTGGAATGGGTACTTTGCAGATGTAATTAAAGATTTAGAGATGAGATCATCCTGGATTTAGATGGGTCCTAAAGGTAGTGACTGACATCCTTATAAAAGAAAGTAGTAGTAGAATTGACACATGAGAGTATAGAGAATAAGGCCATGTAAATATGGAGACTGAGACTGGAGTTACTCAGCCATAGCCAAGGAATGTTAAGGGCCACCAGAAGCTGGAAGAGGCCAGGAAAGATTCTTTCCTAGAGCCGTTAGAGGAAGCGTGGCTCTACTGGCACCTTGACTTCAGCCTTCTAACCTTTAGAACTATGACAGAATACATTTCCATTTTTTAAAAAGTCACCCAGCTTGTGGTAACAATTGTTGCAGCAGCCCTGGGAAACTAATACTAGTAATCCAACATTACTCTTTTGAATGTTGCTATCGGAAGATGATTTCCCCAGTGAATGGTCTTGGCATCCTTGTTGAAAATTAGTTGGCTAAAGACCCATGGGTTTATTTCTGGATCCTCAATTCAATTCCACTGATTCATATGTCTATCCTTATGCCAGTACCATACTGTTCTGATTATTGTTTCATGTAAGTTTTGAAACTTGGAAGTATGAGTCAGCCAATTTTCTTTTTCAAGATCGTTCTGGCTATTCAGGGTCTCTTGAAATTCCATATAAATTTTAGAAAATCAACTTGTCAATTTCCACAAAGAAGCCAACTGGAATTCTGAAAAGGACTGTGTTGAATCTGTAGATATATTTGGAGAGTACTAACATCTTAACAATATTATTTTGATTTATGAACATTGGATATTTATTTAGTTATTTAATTTTCTCTTTTAACAATGTTTTGTAGTTTTCAGAGTGTAAGCTTTGTACTACTACTGCTCAATTTTTCCTAAGTATTTTATTCTTTTTGATGCTATTTTAAGTGGGATTTCCTTAACTTCATTTTTGGTTTGTTCATTGCTAGTGTATAGAAATTCACCAGATTTTTGTATGTTGATCTTATATCTTGCAACCATCCTGAATTTGTTAATCAGTTCTAAGCTTTTTAGTTGATTCCTTAGATATTCTATACATTAAGATCATGTCTTCATTGTTCAATTCCCACCTATGAGTGAGAATATGTGGTGTGTGGTTTTCTGTTCTTGCGATAGTTTACTGAGAATGATGATTTCCAATTTCATCCATGTCCCTACAAAGGACATGAACTCATCATTTTTTATGGCTGCATAGTATTCCATGGTGTATATGTGCCACATTTTCTTAATCCAGTCTATCATTGTTGGACATTTGGGTTGGTTCCAAGTCTTTGCTATTGTGAATAATGCCGCAATAAACATACGTGTGCATGTGTCTTTATAGCAGCATGATTTATAGTCCTTTGGGTATATACCCAGTAATGGGATGGCTGGGTCGAATGGAATTTCTAGTTCTAGATCCCTGAGGAATCGCCACACTGACTTCCACAAGGGTTGAACTAGTTTACAGTCCCACCAACAATGTAAAAGTGTTCCTATTTCTCCACATCCTCTCTAGCACCTGTTGTTTCCTGACTTTTCAATGATTGCCATTCTAACTGGTGTGAGATGGTATCTCATTGTGGTTTTGATTTGCATTTCTCTGATGGCCAGTGATGGTGAGCATTTTTTCATGTGTTTTTTGGCTGCATAAATGTCTTCTTTTGAGAAGTGTCTGTTCATGTCCTTTGCCCACTTTTTGATGGGGTTGTTTGTTTTTTTCTTGTAGATTTGTTGAAGTTCATTGTAGATTCTGGATATTAGCTCTTTGTCAGATGAGTAGGTTGCAAAAGGGAAGGGGAACATCACACTTTGGGGACTGTTGTGGGGTGGGGGGAGGGGGGACGGATAGCACTGGGAGATATACCTAATGCTAGATGACGAGTTAGTGGGTGCAGCGCACCAGCATGGCACGTGTATACATATGTAACTTACCTGCTCATTGCACACATGTACCATAAAACCTAAAGTATAATAATAATAAAATAAAAAAAAAAAGAAATGCTTGGATTGTAGAGGTTTAACAATTGCCTGGTTTTCCTAATGCATACATTAATGTTGGTGCTTCTGTTTTTCATAAACAGATGTGATCAGACAGTTGCACTGACACTGGGTAGAACATAAAAGTGTGGAAAGCTGGTACAATCAAACTTTACTTGGTTGATGAGCATGTTGAATTTTGGAGCTCATATGAATAGATCCCTGGGTGAAAATAAATGCTGACTCAGTAATTTAAAACTATCCCTACACTTGAGCTTCATACAAAATTTAGTTGCTGTCTATTGGCTTTGAAAATTTTCTAGGCCTATAAGAGTCTAAGAAATTACAACCATGAAAAATGAACACATAGGAATCGACTTGATAAGGACTTATGATAGATTTTAGAGTTAGTTTAATTGTGGACCTATTCATGATTTAGTAGTGAGATATATATGCTTAGACATAAGATGCCAACTAAAATTATATTTGAAATGTGAAACAAAAGAAAATATTAATTGGTTAAGGAGATCCATTTTATTATACTGACAATTATATGTCATTTTATCCTTTTTTTTTCTTTTTCACACCACCAAATGCATCCTGAATACATTTGCATGCGATAAGGAAAAGAATAACGTGAATTGCAATGCTATAACCAATTGAATTGTGCTCATATCAAAAGTGAAAAATAATATCCTTAATCGCACATTGAGTCCATTTAATGAGAAAGCTGACAAGTAGACTTTTTTTTTTGTTTAAAGTCCTAAAGATTTTACCAGTGTGACATTTGCAATATCTAATAAGTGCTTAACTTAAAAAATAACTGAGGATGAAGAATCTGTCAAAATGGGAGTTTCATTTAAAATGAAAAGAGAGGTACAGACTTTTAATATACAATTTCATGTTATTTGTATGTCAACTAATTAAAGTGATGTGATTATCCTTTCATTTAAAAAAAAAAAAAAGATCATGTCATCTGTGAATAGAGATAATTTTACTTCTTCCTAATCTGAATGCCTTTTATTTCTTTTTCTTGCCGAATTACTCTGGTGTCTTAGCTCAGGCTGCTATAACTAAATACCATAGACTAGGTGACTTAAAGAAGAGACATTTATTTCTCATAGTTCTAGAGGCTGGGAAGTCACAAGATCGGGGTGGTTTCATGGCTGGGTTCTGATGAGGGCTATCCTCCTGGCTCATGGATAGCCATCTTCTTATTCTGTTCTACAGCAGAAAGACAGGAAGCTGTGGGTGTCTCTTCCTCTTCCTATAAGGGCACTAACCCCATCATGGGGCTCCATGCTCACGATCTCATCTAAGCCTAATTACCTCCCAAAGGCCCCACCTCCTACTACCATCAGGCTGGTCTCAAACTTCTGACTTCAGGTGATCCGCCTGCCTCAGCCTCCCAAAGTGCTGGGATTACAGGTGTGAACCACTGTGCCCAGCCTTATGTTAACCTTAAAAAAAAAATGCTATTTCTCTTTCTTCCTGTAGATTCAAGAATCCAGAAATGAATTATCTGGATTCATTTCCTTTATCCAGTACAGCTTTGCCCCTACTGGCTTCCTTTGTGCAATTATTAGCAAATTACATTCCTATATGTTACAGGCCCAACAATACATGAATACATATCGTTTTAGGCTTCAACATATAAATTTGGGGCGTACATAAACATTCAGTCCATACCACCTGGCTAGAAGTTCTAGTACAATGTTTAATAAAAGTGGTAAGGGTAGACATTCTCGTCTTCTTGATCTTAGTGGTAAGCATCCAATCTTTCACCAATAATTATGATGTTCACTGTGAGTTTTTCATAGATGTTCAGGTTGAAGAAGTTCCCTTCTTTCTTATTTTGTTTTTACTATGAAAGGGTGTGGGATTTTGTTAAATAGTTTTTTTATATCTACCGAGATGATCATGTGGTTTGTGTCTTTTATTTTATATATTTTATATATTACATATCTATATATTAATAAAATATTATATATTTTATATATCATAGCACTTCCTGTGCTCAAGCAATCTTCCCACTTCAGCCTCCAGAGTAGCTGGGACTACAGGAACATACCACCATGTATGGATAATTTTGTTTATTTTTTTCTAGAGACAAGGTCTTACTATGTTGCCCAGGCTGGTCTTGAACTCCTGGACTCAAGTGATTCACCTGCCTTGGCTTCCCAAAGTGCTGGGATTACAGGCATTTTCTTAAATCCAATCTGATAATCTCTGCCTTTCATTTGGATTATTTAATCCATTCCCATTAATTTTATTACTGAAATAGCTGAATTTTGTCTGTCATTTTCCTTTGTTTTCTTTGTCTCATATCTTTTTTATCCCTCTATTCTTTCTTGACTTTCTCTCGTATTACGTGACTATTTTGTAATATGCCATTTAAATTTCTTTAATGATTATTTTCACTTTTTTTCTCAGTTATTTCCTCAATGGTTGACTAAAGCTTACTCTCTGTCTTACAAGATTCAGCCTCAGATTTATACTAATTGTGGTGAAGCAGAAATACTACTCTTAAAACGTTCTAGTTCCTTTTCTTCCCTTCTGTGGTATTGTTATACATATCACATTATAAACGTTACAAATCCAACAGTACATAGTTATAATTATCACTTTACATAATTTTATGCCTTTAAAAGAAGCTGAGAGAAAAGGAAGCAAGTATACATTTATTGTGTTTGTTATATTAATTATTTTTATTTTTTAGAGACAGGGTCTTGCTCCATCACCTAGGATGGAGTGCAGTGGTGCAGTCATAGCTCACTATAACCTGAACACCTGGCTCAAGTGGTCCTCCCACCTCAGCCTCTCAAGTGGTAGCTAGGACTACAAATGCATGCCACCACACCTGGCTAATTTTTATTTTTTGTAGAGATGGGCTAGAGATGGGCTCTTGCTATGTTGCCCAGGCTGGTCTCAAACTCCTGGTCTCAAAGCAATCCTCCTGCCTTGGCCTCCCAAAGTGCTGGGATTATAGTCATAAGTTACCATGCCCAGCCTTGTTATGTTACCCTTCTTTTTTTTTTTTGAGATGGAGTCTTGCTCTTGTTGCCCAGGCTGGAGTACAGTGGTGCAATCTCGGCTCACTGCAACCTCCACCTTCTAGGTTCAAGCGATTCTCCTGCCTCAGCCTCCCAAGTAGCTGGGATTACAGGCGCCTGAGTAGCTGGGATTACAGGCACCCACCACCACACCCAGCTAATTTTTTTTGTAGTTTTAGTAGAGACAGGGTTTCACCATGTTGGCCAGGCTGGTCTCAAACTCCTGACTTCAGGTGATCCGCCTGCCGCGGCCTTCCAAAGTGCTGGGATTACAGGCGTGAACCACTGCGCCCAGCCTTATGTTAACCTTAAAAAAAATGCTATTTCTCTTTCTTCCTGTAGATTCAAGAATCCAGAAATGAATTATCTGGATTCATTTCCTTTATCCAGTACAGCTTTGCCCCTACTGGCTTCCTTTGTGCAATTATTAGCAAATTACATTCCTATATGTTACAGGCCCAACAATACATGAATACATATTGTTTTATAGAACTGCTTTTCAAATAGTTAAGAGAAGAAATATGCCGTTTTACTGTTTTTTATAATTACACAGTTACCTTTATTGGTGCTCTTTGTTTTTGTGTGTGAATTTGAATTATTGTCTATGGTCACTTACTTTCAGCCTGAAGAACTCTAGTATTTCTTGTAAGGTGGGTCTGGTAGCAACAAATTCTGTTTTTGTTTATCTGGGAATTTCTTTATTTTGCTTTCATTTTTGAAAGATCACTTTGCTAGATATAGGGTCCTTGGTTAACCTTTCTGTTTTGGGTTTTTTTTAGGGGGCACTTTGAATATGTCATTCCATGCGTCTGGCCTCCATTGCTTCTGATGACAAATCAGAATTTTATATGACTTTCCTTAAAATGTACAAGTAGTTTTTACTTGGTGCTTTCAAGGTTTTCTCCTGGTCTTTGGATTTCCACATTTTTACTATGATGTATTTGCCTGCAGATCTCTTTGCATTTATTCTAAAGTTCACTGAAGTTCCTGGATGTGTGGATTAATGCTTTACAATAAATTTAAGAAGTTTCAGCCATCATTTCATCAAATAATTTTTTTTCTCCCTTCCCTCTCTCTCCTCTCCTTCTGATACTAAGTATATGTTGGAGCAGTTAATGGTGTCCCACGTTTCTCTGAAGCTCTCTTCCTTTTTATTCATTCTTTTCTCTTCTTTGGATTGCATAATCTCTATTGATCTAGAATCTTCAAGTTCACTAATTCTTTCTTCCGCCAGTTCAAATCTACTGTTGAGCCCCTCTAGTGGAATTTTTCATTTGGTTCTTTTTTATAATTTCTATCTCTACATACATTCTCTATTTGATGTGAAATTGTCACCATACTGTCCTTTATTTCTTCAACCATTATTTCCTTTGGTTCTCTGAACATATTTATAATGACTACTATGAAATCTTTATTAAATCTGACATCTGTTCCCTCTTACAGGCAAGCCTGGTTGTCTGCTTTTTTCCCTCGATACATGGGTTAGACTTTCCCATTTCTTTGCATATCTCAACTTTTTGTTGAAAATTGGATATTCCAGATAACACTGTAGAAATTCTGGGTGCTGGTCCTCTTCAATCCTAACTCCAGGGCTTGTTATTATTATGTACTTGTTTGTTTAGTGATTGGCTGGCTTACTGTAGTGAAGTCAATCCCTGTCTGCTCCCTACCATCCCCTGCCCTGTTTGAAGTCTCAGATATGGCCTCTCATAGAGTACAGCCAAACTGCGAATGCAGTGTAGTTAACTTGTGTAGTTACCTTGGGATGGTTTTGGCAGGGCTATCTTGTCTGTTAAGTGTTCATACCCAGCTATTAAGCTCCACCGATTGCCAGCTGGTTACTCTATGTTTTCAACAAAGACCTGGGGCATAAATTGCTCCACAGACTGATCCAATTAAACGTGAACTCCTTGAAAGGAATAGCTTTTGATGTGTTTGAGATTTGTTCTGATCCCAGGAAGGCTCTTTGCTCTTTCTTCCCCTGAAAAAAATCTAGCCAGTTTACAGTTTAGCTTAATGAACCTACCAGTCTCCTAAACATTAGTCTGCACCACAACCTCCACCATTTATGTTGTTTTCTTTTTTTGACACTATCATAAAACAGCAAGTCCTCCACTGTTTTCAAGAACATTTTGGGCTTTAATGTGTCTATACTCTGTTGCAGATAAATCAGTTCCTCTGGGAAGAAGAGATTCAGAGCTTTTGTTGTTGTTAATAATAATTTGCTTCACCCACTGGGCAAAATCTCTGAGCCAGAGTTCTGGGCGATGGCATGCTTCTCTCTTGAGCGACACTTCTGCTTTAGGAGATAAGCACTTGGTGGAGGGAAGGAGTAGCCTCAGGTCTCTCCAGCTTGCCTCTCCCAGCATAGGACCTCCACATTATGAGTGGGCAAGAGTGATCAAGGCCCCAGTATTTTCAGTGGCACCACAGCCAAGATAAAGCCTCCATCCCGTAAGTGCAGTTGGCCAGAAGGGAATCTTTACTTGGACATCACATGCCTGGAATCCAGCCTCAGCAATAGGTAGCTGGGACAGGATTAAAAATGTTGAACTCCTGCCCTTCCTAGGAAAACAGTCCTCCAACTGGGAGCTAACAGAGAAGAGAGCCTACGTTCTGGGTTGTACCAGTCTGAGGGGAGATTCCATCTTGCTGAGGTTCAGGTGGGGTAGGTCTTGGTTCAAATACTGCAGTCTCTTGCTATTCTCACTGGGTTTTAGCAGATTTCTTTGAATAAATGTGTGTTCATTTGCTGTATGCCCTTAGGAGACTTTCTAAGACTTTAAATGGTTATTTAAAAAATAATAATTTTCATCAGTTTCACTGGGGAGTGCATTTGCAGAGCTCCTCAAACCATAACACCAGACAGACAAAACCATGATAAGCTCATAACATTGAATCTTTCATATTGTGTACACTTGATGACATTTTAAATGCAATAAGAACAAGTACTAAATCTTAAAGAGTCATCCCCTATTTTAAGTCTCTGGATTTTCACAGGTTAGGTTTGCTTCAATAGAGTATAAATGTCAGCAAAATACTTTGCCACTTACAAATAAATTTTTCTAGGAGTCAAATCCAAGTGATGATTCATACACTTGAACACAGGAATACAATCCATTTAATCAAATATGTTATAGCATACTACACATACTTAGCTCTTATAGGTCAGGCATTGCACTATGGCTACACAACATTTTTAATTGGCTCCTCTTCAGCTGGCAAAAGTAGAGAAATCAGCTATTCTAGAGTTCATCTAGCTTAGCCATAAAAGTCATGATTACAAATGCCTTAAAACTATAATTAATATATCACAGCTATAATGTTATATCATTTATCACTTAGTTCAAATACTTTATAACTGATATCCATTCTTTAAGGTTAGTATATATAAGTTGAAAAATTTTTTAACCTTACCATATTAGAATCATACCCCAGAGAAAACAAGTATGGCTTTTCTTGTAAAATTGCTTCCTTCCACTTTTCATCAGATACCAAACCAATGTACCAGTCACGTTCATATTCTTCAAGGCACTTAATCAGTTCTCTAAAGTCTTCTATTGGACCTAAACTTGCTTTATCAATCATTAGTTTCAGAGTATACCTAAAAAAAATGGAGAACCGAAGAATTTTAGAATATTTGCTGTCAACTTTAAAGATCAAATAGACTTTGTTAAATCAATATTTTAAGACATTGAACTGAAATCATATCTATTTCAGATAAAAAGTGGAGGAAGAAATGATGCAGTTAAGGTGAAGAAATCAGAAAGCCATTAAAAAAATAGGTTTTCCATATAAACAATACCAAAGGAAGCACAAATTAAAGTGTACCCTTGATATAATCACACCACACATGAAACATTTTTTTCATTTTGAAGAAAGTAAATTTTAAAAAACTAGAAACGAATAACTGTCTTCTTGTACGTGATTTAGAAAAATCAGTATTTTTCCACCAATGTTATAAGTTACATATGATCAAAATGGATTACCTGAATGCTTTCAGTGCTAGTTGAAACAGTTCTGGCTTTTCTGTGAGCCAGTCCAAAGCAACAGACCAAGGCAAAACACCACTGTAAACTCTCAATATATGACCAGGACTAGGAGCCATATTGTCTATTCCAAATAAACTAAAATAACAAGTCATTACTGTATGAACATAAAAGTCTTTTAAAACTTTGTCCTTGGCAATTTCTTCCGGGACATTTGAGGCCTTCTCTTCCGAATGAAAACATTCCAACTGCCTTAAAACAAATTGGTACCAGTCTTCTGGAAATAACGAGCTCATCTCCTTCATTTTGGAACTGAGTATACAGCTAGTCCTCCACTCTGCGGGTAAGCAAACTAAGTGAGAATGTGAACAACTGAACTCCATGAGAGGAATACATGGCATGTCCTCTTGTTTTCCTCTGTCAACAGCAGGGTATCCTAATAGAACTGCTTTGTAAAGATCGGTTTCAGGAACAGTGCCTGTAGAATGATCACCAACCCTCTGTGATTCTACTGATCCTGGAATAAACAAATTTGTACCTGGCAAATCTTTCAACTGATGTTTTTCTTCTATTACTTTTTTGATAGTTGGCTCGTCATCAAAAATATTATCATCAGACCAGTCATTAGAAGTTTCTGAATTTAAACTATGTATGTCTTCTGGGGATTTGGGAGGTGGCGAAGTGTTCAAAGCAGGCAAGATTAGAGGTGCTTTCCCTTTATTTTCAGTGTTGTGAACATTCTCTTTTATGCCAGGCCTTTTGGAGCAGTATTGAACAAGTATCCACACAAGTACTTTAATCAGGTCACCTTTAAATTCTTTTAAGTTTTCATGAGAATCAATTATGCCTGATAGAACACTCCTGGCATCAGAATATAATTTCACAGGCAAAACAGTACAGGGTGTCAAGACATTTCCAAAGTGTTCATTAAGGGAACATACTCTTGTGTATTCTTGCTCAAAAGCATCTTCAAAAACTTCATCAACTCTGCGAGCTTCTGCAGTATGACAGGATGTTTCCTGCAATTCTAACCCCTAAAGAAGAAATAAAAAGTACTTGAGTTTATAATCATTTATTACATGATATACAGCAACTAGTCTTGTAAATGCCCACAGATTCTCATCACAAAAATATGGAAAATAACAAAAACAATTTCTTTAACTCAAGAGCAACATCCTGACTTAAAGTTAATGGCACTTAACACATTTGATTCTGGATAGAGATTAAAAATAACGCTACTATTATTTTTGAAAATATTACAGAAATTCTACTAGAAATTGGGCAAATTTATTAGGTATGAATATAATTTTAAAAGACTATAATCATAGTTAAGAGTGAGCCACACAGTAAAAACTTTTAAATTATAATCCTGGAGGAGAAAAAAAGCAAAATTAGAATTATACAGTATATACAGTAGTATTATATGCTTTCCATCCCACTTTATGAGACTAATAGCATTATTCAATGTATGGATATGCCAGAATTTATTATTCTCCTGTTCCAGATTTATAACATCAGAATGCAGATTTACTTCTTTGATTACTTTGGTTACTGCTATGTCAGTAGTGCCTAAACCAGTATCTGGTACACAGTGGGTATGCAACAAATATATGCTGAGTGAATGAATATTATCAATATAGCCTTACATAAATTTTAAACACCTTTTGATTACCTCCTTAGAAGGAATCACTTGACAAGGATGTATCAGGTCACTATTTACTATTATAATTGCTACTGCTTATTTAAATATTTAAATATTGCTTATTTATATATTTTTACAAAGCTGTCAGTGCCTTCAGAACTTGTTTTTAAGTCACAGCTCCACCAGGTGCTGGCACACAACTTGAGCAGTTAACCTACCCTCTCTGAGATTTCTTTTTCCTCTGTTTCAAAGGAAAATAATCCTAGTGTATATGGTTGTGAAGGTTGCATGTTTTGTAAATTTTAAAGTATTAATATAATTGTTAATAGACGGCATGGCCTAACCCAGCTTGTGTCAAAAAAAGACAGACAGAAAAAAAGAGTACCACCAAAAAGTATATTTTTAAACCACATATGTCACAGACCACAAAGGATCAATCAACATTATTAGGTATTATTAAACCATATCATTTTTAAATAGAATAAAATTAAGTAATCAAAATATCCTCAATATTTTTTGTCTTCCGGTATGGGTTAGACTAGAGCAGAGGTTCTCAATCTGTAGGTGAGTCAGCATCACTCGGAGCGCTCTTTGAAATAAAGATTGCTGAGCCCACCCCTAGAGTTTCTAACTTGGTAGGTTCAGGGTAGGGCTCAAGAATTTTCACTCCTAACAAGTTCTCAGGAAATATTACTAATACTAGTCTGGGCACTGCATTTTGAGAACCACTGGACTAAAGAGACAGCTTTTTAGTCACTAGCGATTTTATCCAATCTGTGCTAGTACAAAAAATTCACTTACTATTCATTATACAAAACAAAACAAAACAAAACATTTGTTAAAGGCCTATTCTGTGCCAGGCACTGTTTCAGGGGCTTAGGATGTATTCCTGAATAAAAACAAGAGATCCCTGTGCTTGTGATACTACTTATAAAGTGAGGGACATGGGTAATCACCAGTAAAACTAATCAGTAAATTACATAGTTTGTGAGAAGGTATAAGTACTATAAAAATAATGAAAAAGTAAAGCAAGGCAAGGGGGCTTGGGAGTGCTGGGATAAGAGTGGGAGTATAATTTTAAATATGATGGCCGTAGGAAATCTCACTGAGGAGGTGACATTTGAGCAAAGACCTGAAAGTGGTGAGGGAGGGAGTTAGATGATTATATGAAAGTAGAGTGTTTCAGCCAGAGGGAATAGCCAGTAGGCTGGAACGGAGTGAGAGGGTTAAAGCAATAAAGGCCAAAGAGGGAATAGGAAGCCTGACCATTTAGAGCCTGGCTTTTACTCTAAATGAAAGAAGAGATCCACTGCAGGGTTTTGAGTACAGAAGTGAGATGGTTTGACTTAGATTTTAAAGATCATTCTGGCTGACAGTATACTGTAGAGGCACATAGGTGGAAGCAGGATGACCAATTAGGAGGCTATTTCAATTATCCAGGTAAGGGATCAAGGTAGCTGGGATCAAGGTGGTAAAAAGAGATGGGATACAGAATATGGTTTATAGGTGGAGCCCATAGGATTTCTTGTGGGACTGGGCGTGGGAGTATACAAGTAAAAAAGGAGTCAAACATGACTAGTATTTTTGGCCTGAACAACCAGGACAGAGTTGTCAGCAAGGACTACTAGGCTCTGGGACACCCTCGTGTTAAAAGGTCAAAGAAAAGAGAAGGAACCACAAAGTAGAGAAGTAACCCATGAAACAAGTGAAAAGAAGAGAACACCTGTGTAAAATGCTGCTGATGGTTCGAATAAGACTGGTTCTGAGAGTTGATCACTGGACTTAGCAACGTGCCAGTCACTAGAGACCTTGACAAGAGCAGGTTGGGTGGAATAGTAAGGTCAAAAACCTAGAGTAAGTTGAAGATAGAATGGAAGAAATTAAATTGGAGATACAATTATAAGCAGCTCTAATAAGGCCATTTTGCTCTTCAAGGAAGGAGACAAATAGGGTATAGCAGGTAGGGGCAGTAGGATTAGAAGATAGTTTTTATTAAGTTGAGAATGCTTAAATGATATAGGAGTTAAAAAACATTACTGATTCACACTTTTGAGATGCTCAACTAGACAGAGATAACAAGAATAGGACTGGAAGAAAAGGAAGCAGGTATATTTTGCTACCATGCTCTATTATACAATTAACATTAGTCCACCTATCAACATGTGCTTATTGAAATGTACTTTAAAAATCCCTAGGTGTTTTCACAGGTAATTGAAAAGATATTCTTCTTTCAAATTGAGTGTTTGATGTGACCATAACAGGTAAAATTTTACACATGAACTATAAAAATACTAGAGATGTTTTAAATGCACACTGACCTTAATGTTAATACAGCAGTAAGTATAGCCACATTCCAGAATCATTATCCATATTAAACGATCCTGAAAACGCCCCAAGTAATGAGATCCAGGTAGGAGGAGACCTACAACAAATTAGAAAAAACAGAAAATCTATTCAAGCTTCTTTTATTTTGCCATGTGAATCTTCAAAACTGAAAAGACATCTAGAACTGATTCACGACTCCTACCCTCTCACTAGGTCAAGAACAGAAATAACTATTCACTGCGTATCAGGAGGCATTAAATTAACTCTTTACAAGAGCAGCTGGAACAGATAATCTACAGGTGATACTACATAAAAATTCAAGGATTTTCCAGAAAAACAAATTAGAAGTTGTTGTATACAATCTTAAATACATGTTAATTATATTAGGAAAAGTATTGAGTTTATAAAAGTCAGCTTGACAGTCATGACTTAAAATATTTTTGACATTTTTATGCATGCATATAAACATATAAAAGTGTTTTGTGGTTTAAAAATGTACATAAAATGCTATACACTGTACAAATACTTTTTAAATTTAGTTTTTCTCTAAATACTTTTATTAATGAGATTTGCCTGCATCTATGGCAAACAGCTAAAATTTATTATAACTGCTGTCGAAAATACATTGTATCAATTTAACTGAATTTGAGTATTCATTTCCTTACTGATAAACTTTTCAGATGTTTCCAACTTTTCACTATTGTAAATAATGTTGCAGAAATTACCTTTGGGCCAGTCGGCTTGTACAACATGTGGTTCAGAACAGTGTTAACATACCAGAACCGACTACTATTCTTCAAAAGGTCTGCTTATATGGTTGGTCCTTGTCTGGCATCTGGGTACCCCCTACCTGATAAGACTCTCGTATTGTGTCTAACTGTACAAACAATATAGTATACACTGAACACCTGCTCTCCTTTTGGGATTCTGGAGTATTGGTATATGCTAGGCAGACAGCGCCTGCATGACCAGCCTGCAGTAAAAGCCCTGGGCATTGAGTCTCAAATGAGCTTCTCTGGCAGTCAACATATCACACATCACAACTTGTTGCCAGGGAATTAAGTACATTTTGTGCAACTCTGTGCAACTCCTGGAGACTTGCACCTGGTCTCTTTTACTCCTTATGATTTTTCCCTTTGCTGATTTTTCTCTGCATCCTTTTGGTGTAATAAATCTTAGCTGTGAGTCCTCCTAGTGAACCATCAAACCTGGGATAGTCTTGAGGACCCCCAAAACACATGTACTAGAATTCCTCTAGAACTGGAATCACTAAATCACGGAATCTAAAATTGGAATCCCTGAGCCATGGGATATATACATCTTTATTACAGACTACCATTTAACTCTTCAAAGTGGTTGTACAAATTTACATTTCCTTCCAGAAAGGTCTGAAAGTTCTTGTTCCCCATGCCCTAGCCAGTACTTGGTAGTGTCAAATTGTTTACATTTTTGCCACTCTGATGTATGTGAAATATTATCTCATTGCTTTTTTCCCCACCAGAAAATACTTTTTAACACACTTCTTGGTTGAGTATAATTGGTTTGATAATAAAGTCTAATTTTTATCTAATTACTATTTCTGATGGGAGTTTAACCCCACAGGTGTTTTAAAAAATAAAACAGCATTACATAATGAAAATTAATTACCACTGGATAAAAGTATTGTAAGTATAGACTATTTTCTATAAGACAAATGATTATTCATAAAACATCTGTAGTACAAAGATAAAATATTTTTTCTCATAAATCATCTCACATAATAATTAGAAAAGTTCAACCTGAAGTAAGCATTTTATTAAAATTCTAATCTTAAATTGTTACTCTGCCTAGAATGAGTTTGTCAGAAAGTTATCTGTCATTTTAAAAACAAGTTTCAGGGGTTAAAGCACATGGCAGGAGATGACACACTAGTGTCATCAACTTATACCTTATCTAAAACCAACCTTGAGAAGCACAATACAGTTAAAATTTACAGTTAGTGTTTGACAAAAGCATTAAAACTCATAACATTAGTTTACTGTCATCAAAAACCTATTATCTTGCTAATAACTGCATAGCATTTCATTTTGGGAGGCTACCTTACCTACTGATCACTGACCAAAGTTTTTATGCTATCTTGTCCAGACTGCTTAAGTCTCTATAACTCATAAAGTATGAACAAAACTCCGTCTGCTCCTCAAGCTGATATTATGTAAAGCTAGTTTTCACTAAACTTTATGAATGTATGCTACTGCATTTACTTGACATGAATTCATTATAAATTCACGAAAATCTTCGGGGAAAGGTGTTTCCATGTTTCAATGGTGCATTGTAATCTGAATTTATTCAAGAAAACGTAGTTAAAAAATTATCAAATCACCTTAATAAAAATTTCTCTGAGTATTTTTATTTTGTAACTTAATTTAGATGAAAACAAGGAGCAGGAGATAAACTTCTAATTTCATATTTAGTCTTTCTGCCTACACATCAAATTGTTATGGTTGTTATGCTATCTTATGGTTGGATAAAAAGATTGTTTTCCTGTTTGTTATTTTTTTGTACTTTAAATACATTAGTGAGAAGTTCTTGAGCACAACCCATTTACTTACCTAAACTTCCAGCTGCCATTGCAGTCTGCAGTACAGCAGTCAACCTGGGCACCATTTGGTAGTAGTACACTGTATCTGCACACACACAGGCTGTGGTGCCCGCTGCTCCTGGCCAACTCTGAATAGGTCGGGGAAACCCCACCAAGAACACAGGAAGGGTGAAAAGAGGGAGTAAGGGAGAAGAGAGTAGTGTAGAAAAAACTATGATGACCAACACGAATGGAGAAAAGACAATGTTGAGTATACATAAAGTGGCAGTTGTTTTTCGACGTTGTTTTTTCTCTGTCCATGATGTCAAAAGCACAGTCACGGCAAACTGCAATTTAGAGACGAACTGAATCAAACGATCACGTATGATACCAACCTGCAGAAATGTAAAAATTATTTTTATTTATCCTTAGAAGATTTTTCATGAATTTTCAAGATCATATAAGAAAGACTATACAGTAATTTTATTATTGCCCCAGTATTTTTGAAGAAATAAATCTTATTCTTTGATTTTTTGTTAATTTTCTCCAACCTCATAATTAATAAACAAGACTACATTTTAAAGTTTGGACTTTCTTAAAAAAAAAACAAAACAGTAACACTAAAGAGAGCTGACAGTGTACTAACTATGCTTTCAGGTTGAACCACTGTAGGCCACGAATTAGATAATGCAGAAATTGACAAGTTCCTAGAAAGACACAAATTACTGAAACTGGCTCAAGAATAAATAAAAAATCTGAATAACCTACAAAAAGAGATTGAATAATTTAAAAACTACCCACAGAGAGAAGCTGAGGCTCAGATGGCTTCAATACTACAAAATATTACATACCACAAAACATTTCAGATACATATTGAATACTACAGAACATTTATGAATAATCAATACCTATCTTTCACCAACTTCTACCAGAAAACAGAAGAGTATGGAACACTTTCTAACTCATTTTAGGGGACCAGGCAATGATATCACAAGGAAAGAAAACTAGATAAACACACCCCTCCGCCCGCCTCAGCCTCCCAAAGTGCTGGGATTAAAGGTGTGATCCACTGTGTCTGGCCAGAGAAGGATATGTTCTAAGAAATGTGTTCTGCAGTATCTTGAAGTATTAAACATGGAGTTCCTACATACAACCAGAAATTCCAGTCCTAGGTACGTATACCCAAGATAAATGAAAACATATGTTCACAAATAACGAGACTCATCATTGAGTGAATATTACAGACCGTACATACACAAACCTAGCTGGTATAGCCTACTACATACCTAGGCTATATGGTATAACCTATTGCTCATAGGCTACAAACCTGTACTGAATGTTACAGTACTCGATATCGTAGGCAACTGTAACACAATGTTAAGTATTTGTGTATCTAAACATTGAAATTGTACAGTAAAAATACATTATAAAAGATAAAAAATGGTATACCTGAATAGAGCACTTACTATGAATGGGGCTTGCAGCACTAGAAGTTGCTCCAAGTTAGTGAGTGAGTGGTGAATGAATGTGAAGTCCTAGGACATTACTATACACTACTGTAGATTTTTAAAACACTGTACTCTTAGGTTACTCTAAATTTATTTTTAAAATATTTTTCATTCTTCAACAATAAATTAACTTCAGCTTACTATAACTTTTTTATTTTATAAATTTTCTTTTTTACTTTTTGACTCTTTTGTAATGACACTTAGCTTAAAACACATTGTACAGCTGCTCAACATTTTTTCTTTATATCCCTGTTCTATAAGTTTTTTTCTATTTAAAAATTTTTAACTTTTAAAACTTTTTTGTCAAAAATGAAGATACAAAAACACATATCAGTCTAGGCCTACAGAGGGTCAGATCATTAATATTACTGTCTTCCACCTTCACATCTTGTTCCACTGGAAAGTCTTCAGGGGTAATAACATACATGGAGCTGTCATCTCCTATGATAACAATGCCTTCTTCTGGAATACCTCCTGAAGGACCTGCCTGAGGCTGTTTTACAGTCAACTTTTTTTTTTAATATGTAGGAATATACTCTAAAATAATAAAAAGCACAGTAAATACATAAACCAGTAGTTGCTTATTGTCAAGTATTGCATACTGTACACAATTGTATATGCTACACTTTTGTATGACTGGCAGCCCAGTAGGTTTGTTTACACCAACATCACCACAAACATGTGAGTAATGAGCTACCCTACAAGGGCTATACCACTAGCTGATAGGAATTTTTCATCTCCATTATAATCTTATGAAATCACCGTTGTATATGTGGTCTGTCATTGACTGAAACGTCCTTATGCAGTGCATGACTGTACTGATACATGCTATAATATGAATGAACCTTGAAAACATAAAAGTGAAAGAAGCCAGATGCAAAAGATCACATGCTGCAGAATTCCATTCATGTGAAATATCTAAAATATGCAAATCCATAAAGACAGTAGATTAGTAGCTGCTGGGACTACAGTGGGTAGTAGGTGAGATGGAGAGGGGGAATGGGAAATAACAGTTGAGGTTTCTTTTTGGGATGTTGAAAATGTTCTAAAATTAGATTGTGGTGATGACTACAAAACTGAATATATACCACTAAATGGATAAATATTATAGTATGTAAAATATATTTCAGTAAAGCTGTTAAAAGACACATTTACCAGTAAGAGTCTGATTCCTGTATCCAGGCTTCTGTTCCACCATATGTCTGTACTGGAGATCAAGTGTACTGTTGATACAATGACTGTCTCCAATAAAGCATTTTCTGTATTCTGCCATACCTGCAGTATACAAATTATCCATTTTTATCAGGTAGAATTAGATAATCTAAGCAAACTATTAAACAAAATTACAATAAAACTTAGCAATAGGAAAATACTATTAAACACATATTAGGATTACCATTCTAAAGGCTCTTGTGAATCCAATACAGACAGACACTGAGTGGAGCCCTTGTAAGGAACTGTCCAATGAAAGAAATGCTATCATGGCAAAAGGTGATACTAAAACAAAACAAAAAGAGAGAAATTTAATTAAGGCAAAATAGCTCCTTTCTACCATATTTTATTCTGGCAAATATACATTTTTTATGAGCACATTTAAGCAATGAACTAAAAAAGCCAATAAACAAAAAACCAAAACATAAAAGAAAAAACACTTGTATGTGGTATAATACCACACAAATATGGGAATTCAGTAATATTTTTGAATACTTCCAGGATATGATTTGTAACACAAGGTTAATAGACTTTATCTTCCTACCTAAAGTTAGCAAAATCCGCCTGACAATACCAATCTTCATGAGCCTAGTTTGCTTCTCAAAGAATACAGTCACAGTTTGCACATCCTTCGGATAAAAGGGATTTCGGAAAATTCCAATGATATATACACTTTGAATTTCTCTAAGTATCCACAGTATTATAAGTAATATCATCAAACCATAGCCCACAATAGCCTGGGAACTGCTTTTAGAAATCTGTGAGAAGCCAGCAAAGTGATGAAGCAAACTAGTTTCTAAAAGAGCCAAGACTAATATAATGATGTAGAAAAGGCATTCCTTCCATGAAAAATGTTTTTCTGGACCACTGGGTAAATCCTTAGATTTGGCTCCAATTTTGTGACCCATATCACTTAAGTTCAGACTCAGCAAGAAACCAAATCCAGTCATGAAAAGAATCACACCAACAGTGCTTGGAATGAAATATGATGTTATAGCTGTTCCAGCAGACATGATGAACATTACTAATAACCTGTACAGAAAAAAAAGAAAAAAAGATTTACTTGAAAAGAAAAATGTTCTTTAACAATGTTACATACAACATCAATATTTAAAAATAAATACCGTAAGTGGGTTGACATAGATGAGCCTCCAAGGCCGAACTCTAAAACCTGCTCCATTGCCCATAAGAAAAGTGCATCGGGTGGGGGCAGAGTCCCAAGTGCCCACAGAAAGGGTAAAAATACAAACAAGATGTGTAAAATCTGATTCATTTGTTCTAGAGCTGGCATATTTACCATAAACCTATAAAAAAAGAACATTTAAATCACACAGAATATATAGAAGAGGATCTTTTAAGAAAAAGCAAAGCAACACAGAATAACAACACACTCCCTTCCAAAAAAAAAAAAAAAAAACCACACACACACCACAGAAAAGTCTTAGTCCCAACTTACAAATGATCAATACATAAGTGTGACAAGTGTCCTTCTACAACAGCAACTACCCTACACAATTGTGTGCAAGCTTAGCATTTAGAGACTATGTTAATTCAAGTGTGCAAAGGAGGAGGAAGTAATTAAAAGCCATCACTGAGTAGTAAGAAAACTGAATACAGGAATTTGTAAAACTGAACAACGGAGGCCACAGCAAAAACATTTCTCCCCTAAATGTCTAAACTACTACATTGGCTGAAATTCTACCAATGATTCTTCAGAGTTTTAAAATTTTATAATTTAAAATTTCAAGTAACTTTGGAAAGTCAAAGCCTTACTCACATTCATACGTTAGCAGCTAAGAAAGAGGGAAAGCTCTTCTCTTCCTCTTTGTCTTGTACCGTCCCGCTCCCGGGACCCAGAATTTAACATTAGAATGGTTAATATCAGAAATGAGCAACTCAGGTTATGATGTATCTCTGCAGCTTAACCTAAGAACTTAACTAGCATTTACAACACTGTTCCATTTTGTATAAGCAGTGGTATGAATTTGAGAACACAAACTTGCACATTACAATCTCCTCATAAAGTAGTGACTACTTCTACCTTAAGTGGAGAAACTCAAACTTGGCACAGCACTTAACAGTTAAATGTACCATCATCAAACTGCTTCTGATAATTTAATCTTAAAGCACAGAGTATAAACATTATCAATATATTACAAATTTTTTTGAAAATAATGCTAATAAACACTGTGTCCAGAGACCAATAAGGTCAGAGTACTTCTGGGGTTCCAAAGATAACATTCAAAAGAGACAACTAAATCCCAAAACTTATAGCATAATTGTACTTGAATACCCGAACTACTGGAAATCCAAGTTGAGGAGAAAGACAATTTCTGGGGCCAGGCGCAGTGGCTCACGCCTGTAATCCCAGCACTTTGGGAGGCCGAGGCGGGCAGATCACCTGAGGTCAGGAGTTCGAGACCAGCCTGGCCAATGTGGTGAAACCACATCTCTACTAAAAATATAAAAATTAGCTGGGTGTGGTGGTGGGCGCCTGTAATCCCAGCTACTTGGGAGGCTGAGGCAGGAGAATCGCTTGAACCTGGGAGGCGGAGGTTCCAGTGAACCGAGATTGTGCGATTGCACTCCAGCCTGGGCAACAAGAGCGAAAATCCATTTCAAAATAGTAGTAGTAGCAATAATAATAAGACAATTTCTGAAATAATTATCCACTTACGTATATGTTGACAGCCCCAAAGCAAATGTACAGCAATTATGGATATAATATAGTAACGCCATTGTATGTTTGCTCACATAGATGTCAGGAGTATGCCAACTAATGTGCTCTGCCTCATAATGTATGCCCTTCAAATATTTTTTTTTTTTTTTTTTTTTTGAGACAGAGTCTCACTCTGTCCCCAGGATGGAGTGCAGTGGTTCAATCTTGGCTCACTGCAACCTCTGCCTCCCGGGTTCAAGCGATTCTCCTGCCTCAGCCCCCCAGTAGCTGGGACTACAGGCACACACCACCACGCCCAGCTAATTTTTGTATTTTTAGTAGAGACGGGGTTTCACCATGTTGGCCAGGATGGTCTCGATGTCTTGACCTCGTGATCTGCCCACCTCGGCCTCCCAAAGTGCTGGGATTATAGGCGTGAGCCACCACGCCTGGACCAAATTTTTATAAGCAGAGAATTAATGAGCACAAGATTAACAATGTGATGCTAAATTAGAGGACAATACTTTGTTAAAATAAAATTCATTTCATTCTGAGTAGAAACCATTCAAGTAACAAAAAATCAAGAAAATCAAACCACACATAAATAGTAAGCCGCAGGAAAATCAAGGAAAACATGTAGATTGGTACATTTTTTTTCCCCCAAGACAACACTCCTCTATCAAGGATAGGATAATTTGTGTAAAAATAATGTATGCTCATGAAACCTTTTATCAAAACTAGATTCTACCCCTAAATCTCTTTTGGTCCTTTAACAATAAGCAATGGCAAAGTAAAGTATTCATATACAAGGATAACATAATTGAAGTAATCAAACATTGTGATTATTCTCCTGTATATAGGACTTAGTTCCAAATGGATCATTATTGTGGTTAATTCTTTAATATGGAAAAACATTTAAATTCTCATACTTCTGATAATTTAAATTCTAATACTTCTGATAATGTAATAGAAATTTTCTAGGGTAAAAAAAATCTCAGTCCTTAAGATGAAAACTTAGTTTGGAACCTAACAGCTATAAAAATGTTTCAAATTCTGCACACTCACTAAGATCCACATGCCAAGAAAAAAGATGTTTTCTACAGTGGCTAAGATGATATAAATGTGTATCAGTCATTCAAACAATCTGAGTGTCTGAGCTAAGCATTGTAGATTTAATGTCTGTCTTTGATAAAAATTAAAATGCACAGAAAAAGTCATTTAAAAGTATTATTACACAACTGTACTAGGTAAAGAATGGTGAAGGAAAATATTACTACGCTGTGGGGTTCACCTCTTCTGCTTCCTTTCATATCTTCTGAAATAAAATTAAGAAACAATTTATCTGACAACTGTCCAAATTTGAAGAGTCCATGCATTTCATACATCATTTGGCTGCAGTATCACACCTATTGTCTAGAGATGATCTCAATTCTATTATTTTCTTAATCAAAAGTGAAACTGGAGGTGATTTTTCTGGATAAACTAGTCATTTTCTTTAAAAATAGATGTGGGGACTGGCTTTGTCTGTTTAGTTACAGATAAAAAAAAACCCAAAAAACTCTTTGTAAATTATCAAATCTTAAACATTAAAACTGTATATTAAATCCAACAAGATTTTAGTAAAAAACCTTTTATGTACTTTTAGAAATGAATAATGCAGAATGTCAGGAAAACCAAATTAAAACATTCTTTTTTAAAATTAAAGAACCTAGGACATCATTTTGAATCCAAAGATTACATCAGGCATTCAATTTCTGATCTCAGAAATGGGATACGGAGACAGTAACTCAAGAATTTGTATTCTGAAAATAAACACCTTATAAATTTAAATATTTTAAAGGCAATCATGTGTATACACACATTTAAACTCAATTTTAATGCTAACTTTTCAAAATCAAGTATTTAACTGGAATATATTTTATAGTCAGTAAATGGTAGTGGTATTAAGAAACCAATTATAAATGGATTTCCTGTTGATTAATCCTCCCCTTACGTTTTTGATTAGGTGAAGAATTACATGGGCATTACATTGTCCTCTGGTTCATAAATGTAGTGTAACCAGAAGAGATTAAAAGTTAAGAAATTGCAAAGAGACACCCAAGGAGAGGTCAGTTTCAGTGCCCAAACTGACTAAATATTTTAAAATGCCTTGTCTTAATCAGCTTGGGCTGCCATAACAAAATATCATAGACTGAGTGGCTTAAACAACAGAAATTTATTTTCTAACAGTTCTGGGGGCTACAAGTACAAGATCAGGCTGCCAGTATAGTCAGGTTCTGGTGAGGACTCTCTTCCTGGCTTACACGTGGCTGCCTTTTTGCTGTGTCTTTATGCGGCAAAAAGAGAGACATCAAGCTCTTTGGGATCTCTCCTAAGGGCACTAATCCTATCACACTAGGGTCTCACCTTCATAAACTACCTCCTAGAGGTCCATCTCCAAATACCAACACATTGGGGGTTAGGGCTTCAACATAAACATTTTTGAGGGAACACAATTAGTCTGTAACATTCCATCCCTGGCCTCTCAAAACTCATGTCCTTTTCAAATTCAAATGCAAAAGACATTCATTCCATCCCCATATCCCCCAAAGTCTTCACTCATTCTAGCATTAACTCTGATGGCTAAAGTTCAAAGTCTCATCTAAATCAGATATGGATGAGACCTAGGTACAATCCATCCTGAGGCAAAATTCCTCTCCAGCTGTGAATCTGTGAAACCAGATGAGTTACGTGCTTCCAAAATCTAAGGGTAGGGCAGGTATAGAAGAGACATCCCCACTCCAATAGGAGAAACAGGAAAAAAAGGGTGATGATCCCAGGGAAGTCAAAACCTAGCAAGGCAAATTCCATTAGATCTTAGAGCTTGAGAATAATTCTGTTTGGTTCCATACTCTGTCCACCAGGCCACTGGGGTGGCAGGTCACCACCAGTGCTCTAGGTGAGGGTCCTGCTTCTGTGGCTCTGAAGTTCAGTTCTGCTCCCAAGGCTTTGGGTAGAGGCTATCTGACTTGTTGAAACAGGCGGTAGCCCTCAAGACCCTTAAATCACCTTTGGCATAATTTTCCCCTTTTTTTGAAGAATACTGCACTCTTGTAGCTGAACAGTTCTATCATTACATCCCGTCAAATCCAAGAAGTTCAACTATCGGCCTTCATTACTTCCTGTCTCCAACCACTTCAATTCAAACTGGCAGTGTTTCTACTCATATAATGCCAAAAGCTCTTTAATGAGTGATAGCCCAGCCCCACACTTTTGGTGTTCTCTTCAGAATATGCTTTCTCATGTTTTACAATATGGATAATCCAGGCTGAAAAATTTCCAAATCTTCAAGTTCTGGTTCCTTTTCTTGCTTAACAATCCCTTCTTCAATCCATCTCTCTCCTTTCACATTTTACTAGAGTCAGGAGAAGCCAACTGCTCCTTTCAACACTGCTTTGAACTTTCCTTACGTAGGTATCCAACTTCAGGGCTCTAAAGTTCTACCTTCCACAAAACACTAGGACACAGTTCAGCTAAGTTCTTTGACACTTTGTAACAAGGACTGCCTTTCCTCTGGGTTCAGGGGACTTCAGACTTCATCAGAATCACCCTTAATGTCCATATTTCTAGCATGCACATCAAAACCCTTGGCTGGGTGTGATGGCTCAAGCCTGTAATCCCAGAACTCTGGGAGGCCGAGGCGGGTGGATCACTTGAGGTCAGGAGTTTGGGACCATCCTGGCCAACATGGCGAAACCCTGTCTCTACTAAAAATATAAAAATTAGCTGGGCATGGTGGTGCATGTCTGTAATTCCAGCTACTCAGGAGGCTCAGGAAGGAGTATCACTTAAAGCCAGGAGGCGGAGGTTGCAGTGGGCCAAGATTGTGCCACTGCACTCCAGTCTGGGCAACAGAGTGAAGACTCCGTCTCGAACAAAACAAAACAAAGAAACAAACAAAAAAACCTCTTTCAGCCTCTACCCATTACCAACAGTTACAAAGCCATTTCCACATTTTTAGGTATTTGGTACAAAGGCATCCCACTTCTTGGTAGCAAAATCTTAATCAGCATGGGCTGCCATAAAAAAACGCCATGAGCCGAGTGGCTTAAACAACAGCAATTTATTTTCTCACAGTTCTGAAGGCTGGAAGTCCAAGATCAGGCTGCCAGTATGGTCAGGTTTTGATGAGAGCTCTCTTCTTTGACTTGCAGGTGGCCACATTTTTGCTGTGTCCTTAGATGGCACAGAGAGGGACAGATCAAGCTCTCTGGTACCACTCCTCATAAGGGGACTAGTCCCATCATACCAGGGACGCACTTCATGACCTAATTACCTCCCAAAGGTCTCATCTCCAAATACCATCACGTCAGGATTTAAGACTGTAATATATGAATTCTGGAGAGACACAAATATTCAGTCCATAACATGCCTGAACATTTCTACTTGGACACTAACCTAACAAAAGAAAGCTGCAATCTACAGAGATGGAGAAAGAAAAGTCAAACTTGAAAAGGCAAGTAAAACGGGTTATCAAACAATTTTGTGAACAATTATGTCTGTTAAAAAAACTATTTTCTACTTTTCTTCTGTAACAAGTTGGTTTTTAAAAAATCAATATTACTTCTACTATTGTTGCTATCACAAAATTAGAAATAAATTTTGTATTTGTCTTAAATTCACTCAATCTGTATATAGTATTTATGTGTATAAATTTTAATTTCTTCTTTCCCTCCACAGAAAGTTCCATCTCCTTACACAGGTTTCAGCCAGGCTATCCTAAAAACTCAAAGTTCCTTATTTAAAGTGAAACACAAAATTGAAAAGTTCCTTCTTTATCTCAAAAAGGGTTTTTTAAAAAAACTCTTTAATAAGTTTTAACTATTGCTTTAGTATGTTTTACAGAGATTAATCCTAAAAGAATAATTATCAAAATAACCTGTCACCCAATGGTTTGATGATTTTTAATCCATGGATTCATTTTTTTGTAACACTAAAAGGAAAGCTCTCTTACTCTGTATACTTAAAAACAAAGTTAGTTACAAAGTATTTGGTAGGTTTCTACCTGTGTGCCAGATCCACAGAAACAAAGAAAAAAATATAAAGAGGTCTCATAAGAGGAGTAATTTCATAAGTATCCTGTGTTTGGAAAGTCGCAGTCTCTGTAGCTGTGTTTACAATTAATGAATATTCTCCTATACATAATGTCATCCATCCAAAGAAGAATAGTAGAGCAGTGCCTCCTGTACTGCCATACAGCAAGGTAATTCTATTTGGGAGCAGATACCATGTTCCAAGACCACACGCTAATCCAGCAAGAACAGAATGAAAAACTGTATTGGCTATATATTTCTTGCCAGGAATGAGAAATTTGACAGTCTCAGCACCAGCACAACTTGTAAATTCATGCTCATCCTCCTCTGCTAAGATATCCGTGGTTAGTATTCTTTCTACTGTTGCTGATTTGTTTTTGGCATATAAACTTGTGAACTGGATGACAAATGCAGTAAAAAGCATTAATCCACCTGAAAGTGCTGCTGTATAATAGTCTTTCAGGATGCCTAACTGGTACAAAAATGTTCCGACTCCACCCCAAACCCATGGCATTAGAAAAAGAATAATTTGATTAACATATATGTAAGGAGGGGCACAATAGCCTAATTTGAATCGAGGGCCTCCAAGAACAGTCTGTGGAAAGCGCTTCAGAAAGAAGTCCTGCTTGTAATCATTCAGTAGAGGCACATCTGGACTCATCCTCACTCAGGATTACTCTGAAAGTCGCATGCTTTTCTGTAACACAGCAGTTTCTAAAAAATAAAAATTATAAAAAAAAGTCACTGTTTGAAAATGTCATACTTAAAACCTGTGAGGAAAAACCTCACACTACTATTTCATCTCCTCACTTCCTTCAAGGGTAGGATTTATAACTGTACTTCTCAGACCCCTTTCTGGCACATACTTGACACTAAGTTGCTAGTTTTTATAAACAAAACCAATATGCTCAGTTATTTTATTTTTTGAGAGAGGGTATCACTCTGTCACTCCAGCCGGAGTGTACTGTTGTGATCACAGCTCACTGCAGCCTTGACCTCCCAAGCTCAAGTGATCCTCCCACCTTAGCCTCCTGAGTAGCTAGGACTATAGGCACATGCCCCTATGCCTGGCTAATTTTTTATTTTTTGTAGAGATGGGGTTTTGCCATGTTACTCAGGCTGGCCTTGAGTATCTGGGCTCAAGTGATCCTCCTGCCTCGCCTCCCAAACTGCTGGGATTACAGGCATGAGCCACTGTGCTCAGTCTTGTTTTTTATTTTTTTAAAAATCATATTCTTTATTAATTTATAATCTAATCTTTGGGATTAGACTTTAACTCACATATTTAAATTCTGAGGTCAACAGAACGTTCAAAATGCCAATACTTTCAACTCAAATCAATTTAGGCTACTCTTATTCAATAGCCATATAAATCTAAGTATAAAATAATATAGGTTATCTTCAGTTCAACTTTTCCTTATTCCTTGCAACTTATTCTGAAAAACAGTTACCCTACACAAAACCAGCTGGCAAAGTGTTACTTTGGTGGATCATGTTAGGCTAGAAAGGAAAAATTAAATTTAAAGCCATCTTAAAATAGCCTTTCTTCCAGTCAGTTAAAAATGTTTCCTCTTGTCAGTTCTACCTAACCAATATCAATTCTGGAGAGAAATTTGGGGCAGCATGCAAAGTTTGGGGGTCACCTTTAAGAATTAGTACCTTAGATCACCTCTTTGTTATACCTCTATGGAGTTTTTAAAATTGTAAACATCTATCTTCTTACATCTTCCAGTCATTGGTCTTAGTTCTGCATAGAATGAATCACAGCTTTTACTCACATGACAGCCCTGCAAGTACAGCTGGCCCTCCGTGTCTGTGGGTTCTGCATTCATGGATTCAACCAACCACAGACAGAAAATAGTCAGTAAAATAACTGTATATGTACTGAACATGTATAGATTTTTTTCCTATTATTATTCCCTAAATAATAAAGTATAGCTATTTATATAGCATTTATATAGTATTAGGTATTTTAAGTAATCTAGAGATAATTTAAAGTACAGGGACGAAGTGCATAGGGTATATGCATATATGATACCATTTTATATCCGAAACTTGAATATCCTTGGATTTTGGTGTCTGAGGGAGGTCCTGGAACCTATTCTTCACAGATACCAAGGGATGACTATACTCACAAAATAACAGAACTACACGGCCAAATCGAACCTTAGTGGTCTACGGGTCAATCTTAGGGAATGGAAAGAGTGCCTCCTTCCCCTCCGTACGAGCTTGTCTCCTGCACTGACGTCAGGCTCAGTGTATGATATTCCACTATAATTGGCTTATAGAAGCCAATGGGTAAGGAAGGTCACACTCCTGTGGGAGGGGATAAGCATTCTGACACAAGTTATCTATGGAAGATGCCATCAGACAGGAAAATGAACTTGGATGAATAGCCTGGATTTTGAAGAATGTGGATGTGCCTGAAATTTCCCCAAGGAGTTAGGTAAAAGTTGGCCCTTCTGGCTCTACTGAGATAACCTGGAAACAAGGTAGGATGGCTTGCTGGGAAGGAAAGTAAAGATACTTTATAAACCAGATTATCTATCTGAATGTTAGTATCCCTATTCGTTTCCCTTTTAGTATTTCTGGGTCTTTTGTAAAGTTTTGTTTAAATGTTTTCATTCATTTGATGAAATAATCTGTGATTATATTCCAAACAGTGGAGTATCTGAAGTGTTATTATTGTAGAAACATGGAATGATATACTGAAAAATAAACACACTACTGATTCCATTTGTATCCAAAAAAAAAAAAGACTACACACACCTATATATATAGATGGCTGTATATGGTTTGCATATGTATAAAAAGTTTCAGAAGGAATATTAACTAAGCTATGTGTATTTTATCTGTAACATTTAACATCTCTTCAAATTACCAAATATCCTCCAGAACTGTCAACCTCACACCCTGTAAATACATTCTGTGTTTTTCTTGCTGGGTACCACCGAGCTCATGTCCTCTCCTCTCTCCCCTAATTGGTAACTTTAAATAACTTTTAAGACATTTCTGAAAATTTTGCAAAGCAGTTTGGTCTAGCTGAGTATCTCTTCTCTCTGTATACCAAAACCACTGCTTGTTCTACATACTACAGGTTAGGCATCACAAATCTGAATATCCAAAATTCTCCAAAAGCTGAAACGTTTTAAGTGCCAACATGATGCCCAAAGGAGATGCTTAATAGGGCATTTCTGATTTTTGGATTTGGAATGCATAATTGGTGTAATGCAAACATTCCAAAATCTGGAAAAAAAAACCCCAAATCCAAAACACTTCTGGTCTCAAGGATTTTGAATAAAGGATACTCAACCTATACTCACCTTGTAACACGTATTAGTATACGGCATTTCTCGGAGTAACTTCTACTAATAATATGTTATTTGGCATAGGGGCTGATATGGTTTGGCTGTTTTCCCACCCAAATCTCATTTTGAATTGTAGCTCCCATAATTCCCATGTGTTGTAGGAGGGACCTGGTGGGAGATAATTGAATCATGGGGGTGGTTTCCCCCATACTCTTCCTGTGGTAGTGACTAAGTCTCACGAGACCTGATGGTTTTATAAGGGGAAACCCCTTCCACTCGGTTCTGATTTTCTCTCTTGTCTGCTGCCATGTAAGACATGCCTTTCACCTTCCACCTTCCACCATGATCATGAGGCCTCCTCAGCCATGAGAAATTGTGAGTACATTAAACCTCTTTTTTTTTTTATAAATTACCCAGTCTTGGGTATGTCTTTATCAGCAGTGTGAAAACAGATGAATACAGAGGCCACATCTTGAGATTCCTGATTCCCCATATTTAGCAAAATACCCTTCCATGGAGAAGCATGTAATACTTTAATGACATAGCTTAAATAAGACAATTAAAATTGGAAAATATGACATATTGCTGTCTTAAAGGGAAGCTGGGAGTATTCACCATTTTAGTTTAGTTTTTTTTTTTTTTTTTTGAGATGGAGTCTTGCTCTGTCACCCAGGCTGGAGTGCAGTGGTGTGATCTCAGCTCACCGCAACCTCCGCCTCCTGGGTTCAAGCGATTCTCCTGCCTCAGCCTCCTGAGTAGCTGGGATTACAGGTGTGTGCCCCACACCCAACTAATTTTTATATTTTTAGTAGAGACGGGGTTTCACCATGTTGGTCAGGCTGGTCTTGAACTCCTGACCTCATGATCTGCCCGCCTCAGCCTCTCAAAATGCTGGGATTACAGGTGTCAGCCACCGCGCCAGGCCGTATTTACCATTTTCAAAAACTTGCAGCATGTCCTACTCTACTCAAAACAGTAAGCCCATAAACTGTTTATTCAGTTTTAAAATGTTTGGAAAGTATCTATACTTATTTTTTATGGAATAATGCTATCTATTCATAGTATTACTGGCTCAGGGAAGATTCTGCCTAGATCAATATACCACAAAGCGACACAGGAGCAGGATGAGCCTAAGGGAGAAATATGGCTGGGTTTCTCCTGTGGAGGAAATGACTGGAGAATTTTAAGATGTCAGAAGTCCAATTTTAATTTGCTCCCTGTCCCTTACTATGCTTTAATCTCCATCGTCAGCAAAGCAGGAACTAGTTCATAATGAGAAAGAAGGGCAGAGGTAGAACAGTAGGTGTTAAGAGGCAAAATAAAGTGGGAGAAATCAAGAATTGAGTGAGAGCAGACCAAGAAGTACAAAGAGAATGTATGTTCCCTCAAGAAGCCTAAGAAACATGGGAGAGGACACTGATATGGTGATTTGAGTCACTTTAATGAACTATTTTTAAAAGGCTGAAAGATACAGGATCATATATCCCACAGAATATATCTTGAAAAGGGGTCTGTGGTCAAGGCAGTTTGAAAAATTATACACTATACTGTCATCTTGAAGAGTCACAATGTATATCAGCAGACTAAAGACTCTGAGATCTTTGAAATTAAGAAACACTTCTGCAAGTCTGCTTAAAATGTATCATTTGAGTTTTCCAAACTTATTTGACCTTGGAACCCATTTTTCCCATGATATCTAGTAACAGATCATGTAACTAATGTTTTATGGAAACTGCTTTAAGAAACACTGGCCTGGGTTTCCATCAGGATCTTAAAGATTGAGCCAAACCAAGAACTGAAAGGGTATGTCAGTTAAGGAGGAATGTCATGAACAGAGAGGTACACAAGCAAAAAACTATCAGAGAAATTTGACAGGTAGCAAGCATATCAGACCTAAAGACTGATTTAAAGTATGTGTGTTTCTTTCTATTTTCTTTTTAAGGATAAAGAGTATTACATTATGGATACTAACAACTCACTAAGGAAGTATAAAGACAAAAATTACAATTCACTGGTACCCTTTGACATTTAATTTTAATTACAGATCCTGGAACATTTAAAAATATTTAAGAATTTGAAAATACTTTATTTGTAGGAGGCAACAGTTTCATTTATATAGAGAAATCTTCTAAATGCTAACCTGAATTACTAGCATAGAAAACAAATTCACAATAACTAAAATGTATTCCCCAAGTGAGAATTTGGCACATAGTTCTGAAAGACTATTAATTCCCAGAAGAACTGATGCATTGGTATGGATGCCACCTCTACAATATTCAAATAAAAAATGGCTCAAGACTTAGGAAAAAAACAGAACTGTGAAAAGAGAACTTAAGGGATAAAGATGACATCACAACACTAATTTAAGCCATAGGCTTTCTTCACATACTACTCTGAAAGTGGGCCAACAAAATGGCCACAGAAATGTTGCTTTATTTGGGAGTCATATTTCTTATGCATTACTCAGAAGAGTAAGAAACAGAGATCAATTTGGCAATGTACTGAGAGGAATTCTTAGTTACCAAAACTGTATGTAACTCAGACATATATAACACACTAAAAATCTGTTAAACAAAAAAACAACAAAAAGTGGCCACATTTTTGGATTAAATTTATATTTCTCTAAGTTCAACAAAAAAATTTTGAGACGTTGTAGTGACTGATTTTTGTTAAGTTTTTAAAAAATCTATCATATTATTTTTATTGATTGGTTGATTTCATTTATTGAATCCCTCTTTTTTCCTGTATTGTTAGGATTTTGATTTTTTTATTGTGGTAGGAACACTAACATGAGATCTACTGTTAAACATTTAAGTGTACAACACAGTGTTGTCAGCTACAGGCACAATGTTGTAGAACAGATCTCTAGACCTTGTTCAACCTGCATAATTAAAACTTCATACCTGTTGAATAGCAACTCCCTATTTTCCCTCCCCCCATTCTCTGGCAATCACCATTCTACTCACTGATTTAGAGTTAGTCTATTTTAGATACCTCACATAAGTGGAATGTAGTAGTTGTCCTTCTGTGACTGGCTTACTTCACTTACCATAATGCTTCAAGGTTCATCTGTTGTTACATATGGCATGGTTTCCTTTTTTTAAGGCTGAATAATATTATGTTGTATGTCTATACCACATTTTCTTTAACTATTTATCTGTTGATGGACATTTAAGTTGAATAATGCTGCAATGAACATGGGAGGGCAAATATCACTTTTATCTTGATTTCAATTATTTTGTATAAATACCCAAAAGCAAAATTGCTAGATCATATGGTAGCTCTTTTATTATTATTATTTTTATTTTTTTATTTTGAGAAACCTCCATACTGTTTTGGCATAGATAGCGGCTGTACAATTTTGCACTCCCACCCAGCATACAAGGGTTCCAATTCCTCCATATCCTCACCAACACTCTTCTTTTGTTTTTTTGATAATAGTCATCATAACAGGTGAGGTGATATTAAGGAGTACTTCTGCACTGAGGCACTTGTCTCAACTACATTTTTGTTGTACTTTCAGAAGACTATCTTTAATAGATCTGTAGAAATTTATCAAATCTTTGCTCATTTTTTTTAACTTCTAAGAGTGCTTCTTTAACCTGAGTGTTCCTTTTTATGAAATTGTTGATGAAAAAAGCCAAACTATGTAAAATATTTTAAGAGATTTATTCTGAGCCAAATATGAGTGACCATAGCCCATGATACAGCCCTCAGGAGGTCCTCAGAACATGTACCCAAGGTGGCTGAGGTACAGCTTAGTTTTATATATTTTAGGAAGGCATAAGACATCAAATACATTTAAGAAATACATTGGGCTGGTTTAGAAAGGCGGGACAACTCAAAGCAGGGGCTTTCAGACTATAGGTAAATTTAAACATTTTCTGGTTGACAATAGGATGAGTTTATCTGAAGACCTGGGATCAACAGAAAAGAAACGTTCAGGTTAAGATAAAGGATTGTGGAGACCAAGTTTCACTGTGCAGAGGAAGCTCTCAGAGAGCAGACTTCAGAGAACAGGTGGTAAAATATTTCTTATCAGACTTAAAAGGGTGCCTGACTCTTAGTTGATTATCTCTTGGATCTGGAAAGGAAGGAAGGAAAACAAAGGGGAAAGGGGACTCATTATAAAATGTGGATTTTTCCCACAAGAGACTTTGCAGGGCAATTTCAAGGTATGGCAAGGAAATATATTTTTGGGTAAAACATTTTTATTTTCTTCCTTGTTATGCCAGAGTCAGATTGGAAAGTCAAGATATACAGGGTTAAATAAAACCCATCTGATGAGAATTTATGATTTGTAGGGCATGACTCTCTAGGCCCCTTAGACAGGAATTTGGGCAAGATTTAACATATCAGAGCTGAGTCCTCAAAATCCTATTATTGTTTCATGAATATGGTTTAAGAATATTAATTACAGAGGGCACGGTGGCTCATGCCTGTAATCCCAGCACTTTGAGAGGCTGAGGTGGGCAGATCACCTGAGGTCGGGAGTTCAAGACCAGCCTGGCCAACATGGCGAAACCCCACTTCTACTAAAAATACAAAAGTTAGCCAGGCATGGTGGTGGGTGCCTGTAATCCCAGCTACTTGGGAGGCTGAGGTGGGAGACTCACTCGAACCTGGGAGGCAGAGGTTGTAGTGAGCCAAGATGGCGCGATTACACTCCAGCCTAGGTGACAAAAGTGAAACTCCGTCTCAAAAATTAAAAAACAAAATTAATTAGATGTATGTATATATGTTTGGGCATGTGTGTGTGTATAGAAAAATGCGATTTTTTTTGTAAATTGGCTCTTCATGTCCTTTGCCTATTTTTCTATTGAAGTGATCATTTTTGAACATTTTTCTTATGAATTTGGAAGAACTTTTCATATATGAAGGGCATTAACTCTTTGACATGACGGTTTTCTTTTTTCCTATGTTACCTTGTCCTTTTCTTTCCTTTTCTTTTTTGAGACAGACTCTCAGTCTGTCACCCAGGCTGGAGTGCAGTAGCATGATCTTGGCTCACTGTAACCTCTGCCTCCTAGGTTCAAGCGATTCTTGTGCCTCAGCCTCCCAAGTAGCCGGGACTAAAGGCATGAGCCACCACCTCTGGCTAATTTTTTTTTTCCCCAGTAGAGATGGTGTTTCACTATGTTGGCCAGGCTGGTCTCGAACTCCTAACCTCAAGAGATCCGCCTGCCTCAGCCTTCCAAAGTGCTGGAATCAGGGATTACAGGCATGAGCCACTGCACCTGACAATTACCTTTTTCTTAAAGCACTGTTAGAAGATGCTAGAAAAGATTAAATATTTAAATTTTGATAGTTGTTAAATATAGGCCAAATGTGTTACTCTTCCTTCTATGAAGAAACAGCTAAAAGATAAATTATTACTTCCCACAATTTCAACTTTTAGTTACAAACTTCTGAGTACCTACAATTTGCTCAGTGATAATACTGCTCTAATTCTAAGGTTACAATCCAGTAAATATCATTTTCCCTTCAAATAACTGTTTTTGGTAGAAGCAATTCTGGAATTCTTTCAATTTTCATTATTAAGCAAGAAACATAAAGTTAATTTATAAATAAGCTAAATTAAACAAAATTAAACTTATCAAGAAAAACTAATTTCTGCTTGTTTAAAAATGATTAGACAAATTTTCAGTAATAAATACAATGTATTCATCCATGTTCCTAAAAAGTATTTTACAAAATCTGCAAGGAAATATACTAAAGTTTTACATTTCCAAGCATTACCACATTTAGTAATTTGGAAAACGGAAAATTTTATACCTGGAAAAGAAAACAAACTGGCCTACACCTAAGTACTCAAAAGCATGATATGAAATAACTTAATTTTCAGTTGCTCTGGATAAAAATCACTTGCTACTACTAGAGCAATTCTAAAAAGTATGCATACATGAGGTTTTTTTGATAGCCAAGTGCTATCTGTTGAGGGTACCAGTAGGAATCCAGAGATGCAAAGATAGCTACCATCATAATCCTGAAAATACTCTATGGAATCTTAACCAAATGCCATGCCATGGATAAACAGCTAAATTCTGGAGTCTTTTTTTTTTTTTTTTTCGAGATGGCATGATCTCGACTCACTGCAACCTCCGCCTCTCGGGTTCAAGCGATTCTCCTGCCTCAGCCTCCGGAGTAGCTGGGATTACAGGCATGCACCACCACGCTCAGCTAATTTTGTATTTTTAGCAGAGACGGGGTTTCACCATGTTGACCAGGCTGGTCTTGAACTCCTGACCTCAGGTGGTCCACCCGCCTCATCCTCCCAAAGTGCTGGGATTACAGGCGTGAGCCACCGTGCCCGGCAAAAGACTTTTGATGTTTAAACAGAAACATGTATTTCATGCTTTGGTTTACAAGTTATATGGTAAGCACCCCACTCCCCAACCAAAGGAAAGTCTACCCAAGTACTAGAAAAGAAAGACTGAAAAGGAACAAGCATGTTAACATCTCTTTGGATCTATAAAAAGGTATTCATTCAAATTCAAGACTTTTGGAGGGTTTTTGAATAAGAGTGTTCTGTAAGGTCACAGTGTAAGTTAAAGAGGAAAGAAATACAAAGTGGCTCAACAGTCAAAGACAGGTTTGTTTTGGAAAATAAACCTGAGAGAGTCTTTTGGCTGATTTCAGTCAGGAAAGCTCTCTCTTACAGACTAACAGTATTTATTGGTGACAGAACTTATTACAGGCTTGGAATGTTTCTGCATGGGGGAGAAGCTTATGGCAGGGTTGGAATGTCTCTGGTCAGAAGGGAGGTTATCTTGGGGCTGACATCTCTCCAGCCAGGGGGAAGGTTATCTCGGGGCTGGCATGTTTCTGGTCAGAGATGTTGTGTGATTTATGTTCATGCTGACCTTAGCCATAAGGCTAATGCCCTTTGGATTCTGGTGGGTTTTGATCAAGGTGAAACTTAAAATGATGGTCCTCGTCCAAGATGGTGATACTCCTGCTCTGTCAATCCAGACCCTGTAGTTATAAAAAGGACGAGGGGCAGTGTGTTCTTTCTGGCTACATCCTGCTGACAAGGGGATGGACAGTTTTTGGGTCTTGGATTGACTGCAGAAGTAACACTGTCTGTAGATATTTTTGGGTAGTTGTCTGTGAAATGGTCATGATTCTGTCAGTTAAAAATCTTTGAAAAAGGTTAATTAGGCAGGGTAAGAACATTAGTCCTAGGCATATTATTAGGAGAGGGCCCAGGAATGGGCTGACCCATGCTATGATTCTGCTCCCAAACCAAGAATCTGTTTGGTTGTTTTGGTATTCCCTTAGCTTTTTAGACCTTTCTTTAAGTTTTTCAGCCGTCTCTTACTAGGCCTGATTGGTTGAGATAGAAACAACATTCCTTACCTAATGAGAGGCAGAGGCACATGTTTGGAAAGGCCCACACATTATCTTTTGTTAATAACAGTTATTCCTGCTATGAGGATAATAATTAAGCAAAATGCTACAGCAATTGAGATTGCCTGTCAGATATTCCACCCTGAGGGTGCTATAGTATAAAGTCCTACTGCAAATAGTAAAGCAATTCCCACAAGGCGTAGTAAATAATTTCCATTATATTTAGGACGTTACTTTGGGCTATCAGGGGTTGCTTCCTCAGCTTTCCAGGCTTTGACTCGAGTGTGATGTATCCAGGAGTTGATTCCTGTAACAGATATTGTCTCAATTACCCTGGTTCCGCAGACTCACTAGACATGGGGTGAAGGATTCCGGGCACCCTCAGTTATTAGTTGTCAGTGCCAGCAGTGAAGAGATTTCCTCCTGTGATGGTTGGGGGGTTTAGAGGCAGCGCCTGATAAAACATCTAGTTTTCAGTTCATAGGGCTTTAAGAAAGCACAACTTATTTTAGAAACTTGTAGCCAGAAAAATCAGAATTTAACTTAAACTGTAGAAAATAATAAAAATTGGAAAACATTAGGCAAGACTAGAATTTAACAACAGGTGTGCTACAGTTTTTGAAACATAATTTTCTCTCTCCAGTTTCCCACTTATTAAAAGACAAGTCATGGTAGGACTGGTTTGCTTTATTATACTTGGCTTAATTATTTGGATACAGTGCATCAAGAATAATTATTTGTTACACAGGCCTTTTAAATTGGTATTGATTTATCTGGCTCACCCCTTCATTTGGCCAACTCAGCCAAAATGCTTTGTGTTGGGAGCAAAGAAATCACACCAAGGACCTATGTCCAAACAGTACGAGAGGCATGGGGTGGATACCTGGAGAACGCTGTGACCACACTATCATATTATAAGACACTGAATGGCTTGCCACCCATTGGGTGCCAACGACCAGTTATTTATTGGCTAGCTCCAAATGGGACATATTGGCTATGTGGCACTAACTTATGGCCGTGGTTACCTCCAGAGTGGTTAGGACAATGTTCCCTACGTTATGCTTGGGCACAAGGACGAGTAATTCAGACCTGCCAAAACCAGCAAACCTTTTTCATTTACAGTCTTGTTGGACACATTTGATATTCTAATGGTATGACCACTTAGCTTCAATCTTTGTGCCACAGATAGGTATTGAAGATGTTATATTGGCATATAGAGGCCCTAGTGAATTACACCCAAAAGGTCCTGAATGATAGCTGCATGAGTATTTCCTTGCTAAACAAGGAAGTCATGCTTATGAGGAAAGCTGTGCTGCAAAACCGTATGGCTTTAGATAGACTCACAGCAGCACAAGGGAGGACCTGTGCCATCATAAAGATGGAATGTTGTGTTTATATTCCAGATGAATTGAAGAACATAATCTGACTTATGACTGATATGAAAACCCAGAAAACCCAAACATCTGTCAGACCCAAAACCCTCGTTAATCAATCGGTTGGGTGGTTGGTTTGGATCCTGGGGAACTTGGTGGCAGAAGCTTATTGCTTATATTAGGAATAATAATTTGTGTTGTGTCCTGTTTCTGCTTACAGTGTTGTTATGGTTATGTGCCTGCAAATATGTCAATGAACTGAAAGGGCTAGGGTAATGATTCCCTAGAGAATTGCTCTAATTGAGAAGGCAGTAATATAGCCTGACCCAGCTTCCAGGTGTGATTTCCTTTTCTTGCTATAAATCTGGCCTAGGTCCCTATATATTTTTTCTCTCTTTTTTTCCTTTCCTTTTTTACTTCTTTCCTCTATTTTTTTTTTTTTTAATCTTCATGCGACAAGACCTCTTAGAAATGAGCCTTCCTAGAGACTGGGGACCTGAACTTCTAGGAATAAACCATCCTAGCAATAAGAAAGCAGCTCAAAAAAGGGAGGAAAAACCAACCTGAGGCCAGGAACTCGTATTCCTTTTAAAATGCTTTCTCCAAAAGATTTTACAGAAAAAAGAAGGGAAATGTGAAAGGAAATTAAATTTTGGGACCCCAAACTCATTTAGCCAAAGGGAAGAAATCAACCTGGGAACTGCGTCATGCAAACCTGTCTCCCCCTTTTGGTTTCTAAATAGGATGGCTACAAGATGAAAAGCTACACACCTCCCCCATATTTTGCCCACAAGGAAATTCCCAGTGAGCTAAAATTTCATCATGGTAATGTCAATTGATAGCTTACAGGTGCCGTTACCCCTGGCCCACCAGACATAAATGCAAATCTGATTGTTCCACTACCCCATTTTGTGTGTTATCTTATGTAAAATGCAGATTCCCCTCATTCTTTCCTCTGCCCCGTTTGTCATCTTACGTAAAAAATGCAGATTCACTGAGTCAAAGGCATAAATGACTATTTGCCCCTACCCACCTCTTACATGACAATTGTGTACTTCTCAACATCCTGCCCCTTCCCCTTTAAATTTGGAGACCTCAAAATCATCTTCAAAGAAAGGCATAGACTTATCTCCCGGGCACGTCCTTAACTTTGGCAAATAAATCTCCTAAAATGATTGAGACTTGTCCCATTATTTTTCTCGACTGACACCCACTATAAATTCCCTGGGTTGAAAAACTTTTCTTTTAAAATCAAGTATCGGGTGAATGAAGTCTGCTACTCACATGAATTACTAGAAATAAATTAATTTATTTTACAAAAATACCTGAGAACCAGTGATATTAAGTGACTTAACCAAGATACAATGTCAGTTAGTGGCAAAATGAGTTTTTGAATCATACCATGCTATTGCTGTTAGTTTTTTTCTAAAGGGAAGGTGGGAGTTAAAGAAAGATCGGGGTGGGGGGGGCTCTACAGCAACACAAGTATATTGCAAAAACCTTCAGAGGTCGGGGGAGCAGCTTAATGCCAGAGCCCACCGCCATTCACAGGCTGGGGACTTATAGGTATGGGCAGGAGGGGTCTTGGCTGTCTGGTTTGCTGCCTGGCAGGATATTAAGATGTTCCTACGATCAGGTAGTTTGGCCCTTTGTTCCGGTTGTAGGGTATGATAGGGACGTTCCTTCAGTTGGGCCTTTGTTCAGCAGGGTATGATAAGGATGTTCTTGTGTGTTGTGGTCAGGTGGTTAGGCAGGATGGTTCTCACAGCCCAAACTCCCCTGGAATGTGTCACTTTGACCAAGATCTGCAAAATGCTGGGGGGCTTACAAAATGGTGCAGTTTGGACTAACAACTGCCAAATGAAAGCGAATTTTGTTTTGAAGCTAGAGAACTGGAAGGATAACTTGGGGGAAGAGGGTTCTTTGGAGAAAAGTGAGTCCAAGAGGAATCTACAAAGTGTAAAAATGGGAAGCTTTTGATAGCTAAGCCAGCATGAGGGGATTGGTATCCAGTACCCTTTCACAAGACAAGTGAGAAAGTGTTTAAAAAACAAGGTTCTCACCATCATGAAAGTGAAAACAACCTATAGGACGGAAGAAAATTTGTGCAAATCATATATATATATATGACTTATAGCTAGACTATATAAAGAACTCTTACAATTCAATAATGAGAAATCAAATAATCCAATCTTTAAAAAATAAGCAAAGGATCTGAACAGACATTTCTCCAAAGATGATATACAAATGGTTAATAAGCACAGAAAATATAAAATGATACTCAACATCATTACTCATTAGAAAAACACAAATTGAAACCATAATGAGGTACCATTTCAAACCCCCTTGACTGGCTAAAATAAAAATGGCAGACAATAATAAGTATTGATGAGACTGTGGAGAAATCAGAACCCTAAAACATATCTGGTGGTTATGTAAAATGACACAGCTCCTTTAGAAAACAGTCTAGCAGTTCCTCAAAAGGCTAAACATAGAGTTACCATATAACCCAGTAATTCTACTCTCAGGTATACACCCAACAGAAATAAAAACATGTATGTCTACACAAAAATCTGTACACAAAAGTCATAGAAGAAATATTACTAACAGCCAAAAAATGAAAACAACCCAAATGTCCGTCAATTAATGAATAAAATGTGATATATCCACACAATGGAATTAGGCTATAAAAAGGAATGACGTACTCATACATTCTACAACATGGCTGAACCTTGAAAACACACTAAGTGAAAGCCCGTTACAAAAGGCCACATATTGTATTATCCTATCTATGTGAAATGTCCAAAATAAGGAAATTTATGGGGACAGAAAATAGATTAGTAATTGCTTATGGCTGGTGGGGTAAGGATAATGGGGGGAGGCAGGTGGTGACTGCTGAGGGTAAAAGGTTTCTTTTTGGGGTGATGAAAATGTTCCAAACTTGACTGTGGTCAGGGCTGCACAATTCTGTAAATGGGTGAATTGCATTGAATGTAAATTGCATCTCAATAAAGCTCTTAAAAAGGAAAAAGTTTCCCTGATTGGTATTTTCCACAACAGTTAATAATTAGAAGGCAGCTCTTTAAGTAGGAAATTTAGGAGTAGCCAACAGATGCTCCAAACGGTTAAATTCGTGAAAAGGCAACATCTGAACTGGATGCTATGCTAAAGGTTTGGGGATTCGGCGTGAGTGGCGGTGGATACCAAATAACATGAAGGACAGTCTTTGCCCTAACTGCAGGAATGATTTAATGAAGAAAACAAACACCTAAAAATAGTAAAAAATGAGTAAGTGAAAAATGATGGATACAGAGCAGATAACCAATTCAGTGGCATGGAAAACAACTTCCGATTCACTGGAGTAAATTCTGGTCCTGGACAGACAAGAGGTTGTGGGGAAAGAGGTCGAGATCAGTGGGGAAGGAGCGCTTCACGTTCCGGGGGCCATGAGTTGAACAATTCGGACAAAAGAGGTTTAGTTGGAGATATGGCGAGAGAGTACAGTTCTATCTAAGGGACACAGCTCCAGGTGGGTGTGCCATATTCCATTTCGTACGAGTCTCTTAGAAACAAAATGCTACAATTCAACAGGCTACAGTAGTCTTTCAAAGGAAAGTTAAAATTACACTGAATTACTATCTCTAATGACTGAGTTCATTAAGCGCAATAATTGCACTTAAAGGTTTTGCAACGAAAAACGAAAAATATGTTTCTTGTGGCAATGAAAGCCCCAAGAACAACTTGGCTCTCCGCACAGGCTTGGACATTAAGGCGCCGAAGAAGTCCCGAGGTGGACGTCGGACAACGAACGTACCTCAAGTCACCCGAGGGAAGGGAAGACGCGAAGGCATCCCGGGGACCGCATTTTTGCAGGTAAACCCGGGCTGGGCGCTCCCGCCGGGAGGTTGGTTATTGCCCGAATGCGGAGGCAGAAAAGCTGCGGCGGCCGAACAACGAGCTGACCGCGGCCCCGCCCGGGCCAGTTCTCGGTTTCCATGGCTAACGTCAACTCCGGCGGCCGCCACCCGGAGCTGAACAGAGCGCGTGCGCGTTCGGGGACATCGCCGGCGCCCGGCTGGCCTCGCTGCCCCGGTCTGTGCTCGCTCCCAAGGCGGACCCTGCCGTAAAGCAGGCTTGGCCTAGAGGAAGCAGGGAAATAGCGCGCTTCGTTCGCGCCAGGACTAGGGCAACATCTGCCTGGCCGGGGACGACGGGAGTCGCTCGTGCTCTGGTCTCGCACTGGGCCTAGCAGAAGAAACAGCGGGTAAAGCCGTGACGCCCTGAACGTTCCCCTGGGCCGGGCCTTTACGCAAGAGCGTCGTTGCCCTGGTGACGTGACGTCCTTCCTCAGGATTGTGCGCCGGGGTGGGGAAACAGACGTGCAACCGCCATTTTGCGCATTAATTCACCAGAGGTCGGGTCAGATTGTGTTAATGCAGGCAGAGGGGTGTGGCAGATCTCCAACCGCTCGGGGTCCCGCGACTTCCATTAATGAATTCGCACACTGGCCGTTACCACTCAACACACCGACGGTAATGAATGTTTTTGAGTGATACTTCATGCAGCCTGTTCGGCATGGATGATTGGGGACTGCATAACGTGATCGCTATCGCCTCAGTTTGTGGCTGTGTTTTAAAATACAAGGAACCAACATGTCCATCATAGAAACGTGTTATTAAGATATTAATAAAACAAGGCAGAGTTCCGGCGTTCCAATTAAAAGGCCATGGCTGATTCTTATTAGTGTGGCGGGAATCTTTACAGCCTGGCCGCAAAGACCCCAATTAACGCTAGTTAAAAAGTTATCCCTATACCCAGGGCTCACTTCCCCCATTCTCCACGAAATATGATCCCCCCCCACCAAGTTCTGGACACGTTCCAGATTGCCAACTGGGAGTCCTCAAGACGGCCCCGGAGAGCGTTAACAATGATTGGTCTCAGCTGATTTAGAGGCTCGTGTAAGGGAACTTCGAAGCTAACTTGTCGGTATCAAGGTACCCGTAATTCCCCCATGTGATTGGGTAGATACCCTAGCAGTTCTGCACACTTCAGAGTCCAAGATGACTTGTGGACTGTTTTGTTTGGATCTCCATTCCTCAAAACTATAAATGCGGCTTTAATTTTTTTTTTTTTTTAATTCTTGGCTCTTGGCTGTCTTGGAAATGATGACTTTGTATTTAAGTATTTAGGTTTTCAGGTCGTAATAGAAAAATAATTACTGTGTTCATATTAAAAGAAAGCCAAAGCTTTATTTATTTAATTTTAAGATATTGTGTCCAGAGGAAAAGTGTAGTGTGTTGAAAGCATGTGGAAGAAAACCCCGCATATACATACGCTTTGTCTTAAAGGACTTAATTTGCAGGTAGACCCTTTCATAGTTTGGTGTCTTCACGATTTGATAGAATATGGGAAAACGTGCTGTTGGTCCATCCATAGCTTTTCTCATTGAAGCTCACTCATTGCGGGTCAGAGTACCACATTAAGCATCTTGGAAGCACCAGTTACTGCCAAGAAGTCTGTTTCATGTGATTAAGAGTAGAGGCTCCAGAGTCAGGAAGTCTGGGTTGAAACCCTGGCACCACTGCTTACTACTTGTGTGATCTTGAGGTTATGTAATTTCTCTAGTGCTCAGTTTCCCCATATCTTGTAAAATAAGGCAAATAATAGAACTTAACCCGCAGAGAGTTATGTCATTGGATTAAATCAAATAATTGTAAATTGCTTAGCAGAGTAAATGGCACAGCTTAAGTGCTTAGTAAGGATGAGCTATTATCTTTATGTAGAGAGGCTGTATTTATGCTTGTTCTTCTCATGGGCATTACATATGACCCAACCAGAATTAACATGTTTATTGTTGGAATATCTGCTGTTTTTCAAATATATTTGAACATCGCACTTTCTTAGAATAAAATTAATAGGGCATATGGTACAAGCCCTTTGGTTAGCTGTGTATAAAATATTCATTCAACATTTATTGAAATAGTGAAGGGAATAGTGGTTCCTATTTGTCAGGAACTACACTAATTGCTGCAGATATAAAGTCAAATAAAACATGATCCTTAAGGAATTTACCAAAATATAACTTGGACATCAAGGACATAACTTGAACAACAAGGACATTAGTAATTACAGTGTATGTGATAAACAGGTATGCGCTGAGCTTCAGAAACAAAGTGGGACACATAATTCTGAGGAAATTAAGGATGGTTGCAATCCAGTTTTAAGGGGTGAGTGCACAGCTGGGCCAGGCGTGGTGGCTCTTGCCTGCAATCCTAGCACTTTGGGAGGCTGAGGTAGGAGGATCGCTTGAGCCTAGGAGTTTGAGGCAACATGGTGAAACCCTGTCTCTACAAAAGATACAAAAAATTAGCCGGGTGTGGTTGTGTGCGCCTGTGGTCCCAGCTACTCTGAGGCTGAGGTAAGAGGTTGTTGCAGTGAGCCGAAATTGCACCACTGCACTCCAGCCTGGACAACAGAGTGAGATCTTGTCTCAAAAAAAAAAAAAAAAAAAAAAAAGTTAGCTGGGAGAGGAGGTATTCCAGGTAGGGGAACATTTATTCTTTAATTCATTCAACACATACTTAGAGCATACATAGAATCAGTACTTTGTGTACCTCATTTAATCTTAACCTTATGAGGTAGCTTATTATTATTTCAAATGTAAGGAATCTGAGCTTGAGAAAAGTAAAATAAGTGATGACATCTGGAGTTGAGTCGGTATCTGTATGTCTTCAAGATTCATATATTTTTTCCTACCCTGCTGATTTACATAAAATGAAACAAATTGTGAAAAATCTGGAACTGCTGCTTCAGCCAGAGAAGATGTTTAGCCAGGCATTATCGTGACATACATGTTATTGTGTAATGGTAATGCCCGTTTTCAGTTCATACCCAAGTTAACTTCTCTTGCTAAAAAGTAAAACAAAAACAAAACCCACACCATAAACCCTCACTCTGCCTTGTTCCCAGAGCCCACTGGCCAGAAGTCTCTGAAAATAATGCAGAGCTGCAGCACTAGGTATGGGCCAAAGAGGAGGCAAAATCAGGCTCACAGTTTGGGTGCCTTTAAAGAAACACAGGAGGAATAATAGCTTTGGGAAGAAAGATAATCAATCTATTTTGAGACCTGTGTGTAAGGGGCTGATGGGCTATTCAGGTGCCTATGCCAGGTTGGAAATACAGAATTGGACCTATATTACATATTGACCTTGGGAGAGAAGTTAAGATGTAGAATATTCAATAATTTTTTTTAAAAAGATTGTTGAAGTAATAAGATTGGAAAAGAATGTCAAGGTTTATATCTTAATGGGACAAGAAGAAAACTGAAGAAGAAAAGGATTATAAAATAAAAAGATTGACTTATATGGCTTATTGAAAGTCACTGTATAATAGATCATGATATGCATCAAACATCATGTGAAAGGGCATGTGATGAGTAGAAATTTTAGAGCGTCTCAACATGTTTGTGAGATTTGGGTTGGGCAAGTTATGAGTTATGAGAATATTGAAGACAGGAAGTACCCAATAGTTAATTACAGTGTTTCATATTGAAACTTTCTTTAATATAGAAACTTTCATATCCCATAAACATTTATAAATAGAACCATCAGATAAACAATATATAATGTAATCATAGCTTTGCCATTGGTTGGTCTCAAGCTTTACTCTAAGATACAATATATTTCTTTTAAATTCCAGTTCTGAAAAATTTACAGTAATTACTGATGGGGAGTGTATGATAAAACAATAGTTTCAAATTTTGGTTGTGATAAAGAATTTTTAGTTTTCTTGTATAGCTCTTAAATTTCACTGTTATTCCACAGCAATAACTTCACAGATGAGACTTCATTTTAGAGGTGTTCCAGTTGATATTATTTTGGAACATTGTAACTACTGGAAACTTATTTTGGATAATTGTTTAAAAAAACACAGGTGTTTAAGAAAGAACACAGTAGAATTATTAGACTGGAAATCAGTAAATTGGAATATTTAAAAAGCTGGACTTTAATTTTTTAAATTATGTTACATTTTGTAAAAATTTTAACTTCACCGAAAGATCAAATTTTAATCGTAACAAAACTGTAAACATCTGTCATGCCAGACCCCGTTCACTTCAGTATGGATGGCACCAGGTTCAAGAGGCCAAATAGAGACCCAGAGCCAGCAAATGAGATATAGGGTTTATTGAAGGGAACTTACATACAGAGCACTACAGTGGCAGTGGGCTGGACAGGAGTGCCACCACGTGCAGAAAGCATGCAGTTTAGATAGCGTTTGCACTTAACACCCTCCCCCTAGCAACCTCCATCTGGCAACCTTCATTTAACCCAAAACAAAGAGCCTCAATCTCCTGTATGGCCCACGTCCCACAGGATGGGATGGGGCTCAGATGTTCTCATAGATAAGGATGAGTCTCTGGGCTGGCCATGCTGGGAAGACTGAACCTACAATGAGGTGTGTCTGCCATACAGGGTCATTCTCAGGATATGCTTACGTTTTGTTGTCTGGTGTGTCTGCCATACACCATCCACAGGCGTACTTAACAATTTGATTCTACAAAAATTAAATTACACACATCTGAATTAAGTACAATGATTCTCCTTTATTTTTGCAAACATTATTGACAGTTGATGATGGAGATTTCATAGTCTTTCTCCCAGCATTTCACACTAGATTGGAGCATCAGTTAACCTACTGACAGTGACCAATGATATGATGCCTTATTAATTTCTAAAGCTATAACTGAAGTTAGCAACCTCAAGTAGATGCCCCTTTCCTGGCATTTGCCTGCCAAGTTTCTGTTTATAAATGTACTAACCATTTAGAATTTTGTGAATATTATCTTCACTTTCCTTTAGAATGAATATATAAATGGAAGTGCCATGTGCAAGTTAACTGAGAGAATTTCTACTGGGTAGGAAAGTTGTGATTACATAAGAGTAGGGGGGAAAAGTTAGGTGTAATTTGCCTAATGTTGGAGGAAAGCCTGTTGACCCCCTTGCAATCTTTCCAGCCTCATTATACTGTTGAGTGGAAAAGTCCACATTTGTTACAATTACTTCCTGCAGTTTACACTGTGATGCTCTCTTTAGGTTAATATATTTAAAAACACAAAAACTAGAGGTTACTCATATTAAATAATTATTTATGGGAAATGAAACTACATTTAGCAAATACAGTTTATGCATAAAATAACAAAAACCAGTTTTGGTAGGATGGTAGATTAGAGGAACATTTTTGAAACAGCTTGGCTGTGTTTAACAAAATTTAAAATGGAGTTCCCCTTGACACAGAATTTCATTTAAGTTTATTGAACCTATTCCTTATTGAAGACTGTTTTGTGTTTTTGCTATTACAGGTGTTTGTACTAGAAAATTTGTAATATCAAAAAAGCACAAAACAGTCTTCAATAGGGGACTGGTTAAATAGATTATATGAAAAGGAGATATATCAGCATGTACATCTATGCAAAGATGTCCAACTTATGTTAATTAAAACAATTAAAAATTATGATTTGCATGGTATGATTTTATGTTAAACTGGATGTAAGCATGAGCATGTTTTATATATGCATATTTCTGAAAGACACATAAGAAACAACAGACCTTAACCTCAAGAGATTAAATGGGATTTGACCGGAAGGGGAACTTTCGCTTTTTACCTTATACTCTTTTGTGCTGTTAATACATTTTTAAAATAATATATATTATTTTATAATCTTTAAATAATAAAAAAATTAAAAACAAAAACATTAAATTGGCTGCAATACTCCTACCCTCCAAAAAACTCACCAAGCCATTAAGTGATTTAGCCACTGTATAACCAGTGTAGAGGTGTAGTGGATTTTTGTTTGTATAATAGTACCTTTATCCAGAATATATTTGGAAAAATTGTTGTTTTTCTGAATAAAGAAATTAAAGTGTTGATGCTTTCATAGGAAGAGAAGTGCCATATTGTTTTTTAGAGTTGTATTACAGTTGAAAATTACTGTGATTTATTTGGCATATTGGTAAATTTTGAGCTTTGATAATCAGACAGTGGGATACTAGACCACTGCAGTATTAGATTAATAGGTCATCTTTTGAAATCTTTAAAATTAGTTCATTTTATATAGTAAATGAGAACATTTACTAAATTTATGTATACATTCTGAAGCTTATTTGATTTTTTCAAATGTATGTAAAATATAAATTTTAGCATATGTGTAAAAATATATTAGTGTATATATACAGATATGTATGTATACAAAAATTTGTACATATGTAAAGTATATGTTATATATAACATGCAAAATAAAATACGCTGTATTTTGTTGAATCAGCAATGACTAAGTATTACTGTGGGAAATTTTTAGATGTTGTTTGTTTTTAACAGTATAGTTATAAAGTGTAATGATTTTAATAACATTTATGCTGGTACTTTAAAATATTTTCATTTTACCAAGGCTGTGTTTTAGACTCTTAGTTTAAATTAAAACCAATATTTAGAAATAAATATTAGAATAATTATCAATCCCATGGAATTTTAAAAATTCCGTTATCTATGAATCCCAAGCCAAATATCTGATTCATGTTTTTATTACATAGCAGTTTTACTCCTACAAGACTTTGTAATTGGTAGAAAATTCATACACCTTTAAAGAGCAGTATGCACAAAAAAGATGCATATACTTGTAGAGATAACCATGTAGTAAGAAACAATGGATTGTTTTTATTTGTGGCTTTTACATAAAACTAGCCTATGCATTATTTTCCCTGTGAATTTTTTCCCTGATAATTTTTCTCCTGGCATCATAATGAAAATAATAAAATTTTAGAGGCAAGCTTTAAGAGCATGTATGCCCTGCCTAATACAGCTAACAAAACCAAAAAAGTTACTCATACTATGTACTGCAAAAATTCAGTGACAGTTTTTTTATTCTGAGTGGTCAAATTCGTGTAGAAACATACACCCTGAATTGCACAATTCATTATCCCTGGGCAACTTGTTTCTGTATCATTCATATTCCCAAATGTACTTTGGGCTATAACAGTAGGCTGTGAAAACCTAAAAGTTATATTTACTCTTATGAGAAGACTTCCTTTATTTATGTTTGCCTTCTTTCCCCAATGTACAGATTCTTTAAAAATATAGTACATCTTAAAAGTACTAACCTGAATATAGTGTGGACTCTTCTAGAATTTTTATTCCGTTTCTCCTGATGCACAGAATGAATAGTATTTGCTTTATGAGTCAGTAAACAATCTTTAAGAACCAGGAGGGCCTGAAGCCCGTTTCCCCTCCTTTTGATTATATCCCAAATACTGCATCCACTGATGCCTCCTTCCAAAGACAATGGAATGATTCCTTCCTTTCAGAAGCAAAAGCAGCCCTACCTGAGAACACTCTGAAATATGTTGTCCTCTTTGCAAGATCTCCATTTACTAGACCAGTTATTTTCCTCATTCCTCATCAAAGCAGAACTCAGTAACTGATTAAGAAAACAGTGTTCTTAGTGTGAAATAAAAAGATAATGCTGTTCATAAGGTGATGGAAAACATATTTAACAAGAAATAATGAGATCTGAATTACCATTTAAGCTCTGCAAGAAACTTGATAATTTTATGTTGGGCAAGTCAATCTCTAGGTTTCCGTTTTCTCCTCAGTAATATTAAGGATCGGGCTGTCTCTAAATTTTCTTATAACTGTATATTTCTACTTCTATATTATTTTTCTGTTAGTTTTATCATGCTATTGGTGGAAATATAGTCTATACAATTTTATTTTTTATGCAAATACATTTTTTAAAATGCGTAAATTTTTTAAATAACAAACATAAGAGTGAGCTTTATGCTAAGCAGAGCTAAACAAAACGTGATTATCATTAGAAAACTAACTCTCTTTACTTCAGTATTGACCACTTTTCTTGGGACAGTGATTTCTGTGAATATTAGCATCCAGTAATGTGTCACGTTAATCAGTATTCATTAAGTACCAACAGTTTACCTTCTGAGGGCTCTTTCTTTAAGGTCAGTTGAATAAAAATGTTAAAGGCAGTTATTATGAGGATTTCTGCCATGTAATAGTCAAATTATTTTATACTTAGCCTCTTTTTGATTAAAAGTAGTAGTCAAAGATGTTGAAGCCCTCAAAGGTGATTTTGAACATGAAGTGCTGGAGCTACCCAGGCAGCAATCAGAAACAATTAGGAAAAATGTACCAAATGCTTCGTTGTTTCTCTAGGCTGCACGGCAAATTACATTTAATATTTCAGGCTTGTTGCATTTTAAAATAAGGCCTCCCAACTAAGCAATTTTCAAGACAACTCCAATCAAAAGATATTGCTTAAAATTTTCTTATTGCTATAGAAATGAAAAGAGTGATTGTCTATGTTGATTAGCCTTGAAGATTGCTTTGGGGAAAATTTGATAATTCTAGTACCATTACCATTATAATTTACAATCTGTAAAGAATTGAATACTACATTGACTACCAGGATAGTTTAAGTCTTCCTTTTTATCTGCTAATTTTATTCTTTTACCTTAACATAAAGAAATCCTTGTAATATGTATTTAATGCATATATGATTTATTTTTATCATGGTTCTTGAAAATTATTCTCAATTAGATAAAAAAAAAATCAACTGTAGAGCATAGTAAATATGCCTGAAATATTTATTGATGCCTACTATGTGCCAAATTTTGTGCTAATCAATTTGGCAGATAGAGATGAAAAAGAAAGATTTAACTTCAAAGAGCTTTCATCTTAATGGGTAGAAAATTCACAATAAAAAGAAATGAACAAAATAAGAAAAATTTAGAACCAATTGCGTTTCAGTTATGATGAGTTGAGTATGGCTGATACAATTTCATTTTCTTATACCAAATGCTAAATAGAGGTTATAGTTACCTGATATGGCAAAACCTGGCAAGTTAGGAAAGTGCTCCCATAATAATATTTTTGTGTTTAGAAAGAAAAATTATAATAGAATGAAATTACATTACACTTGGCAATGTACAGAAAAATGTTTAAATACCAAGAAAGACCTTTATGCTGGCAAGGAGATTCATTTTTTATGGACCTTCTGATTCAAAGGCCAAGTTTTTAATTATTTTAAACAGTTTTAAAATAGCCTAAAATGTACCAGCTGTCTTAAACTAGCAAACAAAATAAGATTCAGTGATAGTGAGGATTCAGTAAAATGGCATTCTCATTTATTCACTCATGAACTCAATTAGTGAGCATTTATAGATGATAGACAATTTGTTAGAGGACTAGTGATGAAAGAGTACCAGTACCTCTTGTTATGGGCCCCACTGGTGAGAGTGCTGAGGTAATACAAATCCATATGATCACTTTGAAAATAAATTTAATCATATTAGCAACTCTAAAAATGTGCATACTTTTAACTGATTAATAGTTTTCTGTGCAAAGGATTCAAAAGAAGTAAAGATTTATGTACATATGTAATTATTGCGTATTTCTAATACTGGAAAATTGGAAGCAACTTGAATGTTCAATGATTAAGAAAATTATAGTATTTCCCCTTGGTTGACTATAACATAAACATTAGGATGATAATTGCAATAGCTTTGTAATTCCATGGAAAATGCTTAGATATATAATATGAAGAAAATAAAAAATATATAAACTTAAAATTCTATGAAAATATACAAATGAGAAAACTTAGAATTTTACAAATGATAGTTGTATTCGCATGGAGGTGTTCCAGATGATCATCTCATTGTGTTTTTGAAATATCATGTACTATTTAACAATGGTTAATAAAATATTTTAATATATAAAAGTCCTGAATAGCATACAACCTTTATGCATTGCTGATGAGAATGTAAAGTGGTGTAGCTGCTGTGGAAAACAATATGATGGCTCCTCAAAAAGTTAAACATAGAATTACCGTATGATCCAGCAGTTCCACTTCTAAGATACCCAAAATAATTAAAAGTAGGGACTCTAACAGATACTCGTATACCCATGTTCATAGCAGTATTATTCACAATAGCCAAGAGGTAGAAGTAAACCAAATATTCATTAACAGGTGAATGGATATGCAAAATGTATATACATACAATAGAATATTATTTAGCATTAAGAAGGAAGTTCTGACACATGTTGCAACATGGATGATAAACCCTTTTTTTTTTTTGAGACAGGGTCTTGCTCTGTTTCCCAGGCTGGAGTGCAGTGGCGGGATGCTCACTGCGGCCTCAACCTCCTGGGCTCAAGCAATCCTCCCACCTCAGCTTTCCAAAGTCCTGGTGTTATAGGCATGAGCCACTGTGCTCAGCCCTGGATGAACATTATTCTAAGTGAAATAAGCTATTCACAAAATTATTGTACAAATATTGTATGATTACACTTACATGATGTATGATGTATCTAGAGTAGTCAAATTCATAAAGACAGAAATTAAAATGGTGGTTTCCAGGGACTTGGGGGAGGAAGGATGGGAAGTTATTGTTTGATGGGTACAGAATTTCAGTTTTGCATGATAAAAAGAGGCCTGGAGATGGGTAATAGTGATGTTTGCATATCAGTGTGAATGTACTTAATGCCACTAAACTGTACACTTAAAAATAGTTAAGATGGTAAATTTTATGTGTATTTTACCACAATTAAAAACATAAAGGTTAAAATGGTAGATATGTTTTGTGTATTTTGCTATAATAAAAAAATTTTTAAAAGGTAGTTCAGAAGCTGTGGATGGATTTCTATACATGTATCAGAGGTTGAAAAGGGGACAATTTATAGAGTAAGAGTATAGTACAATGAAAAAAAAACAAAATGCATAAGGCAATTTCAAAAAGAATTCCAAAGATAAATATCACCAAATTATATTCTATGTTAAACTGAAATGTGTGATTTGAAATATTTTGCTCAAGTATTTCTCCTGCCTTTTTTTGTCTAAGCTCATGACTATAGATAGTAGTAGCAGAAAATGTAATTGTTAGACTGAAGTGAACTTTGAATATTGTCACAATTTTAGAAATGAAAGAGATGCTTGCTGTATTAGAGTTCTCTAGAGGGCCAGGACTAATAGAGTAGATGTATATATAAAGCAGAGTTTATTAAGGAGTATTGACTCACAAGATCACAAAGTGAAGTCCCACAGTAGGCCATCTGCAAGCTGAGGAGCAAGGAAGCCAGTCCAAGTCCCAAAACCTCAAAAGTAGGGAAGCCAACAGTGCAGCCTTCAGTCTGTGGCCAAATGCTCTAGAGCCCCTGGCAAACCACTGGTTTAAGTCCAAGAGTCCAAAAGCTGAAGAACTTGGAGTCCGATGTTTGAGGGCAGGAAGCATCCAGCACGGGAAGACTCCACTAGTCTAGCCACGCTGGCAGCTTATTAGATGGTGGCTACCCAGATTGAGGGTGAGTCTGCCTCTCCCAGTCCACCGATTCAAATGTTAGTCTCCTTTGGCGACACCCTCATGGACACACCCAAGAATGATACTTTGCATCCTTCAATCCAATTAAGTTGACAGTATTAACCACCACACTTGCTTTAGAGGTAAGACACCACAGGTTCAGATAAATTGATTATATAGATACATAGTGAAAGATCTGTCTAGAATGGATCCTTTGACTTTCATTACAGTATTATTTAGGCTTTGTATTAAGCAGGCTAGATTCTAATCTTTTAAAAAATAATGAAACATTTGATTATTTCTTCTCTATTAGGAAATTCCTATATTTTTTAATTTAAAAAATGTATTTCAATAGTTGGGTAAAGGTAGTTTTGTTACATGGATAAGTTCTTTAGTGGTAAAGGAAATTCTTAAACATGAATTTTCTGTGGTATAGTTTACAGCTATGTCTTCTACTCATGCTTTTTTTTTTTTTTTTTTTTTGATTTTCTTTTTTTTTTTTTTCTTTTATTGTAATAATAATAATTATTATTATTATTATACTTTAGGTTTTATGGTACATGTGCCCAATGTGCAGGTAAGTTACATATGTATACATGTGCCATGCTGGTGCACTGCACCCACCAACTCGTCATCTAGCATTAGGTATATCTCCCAATGTTATCCCTCCCCCCTCCCCCCAACCCACAACAGTCCCTGAAGTGTGATGTTCCCCTTCCTGTGTCCATTTGTTCTCATTGTTCAATTCCCACCTATGAGTGAGAATATGCGGTGTTTGGTTTTTTGTTCTTGCGATAGTTTACTGAGAATGATGATTTCCAATTTCATCCATGTCCCTACAAAGGACATGAACTCATCATTTCTTATGGCTGCATAGTATTCCATGGTGTATATGTGCCACATTTTCTTAATCCAGTCTATCATTGTTGGACATTTGGGTTGGTTCCAAGTCTTTGCTATTGTGAATAATGCGGCAATAAACATACGTGTGCATGTGTCTTTATAGCAGCATGATTTATAGTCCTTTGGGTATATACCCAGTAATGGGATGGCTGGGTCGAATAGAATTTCTAGTTCTAGATCCCTGAGGAATCGCCACACTGACTTCCACAAGGGTTGAACTAGTTTACAGTCCCACCAACAGTGTAAAAGTGTTCCTATTTCTCCACATCCTCTCCAGCACCTGTTGTTTCCTGACTTTTTAATGATCGCCATTCTAACTGGTGTGAGATGGTATCTCATTGTGGTTTTGATTTGCATTTCTCTGATGGCCAGTGATGGTGAGCATTTTTTCATGTGTCTTTTGGCTGCATAAATGTCTTCTTTTGAGAAGTGTCTGTTCATGTCCTTCGCCCACTTTTTGATGGGGTTGTTTGTTTTTTTCTTGTAAATTTGTTGGAGTTCATTGTAGATTCTGGATATTAGCCCTTTGTCAGATGAGTAGGTTGCGAAAATTTTCTCCCATTTTGTAGGTTGCCTGTTCACTCTGATGGTAGTTTCCTTTGCTGTGCAGAAGCTCTTTAGTTTAATTAGATCCCATTTGTCAATTTTGGCTTTTGTTGCCATTGCTTTTGGTGTTTTAGACATGAAGTCCTTGCCCATGCCTATGTCCTGAATGGTATTGCCTAGGTTTTCTTCTAGGGTTTTTATGGTTTTAGGTCTAACATTTAAGTCTTTAATCCATCTTGAATTGATTTTTGTATAAGGTGTAAGGAAGGGATCCAGTTTCAGCTTTCTACATATGGCTAGCCAGTTTTCCCAGCACCATTTATTAAATAGGGAATCCTTTCCCCATTTCTTGTTTTTCTCAGGTTTGTCAAAGATCAGATGGTTGTAGATATGTGGCATTATTTCTGACGGCTCTGTTCTGTTCCATTGATCTATATCTCTGTTTTGGTACCAGTACCATGCTGTTTTGGTTACTGTAGCCTTGTAGTATAGTTTGAAGTCAGGTAGCGTGATGCCTCCAGCTTTGTTCTTTTGGCTTAGGATTGACTTGGCGATGCGGGCTCTTTTTTGGTTCCATATGAACTTTAAAGTAGTTTTTTCCAATTCTGTGAAGAAAGTCATTGGTAGCTTGATGGGGATGGCATTGAATCTGTAAATTACCTTGGGAAGGATGGCCATTTTCATGATATTGATTCTTCCTACCCATGAGCATGGAATGTTCTTCCATTTGTTTGTATCCTCTTTTATTTCCTTGAGCAGTGGTTTGTAGTTCTCCTTGAAGAGGTCTTTCACATCCCTTGTAAGTTGGATTCCTAGGTATTTTATTCTCTTTGAAGCAATTGTGAATGGGAGTTCACTCATGATTTGGCTCTCTGTTTGTCTGTTATTGATGTATAAGAATGCTTGTGATTTTTGCACATTGATTTTGTATCCTGAGACTTTGCTGAAGTTGCTTATCAGCTTAAGGAGATTTTGGGCTGAGATGATGGGGTTTTCTAGATATACTATCATGTCATCTGCAAACAGGGACAATTTGACTTCCTCTTTTCCTAATTGAATACCCTTGATTTCCTTCTCCTGCCTAATTGCCCTGGCCAGAACTTCCAACACTATGTTGAATAGAAGTGGCGAGAGAGGGCATCCCTGTCTTGTGCCAGTTTTCAAAGGGAATGCTTCCAGTTTTTGCCCATTCAGTATGATATTGGCTGTGGGTTTGTCATAAATAGCTCTTATTATTTTGAGATACGTCCCATCAATACCTAATTTATTGAGAGTTTTTAGCATGAAGAGTTGTTGAATTTTGTCAAAGGCCTTTTCTGCATCTATTGAGATAATCATGTGGTTTTTGTCTTTGGTTCTGTTTATATGCTAGATTACATTTATTGATTTGCGTATATTGAACCAGCCTTGCATCCCAGGGATGAAGCCCACTTGATCATGGTGGATAAGCTTTTTGATGTGCTGCTGGATTCTGTTTGCCAGTATTTTATTGAGGATTTTTGCATCAATGTTCATCAAGGATATTGGTCTAAAATTCTCTTTTTTTGTTGTGTCTCTGCCAGGCTTTGGTATCAGGATGATGCTGGCCTCATAAAATGAGTTAGGGAGGATTCCCTCTTTTTCTATTGATTGGAATAGTTTCAGAAGGAATGGTACCAGCTCCTCCTTGTACCTCTGGTAGAATTCGGCTGTGAACCCATCTGGTCCTGGACTTTTTTTGGTTGGTAAGCTATTGATTATTGCCATAATTTCAGCTCCTGTTATTGGTCTATTCAGAGATTGAACTTCTTCTTGGTTTAGTCTTGGGAGGGTGTATGTGTTGAGGAATTTATCCATTTCTTCTAGATTTTCTAGTTTATTTGCATAGAGGTGTTTGTAATATTCTCTGATGGTAGTTTGTATTTCTGTGGGATTGGTGGTGACATCCCCTTTATCATTTTTTATTGCATCTATTTGATTCTTCTCTCTTTTTTTCTTTATTAATCTTGCTAGTGGTCTATCAATTTTGTTGATCCTTTCAAAAAACCAGCTCCTGGATTCATTTATTTTTTGAAGGGTTTTTTGTGTCTCTATTTCCTTCAGTTCTGCTCTGATTTTAGTTATTTCTTGCCTTCTGCTAGCTTTTGAATGTGTTTGCTCTTGCTTTTCTAGTTCTTTTAATTGTGATGTTAGGGTGTCAATTTTGGATCTTTCCTGCTTTTGATGTTTTTTATATTCTCAAGGAATTGTTAACTTCACAGCTCTCTTCTCAAGCCATTGTTCCTTTGATTCTAAGAGAGGTTGCATTGTCTTAGCTTTTAAAAATAATCTACATTATGAATTGTTGTTCAAATATCTTTCCTATCCCACTCTTACCTTGAACTGTATTTCTTCAAATATTTGTAATTGTGGGACTCAAATGATACTGACCTTATTATCTCCTAGATCTTATGCATTGCACAAAGTCAGAATACTTGGTTGCAAGTGACAGAAATTCAACTCCTCCAAAAAGGATTTATTGGTTCATGTAATTTGGAAGTGCAAGAGTGCATCTTATGGCAAGAGTGCATCTGAAGACTCAAATACTGCTGTCAAGACTCTCTCTCCAACTCTTTGTTTGCATTGCTTTATTCTTTTAGAGTCTACCCTAGTGGCAGACAAATGGCTGCCAGACAAACAAATCTCCCAGTTAAGCAATTGCAATGGAGGAAATAAACCAAATAACTCTCTACCAATGTCCGTATCTCAATTTCAGGTTCTGTGTGCATACTCCTGTGATTAGCAGCCCCAGCACTAATGCATAGAGGAGATATTTCCCAAAGGATTCTGAAGAAAAGGGGGTGGGAAAATTAGGCAGAAAAGAAGAACAATTCCTATAGTCTATTATACCAATGTTTCCCCACCTTATAGTGAAGCAACTTTTTAAACAATTCTAGGTACATTACAAACCAATGTTTCTGTCCATTTAAAATCATTTAATGTACTGCATGTTTGTCTCTTTTTGGCTGTGCAGCATTTGAATCCCTGTCCTTTCTGGAATTTTCCACTGTGAGAGATTTAGTGGGAAGGCAGGCCACATCCCCCATCATGGATGTTAAAAAATACATGTGCTTTTACTTATTTATTTTTTTGCTGTGAAGGTATTATTATTGTTATATTTTTTAATATACTGTAGTTCTCGTGCAGGTTTGTAACATAGGTATACATGTGCCATGGTGGTTTGCTGCACCCATCAACCCATCATCTACATTAGATATTTCTCCTAATGCTATCCCTCCACTTGCCCCCCACCCCACAACAGGCCCCAGTGTGTGATGTTCCCCTCCCTGTGTCCATGTGTTCTCATTTTTCAGCTCCTACTTACGAGTGAGAAAATATGGTATTTGGTTTTTTGTTCCTGTTTAAGTTTGCTGAGAATGATGGTTTCCAGTTTCATCCATGTCTGTGCAAAGGACATGAACTCATCCTTTTTAAAGGCTGCATAGTATTCCATGGTGTATTTGTGCCACATTTTCTTTATCAAGTCTGTCAGTGATGGACATTTGGGTTGGTTCCAAGTCTTTGCTATTGTGAACAGTGTTGCAATATGTGCATATGTCTTTATAATAGAATTATTTATAATCCTTTGGGAATATACCCAGTAATGGGATTGCTGGGTCAAATGGTATTTCTGGTTCTAGATCCTTGAAGAATTGCCACACTGTCTTCCACAATGGTTGAACTAATTTACACTCCCACCAACAGTGTAAAAGCATTCTTATTTCTCCACATCCTCTCCAGCATCTGTTATTTCCTGACTTTTTAATGATCACCATTCTAACTGGCATGAGATGGTATCTCATTGTGGTTTTGATTTGCCTAATGATCAGTGATGATGAACTTTTTTTCATATGTTTGTTGACTGCATAAATGTCTTCTTTTGAGAAGTGTCTGTTCATATCCTTCACCCACTTTCTGATGGAGTTGTTGTTTTCTTGTAAATTTGTGTAAGTTCCTTGTAGATTCTGGATATTAACCCTTTGTCCGATGGACAGATTACAAAAATTTTCTCCCATTCTGTAGGTTGCCTGTTCACGCTGATGATAGTTTCTCTTGCTGTGCAGAACCTATTTAGTTTAATTAGATCCCATTAGTCAATTTTGGCTTTTGTTGCCATTGCTTTTGGTTTTTTAGTCATGGAGTCTTTGCGCATGCCTATGCCCTGAATGGTATTGCCTAGGTTTTCTTCTAGGATTTTTATGGTTTTAGGTCCTACGTTTAAGTCTTTAATCCGTCTTGAGTTAATTTTTGTGTAAGGTGTAAGGAAGGGGTCTACTTTTAGTTTCCTGCATATGGTTAGCCAGTTTTCCCAACACTATTTATTAAATAGGGAATCCTTTCCCCCATTGCTTGTTTTTGTCCGGTTTGCCAAGGATCAGATGGATGTAGATGTGTGATGTTATTTCTGAGGACTCTGTTCTGTTCCATTGGTCTATATCTCTGTTTTGGTACCAGTACCTTGCTGTTTTTGTTACTGTAGCCTTGTAGTATAGTTTGAAGTCAGATAGCATGCCTCCAGCTTTCTTCTTTTTGCTTAGGATTGTCTTGGCTATACAGGGTCTTTTTTGGTTCCATATTAAGTTTAAAGTAGATTTTATAATTCTGTGAAGAAAGTCAATGGTAGCTTGATAGGGATAGCATTGAATCTACAAATTATTTTGGGCAGTATGGCCATTTTCACAATATTGATTTTTCCTATCCATGAACATGGAATGTTTTTCCATTTGTTTGTGTCCTCTCTTATTTCCTTGAGCAGTGGTTTGTAGTTCTCCTTGAAGAGGTTCTTTATATCCCTTGTAAGTTGTATTCCTAGGTATTTTATTCTCTTTGTAGCAATTGTGAATGGGAATTCACTCATGATTTGGCTCCCTGTTTGTCTATTATTGGTGTATAGGAATGCTTGTGATTTTTGCACATTGATTTTGTATCCTGAGACTTTGCTGAAGTTGCTTATCAGCTTAAGGACATTTTGGGCTGTTGATTGGGTTTTCTAAATATACAATCATGTCATCTGCAACCAGAGACAATTTGACTTCCTCTCTTTCTATCTGAATACCCTTTATTTCTTTCTCTTGCCTGATTGTCCTGGCCAGAACTTCCAATACTATATTGAATAGGAGTGGTGAGAGATGGCATCCTTGTCTTGTGGTGATTTTCAAAGGGAATGCTTCCAGCTTTTGCCCATTCAGTATGATATTGGCTGTGGGTTTGTCATAAATAGCTCTTATTATTTTGAGATATGTTCCATCAGTACCTAGTTTATTGAGAGCTTTTAGCATGAAGGGGTGTTGAATTTTATCAAAGGATAAATGCACCAATAACAGACAAACAGCCAAATCATGAGTGAACTCCCATTCACAATTGCTTCAAAGAGAATAAAATACCTAGGAATCCAACTTACAAGAGATGTGAAGGACGTCTTCAAGGAGAACTACAAACCACTGCTCAATGAAATACAAGAGGACACAAACAAATAGAAGAACATTCCATGCTCATGGATAGGAAGAATCAATATCGTGAAAATGGCCATACTGCCCAAGGTCATTTATATATTCAATGCCATCCCCATCAAGCTACCAGTGACTTTCTTCACAGAATTGGAAAAAACTACTTTAAAGTTCATATGGAACCAAAAAAGAGCTCGCATTGCCAAGACAATCCTAAGCCAAAAGAACAAAGCTGGAGGCATCACACTACCTGACTTCAAACTATACTGCAAGGCTACAGTAACCAAAACAGCATGGTACTGGTACCAAAACAGAGATATAGACCAATGGAACAGAACAGAGCCCCTGGAAATAATATCACACATCTACAACCATCTGATCTTTGACAAACCTGACAAAAACAAGAAATGGGGAAAGGATTCCCTATTTAATAAATGGTGCTGGGAAAACTGGCTAGCCATATGTAGAAAGCTGAAACTGGATCCCTTCCTTACATCTTATACAAAAATTAATTCAAGATGGATTAAAGACTTAAATGTTAGACCTAAAACCATAAAAACCCTAGAAGAAAACCTAGGCAATACCATTCAGGACATAGGCATGGGCAAGGACTTCATGTCTAAAACACCAAAAGCAATGGCAACAAAAGTCAAAATTGACAAATGGGATCTAATTAAACTGAAGAGCTTCTGCACAGCAAAAGAAACTGCCATCAGAGTGAACAGGCAACCTACAGAATGGGAGAAAATTTTTACAATCTACCCATTTGACAAAGGGCTAATATCCAGAATCTACAAAGAACTTAAACAAACTTACAAGAAAAAATCAAACAACTCCATCAAAAATTGGGCGAAGGATATGAACAGACACTTCTCAAAAGAAGACATTTATGCAGCCAACAGACACATGAAAAATGCTTATCATCACTGGCCATCAGAGAAATGCAAATCAAAACCACAGTGAGATACCATCTCACACCAGTTAGAATGGTGATCATTAAAAAGTCAGAAAACAACAGGTGCTGGAGAGAATGTGGAGAAATAGGAACACTTTTACACTGTTGGTGGGACTATAAACTAGTTCAACCATTGTGGAAGACAGTGTGGCGATTCCTCAAGGATCTAGAACTAGAAATACCATTTGACCAAGCCATCCCATTACTAGGTATATACCCAAAGGATTATAAATCATGCTCCTATAAAGACACATGCACACGTGTGTTTATTGCAGCACAATTCACAATAGCAAAGACTTGGAACCAACCCAAATGTCCATCAATGATAGACTGGATGAAGCAAATGTGGCACATATACACCATGGAATACTATGCAGCCATAAAAAAGGACGACTTCATGTCCTTTGTAAGGACACGGATGGAGCTGGAAACCATCATTCTGAGCAAACTATTGCAAGGACAGAAAACCAAACACCGCATGTTCTGACTCATAGGTGGGAAGAACAATGAGAACACTTGGACACAGGATGGGGAGCATCATACACCAGGGTCTGTTGTAGGGTGGGAGAAGGGGGAGGGCATAGCATTAGGAGATATACCTAATGTAAATGACGAGTTAATGGGTGCAGCACACCAACATGGCAGATGTATACATATGTAACAAACCTGCATGTTGTGCACATGTACCCTAGAAGTTAAAGTATAATAATAATAAATACAAATTAAAAAATTTAAAAAAACTCTCAGCATTTGCTTGTCTGTAAAGGATTTTATTTCTCCTTTGCTTATGAAGCTTAGTGTGGCTGAATCTGAAATTCTGGTTTGAAAATTCTTTAAGAATGTTGAATATTGCCCCCCTACCCCTTGTAAGGTTTCTGCAGAGAGACCTGCTGTTAGTTTGATGGGCTTCCCTTTGTGGGCAACCTGACCGTTCTCTCTGGCTGCCCTTAACATTTTTTCTTTCATTTCAACCTTGGTGAATCTGAAGATTATGTGTCTTGGGGCTGCTTTTCTTTGTGCTGTTCTCTGTATTTCCTGAATTTGAATGTTGACCTGTCTTGCTAGGTTGGGGAAGTTCTCCTGGATAATATCCTGAAGGGTGTTTTCTAACTTGGTTCCATTCTCCCCATCACTTTCAGGTACACCAATCAAATGTAGGTTTAGTCTTTTCACATAGTCCCATATTTCTTGGAGGCTTTGTTCATTCGTTTTTATTCTTTTTCCTCTAATCTTGTCTTCATGTTTTATTTCATTAAGTTGATCTTCAATCTCTGATCTTTTCTTCCGCTTGAACAATTCAGCTATTGATACTTGTGTGTGCTTCACAAAGTTCTTGTGCTGTGTTTTTCACTCCATCAGGTCATTTATGTTCTTCTCTAAATGGTTATTCTAGTTAGCAATTCCTCTAACCTTTTTTCAGGGTTTTTAGCTTCCCTGCATTGGGTTAGAATATACTCCTTTAGCTCAGAGGAGTTTGTTATTACCCACCTTCTGAAGCCTACTTCTATCAGTTCGTTAAACTCATTCTCTGTCCAGTTTTGTTCCCTTGCTGGCAAGGAGTTGTGATCCTTTAGAGGAAAAGTGTTCTGGTTTTGGGAATTTTTAGTCTTTTTGTGCTGGTTTTTCCTCATCTTCGTGAATTTATGTACCTTTGGTCTTTACCTTTTAGTCTTTGATGTTGGTAACCTTCAGAGGGAGTTTCTTTTTGTTGATGATGATGCTATTCCTGTTTGTTTGTTTTCCTTCTAACAGTCACACCGCTCTGCTGTAGGTCTGCTGGAGTTTGCTGGAGGTCCACTGCAGACCCTGTTTGCCTGGGTATCACCAGCGGAGGCTGCAGAACAGCAAAGATTGCTGCCTGTTCCTTCCTCTGGCGGCTTTATCCCAGAGGGGCACCTGCCAGATGCCAGCCAGAGCTCTCCTATATGGGGTGTCTGTCTACCCCTGCTGGGAAGTGTCTCCCAGTCAGGAAGCACAGGGGCCAGGGACCCACTTGAGGAGGCAGTCTGTCCCTTAGCAGAGCTTGAGCACTGTCCTGGGAGATCTGCTGCTCTCTTCAGAGCCAGCAGGCAGGAACGTTTAAGTCTGCTGAAGCTGCGCCGACTGTTGCCCCTTCCCCCAGGTACTCTGTCCCAGGGAGATGGGAGTTTTATCTATAAGCCTCTGACTGGGGCTGCTGCCTTTCTTTCAGAGATGCCCTGCCCAGAGAGGAGGCAGTCTGGCTACAGCAGCTTTGCCGAGCTTCGGTGGGCTCCACCCAGTTCGAACTTTTTGACAGCTTTGTTTACACTGGTTTAAACCGCCTACTCAGTCCTCAGTAATGTGTACGCCACTCTCCCCACCAAGCTCGAGTGTCCTAGGTTGACTTCAGATTGCTGTCCTGGCAGCGAGAATTTCAAGCCAGTGGATCTTAACTTGCTGGGCTTCATTGGGGTGGAATCCACTGAGCTAGACCACTTGGCTCCCTGGCTTCAGCCCCCTTTCCAGGGAAGTGAACGGTTCTGTGTCACTCTCATTCCAGGCACCACTGGGGTATGAAAAAATAACTCCTGCAGCTAGCTAGGTGTCTGCCCAAACGGCCTTCCAGTTTTGTGCTTGAAACCCAGGGCCCTGGTGGTGTAGGCACCCGAGGGAATCTCCTGGTCTGAAGGTTGCAAAGACTGTGGGAAAGGCCTGTATCTGGGCTGGAATGCACCATTCCTCAAGGCACGGTCCCTCAAGGCTTCCCTTGGTTAGGGGAGGGAGTTCCCTGACCCCTGCGCTTCCCGGGTGAGGCAGTGCCTCACCTGCTTCTGCTTGCATTCCATGGGCTGCACACACTGTCTAACCAGTCCCAATGAGATGAGCCGGGTACCTCTGTTGGAAATGCAGTAATCACCCACCTTCTGTGTTGATCTCGCTGGGAGCTACAGACTGGAGCTGTTCCTATTTGGCCATCTTTCCAGCCACCCCCTGCCTTTCTTTAATAACTAAAGTTGTGGCGGGCAACCTAAGTTTAGCTATCTTCTTCCTGGGCCTTTCAGTGTAGAACATGGGAAGCAAAGAAGCAGGAATATTTAGAATTCATTTTGATGGCAACAGAAACATCAAGGCCTTATTGGGCTCATCTAGTGGCACCCATGCCTGTGGCAGCAGCATGGCACTGGCACCATAATTAAGGTGATCCTGTGACATGATACTGTCTGGGGTATTGACCACCATGATCCGCTTGTTCTCATTCTATGAGCCTGGTTTCTCAGCCTTTCTGTTCTGTGAACTATCCTATGAGCTATATCCAGAGTAATTTTCTTTTGCTTGCAACAAAAGCCACTGAGTGATACACTCCGCTAATAATTTTTAGCCAAGATATTTTGAGGTACAATTATTTTCTCTAAGATGCTAATAATTGGTGAATTTAAGTATGATTTCTTTTTCATCTTAATGTATTTAACAGCTTCAAATTCTAGGGTTTATTCTTTCATGACCTCCTTTTTGTACTGACATTAAACCACTTCCAGTGACTTTCTTTTATGACTCATTCAGAACCAATTGCTTCTTTCATTTTGCCATTATCCAGTTTATGCTCTTCCATAAAATCTACTTTTGTTCTTTGCTTTTTCATTTTTCGTTAAGTTGTATCTTTCTGCTATAATTTTAGTACAAAAGTCCTTCACATCTCTTTTCTGGGAACATTCCTGTATCAGTTAAGATAAGGTTGTACTTCTTGTAACAGAGAAACCATAATAATAGTGGTTTAACATGATATAAACTTATTTCTTGCCATATAAGTTAATTATTCCAGGGTCAGAATGGCAGTTCTATGGACTAGTGGGACAGTCCCATTTATTATGCTGTCATCTTTAAGGTCTTTTTCCTCCTGGTCCAGCCAGACTTCCTCCATCATAATCTTGTTCCAAGCTACAGGATGAATGGAAGGGAAATTTTTCTTCCTTTCCTTTTTAAGAAGACTTCCAGTAAGTTTCCATACAACACTACCACATATAAGTCATTTGCCAAAACAAAGGGCCACATTTAACTGCAAGAGAAGCACTATTCCTAGCTAATAATCAGGGTTCTTTTACTAAGGGAGAATGACAGAACAGGCCCGGGAGGCAATTGACTGTCTCCTCCACAATTTCTACTTCTTTTGACTATCTCTAAGTAATTTACCATCTTTCTAGATAAAACAGTTTATTTTGTGTTTTAGGACTAATTTGTAAATTTTTAGTTCAACTAGTAAAAATTTGGTACAAAAATAATGGTCCTAATATAATACATATTTTATTTAATAATTATACAGTTTTTATCATATTGTTACACTCATTCTAATTGCCTGAATAAAGTGGTTTTCTTACAAAAATTCCCGCTTAGTTATTTTCAAGATATGATGGCTTCAAAGTGAGTTCTTACTTATAAAAGGAATGTATATTTTTAAAGTAAACTAATTTATATTACTTTTAGATTGTGATGTGAAAATAAAATATGGAAGATTTCTAAGACTTTCCAGAATTTGTGAAGAATGTGTGAAATAAAATGGTGGTTGGGCTCACTTCCTTATACTTTTGCTTCTACACCAGTAAAATAACAACTTGAATCAGGAACATTGTCAATAATTTATATTTTAAAATTTAAATTCTTGTTTTTAAAGAAATAATTTTGAACATGCAGAAAAGTTTTAAATATGGTGATTTCCTCACCCAGCTTTTCCTAATGTTAACATTTTATATAGCAATGATTGAAACTTAGCAATTAACAGTTATACTGTTAACTAATCTATAGACTTTATTTGAATTTCAACAGTTTTCCCACTAATGCCCTTTTTCTGATTCAAGATCCAATCCAACATCTTGTATATTATACTTAGTTGTCATGTTTCTTAGATTCCTCCATTATGACTTCCTCAGTCCTTATCATGCAATGCCCTTGATCCTTTCAGACTCCTTTTGGCCAGACTTATTGGCCAATTATATTGTAGAATGTCCCTTAGTTTGGGTTTGTCTGATATTTTCGCATGATCAGATCATTCTCATTCTCATGATCATGTGGTATTTTTGGCAGGAATACTACAGAATGATTTTGTGCCCTTATCAGTGCATCATATCAGGATATTGATATATCTTATTTTTGGTGATATTAAATTTGATCTCTCGGTTAAGGTGTTTATCAGTTTTTTCCACTGCACAGTTAATATTTTTTCTATTTGTAATTAAAAAGTATCTTGTAGGGAAATTCTTAGAGACCATGCAAATACCCTGTTTATACTGTCATCTACTAATTTTAGTATCCGTATATTATTCTCAACCACAGCAATTATTACTTTGGTGTTTTCCATAGTCATCAATATTCTTTACATGTTTATTGAATACAGAAGAAAATTATGTTCATTAAAAACATCTATAAATGTGAACTTGAGGAAATTCTTTTGATCAGTAGGTTAAAGATACAGCCAAGAAGTTCTATGAAAGTTACAGGGAAAAAATGTGTTTAAATGTTAAATTATTTGTGACATTTTTAACTTCAATTGAGAAGAGCACAGTTATATGATCCAGCTATCTCTATTTATTTGTGGGGTATGATTCTTGATGGGACCAAAGAACTCCGGTGTTCTAATCCCACTTTTCTCTTTGTTCAGAATAAATCTTCTTGGCCCATAGCCAGGTATGAGTGCTATCTAAGCAACGATAAACTAGAACTCTCTCAATCCCAGTTGTTGTTTTGCTTTGCTTTTTTATGAAACTAAAAATATAGCTCCCAGAATTCAAGTCTGTTTCCATGTTGCACGTCACAACTCTAACCTGACATTAACATCTTGCTGTAAAAGAGGTGTCAGGTGTCTAGGCCTAAACCAGAAGACTAATGGATTATAAAAGAAAACAATTAGATATTTCAGTTTTACATTGCTAGTTTTTCCATTTTAATTTAAAATATAATTCCCCAGTATCATACATTTGTGTCACATAGGTGTTGTATGTACTAGGGTATCAGCAGGAAACAAGTGGCAGAGTCAAATGGGGCCATTGAGGAGTTTAGTGAAGGGACTACTTCAAAAGTGTGGATAGAATTAAGGAAACAGACCAGGATTAGTGAAGCATTTTATTTTTTATTTTTTGAGGCAGAGTCTCGTTCTGTCACCTGACTAATTTTTGTATTTTTAGTAGAGATGGGGTTTCATGTTTGCCAGGCCGTTCTCGAACGCCTGGTCTCAAGTGATCTGCCTTCCTTGGCCTCCTAAAGTGCTGGGATTACAGGTGTGAGCCACCGTGCCCTGGCAGGTGAAGCATCTGAACTTGCAATGCCTGTAGGCCTGAAGGTGTAAGGGAAGGAGAGTTCACCAGAACCCAGATACTTTAGGAAAGCCCAATAGAAGCTGTAGTTCTTGTAGAATGCAGCTGCTACTAAAGCCCAAATCTCACTCTTTTACTCTTTGATCTACTTCTAGTGTCTTGATTGGCTACAGCCAACTGCCGGCTAGAGGGACAAATGACCCTAAGTGATGTTGTCCTTAAAGGTGAGCCTTTAGAGTCACAGAGCAGGAGGAGAAAGGTAGAGAATAGATCTGGAAGAGCAAATGGAGGCTATCTAGCAAATTGTATTTCAGAAAAAGTGCAGTTGATGATATTTCTGGCTGTAGTTTTTCTTACGTCTGGCCTCCTTCATTGAGGTTATGTGACATGTTCCTGAAGACTTTTTCATTCTTTATTTTATCTTTTTTTTGTGATGGAATCTTGCTCTGTCTCACCCAGGCTGGAGTGCGGTGGCTCAATCTCGGCTCACTGCAACCTCCACCTCCTGAGTTCAAGTGATTCTCCTGCCTCAGCCTCCTGAGTAGCTGGGATGACAGGTGCCTGCCCACCACCACACCTGGCTAATTTTTGTATTTTTAGTAGAGATGGGGTTTTGCCATGTTGGCCAGGCTAGTCTTGAACTCCTCAAGTGATCTGCCCGCCTTGGCCTCCTGAAGTGCTGGGATTACAGGCCTGAGCCATGGCGCCCGGCCCATAATTGAACTGTTAAAGGATGACAATTATGTGACTGACATTCTCATAGTTATACTTCTTGTGAGTTAACAACAGCCCAATGTGTTAGCATTAACACATGTTTGGGCTTTAGTTTTATTGTATCATTTCCATTTATAGACTTTAGCATGTTTCCATAAATATAATCATATCTTCATTCAAAACATAATTTAACAATATAGTAATGGCTCCATTAATATTGGAATCTTCAACTAAATAGAAAAGTTATTTCAGCATCATAATAATTGAAGGGACACACAAAAAAAGTATATAGAAGGGAATTTGGCCTTAAGCAACTGCCAAGGTTATAGCAGTTCAAAACACATTCTATACACTTTTCCTCAGCTGCATTTCTCTAAAATGGTAAATGATGCACACTATGACCCTGAAGCACTATAAATCATTGAAAATAAAATTTTGTTTAATGTAATCTATTTGTTAAAGCAGGAAAATACATCAATACATTTAAGAACAATTTCCCCAAAATATATAAAATAAGCCTGATTGATTACAGCTAATTAAAAAATTAAACAATTTTATCTATTTGTACCTTTGCACCTTTGCCACTAAACCTAAATTAGCCTTTTTTTTCCCTAAATGACAGGAAGTTTGATATACTGTACTGATTGCTATAGACTAGAATATTAAGTTGTTACAACTATGTGAGATCTACATGTATTTCTACTTCCATGTATATATGTGTATGTTTGTAAAATTCACATATTTATACTGTGCTGTTTAAAAACTCCAATTGTGGCAGTTTAAATACTGCTTTGTTGCTAATCACGGCTTAATACCTAAAACAGAACAGAGTCCTTCACAAGGTAACCAGGGAAATATGCCAATTTTGACTTCATTGCCATCCTGTTGAATGACTGTATTCATTCTCTTTAGATTTAAAGCTCCTCATTCTACTGTTCCTCAACACTCTTTATAGAATTCCAGCTTGCTTTTCACCTATCTTTTAACAGTTTAACATAGATGGCTGGATCAAGTCCATTGTTCCAATTGTATGAACCTTAAAAAGCTCTGCAGTATTTTACTCTTTCCATTGTATCTGGCTTCCCTGAGTGCTCTGCTCAGTGCATTTTACTCGTATTCTGATTTCTAAACCCATTTATGCCTGATTCTTTCTGAAGACACTTGTTTGTCTGGGAGCTCAAATTGACTTATCCCCATTCTATTTCCTTAACTAAAAACGCACCATTAAGGTTGATTGAACTCTTTTAAAGCACTTCATATAAAATCAAAGGCCTTAGGAAAGTAGGCTACCAGTGTTTGTAAATACCTGTTTTAAACCAAATTGATAGGGGAATAAGAAATAATTAGAAACTTTAAAATGTTATATATATATTTATTTTACTGATTAGCCTTTTTTGGTTGTTCTTTGAGAGACACACTTGTAAAACATTCTGAGAGGGAAGGGAGAGGAAGAGCTATGCTATAATTAAAGATGGAACAAATAGTAGAGCCAAACCACTAAAATTATTGAAAACATTTTCTAGAAAAAATAATGTTCCACAATAAGCAAGAAGAAAAACGTGCAGCTCTTGATTAAAATCTATAGCTTTTAAATCACTCCAACCCCACTGGAAACAAACAAACAAAAATCATATCACCATATCTTTTTTCTGTTTAAACTGTAGTCATTGTTATTTTTGTGGTTTACAAAAACAGTAAGATTATCACTAATTCTTTTCCTATTTATAATGTTTAAAATTAACTGCTGGTATAAAATATTTTTAAACATTTAGAAGTTAATTACAATTATAAAATTAAAAACCAAATGAAAATATAGAATGCTATTTGTTAAAAATTCTTTGCATCCATTTCTATTTTAGTGTTTGATCAAAATGTAACTATTTTGAAAAAACAAACTATGTTATCTCAATGGATTTTTATTCAGAGCATATAGAAATACTGTTATTTTTAATGATATTAGAAAAAATCTGTTCTAATTTAAAATTTAGCATTTCGGACTCTTTGGAATCTTATATGGAAAATGACAATGTTGATATACTGACTTTTGGATTTACCTAAAAGAGCATATAGTTAAGGTAGTCTTTAATAAAATATAAAAGATAAATAATTTGACTTCAGCTAACTAATACCTTCAAAGCTACTTCTAAGTTCCTTTGAATATGCTATTCTATTTTTATATTACAACATTGTATGTCTTTGCTATTAAATCATTCATTTTATTTTAATTTTAAGGAAAAATCATAACCAAAACAAAAATCTTAAGATAAAAATGCATAAATTAAGTCTGAGAAATGTCTTTTGAGTAGTTTACAAAACAATTTTATTCACAATGGAAAGAAAAAGAGTAATAGTAGAATGGTATAATTTATATATTGGTAAAGTAAAAACTTGTAGAAATAATATTACTAATAAAATAGCTGTGGTATTTCTTACTGACCTAGTTCTAAAAGGCAACTGAGAATTTAAATTGCAATTCAGTATAGGTTTTCTTCAAAAATACTTCAATAATGGAGAAGGGAGGAAAATGTAGAAAAATGAACAAGTAGTTAGCACTTGCAGGTGGTCCAGAAGCTCTAAGTTTTATAGTAAGGCATCTGAAAAACCAGCTGGTTTCTAGCCCGTAACCAAAATGATTTGGTTAGCTTTGCTTGTTTCTACTAATAGAATATTACAATAATCTTACCTCCCTTTATGTAAGTAATATTTAATTGAAGCCAAGAGCCTAGAGCATGACTAAGAGTGAGATCTAATGTTTTAAAACATTAAACACTTTTCATAATGTAAGATAGCTTATGAAGAGTGAAATGGCACGTTACTTAAATATAAGGGTTATTTGTAAACTAGTCAGGAGTGCCTGCAAACACACATACATAGTGCACACTAGATATTCTAGGCAAAAATATATTCACAATCAGTTAATTTTGTGTCAATAGTCAGAAAAATCTAAGACTAGAAAAATTAGAAGTAAATGGCCGGGCATGGTGGCTCATGCCTGTAATCCCAGCACTTTGCGGGAGCCGAGGCAGGAGGATTACATGAAGCCAGGAGTTTGAGACCAGCCTGGGCAACATAGTGAGACTCCATCTCTACAAAAATTTTTTAAAAATAGAAGTAAATAGTAAAGTTTGTATTGGACAATTAATCGCAGTTAATTTTATATATAGAAATCAGACTAATTTCACACTGTCTATATTCAGTTCAGCTTTGGAGGCTTCTAATCTATAAAATGCCTTAATTTTTAGCTTACCAGGTTGTTTGTGGAATTGTCTTTAATGAAAACAAGTTATATAATCATACATTTGCTTGCAAAATAAATCAAGACATTTGCTGGGAGTAAAGACATAATAACTTTACTGGATAAATTATACATTTTATCTAAGTGAAATACCTTGATGAATAAATAGTTTACTCTCTTTTACAGTTTTTTTTTTTTTTTGAGATGGAGTCTCACTCTGTCACCCAGGCTGGAGTGCAGTGGTGCCATCTCAGCTCACTGCAACCTCTGCCTCCCTGGTTCAAGCGATTCTCCTGCCTCAGCCTCCTGAGTAGCTGAGATTACAGGTGTGTGCCACCGTTCCCAGTTAATTTTTGTATTTTTAGTAGAGATGGGGCTTTGCCTTGTTGGCCAGGCTGGTCTTGAACTCCTGACCTCAGGTGATCTGCCCACCTTGGCCTCCTAAAGTTCTGGGATTACAGGCGTGAGCTACTGCACCTGGCGTGGTGGTGTAATCCCAGCTACTCAGAAATTTAGATGAAATTTTTTTTTTTTTTTTTTTTGAGATGGAGTCTTGCTCAATTCGTCTGCCTCAGCCTCCCTAGTAGCTGGGACTACAGGAGCACGCCACTACGCCTGGCTAATTTTTGTATTTTTAGTAGAGATGGGGTTTCACCATATTGGCCAGGCTGGTCCTGAACTTCTGACCTTGTGATCTGCCTGCCTTGGCCTCCCAAAGTGCTGGGATTACAGATGTGAGCCATCGTGCCCGGCTCAGATGAAATTTAATTAACAATTTTTAAGAATTATAAGTAGCTCAAAATTTAACAATATGTACATAAAAATCACATGAAGATCTCAAATATATTAAAAGTCCATAGGAAAAATGGCTAAAAGAAAATATGCCAAAATGCTAAGTGAATACAATGTAAGTTATGTTTTTTCTGCTTTATGTATTTCTATTCTGAACATTTTTCTCCAGTGAAACCTATTACATTTATCTTCCCACTTTTTATTTTAAAACACTTTTTATTATAAAAGTAACATATATTCAGCATTTAATTTATACCTAATCATAAAAGAAAAAACAGATGATGCCAATTTAGTAATAAATAGTGAAGAGTAGACTGTCACAACACTATAATGAAAGCAGTTGTCAAAACTAAAGGGCAACAAAGACATCTTCTGGACATCTTAAGAACTGCATAGTTGTTTTTAAACAAAAGATCCTATTTCCACCTAAGTGTAATAGTTGTTTAAAAACCACACATTACGAAGAGCAAAATCAATCTGTAATTAGGTTTGAAATTTTAAATATTACATGATTAAATTACAGACATACAGCATTTAAAAAAGAAAAATACAAAATTCTTGCATAGACATTGGAATTATATCATTTCCAAAATACCTTTAAAACTATTTCCAGACAGATTATAAAGTCTACATATTTTAGTTAAAATAATTTATTTTCGTGTAAGGAAAGTATAAAATATTAGGAAACTACATGTACTGTTGAGCCAATAACTTTAAAATTTTAAATAGAATACTTCATGAATCATGGAGCTCATTTATATCAAAATATGACTGGCAATTTGGTTATCAATTTAAGTAACTGTAACAAGCAAATTCATAACCACATTTGATTAATTTGTGATATGTCCTAGTACTATGCAATGTAATAGTTTAGAAAAGTTCGGTGAAGTATAATTATTGAAGGTCATATTTTTAAATGTGTCCACTCAGTTTGAATATGTGTTCTCTTCAGCCTGAAACTACTTGTAAACTTATATCACTGTAGGTGTAATTAATGATTTGTATATGAAATCGGACTCTTTTTTTATTCTTAGAGCATGAAGGACTGGTTGCACCCACAGTTAGCCACATTTAGAAACTACTATTGATGCCCACAATTTGCATCTCTAAACAATTTTGAGGGCAGATCTGGTTTAGGGTATTTTTTTAAAAAATACAGTCATAAAAACCAATCTGTAGTTCAACTAGCAAAACTCATCTTGCTTTATTTAGTAATAGTTGTGTTTGGTAAGAAATGTGCTTTAGTTTTATGTAATCTCAAATGAATAGATACTCTACAAATGAAAGTATGCCTATTTCCTAAAGTTATCTTTTCTTAATATCTTCCTATGATATGTCATAATGACATTTCATGACTAAATGTTTCTAATACCAGAACTAAGCATTCAATTCTCTGGACTTTGTTTCATGTCACTTTTATCTTTTCAAATTGTTGTCTGATGTAATAGTTCATGATTTTTATGATATAGAAATTCAAACAAATAACTAAAGATAACCATAAAGAAAGTTTAAGAGAGGTGATATTAAATCAAGTTCATGAAGGGTAATAGATTATCTTCATATGGAACTGAAGTGCTTCAGTAACTTAAGTAACATGATTATCTTTTTTTTTTTTTTTTTAACTGACCACTGTCAGCTAGTTTTTGTACAACTACTAAACAGATGAGTTTCTTGGTGTATGCTCATTTCTCTTTAGGCAGTTACATTCGATTTGATCTTGGAAAGTTGCTCCCAGAAATTCTGTAAGAAATAAGATTTAATTAGTCAAATAGTGGTGACTTAATTTTGTAATGGATCAGCTAACTTAAGGTAATTCTGCAATAAATAATTTCCGTATTTTAGATGTGCGCAATTTAAAGAAGACAAAATGATCCCATTGGTGGCTCACACCTGTAATCCCAGCACTTTGGGAGGCTGAGGCAGGTGGGTCACCTGAGGTCAGGAGTTCAAGACCAGCCTGGCCAACATGGTGAAACCCTACCTTTACTAAAAATAAAAAAATTGGTCGGGCATGATGGCGCATGCCTGTAGTAATCCCAGCTACTCGAGAGGCTGAGGCAGGAGAATTGCTTGAACACAAGAGGTGGAGGTTGCAGTGAGCCAAGATTGTGCCACTGTACTCCAACCTGGGCAACAAGAGTGAAACTCTGTCTCAAAAAAAAAAAAAATACTGTGGACTCAGTGGGACATGGCTGATTAAAGCAGGAAGAGTCAGTGCAGCAAGAGCCAAGCTTAAGCTAGATCTGCTGCTGGGGTAGGTCATTTTAACAGATGAGCAGGAGCAGGGATGCCAGGAAGATGGGGGACAGGTAATACTTGAGAATCTAAGAAGTCAAGTGTTGAGCAGAAGAGTGTATTCTTCATGAGAACTAGCAATGTTCTTAGGCTTTGAGCTAGGCTCTAGGGCTAGATTCAGACTGGAGAAGGAAGCAAGTAGGAATTTTAAAGAAAATTCAGAAGAATTTACAAAATTCTTAGCCTTCATGATTTCAGAGAGTTGAATTTATCTGCTGTTTACAGTATAAGTGAACTGGTTTGCAAATTCAGTGAGTAGAGTGAGTTGGTAGAGGATACAATTAAAGTAGTTCCTATGTAGCTATTTCATTGTTCCCTCACTAGTGAGCACTAGTACTCTGAATTATTTGACCTTGGTAGCCATTTCTCAGCCTTTTTGAATTATTATGTAAATACACTGGACTTTGGGAAAGATTTGGTGAATGTGGGAATTAAGAAGCCTTATGTTATCTGACAGTTCTTTCTAGTTCCCAGAGTAAATATATAATAGTACATAACAGTATTTCCTGTTATACATGACTAGCAAATATGGAGAGTACTTTTTTAATGATGAGAAATGATATTAAAACACAGAGAAAATAGCTTTACCTTCTCTTATCTTGGTTGCTCTGGTATATTTGTGCAGTCGGAGATGCGATATTCTGATGTGATAAAAGAGATGGAGAGATACTTATCCCTCTGAGTTGCCGAAAAGCTATTTCTGCATGGATGCTCCGAGGATTATTTGTCAGAATCCCAGCATTCTTGTTTTTTTTGTCTGAAATTAGAAATTTGAAATTTGAAAAATTAAAATTATGAAACAATGAGAAACATTAATTAACATAAGCATTAAGCAATATAGTTTGGTTGTCCTTCAGCTGAATGTATGCTATACATGTTTCATAAAGTGAATTTAAAATTTCAAATAAAAATATAGAATTATAACGTATTTTTAGCACTTGATGTGGCTTAAATTTCTGTGAGCTAGTGAATCAGTTTGATTTTTCCTAGATAATATTTTAAACATATGAATATCCAAACCTGCATGCTGTAATAAATGTAGAGATAAAGTGATTATACTTTTAAAAATTGGGGCAGCACAGTCAAAAAATAGGAAAGAGATTGTAGGACTTTTTCAGCACATAACAAATCTTGAAGAAAGTAACAGGCATACCTTGAAATATTGTGGGTGTGGTCCCAGACCATTGCGATAAAGTGAGTCACACACATTTTTTGGTTTCCCAGTACATATAAAAGTTATGTTTACATAACTTTATAGTGTAGTCTATTAAGTGTGCAGTAGCATTATGTTTTAAAAAACAATGTACATACATTAATTTAAAAATACTTTATTGCTAAAAAATGCTAATGATCATGTGAACGTTCAGCGAGTTGTAATCTTTTTGCTGTTGGAGGGTCTCGTCTTAGTGTTGTTGGCTGCTGACCAGTCAGGATGGTGGCTGCTGAAGGCTGGGGTGGCTGTGGCAGTTTCTTAACATAAGACAACAATGAAGTTTGCTGCATAGATCAACTCTTCCTTTCGTGAAAGATTTCTGTGTACGACATGATGTTTGATAGCACTTTCCCCACAGTAGTTCTTTCAAAATTGGAGTCAGTCCTCTCAAACTCTGCCACTGCTCTATCAACTAAGTTTGTAATATTCTAAATCCTTTGTTGTCATTTCAGCAGTGTTCACAGCATTTCACCAGGAGTAAATTTCATGTCAAGAAACCACTTTCTTTGCTCATCCATAAGAAGCAACTCCTCATCCGTTCAAGTTTGATCATGAGATTGCAGCAATTCAGTCACATCTTCAGGCTCCACTTCTAGTTCTCTTGCTGTTTCCACACATCTGCAGTTACTTCCTTCACTGAAGTCCTGAACCCCTCAAAGTCATCCAAACTCCCATTAGGGTTGCTATTTTGACCTCCTCTGATGAATTACAAATGTTTTTAATGGTGTCTAGAATGGTGAATCCTTTCCAGAAGGTCTGCAATTTACTTTGCCCATATCCATCAGATGAATCACTATCTTATTTTATTTTATTTTATTTTTTGAGACGGAGTCTTGCTCTGTCACCCAGGCTGGAGTGCAGTGACGCGATCTCGGTTCACCGCAAGCTCTGCCTCCCGGGTTCACGCCATTCTCTTGCCTCAGCCTCCCGAGTAGCTGGGACTACAGGCGCCCGCCACCATGCCCGGCTAATTTTTTTGTATTTTCAGTAGAGACAGGGTTTCACCATGTTAGCCAGGATGGTCTCAATCTCCTGACGTCATGATCTGCCTGCCTCAGCCTCCCAAAGTGCTGGGATTACAAGCGTGAGCCATTGCACCTGGTCAGGAATCACTATCTATGGTAGTTAGAGCCTTACAAAATATATTTCTTAAATCATAATACTTGAAGTTACTCCTTGATCCATCAGCTGCAGCATGGATGTTGTGTTAGCAGGCATAAAAACAACATTCATCTCCTTGTACTTCTCCATCAGAGTTACTAGGTGACTAGGTGCATTGTCAGTGAGCAGTAGTCTTTGGAAAGCAATCTTTCTCAGCACTGGGTCTCAACAGTCAGCTAAAATACTTAGTAAACTATGCTGTAAACAGATGTGCTGTTATCCAAGCTTTGTACATCGATAGAGCATAGATTGATAGAGCATAGACAAAGTAGATTTAGCATAATTCTTAAGAGCCCTAGGAGTTTTACAATGGTTGAGTAATGGTTTCTTTAAATTGAGCAATGTATTCAACTTAAAGTCACCAGCTGCACTAGCCCCTAACAAGAGAGTCAGACTGTCCTTTGAAGCTTTGAAGCCAGACATTGACTTCTCCTCTCTAGCTATGAAGGTCCTAGATGGCATCTTCTTCTGATATAAGGCTGTTTCATCTACATTGAAAATCTCTTTTTTAGTGTAGCCACTTTCATCAATGATCCTAGCTAGATCTTCTGGATAACTTGCAGCAGCTTCTCCATCAGCACTTGCTGCTTCACCTTACACTTTTATATTGCCTGATATAATAGTTCATGATTCTTTCCTTAAATCTCATAAAGCAGCCTTTGCTAGCTTCAAACTTCTCTTCTGCAGCTTTCTCACCACTTTCAGCCTTCATAGACTTGAAGAGAGTTAGGGTCTCTGGATTAGGCTTTGGCTTAAGGGAATGTTGTGTCTGGTTGATATCCTATCCGGACCACTTTATCCATATCAGCAATAAGATTGTTTCAATTTCTTATCCATGTGTTCCTTGGAGTTGCATTTTTAATTTCTTTCAAGAATTTTTCCTTTGCATTCACAACTTGGCTATCTATTTGATACAAGAGGCCTAACTTTAGCCTATCTTGGCTTTCAACATGGCTTCCTCACTAAGCTTAATCATTTCTAGCTTTTGATTTAAAGTGAGAGATGTGAGATTCTTCCTTCCTTAGAGGTCATTGTAGGGTTATTAATTGACTTAAAAAGATTACTGATCACAGATCACCATAACAAATATAATAATAATGAAAAAGTTTGAAATAGAGAATTATCAAAATGTGATAAAGACACAAAGTGAGCACATGTTGTTGGAAACATGGCACCAATAGACTTGCTTGATGCAGGGTTGTCACAAACCTACAATTTGTAAAAAGCTCAATATCTGTGAAATGCAATAAAGTGAAATGCAATAAAACAAGGTATGCTTTTACCTGAGAAGGAAGTTAGTATCTGAGAAGGAAGTTATGAAGATGAATCCAGGGTTAAACTAATAAAAAAATATAAAAAGATAATGATATTCCTGAAGATGACTTTGTTCTGTTAAGGAGGTAATAACAATTTGGTATGCCCAATTTTACTGACAGTTGTAGACAAAAGCATGACAATCTTCATTGTTATTAAAACCTGGAAGTCATAATGACATATAAGTATGAAAAATGAGAAAATATAACATCTTAGTGGAGTAAATTATGCTGGTTTGTTTTTCAGTGGGTTTCTTTAAAAAACTTGAATCACATGGAACAGTCTACTATTTTTTTATAGTAGGCTCTTAGATCATTTTATAATTATTGTGATGTTCAGTTTTATTGTCTAAGAATGGTCTGAGGACAAATGGGAAGTCAGAAGGACTGGAAGAGGTGAGCCCTCAGAGAAGGAGTAGTTACCCCCGATTTTGCCAAAATGATAACCAGAAAAGATGTGGAATTAGGGAACAGGCTTATTCTAAAGTTGAACTAAAATTTATATAGCAGAATAAACCACTTCCATGCTTGTTCTTTTAATATACTCCCTCTTTTAAAACTCTACCTCTTGAAGCCCTTGTCTAGTATTTGCTTCGTGAATATTTTCTTCTGATTTCAAGGGGAAAGTGAGATCTCTCTGCAGAATATCCTTTGTACCCCGGGATTCTGTTATGCTTTTACATCTCTGATTTCCACTTTTAGCAGGATGCACTAATGAACTGGTTTTAGTAGTTGTTTGCTCTGACGTCCATGAAATGAAATAAAAGCTTTGGAAAGATATGTCAGGAAATAATTGTTCAAGTATCACGAAGTTCACATTGCAAGTGAGCAAATGTTTAGTCACAACATACTAGTAGCTGAGTACAAAAAAAGCTATAATAAAACTAAAAATAATAAAACGATAATCTCTGAAATCAAAATGGCCATAGGAAACTTGAACAAACATGCAATTTTAGGAAATGTAAGTTAAAAACAAGGAATTTTAAGTACTATTAGAAATTAAAGTGATATTTTTATTTCAAATGAAGTGATTCTTTTACATTCTATCTGAAATTATTTGTCAAAATACCTTCAGCTTCAGGAGTTAAAGTGACGTCAGATCCCAAGTAATGGCTGAATCCACTAGGCAGAATTACATTTGTTATCTTTATGGGAGGAGTTTTCACTTGGCCAAATGATCTGCCATCCATAGGAGAGTGGGTAACAGGAATAAGCTACATAATAAAATAAAACAGTTAATAACATCTCATCTCCAAAACTCAGATCAATAGGCTTAATCCTTATAACAAGTCTGAGTAGACAATCAACATTCTTTGTAGTCAGGAGCTACCTGCTTGCCTAAACTCAGAATTGGTACTAGGTAAAACCTGTAAAATCAGCAGAGCTTTTTGGGGAGTTAACTCCCTCAGAACCTTGTGTTCTTTTTTTTTTTTTTTTTTTTTCAGACTGCATTGTACCATCACTAGAATCTAGTGCTTAATGGCAACTCGCCCTTTCCAAAGGGTCTCAACAAGGTAAGTATGGAACTAAGGAAATGAGAATTAAAACTTCCCCATTGTAATGCTTTTTCTTTTTTTGTGTGTGAATAGAATTTCTGGGACGTAAAAGTTATTTCTCGAAATCTTTGTATTCTTCACATTACCTAATCAGATGACTTACAGTTAATTAGTTTTCAGAACAAACAGTAAATAAAATGGGACTTAAGAAAAGCATCTTATAATAATCAATTTTAGTGAATGTAGTAAAACTCTCTAAATAGTATTTACATTTTACACCTGCTGAGGATTAAGGGGCTTTTGTAAGAATTTCAGGAATCAGCAAATAGACGAGAAAAATATTTTAGGAAGGGGACTCTTGCTTCCCCTAGAAATTTATGCCTTCTCTGCTTTTGTTAAGCCTGACCTTGTTTATACGTATGAATTCTGAACATACAATTCAGCTTATTTTTAGAGATGGAGGCCTTTTCTCTTTATCTAAAATTACCTATTTAACCTCATACTTCAGTAAGTGTTACCAAGAATGCTGCTTTATAATGCATGCTAAGGTATTAGTCCTTTTACTAAAGCTGGTCAGCCCTAAATTCCCTAACGAATTCCTTTGTGGGGGTTTCTTCCCATCACTAATCTAGAATGCTGTTAAATTTCCTTCTGAAACTAAACCCCCAAAATGTTTTGGTTTAAAAGAACTTTAGATTTCATTTATTTCCTCCTTATTTGCTGTTAAAAAGAAAGGCCAGTAGCAACTAAGACAAAGACAAACACATTTGACTGATAAACTTCAGAAGTTTTCTGTACTTGAGTCTCCTGAACAGCTAGTTAAAAGCAATAATGGCTTGATTTTGTTCTAGTCCTGAAAATAATTAGTGTTGAATCTAAAAGAAAATTTCTCTAAAATAAAGATTTCAAATACCCCCTTTATTTTACTAACCATATATAGATAAATAATATTTAATAAAGTATTTATATACGGAATAACTAAGTGGAAAGACAGTTAAATTCCTATGTACAGCACTGATTTAAATGGCAAGAATATGTATCTAGAGTAACTCAAGATGACATTATAGTACTGTAAGGGGAAAATCTGAGTTCACTATATGATAAATAGAAAAGAATAGCCAACAAACAAACCCTTTAGTAAAGTATTCATTATTGGTTGAATTTTGAGTTATGCCAAATTAAATGCTTAATTAAACCAATGCTTAAAGAATTTTATATGAAAATTGGGATCTTCAGAGTTCTAAGTGGTTACTTTATGTCTTTTCAATTTAGCCTGCATTACCTTAAAACAGAATTTATGAATTTTAATATGGTAATTTTCATAGGTCTTTCACTGGAGCCCTCACATATGTGGTATGGCAGGAAGAATAATGCCCCTCCCCTAAAGATATCTACATCCTAATTCCCAAAACCTGTGAATACCTTGCCTTACATGGCAAAGTACTTTGCAGGTGTGATTAAGGATTTTGAGATGGGGAAATTATCCTGGATTATCGAGGTAGAAGGAGGCAGAAGGTCAGAGAGAAGGGGAAGTGATCATGGAAGCAGAGGTCTAAGTGATGGCATTGCTGGATAAGAGCCATGAGCCAAAGAATGCGGATGGCCTCTAGAAGCTGGTAATGGCAAAGAGTAAATCCTTTCCTAGAGATTCCAGAAAAAATGCAGCCCTGCCAATACTTTTTTTTTTTTTTTCCAAGACAGGGTCTTGCTTTGTCACCCAGGCTGAAGTGCATTGGCACGATCTTGGCTCACGGCAACCACCACCTCCCAGGCTCAAGAGATTCTCCCACCTTAGCCTCCTGAGTAGCTGGGACTATAGGCATGTGCCATCATGCCTGGCTGATTTTTTTTTTTTTTTTTTTTTTGTAGAGACAGGGTTTTGCCATGTTGCCCAGGCTGCACTCCAACTCATGGGCTCAAGTGATCCACCTGCCTCAGCTTCCCAGAGTGCTGGGATTATAGGCATGAGCTGCCAAGCCTGGCCCCTGCAAGTATTTTTGATTTTAGTCCTTTAATACCGGTTTTCAGACTCCTGACCTTCAAAACTGTAAGACAATATATGTTATTTTAAGCCACTAAATTTGTGGTAATTTGTTATAGCAGCAATATGAAACTAGTACAGGTGGCATACATTTTTCAAGAAGTGACTTGCTTCGGGAATATAAAAAAGGGAAAAGGAAAGAAATCATCCTAAATCACTGAACTAAATTTTATTTGGCCATTTGCTCTCTTTTGAAAGACTGGGGCCTGTGACAAAGATTTGAGTAGATGACATTAGATGATGCACTTTTTTTGTTACATCATATAGATCAATGGCTAAATTTCTTTTTGGAAACCATAGTTTTTAGAAAAAAATTTGTAGATATAGTCCACAAATGAATCAATTTCCTTTGCCTAAACTAAATAATCTTTTTAAAACATTGTACAACTTTTTAAGTCACAAGTCTTTGTAGCTACTTTGACCTATAATAGAAGCCCTTTGGTTAATCAAAAAATGTCAAGATTAATTTTAAAAGAGTTAATAAAAAAGTAAGGGGGCCGGGTGCAGTGGCTCAAGCCTGTAATCCCAGCACTTTGGGAGGCCAAGGCAGGTGGATCGCCCAAGGTCAGGAGTTCGCGACTAGCCTGGCCAGCATGGCAAAACCTCATCTGTACTAAAAATACAAAAATTAGCCTGGTATGATGGCACATGCCTGTAGTCCCAGCTACTCAGGATGCTGAGGCAGGAGAATCAATTGAACCCGGGAGGCAGAGGTTACAGTGAGCCAAGATTATACCACTGCACTCCAGCCTGGGTAGCAGAGCAAGACTTTGTCTAAAAAAAAAAAAAAAAGTAAGGGAATCATTGTCTAATTGATATTCATCTTAAAAAAATAAAATATGTAAAAGTACATGCGTTCATCAATCTTTTGATGAAGGACCAAGGCTTTTTCTGTAGGCAAGGGTCCCTTGATTGGTATTTTTTATTTGATTGTTTTTGGAGACATCATACCCTTATTTTGCCTACAATTTCCAGTTTTGGTTTCTTTAAAATAGCAAGAATTTAAAGGCATGTGGAAAAAGTCTGAACACAATCATTTGTCTAGCTTTTAAAAATAATTTCCTTACATGTTTTCTCTGCATTTTTATCATTTTCTTCATATTTTAGTTTTTTCTCCCACATCTAATTTGAACCTATCGGGGAGGGCATTAGAAGAGGTGGGGAGAGAGAGAGTGCCCTTTATCCAGACTTTCCAAAGTATTCCATTTGGTTTTCATAGACAAATAGAAATAATAATTTAAAATTTGCACTTAGAGTCCCTGTGTTTATTTAAAATAACAAGAACTGACATACAGTTAGCTCTTGATAAGTATATGAATGTACTGCTGAAGGGAGAAGTGGACTAGAGAGGAGCCTACAAGTATCAAAAGTTGAGTATGTTCTGCAATTGGGAGTGTCACCGGAATTAATCTGGTGAGTTCAGTGAAAGCCTGTTAGGAGAGCATGTATGGTAGTCCTATCTCTTTCCTATTCAGTGTAATGTTTTTAAAGTCACCTCTGTTCATGGACTCTAATGTCCTTGGTTTCTGGTTTTCACTTACATCAAAGATTCATTTATATTCTCTACCGTGGTCCAGGTCTTCATAACATCTCTCTTGGATTATTCTAAAAGCCTCTGAGCTGGTTTCCCTTCTCCCTCCAGCCTCTTTTTTTTCTCAAACCACAGCGTTCTAATAATGTTACTTCTCTGTTCAAAAACCATAGATTTTCTGTGTTAAATTTTGTCTTTAGAAGATGCTCATGAAGAAACTAGGTGGTCAAAGAGAATTTTCAAATGACATGCTTTTATAATTTCTTCTCTCTTTAATCTCTTTCCTACCATGATCAGATACATTTTAGGGCTCCTGAGTAAAAAGTCCAATTATCCTAACAAAACACACAGATAGAGGCACACATCTCCTTTCTTAGATAAACTACACAATCCAGAGAGTTGAGTTCAGAATTCCTTCCTTCCTTTTCTGTGTGCCTAAAGGGAAATAGTTTTATTGTTAGTTTCTATTTATGAAAGTGATATGTTATAGTTTCCTATATTCTAGCATCATCTGACATATTGAGCATACAAATATTAAATAACTTCCCTTATGTCAGAGTATGAAGTATGCTATTAAGAAAAGGATGTTCCCTGACTTATATATATATATGTGTGTGTGTGTGTGTGTGTGAGCACACATGCTCTATTCACCAAATCCAGCTGCCTTTGATAGTAATCACTAAATAGATACTAAGATCATGCTCATCAAAAACACCATAGGTTTAAACATTTAAATCAAAAGATATAATATAATGTTCATTTACTAATAATTAATGTGCTTCAAAAGGAAAATTGTAAATAATATAATTATTACCAAATTTTTCTTTGCTTGTAGTTCAGCGAGGTGAAATTCAGCTTTTGCCCTATCATCTGAATTCACAGGACTTCCATCTAACATCTGTAAGTTAGGCAGTCGAAATATAAGCATGTGGCGATGTAGCATTTTTCTACAAATCTGAGTAAAGTTAAAAATAACAATTTATTCCTACAAAACTTTTATTTCAAAGATTAACCTGTATAGAGAAGGAAATTTAGCATAGGCAACAAAGAGGACAAATAATAGTTAACTTATACTAATAGATGCTACAGATAATGAGCTACCTTTTTGAAAAATTACTCAATTTCCTATTATGCCTAATAAAGAATTCTTTTTTAAACTATGACTACCATTTAGAGGTTCAGCCTCCTTTTAAAGTAACAGTATTATTCACTAACTACAGGCAATCCGAACTCATGAATAGGATTACATTATGGAAGTTCACTTAAACGTAACTATTTTGAAACTTATATTTTCTCACAGGCATTATCTAATTAATTCAACACACACCTACTGAACTACATGATCCATCTCTTCATAGTATCAGCCTACTCTAAAAATTTGAGAGGGATTTAACAAAGTTGGTTTGAGGTTGTTAACTTCAAAAGGGTCTGCTTGCAAGGATAGCTATTGCTGGTGTTAGGTATTTGGTGTTTTGAGAGTGTTCCCACCATTCGTTAATTGGTAAGAGGAGTTTATTGTGCCTAGACTATTAATACGAACAATATGATTTATGCTGCACCTCATTTCCTTCTGGGGTCTGGAATTTTGGTACATGATAAGAAGAGTGTGCCTATGTAACCATCCCCCAACAAAATCGTTGAATGCTGAGTCTCTAATGGGCTGCCTTGGGCAAAAACATAACACACAAATTGCATCATTTTTCTTGCTGTGTGAAGAGTATGCTCTGTGTGACTCCTTGTGGAAGAGAAGGAGCATAAGAAAGCCTGCCTATGGATTCCTCCAGAATCTCCCTGTGTCTCTTTCCCTTATCATCTGGCTGTGTATCCTTATTATGTCACTGTAATAAGTCTTAGCCATAGTACAATTATGTGTTGAATCCCATGAGTCCTCCTAGCAAATCTCTGAACATGAGGGTGATCTTGAGGATTGCTGACACAGATAGTATGCAGCAAACAAAAAGAGAATAAGAAAGAAACTATCGAGAGAGTATGAATAAACTATCTTTTTTAAAAAAAGAATATAGTAGATTATATATACAGTAATGGAGAAAGGTCTCTTAATACATAAAATCAAGTAAAAAAAAACCAACTTGATTGCATTCTAGGCCACAAAGCAAAATTCATAAATACCAAGAAATTTATGTTTTCCTCTGATTGTTTTCTCTGACTAAATTATAATAACATTAGAAATAAATGACAAAGATAACTAGAAATACTCTATAGATTTGAAATTAATATAGACACACACATCTCCCTCAATAACTCATGAGTTAAAGAAGAATCCTTTGGGAAGTAGATTTTAAGAAATAAAAAGCAATAAAATATTACATATAAAAACTTTTAGGATGTTGCTAAAGCAGCAGTTTATAACCTAAAATGTATTGACTGATTCTGAAAAGAAATTGAAAATTAATGAGCTAGGTATCCTACTTAAGAGTTCCTTCTTTCCTTCCTTCCTTCCTTCCTTCCTTCCTTCCTTCCTTCCTTCCTTCCTTCCTTCCTTCCTTCCTTCTTCCCTCCCTCCCTCTCTCCTTTCCCTCCCTCCCTCCCTTTCATTTTCTTTCTTTCTTTCTTTTAAAGAGATAGGGTCTAACTCTGTTGCCCAGGCTGAAGTGCAGTGATACAGTCATAGTTCACTGTAACCTCGAATTTCTGGGCTCCAGTGATTCTCCCACCTCAACCTCCCAAGTAGCTAGATCTACAGCTGCACACCACCACATCTGGCTAATTTTGAAATTTTTTGTGGAGACAAATCTTGCTATGTTGTCTAGGCTGCTCTCAAACTCCTGCCCTCAAAGAGATCCTCCTGTCTCGCCATCTCAAAGTGCTGGGAAATAATTTTTTTGAAAAGCAAACTCAAATAAACTAAAAGAAGATAATAATAAAGAGTGGAAATTAATGAAATAGAAAACAAAATAATAACACACTTGATGAAGCCAAAATATGGCTCTTTAAATAAACTATTACAATAGACAAGCCTGTAACAGGATTCATCAACAATAAAAAAGAAAAACAATGACTTTAGGTATAAAAAAGGTGACAAAAACATGAATATGATGAACATTTTAAAACTCACAGGAGGATTTTGGTTCCAAAATGGTAGCAAAGAGGCAAGCTGGCTTCTCACCCCCCAAAAAAAAACCAGAAAACAAATATACAGTGCTGAGATCTTCACCAGCAACAACCCAGAGCTCAAGAATGAGGATAAGACAGTTCCCTGGGCCACAGAGAAGTGGAAAAACTCTTAGCAGATGGCAGGAGAACTGGCCTTCCACATACATGATGCCCCTTCCCCTTCCCGCCAACCCCTCCACCGAATCCTGCCAGACACCAACTGTGCAGAAAATCTGCCCTTAACTCATGGTTTATATCCTGGAAAAAGTAAAATGGAGGTGATCAGCCAGCTTCTCCATCTTCTTGGGCTCCCTAGCAGGAGACCTGTCATTGTGTTAACCTGTGGGTGGTATCATGACTGCCTGAAGGGAGAAATATCCCTGAGAATAGGCAGAGACAAACAGGGGAGGCAGGACTACCATCCCCAGCCCAGAAACTCTGCTCTGTAACTTGGCCAAAGGAGATGCCAAATAAAAGTGGCTGCAGGAGGTACATTCCTCTGGTCTCCTGGTCAACAAGCCTTCCCACACTGCCAGGATAATCCCTTTGGGATGCCCCTCATTTGAGATAGGCAGTGCTCTGACCAGTTACTAGAGCTGAGGTGAACTTGGCCGTAAGGTGCCACCCCAGCTAGAACCAAAAGGCAAGCAGCAACCTAACAGTGAAGATTTGCTAAACAAATACATTTAATAAAAAACAAAACAAGCTGGAAAGAGAAAACTGGAATAAGTAACTAATCTTTCAATGCAAAGACATAGATGTATACTCACAAGAAACAATAGTAGACAGGCACCCATGACCTCCCCAAAAGCATAAAGCAAAAATCCAGTGACTGACCCCAATGAGATGGTGGTTTGCAAGCTTCTGACCAATAATTCAAAACATTAATTTTAAGAAAATTCAGTAATCTCCAAGATAACTCAGAAAAACAATTTAGAAATTTATCAGAAAAATTTAACAAAGGAATTGAAATAATAAAAAATATCAAATAGAAATCTTGGAACTAAGAAATAAATTTGCTGACCTGAAAACCTCTTTAGAGGCTCTTGACATCAGAATAACCAAGCAGAGGAAAGAATCAATGAGTTCAAAGACTTGCTATTTGAAAATATATGGGGGTGGGACGGGGGAGAAAGGAATGAAAACGAATGAAGACCATGTACAAGATATAGAAAATTGCCTCAAAAGACCAAATCTAAGAATGATTGGTATCCAAGAGGGATCTGGGCAAAGTGCAAGAGGTAGAAAGCTTATTCAAAGAAATAATAACATAAAACTTTCCAAAACTTGAGAAAGATAAATCCAGGTTACAGGAATGTCTTAGAACACCAAGCCAACTCAATCCAAATAAGACTACCCCAAGGCATCTAATAATCAAATTCTCAAAGGTCAAGATCTGAAAAGCAGTAGAGATAAGAAGGAAATAACATAAAGAAGTTCCAATTTGTCTGGCAACAGACTTCTCAATGGAAACCATATAGGCCAGGAGCGAATGGAATGACATTTTCAAAGTGCTCAAAGAAAAAAAGAACTGCCATTAAAAATACTTTATCCAGCAAAATTGATGTTCTCATTTGAAGGACAGATAAAGTCTTTCACAAACAAACAAAAGCGGAGAGAATTCACCACCACTATGCCTGTCTTGCAAGAAATGCTAAAGGGAGTTCTTCAATCTGAAAGAAAACCTATTAACATGCAAAAGAAAGCTTTTCAAGGTATAAAGCCAACTGGCAAAATTAAGTACATAGACAAACCCAGAATACGCTATTATTATATTTGTGGTGTGCAATCCACTCATAATTCTAGTACAACACTCCAGAAACCTATCAAAAACAATAATAGTTACAGCAACCTATTAACAGCTAGTTAACTTGAAAATATGGGCCAGGTGCGGTGGCTCATGCCTGTAATCCCAGTGCTTTGGGAGGTCGAGGTGGGCAGATCACCTGAGGTCAGGAGTTTGATACCAGCCTGGCCAACATGGTGAAACCCATTTCTACGACAAATACAAAAATTAGCCAGGCGTGGTGGTGGATGCCTGTAATCCCAGATACTCAGGAGGCTGAGGCAGGAGAATTGTTTGAACCGGGGAGGTGGAAGTTGCAGTAAGCCAAGATTGCGCCACTGCACTCCAGCCTGGGTGACAGAGCCAGACTCCATCTCAAAACAAACAAACAACAACCAAAAAAAACACCAAAAAAACAAAAAACAAAAAATCCCAAAATGAAAACATGTAAATTGAAAGAAAGTTAAAATGTAGGGGGCCAGAGAATAGAGTTGTGTAGAATTTTTGTGTGTTTTTTTCCTTTGTTTCTATTCTTTTTTTTTTCTAGTTTTTTGTTTGTTTGTTTTGTTTTTGTTTTTTTGAGACAGAGTTTCACCCTTGTTGCCCAGGCTAGAGTGCAGTGGTATGATCTCAGCTCACCACAACCTCTGCCTCCCGGGTTCAAGTGATTCTTCTGCCTCAGCCTCCCAAGTAGCTGAGATTACAAGCATGTGCCACTACGCCTGGCTAATTTTGTATTTTTAGTAGAGACAGGGTTTCTTCATGTTGGGTCAGCGTGGTCTTGAACTCCCAACGTCAGGTGACCCACCTGCCTCGTCCTCCCAAAGTGCTGGGATTACAGGTGTGAGCCACCACCCCTAGCCATTCCTGTTCTTTTATTTACCTTCTCAGATAAGTTGTCATCTCTTTAAAATAACTTGTTATATCTATAATTTTTTAAGCTTATGGTAACCACAATGCAAAAACCTATAACAGATTCATTAAAAATAAAAGCAACAAATTAAAACACTTAACTAAAAAGGAAGAAAATCACTTATCCACAAAGGAAGACAGTAAAAAAGGAAGGAGTTACAAAACGAAAGCAAGCAACAAAATAGCAGTAGTAAGTTCTTATTATGAATAATAACACTGAATGTAAATGGTCTCAGTGTTCCAATTAAAAGGCATACAGTGGTGGAAAGGATATAGAAAAAAGACCTGAATGTGGGCCAAGATGGCTGATTAGAAGCAGCTGCAGTCTGCAGCACTCACAGATAGGAGTGAAAGCAGTGAGTGAACTCAGCACTTTCAGCTGAAATATCCAGGTTCTCACATTGGGACTGACTAGGCAATCAACTGGATCCATGGGGAACAAAGAAAAGCAGGGTGGGGTGACAGCCCACATGGGAGTGGCACAGAGCCAAATGAACCCCCATCCCCAGCCAAGGGAAGCGGTGAGTGTGCCATCGTGCCCAGGAAACCACGCTTCTCCCATGGATCTTTGCAACCCACAAATCGGGAGATCCCCTTGTGAGCCCATGTCTCCAGGGCTTTGGGTCTGATACACAGAGCAGTGTGGAGTCTTGGCAGAGTAGCTGCTCAGGCACAGAGACCCAGAAGTTTTATATACTCCAGTGCTGGGATTCTGGCAAGGCAGTAGATCTGTCTGTACATTCCCCTAGGAAGGGGGTTGAATCCAGGGAGCCAAGCAGTGTTGGTCTGCAGGCCTCAGTTTCATGGCACCTCATAAGTTAAGACCCACTGGCTTAGAATTCCAGCCAGCCAAGGGCAATAGGCTGAGTCTGCCTGAAACCAGAGGCAGTTCCTGGGGGAAGGATGAGTCTGCCTGAAACCAGAAGCAGTTCTTGGGGGAAGGGATGGCAGCCATTTCTGTGGTTCGGTCAACTCAGCGTTCCAGCCTGCCATCTCTAGAGAGTCCAGGTGGTCTGGACGAGGAAGGTTCCCCCTAACTGCAACACACCTGCTTTGCAAGATGATGCTCAGACTGCTTCTTTAAGTGGCACCCTGATCCATTCTTCCTCACTGGGCGGGGCCCCCTTTTGGGGGGCCTTAAGTCACTCCAGCCAGGCTTATATGCACTGAACCCTGATCTCTCCCTGGGATGGAGCTCCTATGGGGAGAGGCAGCCAGTGTCTCTGTTGTTTGGTTGACTCAGCTTTTCTAGCCTGCTGGATCTGGAGAGTCCAGGAGGTCCAGACGAGGAAGAGTCCCTGACCAATGCAGCACACTGGCTCTACCAAAAGCAGCCAGACTACTCCTGTAAGTGTGTCCCTGATCCTGTTCCTCCTGACTGGGTGAGACCTCCTAACAGGGGTCTCCAGACACCTCCTACAGGTGCATTTGGGCCAGCAACAGGTCAGTACCACCCTGGGATGGAGCTTACAGAGGAAGGAGCAGGCTGCCATCTTTTCTGCTTTGCAGCCTTCACTGGATATACCTCCAGGTATGGGAAAAATGGAAGCAATTAGGGTCTGCAGTGGACTCCCAGCAAACTGCAGCAGCCCTATGGTTGCTAAAAATTAGTGGCCTGATTGTTAAGAACAAACATACAAGAACGTCAACAAAAATGACCCCACAAAAGCCCCACTCAAAGGTCAGCAATCTCAAAGATCAAAGGTAGAAAAGCCCCTAAAAATGAGAAAAAAATCAATGCAAAAACATTGAAAACACGAAAAGCCAGAGTGCCTTTTCTACAAATGACCACAACACCAAATAACCAGCAAGGGCACAGAACAGGGCAGAGGCTGAGATGGCTGAATTGATAGAAGTAGGCTTCAGAAGGTGAGTAATAACGAACTTCGCTGAGCTAAAGGAGCATCTTGTAACCCAATGCAAAGAAGCTAAGAAACATAATAAAACAATACAGGAGCTGATAATCAGAATAGTCAGTTTAGAGAGAAACATAACTGACCCGATAGAGCTGAGAAACACAACATGAGAACTTTACAATGCAATCATAAATATCAATAGCAGAATAGACCAGGCAGTGAAAGGATCTCAGAGCTTGAAGACTATCTTTCTGAAATAAGACAGGGCCGGGCATGGTGGTTCATGCCTGCAATCTCAGCACTTTGGGAGGCCAAGGAGGGTGGATCACCTGAGGTCAGGAGTTTGAGACCAGCCTGGCCAACATGTTGAAACCTGTCTCTACTAAAAATACAAAAATTAGCTGGGCATGGTGGTGTGTGCCTGTAATCCTAGCTACTCAGGAGGCTGAGGCAGGAGAATCACTTGAACCCAGGAGGTGGAGGTTGCAGTGAGCCGAGATTGTGCCACTGCACTCCAGGCTAGGTGACAGAGTGAGACTCTGTCTCAAATAAAATAAAATAAAATAAAATAAAATAAAATAAAATAAAATAAAATGACAGATAGAAAAGATTAGAGAAAAAACAACAAAAAGGCATGAACAAAACCTCCCAGAAATATGGCATTATATAAAAAGATTGAACCTATGACTGATTGGGGTACCTGAAAGAGATGGGGAGACTGGAACCAAGTAAGAAAATATGCTTCAGGATATTATCTAGGAGAACTTCCCCAACCTAGCAAGACAGGCTAACATTCAAATTTAGGAAATTCAGAGAACCCCAGTAAGATACTCCATGAAAAGATCAACCCCAAGACACATAATTGTCAGATTCTCCAAGGTCAAAATGAAAGAAAAAATATTAAGAGCAGCCAGAGAAAAAGACCAAGTCACCTACAAAGGGAAGCCCATCAGACTAACAGCATACCTTTCAGCAGAAATCCTACAAACCAGAAGAGACTGGGGGCCAATGTTCAACATTCTTAAAGAAAAGAATTTCCAACCTAGAATTTCATATCTGGCCAAACTAAGTTTCATAAGCAAAGGAGAAATGAGATCCTTTTCAGACAAGCAAATGCAGAGGGAATTTGTCACCACCAGGCCTGCCTTGCAACAGGTCCTGAAGAAAGCACTAAATATGGAAAGGAAAAACCATTATCAGCCACTACAAAAACACACTGAAGTACACAGACCAGTGACACTATGAAGTAACCACATAAGTGTGCAAAATAACCAGCCAGCATCATGATGACAGAATCAAATTCATACATAACAATACTAACCTTAAACATAAATGGTCTAGATGTCCCATTAAAAGACACAGAATGGCAAGCTGGATAAAGAACCAAGACCCCAATATCAGTATGATATTGGTTGGAAGATTGTAATATATGGCTCATTATTTTGAGGTATATTCCTTCAATAACTAGTTTATTGAGAATTTTTAACATGAAGAGATGTTGAACTTTATCAAAGGCCTGTTCTACATCTATTGAAATAATTATGTGATTTTTGTCTTTAGTTCTTTGCATGTGATGAGCCAAATTTATTGATTTGCGTGTGTTGAACCAACCTTGCATCACAGGGATGAAGCCAACTTGATCATGGTGGATAAGCCTTTTGATATGCTGCTGGATTTGGTTTGCCAGCATTTTATTGAGGATTTTTGCATCAACAGTCATCAGAGATATTGGCCTGAAGTTTTCTTTTTTTATTGTATCTCTGCCAAGTTTTGGTATCAGGATGATGCTGGCCTCATAAAATGAGTTAGGGAGGAGACCCTCCTTTTCAATTTTTTGGAATAATTTCCATAGAAATGGTACCAGTTCTTCTTTGTACCTCTGGAATTAAGCTGTAAATTTGTCTGGTCCTGGGCTCTTTTTGGTTGTTAGGATATTTATTACTATCTCAATTTCAGGACTCATTATTGGCCTATTCAGGGATTCAATTTCTTCCTAGTTCAGTCTTGGGAGGGTGTACATATCCAGGAATTTATCCATTTCTTCTAGATTTTCTAGTTCATGTGCATAGAGGTGTTTATAGTATTCTCTGATGGTTGTTTGTATTTTTGTGGGGTCAGTGGTGATATTCCCCTTATAATTTTAGATTGTGTTTATTTGATTCTTCTCTCTTTTCTTCTTTACTAGTCTAGTTAGCAGTCTATCTATTTTATTAGTTTTTTCAAAAAACCACCTCCTGGAGTTGTTGATTTTTTGAAGGGATTTTCATGTCTCTTTCCTCCTTCAGTTCTGCTCTGATCTCAGTTATTTCTTGTCTTCTGCTAGCTTTGGTGTCTGTTTGCTCTTGGTTTCTAGTTCTTTTGGTTGTGATGTTAGGTTGTTAACTTGAGATCTAACTTTTTGATGTGGGCATTTAGTGCTATAAATTCCCCTCTTAACACTGCTTTACCTGCCCCCAGAGATTCTGATACATTGTCTCTTTGTTCTCATTAGTTTCAAAGAACTTCTTGATTTCTGCCTTAATTTTATTATTTACCCAGCAGTCATTCAGGAGCAGGTTGTTCAATTTCCATGTAGTTGTGTGGTTTTGAGTGAATTTCTTAATCTTAAATTCTAATTTGATTGTATTGTGATTTTACAGACTGTTTGTTATGATTTCAGTCCTTTTTCCTTTCCTGAGGAGTGTTTGACTTCCGATTATGTGATTAATTTTTGAGTAAGTGCCATGAGACAATGAGAATGTATATTTTGTTGTTGGGGGGTGGACAGTTCTGTAGATATCTATCAGATCCACTTGATCCAGAGCTGAGTTCAGGTACTGAATATCTTTGTTAATTTTCTGTCTCAGTGATCTGTCTGATACTGTCAGTGGAGTGTTAAAATCTCCCACTATTATTGTGTGGGAGTCTAAGTCTCTTTATAGGTCTCTAATAACTGCTATGAATCTGGGTGCTCCTGTATGGTGTGACTATATATTTAGGATAGTTAGCTCTTCTTGTTGAATTGAAACATTTACCATTATGTAATGCTCTTCTTTGTCATTTTTTTATCTTTGTTGGTTTAAAGTCTGTTTTGTCAGAAGCTAGAATTGTGACCTTTGCTTTTTTCTGTTTTCCATCTGCTTGGTAAATTATCCTTCATCCCTTTGTTTTGAGCCTATGTGTGTCTTTGCATGTTGAAGTGGATCTCTTAAAGACAGCATACTGATGGGTCTTTCAAGCATTTCCCTTGAAAAATGGCATAAGACAAGTTGTCATGTCTCTATCCTCCTTCAGTCTCTCACCACACCTATCCAACATAGTATTGGAAGTTCTGGCCAGGACAATCAGGCAAAAGAAAGAAATAAATAGTATTCAAATAGGAAGAGAGGAATTCCAACTATCTTTGTTTGCAGATGACATGATCCTGTATCTAGAAAACCTGATAATCTCAGCCCAAAAGCTTCTTAAGTTGATAAGCAACTTCAGCAAAGTCTCAGGATACAAAATCAATGTGCAAAAAAGCTAGCATTCCTATACACCAACAGCAGGCAAGCAGAGAGTCAAATCATGAATGGAACTCCCAATCACAATTGTTACAAAAAGAATAAAGTACCTAGAAATACAGCTAACAAAGAATATGAAGGACCTCTTCAAGGAGAACTACAAACTACTGCTCAGGGAAATCAGAGAGGGCACAAACAAATGGAAAAACATTCCATGCTCATGGATAGGAAGAATCAATATTGTGAAAATGGCCATATCACCAAAAGTAATTTATAGATGCAGTGTTCTTCCTATTAAACTGCCATTGACATTCTTCACAGAATTAGAAGAAACTATTTTTAAAAACAGCCCAAATCGTTAAGACAATCCTAAGGAAAAAGAACAAAGCTGGAGGCATCATGCTACTTGACCTCAAACTATACCACAAGGCTACACTAACCTAAACAGCATGGTAGTGGTACAAAAACAGACACATAGACTGATGGAACAGAATAGAGAACTCAGAAATAAGACCGCACACCTACAACCATCTGACCTTTGACAAACCCAACAAAAACAAGCAATGGGGAAAGGATTCCCTATTTAATAAATGGTGCTTGGAGAACTGGCTATCTCATATGCAGAAAATGGACACTGGATGCTTTCCTTACGCCTTATACAGAGGTTAACAAAAGATGGATTAAAAACTTTAATGTAAAATCCAAAACTATAAAAACCCTGGGAGATAATCTAGGCCATACCGTTCAGGACATAGGCACAGGCAATAATTTTGTGACAAATATGCCAAAAGCAATTGCAACAAAAGCAAAAATTGGCAAATGGGATCTAATTAAACTAAGGAGCTTCTGCATGGCAAAAGAAACTATCATCAGAGTGCACAGGCAACCTACAGAATAGGAGAAAAATTCTGCAATCTATCCATCTGACCAAGGTCTAATATCCAGAGTCTACAAGGAACTTAAACAAATTTACATGAAAAAAGCAAACAACCCTATTAAAAAGTGGGCAAAGGACATGAACAGATACTTCTCAAAAGAAGACACACATGAGGCTGACGAACATATGAAAAAAAGCTCAACATCACTGATCATTAGAGAAATGAAAATCAAAATCACGCTGAGATACCAACTTACAATTACTAAAAAGTCAAAAAACGACATGCTGGTGAGGTTGCAGAGAAAAAAAGCTTTTACACTCTTGGTGGGTGTGTAAATTTGTTCAAACATTGTGGAAGACAGTGTGGCAATTCTTCAAAGACCTAGAACCAGAAATACCATTTGACCCAGCAATCCCATTACTGGATGTATACCCCAAGGAATATAAATCATTCTATTAGAAAGATACATGAACGCATTTGTTTACTGCAGCACTATTCACAGTAGCAAAGACATGGACTCAACCCACATGCCCATCAGTGATAAACTGGATAAAGAAAATGTGGTACATATAAACCATGGAATACTATTCAGTCATAAAAAGGAATGAGATCATGTCCTTTGCAGGGACATGGATAGAGCTAGAAGCCATTATTCTGAGAAAACTAACACTGGAACAGAAAACCAAACACCACATGTTTTCACTTATATGTAGAAGCTGAATGATAAAAACAGATGGACACATAGTGGGAACAACTCACCCAGGGGCCAGTCAGGGGTGGGAGTCGGAGAGGGAGGCCATCAGGAAGAATAGCTAATAGATGCTTGGCTTAATACCTAGGGGATGGGGTGATCTGTGCAGCAAACTACCATGGCATGTGTTTACATATGTAACAGACCTGCATATCCTGCACATGTACTCCTGAACTTAAAATAAAAGTTGAAATTTTTTTTTTAAAAAGAAAGAAACAAGACCCAACTATATGCTGCCTTCAAGAAACTCATTTCACCTATAAAGATACACATGGACTGAAAGGGGTGGAAAAAGATATTCCATGCAACTAGAGCACCCCGCCCCTTCAAATAAAAGAGCATACTTATATTATATACTATACTTATATTAGATAAAAGAGTCTACACATCAAAGACCTTCAAAAAAAAAAAAAGACAAGGAAAGGCATTATATAATAACAAAGGTTTCAATTCAGCAAGAGGACATAACCATTATAAATATCTATGCACTGAACACTAGTGCTCCAAAATATATAAAATAAACATTAATAGACCTAAAGAAAGAGACAAGACTGCAACACAATAATAGTAGCGGACTTTAATATCCCATTCGCAGTCATGAACAGATCATCCAGACAGAACGTTAATAAAGAAACAGTAAAGTTAAACTATACACTAGATCTAACAGGCCTAACTGACATTTATAAACATTTCACCCAACTGCTTCAGAATATACATTCTTTTCAACAGCACATGGAACATTTTCCATAATAGACCATATCTTAGGCTACAAAACATGTTTGCACAAATTCTGAAAAACAAATAATATCAAGTATCTTCTTGGATCACAATGGAATAAAACTAGAAATCAATAACAAGAGGAACCCTGGAAAATACACAAGCTTATGGAAATTAAACAACATGATCCTGAATGGCCAGTGGGTCAATGAAGAAGGGAATTAAAAAATTTATTGAAACAAATGAAAATGGAAATAAACCATACCAAAATCTATGGGATTATGGCAAAAGCAGTACCAACAGGAAAGTTTATTGCAATAAATGCCTTTATCAAAAAAGTTGAAAGCCTTCAAAATAAACACCCTAATGGTGTGCCTTAAGCAACAAGAAATGAAAAAACAAGCCAAGCCCTAAATTAGTAGAAGGAAAGAAATAATAAATATCAGAGCAGAAATAAATGAAATTCAGACTAAAAACCAGAAGACCAACAAAACAAAAAGTTGCTTTTTCAAAATATAAACAAAATTGACAAATTTTAGCTGGACTAAGAAAGGAAAAGAGAAGACCTAAAAAATAAAATAAAAAATAAAAAAGAAGATGTAATAACTGAGACCTCAGAAATACAAAGAATTATTGAGACTATTATGAGCTATACTCTAATAAATTGGAAAACCTAGAAGACATGGATAATGTCTTCTCGAATGCATACAACCTACAAAGATTGAATCATGAAGAAATAGAAAACCTCAACAAACCCAATAACAAGTAATGAAATAGAAGCTGTAAAAAATGTCTCCCATAAAAGAAAAGCCCGGTACCTGATGAATTCACTGCTGAATTCTACCAAACATTAAACCCTTTAAACCCTTTAAAAAAATTGAAGAGGAAGGAATACTTCCAAACTCATTCTACAAGGCCAGCATTATTACCCTGATACCAAAACAAAGCAAGGCAAAAAAAAAAAAAAAAGAAAAAGAAAACTATAGGCTACTATCACTGATGAACATAGATGCAAAAATCTTCAACAAAATACTAACAAACTAAATTTAACAACACATTAAAAAGATCATTCACCATTATCAAGTGGGATTCATCTCAGGGATGCAAGGATGGCTCAACATATGCAGATCAATAAACATGTTATACCATATTAACAGAATCAAGAACAAAAACCATATGATTATTTCAATAGATGCCGAAAAGGCATTTGATAAAATTCAGTATCCTTAATAAAAACTCATCAAAATGGGTATAGAAGGAACATACCTCAAGATAATAAAGGCCAACTGTGACAAACCCATGACTAGCAGCATAATGAATGGGGAAAAATGGAAGGCCTTTGCTCTGAAGACTGGAATCAGACAAGAATGCCCACTTTTACTGCTGTTTTTCAATATAGTAGTGGAAGTACTGTCTGGAGCAATTAGGCAAGAGAAAGAAATAAAGGGCATCCAAATTGAAAAGGTAGGAGCAAAATAAGCCTTGTTTGCAGACAATGTGATCCTATACTTAGAAAAACCCAAAGTTTCCCCAAAAAACTGTTAAGAGCTAATAAATGAATTCAGTTAGGTTGCAGAATACAAAGTCAACATACAAAAATCAATAGCATTTATATATGTAAACAGCAAACAATCTGAAAAAGAAATCAAGAAGGCAATCCTGTTACAATAGCTACAAAAAGTATAAAATACCTAGGAATCAATCTAACCAAAGAAGTGAAAGATCTATGCAAGGAAAACTATAAACCTCTGATGAAAGAAATAGAAGAGGACACACAGAAAAAAGGAAATTTATTCTATGCTCATGGATTGGAATAATTAATATTGTTAAAATGACAATACATGGGAGGTTCCAAGATGGCCGAATAGGAACAGCTCCAGTCTACAGCTCCCAGCGTGAGCGACGCAGAAGACGGGTGATTTCTGCATTTCCAACTGAGGTACTGTGTTCATCTCACTGGGGCTTGTCGGACAATAGGTGCAGCCCACGGAGCATGAGCCGAAGCAGGGCAGGGCATTGCCTCACCCAGGAAGTGCAAAGGGTTGGGAAATTCCCTTTCCTAGCCAAGGGAAGCCATGACAGGTGGTACCTGGAAAATCGGGACACTCTCAGCCTAATACTGTGCTTTTCCAATGGTCTTAGCAAACGGCACACCAGGAGATTATATCCCACGCCTGGCTTGGAGGATCCCATGCCCACGGAGCCTCACTCACTGCCAGCACAGCAGTCTGAAATCAAACTGCAAGGCAGCAGCAAGGCTAGGGGAGGGACATCCGCCATTGCTGAGGCTTGAATAGGTAAACAAAGCAGCTGGGAAGCTCGAACTGAGTGGAGCCAACCACAGCTCAAGGAGGCCTGCCTGCATCTGTAGATTCCACCTCTGGGGGCAGGGCATAGCTGAACAACAGGCAGCAGAAACTTCTACAGACTTAAACGTCCCTGTCTGACAGCTTTGAAGAGAGTAGTGCTTTTCCCAGCACGGAGTTTGAGATCTGAGAACGGACAGACTGCCTTCCCAAGTGGGTCCCTGACCCCTAAGTAGCCTAACTGGGAGGCACGTCCCAGTAGGGGCCGACTGACACCTCATACAGCTGGGTGCCCCTCTGAGACGAAGGTTCCAGAGGAAGGATCAGGCAGCAACATTTGCCGTTCTGCAATCTTTGCTGTTCTGCAGCCTCCACTGGTGATACCCAGGCAAACAGGGTCTGGAGTGGACCTCCAGCAAACTCCAACAGACCTGCAGCTGAGGGTCCTGACTGTTAGAAGGAAAACTAACAAACAGAAAGGACATCCATACCAAAAGCCCATCTGTACATCACCGTAATCAAACACCAAAGGTAGATAAAACCACAAAGATGGGGAAAAAACAGAGCAGAAAAGCTGAAAATTCTAAAAATCTGAGTGCCTCTTCTCCTCCAAAGGAACAGAGCTCCTTGCCAGCAACGGAACAAAGCTGGATGGAGAGTGACTTTGACAAGTTGAGAGAAGAATGCTTCAGACGATTGGTAATAATAAACTTATCTGAGCTAAAGGAGGATGTTTGAACACATTGCAAATAAGCTAAAAACCTTGAAAAAGGATTAGATGAATGGCTAACTAGAATAAAAAGTATAGAGAAGTCCTTAAATGACCTGGTGGAGCTGAAAACCATGGCAGGAGAACTGCGTGACATATGCACAAGCTTCAGTAGCTGATTTGATCAAGTGGAAGAAAGGGTATCAGTGATTGAACATCAAATGAATGAAATGAAGTGAGAAGGGAAGTTTAGAGAAGAAAGTAAAAAGAAATGCACAAAGCCTCCAAAAAATATGGGACTATATGAAAAGACCGTATCTACGTGTGATTGGTGTACCTAAAAGTGACAGGGAGAATGGAACCAAGTTGGAAAACACTCTGCAGGATATTATCCAGGAGAACTTTCCCAACCTAGTGAGGCAGGCAAACATTAAAATTCAGGAAATGCAGAGAATGCCACAAAGATACTCCTCAAGAGGAGCAACTCCAAGACACATAATTGTCAGATTCACCAAAGTTGAAATGAAGGAAAAAATGTTAAGGGTAGTGAGAGAGAAAGGTCAGGTTACCCACAAAGGGAAGACCATCAGACTAAAAGTGGATCTCTCAGCAGAAACTCTATGAGCCAGAAGAGAGTGGGGACCAATATTCAACATTCTTAAAGAAAAGAATTTTTAACCCAGAATTTCATATCCAGCCAAACTAAGCTTCATAAGTGAAGGAGAAATAAAATCCTTTCAGACAAACAAATGCTGAGAGATTTTGTCACCACCAGGCGTGCCTTACAAGAGCTCCTGAAGGAAGCACTAAACATGGAAAGGAATAACTGGTACCGGCCACTGCAAAAACATGCCAAATTGTAAAGGCCATCAATGCTAGGAACAAACAGCATCAACTAACGAGCAAAATAACCAGCTAACATCATAATGACAGGATCAAATTCACACATAACAGTATTAACCTTATATATAAATGGGCTAAATGCTCCAATTAAAAGACACAGACTGGCAAACTGGATAAAGAGTCAAGACCAATTGGTGTGCTGTATTCAGGAGACCCATCTCACAAGCAGAGACACACATAGGCTCAAAATAAAGGGGTGGAGGAAGATCTACCAAGCAAATGGAAAACAAAAAAAGGCACGGGTTGCAATCCTAGTCTCTGATAAAACGGACTTTAAACCAACAAAGATCAGAACAGACAAAGAAGGCCATTATATAATGGTAAAGGGATCAATTCAACAAGAAGAGCTAACTATCCTAAATATATATGCACCCAATACAGGAGCACCCAGATTCATAAAGCAAGTCCTTAGAGACGTACAAAGAGACTTAGACTCCCACACAATAATAATGGGAGACTTTAACACCCCACTGTCAACATTAGACAGATCAACGAGACAGAAAGTTAACAAGGATATCCAGGAATTGAACTCAGCTCTGCACCAAGCAGACCTAATAGACATCTACAGAATTCTCCACCCCAAATCAACAAAATGCACATTCTTCTCAGCACCACATCACACTTATTCCAAAATTTACCACATAGTTGGAAGTAAAGCACTCCTCAGCAAATATAAAAGAATAGAAATTATAACTGTCTCTCAGACCACAGTGCAATCAAACTAGAACTCAGGATTAAGAAACTGACTCAAAACCGCTCAACTACATGGAAACTGAACAACCTGCTCCTGAATGACTACGGGGTACATAACGAAATGGAGGCAGAAATAAAAATGTTCTTTGAAACCAATGAGAACAAAGGCACAACATACCAGAATCTCTGGGACACATTTAAAGCAGTGTGTAGAAGGAAATTTATAACACTAAATGCGCACAAGAGAAAGCAGGAAAGATCTAAAATAAACACCCTAACATCACAATTAAAAGAACGAGAGAAGCAACAGCAAACACATTCAAAAGCTAGCAGAAGGCAAGAAATAGCTAATATCAGAGCAGAAATGAAGGAGATAGAGACACAAAAAACCCTTCAAAAAAATCAATGAATCCAGGAGCTGGTTTTTTCAAAAGATCAACAAAACTGATAGACCACTAGCAAGACTAATAAAGAAGAAAAGAGAGAAGAATCAACTAGACGCAATAAAAAATGATAAATGGGATATCACCACCGATCCCACAGAAATGCAAACTACCGTCAGAGAATACTATAAACACCTCTATGCAAATAAACTAGAAAATCTAGAAGAAATGGATAAATTCCTGGACACATACGCCCTCCCAAGACTAAACCAGGAAGAAGTTGAATCCCTGAATAGACCAATAAAAGGCTGTGAAATTGAGGCAATAATTAATAGCCTACCAACCAAAAATGTCCAGGACCAGACAGATTCGCAGCCAAATTCTACCAGAGGTACAAAGAGGAGCTGGTACCATTCCTTCTGAAACTATTCCTATCAATAGAAAAAGAGGGAATCCTCCCTAACTCATTTTATGAGGCCATCATCATCCTGATACCAAAGCCTGGCAGAGACACAACAAAAGATAGAATTTTAGACCAATATCCGTGATGAACATTGATGTAAAAATCCTCAATAAAATACTGGCAAACCAAATCCAGCAGCACATCAAAAAGCTTATCCACCACAATTAAGTCAGCTTCATCACTGGGATGCAAGGCTGGTTCAACATTCACAAATCAATAAATGTAATCCATCATATAAACAGAACCAAGGACAAAAACTACATGATTATCTCAATAGATACATAGGAGGCCTTTGACGAAATTCAACAGCCCTTCATGCTAAAAACTCTCAATAAACTAGGTATTGATGGAACATATCTCAAAATAATAAGAGCTATTTATGACAAACCCACAGCCGATATCATACTGAATGGGCAAAAACTGGAAGCATTCCCTTTGAAAACTGGCACAAGACAGGGATGCCCTTTCTCACCACTCCTATTCAACATAGTGTTGGAAGTTCTGGCCAGGGCAATCAGGCAAGAGAAAGAAATAAAGCATATTCATTTAGGAAAAGAGGAAGTCAAATTGTCCCTGTTTGCAGATGACATGATTGTATACTTGGAAAACCCCATTGTCTCATCCCAAAATCTCCATAAGCTGATAAGCAACTTCAGCAAAGTTGCAGGATAGAAAGTCAATGTGCAAAAATCACAAGCATTCCTATACACCAATAATAGACAAACAGAGAGCCAAATCGTGAGTGAACTCCCATTCACAATTGCTTCAGAGAAAATAAAATAACTAGGAATCCAACTTACAAGGGATGTGAAGGACCTCTTCAAGGAGAACTACAAACCACTACTAAACGAAATAAAAGAGGACACAAACAAATGGAAGAACATTCCATGCTCATGGATAGGAAGAATCGATATTGTGAAAATGGCCATACTGCCCAAGGTAATTTATAGATTCAATGCCATCCCCATCAAGCTACCAATGACTTTCTTCACAGAATTGGAAAAAACTACTCTAAAGTTCATATGGAACCAAAAAAGAGCCCACATTGCCAAGACAATCCTAAGTCAAAAGAACAAAGCTGGAGGCATCATGCTACCTGACTTCAAACTATACTACAAGGCTACAGTAACCAAAACAGCATAGTACTGGTACCAAAACAGCATAGTACTGGTACCAAAACAGAGATATAGACCAATGGAACAGAATAGAGCCCCTGGAAACAATACCACACATCTACAACCATCTGGTCTTTGATAAACCAGACAAAAACAAGCAATGGGGAAAGGATTCCCTATTTGATAAATGGTGCTGGGAAAACTGGCTAGCCATATGTAGAAAGCTGAAACTGGATCCCTTCCTTACATCTTATACAAAAATTAATTCAAGATAGATTAAAGACTTAAATGTTAGACCTAAAACCATAAAAACCCTAGAAGAAAACCTAGACAATACCATTGAGGCCATAGACATGGACAAGGACTTCACGACTAAAACACCAAAAGCAATGGCAACAAAAGCCAAAATTGACAAATGGGATCTAATTAAACTGAAGAGCTTCTGCACAGCAAAAGAAACTACCATCAGAGTGAACAGCATGAGATCCACTTTTTTAGCTCCCACATACGAGTGAGGACATGTGATATTTGTCTTTCTGTGCCTGGCTTATTTTACTTAACATAATGGTTTCCAATTCCATCCATATTGCTGCAAATAACAGGATTTCATTCTTTTTATGGCTGAATAATGTTCCATTGTGTAGCTATACCATATTTTCTTTATCCATTCATCCACTGATGGGCGCTTAGGTTGATTCCATATTTTGGCTATTATGAATAATGCTGCAATAAACATAGGAGTGCAGGTATCCTGTATTGATTTCCTTCCTTTTAGATACATACCCAGTAGTGGAATGGCTGTATCATATGGAAGTTCTATCGTTAGTTTTTTAAGGAACCTCCATACTGTTTACCATAATGGTAATTTATATTCCCACCAACAGTGTACACAGGTTCCCCTTTCTCCACATCCTTACTAGCATCTGTTATTGCCTGTTTTTTTTTATATAAGCCATATTAACTGGGATAAAATGATACCACATTGTGGTTTGGTTTGCATTTCTCTGATTATTAATGACTTTGAGCATTTTTTTTTTTTTTGTAAAACTGTTGGCCATTTGTATGTCTTCTTTTGAGAAATGTCTTTTCAGACCTTTTGCCAGTTTTAAAATTTGATTATTTATTTATTTTTTGCTGTTAAGTTGTTGGAGCTCTTATGTGTTCTGATTATTAATCCCTTGTCAGATGGATTGATTGCAAATATTTTCTCCCATTCTGTGGGTTGTAGCTTTACTTTGTTGATTATTTACTTTGCTGTACAGAAGCTTTTCAGCTTGATGTAATCCCATTTACCCATTTTTGCTTTGGTTGCTTGTGCTTTTGATGTCTTACACAATATTTGCCCAAATCATTGTCTCATGAAGACAAAGACTAGATTGGTGGTTACCAGAGTCTGGGACGGGGAGCGGGGATGAGAGACGGGAATGAAAGGAATAATAAAGAATATAAATATATTTATTTCCACTAAACTGGACATTTAAAAATGTAAAGATGGTAAATTGTATATGTATATTTTACATCAATACAAATTTTTAAAAATAAATGAAAAACAATTCATGAAAGTACTATGACAGCAATACATTAAAAATTTACAGGCCGAACACGGTGGCTCACCCCTGTAATCCTAGCACTTTGGGAGGCCGAGGCATGTGGATCATGAGGTCAGGAGATTAAGACCATCCTGGCCAACGTGGTGAAACTCTGTCTCTACTAAAAATACAAACAATTAGCCAGGCATGGAGGCACGCGTCTGTAGTCTCAGCTACTCGGGAGGCTGAGGAAGAATTGCTTGAACCCGGGAGGCAGAGGCTGCAGTGAGCTGAGATAGCGCCACTGCACTCCATCTTGGGTGACAGAGAGAGACTCTGTCTCAAAAAAAAAAAAAAAAAAATTACATGAAAAGGCCAATTTTCTAGATAATACAACTTCTCAGAATAACTTTTTAAGAAATACAAACGTGACTAGCTTTATAGCCATTAAAGAATTTAAGTAGTTTAAAATATAACCTCAAAAAATATTAAGCTCAGAGAGTTCTAGAGATAAGGTTTAATTATCCTTCCAGAAGAATATGAGACATTGCATATAAAAACTCCATAGATTGGAGAAAGAGGGAATGCTCCCAAATTATTTTATGAAGCAAGTAAAACTTTGAGAGAGTTGAAAAGAATACTAAAAGAAGATAAAATTATAGGATAACTTTACTTATTTCCATGGATACAGATATGCTACATAAAATATTAGCAAATTGAATCCAATAAAATATAAAACATGACCAAGAAGTATTCATCCCAGGAATTTCAAGATGGTTTATCACTAGTCTATTAATGTAATTTACCATATTAACAGATTAAAGAGAAAAACTATATTACCAATTACTGAAAAGGCAATGCCCATTCAAGACAAAACCGGTAGGAAACTGGAACTAGAAAGGAATTTCCTTAAACTTTTTTAGGTTATCTTCCTATAACCTACTGCAAACATCATATTAAGTAGTGACAACTTTAAAGCATTCTTTCGAAATTAGTAACTTACTATAAGTACTTCTAATTCAACACTGTACTAGAGGTCCTAGATAGCACACTAAGAGAAGCAAAGGAAATTAAAAATATGAGAATTGGAAAGAAATGATAGTCATATTTGCAGATAATAGTCTATAGAGAAAATCCAAAAAAATTTACAAACCATTAGAATTAAAAAGAGGGTTCAGCAAGATTCCTAGATAAAAAGCAATATACAAAAATCAGAATGTATACACTCCAGCAACAAACAATTAGGAAAATATAAAAAAGACACTATTTTTAAAAGCAATTAAAACAATAAATCTAACCAAAGATGATCAAAATCTTTATGGTGAAAATTACAAATATTTATTCAAAGACATGAAATAAATGGAGTGATATATATGTTTATGAATGCGAAGGTTGAATACTATAAATATTAGGGAATACTGTTTATTGCTATTTCCTTCTTGGTGGAAGTACCTGTATGATGTGGCCCTCCTGGGTTTTCTCAACCCCTTCACTTCCTCTCTACTAGGGGAAGTGGAGTGATTTAACTCCCTTCTTGGGAAGAGAGTGTTCTGGAAGAATGTGCTTTGCTCTCCAAGAGAAGCTCTCCTCCTGTGCGGAGAAAGCTCAGTGTAGTATTTTCTATATCTGGGTGATCATGATTGACTATTTCTGAGATCTGATAACATGCTCCTTTGACTTCTCACTAAGCTAAGCTGATATTTTTGCCTCTCCATTGTCATATTTCTCAATCTGTTTAGAAATTGGGTGAACAAGGGTGCTACTTATTGGGTCCCCTCAAAGATTCCAACAGGAAAGGTTGCAAATGTCTCCCCAAACTAATTTATAAATTGAATGTCATTCCAATTAAAATATCAACAAGATTCTCATGTAACTTGAGGAGTTAGTTCCTAAAATTTATAGAAAAGTATAAAGGGCCAAGAATAGCCAAGGCAGTGAAGAAAGAGAAAGAAATAATGAGAAAGAGAAGGAGGTGAAAGAGGAAGAATTAGAGGAGCTTATTCTACCAGACATCAAGGCTTACTACAAAACATTAATTAATTAACACTATATAATATTGGCACAGGGATAGAAAAATAGGCCAAGGAATACAATGTTGAAACCTGAAACAGACCTTCTTATTTATACACGACAATAACAGTTTGCACTGTAATCAGTTGGAAGAAGTCAATAAATTTGGGCTGGGATAACTGGCTATGCTTACAGAAACATAAAATTAAATCCCTTTCTAATACCATATAAAAATAAATTTTATAAAACTACCAGTAAATTAACTAATAAGTTAGAATGGTAACATACTCACTGGATTGCCATACACTGTAAGCTCCCTGAGAGTAGAGATAACATCAAGTTTTTCCAGTTCTGTGATATCCTATTCAAAAGTTAATCAGTAAGTTATTATTTGGTTAGACTCAACATCTTAAAATATAGACTAATTTGAAGTAATTATATGTAAGTGTTAGATTGCAGCTAGCTCATGATTGAATTCTCTGAAGTGAGCTTGAGTGACAGTATTCTGTATTCTTGAATAAAGGCAGAGCTGTGTACTGTAGATTTCAAATACATGACTGGCAAAGACAACAGCCTAACATGGAAAATTGGCTATATAGCAGCACTTGCAAGAAAAGACCAAATTTTTTCTCAGAATTATGATTTATTCTAGGACTCAGATTATATTTGGTTAATTCCTCCAGCACATTGACCAAAAAGTATGGAAAAGGTGAATCGAATCTAAAAATGTTAAAGGTACATAATTAAACACAACCTTAACAATAAAGGAATGTGTGATATTGAGTGGATTGCATCTTGATATACTTGCTGGGAATATATATAGCTGAAAAACTATTTCTCATGTTAAATAATTTGCCTTTCTATTGCATAGCATTATTTATTAGCTTCCATTTAACATTGGTGAAAGTTTGCAAATACATTTTAGTTTTTGCAAAATTATTTCTAAAATGCTATTTCTGACAAACTTTAGCCGACAAGCTCAGCCTAAGGTTGTTGCTAGTTCATGTAATACAACAAAGTTATTGACATGCCTGTATTCCTTTGTGGAATTACAAGTGGACATATAGCAAATTCTTCTAGTAACTGTAAAAATATTTAGACCCTATTTTAGATCATGTGGAAGTGAATTTGATTTTTAAAATGACTGATCTTTACTATTTTAATTTTGGAAGTATCATAAATGAGGGCTTTGAAAAATCTGTAAATCTATAGAGATATTGTGCATTTTTACCCACAAGCAGTTTCTATCTGTGGAACCAAAGCCTGATCGGTAATCATGGACATGTGAAAAGTCTTACATTATTTTCTCAAATTAAACCGAACATAACAGTAGTCACTAGTGAAATATTCCTAATCAAAATGTCTGTTTTTCACAGAAAATGTTAATATGGGAAATAGACTATTAAATCTGTAGAAGATAATGATGGCATAAACTTTTAAAGAGACATCAGGGAAACTAATATGTCCATAATTGTGGGGAGAGGGCTGATGGTTTCCCATTTTTAATATGCAGCATTTTTTTTTTACAGTAGTGTGCTGCTACTGGCTCACAAAAAGTCAATTAGTAAATTTTTAGGAATTTTGTGAGATGGTGTGTTAGCCTGAAATTGGCTATGACAGAAGAAATTATACCACAGAAATTGGCAAATATTACTAATTAGGGATTTTTTCCCTCTTGGAGAGCCAGTTGTTAAGCATTAATCAGGATACCAATGGTTGTTACAATGTCAGCGTAAGTACTTAAGGCAGTCATAATAATAATTATGCCTGGATTGGGGCCTTCGCTGAGGACAGGAAATAGCAATAGACTATTCTTGGGGTTATTTTCAGCTTCAGGTGATTAATTATATGTTTAAAAGTAGACAGAGTAGCTGGATGCCAGGTAGGGGAATCATTTACACACAGGGATCAAACAGGACTATCAAGGTGAATTAAATAATGAATCTTTCAATTGTGTTTCTGTGATTCTTCCTTTAGAAGCAAGACGATAGACAACAATTTGCTAAATCTACATTATTGGACATGATGGCTAAGTAAAAAGCATCACACCAGAATCAAGGGTATATATTATATTTTATCGAGGATATAGCTTCTGAAGGATGTTAAAGTAGGTCAATGAGGGGCTGCATATACCTTCACTTGAAATATTGTTCCTTTGTTAATTTTTCTAGGCTTTCTCCCTTCTATCAATCTTTATCAACCCAAAGTTTGCAATCTGATTGTCCCTTTGTTGAAGTTAATGCTGGTATCAGCCTGCCCATGTTGGTATGAATCTAGAGACAGAATCTCTCTCAAAAATCAAATTTGAAGTGAGAGTTCAGAAGTTTGAAGACAATATGTTTTCAGTAGAATTCAACAGAATTTCCAACATAACATTCCTATTCCTCTGAGTTCATTTTTTTTCTCAGCTAAATGTATGGTCACATTAAGGTACTATAATATTAATGGTTAGAATAAGCTTAATGGCAAAATGATCAATCTAAATTCAATGGAAAATACCATTTCAAGGATAAAAATAAAGAAGGGCCGGTCATTAAATAATCAATAATGCTCACTTCTTCATTCAATGATATGTAGAATCTCTCATGATATATAAGTTGTCATTTAGCTATATTAGATTTTGAAAATAAATAAGCTTGACTAAGTATAGTTGTTATACCAGCTGATCTCTATCCATTCATTTGCTTAAGAGGGATAGAGGAGTAGAGAGGTGGGGCAGGGACACTCTTGGGGAAAAGCAGATTACCAGGTCTAATCTGGTAACTGGACAGCCTGTCAAATAAAGCAATGATACTTGCTAGGAAGAAAGTCCTCATTTATGATATTCTCTTAGCAGATCTTCTTGGTTAAGGACTGCCTATAATAAATAAACCTAGAATCTATAGAATTATAAGGCATGGATCCCTATAAAATGTCACATAATTTCAAGTTTAAAATGGAGATGTTTCATAAATGAAACACTCCCCTACTATATAAGATCACCTCATGGAATCTCACTTGAAGACCTCACATTTTATTCTAAGCTCGACGGTGTATGTAATGTGGAAAGGAAGGGCCTGAGAAGGCACTAGGCATGTCCTGGGCCCTGTGTGTCCTTGAAATTATTTATAAAGCTTGATACCAGGTAAGATCTCTGATGAGTGTTAAGTCTGATTTGACAGTCTTTTTTGTAGCTCAGTTGCTATCACTGGAAAGATCTCCATAGAAGGGCAATTTTCCTAATTTAGATTTCTTCTGGATAAATCTTAGGAAGAATCATCCCCAGTTTTGGCAGGCTTTTCTCAGATGAATGTTTGAATCTGTATAAATTAGTTGTATACTATTTTTATCTGTATGTACATTCCCTAATTGCTTTATAGAAAGGGGCATGGCTCATGATTTCCTTCTAACCTTGTCCAGGGCTTTTAAAAAATCTCCCCTAGAAAAGGCTTCCTGAACTCTATAGCAAGCAGAGCCACAAACAAACATTTATGGAGAATCTATTATGTACTGGGTACTATGCTATATACTGATAGAAATGTGGACAAGATAGACTTGGTCTCTGCCCTTGGCGGGTAGTCCAGAGTTCAGTTTGCCTTTGAGGCTATCTTAGAGGTATTGGCAGAAGTAGAAAAGTTGGTAAAAGGAGAGCTAACAGTCCACCACAGAAATGCTAAGAGAAATGTGAGGGCTGTATAAGGTTATGTCTTCAACTCTTATCTGTATGCTATCTCAGGAGAGAGTCTGAGCAGTTCAGTTGGGGCAGTGACCTAAAAGTAACAGGTTAAATTCTGAGCAGGTAAAACTAAGCCAGGATCCTATCTAAGGAAGCCTTGAGTGGGGAGAGATATAATATTAAAGCCAAGTCAAAGTCCATTATCAGGAGCTGATTCAAATGCCGGGTAGAACAAGAACATATGACAAGTTTAAGGGGCCAAAGGAAGTCCGGAATCGAGATTCAGAAACAACTTGGACCAAGAGCAGTCAAGGAACAAATGAGAACTCTCAGAGAGGGCTGATGAGATGAGCCTTAGAACACATAGAACTAATCTTTGTTAATGAGCTTGTGCATGTTGCTTTGTCCAGTTCTTAAGTCTAGAAGTAGGGTGGATATTTCTGCATCACAGACTATTTCTATGACTTGAAATATAGATGGTATATAAGTGATAAATAACATACTAGCAACATTTTCATTGGTGTGTTTGGAAGCTTTATGTTCAGAACTCAGAGAAACTAAAGCTTGTAAATCCCATAATAAAAAATAATAATGTTACCTGGATTTTATTATATCCTAGGAAGAGTTTCTCTAGTTTTACCAAAGATTGTAATTTGCCCAGTTCTCGTAGTCTGTTTTCCTCCAAGTGAAGTGCCAATAAAGAACTTGGTTTGGCAAAAGCACTGTCATTAAATGATCGGATGCGATTATGGTCCACTACCAATTCCTGAAGGACTACTAAGTTGTCAAGCCCTTCAACTTGGCTGATTTCATTACCTAAAAAGAGATAAGTCATGATATATCAAGTGAGCCCAAACTTCCTGAAGTAAAGGATATCTACTTACATTTAAATATTTTTTAATCAGATGATTTGTCAAAAGAAGTAAAGGATTCAAGAAACTTATTTCCAAAGAGAAATTGAAATGTAATTTACAGGAAGGTAGGATCATCATAAAATAATATTTGCTAAAATTTCTCATTTGTGAATTTGAAAGATCAGGATATGATGTACAGAATGTACTGAATTGATCTAATATGTCTGTTCGGTAATTAAGTGTTAAAATAGTTGGTATTGACAAAAGTAGATATAGAAAACTGCTGCAAAAGATATGCTTCCTGAGTATATTAGTACTCTAATAGATATTACTATAGTATATTTAATTATTTCTTAAAATAGACTAATTTGTTGTATTGTGTTAGAAGAATACACATTAATTATGCTGTTCTTTCTCATATTTTTGCACTGCAATCATATTAAACACATCAAAGTTCATTTAATTCTTCAAAACTCTAAACCTTACTTATAACCTATGATTTCTTTCTATTGTAGCTATCAATAGCTATATAAATATTAATGATAACTTATATGAAGACTCTTCAATTTACAAAATGGTTTTATATGTACAGTATTTTCTATTAGAGTCTCAAAATACTGCAGGGGAAATATTTTATCTCTTTTTTCTAATCAGAAAATTGAGGGTCAGAGAAATTAAGTGGCTGTCTCAAAGACATAAAAATGGCAATATCAGGCCTAACTTAGACCTTTTACATTTTAAGCTCAATTATCTTTCTAGTATGCCATACTACATTTCAGTCAATATTCATTCTCCTTGATTATTATGTGCTGAATTGTGTCCCCCTCCAATTCATATGTGAAAATCCTAACCTCCAGTACCTCAAAATGTGACTGTATTTGGAGACAGCGTCTTTAAAAAGATAATTAAGGTTAAAATGAGGTCATTGGGATGAGCGTTAATTTAATATGGCTAGTGTCCTCTTAAGAACTGGCATAAAGACAGACACATAGACCAAGGCAACAGAATAGAGAACCCAGAAATAAATCCACACATTTACAGTCAACTCATTTTTGACAAAGGTGCTAAGAACACACATTGGGGAAAAGACAGTCTCTTCAATAAATGATGGGTGGAAAACTGGATATCCATATGTAGAAGAAATGCAACTTGACCCCTGTCTCTCATCATATACAAAAATAAAATCAAAATGGACTTGACAAAGATTTCTTGTGTAATACCTCAAAAGCACAGGCAACCAAAGCAAAAATGGACAAATGGAACTGCATCAAGCTAAAAAGCTCCTGAACAGCAAAGGAAACAATCAACGAAGTGAAGAGATAGCATACAGAATGGGAGAAAGTATTTGTAAACTACCCATCTGACAAGGGATTAATAACCAGAATATATAAGGAGCCCAAACAACTCAACAGGAAAAAGGTCTGCATAGACATTTCTCAAAAGAAGAAATACAAATGGTCATCAGGTATATGGAAAAATGCTCAGCATTACTAATCATAAGGGAAATACAAATGAGATATCATCTCACCCCAGTAAAAATGGCTTTTATCCAAAAGCCAGGCAATCATAAATGCTGACAAGGATATAGAGAAAGGGGTAGAATGTCTTCAAAGCTCTTTTCAGCCTTTCATTCATCTTTCTGTGTGCTTACTTTTGAAGTAAGCACATACATTTATGACTTCACCTGTCACTTCCATTGTGATCATTCTAAAATAATGTATCTCTAATCCTGACTTGTGGTCCAGTACTATTGCTAGAAAAAGTGTCTATTTTTAATGCATCAAAATTGTTACAACATAAACTGATCTTTCCCTACTCCCAAATGAGCAACATTTCCCAATGACTTTAGTTTTAGTACCTCCTCTTGCCCAATCTCCCAGTGAAATTATAAAAACATCTGGGACAGTTTTTCTCTTTATTTTACATCTAATTAGCCACTAAGTTCTAATATTTATTCCTTTTAAACTGCCTTTTGGACTCACCTCTTACCACTCCCACTGCCAGCACTCTAGTCTATGCCCTTATTATGTCATTCAAGCTGGATAGAAACTGCATGTGCTTTGGAGGTAGATAGATCTAGGTTTGACTTTGTACCATAACACACACTGGTACAAACTTGGCAAATTATTAAACCACACTGAATGTCACTTTCTTTTTTTTTTTTTTGTAAAATATATGTAACAATCCTTACCATGTAGAGTTGCTGTGAAGATTAAATATGACAATCTATGTAGACAAACACCTTGCCCAGTGACTCCATAAATGGCAGCTGTTATTGTCAGAGTAAACTGCCTCACTTCCTGAATAATGCTGCCCTACTCTAATTTGCCATGCTCACCATGGCATCAGAACACACTCCTCCCTTACATTATTAGATTGAAATAGACTTTCCAGGGTTAGGTTGTCTGCTTTTTTGTATGTCAGTGTGTCTTTTAAAATATCTGGGCAGGGAGTGGTGGCTCACACCTGTAATCCCACCATTTTGGGAGGCTGAGGTGAAAGGATCTCTTAAGGCCAGGAGTCTGAGACCAGCCTGGGTAACAAATTGAGACCCTGTATTTAAAAAAAAAAAAAAAAGAAAAATTAAAAAATTAGCCAGGCATGGTGGCACAAGCCTATAGTCCCGGCTACTCAGGAGGCTGAGGTGGGAGGATCACTTGGGCTCCGGAGGTTAAGCCTGCAGTGAGCTATGATTGTGCCAATGCACTCCAGCCTGGGTGATAGAGAGAGACCCTTTCTCAAAAAATAATAAGTAATAAAATAAAAAAAAGAAAAAAAACAACCAAAAAAACACAAAAACAAAAACCAATCTGTCACAGCCATAAAAAAGAATGAAATCATGCCCTCTACCGCAGCCTGAATGGAGCTGGAGGCCATTATCCTCAGTGAACTAACTCAGAAACAGAAAATCAAATACTGCATGTTCTTACCTACACGTGGGAGCTAAGCAATAAGTACACAGTAAGTACACTCCAACAATAAGTACACCACAAAAAGGGGGAGAATGGGAGGGGGTGAGGGTTGAAAAATTACCTATTGGATACTATATTCACTATTCAGGCAATGGGTACACTAGCAGCCCAATTCCAACCAGTACATAATACCATGTTAACAAACATACACATGTACCCCTTGAATCTAAAATAATTTTTTTTTAAAAAAAGATCTGTCATTGTGCTGAATTTCTTGTTTTTAAGGCCAAGTCTCCAGGTTCTTGATCCAAATCACAAGTGCTTTTGATAGATGCATTCAAATTTTTAAAAATATGGTCTAGAAAGGCCTGTCTTTGAGAAGTTACTATACTCAGATCAACTACCTCAATGTCTCCCCACATGTCCCACTGACAGATGTACCTGCCTTTCTCCTATGCCATTAAAAATTATTATTAGACTAATGTCCCAAGCCCTGTGTTTTTCTCATGCTACTTTTCTAAAAGTTTCAAGCTCCTACCTATTGTTGACTACATCCTGTACAAATTTCTCTGCTTGGCTTTCCCTACTTTGGTCCTGGCTCTATATTTTCAACCTCAATTTTTCACTATTCCACAAAATTAAAAAATTACTAATTGTTGGTGGGAGTGTAAATTAGTTCAAACATTGTGGAAGACAGTGTGGCAATTCCTCAAGGATCTAGAACCAGAAATACTGTTTGACCCAGCAACCCCATTACTGGGTATATACCCAAAGGATTATAAATCATTCTACTATAAAGACACGTGCACACATATGTTTATTGCAGCACTATTCACAATAGCAAAGACTTGGAACCAGCCCAAATGCCCATCAATGTTAGACTGGATAAAGAAAATGTGGCACATATATACCATGGAATACTATGTAGCCATAAAAAAGAATGAGTTCATGTCTTTTGTAGGGAAATGGATGAAGCTGGAAACCATCATTCTCAGCAAACTAACATAGGAACAGAAAACCAAACACTGCATGTTCTCACTCATAAGTGGGAGTTGAACAGTGAGACCACATGGACACAGGGAGGGGAACATCACACACTGGGGCCTGTCAGGGTGTAGGGGGACAAGGGAAGGGAAAGCATTAGGAGAAATACCTAATGTAGATGATGGGTTGTTGGGTGCAGCAAACCACCATGGCACATGTATACCTATGTAACAAACCTGCGCATTCTGCACATGTATCCCAGAACTTGAAGTATAATAAAAAAATTACTGTAAAGTAATGAGGCTTATTTAAATAAAAACTAAATAAAATGATCTCATATATTGAAATGAGGATTATTTATCAAATTAATCATGTTTAGAGGATTTATAACTCTCTTAGAAAAGTGTGTAATCTTTGTTCTCATCAGCTTGTTCCCTTTTCAAGTGTTGGCCCATAGACACCACAGTCATGTCCTGTGACTCTTTTCCTCCTCCCCCTGCTTGCAAAGCACTCAGTAATGCTCACCTTCAATCTAGATTCTATCACTCCTTTAAAGAGTTCTATACATGCCGACGAGCTAATCTTTTAATTTCTCTTTTCTCTGAACTTCTATTGCACTTAAGTTAGTAATACATAGTCTGAACTTCATCTTTGTCTCAGTACATCTCCACAGATCTTAAGCTACTTAGAGCAAGGATTTCAATGATACATAATTATACCAACATAGTACTTCCATATCTTTCATAGTACTTACCACAATTCTGGATTTAATAAATACTTGTGAATTATCCACTTTTTTTTATTGTTTTTTAAGTTGAATATGATATACAAGTAAATTATGATGTAATACTATATATATATTCTCAGAATACTGCATTGACCTTTAAAAATGGTTTCTAAAAATATGTAAGTAACCAAGAAAAATCCATTTGTGATTATTAAAATATTTTTGTCTATGAATCTGAGTAAATACTGATGCTTATATTTGCTTATCAAAACAGAATGATGATAAAATTAGTTTTTAAAAATAAAGACTTATACAATAACAGTATTTCTACTTACCCTGTAGAAACAGGAATTTTAAATTTCTTAGTCTGTTAAGTTGTAGCTGGATCAAATTACAAATTCCATTGTAGCCCAAATGAAGAACTTCTAAACTGTGCATTATCGGAGGCAAATTTTCACTGCTCATTATATCTCTGAAACATAGGTAAGTTTGAGGCCATAAACTTAACTTCAAACCAGCTATATTATAAAAAGACAGTTTGGTATGTGTTTACTATAAACTGAAGTTAAGAAAATATAAATTTATTAATACATCAGAATTAAGCTTAATACAGTCTTTATATTTTATATAATAATACTTATTCTTTAAAAAGAATGGTCTAGAATAAAGAAGTACATAAGGTATTACAATGAAAAGCAATAGAAAATGCAATCAGGCAAGAAAAAAATGCATCCAGATTGGAAAGGATTAAATAAAACTGTCTTTATTTTCAGATGACATGATCCTGTATTTAGAAAATCCTAAAAGATCCACCAAAAAACTACTTGAAGCAATAAAGGAGTTTAGCAAGGTCACAGGATAAAAGGTTAATGTACAAAAATCAACTGACTTTTCTACCTACCAGCAATAAATAATCTGAAAATGAAATTAAGCAAAAATTCTTTTCACGAAGTATAAAAAAGAATAAAATACTTCAGCATAAATTTAATAAAAAGTGGAAAATCTATACACAGAGAACTACAAAACATTACTGAGAGAAATTAACAAAGATCTAAATAGAGAAATATTCTATGTGTATGGATTAGAAGATTCCATATTACTAAAATGGCAATTCTCCCAAATTGATCAATAGATTCATTTAATACAATCTCTATCAAAAGCCCAGAAGACATCCCCCCCACTCACTGCGAATAACCATCTTATCCTAAAATTTATAAAGAAATGCAAAGAATCTAGAATATTCAAAACAATCTTTTAAAAGAACAAAGCTGGAGAGCTTAAATCACTGATTTTAAAATTTTTAATAAAACCACAGTAATCAAACCAGTCTAGTACTGGCACAAAAGGACAGACATACAGATCAATGGAACAGAACTGAACAGAAATAAACTCTTACATTTATGCTTAACTGATTTTTAGCAAAGGTGCCAAAACAATTCAATAGAGGAAAGGAGAGTGTTCTAAAGAAATGGTGCCCAGACAACTGAATATCCACATACAAAAATAGATTTAGACCTCACTCCTACCTCACAACATACACAAACATTAACTCAAAATAGACCATAGGACTCGATGTAAGAGTGAAAACATAAAACTTTTTAAAGAAAACAAGAGAACATCTTTGTGACCTTAGGTTAGGCAAAGAATTATTACATATAACACCTAAATTGCAATCTGTAAGAGAAAAGATGATAAATTAGACTTTATCAAAATTAAAATTTCTTCAAAGACATCATTTAAGAAAATGAAAAGAGAAGCCACAGATTGAGAAACAATATCTGTAAATCGTTTATTTAATAAAGGGCTTACCCCCAGTATAAAGACACTTAATAATGAAAAGCTAAGAACCTAATTAAACAATTAGGTTTTTCAGGTTTTAGATTGAAATAGAGATTTTACCAAAGAAGATATATGAAGTATTAATAAGCATATGAAAAACTGCTCAACACTATTTGTGATTAGTAAAATGCAAATTAAAACCACAATGAGATACCACTTCAAATGTATTAGAATGGCTATACTATAAAAGATGAGCAATAACAAGCATTGGCAAAGATGTGCAAGAATTAGAATCTTCATATGCTACTGGTGATAATGAAAAATGGTGCAACCATTTTGGAAAACAGTTTAGCGGTTTCTTAAATAGCTAAAAGTTAAGTTACTATATGACCCAACCATTCCACTCATAGGTATCTACCCAAAATAAACATAATGAAAATATGAGTGCACGCAAATACTTGTACACAAATGTTTAAAGCAGTGTTATTCAAACCAGTCAAAAAATAGAAACAATCCAAATTTCCATCAACTGATGAATAAACATTATGTAACATATCCATACAGTCATATCCATACAGTGAAATGGCCAATATATTCAGCAATAAAAAGGAGGGAACTACTAACACATGCCATAATGTGAATGAACTTTGAAAACATCATACTGAGTGTAAGAAGCCAGAGGCAAAAGACCATCTATTTTACAGTTCCATTTATATGCAATGTCTAGAAAATACAATTCTAGGAAACAGATTAGAGGTTGTTTGGGACTAGAGGTGGGAAAGGAAGTTGACTGTAAATGGACATGAAGGATCTTTTTGGTGAGATGGAAAATATAAAATTGTATTGCAGTCACGATTATACAACTCTATAAATTTAGTAAAATTATTGAATTATACACTTAATATAAGTAAACATGATACATAAACTGCCACTTCAATAAAACTATTAGAAAAATCAAATATGAATAGGATCCAAAAAAGTATGTATATAAATGAAATGTTTATAGTAGCTTTAATCATAATAGCCTAAAATTAGGAACAACCAAAATGTTCATCAATGATAAATGCATAAATAACTTGTCATATAATACATATAATACAATACTATTCAGCAATAAAATGAAATAAATTACTGACACTTGAAACAAAATGAATGACTCTCAAAAGCATTATGCTAAATAAAAGGATCCAGGCACAAAAACTGCTTACTACATAATTCCAATTATATGAAATTCTGGAAAAAGGCAAAATTATAGCAAGAGAGTAGATTAGTGGTTGTTGCCAGGTGCCAGGGCACCTGTAATCCCTCAGGGGAAGGATTACAAAGGAACTGTTTGGAATGGGAATACTTTGTATTTTGATTGTGGTAGAGGTTTTATGATTGAATACATTTGTCAAAATTCATTAAACTTTACACTTAAATTGGTGAATTTTGTTGCAAGGAAATTATACTTCGATAGAGGTAATAAAAAGCACAAGGACTGTTCTTTATTGGGAAAACTGGAATGAAATCATTCTGATTTGGAGATACACATTATAAAATATATATATCGGGGGAGGAGCCAAGATGGCCGAATAGGAACAGCTCCGGTCTACAGCTCCCAGCGTGAGTGACGCAGAAGACGGGTGATTTCTGCATTTCCATCTGAGGTACCAGGTTCATCTCACTAGGGAGTGCCAGACAGTGGGCGCAGGTCAGTGGGTGCGCGCACCGTGCGCGAGCCGAAGAAGGGCGAGGCATTGCCTCATTCGGGAAGGGCAAGGGGTCAGGGAGTTCCCTTTCCTAGTCAAAGAAAGGGGTGACAGACAGCACCTGGAAAATCGGGTCATTCCCACCCGAATACTGCGCTTTTCCGATGGGCTTAAAAAACGGCGGACCAGGAGATTATATCCCGCACCTGGCTCAGAGGGTCCTACGCCCATGGAGTCTCGCTGATTGCTAGCCCAGCAGTCTGAGATCAAACTGCAAGGTGGCAGCGAGGCTGGGGGAGGGGCGCCCGCCATTGCCCAGGCTCGCTTAGGTAAACAAAGCAGCCAGGAAGCTCGAACTGGGTGGAGCCCACCACAGCTCAAGGAGGCCTGCCTGCCTCTGTAGGCTCCACCTCTGGGGGCAGGGCACAGACAAACAAAAAGACAGCAGTAACCTCTGCAGACTTAAATGTCCCTGTCTGACAGCTTTGAAGAGAGCAGTGGTTCTCCCAGCAGGCAGCTGGAGATCTGAGAACGGGCAGACTGCCTCCTCAAGTGGGTCCCTGACCCCTGACCCCCGAGCAGCCTAACTGGGAGGCACCCCCAGCAGGGGCAGACTGACACCTGACACGGCCTGCCGGCCGGGTACTCCAACAGACCTGCAGCTGAGGGTCCTGTCTGTTAGAAGGAAAACTAACAAACAGAAAGGACATCCACACCAAAAACCCATCTGTACATCACCATCATCAAAGACCAAAAGTAGATAAAACCACAAAGATGGGGAAAAAATAGAGCAGAAAAACTGGAAACTCTAAAAAGCAGAGCGCCTCTCCTCCTCCAAAGGAACACAGTTCCTCACCAGCAACGGAACAAAGCTGGACGGACAATGACTTTGACGAGCTGAGAGAAGAAGGCTTCAGACGATCAAATTACTCCGAGCTACGGGAGGATATTCAAACCAAAGGCAAAGAAGTTGAAAACTTTGAAAAAAATTTATAAGAATGTATAACTAGAATAACCAATACAGAGAAGTGCTTAAAGGAGCTGATGGAGCTGAAAACCAAGGCTCGAGAACTACGTGAAGAATGCAGAAGCCTCAGGAGCCGATGCGATCAACTGGAAGAAAGGGTATCAGCGATGGAAGAGGAAATGAATGAAATGAAGCGAGAAGGGAAGTTTAGAGAAAAAAGAATAAAAAGAAACGAGCAAAGCCTCCAAGAAATATGGGACTATGTGAAAAGACCAAATCTACGTCTGATTGGTGTACCTGAAAGTGACGGGGAGAATGGAACCAAGTTGGAAAACACTCTGCAGGATATTATCCAGGAGAACTTCCCCAATCTAGCAAGGCAGGCCAACATTCAGATTCAGGAAATACAGAGAACGCCACAAAGATACTCCTCGAGAAGAGCAACTCCAAGACACATAATTGTCAGATTCACCAAATTTGAAATGAAGAAAAAAATGTTAAGGGCAGCCGGAGAGAAAGGTTGGGTTACCCTCAAAGGGAGGCCCATCAGACTAACAGCAGATCTCTCAGCAGAAACTCTACAAGCCAGAACAGAGTGGGGGCCAATATTCAACATTGTTAAAGAAAAGAATTTTCAACCCAGAATTTCATATCCAGCCAAACTAAGCTTCATAAGTGAAGGAGAAATAAAATCCTTTACAGACAAGCAAATGCTGAGAGATTTTGTCACCACCAGGCCTGCCTTAAAAGAGCTCCTGAAGGAAGCGCTAAAAGTGGAAAGGCACAACTGGTACCAGCCGCTGCAAAATCATGCCAAAATGTAAAGACCATTGAGACTAGGAAGAGACTGCATCAACTAACAAGCAAAATAACCAGCTAACATCATAATGACAGGATCAAATTCACACATAACAATATTAACTTTAAATGTATATGGACTAAATGCTCCAATTAAAAGACACAGACTGGCAAATTGGATAAAGAGTCAAGACCCATCAGTGTGCTGTATTCAGGAAACCCATCTCACATGCAGAGACACACATAGGCTCAAAATAAAAGGATGGAGGAAGATCTACCAAGCAAATGGAAAACAAAAAAAGGCACGGGTTGCAATCGTAGTCTCTGATAAAACAGACTTTAAACCAACAAAGATCAAAAGAGACAAGGCCATTACAGAATGGTAAAGGGATCAATTCAACAAGAAGAGCTAACTATCCTAAATATATATGCACCCAATACAGGAGCACCCAGATTCATAAAGCAAGTCCTGAGTGACCTACAAAGAGACTTAGACTCCCACACATTAATAATGGGAGACTTTAACACCCCACTGTCAACATTAGACAGATCAACGAGACAGAAAGTCAACAAGGATACCCAGGAATTGAACTCAGCTCTGCACCAAGCGGACCTAATAGACATCTACAGAACTCTCCACCCCAAATCAACAGAATATACATTTTTTTCAGCACCACACCACACCTATTCCAAAATTGACCACATAGTTGGAAGTAAAGCTCTCCTCAGTAAATGTAAAAGAACAGAAATTATAACAAACTATCTCTCAGATCACAGTGCAATCAATCTAGAACTCAGGATTAAGAATCTCACTCAAAACTGCTCAACTACATGGAAACTGAACAACCTGCTCCTGAATGACTACTGGGTACATAACGAAATGAAGGCAGAAATAAAGAGGTTCTTTGAAACCAACAAGAACCAAGACACAACATACCAGAATCTCTGGGATGCATTCAAAGTAGTGTGTAGAGGGAAATTTATAGCACTAAATGCCCACAAGAGAAAGCAGGAAAGATCCAAAATTGACACCCTAACATCACAATTAAAAGAACTAGAAAAGCAAGAGCAAACACATTCAAAAGCTAGCAGAAGGCAAGAAATAACTAAAATCAGAGCAGAACTGAAGGAAATAGAGACACAAAAAACCCTTCAAAAAATCAATGAATCCAGGAGCTGGTTTTTTGAAAGGATCAACAAAATTGATAGACCGCTAGCAAGATTAATAAAGAAAAAAAGAGAGAAGAATCAAATAGATGCAATAAAAAATGATAAAGGGGATATCACCACCAATCCCACAGAAATACAAACTACCATCAGAGAATACTACAAACACCTCTACGCAAATAAACTAGAAAATCTAGAAGAAATGGATAAATTCATCGACACATACACTCTCCCAAGACTAAACCAGGAAGAAGTTGAATCTCTGAATAGACCAATAACAGGAGCTGAGGTTGTGGCAATAATCAATAGCTTACCAACCAAAAAGAGTCCAGGACCAGATGGATTCACAGCCGAATTCTACCAGAGGCACAAGGAGGAACTGGTACCATTCCTTCTGAAACTATTCCTATCAATAGAAAAAGAGGGAATCCTCCCTAACTCATTTTATGAGGCCAGCATCATCCTGATACAAAGCCAGGCAGAGACACAACCAAAAAAGAGAATTTTAGACCAATATCCTTGATGAACATTGATGCAAAAATCCTCAATAAAATACTGGCAAACCGAATCCAGCAGCACATCAAAAAGCTTATCCACCATGATCAAGTGGGCTTCATCCCTGGGATGCAAGGCTGGTTCAATATATGCAAATCAATAAATGTAATCCAGCATATAAACAGAACCAAAGACAAAAACCACATGATTATCTCAATAGATGCAGGAAAAGGCCTTTGACAAAATTCAACAACACTTCATGCTAAAAACTCTCAATAAATTAGATATTGATGGGACGTATCTCAAAATAGTAAAAGCTATCTATGACAAACCCACAGCCAATATCATACTGAATGGGCAAAAACTGGAAGCATTCCCTTTGAAAACTGGCACAAGACAGGGATGCCCTCTCTCACCACTCCTATTCAACATAGTGTTGGAAGTTCTGGCCAGGGCAATTAGGCAGGAGAAGGAAATAAAGGGTATTCAATTAGGAAAAGAGGAAGTCAAATTGTCCCTGTTTGCAGATGACATGATTGTATATCTAGAAAACCCCATTGTTTCAGCACAAAATCTCCTTAAGCTGATCAGCAAAGTCTCAGGATACAAAATCAGTGTACAAAAATCACAAACATTCTTATACACCAACAACAGACAAACAGAGAGCCAAATCATGAGTGAACTCCCATTCACAATTGCTTCAAAGAGAATAAAATACCTAGGAATCCAACTTACAAGGGACGTGAAGGATCTCTTCAAGGAGAACTACAAACCACTGCTCAATGAAATAAAAGAGGATACAAACAAATGGAAGAACATTCTATGCTCATGGGTAGGAAGAATCAATATCGTGAAAATGGCCATACTGCCCAAGGTAATTTACAGATTCAATGCCATCCCCATCAAGCTTCCAATGACTTTCCTCACAGAATTGGAAAAGACTACTTTAAAGTTCATATGGAACCAAAAAAGAGCCCGCATCGCCAAGTCAATCCTCAGGTAAAAGAACACAGCTGGAGGCATCACACTACCTGACTTCAAACTATACTACAAGGCTACAGTAACCAAAACAGCATGGTACTGGTACCAAAACAGAGATATAGATCAATGGAACAGAACAGAGCCCTCAGAAATAACGCCACATATCTACAACTATCTGATCTTTGACAAAGCTGAGAAAAACAAGCAATGGGGAAAGGATTCCCTATTTAATAAATGCTGCTGGGAAAACTGGCTAGCCATATGTAGAAAGCTGAAACTGGATCCCTTCCTTACACCTTATACAAAAATCAATTCAAGATGGATTAAAGACTTAAACATTAGACCTAAAACCATAAAAACCCTAGAAGAAAACCTAGGCATTACCATTCAGGACATAGGCATTGGCAAGGACTTCATGTCTAAAACACCAAAAGCAATGGCAACAAAAGCCAAAATTGACACATGGGATCTAATTAAACTCAAGAGCTTCTGCACAGCAAAAGAAACTACCATCAGAGTGAACAGGCAACCTACAGAATGGGAGAAAATTTTCGCAACCTACTCATCTGACAAAGGGCTAATATCCAGAATCTACAATGAACTCAAACAAATTTATAAGAAAAAAACAAACAACCCCATCAAAAAGTGGGCAAAGGACATGAACAGACACTTCTCAAAAGAAGATATTTATGCAGCCAAAAACACATGAAAAAATGCTCACCATCACTGGCCATCAGAGAAATGCAAATCAAAACCACAATGAGATACCATCTCACACCAGTTAGAATGGCAATCATTAAAAAGGCAGGAAACAACAGGTGCTGGAGAGGATGTGGAGAAATAGGAACACTTTTACACTGTTGGTGGGACTGTAAACTAGTTCAACCCTTGTGGAAGTCAGTGTGGTGATTCCTCAGGGATCTAGAACTAGAAATTCCATTTGACCCAGCCATCCCATTACTGGGTATATACCCAAAGAACTATAAATCATGCTGCTATAAAGACACATGCACACGTATGTTTATTGCAGCAGTATTCACAATAGCAAAGACTTGGAACCAACCCAAATGTCCAACAATGATAGACTGGATTAAGAAAATGTGGCACATATATACCATGGAATACTATGCAGCCATAAAAAATGATGAGTTCATGTCCTTTGTAGGGACATGGATGAAGTTGGAAATCATCATTCTCAGTAAACTATCACAAGAACAAAAATCCAAAAACCGCACATTCTCACTCATAGGTGGGAATTGAACAATGAGTACACATGGACACAGGAAGGGGAACATCACACTCTGGGGACTGTTGTGGGGTGGGGGGAGGGGGGAGGGATAGCATTGGGAGATATACCTAATGCTAGATGACGAGTTAGTGGGTGCAGCACACCAGCATGGCACATGTATACATATGTAACTAACCTGCACATTGTGCACATGTACCCTAAAACCTAGAGTATAATAATAAATTAATTAACTAATTAAGAAAAACACAGTATATGACCATTTTCAAAAAAGATATATATATATCATATATATGATATGTATTATATATGATGTATATATATGTTCTGTCAAAAACATGTAAGGAGGTAGAAGGTTTGTCCTCATTTTTTGCATAAAGTATCTATTCCATTGGTGCTGAGTCATTAAGTGACCAGATAAATAATTTAGAAATAAAAGCAAAACAAATGCTAAAAAAAAGCCCACGTCCATGCTACTGTGTATAGGGTTCCTTTGTGAGTTGATAAAAATGTTTATGATGAAGAAACTAAAAATTGCTAAATTGTACACACAGGGTGAGTTTTATGGTATGTGAATTGTACCTCAATTTTTTAAAAAAGAAACCCAAGGTCATCAAACATGCAGTACAAGGCCTTTTGTTTGTTTTTTGGTTTTTTCCCTTATTCACAATATAGGTTTGAAATGGAGAAGGCAGAGAATAAACAATGAGAGAAATATTTTGAGTAGCTTTTTATTATGAAGTTTATTTTTGGTATGTAGCTATTAAATAAAATAGGTATTACAATAAGCTAAATTTTATGTACTGGAATGTGTTACTGCTATCATTAATGTGATTAACTGCTTTTAAAATTCCCAGCCAAAATTAGTTTTAATCATAAAAATAAAGAATACTACCTGTTTGTTTTTGAAATTCCTTGCTGTCCGTAGCCACTTGAAGGCACTTTCTGGTACAGTAGATGTCTATTGGTTAAGTGAGTCTGAGGCTTTAGTCTGGGCATGATTGATTCAATATGATTATAGTTGAGGCATAAGACCTACAGAAAGAATATCTTATTAATCAGAAATCCTAGAAATTATTAAAAATTGTATGGATAAAACTTGGAATATACCACATAATTTAATAATATATTAGTGCTAAAACAGCAAATGTTTATATCCTAAATAATCTAGATTTAGTTTTCAATGTATTTTTAATCTGACATTCTGGGAAATTACAGTACTTCACATGGAGACCCTAGAAAGCTCCTCAGCTTTCTCAATCTGTTCTCCTGATTTCTCCAAACCTGACAAGGATGAAAAATTTTTAGTCGAAAAGACAGCTATTTGCCTATGTTTAAAAGGCCTTAGTAGATGGCTGAGTCAAGTAAATAATAAAGGAGGCAATAAGGCCGTTTAAAGAACCTTGAAGCTTCTTTCCATATCTGCCTTCAATCCCATCTCTGACTACAGAGGAAAATTTACTAAATATGTGACAATCACATAAAACTGAGGTCAAACCAAAATCACTTTGGAAGGTAATAGTTTTTTCTTGCTTAGCAAAAAACAAACAAAAAAACCCCAAAGAAAATTTAGGAATAATTTATCTACTTTAATAACATGGAAATACCATTTAATCCAAAGTAAAGAATAACTTGCATTGGAAACCTTGAAAGAAAGAAAAATTTGTGAATGACTCACCTTCACATTAGGTAGATAGATTAATCCACTGAATGAGGTAAGATGATTGTTCTGTAGATTCACATTACACACATTTCTAAATTGGTCGACTGGAATCAAATCCACTGTTCTGAATTTAGACAAAGTAAATACAGTTATTATTTTAATAGGACAGGAAAATATAGGAAAAGGTGAGTTCCTTCACATACAGCACCAAAGACTTTTAAAAAGTCTCACCTGATAAGTATAAAAATAATTAATGTAAAATGAATTGGTTAAATGATCGGCTGAATATACATTTTGTTGGGTACACATGCAAGAAAGTGACATAGAATTTTGTTGCTTTCAAAAAAACACATCTATTACCATATAAACATAGCACTATTATAGAAGAAACTTGTAAAAGAGACATTTCCACTTTCTTTATAAATTCACATATATGTTCATGAAATCATAGTGAAGTTGATATTGTAAATCATAAGCTTTTCAGGTTATAAACTTCAGATTATATATATTGAAGTAGGTCATTTCTGAAATACCAGGAAGTGATTAGGGATGGGAAAGGAAAGGAAAAGCAGGTAAGGTCTTTGAACATAGAGTTTCTGTGGTATCTTCTGGAAACTTTTATGGCATTCCACCCTGTGTGAACATTTTGGTAATTAAACAGAATGCTTGATTCCCAGTCTATAGCTATATCTTCATTTGAGCCATGACAGAGAAGAGCATAAAACTACATCCCTTTCCTTAACCAGTTCTCTAAATAAATCCTAAACTTGAAGTTACAATTATGACATACTTATACCCATTAATAAGTCATTCATTCATTCAACATATTTTCATTAGTATTTCCTAAGTGCAGCGGATATGTTTGGAAAGGCTACAAGAAAGATGAAAGAAATGTTTCAGCCCCCAAGAAGTGGGAGCCAGAAAAATGAAAATAAAGAGGAGAATTGCTGTGATAGAGTTAGCATCTCTATCATACCAATGTAATGGCATTTCAGGGAAATAAAATCTATTTTAAAAAGTCAAGGATGACAGCATGGAGGAGAAAGATCTTGAGATGATATTTGGAGGATTTATAGGTATTTGTCGAGCAAATTAGCAGAAAAGAGTTCTAGGCAGTGCAACAGGAAAAACAAAGGGAGAAACAAACATGAAAGAACATCTTATGATTGAGATTCAGTAACTAGAATATTTCAGAATTTCTGAAGTATGAAGTATCATGGGCAGTAAAGAAAAGGACTACAAGAGATAATAATGGACAGATAATAGTCTTTTTTTTTAAAGCTGCCTGGTGTATTTTTATTTTATTTTATTTTATTTTATTATTATTATACTTTAAGTTTTAGGGTACATGTGCACAATGTGCAGGTTAGTTACATATGTATACATGTGCCATGCTGGTGTGCTGCACCCATTAACTCGTCATTTAGCATTAGGTATATCTCCTAATGCTATCCCTCCCCCGTCCCCCCACCCCACAACAGTCCCCAGAGTGTGATGTTCTCCTTCCTGTGTCCATGTGTTCTTATTGTTCAATTCCCACCTATGAGTGAGAACATGCGGTGTTTGGCTTTTTGTCCTTGCGATGGTTTGCTGAGAATGATGAGTTCACAAAGGAATTTTTAATTTTAGGCTGGGCACAGTGGCTCACACCTGAAATCCCAACACTTTGGGAGACTGAGGCAGGTGAACCACTTGAGCCCATGATTGGAGACCAGCCTGGCAACATGGCATAAATGCTGTCTCCACAAAAAATACAAAGAAAATTAGCCATGCTTGGTGGCGCGTGCCTATAGTAGGAGGATCGATTCAGCCTACAAGGCTGAAGCTGCAGTGAGCCATTTTTTGAGACCCCATTTCAAAAAACGCTCATTACTTAGCATGAATCTTTTCAGTTCAGTAGATAATTTTATGAATTATTGATTATATTTAGATAAGTTGTATAAATGTCTAAGCTTCAGAAAAATGATAATAATTACATAATGTAATTACAATGTAAAAAGACATATAATAAAATGTTTGTACCTAATGGATGATGAAGTCCAATTTAGTTCTTGAATTTGCTTGAAGTTGGAATGTCCTTGTCGTTCTGCAATCATGTCAGAAGTAAGTCTACCACCAAACAAATCTTTTGCACTCTCAGTCTCTGGTGGTTCCTATATGAAGATATTTAGAAAATGATGTCCTGTCTTACAGATGACTAAATTACATAGTTCTCTGGTTTTAGGTAAAAATTCAGTGGACTCATTTTTCCAGATTCCTCCTACTAAGTAGAGCTAAATCCTGTGCATTATATATGAAACAAACATAGGCAGGGCAAGGTGGCTAACGCCTATAATCCCAGCACACTGGGAGGCCAAGGTGGGAGGATTGCTTGAGTCCAGGAGTTCAAGATGAGGCTGGGCAACAAAGTGAGACCCTGTCTCTACAAAAAACAAAAAAGAATTAGTCAAGCACCGTGGCACATGCCTGTAGTTGTAGCTATGCGGGAGGCTGAGGCCAGAGGATGTCTTGAGCACAGTTCAGAGGCTGCAGTGAGCTATGATCATGCCACTGGATTCCAGTCTGAGTGACAGAGTGAGATCCTGTCTCTAAAATTTTTTTTTAATTAAAAAAATTAAAACTAAACATAAGAATACTGAAAGATGTGGAGAAGAAGGCAGACCAGATAGGTACCTCAGGACCTGAGGAATGACACCCTGGATTTTCTTTTTGCCTCATAATCTCTACTGGGTGCTAGAGAAGCTAGAAACCCAGAAATGACAGTAAGGAAATAACAAGACAAAGTCCACAAAAAGCCTGCTCTCTCTAATCAAAGGATCGAGAAAGGGGAAGCCTAGCACAGCAGAAAACTTTAGACAATAACAAGCCTACTCCTGCTAAACCCTGCAGAATAAACTGTGGCCCCAACTTCATGCCCACAAGTAAAAGCAGAATGGGCTGCTTAGACTTTCACCAGTGCTCATCTGTAACAAGGCACTTCTTCCTCATCCACCTGCTGAGTGGGAACCTGGATTTTCATCCCTCCTCAGCAGTAACACATGTCCCCACTCCCTACATGCAAGTGTTATTGTAGATAACATGGGGAATTTGGATTCCCACTTCCACCCAGTAATAATGAGTTATCTGTGGAGCATCAGTTAGGTATTCTTGTCTCTCCCAGCCCGGATGAATCAGTGAAGGATTCTGGGAAATAGTAACAAGGAGTTCCTTCCTTCCCAGCCAGAGTAAATCAATGGAGGCCTGGTGGGGAGCATGAACTCCAACTCTAGCCTAGCAGTTAAGGAAGAACACACCTCCAGGTTGTCAACAGAGGCCAAATGGAGGAATTTGAACTTCTGTCTCCCACCTGACAGCAACAAAGTTGTTCCTCGTCTTCTCACTGGTATAGTGCCAAGGGAGGCTTGCTAAAATAGATTTAAATAAGACCCACATAATACCCCAAATGTCCAGAATAAAATAAAAAGTATGTCATGCCAAGAACCAAGAACGTCTCAACTTGAATGTGAAAAGACAATCAACGGATGCCAACTTTGAAATGACACAAATATTTTTAATTGTCTGATAGGCATTTCAAAGCAGTCAAAGGAAAAATGCGCAACAAGCAATTATGGACATACTTGAAACAAATGAGAAAAACAGAAACCCTTAGCAAAGAAATAAGTGATAGCAAAGCAATAGAAGATATGAAGAATGAAATGAAAATTTTAGAATTGAAAAATACTGTAAACAAATAAATGCAATGGATAGGGACTCAATAGCAGAGTGGAAAGAAAAGAGAAAAGAATAACTAAACTTGAAGACAGAACAATAGACATTACCCAGTATGAACAAAAGAGAGAAAATAGACCCATAAATAAATGAGCCTCACTTTACAAAGATGGACATATCCTGTACTTGTGGAACCATAAAAAAGATTTAATATTGGTATCACTGGATTCATAGAAAAGGAAGAGAAATAATGTGGGGCTGAAAAAGTATTTGAAGAAATTATAACCAAAAATCTTCCAAATTTGTCAAAAGACATAAACTAAGAAGCTAAGTGAGAAGCTAAGCAAACCTCAGACAGGAAAAAAAACCCAAATCCATGCAAGGACACATAATAATAATCAGAATCAAATTTCTAAAAACTAATGACAGAGTAAAAAGGCATGAAAACAGTGACAGAGGAATTAAATCTTACCTATAAAGGAAAAACAGTGTAAGTGACAGCAGATTTCTAATCAGAAACCATGGAAACCAGGGAATGTGGCATGACATTTTCAAGTGGTGAAAGAGAAACATCAACCCAGAATTCTATATCCAGAGAAAATATCATTCAGAAATAAAAAGAGAAAGCAAGACATTCTCATAGGAAGGAAAACTAAGCAAACTGTTACTAGCAGAACTACCCTAAGAAATGACTAAAGAAAGTTCTTGAAATGGAAAGAAAAAAAAAAGGAATCTTGGAATGCCAGGAAAGAGGAAAGCACAATGGAAAGAGTATTAATAAACTTCCGTTCTTTTCTTGATTTTTCTAAATTATCTTTGATTAGTTGATGTAAAAAAACTGTAATATTGTCTCATTGGTTCTCAATGTATATGGTGAAAATATTTAAGTCAAATATAAACAGGAGAGAAGAAATAGACTGGAAGGAAAGTAACATTTCTACACTTTACTCAAACTGGTAAAATGTCAACACTAACAGACTATAGTAAGTTATGTATATGCATTGTAATAGAACAACCACTAAAAAAAAACTATATGAAGAGATACACTAAAAAACACTATGGATAAATAAAAATAGAATTTCAAAATGTGTTCAAGAAGCTCACAGGAAGGCACAAAAAAGAAAACAGAAGAAAGATAAAGGAAACAAATAAACAAGAAAACAAAATGGCAGACGCAAGCCCTAACAGGTCAGTTGGCTATAGTAAATATAAATGGTCTTCGTTCATCAATTAAAAGATAAAAATTAGCTAAAAGGTAAAAGAACATGATCCAACTCTGTTGTCAACAAGAAACTCACTTCGAATATAACAATATATGCAGGTTGAAAGTAAAAGAATGGAAAAAGATATCCTAAACATTAATCAAGAGAAAGCAGGAGTGGCTTCATTAATCTCAGATAAAGTAAACTTTGAAGCAAAGGAAATTACCAGAGTCAGAGAGGACATTACCTACTGATAAAACGGTCAGTCCACCAAGAAGACATAACAGTCCTAAACGTGTATGCACCAACAACAGAGCTGCAAAATATTTGAAGCTAGAGTCCCCAGTTATTTTAGCCAATGATGTAGGTATTGCTGAGAATGAATTTTGTAGACATAATTAAAGCTCCTAGCAAGTTGACTTGCAATAAGGAGATAATCTTGAATAATCTGATGGGCCTGATTCAAACAATTGCAAGGATTTAAAAGCAGAGGTAAGGTTCCTGAAAGAAAGAATTTTCCTGAAGAAAATCCACTCATGGACAGCAGCTTTCATCTATGCCTGTGAGTCCCAGCCTGTCCATAATCTTCCCTTCCTGATGGCCTGTCCTATGGATGTCAGACTTGTTTAGGCAGTCCCCTCAATTATTAAATATTCCTTGATATCTATATTTCTATATATAGACATAGATATCTCTATATGTATATCTATATTACTAGTTCTGCTTCTCTTGTTGAATCCTCAATAATAAAATCTCAAAATAAGTTTTAAAAACATATTAAGCCTGGGGGGAGAGGGGAGGGATAGCATTAGGAGATATACCTAATACTAAATGACGAGTTAATGGGTGCAGCATACCAACATGGCACATGTATACATATGTAACAAACCTGCACATTGTGCACATGTACCCTAAAACTTAAAGTATAATAATAATAAAATTAAAAAATAAATAAATAAATAAAATTGTAAAAATAAATAAATAAAAAATAAAAACATATTAAGCCTTAGAAATACTATTGCTTTTGTGTTTTTCATAATTATACAAGCAACATTTGATTAATGTCCTCCTAAATCAGGGTTTGACAAATGTTTTCTACAGTTTTCCTGTAAAGAGTCAGTCAATATTTTAGCCTTTGTGAACAATAGCTTTTCTGTTGCTATTTAATTTTGCCACTGCAGTGTGAAAGCAGTCACAGATTATATATAAGCAAACAGGCATGGATGTGTTCCAATAAAATTTTATTTACAAAAATAGGTGGCAGGTCACATTTGGCCCAATGGCTACTGTTTGACATCTATTTCAGACAAATGGTTTGAACTTGATCTAAATTAAACTGGTAAGTCATTTGATCTGCTTTTACTCAAACTCCCTTCTTTTTTTCTAATCTGTTAAAACTTCATATCTAAATTGAGAATATGTATCCTTAATGCAAAAAATAATCTTTTACAAATAAAAGTATATAGGAACAAAAGATAAAATGAAAACACAACTACCCAAATTGTTCTTTGGTTCTTCCTAGTCTATGCCCTCCCTTGGTTTCTACTCCCACTCCAAAGAAGACAATGTAATTATATGTCTAGAGAGTGTTGGACAGAGAATGAGCCTCGGGTGCCCATGATTTACCATTAAAGAGTCACGTAACTTGGAAGAAGTCATGTAACTTCTCTAGAGTTCCTTGTGTTCACACATAAAATAAAGGATTTGAACTATGCCATTTCCAAAGTTTATTTATATCTCAGACACTCTAGCATTATATATTACTGTACTACCTACCTCTGCACCCACTTTTCATGACTTCTTTTTCTATGTATGTTTAATAGATGAAAGTATTAGAGCCTCACTTAGATTTCTTTACTTTCTCTACTCTCTTTCCTTAGACGATATTGGATATGCTTTTGGTCTTAACTGTTAACTCTCTTCAAATTACTTCCAAGTCCAAACATATGTAAAGTAAATTTTCATATGCATATTTAATCCTGTGATTTCAGCTGCCTGCTTGACATCTCCAGTCAGATGATCTTCTGTCATATAAAACTAATGTCTAATACTAATCATCTTACACCCCCAAATTGCTTTTCTTCCTATATTCATATTCTGTTATGGTGTCTTTTATTGGCATAGACTCAAACCTTGTAGAAATCTTTTACTCTTCCTTTCCCTTGCCCTTCAAATCCAATGCATTCCCATTACCTTGCATTTAAAATCTAAATTCTTCAGTCTAGTCTTCATGTCCAATTATTAATTCATACATTTATGTTCTGCCTCATTCCACAAATAATTTGTGGCAGCTTACAGGAAACACATATAATCAAATAGTAAAATGCAAATCATACATAGTGAAAATCAAGCTCACTAGGATTAGTGACAAAAAGACTATAAGATCCTGTAGGGTTTATATTATTGAATCATAAATTTGGTCCTGAGCTTTTAGGCAAAGTGAAAAGGAATACAATTAAATAATACTCATTGATATGGATTGGCTCTGTGTCCCCACCAAAGTCTCATCTTGAATTGTAATAATCCACTCGTGTTGTGGGAGGGACCCAGTGGGAGGTAAGTGAATCATGGTGGTGGGTTTTTCCTGTGCTGTTCTTGTGATAGTGAATAAGTCTCATGAGATCTGATGGTTTTATAAAGGGGAGTTCCCCTGCACATGCTGTCTTGCCTGCCACCATGTAAGACCTGCCTTTGCTCTTCCTTCATCTGCCATGATTGTGAGGCCTCCCCAGCCATGTGGAACGGTGAGTCCGTTAAACTTCTTTCCTTTATAAATTACACAGTCTCAGGTATGTCTTTATTGGCAGCATGAGAACAGACTAATACAGTAAATTGGTATTGGTAGAGTAATGTGCTGCTGTAAAGATACCCAAAAATGTGGAAGTGTCTTTGGAACTGGGTAACAGGCAGAGGTTGGAACAGTTTGGAGGGCTTACAAGAAGATAGGAAAAATGGGAAAGTTTGTAACTTCCTAGAGACTTGTTGAATGGCTTTGACCAAAATGCTGATAGTGATATGGACAATAAGGTCCAGGCTGAGGTGGTCTCAGATGGAGACAAGGAACTTGTTGGGAACTGGAGTAAAGGTCACTCTTGCTCTGCAAAGAGGTTGGTGGCATTTTCCCCTGTCCTAGAGATCTGTGAAGCTTTGAACTTGAGAGAGATGATTTAGGGTATCTGGTGAAAAATTTCTAAGTGGCAAAGTGTTTAAGAGGAAGCAAAGCAAAAAAGTCTGAAAAATTTGCAGCCTGATGATGCAGTAGAAAAGAAAAACCCATTTTCTAGGAAGAAATTCAAGCTGGCTGCAGAAATTTGCATAAGTAATGAGGTGCCAAATGCAAATCGCCAAGAGAATGGGGAAAACATCTCCAGGGCATGTCAGAGACCTTCACAGCAGCCACTCCCATCACAGGCCTGGAGGCCTAGGAGGGAAAAATGGTTTCCTGGAGTGGTCCAGGGCCCCCTTATTGTATGCAGCCTAGGGACTTGGTACCCTGTGTCCCAGTCACTCCAGTCATGGCTAAAAGGGGCCAATGTATAGCTCAAGCCGTGGCTTCAGAGGGTGCAAGCCCCAAGACTTGGCAGCTTTGACATGGTGTTGGTCCTGTGGGTACACAGAAGTCAAGAATTGAGGTTTGGGAACCTCCACCTAGATTTCAGAGGGTGTATGGAAACACCTAGATGTCCAGGCAGAAGTCTGCTGCCCTCTGCTAGGGCAGTGCCAAAAAGAAATGTGGGGTTGGAGCCCCCACACAGAGTCCCCACTGGGGCACTGCCTATTGGAGCTGTGAGGGGAGGACCACTGTCTTTCAGACCCCAGAATGGTAGATCCACCCACAGCTTGCACCATGCACCTGGAAAAGCCACAGATACTCAATGCCAGCCTGTGAAAGCAGCCAGGAGGGAGGCTGTATCCAGCAAAGCCGCAGGAGTGGAGCTGCCTAAGGTTGTGGGAGCCCACCTCTTGCATTAGCATGACCTGGATGTGAGACATGGAGTCAAAGGAGATCATTTCAGAGCTTTAAGACTTGGCTGCCTCACTGGATTTTGGACTTGCATGGGGCCTGTAGCCCCTTTGTTTTGGCCAATTTCTCCCATTTGGAATGGGTGTATTTACCCGATGCCTGTACCTCCATTGTCCCTAGGAAGTAACTAACTTGCTTTTGATTTTACAGGCTTATAGGCAGAAGGGACTTGACTTGTCTCAGCTCAAACTTTGGACTGTGGAATTTTGAACTAATGCTGAAATGATTTGGGGGATCATTGGGAAGGCATGATTGGTTTTGAAATGTGAGGACATGAGATTTGGGAGGGGACAGGGTTGGAATGATATGGTTTGGCTCTGTGTCCACACCCAAATCTCACCTTGAATTGTAATAATCTCCACATGTCATGGAAGGGACCCAGTGGGAGGTAATTGAATCATGGGGGTGGGTTTTTCTTATGCTGTTCTCGCGATAGTGAATAAGTCTCATGAGATCTGATGGTTTTATAAAGGGGAGTTCCCTTGCACATGCTCTCTTGCCTGCTGCCATGTAAGACATGACTTTGCTCTTCCTTTGTCTTCCACTGTGATTGTGAGGCCTCCCCAGCCATGTGGAACTGTGAGTCCATTAAACCTCTTTCCTTTATAAATTGCCCAGTCTTGCGTATGTCTTTATTAGTAGCATGAATTCAGACTAATACACTCATTGTCAGTGAGCAGAACATAACTTCTCCTTAGGAGTAAATGTTTTTTCTACATTTATTTCTATAAGTGCTTTCTCATGTGGCCCTTCAAATGAGGGCACAGAGAGATAGGACAGATAAGATCCTCAACAACATCTTTAGAGTAAATGCAGTACTGGTCTCATAGGACTATTTTAAAAAACATTCTTCAGTGAAAGCTAACAAATAAATAAAGCCCAGTATACAAGGTTCTAGAGAATTTGTATGTGTTGGAGTGAGAAAGTTTTAGTGACCCATTCTGAGGATGGGCCAGAAAACAGAAGGGCTAGGATTAGTAATCTTCTTGGAGTACCTCAGAATACTAAATGATCATGAATTATCTTTCAATTTTCTAGAAAATTTGATGTGTTTTCTCTTCTGATAAGAGCTAGGCAACATTACACCGGAAACCTTTTACTCTTTACACATTTGTCGTGCATTTACCCTGTTATGTGGAAAACAGGAGCCCTATGAATTTGCTTGTTATAGAATCCAGTATCCAAATGTTGCTTTCACATTCAGTCCTAGGGTCTGTGTCTATTTTTCTTTACAGCTTACTTAGTAATGTTGACATACCACATGTTGGTTCAAATATATTTTTCTTAATTATTAATATTAGCAACTATATTTTCCCTGAAAATAGAAAGCTGCTTTTAGGCTTAAGAGGATGGTAAATCTCCAGTGCATAATTTTTCTATCCTGTCCCATAAAATTGTGTTCTTTACCTTTTAGGCACTGAATTCAGTGGGTTCTATGGTAAGCAGCACAGCCCTCCCCTTCCACCACAATTCAGACAATTAAGAATTGACCAGATGACAAAATTTAAAAACCCAGATCTAAAATAAGCTTTGGAGACCTAGATTTAATAAGTATAGTAAATTTGGCTATCATGCTAGTGATAAAGCAATGTTCAAAATGACTATGTCCTATGAATATGTGACTACGCAGCTTAGACCAAATGTTGTGAGTCATAAAACAACTTACAATTGGTATCCCATCCAAAGCTTTCAGTTCTGGAAGATGAAATATTACAAACAACCGGTAGTTTTCTTGATTCCATATAATAATGTTTCCACACATGTCTAGAATGACCAAGTTGCATAAACCCTAGGTAATAAAATACATATATTTATCTATATGTATATTTAAAGCACTCTAGTAAGAGGTTAGCCATCCTCAAATTTCAATTTGGAATTATCTGTCATTCCATGGGATTTCAGTGCTTTTAAGTACACTTTTTGTTTTTTTTCTTTAAAGACATGGTCTCGCGCTGTTGCTCAGGCTGGAGTGCAGTGGTCTGATCATAGCTCATTGCAGCCTCAAACTCCTAGGCTCAAGTGATTCTCCCACCATGGCCTCCCAAAGTGCTGAAATTATAGACATAAGCCACCATGCCCAGCCTCAGTGCACTTTTAAGTGCAAGGGTTACCCTTTCAGACCACTAAGGTATAATTTTGTGCAGTATTTCAATGCTCTATGTTATATAATCAGAATCCCTTTTAGGATACTATTGCCAAATGTATTATCTATTAATGTTAAGGGCTTAGAGGGAAGTTTGCTATGTTTAAGACAAATATACTTTGTTTATGGAATAATGGCTTAATAAATTGATGTATGTGTCTATAGAGATATAATAGGAATAAAAGACACTGCTATTTGAAAAGCAATGAAACTGAAGTGCTTCTACTTTCTGAGAGGGTAGTGGAATTCATCCTAAGGGAAATGTGCTGTTTTATTAGACAAGACACTTTGATATGCCTTTGTTGTGAAGGAAGGGTCTTGGTAGGTATGGAAGGGAGAGGTGAAGACAAGAGGGAGTAAAACTACTGTGCATCATAATGCGAAATGGCTTATTGTGTTGCTGGTGTTGTTGATTAGGTTGCCTCCCTAGCTCTAGAAGTAGTAATTATATTGGGGGAACAGAATGGGGAGAAGTCTGAACTAAGAAAAGACAGGGGATGGACACAAGTTTTTGGTAGGAGATAAAGTCCTAGTAATATTGTATCAGCAAAAAGACAGGCCAGTATAAGACCCATAGTGTTAGAAAATGGCCACTGAACTTTAGAAACAATGAAGTCACACATGACATTTGAAGTAAATTCCTGTTCTATGCCATAGAAACCCTCTGTTTTGTTCAAACCTTTAGTAAATCCTATTACACAATAGCCTTAAATTAGTGGTTTTGGGGGGGAATTAAAGAAAGCAAATCTGAGCAAAGGTGACCAAGTTTGAGCCACTGGTAAGAGAACAGTGAAAGATCATCAAGAATTGTACTGAGAACAGGAGAATGCTGAAGAATAGGTTTGGTTTATCATACTTGAGTATTAAAAAAAGTTACCCCAGAAGGATAGCAAATGGGGACATTATGTATACACAGATATATTTTTGTATGTATACAAAATTGAATGCAAATACATTTTAATAAACTTGTTATTCTTATTTTTATTTTCTCTATATTTTCCAAATTCTGTGCAATAAACATGCATTAGTTTCATAATATAAAGAAACAATACACTTTAAAAAACAAAAAAATTACTACCCCAGATGATTACCTTTAAATTGTACATCTCCTGATTGACAGCAATATAGTTATTGCTTATGTATAACTCAACAAGAGTAAAAGATTTTTGTAAACCACTCAATGAAGTGATTCTGTTGTTCTCAAGAGAAAGGGAGTGAAGATGAAGCATGTTATCAAAGGTATGCTGTTCCCAACCAGTGAGAAGATTATTATTTATGCTGAGGCGAGTCAATTTAGTCATCTTGGAAATACCTAGAAAAATAAGCAAATTCAAGAAAAGATTCAGATAACACTAAAGGTTTAATTTAAAAAATAAGTGGCTGGTCATTTTATTGTAATCAGATAGCTAGGTTCAAATGGCTTTAAAGATTCTGTAATACTAACCATCATTGCTTTAAGCCTTTGTTTTGGAAGAATATAATCTTGTGTATAAGCCCCATCTCAAACATTAAATTCAAATTTTGGATTTCTAAGTAGATTCCTTCTTCTTAGGAGTTAAGGAAAGGCATTACATGAAAATATTGAATTTCTCTTTCAAATAACCTTAAAATGATGTAATTAATTAAGATTTTCACCATTTTGAAAACAAAAAGCTCTACACAAAGCTCAAAATAATCACCAGCCCTCATTTTTAAATATTAAGGGTAAGGAACCACATTCTGGAAAGTGCATTTGTATTAAAATGAACAATTTAGCCTACTTTTACTTTCTTATGCCTGAAAGTACTCTAAGATGGAAGTTTGGAAAATGGGACCAGTCTAACTCCTGCATACATTATGTACTGCAAGCACTTTATAAGTATAGCCAGGATGGTGCAGTTGAAAGACAAGAACTTCGGAATCCTAGTTGGCTTCAAATATATCACTACTAGGTTTGTGGCGATACATAAATTATGTAACCTCTGAGCCTTAATTTCCTCATCCATAAAATAGGCATACTGAAATTTACTTCCAAGGAGTTATGAAATTAAATGGAATAATGTTTGGAAAGTATCAAATAATTATCAGTGCTCCCCTTTCACATCAGTTCCTATTGTGGGACTGTACAATGTTGAAGGTGAATCAATCCAGGGCAAGATAGGATCAAAGCCATCAAAGCAAAAATCATTAAATGGATATGGAACCTACCCATGTCTGAAGAAAAAGGAGAAATTCCTGTTAAAGTTTAGAGGGGCAGCTATCTTCTCCAAAATATAGGTTTAAGAAAAATATAGATTGGAAGATTCTTCTATTTAATAGGTTTATGGAAGGAAATGAAAAGGAAATAGGGTTTTTAATTGTATGTACAAAGCAAAACTAATATCCAGTTGTATGGGAATGGGAGACTTGTGATAGTTCAAGACACAGGTACCTGAGCTACCCCTAGGTTTCCTCTACTGAAATCTACAGAAGAGAGGCCTGTGAATCTGTATCTTCAATAAGTGTCCTAAGTGATTCTCAAGATCAAGAAAGTTTTAGAAACATATTGTTAACAGCCATTAAAATGAAATATGTCACAAATGTTATGTATGCTTTCTTAAATATATTTAAGACTTGCTTTTATATGTATAATTTTTTGAAATCAAATCTTCTATTTTATGAAAAATGTAGTATATACACATGATAAAAATAATCCAATTCAAAAATGAATAAAATGTAAATTCTCTTTCCCAGCCGTGATTTCTAATTCTTACCTTCCCTCCTTGGCAAACACAACCATGTTACCAAAATGCACATACAGAAATATTCTTTATTCAGATAAGTGTGTGTGTGTGTGTGTATACACACATATACATATTTCTCTTTTCAATCAAATAGTGCACACTTGTGGACATATTTTTTAATTTCTAGGAGTTAGTTACTCTTTTGAGTAGATGGAGAGGGAAAATAAGAGGAAGTGGGTAGCAAGTCATGGAAAGCTTCTTTCAATTTCTTTCTAATGAAGGTAAGAATAAAATAAAGCTGGGGAGGAGTCAGAAAATACTTGATTTAGTAGTATATATTCTGGGACATGTTCTCTAAACTCATGATTTTTAGCTGTAGATAAGCATAAATCCAAATGAAGTGAAGAATCTAAGAAGCTTGGAAGGGGAAAGGGAGGAAAAGTCTTTTTTATTCTCTCTGGTTCAGAAAAATATGTTTTAATACTGAACTTTAAACAGTCAAATAAAATATATTGGTGTCATTATTATTAAGATATTACTAAAGCTGCTTAATTGGACTTGTATGTGGATCCATGGAAAATGTTACATATAGTATATTTTATTTTCAACCTCTAGTGAGTATAATTTTCATTTTTTGCTAAAGTATTCAAATTTCCAAATATAACTTCAATTTTATATTTTCAAAACAGAACTAGTCTGCTTTATCTTTTTCAAAAGCATACCTCATTCATTTGTTTATTCAACTTTACAGACATTAATGACTAACTAGTTGGTATGTGCTAGTGTTTGGTAACAGATTATAAACTAGCACAGAGGAGAGGAGAGAGAAGGCACAGGAGGAGAAAGCTTGCTCGGCTCATTATATAAAGTAAAATAGTCATGAATTCCACTAATAGGTATGAACTTGTTTTAATTTTTTATTTATCTTTTATTTTTTAATTTGACAGATAATATTATATCCATTTATCTTGTACAACATGATGTTTTGAAGTATATATATACATTGTAGAATGGTCCAATCTAGCTAACTAATAATTGCATTACCTCACACAGGTATTTAGAATACTCTGACACAAAACTTGGAACTTTCCTAGAGATCTTCCTCTTCAGAAACTCTGTTCCCAGGGTTATTTTTTGCTTTGTTGTTTAGACATCCATATTTTGAGACTTCAAAGTTCTTAAGTACCTTACCTTCTATCTTTGAGATGCAGTTTCCATCTAATGTGAGCTCTTCCAAGTTAATACAGGATTCCAGACCCTCCATTTTAGTGAGATTATTATTGCTGAATGATGCCCATTTCAAATTTTCCAATTTTTCTAAATTTGTGATTTCAAAAAGATGTTGTCCATCTAAATTTAAGGCAGTTATCTGTAGAATAATTTACATTGTATGTTATTTCTAAATCTTATAAATTTAGTCAATGTTAATAACATTTTAAAAAGCTAATGAAATAATTCAAATGTGATAAGAATTCCTTCAGGAGCTAAAGATATTGTGAAGCTGTTAGTTTACAGAAAAGTAAAATTTGATGAGATTATAACTCCAAGAAGGACTTATATGGTATTAAGGACACTGCGATGTGCTAGAGTCCCATTGCAGTAATGGACTTGTCCTAGCTGCTGGGAGTGCTTCTGGCAGAGTCTTCAGCTGTCAGTCCCTGCAGGGACTGCCTCGCTGTAGACAGCTGCCAAGGTCACGCTCCTTCCCAGGTTGGCCCTCAGCCAGTGATGGAGGCCTATAAAGGCCTGACCATCTCAGCCCAACTTAGGACAAATTTAAAGGGCCATTCTAACTCCGCTAACTCCGGAACTGCCTGTGGGTCAGCCAAGGCTGTCACTGGGCCTTCATTTGCAGCTCAATATCTATATATATCTTGTAATAAAAGTAATGCCAGTAATGTCTCCCATTTTCTAGGAGCAGCTTCACTTAGCCCAGTTTCTATGTTTGGCAAGAGGTATAAGGACACCTAATGTAGCAAGAAGCTGCAAGTGTTCTATAACCTTTTCCCTTATCCTTGGCTGAATTCTGACCAGCTCCCGTCCTCCCTTGTCAGGATACCTGACTCTTGCTGTCCGAATTTTGGTTTGATCTCTGGCTCTGAGCCTTTAAAGTTTGCTTTCCTATTCTGACATGTTATCAGAATTTTGCCTATTCTGACATGTTATCAGAATACGGAATTAGTATGGCCCTTTAAATTTGTCCTTAAGTTTTAGTGCACCTTTATCTTAAATTTCCAATTCTGTGGTGAACGCAGTCAAGGCCCAGCCCATCTGACATAGCCACTCATGACTTGACCTCCCTGTTTTTTATTTTTTGGAATATGACAAATGTATTACTTTTTACTAATAATAACAATGTCTTTCTTATTTTATTTTTTCCAACTCTGTTGAAGTGTAATTGACAATTTAAAATTGCATATATTAAAGATGTATAACTTGATATAAGCATACATTGTAAATTAAAAACTGCATAATCTCAGTTATATATGAACTCTAAAATAGTCAAACTCATAGGAGAGAGTAGAATAGTGGTTGCCAGGGGCTGGAGGCAATGGAAAATGGGCAGATGTTTGTCAAGAAGTACAAAGTTTCAGTTATGCAAGACAAATACTTTCTAGAGACCCTAATGTACAACACTAAAGTTAACGATAACTTTAATGACTAAAGTTAATGACTAAAGTTAACGGTACGGTATTGTATGCTTGAAATTTGCCAAGAGGGTAGATCTTAAGTGTTTTTTCCCCTGTTTTAATTAATCTCTTCCAGCTTTCTGTCCCTTACCTATCTGTGCCCTCTTTATGATACACAGACCAACACTGACTGAAAAATAGATTTAAATTAAGCTTTATATTAGGTTTAATAGAATTAGCCTTTACCTTCAAGTACCAGTTTCCACTCGGATGTAAATGAGGTCCTAACTTTGAAATCTGCGTCAGAATTTTGGCAGAAGGCCATATACTAAGTATCCGTGATCTCTCCTCTTTAGTACTAGAATGCCGTAAGAGAGATAACTAATAAAATTTAAAAAATACAATGAAAAAAGGAAACAGTATACAGAGGTTAGTTGATATATAGTTAAAATTATTGTTTCCAGGGAAGATGAGTGGCCCAATAAATAATTTTAAAATGTAACATTTCCTTTGCCTTAAATTGTTTTCAATATCTAGATACATTTTAATTACATTGTTTCTTGTTTTAGCAAATATGGAACCATTACAAGATAATATTTATAAGACTGTAGAATGATTACTATAATATGAACACCCATATAATCCACCCATGAAACCAGCTTAAGAGCTAGAATATTATGAATAGATTACAAGCACCCTGTGGGCCCGATCCTAAGCCCTTTTCTCTCCTTCTCTTTAGAAGTGATCATTATCTCAAATGTTTTGTCCACCATTCACTTGCTTTCTTTATAGTCCTATGTCTGTGTCCATAAACAATATATCATTTAGTTTTGCACATATGTGAACTTCATGTAAATTGAATATTATGTATGTATTCTTCTATGACTTGCCTTTTTTGTTCAATATCATATTCATCAGATTCATCTAAGCTTCTCTATGTAGCTGTAGTTCATTCATATGTCCTGTGTATAGTATTCCCTTAATGACTCTCCTGTCAATGAACATTGGGGTTGATTCAGTTTTTGCTATTATAAACACTGTTGTCATGAATATTCTTGTGCATGTTTCCTGGTACATACATGCAAGAGTTTCTTTAGAGTATATGCACCTAAGTAAAGTAAAATTGCTGGGTTGTAGAATACACACACACACACACACACACACAAATGTACATCAGCTTTACTGAATAATGTCAAATTGTTTTCCAGAGTGGTTGTACCACTTCAGAAAAATTACACTTTTACTTCATATTCTTGCAACAACTTGGTATTGTCAGACTTTAAAGTTTTTGCTCATCTATAAAACTGACAAAAATTGGTAGGTCATTGTGTTTTTAATGTTCATTTTCTTGAATACTAATGTAGTGGAGCATCTTTTCCTAAGTTAATTGGCTGTTCTGATTTCCTCTCCAGTGAAGTGTATGTTCAGATCTTCGGCACATATTTCTGTTCGGCTGGTTGTCTTTTTCCTTATATATTCTGGATATATAAAGAATATCTTTTGACAGTTGTGTTGCACATTTCTTTTCCCAGTATGTAGCTTGTCTTTTCACTTTCTTTGAAAAAAGATATTAATTTTAACGTAGACATGTCCAATTATTTATGGTTCATGCTCTTTGTTTCTTGCCTACTAAATTATTAACAAATTCAAGGTCATAATGATAATCTTTCATATTTTCTTCAAAAAAATTTTTGGTTTTGCCTTTTACAATAAAGTCCTTAATGCCTTTTATTGAATAATCTCCCTGATCTGCAAAGGCAGCTCTGTTATTTATAAAGTTTCCACAGTCTATATTAGGTCTTTATTCTGTTCCATTGGTCTATTTGTCTAGCTCTGTGCCAATACCACATTGTCTTAAAGGATTTTAGCAGGATTTGATTTCTTTTTAAAAAACTAATTTTCTTAATTTCATTTTAGATTCGGGGGTACATGTGCAGGTTTGTTACAAGGATACATTGCGTAATGTTGAGGTTTGCGGTAGGATTGAACCCATCATTCAGGTAGTGGGCATAGTACCTAATAGGTAATTTTTCAGCCCTGCCCATCTCCCTCCTCCCTGTTGTATTCCCCAGTGTGTATTGTCCCCATCTTTATGTCCATGTGTACCCAATGTTTAGCTCCCGCTTATAAGTGAGAACTTGTGGTATTTGGTTTTATGTTTCTGTGTTAATTCGCTTAGGATAATGGTCTCCAGCTGCATCCATGTTGCTGCGAAGAACATGATTTCATTCTTTTTTATGGCTGCGTAGCATTCCATGGTGTACATTTACCACGTTTTCTTTATCCAGTCCACCACTGATGGGCACCTAGGTTGATTCTGTGATTTCGCTATTGTGACTAGTGCTGCAATGAACATATTAATGCATGTGTCTTTTTAGTAGAACAATTAATTTTCTTTTGGTTATAGCCCGAGAAATGGGACTGCTGAGTGGAATGGTAGTTCTATTTTTAGTTCTTTTCTTAGGGTAAATTCCCAGCTCTTCTTTAGGAGTGTTATTATTATTTTTTTATCAGTAAAAAAGTTTCTTTTCAAAATTTTGAATAGATCCAAAATTAAACATTATATTGCCTAAGGAATTAATATTCAGATACTCCACAAAAAGTAAACAGCTAGAAAACTAGAGTAGATATATTTAGGATGTTGAAGCTACTTTGGCTAAAGTACAGCATTCTTAATATGGATAACAAAGGTATTTCCCCTCCTTCCATGTTAATGGATTTTGTTCTTTTCAGCCAATCAAATATAATGTTAATATTAAGTAGATAGATAATTCACTAAATGCTTTCTGAAGGCCTCTAAGCTTACCTTATCCTCAGAAAGTTGCTTATTTTCATGTAGGCTCTAGAAAGGGCTCTGGTGAGTTCAGGTGACTGGTAAAAAAGCAGTTATCCTAGAGGTATTTTTGGTGTAGTGTTCATGGATAGTCAAGAGAATCCACACAACGATTTGGTATTTAAATGAGATACATTTAAACAGAAAAAATACCAAGTGGTATGATTGCTCTATATTAATTTTTTATTAATAGGCTAAGAGGGAATATAAAATCTTAATGACAGAAAAAGAGTATGCGAAATATTATCTGTATGGTCTAAATAGCACAATGAATAGTAAACAGTAAAATCCAACCTGAGTAATCCTTGTTCCTGCAATAAATTTCATAGCTGCTGTTGCTTCTTCTTCAGAAATGAAGACTCCATTTAAATGGGTAAGAGTCTTTAATCTGCCAATAACACTCAGCCTCAATGTGGCTGGCTTGGGAAAAACAAAAAAAAATTTTTTTTTATAAACTATTAAATATGTTATGGCATGAAAATGACTGTTTTCATGTCTTTCCATATAATTCAAAATCATACATTTCCTTGTTCATTACATATACCTAAAAAAAACTTAATTATTTAAATAATTCTTCACTTTTACTGAGCAAAAAAGAAGAAATACAATATAAACTTAGTAATATGGTCAATTTAATAGAACCTACTGTGCTTAGTTTCCTTTTTAAAGGCTGAACACAGCCTGATATACATCTTTTAAAGGCAGAGAAAGGAAGATTCTTGACTTTATAATCTTGGGACTTATTTTAAATACTTAAAGATATACTTAAATATAGTCATGGAATATGGAAATTACCTAGCATTAATCTACATATTTTTGTAATGAGAAAAAATAATGTTCAGATTTCCTTTTTATAAGAGAACATATGACTTTATAATGCAGGTTTATGAGGGGAGATGACTTCTGGACTTAAAATAGAAAACAAGTAATGAATAATGCAAAATGCAAAATAAAATTGTAAAACATGTTGTTCAACCACAGATTAGGATATATTATAAATAAAATTATGTTTATTCCTTAATAGTATGCCCCTCTCACTGTATTGTATTATTCTTGGTTCCTATGAGTCATTAAAATAGAGTTCTGGCACACTGAACTATATAAAATCTCTGGAGGTTTGCAAATGGCAATGACATCAATGACTCAAAGCAATAATGTTCTCAATCTATTAGAGGTTACAAAAAATCTGATATGAAATTATAGTCTTTTCTTATAGTAACATCTGATTCATTTGATCAGTAAATTAAATCCAATTTATGAATGACTTCAAGGAAGGAAGTCTAGAAAAACGAAGATACTTTGCCTATCTCTGGCTATTACTGAATAGTAAAGTTAGTAGGGAAATGGCTCTGGAATAAAAATGTTTGCTTTTTAGTAACATGTCTGTGGCATACCTTTTGCCATGGATTATGTTGAATATCAAGAGTGAGAAGGCTTGTGGTGTGTTTGCATAACATATTTATTTCATCGCCAGATTTTTTCAGTTGATTCCAGCTCAAGTCTAAGTGCTTCAGTTTCATCAGACCTCTAAATCCCTCAAGGGTTATCACATGGTTATGGCTTGCATCCAAATATTCAAGGTTATACTGCAACACATATAAATAAAAGTGATGCTAAGAGAATCATAATTTGTATTTACAAAATAGTTTCTCTGTGGTTCTTTACATACTTTACACACTTCCTGGTAATCCTCACAGGACACATAAACAGTAGTTAAGTTGCAATGATGGTATCAACATATGTTTTTGTCTAAAGAGGTACAGGTATTTTGTTTTAGTAATTCTCTTTCAATTCATATTTTACCGTTGTAACATAGAGTGGCAATGTCTGTTTTCATAGGAGAGAAGACATAACGAAACTGTCAAGATAATTTATCCCCAACAAACAAAATGTACTTTTTAATATATAGGCTTCTGGTTTATACAGTTGAGCCCCATAGCCTGCTTTAAAAAGGTTCATCTTCAGAGTTAGAAACTAAACCTATTAACTCAATACTAATAATTTTCTTTTTAAAAAGTGCATACTTTTAAATAATAATTTTCTTAAATCATAAAAGTAACACATGTTCCTTGTTGGAAATTTGGAAAATATAGCAAATAAATGAAAAAAAAAAAGAAAACATATATAATCCTATTGCTCAGAAAGAAGCACTGAAAGCATTGTTTTTTATTATATGCACATATTTTTTCTTATGTAAAACATATATAATTTTGTATCCTTTTAACATTTTTTCACATTATTAGATCTTCTTAAAGATGATTTTTTATGATGCATGATATTTGACTATATGATCATAATTTTTAAAAACATTTTACTATAGATCTTTATGTTTCTAACTGTTGGAAACACAGCAACAAACATCCATGAGAATTATTCTCTAATTGCAACTCCAAAATATTTTTCAGAACAGGTTTTTGGAAACAGGATCACTGGTTCTTAGACTTTCTGTATTGTTAAGACTCTTGATAAATACTGCCAAGTAGATTTCAAGGAAGTTTGTACCAACATTTTCTTCCAACAGTAGACTATGAGAATACCTATTTTCTCAAATACTCACTGATCCACCTGCCTTATTTTAATTTACATTATTACTGGTGAAGTTGAACATTTTTCTATGTGTTTATACTGGTCATTTTTAAATTCTTTTTTTGTTTATTGCCTTTCTTGTCTTTGGCTATTTATCTATTCATATCTTCATCTTACTTGTTTGTAAGAAATCTCTAAGACTTTAATTTGTTATATTTGATTTCTCTACAACTTAATTCAAACAACTCTTTTAATCCAGAATGGAATTAGTCATTCCTTTGTAAGGTATAATTCTTATTGTTGGGATAGAACTTCTTATAGTGGTTCAAGTTTCAAGAGTTGAATCAAAACCTAAAAAAATTTCTGAAAATGAACAGTTACTGACTTTTTATTATCAGAAGCAAGCATTAGCAAAACAAAACAAAAACTATCACTTACTATCATCATTTCTTGAACAAAAGGATATCTGGCAGTAAAAAACTATTAAGGCCATAACTTTAGAAAAAAAAACACCTTTAAGTAAAGTGAATTAGGCTTTATAAAAATTTACTATATGGCCCTTCTGTTCCCAGTTTTCATCATAAGCTGGTGAAAACTTGTCCCACATTGTGGCACCTGCCTGTAGACCAGAATTTGGGAACCACACATCATAAAAATATAGCTGTCTTCTGCCCGGGCCCGGTGGCTCACGCCTGTAATCCCAGCACTTTGGGAGGCTGAGGCGGGTGGATCACGAGGTCAAGAAATTGAGACCATCTGGCCAACATGGTGAAACCCCGTCTCTACGAAAAATACAAAAATTAGCTGGGCATCATGGCGCATACCTGTAGTCCCAGATACTAGGGAGGCTGAAGCAGAAGAATCGCTTGAACCCAGGAGGCAGAGGTTGCAGTGAGCCAAGATCATGCCACTGCACTGCAGCCTGGCTGTAGAGCAACATTCCGTCTCAAAAACAAAATAAAATAAAATATAACAAAAATAAAACCTGTCTTCTTCCACCCCTTGAAAACGGGGGGGAATCTTTATTTCTGTTATCTTCAAGATATAAAACAGATTCCAGGAACTCATTAAACATTCATGAATAGTGTTTCAGTTTTGCAATAGCATTTTGTTTTAATATTTCTTTTGATTCAGTTTAAAAATCTCTCTTAATGGGTGCAGCACACTAGCATGGCACATGTATACGTATATAACTAACCTGCACATTGTGCACATGTACCCTAAAACTTAAAGTATAATAAAAAAAATAAATAAAAAATAAAAATAAAAATCTCTCTTAAGTTACAGTACAGTACAGTCCAACTTACAAAGATTAAAACTCAAAACACCTCTTAAATTTTCTTGGGATACTGGTTTATTCTCTAAATGTAGATTAGCTATCTCTAGACATCAGGAACAACTTAACAACAGATTTCTCATTCAGAAAGATAAGATATTGAGTATTATTTCAATAAAAAATTAGAATTCTAATTGTTATCTAGATCAAGGTTGCAAATAGCCGATTATCTTTGTCTTTCCCTAGTCAACACTAATTATGGTGGAGCTATTTTCAGAGAAAACATCTCTTTCTATTTCCTTCTCCCAGATATTTCCTTTTCCTGATAGTACTGGTAAGTGAATGACAGACGTGCAGCTTATTACATTTCAATTTGCCTTATGTGGATATTTTGTTTAGATTTTTGAAAAATTCCATACAACTATATGGTGTATTTATTTTCTACGACTTATGAATCCCAGTCCTTCCACTGCATAAAGAAAGCCTTAGTTTAAGTACACTGATACACAAAGTAAGGCCACGAATGATGAACACTGTAACAACAATACATTTATTTTCTTTTTTTTAAATTATACTTTAAGTTTTAGGGTACATGTGCACAACGTGCAGGTTTGTTACATATGTATACATGTGCCATGTTGGTGTGCAGCACCCATTAACTCGTCATTCAACATTAGGTATATCTCCAAATGCTATCCCTCCACCCTCCCCCCACCCCACAACAGGCCCCAGTGTGTGATGTTCCCCTTCCTGTGTCCATGTGTTTTCATTGTTCAGTTCCCACCTATGAGTGAGAATATGCGGTGTTTGGTTTTTTGTTCTTGGGATAGTTTGCTGAGAATGATGGTTTCCAGCTTCATCCATGTCCCTACAAAGGGCATGAACTCATCATTTTTTATGGCTGCATAGTATTCCATGGTGTATGTGTGCCACATTTTCTTAATCCAGTCTATCATTGTTGGACATTTGGGTTGGTTCCAAGCCTTTGCTATTGTGAATAGTGCCGCAATAAACATACGTGTGCATGTGTCTTTATAGCAGCATGATTTATAGTCCTTTGGGTATATACCCAGTAATGGGATGGCTGGGTCAAATGGTATTTCTAGTTCTAGATCCCTGAGGAATCACCACACTGACTTCCACAATGGTTGAACTAGTTTACAGTCCCACCAACAGTGTAAAATGTTCCTATTTTTCCACATCCTCTCCAGCACCTGTTGTTTCCTGACTTTTTAATGATTGCCATTCTAACTGGTGTGAGATGGTATCTCATTGTGGTTTTGATTTGCATTTCTCTGATGGCCAGTGATGATGAGCATTTTTTCATGTGTCTTTTGGTTGCATAAATGTCTTCTTTTGAGAAGTGTCTGTTCATATCCTTCACCTGCTTTTTGATGGGGTTTTTTTTCTTGTAAATTTGTTTCTTAATCCTGAGTTCTAGTTTGATTGCACTGTGGTCTGAGAGACAGTTTGTTATAATTTCTGTTCTTTTACATTTGCTGAGGAGTGCTTTATTTCCAACTATGTGGTCAATTTTGGAATAGGTGTGGTGTGGTGCTGAAAAAAATGTATATTCTGTTGATTTGGGGTGGAGAGTTCTGTAGATGTCTATTAGGTCCGCTTGGTGCAGAGCTGAGTTCAATTCCTGGGTATCCTTGTTGAGTTTGTGTCTCGTTGATCTGTCTAATGTTGACAGTGGGGTGTTAAAGTCTCCCATTATTAATGTGTGGGAGTCTAAGTCTCTTTGTAGGTCACTCAGGACTTGCTTTATGAATCTGGGTGCTCCTGTATTGGGTGCATATATATTTAGGATAGTTAGCTCTTCTTGTTGAATTGATCCCTTTACCATTCTGTAATGGCCTTCTTTGTCTCTTTTGATCTTTGTTGGTTTAAAGTCTGTTTTATCAGAGACTAGGATTGCAACCAATGCCTTTTTTTGTTTTCCATTTGCTTGGTAGATCTTCCTCCCTCCCTTTATTTTGAGCCTATGTGTGTCTCTGCAGGTGAGATGGGTTTCCTGAATACAGCACACTGATGGGTCTTGACTCTTTATCCAATTTGCCAGTCTGTGTCTCTTCATTGGAGCATTTAGCCCATTTACATTTAAGGTTAATATTGTTATGTGTGAATTTGATCCTGTCATTATGATGTTAGCTGGTTATTTTGCTCGTTAGTTGATGCAGTTTCTTCCTAGCCTTGATGGTCTTTACAATTTGGCATGCTTTTGCAGTGGCTGGTACTGGTTGTTCCTTTCCATGTTTAGTGCTTCCTTCAGGAGCTCTTTTAGGGCAGGCCTGGTGGTGACAGAATCTCTCAGCATTTGCTTGTCTGTAAAGGATTTTATTTCTCCTTCACTTATGAAGCTTAGTTTGGCTGGATATGAAATTCTGGGTTGAAAATTCTTTTCTTTAACAATGTTGAATATTGGCCCCCACTCTCCTCTTCTGGCTTGTAGAGTTTCTGCTGAGAGATCAGCTGTTAGTCTGATGGGCTTCCCTTTGTGGGTAACCCGACCTTTCTCTCTGGCTGCCCTTAACATTTTTTTCTTCATTTCAACTTTGGTGAATCTGATAATTAAGTGTCTTGGAGTTGCTCTTCTCGAGGAGTATCTTTGTGGCGTTCTCTGTATTTCCTGAATTTGAATGTTGGCCTGCCTTGCTAGATTGGGGAAGTTCTTCTGGATAGTATCCTGCAGAGTGTTTTCCAACCTGGTTCCATTCTCCCCATCACTTTCAGGTACACCAATCAGACGTAGATTTGGTCTTTTCACAGAGTCCCATATTTCTTGGAGGCTTTGTTCGTTTCTTTTTATTCTTTTTTCTCTAAACTTCTCTTCTCACTTCATTTCATTCATTTGATTTTCCATCACTGATACCCTTTCTTCCAGTTGATCAGATCGGCTAGTGAAGCTTGTGCATTCGTCACGTAGTTCTCGTGCCTTGGTTTTCAGCTCCATCAGGTCCTTTAAGGACTTCTCTGCATTGGTTATTCTAGTTAGCCATTCATCTAATTTTTTTTCAAGGTTTTTAACTTCTATGCCATTGGTTCGAACTTCCTCCTTTAGCTCAGAGTAGTTTGATCGTCTGAAGCCTTCTTCTCTCAACTTGTCAAAGTCATTCTCCGTCCAGCTTTGTTCCGTCACTGGTGAGGAGCTGCGTTCCTTTGGAGGAGGAGAGGTACTCTGATTTTTAGAGTTCCCAGTTTTTCTGCTCTGTTTTTTCCCCATCTTTGTGGTTTTATCTACCTTTGGTCTTTGATGATGGTGATGTACAGATGGGGTTTTGGTGTGGATGTCCTTTCTGTTTGTTAGTTTTCCTTCTAACAGGACCCTCAACTGCAGGTCTGTTGGAGTTTGCTGGAGGTCCACTCCAGACCCTGTTTGCCTGGGTATCAGCAGTGGAGGCTGCAGAACAGCGGATATTGGTGAACAGGAAATGTTGCTGCCTGATCATTCCTCTGGAAGTTTTGTCTCAGAGGAGTACCCGGCCGTGCGAGGTGTTGGTCTCCCCTTACTGGGGGGTGCCTCCCAGTTAGGCTCCTCGGGGGTCAGGGACCCACTTGAGGAGGCAGTCTGTCCATTCTCAGATCTCCAGCTATGTGCTGGGAGAAGCACCACTCTCTTCAAAGCTGTCAGACAGGGACATTTAAGTCTGCAGAGCATTCTGCTGCCTTTTGTTTGGCAATGCCCTGCCCCCAGAGGTGGAGTTTACAGAGGCAGGCAGGCGTCCTTGAACTGCGGTGGGCTCCACCCAGTTCGAGCTTCCTGGCTGGTTTGTTTACCTACTCAAGCCTGGGCAATGGCGGGTGCCCCTCCCCCAGCCTCACTGCTGCCTTGCAGTTTGATCTCAGACTGCTGTGCTAGCAGTGAGCAAGGCTCCATGGGCGTAGGACCCTCTGAGCCATGTGCGGGATATAATCTCCTGGTGTGCCGTTTGCCAAGACCATTGGAAAAGTGCAATATTAGGGTGGGAGTGACTCGATTTTCCATGTGCCATCTGTCACCCCTTTCTTTGACTAGGAAAGGGAATTCCCTGACCCTTTGCACTTCCCAGGTGAGGCAATGCCTCACCATGCTTCGGCTCACGCTCGGTGTGCTGCACCCACTGTCCTGCACCCACTTTCCAACACTCCCCAGTGAGATGAACCCGGTACCTCAGTTGGAAATGCAGAAATCACCCATCTTCTGCGTCGCTCACACTGGGAGCTGTGGACTGGAGGTATTCCTATTCAGCCATCTTGGCTCTGCCTGGATACATTTACTTTCTACAACCTAGTAGAACCAACTTACCTCATTTATATGAGAAGCATGCAAGAAGGGCATAGAAATTGTCCATTTTAGTACACACTTAAGGAAAATGATAGTAAAGATGAGTATCCCAAAGCAAATATAAAAACTTAAAAGATAGGAATTATAAGTGAGTGATTAAATTAGATCATAACCTTTTACAATACTGGAATAAACATAATAGTAAACATGCATATAAAACCAAGTATTAGAGAATATAGAGGCAGAAGCAACAGAAGTTTTCAAATGCTGTGAATCCACACATAAAAACAAAGCAAATAGATAAAACCAAATTTTCATGGACAACGTTTATAACAAAACTACATGACAAGGTTGCTCTATAGGCTCCAAAAGAAGTTGGTAGAGATAAACCACCATCAACACAAGACCTGCATGGTATTCATGTAGGAGAAGAAGGAAGTGTCAGGGCAGCATCTGATGGACCTGAAAACAGGAGAGGCCAAAAACAGTCAACAAATATTCACTGGAATGTGTGGAGACCAATTTACAGCAATTGAAATAGGGAGTTTTGTTCTCTTCAATACCAGATGAGTTCATGGGGTCCACAGTAAAAAGGTCTGAAGGGGCCTGGTACAGTGGCTCCTGTAATCCCAGCACTTTGGGAGGCTGAGGCAGGAGAATTGCCTGGGACCAGGAGTTTGAGACCAGTCTAGGCACCATAGTGAAACCCCATCTCTACAAAATTGTTTTTTTAAAAAATTAGCAGGGTGTGGTGGCATGCACCTGTAGTTGCAGCTACCGAGGAGGCTGAGGCGAGGGGATCACTTGAGCCCAGGAAGTTGAGGCTGAAGTGCACTCTATGATTATGCCATTGCATTCCAGCCTGGGTGACAGAGTGCGACCCTGTCTAAAAATGAAAAAAGAAAAAGAAAAAAGAAAGGTCTGAAGAAAGCAGTCCCTGGAGCAGTCGAGCCCCTGTGAATCTAAAAACTATTCCACTAGGACTCTCTTCAAGACAGAATCTTTCTCATAGAAGAAACTGCTGGGGCTAAACTCAAAATTAAACAGGATAAGGACAAGAGAGGTGAATAAAAAAGAAGATCTAGGCTGGGCACAGTGGCTCATGCCTGTAATCCCAGCACTTTGGGAGGTCGAGGCGGGCAGATCACCTGAAGTCGGGAGTTTGAGACCAGTCTGACTGACATGGAGAAAGCTCATCTCTACTAAAAATACAAAGTTAGCTGGGTGTGGTGGTGTGCACCTGTAATCCCATCTACTCAGGAGGCCAAGGCAGGAGAATCACTTGAATCCAGGAGGTGGATGTTGCGGTGAGCCGAGATTGCGCCACTGCACTCCAGCCTGGGCAACAAAAGCGAAACTCCGTCTCAAAAAAAGAAAAAAAGAAAAAAAAAAAGAAGGTCTAGACTAAAGTGGAGGATTGGAATAGAGCCAAAAAAATCTCAGAGAGCAAGCATTACAATTTTTAAACAGTACATATAAACAACAGAAGAGGAAGATCTGTGAAGTTAGAAAAACTTTCCTGAACCTACCTCGTTTTAAAAGTTAAGAAAAACTAATTTCACTTACAAATGAGCAGAGAAAAGTACTGAGGTCAAATTCAAGACAAAGCTATGGTGGGAGTGTGGAGAGGGGGAAGACAGAGGTTAATATTGCTGCTAGCAAAAAAGTACACCAGAAAAATATGGTCAAGAAACATATCATGACTATTAACCTACTGTTTTAAAACAAACTAAAAGATGTTAAGAATGATATGAGACATAAAATAACAATATAAATAAAATATTTATTTATAATAAATATTTTAAATATAAATATTTTAAATATAAATCTGAATTACTAAAACGAAAAAAGTGTTTTAAAACGTGGAGTGAAAGGACCCAGAAACAATGAAATGAAATAATAAAATAATTTAAGAAATAAACACTAATTAGTCATAATTTAGTGTGAATACATTATGTGAATTTGTGAATAAAAAATAGATAACACTTTTAAGAGAAATACAAGGTGAAAAAGTAAAAAAATTTAAGATAAGAAATGAATGAAGAGACAAAAAGGATTCAAGAGAAAGTGACAAATACTGGTGATAAAGAAGATTTCACATATGGATAGTGGGAGTCCCTGAAGAAGACGACAAAAGCAAGGAAACAGAAAAATCGCTAAAAAAATTCAAATTTAAAACATCTTTCCTGAAAGAAAAAAAGATTTTAAACTACATATTGGAAGATCATACTGTGAATCTGAAAAAAACAACCCAGAACGACCAACACCAAGACAAATGCTAGTAAACTTATTAGACTTTAAAGAAAACTAAAAAAGTTATTTGGCCATCTAGAAGGAAGAAAAGCTTGTGACTTATAAAGGGTAAAAAAATCATACATTCTCATCAGACTTTCTACAACAATACTTTGTGATAGAAGAAAATGAAGTAACATTTAAGATGTCCCAAAAAATAAATTGTGAGCCAAAGATTTTGTATCTTGCAAAACCACCTTTCAAGTATAAAGAACATAGCTAAACTGTTATTAACATTCAGTAACTGAAGGGATATTATTCCTATAAGCCCTTCCTGATGATCTATAATAGGATATATTTCAGACAATAAAAATGTTTAGAAATATACCCAATAAAGACTGGTGATGAGAAGTAAATATACAATTACCAATGAATTAAAAGGGAGAGTGTACAGAGCATAAGGCTACATGCGGTGACAATATAGTTATAGTATAATTATTTTAATTATTTTTTAAAATGAGGAAGAATGGGAAGAACATACACAAAATTTTTAGAAAGTCTTTCCAGTAAATGATGTTGATAATAGTATAAGTACTGTCATTATGACATTATTGTGTGTACAATAGTAGATAAAACAATGAGTAATTATTAAATATTCTATCATCTTGTATCCTTAAGAATCAGGATTCTTGGTATGAGAAAAGTATATATATGTAAGTAATAGAGAAGAAGTTAAAAGCTTTGTGGTCTTGAACCTGAATTGGAAGTATAAAAAATTCGTGAGGTTATTTATACACACACATGCGTGCGCGCATGCAACACACATGCACACATATATTCATATCCCTTCCGACAAGTTCAGTCCAGTGGAAATACCTAGAAATGATGACCAATTGGATTGTGTTTCTGAAGGACCACTTCTCTCTAAAAGAAACTAAGGTTTCTTGAAGACATGGCTGATACTGTGTCTGCAACAGAAAATTATAAGATGTGTATGGAACATCTTTTTATACCAATGTCAAATAAGCTATCAAAGGCCATTAGGGTCAAGGCAAAAGAAGTTAATTTTGAAAAGCTCCCACTGGTTAAAGATGAGACAATCTGAACTTAAACCATGATAAAAATTACAATGGATTGAATATAATCAAATATGGTTAAGTCCCTGCATTCATACTGTTATTAAAACAAGAGTTGTTCACTTTGGGAAATGACAGGGAACAAATTCATTATCTTGAAAACTGGTGGATAAGCATCTATTCTGTACTTTCTATATTAATGCTACCACTGGGAAATAAAATAATAGATAATGAGAAATGTCTGTTTGTAAAAGTATTCCAAATAATAAATGAAATAATGATAGAATAAGAATATCACCATTTTGTGATCCCCAATGTGAGACAATAAGATATCATGTGTCTCCTACAGTCTTGTCAAACATTAGTTTTGCCAGAAAAATGGAACCTGGGTCTGATTCTATCTCTGGATCCACTTGCCAATTTGCAGGAAATATAGAAGATGGGAGACATATAGCAACGTATCTTAAGTAAGCAAATCCCAGGCTGCTGGAAACTCTTTGGGTCGAATGGCTCAAGTATTTCTAGAGATAAACTATGGTAAATGGAAGGGAAATCTATCAATTAAAAGAGATTTAAAAGACAGAGTACAAAGAAGTTAAGGTTGATCTCTGGGTGGTGAGAATGTTTTGTTGTTGGCCTACATTTTCTGTTTTTATACAATGCATATAAACTTCCTCTGTAATGATAACAAGTTGTTACAAATAATGTAACTGGTTGCCAAAAGCAACAAAAAAAAAATGCAGTTACATTTTTTTAAAAATGGCAAAACCAAACTATTGTGCTAGGGATGTACATTTGGGTGACAGAACTATCAGGAAAAAATCCAGGAAGACGATTACTACAGAGCTTAGGATAATGATTTCTTGTGGAAAGAGGAAGGCATGGGGCACGTAGAAGAGGCTTTTGCCCTAGGTGGCAAAATTTTATTTTTTGATCTGGGTGCTGATTACAAGCATTTTCACCTTACAACAATGTACTAAGCCATATATATAGCATGTAATTCTCTGTATCTGTGTTTTATTTTATAATAAAAAAGATGAAGAAATACACATAGACATGCATGTAGAGTTTCTCCTCTCTCTGGCCACCTCTAATATCCTTATAGTCATTTTTAGAGACTTGACATTTGAAAGGTCTATAGCTAGCCACCTTTACTCATCCTAAAATTTGAAAATACTACTTTGGCATAAAACTTACCCAGTTCCCTTATCTGTAAAATGACTATGGTAATAGTCATTTAACAAGTAGACTGTGAGGCTATGATAATGAAAATAATTTTTATATTAAAGATGAACAACACCACCACATGGCAAAATAAATGCTGGGCAGCTGGCTAAGTTCACTCTCTATCTAAGTGTCTTGAATGAGTTTACTCTTTAAATCTGTGCCTAAGCAAAATTATAATGACTGTCATAACTTTTGGAAGTGCTGGCAAATAAATAGAAAAAAATAAAAATACCAACAGTCTACATACAGTCCTGAGACCTCTTTTAAAATACCTTTTTCCCTCAGTTGCATACTGAATCCAGACGATCAGGGATTCTACTTACTTAAAAGGGCTTGGGCCTACCAAAAGAAAAAGGAAGTGAGTTTAACACTAAATCTAAACCTAATGCCAATAAGTAAAAGAAACAGCTCCCATTACAATGGTAGAAGAAATAATGTAAAGGCTTTGATATAGTAGCAAGGAGCTGGAATAGAGAATGAATAAGAGCTGAAAATGATGATATATTCTGAAGAGGTAAGTGAGTGACCTGGAACCCACGTAAACAGGAGATGCTGGGTTGAAGTTCTGGAACCACATATGTAATTATTTTTGTTATATGATATATAACAAAATAAAAGCCAGACAAGATCCATGCCTATGTGTACATGTGCATTCCTGTATTGTCCTATGATATATGAGAAGGCAAACACAAATTCAACAAGATCTATGCATGTGATATTCAGATCAAAGGACAAGACAGAAAGAAAGAGAAATAACAGCCTGGATGAGCAGATGGGAGGAACTGACCATCTTAAGATGTGAAGTGGTGAACTACAAAATGAAAAAGAAATAGGGATTCACGAGAAAGAGAGAAAGAAGAGTGGGAAAACAAGAGTAGAAAAAAATGGAAATTACACCAAAGTACATTATAAAAGCAAATTTGAGAAGTTATTTTAATATATTCATTTTAAAGTAGATAGAAATGAGATATGACCACTGGTACAGATTTTGTCTGCAAACAAAAGTTCAACCTAAGACCTGTTTTAGAGAAAGTAACATAATACAGTATATGTATTTAGGCTGATTTAGGCTGTATAATCTTGTAAATGGTAGATATGAAGCCATAATTACAAAAATAATTTATCCATTAATTATTTTATTTTACATTAATATTTTCAAAAGGACAGTTCTTTTTTCAAATGCTTATTCCAATTTATCATTTGTCCTCTGACTTCATGATCTTTTTTCTGCACCAAAGTTTTTTCTTTTTATTTTATAGCTGTTCCTTTGAGAGCAGGCCTAACTCCTGGGCAGTGTGCCCAGAGTCAGCACAGTTTTTAAAAAATATTAAATTGGCAGAATAAATTTGAATATGTTCAAGGTATACAATGTAATGATTTGATATAACTGTGTAATGATTACCACAATCAAATTAACACATCCATCACCACACTTGCTGTGCATTAGATACCTAGAATTTGTCTAATTTGTAACTGAAAGTTTATACCCTTTACCAATATCTCCCCATTTCCCCTAGCTCTTAGGCCCTGATAACCACCATTCTACTTTTGTTTCTATGAGTTTCACTTTTTTAGATTCAAAGGAACAGTTCTTACCAAGTGGTATACATCATCTAAACAGGTAAATTCATTAAAGCTAATATTTAGTTTTCGAAGTCCTGTTAACTTGGAGAGATCTCTCAATTTACTCAAGCTGTTTCCATGTAGATTCAGACTCTGAAGTAAAATAAAATATACATTAAAAAATAATACAGGTTACATTCTACATCAAACTGAAGTGTGGATATCTAAAATATTTAGAACAATTATTTGAGCCAATATACTACAAAATAAGAAAGCAGTTATTTTAAATAGCATTAAGAAACAGTCAATAAGAAAAAAATCTAATCTATGATGTTAAAAGATAAATAATTTGTAATAGTATCACTAGACCTGGTTCTTGGTTAATATGATTTCTCACTTGGTCTAAGTTTATCAGCAATTGGCATGAAATTCTTTTTAGAAAATAAATACATGTGTTAAGATACTTATTAGGGTAGATCTGTTTCTAAGGCTAACCAGTGAACAATGGGGACCCTAAAGATTTGGGGTATCAGGTAGGATACCTCACACAAGAGAGATGGCAGGAAAATGTATGAGGGCACCGAACCAAAGAAGAAAAGCTGAGGGTGCTGAAGTAGGAGGACAGAAGGTCAAAGGAGGAGGTGGGAGATTGTTTAAGACAACACCTACATCAGAATTTGGCCCAGACTTTTCTTGTCCATTTCATTCTAGGCTATATAAAAACAAATATTATTACACATTTATACTAAAGGAGAGATCCTGATGCCTATATGTTTTTCTGTCTTTATACCATTATGAATGGTATCAAGTAAAGACTATTTATGTATAGCTTGCAAAATAAACGAGCAAAAGACAATGTATTAATGCAACTGACTACAGTATCAAGTATCTATCTCCCAGCTATCTTCATTCACCACCACCATCTTATGCCTTATATTGTGGACATAACAAAATTCCTAGAAGGGAGAAACAATTAAATTTCTAATAGCTGTCAAAATTAGCTAAAATTGTTAAGGGCCAATTTATGCAGACTAGTGATTTTATAAGTCACATATGGGTATCATCCATGATATATTCTACAGAAACCTTACATTTAACATGTCCACAACTGATTTCATCTTCCCTATGTGTCTGATAAAGAGCTTCACTATCTAACGTACTGTTGATCACCCGCTTTCCCTCTTTTCTTTATACATTTGATTGTAGAACTGTTTCTCAAACAGGCTGCACCGTTATATCACCACTATCAGTGCCTTAGCAGACTTAGGCAGTGGTAGTGGTGATGTAACGGTGCAGCTGGTTTTCTGGTTATCCAGTGAAGAAATGAATGGATTTTTCCTTTGGATAGTGCAATAGTTTTCTACTGAATTTCCATACCACCAGTCTGATTTCAGTTAATTCCATGCACAAGCTGTCAAAGTTAGGGTCTTTAAAGGGAGTCTGTTCCTTAAACAGAAGAATCTAAACTTTTAAATTTTGGCTTCCAAAATCCATCCTAATTTGGCTACAACCTCATACTCTTCCAGCCCTGGTTTCCTGTGTCTTTCTTGAATTCCAACCTACATCTTTACCCTCCACCATTGTAACACTATATTCTAGGCATACTAAATTTTTCAGTGTTCCCTGAAGACATCTGGATCTTTCAAAACCATGTTTCTACAGTAAGAATATTTTCTCTGTCTGGAAGATGTAAACAACTAAATTTCTTATGTCCTTCAAAATCCACTCAAAGCTCACCTCTTTCTATAAATCTCTCCCAGTAACTCTGAGCTTCCTACATGTGTTCACATATCTATTTCCTCCACTAAATTGATGTTTTTGACTCAGGTAAACTAATTTCTTACTAAAATAGTAAATCTAGATATTATAGTGCAGAAATAATAATTTCTCAGTACTGTCAGCCAGAAGATTGCTCTTATTATGCTGCACATTTACAGACACAGGACAGGGCCTCTGTTGCATAACTCTAGAGGCATCCTACTCCCCTTATCTTGTATTGAGTTCTATTCAGTTATATAATGAATGACACCCAAAGGGCACACTAGAGAATATAATGTGAATTTTGCCTTCTGGAGTTGTGCAAGATTGCAATAGTAGAGTACAGAGAGTCCGGTTGGAAGGCTGGGGCAATAGTCTAGGTAAGAAACTATAGTAGTTTGGATAGAGTGGTAGCAGCAGATCTGAAATGAACACATCTAAAAGTCAGACATAGAAGTAGGCCTAATATCTCAGTAGAATTGTCTCGGCATAAAGTAAGTCACTTTAATAAGTAACCTGATTTCTGTTGATTAATTTTGTAAAGATCCCATATTCTATGTTGATTAATTCTAGAAGCTTATTTAAAACTTATCTGCCTTTATCTTATTAAAGAGAACTGATTGGTTATTCAGGAATAAAATCCCTTGCTAATTGGAAGGCCACCTCAAATGGCTATTGAGCACTTGAAATGTGACTAGTCTTAATGTGCTCAGAGTGTAAAATATACTTCAGAATTAAGAGTTAGGATGAAATTACCCCATTAATGAATATTCATACTGGTTCCATGTTAACATGATAATAGTTTAGATATGCAGGTGCTATAGTTTGAATGTGTCCCCCAAAAGTTCATGTGTTAGAAACTTAATCCCTCTGCCTTCATGAATGGATTAATGTCACTTTAGAGGAGAGGGTCTATTATCTCGGGAGTAAATTTGTTATAAAATCAGCTCTCTCTGGCTCTCTTGCTCTTGCCTTCTTGCTATGTGATGCCCACTGCCATTTTATGACACTGCAAGAGGCCCTCACCAGATGCAGGCACCATGCTCTTGGATGTCCCAGCCTCCAGAACGATGAGCTAAATAAACGTATTCTCTTTATAAATTACTCAGTCTGTGGTATTTTGTTATAGAAATAGAAAACAAACTATTTCAGTTAAATAAAATATATTATTAAAATTAATTTTACTTTTTAAAAAAACTTTTAAAAACACAGCCACTAGAGAAGTAAAAATTACATATGTGGTTCACATTATATTACTACTAGAGAGCACTGATTTAATCCATGTAGAAAAAGAGAAATGGACACTTTAGGTAGCATTGTACCTGGCATCATCAGACAGGCAGTTTAGTATCTTTCGACTTCATATGCTAGATTCTGATTCCAAATTCAAGATTCCTGTCTCAAAGCTATATTCCTCACAATACTCACCACAATATGACTGTAAACGCTAGTCTTTGCAAGGGAAAGTATTGTTTTATCATCCAAACTAATCAGTTTTGGTCGGGCCTTGATTCTGGGTTCCATTTTTATAACTTCATCATCAAATTTCAAATCCTTGGAAAATACTGATACTTCTGGGTTTTTTTTGCTTTCTTCTAGAATAACATTGTTGAATACAGAAAATAAAGAGGGTGCTTTGACCTAAAAAATGTATTAAAAACATTGCAAAATCAGTTGCTATATTTATCATTTTGAAAAACAAACAGGCTATGTAGAAAAGATGTGTTGACATTTTTAGTTATACAGTCATATCTGTGATTATCAGAATCACATTAGGACACCTATGAGAGCAGATTAAAATTTTAGGCTATGCATGGTGTATCTATCCCCACCCAGTGAACATTTCTTAAAACTGGCAAAAGATAATTTTAAAATATTTCATAACTGTGAAGAGGGTACCTACAAAAGCCTAGAAATTGTGACACATAAATCAGAAAGGACTGAACTGACAGGTAAATAGGATCAGAAATGTAACCTCTGGCTAAAAAATATGCAGGAGATAAACACTTTTAAAATCAGATCCAGAGAAACTTGAACAAAGAGCAATTAGTTACCTTAATTATCAGGTAATTCAGTAATTATGGTAAGAATTGTGGATGAATGAGCAAGAGCCACATAAACAGAACTGGTTCTAGAAAAAACCAAAATACTTCATCAGAGAATTTTTGAAAATCTATGACAATAAAGTATCTGTGATAAAAGAATAAGCTGCTATGGAAAAGAAAAGGACACACACTTCAAAGCTAAAATAAAAACAATTATTAAAATAAAAATTTAGTAAATATCCTGAGAACCAAGTGGATATGGTAGCAGATCAAATTAGCAATGTGGAAGCTAAGATTGAGAAAATATTTCAAAACAAATAATTTAAAAATAGAGTATAAAATAGAAGAGAAAAAATTAAAAGGCATGAAGGATCAATTTGGAACATCCAATATTTAACTAATAGGGGTGTTCCAGAGGGCCTAATAGAGAATGGAAGAGAAGAAATAACCAAGGAACTAAGAGAAGCAAACTTTCCAGAAGACAAGAAAGACTTGAATCATCACATCGAAAGGGCTCATAAAGCGGCAAGCAGGAGGATGATGGAACCAAGGTCTTTGCTGACATCATTGAATGGTCACAACTGCCAGGTATTGCCCATCTCTTGAGTTGTTATGTGAGTTAAATGAACTTCTATCTGTTTACTGTTTGTCTGGGTTTCTGTATCTTTTGCTAAAGGCATACTTGACTAATATAATCCCATTAATTATAGCAATATGAAATATAAAGGTCCAGAACTAAACTTCACAAGACATGTTGGAGACCTATATAAAGAAAACTGTAAGAGAGGACCTGAGTAAATGGAGTAGACAGATTATCATGTTCCTAGAACAAGAAGTCCAATACAGCAAAGTAGTCAGTTCACACCAAATTAAGTTTTAAATTCAATATAATTTCAATCATATTTTAATAGGATTTTAAAATAGAGCTTGACAAGCTATTCTAAATTTTATTTGGAAAAAGATACTGTTTAAGAAGAGTCAAAAAAAAGTTTAAAAAGATGAGTGGGGACAGAGGAAGGGGATTTGCCCTATCACACATCAAGATATATGAAGTTTGTAATAACCAAAACAAATGTGATAGTGATCCAAAATTAGATGAAAGAGCTCAATGGAACAGAATAGATTCATATAGACAGATTCCTAATATATGCAAATAATTTTAACAATAAAGGTTGTATTTTGAAATAGAGCAGAAAAGATAATGCCTAAGTATTTATTCATTTAAAAAAATTGACCACCTTTCTACCTCACACACCATAAAACAATTTCTAGATGGATTAAAAAAGCCAAAGGCTTTAAAACAAGTTGTATAAGTATTGTAAGAAAATAAAGAATATTTATTACAGGCTTTTTGACATAAGACATAAAATTCAGAATCCATACAGGATAAGATTGAGAGAGCTGACCTCTTAAAAATTAACTTGTGAATTACAAATTAAAATGATGAGTTTTCTTTCTTTTCTTTTTTTTTTTTTTGAGACGGAGTCTCGCTCTGTCGCCCAGGCTGGAATGCCATGCCACGATCTCTGCTCACTGCAAGCTCCGCCTCCCGGGTTCACGCCATTCTCCTGCCTCAGCCTCCCGAGTAGCTGGGACTATAGGCGCCCGCCACCATGCCTGGCTAATTTTTTGTATTTTTAGTAGAGACGAGGATGATTAGCCAGGATGGTCTCGATCTCCTGACCTCATGATCTGCCCGCTTTGGCCTCCCAAAGTGTTGGGATTACAGGCATGAGCCACAGCGCCCGGCCGAGTTTTTCTTACAATTAAAATTAAAAGGCAAGTGACAGAAAATATTTGCAACATATATAAGATAAATGATTTTTAATTTTTTTAATTTTTAAAATTTTTTGTAGAGACAAGGTCTCACTCTGTTGCCCAGGCTGGTCTCAAACTCCTGGGCTCAAGCAATCCTCTCACCTTGAACTCCTGGGATTACAGGCGTGAGCCACCATGCCTGGGCTACGATAAAGTACTGAAATCCAGAATGTATGTAAGGATTTTCCCAATTAATACAAGAAAGACAGAGTTTAATAGAAAATGGTCAAAAGATATAAGAGTTGGTTCATACAACTGTAAATAATTTTAAGCATATGAAAGAATAAAATATCTTGTTTTTTGCCCACCATAGAGGCCAAAAGAGACTGATAACATCTTGTGTTGGCAAATGTAATGAGACATGCACTGTCACACACACTTGGAAATTTGTAAAACAGTCCTAAGTCTTTGTGGAGAGAATTTGGCAAAATCTAACAAAATTTAAGATGCATATATCCTTTGACTCCCAAGTTTTCTACAAATCTATCCTGTAGAGAAACTTCCATATTTGTATAAAGATACATCTACAATGATGTTCACTGAAATATTATTTTAAATAATAAATATGGACACAATATATCAACAGGAGAATAGTTAAATAAATTAGTATTACTGAATAATATGCAGCCACCAAAATAATGAAATACCCATCTATATGTACTAAAGTGGAAATATGTTCAAAACATATTGTTAAAGGCAAAAAAATCACAGAATACTTAGACCTTGTTTCTACTATGTCAAATGGTATCTGTTATTATATATGTAAATGCATAGAAAAAGGATTGAAAGCAAACCCATAAAACTGTTAACAGTGGATTCCCTGGTGAAAGAGAATGGCAGTGAGGTTAAAGTGAGGGCACATTTTCATGTTTATTCTTCAATGTAGTTTCAATGTATTTTGAATCTTCAAAGTAGACTGAATCTTTTCCAGTGGGAGTACAGCCATATATTAATCATTTGATTATTTGCCTAAAAAATATTAGTTGACTTGTTTTGAAAATTAAGTTATTCACAAAATAACAATTATACACACATGCACATAATATAAACTTGACATAGCATTATTCGACTTCAAACTACTACTTTGTTCACATTTAAGGAATTAGAATTAGTCTTTAAAAATATGTAACAATTCATACCATTGTAATATACTCAAATTCAACAACATATTCCGGCAAAACAAGGTCGTGATCAAAGACAAACCACTTGCACTGCCGAACACTGCAATCACAGTTTCTTTGTCCCATGACAGAATCTAGAGTAAAAACAAAAACAAGCAAAGCAAACACATTTCCTCAAATTGAAACATACTTTTTCATTCTTACATAGTTTAATAAATAAAAAACTCGATAAGATGCAACAGTTATATTATTGAAGATTTTCTTTCATTTTTTAATAAATAACAAACTCAGTAAGTTGCTACAGTTATATTATTGAGGATTTTTTCTTTCATCCTTTCCACTCTAGCTTTTTAATTATATAAATACTTTTTAATTATATGAATCCTTTCACTACATAGACTAGTAGTGCTTAATTTTATTCATATCCTTTTCCTTTTCATACTTTTTCACTTTTCTATTCAATGTGTGGCCATGTAATTTTGACAAACGTATTTCTCTCAAACTCTTGTTAAAAGTTGGATGGTTTTTTAATTCTTTGAAGATGAACACACACACACACACACACACACACACACAAATACATAATTACATTAAAATTTGCCAGATTATCTACCCACACCCATATATAAATGTCTTTGAGGTAGGGAATATAAAAATTATTAGTGGCTAGTAACAGATTTTTGTAGAAAATTCTACAAACTTTGTTAAGTAGAAATAAAACTGTGAGTATCTGTATTAAACACAAACATTTTTCATTCAGAGAGATGAAACCACATTAATCTTTATGACAGACATACTTAGTAAATATTTCCGAGGAATGAACACTGAATTAACCATTGGATAGTTGGATTGACTGATGGATTCTTTTTCATGGGCCTGAACACTCTGGCCAAGGAAAACTTTTGTAATGAGGAGGATGCCTAAATATAAAAAAAAGAAGTAATTCTTAAGAATAATTAACTTTAATAATTTTCCAACATAACCTTCTTTATTGGCCCAAGACTAAACTGTATGTTCTGTAAAGGCAGAGATGCTGGCTCTCTTGTTTGCTACTGTACAGCGCGTAGCACATTGCTCCATCCAAAATAGATGCTCAACAAATATTTGTTGAATACATGAAATAATTATAAAAGAGGTGTTGTGTGATTATATCAAGCAAAGCTTTACAGAAGAGGGAGAAGGAAAGAACACATTAATTTGGCAAGGTTTTTTAAGTAGTTAAAAATAAACTTTGGTTGTTGTTAACTGGGTAAAAGTTCAGTAGCACCTAGCACATAGCTTAGATGGTAGGAGGCACTCAATATATGTCTACTTAATGAATAAACATTTCATTTTCCTTTAGATTCTTAAGGATCCTTGGGATTCATTAAATCCTAAAGTCAAGAATTTAAAAACATAATTTATAATCATAATACATAAAATGTTCAAATGAATTTTGTTTGTTTTTACTATGTACAAGATATAAAATGTAAATTAGGAGAACCTAATTGTTTTGGAAAACATTCCAGAAAGATCTAGCAGAACATTGTGAGGTATTTCTTAATATGAAAATGGAGAAGAATGATAAAGAATAAAAGGTTTTTTCCAGTAAGGAGTTAAGGAGTTCTTTCTAGACTCAATAACCTGCTTAATTTTATAATTATTATTAACTGGATAAAAAACTGCAAAACACGTATCGTTTAGTTCAGAATGATTCATCTTAGCAATCTGGAACCTAGAATGTCATTCTTATAGAATTAAGTTAACCCAATTTCTGACTACCCAATCTTTAGTACAGTGGTCTCCAACCTTTTTGGCACCAGGGACTGGTTTCATGGAAGACAATTTTCCCCCAGACTGGGGATGGGAGGATGGTTTCAGGATGATTCAAGTGTATTATATTTATTGTGTACTTTATTTCTATTATTATTACATTGTAACATATAATGAAATAATTATATAACTCACCAAAATGTAGAATCAGTGGGAGCCCTGAGCATGTTTTCCTGCATCTAGATGGTCCCATCTGGGGGTGTTGGGAGACAACTGACATATCATCAGGCATTAGGTTCTCATAAGGAGCGCACAACCCAGATCCCTCGCATGTGCAGTTCACAATAGGGTTCGCGCCCCTATAAGAATCTAATGCTGCCACTGATGTGACAGGAGGCGGAGCTCATGCGGTAATGCAAATGATGGGGAGTGGCTGCAAATACAGATGAAGCTTTGCTCACTTGCCCCCTGCTCACCTCCTGCTGTGTGGCCAGGTTCCTAACAGGCCACAAACTGCAATCAGTCTGTGGCCAGGGATTGGAGACCCTGCTTTAGTAGGTTGGATGGTTGAGACTAAAGAATAGGTGTTCCTTACTCCCTGACCTGATCTATTCTCCATATTATACATTCTTTGGTACTATGCATTAATACTTCATGTTTATAGCTCCTATATGATAACTATGATTTTATATTTATTTATGTGATTATTAATATTTATAAGCACCATAAAGATGAAATTGTCTAGTTTGCATAGACTGTATCCCTTCCAGTGCCTAACACATAATAAGCATTCAATAAATACTTGTGGAACTAAAGAATGTAAAGTGGAAGAGGGTGAGGCAAGAAGGACACGATGAGCTATAGTCTTTTTCCCTAGTCCATGGGTACCAGGGAATCTATCCCAGAAGTGTCCTATAAATTGGTTTGTGTACTTATATTTCTACATATTCAAGCTGCAAATGACGTACTGGTAACTATGAATGAATTATCAAAAAATTATCTTATATAAGACAAGTTATAAAGCAATCCATACACTTTCCAATTTGTCTTTAGCTAATTTTAACTTAAACCCAGGTTTTCTTATCATCTTACATTATGATGATTCGGGACAAATAAGGCCTAGAGTACTTTATATAATTATTATATAATTATCACATATATGGGCCAAATTCTTTTCTATTTCCTGTGAATTTGGTGTGTGTGTGTAGTATATATATATATATATATATATATATATGTATATACAACTCTATATATACTACTATATATATACTACTATACATATATATATACTACACACACATATAGTTTAGTTCAGCATATATATATATATATATATATATATGCTGAGTTTTTGTGACACAACATAATGAACAAAAGCAGACTGTGAAAAATGTCCCTGAAAAGTTGAATTAAATATCTGAGTAACAAATGTTCCTCTTAATGCTGACATAATAATCACTCAGTAAGTATCTGTTAAAAGTGTGGCTAAATTAATGATGAGAAAGTCATGTATTACTACATTGGTAAATTTGAAATAAAATGGTTTGAAGAACATCTCGTTGGTTGATAAAACCAAGTATCAGAAATGATACGAAAATAATTAATGAATTTGAAGACAGAATTTAAAAGTTCAGAAACATGGCATATTTGTATTTACCATGTCTGAAGAGCTGATGCTTAAGAGAGTTTTTCTTCTCATCTTTGTGCTTTTGCTGTAAAAATTCAATTCTGGGACACTCACTTATACTTAGACTGTTAGAAAGAATGATGGCTTCTTTTTTGAGAGGCAGCTGCAAAGAAAAAACAAAGTCTGAGTATTTTTATAAAATTGACAATACTTCAACTTCAATACAGAGGGTTTATTATTTTATTTTTATGTGTCTGGGCAAAGAAATCTGCAGGCCGGACTCACTGTAGAGAAGTAGATAACCTTCAGGTGCAACTTCAATTGGCAAAGCCATTTGTTTATCTTAAATTCATATGCAAATAGGTTAATAAAAGGTGATGCAGAACAAAAATTGTTCCTGGAAAAGCAGCCACAGTCAAGACTGATAATACTATGTGGAGCAGGAGCAATAGCTTTCAATGTGTACTCTGCTAGTAATCTTGCTAACTCCAAAAAGAAAATCTAATGGAATGAGGTATTATATCAGTGAAGATTCTTGTTTATACTATAATTTTTTGGGCTAATAATCTACATTGTTTTTAGAAACAAAACACTTTTCATGTGCTAACCCATGGAAATCCTAGTTTGGATTGTGACTAACTTTATTTCTTGAAAGTATTCTATCAGTAATGTTCACATTACTTGCTTGCTGTGAAAACAGCTCTAAAAACCAAAAATCTCTATTTTTAGATTTTAGTAGTAAGAAAACTAGAGTTAAAAGAGATTATACGATCTGTCCAAGGACAGAACTAGTAATTGGCAAAGTCATGATTTGAACTCAGGTCTATTTGTCCTTGTCACAATCTCAAAGGTTTGAAATTACTATTTGTTTAACATTAATAGCCAAATTATTTAGAATTATGTCTTATCTGTAAATGCCAAATTACTAATTTTTTTATTGAAATCTGCAATCCAAAGACATTCTGAAAAAATAAAATAAATACAGTCAGCCCTCCACATCCACAGTTCCCACATCTGAGGATTCAACCAACCATGGATTGAAAATATTCAGGAAAAAAATGCAATACAAAATAATAAAAATAGCAAACAATGCAGTATAACAACTATTTAAATAGTATTTACATTGCATTGTAAGTAGTCTACAGGAATTTTAGAGTACACAAGAGGATATGTGTAGGTTGTATGCAAATACTGCACAATTTTATATAATGGACTTGTGTATTCACAGATTTTGGTATCTGCGTGAGTCCTGGAACCAATCCCCCAGAGATACTGATGGGTGACTATACTCTAATAGGGCTTATCCGACCACAAATTCCACACTCCAGTAAGTAACCTTTTTAGACTTTCAATGAACATCACTAAATATCCATTCGATATAACCCATGTGCAGGGCATTGTAAGGCTACAGTATAGGCTTGGTCCTCAATTAAGAAAGGCAAAGATAGAAACTATACATGATAATTTAAAAAATACAAGGCACCACAAGATGTGTCAACTAAGATATACTTTTTAACTGAAGGGATTAGGGAGGAGTTTATAGAGGCAATGAAATCATGGGTAGGCTTTGAAGATTGGACATAATTCAAATAATCAGAAATTTAAAAGGAATTTATATTTCAAGAGGAGGAAAACATATGAAGGTAGACAAATAGGTGTGATTGCTATCCGTCCATCTGACATCAATTCCTTCACTAGATTTATGCTAAGAATCTACTCTATAAATACAGATCCTGCTCTTAAGAACTAGTAGAAAAACACACACAAATGATTACATTTCAATAAAACGAATGTGTTATAATAAAAATTCTCAGTTGATCACCACTTAACTAACACTTAACAAATTTGCAAGTTTAACCAGTATTTTCTGTTGTCTATATAACTCATAGTATGATGGCAGTTCAGGGATAAAATGGAACTTTTAAAAAACGGACGTACTTCTACTGTATCCAGTTGTGTTGTATGCTTACCAAGAGTCAGTTAATTTTGTTCCCAAACTTGTTTATGCCAGTTGTAGTTGTTATGAAATTATGCATATTATTTAAAGCTATAAAATAGAAGAGGAGTTGTTTCTTTGAACAATTTTGGAAAATTGAGTAAAATTCAATAGAAGATAATCATTAAAAACTTCTGGCAAGGCATGTGTAGATAAAGCAAATGCAAAAGTTTGGGGTGGTGGGGGGAATCAGACAAACTAGAAGGATTTTTACATTCGAGTTACTTTGCAAGAATCTTTAAGTGCATGCTCAACTTTAAGGAAAACAAAACTAATATGAAACATGGTTATGGCTGATACAAGAAAGACTACTTAGAGTTCCAATTTCATAGTCAAAGGCTTTGGCCCTACACAGAAGATTGACACATGAATGTAAATTTGTATTTTAAGTTATATTAAAAGATTTGTTAAGTAAATCATTTGTTTACAGTTCTCCATTTTAACTGACTTTTTGGATTAACCTGCAAACTAGGTAAAAGGGCACCTACTGTTTGAAAATTCAGGAAAAGCCACACAAAGGAAGAAGCCCTTGAGATGGGACTTAAAGGATCAGTAAGTCTGTTACAGGGAAAAAATAGAAAACAGCATTTCATCAAAGGGAGGTATGAGCTGTACTTAGGAGAATCACAAGTAGACTACATACTTCATTAGGGGCACTTGGCATATTTGGTAATAGGGAGTTAGGTTGAAGATAGATTGTGAGGGTTGTCAGAGGCCTTCAATGCCAGGCAGAGGAATGTGGACATCATCATTATATGTAATGTGAAGCTACTGAAAGTTTCTCATCATGGACACCATGCAATGTGCACTATGAAAATAATGTTTTAAGAAAGATTAATTTGTACTGTGAAAAATGGAAGAACTAGAGGGCATGACCAAGGGCAGTGTTGCCTATTGGGAAACAATGGCAGAGATTAGAAGGAAAGTTCTAAGGGTTGAAAGTGGTGGCAGGCAATGGGATTAGGGAGAGAAATGAAGAGCCACTGGAAAATGATTAGATGTGGGGATAATGGAAAAGGGGGGGTTGAACATAATTCCAAGGCTTTGAGCATGTTCAGTGAAGGAAATGACAGTATTGTTATAGAAATCAGGAAAGAAGACCAGGAGAGAGCTGCTTATGAGCAAAAGATTAAAGCCTGGTTTTAAAATAAGAGATGACACAAACAAATGGAAAAACATTCCATGCTCATGGACAGGAAAAATGAATATTGTTAAAATGGCCATACTGTCCAAAGCCATTTATAAAGTCAATGCTATTCCTATCAAACTACCAGTGACATTCTTCACAGAACTAGAAAAAAACTATTTTACAACTCAAATGGAACCAAAAGAGAGCCCAAATAGCCAAGCCAATCCTAAGCGAAAAGAATAATGCTGGAGGCATCAAACCATCCAACTTCAAACTACACTACAGGTCTACAGTAAGAAAACAGCATGGTACTGGCACAAAAACAGACACATAGACCAGTGGAACAGAGAATAGAGAGCCTGGAAATAAGGTTGCACACCTACAACCATTTCATTTTCAACAAAGCTGACAAAAACAAGCAATGGGGATAGGAACCCCTATTCAATAAATGGTGCTGGGATAACTGGCTAGCCATATGCAGAAGATTGAAACTGGGCCCCTTTCTTATATCGTATGTATATGAAAAATCAACTCAAGGTGGAGTTAAATGTAAGGACTTAAATGTAAAACCCAAAACTATTGAAACCCTCACACAACCTAGGCAATACCATTCTGGACGTAGGAATGGGCAAATACTACATGATGAAGACGTTGAAAGCAATTGCAACAAAAGCAAAAATTGACAAATGGGATCTAATTAAACTTAAGAGCTTCTGCATAGTGAAAGAAACAACAGAGTAAACAGACAATCTACAGAATGGGAGAAAATTTCTGCAAACTGTGCATCCAACAAAGGTCTAATATCCAGATCTATAAGGAAATTAAACACATTTACAAAAAAAATCACCCCATTAAAAAGTGGGCAAAGGATAGGAACAGACACTTTGCAAAAGAAGACATACATGTGGCCAATAAGCATAAGAAAAAAAGCTCATCATCACTGATCATTAGAGAAATGCAAATCAAAACCACAATGAGACACCATCTTATACCAGTCAGAATGGCTATTATTAAAAAGCCAAAAAATAACAGAGGCTGACAAGGTTGTGGAGAAAAAGGAATGCTTATACATTGTTGGTGGAAGTGTAAATTGGTTCAACCATTGTGAAGAACAGTGTGATTATTTCTTAAAGACCTAAAAACAGAACTACCATTTGACCCAGCAATCCCATTACTGGATATATACCTAAAGGAATATAAATCGTTCTATCATAAAGACACGTGCATACATATGTTCATTGCAAACTATTCACAATAGCAAAGACATAGAATCAACTTACATGCTCAGACTGGATAAAGAAAATGTGGTACATATACACCATGGACTACTATGCAGCCTTTCCAGGAACATGGATGGAGCTGGAAGCCATTGTCTTTAGCAAACACAGGAACAGAAACCCAAAATACTACATTTTCTCACTAATAAGTGGGAGCTAAATGATGAGAACACATGAACACATAAAGAGGAACAACAGATATTGGGGCCTACTGGAGGGAGGGGGTGGGAAGAAGGAGAGGAGCTGCAAAAATAACTAATGGGTACTAGGCTTAATACCTGGGTGACAAAATAATCTGTACAACATACACCCATGACACAAGTTTACCTAAATAACAAACCTACACATGTAACCCTGAACTTACAGTTTTAAAAGGCTGGTTTTAGACACACTATATAAGAGAATAAAGTATAATAACCATGCAGGAATGGCAGCTGTAGGTGTCAGAGCAGAGAGGAAGAGATAGCCTAACTGAAGATGTACATTTTGGAGAAACCATAAGGGAATACGTGATACTCTTTGCGTTTATTGACCAAGTCCTTGATTACAAACAATATTCGGTAGGGAATGAACTCAAGCTATGTGAGCAGATTTACTCACATACTCTCCCACCCTTACTACTGAACACTTCATCCTGAAGTGATAGAAAGAGATCCTTCCTTTTCCAACTAGAAAGTGGACTTAACCTTAGATATGTTTGCTAGTCAAATAGTTTCTTCTCCCCACTACGGCCAGCCCTCTGCCTGTAGATACAGCCAAACTTAGCCAAACCTCTCTTCTAAACTGCTTACACAGCTGTCTTTTAAATCAGAGCCCATCTCTTAAACAATGTGGAACATAAATATTTATCCTGACCCATTATGTACACATCATAGCACAGAAATGTAGCTCATCTGATCTTTTACATGCTACACGCTGATGTTTCTCCCATTTCTAGGATCTTAACAATGACAGTAATTGATGGTGTGTGAAGAAAAAAGGGAAGATCAGGAGACTTTAACCTGTGGTATTCTCATGTTTAGAAGCAAAATGGGGAACAAAAAGGAAGCAAATAACAATCAGAAAAATAGGAGGATAACAATAGTGTAATATCATGGATGCCAAAGGAGAGTTTCGAAAAGGAGAAGGCAATCAATAGTGTCAAATGTTTCAGACAATTGTAAAAATTCAAAAATAAAAATATTTAAAACTTTCAAAATAAAATATCAAAATATCAAAATAAAATATCAAAAACTTTCTTGGTGCCAGGCATTGGTCTAAGAGATTTTTTTTTGGGTAAATCTTAATAAAATATCTTATTTAATCTAATATGTCCAAAATACTATCATGTCAACATGTACCTAATATAAAAATTATAGTGTTTTTTTTCCATACTGTCTTTAAAAACTGGTGCTTGTTTTAAACTTTCAGCGTACTCAATTTGGACTAGCCACATTTCAAATGCTTAATAGTTACATGTGGGTGGTGGCTACTCTTTTGGACAGAGCAGCACAGAGAGCTGTGGGAGAATTAAAGGAGATGGTTCATCTCTTTTAGGAGATGCAGAATATGAAGTACTCAGCACAGGGGCTGGTAGGTGGAAAACACAGAAGTGTTAGCCTCATCCTTCCCTTACCCTCATAGTTCTCTGGACTGAATGTGAGCAATTCACTCTGCTTTGTAAAACCCCGAATTCCTCACCTCCTTCTTACTTCTCCATAAAGTACAATGAGGGCACTCTCACCACCACCCTGCAGTCACAGTACCAACCTCTATGGCCTGAGGTGCTGCAATAGCTCCCCCACATAGTGCCTTGTCATCTGCTTCTACTCCCTCCAACCCATTCTCCATTGAGTGGATGGAATGCTTTTTTTGGGGGGTGATACTTTTATTGTGGCAAAATATACATAAGATAGAGTGTACCATTTTAGCCATTTTCAAGTATACAATTCAGTGGCATTAGGTACATTCACATTGTTGTGCAACCATCACCACCATCCATTTCCAGAACTTTTTCATTATTCCAAACTGAAACTCTGTACCCATTAAACAGTAACTCCCTACCTCCTCCTCTCCCAGAGCCTTTGGTAACCTCTATTCTACTTTCTGTCTCTGAATTTTCCTGTTCTAGGTACTTCACATACATGGAATCATACAATATTTTTCCATTTTTGTCTGGCTTATTATTTCTCTAGCATAATGTTTCCAAGGTTCTTCCATGTTGTAGGAAGTTTCAGAATTTCATTTCTTTTTATGGCTGAATAGCATTCCATTGTATGTATATTCCACTTTTCTTTATCCATTCATCTGTTGATGCATATTTGCATTGTTTCTAGTTTTTTTGGCTATTTGAATAGTGATGTCATGAACACTGGTGTACCAATATCCAAGAACTTTTTAATGCATTATCTCACTAAATCCTAACAACAACTCTGCAAAACAGATATTATTATTATCTTCATTTTACAGATAGGAAGAAACAGATTAACAGAGAGGTGAAGTCACATAGCTGGTGAGGAGTGAAATTGGGATCCAAATGCAGGAATATTATCATTTTATGTGTGTCATGATGTGAAAAAGGTTGGGAAGCGCTGCTCTACACCAGTGTGCTACAGCTGCCTCGTCAAGATGGTGGAGGTCTGAGAAAGATTGGTTGGATACTTGGGGCATCAGAAGTGACCAATGATAAAGCAAGATCAGCAGCAAGATGGGGATAGTGAAGTAGAGAATAAAGAAATGGTAGCAGTAAAAGGAAAGCAATAGCTAGAAAGTACAGTGGAGTTAAGTGACTGAATTGCTTCAAGGTGAAGACTCTGGAGAGTTTACAACAGATTAAAGATTTATAACCAATTTAAAAAGCAGATTTCAAAACCTCAACAAAAGGAACACAACATAAAAATAAGAGGCCAAGAAGGATTAAGTAGGGTCAGGCAGTAGTAATTAATGGGCTTACTTTGGTATAATCCAAAGAGGAAAGATGCTATAGTTTCCATGATAACACTAAGCTTTTTGTGAAACAGCAGTAGAATTTTACTATAAATATGGATAAAAGGATTGGGAAATCATGCTTAACCAGTGGCAGAGCTCCACTTGCTAGGAAGAAAGCATTATTCTAAATGACATTTTATGCTACCTTGCTTGTTTCACTGTCTTTGAATCCTTTTTCAAGTATTTGTAGAAGATGCTTTTTCTTCACTGAAACTTCAGGATCAAAAACATAAAAAAGGCATTCCAGCATCCTTCGGTAGCTCCTTAAGAATAATTGAAACAGAAAAAGTTTGAAGACTGATCTCACAAAAGCCTAGCCATAGATAAGATAACCATATGTCCTGCCAGGGATATTTCTCATTGACATGCAGTGTTCTAGTGTCATTATTAATAGCTCCCCTGCCTTCAACCTCAAAAACAGGCTCAATGTGGATAAATTATGAGGTCATCCTAGCCATGGGAGATGCATAAAAAGGAAACATTTACTAACAAGGTATATGTACATTTTTAATGCTGTAAACTTTTAAAATAGAAATTTTACAAATACAGTCAAAGTTTTGTAAAGTTGTTCCATAAAGAATTCAGCTTCTTACTCTGAATCATGCATATCTTCATTCTCCAAAAACTTTTGAAATTTCTCTTCGAATTTTAGTCTCAGAATACGGTTGTTAACTTTAATGACGCGTTTTACTTTTACTCCTGTAATACCGTATGTTCTGAAGTCCCAGGCACAAAAACGTGACAGAATTAATTCATAGCAGAAATTAAACCTATGTAGGAATACATACAGAATATACATGAAGAAAATAACAGATTTTCCTTAAAATGTTTAAGAACAGAAAACTACATATGATAAAAGTTATAGCTCATATTTTGTGTTTTTTGCTAAAGATATAGTAATCATATAGTGGCTCTGTTTATTTTTTCATTTATTGCACATTTGTTCTGCCTGGAAGACAGGTTGGTTGAGCAATCTTCACTTTCTGAAACACTTTCTTAGCTTCAGGGAAACTGCATATGCCTTCCGCTTATTGGCTGCTCTTTCATAGTTTTCTTTGCTGGGTCTTCTCAGACAGACTTTTAGATGTTGAACTGCCCAGGGATCAGCCTTTGGCCTTCCTCTTGCTTCCATGAACACTCTCCCTAGATGATTTCACGTGGTTCCTTGGCTTTATATACATCCTGATAAATTACATTTTATTTCTAGTCTTGATCGCTACTCAACTTAGCTGGTTATACCCAGACTTGAATATCCAACCACCTACTTGGTATGTCCATCTGCATGTTAAATAGGTGACTCCAGCCTAACATAACTAACACTGCACCCCAAACCTGCTCCTCTCTTTTCCATCTCAGTATATGGCACCACCATTTAACTGATAGCTGAAGTCAAAACCGTAGGAATAATCCTCTCCTTTCTTCCTCACCAGTATCTAATTCTTTTTTTTTGTTTTGTTTTGTTTTGAGACGGAGTCTCGCTCTGTCTTCCAGGCTGGAGTGCAGTGGCGCGATCTCCACTCACTGCAACCTCCGCCTCCCGGGTTCACGCCATTCTCCTGCGTCAGCTTCCCAAGTAGCTGCGACTACAGGCGCCCGCCACCACGCCCGGCTCATTTTTTGTGTTTTTAATACAGACGCGGTTTCACCGTGTTAGCCAGGATGGTCTCAATCTCCTGATCTCGTGATCCGCCCACCTCGGCCTCCCAAAGTGCTGGGATTACAGGTGTGAGCCACCGCGCCCGGCCCCAGTATCTAATTCTTTAGCAAGTCCGCCTGGCTCTACATCTAAAATCCATCCTGAATGTGATCATGTTTCATCATCACCACTGTTACCATCCTAATCCAAATCACCACGATCTCTCATTGGACTACTGAAATAACTTCCTGACAATGAATACGGATATGAAAGAGGCATTGTCTGCTCTAATGAAGCCTAAACAAGTAAAGCCAGAAATGAAATTTCTAAACTGAAAAGGGCTCTGAAGGGAATCTTGGGGTAAGGAATGCAAAGGGGACCTACTTAAGATAGGGCCTTGGGGAGGACCTTTCAGAGACGTTAAGATATTTGATCTGAAAATTGGAGGAGGAGAGGCAGGGGCCAGCTGTGTGAAGATAACACTGAAGTGCTTGTTTGCTCTCTGCTGCCCTCACCTGGCCATACGCATAAAATTCCGGTCCTGTCTAGCACAGAAACTAGATCAAGATGAGATTGAAAAACGGTTCATTTTGAGAAGGAAGTAAATGATCTTATAAGGAATACATTTGCCTTTAATGAATGATCTAGGTCACCACCTACATAATCAACCAGGGTCTGAAATGGGTGTGAGCTAAGGTCACAGAGGTGAGCTTCCTGATGGGTAGTCTCTCCTTGAGCCTAATAGCTGAGCTCCTAACTTAGGGCATCTATGTTTCTCACAAGCAAATACTTAATCAATGCAGCCAGGATCTTATAAATTACTTCTCCCTTAGAGTTGAAAGGAGAACTGCCTAAACCGAACTAATCCCAGAGGAGCTCACAGTCTGGTAGAGGAGACAGATATGAATAGTGTTGCAATCAAGCATGATGCCTGCTAATCAGTTTAGAGTACCTACAAAACAGCCACATTAGCATCTGAGGTGGGGAAGCTACTGCCCCTCTTATAGAGGGATCATTTGCTGGGCCTAAGTCTGTCAAATTTCCCCTAAGTAACATGTCCTGGAAGCTTTCTGCACTCTCATAGAAACTAGGGCTGTAGGCGTTTTAGATAAAGTTTTTGCTATATAGTGGATATTGGGCTTGAGGCTTCTCATGAATGGGTGGAAGGAATGAATAAACAATACCTAGCTTCTAGGCTGGTCCCCCAGGAAGGCAGGAGCTATGAAGTGTGATTTTCTCATGGAGATTTTATGTTGCCCAGGAATTCAGCAGCTGAGCAATGAGGAAGTAAGGGTGAGGTATGCGAAAGCATTCTGGGTGAAGGAAGCAGAACAAACAAAACCACTTATGTGGCGGAGTACTGCGTTTGCTTCAAGAGCAGTGCAGTACACAGTTCAGCTGACTTTAAAAGATTTGAACAGAAGTTATGATAGTCTAAAACTATACAGTGGAGAACACTGATCCTTTACTGTAGGTGAAGAGTCTGCCAATAAAACAAAACAAAAGCCTTTGCAGCCATTTGTTATCTTCCAAATTACATTCATACTCTTCACCTACAGTAGAGGATTCAATATTTTCCACTGTATGGTCTCTAAACTAATCATAACTCCTGTTCAAATCCTTTAGAGTCAGCTGAACTGTGTACCTTACCCTCATTCATTCAGTGGTACTTGAAGGTATAAACATTCACAATGATATGTATCAATGACTAATATATTCAGTTACACAGAAAGATGCCTACACATTTTGTTAATATACAATAATGTGCTCATTTAGCAAATGTAGGCTACACATGTTTTTAAATGTTTGAAGCTTAATCTAATCTATTAAAATATACTTTATAATCCTATATAAAGGTTTAATAAATACTTTTACAGGCTTACTGACTTAAATCAACAGTTTCAAAACCCTGTAAAACAGAAAGTTTCTGCTTATGTAGCTCCTTGAGATAGTATAGCATGAAATCTTTATAAAGAGGCAGATTAATTACTGAAAGTCATTACATACACCAAAGCAAAACTGTTGTGTATCTATAAAGTGATATGGAAGCTTCAACTAGTAAATATGTACTGGGCTTTTAATCCAGCCCCATGTTAGATGTTATGTCTTATAAGACACAAAACATCATATCTTCTCCAAAGGAACTTACAGAGTCACTTATATATTGTTTTGTGGTATTTTAAAGGTGTTTTTTTTTTTTAGTTGTAAATACACTCTATCTATAACCAGGTTGACAGCTTCTCAGGCACAAGGACAGCATCTTTTATGCTTTGGAGTCCCTACTTGATAAATGTTGTGCGATGTCAGTAGGTAACTCAATTGGCAACACATCAGTAAATAATACAAATCTATAATAATAAAGGTATAGTAGCAACAGTCCACTCAACTAGCATGTCTCTATAAAATAAGATTTTTTTAAAGTGGAAAATATAATAATTTTATTTCATAAAAGAAATGAAGCTAAGAGATAATGACATACAATTAGAAACATGCAGTGTTTTGTTGTTGTTAAAGACATAAAGATAATTTTAACAGAAAATCTTTCAGTCCTTGTTCTACTGAAATACTTTTTATTTAAATACTGAATCCTTAGCCTTAAAAATATTAATGGAAGTGAGTGTTTAAATAAAACAACTAGAAATGTAGCATAGCAATTTAAAGCACTTAGTAGTTATTTCTTAACATACATAAAAGATCAGAGGAAAAGTAGCCAAACTTGCAGTATACTAAAACTAAAAAACAATCCTTTAAATTCTGCTAACATATATTTGATATATTCCTTAAAACAAATCAAGGTTACTCTTATTAAAACCAAGTAAACAGGCTAATGCTAATCAAAATCCATCAAAGCTATCTAATTTACTATCAGGCTGACATAGTTATCTAAATGGCTTTTTGGTCATTTTGCTTCTACATTTTTTTTCACTAATCCACTTGTTGCAAAGAGTTTCCTTTGCAATAATTTAAAAAGAAACAGAAATAATTTTTAAAAATCCTGTTTGGAGCTGGGCACAGTGGCTCATGCCTGTGATCTCAGCACTTTGGGAGGCTGAGGTGGGAAGATCACTTGAGGCCAGGAGTTTGAGACAAGCCTGGCCAACATGGCAAAACCCCGTCTCCACTAAAAATACAAAAATTAGCGGGTGTGGTGGCATGCACCTATAATCTCAGCTACTCGGGAGTCTGAGGCAGGAGAATGGCTTGAACCTGGGAGGCAGAGGTTGCAGTGAGCTGAGATCGGGCCACTGCACTCCAGTCTCGGGGACACAGCGAGACTCTATCTCAAAAAAAAAAAAAATCCTGTTTAGGTTGAGTGAATATAAATGTGCACCCAGTACAGACACACCATTCAGTTTTGCACTTGAAAAATCAAGGCCTTTACTTGTTTACATGGGAGCTGGATGAACACCTTTTTTTTAAAAATTTTATTATTATTATACTTTAAGTTTTAGGGTACATGTGCACAATGTGCAGGTTAGTTACATATGTATACATGTGCCATGCTGGTGTGCTGCACCCATTAACTCGCCATTTAGCATTAGGTATATCTCCTAAAGCTATCCCTCCCCCCTCCCCCCACCCCACAACAGTCCCCAGAGTGTGATGTTCCCCTTCCTGTGTCCATGTGTTCTCATTGTTCAATTCCCACTTATGAGTGAGAATATGCAGTGTTTGGTTTTTTGTCCTTGCAATAGTTTACTGAGAATGATGATTTCCAATTTCATCCATGTCCCTACAAAGGATATGAACTCATCATTTTTATGGCTGCATAGTATTCCATGGTGTATATGTGCCACATTTTCTTAATCCAGTCTATCATTGTTGGACATTTGGGTTGGTTCCAAGTCTTTGCTATTGTGAATAGTGCCGCAATAAACACACGTGTGCATGTGTCTTTATAGCAGCATGATTTATAATCCTTTGGGTATATACCCAGTAATGGGATGGCTGGGTCAAATGGTATTTCTAGTTCTAGATCCCTGAGGAATCGCCACACTGACTTCCACAATGGTTGAACTAGTTTACAGTCCCACCAACAGTGTAAAAGTGTTTCTATTTCTCCACATCCAAAAGCAATGGCAACAAAAGCCAAAACTGACAAATGGGATCTAATTAAACTAAAGAGCTTCTGCACAACAAAAGAAACTACCATCAGAGTGAACAGGCAACCTACAAAATGGGAGAAAATTTTCGCAACCTACTCATCTGACAAAGGGCTAATATCCAGAATCTACAATGAACTCAAACAAATTTACAAGAAAAAAACAAACAACCCCATCAAAAAGTGGGCGAAGGACATGAACAGACACTTCTCAAAAGAAGACATTTATGCAGCCAAAAAACACATGAAAAAATGCTCACCATCACTGGCCATCAGAGAAATGCAAATCAAAACCCCAATGAGATACCATCTCACACCAGTTAGAATGGCAATCATTAAAAAGTCAGGAAACAACTTTTTAATGTTGTTCCTGGTGCTGGAGTGGATGAACACCTTTTATATCTTTGTATATAAAAATCAAATAATGTGGTTAAGCAAACAGTAGTAACTGCTGGGCAAATGGATGTACTAATACAAAGGAAAGTATTTTCAAAGGCCTCTTTTTCCCTTGCGAAGAGCTTCTTACAGTTTTCCATCAGAGTTCTCCCAAGACCTTTGAGAAAGTTTTACTCACAGAGGTGAGAAAAAAGCCATGTCTAATAGAAATCAGGGGACTTGGTTTAAAGTAACCCATAACAATAACAGTTTTTTTTCTAAAAAGTTAGTGTAAGTTTTACATTCTACACTATAAAAATTAATATTTATTTTGACGTTGACTTCAAGTAAAATCATGCTCCAGGGTTATGTGCCAAGTCCATTCTATAGTTTGACATGTCTCCTGGTGTATTTCCATGTACCCAGTTCCCACTGTGTGTCTCTAGAGCAATCTTTCTCTGTTTCATGGGCTCTTCAATTCTGAAAAAATGACTCAGAAATGTGAAAGAGATACTTAACAATATTTTTCTTCAAGACTTTTTTTAAGGGTAATTTGAAATTGTGCCCCTCTAATTGAAGCAACACAATCACTTCCTAGTATCTACTAGTAGGCCTTGGTTCTAAAGCCTGGCTGTCTGCTTTCTGCTTGATTCTGGTGTCTCTCCATTTTGGTTGATACAAGCTTTTGACCTGAATTCCTGGTATAAGCATATACTTTATGCTAACATGTAGTGTTTGTGTGCACCCTGACTGTAGCTATCTCTAAACAGTGGGTTCCACTCTGACCACAGACCTACAGAAGATTTGCTAGACAGTCTCCTCCCATGTTGGCAACCTGCTGTTGCCAATCCTGCTTTGGCATTCCTGCTCTGTTCCAGTTTCTCAACCAATATTCAGAATCATGCACTATATCCAGTCCAGAAGCAAACAGTATAAACATATATAAAAAATTAAAACTTGATTATAGACTATTTTTTTTCTAAATTATATTCTGTTCTTGGGCTAAGAAAAATTGGGGAAACAGCAATGATAAACCATTAGGATGTCTTCAGGGTTGGCTCATGGTAATGGCATAAACAGAAATGTATAGGAGGAAAGTAGGTAATTTTCAGTTTTCAATAGATGCCTGCCAATTTTCAATAGATGAATATTCTGCATGAGAAATGTTTCAAAAATGGGACATTTTAAGATTTTATAAGTTGATATTCTGGTTGATGATCCTAAGTACTTAAGTTATTTTTAAAGCTATACTAAATTTCTAACAGATTTACCAGTCATCAGATCGAGTGCCTTCTTCAAAATGGAAATTTCCCACAGTCTCTAACTCAATTAACAAAAGTGGGATCAATAAGCCATGACTTTTCTTCTTTTGTTTTACTTCAATATGATAAATTGCTTCAATTCTATTGGAGAGAAAAATACATACAGCTATTAGAATGATCTAAAAATCACAACATTAAAACTTATGATAGATTTTTTTTTAACTGATGTTAAAACACAAGGCTTCCTTTCAATGGATAAAGAAAGCTTGGTGTTAACAGTTAAAACATGTCAAAGACATTCTATTTTTGGCAATTAAAATCACCTTTAAGTTTGCTACTCTCAGAATATGTGAAGGCTAGAAGACTATCCTTGCTCTACCACTTACAGCTTTCAGATCTCAGACATGTCACTTGGACTTTTTATGCCTCAGTTTTCTCAGTAAAATGGCAATATTCATAGTCCTTATTCCTAAAACAGCTGTTTTGAGAGTTACATAAAAAATACATGTACAGATCTTAGCAAAGAGTCTGGCACAAAGTAAAAACCCAATATATGTTACTATTATTGTTAGTATTATCACAGGTCACAGTAATTTATCCACTTAGTGCCTTAGTAAATAAAAAAATTCACAGTCCTTGCTAAGCCTTCTTGCTTTACATTTCTAATTGATAACTGAGCCTGAACTTGTTTCTACTGTGTTTGGGCTTTGCCAGGTCTCATCTATTTGGTGAGTTTATACACCAGCGGAGGCTCTATTGTTTTTAGTTTGCAGACACTAGAGCAGTGATAGGACAGGAAGCCACTGGGGGGAAGCTTACTGTTCCTAATTAAGAACTGCCTCTGCAGAAAACTATAAGCCAGCTTTTAACCCATGATGCTTATATGTACTAGGAACTAGTACTAAGAATATATTTCATGCTTTACTTCATACTGTAATTGTTCACACTCCTGAAGAAGGGAACTAGGGTCAACTGATGGCCCAAAACATTCTGATTCTCACAGTTTCAAATCTGAACAACTAGATAATTAATTAAACATACTCATCTAGTTTTTTGTTCCAGAATGTTACCCTTTCATTCAAGGCATTTAGTTTGGTCAATATCTTCTGTTGAAGACTTAGTTCTTCAGTGACAGTTTCACAACTCTTCAGTGTTTCAGGATCAGTTACTTTACTGTTATTGGATCCATCACTGTGCCCTTTGCCTGAGCCCTTGAGTTCAGCCAGTTCTCGTTCCAACTGTGGAAAACAATGTGTCAGAGAGCAAAATAAAAATAAAACATGGTCTAGGCAAAGTCGGAATTCAGATGTTAATTTTTAATGGGATCTATTAAACAAATGTCTAATTTAAATGAACAAATCTAGGTAATAAACAGGCCAAATTTCATAAAAACATGCCAAACATGTGATTTCAACTTGGGTGCAAATTCAGTCAGCCAGTTTCTCTTGACCAAGTGCCGACCTTAACCACTTCAAACAGGGCAGTCTCTCAATTGAAAATAAGCAAAGCAACAGATTTTCAAATATTTTTAATAAGTTTGCCTCTATTAAAGCCAAAATAAAATTAAAATAAATACTGATTTTAGTACAAATATTTAAAATTCAAATAATGTAATTTTTAACACACGTACTTTTCAATTTTTCAGTATTTTTCACCACTTTGGTGTTCTGGAAAAAAATAACTATTAAAATTACACAAAAGCATATATATGGGGTGCACATTTTTCCTTTTGTCTTAGTCTCTTACATGACTCAGCACAGCACTGGTCTTAAGATTTTGTTATTTTGGGGTTTTTAAATTTATCATAATGAACTTTTTGCATTAATTTGGATATTTAAAAAAATTTTTTTTATTATTATTATACTTTAAGTTTTAGGGTACATGTGCACAATGTGCAGGTTAGTTACATATGTATACATGTGCCATGCTGGTGTGCTGAACCCATTAACTCGCCATTTAGCATTAGGTATATCTCCTAATGCTATCTCTCCCCCCACCCGCAACCCCACAACAGTCCCCAGAGTGTGATGTTCCCCTTCCTGTGTCCATGTGTTCTCATTGTTCAATTCCCACCTACGAGTGAGAACATGCGGTGTTTGGTTTTTTGTCCTTGCGATAGTTTACTGAGAATGATGATTTCCAATTTCATCCATGTCCCTACAAAGGACATGAACTCATCATTTTTTATGGCTGCATAGTATTCCATGGTGTATATGTGCCACATTTTCTTAATCCAGTCTATCATTGTTGGACATTTGGGTTGGTTCCAAGTCTTTGCCATTGTGAATAGTGCCACAATAAACATACGTGTGCATGTGTCTTTATAGCAGCATGATTTATAGTCCTTTGGGTATATACCCAGTAATGGGACGGCTGGGTCAAATGGTATTTCTAGTTCTAGATCCCTGAGGAATCACCACACTGACTTCCACAATGGTTGAACTAGTTTACCATCCCACCAACAGTGTAAAAGTGTTCCTATTTCTCCACATCCTCTCCAGCACCTGTTGTTTCCTGACTTTTTAATGATCACCATTCTAACTGGTGTGAGATGGTATCTCATTGTGGTTTTGGGATATGAACAGACACTTATCAAAAGAAGACATTTATGCAGCCAAAAGACACATGAAAAATGCTCATCATCACTGGCCATCAGAGAAATTTTTAAAATGTTGCATTGAATATTATTTATCTTGATTACTTAAGATTTTTGGGTACTCCCTTAAATTCTGGGCCCACAGCAAGAACCTCTTTTGTCTAACTCTAATCTCAGCCTTATGTAATTTAAAGATAAATTTTACTGAGGAGGGGCCAACATGGCTGAATAGTTACATCTCCGGTCTGCAGCTTCCAGTGAGACCAATGCAGAAGGTGGGTGATTACTGCATTTCCAACTAAGGTACTCTGTTCATCTCAGTGAGACTGGTTAGACAGTGGGTCCGACCCATAGAGGGTGAGCAGAAGCAGGGTGGGGTGTCACATCACCCAGGAAGTGCAAGGAGGAGGGACCTCCCTCCCCCAGCCAAGGGAAGCTGTGAGGGACTGTGCTACCCAGCTGGGTTACTACACTTTTCCCATCGTTTTTGCAATCTGCAGATCAGGAGATTCCCTCATGTGCCTATACCACCAGGGCTCTGTGTTTCAAGCACAAAACTGGGTGGCTGTTTGGGCAGACACTGAGCTAGCTGCAGGGGTATTTTTTCTTTACCCCAGGGTAACCTGGAACCCCAGCGAGACAGAACTGTTCACTCCCCTGCAAAGCGGACTGAAGCCAGGGAGCCAAGTGGTCTCGCTCAGCGGGTCCCACTCCCATGGAGCCCAGCAAGCTAAGAACCACGGGCTTGAAATTCTCGCTGCCAGCACAGCAGTGTGAAGTTGACCTGGGTCAGTTGAGCTTGGTTGGGGCAGGGGTGTCCACCATTACTGAGGCTTTAGTAGGTGGTTTTTCCCTGACAGTGCTAAGGAGGTTGGGAGGTCTGGGCTGGGTGGCAAAGTGGCTGTGGTCAGACTGCTTCTCTAGATTCCTCCTCACTGGGCAGGGCATCTCTGAAGGAAAGGTAACAGCCCCAGTAACGGGCTTACAAACAAAACCCCCACTTCTCTGGGACAGAGCACCTGGTGGAAGGGGTGGCTATGGGCGCAGCTTCAGCAGATTTAATCGTTCCTGCCTGCCAGCTCTGAAGAGAGCAGCTAATCCTGACAAGAGGGATTTGCCCAGCACAGTGCACCAGCTCTGCTAAGGGACAGACTGCCTGCTCAGTTGGGTTCCTGACCCCCGTGCCTCCTGACTGGGAGACACACCCCAACAGGGGTCAACAGACACCTCATACAGGAGAGTTCCGGTTGGCATTAGGCCAGTGCTCCTTCAGGATGAAGCTTCCAGAGGAAGGAGCAGGCAGCAATCTTTGCTATTCTGCAGCCTCCACTGCTGATACCCAAGTGAACAGGGTCTGGAGTTGACCTCCAGCAAACTGCAGCAGACCTGCAGAAGAGGGGCCTGTTAGAAGAATAACAAACGGAAAGCAACAACATCAAGATGAACATAAAGGACCCCCACACAAAACCCCATCCAAAGGTCATCAGCCTCAAAGATCAAAGGTAAATAAATCCATGAAGATGAGGAAAAACCATCACAAAAACGCTGAAAATTCCAAAAACCAGAATGCCTCTTCTCCTCCAAATGATCGCAACTCCTCTCCAGCAAGGGCACAAAACTGAACAGAGAATGAGACTGATGAATTAATAAAAGTAGGCTTCAGAAGGTGGGTAATAACAAACTCCTCAGAGCTAAAGGAGCAAGTTCTAACCCAATGCAAGGAAGCTAAGAACATTGATAAAAGGTTACAGGAACTGCTAACTAGAATAACCAGTTTAGAGAAGAACATAAATGACCTGATGGCGCTGAAAAACACAGCACAAGAACTTCATGAAGCATACACAAGTATCCATAGCTGAAATCGATCAAGCAGAAGAAAGAATATCAGAGATTGAAGATCAACTTACTGAAATAAGGTGTGAAGACAAGATTAGAGCAAAAAGAATGAAAAGGAATGAACAAAGCCTCCAAGAAATATGGGACTATGTGAAAATACCAAATCTCTGGTTGATTGGGGTCCCTGAAAGTGATGGGGAGAATGCAATCAAGTTGGAAAACACACTTCAGGATATTATCCAGGAGAACTTCCCCACCCTAGCAAGACAGGCCAATATTCACATTCAGGAAATACAGAGAACACCATTAAGATACTCCTCGAGAAGAGCAACCCCAAGACACATAATTGTGAGATTCTCCAAGGTTGAAACAAAGGAAAAAATGTTAAGGGCAGCCAGAGAGAAAGGTCAGGTTACCTACAAAGGGAAGCCCATCAGACTAACAGCTGATCTCTCGGCAGAAACTCTACAAGCCAGAGTGAGGGCCAATGTTCAACATTCTTAAAGAAAAGAATTTTCAACCCAGAATTTTGTATCCAGCCAAACTAAGCTTCATAAGCAAAGGAAAAATAAAATCCTTTACAGACAAGCAAACGTTGAGGGATTTTGTCACCACCAGGCCTGCCTTACAAGAGGAAGCACTAAATAGAGAAAGGAAAAACCAGTACCATCCACAGCAAAAACATGCCAAAATATAAAGACCAGTGACACCATGAAGAAACTGCATAAATTAATGTGCAAAATAACCAGCTAGCATCATGATGACAGGATCAAATTCACACATAACAATATTAACCTTAAATGTAAATGGGCTAAATGCCCCAATTAAAAGGCACAGACTGGCAAATAGGATAAAGAGTAAAGACCCATTGCCGAGCTGTATTCAGGAGACCCCTCTCATGTGCAAAGACACACATAGGCTCAAAATAAAGGGATGGAGGAATATTTACCAAGCAAATGGAAAGCAAAAAAGAAGCAGGAGTTGCAATCCTAGTCTCTGATAAAAGAGGCTTTACACCAACAAAGATGAAAAAAGACAAAGAAGGGTATCATATAATGGTAAAGGGATCAATGCAACAAGAAGAGCTAACTGTCCTAAATATATATGCACCTAATACAGGAGCACCCAGATTCATAAAATAAGATCTTAGAGATCTACAAAGAGACTTAGACACTCACACAATAATAGTGGGAGACCTTAACACCCCACTGTCACATTAGACAGATCAACAAGACAGGAAGTTAACAAGGACATTCAGGACTTGAACATAGCTCTTGCGAAGCAGACATAACAGGCATCTACAGAACTCTCTACTCCAAATCAAGAATATATATTCTTCTCAGTAACACACAGCACATATTCTAAAATCGACCACATAATTGGAAGTAAAATACTCCTGAGCAAATGCAAATGAATGGAAATCATAACAAACAGTTCCTCAGACCACAGTGCAATTAAAATAGAACTCAGGATTAAGTAACTCACTTAAAACCCACACAAAAATATGGAAACTGACAACCTGCTCCTGAATACTACTGGGAAGATAACAAAATTAAGGCAGAAATAAAGAAGTTCTTTGAAACCAATGAGAACAAAGAGACAACATACCAGAATCTCTGGGACACAGCTACAGCAGTGTTAAGAGGGAAATTTATAGCACTAAATGCTCACAACAGAAAGCTAGAAAGATCTAAAATTGACACCCTAACATCACAATTAAGAGAACTATAGAAGCAAGAGCAAACAAATTCAAAAGCTAGCAGAAGGCAAATAACTAAGATCAGAACAGAACTGAAGGAGGTAGAGACATGAAAAACCCTTCAAAAAAATAAATGAATCCAAGAGCTGGTTTTTTGAAAAGATCAACAAAATAGATGGACCACTAGCTAGACTGATAAAGAAGAAAAGAGAGAAGAATCAAATAGACACAATAAAAATGATAAAGGGGATATCACCATTGATCCCACAGAAATACAAACTACCATCAGAGAATACTATAAACACCTTTACACAACTAAACTAGAAAATCTAGAAGAAATGGATAAATTCCTGGACACATACGCCCTCCCAAGACTAAACCAGAAAGAAGTTGAATCCATGAAAAGACCAATAACAAGTTCTGAAATTGAGGCAGTCATTAATATCCTACCAATCAAAAAAAAGTCCAGGACCTGATGGATTAACAGCCACATTCTATCAGAGGTACAAAGAGGAGCTGGTACCATTCCTTCTGAAACTATTCCAAACAATAGAAAAAGAGGGACTCCTCCCTAACTCATTTTATGAGGCCAGCATCATCCTGATACCAAAACCTGGCAGAGACACAACAAAAAAAGAAAATTTCAGGCCAATAACCCTGATGAACATCGATGCAAAAATCCTCAACAAAATACTGGCAAACCAAATCCAGCAGCACATCAAAAAGTTTATCCACCACAATCAAGTCAGCTCATCCTTGGGATGCAAGGCTGGTTCAACATAAGCAAATCAATACACATAATCCATCACATAAACAGAACCAATGACAAAAACCACGATTATCTCAATAGATGCAGAAAAGGCCTTTGATAAAATTCAACAGCCCTTCATGTTAAAAACTCTCAATAAACTAGGTATTGCTGGAACATATCTCAAAATAATAAGAGCTATTTATGACAAACCCACAGCCAATATCATACTGAATGGGCAAAAGCTGGAAGTGTTGTAGAAGACAAGGATGCCCCTCTCACCACTCCTATTCAACATAGTATTGGAAGTTCTGTTCAGGGAAATCAGGCAAGAGAAAAAAATAAAATGTGTTCAAATAGGAAGACAGGAAGTCAAATTGTCTCTGTTTGCAGATGACATGATTGTATATTTAGAAAATCCCATATTCTCAGCCCAAAACTCCTTAAGCTGATAAGCAACTTCAGCAAAGTCTCAGGATACAAAATCAATGTGCAAAAATCACAAGGATTCCTATACACCAATAATAGATAAGCAGAGAGCCAAATCATGAGTGAACTCCCATTCACAATTGCTAGAAAGAGAATAAAATACCTAGGAATACAACTTGTAAGAGACATGAAGGACCTCTTCAAGAAGAACTACAAACCACTGCTCAAGGAAATAAGAGAGGACACAAAAAAATGGAAAAACATTCCATGTTCATGGATAGGAAGAATCAATATTGTGAAAATGGTCATACTCCCCAAATAAATTTATAGATTCAATGCTATTCCCATCAAGCTACCATTGGCTTTCTTCACAGAATTAGAAAAAAACTACTTTAAATTTCATATGGAACCAAAAAGGAGCCTGTATAGCCAAGACAATCCTAAGGAAGAAGAATAAAGCTGAAGGCATCGTGCTACCTGACTTCAAACTATACTACAAGGCTACAGTAACCAGAACAACATGGTACTGGTACCAAAACAGATATATAGACCAATGGAACAGAACAGAGACCTCAGAAATAGCACCACATATCTTCAATCATCTGATCTTTGACTAACCTGACAAAAACAAGCAATGGGGAAGGGATTCCCTATTTAATAAATGGTGCGGAGAAAACTGGCTAGCCATATGCAGAAAACAGAAACTGGAACCCTTCCTTATGCCTTATACAAAATTTAACTCAAGATGGATCAAAGACTTAAATATAAAACCCAAAACCATAAAAACCCTAGAAGAAAACCTAGGCAATACCATGCAGGACATAAGCATGGGCAAAGACTTCATGACTAAAACACCAAAAGCAACAGCAACAAAAGTCAAAATTGACAAATGGGATCTAATAAAACTAAAGAGCTTCTGCACAGCAAAAGGAACTATCATCAGATTGAACAGGCCACCTACAGAATGGGAGAAAATTTTTGCAAGATACCCATCTGACAGAGGTCTAATACCTAGAATCTTAAAGGAATTTAAACAAATTTACAAGAAAAAAACAACCCCATCAAAATGTGGTCGAAGGATACGAACAGACACTTCTCAAAAGAAGACATTTATGCTGCCAAGAAACATATGAAAAAAAGCTCATCATCACTGGTCATTAGAGAAATGCAAATCAAAACCACAATGAGATACCATCTTATGCCTGTTAGAGTGGCGATTATTAAAAAGTCAGGAAACAACAGATGCTGGAGAGGATGTGGAGAAATAAGAATGCTTTTACACTGTTGTTGGAAGTGTAAATTAGTTCAACCATTGTGGAAGACAGTGTGACGTTTCCTCAAAGATCTAGAACCAGAAATACCATTTTATCCAGCCATCCCATTACTGGGTATACACCTAAAGGATTATAAATCATTCTACTATAAAGACACATGCACATGTATGTTTATTGCAGCACTATTTACAATAGCAAAGGCTTGGAACCAACACAAATGCCCATCAGTGATAGACTGGATAAAGAAAATGTGGCACATATACGCCTTGGAGTATTATGCAGCCATTAAAAAGAATGAGATCGGGGGGCAGCCAAGATGGCCGAATAGGAACAGCTCCGGTCTATAGCTCCCAGCATGAGCGATGCAGAAGACGGGTGATTTCTGCATCTCCATCTGAGGTACCGGGTTCATCTCACTAGGGAGTGCCAGACAGTGGGCGCAGGACAGTGGGGGCAGCGCACCGTGCATGAGCCGAAGCAGGGCGAGGCATTGCCTCACTCGGGAAGTGCAAGGGGTCAGGGAGTTCCCTTTCCTAGTCAAAGAAAGGGGTGACAGACGGCACCTGGAAAATCGAGTCACTCCCAATTTAATACTGCGCTTTTCTGATGGGCTTAAAAAACAGTGCACCAGATTATATCCCCCACCTGGCTCAGAGGGTCCTACGCCCACGGAGTCTTGCTGATTGCTAGCATAGCAGTCTGAGATCAAACTGCAAGGCGGCAGCGAGGCTGGGGGAGGGGTGCCCGCCATTGCCCAGGCTTGCTTAGGTAAACAAAGCAGCCAGGAAGCTCGAACTGGGTGGAGCCCACCACAGCTCAAGGAGGCCTGACTGCCTCTGTAGGCTCCACCTCTGGGGGCAGGGCACAAACAAACAAAAAGACAGCAGTAACCTCTGCAGACTTAAATGTCCCTGTCTGACAGCTTTGAAGAGAGCAGTGGTTCTCCCAGCACGCAGCTGGAGATCTGAGAACGGGTAGACTGCCTCCTCAAGTGGGTCGCTGACCCCTGACCCCCGAGCAGCCTAACTGGGAGGCACCCCCCAGTAGGGGCAGACTGACACCTCACACGGCCGGGTACTCCTCTGAGACAAAACTTCCAGAGGAACGATCAGACAGCAGCATTCGCGGTTCACGAAAATCCGCTGTTCTGCAGCCACCGCTGCTGATACCCAGGCAAACAGCGTCTGGAGTGGACCTCTAGCAAACTCCAACAGACCTACGGCTGAGGGTCCTGTCTGTTAGAAGGAAAACTAACAAACAGAAAGGACATCCACACCAAAAACCCAACTGTACATCACCATCATCAAAGACCAAAAGTAGATAAAACCACAAAGATGGGGAAAAAACAGAGCAGAAAAACTGGAAACTCTAAAAAGCAGAGCACCTCTTCTCCTCCAAAGGAACGCGGTTCCTCACAAGCAATGGAACAAAGCTGGACGGAGAATGACTTTAACGAGTTGAGAGAAGAAGGCTTCAGACAATCAAACTACTCTGAGCTACAGGAGGAAACTCAAACCAAAGGCAAAGAAGTTAAAAACTTTGAAAAAAATTTAGACAAATGTATAACTAGAATAACCAATACAGAGAAGTGCTTAAAGGAGCTGATGGAGCTGAAAGCCAAGGCTCGAGAACTACGTGAAGAATGCAGAAGCCTCAGGAGCCGATGCGATCAACTGGAAGAAAGGGTATCAGTGATGGAAGATGAAATGAATGAAATGAAGCGAGAAGGGAAGTTTAGAGAAAAAAGAATAAAAAGAAACGAACAAAACCTCCAAGAAATATGGGACTATGTGAAAAGACCAAATCTACGTCTGATTGGTGTACCTGAAAGTGACGGGGAGAATGGAACCAAGTTGGAAAACACTCTGCAGGATATTATCCAGGAGAACTTCCCCAATCTAGCAAGGCAGGCCAACATTGAGATTCAGGAAATACAGAGAATGCCACAAAGATACTCCTCGAGAAGAGCAACTCCAAGACACATAATTGTCAGATTCACCAAAGTTGAAATGAAGGAAAAAATGTTAAGGGCAGCCAGAGAGAAAGGTCGGGTTACCCACAAAGGGAAGCCCATCAGACTAACAGCGGATCTCTCGGCAGAAACTCTACAAGCCAGAAGAGAGTGGGGGCCAATATTCAACATTCTTAAAGAAAAGAATTTTCAACCCAGAATTTCATATCCAGCCAAACTAAGCTTCATAAGTGAAGGAGAAATAAAATCCTTTACAGACAAGCAAATGCTGAGAGATTCTGTCACCACCAGGCCTGCCCTAAAAGAGCTCCTGAAGGAAGCACTAAACATGGAAAGGAACAACTGGTACCAGCCACTGCAAAATCATGCCAAATTGTAAAGACCATGGAGGCTAGGAAGAAACTGCATCAACTAACGAGCAAAATAACCAGCTAACATCATAATGGCAGGATCAAATTCACACATAACAATATTAACTTTAAATGTATATGGACTAAATGCTCCAATTAAAAGACACAGACTGGCAAATTGGAAAAAGAGTCAAGACCCATCAGTGTGCTCTATTCAGGAAACCCATCTCACCTGCAGAGACACACATAGGCTCAAAATAAAAGGATGGAGGAAGATCTACCAAGCAAATGAAAAACAAAAAAAGGCACGGGTTGCAATCCTAGTCTCTGATAAAACAGACTTTAAACCAACAAAGATCAAAAGAGACAAAGAAGGCCATTACAGAATGGTAAAGGGATCAATTCAACAAGAAGAGCTAACTATCCTAAATATATATGCACCCAATACAGGAGCACCCAGATTCATAAAGCAAGTCCTGAGTGACCTACAAAGAGACTTACACTCCCACACAATAATAACGGGAGACTTTAACACCCCACTGTCAACATTAGACAGATCAATGAGACAGAAAGTTAACAAGGACACCCAGGAATTGAACTCAGCTCTGCACCAAGCGGACCTAATAGACATCTACAGAACTCTCCACCCCAAATCAACAGAATATACAATTTTTTCAGCACCACACCACACCTATTCAAAAACTGACCACATAGTTGGAAGTAAAGCTCTCCTCAGCAAATGTAAAAGAACAGAAATTATAACAAACTGTCTCTCAGACCACAGTGCAATCAAACTAGAACTCAGGATTAAGAAACTCACTCAAAACCACTCAACTACATGGAAACTGAACAACCTGCTCCTGAATGACTACTGGGTACATAACAAAATGAAGGCAGAAATAAAGATGTTCTTTGAAACCAATGAGAACAAAGACACAACATACCAGAATCTCTGGGACACATTCAAAGCAGTGTGTGGAGGGAAATTTGTAGCACTAAATGCCCACAAGAGAAAGCAGGAAAGATCCAAAATTGACACCCTAACATCACAATTAAAAGAACTAGAAAAGCAAGAGCAAACAGATTCAAAAGCTAGCAGAAGGCAAGAAATAACTAAAATCAGAGCAGAACTGAAGGAAATAGAGACACAAAAAACCCTTCAAAAAATTAATGAATCCAGGAGCTGGTTTTTTGAAAGGATCAACAAAATTGACAGACCGCTAGCAAGACTAATAAAGAAGAAAAGAGAGAAGCATCAAATAGACGCAATAAAAAAGGATAAAGGGGATACCACCACCGATCCCACAGAAATACAAACTACCATCAGAGAATACTATAAACACCTTTACACAAATAAACTAGAAAATCTAGAAGAAATGGATAAATTCCTCGACACATAAACCCTCCCAACACTAAACCAGGAAGAAGTTGAATCTCGGAATAGACCAATAACAGGAGCTGAAGTTGTGGCAATAATCAATAGCTTACCAACCAAAAAGAGTCCAGGACCAGATGGATTCACAGCCGAATTCTACCAGAGGTACAAGGAGGAACTGGTACCATTCCTTTTGAAACTATTCCAATCAATAGAAAAAGAGGGAATCCTCCCTAACTCATTTTATGAGGCCAGCATCATCCTGATACCAAAGCCAGGCAGAGACACAACCAAAAAAGAGAATTTTAGACCAATATCCTTGATGAACATTGATGCAAAAATCCTCAATAAAATACTGGCAAACGGAATCCAGCAGCACATCAAAAAGCTTATCCACCATGATCAAGTGGGCTTCATCCCTGGGATGCAAGGCTGGTTCAATATATGCAAATCAATAAATGTAATCCAGCATATAAACAGAACCAAAGACAAAAACCACATGATTATCTCAATAGATGCAGAAAAGGCCTTTGACAAAATTCAACAATGCTTCATGCTAAAAACTCAATAAATTAGGTATTGATGGGACTTATCTCGAAATAATAAGAGCTATCCATGACAAACCTATAGCCAATATCATACTGAATGGGCAAAAACTGGAAGCATTCCCTTTGAAAACTGGCACAAGACAGGGATGCCCTCTCTGTCCACTCCTATTCAACATAGTGATGGAAGTTCTGGCAAGAGCAATTAGGCAGGAGAAGGAAATAAAGGGTATTCAATTAGGAAAAGAGGAAGTCAAATTGTCCCTGTTTGCAGATGACATGATTGTATATCTAGAAAACCCCATTGTCTCAGCCCAAAATCTCCTTAAGCTGATAAGCAACTTCAGCAAAGTCTCAGGATACAAAATCAATGTACAAAAAGCACAAGCATTCTTATACACCAATAACAGACAAACAGAGAGCCAAATCATGAGTGAACTCCCATTCACAATTGCTTCAAAGGGAATAAAATACCTAGGAATCCAACTTACAAGGGATGTGAAGGACCTCTTCAAGGAGAACTACAAACCACTGCTCAATGAAATAAAAGAGGATACAAAGACATGGAAGAACATTCCATGCTCATGGGTAGGAAGAATCAATATCATGAAAATGGCCATACTGCTCAAGGTAATTTATAGATTCAATGCCATCCCCATCAAGCTACCAATGACTTTCTTCGCAGAATTGGAAAAAACTACTTTAAAGTTCATATGGAACCAAAAGAGCCTGCATCGCCAAGTCAGTCCTAAGCCAAAAGAACAAAGCTGGAGGCATCACGCTACCTGACTTCAAACTGTACTACAAGGCTACAGTAACCAAAACAGCATGGTACTGGTACCAAAACAGAGATATAGATCAATGAAACAGAACAGAGCCCTCAGAAATAATGCTACATATCTACAACTATCTGATCTTTGACAAACCTGACAAAAACAAGCAATGGGGAAAGGATTCCCTATTTAATAAATGCTGCTGGGAAAACTGGCTAGCCATATGTAGAAAGCTGAAACTGGATCCCTTCCTTACACCTTATACAAAAATTAATTCAAGATGGATTAAAGACTTAAATGTTAGACCTAAAACCATAAAAACCTTAGAAGAAAACCTAGGCATTACCATTCAGGACATAGGCATGGGCAAGGACTTCATGTCTAAAACACCAAAAGCAATGGCAACAAAAGCCAAAATTGACACATGGGATCTAATTAAACTAAAGAGCTTCTGCACAGCAAAAGAAACTACCATCAGAGTGAACAGGCAACCTACAAAATGGGAGAAAATTTTCGCAACCTACTCATCTGACAAAGGGCTAATATCCAGAATCTACAATGAACTCTAACAAATTTACAAGAAAAAAACAAACAACCCCATCAAAAAGTGGGCAAAGGACATGAACAGACACTTCTCAAAAGAAGACATTTATGCAGCCAAAAAACACATGAAAAAATGCTCACCATCACTGGCCATCAGAGAAATGCAAATCAAAACCACAATGAGATACCATCTCACACCAGTTAGAATGACAATCATTAAAAAGTCAGGAAACAACAGGTGCTGGAGAGGATGTGGAGAAATAGGAACACTTTTACACTGTTGGTGGGACTGTAAACTAGTTCAACCATTGTGGAAGTCAGTGTGGCGATTCCTCAGGGATCTAGAACTAGAAATACCATTTGACCCAGCCATCCCATTACTGGGTATATACCCAAAGGATTATAAATCATGCTGCTATAAAGACAGATGCACACGTATGTTTATTGCAGCAGTATTCACAATAGCAAAGACTTGGAACCAACCCAAATGTCCAACAATGATAGACTGGATTAAGAAAATGTGGCACATATACACCATGGAATACTATGCAGCCATAAAAAATGATGAGTTCATGTCCTTTGTAGGGACATGGATGAAATTGGAAATCATCATTCTCAGTAAACTATCCCAAGGACAAAAAACCAAACACCGCATGTTCTCACTCGTAGGTGGGAATTGAACAATGAGAACACATGGACACAGGAAGGGGATCATCACATTCTGGGGACTGTTGTGGGGTGGGGGGAGGGGGGAGGGATAGCATTAGGAGATATACCTAATGCTAAATGACGAGTTAATGGGTGCAGCAAACCAGCATGGCACATGTATACATATGTAACTAACCTGCACATTTGTGCACATGTATCCTAAAACTTAACGTATAATAATAATAAAATTAAAAAAAAAAAAAGAATGAGTTCATGTCCTTTGCAGGGACATGGATGAAGCTGGAAGCCATCATTCTTAGCAAGCTAACACAGGAACAGAAAACCAAACACCACATTTTCTCACTCACAAGTGGGAGTTGAACAATGAGTACACATGGACACAGGGAGGGGAACATCACACACCAGGTCCTGTTGTGAGGTGGGGGGCAAGGGGAGGGAGAGCATTAGGACAAATACCTAATGCATGCGGGGCTTAAAACCTAGATGACAGATTGATAGGTGCAGCAAACCATCATGTCAAATGTATAACTATGTAACAAACCTGCATGTTTTGCACATGTATCCCAGAATTTAAAGTAAAATAAAGGCAACAACAACAACAACAGATAAATTGTACTCTATAAGGGAAAATATATATAAGTGGAAATTTACTAGTTATCTGTACTCCTCTGTAATAGATATATCCAGTTGTTAGAAAATAGATTAAGCATATTCATTAAAATATATATATTTGTATATATCTATAGCCATTATTTTTCTCATTTGCAGATTTTACTTAATATATGCATTTGCACATGAAAATAGCAGATATAAAATGATATCCATATATTGATCTCTTGTGATTTTTATGGAAATAATCTTTTTTATTATTAATTTTAATTTTAATTAAATTTTATTAAAATTTTACTTTAAGAATATTTTTCTAATTATAATAAGAACTGCTCACTTTAAAAAAGCATTAAATATATTTCAAAACCTTGGTTTTTAATATTAATAGCTACATACTATTCTGTCTTGAGTATATAACTCTTATTAAACATTTAGTTTCCAATTTTTTAATTATTAATAGTGCAATGATATATATAAATATTTATATATGTCCTTTTATATACATATTTACAATAGAGTGCTAGAAGTAGATTTACTGGGTCAAAAACTCAGCATTTTTAGGCTGTTATACATATGACCAAAGTTATACTTCCGTAAGTGGTATCTAGTGTGTCACATCCATCTTCACAAGCCTGAGTACTGTCATGTGTCATACTTTGACAGTTTATAGGTGAAACAGTTTCTTGTTGTCTTAATTAACATTTGGAAATTAATCATCAAGTTGAGTTCTTTCAAATGCTTATTAGTCATTTTTATTTCTACTCTTGTAAAATTCTAGTTTACATACTTTGCTCAATTTTTCTGTTTAGACATTTACCTTTTATTTTGTTTTACATATGAGCACCTTTTTATACTAAGGATATTGACCCTTTGTCCATCATGTTTGTTGAAGACATTTTTTCAGATTTTCATTTGTTGTTTACATTTATTAATTATTTTAAATACAAAAGCATTTCACTGGTTTTTAAAAAATCAAATCTACATTTTATTCCTTTGTGATTTCTAGTATTTCTTTCATTTAGCAGGCCGAGATCAGATAAATATATCCATCTATATATTTATTCTTCAATTTTTCATGTTTTCATTTTTACATTTAATTCTTTTTTTTCCTACTGGTATTTACATTTGGTAAAGTGCAAATGAAGGAGCCAACTCTCCAGCTCCCAAATAGTTTGACTATTTTTGTAACACCATTTGTTGAATAATCCATTATTTCCTCATACTGAAAACAATACAGGAATTATTATATATACAAGATTCTGTTTTGAGTTAAATAATGCTTACTTTTTCAGGGTCTGCTTTTAGTAAAGGAAATCCAATTTATTCTAAATAAAAATGCATACATACTACTAAAATATAGCTTGATTTAAAGTTCCCACTTTGTTGTATACCTTAATGTTATTAGGAAAGGGTTTTTTTTTTAGCACTTTAAATAAGAAAATGAATTTTGAGCACAGCCTACTGGCATCTAATAAAAACACAGCTGAATAAGTCTAACAATTTTTGTAACACTCTAAATCATATTGAAATACACAGTTTTTTTTAACAAAATTCATAATTTAATAAGCCTATACCTTTTTTGAATTGCAGATTTCTAAGCACAGAATGTAGCTTAGTTAAGTACCTGGAATCAAAACTTTTTTGGGGGCAAGCTTAACTTGAAATTCAGTAGTAATTACGTGTGTGTGTGTGTATTATATATGCGTGTATATACATAATTTAAAAGATATTGCTTGCTATCTTATCTAACGGTTTTCTTAAGATATGGCCACTGGAATTTTACATTATTAAATCTTACAGTTTTCTTCACAAAGCTGAATAATTTTACTCGTTCTTCTGGCAACTTTTGTAATTTGCATTTTCGATCATTCAGTTTTTCAAGGTCTTCATTAAGATGCCTCTGAAGAGTTTTTATACGCATATTATAATACATTATTTTTTTCATTGCTGTGGTCTAAAAGTAAGAAAGAAAACAACAAAAAATTAGCTAAAACAAATTATAGGCAATTGTTAGTGGTATTATATAAGTACAGTATATTCTATATAACTATTTAGATGATTTGCATGCTTAGTTACTAATAATGATGATAGTTGGAGTGACAATGGCTACACAGAGTTCTATATTTCAACTTAATAAAAAATATAAAATTCCAAAGATTTCCTTTGTGAGGCATAAAGTGTGAGGCATATTCACATTTATTTCCAGGATAACAACATAAAGAGACTACAGATAAAATTTAATGTATAAACTGGTGTAGGTAATGAGGTAGTACAATTAGAGCAAACATAAAACTCATTATTCCTATTTGATTAACTCAGGGAATAAAAGAAATTAATAAGAATTAAAAGCAAATATAACATTACTCAATTCGTTTTTTAAAAGCATGGCTAAGGAATATGATTTTTTTTCAAATGTATAAAAGAATGTTTGTTAGGCTGAGCAAATTACTAAATGTCTATCAAATCCATTTATCTTGAGTTCCTTAATAACAATGCATCATTCAGTTATTAATAAATTTATCATGATAAATTGATTAAATCCATAATTAAGAAGTGCACCAGCTAAATGGTGTTTGAGAGTTATGTTAGTTAAAAAGAGCTATCTGAGGAGACCATAAACAAATTTGAGGCATTATAAAAAATCTGACATGGTTTTGTTTACCTGAAATAATGAAAGCAAATAAGTTGGAAGGCTTTTACACTCTTAGACATATATTTTCTACAGATGTAGTCTTTTCTTACGAAATTTACTTAGTATGGAGTGGATAGTCAAGATCCTAATATAATTATCTGGCATAAAAGGCAGAATAGGAACAAATACATAGTATGATGAGAGGCCAAAATAATTCTCTTTCCCCATGCATATTATGAAGTACTGCAACTGAAATCACCAAATTCCCCTGCCAAAAATAAAACAATTATAACAAAGAACAGTTAAGAAAAAAATTTGTTTTAGGATCATGATAAACTGATTAAATATCACTGGTAAAGAAAAGCTTAATTTCTGAAGTGCAACTGAGTTAAAAGAAAAAAACTGTAACTTAAGAAATGGGAAATGGTGTTTCCTGATTTTTTTTTTTTTTTTTTTTTTTTGCCTATTTGGAGACAATAGGAAATCCAATACAAAATTCTGTGGGTCAGTGACAGCTAAAGATAATTCTAATAAATTCTTAAATCTAAAACAATAGGATATCCACATACAGAAGAATGAAACTAGACCCCTATCTCTCAACATATACAAAAATCAACTGAAAAAATGGACTTAAATGTAAAACTTGAAACCATAAAACTACTAGAAGAAAAGAGAGAAAATGCTTCAGGACATTGATCTAGGCAAATATTTTATGACTAATACTTCAAAAGCATGGGCAACAAAAACATAAATAGACAAATGGGACTATATTAAACTGAAAAGCTTCTGCACAGCAAAAGGAAACAATCAACAGAGTGAAGAAACAACCTATGGAAGGGAGAAAATATTTGCAAACTACTCATCCAATAAGGGTCTCATATCCAGAATATACAACGAACTCAAACAACTCAACAGCAAAAAAACAAAAAACAAAAAAACCAACACATACACACACACAAATGAAACACACACACACAAATGAAACACACACACACACACACACACAAATAATCCATCCAAAAGGTGGGCAAAGGAACTGCATAGACATTTCTCAAAAGATACCATACAAATGGCCAATAGGTATATGAAAAAATGCTCAATATCACTAACCATCATGGAAATGCAAATAAAAATCACAATATAATCTCACCTAGTTAGAATGGCTATTGTGAAAAAGACAGAAAAAAAAGAGAGAGATGCTGGTGAGGATGCAGAGCAAAGGGAACTCTTTTTTTTGAGACGGAGTCTCACTCTGTCACCCAGGCTGAAGTGCAGTGGCGTGATATCGGCTCACCGCAACTTCTGCCTTCTGGGTTCAAGTGATTCTCCTGCCTCAGCCTCCTGAGTAGCTGGTATTACAGGCACCTGCCACCACGCCTGGCTAATCTTTATTGCATTTTTAGTAGAGATGGGGTTTCACCATGTTGGCCAGGCTGGTTGCAAACTGCTGACCTCAAGTGATCCACCCACCTGGGCCCAGAAAACGGAACTCTCATATGCTGGTAGTAGAAATGTAAATTAGTACAGCCATTATGAAAAAGAGGATGGTGTTTTCTCAAAAAATTAAAAGTAGAACTTCCATAGGATTCAGCAATCTCACTCCTGGATATTTATCCAAAACAAAGGAAATCAGTGTATCAAAGGGATACCTGCACCCCCACATTTACTGCAGCACTATTCACAATAGCTAAGATTTAGAATTAACCTAAATGCCATCAACAGGTGAATGGATAAAGAAAATTTAATATATATATCACATTACACACACCCATATGTGTATACACATGATGGAATACTATTTAACCATAAAAAAGAATTAAATCCTGTCATTTGTGGCAACATGTTTGAGCCTGGAGGACATTATGTTAAGCGAAATAAGTCAGGCACAGAAAAATAAAGACTGCATGTTATCACTCATGTATGAGAACTAAAAACGTTTTTTGAGCTCTTGGAAGTAGAGAGTAGAATTGTAGCTATTGGAGGCTGTAGGCAAGGTAGTGGGGAGGAAAGAATGGGGAGAAAGGTTGGTTAAGGGTACAAAGTTACAGCTAGATAGGAAGAATAAATTCTGGTGTTCTGTAGCACTGCAGGGTGAATATGGTTAACTATAATGTGTATATTTTCAAAAATCTGGAAGAAGGGATTTTGGATGTTCACGACAGAAAGAATAAATGTTTGAGGAGATGAATATGGTAATTACCCTTATTTGATCATTATACATTGTAAATGTGTATTGGAACACCATTGGGTATCCCACAGAATACACAGAATTATTATGCATCAACTGTAAACAAAAGGGAAAAAATAACACAACAAGAGAACTTGGGATGGAGTTAATTTGGTCAGATAAAATACAGGATGCCAAATTAAATTTGAATTTCAGATAAACAACAAATAATGTTTTAATATACATAATACTTACTAAACTTACTTATACTTATTTAATTATCCCAAAACATCTTTATCTAAAATTTAATCAATATTTTATTATTAAATATCTATTAATAGGTTATCTAAAATTTAAATTTAACTTGGAATCCCCCTAGGTGGGGTTGAAAAAAAAGATTAAAGCACACTAGTTTTATTTTAATTTTTTTGAATAAGCAATATATTCACATTTCAAAAACCAAAAAATTTGATTTATACAATGAAAAGTGTACTTCCCACTTATGTTTCCCGTCTTCTCAGTCGCCCCATCTTCCACAAAAAAACAACTGATTTTAGTGTCTACTATATCTTACCATAGTTTCAACTTTTTCTAATTTATTAAGAATGTACCTATATCTTCATATAGAAACAAAAATTATGATATTTTACTATTTCTAAACTTTTTCAAAATCACTTAGTATGTCATAACAATAAATAAGAGTTATCAATAAGAGTTTTTTTTTGTCCTTGTTTGAGAGTATATAGTAAGATTTTGGGGAAAGAGGGAAGACTATTTTATAAACTGTAACTATATAGCAAATCAACTTTGTAGGCTGACCACATGCAACTTGCTTTTTGTATTTGGACTTTAAAAAATTAATGTCAAAGTCACGTTCAAAGACTTTGGTAGAATTCCACACCTGTTAAAACAAACTTTTAAGAAAAAGAGATTAGACTAATTATAATGCTAAATTCAGTTGCATGTTTGTACTAAGACAAAATTTGATCCCTTTGCATCTTAGGTGGCCAAAAAAGAATTCAAAGTCATAAACAGAATTATATTCAACTATAGTTTCATAGCACTTATTTTTATACTACTTAACAATTAAAATGGGCTTTTATGTACATTAACTCATTGGCTCCCCAAAACAACCCTGTACTGAAAAGCAGATACTATTTTCATCATCTTCGTTTCAGTTCAGAAAACTGAGCTCTTTAGTAGTAGCACATTCAGTTGCGGGCTTGAATCCAAGTCTTCTGATTTGAATCCATATGTTCTTCCCTCTGTCTCGCACTAACTCTTTGGTGGTCCTCCTGGTAGGTTCTGACTTTACCTGCCACTTGTAGTTTACACAAACTAGTTCATAGTCATAGGTGAAAATCTGAAGAATCAACAGCAGTCTGTTCAAGAGTTTATCACAAAGAACTGCCACAATTTGTCTCACGCATAGTAGAGAAGAAAGCATTTTAGAAATTTATATCAATCCATAAATTAAAAATACTTTGAATTTGAAAATCATTTTGGTCTGAATCAAAAGTTGGACTATAGTATATATCCTATTTGTGCCTTAAAAGGTAAAGGGAGGATAAATATTTTACAATAAGAAAATAAAATATAATGACTTAATTTAAGATGTCAGAAACTGTCTAAGATTCCTTTTTTTGTTCTTTATGCTACTCCTGATATTTACAAGACTGAACCAAATATATGAGAATCTCAGTCAGAATGAACCTGCCTTTCTTAGTTCTCCTTTTCAGTCTCCTCTGCAGGCTCCTTCTCTTCTACCCAACATTTAACACCCAAGTGACACACTTTTTCTTCTATACCATTCCCTTGGTGACTCATCCAGTCCACAGCTTTAAGTACCAACTTTCTGCTTTCAATTCTCATATTTTAATTTATACCCCCAATCTAGGAAACTCTCCTACATAGTAAACTCATATATCCAACTACTTACTGAGCATGTCCCCTAGGATATTCAAAAAATTGTTCAAACTTTACATGCCTGAAGTTATCATGATTCTAAAATCATGATTCTTCCTCCTAAACCTACACCTCCCATACTCTTCCTCATGTCATCAAATAGCAACTTACTCTTTGAATTGCTCCTGCCAATATCTTGGAATTATTCTCTACTTCTTTCCTCTGTACTTAATATTCACTCCATCAGTAAACCCAGATAGGTTCCATCTTGTAACTGCTACCAGAATCTGACTTCTTACCACTTTCTCTGTGAACACCATGCATCGAACCATCCACATTGCTCGTCTAAGTTACTGGAATAATCTCCTAACTGGTCTCTCTGCTTTCAACTTTCCCCCTCTAATTCTCTATTCTTAATCCATTATTCAAAAGGATGCTTTTAAAATATAAGTCATCTTAGTCCCTCCTCTGATCAGAATTTTCCAGTGGACCCCATCTCCCTCAAAGTAAAGACCAAAGTCCTTACAACAGTCTACAGTCTCACATAATCTGGCCTCTACCACTCCTGTCTTCATCTGTTACTTCTCTTCCCCTGATGTCCTCAGCTACTTAAACTTTCAGAGAATCACAAACTATCTTTAATTAGACTAAAATCTACCTAATCCTTGGTAGACTACCATAAACCATAGATATTTTCTAATTTTGATATGTAATATTCCAAAGGAGAAGTGGTTGTTACATTTCTGTTATTTAAGCTTTAATTTATATATATATATATGGCACTAGTCTAATTATTTTTAACCCTTTTTTTTTCAATTTTCTTCTTGTTTTGTATAGATTAGAAACATTATTATTCTATTATTTCACCTTCCAGTACTGTCATCAAAATTAAGATTCTAATATTAATATTTTTATTTATACACTTTTATGTGTAATATCCAGTTCACTAGGGCAAAAGTAGACTCGGCAACAAGAACTGAACTGATAATCCTACCTACCGTATGTGGACATGGCCAGAAAGAAACCATTAACTAATAAAACTGAAATCACAGATGCCTGATTAGGGATGTACTTACATCTGCCAGTTCCTTGATTTGCTTTGCTGACACATCCAATGTGTCAAATCTTTGAAGGCAAGGCAAATGATATAATACATGTATGGAATAATTACACAGAAGACAAACTGGATTGGTTTCATATTGAGGGTCATTCAGACATAAATCCTTTAAGCAAGGCAGCCTGGTTAAGTTCGTGAGTTCCTAAAACGCCAGCAAAGATAATGTTCAGTTAATTGTGACTGTCATTTCTAAAGGCAGTATTTGAACACCTAAGATCAGCCATAGTCTAATGCATTCTAATTATGCGCTTAAATACATTAAAGTGATTTAGATGCATAAAATGTTTCTCTCTATTGAAAAACAAGCTAAATTCCTGAAGAAAATATCAACAATAATTAAACAACACACTATACCACTATGCCTTTTAAATATTTACTAAATCATGTATTCCAGCTGGAACCTTGAAGCCAGTGATGTGAGCACATTTATTCATTAATATGTTGCTTCCCCTACACAGCCCCTCTTGCTAATTGCCCCCAGGATACCTGTAGGTCTCTGCTTTCTTCACCCCTATTTCCTATACTTATCACCTAGAAACACTCCTCTTCATCCTCCCTGCCTCCAGATCTGCTCTACTCATTAAAGGCTATGGGATCCCCTGTTCATTATAATCACCATGGAATTCCTGATTTTTGTTTTTTTTGTTTGTTTTGTTTTTTCCATAAACACCTCTCTTACCTATTATGGTCAACTAAAGCCTAACTTTCTTTTGAGGGCCTCAGTTTTCTCACAACCTATGGATGAGGAGTGATTGATATGCACTCTCAGTCCAATGTTTCTCCTTAACATATTTTTTCCTGATGTTTAAGTCATTGTTTATACTTTCCTTTGTCATCTGGCTCTTGATTAACTCTTCAGTCTTGCGTCTTCCTGTTTAAACCCTAATATTTTATGATTTAGCCATATTGAACCAATTGAAGTTTTGGAATGTGCCAAGCCCTATCTTGTCCTTAGACCTTTACTCATGCTGCTCCTTTTGAGTAGCCTGAACTTCACCCCAATTTCACCTTTTAATCTGTCAGGGCCCAACCCAGTGTCATATTCCTTGGGATCCTTGTTTCATCCCCCAGCATTGGGATAGATGTTCCTCCTACGAGCTCTTTTAACCACTGAGCTTAGTTTTGGTATGGACTTTATTATACCCTATTGCCAATTGCTTGTATCTATAAGCCAAGGATCTATATGGGCTTTGGCCCCCAGTCTACAAACAAAGAATGTTATTTACATTTTTTAAGTATTCAAAAAAAACAAAGAAGAATATGCAGTAGAGGCTACATGTGGCCCACAAAGCCTGAAATATTTTCTATTTGGCTTTTTTTTTTTTTTTTTTTACAGAAAACGTTTGCTAACCCTGTGATAAACTTGTGGAGAACAAGGTTTGTGTCTTGTTTAACATTGTATTCTCAACACTCAGCACTTAGAACACAGCAGGCACTAAATAAATATGTAAAGTAAATTGATTATTACTTTCAACCAACTTCGAGGATATCCTCATACCTTTCTCATTACCAGGATGGTGCCTGAGGTAGGAGGGTGCTGTGGTGGGGTCAAACTTGAAAGGATGCAATGCTAGCTAGGAAAATCAGAATCAGAGTTAAGGGAAATCCAAAGGAAGAACTAGGAAGGATTAGTTCTAAAGCTACAGTAAAAATGGAATGGAAAAGAGAATAGTGAAGTCAGGTTGCTGGAAGCAAGAGTAATACAGGTTGAGGCAGTTAATATATTTCCAAACTCTCTCTGGACAAGTGAGAATGTGGCTCACTGGTCTGACCTGAGGCTTGGGCTGAGCCTATGCGGGGAGGAGGACTAAGCAGAGTTGCTCTAAAAGGAAGATTTATGGACAGAGCTGTGCAGAGAATTATTTGGTCAAATTCTGCAGGGGCAAGAAGGTAAACCATTTGGCAGCCTTTGATTACTGGGTTGCTATGTTTCATTTGACCGTTAGTCTGAGCTAGCAGATGGTGGGTATAAACTCTGAAGTCTTACACAGAAATCCCCCAACTACATTCCAAATTCAGATGACAATGGAGTCCACGAAGGCACAAAATCTCACTGAAAATTAGTGCTCTGGTGCCTGGTATGGTTGGAAGGTGGGCACAGAAGTTATTCAATCACCACCAGGATAGGATAGTTATCTTCTTAGGGTAGGAGGAAAGGTTAGAGATAAAAATCTAGGATAATAGTGTTCCAGGAACATTTTTAATATGAAGATAGTAAAAGTTCCTGTGAATCACGTTCAATGTTTTTATGATAGTCATAATGCCATAAAAACCCTTTTTAAATATTATGCCGCACAATGAATTTTTATAATAATCCTGTTATCATCATTTTAAAAATGAAGATACTGAAATACAGCAGTTCAATGTAATTAAAGTAATGGTAATAAAATAATAAAAACAATGGATCTGTTGAGTCCTTACTATGTGCTGGTCACTATTTAGGTACTTTACATTGTTATTTCACCAAAACTTCATGTTCCACCGTATTATGCTGCCTCTAGTATGAGGCAGAGCAAGACCTGAGAGGTCTTTCTGTCTATGCAGCCATGGCTTATAACCACCATAAGGGTGCCATGGCTAGCCAGGGTAAGATAAACTTCCATATAGTTTCTTGGCAGGGCAATGCCTTATTTTCCCAGAATCCTGAACTTACCTTCTTCAGCCTTATGTCATAATTGCTTCCCTTGCTGTGATCCAGTCACACAGTATTTCTAGTTCCTAGAATCTGCCATACCCCTTTCGACCACCTTGAGCCTCCACACATGCTCTAACTTTTGCCTGGAAGGGTCTTTGCCTGGACAACTCCTACTCACGTCTGATATCATTAGCTGCAACATTAGCTCCTCAAGGATGTCTTGCCCTGACATCCCAAACAAGGCTAGGTCTCCCTTTTATATGTTCCCACAGCACTCTGAATTTAATGTTCATAGCTCTCTTTGATCTCTTTTGGAATTTTAGCCTATTTTAAGTATAAAGCTTTATGCACATTTCACATTATTTTCTTGGAATAGATTCCTAAAAGAGGAATTGATAGGTCAAAGGATAGAAGCCTTTTTAAAGGACTTGGTACACATTATCTAAACGCTTTCTAGAAAAGTTCTATCATTTTAATGATTACCAATGTTGTATAAATGCCCATCTTATCCTAATCTTTCTAGCACAGAGTAACATGTTTATAAAATGTTGACTATATAAAATATTATCAATTACAATTATATCTTCTTTTTTTTTTTTTTTTTTGAGACCTAGTCTCGCTCTGTTACCCAGGCTGTAGTACAGTGGTGCAATCTCGGCTCACTGCAACCTCCGCCTCTCAGGTTCAAGCGATTCTCCTGCTTTAGCGTCCTGAGTAGCTGGGATTACAGGCGCCCACCACCACGCCTGGCTATTTTTTTTTTTTTTTTTTTTTTTAGTAGAAACAAGGCTTCACCATGTTGGCCAGGCTGGTCTCGAACTCCTGATCTCAAGTGATCCGCCCACCTCGGCCTCCCAAAGTGACAGGATTACAGGCGTAAGCCACCATGCCCGGCCTTATATCATGTTTTATTTTTCATTTTATTCATTCTTAGTAGGATTGAAAATTATTTTATGAATCTACTAGTCATGTGGAGTTCAATTCTATGAATTATCTGCTCACTTATCCTTTATTCTACTGGGTATCTTAGATTATTTGTTTCTAATTGATTTAAAAGAGCTCTTTTAAAAGTAAGAATTATTTCAAAGGTTTTTTGTTGGTTTGTTTTAATTTTATGATGTGTTTACCAGGCTGAAAATTAGAATTTCCATATAGTAAGTATGATTTAAAGATTTAGTGTAGTATCTTAAGCTGGCAGAACTAGAAGGGGATTGTGTGACACACACACACAATCTTGTTATCTATCTTACTGCCTGTCCCTGTCACAACTGTTACCATCCTCTGAGTGTCTCTGGTTTCTGTCATGGCTTCTTTTCCACATGTTTAATCTGATCCCTTATCTGATGGTCTCAATGTTGGTAGAGACAATTTGCCATGGCCCTAAGCATCGCTTCACACTCTTGCTTGTTATGCCAAGATTGTAAGATATGACTGCTCTTTACCCATTTCTCAGTGTTGTGTGTACAGATCTTCACCTGGATGGCCCCACTGGTACTCTAAACTCAACATATCCAGAACGAGATACATTCTCTTCCCCTCACCCCCACCAAACTAGCTATTTTTTTTCTGATTTGTATATTTTTTGAGCTTGCTAAGAACTGTAATCACAGATTCATTCTGGACTCTCTTAACTCTTCATATTCTACTAGCTGTGAAATTCTGCAAATTCAACAACCATAATGTCTTTTGCATCTATTTCTTCCTCGTCTTTCCTCCTCCTCCTCTTCTTTTTTCTTTTTTTTTCTGTTAACACTCCAATTCTTAGTCTCATAATTTCTCATTTAGATTATTCCTGGAATCTCCTGACTGGGTTTTCTTCTTCTAGCTGTTCCAAATCAATAAACACTAACTCCAGATCACTATCCCTAAAGAACGTTTCTGATCATATCGCTTTCTTGCTCAAAAATTTTACAACTCTCTGTTGTCTATAAAATACAGTCTGTATTCGAGACCCAATTGACCTTTCTAGTGTTAACTTACAATATTGCTATATATACTCTATACTCCAGTCAAATGACAATGCTGGTGTTATTCAAATATACCCCTTGATTTCTCACTTCCCTGCCTTTGTACATATTGTTTTCCCCTTCTTAGAATGCCCACGCCCTACTACCCAGAAGATCCTCCCACCAATGCTTGTTCAAATTCTGTTGACACTTCAAAGTTCTTATCAAATATTTCCTCTTGAATTTGACTAATACAATTTTGTTTACATTTCTTTTTAAGGGACTTAATCTGCCTCATTCTATAGCTTTTTGGTATTTTTATATTTTTGCCTGAGTAAAAGAATGCCTACTTTAATACTTATGAACTCAAAATTATTTCTATAGTAAATTTACCTATCTTTCTTCAGTATTTTCTAGAGGATGTATTTGAATATGCACCTTCAATCTTACACTGTCAAAATTATAAATGTCACTTTTTAACCAACATTATATGTGATAAACATTAAGTCCCTTTATTTGGTTGTTTCTCTTTCATTCATGTTCTTGACAAATGTTTATTGAGATTTACTACATATCCAACACTGTGTTAAGGATTGTGGATACAGCAATGAAGAGAACAGGCAAAGTTCCTGTACTCAGAGAGCTGGTATTCTAGTAAGGGATGTGCCAAAAGGAAAAATGAAACAGTGGCACTGTGATAGGGAGTGCTGCAGGTTGGGGAGGTTGTGACAGTTTTCCTATTACACCTAAATTGGGAAGGAAAGGTGTCACTTAGAACACAATATTTTGACAAAGACTTGAAAATAAACGATGAAATGAGCCATGCAGGTATATGAGGAAAGAAAATTGCAGCAAGTGCAAAGGCCCTAAGATTACTGTGTGCTAGGTATATTCAGACCAGTGTGGCTGAAACTGGACAAAGGAGAGAGTGGTAGAAACTGTAGTCAAAGAGATAGGTAGGGGGTGGTGGGGTGGCTAGATTAGGTAGTCTTATGGCCCATTATAAGAAATGTCTTCTACTCTGAAAGAGATGAGAAGGCAAGGGAGGGTTTTAAGCAGAAGGGTGATTTTTATCTGACAGATTTTTAAAGGTTCCATCAGGCTTCTGTGTGGAGAACAGAGCTACAGTAGGGAAAGGACAAACACAGGAAAAATTGTTAGAAAGCTTTTTTTCATTAACGAAGGTTAGAGATGATAGTGTCTTGAATCAGCTTGGTAGTGATGCAGGTGGTAAGAAGTGATCAGACTCTGGACATATTCTGAAGGTGCACCCAGTTGTACTTGCTGAGGGATTGGATGAGGGTATGAAGGAATAAGAAGAGTCAAAAATGACTGTAAGGATTTTGGCTTAAGTTCCTGGAAGAATGGAGACTCCATTTAGAGAGGTGAGGAAGACTGCAGGAGAAGGTCTGGCAGAGGAAAAATTAGTTTGCATTAAGATATGTATACAGTTCTGGAGAGTTGTTAAGGAAAGTAAAGGTACTAGTTTAGAGTAAAGGGTAGATAAAGGGTATTTAAAGTCTTAAGGCGTGATGAGATTATTTTGAGAATGAATGCAGACAGAAATGAGAAAAGATGTCAGTACTGACCAAGGGCAGTCCATGTCTTAGATGCTAGGAGAGGATGAAAGAACAGAAACTGAAGAGATGTAGCCAGAAAGATTGGAAGAAAACTAAGAGAAAATGGTATCCTAAGAGCCAGGTAAATAGTTATTTGTTTGGTTTTAATAGTGTCAGATCATTAAGGCCAATGTAGTCAGATGACTTTCAAATTTCCTAGAGCATCAGCCCAAAATAATGAACTTATTCCTTAATGGGGGACTTTTTTTTTTTTTTTTTTTTTTTACATTTTTTTTTCTTTTATTATTATTATTATTATTATTATTATTATTATACTTTAGGTTTTATGGTACATGTGCCCAATGTGCAGGTAAGTTACATACATATGGTACATGTGCCATGCTGGTGCGCTGCACCCACCAACTCGTCATCTAGCATTAGGTATATCTCAATGGGGGACTTTTTAGTACAGTTTCTGCAACACAATGGTTCATGATTCAGGATGATAAATAAAAAATTAATTATTCCACTTAAACATACCTTGAAAGAACATATTTGGTTACCAGAAAGGTTTAATCTTTCCAGTTGTTCATTGGAGTCAAGACATCGACCTTTAAAAAGTAGATGAAAAGAATTAAATTATTTTACCTTCTGTTCATATTCTGTCATACTTCTGAGTTGTATGTAGCCATCGTGTCTTGCATATAAATAGACTAATGATACCATTGTATAATTAGTAACCACTGATTAATGAGTAATATTTTCACAGGTTTCAATATGCTTTGCAAATATGTCACAGAAAAAAGCCTAAAAGAAAAAAAATCTAAGCATGTACTTTTTATACTGATAAAAAATGATTATAGCATTATCTCAGATTCCAAATGAAATAGTACATACCAATGCTATTTATTAGATTTCCAGCAAGGTTGAGATCTTTTAAATTCTTCAAAGTTTGCAAACCCTAAAAATTTAGACAACATATAATTTAGAACAGATAATTAAAATTAACATTTACAAATCATCTCTGATTAATCTGGTTAGTTCTGCAGGTTCTCTGAGCACAGGGTATTTTGTACTCCACAAGCACAGAAGGAAATGAGTGCCTCCAAGAAGCCACCTTTGTTCTCTATACTGGAACTCAGAATTATTGGAGGAGGGAACAGGAAGCAGAGTAGAGAGGAAAAAAGGAGGAGTAGGAGGAAAAAGAATACATCACACAGAGTATATTTATAATCTTAGGCAAGTTATGTAACATATCTAAACCTCTTTTTATTTTTAAACCTTCAAAGAAAGAATAACAATGCCCTACCTCTTAGGCTTGTAAAGGGTAAAGAAAGTAATGTACACAATGCCCTCTGTACCTTATAAAATGCTATATACATGTTAGTTCTTTTTGACAACAATAATTGTACTAGTCATGAATATTTTGGCCTTTAACCACAATATGATCTTGAACACTGTGGTTTAAACTATACAGTAGTAACTGGCTTTACATATAGATAATTGAAATTATTATCTTACCTCAATATTTTTAATTGTATTGTGGTTCAGCCAAAGAACCTTCAATTTGATTAATTTCTCTAAATTTTCTATTTTGGAAATTTTATTAAAATATAAATATAGTTTTTCCAAATTTCTACATTCTTGAAGACCTTCAATTTTCTATAAAAGAAAAGGAGACTGAATAGTGTTAGTTTACGTATTGCTATTAATCCTTCCAATGAAGTAGGTTTCTAAGTATATTTTCTTTTAAATATCATATTTTATTGCAAAATCAATATCCAGCAAAATGAACTGTTTTAAAAGAAAAAAAAACTCATGTTTTTCACTTAAATACAACTATTTTCAATTTTGCATGTTCTCTTTACATTTTGATCAACCCTATATCTATTTATATATGGTTATAATTTTAATCATATATATCACATATAATCATATTTCTATATGGTTATGATTATAACCATATAGAAGTGATTATGATCATATGGTTATGATTATAACCATGTAAGCACATTATAATCCTAATGCACATACAATTTTGTGGGACTCTTTAAATTAAGACTAAAATGTTTTCATAATCCTTCAAATTATATTTAATAATTATGAAATATTTCATTAAGTTTATAATAATTTTCTGAAAAATTACCTGATGTATGGCATATTTATGTTTCAAATTTTTAGTTATAAATAATGCTGCAACAAGTAGCTTCATGCATATGGTTGTTTTCTGCTATTGAGTTACTTTTCTAGGATAAAATCTTAGAGTAGGGACTTCTAAGTCAAAACGTACGCCCTGTACATTTCTGTGATAGCTCTTGATGTTTTGCAATATTTCTTTTCAAAATAGATGTGATAATTTCAACACAGCCAATAGTGTCTAAGTGGACCAATTTTATTACTACGTAGTACTGGTTATGATTTGATTTGATTACTAAAAAGTAGAATATGTTTATGTTTTAATCACATTTCTGTTTTTCCTTTGCACAAATCAATTTATTTATTTATTTATTGAACTTTTATTTTAAGTTCAGGGGTGCATGTACAGGTTTGTTATTTAGGTAAATTTCTGTCATGCGGGTTTGTTGTACAGATTATCACCCACGTATTAAGCATAGTACCCATTAGTTATTTTTCCTGATCCTTCTCCCACCCTCCACCTTCAGTAGGCCCCAGAGTCTGTCATTCCCCTCTATGTGTCCATGTGTTATCATCATTTACCTCCCACTTCTAAATGAGAACAGGTGGTATTTGGTTTTCTGTTCCTGGGTTAGTTTGCTAAGGACAATGGCCTCCAGCTCCATCCATGTTCCCGCAAAGGACATTATCTTGTTCTTTTTTATGGCTGCATGGTATTCCACGGTGTATATGTACCACAGTTTCTTTATCCAGTCTACTACTGATGGGCATTTAGGTTGATTCCATGTCTTTGCTAGTGAATACTGCTGTAATGAACATACACGTGTATGTGTGTTTATGATAGAATGGTTTATATTACTTTGGGTATATACCCAGTAATGGAATTGCTGGGTTGAATGGTATTTCTGTTTTTAGGTCTTTGAGGAATCATCACACTGTTCTCCACAATGGTTGAACTAATTCACACTTCCACTAACAGTGTATAAACATTCCTTTTTCTCCACAACTTTGCCAGCATCTGTTATTTTTTTTTTGACTTTTTAATAATAGCCATTCTTTCTTAGTGTGAGATAGTATCTCACTGTGATTTTGATTTGCATTTCTCTAATGATCAGTTATTTTAAACTTTTTTCTTATGCTTGTTAGCCACATGTATGTCTTCTTTTGCAAAGTGTCTGTTCATGTCCTTTGCCCACTTTTTAATGGGGTTGTTTGTTTTTTTCTTGTAAATTTGTTTAGGTTCCTTATAGATGCTGGGTATTAGACCTTTGTCAGATGCATAGTTTGCAAAAATTTTCTCCCATTCTGTAGATTGTCTGTTTACCCTGTTGATAGTTTCTTTTGCTCTGCAGAAGCTCTTTAGTTTAATTAGATCCCATTTGTCCATTTTTTGCTTTTGTTGCAATTGCTTTTGGTGTTTTCGTCATGAAATCTTTGCCTGTTCTTATGTCCAGAATGATATTGCCTAGGTGGTGTTCCAGGGTTTTTATATGGGGTTTTCCATTTAAGTCCTTAATTCATCTTGAGTTTAATTTTGTATATGGTATAAGGAAGAGGTACAGTTTCAATCTTCTGTATATGGCTATCCAGTTATCCCAGCACCATATATTGAATAGACGGTCCTTTCCCCATTGCTTGTTTTTGTCATCTTTGTCGAAGATCAGATACTTGTAGGTGTGTGGCCTTATTTCTGCATTCTTTATTCTGTTCCATTGGTCTATGTGTCTGTTTTGTAACAGTAACATGCTGTTTTGATTTGATTTGCTTTGATTACTAAAAAGTAGAATATATTTATGTTTTAATTCCTTATTTTTATTTTTTCCTTTGTACAAATCAATTTCTATCCTTTGTTCATTTATCTGTCTTAACCCATGCCTTATGCGTATATTTCAATGAATTATTTTTCTAAAGCCAAATAATTCAGAATAAAATACTCCATGTAAGGTTTTATGTTTACACTTACCTCTATGCAGCACTCAGCAATCCAAAGTTCTTTAAGTTGTAAACAAGGCTCTAACCCTGAAATTTCTTTTATATCTTGAGCAACAATGGTAAGACTCGTTAAATTAGGAAATAATGATAATCCGACTATACGAGGATACCCTAAGAAAAACATTTCCAACTTTGATGTATCTGATCCTTCTTGTCCAACCATCTCATAAGATAAGCCATTGCACAAACACTGTTTTAAAGGAAAGAAATTCGGTCATTACCTATTTTAAATAATTAAAAGATGACTTTTACCATTAGAAATTATAAATTGTCAATTGCACTGATGCCATTTTTGTAATCTCACAAGAGAGAAAGTTATATCACATATATGATTATTCTCTGCTTCCAAAAGTCACTAGGTAGAGGAAATGACTAAGTAACCCTTCCAGCTCTAGAAAGGAGCATAAAAACTTTCCATTTTATATTACTGCAAATGTTATTTAAAAGAAATTTGACTTTGACTTACCAGTTCTTTAATTATTTCTTCTTGGTTTAGGTTTTCACTTTCAGTCATCTTCCATTAAAAATAGTGATCATAATATTATAACTGTTAAGGAAAATGAAAAAATGAAATAAATATTAAAGTCATTGTCATTCCAAGTTGAAATAGACCTTAAAGCTACTGAGGTTGAACCACCCAACTGTAGTTTGAAATCTTCACATAGTATATTACCAAGTATCTGTATAAACTCTGAGGGAGTTTTCTGTTAGGAGGTTATTTTTTATTTTAATTTTAAATCTCTCTCTCCATAATTCCTTCCCTTTTGTTGTCAGTATACCTCCTCGGTATAACTTTTTTTCCACATGATGAGCCTTCAATACTTGAAGAAAATGCTCATCTCTCATCTACACTCTTATCTTACTCCCAGTTCAAGTTGTTAGTTCTCTCACTATATACTCATGTTTCTCTCCTTTGAATAGGCTCTGGTTGTCCTTTGTATTACACTGCGGTGTCTAAACGTGAACACAGTTCTCTAAGTATACTTAGACTGCAAAGAGAAGAATCCTTAGGGCTTAGCAACATTTTTGGCATAGTAATAAATGTTTATTAAAATAAATACTCCAACTTCTCCTTCATTCTAGAGAATATGAACCAACTAATACTCAAGTAGCTTCAATAAAACTTAATCCAACTTTCATAATTTGTAATATTTTCTGTATATTATTCCAGATACATACTATCTAAAAAATATAAGAATCCTGCCTTTAATATAATGAACTGACAAAGTGAGATTTAGAAAATGGTATACAGTATAATCCGTTTCTTTACAATAACAATTCCCCAATAGGCATGTGTGTATACATGTGTGTATATGTAAATGCATGTATATGTATAATTATTGTCAGGAGAAAATATGGAAAGATATATACTAAGTTGTTAACATGAGTTTCCTTAGATGCAGGTGAAAGCCGTTGTGGCCAGAATATAAATGTAAAGCTGGATGGGATAGATCTAGGCAAAAATGGAAAAGAAAAAATGATACTTTTAAAAAAGCATGTTTAGAATTGCCTAGTATGAATGTATGGACATTTATTTATTATTTCTACTATGGGTACACATTTTGACTGTTTCCAGTTGGGGGTTAAATAGTGCTTCTCTGAACATTTTGTCATACAGGTCATAGCTACACATTTCTTTGGGGTTTCTACCTAAAAGTGGAATGGGAAAGAAACAACTACTGTTACTTGCAACATAAGTGAGTTTCACGTAAACAAATGTTGAACAAAAGAAGAGACACACAATGAGTAATACTCATGAGTATGACTCAATTCATGTAAGATTTTAAAACAAACTGTAGTATTAGAAGTTAGGATATTGGTTATCTTTCAGGGAAGAGCAACTAAGAGGAGGCAAAAGAGGGGCTTCTAGAGTGTTCATAACAATGTGTTTTTTGATCTAGGTGCTGGTTATGTTCAATTTGAAAATAAAATTAGATACCTATGATGTGTGTGATTTCTGGATGTGTGTTATACTTTAATGAAATTCTACTTAAATTTTTATTTTAAAGGCATTTATATGCTCATTTTTATTCATTTATGCAAAATTATGTACATGTGCTGGCATATACATGAATTAAAATGTTAAGAAAAAAGATGATGATTTGAGTCCATGTATTTACCTATCTTCGCTCCCCAAATCCCACTAGAATGACTACAGAAATATGAAAACAAGAAAAGAATATAGCAGTGCTACAAAAAGAGCAATGATTGCCAGAAATATTGAGAAAAGTCTTTAAATATGACACAGACAACATCAGATTGAGAAAAAAGCCCATCAACACAAACCAGAGTCTGTTCTCACACTGCTAATAAAGACATGCCCGAGACTGGGTAATTTATAAAGGAAAGAGGTTTAATTGATTCACAGTTTCACATGGCTGGAGAGGCCTCAGGAAACTTATAATTACAGCAGAAGGAGAAGCAAACCAGCCTTCTTCACATGGCAGCAAGAGACAGAATGAGAGCTGAGTGAAGGGGTAAGCCCCTCGTAGAATCATCAGATCTTGTGAGAATTCACTATCACAAGAACACATGGGGGAAACTGCCCCCATGATTCAATTGTGTCCACCTAGTCTCGCCCTTGAAATGTGGGGATTATTACAATTCAAGATGAAATTTTGGGGGGGGGCACAGCCAAACCATATTACAGACCAAAATTCAAGGTACCAGGGAAAGAAGTTTCACCAAACGATTCTAAAAAATCTTCGAATTGAGAGCAGCAGTGGTTGGGAAGGGGTAGCTGTGTATTACATATAAGAGACCAAATCAAAGGAGTTTGAGATGCACCAGAAAATTGCACACAGTCTGTATTTGTACTCATGCTTTGTAAATTGAGGACATTGCCCTACCATGCCGAATGCTATGGTTTAAATGTGTCCCCTTCAAACTTCAGGTGTTGCCAATATGATAGTATTAACAGGTGGGCCTTTAAGAGGTAATTTGGTTATGAGGGCTCCTCCCCTTCCAAATGGCATTAGGTGCCCATTAGCTGAGCATTTAAAGGGCTTGATGGAGAAAGTTCATTCCTTTTTTGCCCTTCTGACTTGGCCATGTGAGTACATACTGTTCCTTCCCTCCAGAGGAGGCAGACTTCAAGGCATCATCTTGGAAGCAAACACCAGATGCTGATGCCTTGATCTTAGGCTTCCTAGCCTCTAGACCTGTGAGAAATACATTTCTGTTGTTTTTAAATTGCCCAGTTTCAGGTATTTTATTATAGCAGCACCAAATGTACTAAGACATTGAGTCAAGAAGGAAGGACGGGACCCCAGCTAGCACCACAAAGAAAACTACAGTCAGCAAATTATCCTAATACATTGGACTCTTTGTTCATTCATTGACTCATTGTTAATATTCATATTGAAGGCAGAAGACAGAACCCCAGACAGAGAATGACAGGGGTGGGAGGAAAGAGAAGATCAGGACCTTATCAGATGATAAGGTGGAATCTGGGCAAAGAAACGAAGGATATAAGGGAGTGTGTGTGAGTGTGAGCCATGCGGGAATCTGGAGAAAATGCATACAGGCAGAGGAAACAGCAAATGGAAAAAAAAAAAAAAAAAAAAAAAAAGCTGGGATGGGGGGCAGTGAGAGTATACTTGGCATTTTTGCAGAATAGCAAGGAAAATTATGTGCCTGGAGTACATTGAGAGAAATAAATGGTAGGATGTGAGGTCAGAGAGGTATTTCAGGGCCAAATCATGTGCTGTCTTGTGGAACTCTGTGAGGATTTTGGATTTTATTATGGTAAGATGAAAAGCTATATGAGGATTTTGAGTTGAAGAGTAACAAGAACTGTCATAAGTATTGAAAAAGATCACTCTGGTTACTATGTTTAAAATAGATTGTAGGGTTTGGAGCAAAAGCAGGGAGACTAGTTAATGGGCAGTTGTAATAATGTAAGTGGGAGAGGATGGTGATTGGAGTAGGGTAGTGGTAGAGGCAGTGGTGACAGTGGTTAGATGATGGGTCTATATTGAAGGAAATTCCGTGCATTCCTTCCCTGCTTCCCATTGGCAATTTCATCTTTACTCCATTCTTGGACAACCTTAGGATATTCCAGCATAGGCTGCAAGAGAAGCCAGTCAAGAAAGCAACCTGAAAGAATTTGGAAGCTCCATCAAAGGCCCATATATAGATGCAGGCCACAGTCTTACCTCTCCAGGTTTATTTGAATGGTGCACCAAGTTTAAAAAGTGTTTTGCAGCACCTCTACTCGTGGAAAGAGAAACCCTTATATACTGGATTAAAGTCTGTGGTTACCAAAGGATAGCCTAGCTGCCCACCACCACACAAAGGACAAAGGCTTCCCTTCAAAGCTCCAAATTCACCAAATGGTGTTCTAAGTTATCTTGCCTCTGTCCAAGATATCTATTGTAGAAGGAATTAAATCATTCTCGTTGTTATATTCTAAATGATCACATACACTGGGGCCTAATTTTGGACTTTCTGTGTTTTTCGTTAGCTCTGTCTATTCCTGCACCAGTATCTGTTTTTCGTTGTTGTTATTGTTGTTTTAAGACGGAGTCTTGCTCTGTCGCCCAGGCTGGAGTGCGGTGCAGTGGCGCTATCTCGGCTCACTGCAAGCTCCACCTCCCGGGTTCATGCCATTCTCCTGCCTCAGCCTTCCGAGTCGCTGGGCCTACAGGCACCTGCCACCATTCCCGGCTAATTTTTTTGTATTTTTAGTAGAGACGGGGTTTCACTGTGTTAACCAGGATGGTCTTGATCTCCAGACCACGTGATCCACCCACCTTGGCTTCCCAAAGTGCTGGGAGGCGTGAGCCTACAGGGGTGAGCCACCTCGCCCAGCTGTATCCGTTTTAATTACTGTGATTTATATTTTAAATTCTCACCTCATGTTCTTTTTTGGCAGTTTCCTGGATATTCTTCCACATTTATTTTTCCAAATAAAATTTATGATTATTTTGTATTTAGTTTTAAAAAATTCAGTTGGGATTTTGATTGAGGTTGCATTGTAAAGATTAATTTAGGGAGAATTTCCATATTACAGTTTTGAGTCATCCTCAAGAGCAAGGTATAGCTCTCCCTTTACTTGAGACTACTTTTCCTTGGAAGAAGAATATGCCTATTTGGGATACAAATCTTACCTCTCACTTCAACTTATTTTCTCTTCATCAATGCACTTATTTAGCAGAAAATCTTATTCTAATTCAACAGCTAATTTAAAAAATACAATTTAATTAAAAAACCCCAAATTCTATAAGTTGCATAACTATTTCTGAATCACAAGGATGCTAGACCTTCCTGGTACTTACAAGTCTTGTATGTTTTCTCCAGTCACAAATGGACTCAAGGGTTCCAGATGAAGTTACTGAATTCATCAAGAGGTGAATGCCCTGTTGGCCACCTTGTAACTACTCTCCTGCTCTTTGAAGCTCTTTCACGGCCGGCCCATTTAAGAGGCTAAAGGTCATCTCTAGTTCCCCCACAAAACCAGGAGCCACCAGGAACTTCTATAGCTTTTACACCTCAAACTGCATATCTTGGATTAATCTTTCCACTTTGGATTGCTACTGGAAAATTTCACCTAACCAGCATGGAGCTGAAGTCACTACAAATGCATTGCCTCTAACTTCAGTTAGATCTTCAGCAACAAATGTTTTATATTTTCCTCAATTTCCTCTCCTAGGAGAGTGGGACTAGAGATTCGAGATTCATGACATTACTATTCTAAACTTTCACCACTCTTTTCAAGGTCTGTCTCTCAATAGATGATCTTGACCCCATTTTCACAGAGAACAGTGGTGCCATCAAATGTATGTTTCTTATTTCCCTCCTCTCAAAGACTTATTTTTCTTTCCCTTCTGACTCTTGTCTTAGTAGGTGTTCTTTCTTTTGTCCAAAACAAATCCCTTTTCCTATGTATCGATCCTATCCTTATCTGTCTCTTTCAGAATACTGCTGTCAAATTTTCCTCTTTCATTTATTGCCAAATTTCCTTGTCAACGGTCTCTTTTATTTCTGTATATAAATATTAAGTCTTTCCTATCTTAAAAAGTATCTCCTATATTCTTCTATAAATAGCTGTTTTTAGATACCTTTATGGTAAACCTTTTAGATAATCATGAGCAACACATCACTACCTGCATTCAGTCCTGGATTCACTGCTATCTGGACTGAGAACACCTCAAGCCACTACAAGGTCAACAATAACCTTCTAATGGCCAAAGACAGTGGACATGTTTCAGTTCTCAACTTGACCTTGATATGGCATTTGATAATGCTGACAACTCTCTCCTTTACGTTTTCTTCTTTGGTTCAACTTTTCTCCTTGGCTTCTCTCTACTTGTTATTTCAAACTTACTTTGTGCTTTTCTTCTTTTCTTTTTTCTTTCTTTTTTTTTTTTTTTTGTTTGTTTTGTTTTGTTTTGTTTTGTTTTGAGACAGAGTCTCACTCTGTCGCCCAGGCTGGACTGCAGTGGCACAATCTGGGCTCACTCCAACCTCTGCCTCCCAGGTTCAAGTGATTCTTCTGCCTCAGCCTCCCAAGTAGCTGGGACTACAGGCGCGTGCCACCACGCCCGGCTAATTTTTGTATTTTTAGTAGAGACAGGGTTTCACCATATTGGCCAGGATAATCTCGAACTCCTGACCTTGTGATCCACCTGCATCGGCTTCCCAAAGTGCTGGGATTACAGGCATGAGCCACTGCGCCTGGCCTACTTTTTGCTTTTCAAACCAATTGTTTTCTTCATGGTGAAAAATCCCTATCTTCTTTTCTGTGCAAAAAAAAAAAAAAAAAATCCAACTGCCCACATGAAAAAGCTCCATCTGAATGCCACAGGCATCTCAAATTCAGTGTGTTCAAAATTGAACTCATTATATTTACCAACCAGCCTCCTTCTCCCAATGTATGCCTTCTCTTGAAAAGTAACACCACCATTCTTCTATTGGTTGAGCTATTATCCTCAACGAATCTTTGACTCTATCCCCCTATTTTCATTCACTCATTAAATCCTTCTGCATATACCTCTTAAAGGTCTTATCACATTTTTTTTCCTCCTCCTCATTCCAATTGCCTCTGCCTTGGTTCAGGCCCTCATCACCTCCCCTTAACTGGATGTCCTCCCTGTAGTCTGTCTTCCCTCAAGTTCATCCTCTACACTACTGTAACAGCCTCCTGAAAGGTAAATCTGCTCATGCTTTACCCCTTTGGAAGGTATTAATGGTTTCCATGCTCTGACTCCTGCCTACCTCACATGCTCATCAACCACAACCTCCACAGAGGACCCTAGGTTCAGGCCACAACTATAGTTCTCTGGAACTGAATGGGATGTTTCTGTAGTTGGCATGGGCTGTTTCATCTCCCTAAAATGTCCTTTTCCCTTGGCTGTATGGCATACTCCATACTTCCCTAAAGATTTAAATCAAAGATCTTCTCTTTGAAGACTTTCGTTCTCTCTGGTAGTATTATAAGCATTCTCTTTCTTGTGATTCTGGTTAAGGCTTGTACATACTCTATGTATAGCACTTGTCACACTGTAAAGCAATGTTTATGGGCCTTTCTTCCCTACTAGGTTACATGTTCATTGAGGGCAGAAACTGTGAACCTATCACAGGTTCACTGGCACATGCTAGTTGTTAGAAAATTTGTTTAATGGGTTAATTGTCATGCCACAGGCATATGGTATAATTTAAAGACATAATCCTTCTCCATGACCACAGTATAATGATAGAGTAAAAAGGACCATGTTTCTGTCTGCCATGAGAGGTGGTTAGGATGTCATTCTGAGAAAACTCTTTTTTCTTTTCTGCCCAGTGGAAGTCCTGTATGGGTCAAATTATTTCCTCGTTTGGGTATAAAATGATCAGAATCCATCAGTTACCACTGATGGTCCAAATAAACCCCCTACACTCTCTAGATGAGCAGTGTCAGGTTTGGTTAGGGAGCACTTGGTTTTTCCAGCCCAGAATCTTAACTGGTGCAGTAAAGTCTGCATAGTTGGCTGTAGGCCACCCTCCCTTTCCTTCTCTTGAACTTTGTTCTGGTACCCTGACTGCCTCAGTAAAGCCACCTCACTGTCTTTCATCATTATCATCACCATTGCACCATTACGGAGTTCCCTTGACCTCAACTTTGCTTCACTGGCGTCATCCCCTTGGTATGGCTTGGAAGGAAAAAGAGGGGATCAAAGACTCCCGGTGATGTACGCCCGAAGGCCACCAGGTGACGGATTCTGACCTTATCACAGAGAGGGGATGGATTCCGGGACAATCCGATTCAAGTCCGAGTCCACTCCGATATCTCAATCCCTGTCTTGCAGCAGCAGATAGGAAACCCTCTCCCGCCCCAGGCCTAGTGTGTACAGACTGCCTGTGGCGGTTGCCTAGGTAACCTGATCTCCGCCTCCGGCGACCTACGGGTGGGGAGGGGGAGAAAAGGGGCGGGGAGGGGGATAAAAGGAGCGGGGAAAGTGGAGGCCGACCCGGGTCTGCATCACGTGGTGGCGACCTCCAACCAATCAGCGGAAACAGGGGTCCAACCGGAAGACCCCCGCTGGGGCTCCCGGGAAACGGCGGGAGGTTCGCCCTGGCAGGTTTTTCTGTACCTGGGCTTATCTTTTCACTTACCCTCGCCAGTTCGCGGAACGTGACTGAAAGCAACGCGTTATGGGCAAGGTGGTGGGGACTTATTCGTTGCCTCCTCCAGTCTCGCTCTCTCCCATTGATTATCTTTGGCTCTCGGGTCCTGGAAGCGCGGAGCCTCTCTGGCCTTGAGCCCCGAGGGCATGGCCCTGTGATGTCACAAGGTGGCGTGACAGCCGGGACGAACCCCGACCTCCAGCGCGGCATCCTTCCCGCGGCCAGCGACCACCGCCTCGCGGGAAGGTGGCTGACCACAGCCGCAAGCCGCTGCGTGCCCAGCAAGCCGAAAGAAAGGACGGCGCGGGCAAACGAACGCCCAGTGAGGTGCAGAGAAGAGAGGGACCTTCCGAGGGTCTTCTAGTCGATCTCGGACAGGCTTTTGAGTGCCTTTTAAGCATTCCAAAATGTTCAGGAGACAACAGTTATTTACAAAATAGAGTAGAATTAAAAGGGGGAAAAGGGGAGACTTTTCAGAGTGGGCAGAGAGGCTGAGAAATGAACTTAGTAAAAGGCAAACCAAAGCAACCACAGGTCTCGTGTCGTTCTCTAGATCTGCGCGGTCCAGCAGGGTGAGCCGCTACCCACAGACTCGCAGGGCCCATGATCGCTTGAAATGTGGCTTGTCCAAATTGACATGTGCTGTAAGGTACGCATTGTATTTTGAAGGCTTAAATAAACTCTTTCGTTATTAATCTTCATATTGATTAAATGTTGAAATAATATTTTTGATACATTGGGTTAAATAAAAAATATTGTTAAAATTATTGTTCCTATTTTGAAAATGCGGCTGTTAGAAAAATTTTAACTTGCATGTATGACTTGAATTATGTTTCTTTTGGACAGTGCTCTCTTTTATGTGGTTCAGTCGGTTTGTGTAGAATAGTTGTGATGTTAATGCAAAATATTGTCTGTAGTGCTCCTTTCTGTCACCAGATGGCCACCTCATTAAATAGACTATAGTTTTGAACTGCTTTCCCAAGAAAAAGTTCAGATTTTAGGAATATTCTCATTTAACAATTGTCAACAATTTCAGCATATTTGCCTTTATTCAATTAACTTTATCTGTAATATAGACCGTTTGTAAAGATACATAAACAGAAAAATTAACTGGTTTTCCCTCTACATTCTTATTTCACAGAAAATTGTTTCTATCTGTCATTAATAGATAATTAGAAATAAGCTAATTGAAGTTATTTGTGGCTTAGGGGTTTCAACCTAATGCCAGAAAAGTCAGATTCATAGTTTTTACTTTTACTATTATCTTCTCTGAAATGTGGTAGAACAAGGTGACCTGTCTTTGGGGAAATTTTCTTCATAGAGTATAAAGACGAATTAGAACATAATAGTTGAGATTTCTACACTTTTAGACATAGAAATTTGAACAGAAACCAGTTCAGCGAATTATCTACACTGTTTCTTAATTTTAGGGGTCCAGCTCTGGGATGAAAGTATAAACATTATCAAAGTATATTTTTAGAAATCTATTGGGATTTTCCTGACCAGTGAAAGACTAGGAGAGAGCTAACAGTTTTCTTTACCTGATATAAACAAATAATTTTAAGATTGTTATCATTCTAGGTAAAGCTCGAGGATCTGGCCGGTCAGCAACTGAGTCTGAGTTCTTGCATAGCTGTAGACTTAATAACTATTGGTGACTTGCCAAAATAAAGCCTTTGTCCACAGGGTAAGTCTTAAAAGAATCGCCTTTTGTTCACATATTCGAAATGTTGTTTGAAGCAAAAGATGCTTACAGTTAAAAGCCATAGAAGCAATGCAAAAAGAGTGATCATTTTTGTTAATCTCCTTTTCTCACTTTAAAGTAGCTTTATTATAAGGTTTTATGTCTGAACAAAAAACGCTGGAAATTGAAACTACTGAAGAGTCAAGCAAATTAAGTAATCATCTAATTGAAATAAGACTTCATTTCATTCACCTCTGATCATACTCCTAGACAAAGGCCAAGCCATATTAATTTAAATCTGTTTATTTATGGGTAAAGCCATCTTGAATCTGATAACAACTGGAAAGAGATATTACCACTAATTATAGCAAATTTGCTATATCATATCCTGAATTAAAGAATCACTTATTTTAACAAAGTAGAGGTGACTTTGCAGACCCAAATAAGAAAATCTTGAATTACATAGTTATTTGTTAATTAGAACCTTTTAAATAGATTGTTAAATTTATTTTTCAAGACAGCCCTATCCTTATTGATAGAGAACTGTGGAGACATCTAATTTCAATTCTCCCTTTTAATAGTGCCTTTACTTCCATAGAACCAAGTCTGGAGGTTTTAAATGCTAATTCGATTTTTATATTTGTGTAGACATTTGATCCTTATGTAAATGAGTCCTTTCCAGCTAATGATTTTATCTGTAAAAATTTACTGTTTCACATTTAAATTTGGTATATCATAAAAATCACAAATGCATCACTACTTAGGGTTTACTTTGTCACTGGAAGATATAATTATGTGGTGCTTATAAAGTCATCAGCAGAGGTCCTCTTGTTATTGATGCCTAGCAACGAATATATATTAAGATCCAATTAAAAGTTAGGGGTTTTTCTGAAGTAAAGTTTTAATTAGACCAACAGAACACTATTTCTAATGGGTCTATCTAAAAATGCTAAATAGCCTTTGTTCATGATTCGTTGATATATAATTAATGGACAAGCTTTTCTTAAAAGGCAGCCAGAATGGAATTTTAAGAAGGCATTTCCTCTGTTTCAGATATATTTGTACTTAGCTCTAAGGCAACAAATTGAGGATAGTGAATTTAAGCGGGGGTAGTAGTCTCAATTCCTTGGAGAGCTCACCAGTTCTTTGTGTCGGAGAAGTCTTTCCTCTCTTCCTCTTTTATTTTCTGTCCTTTAGACCTTAGGCTTATAATGTTGATTATATTTCTCAGGTTGAAGCACATCATCATCATTGGTCTATACAAGAGCCTTCTCTTATTTTTTCTCCAGTTTTTTTTATCCAGCCCCCATCCTTATCCCAACCATATTTAATGTTTCTTACATACTTTTAGTTATGTATTTATCTTTGAAAAACAGGCAGTGTTATTTGTGTATCTATTTTTAATTTTTATAAGTGGTATCACGCTATAAATGTTATTCTGATCCTTTTTTATTCCATGCTATTTTAAGATCTATCCACATTTTTATATGTTCATCTAGTTAATAGATTCCTATTGTCAGCTATGAGAGCTAGCTGGGGTGCCAGTAGGAATATAGCACATTTTCCATTGTGTACTCTAGGTCCCTGTCTCTGTTGCTGGAGGTGAAGGGTAGAGCTAAATGGAGGGAATAAACGGAAGCAGAATGCCACAGGACTGATTACCTCTAGATGGCTCTAGAAAGTGATCTTCAGTGTGTTTTTGTTTTTGTTTTGTTGTTGTTGTTTTTTTTTTGGCAGTGCAAGGATTGTGTGTATGTTGAAAGGTTGTCAAATCATTAGTTAGGGTCTCCTGAGAAGTAGATAGGATTTGACTGGCAAAAGATATAATGGGCAGAGGAGCAGGAGAAGGTAGGAAGAGTCGTCAGACCACAGTGCAGACCTGATACCTGAGGAAGGAGAGAAGGAAGGATTGGATAGAGAGAACCTCAGACTATGGTACAGTTCAAAGAAATGTTCTGCCAGGTTGGTGGGGAGCCCTTGAGCCAAAGTCACCTGTTGGAGGAGTTCTGCATCTAACTTGTATTGTGTTTCCCTAGTGTCCATTGTCAGTCACTGAATGCTTTGCTCTGCTCCCTGACACATTGGAAGCTGTCCCAGAGATCTCCCCTGTACAGACCAAAGCAAAGAGTTTGCCTTTTGATTCACAGGAGCAATATATGTGGAGGCTATATTTTCTGTTTTCTGTGCAGTGCTTTATTTTAGGGGAAGGAATTAGTGAATTGATATGATGAGATAGATGGGTTAGCAGATTGTCATTAGGAAATGTAGCAAAAGAACTATGCATCCAGGTTAGTATATTCTGTCTGACAGTTGACCTGTGGATGATGAGCAGCAAACAGGTCATTACAAATATAGAAAGGTTTGAACAAGTGCTTCTTCAAATAAAAAAAAATTGAAGGCCATAATTAGAAATAAAGTGTAACTTATAGAGGAAGAATACATTTTTAAGACAGGCAACAATTGGGATAGATGAAGTTTGGTGTAAGTAATAAAATGCACTATCCTGTGAGGGAATCAAACAGTTTAACAACATATTGGCATCTTGGGAAGGGACTAGGAGCATTATACAATTAATAATGATCATTTTAAGCCTGGGCAACATAGTGATATCCTATCTCTAACAAAATGAGATACAAAAATTAGCCAGGTATGTTTGCACATGCCTGTAGTCCCAGCTACTCAGGAAGGCTGAGGCGGGTGGATCACTTGAGCCCAGGAGTTTGAGGTTACAGTGAGCTGTGATTATGCCACTGCACTTCAGCCTGAGCAACAAAGCAATACCCTGTTTCTAAAAAACAAACAAAACAATAATCATCTTAAAGGAGCATTTGGGAGTTGAGAAGGAGTATGTTTTATTCCATTTGAGTTGCTATAACAAAATATCAGAGACTGGGTAGCTTATAAACAACAGACATTTTCTAACACTTCTGGAGGCTGGAAAGTCCAAAATCAGAGTGCTAGCATGGTCACAGATTCTTGTGAGGGCCCTCTCCTGAGTTGCAGACTGCTGACTTCTTACTGTGTTCTCACCTAGGAGAAAGGGTAAATGTGCTCCTTTGGGCCTCTTTTATGAGGGCACTAATCCCTGTGGAGGGTTCTACCCTCATGATCTAATCACCTCCCCAAACACCCCACCTCCTAATCACCTTGGGGGTTAGTATTGCAACATATGAATTTGGGGGAGACACAAATATTCAGTCCATAGCATTCCACCCCTGGCCCTCCAAAATTTATGTCCTTCTCACATGCAAAATACATTCCTTCCATCCCCGTAACCCCCAAAGTCTTAACTCACTCCAGCATCAATTTAAATCGAAAGTCCAGAGACTCATTTAAATATCTAAATCAGAGATGGGTGAGACTCAAGGTATATTTCATTCTGAGACAAATTTCTCTCCAGTTGTGAACCTGTTAAATCAAGCAAGCTATGTGCTTTCAAAATGTAACAGGACAGACATAGAATGGATGTTCCCATTCCAAAAGCGAGAATATGAATGAAGAAATAGGCCCCAAGTTCAAAACCCAACAGGGCAAACAACATTAAGTCTCTATATATAATCCTTTGGGTATATACCCAGTAATGGGATGGCTGGGTCAAATGGTATTTCTAGTTCTAGATCCCTGAGGAATTACCACACTGACTTCCACAATGGTTGAACTAGTTTACACTGCCACCAACAGTGTAAAAGTGTTCCTATTTCTCCACATCCTCTCCAGCACCTGTTATTTCCTGACTTTTTAATGATCACCATTCTAACTGGTGTGAGATGGTATCTCATTGTAAAGACACGTGCACACGTATGTTTATTGTGGCACTATTCACAATAGCAAAGACTTGGAACCAACCCAAATGTCCAACAATGATAGACTGGATTAAGAAAATGTGGCACATATTCACCATGGAATACTATGCAGCCATAAAAAATGATGAGTTCATGTCCTTTGTAGGGACATGGATGAAGCTGGAAACCATCATTCTCAGCAAACTATCACAAGGACAAAAAACCAAACACCGCATGTGTCTCACTCATAGGTGGGAATTGAACAATGAGAACACATGGACACAGGAAGGGGAACATCACACACTGGGGCCTGTTGTGGGGTGGGGGGAGGGGGAAGGGATAGCATTAGGAGATATACCTAATGCTAAATGACGAGTTAATGGGTGCAGCACACCAACATGGCACATGTATACATATGTAACAAACCTGCACGTTGTGTACATGTACCCTAAAACTTAAAGTATAATAATAATAAAGTTTTAAAAAAACAACATTAAGTCTCAAGGCTTGAGAATAATGGAGGCAGGAGTTGGGCACTTGAGAATTAAGATGGCCCAGCCCCATGGCTTTGTTGGACACAGCCCATGCTGTAGCTCTCATGAGTTGGAATCACTTGTCTGCTGCTTTTCCAGGCCAGAGTTGCACATCGGCGGCTCTACCAATCTGGGTTCTAAGGCACCCTAACATCTCCTCTGGGCATTGCCCTAGTGGAAGCTTTCTGTGTACCCTCAGTCTAGAGCTCTTGAGAACTAACCCATCCATTCAGCAAATGCCAAATTGTATTCTCAATGTAGGTGCATCTTTGTCAGGAAAATGTGGCAGTCTTAATGAGGTTCTAGTGGCTAGGAATGGGGAAGGACGAATAGGGAATAATAGGAAAGGAAGCATAAAGAACACTATTTGTCTAGAGCAGGGATTGGATGGCCCTTGAAGTCAAATCTAACCTGCCACCTGATTTTTAACAAAGTTTTTGTTGGAACACAGCCACATCCATTTGTTTGCACATTTTAATGGCAGAGTTAAGTAGTTGCATAACAGAAACCATATTGCCTGCAAAGCCTAATGTTTATTGTCTGGACCTTTAGAGAAAGTTTGCCAACCCTAGATCTAGAGCAGCACAGAATGCAGAAAACCAGTAGCCAATTTATGAGCTTTAGCTAGGAATGTCCACAGCTAAAGACCTAAAGGGCCAGCATTCAGAGTGGTTCCCCACTCCGAATATGTTATTCTTCTACTCAACAAATACTTGCCACTTACAATTTTAGATTATGGAAATATAGCAGTGAACAAACAAACAATTCTTGGAGTTTCATTTTATTGAAGGACCTTCGATTCCAAACTTCTTTTTCAACCCTGTTATCACTAGCTTCCAGATTAAAGGTGCTCAGACAGAAAGCTGAGGCCTCATGATCTAATCACCTCCCCAAACACCCCGCCTGAGGTGAGGTCACACACATGCTTATCATGCTGGGTGAGGGGAGGAAAGATCTGGTGGGAGGAGCCTTTAGGCTTCCCATGTGGGAGAGCAGCAAAGGGACAGATAATTACCAAAGGGAAATTGGGTACTATACTGGGTTGAGTAGTATCTCCCCAAAATACATATCCATCTGGAACTCCAGAATGTTACCGTATTTGGAAATAGGGTATTTAAAGATGTAATCCACTAAAATGAGGTGATACTAGATTAAGGTGGGCCCTAAATCCAATGGCTGGTGTCTTTGTAAGAGGGCCATGTGAAGACACAGACCACAGAGGGAAGAAGGTCACGTGATGACAAGGGGCAGCAATTTGGACTGATGCAACTGCAAACCAAGGAACACCAAGGATGAACACCAAGGATTGCCAGTCACCACCAGAAGTTGAAAGAGGCAAAGAAGCATTCTTCCTGAGAGCCTTCAGAGGGAGTGTGGCCTGCCGACACCTTGATTTTGTATTTCTATCCTCCTGAACTATGAGAAAATAAATTTCTGTTGTTTTAAATCCCAGTTTGTGGTAATTTGTTATAGCAGCCCTAGGATATGATTACAGGTACCGTTAGGAAGGGGAAAGTATTTTACCCCAAGTTATACATACAGCAAGTGATCCAGAGCAGGACTTGACAACCAGAAGCTAGAAATAAGATTCGAGTTGAGGGCCAAAGCCAAGAATTTGAAGAATTGGGCAGTGACAAGAAGAGGGGGTAGTGCAGGTCAGGAGAAGTGAGAAGGGTGTCAGCAGTTGCCACAAACAGCCATTGGGCAGAGGCAGGGAATGTCAAAAAAGGGATTCTTGAGTGATACTACATATTTTCACGCCCTATCTTATTTACACCTAAGGTATGTATTGCCATTATTCCTATTTTACAAACAGGGAAACTAAGTAACTTGCACAAGGTCATGCCAATAGTGGCAGAGTAGAGTTCAGGCCTTCTCACTTGAGAGCCAGACTCTCAACCAGAAAATATTTTACAGCTTCCAGTGAATAAGTCTGTTTGCCACTTTTTGACCTCAGGATATTGTAAAGGCTCCCCTGTAGGATTCTTCCTTCTAATTTAATAAGTTGCAGCATCTGTTTAACAGTTGTTAAAAATCAGGTAATAGGAACCATAGATTTTTAGCATAAGGAAAGATTGCAGAATTAGGATGCAAACAGTACCAGAGAATATGTGGCATTTTAAAAACATCAAATTGATGAGGAACAATTCCAGTTTAGGACCTCTAAGTCAGGGCCCTGATAACCTGGAAAGTACCTTTGTAGAAATGGAAAAGGTCTGGAGAGGTGCAGCGTATGGACAGCACCTCTAAGCAAAGAAAAAGGGTCTCCTCCTGACAAAGATCAGGGTGCATGAAGAGGGATTGCTGAATGCAGTTTAGCTGGGACCCCTTTGCCAGTGCCCTTTTACAGTGTTCAGACTCCACTCCATGGGCTGTAGCCCTGTCCAACGTGAAATAGAGGAAGGTGACTACTGCTAACTACTGCAGGGCTCATTAGGGTTTCTGACAACCTAAGAAGAAAGTGTATGGGAAAGCCCTTGAGTAGTACAGTTTAGGCCAGAGGTAGCCCCAGAATTCACAGGGCTTTCCACATGGACTTTCTAGGTGGGATTTAAGACTGGCAGGAGGAAGGAGTAAGGTTTGGGAGGCTGGCACCTATGACAATGAAGCTGACCAGCTTCTTTTGGCTCTAATGGCAACTTTCACAGTTTCCATAAATGTAATTTTTTTAATCCATGAATGTGTATACTGTATATGCACTTTGATATGCGTATTCTTTAATAAAATAGTCAAAAGGAATTTGAACGTTCTTCTACATCAGTCTAGATTTATTTTGTTTTTCTCATTTCCAGCTTCTAATAGTTAAGTAGCTCCTATCACTTCACAGTTATGACTAATAAGTAGAAGAGTAAACACAATCTGAAACCATTTTTACAGTGATATGTGGATCTCAGATATTCTTCTTTCTTGTTTGTCTGGCATTTACCCAGAGGGAAAGGAGTGGGGATAGTTACAATAGCCATGGGGGCTGAACTTCCACTTTTAGGTCCCTTTTTCTACTCCTTAGCTGGTCAAACTTTTCTGCCCACCTCTGGCATAAGATTAAGTAGTATTAACCCGCAATCCTCAGACACCCTTACTACCCATCGACTTTCCTAGTCCCTATCCCAACTAGTCCACCTCATGTACTTCTCTCTGTTCTTACCACCACGGTCTTAGTTCAGGATGCAACATCTTTTGCAACAGCCTAAACTATTTGCAAAAGCCACTAATCTCTTCCCACTAGCCTATCCTCCTTATTATTTACTAAAAACCAAATCTGATAAAGTCATGCTTTAATATACCTCTATTGGTGTATTATTGTACATAGTATATTATCAAATATGGAACATAATCATTCACGTGTTCATCTTTTGTACATTAATTCACTTAACAAATATTTAGTGAACTTCTATGTATGCCAAGCACTATTCTAGGCACTAGGGATACAGCAGTAAACAAAACAGATAAAAATGTCTGCTTTTACGTAGTTTACATTCCAACGGAGAGATGATAATAAAATATATGTAGCAGGCTGGATAATGATAAGTGCTAAGAACAAAAGTAAAGCAGAGAAAGATAGGAAGTGTGTCTGTGTTTCTGTAACTTTAAATTGGATGTCCAGGAGGAAAGGCCATAATCAGGAGATGATACTTGAGTAATAACTGGGAAGAGGTGAAGTAAAAGCCATAATGATGTCTGAGGGAAGAGCAGACAGGAAGAAGGAAAAGCAAGGGTAAAGCCTCTGTAACAGAATAGAGAACCCAGAAATAAACCCAAGTACTTAGAGCCAACTGATCTTCAACAAAGCCAACAAAAACATAAAGTGGGGAAAGGACACCCTTTTCAACAAATGATGCTGGGATAACAGGCTAGCCACAAGTACGAGAATTAAACTGGGTCCTCATCTTTCACCTTATGCAAATACCAACTCAAGATGGATGAATGACTTAAACGTAAGACCTGAAACTATAAAAATTCTAGAAGATAACATTGGAAAAACACATCTAGACATTGGCTTAGGCAAAGGATTTCATGACCAAGAAACCAAAAGCAAATGCAATAAAAACAAAGTTAAATAGCTGGGACCTAATTAAACTAAAGGGCTTTTGCATGGCAAAAGGAACAGTCAGCAGAGCAAACAGACAACCCACAGAGTGGGAGAAAATCTTCACAATCTATACATTTGGCAAAGGACTAGTATCCAGAATCTACAATGAACTCAAATCAATAAGAAAAAAACACAATCCCATCAAAAAGTGGGCTAAGGACATGAATAGACAATTCCCGAAAGAAGATACATAAATGGCCAACAAACATTTGAAAAAATGCCCAACATCACTAATGATCAAGGAAATGCAAATCAAAACCACAATGAAATACCACCTTACTCCTGCAAGAATGACCATAATCAAAAAATCAAAAAACAGTAGATGTTGGCGTGGATATGATGAACAGGTAACACTTCTACTGCTGGTGGGAATGTAAACAAGTACAGTCACTATGGAAAACAGTGTGGAGATTCCTTAAAGAACTGAAAGTAGAACTACCATTGGATCCAGCAATCTCACTACTGGGTATCTACCCAGAGGAAAAGAAGTCATTATTCGAAAAAGAAACTTGCACATGCATATTTATAGCAGCACAATTCACAATTGCAAAATCATGGAACCAACGAAATGTCCATCAATCAATGAGTGGATAAAGAAACTGTGATATATATACACACACACACACACACACACATATACACACATATGTGTATATATATATGTATATATATATATGATGGAATTCTATGCAGCCATAAAAAGGAATTAATTAACAGCATTTGCAGTGACCTGGATGAGATTGGAGACTATTATTCTAAGTGATGTAACGCAGGAATGGAAAACCAAACATCATCGTATGCTCTCACTGATATGTGGGAGCTAAGCTATGAGGACGCAAAGGCATAAGAATGATATAATGGACTTTGGGGACTTGAGGGGACAAGTGGGAAAGGGACGAGGGTTAAAAGACTACAAATATGATGCAGTGTGTACATGGGTGATGGGTGCACCAAAATCTCACAAATCACCACTAAAGAACTTACTCATGTAACCCAAAAAAAAAAAAAAAAAACTCTATAATAGGAATGTGCCAGAGCAGCAAGTTTTCAAGTCACAGGAGAGTAGGTCAGAGGAGAAATTGGAGGCCAGATCACATAGGTATTTATAGGCTGTTATACAGCTCCTATGTGGATTTTATCTTTTACTCTGAGGGTAATTGGGAGTTACTGGAAGATTTTTGAGAAGAGGAGAGACTTTATCTGACTTGGTTTTCAAACGATTGCTCTGGCTTGTGTGTAAAGGACAGTTAGAAGCAGGACAATAGCAGAAGCAGAGTTATGAGTAGAGTGGTCATATAATGTCATTTAAGTGGGACATCTTTTAAAAGAAAGGAAAGCATTGGGCCAGGTGCAGTGGCTCATGCCTGTCGTCCCAGGACTTTGGGAGGCTGAGGCAGGTGGATAACCTGAGGTAAGGAATTCTAGAGCAGCCTGGCTAACATGGTGAAACCCTGTTTCTACTAAAAATACAAAAAATTAGGTGGGTGTGGTGGCGCACGCCTGTAATCCCAGCTAATCAGAAGGCTGAGGCAGGAGAATCACTTGAACCCGGGAGGTGGAGGTTGCAGTGAGCCAAGATTGCACCATTGCAACAAGAGCAAAACTCTGTCAAAAAAAAAAAAAAAGAAAGAAAAGAAAGAAAGAGAAGAAAGTAAAGCATTAATCCAGGGCAAAAAAGCAAAAACAGGGACTTTACAGGCAACCAAGATATGTGGTCATCCTAGGTCATGAGGCTGTTGCAATACTTGAGTTCTTGGTAGCTTGGATGAAGATGGTAACAGCAGAGGAGGTGAGAGGTGTTTGTCTTCTGCATCCATTTTGAAGATGCTGTCAGCAGGTTTTATGAGGCTTTTGTTGGAAGGTGTGAAAGAAAGAGGATTCTAAGGTTTTGGTCAGAGCAATTGGAAAAAGGAGTTGACATTTTCTGAAATGGGAAAGCTGTAAAGGGAACAGGGTTTAGTGGGTAGGATGACAGTAGAGCTTGCTCTTAGATACATTAGGTTTGAGATTCTAATTGGAATGCAAGTGGAGATGGTAAGTAGGAAGTTGAACTTAGGAGTCTGGAGTTCATGGGAGAGTTCCAGGCTGGAAATATAAATTTGGGGTCATTAATATAAAGATTAATGAGACTGGACGAAATTGCCAAAAGAATGAGTATGGGTAGAAAATAGAAGAGGTTGAAGACTGAACTCTGGGGAACTTGAATATTTAAAGGTCAGAGAGATGATAATGAACCATCGAAGACTGAGTCCTAGCCAGAAAGGTGAGATAAAATCCAGGAAAGGGTGGTGTTCTAGAAGCCAAATGAAGAAAATTGAGTGATAATAGGTCAAGGAAGATGAGGACTAAGAATTGAAGTCACTGATGCTGCTGAAAAGAACAGTTTCTATAGAGGGGATTCAAGAAGAATGGAAGAAGACGAATTGGAGACTGTGGGTATTACAGGCAGCTCTTTCAAGGAGATTTGCTCTAAAGGAGGAAGAGAAATGGGGCAGATGCTAGGGAGGAGTAGGGTCATGGGAGTATTTTTTAATACGGAAGAATAAGAAGGTGCTTTTATGCTAATGGGAGTGATCCAATAGGGAACAAAAATTATTCATGATAGAGGGAGAATTGTTGGAGCAATGTCCTTGAGGAATTGACAGAAGATGGGTGTGCACAGGTCACAGGGTTAGCTTGATCTCAGAGCTTGGGCAGGAGAGAGGGCAGTCAATGGGCACAGAAGCAGATAGGTAGATATATGTGGTGGTGGTGGTGGTGGTGTGTAGAAGCCCTCTTCTTGTGGCCTCAGTTTTCTCACTGAAGTAGAAAGCAAGGTCGTGTGAGAGTTAGAATGTGAAAGGAGATGGAGGTTTGATGACAGAAGAAAAAGTATAATTTAATGGTCCAGGAAAATGGGAGAGTGAATGGACTAGGTAAATAGAATATCATTGCCTGGTTGCATTACTCTCTAGTGAGTTTAAGGATCAGGAATGTAAGGTGAGATCAGTCAGTATGGTTATGATTTTTCTCCATCCACCTTTAGCTGTGTGTATGCCTAGTACAGAGGACTGGGAGAGCTAGATTTAACCAAGGATGGGATTTAACCAAATGTATCCAGCAAAGTAAAAAAGGGGAAGTATTGAGGATGTATCCATGTGGAGGTCAATAATGGCCTTGGAATTTAAGCTGGAAAGGAATGTGACTTCATGCGGAAAGTAAGAGAGTAACCTGGGTTGATCAGTGGATGATACGTAACCAGTGGAGACAGTGTTTTAGTCTGTTTAGTGTTGCTGTAAAACAATACCTGAGGCTGGGTAATTTATAAAGAAAAGAAGTTTATTTGGCTCATGGTTCTGCAGGCTGTATGAGAAGCATGGTGTCTGCATCTACTCTTGGTGAGGGCCTCAGGCTGTGCTCATGGTGTAAAGCACAGGGGAGCTGGCATGTGCAGAGACCACATGGTGAGAGAGAAGCAAGAAGGAGCATGGGGGTTCTAGGCTCTTTTTTAATAACCGGCTCTCATGGGAGCTAATAGAGAACTCATCTACCTTCCCCATGCAGGGAAGGCATTAATATATTCATGAAAGATCTACCCCATGACCCAAACAATTCACATTAGGCCCCACCTCCAACACTGGGGATCAAATTTTGACATGAGATTTGGAGGAGACAAACTATAGGAGGCACACAAGGAAGCCCAAATTCTGAGCATTTTATAGGTCAAAGGCCTAATTACCTGTCTTACTTCCTCATCTCCCACATCCCACTTTGCAGAAATTCCTTCATTCACACCAAACTCATCATTGTCAGAGCATTCCAAGGCTTTTCACCACACTATCCTTTCATATCCACTAGTCCCTAGGCCTCAATGCTTTTCTTTTTCCCTTTCCACCAGCCTATCTCTATAACTCGTTTTCAACTGTCTCCTCTTTTTCAAAACTTTCTCTCAATATACCCCAGCAGGGTGAGCCTTTTTCCCTTCCCAACTTGTCCACTCAGATCTTGACTCATGCTTCCATAGAGCCCATAGGGTCAGTCTCTTGAACCAGGCTGTGAGCTCTTTAATGAGTCAGGGCCACATATTATTCATACTTGCATTTCTGTGGCATTTAGCAAAATAGAAACCTAAAAGTAATGAATAAGTGAGTGAATAAGTGAGTGAATGGATACTATCAGGGTGCATTATCACCAGCTCAGTTTAGACCAACATTTTGCAAACCTGTCTGATTATTTAATCACTCGTAACTTGTAGAAATTTGTTTAAGTTTCTAAGAATATAACCCAGAGAATATCATTTAGTAGATTTAGAGAGAGGTTTGTAAGCTTGTTTTAAAAAGTTCCCCAGATGCGTTTAGTAATCAGTCCTATTTGAAATATCCTGGCTAATTATCAACCTTTAACTAGAAGCTGATTCAATGAAGAAGAAATTAGCCTCTTTATCCTTTAACTTTACTTAGAAAAATACAAGTATGCTTGATAAAAATATTCATTTTCCCACTGTTCTTTTTTCCCCCAAAGCTGGTAAATAACTTTACAGTAAGATGTCCTAATTGACAATGTGTAACTTCTAGGAGTCCTCTTATGGCACAATTTCCAGCTGTGTGACAAATCTGTGAAAGAGGGGTGTGTGTGTGTGTGTGTGTGAGAGAGAGAGAGAGAGACAGAGAGAGAGAGAATTTATTTATTAATCTAGATTTTTTGAAGTTAAGTGAAGAAAACCCAATTCAAAAAAGCTTAAATTTTTAAAAAATCTATTGGCTTTCATAAGCAACAGGTTAATTCCCAGGGGTAGGATTGGCTTTGGACAAAACTGTAGATCTAGGATTTATTCAAGTGAAATATTAGGACTCAGAATGTTTCCATCATTCTGATTTATTTTTTGGCTTTATTTTTGGAAAGGAACATCTGCAGGTGGTTCCAGGATTACATTCTGCCTATTTTTAAACCCTAAAGGAAAGAGGATGCCCTTTTCCCAGTAGTTTCAAAACAAGTTCTAGGATTCAGGCTGATTGGTCTAATGTGGGTCAGAGACTCAATAGAATGCTCTGATTGGCTTGGGCTGAGGGGTGGGGTCAGTCCCATCAGACTCCCATGTACTATCAGAGGAAGAGGGTGAATTTCATGAAGGAGAACTAAGGTGTTCTCACCAGAAATGTGGAGTGCTAGGAAGGCAAAAACAGCAGATGTCCACTGTAGCCAACCTTACTTAAATCACAATGTGTAGGGAGGGTATTAACCCACAGACCCCTAAACCAGTACTGCTTTGACTTTGTAGAAATTTATCCTCATTCTTTTTCTATCTGTAGCATTTTACTATAAAATATTTGAGAAATTAACAGTGAATGTGAGACTTCATTGGCCCACGTTTCTTGAATTGGAGAAGCTAATCTACTATAAGACTAAAAATACTGGGGATTTTCTTCTGTTTTCATCTGTTTGTGCCCCGGACTAGTAGTGGGAGGGAGCAATTTTGCCTAAGTGAATCTCCTAAACAAACCCGGACTTTCTCTCCTGTGGGTTGTTGCAAGTTCTAGTGGGAGTAGAGAATGTTAGTGAGCCCTTTTCTCTACAGATGTACAGTCATATTTTCCCAATGGCTTTTTCAGTAATAAAGCTGATTTTTAAAAACCTCAATTTATCTGCCTCATGTCTTATTCCCAGTTGCTTTCAAGCTTGGAGGGAAAAAAGGGGGGGAGGTTATTATTTGCTTTCTAAAGCCTGACTCTGTACTTGAGTTAACTGTATTTTTATATAATCCAAATGTTGAAACTTGAAATGCATATTGACATTCAAAAAACCAGAATATTCCATTAGTCAAAATAAAGAATTCCCTTTCCATTTGGAAAAAGTGAAAGTTTGCAATACTTTACTGCACACCCATTTCTTAGTCAGATGTATACAAAAATGACAGTATCTGTAGAAGTTAGAGCCAGCCTACATAGAAACAGTTGCTTTACAAACCATGGCTCATTTGTATATGTGTGCACTTGACAAGAGGTCTTGGGAAAGAGGTGCATCACTGTTATTAAATATAGAGAGCTTTGAAACAATTATTAGTGTGGCCAGCCCCATTTTGCTAGCTATGCCAGAATGATCATTTTGCTAGCTATGCCAGAATGAGCCAACCTGCAAATCCTGCCATTGAGAAATAGAATTTAATTGTGCAAATACAGGATGAACTTAGCCAGATTACTAAGTTCCAAATAACTTTAGATAACCTTCTTAAATCAGACCCATGACATCAAAAATAATGCCATTAATGCCCTTGAAAACAATAGTAAATACAATAAAAGCTTATTTTATATATGTATAATAGAATGTATCATATGTATTTGCATTTGTATATATGTATTTATATATACATATAAGAATTTTACTTAATATAGTGGGTTTTGTATTAGTTATCATAGTTTTAAAATTGTGTTTTGGAGACATTGTACATTAATTTCATTTTTGTCTTAAAACAGAATTACAGTTAAAATCATCCAAGATATACTTTCTTTGGAAGATATATTAACAATCTTCTATTCTTATTTAAAAAATACCTGCTGGCACGACATTCACCCCATGCCTGACCTAAATCTGAAATGCTATAGTGTCTGCCTTCTTTGTCCTTTTTGATCTTCAGTGAAGACAACTACTGACTTGATATCTATATTAAAAAGCTTATATTCTAGATCAATGTTCAATAGAAATAAAATGTGAACTATTACATGTAATTCTAGATGTTTTATTAGCCACAATAAAAGTAAAGATAGATGAGATTAATTTTAACAAATGTTTTAACCCAACATAAGACAATATTATTTCAACACGTAATAATGTAAAAGCTATTAATTAGCTATTTTTTCTTTTTTTATACTAAGCCCTCAAAATACAGTGTATATTTTATACTTACAACACACCTAAATTCAGTCTAGCCACATTTGAAGTGCTAAAGACGCATGTGAATAGTGGCTACCATATTCAAATATGCAGTTCTAGGTGATTGTTTTTAATTTTTTCATTTAGAATTTGAATTAATATTTGGTTTTAATTTGGTGACAGAAAACCAGAAATAATCATGACTTTATAAAGATAGAAGTTTATTTATATCTTATACAAAGTTGGGAGGTAGTGGTCCGGGTTAGCAAGGTGTCAGGAACTCAGACTTAAAAAAAAAAATCTTATTCTTTGCTATGTGTGGCCTCTGTTAAAAAGGTCACCTTATGGTCCACCTCCAGTCATCACATCTGCATTTCAGCCAGCGAGCAAAGAGGGGTAAAGGAAAGGAGGAAATTTCATATATAAGCATGTCCCATGAGCCAGAACTTAGTCACAAATCCACAGATAGCTGCAAAAGAGGCTGGAAATTTTAAAGTTAATTTAAGGCAGCCCTATATTCATTTTTAAAATGGGGGTTTTATTACTACAGAAGAAATTGAAATGGATAATGAAGGGGAAACTAGTAGTCCTCATTTCAATATGGTCTCTGAAAACTTGATCGATTTTTGAGGAGGTTGCCTTAAATATACCTGTCACTGTTTGGAGGTGAAATGAGACATCTCTAGGGTTATATCCACTTTAGAATTAACCCATGAATGTGTTAGTTTGTGGTGAATCTGCTGATATTTAACATTTCCACGAGCTAGAGAGTCCATGTGACCTTAGAACTATGATAGTGAGGATGTCTGGAGCTATGCTTGTGGATATTCAGAGGGATTTCTGCCACAGAAGAAAGGTCCCCTCAATCTTGGTTTATAACCAGATCTTCTGACATGACTTTTTTGTCTTCAGACATGCAAACATTTAAATGCTTAGTTTTAAAATTTGTGTTGCCATGTGTCCAAAAATGTTACACTGTTGAATTGAGAGTTTTTCTAAATGTGGAGGTATCTTCTGGTGAAACAACTGGCTAAGTGGAGGGTAGACTCCATTTATTTTATTTATTTATTTCTTTTTTTTTGATGGATTGCTTTGTTTAACCATTTTGTTAGGTATCTTTTTTTCTTCCTAAATATCTTCAAATGCCCAGAAGGCAAAGGCCTATATTTTATTGCTTTTTGTGTTTTCCAGACACAACTTTAGTAGAGCATTAGAATAAATAGATATTTAATATCTCTAATTAAATGTACTACTATGTTAAAGCTATGAAATCTAAGGCAAATAAATATCCAAGGGTTACTATTAAAGATGGTACAAAAAACTCAAAGCTATACTCTTCCTACTTTTCTTCAAAGCCAGTTTTTCTACACTCTCAACATATATCTGTTAGGTTTTGAAGGGAAGGGGAGGGTTAAAGAAAGAGAGAGAGAGTTGGCAGCTCTATGGTAATGCAGGTTTTTTGTCCAGCACAAGACCTGCAGAGGTGGGGGAAGGCAGTTTTTCTGTCTCTCAAGATATACCTGTTGTGTTTTGAAGGAAAAGCAAGGGTTAAAGAAAGACACAGAGAGAGTTGTTAGCTCTTCAGCCACACAGGTTTTATTTCCAGTACAAGACCTGTGGAGGTGGGGGACCCATTTAATGCCAGAGCTCACTGCTGCTTACAGGCTGGGGTAATTTATAGGTCTGGGGTAGGGAGACAGCGGTCTGGGTGGTATGGCTTTCTGCCCAGCAGGATATTGATAAGATGTTCCTATGATCAGGTGGTTTGGCCCTTTTTCTGGTGGGATGTGATAGGATGTTCCTTGGACCTTTGCTCAGCAGGGTATGATAGGGATGTTCCTTCAGTTGGGCCTTTGCCTGGCAGGGTATGATAAGGATGTTCCTGTGCCTTGTGGTCAGTTGGTTAGGCAGAATGTTTTTCATGGCCCAAATCCCCGTGGAATGTTTCACTCTGACCAAGGTCTGCGAAATAGCAAGGGGCTTACAAAATGGTGCAGTTTGGACTAACACTATCCTAACAGTTGAAATAAAAGTCCTCTCATTCTCCCTCCCTCAATCAATCTTCTTAATTTCTGGTCCAACAAAAATCATCACTGTCCTCAGAAAATTACTTAAATTGTGTGGAGACTTGAAGACTGATGATAAGCAAATGGGTTTCCAGCTCAGGTTTTTTGTGGGTTTTGTTTGTTTGTTTGTTTTGTTTTGTTTTGAGATGGAGTTTCGCTCTTGTTGCCCAGGCTGGAGTGCAATGGCACGATCTCGGCTCACCGCAACCTCTGCCTCCCGGGTTCAAGCGATTCTCCTGCCTCAGCCTCCGGAGTAGCTGGGATTACAGGCATGCGCCACCACGCCCGGCTAATTTTGTATTTTTAGTAGAGACGGGGTTTCTCTATGTTGGTCAGGCTGGTCGCTAACTCCCAAACTCAGGTGATCCGCCTGCCTCGCCTCCTAAAGTGCTGGGATTACAGGCGTGAGCCACCGCGCCCAGCCTCCAGCTCAGGTTTTATGGCATCTCAGAGGGACTTCTATAAACTAAACAGGTGTACTGAAATTTTCAAAATGAATTCTTTTTATTTGGTTTTAATTTAGTAAATGAACACTTTAGTAGACTGTGGGCTTTTTGGTTTGTTTGAGAAAGGGAAGGCAGAGAAACCAACAAGGGGAAGTAAAATGGCATACAATTAAATCAACGGGAAAGATTCACTCAGTCTGAGCCTCACCGTTGTCTTCTCCGCTAGACTGGGCAGCTCCCAGTTACAGGGCCCCTCTCTCAGTCTTCTCCGGGCCTCAGGTCTCAGGAGTGCTCCTTCCAAAAGATACTTAAGCAAAAATGATTTTAAAGAAATTACTGTCGCCCTTCTCACACGAAACTCTTTTTTAACAAGTTTAATCATGGTTACAATTCTCATTTAAACTATTTCAGCAGCCCCTTGACTGAGTTCAAAGGAAAGGTAAACTTTAGAAGATTTTAGGCCCTTCTAAAGTTGTAGATCAGAGAATGGAGAGGAGAAAACAAATGAGATGATTGCACATGAGATCTTTGTGTTCTTCAGTTGTAGATGTTTCTCATTCCCCCAGATGCACTTTATATCTTTAATTCCCCACTTGTCATTTTTACTTATTCCTAATTCAACTGAATTGATTATTTAATTCATCTGCAATCCTTGTTTTGAATGCCTCAATTCTTCAGATTGTCATTAAGAATTTTCCAACTGGATGTTCCATTTAATGAAATAAAGGTTTATTTCTTCAAGACTTCCTAAACATTCGTTGCTTTGCTCACTAATTTTCTTCCTATTGGTGGTTTCTACCTCTAATTTAAATGAGTTGCTAAGCATCAGTAGTGCTGCTTGAGCCACGAATACAGGGAGTCAAGTGTGAGCTACAATGTATCTTGATGAACAGCCATGAGTGACTGACAGGTGTTTCTCATTACAAGTTATTGGGTTTTTTTGGAGATAATAATATCGAAGCATATTCAATGGTAGCTTTTAATTTAGAATTTCACCACAAAGATATTTTGATTAGAAACAGCTATTCTCAAACTTTTTGGTTTTCTTCATACTCTTAAAAATTATTGAGGACCCCAAGGAGTTTTTGTTTGTGTGAGTTACAACAATTGGTATTAATCATATTAAAAGTTAAAATTCAGAAATTTAAAACATTTATTAATTTTGAAAAATAATAAACTCATTACATGTTAACACAAAAACATGTTTTTATAAAGATAATTATATCTTATGAAACAAAACTGTAGTAAGGAACACGACATGGTTTTATGTTTTTTTAAAAAACCAATGTCTGACTTAAGGGAAGACATTTAGGATTCCCATACTCCTTTTGCAGTCAATCTGTTACAAAATCTTAGATCGTGTAGCTTCTGGAAACCTCCACTGTGCATTTGTGAGACAATGAGAGTGAAAAAGCAAATAACATCAACATTATTGTGAAAACAGCTCACAAACCCTGAAAGTCACTAGCCACACACTGAGAACTACTTGTTTAGAACAATATTTGGTTCATGAGGGGAAATTGTTTAATAATCATAACTGAAGTTGAGTCAATGTAGAACTATAGGGCTAGAAGATGTTAGTTATTTGAATATAGTTTAAAAAATGTCTTAAAATAATTTATCTACTGTTTAAGTTGTAGTAGAAATTAATTTAAAAATTCTAAAAAGCATCACATATTTGAAATTATTGAGTGGCAAAAATATGAGGATATATATACATTGAGCAGAACTTTAAAAAATAATAGTCTTTAGAAGTTACCATTTGTGACCTTGCTACTTGAACAAGTTACTACCATCATATTACCTGATCAAGTCATCATGGTACAGTAGAAAGAGCTCAAGAGTGTGAGTTCTAACTTCCAATTTGACTGGTTTTGTGAATTTGGGCAAATTACTTCACTCCCCTAAGCTTCAGTGTCCTCATTTGTGAAATGGGAATTAAAGTACCTACCTTGCAGAATTGTAAGATAGGGAAATGGGGGAGCCATGAGTATAAGAATTAAGCTCCCACCTCAACATTTAGCACAGATTTTGATGGACACCAATATTGAATTCCACCTAGAAACAGGTGGGGGCAGTGGTGAACTGCGTGAGTAGGGAGGCATTGGCAAATCTTAGCTGCAAAGAGCCGCAAAGACCCTAGTGAAAGAATATCAAGCCACTGGACGTGGTGGCTCATGCCTCTAATTCTATCACTTTGGAATGCCGAAGCAGGAGGATCCCTTAAGTCCAGGAGTTCAAGATCAGCCTGGGCAACATAGTGAAACTCTGCCTCTGCAAAAAATAAAAAAATATTAACTGGGCATTGTGGCACACACCTGTGGTTCCAGCTACTAGGTAGGCTAAGATAGGAGGATTGCTTGAGCCTGAAAGGTCAAGGCTGTAGTGAGCTGTGATGTACCTCTGCACCCTAGCCTGGGTGACAGAGCAAGACCCTGTCTCAAAAAGAAATAACAATAAAATATCAGGCCAAATCCAAGCTTGATGCAGCAGTGGCATCAGAAGACCAGACAGATCAGAGTAACTGTGAGGTAAAGAGACAGAGAAGCCAGAAACCAGGGTGAGCACAGGAATGAAAGCCAAAGAGCAAGCTACCAGGTCACAGAGGGGAGAGTCAGATCAAGGCCAGAAACCAGGAGTAGGTAAGGTCCAGGAGGGGGTACAAAGAATCCTGAGAGAGAAACCTTGGGCCCTGGGTGAACTTGATGAGGGAGTGAAGCACTAGGAAGTGGTAGCCCTGGCTAGTCACATAGGCCTAGCCTGATCCAAAAGACAATCAAGAAGTGGGCAGGATGGGGCTTTTCCCACATATCTACCCAGGCATCAGATAGATCTGGCCTGGGCGAAATGAATACTCCCCCTGCTTCAGCCCATCTCACCTCTTCATCTTGTAACAGAAGTGCTCTTTCCTGTGGAGAACTCATTCCAGACAAAAAAAGTAAGGCTGACTCCACCTAGGGTGACCAGTCTTCCTGGTTTGCTTGGAACTGAGGGGGTTTCCTGGGACCTTGGACTTTCAGTTTTAAAACTGGACAAATCCCAGGCAAACTGGGATGAGCTTGTCACCCTGCCTTACACTATAACAGCCCCTACACTATAACAGCCCCTACCCTAAATGAGTGCACATATGCCCCAAGTTGGGCTGATGGAGAGGATCTCCAGGACATTCATCTCAGAGCTGTCAGCAAAGATGGTTCTATTACTTCTGGGTGGACTAAGTCGGTGGGATAGATGTTATCTGCCAACTGTCATTTCATCCACTACAGGAAGAATGTCTGTCTGAGAGATGAATATAAATCCCTATCTCTGATGAGCATCTCAATCCTGCTGAACCTGAAGCAAGGACTGCCCAGGAAACTTTCAGCGACATGAGCTTATGAATTCTTTCTTCTGAAGTTTGGATTTGGTTTCTGGCCTGGCTTAATATAGTGGGTACTTTGAATAGAAGGCAGATATAAATCATGGTGTATACTTACAGGCATTTTAGCTATCAGAAGACTCCCTCACTTAATGAGACATCATAGCTCACTGGGTTAAAAGCTATAATACAGGACTGCCTAAATGACAGACTCCTCTGCCTTGATCAGTGTCACACAATTGCCTGTATTATGGTGTCTTGATGTGTGTGTTAATATGGCCTTTTTTTTCTGTGTTAGCCTGTTCTTTGAATTCTTCTGTTCCTTGAATTCAGTGCCTTCTTTCTGCCCTAAACTGCCCTCAGTGTCTCTTCATTCCTCTGTCTCACCTCCTCTAACACCATTCCTTGCTCTAAATACCCAATCACATTTTCTCCAGCTGCCTGCTGGTATTAAATACTCCCAGCTCTGCCAGTCTTTCTGGGTTCCTAGCTACAGAGTTCTCTCTGCCCTACCTAACTGTATGTGGCACCAGGAGGGACTTAGAACCAATGAGTGGACATTTGGCTTAATCTTTGGGTGATTGGATGTTGCTCTCAGTTGCAAAACCCTGTTGTTGTCATTATTGGAAACATGGCCCTCTTCCAAATAATGCTTTCAGGATTTGTGCTGCTTTAATGTTCAAGAACTTTCCCTCACATATGATATAACTGACTGGGTAATTGGGTAGGGGTAGGAGATAGAGTGTGGTGAATTTGCAGAATAAGTTTGTGAAAATGCTGAGTCAGAGCTGGTTTAGGAAGGATGCTGCCACAGCTACAGTTTTCAAATTTTACTGCATATAAAAATAACTTGAGGTGCTTATTTAAATTGCATGTTCCTGAGCCCATCTCCAGCGAATCTGATTCAGTAGCTCTGGAGTTGAGCCCAGGAGTAATCATGTTAAATGAGAATTTCAAGTGATTCTGATGTAGTCTGGGCCCCAGACCATACTTTGAGAGACATCCCCCCACTGTGTGTTTAGGAAATATGCTTGGGGGAGCAAAGACACTGAAAGTCAGGATGTGTTGGAATAAATGCAGGATAGATCATTTTTGTGTGTTTTTTTTAATGCCTTTTGAGTGTTTTAGAATGTTTGGCTTGTTTTCCTTAAGCAGTTTGGTAAACTTGGAAGGCAGGCTAGGGAAATATGGTGGAAACTACATATATGTTCCATGTCTATCCCATAATATTCCACATACCCCAAAAGTGTTAAGGACTGTTGGAACTCAGTGGCCTGCCCAATCACACATATCACGGAATGTCTTGAGCGGGGGTTATTCTGCAGAATTGACCTTTACAATCTTATATTTTAAATTATTCAAGTCAGCCAAGAGCCAGCATTGCTAGCAGCAATTTAGGGTTATAAGGGAGAGCAGGTCAGGTGCCTGAAGTTGTGAGGCAATCATCTGGAATATGATGCATACTCCAATTCAGTATGTATCAAAAGATGCATATCCTCAGTTGGAGCACTGTCATAGATTGGTTAGAAGGAAGTCTCAGGGTACCTGGATCTCTTATTCTGGGATGGATGGAAACATCCCATCAGAAATGCAGCTCTTGGCACCAGGATGATAGTGTCTACGGTACTACTAGTGTACTGGAAGCATTGGTACTTCCCACATATCTCAGGAAGGCTTTACTTGGATGCTGGCTTCTGGGTAGAGTCCAGGAATCCCACAGGCCTTACTAGGTGAGCAAAATACTAGCTCTGGGACAGACTACAAATTCTGAGACCTATAGGAAAATTGTGGGATATATGATACATTCAGTGTGACAGTCTTTTGCTGAAATTAAATATTTATCATAAGTAGTTTATTCTCAAGATTGGCTACCAATGGTTTCAATGCCAGCGGAGCAACAAAGGCTGCTGCTGTGTTTGATTCTTAGGGATATTATAGACATAGAGTGCAATAGGCATGGAGCTTCAAGGAATATTTTTGGTATGATAACATTAGGAGAAACATTGAGTAGAAATATATATGGTCATTGGTTATCAGCCCAAGTTTATAGTTCTTGAGGCTGCTGAGGTTGGTAGAATGTGTTAGGGGAACTGTAGGGCGATAGATACATGTTCTGGTGGCTCGAAGATGAGCCAGACTTTGGTAAGGACCTCAAAATTGACCAAAGGACCTCAAAATTGACCAAAGCTGATTTTTTTCTGCTCCCTCTCTCCACTTGGGGCTTGTAAATGGCATAGTGACTGGCTATCCAAATGCAAAAAGGAAGAGAAGGCTGGGGTCAGGCCAGCCTAAGCATATCAATTGAAGATGGTCCCTAAGGAGGCCATTAAGTCCGAGAATAATTATGTAGACACCTGAGCTGGCATTTAACGGGTGTTATTGCTGTTATTATATATGTTATGCCGAGTATTATAAGAGAATCAAGAGAAGAATGTGATAGACCTCAGTTTTCAAAATATTTAAGAGTGCTATGACCATCCTCCTGCATGGCCTTGGCTGGGGGCTGTTTTCCTCTGTGCATATTGGTGTTAATGGGTAGAGATGGCATGGACTGACAGGCTGAGAGGTTAATCTCAGGGCCTGCAGGTGCCACAAATGCACAAGAGTCTCTATCCTGCATGTAATGAATGTAGAGAGCAGAAAGCTTAGGAGCGGAGAGCTAGTGACTCAGACTTATCTGGGAAGCAGGGGAGAATACTTGCAGGTGAAAAGAGGCTGATGAGGCAAGGCCAAGTCATCAGGGTTGAAGCCATATCTAAGGGAGAAACAGGGGAGCCAAAGTCTAAGCCACACCATCTCCAGAAGGAAAATACGGGTCAAAGGACCCAAGATATCACAAGACCTAGAGGTGCCCGCTGGAAACCCTGGGCTAATATCCCAGGGCTCAAAAGGAGGAGCAGTGGCCCTTGGAGGAGTTAGGCTAAGGGTTCTGTGATCCTGCTTAGTCTAAAGGATCCCCAGTGTGTCTTCTTCTTATGGAATTCCTCATACTTGATTCATTTATTCAGTCATCATATATTAAGTATCTACTATATGCCAGTTACCTCTATAAATATGCATGCAAATTAGTGAGCTAAAACTCAGTGATACCCTGTTTAACACAACATACAGGAAGAAGCTCATTGGTACAGGAACAGAATAACTCTTTTTTTTAATTTTGTATTTATTTTATTTTTTATTATACTTTAAGTTTTAGGGTACATGTGCACAACATGCAGGTTTGTTACATATGTATACATGTGCTATGTTGGTGTGCTGCACCCATTAACTCGTCATTTAACATTAGGTATATTTCCTAATGCTCTCCCTCCCCCCTCCTCCCACCCCACAACATGCCCCAGTGTGTGATGTTCCCCTTCCGGTGTCCATGTGTTCTCATTGTTCAATTCCCACCTATGAGTGAGAACATGCGGTGTTTGGTTTTTTGTTCTTGTGATAGTTTGCTGAGAATGATGGTTTCCAGCTTCATCCATGTCCCTACAAAGGACATGAACTCATCATTTTTAATGGCTGCATAGTATTCCATGGCGTATATGTGCCACATTTTCTTAATCCGTTCTATCATTGTTGGACATTTGGGTTGGTTCCAAGTCTTTGCTATTGTGAATAGTGCCGCAATAAACATAAGTGTGCATGTGTCTTTAAAGCAGCATGATTTATACTCCTTTGGGTATATACCCAGTAATGGGATGGCTGGGTCAAATGGTATTTCTAGTTCTAGATCCCTGAGGAATCGCCACACTGACTTCCACAATGGTTGAACTAGTTGACAGTCCCACCAACAATGTAAAAGTGTTCCTATTTCTCCACATCCTCTCCAGCACCTGTTGTTTCCTGACATTTTAATGATCGCCATTCTAACTGGTGTGAGATGGTATCTCATTGTGGTTTTGATTTGCATTTCTCTGATGGCCAGTGATGATGAGCATTTTTTCATGTGTCTTTTGGCTGCATAAATATCTTCTTTTGAGAACTGTCTGTTCATATTCTTCACCCACTTTTTGATGGTGTTGTTTGTTTTTTCTTATAAATTTGTTTGAGTTCATTGTAGATTCTGGATATTAGTCCTTTGTCACATGAGTAGATTACAAAAATTTTCTCCCATTCTGTAGGTTGCCTGTTCACTCTGATGGTAGTTTCTTTTGTTGTGCAGAAGCTCTTTAGTTTAATTAGATCCCATTTGTCAATTTTGGCTTTTGTTGCCATTGCTTTTGGTGTTTTAGACATGAAGTCCTTGCCCATGCCTATGTCCTGAATGGTATTGCCTAGGTTTTCTTCTAGGGTTTTTATGGTTTTAGGTCTAACATTTAAGTCTTTAATCCACCTTGAATTAATTTTTGTATAAGGTGCAAGGAAGGGATCCAGTTTCAGCTTTCTCCATATGGCTAGCCAGTTTTCCCAGCACCATTTATTAAATAGGGAATCCTTTCACCATTTCTTGTTTTTTTCAGGTTTGTCAGAGATCAGATAGTTGTAGACATGTGGTATTATTTCTGAGGGCCCTGTTCTGTTCCATTTGTCTATATCTCTGTTTTGGTACCAGTACCATGCTGTTTTGGTTACTGTAGCCTTGTAGTATAGTTTGAGGTCAGGTAGCGTGATGCCTCCAGCTTTGTTCTTTTGGCTTAGGACTGACTTGGCAATGCGGGCTCTTTTTTGGTTCCATATGAATTTTAAAGTAGTTTTTTCCAATTCTGTGAAGAAAGTCATTGGTAGCTTGATGGGGATGGCATTGAATCTATAAATTACCTTGGGCAGTATGGCCATTTTCACACTATTGATTCTTCCTACCCATGAGCATGGAATGTTCTTCCATTTCTTTGTATCCTCTTTTATTTCATTGAGCAGTGGTTTGTAGTTCTCCTTGAAGAGGTCCTTCACATCCCTTGTAAGTTGGATTCCTAGGTATTTTATTCTCTTTGAAGCAATTGTGAATGGGAGTTCACTCATGATTTGGCTTTCTGTTTCTCTGTTATTGGTGTGTAAGAATGCTTGTGATTTTTGCACATTGATTTTGTATCCTGAGACTTTGCTGAAGTTGCTTATCAGCTTAAGGAGATTTTGGGCTGAGACCATGGGGTTTTCTAGATATACAATCATGTCATCTGCAAACAGGGACAATTTGACTTCCTCTTTTCCTAATTGAATGCCCTTTATTTCCTTCTCCTGCCTGATTGCCCTGGCCAGAACTTCCAACACTACGTTGAATAGGAGTGGTGAGAGAGGGCATCCCTGTCTTGTGCCATTTCAAAGGGAATGCTTCCAGTTTTTGCCCATTTGGTATGATACTGGCTGTGGGTTTGTCATAGATAGCTCTTATTATTTTGAGATACGTCTCATCAATACCTAATTTATTGAGAGTTTTTAGCATGAAGGGTTGTTGAATTTTGTCAAAGGCCTTTTCTGCATCTATTGAGATAATTATGTGGTTTTTGTCGTTGGTTCTGTTTATATGCTGGATTATGTTTATTGATTTGCGTATGTTGAACCAGCCTTGCATCCCAGGGATGAAGCCCGTTTGATCATGGCGGATAAGCTTTTTGATGTGCTGCTGGATTCGGATTGCCAGTATTTTATTGAGGATTTTTGCATCGATGTTCATCAGGGATATTGGTCTAAAATTCTCTTTTTTTGTTGTGTCTCTGCCAGACTTTGGTATCAGGATGATGCTGGCCTCCTAAAATGAGTTAGAGGGGATTCCCTCTTTTTCTATTGATTGGAATAATTTCAGAAGGAATGGTACCAGCTCCTCCTTGTACCTCTGGTGGAATTCGGCTGTGAATCCATCTAGGACCGGAATAACTCTTAATCAACATGTATCAGTCTTCACAATGCTCTTTCACAGTAGTGCTCCTGGCAGCGTGCCCAGCAGGTCTGCCCAGCACTGCTTTTTCTTAGCATTTTGTAGCCAAACTGCACATCATTGCCTGTGGCTGTGTGTCCATTGATTTTTATGCAGTTTCTTCAGCTTGCAATTACTTCATTTTTTTTGGTTCATGTCAGAGTAGCTACTTAAAATCTTGCAGCCGTTTGTGCTTTATGTGTGTTCTGCTCAGGTGCTGTAAGATAATTTAGTTCTCAGAAGCCCAGCTTACTACAACTATGTAAAGATGCCTTTTGTTAATGGTGTTTGAAATACTGGCATTGTCAAATAGGCTTTATAGTCAAATATTTAATACTGCATCAAAATCATCTTGAAGAGACACTAAAAACTTTATTTTTAGAAAAATTTAGAACTGTTAATTGAGGGTGCTGTGTCAGGAATTGTGCTGAATACTTTACATAATAATAATACATAGTATTTATTGAATACTATACATCAGACACTACATTAAGTGCTTTCCATTATTTCACTCAACCTTCACAACAGTCCTGTGAAGAACATGCTATGACTCTGATCTTGCAGATGAGAAAACTGAGGTATAGAGAGTAGTTTACCTAAGGTCTCACAGCTAGACAGTGGTAGAGCTGGTATTCAACCCCAAGCAGTCTGTTTGCAGAGCTCATGCTCATAACCCTATGTTATGGTTTATTTATGCTACGGCTCATTTTATGTGACCTTTGCAACAGTACTGTAAGGTCTACATTGTGACTACTCTCTAACCAGCTATATTATTATTATAGATTTTATCAGAAACTGAGGCTTTGGGGATTAATTTACCTACATTGAGCAGGTTGAATAGTCACAATCTGAACCCAGGAAGCTGGTTGTCACAATTCTCTTCTACTCAACTATTCTCTAGCAAGTGGTGCAACAGGTTTTCAAATCCTGTCTGACTTCAGAATTCCTAACCAATCCAATACTGATCCATCTGGAAAGTCAATCTCACCTGATTTTCTTTGTCAGTTTGTTTTGGTTAATGATTTGTACTAAGGTCTAGAAGTAGTGAGATTACTACTGTGGCCATTTAAACATTAAACTCCATTGGAGTCACTGAGAACTTTTGGAAACAGAATATCTTAAAATGCTTTGTATATGTTCAAGTTGATTATTCATTTCATTATTATTTTCTTCTATAGAGAACACATTAGAATGCTTAGGATAAAGAGCATTCAGAAAGCTCTTTAATCATATTGTAATTCTCCATTTGAAGATTTAGAATCTAGAAGATCTGAGTAAGAATGTACTGTAAAGTTATAATGGAAGTCAATTGGAAAAAGCAATACAAATTACATACATCAGACTTAAACGCAACCTTTCTTCTTCTCCTGAAACTCCACCCTTGCCAGCTACATGCTTTGCAGGTGACTCTGCCTTATACTTCACTGAAAATTATAAGCCATAGGACACAAACCTCCCTTATCTCCAGCTTGAACTTTTTCTCAGTCTTCATCTGCCTTGTGTTTTTTTTTCCATCTATGGAAAAGAATTAAATTTTCTACATCCGAAATTTAATCTTTGCCCTCAAACGCTTGTACCAGGTGTGAGGTCTCACAGTGAGACTAGATGGGGTAGGGCATTTTCCTAGTTAAGATGGGAGTTGCCAAATTTCAAAGGATTACTGTGAGGTGTGGACCAAGAGGGAGAACAAAGTTATCACTGGAGACAAGTATCAAGCGTCTATTACACAGAGAGCTTTCAAAGCTATGGGGAAGGAGTCAGAATCTAGGATCTAAGAAAGGCAGAAACACATCAGAAAGTGTTTATTCAAATGAAATGGCTTAGGATCTAGGCAAGGACAAAGGGAGTGAATTGGTATCTGCTTCTTTTTGGTGATGAGTATGTCAGGTGAGGAAAATCATTTGCCTGTTCCACTCTTATCCACTGGCTTCATCAATTATCTCCTCTCTTTCTTGAATCTACAGTTTTCCCCTTTCCAATGTATTCTCACTCCCCACTCCTTTAGGTTATACACTTTCCTCTCCCTTTCCAAAAACCCACTTTACCCCTTTATGTCTTCAAGCAGATGTCATCTTTTCCCCACTCCATATTCCCAACCCCCAATGGCTAAAATCAATGGTTTTGATCAGTCATAATGCTCTTGAGGCTCTTTGTGGCATTAAACATTGTTGAACATGCTCACTTTTAAAACTCCTCCCTTCGTTGTTCCCTCCTCCTGCTTCTTTGGATGTCTTTTCTTTCTTTTTTTCTTTGGGTTTTTAAACATGTATGTTTACAAGGATATGTTATTGGCCTGCTTCTCAGCTCTATCTGTACTGTCTTTTCTCTGGCAGACTCATCTAATTTTATGATTTGGCTTCTTCTCTCTACCCAGGTGACTCCTAAATCCGAATTGCCAGCTTTGACCTGGATCTCCCTTTCACATTTCTAGTGGCCAGCTGGCTACTTGCACCTGAGCATCTCATCTGCATTAAATTCTACATGGATAAACATAAACTCATTATTTTTCTACAACCAGCTTCTCTTCATGTTTTTTATTTATGTTAATAATATTTATGAACTCCTAGTCTCCTAAATTCTAGGCCTTTGGGTCAAGTGTTACTCTTCCTGAATTCAATTGGGTACCAAGTTCTGCTGATTGAAATATTTCTAATATTTATCTCCCCTTTTGATTATTATTTCTTCTTTCCCAATGCACTTCATCAAAAATAACTTCAAGTAGCCTGCTAGCTGGCCTCCCTACCATTAGTTTTCCTTTCCTCTAATCAATTTTAATTAATTGATTCTATCAATTTCCAAATAATATCTGTTATATCTCTCACTTAAACTCTTCTCCACAAACAAGTCAAATACCCTAATCTAGCATTCTAGGTTCTTCACATTTGACCCAACAGATTTTTCTATTTTTATTTCCCATTTTGCATACCCTTTGCTGTAGAAATAATAGACTGACTTACTCTTCTCTGTAAATGCCTCAGAATTTCTCTCTCCCATGCCTTTGCTGTTCCTTTAGACCAGAGTGAGCTCTGTTCATCAACTCCTTATGTACAAATCCTACATCATTCAAAGCCTAATCTGATACCTCTCATCCCATGAAGGTTTTCTTGATCTCTTTAGGTGGCAGTAATCTCTATAGTTTCTTACCTGCCATTGTACTTTTTCTCTAACTTTTTCCTAAATCTTATGACTTTAATTTGCATTTCAATTATTTACAGACACATTTTATCTCCATGGTTTCATTGTAAACATCCTGAAAAATGGTTCAGACTCTGATTCATTTTTTGTATTCCCAAAGTGCCTGGTGTAAATATTTGCACAAAGTTGATAAGACTCGCCACATATTCCACAAACTTATTTAATTCCCCAGCATTCCTTGCTGTTCAATTCAGGGCACATAATTAGCATTGGCCAACAGTTTATAAAAGTTATGTGTAACACTTCCAGTTTGAGGTATTTTAAAACGAAGGAGAATTCTCCATTCTTTCTTTCCTCTTCCCCTTCTACAACACTGTGTGTTCCAGATGGCCTGTCTACAAGTTGGTGGAGTTTCTACAAGCCTGAGTCCATGATTGCCCCTGTGGATCAGAGCTCCCCCTGCACTTTACTACATGTGGGTCTAAGTGAAAAATTCCGTTATGTTAAGCCACCGAAATTTCAGTGTTAATATGTTTCTGCAGCATAGCCTATCCTAAGCTGACTAACAGAGGAGGTATCTAATAAATTCATGAATATGATCAAATGGCAATAATAACTATTAAATAAATTGTGTTGCTGGAACTGTTCAAGAAACTTGATCTAGTTGTTAGGAAGTTACAGTTTCATATCTGAACATCCCAAAAGAATAATATCATCAGATTGTAAGTAGTCTACCATTTGATTACATACCTCCCACAAATCTTACCAACCTGTTGCCTTAAAAAATTCATTTGGTAATCTATTACATATGTAGTTTCATGTTTTGTTTTCAAGTAGTGGAATTTAAATTTAGGCACTAGAGCTGCATTTCTCAATAAAAGGTATAAGTAGTGTTTGCTTGACATAGTCAAATGCATAATCCCTATTGTCATTGGCTTACTGACAGACTGTAGTGTTCCTTTCATGAATTGATTCTTGATGTCTAAGATGACCTTACAGGTATAATTTATAAGCAAAATGTATTAATATTTAAAGAATGCTGGCTGATTAAGACATCTTTAGTGTAATTTATTTTTTCTTCAAGAATTCAAGAAAGAAGAAAAAGTTTAAAGAAAATAAACTTACTCACAACCTAGAGATAACTTCTGTTACCCTATTACAGTCTTCAAGGATTATTGAGCATGTTTACAGTTTGTCAAAATGTATTCAGCGCTGAGGAAGTTGAAACATTTTCCTCTGGTTCCCAAGGGCTTGTGATTACAGTTTCTCAGGCTGTTTTCCTTGCATGGTGTGAAGTGCTTTGGATCTAGCCTTCTCCCCTTACCAAAATCTAAACACAGCTTAGTACAGCTGCCTGATAATTTACTATGAGATATTAATACTATGAATGCTGAGTTACCTTTCCTGAGGAGCCTGCCATTTATAACAGTACCAATTTACCAAATCTATAAAGTCAAAATGTTAATTTCCATGACAAATGACAGGCTAGAGTAGGAGCAACATTTGGCAGGGAGATCCTTCTAAAGTCCCCAAAATTAAGTTACACGGAAGCCATGACTGTTTAAAAACAATATTATTCCAGAGAGTCATCTAGATGTTTCTGCAGATCAATTGTTTCCCTACTTAGCTGGCCTAGAACTTTCAAAACAGAAAGCTAGCCTCTAGACTCAGGTTCTAATATGCTGTGCCCATTTCAAAGAGACAAAGTTCAAAGTTCTCTTTCCTTTTATTTCTTCAAATTGAATGAAACAGACTCAAAGTGTTTCTGCTTATTACTGACTGTGCTAGGTCTCCTGGACTATCTTCATGCTAAAGACTTTTGTTTGGAACTTTCTGCTACCATCAGGACTTTCACAGAGGCTGTTTTCCCACTTGTGATAGGCTTATCCTGATTTATTACTGTCTTATACCTGTAACCAGATAGGACCACTGTGAGACAGATGACCAACTATTCAGTATAACTCATAAGGGCATACAATCACAGAGTTTGAGTGGTCCCATCTGCTCTATGATACCAGTGGACAAATTATAATATTCCATATGTATTATGGTGCATATGGAATTATAAATACATCTTGACTCTGCCCTTTTATATCAGTGTTTACCCCAACTCTCACTGGCACTCTAAACTTAAGCTTCAACCAAGTATTTTTTCAGGTTCCCACTTACAGTCCAGTCTCTAAATTTGGATGGAAAGGTAACTTTATGGATAAAGGGATCCAAGAAAGAGGAGAAAGAAAACAATTACACCTTGGACTGGCTTAAACCCAAAGAAGCTCTAGAGACCTAGGAGTTTCTAACATATTTGTTAGGCCCAAAGATGAGGGAGGCCATGCCACTTGACAAAGACTACAAACTCTTAGACGATGGTATGGCATTTTCCCCAGGAGAGGTTGGAGCCATATAAATAAGGTCAGAGCCCTTTAAATTGGAATTAACCCCATAAAGTATGAGATTTTAACCACCAGTCTGAGGTTTCAACTATTGCAGTTTAAAGAAAACTGTTTTTTTTTCCCATGTTAACTTAGAACTGCCCAGGGTTCTGACTTCTACACAGGACGTCGGTATTGTTTCTATCCCTGGTCTTGATGCTGGTGTTTTGCTTTAAATTCTGCATACTTTGGATATGGCCTGTGATCACAAATCTTGACTATCTTTGTAGTTTATTGTGAGCTTTGTTAAGCTAGACCCTTGTTAATGGCATACTGCATAAAAACTGAACAAGTGATTACAATAGTTCAAGATTTTTAAATTGGGGATCAAGAGGCATAGCCAGAAGACTTAGACTTTAGTAACAGGTATATTAAGCATGTGACTTTGGAGAAGTCTCTGAATTTTTCTGATAAGAATCTAGGTTTTCTTATCCCTGAGCAATAAAATATGAAAAATATTTGCAACATCAATGACAATATTCAATACAAAGAACCTTTAAAATATAAGAGAAAAATAATACTTGATTGGGACAATAAGCACAGAACACAAAAGGCAACTCACAAAAAAAGAAAGACAAATTACCCACATGATATATACAAATTAATTTAAAATGGATCAAAGGCCTAAATGTAGATCTAAAACTACAAAACTCTTAGAAGAAAACATTGGTGTAAATCCTAAACATTGGTGAGATTAGGCATTTTTTTTTTTTTTAGATATGACACCAAGCCTATAAGCAACAAAAGAGAAAATAGGTAAATGAGATTCCATAAAAAATTAAAGACTCTTGTGCTCCAAAGGACACCATCAAGAAAATGAAAAGACAGTCCACAGAATGAGAGAAAGAAATTGCAAATCATATATCTGGTAAGGAATTTATATCCAGAATATATAAAAAAACTCTTATAACTCAATAATAAAAAGACAAGTCAATTTAAAAATTGGCAAAGTACCTGAATAGACATTTCTCCAAAGAAAATATTCAAATGGCCAAAAAGCACATGAAAAGATACTCAACATCATTAGTAGTCAGGGAAATGCAAATCAAAACCACAATAGATACTACTTCACACCCACTAAGTTATTTTTTTAAAAGACAGAAAATAACAAGTGTTGGCAAGTGGAATAATTAGAACCTTCATACACTAACAGTGGGATTTTTAAATGGTACAATTGATTTGGAAAACAGTCTGGCAGTTCCTCAAATGGTTAAACACGCTGTCTCCATACAACACAACAATTCTTATCTTAGGTTTATGCCCAAGAGAAATGAAAACATGCCCACAAAAAACTCATGTATACATAGCAGCATTGTTTGTAATATCCAAAAAGTGGAAAAACCTAAATGTCCATCAACTCATGACTGAATAAACAAATTGTGCTATAATCATACAATGGAGTATTATTCATCAATAAAAAGAAATGGGATACTAATACATGTTACAACATGGATGAACCTTGAAAACATCATAAGTGAAAAAATAAATTGTCTGATTCCATTTATGTGAAATGTCCACAATAGGCACATCTATGGAGACAGAGAGTAGATTAGTGATTGCCTAGGACTGGACTTGGGGTTGTGAGGTTGGAGAATGACTACTAATGGGTATGAGTTTCTTTCTGGAGTGATGAAAATGTTTTAAAATTAATGGTGGTGATGATTGTACAACTCTAAGAATATACTAAACATTAAAGTATATGCTTTAAATTGTATAGTATATAAGTTCTCTCAATAGTACTGTTATTAAAAATACAAATTAACAAGAAACTCATGAAAAAGCTTCTAATTCATTGGTCATTAAATAAATAAAAATTAAAATTAGCATCAGACACCATATCTCTCATCAAATTATAAATGAAAAGTGTGTGTGTTAAATGAAATATATATGTGTGTATATTTTGTAAACTGCAAAGAAGTATTCATAAGCAATTTACTTCTATCATATATATTTTGGTTCTGCTTCTCAAGCTCAGAATATCTTAGACATTTTTATTGTGATCCCAAAGCATGGATAATTCAAATTACAGATTTCCTAATTAATGTTTTTTTTTGCCCAAAGAAATAAAAAAATTTACAGTTTTACAGAAATGTACAAATTAAGTAAAGAAAAAAGAAACTAGGTTCAATGAAAAGTGGCCAACTTTCTTCTTCCCACCCCCTACTGGAGGACATTAGAAGCATCTATGCTTTATCCCCTCAGATGGCAGATTAAGTAACTGCAGCCACTCACCATAGACAGAAGGAGCCTGGTGTGTTCCAAATGTGTTGTGTGGCGTTTATGAGTGCTGTAGTGATGTCCTGGAGAAAACACAGCTGTCTCATGCACCAGCCTGTAGCCTCTATAAATTAGTGTCAATCTAAATATTGTTTTCTTGCATTGGGAAATGGAGAACTCTTTTCTGTATCAAATTCAAGAGCTTCCACACACTGTAGAAAGTGAAAACTACGTTACAAAATGATTTGGATGCTACATAGACAAATTAAGCCCTAAAGCAACTCCACATAGATTGATTTCAGAGAAATTTGAGGCACCAGAATGAGTCTCATCTTAAGTCAAACATTTACCTTGCTAAGTCAGTGGGAGTGATTCCACCGTTGCATTCTCTCTTAAAAGGTTCAAAAGTAGGGCCTTATTTTGGATGCTGATAAGCTTAAATATAAACCAGAGAAGGAAAATATTTGGCATGTGTTGTTGCTTGACTCCTTCACTTACCTGAATGTAGCTAATACTTATCCTTCTAGACACATCTATGGAATCTGAATATGGCCCTAGTAAAGAAAAGAACCTAGTTTCTTTTTTCTTTACTTAATTTGTACATTTCTGTAAAACTGTAAATTTTTTTATTTCTTTGGGCAAAAAGATTCTTTCTTAACACAGCCCTCTCAGCATTCATTACTAATTAGTCAATGAACCCTGTTTGCCATTCCTGTTATAGGTTATTCAAAGTTGAAATGTATCTGTATATGTTTTTGACTCAACTACTTAAAATGACTTTAAAAGTATATTTGTCTTTATATAAGGTTTACCTTTTAGAATATAGGAATTGTAAGTAGAAACAGTCCAGTGGTTACTCAATACAGGGGAACATTCCTCATCTAATTTGCTTTAAGTTCCTGAAGTGGTTATCATTGACTCTTTGGTCTGTAACAAATGTAAATACCCAAGTAGAACTTTTAGCATTATAAGCCATTTCCTAGAAATGATTTAGCATGTGCTATTATCATCTTAATTAATAATATGCTTTACATATGTCAACCCATTTAGTATTCTCCTAAAGCCCCTGCAGGATGTACTGTTAAAATCTCCAGGGAGAGGCTGGGGGCGGTGGCTCATGCCTGTAATCCCAGCACTTTGGGAGGCTAAGGCAGGTGGCTCACTTGAAGTCAGGAGTTCGAGACCAGCCTGGCCAACATGGTGCACTCCCACCTCTACCAAAAATACAAAAATTAGCCAGGTGTGGTGGCACGTGCCTGTAATCCCAGCTGCTCAGGAGGCTGAGGCAGGAGAATCGTCTGAACCTGGAGGGCAGAGGTTGCAGTGCAATTCTGCCACTGCACTCTAGCCTTGGCAACAGAGCGAGACTCCATCTCAAAATAAATAAATAAATAAAATCTCCAGGGAGAAAAAGCAGAGCAAGATGGCTGAATAGAAGCCTCCAGCAATTGTTGCACCTCCCACAGGAACACCACGTTGAACAACTATCCACATAAAAAAGCAACTTTATAAGAACCAAAAATCAGGTGAGTGACCACAGTACCTGCCTTTAACATGATATTAAGGAAAGACGCTCTGAAGAGGGCAGGAATGACAGTCTTGAATTGCCTACACCAACTCTCCCCAATTCCCTGGGAGTGGCCACATGGTGTAGAGAGAAAATATTTGCATTTAAGAGAGACAGCACAGTGATTGTGGAACTTTGCATTGGAAGTCGGTGCTGCCCTGTCACAGCAGAAAGCAACATGGGGCAAAATTTAGCCAGGGCCCGTGGAGGAAGTATTTAGGCCAGCCCTAGCCAGAGGTGAATCGTCCATCCCAGCGGTCAGAACCTGAGGTCTAGTAAGCCCCACCACCATGCACTAAACAGCTCTGGGGTCCTGAATAAATTTGAAAGGCAGCATAGGCCACAAGGCCTTGCAGTTCCTGGGCAAGTCCTAGTGCTGTGCAGGGCTCAGAACTTGGGGTGCATGTGACCCAGTGAGACACAAGCCAGGGTGGCCAAGGAATGGCTTACATCACCCTCTCTCCAATCTTAGGCAGCACAGCCTGCAGCTCTGGGAGAGACTCCTTACCTCTGCTTGAGAAAATGGAGAGTAAAGAGGACTTTGTCTTGCAACTTGGATACCAGCTCAGCAACAGTAAAATAAGGCATCAGGCAGAGAGAGTCCTGAGGCCCCAATTCCAGTCCTAGCTCCTGAACATTTCTAGACACACCTTGGGTCAGAAGGGAACTCACTGCCTTGAAGGGAAGAACCCAATCCTGGCAGGACTTACCATTTGCTGACTAAAAAGCCCTTGGTCCCTGAATAGTCATCAGTGGTATCCAGGTAGTAGTCACTACGGGCCTTGGGTGAGACTCAGAGCTATGCTGGCTTCAGGTGTGATCCAGCATATTCCAAGCTGTGGTGGCCATAGGGAGAGAGTGCTTCTGCTTGAGGAAAGAAGAGGGAAGAGTAAAGGGGACTTTGTCTTGCAGCTTGGGTACCAGCTTGGGTAGCAGCTTGACCACAGTGGGGTAGAGCACCAAATATCTCCTGGGGTTCCTGCCTCTAGGCCTTGTTTTCTGTATGGTACTTTGGGAACTACCCTAAGCCACAGGAGTGCCCACTTCCCTGAAGGGACAAACTCAGTACTGGCAGCATTCACCTCAGACTGAACGAAGAGCTCTTGGGCCTTGAGTGAACATAGGTGGTAGCCAGGCAGTACTTGCCATGGGCCACTGGTGGTGATGGCCATGGGGAGAGTCTCCTCTGATTGAGGAAAGGGGAAGGAAGAGTGGAAAGGGCTTTTTCTTGCAGCTTGGGAGCCACCTTATGTGCAGTAGAGTAGAGCACTGGGTAGATTCCTAAGGATCCCAACTCCAGGCCCTGGCTCTCAGATGACATCTCTGGACCTTCCCAAGGCTGGGGGAACTCACTGTCCTGAAGGGAAGGACACAAGCCTGGCTGGATTTGCCACCTGCTGATTGTAGAGCCATTGGTCCTTGAGTGAACATAGGTGGTAGCCAAGTGGTGGTCACTGCAGGCCTTGGGAAAGAGACAGTACTGTGCTGACTTCAAGTCTGATCCAGTACAATCCCAGTGGTGATGACCACAGAGTGCTTGTGTCATCCCTCTCCCAGCTCCAGGCATCTCATCACAGAGAGAGAGAGACTCTGTAAAGTAAGGGAAGACAATAAGAGTGTCTCCTTGGTAATCCAGGGACTTCTCTCAGATCTTACCCAAGTTCAGCAAAGCAGTACTTCTATGAGTCTGCAAGAGCCATAGCATTACTGGGCTTGGGGTGCCTCCTAATGCAGATATGGCTACAGTGACCAAAGACAGATTACAACGCCTAAGTCCCTCTGAATACCTGGACAGTCTTCCCAAGAAGGATGAGTACAAACAAGCCCAGACTGTGAATATAAATATTTAACTCTTCAATTTCAAAACAACAACATACATCCACAACCATCAGGACAATCCATGAGCTCATGAGATGAACTAAATAAGTCACCAGTGACCAACCTTGGAGAGACAGAGATGTGTGGCCTTTCAGACACAGAATTTAGTATAGCTGTTTTGCGGAAGCTCAACAAAATTCAAAGTAACACAGAGAAAGAATTCAGAATTCTATCAGACAAGTTTAAAAAGCCATTGAAATAAGCTTTAAAAAGTAGAAATTCTGGAGCAAAAAACATAATTGACATACTGAAGAGTACATCAGAGTCTCTCAACAGCAGAATTGATCAAGCAGAAGAAACAATTAGTGAGCTTGAAGATGGGCTATTCGAAAATACACAGAGAAGACAAAAGAAGAAATAACAGAAAGAATGAAACATGCCTACAAGATCTAGAAAATAGCCTCAAAAGGACAAATCTAAGAGTTACTGGCCTTAAGGAGGAGATAGAGAGAGAGATAGGGGTAGAAAATTTATTCAAAGAGATAATAACAGAGAACTTCCCAAATCTAGAGAAAGATACCAATATTCAAGTACAAGAAGATTATAGAACACCAAGCAGATTTGACCCAAATAAGACTGCCTCAAGACATTTAACAACCAAACTCCCAGAGGTCAAGGATATAGGATCGTAAAAGCAGCAAGAGAAAAAAAAATAACATGCAAAAGAGTTCCAATACATCTGTCATTAGACTTCTCAGTGAAAATCTTACAGGCTAGGACAGAGTGGCAAGACATATTTAAAGTGCTGAAGGTAAAACAGCCTTTATCCTAGAATAGTATATCCAGCAAAAATATCCTTCAAGCATAAAGGCTAAATACAAATGTTTCCAGAAAAAAACAAAAGCTGAGGGATTTCATCGACACCAGACATGTCCTTGAAGAAATGCTAAAGGGAGTACTTTAATTTGAAAAAAGTCATCTGAAGGTACAAAACTCACTGGTAGTAGTAAGTACACAGAAAAACACAGAATATTGTAACCGTATAATTGTGGTGTGTAAACTACTCATATCTTGAGTACAGATACTAAAAGATAAACCAATAAGAAATAATTACAACAATTTTTCAAGACATAGTAAAATAAAATATAAATAGAAACAACAAAAAGTTAAAAAGCAGGGGGATGAAGTTAAAGTATAGTTTCTGTTAGTTTTCTTCTTGCTTGTTTGTTTATGCAATCAGTGTTAGATTTTCATTGGTAAAAATAATGGGTTATAAGATAGTATTCACAAGCCTCATGGTAACCTCAAATCTAAAAATATATGATACACACAAACAAAAGCAAGAATTTAAGGCATACCACCTGAGAAAATCACCTTCACTAAGTGGAACACAGGAAGAAAGGAAAGAAGGAAGAAGAGACCACAAAACAAGCAGAAAACAAATAAAATGCAGGAGTAAGTTCTTACTTATCACTAGTAACACTGAATGTAAATGAACTAAACTCTCCAATCAAAAGATATACACTGGTTGAATGGATTAAAAAACAAGACCAAATAATCTGTTGCCTACAAGAAACACTTCGCCTATAAAGAACTACATAGACTGAAAATGAAGGGACAGTAAAAGATATTTTATGTGAATGGAAACAAAAAAAAGCAGAACTATACTTATACCAGATAAAATAGACCAATGGAACAGAATAGAGAAGCCAGAAATAAATCCATTAATCTACAGTGAATTCATTTTTGAAAAAGGTGCCAAGAACATACACTGGGGAAAGGACAGTCTCTTTAATAAAAATAGTTCTGGGACAACATCACATTCATATGCAAAAGAATGAAACTAGACTCCTATCTCTTGTTGTATACAAAAATCAAATCAAAATAGATGAAAGACATATATTGAAGACCTCAAGCTAGGAAACCATTAAAAGAAAACATTGGGGGCCAAATAGATGTGGTGGCTCATACCTGTAATCCCAGCACTTTGGGAGGCAGAGATGGGTGGATCACTTGAGGTCAGGAGTTCAAGACCAGCCTGGCCAACATAGTGAAACCTCATCTCTACTAAAAATACAAAAATTAGCCGGGCATGGTAGCAGGTGCCTGTAATCCCAGCTACTCGAGAGGCAAAGGTAGGAGATTTGCTTGAGCCTGGGAGGTGGAGGTTGCAGTGAGCCAAGATCACGCCACTGCACTCCAGCCTGGGTGACAGACCAAGACTCAGTCTCAAAAAACAAACAAACAAAAACAAGAAAACATTGAAACATTGGGGAAACTCTCCAGGATATTGGTCTGGGCAAAGATTTCTAGAGTAATACCCCACAAGCACAGGCAACCAAAGCAAAAATGGACAAATGGGATCACATCAAGTTAAAAATCTTCTGCACAGCCAAAGAAACAACAAAGTGAAGAGATAACCCACAGAATAAGAGAAAAAAATTGCAAATTATCCATCTGACAAGGGATTAGTAACCATAACATATAAGGAGCTCAAATAACTCTATTAAGAAAAAATATAATGATCCAATTAAAAATGGGCAAAATATCTAAATAGACATTACTCAAAAGAAGACATACAAATAAATAGCAAACAGACATATGAAAAAGTGCTCAATATCATTGATCATCAGAGAAATGCAAATCAGAACTACAATGAGATGTCATCTGACCCCAGTTAAAAAAACTAGAGCTACCATATGATCCAGCAATCCCAGCTCTTTATATATTATGGTTATTAATCCCTTGTCAGATGGATAATTTGCAAATTTTTTCTCTTATTCTGTGGGTTGTCTCTTCACTTTGTTGTTTCTTTTGCTGTGCAGAAGATTTTTAACTTGATATGATCCCATTTGTCCATATTTGCTTTGGTTGCCTGTGCTTATGGGGTATTACTCTAGAAATCTTTGCCCAGACCAATATCCTGGAGAGTTTCCCCAGTGTTTCAATGTTTTCTTGTTTTTGTTTGTTTGTTGGGTATATACCCAAAAGAAAGCAAAAGTATATTGAAGAGATGTCTGCACTCCAATGTTTATTGCAGCACTATATTATTCACACTAGCCAAGATTTGGAAGCAACCCATGTGTTCATCAAGAGACAAATGGATAAAGAAAATGTGGTACATATACACAATGGACTATTATTCAGTCATAAAAAAGAATGAGATCCTGTCATTTGCACAACATGGATGGAACTGGAGGACATCTGTTAAGTGATATAAGCCAGACACAGAAAGACAAACTCTTATATTCTCACGTATTTGTGGTAAATTAAAATTAAAACAGTTGAATTCATGCAGATAGAGAGTAGAAGCATTTCCCAGAGGCCAAGAAGTGTAGTGCTGGGAGGCTGGTGGGGGCCTGAGGGGCACGGAGTTGGGACAGTTAATGGTAGATATAAAAATACAGTTAGATACGAGTGAATAAGATCTAGTATTCACTAGCACAACGGGGCGCCTACAGTCAACAATAATTTATTTTATATTTCAAAACAACAAAAAGATTATAATTGGATTGTTTGTAACACAAAGAAAGGATAAATGCTTGAGGTGATGGATACCTTATTTACCATGATATGATTATTATCCATTGTATGCCTGTATTAAAATATCTCATATACCCCATAAATATATACACCTACTATGTACCCACCCACAAAAATTAAAAAAAAAAAATCTCCAGGTTACAGTTGAGGAACCTGGGATGTAGAGATGTTAGGTAACTTTAATATTGAGGCTGGAAAGAATTTCATCTTGGTTAAAGCTTGTTACTTGTGGCACTCTTCCTGCATGTCCCCACACCCTGTTTCCCCATGATATATGGTTTGGACTAAGTTAAGAAGCTAGTGCTAAATAAATGCTCCTCATTCCTTCTTTTCAAATGATGAACAAAACTTCTTTTCCAAAAAACAAAAGCTGAAAACAAAACCTGACAGTTCTTTTGTCTCAACTCTTCTTGCTAAGAACCTCTTAAAAGTGACAATCCTATTTTCTCTGTGTCTGAAAAGCATTTTAGAGTAATTCATAACTTAGAGCAACTATGTAAGCCCCAGAATCCCATTGCCGACTGTGTGTTTTGCCCATAAATCTTCAAATTAGTCAAGCTTTGTCAGTTCAGAGTGGTGCAAAATAAATAATATTAATAAACATGAATCATTTCAAGTCATAGCATAAACCTGAAAATTTCTTCCCCCAAATAGATAATTTGTATACATCCAAAGGTGGAGTCTAATAAGGAAAGTTAGTAATGAAAATTGCTAACACTGAAATCTTGTGCTCATCTCTTTTCAGCAGTGTAAAATAGAATACTTTATCAAAATGGAACTGTCAATAATATCCAATTTCCTTTAACAACTACACTCTAAATAGATTTAACTGGCTATTTCCTTCACACATTCTCAATGAGAGTATTGATTAGTATGAAATAAATATGACAAATAATTAGAATCATATCCCAAACTTCCTATCTATTAATCATAAGGAAACACAGAGGCTTGCTTAGGTCTCCCAGTTTTTTAATGATGACTTTCATTTACGTTTCTCAGAGAAACAAAAGAATATACTTCATATTATTTTGCATGTAACTCCTTTGCATAGCAATTCTCAAATATTAGTATTCATCAATAACCACTTTAAGGTTATATCACTAGAATTGTCTATGTTCTTGTCTTCTTATCAGTAATAAAACCATGAGAAATTCCCATCTAATATTTCTGATGCTTTAGGGAATACTAAGTAATAGATCTGAAAAAAGCTTACAAGTGCCCTCTAATTACAAGACAGGATTAAGCTCCATGGAAAGACAGCGGTGGAATAAGCTTTTCAACTTAACGGTTTTTTAAATACGCTCTTGTTTTCCCATGGAAAGATATTTAAAAATCATTATGATTCATGATAACCAATTATTTTGTTGTTTTTGGATGAGATTATTTTTATAGATTTATTGAGGTATAACTGACAACACATTAAATTGTTCATATTTACAGTAAACAATAAGTTTTGACATATGTTTGCACCTGTGAAGCTATAACCACAATCTAGATAGTGAATATTTCCATCATGAGACATAATTTTGAGTATATCAAAAATGTAAAATTTTGGTGACCATCAGATTTCCGGGGATATCTATCTGGCTTTAGGAGGCCATATTTATTGTTTAGTGAATGATTTTTCTCTAATTTATTGTCATCTTTTGAACATTAGTGCACTAGCAGAACAAAAGACTAGGCAGACTCTGGGCTTTTTCATTTTAGCATTATTAAAGAGCACCTGAATGGTCCTGAAGTTGGCCTTTGAATATACCAATGGACAGGTATGAAATCCTCAAGATGCGCATGGCGGCCTAGAGTCCCACAGTCTCACAGTGTGTGCTGTACCGTCTGCGCCCACCTTTCCTAGAGAAGAAACAGCGGAAAAACCTATTCCTTCACCCTGTGTGTTGTGGTGAATCTTAGTTTTTAAAGGCACATTATTTTATTATATAAACAACTTGGGAACCAATAAAACACAAGACATTTGAAAAGATGGGTCTTCGTATGGGCATAACACATGATAAGGCAAGTCACTTTCCTCCTCTGAGTTTGGGTTTATTTGCTGACTATCTTCCATTTTATCATAGTGAACTGTAAAGAAAAAGATGCAAGCTTCATGGAATGTCCAACTTCTGAAATAAAACAGACTGCACAGACAGCTTATGATTAGGATGGCCTTGGCTCAGTGTTTCTGAAAGCAAACGTACAGCTTTTGTCCTTGCCTATTGATATCCTGTTTGCCCTCAGGGCTGGTCAGGGTGAGACCTGTTAAGCTTTTTTTGGAGGCTGTCCTGATAACTCATTTCTTTACTCCACTATTTTCAGGCCCATTCTGGAAACGCAGGATTTAACCTCGGGGTTGCAGCTTCCCTGTCTCCATCTGCCATCAGAACCCATCTCCACCCCTTCCCCGTTCAGACCTGTGTCCCCTCCACAACTCATACTGGTCACTCTCAGAACTGCGGCCCTGAGTTCTCTAACTTTCCCTCTTTGCCTCGGGACCTAGGACACCAGTCGGGGCTTAACTTTCTGAGTTGGGAAGGCGACGCTGCTGGTGACTGCTTCTACTTGCTGGTTCTTCCTTTTTATTCCTCCCCAAACGAGAGGAAGATTCGAGTGGATTTGGCACATCCCCTAACCGGGGCCTGCCATTTGCAGGTTGGGGGCTGACGTGCCCAGGAGGACCTGGACCAAGCAGGCCATTTTCACCTGCGTAATAACAGGCTTGGGAGTAGCGAAGCAGCGGCGGCAGCAGCGAGGGGAGTAGGAGGAGCGCAGGCAGCCGCCGCGGCGGGGCCGGAGGAAGAGGAGGGGGGAGAAGGAGGAGCCGAAGCGGGAAGAGCGGCAGGCAGCGGCTCGGCGGAGTTGCAGCAGAGGCGGCGGCGACGCTGAGACACCGCAGCCTCCCCGAGCGCCGAGTCCCTCCGGGGACAGCAGCAGGGAGCGCCCGCGCAGCCACCGAGCCTCGGCCCAGCCAAGCCGCCGTCGCCGCGCCGGGGGACCGCCAGCCATGGCCGCGCCGGGGGATCCGCAGGACGAGCTGCTGCCGCTGGCCGGCCCCGGGTCCCAGTGGCTCAGGGACCGGGGGGAGGGGGAGGACGAAGCGGTGACGCCGAAAGGGGCCACGCGGGCGCCGCAGGCTGGGGAGCCCAGCCCGGGGTTGGGCGCCAGGGCCCGGGAAGCAGCGTCGCGGGAAGCCGGCTCGGGCTCCGCCCGGCAGTCGCCCGTTGCCATGGAAACTGCATCCACAGGTAAGGCGGGCGCCGCTGCCCCTCAAATGGCGTCGGGGACCCGGGCCCCCCAGTCAGTCCCCTTCTGCGCGGCTCTCCTGGGCACCTGCCTCGCGCTTTCTGCCTTGAGCGCCAACCCCACCCCCGCGTCGCCACGGGCGACTGGGAATATTCGCGGGCTGGTAGAAAACAACAATTTTATTTTTCCCAAAGGCTCAGAACAAGTCAAGATGCTTTTGATCCTTTTATTTCATTATCATGATTATTTCCGCTTTAAAAATTGTTCTCATCGGCAAACCGCAGCATTCTAGCTGCTGGCGAGTCTGGGTACAAGTTTCTCCCTCCTGCCAGGGGGCTTCGAGCTGTAGGGCCCGTTTGACAGGTTGTGGGGATTTTGGGGGGCGTGTTTGCGCGCAGTGTGCGCGCCGGGTGCAGGAGATGCTGACAACCTAGCGGCGGGCAGGCCCGCGGCCCCTGGACCCGGCTCTGTCCAGGGCAGAGATGTGGCCGTAACTGCCCCTTACCCTTGCTCTCCACGAATCGCCACCACACCCTACTCCCGCCACAGCCTACTCCCCCCACATCCCTCCGCCTTTTCTCCCGCAGAAAACAAATCCCAGGGAGTTTGTCCCTAATTCGGGAGGCACAGCTTTGCAAGACGGTTGGGTGCTGTGGCTGCCCCCGCCCAAAACCTGTATTTCGCCGCTGCCCGGATGGCCCCACCTTACAGGGAGCATTGAAACTTGGAAGTCCTAAGTTCGGCGGGCCTGGCTGTGGGTTGGAGGGCTTGGGTGGTGGTGAGTGGACGTGGTACAGTTTACCAGCAGTCTGAGCCACCCTCCTCCCCCGGAAATTGCCCTGGGTTTGGCCTTTCTTCGCCTGACGCCCCTATTCAAAGTCTGAGCGCGCCAGTGTCCAGCGGGAGCCCAGGCCCCTGGCGCATCCTGGTCAAAGGATCCAGGAAGCGCGCTCTGAGGCTGCTTGCCTGGTTAACGCTGTTTCCAGGGAGGGGAAAGGGGATGCTCTGTGGTGCTCTTTCCTGAGAAAGCTTTGCTATGGTGGAGTGGGAGTTGTGTAGTTTTGACAATGTAGAGCTAGAAGGCCTGGGGTGGTGGGTGCTCCCAGAGGAGGGGAAGGGGAGTGGGACGGGTGTGTGTGCTCTTGGTGGTTGATTTAAAGAAACCCCTTTTCGTAAGCTTCTCTTAAGGGTTATGTGGAATGCCTAAGGTAATCGTAATTAACTGCCCTGGTACAGAAGATCTGAGCTGGGGAAAAGAGGTTTGAAGAATGCGTTGAATAAAAATTGTCAATATCCTGAAAGGAAGAGAAAAAGTGGAGACCCTATATAAGAAAAAAGAAAAAGAAAGAAAGGAAAGTACTCAAAAGCTCCAACGCCAAACGCCAATGGTTATATATTAATTATTATATCCCTAGGGGTGGGGGAGGATTTAAATCTAAGAATGGCTGCTCAGTCTCTCTTTCAACTTCTGCATCCAAGTGAAAACAAAACTCTTTATAATTGCAAAAGAAGATGGCAAATGATAGTAGACAAAGGAAGGTAGTTTTTGTCTTTACCATTCTTTGTTGGGGATAGACTGCTCATAGTTCGGAATCTTTATCCACTGTAATCAAAGTAAATTGTTTCTTTATGAAACACTACCCACCTCCTATTAGTGCCACCAAGATTATGTGAACTAGAAAAAGGAAGCTAAGTGCCCCATGTTCAGTAACATATCCACAAAAGTTATTATATAGGAAATGCTTAGAATATATATTTGTGGGGTACAGTGTGATGTTTTGATACATGTTTGCATTGTCAAATGATTAGCTAAAAAATCCATCATCTCATGTACTTCTTTTTGTGGTAAAAGCATTTAAAATTTACTCTTTTAGCAATTTCAAAATGTACAGTGCATTGTTACAGAAAGGTGGCTGTAGTAAATAACAATGCATTTTGCATTTTTAGTAGTATTATTATAGAAATACCTTGCTTTGTTGAATGTGTTTGGGGTTTTCTATCCTAGGCAACAAATATAGTAGTAAAATCAAACATGATACTACGTTTGGATGGGAGAAGAATGAAGAAAGATGGAAGGAACACATATTTTGCATATTTATATAGAAATTTTTTAGTTTATGATTGTGGCTTGAAGGAATTTCTGATATAGTTGTTGATTGGTTAATGTCTTAAATCTCTATGTTTGTTATTAAGTAGACTGGATGTGCTGCTATAAGAGACTCAAATGCCAGAAATGCTGTATAAATAAATAACTAGATCTTAAAATTCCAAAGAAATCTTGTCCAGCTTCCTGGTCTGTTATTTTGGCAGTTCTATTGCTATAAGCAAAGTTAGCAGGTGAGCCCTCAATTGTATCAGAGATGCCTATTAAGCACACTATTTTACACTGTGTTTCTTAACTTACTTTTTTTTTGGCTTATAAACAGAAATTTATTTTCTCACAGTGCTAGAAGCTGAGAAATCTAAGATCAAGGTGGATTTGGTGTCTGGTGAGGGTCTGCTTCCTGGTCCACACACAGCTATCTTTTCACTGTGTCCCCACATGGCAGAAGAGTGCTTTATTTTTTTAAAAGAGTGGTGCTTTTTGGGACTCAAACTAAGAAGTAACTTAGACTTAGAGTGTGATGCACTCTAAACAGATTTTGTTTCTTTTTTAGATGGAAATATAAGACAGATATTGATGTTTTAATAACTGTTTTTCTGAAAAACATCACCAATCATGCCATCTGGACAGATATTCTGTTATTTATTTTTATACATTGATGGTAATTAAAATTCTCCCAGGAACATTTCCAAAAATATTTCTCAGCAGTGTCCTGGAATGAATATATGTTTAAACATCATTAAAACTGCACCATAAAACTCCATCAATCGTCTATTTTCAGGTATTCTCATTGCTTCTGTCCCTTTTGTGGCGTGGAAATAGTCTCATCAAAATAACACTGTCTTCTAAAGTTACAACTTCGTGTCTAAATTGATAATGGACGTGTGAAATTATGTGTGTTTTGCAAGGAACATTTAATACACCGTAGGTAGGCTACAACATGTTAGCGTTGTTAATAATAAAAGTGCCATCATCTAATAACTTTATACAAAGAATGTTAAGAGCAACTGTTTTGTTTTTTCATGATCAGTTTATTTTATTCCCGGAAACTATTCAAAAGGAGCATACAATAACAAAAGGAAAAAAGAATGGTCCTTTGTTTAAAGAAAGAATTTTAAATAGAACATCTGAACAAAATGAAATAGAGTTAACTCATTGCCTGCTTTGGAAATTAACTCATTGACTGCTTAATGTATGGAAAGCAAAATCAAGAACATGATGGAGAATGGTCAGGAAAAATCAGTCCAATATGATCTGCTGCAGTGATGTCAATTTATAGATAATTTGACTTAAATTTCAAGATAATTACAAAAAGCATTTTCCAATTTACTTTACATGGACCACATTGTTTATATGTCCGCATTTTTCAAATGCTAAATGTGATGCTGTATTGGAAAAACTATTCTCAGTCTATCATGATTTAAATAACTTTCAGAAGGTTTTATGTAACTTGTGTTTATTCTATTTAGTATAACAAATCTAAAGAACTATAACACATTACCAGTCATCTTCTAAATTCCATTTGGAGGCTAGATTAACTGTCTTCACTTTTGGATGTGTTTGACGGATGTGTAGACATTTTTTATTTGGAGTCATTTCCAGGTAATCCCCTTCAGAAGGTATGAATTTCAATCTTCTTTCTTTTGAGAAAGCTACAGTTCTATTGAAATGGTAAGGAACATTACACTTTGCTGTTACTGTCTTTAAAGAAACATATAAGATGAATAAAAGAGTTTGGAAAACTAATGCAATTTATTTCTCTGGGCATATCCTCTGGATACATACAATCAATACCATTTCTGGAAGTAAGTACAATATATGTTCTTTAATATAGGGAATTCAAATTAGGTTAAATTAAAATTTAGAGATGCTTACATACTTTTAAAATGCATTGATAAATATTATAAAGGCTTTCAGCTTAACTTTCCCTTCATGAACTTACTGTTCCAAGAAAACCACCCTGCTCATTGCCCTGCTCATAGGCTCTCCTCTCTCCATCTCTTTTTTACTTCTGATTCTGAGGGTTGAGAGAAGCGTTGTTGGTTATCTTGCCCATTTTATTGTCTATCCCTGGGAGCATGGATTGCAAGGATTACAGAAAGCTTTTATTATCTTTTGTAAAGTGAGAAACCATTGCGGTTCAATTCAACTTAGTAGACTAATGTTAAATGCCTCCTTTGTGTAAGGATCTGTGCTAAACACAGGTCGGTCATGACTTCCTAAAACATGTGCACCTTTCTGATTCACAGTATTTAATTTAGCCAAATAGTTCCTTTTGTGTTATTTTTCATTTTCTTCATTCCCAAGTTATTGCTGGAAGCTTGACTAGAAGGGAATTATAATAATCTAACCCCATGGGCACAAGGGTGTGAGTTAGTTTTCTGAGATCAACACAGGATAAGTAAATATGAGCACAGCTTGCTCGGACTGTGAAAGACAAAATCTGTCTTTTTGTCTAGCTGTGAAAAACAAAATCTTTCTCTCCCTTTATTTCTATCATCTATCTCATTCTCTGCATCTTCAAAGAAATAACTGGCTAATTGTTACATCAAGATCTTTGGATTAGTTAGTTGTGATTTTATTCAACAATTAGCTTATTTCAGTGGTGACTAAGGGAGTTTTGAAAACGATGCTGGAAAATTTAGAGGGCAGTGAAAATAAAAGACATTTCAAGAGACAAATGTATCTACATAGGAATGCTCTGCGCTAAAGTCATTGTAAAGAACATGGTCCAAAAATGAAAGACAACCAGTTTGTTTGGTTAAATAATATTTGAGGGCAAAGAGAACAGTGAGAAGAGTGTGAGCCAGAGAGGCCCACTGTTTGGAAGATGCTGTAGTGATAGGGTATGAGAAAAGGGAGGGAAAGGCTTCTCAATTCTTATTTGAGCTCCCTAATTTAAAATGGACAGTGATTCTTAAGTTGGAAAATTGAAACATACAGAAAGAGGTACTGGAATCCCAGGATAAGTAAACAGAAGGTAAAATATTGTATTACTACTTTGATGAGATCGGTTCTTCACATCCAACTACTTTACATGTCATGGAATTGAATGAGTGTGCTGAGCAGCTTTAAATTCATTCCCAGTATCTTTGGAGAATAAGACTAGGGCTAGAAAAGCTGAAATTGATAAGTGATTTTCAAAAAGGGGAAAATACGGATTCTTAAAACTTATAAACCAATATATTTGACACTGACTGCTGGTAGAATCTAAGAATGTGTTATTATGCTAAATATTCATAGACCCTTAGAAAAGAATGAATGTATTGTTCAGAAATTCCCTCTGGTTCACTAAAAAATAATGCCTGTACAACATTATTTCCCTCTTTTTCAGATTTTGAATTACCAACATGTGTGTAGCCCTTCCTATGTCTAGGAACTCTATAAAACGCTCAACTTACATAAAGATATAGAAAGCATGCTCTTTAATTTATAAACTGCACAAAATTTCAAAGGGTGGCTGATATGCTACCGGGTAGCATTGTGATGAAAAAGAATTTTGATTTTAATGTTTATTCAAAAGCAACAAGATAAATCTGTTTATTAAAATTATTTTTGTCCCAATTTAAAAATTGGCGGTGGGTAGAAAATACATACACATGGTATTAAAATCTAAAAGGGTGAGCAGAGAAAAGGAAGTCTTCACACCTTACCTTTCAACAATCCATTGCCCCTCTCCAGAGGTAACCATTGTAATTAGTTTCAGCAAGAGAGCATTACTTATGATTATACTACTATTTATTGAACTCTTGCTATATGTCAGGCTTTGTCTAAGCACTGAGGATTGTAGTACAGAAAAGGAGAGAGAAAAGCCTCTCACCATAAAGTATACTTTTTTTTTTCTTGGTGGGGGCAAGGGGAGAGAGTAAGGAAGGGCAACAGAAACCAGAACATCTATATCAAGGGATGATAAGTGTTATGAAAAAGGTCAAAACAGAATAGTGGGAATGAGAGGGATAGTCAAAGAAGACCTCTTTAATAAGGTATCTTTAAAGCAGAGACTTGAAGGCAGTGACAGAACAGTCTTGCAGATGTCTGAGAGAAGAACGTTTTGGGCAGAGGGAATATCCTTTGCAAAGGCCCTGGGTCAGAGTGTGCCTAGCACATTGAAGGAACCACAGGAAGAGCAGTGAGATGGAGTAAGCAAGGGGAGAATGATAGAGGATGAGCAAAGGGTCAGTGGTAGAGAGCAGTGGATAGATTAGGTCCTATAGGCCCTTTTAACAGCTTTAAATATTACTCTGAGTGTGATGAGAGCCACAGGAATGGGAGAGGTGTTAAATAGAGAAGGAACATATTTAGAGTTCAGTTTTAAGTTTAATGACTCACTCTAGTCACTGCGTTGAGAATCTAACATGGGGGTGGTGGTGGTTGGTGTGGAGCAAGAATGACCTACTAGTAGGCCATTGCAATAATCTGAGAAAGAAATCATGGTGGCTTGCACCAGAGTAACAGCATTGGAAGAGGTGAAAAGTGGTTGGATTCTAGATATATTCTGAATGTATATAATGTGTTAGAAAGAACACAAGGGACATGCCATGATTTTTGTCCTGAGTAAACACAAGAATGGAGTTGTTATTAGCTGGGGTTGGGAAGACTTTAGGAAGAACAAGTTTTAGGGAAAAACCAGGAGTTTGGTTTTACAAATGTTAATTTTTGAATGTCTGTTTGGTGTCCAAGTGGAGATGTCAAATAAGCAGTGTAGAGTGGGGCTGGGGAGTGATCTGATCTGCATATATACATTGGGAGTTGTTGGTGTAGAGATGGGATCACCAAGGGAGTGAGTGTTGACAGTGATGAGGTCAAGCAGTCCTGGGTCACTCAAATATTCAGAGGTCTTTCAAAGAAAACTGAGTAAAAGTGGGCAACGAAGTAGGAAAACTGAAAGAGACTCCAGAAGAAAAGATAAATATATGTCAAGAGGAATAGAATGATTGATTCTGTCAAATGCTTCATGCTACTTGTGGTTAAGATAGAGACTGAGAGTCAGCCACTGGATTTGACAGTGAGGAAATCATTCAAAGTGCCAGGAAAAACATCTCGGTTGAAATGGTTTTAGAGCAAATGAGAAGGGAGAAAATAAGAGATGGTATTTGTAGACATGACTCTTTGGGGGAGTTTTGTTATAAAGAAAACTGAAAAAGAGGTAACTATATGGAGATTGAGATGAAAAGAAGGGAAAGTATTTTTTTTACTATGGGGAATATTAAGGCATATTTGCAAGATGATGTAAATGATGCAGTAGTCAGGGAAAGATTGGTGTTGCGGGAGGTGGGGGCATTTCCTGAAACTGTATCTCTGAATGAGTAAGCAGGGATGGATCCAGCACACAGAGAAGGGCTGATATTGGATAAAGGTGAGGACAGTTCATGGATATAATGGAGGAAAGACAGAGGAGAGGGCACACGTGCAGGGAGTGAGTGGATATGGGGCTGAGAACAGGTGGAAGTTTTCCATTAACTGCTTCTATTTTATCAATGAAATAGGAAGCAGGGTCAACAGAGTGAAGGCAGGAGTGGAATTGTTGAAAGTTTGAGAAGAGGGGAGAAGGTTTAGGAAAATGAGAGAGTGAAAGGACTAGGGCAAACTGAGAGAATACTGAGTAGCCCTTGGGGCTCACTTAGAGCTTAAAGTGAGACCAATCACTGTATATGTTATCTTGTTTTTGGTTTAGAGTGCAGGATTAGTTGGATTGGTTTTTGTTTTCCAGTGATCCCAGTAGGAACAGATGGGCAATGGATTTGAGGATATATGCAAGGCAGTATATAGATGCTTGGTCATGGAATCTGCTGAGGAGGAATGAAGCATAGTACAAAGATGACATAAGCAGTGGATTGTATATGCTGGCAGGGTTGCTGGAGTAATGGTACTAGAGTAAGGGAGATAAAAGGATAAGAGATGATGATTTGGTATCTGGGGTGTTTGAGGTAGATAGTAGGAGGGTTACTATTATTGAGAAGGAGTGGAAAACTGAGATGGAGTGGATGACAAGGTCATTGGAGGAGTCCAGAAGAAAGGTGAAAATAGGAGTGAAACAGTCACCTACATGATTACTGACATCACAATGAACCATGACAGATCCTGGGAGTTACAGTAAACCAGATGCTAATGGATATCTTTAGGAAAGGACATAATGGCCTAGGATTCTGTCTAGGGGCTTTTAGGGGGAGGGAAGAACAGTGGCCTGTAACATTATAAATGTAAAATCTTGACTATAAGTTCTGAAAATTCTATTTAATATGTATAGAACGTAGGAGATGCAACTTAAAATAGTTCATGGTGGGGGTTGGGAATTTTGTAATTAGCTAAATATGAGCTAGTGGTATGGTGAAATTACTAAAATATCTTATGTAATTTCAGATAGTATTAATAGAAAGTCTCAGGTGCACATTATATGAGGTAATAGCTCCCCTAGATTCTGTTCTAGGCAGGCCAAATTTGGAGTCTCATACTAAAGGGTAGGTGCCATGTTTTGAGAGACATTGATGAGCTATAATACGGTGAGAGCAGGGCAATTGGGAGGCTTTTGGAAAACATGCCATTTGAGAGATAAAGAAATTAAGAATTTTTATCCAAAAGAAAAGAATGAAGATCTGAATGTTAAATACTAGAAGAACTTTCATGAAGCAAAGGAAGAAGACTTGACCCAGCTGATTTCACAGAGCAAAATTAGGACTAGTGATTTGGAGAAGTAGATTTCTTCTGAATGAACGAAAATGTTCTAATAATTAGAACTGATCAGAAAAGACAGATTCTCTCCCAGTTAGTGATGTTCAAGCAAAAACCAGGTTGCCATTTTAATGGGGGAAAAGCAGAAAGGAAGTCATTAGTTACACTAAGATGTTTATATCCTCATAAAAGACAACAGTGACCCTAACTTGACATTGTTATTGTTACATTATTACTTGTATTAGTCCATTTTCACACTGCTGATAAAGAGATACCCGAGACTGGGCAATTTACAAAGAAAAAGGTTTAATCAACTTACAGTTCATATGGTTGGAGAGGCCTCAGAATCATGGCAGAAGGCAAGGAGGAGCAAGTCATGTCTTACATGGATGGCAGCAGGCAAAGAGAGAGATTGGGCAGGGAAAATCCCCCTTATACTACCATCAGATCTTGTGAGACTTATTCACTATCATGAGAACAGCATGGGAAAGACCTGCCCCATGATTCACTTACCTTCCGCTAGGTTCCTCCCACAACACGTGGGAATTCAAGATGAGATTTGGGTGGGGACACAGCCAAACCATATCATTCTGCCCCTGGCCCCTCCCAAATCTCATGTCCTTACATTTCAAAACCAATCATGCCTTCCCGGCAGTCCCTCAAAGTCTTAACTCATTTCAGTATTAACTCAAAATTTTATAGTCCAATGTCTCATCTGAGACAAGGCAAGTCTCTTCTGCCTATGAGCCTGTAAAATCAAAAGCAACTTAGTTACTTCCTAGATACAGTGGGGGTACAGGCATTGGGTAAATACAGCCATTCTAAATGGGAGAAATTTGCCAAAACAAAGGGGCTACAGTCCCCATGCATGTCTGAAATCCAGAAGGGCAGTCAAATCTTAAAGCTTCAAAATTATCTCCTTTGACTCCATGTCTCACTGATGTAGGAGGTGGGTTCCCATGATCTTGGGCATCCAGGTCACACTGATGCAGGAGGTGGATTCCTGTGGTCTTGGGAAGCTCTGCCCCTGTGGCTTTTCAGGGTACAGTCTCCCTCCTGGCTCCTTTCATAGGCTGGCATTGAGTGCCTGTGGCTTTTCCAGGCACATGGTGCAAGCTGTCGATGGATCTACTGTTCTGGGGTCTGAAGGACAGTGGCCCTCTTCTCATAGCTCCACCATGTGGTACCCCAGTAGGGAGCCTGTGTGGGGCTGACCTTACATTTCTCTTTTGCACTGCCCTAGCAGAGGTTCTCCCTGAGAGCCCCACCCTTGCAACAAACTTCTCCCTGGACATCCAGATGCTTGCATACATCCTCTGAGATCTAGGCGGAGGTTCCCAAACCTCAATTCTTGATTTCTGTGAACTTGAAGGCTCAATACCACATGGAAGCTGCCAAGGCTTGGGACTTGCACCCTCTGAAGCCAGAGCTTCAGCTTGTTGTCCCCTTTCAGCCATGGCTGGAGTGGTTGAGAAGCAGGTCACCAAGTCCCTAGGCTGCATACAGCACGGGACCCTGGACTCACCCATGAAATAATTTTCTCCTAGGCCTTGGGGCCTGTGATGGGAGGGGCTACTGTGAAGACCTCTGATATGCCCTGGAGACATTTTCCCCTTTGTCTTGGGGATTCACCTTTGGCTCCTGGTTACTTATGCAAATCTCTGCTGCTCACTTGAATTTGTCCTCAGAAAATTGGGTTTTCTATCACATTGTTAGGCTACAAATTTTCCTACCTTTTATGCTGTTTCCCTTATAAAACTGACTGCCTTTAACAGCACGCTAGTCACACCTTGAATGCTTTGCTGCTTAGAAGTTTCTTCTGCCAGATTCCCTAAATCATCTCTCTCAAGTTCGAAATTCCACAGATCTCTAGGGCAAGGGCAAAATGTTGCCAGTCTCTTTGCTAAAGCATAACAAGAGTTACCTTTGATCCAGTTCCCAACAAGTTCCTCATTTCCATCTGAGACCACCTCATTCTGGACCTTATTGTCCATATTGCTATCAGGCTTTTAGTCAAAGCCGTTTAACAAGTCTCTAGGAAGTTCCAAACTTTCCCAAATTTTTCTGTCTTCTTCTGAGTCCTCCAGACTGTTCCAACCTCTGCCTGTTACCCACTTCCAAAGTTGTGTCTTTTCAGTATCTTTTCACGTTTTCCAGTATCTTTTCAGCAGCACCCCACTCTACTGGTATGAATTTACTATATTAGTCAGCTTTCACACTGCTGATAAAGACATACCTGAGACTGGGCAATTTACAAAAGAAAGAGGTTTAATGGACTTACAGTTCCATATGGCTGGAGAGGCCTCACAATCATGGTGGAAAGCAAGGAGGAGCAAGTCATATCTTACATGGATGGCAGTAGGCAAAGAGAGAGATTGGGCAGGGAAACTCCCCTTTATAATACCATCAGATCTCATGGGACTTAACTGCTATCACGAGAACAGCACGGGAAAGACCTGCCCCATGATTCAATTACCTCCCACTGGGTCCATCCCACAACACGTGGGAATTCAAGATGAGATTTGGGTGGGGACACAGTCAGGCCATATCATTATTTTAAAATTGTTCCATATTTCTCAAAAATGAACCACATACTAATGAAACTGGAAACTGCATCCGTCACAAAAACCATAGTTAGCCCAAATTGACTACTTAAAATGTGCTCTTCACAGACTTGTGGCCTTTTAAAAATCCTCCTCTAGTTCTCCCTTGTCAAGAAAACTCCATAATGTGACATATTTGCTTCTTAAGAACTATATAATTTTATCCAGTTTTGGATTATTAACATAAATATAAAATATGTTATCTGCAAGTATCTCTTTTATTCTTTTTGCTGAACTGTCTTCTTCATTTTTTCCGGAATCTAGTTTCATAAATATTCAACATATTCTAAAATGTTTTGGAAATTCATTAAATAATTTTGTAATGCTAAAAGCATCATATGATCCTTTCCTTCTTTCTCTGCCTCACTATCTGTATATTTATGGCAGATTATTCATTGGAAAACCATGTTTCCTGGGTTGCTTAATGAATTAAATTTTTAGCTGGAAGAATTCTCCATTCTAATTTCTGTGTCCAATCCCCAAATGCCTTTTCTAATTCATCTATTGCATGAGATTTTTTGTAAAATCTGTTATAGACCAAATTCTTGCTTTCTGAGTTTGGAAAATTTGTTGACTCTCACATTCTCCAAAAATCCTAGAATTTTGTTTTATGCATAGCAAATCTTTGGCTTTTTTTTGTTTTTTAAAAAAAGAACTACTCTTGAACAACAGAAAATTATGTGTATTTGAATGATTCCTGATCTAGTTGACAAGCAAAGGAATAGAAAACAATGTCATGTCTGCCTTTGGCATGAATTTTTCAACTCACTCTGAAAAAATCAGGGCTTCTCAAAATATGGTCTGTAAACTACCTGCTCCAACATCACATGGAGTGACCACAGACCTCATCCTAGGGAGGCAAGCCTACCAGGTGCGTGTTAAAGCTATAAGAAACACTGATTTATTGGCTTTCTTGCTCATGCTTGGCATTTTGTAGGAGATGTGGGGAATAGAGGAGCATGAGCCATATACCCTTTCCCCATTTCCTCCTGGGCATATTACCATCCAGTTGGGAGATATGGCCAACTCCCACAAAGCAAAGATGAATAACTCAGGTCAGCATGCAGCTTGTTGCTTGGATGGATGGTACAAGCTATATGTGTGACACGAATTTCATGACTGTATGGGTTCCAATGTACCTGGTCTCTTGAAGGATGGATAGAATTGGAAGGGGGCAGAAGTGAGCAGAAAGGATGATGACAAGGAAGTGAGCAATGATGAGCCTAGTTTCATAGCTTATCCAGATGAGGAGAAGGAAGATTCTGGAGGGCTTGAGGGCTACTCAGAACTCCAGTCTCCTTTTCTATGGATTCTGGGATCTTTGCAGGCTTATATGTAAGGGAAGTAATATCACAGAACTATGTTAAGGAAGATTAGTCTGACAGTAGAATAGAAGATGAATTCAATGAGGATAATCCTAAAACCTGCGAGTTTTGCTGGAAGAAAGCCAACCCAGTAACATCAATTTCAGGGCCTTTAATAAGTAACCATGGGAATAAAGAGGGAGGTACATGGGAAGAAAGATGAGAGGCTTCACAAGAACAGTCAACAGGACTTTGTGACTAACAGACATTATCTGGGGACGAGGGGAGGAATAAATCAAAAAATGGCTACAGTTTTGTGCCCTATGGCTGGGAGAATGTTATGCTGTAGAGGGTGGGAGGGGGAACTGGCTAGAGGAGTGAGGATAATGAATTCACTTTTAGTCATATGAGGCTTGAAATGATGACAAGCCATTTGAATGGAAATTTCTACTTGGCAACTGTAGATAAAGAAATGGATTTTGTAGGTGAAAACAGGATTGTTGATATGGATTTAGAAAATTAGAAGAGAAGCCATAGAGATTATGTAGTATCGAAAGGACAGAGGTCCAGAGACAGAGCAAATGCTCCTTGCCCCTTATTTAAAAAAGCTTAAAGCTTTAGCTTTAAGCTCCCTGAGCCTCAGATTCTATAGTTAGGTATATATGGTATTAGGTCTTGTGGAGTGCCTGGCAATCATGTAACTATAGGTACTCCTGTTATTGTAGTATCACAAAAGCCAAGATGACATGGTACAGAATGAGCCCTGACTGAGAAATCAGATTTATCTAGTCTTGGCTTTGGTACCTAATATCATGTCAATGTGGGCAAGACATATGACTGCTTTATGTATCAGTTTCTTCATATATGACATAGCATGAGCACAATACTGTTCTGGCTATCTTACAGGGTTATGTGAAGATAAAATGAGATAACACAAGAAGATGCATGGAAATGGCAGATAACTCTGTATCTGTAAGGTACTATTAATAGGAAGCCTGGTCAGTAGTGTCAGATGCCAAAGAGAATGAAGATTGAGAATGAACCTCAACCTTAGATGTTTTACTATAAAATGCTTGCTGTGCCCAGCTGGACCTCAGCCAAATAGCAATGGGGAAGCGCAGGAGAGCAAGGAAGTATTGGGGGTGGAGAGAAGTCAGTTTTGGTAATCCACATGAGAAGACATTTTGGAGGAGGGCGGTAGGAGTGGTGTTCTGCTGCGTTTCCCATGTCCTGATGAGTGATCTGTGAGTACAGGGCTGAGGTGTGCCCGTGGGGACCAGCTGGAATGAGGGAGGACAAGCAGATGGAATCTATTCTGATTCTTCTGTTCAGTGGAAGGGCAATAAACCTAGGAAACTGTCCCAGGTATGTGTGGGAGTTGGTCTGGAAGAGGCTGTTTCTCTTACCAGAGAAGGCAGCACAGTGAAAGCTAGCTCCTGCTACCCCCCAGTACAGGGCTAAATCAACTAGCCCTGTGGGCTTGTGGGAATCTGCAGGCTAGTCTTATAACTCAGTAGATTAAAGTAGATTAAAGTCTTACATAAAAACATGATTGCTCTAGAAAGATGGAGTCTCTAACCCTTCTGCTAAATACAGCTAAAAATCCTGGACATTACATATAAAATAAATAGAAAGGGACTCTGAAAGGTGAATGAAGAGAAGACAGTCTTACTAGAGACCATGGGACCTGTGGAAGGACACAGCAGTGAGTTCTTGGGGTTTTCTGTTTTCATCCTATGTCTCAGGCTGGATACTGGAGAAGCCAACAAGCAGGAAATGCCAATGGGCACAGACAAAAAACACCCACAAAAAAAGCCTGCTGTTTCTAGTGAAAGGACCAGAAAATGGCATCCTAGCGGGATAGAAAACTTTTAGACAGTCATCACTCTATCCAGCCAAACACCATGAAATAAACTGAGGTCCACCTCCATGCCCACCACAAAAGCCAAGGAGGGAGCCTAGACTTCCACCTTTCTGAGGATGTAACAGACACCCAGCACTAGTAAGGCTTTGGCACTTAATTCACCTGCCAGCTAATGTGATGTTAGAGGAAGCCTAGAGGAGAGTCAGGAGTTTCATCACTGCTCAGTGATGAGACTGAGTGGAAAACCTGGACTTCTATTTAAGTAAGATATATATAGTCTCAAGACATAATACCAAAAATGTCCAGATTTTAATGGGAAATTACAAGAACCAGTATGATATGAACTTGAATGACCAAAGACAATCAACACCAAATTAACACAGGTGGTAGAATTATCTGAGAAGGATTTTAATGTAGCCATCACAAAAATTATTCAACAAACAATTACAAACACACTTGAAATAAATAATAAAATAAAGAGTCCCCAGCAAAGAAACAGAAAGTCCCAGCAAAGAAAAAGAAAGTCTCACCAAAGAAATAAAAGCTATAAAGAACTAAGTGGAAATTTTAGAACTAAGAAATACAATAATCGGGATAATTTTTATAAAAGCCTCAGTAGATGGGCTCAACAGCAGAGTGAAGAGGAAAGAAGAAAGTGTTAGTGAATTTGAAGAGAAACAATGGAAATGACCAATCTCAACAACAGGAAGAAAACAGAAAATAAAAGGGGATAAATAATAAAATCCCTATTCTCTGCAGCACAGGAATGTTTATAGGACATGTTCCCTTTTTCAGATGTTCATTGAGTATTCATATTAATAGGGTACAGTGAAAACAGTCTGACAGGTATATTGCCTCATGTTTGCTAAATGCACAAAATCTAAGCCATGTTGGTCTAGATGTGGGCTTCAGGGAAAATAACCATATAGTACTACTTTTAGTTGTTGAGATGTTTTCCACATTTACAGTACTTACTGATTTCTGATTTGTACTTATATGCACACATAAGCTAAGTTACTTATGAAACAAGCATTTCTATAACACTTACAATGTGTTGTGGGCTCTTTACATTTAATCCTATCCTTAATCTCAATGAAGTAGGTATAGTTATTTACCCCGTTTTACAAGTAAGCAAACTGAGATAGAGAGAGATTGAGTGACTTGCCTATGATCATATAGCTAGTAAGTGAAGCACCCAGATTTGATGAACCTTGGCAGTCTGGATCTAAGGTTCATGTTCTTAATTATTTCACTCTGTTGCCTATTTTAGGCTTTTCTTGTGCAGCATCTTTTTTTTTTTGAGACGCAGTCTTGCTCTCTCTCCAGGCTGGAGTGCAGTGGCACAATCTCGGCTCACTGCAACCTTCACCTCCTGGGTTCAAGAGATTCTCATGCCTCAGCCTCCCGAGTAGCGGGGATTACAGGCTGGTGCCACCACACCCAGCTAATTTTTGTGTTTTTAGTAGAGATGGGGTTTCACCATGTTGCCTATGATGGTCTTGATCTTCTGACCTTGTGATCTGCCTGCCTTGGCTTCCCAAAGTGCTGGGATTACAGGTGTGAGCCACCGCGCCCAGCCACAGCATCTATTTTATGATCTGTGCAGTAAAAGTTGCATATTAAATAAGGAATTAGCTTGGATGAAAATCTGTCTGAACTACAGTGAGCATAAATCTGAATGGGGAAGACGGTGGCTAAAACTTGGGTTGACCAGAACTTGAGAATCCTTGGGTTGACCAGAACTTGAGAATCCTTAAGAACCTCAGCCAAAAGCAACAATTAATTGCATTTAAAAAGTAAAAGTTTGGCTGGGTGTGGTGGCTCATGCCTGTAATCCTGCACTTTGGGAGGCCGAGGTGGGCAGATCACCTGAGGTCAGGAGTTCAAGACCAGCCAACATAGGGAAACCTCGTCTCTACTAAAAATACAAAAATTAGCCAGAGGTGGTGGCTCATGCCTGTAGTCCCAGCTACTTGTGAGGCTGAAGCAGGAGAATGGCTTGAACCCAGGAGGTGGAGGTTGCAGTGAGCTGAGATAGCACCTCTGCACTCCAGCCTGGGCGACAGAGCAAGACTCCGTCTCAAAGAAACAAAAAAAGTAAAAGTTTAATAGGGATAATTGCAAAACCCTGCAATAGAATCCCCAAACTAACTGCGTGGATAGAATGGGGGGGCCATGCATGATGGAACTGCAACATAAATAGAGAAAAAACAGAGATTTTTTGTTAACTTTAAGTTCACTTTAAGTCAGTAGAGTGAAGCAGCTGTCCCTGACATGATAACTGTTAGTCTCGTTAACTCGAGATGCCCAGAACAAGTAGGAGAGAGCTGCGAATACTTGTTTCAACCCTTAAGATGGGAGGGTTGGAACATATGCAGGTCTGGGCAGAGTTCTGGGTGCACTGAATGCCGGGGTAGAAGTCATAGTAGAAATCTTGACTCTGGTTGAAAGAGCTGAGGATTTACAGACTGCTTAAAAGAAGATAGGATGGGTTATGACAGCTGTCTAAAAATACATGAAGGGTTGTCAAGTGGCATAGCATCTTGGCATGTTTATGTGACTCTGGCGGATGGAGCTGTGGTCAGTCAGAAGTTACAGGGAGGAATTAGAGCTCAGTATTCATCAGAGCTATGAAAATAGCCTGGACTGCCTCATATGGTAGTGAGTTTTTTGTTACTGGAGATATGTAGCAGAGTTGGATTGATAATGTCTGTGACAGAGGGGTTATAATAGGGGAGATACATTAGATTAGTAATTTAAAAAGTCTTTTCATGATCACAGACCCCCACTGGAAAATCTGTACAAACACCCACAAATTCTGGAATTTTTCAGAAGCCTTTTATGGATGGGGAAATGAAATAACTTTCTAACTCTTAGAAATCAATGATTCCAGATACTCTCATAGAGTTCACTGTTTACACAGGGGCAATAGTTTTATGGTTCAATAAAATCTCACTCAATCATCCTTTATTCAACAAATATTTATTGAGCGTTTACTATATATGTGTACACAGACACAAAGTATGAAGTTGGATAGATGACACAAATACATAATAAGAATATATAAATAAATTCAGTAAAATAACAATACGGTCAGACTATGAGGAAGAGCAGTCTAAATCAGGCAAAAGGTCTGCATTCCATAAATTTTGTTGTATTAATTTCAAGAATATACTCTAACTGAATTTGTGGCTCTCAGAGGATTACTAAGCCATACTCTTTCCAGATTGGCTATGGAGAAATGAGAGAAAGAGAGAGGATTTGGAGATTCCATATTGGATTCCAGTCATGGCTCTACCAGTAGACAGTAGCTAATCTCAGCCTCTGAGAAGGGCTTAATGATGGGTCTATGTGAATCTTCATTGCCCAGATAAGTGATGCATGATCATTTCTATATTCACTGAGTCTGTGTACATTTCAGTCACTGCCAACGTTTTTGGAACCAAATGGTATTTTAAGTAGATTAGGCACCAGTCTTTTACCATTATTATTAGGAAATGCTTGGGGTGGGACTAGGAGAAGATGTTAATTCTCCCTCTAAAAATCTCCATCAGTCATCTAATGCCACCCTAAATAAATATGTATTCTTCAATGTGGAAAATCAATTTTTTCTCAATTTTGTGTAAAGTGTGCATATGATATTTTAAAAAGTCTGCTCTACTTTTATTTGTATATGAACATACCATCAAAGTAAAATCAGAGTGCTTCTCATGCAAATGCAGCTTCAAAATAAGTCAACTGACTTCTCCAACTAGATTGTAGCCCCTATGTGCCATTATACGTAGAAAATTTGGAGTTGCCACTACTTACTATACTATCAATTTGTTTAGCAAACCTTTTATTGTAGATAATACAAGAGTAAATTGCAGCCCGTTATGTTTGAATTACCAGAATTGAACTTCTGTGAGTTTCTTTAAAATTGAATCCGTGGTGTTAGAGAACTGTTCCTATTTTACCAAAAGTCTGGAAAGAGCAAATGCCTAATATTGCTTTCTAGAAATTGTACAGTATTTTAAAACCAAGCAGTTTCTGTTTACAGTTTGGACGTTTGCATATCAATTCTCAGAAATAAGAATTGGTTTATTCTTTTTTTTTTTTTTTTTTTTTTTTGTTTGAGACGGTGTCTTGCTCTGTTGCCAGGCTGGAGTTCAGTGGCACGATCTTGGCTCACTGCAACCTGCACCTCCCAGATTCAAGTGATTCCCTTGCCTCAGCCTCCCGAATAGCTGGGACTACAGGCATTTGCCACCACACCCAGCTAATTTTTTATATTTAGTAGAGATGGGGTTTCACCATGTTGGCAAGGATGGTCTCGATCTTTTGACCTTGTGATCTGCCCGCCTTGGCCTCCCAAAGTGCTGGGATTACAGGCGTGAGCCACCACGCCTGGCCAAATTGGTTTATTCTTACGAATAACATTAAGGAACAAAAAAAAATCGTATTTTTAAGAAGAGAAGTAATATACTTTCTAGAGAAATAAGCCCCAGACATCCCCTGTTTTGAAAGTAAATGTGCTGTCAAGGCTCTTTGTGTTGCTTTTATTTTTCAAGTATAGTAATCTGCTCTGTGCTTATTTAACCCCTATGTGGTATAATAACTCCCAGGAACATTGGTTTCTAAAAGGAGTCTTTAACAATCTGTTAAAATGAAATTCTCTGCCATTCTGCCAGACAGGAGACATCAAGGTCAACCTTTAAGTGTATTATTTAACACATAATGATTATGTTTCCTAACAGTAATGATTATGTTTCCACTGTGATCATTTGTATGAAAATGTCACACAATGTTTATTGAAAGATATTGAATGATATGCTCCATGTATTATCATGTCGATATGAATCTTTTGAAGCATTATTTTCTGTTTAGAAAAGGGAAAGTTGGTACATAGGTTGATCACAACAGCCTGGAGTTTTTTTGTTTTTGTTTTTTCTATGAATGACACTGCACTGCAGGGGGAAAAGAATCTGTAGACAACTGTATATAAATAAAACTGAAAATTCAGTCAACTTTCTTAGTGAAATAGAAATGCTCAACTCCACAGCCTTGTTTTAAAATTGTAAAAACAGTGATAAAAGAAACTTTTGCAAGAGAAAAAAACCTACCCATGATGCCACCCCCTTCGCACATTCTTAGTGCCCATGTAATGGTTTGAGGATTCAGTGAGCTTCTTTGAAGTGCTTGGAACAGTGTTTGAGACATAGTAAGGACTATATAAATATTTGCTATTTTTGTTGTATTCTCTATCAATTGTTGTTTATTTGCATAATAACCACTAACCTCTTTCAAGTGGTTTAGAATGGATGGAACACTGACGTCATTTATTGAGTGATCCCCATTTTTACATTTGTAGATTCTGAGCAAGGCCAGAGCCACATCTCTGACACCTGAGTCTCATGCTGTCTTTATTATACTCCCTGGCTTTCTGTCTTCGAAATGTATATGGTCCCCAATTTAAAGTAGCTTAAGATTTTTAACTTTACAATGGTGCAAAAGCAATATGCATCCAGTAGAAACTGTACTTCGTGTACCCATACAACCATTCTGTCTTCACTTTCAGCACAGTACTCAATAAATTACATGAGGTCTTCCACACTTTATTATAAAATAGGCTTTGTGTTAGATTATTTTTCCTAACTGCAGACTAATGTAAATGTTCTGAGCATGTTTAAGATAGATGAGGCTAAGCTATAATGTTTGAGATACATTGTGTTTTCAACATACGATATTTTTAATTTATGTCTGGTTTATTAGGATGTAACCCCATTATAAGTTGAGGAGCACCTGTATAACATAAGGAAAAATAGAACTGTCCTGCAAGACAACAAAGCCAGGACATGGAATTCAGCTTTACTTTGCAAAGAGGGAAGAAAGTAATGAGTGTCAGCTGAAGAGACAGGCGAAGAGACACCAGAAGCAGAAGTGAGGGTGAAGAGAGGAGCAATGGGGCTGGGAAGAGGTGGCGGTGAAAGGAGAGGCTTGGCCCCTGGAATGGACACAAATAGACAAAAAGGAAGAGGAAGTGGAGGAATTCAGAAAAGAGGAAAGAGAGTTAACAGAGAAGTACACAGAGAGGGGGAAGCACTTTGAGGAAGCAAAAGTAAAAAAAGGAATGGATTTATAAAGAAGAGGAAAAGAGAAGTGGTTAAGAAGACTTGGCTAAATTCTAGAACCTGGAGTGAGAGTGGGAGTTCTTGGCTTTACTTCCCTTAGAAATTGTAATTCACATGTTTATGATTGCTTAGATCCTTAAACCAGGAGAAACTTCTATAAGTGGGGTGACTCTAGCAGGCCCCTGGGGCTCAGGAGTAGGAGCCATTCTTGGGGTTCTGTACAGGGCCACCCAAAGCTTTCCCACCCAGAGCTGAATGAAATCAAGCAGTGGGCTGAGTCAGGCCTGTGGGCTGAAATGTTCCTTCCTCGGTCTGGGGATTTTCCAAAAGACTCATATTAACTTTATCTAAATGGAGAAGAATTTAGCTGAGGGTTTTCCCTCAGATATAGGGGTGTATTTATATACTTTTTCTCTTCTGCATGACTAGCCTGGAGATTTGCAAATGCAGTGTTTGGATAGCAATATCAGGGAGTTAATTGGTTTTTCTTTTACCATGCTCAAATATTAAAATGTACTCTATACTTTGGGGAACAGGGAGTAGTTAAGGAAAAGAGAGGAAATAGATAATAGTGAAAGAAGTTGACATGTATTTAGCACCTAGTGCTAGGCAGGCAGGTACTGTGATAAATACTTTCTATACCTTCTTAGATTAGCTTTATGATCTAATGGCCTATTGAATATATAGCAGGGTATTGAACTATGATTTGGTTAATCTAAGTAAGGGTGACAACTAATTTGCATAATTCTATTGTTTCCAACCAAGGCCATAAACTACATATAGAAAAGGAGTCTTCCAGCAAGGTCCTGCTAAGTTGATGAGGGGGATGAGATATTGGGGTTCAAGTTATAGCTGGTAACAAATGTGCATTTTCAGGAAAGTAAACCACATATTCTTCCTGGGGGGTGGGGACTATTGAAATAGATAGCTGAGGATTTGGAGTCCTTCCTGTCCTTTCATCAATGATGATTTGTGTACATGGACTTCATACTGTATCAAATGAATTAATGTTTGATTTCCTTGTCTAGGCAGAAATTCCCTTGAGGTAGAGGTTGTGTCTCCAATAGTCTCTATAATTCCTTGCAGACAGCCAAGCATATAAGTACCAGAGTTTTATAATTTGGTGGTGTATTTTTTTCTTTGGTTACATAAAATAGTCTTAATACCATATTGGGATCATAGCACATTTTCAAAAACTTTCAAAGTTCACAGAATCAATGACTATTCAAAGCCTTTAGAAGCAGGATTTGGATCTTTTATGTATGACTCATATGGCCAATCTTAAATCAATTACAGTGTAAATTCTTGCTCCTATTTATATGAGTTATAAGAAAAATCAGCAAAAACCTTCATATATCACTTTGAATTTCTTTTAAAACTCTAGCATGCTAACTTAAAAAATAAAACAATTCTTGACAGTTATGATTCAAACTATCTGATGATAAATGAATTCTGTTAACATTTAAAAAATTAATTGGATAAATGTCCTTGATACAGCATTCAATTATCTTGAGAATTTATATAATAAAATGCAGCAGTTTGTGCTGAGATTAGTTTGACACAATTGCCATTAACAACTCCTCCTTCTTAGCACCTAGCAGTTCACCTGGATGCTCTGCTTTCAAAAAGGGGATGCTGCATTCAGGTGGTGACCATTACAAGTTAGATCCTACTTTTCTGTAGATAAAAGGCATAATAATGGTGAATTGATGTTTCATTAGTTTGTGGAGAGGAAGACTTTATGGTCTTCAACTCTAGGCCTTCAAAATCTGAGCCATTACTCAGATGAAAGATGAAAGTGGTTGCTAAGATGAAAGAGGCTGTAATGAAGTGGGGCTTAGAAGCAGGTTTGGGCCTGGTGAGAAAAATTATTTCAGGTCTCCAGCAGAGTGGCCTGGCTAAAAGTCTTCACGTGGGATTTGTAAACAAATTCGGGCCCTGGGCCCACTTCCTGACTGCTGGGCTGGGCAATCTGTGCCAGCTTCCTCTGCAGTCTCTTCATATGCAGGAAAGGCTGTGGGTTCAGGTGTTAGAGCTATTCCAAAAAGCATGTAGCATGAAGCAGGGTGTTCTCCATCACTGGAAGGGTCCAAGCAGAAACTTCATGATCACTTACCAGGGAGGTTTAGAAGGAGGCATATTTTTTAAGTGGGAAGTCGAACTTGATCACTTCAAATGTTCTTTGTATTCCTTTTGTCAGGATTCCATGATTTTATGATAGAAAGCAGATAATTGTTTTGCACTAAGTCCTGTGAATGACTATAAAATGACACACATTTTAAATATTGGGGTTTTACACCTTTAGCTAAAACTTGTATGAGCCCACATGAGCAAAACAAAACAGCAACAATCTAAATTAACAAGTAATTTTAACACTTAAAAGGATTTTCCATTTATTATGTTTATGGACATGCTCAGATAAAACATCTTTCATTAGTCAAATGGAAACATTGGTTAATCATTACATACTTTAAAATACTATTGGTAGATAAAAATATTGTATAATGTAGGGCTTATAGGGAACAATACTAAAGAGATGGGGACTATTTTTCATTGTTATACACTTACCTGCCAGATACTATTATGCTACATGTTTGTGGATATAAGGGTTTAAGAAAGTTATCGTCTAATGAAGGAGATAAAGAAACAATGATATTTTATGTGAAGAAATATGATAGAAGTATGTACATGATCTACATCAAGCATCTAAGCAGAAGAGAAAGTCAGAAAAAGCTTTTTACTGGAAAAGGTTCTGGAAGTGAGTTTTAAAGCATGAGAAATTAGCAAGATGAAGCATGGGGAAGGCTATTCAGAGAGGGACAGCACCACTTAAAACTGTTATTTCTCCCTTTTTGACTTTTTCAATTAGGAATTTTGTTTTTCCTCTCAGACACTAGGTTTCTAGAATGGTGATGAAGGGGTACAGAGCTCTTCATTTGCATTTATCTGTAAGCCTCCAGATTATTCCTGGTTCTCAAGCAAAATCAGTCTCATCGAAGTGGCTGCTTCTCTGAGAGTGCATATGGCTGTCAGAGTTGGACAGACTGTGCATCTCAAACAGGTATGCGGACACCTGGCTACGAACCAAGGGGCACTTGGAGCCTGACTACAAAAAGTCCATTTTCTCCAGTAGTAAGCCATTCAAAACACTGTTTTATTACAAATAAATGTATGCATCAAGGAGTAAAAGCACACATAGTTTTAAAATGTGAAACTTTAAATAAACTCCCTGTGTCATGGGTGTGGGCTATATCCAAAGGCCCTTGGGATACACACTTACTCTTCTTTTTCCATTATGCTTACTTGGTAACCATTGAGAAACACTGAACAGAAGGGTGTCTGGGTAGGGACTCTGAGGTGAATACTGAGACCTCAGAAACAAAGTGACAGATGAGTGTGGATGTGTGTGGTACACACACACGTGTGTGCATACATCAACTCTGATCCATAGGCTGTGGCTGCACAGATATGGGTGCTGGGATGAGAAGAGTGCTGTGGAAAGAATGCCGGGATTAATGAGTGATGTCTGCTGTAGGTGAGCAAGGAGGAGGGACACAAGCAGCGGATGGGCCAGGATTTATCATCTCAGTTCATTCTGTTTCTTCTTCCACAAAAAAAGCACCAGTGGGGTAAGGAAGAAGTCACAGCTCTGGTACTGGTTCTCTTCTTGCATCGTCCTCACTCTGTAACATTGTTGACCTTGTCTTCAATTCCTATCTGGTTGACATCCTATAATGATCCACCTACCCCTGGCTGGCTGCTTACAGACATCACGGTTGTTATTACTATTTTTATGCAATTGTTCCAAGCTCAGATTTTTAAATACAGAGCCTTCATCAACTGTATGTTTAGAGTTCAAGCTTCTGCTGTTCCTAATCTACTATAGTGTAGATATGTATGATGCTGGAATTTAGGATATTTTTTTTTCTCCTCTAGCATGTTCTATGTAGAATTGTCCATGGCAGCTGCCTAAATAGCTTCTTTTTCTGGGCCTTGAACGATGTCATATGCCGGAAAAGTGTGGTAGAGGTTTGAGAGAGTCTTCTAGGGAAAGGGTTCAGTGGGTCCAAAGGAATAGACTTGTAAAGCTGGCATAATCAGATATGGACAAGTAGTAGTTCTATGCATGACAAGATTTTCCTGGGGAAGGGGTAGCTGAGAATGGATTGGTGAACAGGCCATAGTAGGAACTTTAGATTTTATTCTCTGTTAACAATAGAGAGTAATTTGGTATTTTTGGTGATATAAAAGCCCGCTCAGATTTGTGTTTATAAAGCACTCTAGCAATGTGGAAGGTAGGAGTAGAATATGGTGAGGCATGGGAGGTTGAAGAGACTTCCACAGTGAGACACAGTGAAGCCGAAACTGTGGCAGTGGAGAGCAAGAGGGATTGGGAAATACAGTGATTAGAACTTGGAGATGAAGAAGACTTAAGAATTATTTAAGTTTCCGGCTCAGACATGTCAGTGGATAGTGATGTTGTTAAGTGAGATGCGGATACAGGAAGAGAAAATCAATGTAAAAACACTTTCAAAGATAATAGCACTCCATTGCAAATGTAATGTATTAATATTAAAATCATATTCACTGAACTTACCTTTTAGTTTAATGGTTATAAAGAGTATTGATTAAACAGATATAGAGAAACCATTAGGAATCACAAAGCTAGTGCTTTTGCAACACCGTACAAAAGATGCAAACTATGAACCCTTTAGATTTTAAATTTTCGATTGCTGCAGGAAATCTACAATGTGAAGTTCATTTATAAAGTGATTAAATTTTACTTTGGTTATAGATTTTACTTTATTAGCACTTTATGATATGGAGAAACATTAACTAGTTCTACTGGTTGACTATAAGTTGATTGCACAGTTGCATTCTTATAATTTCATTATTTATCATTCATAAATATTAAGTGAAATTTTAAAGTCTTAACTAGAGCAGAAAATAAAGTTTGCCAAGAGCTAGTAAGATGTATTAGAAAGACCCCTGATCATCTATTAACTCATTTAATAATTTATTAATAAAACAATGGAAGATTTATTTATATGTTTTCCCTAAGTCGTTATCTTTTTAAAAATATTTTTAATTGTGGCAAAATGCACATAACATAATATGTGCCATCTTAACCATTTTTTAAGTGTATAGTTTGTGGTGTTAACAACACACCCGCTATTGGGCAACCATGGTTACCATCCATCTCTAGAACTCACTCTGTAACTATTAAACATTAACCCTGCATCTTTCCCTGTCTTCCTGCGCCTGGCAACCAAACCACCATTCTACTTAATGTCTTCATGAATTTGACTACTCTAGGACAACTCATTATTTAAGCAAAAGGGAATAATAAAGGTTCTCTAGAACCTCTTGTTGGTTCTGTGTTGGCTTACGTGTAGCTAACTATATTGTCAGAGTAACCTTTTAAAGGTTTTAAAACATCAGAGTGCATTGGCAAGCAAGCTTTCGAGACAGTGAGAAAAAATTAGCTGAACTCATCCTTTTATCAGAAGCCCACTCCCCACTAACTAACCCACACCTGTGATAAGGACATTCATTTGTTATAAGGGCAATCACCTCTTTAAGGTCCCGCTTCTTAGTATAGTCACAATGACAGTTAAATTTCAGTGTGAGTTTGGGAGCGTACATTCAAACCATAGCACATTTGTCTCCCTTCTATACCCGAGGCTGTTTATAAGGCCTGTGCCTACAAGAAAAACCTTTTCTTGTTCTTTTGCCCAGAAAGGACTCACTCTTCCATTGCTAAACCAGCCTGTATTCTCGCAAAGAGGCAGGGAGCAAGGGAATCCTAAGAGAATGCCGAGATTCTCAAAGCAGCCTTTTTCATGGAGAAAATTAAGGACAAATACAAATCATTTTTGGATTTTGACCTAAATCTTAACCCATTTATTTTCTTAATATAAATCTCTTTTTTTCCCCTAGTGCCTTTAAAATGTTTGTAAAAAAGCACAATGCTACAATTGTTGCTTACTAAATTGAAGGCTTTGAAAACAAATGACATTAGTGACAAAACTCCAATGGCTGTATAATTTATGAACATTTTCTGAAGTTCATCAAGACATTTATAGGACACAGGCTTTATGAGTTTTGTGTTTCTTGCAGTGTCTTACCTTAGATAAATTGTGCTCACATTTCTCCCACTCTTTCACAAATGCGCTTTTCAAATCACGTGTGCGTTCCTTTTTCAACTTTTTTCAGCTTATCTTTCCAAGTGTGTGCAGTTACATGTGCTTAGCAGATGTTAGTAACAGGTATATAAGTCGAATAACAATAATAGCTATAATGTATTAAACATCATCCACCTGTCAGACTGATTCTGTGATTTAACTTAATTATACCGTTTAATCTTTTAAAATACTGAGATGTAATTAACATACAGAAAAGGAAACAAATCTCACTTGTACAGTTTGTGGATGTACACCTTGTAACCACCCAGATCAGGCCAGATCAGAAAAGAACATTTCTATCAGTAGGGAGCCTCATTCATACCGCTTCTCCTAGTCAATCTCCCATTCCCAGAGGCAACCATTATTCTGGCTTCCATCACCACAGAGTGGCTCTGCCTGTCTTTGGACGGCATAGAAAGGGAATAATTTTCTGTCCGTCTTCTTTTGCTCAATATAATGCTTTGCTAAACATTCATGTTATTGTGCGTATCGAGAGTTTTAAAAATTACTGTGCAATATTCTACAATATAAATAGATCACAATTTGTTTATCCATTCACTTGGTGGATATTTGGGACTTTTTTAAAGCTATTATGAATACAACTGCTATGAACATTCTTGAACATATTTTGTGAACCTGTGGAAACATTTCTCTTGAGTATGTACCTAGGAGTATACCTTGGAGGTTATAGGATAGGCTAATGTTTAGTTTTATTAGAAACTCCTAAACAGTTTTCCAAAGTGCCTATACCACTTTGCATTCTTATTTACAGTATATGAAAGTTTTAGTTGTTTTCCATCCTCACCAGAACTGATCAGACTCTAATTTCAGACATTCTAGTGGATGTGTAGTAGAATCTCAATCCTCCCCACCAATGAGGTGTTCCAAGATGTAATTTACATGTAATAAAATGCACTCATTTTAAGGGTATAGTTTGGTGTGTTTGCGAAAGTGTTTAAAACCACATAATTATTAATACCACCCCAATCCATTTTTAGATATAAATGTTCTATAAGTGCCAATTAGGTTAAGTTAATAGATAGTGGTTTTCATATTTTCTCTGTCAACCCTTTGCAACTGGGCTCCTGCAGATAATTAAGCCCCAGTGCCCTAAGACATGCATTGTATGGATCTAGAATGGTGCTAGCTATGTCCATCTTTGGGGAAAATTGAAAAAAAAGTCATTCAAATTATTTTCCAAGTGCTTAAATTTCTCCCACAAATCCAGTTCACAAAGGCTGTTCTAGATTCTTGGTTTTTGTCTATTTATTTTGTCTATTATTGAGAGAGGGATTTTTAAATAACCAATTATGATTGTGCATTTTTCTATTTATTCCATTAGTTTTCTTAGGTTTCCTTCAAAGAATTCTAGTTTTGTTATTAGATGCATACACATTTATGAATGTTCTTCCTGGTAAATTGACTCTTGCATGATTATAAAATTATGCTAACACTCCTTATTGTGACATGTACCTGCTCTACTTGCTTTCTTTTTTTTTTTTCTTTTTTAAAATTTTTTTCAAGATGGAGTCTTGCTCTTTCACCCAGGCTGGAGTGCAGTGGCCTGATCTCGGCTCACTGCAACCTCCACCTCCCGGGTTCAAGCGATTTTCTTGCCTCAGCTTCCTGAGTAGCTGGGACTACAGGCGTGCACCACCATGCCCAGCTAATTTTTGTATTTTTAGTGGAGATGGGGTTTTGCCATGTTGGCCCAGCTGTCTCGAACTCCTGACCTCAGGTGATCCACCCGCCTTGGCCTCCCAAAGTGCTGGGATTATAGGCATAAGCCACTGCCCCTGGCCTTGCTTTCTTATGCTTATTGTTTGCAGGTGTATTTTTGTCTACTCTTTAACTTTCTATCTATCTAAATAAATATTTATAAAGCATGTCTCTTATCAACAGTCTTCTAGAGTCTGCTGGTTTTTGTTTGTTTTGTTTTGTTTTTTTATGGAGTGTCGCTCTGTCTTCCAGGCTGGAGTGCAGTGGTGCAGTCTTGGCTCACTGCATCCTCTGCCTCCTGGGTCCAAGTGATTCTCCTGCCTCAGCCTCCTGAGTAGCTGGGATTACAGGCTTATGCCACCATGACTGGCTAATTTTTGTATTTTTGTATTTTTTTTTAGTAGAGACAGGGTTTCACCATGTTGGCCAGGCTGGTCTCGAACTCCTGACCTCAAGTGATCTGCCCGCCTCGGCCTCCCAAAGTTCTAGGATTATAGGTGTAAGCCACTGCAACTGGTGAGTCTTGCTTTTATCCAGTCTGACAATTTCTTCTTTTTAATTGGAGTGTTTAAACATTTATATTTATGTAATTATAGATATGACTAGACTTAAATCTACCATTTTTCATTCTTATTTGTCTCATCTAGGTTTTATTCCTTCGTTACTTGCGTCTTCTGTCTTTTCAGTTAATAAAAGGATTTTTTACTCTCCATTTTACTTCATCTATTGTCTTTTTAGCGATTGTTCTTAATGATTATTGCATGGCTAACATCCTTAACCTATCAAATTCTACTCAGAGCTGATATTCAGCACTTTTCACTATTTCATCTTCACTTCTGCTTATAAGGCATATATTATTATCCAGACTTTTTAAATAGATGAGGAAATGGAGATCCAAAGAGGGTGAGCTGCTGAAAGTCACATGTGGAAAGGGATGGAGCAAAGATGCCACTTGAAGAATGCTAATTACTTAGATGACCCCGTTGATATTTAATTCAGTGGTTCTCTCCATATAGTCATTGCTTGTGCGAATTACTTTTGTGAATGGCATGAAAAAGTATTTGTGCTAAGGACTTGGTGAAATTTCCACGTAAGTTATCATAAAAAACTTCTAATGAAAGAGTTTGGCATCTCAGAGCCTACCAGTTTGGCTGCTTTCTCATGAAAAATTTCTTTAATTGTGAGAAAATATTATTGCTAAGATTCCCCAAAAGGGCACATCCATGAAAGATGAATTACAATGGGAAAATGTTGAATGTTTCAAAGAAGAGAGATGGGAGAATATTTTAGTTTTGGAATTATTATACAAGTGAAAGTCTGAAGTGATATAAGATATAGAGTAGCAAACATTTCTTGATCATGTAGTATATACTAAGTGCTTTTCAGACCACATCGCATTTACTCCTACGACAACGATATGTAGTAGATACTTTTTTATCTCTAACTTGCAGATGAGGAAATTGAGGCACAGAGAATATAAGATTGTGCCCAAGATCTCACAACTGAAAAAAGAAGGAGCTAGTCACTTGAAAGCATGTGCTCTTAGCCACTATACAAATTGATGGTGGAGAGGACAGGGTGGCTTTCCATTTACAGCTCTTCTGGACCCTTATGTAAGCCTCGCAGCAACTTTCTGAGTGGATAAATGTGATTCTTGTTTTTACGGATGGGAAAAAAGAGACAGTGGCTAGTGAGCTCACCAACATCCAACTTCACTATCAATAAAAGTCTGCTAAGTCCAGGTCTCCTGGACTAACACTAAACACTAAAAAATGAGTGTTTTAAACCAGGGTAGGCTCATCCCAGAATGCAATAGAATCAGAAGTAGAATAACTGCATTGAATAAAGGGCAAAGCATATGATGGACTCTGAAGGCCAAAAGTGGAAGAGTAAGAAAGTGAGTGTGGAAATCTGTCTGGAAAAGTTTGGGACAAGCGAAAAAAAAGGAAAAGGTGGAGAGAAAAGTTAATTATGGAACACCAAGAATTGAGGTAATCTTAGAACAGAGAGGACAGGTTAATTTTATGAGACAGAAAATAACCAATTTAAATGATTTTTTTTCTGTGTGTGTAATAAAAACATATTGTATGAATGATATTTCTACAAACGAAATTCATTGTCTAAAATGAATTAGATATATTAGAGAGAGAAAAAAAACACCTGAGTTATCTCCATGGGTCAGTTTGAGTTGGTTAAATTTTAGCCCAAATTTATGGAAAAGATTTCCTCCATCAGAATTGGAATGGTTAAAGGTTTTGAATCACTTTTGATTTATTTCAACTGATTTTTTCATATATAGATTAATACTTTGCAAAACCAGAGTAAATTTTGCTAATGGGCAAAGCTTTTGCTTTTCTCAAACTAAAACAAGTAGATTAGAGGGTGTCAAAGGATAATAGTCAAACAGTTAACCTGAGTTCCTCAGGAGAGTAGGATCTGGATCAAGGAAGGAAGATTGTCAGTGCCTAATATTCCTTTGGGTTGTTTGACAGGTTGCAATAGGCATGCATGACTTTGAAATAACAATGATTATACAGTAGTAATAATAAATGAAAGTCATTATGTATTGTATGAGCTGACGCTAAAGACAGGCTAATGAGTGTTTTAAACGTTTTTAAAGGAAGATAGGGTTTCTGTAATCAAAAAGTATTTTTTTAGTAATATAGAACTTTGATTTCTAGTTTAAACTGAGTTACATCTGCATATATTTGTTAGGAACATTAAAAAATAGTAGAAAGCAAAAAAAAAAAAAAATCCTAAAGATTATCTATTCAAATGAATTCACTTGATAATCTAATTCTATTGATCATTTGAAGCCTTTCTTTTTGATTCATAATGAAGAATTTCAACTTGAGAAATCTGGAAGATTTTGCTAGTAAAATAGTTTTTGGAAAATTTCTCTTTATTTTCGTCTGATGCTGTTTCCTTATGAACTTTGTAATATGTACTATACTGGAGAGTCAGCAAAAATGGTGAAATAAATAAAACTGGACCATTCTGGAGAGAAATTGAAATATTTAAAACAAGAAGAGACAAATTCATAGAACATTTTGTAGACAGAAATACAACCATATTTCAGTGATCTTAATCTTCTCAATTATGTATGCCTTTAATGACCAAAATATTACATATGGTTTTTTGTGCCCTCTCAATTTTCACATAGTATTAACTCTTATGGTTGTGTTGCCTACAGTTATGTACCCTGGAGAACTTCAGTAGATGAAGTAAATTGATATTTTGGTATGTATCCTTTATATCTTAATATGCAGACGTATCTACATGTGTGCCAAAAACATTAGGGGTCATCTTCTGTGTACTGTGTAGTGGCTTAATTTTTTTCAGTTTTCTGGGTATTTTCAACATCTTCTGACATCATTAACTATTTTTCATCTTCATGGTTTTAAAGTCTGCCTGGTATTCCATCCTATAGATGTACTACAATAATCAAGTTTCATATTACTGAGCCTTCAGATTTTTCCCATTTGAAAAAAATTATAATACCCCCTGATACTGAACATTCCTATACGTGGTTGGTTGTGCACTTTTCTAGTTATTTCCTGTGAATTCCTGGAAGTGGAAGTTCTGGGTCAAAAGATGTGAATGTTCTTCAGACTTTTGATGCAAATTGTCAAATGTCCTTTCAGAAAGGTTGAACTGACCTTTGCAGTAGCATAGATGCAGCTGAAGGCCATTACCTAAACCTAAAAATTAATGCAGGAACAGAAAACCAAATACTGCATGTTCCCACTTATAAGTGGGAGCTAACCATTGGGTACACATGGACATAAAGACAGGAACAATCGACACTGAGGACTACTAGAGGGGAGAGAGAGGGATAGGGGCAAAGGCCGAAAAACTACCTGTGGGGTACTTATGCTCACTACCTGATTGATGGGATCATTTGTATCCCAAACCTCAGTATCATGCATTATACCCATGTAAAAAACCTACACATGTACCCCCTGAATCTAAAATAAAAATAGAAAATATTTTAAAAAGACCCCAAATCCCCCAAATCAAGGCAAGACCATCCACCAGCAAAAAGATTATGACTTGCTGAAGACTCAGATGTTCATTAGCATTTTTTCAACAATAAAGTGTTTTTAATTAAGGTTAAAAAAAAGGTTGACCTGATATGTATTTCCAGCAGTACTGTATGATATTGCCTGTTTGTCCTAAAAAAATGGATATTATTATTAAAATAATTTTTATCAATTTGATGGTCAAAAACATATTATTTAATTATTTGATTACATGTAAAGCCAGATTTTTTTAACGTTTATTGCTATTTGCATTTACTTATGAATTCTTTGTTCAGATCACTTACTTGGATTTCTATTGGAGTGTTTCTCTTGATAAAAGTTCTTTACATTTTAAGGATATTAACTTTTTTGTTATATACATTTATGTATATTTATCAGTTTGTTATTTGATGTTTTTAATGGTGTTGACATATTAGAAATATTATTGTATGTGGGTGTTCAAATCTATTATTGATTTCCTTTCTGTTTCTTCCTTTTGTTTTATGTTTAAAAACCTCAGTTTGAGGTTAAACAAATTCACATTTTTTCTATTTCTCTTAAATATTTTATTTTTTTACATTTTATCATTTAATAAATTTTGAATTTGTTTTGGTTAATGAATGTAGAAACCCACGTTTTTTTCAAATTAACCAATCATCAACACCATTTACTAATTATTTATTATCCTGTAATTTGAATTACTACCTTTACAATCTACTAAATATTTGCTTTCGTTTAAGTCTGTTTCTAAGCTTCCTACTCTGTTACATTGATCTGTTTAGTACTATACTCACTGTATACTATTTTAATTATTGTAACTTGATGATATGTTTTATTATGAGGTAGTCTTATTTCTCCTTTAAAATATATATATATATATATATATATATATATATATATATATATATATACCTGGCCATACTTACCCCGTATTCTTCTGTGTGGGAAATTATTTTTCTTAGGCTACAAATAAAAAAAGTCAGCAAAGCATTTGATTAAAATTTCAGGGGCATGATATGCTCTCAATATATTCATAAAACGTCTTTTTATGTTTTTCAGAAGAGTTTGACAGCTTTTATCACATAGGTTCTGTAATTTCTCCCTCTTCACTCCCTTCCTTCTCACCTAGAACCTTTTGGATTGGTTTGTCTAAGCACCCCTGTGATGTGTCACCCCACTCAGCATTGGCTTTCTTCCTCCTTGACCCATCTTTGCCTGTTGAAGTCTGGCTTCAGGACCCTGTCTTCCGCCTTCTCTCTCACTACTCCCCAACATACCCTTTGCCCTGTCATTCTGGATTCCTTGCTGGTCCTCAAAAATGCATTTTGCTTTCCTGCTGCCACCGTTTTGTTCATATGATTTTAAAAATCTGGGATGTCCTCCCTCCTGTTTTCATCAATTTTTTCTAATAGCAACAAATTTTAGCCCATCCATAGATGAAAGCAAGAAAGCCAAAACCTCTGAAAACCATGACTTACAAAGAAGTTGTAAGAACTGGAAAAATTAGTTGTGTGATGTGGGGAGTTCCTTAATCTCTCTGTGCCTGAGAGTCCTCATCTCTATAACGGGGACAATGGGACCAACCTCATAGGATTGTCAGAATGATTCAGTGGGATGATGTGTGTAAAGCCCTTGGCAGCATGCCTGGCACATGTGAATCCAAAAATGCTAACTGCAGTGGTAGGCAGAATAATGGCTCCCAAAGGTGTCCACGTCTAATCCCTGGAACCTGTGAATGTGTTACCTTATCAGGCAAAGGGACTTTGAAGATGTGCTTAAGTTTAGGATCCTGAGTTGAAAAGATTAGCCTCGATTATCCAGGTGGGCCCAGTGCAATCACGAGGGTCCTTCTAAGAGGGAGGAAGCAGAGTCAGAGTGAGAGGAGATGTGATGATGGAATCGGAATTGAAGTGATGGGAGGGAAGAATAGAGCCAAGGACCTGGAAAAAGGCAAGGAAGTAGTTCTGCCCTAGAACCTCCAGAAGGAATGCAACCCTGCCGACACCTTAATTTCGGCCCAGTGAGACCCATGTCAGACTTTGGACCTACACAGTTGTAAGATAATAAATTTGTGTTATTTTAAGCCCCTACATTTGTGGTAATTTGTTATAGCAGCAATAGAAAAATAATACACCTGTTATCATTAATTGTATCACCATGGTCATAATTATTATGAAACCTAGAAAAGAGAAGCCTTAGGACATAGTCACAGCCTTAACATAATTAAATAATTTTCTGGTTGGTTCACGGGGTAGAACCAAAATCAATGGTTAGAAGTCTCATCTGGAGACTTAGAGGGGTTAAGTAAATAATTTTATATATAAAATGCAGATAATATTTTTATTATATTTTGTCCAGTTTGATCACTATTGAATGCTAGTGCCTACAACAGTGCCTGAAACAGAGAAGGTGCTGAACAAAGTTTTGCTGAATAAATGAATGAAATTATTATTGTCTTTTAAAAAAAGTTTTATTGAAGTAAAATCAACATAAAATAAACTACACATATTTAAAGGGTACAGTAACTTTGACCTGTGTACAGACCTGTGAAATCATTACCACAATCAAGAAATGAACACACCCATCACCCACAAGTTTCACTGGGCCTGCCATCTCCCTGCCCCTTTTCTGTCACTTTTCATTAGTTTCCTTGATTTTTATATAAATGGAATCATACCATATATGCTGTTTTTTTGTCTAGCTTCTTTCACTCCGTATAATTATTTTGATATTCATTCATGTTGTTGTGTGTATCAGCATTTCATTCCTTTTTAATGCTGAGGGGTACTGCATTGTATGGATACATCACAATGCGTTTACTCATTTACCTGATGATAGTCATTGGGGTTGTTTCCAATTTGGGATATTACAAATGAAGCTGTTATCAATATTATGTACCAGTGTTTGTATTAACATCTGCTTTCAATTTTCTTGGATTAATACTTGGGAGTAGAATGGCTGGATCATAAAGTAGGTATACATTTAACCTTCCAAGAAACTGCAAAACTGTTTTCTAAAGTGACTGTACTATTTCACATTCCCACCAGTATACAAGAGTTCAATTTCTTCACATACTTACCAAGATTTGCTATTGTCAGTCCTTTTGATTTTGGCCATTCTAATAGGCATGTAGTGGCATTTCACTGTGGTTTTAACTTGACTTTCCCTAATGAGTCATCATTTTGAATTTTTTCTTTGCTACTTGCTTTTTCTGTGCTACAAATGCCATATATCTTCTTTGCTAGCTATATGTCTTCTTTCATGAGATATCTGTGCAAAACTGTTGCCCATTTCACTATTAGATTTTTCTGTGCCACTTGCTTTTTCTGTGCTACAAATGCCATATATCTTCTTTGCTAGCTATATATCTTCTTTCATTAGGTATCTGTTCAAAACTGTTGCCCATTTCACTATTAGATTTTTTTCTTATTATTGAGTTTTAATAGTGCTTCATGTATTCTGCACACAAGTCCTTTATCAGGTATATGATTTTCAAATATTTCTCCCAGTCTGTGGCTTGTCTTTTCATTCTCTTAACAGCCTCTTTTAAAGAGGACAAGTTTTAATTTTTGATCAAGTCCAATTTATCAGTTCATTCTCTTATGGAATGTGCTTTTGGTGTTGTATCTAAGAAATCTTTGCCTAACCAAAGGTGACAAAGATTTTTTTCCTGTGTTTTCTTCTAGAAATTTTATAGTTTCAGGTTTTATTTTATTTATTTATTTATTTATTTTTCTTTTTATTATTATTATTATTATTATTATTATTATTATTATTATACTTTAGGCTCTATGGTACATGTGCGCAACATAGGCCCATATTTTAAGTTAATTTTTGTATATGATGTGAGATATGGTTATAAGTTCATCTTTTTTTTCCTTTTTGCATTTGGATATTCATTTTTTCCAGCATCATATTTTGGAAGACTATCCTTTCTCCAATGAATTGCCTTTATTGAAAATCAGTTGTCCATTTATGTGCAAGTCCAGTTATGAACTCTCTATTCTGTTCCATTGATCTTTCTATCTATCTTTAGGCAAACACCATATGCTCTTGATAACTGTAGCTTTATAAGTTTTGAAATTAGGTAGTAATAGCCCTCCAACTTGGTTTTTCTTAAGGAAATGATTTTTGAATCAAGGGAAAATTCTGAATTATTGGTTGTTTAGAAGAATCTTGCAATGTTTCAGAGATATCATTTGCTTTGGGGAGTAATATGACTGTGTGACCTTTCTTATTGTTTGTGCACTGAATAAATGGAAATTGCCATATCATTTACTAGAGCCTGCATATTCTCTAAAATTAGTGTACACAAAGAAGGGAACAATAGACACCAGGGCCTACTTGAGGGTGGAGGGCGGGAGGAGGGTGGGGATTGAAAAAACTACCTATTGGGTACTATGCCCATTACCTGTGGGACAAAATTATATGTACACCAAACTCCCAAGACACACAATTTACCCATGTAACAAACCTTCATATGTACCCCCTGAATATAAAATAAAAATTGGAAAGAAAAAAAATTTTTTTCAAGTAAAATTAGTGTGTAAATCATGTCACTTTTTCACAATTATCTAATATTTTCCTATAATTGAGTTTTATATATTACTACATTGAATATTTGTCAATCACCATGAGACAGTCAAAATTTATTTTTTGTTTTTCATTATTTCTGTCCCTCTTAGACTTATATCGCCCATAGGAATTCATTTGGATATAAATGTCCCATTTTCAGACATATATCTCTGAGTTATGAGCTGTTTCTCTGGGCTTGTAAGTTCTGCTTCTTGGAAAATATTTATTCAGGCTTCAGTTTGTCAGTTAACCCAGATGTATCTTACCATTATTTTTTCTCCTGAGGCTGAATTGTCATATTACCTTCCAGACGTGCTGGTGTACCTCAATTATAAAGATGCTTCCTGATGTGTAATCATTTTAGAGTGCTTTCTTGATTTATTTTCTTGACACCCTACACTGTAAGGAAAGGAGGAGAAAAGGAAATGGATTCAATGACCATTTATGGTCTCTGGGAATTCATAAATAACTAAGGCACAATCTTCATGCTGGAAGAGCACATGGACTCCACAAGGAGGAAACAGTGTTATAATACAGGGCACTGAGGGATGATAGGGGTGTTTGCAACATGCTGGAGCAGTGAGGAGAGGAGGGAGTTTCCATGACCAACAACAACATCGTAAATCTCCGGAACCTGTCTAAAGCAGAGGTCATTGTAGAGCCTTCACAGAATAAAGATGCATTAAGGGTTTGGTAAAGAGTAATGACACCATAGCATCTCTGTGTATGTTAGCACAAGAGGTTAATGTAAATGGGAAAAGCATCCCCTGCCCCCAATCTAAATGAGGAGAGCAGGCCTTGGCAGAATTGTGCTATTATGCCCAGTGTAGTGGTGAGTCACCTCCACTGTGTATTCTGGGGAATGTCCTCAAGACATTTTCTCCAAGCTTTAGAAAGATGTTGGCTTTCTTACAGATGATGAGGAAAAATAAATAAACAAATGCATTGTCCTCTGGAACATCAGGCCTCTGGCCTGGTCTAAGGGAGAAGAGCTGACAGGTGCAAGTGGAAGCCCCTTCTGAGGAGTATTCCCTGGCACCCCTGCACCCTGTGAATGGGTAGGTGGGAGCCACTTGGGCTTGGACCATGGATCCTGCACCACAGCCATATTCTAGGACTGCAAAGGGGGTAATAGAAAGAACGAAAAAAAAAAATGTAGGGAACTTTATTTTTTCTTAAAATCTTGGAACTCATACAACCAAATTGTTCTTCAATATGGAAAAGAGGGTTGGTTATTTGTTTATCATACTCTAGCTCATTCCTACAGGTACAAGGATCTGAAGACAATGTGTACTTCCTTACACTGGGCGTTCATTTTTTTGGTCCATATGTATTTAATTTTGGTAGTATAACCTCTCAGGGACTACATATCCAAACTCAGAGTTGGGGGAAGTGTTTAATGACCCTTTTAAGATCCTTGTAACCCTAAATTCAGATTATAATTTGTTCCATCTCTGCCCTTCTGGAGCTTGGCCTGTATTGTGACTCTCCGAAGCCCATGGTCTCCAGTCTAAGTCAGTTTTACCAGAGTGTGGAGAGATCATCAGTGTGATGCTAGAGACATGTTGCCTCAAGCTGCCTTGACTAGGAGGGTCGTCTTCTGTGCCACAGAGAGTGAGGGGGGAACAAGGCAGAGTGTCGGCTGGTAAGTTCATGAGTGTTCTCCAGAGAGACAGAACCAATAGGATGTATATATATATATGGATTTTATATATATATGGATTATATATATCTATGGATTATATATATCTATGGATTATGTATATATATGGATTATATATATATGGATTTTATATATATGGATTATATATATATGGATTTTATATATATGGATTATATATATATGGATTATATATATATGGATTATATATATGGATTATATATATGGATTATATATATGGATTATATATATATGGATTATATATATATGGATTATATATATATGGATTATATATATATATATATATGTCCTGCCCTACTGCCATATTCTGGGACTGCCAAGAGAGCAATAGATAGAATGAAAAAGAGATATAGGGCACTTTCTTTTTTCTTAAAGTCTTTTCTTGAAATCCATATTATACATACACACACATACGTATGGAGAGAGAAAGAGAGAAAGACTGATTTATTATAAGGAAGTAGCTCACACGCAGTTATGGAGGCTGACAAGTCCCAAGATCTGCAGGATGAGTCGGCAAAACCTGAAGACCTGGAAGATCTGATGATGTAGTTCCAGTCTGAAGGTTGGCCAGCTTGAGCCCCCAAGAGAGCCAATGTTTCAGTTTGTGTCCACAAGCATGAAAAAGCCAGTGTCTCAGGTTAAAGGCAGTTAGGCAAAAGAAATCCTTTCTTACTTGAGGGAGGGTCAGCCTCTTTGTTCTGTTCAGGCCTTCAACTGATTGAATGAGGCCTACCACATTAGGGAGGGCAATCTGCTTTACCCAGTCTACTGATTTAAATGTTAATCACATCCGAAAACGTCTTCATAAAAACACCAAGAATAATGTCTGAGCAAGTATCTGGGCACCCACTGGCCCAGTCAGGTTGACACATAAAATTCACCACCACAGGTGGGTTGAAGAGGTATGTCCTTCTTTCAAGTGTAGATGAAGAGAATTGGATTTTTCTAATGTCCAGAAGCTAGCAAAGTAATAATTTAAAATTTTTTCTTTTGACTCATAACTGATACCTTTAACTTTTATCTTTAAATTCATTCCATTGGGAAACTGATCTAAAACATACTTACATCTTTTCATGAACTGGTTCAGGACACAGAGCTGAGAATGTGGAGCATTGCTTCTCTGTCTTCCTCTTAGATTAATAATAGTAATAACAAAAATGATAATATAGATAATAATTATTTAGCCTTTGTCACATGCTAGGCACTGTTATCAAGGCTTTACATATGTTAACTCATTTACTCCTTAAAACCACCCTATGAACTAAATCCATTACCATCCTCATTTTGCAGATCAGAAAATTAAGGCACAGAGATGTTAAGTACTCACTGAAGGTCACATTGCTAATTAGGGACAGAGCTGTTATTCAAGCACAAATGATCTGGCTCCTAAATTGAAAAGGCCTAAGGGATGACCTGAGGTAATCTGATTTTAAAGATGAAGGAAAGAAGGCTTGGAAAAGGTAAACTATTTGCTCAGAGTCACACAACCTGTAGGAGGCACCTCTCTAGTAGGCATCTAGTTCTTTCCCATGATGCTGCCCTGACTATAGTCACCTTACTTTTGGGCTCCTCAGTCCTTATTCATCACTTTCCCTATTGCTACCCAGATAGAGACTTCCCTAAGCTTCCTTGACTTTATGAAAGGATGCTAGTGTTGCAGACTTTGTGAGTGAGAGCATTGGTTTCATTGTGGCTTGCTGTTTGATAATTGTACAGAATGCACTTGAAGAGTCAGCACAAAACATCTTTAATGTTGGCACTGAAGATCTTTGGCCACTTTAAAATTCAGATTCATATCCGATGTAGTTAGGATTGCTTTCCAACCAGCATTATCCACAATGATTCATATTCTGTGTAATGCCTTCAGGAAGGAATTGTAACAGCAGGGTGCTGCTCGTGGGCAGAGGGCTAAACAATGGAGAGAAGGCCACATAGTTATTCCACAACTAACCAGTTTGGGTGACTGTGTTCTAGATTAAATGCATTTCAGAGTATACCTTGTTGTTACAAGAAAGTCACACAAGACTAAACCCAAAAATACATGCTATTTTTTTAAAATAAAAAACTCTCAAACCCCAGTGACTCAGCATACAGTTTGTGTCCTTGGGTACAATATTCATGAATGCTATTTGAGAAATATTTTTGGTTTTTCTCTGGGTACATTCCTGTCCCCTGGAAGTTAGGTATGGCCATATGATTTGGTTTGGCTAATGAAACAGGAGTGGAAATGTTGTGTGCCTCTTCAGGGTAAAAGTTTTAAGAGTGAGTGTGTGCTTCACCACATTTCCTTCCTCTTGCTTTGTGGAAGCACAGGAGTGGGGCCTCCCTCTGCCTGCTCCCTGTGTGAGGACTGTGGAGAGCAGAGTCCCCAAGCCAACCTGCCTGGACAAGGAGCATGAGCAGGAAATGAAATGTTGTTCGGTGCCCTGCCCTCCACCTATGTCTAGCTGTCTGCCATCTATCTATTTATATTTTTAATGTGCAGTAAGTATAGATTTACAGGAAGTTGCAAAAATAATAGAGAAAAATCCCATATAGCCTTCTTCAGTACTTCCCCCATGGGTGTAACTTACATAACTATAAAATATTTAAGTCACTGAGATTTTGGGGTCACCTCAGCATTAACTATTCTATTTTGACTAACAGAGGTGTTATTTTTAATGCATACCTTAATTACAGGGGCATGAAACTCTTCCAAACACCCATCACATTTTGATTGCCCCCACTTTTGTGCAACGGCGTGTTTTTCTCTGTATTATAGTTACTCATATATATTTTTATTGCTCATCTGCCATATCACAAGCTCCCTAAGAGAGTACATGTTATTCATCCTTAAATCCCTCCCAAAACATTGTTGTAGAAGGCACTTTAAAATGTTAATTAATGAACGATGTATTGCTGTGTAGTTGCCTTTTAAGTATAAAGGATGGGAAGTAAGCAGCTCATCTGGAGACTTGGAGGGGTTAAGTGTCCTAAAGTCCATCCTTATTCAGCCGCTTCAGTATTGAGCAGTGGGATCATCCAAGGATATAGTGGAAGCCTGGGAGGTTGAATAATAATAATAATATTTGGCAGAAGTGTGGCAGGCAGAGAGAGAGATTCCATTAGGCATGGAATTATTTCTACCTTGCATTTACAGGCCACATTCCTTCCTTATTTGCCAAACTATAGACTTTCAGTGCCTTCGAAAATTTATCTATGAGTATATGTATCTTTTGAGTTAAGATTTTCATTCTGAAATCATGTTACTTCCGTTTCCCCCACTATGAGATTTCTGTAGCCATCTACCTTTGGGAGAAAAATCATACCCCAATTGAAGTTGAAGTCAGCAGTGCATGTTCCCCTGTGTCCAGGTGTTTTATGATGGGGACACTTTTGTAAGGACCTCTGTAGTGGACTATTGCCTGAGACAAAAACTGGAAAACAATTGGACCACTGACATCTGGTTTTAGGGCTGCCCATTTTTCCTGTGCTGCTGGTATGTAAATAGAAGTCTGCAACCTTCCCTCTGGGCCCCATAATACCAGCTCATCCCCACCGATTTCTTCTTTCAGATCTCTGTCCAGTCTTTCCTCTGTACTCTAGCCAGCGTTCTCCACAATCCTCTTAAGGTGGGCTTTGTCCAGCCCAGAAATGAGCACAGCACTCTAGGGACTGAACATTGTAAATCCCTGGCTTCTGTTCAGGATTTACAGCCGGTCTCAGGCTCTCTCTTCCTCTCTCCATTCTAATGATGTATAGTTAACCCAATACTTCAATATTGAGAGAATGATTAGATCATGGAGTAGTTGTGATCATGTTTTAATTCTTTAGCTTTCCTTTGAGAATAAAAACTGAGGACAAATATTTGAAGGTTTCAGAAAATGATTTCAAAGATACACAGAGGGAATGTCAGTGTCAGGAGAAATGATTCTGAATTATCATTCAAGATGTAAGATTGGCACTTGCTAAGCCACATTCCAATATAAGGTGAATAAAAGTAAACAAGCCTCACCTGAACTCATTTCCTGGGCGCTAGATAGGGTAGCAACTTATTTTGGTCTTACATAGCTCATTAAACACAGAAACATTCTGCTTATCTTCTTGTATGGGAGAACTTAAATTAGATACCAAAGATGAGTAGAAACAAACTGTACATGGGCTGCAGCTTCTGGGAGTATATTTTACAGAAATATTTGAAATCAAAAGACTTGCCCTGAATGCAGATATATCCAGAGTGAAAATAGGAGAGTTTGACTACAGAGGGTAGATAAGAATATCATCTAGTGTCAGACAGGGCTATTATAAGTCACTTGGGTTGGCTGACCTGAGCCTTTTCTTGCAAGCAAGATAGAAACTGGCTTGAGGAGGCCGAGCTAATTATTTGTGAAGGATAGGCAATGACTGAGGATTTCTCCTGGGACAGGGCTGCCTGATTTATTATCAGTTACAGCTGAATAGTCCTTGGAGCCGATGCAAAGAGTTATGGACTCTATTGTTTTCTAAATAATGTTTCCATGACTAGTTGCTAGGATTGGGTATGAGCAGAGTGTGAGCTGAGGAGTGACTGGGTGGGCAAAATAAAATGATCTGCCCACGTTGTTATGGCAGCCAACAGGAAGGCAAACCCAGTGAGAAAATGAACCCAGGTGATGCAAAGAAAAAAACTGCAGTAAGAACCACATACAGCCGGGCGCGGTGGCTCACGCCTGTAATCTCAGCACTTTGGGAGGCCGAGGCCGGCGGATCACGAGGTCAGGAGATTGAGACCATCTTGGCTAACATGGTGAAACCCCATCTCTACTAAAAATACAAAAACTTAGCCAGGCATGGTGGCGGGCGCCTGTAGTCACAGCTACTCAGGAGGTTGAGGCAGGAGAATGGCGTGAACCCAGGAGGCAGAGCTTGCAGTGAGCCGAGATCACGCCACTGCACTCCAGCCTGGGTGATAGAGCAAGACTCCGTCTCAAAACAACAACAACAACAACAACAACACACATATACACATGTCCTTGTTGATGCATTTGGTGTCCTCAAACTGTCACCTGGCTGGATGGTTCTTGTCATCCAGCTACCAGCCCAAATGCTGCCTTCCTGGCTACCCATTCTAAATACTCTGCTCCCACCTTCCATCTCTCTCTAGCAGTCAAGTCTATTTTATTTCATTTTTTTTCTGCACTCATCACTGCTGATATTATATTTTAGTTATTTTTTATTGTCTTCCCTACACTAGAATGTAATAATCATGAAAGCAGGGCCCTGTCTTTTTTCCGTGGTATCCTAGAGACTGATATAGAGCCTGGCACAGAGTAGGTACTCAATGAACATTTGCTAGATGAAAACCTGTGTGCTGCCTGGGTAGAAACACTATATTTTCTTCATATTTAAAGTTTGAATTTCTGGCTAAAAACATTTGTTTAGCAAAAGTGGGCCTCTGTGAAGCAGTGAGATTATCTTTGCGATCTTTGTCTTTCTCATAGCTTGTTCACAGGAGCCATTAGTCAATGCAAAGTCAGGGGGAAGAATTCTGGGGCTTCCAATGAGCTTCTGTAAATGACGGTCACATAACCAGACTGGGACTGGAAATATGGCAGTCTGAATATGGAGGTGACATAGACATAGCTCACTGGAATCCAGGACAATACTCATTAACAGGTATGGAGTGCTTACAATGTGCCAGGTATTCTGCTGAGTGTTTTATATACAGTGTCATTTAACCTCCACAACTACATAATGAGATATAGTCTATCACTTAACCCATTTTATTGATGAGGAAATAGGCACAGAGAGTTTAACTTTTCAGAGGTTATCTAGTTTAGTGGTACAGCTGGTCTTCAAATGCACTTCATAGGATCATGCTGAAAAGTACTGAGATCGTTAGTCTGAAGTGTTTAGTTTGTGCTCAGTATAGTTTGTGCTCAACAACTGTTTCTTCTCTCTCTCTCTTTTTTCTTGTTGGTGCTTTTCTAAACTCCTGATATTGTGGTTTCTTGCTTTCCCATGGACTGCTCTTTTTGATCCAGGTGTTGGGGAAATGTAAGTATTCTATGATATATTTAATAGTGCAAAACACACAAGTGCAAATAGAAAAGCCAATACTAATGAATGAAATGTCTGAACTAGGGTACTGGGAATGGGTACCACAAACTGTTAGGTCCCTACTCACACCATTCCTGGAGTGAGTGGCCTGTGACGAGGTTATAGGCTCCTGGTCTGAGTTCAGTCACCAAGTAACTTTGAGACCTTGGGTAATGCCATTTAGTTTGTATGGCATACCCAAGGTCTATGTTTTATTTTTTCTAAAATGGAGAGTAAGATGGGGCACTGAGGAAGGTAAACTCTAAAATTCTGTGTAACTCTAAGAGCACACAGTAACACTATTCCTTGGCCACTGTGCTTTGTGTGGACTCCGTGGTTTGATGTGGCACTAGGCTGGCCTTCCAGCAGGGGTGCTTCTGGGAGAAGGCCCTGCTGTGGCCAGCTGGAGGTCTGGAAGGCCAGGACACAGCCGCCTTCCTCTCATGCTGCTGGCTACTCCACAGGCAGCTTCCCCTCAGGCTGATAAAACTTTGACAAAACAGAAAACACATTGTAACTATTTTTAAAACGATTTTATAGCAACTTGCCCTGAATCAGAGCATTTTCCTGTGTACCTCAGGCTGCAGGAAAGGGCTGGGAGAAGCAGCAGAACAGTCGTTGCCTAAACCATATTGGGGCTGGTAAGCAAAGGCCATAGACCAGGTAATCCAGAGGTCAGATACAAGATGGTGAGCTAAGGTTCTCAGCTGGGGTTGGAGAAGCAGTTTTTCTTCCCAAGGGAAATTTGTCAATGTCTGGAGACATTTTTAATAGACATGACTTGGGTGCTATTGGCACCTAGTCGGTAGAGGCTAGGGATGTTGGTAAAGATTCTACAATGCACAGGACAGCTCTCTAGAACAAGTTAATTTCACGTGTACGCTATAGTATTATTAACTGGAGTCACTATGCTTTACATTAGATTTCCAGAACTTATTTATCTTATAACTGAAAGTTTTTACCCTTTGACCAGCATCTCTCCATTTCCTCCCTCCCCCAGCCCCTAGCAACCACCATTCTACTCTCTGCTTCTATGAGTTCAGCTTTTTAAGATTCCACATACAAGTGAAGTCATGCAATATTTGTCTTTCTTTGCCTGACTTGTTTCACTTAGCATAATGCTCTCAAGTTTCATCCAATGAGAATATTAACTCTAATGACACCTTGAAATTGGAGATCTAGATTTCTTAGTTGGCAAATAAGATATTAAAAAGTAAAATGCATTGTAGTAGCTTTTTAAACTAGTTGTCGACCCTTTTTGTGGCTGTGGTACCTAAAACTATTTGGGGAAAAAAACCCAGCGACCTCTTGAATAAAAGTGAAGGGCTCCAGCATGGGAGTTGTCACCACATTTTTCTTCAGGTGTTGCTTGGCCAAAGGGAAGCAAGGGGAGTATTTTCCTGTAAAACAGATTTCTAGAGTCACATGAATACAAACATTTTGCAGGGTAAACACTATGTAACATCTTACTTTTCTGAAGATCACTTTTTGGGCAATTTTAGGAAATGATTGTGAATCAAATAGTGAACTCTCCACCGTCTACACATTTTAACCACCAAAATCATTATCACAGAATTCAGAAAATAAAGCTACAGTATTATCAAAGGTCCACAGACCCTCTTTCACAAGTATTTATTTTATAAAGCCGTCCATACAGTAAGAACAAGCAAAATTAAGACAATGAAGAACATGGTAGAATGAGAGAAAATATTTTCAATCATTTCATCAAGTTTATGTTTATTATAATACATAAAACTTAATAGGAGGACTTACAAATCTGAAAGAACACTAAATTGACAATGGATAAGTAGACATCATAGTTATCATCTATTGAATCTTTACTACATCCAGGTATTGGGTTCAGCATTTTAAGAACGTTATTTTATTGGTTCTTAAATAACACTGCAGAGGTGGGTATGTTTGACATATGAGGAAACTTAAACTTAGAGGAGGTAAGTAATTGGTTTAAAATGACATACAAGAAAGAAAACCCAGTAAATTGGCATTTGGAAACTATTTAATAACAAAATGAACAAAATCTCTGAGAAATACTGGATTATGTAAAGATACCAAGCTTGCAACTCATTGGTCTTCCTGAAAGAGATGGAGAGAGAGCAAGCAACTTGAGAAACATAGTTGAGGATATTGTCCACCAAAATTTCCCCAACTTTGCTAGAGAGGTTGACATGTAAATTCAGAGAACCCCTGTGAAATATTATATAAGACAACCGTCCCCAAGACACACAGTCATCAGATTTTCCAAAGTAAATGTGAAAGAAAAATCCTCAAAGGCAGCTAGAGAGAAGGGGCAGGCCATGTACAAAGGAGACTTCATCAGACTAACAGTGGACTTTTCAGGAGAAACTTTGTAAGCCGGAAGAGATGGGGGGCCTATATTCAGCATCCTTAAGGAAAAGGAATTCCAACCAAGAATTTTTTCCAACCAGACTAAGCTTCATAAGTGAAATAGAAATGCTAAGAGAATTTATTACTACACAACTGCCTTGTAAGAGGTCCTTAAGGGAGTGCTAAACATGGAAATGAAAGACTGATATCTACCACCACAAAAACACATGCAGTGACACCCATAGGCTCAAAGTAAAAGGATGGAGAAAGATCTGTCAAGCAGAAGGGAAACAAAAAAGAGCAGGGGTTTCTGTTCTTATTTCTGACAAAACAGGCTTTAAACCAATAATGATGAAAAAAAAAAAAGGGACAAGGAAGGACATTACATAATGACAAAGGGCCCAACCCAACAAGAAGACTTAACCCTCTTAAATGTGTATGCACCCAACATTGGAGCATCTAGATTCATAAAACAGGTTCCTAGAGATCTATGCAGAGAATTAGATAACTACACAATAATGGTGGGAGTCTTCAACTCTCCAGTGACAACAGTGTTAGACAGATCACTGAGGTAGAAAAAATAACAAAGATATTTGGGACCTAAACACGACACTTGACCAAATGGACTTAATAGACATCTACAGAATACTCCACCCAACAGCAACAGAATATACATTCTTCTTATCAACACACACACATACTCTTAAGATGGACCACACCCTTAGCCATAAAGCAATTTTCAACAAGTTTAAAAAAAAAAACCCCAAATTATACCAACCATACTCTTGGACCACAGCAGAATAAAAATAGAAATACCAAGATCACTCAGAGCCATACAATTACATCGAAATTAAACAACCTGCTCCTGAATGACTTTGGGGTAAAGAATGAAATCGAGGCAAAAATTTAAAAAAGTTACTTGAAACTAATGAAAACAAAGGTACAAACTTACCAGAATCTCTGGGATACAGCTAAAGCAATGTTAGGAGGAAAGTTTATAGCACTAAATGCCTACATCAATAAGTTGGAAAAATCTCAAAATTAACAAGCTAACATCACACCTAAAGGAACTAGAACAATGTGAGCAAACCAACCCCAAAGCTTGCAGAACAAAACAAATAACCAAAGTCAGAGCAGAACTGAATGAAATTGATATGTGAAAATCCATATAAAAGAACAATGAAACTACATGTTTGTTCTTTGAAATATTAAACAAGGTTGATAGATTGCTAGCTAGATTAATAAAGAAAAAAAGAGAGAAGATCCAAATAAACATATCAGAAATGACAAAAGTGACATTACTACCAACCCCACAGAAATACAGAAACCCCTCAGAGACTACTAAACACCTCTGTGTACACAAACTAGAAAATCTAGAAGAAATGGATAAATTTCTGGAAACATACAACCTCCCAAGACTGAACCAGGAAGAAATTGAAATCCTGAACAGACCAATAACAAGTTTCAAAACTGAATCAACAATAAAAAACCTACCAACCAGAAAAAGCCCCAGGCCAGATGGGTTCACAGCCAAATTCTACCAGACATACAAAGAAGAGTTGGTATCAATCCTGCTGAAATTATTCCAAGAAACTGAGGAGGAACTTCTCCCTCACTCACTGTATGAGGCCAACATTAATCTGACACAAAAACCTGTCAGAGACACAGTGAATAAAGAAAACTTCAGGCCAATATCCCTGTTGAACACAGACGCAAAAATCCTCAACAAAATACTAGCAAATTAAACCCAGGAGCAGATCAAAAAGCTAATCCACTATGATGAAGTAGGCTTTATTCCTGGGATGCAAGGTTTATTCAACATATGCAAATCAATAAATGTGATTTCTCACGTAAACAGAACTAAAAAGAAAAGCCACACAATCATCTCGATAGATGCAGAAAGGCTTTCAATAAAATTCAACATCCCTTCATGTTAAAAACCCTCAACAAACTGGGCATCGAAAGAACATACCTCGAGATAGTAAGAGCCATCTATGACAAACCTGCAGTCAACATCATACTGAACAGGCAAAAGCTGGAAGCATTCCCCTTGGGAACCAGAATGAGACAAGGATGCCCACTGTCTTCATTCCTATTCAACATACTATTGGAAGTCCTACCCAGAGCAGTCAGGCAAGAAAAAGAAATACATCCAAATAGGAAGAGAGAAAGTGAAGCTATCTGTCTTTGCAGATTATATGATTCTATACTTAGAAAACCCTGTAGTCTGTATCCAAAGGCTCGGAGAACTGATAAACAACTTTAGTAAAGTTTCAGGATACAAACTAGAAACAATGTACAAAAATCAGAAGCATTTCTGTAGACCAACAACATCCAAGCTGAGAGCCAAATCAAGAATGCAATCCCATTCACAATATCCACAAAAGGAATAAAATACCTAGGAATACAGCTAACCAGGGAGGTAAAAAATCTTTACAGTGAGAACTGCAAAACATTGTTCAAAGAAATCAGAGATGACATAAACAAATGGAAAAACATTTCATGATCATGCACAGGAAGAATCAATGTTGTTAAAATGGCTATACTGCCCAAAGCAATTTAAAGATTCAGTTCTATTTGTATCAAAGTACCAATGTCGTTTTTCACAGAATTAGAAAAAAAACTGTTCTGAAATTCACATGGAACCAAAAAGAGCCCAAATAGCCAAAGCATTCTTAGGCAAAAAGTAAAATGCCAGAGGCATCCCACTACCCAACCTCAATCTGTACTACAAGACTACAGTAAACAAAACAGCATAGTATTGGTACAAAAACAGACACAGACCAATGGAACACGTTAGAGAACCCTAAAATAAAGCTGCATACGTACAACCATCTGATCTTTGACAAAGTTGACCATAGCATATGATAAAGTTTGACTATGTCCCCACTCAAAGCTTATCTTGAATTGTAGTTCCCATTATCCCCATATGTCATGTGAGGGACTGACTCCATGGGAGGTAATTGCTAATACAACATGCAATGGGGAAAGTACTCTATTCAATAAATGGTGCTGGGATAACTGGTTGGCTGTATGCAGAAGATTGAAACTGCACCGACCCCTTCCTTTCATATGCAAAAATCAACTCAAAATGAATTAAAGACTTAAGTGTAAGACCTAAAACTATAAAAACCTAGAAGAAAACCAAGCAAATACCCTTCTGGGCATATGTCTCCACCAAGATTTCATGACAAAGTCTCCAAAAGCAATTGCAACAAAAACAGAAAGAGGTAAGTGGGACCTAATTAAAGTAAAAAGCTTCTGCACAGCAAAAAAAACTATCAATAAGCAGTCAGCCTACAGAATGGGAGAAAGTATTCACAAGCTATGTATCTGACAAGGTCTAATATCCAGAATCTCTAAGGAGCATAAACAAATCAACAAGCAAAAAAATAACCCCATTAAAAAGTAGGCAAAGGACATGAATAGACACTTCTCAAAAGACATACATGTGGCCAACAAGCATATGAAAAAATTAACATTACCACTCATCAGAGAAATGCAAATCAAAACCACAATGAGATGCCATCTTGAGAGGTGACAACTTGCTAGCACCCCTCGCTCCCTCTCGGCGCCTTCTCGGCCTCAGCGTCCACTCTGGCCATGCTTGAGGAGCCCTTCAGCCCACCGCTGCACTGTGAGAGCCCCTGTCTGGGCTGGCCAAGGCCAGAGCCCACTCCCTCTGCTTGCGGAGAGGTGTGGAGGGAGAGGCGCGGGTGGGAACCAGGGCTGAGTTCTGGGTGGGCGTGGGCTCAAGGGGCCCCGCACTCGGAGCAGCTGGCTGGCGCCGCTGGCCCAGGCAGTGAGGGGCTTAGCACCTGGGCCAGCAGCTGAGTAGGATGCACCGGGTCCCCCAGGACTGTAGGCCTGCCCGCGCAGCGCTTGAATTCTTGCCTGGCCTCAGCCGCCTCCCCACAAGGCAGGGCTCGGGACCTGCAGCCCGCCATGCCGGAGCCCCCTAGCCTCCCCGACCAGGGTGGTCCCCTGCTCCGCAGCGCCCAGTCCCATCGACCGCCCAAGGGCTGACCACAGTGGTCACGCAGCACGGAACTGGTGGGCAGCTCTGCTCACAGCCCTGGCAGGTGACCCACTAGGCTAAGCCAGCTAGGCTCCAGAGTGGGGCTGGGGGCGGGCACTTGGAGAACTTTTATGTCTAGCTGGAGGATTGTATATACACCAATCAGCACTCTGTGTCTAGCTGGTTGGGGGGGGTTTGTGGATGCACCAATCAGCTCTCTGTAAAATGGACCAATCAGCTCTCTGTAAAATGGACCAATCAGCAGGATGTGGGTGGGGCCAGATAAGGGTATAAAGGCACAGCCACTCTAGTCCCAGCTGCAACCCACTAGGGTCCCCTACCATGCTGTGGAAGGTTAGTTCTTTTGCTCTTCACAATAAATCTTACTGCCGCTCACTCTTTGGGTCCACTTGGTGTTTGTGAGCTGTAACACTCACTGCGAAGGTCTGCAGCTTTACTTCTGAAGCCAGCGAGACCAGAAATCTACCGGGAGGGATGAACAACTCCGGATGGGAGGAACGAACAACTCGGGATGTGCCAGTTTTATGAACTGTAACACTCACCGCGAAGGTCTGCAGCATCACTTCTGAGGCCGGCGAGACCACGAACCCACTGGAAGGAACGAACAATTCCAGATGCGCTGCCTCTAAGAGCTGTAACAGTCACCACGAAGGTCTGCGTCTTCATTCTTGAAGTCAGCGAGACCAATAACCCACCAGTTCTGGACACAAGCTCACACTAGTCAGAATGGCTATTATTAAAAAGTCAAAAAATAACAGATGTCGGTGAGGTTGCAGATAGAAGGAAAGGCTTATACACTGCTAATGGGAATGTAAATTAGGTCCACCACTGTGGAAAGGAGTGTGGAGAATTCTCAAATAAGTTAAAACAGAGCTACCTTTTGATCCAGAAATCCCATTACTGGGTATATACCCAAAGAAATATAAATCCTCCTACCACAAAGACACACGGACTCATATGTTCATCGTACTACTATTCGCGATGACAAAGACATGGAATCAATCTAGATTGAATAAAATGTCAATTTAAATATTCAATTGAATAAAAATAATATTAATTAAATATTTTGAATTAATGTTGAAATAAGTATTTATTAAGCCTCTGACTCTGTCTTAGGCACTGTGTGAGTGCTGGAGATACAGAGTTGAAGAGGATTCCATTATTGTTTCCTAGGAGTCCCCTGGGGGTTGGAGAAGGCAGGCAGTATGCCTTCTTACCATGTGGTCAGCTTTCTAGTGGTAGAGAAGTGGACAAAGTGCTAGTGGAGGTGGGTGAGAGTGGACAGAGACCTCTGGAGAAATGGTTATGCCCACCAATGGTGGACTGGGTAAAGAAAATAAGGTACATACACACCATGGAATACTATGCTGCCATAAAAAGAACAAAATCATGTCCTTTGCAGTAACATGGATGCAGCTGGAGGCTATTATCCTAAGTAAATTAACACAGAAAGCCAAATGCTGCATATTCTTACTTATAAATCGGAGCTAAACATTGAATACATATGGACACAAAGATGGGAACAACAGACACTGTGGCCTACTTGAGTGGGGAATGTGGGAGGAGGGTAAGGGTTGAAGAACTACTTATCAAGTACTATGCTCACTACCTGGATGACAAAAACATTTATACAGCAAACGCCAGTGACACACAATTTACTCATGTAACAAACCTGCACATGTACCCCCGAACCTAAAATAAAAGTTGAAGAAAAAAGAAAACTATTTGATCTCACAGTAAGGAAACAAGTGTTAAGCACTGGTTTATATCTATTTAACTAGCAAAAATAGAGAAGACAACGCAATGTGCTGACAACAAAGCTATGGACAAATGGGTGCACTTCGACGTTATGCATGGCAGGACATTAGGCTGGCAGGGTGGTCCAAGAGTCATGGAAATGTTTATACTATTCATCCGGCAGACTCGCTCTTCAAAATCTTTCTTAAAAAAAAAACAACCAAAGGCAGGTAACGTGTAGATAGATGGATGCTTTAGTATATCAACAATTTCCCATTAATAAAGAAGTGGGGGAGGACACTGAAGCCTGTTTACTAAGAGGGCTACATGACAGTCTTTACAAAGAAGAAAAATGAAGACTGTCTTCTTCAGGACACCCCCTTTGTCAGGATCATGGACTGCAGGGCTATTTTGACAGATATTGGAAGAGACAATAGGACTGCTTGATGACTTTTGAAGAAGCTGATCCAGGTTGGTCTTGTTTAGTGTCTTTTTTAAAAAATGCAGTTTTCCCCCTATCAAGCATCATCTTGGTCAGATCCTCCTGTAGGTAGGCTCATGGCATCCTTTATTTTTTTCTTCATAGCACTTACCACAGTTTGCAATTACATTTTCATTTTGCTTACTATTAGTTAATGTTATTTCCCCCACTAGACTATAAGAGGTCCTGTGAGAACAGGGACCATCACTCTCGTAACCCCAGTGTTTGGCTTGGTGCCAGTCACACGTAGGCTCTTAGTAACAATTTCCTGAATAAGTAGGAAAAAAAAAAGCTGCATTAAGTGTTTTTTAAGATGCCCTCTCTTATTCTCTTGTAAGTTCACCAGGCACTATTTGTCATGCTTAGATTTTCCCTTAAGATGTACATAAAACAACCCTTATTGGAACTGTGTGTTTTATTTTATTAATTAATTGATTTTGAGTCACGGTCTCTTTCTGTCACCCAGGCTGGAGTACAGTGGCATGATCTCGACTCACTGCAACCTCCGCCTCTCAGGCTCAGGTGATCCTCCCACCTCAGCCTCCCGAGTAGCTGCGACCACAGGCACATGCCACCACACCCAGCTAATATTGTATTTTTTGTAGAGGTGGGATTTTGCCATGTTGCCCAGGCTGACCTTGAACTCGTGGACTCAAGTGATTCGCCAGCCTCGGCCTCCTAAAGTGCTGGGATTACAGGCATGAGCCACTGTACCCCTCTAGTACTGGGTATTTTATAACTTGATCCTCCCCACTTCTCATCCCCGAACCCCATCTTAATTTTATCTTGGGTGTTGATCACAGCCTGATTTCCTGGTTTGAATCCTCCATCTCAAAACTCATTTCTACGTGCAATAAATATTTATTAAGCCTCTTACTGTGTCTCAGGTGCTGTGTGAGTGCTGGAGATACAGAGCTAAATAGAATTCCATTCTTGTTTCCTAGGAGCTCTCTGGGAATTGGAGAAGGCAGGCAATTAGCCTTGTTACCATGTGGTCAACTCTAGTGGTAGAGGAATGGACAAAGTGCTAGTGGAGATGGGTGAGAGTAGACAGAGGCTTCCAGGGAAATTGTTGTTTTGTTCTTTACTAAAGGTCTGTATCAGCATTCATTAATCACATGAGTAACTAGTGTGTGTGTGTGTCTGTGTTTGTGCACGCACGTGAGCTTGTGTGTGTGTGTGTTTGCATACCTTAGTCTCTGAAAGTATGCATGTAGCAGTAAAGATAATTATAAAAGAAACAGGACATAAGGATCCTACACTCAAGTGTTAGGGAGAGAGAAATTGTGCTTCTGTGTATTTGGTGATGTTGAATAAACTGTGTGGTGTAGGGATTAATCAAGGAAGCCTGCATGAAGGCACTTCATATCTTGGTCGAAGAGCAGGTGGTACAAGTGATTGGCATTTGTGATTGGCTAGCAGGAATAATACCCTGAGCAAAGGCATGAAGGGTGGAACTAGTAAACTACAGAGAAAACAGCAGATTAACTGGGCAACTGGGGACAGTTGCAGATATACAAGGACCCAGTGAGACCTTCAAGGGATGGGAATCAGTAATATGGGAAGGAAAAATGGACTCTAGGAAGGGAGGTCAGGTATTGAAAAGGCAGACCACAGGATCCGAGTTGGGAAGGGAGGAGTGTGAAATCAGTTCTCCAATAGGACAGGAGAAGGCCTAAAGGTTGGAGAACTGGGATGAGCCAGGCATCTTTGTGTTCCTGTGAGGGCACAGAGAAGGTAGGCTCCCCATGGAGACCTTCTACAGAAGTGCCTGGCTCAGTGGAAATGGGTCATTAGGCAATGAGCTTTTGGTGAGACTGAGAAAGTAGGAGTTGAGGAGGTGAGGACAGCATGAATTACCATCCGAGAATCTTGTGAAGAGAATGCACTAGAGAGACCATGGCAACTGTAGGGGGATTTGGGATTCAGGAGGAGATTTTTAAAGTCTGGGAGAGATTTAAGCATGAGAGGGAAAGGGGATGAGCAGTGAAGTGATAGCTCCAAGGAAGTGATAGAAGGAGGGCTCCTGTGCACAGGGACACTTGCACTGTATGCTGTGGGCCCTCAAATGCTCTGCTTCACTTCTTCCAGTGTTATCACCTTGCAAGTATAAAACCCAAGAGGGAAAATTCTATTTTTGTTTCAAGTTACAGAATGGAGCTTTACACAGTGCAGGAGGGCATGATTAGGATGGTCATCAGTGCCTATGATAGTAACTCAAAGAAAAAGCTTTCTGAAATGAAATCATTTTTCAGAGTAAATAGGAGCTGTCTTTTTCCAAGTGATTGCATCTCAGCAGTAATATATTACATGCCCTGTTTGGAGTAAATGAATAATGCACAAGACTGTGAGTCTTGAGCAATATAAAATAGCTTGAACACACTGTTGTGAACAATATATAATCTTGGCTTTAAGTTTTACTACTATTTCTGCTGTTTTAACAAAGTAGCTGATTCTAACTACTGCAGAGCAAAAAGCCCAAAATATTATGTATGAGAAAATCACACTGAACATAAATCAGGGTAACTTTTCCTTATAAGGATAAAATTATCCCAGAAAGAATTTGGCTGTCCTCCTCAGCTGTGAACATTTATACATTCTGTGTACATTTCCTTGTTTGGGTTGCTTGTAGCAGCCTAAAATCATGAAGATTGATTTACATGAGTGAATGAATGAGATCATTTGAAGATTAACTTTCAGCATTTTTAATTAGGGTTTTCTCAAAGAATATGTTGAAGTTGGCACCAATCTGTTTTGTTGAAGCCATAGGTGACCAGATATACTATTGTTTGCAAAAATGAGTTAATGGATTAAAAAATGTGAGAGTGATGGAACTTGGAAGAATGTCATTTAGCTTTTCCTTTTCATAGTCTGCCTTTCCAGAGAAGCTGCTGACTTGATCTTTTCAGAGCCTGTGCTTTCAGATGTAGAGCAGACTCCACTATACAACTGCCCTGACTCCGGTCTAGGAAATGGTTGACATCAGCCCTCACTGCCAATATGAAACCAGCTATCTATCAATTGAGCTCTTTGCTCACTTTACTACAGTGACTTTTGTGGATGTCCAACTTTCAGCATCTGCCGTGATATAAATCTAGTAAGAGCCTTCCTGCTCTTGACCATGCTGGATCTTATTCCCCAGGTGCCTAGACCTGGGGTATTTTTCTGCTAATCTCTGTGTTCTGCCTTCTTTCCCTCACTTTTCTCTCTTCTGCCAGCCTAGAATGTGGACATGATGTCTGAGGGTACAGCAACCATTTTGTGTGCATGAGAGCAAATCTATAAGTCAAATAAGGCTTTGTGGAAAGGCAGGATTCTGGGCTTCACAGGAGTCCCTGCCTGGGACTGCCTACTCCTAAGGCATCTTTTTCATGAGAAAATTTAACTCTCTAAAGTATTTCTGATAACATGCAGTTGAATGCAGTTCCAACTGTTTTATCTCCTCATCAGTTCCAGCGGTGGTCTCTAAAAATTTTTGATCATGACGTCTATCAGTAAAAAAAAATTGAACACATCATATTTATATACATTCATTTGTATTTTACTTATTTATAAACTATCCACATGTTCTAATAATATCTTGGAAATAGAGAAAAAAGTAATAAAAATAAAACACATTAAAACTAATTTTGTATTTTATTCTATTTATTACTGATATAGAATCTTTTTTTTACTCTCAGTACTGAGGAAAATAGAGCAGTGTGAATGTGATTCAATGTACTTTCAATTTCTTTTTCAAATCACACTCTTTTTTCCAGAATTACACTTCGGGGTAGAATGATCTGAAGTCTGTCTCTTAGGGTAGTTTAGCTCTATGCTTGGTTTTATTGGCAGTCAAATTTTAAAAAGCGGTCTTACAAAGATACACGTATTCAAATGGAATAAGTAGATGATTGGTTGAACTTATCAAGTCTACATAGTCGTTTTTCAATCCCATCCATCAATAATACAAAAGTATTTTTAATTGAATTTGGCCAGTAAACTTTATTTCCCCTGACGACTTTCCCCACAAACTAATTGGGAGTGATGCTTTTAATACATTTAACAATTGGCTTCAAAACTCACAGAAACTTCTCGTGGAAGATTTTTAGATGGATTAGAAAATTCAGTTTCCAATTTAATGTGTGCAGATATGAGAGTTTTTATATATGACACACATCAGCAAAAAATTATCTAATAATGAAATCATTTCCAACTGTTCATTTTCAAAATGTTACTTCCATAGCTCAAGTTTCTTTTAGAAAGCCCTTACTTTGTCCCTGTTGGTTAAAATGCCACTTTTACAATGAAGGGAGAGTGTGCATGTGTTTATTTTTATTTAAATATCTACTCAGTAGCATATTACAGAGGCATTTGTTTTTATTCTAGGAGAGGTCAGCATATTTAGGTTACTTGTCTTTTTTTGTAAAAGATAAATAGGTAGTAACTCAAAGTTCAGCAGTTCTTTTATTTACTTTGCAGTGAGATAATCAGCAAACCTTGATAAGATACAGAAGATTTTCTTGACCACTCTCCATCTCGTTGCAAATTATTGAAAGATTGTGCTATATTTCAATGTGTTGTTTTTGTACTTTTAATTGCAATAAGTTCTGCTATAAAGCTTGTTTGAGAATGTGTGTTCATTCCAATGCACTTGATATACTAGGGAATAGTTTTAGCATAACACAAATTTTATGTTTGCTTATGCACACTTTCATACATGAGAAACACTCAGTGAAACTAGGTGAATGGAGAAAATAGCTGAATTGACCAACATGGGAATACGCAAGACACACATGCACACACATACCCATCAAATGTCTACCAGCTACTTCAGTTTACCATGTTATATTTGCATGTGTTATGAACCATGCTTGTTCACATCTGGTGAACTTTTCGTACAATTTCAGATAACCCTCCTTCACCATTACATAATAACCTACAAGCTGCAACACTTTTAATACTTATTTTCACAAGCCTTCAGACCTTTTTCAAGGTACAGTGCCAAGTTTATTATATGTTTATGTATTTCTTAACCATTTAACACATGGAAAACTGCTTCTGTTTTTATGAAGTTTCTACCTTTTTAAAAAAATTCCATCACTTATGAAGTTTTTGAATGTTATGTCTTTTGCCCTCATTTTCCCCTAAAATGCCCTGTGGTTTTAATTGTAATTTTGCATAGGGTGCTGTGGTGATTTTTAGGAATGCATATGTTATTTTATAGCAGAACTGACTGCACATTGAGGACCTCCAGCAGCTGTTTGTGCAATCCTGGCTCTTGGCTTTAACTTCTTTGTAGCAATGGTTTGCTTCTGAAGATTCAGTGAATGGGTTTCACAGTGAGGTGCTATCACACCTCAGTATGAATAGCACAGTGAGGTGCTATTCAGTGAATGCTATTTCACAGTGAGGGAAGGCACTAACCTTCCCTCCTTTCCTCCTTCCTAACTAAAGAAGTATTTACAGTGATTCTGACTTAATTAGTCTGGGAAGGAATTAGTCTGGCTATGAGCATTTTTTAAACGTACCCAGTTAATGCTTATGTGTGCAGTTAGGGTTGAGAACCACTGCTTCAGTTGTTCACGTAATGTAGCTCTTTGGATATTTTATCACTAAAACAGATACTAGCAAATACCATAAGCGGAGACATGTTGAAACTCCAGTGTTTTCTCTTAACTGTGTAGCAAACCTCCCACATTGTATAATTTATACTAATATGAGTCTTTCCAAATATGCGGTGATATTTTTAAATGCATCTTCCAACAATATTTGCTGCATCAAGGCATATAGAACTTTAAGCAGCCCTGAAAAAACTGTAATGTTTGATTTCCTCTTTAGGATGTCCAGTTTTTAAATGCCTTGCTAGTTGTGATGACCTGACACCATTATTAGCTGATATTTCAAGAATCAATATGTACTTACAATGCAGTGCACATTTATCAGCAGTAGATATAGACCTATATTTCAATTAACAAGAAAACTAATTTCTGTGGTCAGATCTGATTAAATTGTCATTGATTTTAGCTTGTAATGTGGCTGATGAAATGATCAGACTAGAAGTGTCAGTTCATTTTGGGGTCATTTGCTTGTGTTTGCATCATTAGGGCTATCATCAACCTATAGTTTCTTTGCTGGGAATCTTTTTAAGCCACTTGCCCATTTGTGACAGACTAATACAACTCAGTGATACAGTCTGCAAATACTCCTACTGAGTATCCATAATTTTACAGTATGCTAAAAGTTCACCAATGATTGAAGAGGTTCACCCTTCCCCTGGGAATCCCTGAGCATCAAAAATACAGATCAAGTGAGAGAGTCTGTGCCAATCCATATATTTGATATTAACAATTTTTTTCAATAAGACTTACACATATATAGAAGTTCCAGTATATTTCTTCCTGCACCACAATGGATTGCTTTGTTTGCTTCTCTTTGGAGAAAACTGGGCTGCAGCTACAATCCAGGGTCCTGTAATAAAGGGTCTCTAGGATCTGGCCTCTACCTACTGCTCCAACTATGTTTGGGGTCAATCCCAGGTTCACACTTGATGCTTCAGCATCAGGGACTTGTTTAGTTCTCTACACGCAACATATTGTCTTGCTGCCATGGCTGTACTTATCCTTGTCCTCTTCACCTCGCTGACTCCTATGCATATTGAAGATTCTGCTCAGATATCATCACTTCCTGGTAACTTTCCTTGAGTGTTCCTCCCCACCGATGTCACAATATTCCCGCACACCCTAAGCATATTTTTATCACTCCAGGTATCACATCTTTTTATAATTGTTTATCGCTTTTAGCCTCCCAAAAGACCATGAGCTCCTTGATGTGGAGAAGTGAATGCCCAAAATGTGAAGAGTCTTAGATTTTACCCTTCCTGCAAGCTAACAATTAGCCCACCATAGTTTCATGGATGCTGGTAGAAGACACAAGACTCTTGAATCAGAAACAGAGAACTTTATTACTTCTACAGTAGGCATATATACTTCATGTTTGCATCAGTGTCTTTTAACCCCCAAATATTATGCAGGCAATAGAGCAGCCCACATGGACGCTGCACACACAGCGAGTTTGTGTCACAGCCAAGGAACCCTAAGCTTAGGAAAACCGCCCATCTTCTAAGAGGGTACTAGTGAACCTGATCAACATTTGCTTCAGAGAGAAACATTATCATATCCAGATTGGGAAACAAACCTGCCTTTTGCCTGGAAAGGAGACACTCTCTCTACCTTCCAAGGCTGTTTGCTATACAAACATTCTTGAAAAGATAGTCCAGATCAAAGCAGTCAATACCTTTCCATAAGGTATATGGAATTGCAAGAGACCCAGGGAAAATAATCTCCCAACATGAGTCTTTTCTTTCTCTTGCAGGTAGCACAGGGCTAGGAACGTAGTGGGTACTCTAAATATTTGTTGAAAGATGATTGAATGCAGCTGGGAATTTTTTAAAAACTTTGAGAGGAAATTTAAAAGTGCTTATTTCAGAAGTTTTCCCTTCAAAATCCTTGAACAGAGACCAATTTTTTTAAATATAAAAAAAGCACAAAAATCAGCCTGAAACACTCTTACTACCTCACTAGGGCATCTGGGGGTTCTGTTGTGTCTTAGGTATTCATGAAGTCCTCAGCCTTTGTTCAACTGCTTTGCACGTGTGGGCCCAAGGTAGGAGACTTTCACATGGAAAGTCCTGTGACTAGACTTCCAAAAGCCTTTGGGACTCTCTTATTTCCTGTCCAATGGATACATTAAAGCTAAATACTGAAAGTTGATGCTTACAACAAGGAAAGACAGTTAGCAGATTAATTAATTAGCCTTCTGTTTACCTTTATATTTCACTGAGCCATTAATTTGTATAATTATGGCCTTTTGCCTTGTCTCAGTGATATTAGTGTAAGAAAGTATTTGCTGAGCCTGAGTCCCTGGTGTGAAATGTTGGGAAATTCCAACATACTTATAGAGAGGAAGCACACTTTTATTTTTATGAGTGTCAATCTAAAAAAAATGACACTGGAAAGAATTATCTCTAAATATATTGAGTTTATAAAGAAATAAGAATCATAATCTAGGATGCATGGAATGGCAAGCCACCAGTGTGATCAGTGAGGGAAGAGAAAGGGGAGCTTTTATTAACAAAAAGAGATTTACATAGGATATACAAGTCTTAGAAACAGACTTCATTGGTTCCAGAGGTTCAAAGCTAGAGTTGTTATCAGTTCATTTGTGGCGATGTTGTTACGGGACAAGTGTTCTTCTCAGAGCATTTTATCTGACTTATGACAGTCTTACAGACAGTCTAGTGATAAGCCTTATCAAAGCAAAAGATAAGTGAAAGATGCAAAAGTGTTTTTAGAAAGTCCTTGGAAACAGTTTTTGTTAGTCCATTCTCAAATTGCTATAAAGAAATACCTAAGACTGGGTAATTAATAAATAAAAGAGGTTTAATTCGCCCATGGTTTTGCAGGCTATACAGGAAACATGATGCTGGTATCTGCTTGGCTTCTGGGGAGCCCTCAGGAAGCCTGCAATCATGGAGGAAGGCAAAGGGGAAGCAAGTCCTCTCACATGGCGGGAGCAGGAGCAAGAGAGAAAGTAGGGGGAAGTGCCACACACTTTTAAATGACCAGGTCACATGAGAACTCATTTACTATCGTGAGGACAGTGTCATGAAGATGCTGCTACACTATTTATGAGAAATCCACCCCCAGGATCTAATCACCTCCCACCAAACCCCGCTGCCAACATTAAGGATTACAATTTGACATGAGACTTGGGTAGGGACACAGATCCAAACCATATCACAGTTCTTACAGTAGTCTTGTAAACGTGAGCCTCCTCTTCTTCAGAGTTCCTAGCCCTGTTTTGTCTGGGTCTGACAAAAGTGAGTTCATCTTGGTATCTGCAAATTTCACAAAAGTAATAACCAATTAATAATGTGCTTGTCAACATAAATAATCAAAAGGGTCAGAATCTAGTTTAAAGAGAGCTTATTCAAATGCAAAGTTTGAGGATGAGCCCACTGGGAAGCACAGATTCCAAAGAATGGAAATCAGTGTTCCAAAGTATAGAAGTTTGGGATTATTTATAAAGACAAAATTAAGGGAATCTTGATAGAATTTCAACATCTTTCTATGTAAGACTTAATGCATAGTTACAACAGTCTGAGTAGTCAAGGTGAAATGTATGTTTCACATTCCACACTGAAGATGTAACAGTTATGGGGTTTGGGGCATTATCTGGTCTGAGTTAAGTACAGAACAATAAGGTAAGCAGTTTATAACAAAGATCCATGATTGGAAGGGAGAAGACCTGGTCTCTGGTCTTTCCTAGTCATTTACAGAATAAGAACAATGTGGAAGAGAGTTAATTTATAATCTAAGAAGCACAATTGCAAACATCCTGTGTGACTCGCTTGGCTTAATAAATTTAGAGGGTCCTGAATTTTTATCTTTTATATACTTTATGTATATTTTATACTTTAGAGTATATTGAAAGAACAGGACCCACAGGGTTTAAATGAAAACAATTTTATTTTTATCCTCAGCACTTTCTCATCCATTTTGTGGAACTAGTTTTTCCTTCTTTTTGGATGAATGCTGGAATAAGTTCCATAACTTGTCTGGTCATTCTTGGAAAATGTCCTCTGCCTACCTCAAGTGGCAAAAACAGTTCATTTTCCAGTTAAAATATTATATCCCTTGTAAACTCCATCCCAGTTTCATCTAAAGTTAAAGCTTTTCCCTCTCACGAGTCAGGGTTACTCCTTGTGGGAAACCTCAGTGGAAAAGAGGAGCCAGTCATCTTTTATGTTAACTCTGCCATGTCCTAGAAGCAGCCTGTGACCTTCCAGAGTTGAGGTGGTCGTCGGGAGAGGAAAGTCCAGAAAGGTTTCCCTTGAATGGCACTGATGTGAAAGGCTGTTGACTTCCTCTGAGTGAGGCAGATGTTTGAATCTTTTGTGGGGCATTATGGATTCTTTGTAGATTACACCCATCCCTAAAGAGCTTTCCTCTGCAGTTCCTTTACATCTCTAGTGGATTTTCATGTCCTGCCTCATTTTGCTGAAGTCTTCTAGCAGTTCTAGACCGACCTATAGAATTGCATCTAATTCGACCCTGGGTCAATTTTCCTTTGGCTATAGTAGGTAGAATGCATTTACTTTCCAAATTCAGCTCTTCACTCTGCAGCCACATGCCACCTCACTGTCACCACCCACCGTGCTTCCTAGAAAGCCCTCTAATTTGACTTGAAAGTCATACTGACACCTTTCTTCATTGAAAAATACCTTTCAGTTCCTTTCATTCCCTCAGCCTCTCCAACTTTAACACTTTTATCACACTGAATGAGTTAGAGGTAAAGAGTTACAAAATTGGTTTTCCCATTTCCTTCGGAATATGGAAGTGCTAGTCTACTTTTTTGTTCTCAGCCTTTTGAGGGCTCAGCCAAATCTGAGATTTAAAATTCCATTTAAAAATGTTGCTTTACTATTTGCAATAGCAAAGACAAGGAACCAACCTAATTGCCCATTAATGGTAGACTGGATAAAGAAAATGTAGTACATATACACCATGGAATACTATGCAGCTATAAACAGAGAATGAGATCCTGTCCTTTGCAGGAACATGGATGGAGCTGGAGGCTATTATCCTTAGAAAACTGATGCAGGAACAGAAAACCAAATAGTACATGTTCTCACTTATAAGTAAGAGCTAAATGATGAGAACACATGGACACATGGAGGGAACAACAGACAGTGGGGCTTACCCGAAGGTGGGGGGTGGGAGGAGAGAGAGGTCAGGAAAACTGACTAATGGGTACTAGGTTTAATACCAACATGATGAGATAATCTTTACGATAAACCCCCATGACACAAGTTTACCTATATAACAAACCTGCATATGTACCCCAGACCTTAAAATAAAAGTTAAAAAAATGTAACTTTGAAAGGTAAAATATGAAAGTATATTCTAATTTATGTTTTTTTTCTGCTGCATTATAGTCAAACTTTTAAAAATAAAATAAACCAGTGATATTTCTGCACATCATAATTGAGGAGAAAGATGTATGACAATGAGAAGCAAAAGAAATATAATTTAATGGGATTTTATTCACAATTGTATTAAGTCAAACATATATAATAATAATAATTATTATTATTATTATTATTTCTTGAGAAGGAGTCTCACCCTGTCACCAGGCTGGGGTGCAGTGGCACAATCTCAGCTCACTATAACCTCCACCTCCCAGGTTCGAGTGATTCTTCTGCCTCAGCCTCCCAAGTAGCTGGGACTACAGGCACGCACCACCATGCCCAGCTAATTTTTGTATTTTTAGTAGAGGCAGGGTTTCACCATGTTGGCCAGGATGGTCACTATCTCTTGAGCTCGTGATCCGCTCACCTCAGCCTCCCAAAGTGGGGGGATTACAGGCGTGAGCCACAGTGCCCAGCCATATAATTATTTATGTTTGCAATTCATATCATTCATAAGAGACATCCTCTGGTCCCGATTTTGTGAAAGTCCTTCAAATAGGATTGAATTCAGTAAACAAAATGAAAGGCAGTCTTTCTTTACCTTTGGTTTGTGCTCTTTCTTCCCTTTTTGGAACTTCATTGATGTAATTTGGGAAAGAACCTAATAATTAAAATTTATAATATTTTCTTTAAATTATAAAAATCAGAAGTTATCTGGGAAATCTAGCTGATGGATAATAAAGACTTTCATGAAAGAAACTTTTTTGACAATATTTTTAGGTGAAACTTCTGTGGAACAATCAAGGTTTATGACACTATACAAGCCTTTCAGGAAAAGATTTGTTTTACGTGTGTAATTATTAATTTGAACGTTTTAAGCTGTTACATGCTCCTAATGTTTAATTCTTTGATATAAATAAGGGCCTTGGAGGGGGACAAGTGGGCTGCCATGTCAGTGGTTCACTCCCAATCAGAATATTCAGGGGCAGAGACCTGGCCAGACATAGCTAGGTTCTCAGGTGCTCCAGGCTGATCACAACTCTCTCTTCCCCTGTTAAGCCTGTGAACCTGAATTCTGTGTCAGAAACTGTTTCAGAATTCAATGGTAGAGCAGTGAAGAAGGAAAGGTCCCTATTATGGAGTTCACATTCTAGTGGGGATGGAAGAGTATAATAAACAATGTCAGACTGTGAAAAGTATCAAAACAACCAGAATAAGGAGGTAGAAACTAGGATTTGGGGATGCTATTTTAGATGGAGTGATCAAGAAAGGCCTCCTTGTGGAAGGAGCTTTTGAATAGAGACCTGAATGAAGGAAAGCATTGAGCCACACCAATACTTTGGTGAAGAGCGTTCCAGGTAGCTGGAAGAAGTGCAAAGTCCTCAAGACAGGAATGTGTTTGGTGTGTTTGAATATCACCCCATGTGAATAATTCCTTTGCCTTCTCTTTGTGAAGACATTACTTAAGATCTGTGACCTGCTTGGGGAAGAGGGTAGGTCACTGTGAAAGTCACCATCTGCAAAATTCTCACTTTAACCTAAATACCATGTCTTTCATTCAACATTAAGCCCTAAGCTAAATAGGCTAATTCATGCCAAAATAGTAGTCACTTGACCAATTCACCTTTCCTCACGATCAGGACCACTAAAGCATTTTGTATTCCCTTGGCACCCAAAAAACTACTGCATTCCCAGGAGGAAATTTACTTCCCATGCAGTTTTGCCAGAGGCTGGCTTTCCTAGTTTTTAATTGCTTTTTGTAATAATTCTGATGACTGTCACCCGTACCAACCATTTATCAACATACTTTGTGAACCCAGAATGTGAACAGTCTTTCATGCCCTCAGTGACTTTCGGACTCTAGGAGTCACCAAATGGGTGAGTATTCTATAATTCTATTTAAAATAAATTATGAGCCAAGTTTTAAAAATGTATTTTTAAAATATCGATAGATACAAATATGAATACAGATTTACAATCACTGTGGCATCAAGGGTTTCTCTCAGTAATGTTGCAGTGAAGGCACCAGGAGAACACCACCTCAGGTGACCAAGGTTAACATCACCAGCGATGTCATGTCAGTGTCAGCATATGGTATGAATGGCACTGTCCTCTATGGTATTCATCCCCCAGATGTACATCCCCAGTCTAATGATGAGGAAAAAAACACAATACAAATCCTAATTGAGGGACATTCTGCAATATACCTGACCAGCACTTCTCAAAACTGTTAGGCTTATAAAAAACAAGGACAGTTGGAGAAACTGTCATAGCCAAGAGAAGCCTAAGGAGACATGACAATTAAATGTAATGGGTTGTCCTGGATGGGATCCTGGAAGACAGAAAAAACATTAGGTAAAAACTAAGGAAATATGAATAAAGTATAGACCTTAGTTCATAATAATATATCAATACTGATCTATTAATTGTAACAAATAGACCATGTAAGATGTTAACAAGAGAGGAAACTGATGTACAGCATGTAGGAATGCTTTGTACAATTTCCACAACTTTTCTGTAAACCAAACCTGTTCTAAAATTAAAAGTTTAAACATAAATAAATAAATAAAACCCTAAATCACATTTAGACAGTTAAGTATAGGATACTGTGGCCTCAGGTTTCTGAATCTTCAAGTTAAGAGGCCTAAACCACCTACCTGCATACTGCCTCATTTGCTATTTGCTGCTGTTTTTCCTCAGGTCACAGGTAGCGCAGCTGAGGAAAGGAAAGTGCTGTTTAGAATGAAAAGCAAAGGGTAACGTATCCAGGCAGAAAGAGCTGGATGATGGATAGAAATGGGTCACATTAATACTTTTACCTCTTGTCTTCTCTGAGGCAGTAAATGATGCTGATTTCCCAGGTAAGAAAATTCTGGGGGATCTCACACCCCTCTGAATTATATGGGAGACAAGACCCTGCAAAGAAGGTTGTATTTAACTTGAATAATTCAGGCCAGAGTAGATTTGGGTGGCCTGAATTATTTGGATAGTTGCCCTAATTCTTTGCTTTGACTGTGGAGACTTGGCTTTTGAGGGAAGTAGGTCATTCATTCCCCGAGATACTAGTTCCCCTCCTGAAGGATGAAAACTTACTTAAGGGTGTGGAAACTTTTCACATCTGGATTGAATTCTTAGCTTGTAAAGGCATTTGTTCAATTGTGACCTCCGTGAGAGTCAGGGCAAGTCATACGCAGCTCGGTGTTGTGTACAGAACCAACTCTCCCTGTCTAATCAAAGCTCCAGGGAGTCTGATTACAGGTGTACTTTTTCTAGCTGTGTTTAGTCAAATAAGAATAGGAGACATCCTGTCCTTTTGATTTCATTTAGATAGACAGCTGTTTTCTGCATGGCCTGTGTGCTTATCCCAGTGCAAATGGCAAATGACTTTTTTAAATCAGTTTCACCAAGAGGATGGTGGATTGTTGTGTAGGCTTTTTTTTTTTTTTTTTTCAGTGAAAGCTGAGAAAATTAAATGTCACCTGTATATTCTCTATTTCTCCTCTTTGTAAAAGTCATCTCTTCTACGAGGTATTTACATTTTATTGTTACCTTTAGACAGGCAAAAGGCTGGCACCTGGCCTGGCTCTGGCTTAGGAAGATTGTGACATCATTCTGGTTAAAGAAAAATATTTGTTTACAATTAAAATGAGTTGCCATTTTAGCAAGTGAGATTTTGGTTTAGGTTATAGTCAGAGATGGGGAAAATAAAACCTGTGATGCTTCCCCAGTGGTAAAATTCTTGAGCTATCCCAGAAGCTTCCTTTGCTGTGGCTGCTTGAATATTGCAAATGGTAACTAAAGAAAATCTTAAGTGCTAAATATATAAATTTTAAATACATTACTAAATTCCAAATGCTATTTCATATAAAATCACATCTAAATATTAATTGTGAATAATGTGTATTAATGGCCAAAATTTGGATTGAAGGTTGTTTTTTAATAATCATTCAAGTTAATGGAAATTCAGATACTCTAACAGCTCAGATCAGATACACTATAAATTAAAATCACATCTCCGCACTGTTTAATGATACAAAGAAAGTCATATCACTCTGTTGTAGCCTAGTGCCATGTATTTTTCTAGTACAGTATAGATTATGATTCAGGAAGTCTTTGGCTTAACCTGAAATTCTGCATGTCAGGCAAGCTCCCAGCTGATGCTGGTGCTGCTGGACCACAGATCACAGTTTGAATAGCAACGTTCCAGCCCCTTCCTCTGAAGAAGCCACAGTTCTTTTTATCTAGGTTTTAATTACATTTTTATGACTTTATTTTTACTAATAAGTAAATAGAGCCAAAGAGAAAAATTAGCTCATTTTATACAGATTTTAGTTAACATTAGTAACTCTACCAGTTGCTTCAAAACCTTCAGGTGTACACAATGTTCACAATTTCCTCTATCACATTAACTGGAACACAACTGAGATGAGATATTTCCATACTGAAATACACTTGGGGAGTAATTAATAAGGTGGAAAGACATATTAATATGTCTGGGAAGTGTGATGAATTCTGTTTGACCCCAAACGTATTTGACTGGGATACTTTTTTCCTGTGTTACCCATGAACACAGATTTTTACATGGAACAGTACAGGAAGAACTGAAAATTGTGGAATTTTCTCTAAGTATAGAAGACTTTAACTTATCATAGTCCATCTTCTAATAATATATCTCTCATGTATAGTGTTATAATCTTGTAAGAGTATACTTCCATTCCTCCTTCATATCTTTTGTGCTTTTGTTAAGAATACAGTCTTGCTATTGTTCCTTCAGCCAGTTATCTGTAGTTGCATATATATGAAATTTCATAATTTATCTTCTTCCTGCAGAACTGTCTATAACTTTTCTCCCATTGCCTAGCTGCTGATAATGATTCTCCTTGCTATAGTTTGTCTGAAATGATGGCTTTATTATGCCATTATTTTTGAGATATGTTTTCGCTGAGTATAGAATTTTATATTGACAGTTAACTATTTTTTCTTTCAGTATATTAAATATGCTATTCTGTTGTCTTCTGGCTTGCATAGTTTCTGATAAGAAGGCTGCTATAGTTCTTATCTTTCCTCCCCTGTCTGTAATGATTCTTTTTCCTTGTCTTGAAGATTTTGTCTATATCTTTAGTTCTCAGCAGACTGACTATGGTGTATCTAGACATGTTGGTTTAAAAAAATTGTTTTACCTGCTTGGAGTCTCCTAGGGTTCTTGAATCAGCGATTTTTTGTCTTGATTAATTTTGGAAAGTTCTCAGCCGTTATCATTTAAAATATTTTCTGCCTTATTTTTGCTCTACCTTGCATTTCTGAGATTCTAATTACATGTATGTTACCTGTTTGATGTTGTCCCAGAGAGCTTGGATGCTGTGTTTTGTTTTTTCCTCCCCCATTCTTTTTCTATATGTGTTCAGCTTGGACAATTTCCACTTATTTATCTTTTAGTTCACTGATTCTTTCCTCAGTTGTGTCCAGTAAGCTGATGAGCTTTTTGAAGGACTTTTTTTTTTACATCTTTTATTTCCAGCGTTTGCATTAGAATATTAAAAAAATTGTTCACTCCTCTGGTGAAATTTCCTTTCAGTTCATTAATCTTTTATATTTTCTTCTAGATCTTTTATTATATTAATCATAGTTATTTTAATCTCTCTGTATGATATTTCTGACATCTGTGTCACCTCCGAGTTTGATTCTACTGATTGCTTTATCTCTTGACAATGTTCTCTGTTTAAAGAATTATTTTAAGATGTATTTTTGGCCCGGTGTGGTGGCTCACGCTGTAATCCCAGCACTTTGGGAGGCCGAGGCGGGCGGATCACGAGGTCAGGAAATCAAGACCATCCTGGCTAACACGGTGAAACCCTGTCTCTACTAAAAATATGAAAAGTTAGCCAGGCGTGGTGGTGGGCGCCTATAGTCCCAGCTACTCAGGAGGCTGAGGCAGGAGAATGGTGTGAACCCGGGAGGCAGAGCTTGCAGTGAGCCGAGATCGCGCCACTGCACTCCAGCCTGGGCGACAGAATGAGACTCTGACTCAAAACAAAAACAAAAACAAAACAAAAACAACAAAAAGATGTATTTTTGTGTTTTCTTTTAGTTTTGAATAAATGCCAAACGTCAAAGAATAATAGAGAAAGAGGCAAATAGCATTTATGCCCAGAAATGAGCATACCCCTAATCTTATGTAAGGCTGTTAGGGTGGGGGTTTGAATCAGTGTCTGGTTGAACTAGGCTGGGATTTTGTTTCTAGAGTTACCTTCATTGCCTCACAGCCTTCAGATTCCTCTCACAAGGGGTTACTGTTACCTTCTGCTTCTGTGGTCATATAATGCCAAAAGGCTTTTCTCAATTTTCCTGCCTCACTCTCAGCTTCCAGCAGGCTCTGTGTATCTGTGCCACGGAGGTGTTCTCTTTCCTTGCCCATCTTTCGCCAGTAAATTAATTTTGCTTCTTACTTTTTGCAAGGCTTATGGGGGTGGAGATAGGACTTCTCCCCATCTAGCTTTAGTTTTAGGTGAGTTCTCTGTGTCTAGATCTTAAAGGGAAGTCTTTTTCGGTGTTCCTGCACCTCTACCCCTTTGTCTGTCAAACTCTGCCTTGCGTCTCTGGAAGCTCTTGAAAAGTACGGAATCCTCTCCCCCAGCCAACCCCAGCCCAGTGACTTACAGCTTTTTTTCCTAGGAGAGAAGAGTCTGTCAAAGTGGGCAGTATTTTATGTTTGCCTCCTGTCACCTGGTCACGACCTGAATGCCTGTGCCACCAAAGGACACTCTCTGCTGTCCTGCCCTTTTCCAAATATTTCTTGTGAGCACCAAATGGGAGTCCATGGAGAAGAATGTGAACTCTCTATGTGTCTGGGGTACCCAGTTATTCTAAAATTATGCATTAGCCAGCATTTAAATTTGATTTATTATATTATGGTGGCTGTCTCTTTCTTCCATGCCCTATCAAAGGTGAAAGAGTTCATGTGTCCCATCTCTCTAGGGAGGGCTTTTGACTTTGAAATTCAGTTCTCTTGGCTGCCTTATTACCTCAACTCTCTGATGGCCCTGAGAAAATTGATGATTTTGTAGATTATCCACATTTGTCTCAATGTTGAAAGGAGAGTGATGTTCTCCTGAAGCTTTCTACTTGTTAAGAAGCAGAATTCCATCCTACATGGTTATGGTGATGAGTGGAATTTGATGAGTATGCCTTGCCAGTTTATTCTCATTCTATAAGGTATTTTGGTTTTATTCAGACTAAGTGTACTATCCTTAGCCTCTTTTCTGAATGTCCTTTTAAAGAATTTTAAATCCTTTTCTTTCATCTCAGATCATGAGGTAATACCCTAACTTGCATGTAGCAAATCATGTGTTTAAAATAATACTACATTTGTTTGTGAAACCAAGTCATAATTCACTTGACCTAATTGTAGAGAAATGAATTAATACACTTTTAGAAAAATTCAGACACGATTGCTTGAAAAATCTGGCAATCGTTTTTCAAGAGATCTTAGCAAATCACTAACTGTTATGGGGGTGCTAAGAATCCTATATCATTTTAATAGTTTGAGTCACTTTTTAAGTCACTAATACTTGAAATAAATTTTTTAACTGTAAATTTATTAACTTCAACACTGTGGTAAACAGAGTAATGCCTCCCCACCCCCACCCCTGCTGTCACCAAATGACAGCCATGTCCTAATCCCTGAAACCTGTTAATATTTTACATTATATGGCAAAAGAGATTTTGCAGAAGTGATTAAGCTAAGAATATTAAAATGTCGAGATTATCCAGGTGGGCCCAGTGTAATCACAAGAGTCCTTAGATGAGGGAGGCAGGAGGATCAGAGTCGGGGAAGAGGATGTGACCATGGAAGCAGAGATCCTAATCAGAGAGAGAGAGAGAGAGAGATTGGGAGATGTTATGATGCTGGCTTTGAAGATGGAGAATGGGGCACAAGCCAAGGAATGTAGGCAGCTACCTTTTCTCTTAGAGCCTCCTAAAGAACCCATGCTACTAACCCCTTGATTTTAGGACCTTTTGAATTCCATAACTGTAAGGTAATAAATTTGTGTTGTTTAAGCCACTAAATCCGTGATAATTTGTTACAGTTATAGTAGCAATAGGAAATTAATATACAAGCTGATATAACTTGTATTAAGTTATAAGCTGATATAACTTGCCCAAATTCATGCAATTAGTCAGTGGTGAGCCACATTTGAACTCTGAGGCATATACCTCCAAATCTTAGAATAATACTGTGCTTGTTTGTGTAGCCAAGTCATAATTCACTTGACCTCATTGGAGAGAAATCAATTAACACATTTTTAGAAAAATTCAGACACATCAATTGCTTGAAAAACATAGTACAGTATATCTCTGGAATAAGGGGTGTTATATCCATTTGCCCAGGATAAGAAGATGCTAAGAATCATGACTCTGTTCTTTCTGTTAAAATGGATAATTTTTTATGAATCTATATCTGCTAAAATCACAAAATAAAATCCATTAAGCCCCTCAAGTGGTATTATAAAGGACCAATGTCAGTATTACTAACTAAACTCGTATTTGACTAAAAGCCTTTTAAAATGTTGGCATCACTGGGTCAACATTTCTTATGCTATGAAGACAAGTTGGATTTTAGCCTTTCAAACACTATAAACACTTCCTCAAAAGTGTTAACAAAGGTGACACTAGGCAAAATAATGAAACCAGCAGAATTTTATCTTTAATATGACTCTGGTACCTCTACTTCTTTATAAGGAATGAGTAAATATAATGCTTTAAACCAAAGAAATAATTCTAATAATGAGACTTTCAGACCCTGAGTCCAGTCACAAGGGCAGATATTTAGTGGCATTCAGATGTTTTGGTATATCACCAATGTCCTGTCATGTAGGTAGCTGCCTCTTTGACTATGCTGAGAAGCATCCCTGGAGTATTCTTTTTACTAAATAGTAGGTTCTGGTTACTGATTGCACAATGGACTTTTGAATAACTAAAGAGAAAGCTTTCTATATAGCTTTACAGGACAGAAGACTGCTAGATATTGCAGTGCCTTTTCAGAATCAGAATCCACTGCTTCCCCACTTTGACTCCTTTCAAAGCTGATTTTTAAATGGCATAGGTTGCATTTGCAATACACATAACCCACTGGAATTAGGGAAACCAAGATGGTTGTTGGACAAGGGAATTTTTCCCATATTATTATCCCATACTCTCTGTGCTTATAGAAGTTGCTCAAAAATGGTGTACAGTGGTGATGATGAAGATTTGTTTTGCATTTAGCAATAGTTTATTACATAGAATAAGAAGCTCAAACTGCTTCATAGAAAATAAATAATAAATCTTCCAAAGGAATCATCCTTGGAAGCAAAGAGCTTATATTAATTCCAACAATGATGGAAGGAAAAATTCTGAAAATTCAAGTGATCCACTTGGAATTTGACTAAGTTATTCATAGATTATAATAATTTGCAATTGAGTTCATATATAATCCTAACATACCTGATATTTTATTGCTTAACTCAACAAACTTTTATTGAACCCCTACTTTGTGTGAGGCACTATTTTAGGCACTGTGGATATGAAGATGGACAGGATAAAATCGCTGCCTTCAGGGGCCCACAATCTAGTTGGTGATGAAAGAGATCAGTAAATTAACAGGTGGAAATAACATGATGAATGCAACCAGAGAATAATTTCTTTGGAGAAAATTGGGAGGAGTACCTCTACTGTTTACAGAGGTTGGGGTAAACTGTCTTCACAATAGAGGTGAAATCTGAGTTGAATTTTGAAGAATGAGTTCATTAGACCAGGAGGAGATGAATAATTCCAAAGTGAGGTAGGAGTTTATGTAAAGCTATGAAGGTGTGAGACAGCATAGAATGTTCATGCAACTACAAGTATTGATGTAAAAGGGTATAGAGTGTTACAGGAAAGTGTAAGTAAACAAGAGCCAATATATTATTAAAGTCTTATATTCTTGCAAAGAAGTAGGGGTATTTTCCTGCAGGCAGTGGAGTCACTGAAGGTTTTAAATAACAACAAAAAATGATATGAACAGTGCTATATTGATACATAGCTTATAACACAAGACTAAATACAGTCATGCATTAAGTACAGGGCTACGTTCTGAGATTAGGTCATTAGGCAATTTTGTCGTCATGTGAACATCATAGAGTATACTCACCCAAACCTAGATGGTATAGTTCGCTACATACCTAGGCTATATGACATAGCCTATTGCTCCTAGGCCACAAACCTGTATAGCATGTTACTGTATTGAATACTGTAGGCAGTCATAAAATACTGATAAGTATTTGTGTATCTAAGTATAGAAATAGTACAGTTAAAAACATGGTATTATAATCTTATGGGACCACTGCTGTATATTTGGTTCATAGTTGACCAGAACGTCTTTATGGGCCATGTGACTGTGTTTCATAGGGGCAGAGACCTTATCTCATTGTTTTTTATCTGCCCTAGTACCTCCCATGGTACTTGGGACATAGTTGGTGATTAATACATAATTTTTGGATAATGTAGATTATTTCAATTATCATATTTAATATAAAGCCCAATTCTGGCCATTTCCTCATCCCCAAAACATATTACATTTCTGAGGAGAGGTTTTACTGGGGCATTGAGATGAGAAAATGTCTAAAATTCATCTTCTGTGACATTAATCAGCAACAATTACATGTATATACATTTAAATCTGTCAGTCTAGATACTGATGTGCTACATATGTAACAAATATCAGTGTCAAGGTTTGCCCCTTATCTTTTAATGAACATCTTAATGAGATGTTTGTTTTAAAACTCTAGAGGTGAATGCAGCTTCCTTGGCACTGGGAACTTGTTCACAGTAAATATGTAGATGAACACTAGCAGATAACACAGATAGATATTTTGATTTTTAATTTTTAATTTTTACTTTTATAAATAGAGATAGGATCTCACTATTTTGCCCAGGCTGGTCTTGAACTCCTGGGCTCAAGTGATCCTCCTGCCTCGGCCTCCCGCAGTGTTAGGATTACGGCGTGAGCCACTGCACCCAGCCCAGATAGATTTTATGTATTAAAAAAAGTTCAGAATTCTGGCTAGTGTTGCCATTGCCCACATTAGTATTTAACATTAATCTAGTTATTTTGAAATTGTTAAAAAACCACAGTATCTCCTCATTAGCTGGTCTTAGAGAATGATTGCTCACACTTGTTTTGCTACTATTTTTTTTAAAATCTTTAATGTCATCAAGTAAAAACAGTTTGGACAAATTCCAGTTTTGTCCTATCAAAGATTAAAATTAGTCACAGAATATTGAAATTAGCCAGAGTTTGAACTTCAGCTGGTATGCACACAAACATACACACAACGTGGAATTATTTTCATGTAGAACTCAGCAGATGAGATTCTGCTAAATTGGGGTGGATATTAAATAGGTTTAGAAGAACACATGGAAATGACTTGGTAGATCATAGAAGATAGATTATTGCACCCAAATCAAACAATCTGTGTAAAGTTCAAGGTACATAAGCTGCTAGGTTTCCTCCAGTATCTATTCTTTTCTTCTCCTGTAGTGGAAAAACTTTTTGGCTAGACATTTGGATACCTAGATAAAAACAACATATCTCAGCCTCCTATTTAGCTAAATATGGCCATCCTCTGGTCAATAGACTATGACTACAAGTATGTATGCTACTTCTGAATTGTTCCCTTAAAAGAAAAGGGTACGTTCTTTCCTTTCTCTTTTTCCTTTCTCTCATCCTTTAGCCAAGAACAAGGGTTTGGTGATGAACAACCTTCAACCATACAGATGACAACACATCCTGGGTGTGACAGGGCTACAAGATGGAAAGAACCTTGCTCCCAACACCATGGAGCAGACATGGATCTTTGTTACAGTAATTAAAACTGTATTCTCTCAGGTTTGTCAAAGATCAGATAGTTGTAGATATATGGCGTTATTTCTGAGGGCTCTTTTCTGTTCCATTGATCTACATCTCTGTTTTGGAAAGGATTCCATATTTAATAAATGGTGCTGGGAAAACTGGCTAGCCATATGTAGAAAGCTGAAACTGGATCCCTTCCTTACACCTTATACAAAAATCAACTCAAGATGGATTAAAGACTTAAACGTTAGACCTAAAACCATAAAAACCCTAGAAGAAAACCTAGGCATTACCATTCAGGACATAGGCATGGGCAAGGACTTCATGTCTGAAACACCAAAAGCAATGGCAACAAAAGCCAAAATTGACAAATGGGATCTAATTAAACTAAAGAGCTTCTGCATAGCAAAAGAAACTGCCATCAGAGTGAACAGGCAACCTACAAAATGGGAGAAAATTTTCGCAACCTACTCATCTGACAAAGAGGCTAATATCCAGAATCTACAATGAACTCAAACAAATTTACAAGAAAAAAACAAACAACCCCATCAAAAAGTGGGCAAAGGACATGAACAGACACTTCTCAAAAGAAGACATTTATGCAGCCAAAAAACACATGAAAAAATGCTCACCATCACTGGCCATCAGAGAAATGCAAATCAAAACCACAATGAGATACCATCTCACACCAGTTAGAATGGCAATCATTAAAAAGTCAGGAAACAACAGGTGCTGGAGAGGATGTGGAGAAATAGGAACACTTTTACACTGTTGGTGGGACTGTCAACTAGTTCAACCCTTGTGGAAGTCAGTGTGGCGATTCCTCAGGGATCTAGAACTAGAAATACCATTTGACCCAGCCATCCCATTACTGGGTATATACCCAAAGGACTATAAATCATGCTGCCATAAAGACACATGCACATGTATGTTTATTGCGGCACTATTCACTATAGCAAAGACTTGGAACCAACCCAAATGTCCAACAATGATAGAGTGGATTAAGAAAATGTGGCACATATACACCATGGAATACTATGCAGCAATAAAAAATGATGAGTTCACGTCCTTTGTAGGAACATGGATGAAATTGGAAATCATCATTCTGAGTAAACTATCACAAGAACAAAAAACCAAACACCGCATATTCTCACTCATAGGTGGGAATTGAACAATGAGAACACATGGACACAGGAAGGGGAACATCACACTCTGGGGACTGTTGTGGGGTGGGGGGAGGGGGGAGAGATAGCACTGGGAGATATACCTAATGCTAGATGACGAGTTAGTGGGTGCAGCGCACCAGCATGGCACATGTATACATATGTAACTAACCTGCACATTGTGCACATGTACCCTAAAACTTAAAGTATAATAATAATTTTTAAAAAAACTGTATTCTAATATAGTTGGGAAGCAGGAGGAAGATGTTTCAGTCAAATGTCTTTGTGTTGCAACTAACAGAAATTCAATTCAGAATGGTCAAAACAAAAAAGACATCTGTTGGTTGATGAAACTGAAAATTCTAGACGTAGACAGGCTTTGGAGGTGATTTGATCCAGTGGCTTAGAATACTTTCAAGTTTGTGATGCTTTTTGTCTATAATTCCTTCCATCTGCCTTCCTCTATAAGTGAACAATATACTTGGGTTATACGTCTTTCTGTTAACACTCAAGGGCACAGAAAACTTCTTGTTCTTCAGCCAGTGAGTAAAGAGGGTTTAATTTCAACTGGAACAATTTTAAGTCACATGTCTATACCTGAATTAATCATTATGGCCAAGATAATACCATACACTTACTGACTTATCTTTGGGGTATTAGTAATTTTGGTAAAGGAGATGGTGCCATTCTGATCAACTTAAGCCAGTCAGCATCACTAGGACTGGAGGAAGGGTCAGTCTAACTCAAGATTCATGGCCGGTACTCAGTGGGAGAGGAGTGTAATGGGTGCTAGGAGGCATCTAGACAATGTTCACTACTGAAGATGAGCAGATCTAAGGAAAGAGCATGGGGCCTTATGTGTTACAGGAGTGTAGTATATGCACTGTGGCATGGGGGCAATGTGCTTAGGGTTGGATGGAGCTACTACTGACAATGTTTGAAAGTCGGGGTCAGAATTTTGTATATATGAGTTGGGGATTTGGGCTGAGGCTTTGCTGAACATGATTTTTGATAGTAGCACAATAGTGAGTGTATATTGGTATAACAACTCTTAAAAGAGTCTAAAGGAATAAAGGAAAAAGAATGTGTATCTGGATAGCTTTTTGTTCTCATCACTCTGTGTGTGTGTGTGTGTGTGTGTGTGTGTGCCTGTAATTGACAAGGTAATAGAATTTTTATGAATTCTATGATAAAAGGCCCTGGCGTAGAGAATGAAACACACACATACACATACTTACACACAGTAATTAGTCTTTTACTAGATTTCTAAGATTACAAATTGGATATTTTTGTTGCCATTGCTCTTGTTTTGATTTTACTTTGGAATGGAGTCTGGTGCTTCTGTACTTAAGAAAAAAAGGTTGCATTTAGAATTCAACCCCACCTTTTATTCTAAGGACAGCTAAAAGTAAAGGTGGAGACCATAGTTCACATGTCCTGAGTCACCTGCCTGTGCCTAGGATCGAACTCTGCTTCTGTCCCTCAGCAGGATGAATACCACTGGGTAATCAGTTTCTAGAAAAAAATGTTAGTTTTGTCTGGAACAAAGTAAAATGCTACATATTGAGTTCAAAATGTGTACTCGATGTTAATTAGTAAAGGCAGCTATGTGAATGCCAGGTCTCTGTTTCTCTGTAGACTATGATGTATGTTCTTCAGATTTTGCTAGTTTCAATAATTTGTTCATAAGGTTGTTATGGTTTGACCTTGGGGCCCACATATATTAATTGCTCAAAACAATATTTTTAGAGCCTTTAAAAATATCAGGCTAAGTTTGTCACATGATTTCAGGGAAGCTTTCATTGTTGTATTACCTTGCTATTGGCACATGAAGTAATATAGATCATTTCAACTCAGCATGACACAATGAAAAACAAGCTTTTTTGTTCATTCTGAGGGCCACACACACATAAAATTGCTTTTTAATAATTCCCTTCACTAAGAAAAATATTTACTAGAACTCCTAGGAAATCTGGAAATAATTATTGACTGTTTTTTGCTTCCTACTAGTATTTTCTGAAACATCCTGTTTTACAATGTGCTTTTAAGGTTGTTGAGGTGATAATATTTACCATTAAGTGTGACTGGGTTGAAGTACGTAGACCTTGGCATTTCCAATGAAATTGGAATGACAGTAAATACCAAAAAAGCATGAAATGGATGATTTTGACTCCTTTTTCAGAATTGAGCCATTGAGAATATTGATGTTGGCCCTCCTTTAAATCCCTGATGATACTAAGACAGATGTTATCTTGGCATTTTTAAAAATAAACAAAGCTTACCCAGTTGAATGTGGCCAGTTTTCTATTTGGCTTTCCCATTTACTTATACAAGCATGCACACACATCCATGCATGTTAGTGGACCTGTTACCTCAGAATGTGTGTGTGTGTGTGTGTGTGAAGTCTTTTCTCTTTTCTCTCAGACTGAATTGATACTCTGATGTTTTCACTATTGAAGAGCAAAACTTACTTAGAGCTGCTTCTGGAAGAACAGTCCTTACCTTAAAACCACTTCCAGGAGAAGATGATGAAGGGAAGCCAAATCACAAAATCTCCCTCTCCCAAAACCCAACGACATGCTCAAAGACAGAATAAATTTAAAACCCAGCAAAAAGTATGCTGGCAGCCATCAAATAATGGCAGCAGTACAGCCCCGTGCTATGTAGCAGCCAAAGAAAGAAGCATAAGAATCCAGGAACCTCCATGACTCCTAATTCCAATCCCTTACATTCTGCTCCCCTGAGGCAGGGAAGGGGGCAGGAGAATGTGAGTAGACAAAATCCTAAGAAGTCTCCCATTCCTCCTCGATTTAGAGAGAAGCAGTCTGTTGCGTATCAGGCAGCCCTGGGGAAGGATTTGGAAAGCTCCCCCTATGCCCTCTGAGTCTCATCAGAGGACAAAAAAAAAAAAAATCCAGGCTAACCCTTATAAAACTGACCAGGTGGAAGGAAAGCTGAGAGGGAATAAAGTGTGACTATAATTACCCAGAGCAAATTATGCTCAGCACTAATTGGTGATTTAGCGGAGTGGAGGACAAAGGACACAGTAAAGTGAGTGATGGAGGTAAGGGCCTACAGGAAGCGGTACATGGAGAGTTCAGTTGTTAGTCCCTAGTAGGATGTTAATGTGGCAGAATGCACATCTTTGGCCTCTGTTTGCTGGGAGGAGAGTGGGATCCACTGCTGGCTAGAGGAAGGTGAAACAGAGGAATAGGCACCTTAGTCTTTCTGAATGAAGTTTCCTTGGTTTTACCCTGAGTTGGGATAATGAGTCTAACACCCCTTGTGATAAGGGGAATGAGACAATGTGCACCCAGGTGCAGCACAGAAAGGAGAGCAGCATGCAGGTCTCTGCCACCCGTAGCTGCTTAAAGTCCCAGTTGAACTCGCCCCTGGAGGGAACCTGAAATTCTCAACTCTCAGACTGAACATATAAGAAGATGAAAAGGTGTCAGATAATATGGAGGAGAGCAGGGGAACAATTATATTGTCTTGACAGAACTGTTCAGGTTAACCATGAGCAAGGAAAAGAAAACACATGGAAACTAGGATAAAGAGTCAAGGAGCAAGAAGGGAAACAAAAGAGAGGAGAACAGAATGCTAAGGAGAGATGAATTTATTTTGGAAGAAAACAAGCTATGGAAATGGAAGTATCTTACCTCAATGATTGCTTTTCGCTATAAAGAAATTTAAAAGAACATGAAAAAAGGAAAATAAAGACAAAATGATATGGCTATCGAATGAGATAAAAAAGGGAAATGCCAGAGCTAAAGAAATGAATTGAGGGCCAAAATGATATTGTTACCAAAGTGATAAATAATTAGAAATAGATAGGAGAGGATAGGCATGAAGAAAACCTGAAATAATGACTTAGAAGAAAGGCTTCAAATAACCAGTGAACATAAAAGAAAGGGCTTCAAATAACCAGTAAACATAAAAGATACTGAGTTAAACATCAGAAGGTAATAGATAAGAAACTCAAAGATGATACAGCCAAAGAAAAATCAGTATAGCTGGGGTAGGAAATAGAACAAATGAAAAAGAAAAAACATTAAAAAGAACTTGCAAAAAAAATCTTGAAGTAACTGATTTTACACATCAAAAGAGTAAACTTGGTGCTAGGAAAATTTGATACAGAAACTTCAATGCCAAGACATATATTCTCTGGTTAAGCTTTGAAGCCAGAGAATGAATTCTTCAGGCATCTTTCACACACAAAACCAAATCCCCTAGAAGAGGAAAAATCAGGCTTCTATCAGAATTTTCCAAGGCAGCAATCAAAGCCAAAAGACAATAAGGCAAAGTGGAGAAAAATTATGAATAAAAGGTGACACAAGAATTTCATATTATTATTAGTTTTAAATTTAAACTTTAAAAAAACCAAAAGGAACACAAACCTCTGTTGCTACCATTCAGAAATGACTACTGCTATCAATGTGTTGCCATATTTCCCACTACTTTTTTCCTAGGGGTGTGTGTGTGTGTTTGTGTGTGTGTGTGACATACATAATGAATGAGTAGATTGTTACCACTTAAAATGTTACAAAATTACAGATTAGTTAAAATCTCCCAAGATGCACAACTAGACTCTGTTATTTGAACTAGGACTGGTTATTTGAAGCCTTTCTTCTAAGTCATTATTTCAGGTTTTCTTCATGCCTATCCGCTCCTATCTATTTCTAATTATTTATCCCTTTGGTAACAATATCATTTTGGCCCTCGATTCATTTCTTTAGCTCTGGCATTTCCCTTTTTTATCTCATTCGATAGCCATAAGTTTAGTTTATATATAATTCCATTTTCATTTTTATACTTTTATATGAAATTACCTATAAAAGCCATGTAAAATTTTGTGCATACAGCACAATTTTGCAACTTGCTTTATTTCTTGACAAAATTTTTAGATTTGTTTTTTTGATACCTATCAGTTCTTTATTCTTTTTAACGTGTATTTTATTACATTATATGTAGATATTTAGATTGTTCCTAGTTTTGTTAGTTTTACAAATAAAGCTGCAGTGGACATCCTAGGTGTCTGCTCATGCAAAATATAAATGTTCCTCTAAGGTAAGCATTAGATGTAGAAGTTCTGAATTACAGGGTTTATAAATTTTCTTGGTCCCAAGCATGTTGTTATACCCAGCCAAATTTTTGATGTCTAAGGAGGACAGAATATTTTCAAACGTGCAAAATTTTGAAGCATATAGTTCCTAGAAAAGCATCCATTTCAATGAGGCTTTCAAGCTCATTTGCATAAAAGTTTACAAAGTATTCATTATAATTAATTTCGTTTTCCTTTGTCAATTATTTTAAAGGATAAAAACACCTAATCATTTTAATAGATGCCAAAGAGGCACTTGATAAAATTCAATCTTTAAAAAAAGGAAGTAGTAACTTTTACCAGAATAGGAATTGATGATGGACTGACATTAAAAAATAAACATATATCATACAATATTAAATGTTCTCCCATTAGAATCATGAACAAATGCCATCTATTTTTATTAGCATTTTCCTGTTGGCAAATGTACTTAGACCAAAGAAAGAAATAAAGAAGGGAGGTTGTAAAATACTGTATATCAAGAAAACTTGAGAGAATCAAACTAAAAAAAATCAAAAGAATATGGTAAGATGAATGATTACATAATTAAGCTAAAGAAATAAATAATAGAAAATATGAAGGAAGAACATACTTTTAATGATAATCAAATGATTAAAATATGTAGGGAAAAATTAACAATATTACATAATATACAAAAGGCTTTTGAAAAATTAAAAATCTACCAAATGGCATAAAAGTAGACTTACATAAATTTGTGCCTTATTCTTGAATAGGAAAATTATAAAATAAAGACGTTAATTTTTCCTAAATTTACCTCTAAATAAATACAAACTGAAATCAATGCATCATTATTGGAACTTGACAAATTGACAAGTTCATCTGGAAAAATAAACCCATGTAAATAGCCAGAGGATTACAGGGAGAGTAGAATGATAACCTATCAAGGTATGAAAAAAAATTAGGAAGCTATAGTAACCCAGACAGCTTAGAGCTGAAGAAGAAATAGATCAATTGGAAGAATAAACATTATTGTGAATGCAAATTCATATAAACATTGGGTATTTAAAAATGAAGCATTTCAAATTAGTATTAAAAACAATCTGATACATGAACAATGTATTTAACTGACTGACAGCAAGAAAAAATCCCTTCAAAATCGAGAACTAAATGAAAAATATGAACAGGAACTTCATAGAAAAATAAATACAAGTGGCAAACAAACATGAAAAACAAATATTATGATTATCTCATTCCTAATCAAAGGAATGCCAGAACAATGAGATGCTGCTTTTTGCATATCTGATGGCAACATTTTCAGTGTTTGCTAATTCTCAGTGCTGGCCAAGGTAAATGGAAGCAGGAACTCTCATGCTGTTGGTAGGAGTGCAAATCAGTGCATTCTTTTTCTAAAAGAAAATTTGGCAGGAATTCTCAAAAGAAAAAAAAACCAACATACTGTTCAGTTCAGCAGTCCCATTGCTGGAAATTTGCCTTCTTGATAAACTTGCAAAATATATCAATTTATGTGTACAAGGACATTTATTGGAGCATTGTTATAAAATTCTGGGAAAAAAGTTAAATTTCCACTGACAGCAGTCCATTTAAAAAATCAAAGTACATTCATACAATGAAATACCTGTGAATCATTGTAGAGAATGAGACAGATCAATAATTGTACATGTGAAGAGCTCAAAGATGTATTTATTGGGGAAAAGGGTAAGAAAGATCCCATCTAGTGCAATCCCTTATCAATAAAGTGTAAGGAGTTTAAACACAGGTATAGGGAAAGAAAAAGGTATAGAAATTGATTTAGGCTAATGTATGCATAAAATAATTTACCAAAGGATACACGAGAATGAACGATGGGGACTTGGAAGGGAGAGGAACCATTTCTCTTTCCATCTTATGCCTTTTGTCCTGTTTGAATTTCTAACTTTGTGCATGTAGAAGTGTTATACAGATCATCCCAGTCTACATGAGACCCCAGACACAACAGCCCTGCCACCAGCCTCTTCCCCACCTCCCAGCGTTGTAATTCTGCCCACTTTTGGCACAAGGTCCCCACCATTTTCTCCCTATGAGGTAAACACAATTTTATCACATTCATGGCCATTTCTTTAGTTCTGACTTCACACTGGCAAGTAAAAGCTGCATAGAAGAACGACAGAGATCAGGGCTGCACTTCTGCTGCTAATACTAGCATCACTGCCATCTAGTAAATGCTGACCAAGTGCTGACCAAGGAGGAGGAGAGAACACTGTGTGAAGCACTTCATGTCTGTGGTCTCAGTTATTCCTCACATGGACCTATGAGACTGGTACTATTTTCACAGCCATTTGACAAAAGAGTAGACTGAAGATTATAGAGATGTGGTTGCTGGCCCAGAACTCTACATCTAGTAAGAAGCAGGTCAAGGATTCAAGCCCTAGTGAGTCCCCACCGCAGCAGGAGAGCTTTTGACAGCTGTTACATCACCTCCATAGCTCCCCTAGCGGGGCTCAGCTCCACGGTGAGTCACAGAGGGCTTCCTGGGCCAGTGCAAATCATCATTTATAACATTATTTTCTTGATGGGGAGATGTGTTTCAGGTTCAAAATAGTGACTCAAAATAGACTTTGGAAAATGAAGCTCCTGTTTTATAAGCTGAAGACCATCTGAACTTAATGTTTATTTCTCTTCATTAATACCTGTATAGCAGAAGTTCCTTAAGTACTTTTCTGTCTCTTGATTGCTTTTCTCAAATAATTTCTGATTGCTTAATTTTATAATCATTAGGACTACTTTTGGTACTTCAAAGGTGTATTTTTGGTATTACTCATTCTGTTGCAGTTCGGTTACTAAGTTCTGACATGGTGACTCTTACAGCTAAACACAGTCCCAGGCAAGCCAATATTTTTTTCTCTCACAATGGTATGTTGCTCAGACAGCAAAGGTGAAATCATTGGCCAGAAGTTTATGCCAATGATGACATGTTAGCCTGCATATTCATCAGATTATTTGAACAGAAATTAATGGTAACTTTTCCATAGGTTATACATTTTTGCCTCTTTGTCTTTTTCCTTCTTCCCCATCCTCCCTCTTTATCCTATACTTTTTACTCTTTCTCAAAACTCTTTCTGCCCTTTTTCAAAATGAAAAATCTGAAAAGGGTCTTACCAAGACCAATTGTAATCTCTGTTACTAGTAGCAATAATAATACTAATACTTACTGGGTGTCCATGAGCCATACATTGTTGCAGATTCTTTATATTCAGTATAATTTATTTCTTCAAATAAAAGAAAGGTAGAGGAGCTCAGGCCTGCACTTCTGCTACTACTCGTAATACTAATAGTCACTGCCACTTACTGGGTGCTGTGTAGTGGTTCCAATCACTCCATTTTACAGGTGAATTAAGGCTCTAAAAGTTGCCCCCAAAGTCACATAATAATAAATAGTGTCATGTGAATTCAAACCTAGGCCTATCTGACTGCAAAACCTCTGCTGTTTCCATGGACTTCTGTTTGAGGTAGGTTTGCAACTGGACCATCTTGGTGGTTTGGTAATGTCTAGCAAGGTGCTTTTCTTTTTTCTACTCTATGCTGCCTGTTGTCCTCACTGGGACATTGACTTCTATGAGCTATTGATGGGCTCTTCTACCTCTAAGTGGCTTCTTTCTATACCCTCCTGTTTTCTGATTGGAGGAGAGAATTTACGTGCCTTGTGGCCAAAATGAGAAAGCACAGAGAAGACTTGGAAAGAAGAAGGAACTGCTTTTATGGATGACTCCATTGTCTTGTGACTGTTGGGGTTTCAACCTTTAAAGCCTTCCTGAGATAAACTGTCTCTCAAGAGAGAACAGTGAGGACTCTAATCCTGGAGTCAGAGTCAAATAATAACACCATATTAATCTTCATGGGTGAATGGAAGGGTGGAAAGGGCAGGGGTGTGGAGTGAGGCAAGCTTATTCACCCAGCCTCTGGGGAAATATAATTCCAGCTCCATGGCTTAAGAACCATATGACTTTAAGCAAATTGTTTTACCTTTTTCAGTGGCATTTTAAAAAATCTGTTTAATGCAAATAACAATAGTTATGGCATAGAGGGTGTGGTGGATACTAAATAATAAAGTATGATTTCTTCAAGCAAAAATATTTGCCATTTGATATGCAAGCCAGATTAATTCTGGGAGAAATGTTAATTTGCTTAAATAAGTTTCCAAACAGATGGGAAAGAAACAAATGTATTTAGGTAGAGACAAAGTACCAGATGACAAAATTTACCTTGGCATTCAGATCTGGGAAGTTTTATTTTTGTTGTAATTTTTCTTATGGGTTTTAGTAATGTATTTACATTATGAGGCACTCAAATTAACTCATATAATGCAAAATGTGACTTTTTAAAGAAGAGAAAAATAAAAATCAGTGACGCAGGAAGAATTCAGATGAAACAGCTTGAGCACTGATGAGTTTCATGAATTAGATTAACATAAATGATTGGAAGACACAGTATTTTGTGAATGGAAAAGGTGTCCAAAGTAATACCTGCAGCATTAGGAGTAGTTGAAAGCCAGCCTTTTGGAACACAAGCCAGGATATTTACAGTTGTAAGACAGAGACCTCTCTCCATTTGAAGCAACTACTGTGGGATTTATCCAGTGAGGTAAGCTCTGTATCGTCTCTACAGTGTTGTAAGATCTATAAAAACAAGTTAAATTGGAAATAAAATATGACAAACATCAATTTAGATAGATACAAAGCTATCAAGAAGCTCAGGAAGCCTTTATGTTATTAAAATGTATCAATTCAAAAAGTGAAACTACATAGCTTGACAAGTTCAAAAAGTTTACCTGCTTCCACTCCTATTTTTCATCCTGTCTTCCCTGTAATAGAAGCCTTGGTAATTACAGAAGCAAAAGTATCATTAATTACATACTCCTTAGCTACCAAGAGTTATTATACTTAACTACAACATAAAATATGAATTTGCACATGGCAAATAGTTTTCTTTTACAAAAATATTCAAATAAAGAGAGAATAACATATTTCACAAAGTGAATTTTCAGTCTGAAAAAGAAATACTGCTGAATTTCCCTCCCAAAAGGCTATACTAAAACATATTGACAAAGTATTTACCAGCAGTATTAAAGTAGTATTTCCCCACAGTACCCAAACCCAAAAGACAAACAGCAAAAATCTATAGATTTGACCACATACAAACTAAAATTTTCGTACAGCCATAGATACAATAATTAAAGTTGAAAAAAGTGATAGGACGATTTTTTTTTTTTTTTCTGAGACGGAGTTTCGCTCTTGTTGCCCGGGGTGGAGTGTAATGGCGCGATCTCGACTCACCACAACCTACGCCTCCCAGGTTCAAGCGATTCTCCTGCCTCAGCCTCCCTAGTAGCTGGGATTACAGGCATGTGCCACCACGCCCAGCTAATTTTGTATTTTTTTAGTAGAGACGGGGTTTCTCCATGTTGGTCAGGCTGGTCTCCAACTCCGGACCTCAGGTGATTCGCCCGCCTCGGCCTCCCAAAGTGCTGGGATTACAGGCATGAGCCACTGCACCTGGCCAGTGATAGGAAGATTTTTAAAACATAAAGCCAAGATTAACAATAAAAATATATAAGGAGTTCCAAGACAGTAATATAAAAAAAGACAAATGATCTAATAGAAACTTTGCAAAGGATATGAAGAGTCAATCTGCAGAGGAAGAAATGACAAACAGCCAATAAGTATTTCTAAGGATCCATACCCCTGTCTGGAAACCAGAGATATGTGCATTTAAACCATCAGTTACCTTTTTTTTTGCCCCCAGATTGGAAAACTATAAGGTTATAAAATTCTATTACCAATTTTTTTTTGTTTATACTACACTTTTAATTCCCAGAAGTCTATAGTGCATTTTGCTAGCTGTTGAGAAAAGCATCCCTTCATTGTTTTTGTTTTACCTTGGGTTATCCTCAAAGAAAGGAACCCTCAGTGTCTAATACCCCTGTGCTATTCAGGTATCACTAGCCCAACTCCCTTCTCCCTTATTCTAGGGAAAAGCAGGAGGCTTGCTCTCACTATTTCCATTGCATCTTTGATTTCTGAGTCCAGAGGCTGCTCCATCACTGCTCTCAACAAGAAATACCAACATCCAGAGCACTTTGTGAATTTAATCTCTTTGCTGAAAATCAGAGGGCCTGTGGTGGAGGAATCAAATCCCATGTCACACAACTTTGACCTCACCTACTCTTTCTGTCTCCCACGTTTCCACTTTCTCAGCTATTTTGTCTTCCACCCCTTCCAAAATTCAGCTGATATATTATTCCTCAAGCACCTAGCCTCTTGAGGAATGTAATCCAAACCCCACTCCAACTGCTTCTCTTATAGGGTATAACCACACCAGGGCACCTTTCTTGCTTCCCTCTCTACTCCTCACCCCACCCAAAATTTTGGTGCTTATATTGTTGTCCATTTTATTGCACATACAGTGGAAACTGGGAGATATTTGTGATGAACTGACCAAAAACCCATACATAGGCATATAGGGGTGTAGCATAACATAGGGATCAACATATAGATTTGATTAGAAACTTAGCCACTAACTGAGTGTTCCTGGACAGCTTTCTTAACCTTTTTTTCTGTCTTGCTTTCTTCGTCTGTAAAATCAGATCGATTGAGCTTTCCTTCTGAAGTGGTTGTGGGGAGTAAATGGGATGATATCTGCAAAATGTGCAAAGTGCTTATTAGCACAGCTTAGGGAGTCAACATAGTCAGGGCCCCTGCAGCCTCCACAGAATGATCACTCAACATAGACTGCATGGTAGACTTTTCTCTAATCATCTCAAATGCCCTCCTGTAGCACTTTAAATTATCATTCTCAAAAAGAGAGAGAGAAACTGCACCAACACATAACTGCTGCTATTTAGTAACATTATATAGCAGCTACCTGAAAAAAAATGTTGGTGAAGTACATTACTTTTCTTGCAGTGCAGCAATAGGGCAGCTATAAATCAGGTCCTAGATTATAAAAACAAAACATTATAGCTTCTTAGAAAATCATTATCAAGCATTGTTCTACCCTATCCATTTAGTTACATTTTGGTTCTTTATTGGCTCTTAATAATTAATTAGGTAAGAGACTTGGGATAAAAAGCTGACTTAACTTCTTTCCATTCTTGCAGCTGTGTGCAGTGAAGTTTTATTGGTGCTTTAAAATGTTTCTGGCATTGTCAACCCAGGGGAAAAGTGCACTATCTAAAATGGCAGAAAGTTATTTAAACTTTTCAACTTTAATTCTGCTCCCAGGTACTTTTCATTGTAAAAGAAAAGTTCAAAACTAAGGATTAAAAAGTGAATCTATTTTCTCCTTCTCCAACAGATTTTGTTAGATAGTGTTGCTGGTTGACTATCTTCCAGTAACAATGCCTTCATGACCCACTTTTCTGTGAGTCTGTGTACTCTTCTATCATATGTCTTAGTCTGTTTGGGCTTCTGTAACAAAATACAATAAACTAGATAGCTTATAAACAACAGAAACTTATTTCTTGCAGATCCAGAGGCTGGGAAGGTCAAGATCAAGGCAGACTTGGTGTCTGGTGAGGACCCATTTCCTGATTCATAGACAGTGCCTTCTCACTGCATCCTCACATTGTGGAAGGGACTAGCTAGCTCTCAGTGGTCTCTTTAAAAGGGCACTAATCCCATTCATGAAGCTGCCTTTGTCATGATGTCATCACCTCCCAAAGGCCCTACCTCCTCATACCATCGGTTTGGGAATTAGGATTTCAACATATGAACATTGGGGACACACAGACATACAGATCATAGGATCATATCTTCATGAAATGTTTATCTTTTGTTTCAGAAGTATTTCAAAAGCTGTCTGTAATATATTTTTGAAGTAATTCTTATCTAACTTATTTACTTTAATATTTTTGCAATTTTGTAATTTTAATAAAATCAAATACCCGGGGAATTCAATATACAAGAAAAGTAAATTTTAAGCTGTAGTTACTTTAGGATTTCTTATCATTTGTAAACATCTCAATGGCAAATAACAATGGAAATATTGGAAGAAGGGTACATGGAAACTATTCGTGATTACTTGGAAGGAAAAAGTATGGCCAGAATGGAATATTTTATGGCCATTAAAATGACGAGTGGTGTGAACCATGTCAGAACATGGGGCTGGGTTTTGGAGTAACATTGCATTGAGTAGAAATAGCAGACACTGAGAATTATATCCCAATTAGAACTAGGCAAACCATATTTTAAGTTTATGTTCCACTTACTGTTCTGTTCCAATTGTTGTTGCTGAATAGATTCATATTCATATATGCATATTCAGCAAGAACAATTGGAACAGAACAGTAAGTGGAACATAAACAGTCAATGACTGACACTTTGGAGATTTTTGTTTCTATAACAGTATTAAATTCTACAATAAAGTTATTTTAAAACAAAGACAATGGCCCAAGAGGTGTTACTCTGTTTTTTGTTCAGTTAACAAGCAGAAGGGAGCTGGCCGAGTGATAGGGAGCATGGGCTCTGGCATCAGGGAGACCTGGGTTTGGATCCTAGGCCCACTTTTGGTCCAGACACTTCCATTTCCTTATCTGCAAAATAGGGATAAGACACCAGTTCCACATGGTTGTTGGGGTACTAAACAAGATGGTGGAAGTAAAAGAACACTTTATGATTATGATATAATTATTACATGTTATTACATACTGATAAAAATGCCTTCCATGCAGGTGCCATGCCCTTGAGTGGCATCCAGTGATAGTACTGTAGGGAGAGGGGAGATGGAATCAGAATTTAGGAGGCTTCCTCTCCTTCCAAGACAGGCGTCTCCACTTCTAAGATCATATCCATTGCTGTTACAAGGTGCAGATGCAGTGAATAAATATTTGTGGAACTAATGATATTGCCGCGCCTTCCTATATTTCCTTGCTCTCTATGATACAATTGGATTCACTACTACCAAAATGAACTTATGTTGTGGCAATCCACAGCCTCCTCAGTCCTTTATTTGTGAGAAGCAATGAGAAGAAACAAATAGAAATGAAGTTGCCTTATATTGGAAAAAAAAGAAAAACAAAACAAAACAAAAATAGTCTGTGACATCTGAGATTTGCCCTAGACCTTGGCTCTTGCTTTCTGTAGCTTCTTAATTCACTTAAAATGATTATGCTCCATATTTTTTCTTGAGTTTGATAACCACCAGCTTTGACTTCCTCCGGAATGGTCGGCACCATTAGGTAATGCTTTCTTCTGTTAAATGGTTTTCTTTTCCCTAGCATCCTCTCAATTTCATGACAATTGGATATAAATCCAAGATGATATTAAGTTTTGTTAATATTTGACATATACCCTCATTTACTAATTTGAATTTCTTTGCTTTTATGGCTATGTTTACACGCTAGGAAGGTTAGGTTTCAGTATAAGCATTGTATTTCCTGAGAACCCTCCATAAACCTCAGGATGGAATTCAGTACCTCCTCTCTACCCTTTGTGGCACCCAAAATATGTCTTTTACAGCATAAATCACAGTGACCGCTAACTTTCCACCGGTTCAGCTTCCCACTAGCCTGGGAGTTTCCTTAGGAAAAGGAACCATGGCTTTTCACCCTTTATCCTCAGCACTTACTCAGTGGCTGGCACAGTGGTAAATGAGGGATCAAGGCCAGAATGTGCAGGAAATACCAATTAGTGTAGAGTGATCTATGATTTTTCTTTCAAGTCCTGGTAGAACTTCAGCATAGCAAGGGAAACTCAATGATTCTGGGCTTAATTTCCTGCCCTGCTATTGACTAGTGACGTAATCCTTGCTAAATCATTTAATACCTGTGCCTTAATGGTCTCCTCTGAGACTGCAGGGTGGAAGTGGGGGGAGGAAGAAAAGCCATGAGGTTATGGGCAATAATTTCAAAACTAAGCAACATATAGACAATTTAAGTGTGTATGCAGAGAGCTGGGCCAGGACCAGGGAAGCAGTAAGTTCTCTAAAAGAGGGTCAGGCAAATTCTCAGAACCACTAAGCAGCCTGGTGAAAGTGTTCCAAAACGCCGTGAAAATGCCCAGAAAAGGAATATAATGTATCAGGAGAGAGTATGATTTTCCTCACATGCTAGGAATTGTTTTCCATTGTCTACTGCTTGGAATAAGAATGTTGGGACTCTTGTCCCCTTTGCTGGCTCCTGCGCCTCAGTCACCACCTGAAATGGAGATTTGGTTCATTGGAATTCTGCCTTCCCCCTCTGCAGGATCTCCCCGTTACCTGTGTGTGGTCACGGTCCACCTGCCAACATCACACTTAGGTTTCTCACTTTCATTTCTCTATCCCAGTGAGCATGTTTAGAGTATGTTTCCCAGGCAGTTTAAGGGATCTTAAATATTAATAGAATTTATTTTCTACCTTCTCAAACCTCTTTTTCCCCTTCATATGACAGAAAGTTATACTACCATCCACCCAGTTGGCCTTGCCCTAAACTCTGGGATTGCCCCAGACTCCTCCCTCACTCTCAGCTTTCACACTCAATCTGTATCAGATCCTATTGGTTTCTTTTTCTTGAACAACTCTTGTATCTATTCCTCTCCATCCCCACTGCAAGGGCTCTTATTACTGTTTCCCTGGTCCTGGTCCTTATTACCGCTCTCCTGGACCACTGCTGTGTCCTCTCCTATTCTGATCTTCCAGTTTCCAGACTCCCCTGCTCCTCGTCTGTCTACCACACTTCCAGAGTGACTTCTCTGAAATCAGGTCAGATCTCCCTTGATTAAAGCCCTTCAGTGACTCCCCATTGCTATAGCATAATATCCGAAGTTCTTATATTGCAGATGAGGTCCTCCCCAACCTGACCCTGTTCTCCCTCTCCAGCCTCATAACCTATGTTCCTGCACCTACAGTCTGTTTGCTTGATCTCAGGGGCCTCACTCTCATGTTCTTCCATCCCTTTGCTCCCAGGGGTTTCTTCCACCCTAATTCCCTTATTACTGGTCTATTTGGTAAGCACTTGCTTGTATTTTAGGATTCATTGCCTTTCGGTACAACTGCCCACCCTCTCCTCCGTGTGCCTGCTGTATGCCGCACAAACATCTTAACTTGTGTAATATTTTACTTGACTTATTTGTTTACAAACTTACCTCACTCAAATAGACTAGGAGGCCCTGAAAGAACTATGACTTGTTTTATTCCAGTGTCTGGCACAGAACAAAGCATGCAGTGAGCACTCAATGAATATTGGATGAATGCATGAATAGGTATGGTCTCAAGCTCTATCGCTTACTGTGACTTGGACAAATCATTTAGCCGAGCAAATAGTGCTTCTTTATCTTTAGAAAACAGAGTTTAAAATATCTATGGCACAGGACTTTGTGGGAATTAACAAAAGCCATTCATTAATTCAACACATAGCTTACAATATGCCATGATGAGAAAAAGCATACGTGGTCCCTGCTGTCATGAAGCATACAATACAGTTAGAGAGAAATTAAAACAATCACAAAAATAAATGTAAAATTGCAACTGTGATTGAAGGCCATGTAGTGCCAAGAGAAGCCACGATAGAGGTATTGACCTGGTCAAAGAAGTCAAGGAAGCCTTCCTTCAGGAGGTGATGAGTGAGCAAAGATCTGGAGGATGAGAAGGAGGTACTGAGGAAGGGGAAGGAAAGCGTTTTTTTAAGCAGGGACAGCACATGCAAAAGCTCATTAGAAAACAGCACATTCAGGGAACTTAAAGCAACACAGTGTGCTTTGGATGCAGGGAACAAGAGTGAATGTGGTACAAAAAGAAGCTAAAGAGACACGTAGAGGCTGCATCATGCCACCCTGACTTGGCACAGGAGAGACACAAAGTAAATATTAGGGTGTTTTGTGTGTGTGTGTGTGTGTTTTGTTCTTGTTTTTTTTTGTGTGTGTTTTTTGTTTGTTGTTGTTGTTGTTGTTTTGTCTTGACTTGCTTCCGTTTTTGATTTCCAAAGACTTAGAAAGAAAATAGAGGGGAAAAGGTTATTATGTTTTGCTGGAAATACAGTGTCAATCTCATGAAACACCCACACTTTCCCCAAGAAAGGAGGGACATCCCTTTGGTCCTAAGGAACTCCTGAAAAAAGGGGCAAGGGGGCTGGGATTCAGGGCCCAGAATTAAAACTTCCTTTAGCTGAACCAAAGAAACCATCATAAACTTCCATGTTACTCCAGAAAGAGATTGTTTGGACGGAGTGCCACCAAGTCAATGGCCAAAGGGAAGAAGGGGCCAGCAGTAGGTACCAGTCGTGATCAGCACACACTTAAAAGGATACATTGCTAAAATGGTATGTGTTTAGCCTTGTTGAAGCTTTAGCAAATATAATCTGGTCTATTTCCAATTGATGAGTAACTATCATTGGGAGAAGAGGAAGTGTTGAGGGGTACAAAGTCTGTGGGTAAAGAAGAAAGACAAACAATCAAACACAAAAGCAACCAGACTCCCAGGGATTTTAGAATGTGCTTCTAAACCAAGAGAAGATGATGAATCATCATGCCTATGATCATGGTGTGCGCCATTTGCTCTTCTCCAATAACACGGGTCAAAAATGAAGAGGATGGGTTGAATATTCATTTCTTTTTCTGTCTCATGTCTTTTTCTTTCATCTTCTCTTGTTTAGGATAATCAATGAGATGATAGAAACCAGGGTAGAAGAAAGACAGTGAGCTTTAAAAAAGCCAAAATAAATCAGCTCTTGAATAATTGAAAAGAGGCAGTGTGTCCCATACACTTTTAACATCATGCTCTTTCCCCCATTAAATCTCAGATATAGAGTTACGAGTTGGTAACTCAGGTGGGGAAACTGTCTTTAGGAGATTCTTAACTTGATGGAAAGACTGCATCTGATTCTCAATTATGGAAAATTGAGCTTTCAGAAAATACTTAAAGGCTTAATGGAAATTAGAATATTTGTCATCTGTAAATAAATATTGCTGTGGTTAAAAATAAGTTCTGTCTTTTTTGTGCTGATTTATTTATCAGAAACTAACTTTTTAAAGTCATCAGAAGGTATGTAATAGACATATAATACTTCTTCATTTATTCTTGGAACCGCAATAGTGAATTACATGACATAGTACTGTCTTGTTTTTTCCTTATTAGACTTAATAAGATAGTATTTTCACTATAACAAGAAGTAAATGATGAGAATTTTTTTTTCTAATGTAACTAACTGGGCATGGTAATACTTCATAACTAATGAATTTGAATAGCCTTTGAAATATGTCTCATAGATTTGGATTTTACTATCTTTGGGGTTCGTTGATGACAAGCTACTTCAAATAAAATATTTAATGAACTACTTTAAGATAAGGAATTATATCCCTAATTAACAAGTTTGCCATTGTATTAATTTATAGCAAACCATCTGAAATTAATTGCTCTGCAGTTTTACTGTAGCTTTGTTCATTAGAGAGAGAATGCAGCATAAGCCAGGCATAATTTGAACCTCATCTAAGAGAATGCAAAGAATGGTGGACAGAAGGATTCCATTGTCAGGCTGGGCCATTTACCTGGAGTTCATTCACAGAGATTAGAGACACAGCCACAGGATTTTATAAGTATTACATCATTTAATTTTTTCTAAGCTCTAAATTTCCCACCTCTAAAATGGCCAAAAAAAAAAACCCAGTCCTTTTTTGACTAGTCATGATTTTATTAATGGGTTGCCTAAAGTGTTTGAAAATCTTAGATGCTAAACAATAAAGGACAAAGACTATGAGCCTCATTCATCTTGGGGAATGAGTGTTTTCTACAGCCCAGGCTCTTCCTAAGGCAGAAAAGCAGTACCCTAAAAGACGTGCATCATAGTTTTATGATTTAGCATCATTTTAGCTAAGGAATCAGCCAGGAGCAATGATTTCCTTTTACTGTATTTCCACTGTTTTTTTTTTTAATATTGGGGAGAAAGAGGCAGGAATTGGGCTGTCACGTAACTTAATCTGGAAAGATGTAAACTGTTGTTTTGACCTTCTTTTGCTTCCTCTGTAGCACTCAAATTACCTAATAGCATGCTGAGCACACTAAAGGCAGTTAAATGTACTTGCACATGAGTTGAACAATGGAATTGGAATATAATTAGAACATTTGTAAAGAAAAGTGACTAAGAAGTAGAAAAAAGTCTGTGGGAGAAAACATATACATTCAAATTTAAAATCATTTCAGGATCTTTCTAAAAGATGTATAAACAACAGATTGATTAATATCCTTTTGTTTTTTAAAAGCCAATTACATTATATAAAAACAAACAGATTTTTAAAATATTCTGTAGACAGAACACCAGTTGATTAACTAAAAATTTTATTTTTCAGTCAGTAGCATGTATTGTCTCCAGATATAAAAAGTTATTTCAGTGCTATTGTCTTCAGATGTTCTATTTGTTCAGCTTTTATTAACCTTTTTAGTGTACATATTATCAGAAGTAATTACAAAAGGCACTAGCAATAAATAATGAATAGTATAGTGGAGTCTAAAGTAAAATGGTTATTTGACAATTTAAATGCAGATATTTCTTCTTACTGCGTATCTAATTGTCTAATAACTCTTAAAAGCACAATGCAAAATGGCATGAATCCATACATGAGTAATTCTTCTGGGAATGCTGTCTCATATCCAGGAAGTATAATTGAGATGACATAAAAGCCTTCTATTTACTGATAAGGATAATTGAACATGAAGCACTTCTGTGAGGATTTCACCATATGGGAGGAGTTACTCCATTCCACAGCTTATTTGAAATTTATGGTGGATACAGTCTTGGTGAAAGAATATCTTTATGACTTCCAGCAGCCATTTGGCATTTATTATGAAGTATTTTCATGGCTGAAGATACAGTTTTCTGTTGCTAATGTGCCTCACACATTGCCATGTGTATGCGGGATGTGGGAGTTTAATAAATAATATTTGATGATAAGACTTAATTTAGGCATGACATTTTATGGAAGCTTATGATTCACATACCTCTGTGGTGCTCACAGATGCACTTGAGTTTTAGTTTTGTAAAAGTTAAGAAGCCAAGTTGACACCTTAAAAAGCAACACCTGCACTTCTTGCACACAGTTCAGACTGATGGATTTACCAGCAACTCTGCTTATTCTTAGTCAACCCACTGGGTTAGAAGTCAGCTGATGACCCCTGTTGAGGCCTGAGATTTCATTTGATTCCATGGCCACAGGTAGCTTCTTGGTCTGATCTAACTGTTTTGCAAATATGAGATCAAAATATCTACTGGGAGTGAAAATATAAATGGGCCCTCACAAGTCCATCATGGCTACAGAGAGATAATACAGATCATGTTCAAAATACAGATCATGTTGATGAGGGATGACTTTGATATAGAAAGGAAAGCTCATGCCATTACAGAATTTTTTTTTTTTTTTTTTTTTGAGATGGAGTCTCACTCTGTCGCCCAGGCTGGAGTGCAGTGGCGCCATATCGGCTCACTGCAACCTCTGCCTCTTGGGTTCAAGCAATTCTCTGCCTCAGCCTCCTTTATAGCTGGGATTGCAGACACTGGCCACCATGCCTGGCTAATTTTTTTGTACTTTTAGTAGAGATGGGGTTTCACCATCTTGGCCAGGTTGGTATTGAACTCCTGACCTCGTGATCCACACTCCTCGGCCTCCCAAAGTGCTGGGATGACAGGCATGAGCCATTGCGCCCAGCCAACAGAATTCTTAAATAAAGTATTTAAGGTTAGTAAAGCCTTCAGGGAAATGAGCCTGGTTTGAAAATCTAAATCTTTATTTTCATTTTTGAATACCTGTAATTAATTTGATCAATATTAATTCCAATGAATTTCTGGGTTTTGAAAATAAACAAAGCAAAAATACATATACACATAAATACATATATAAAGCTTTACCATAACATTAAGGTTCTTAATGATAAATTCTGGGAAAGGACCGCAGAAATGAGAAGAGTTCTGAGAATACTGAATTGGCCTTACTGCAAATCTGATGCATTTCCAAAGTCCAAACTTCTAAACAAAATGAAATCATGCATTAGTCTTTGAAATCCTAAGTTCTATGTTCTTTTTTTTTTTTTTTTTTGAGACAGAGTTTCACTCTTGTTCCCCAGGCTGGAGTGCAATGGTGCAATCTTGGCTCACTGCAACCTCCACCTCCCAGGTTCAAGTGATTCTCCTGCTTCAGCCTCCCAAGTAGCTGGGATTACAGGCATGCACCACCATGCCCAGCTAATTTTTGTATTTTTAGTAGATATGGGGTTTCGCCACGTTGACCAGGCTGGTCTCAAACTCCTGGCTTCAGGTCATCTGCCCACCTCGGCCTCCCAAAGTGCTGGGATTACATGCAAGAGCCACCACGCCTGGCCCCTAAGTTCTATGTTCTTTTTGGCTTTGGGTTTATTTATTTTATTATGTTCCCATATGTAGTGTCAACTATACGCGACAGTCCTGGTTTTCTTCAGAGTCAGACTTCCCATGGCTTTGCTCATTCCATGTTCTCTGCCTGGGAAAGGTAGGGTTCCTTATCTCCTTTTGCCATTCTATCTGACCGTAAAACACCAGTTCCTCTGGGAAATTCTTCCTTGTCCCACAAGTAAGAAAAGACACTCCCTCCCTTGTATTCTCACAGCACTTTCTCCTTCCTGTATCTTCTGTTCATTGTTTTTCATCACAGCTGTCGACAATGTACTGTAAACTCCTGGAGGGCAGCAGACTGCCCTACTCACCTTGCAGTCGAGGTGAGTTTATGTTGTCAGGAATTGGGTAGACTGTTACATGATAAAGGCAAAGAGAAGTAACCCTTTTTATCTTAATTCTGTTTCAGTTTACTCTTAATGCAAAACAAAATCTGCATGGCAGGTCTTATAAGACTGTATTTCAGTTTTCTACTTTCTCAGATTCTTCTGCTGTGGGTCTGGTTTTATAAGGAGCAGCGTTTGCTCCTTGAGGGTTTCCAACATAGTTCTCAGGATTTATTCTGGAATTCTAGAGGCAAAACAACTCATTGCTGGGGAAAGTATCCATGAAAAATATGTGTCATTTATTGTGAGGCTTAATGGTAAATGTTTTTATATTCATATTATGTAACTAGTACTTTAAGCCTCAGAAATGCTTGCTATGCATTGATACTTTATTCAGGTGCCAAACCAAAAGGCATCTTTCTCAAAGTGCATATGCTAATAGTATCTTGAAAAACACCCTAACAGAAATTGCAATGCAGAATGACATGACCTCATGTAAAAGACTTTCTATCATACTTTTCATTTAACATTTACTAGATACCCTAGAGAGAACTTTCATTCTTTTTAGTAAGAACACTTTTTAAAAAATCAAGCAGTATAACATAATAATCAAGAGCAACTGCTTTAGAATTCAATGACCTAGTCTTGAATTCTTCTTCAGCTACTTATAGGATGACTAACTCATCCTACTTTGTCCAGGACACTCCCAGTTTAAGCACTGAAAGTCCTACATCCTACAGAATCCTATGATCCTGGGCAACCTGAGGTGATTGGTCACCTAGAAAGGTAATACCTTGTTCAAGTCTCTGACTTTTCTCTAATTCTCAATTTCCTCAACTACAAAATGGGAATAATATTGCCTGTCTTACAGGGTCGTTTTAAAGATTAAATGAGTTAATTCATGTACTCTGCTATTAGCAGAGTGCTTAGCATATAGAAATGTTAAATAAATGTAGCTATTGTCATCCTTAGTATTAGCCAGTATAATTTTTTTTTAACAGCGAGACACATGGAGTTAAATAAAAGGAAAAGAACAGAACCATATTAGCACGTTAGTGGCAAGATTCTAATAAGGTTATCCCAGGGCTAAGCCTCCCCTCTTTCCAACCCTGAGTCATTGATAGGGTAGAAACTGGAGTGGGTAGTGAAGGTGCAGAGGACATTTAGCCTTTTACACACAATCCAGGGCTCTGTGGTAGCAACGACCAGATCAAGAGCCAAGATGCATTCAACATTCTAGGAGTAGAGTCACACCCCAGTTACCTCCAGTTGCCTGGCCCAAACAAGGGCAGAGAAGAGTATCTAAATCCTGATTTCAGTCACTGGATCATTACCACATCCTTAGAAGAGCTATCTTAAAAGATAACAAACTCCTGTCTTTGTGTTGCCAAAGAAAAGTCTATAACCAGATAATGTCATTTATAGGGAATTTTTTTAAAAACATTTATCAAGTTGTACTTTGTAAATGTGCTCATTCAGTAAAATGTATTGAACTCTTATTAAGTGCTAGGTACTGTGCTAGGAATACAGAGATAATAGGACCATTCTTTCCCTCAAGTATCTCCCAATTTCAATCATATCAATTAGCAAGTAAGCAGAAATTCTGAAGTAGACGTTTGGTAATACCATAAGAATTATGAAGACAAGCCAAACCTAATAACAATATAACAAACTTGATAGTTTTCAGTGTTGTTATTTAACTTCATTCATCTAATATATCAAGTAGTCACTGATAGATAGTGTGACTATAATGCAAGGTAAACCAATGTTCAGTAAGATTGTCACTGGCTGGTTAACTGATGTATGTAGCTTTTTACATAAAGGCAACAGCTGTGGCAGATTCAGAGCGATCAGATACTATGCTAGGGCTGTTATGCCAGTGTATAGTATTTACACTCTGGCCCATAGCAAGGGTAAGAAAAACAAAGCAATGAAAACATAGGAAAGGAGAAAGAACTAAAGGAAAGCACCATAGGGAAATTTTAAAAGTTGCATATTCCCTCTTTTTATCCTTTAGGTCTCAGTTTAAATGTCACCTCCTTATAGAGGCCTGAGCATCTTATCTAAAGTAACCCACCCCTCTCCACTGATAGCTTTTTATTCTTTCTGCTGTCTACTTGTTTTCTTCAAATAACTTGTAATTCTCAGTTGTTTTATTTGCATGCTGTATTGGTTAGGGTATAGGCTAAGCTGCCATAACAAAGAAGTGCAAAAATAGAATGGCTCAAGCAAGTAAAAGTTTCTCTCTGATTTATCAGTTCAGAGGTAGGTGAGCAGTCAGGTAAGTGTCTGTACCAGGAGATCATTCAGGGCTCCATATTCCTTCTGCTCATCACCCCTTTGGGTATTGCCTTCATCTGCATTGTTAGAGCTGGTTCAACAAGACCATGTTCACAGTTTAGCTCATGGGGAGGGTAAAGAAAGACAGAAGGGCAACCAGTTTCTTCTTTAAGCATGTGATCCAGAAGCAACACATATTACTTTCATTCAAAACACAGTCCGTGTCCACACCTAGGGGAAGGCCGGGAAGCATAGTCTTCAGCTGGGTGACCATATGCTAAAATTCCTTGGCAGGGAAGGTAGCAAGAGTTGGGAGAGGACTTACTAAAGGGGAGAAAGGCAGGATAGACACTGGGGGACAATTTAGCAGGCTCTGCTATGCCTGCATAATTATGTTTTGTTGTTGTTGTTGTTTGGTTCTGTCCTCCATGGGACCAGAGACTATTTATCTGTTTCATTCATTGTTAAATCCCCAGAAACTAGAATAAGTACCTACCACATAGTAGGTGCTCAGTGCCTACTGATATACTGGGATGAGTGGAGTTAAATAACTAAACACTGAAACTATCAAGTTTGTTTTATCATTATTATATTTGTCTTGTCTTCACAATTCTCATAATGTTAGCAAATATATACTTTAGGATTTCCACTTATTTACTTATTGGCATGACTGAGACTTTAAGCACCGAGCATGGTGACTGGCACATAGCAGGTATTCAACACTCTTTCCTTCCGTTTCTTCTAGTCCGGAAGAAAAGATCCATATACAGGATATAAAAATATGCTAAGAAATAATATTGAAACTGTTATCTTGCCATTCAAGGAAGAAATCTGAGGCATTTTCACTTTAAAAATACTCTTAAACCTTATCATGGGGTCATCTGATAAACAACCAGTAGCTAGGAGGCAACTGGATAGCTCTGTTTGAACCCCTAGTTTCTTCCCCAAATATAAGAGCAGCTACCTTACCAACTTACAGGTAAGTAGAAAATAATACGTTGAACAATATATATGAGTTTGGGGCAAAAATAATAAAAACAAAGGTAAAATAGAAAGTATACCTTGACTCTGGCCTGTTTCTACACACTTAGGACAGGAAAATGTGATTCTCTGTTTTCTATCCAGCTGCTCTTTTCAATAAGCATTTATTTTGAAAACTACCTTGTGTTGAGGTACAGATTAAATTCTAGCTAATTGTTAATGAATTTTTTTTTTTTGACAGAGTCTCACTCTGTCACCCAGGCTGGAGTGCATTGGCACGATCTCCGCTCACTGCAATGTCCGCCTCCCGGGTTCAAGCAATAGTCCTGCCTCAGCCTCCCAAGTAGCTGGGACTACAGGTGTGTACCACCAAGCCCGACTAATTTTTGTATTTTTAGTAGAGACTGGGTTTCACCATATTGGCCAGGCTGATCTCGAACTCCTGACCTCAGGTGATCCACCCATCTAGGCCTCCCAAAGTGCTGGGATTACAGGCATGAGCCACCATGCCTAGCCGAGTTTTTTTCTTTTAAAGCATCAAATGCAACTGACTTTTGTTTGTGGCCCAATCTGTTCATTCAGTCCTTAACTAGTACAAAGCACAATCTTTAGGAGTCATGATTAGAGGACACCAAACACCAGATGTTGGAGATAATGTCTTACAGATTATTTTTAGGAGTTTTAAAAAAAAAAACCATGAACATTTAATACTTATACTGAATTATTGACATAGTAATTGGTTGCTGGTTCCTTTCCAGAATACATTTGGTTTTGGTTTCTGCTTACATTTTATAAAATCTTACAGAACAAAGAAATGCAGTATCTTTTGCAAGCTCTTATTTATTTATGGTTTTACCTAGACCATTTTAACTATTCACATACTAGCTTGTTTATGATGTCTATTTTGCCTTCAAACATGACAGATTCATTTCAGACTACTCAAAAAGGATGACTGTAAGCTAGTATCCAAAGTTTAGATGGAATATATAGAAATTCAAATAACTATCTGAATTTGTTTGGCTGAACATCAAAGCATCAACACTTCTGTCCTTGGAAATTCATTACCTATTCTTTAGCCTGTATAAATTCTCCACATCCTTCAAGATGGAGCTTAAATCTCTTCAGGTCTGTGAAACTTCCATAACCAGGCACTTCTACAGCAAAAGGACTTTTGTTTGAACTCATCTTTTCCAGTCTCTTTAAAGGTGACCGTATTGGGAAGCCTAGAGCTCCAGGCTATACTTAAATGCACTATTTTTTCATAGTATCTGCTTGAACCTCTTTTTATCTTAGTCTTTGCGTTATTGAATCCTACTCCTTCTTTGTTTTTTTTTCTTCTAGTTCTTCCAGTTTAACACAAAGAACAGCATTTTACGTGGCAATTTTAAAATACTGCAAAGTAAAAAAATGAAGTAAAAAGACATTTTAAAATATTTTACATCTCTGGACTTCAATGATCACATAAAAAAATCATGTACTCAAAAGATGTTCATTGCAGCAGTGTTTAGAATAGCAAAAGAATTGCTGACAACATAAAGAGGAATGCTTAAATGAATTGTAGAACATTCATTTCATGGAATACTGACTTTTGAAAATGTAAGGTGGATCCTTACATACTGAAATGTAAGTATGGCCCCGGTACAGTGTAGGAGGTAGAAAGCAAATTTTGAAGATAATTATCCCATTCATATAAAAGATAATAAAATGTCTACAACTCTCCAAATAATATCTGTTGTTGTTTCCTGAGGAATGGGGTAGAAATAGGGAATTTTTCTCTTAAACTTATGTACTTCTAGTTTTAAAAAATGTTGTAGTGATTATTTGTAATTTTTAAAATTTCACGGCTGGGCGTGACGGCTCACGCCTGTAATCCCGGCACTTTGGGAGGCCGAGGTGGGTGGATTGCCAGAGGTCAGGAGTTCGAGACCACCCTGGCCAACATAGTGAAACACCGTCTCTACTAAATATACAAAAAATTAGCTGGGCATGGTGGCAGGCGCCTGTAATCCCAGCTAAAAGGGAGGCTGAGGCAGGAGAACCGCCTGAACCTAGGAGGCGGAGGTTGCAGTGAGCCGAGATTGCGCCATTGCATTCCAGCCTGGGCAACAAGAGCAAAACTCCATCTCAAAAAAAAAAAAAAAAACACATCACAAATGTATTTGATATAAACCCCAAACCTGAATGCTATCATTTTGGAAAGTTGTTTTTGGACTGCTTGTTCCCAGTCACTTTCATGCTCTAAAGCAGTCACTGGATCCTTGTTTCCTACACGTTTCTAATACCCTCACAGTGGCTCCATAACCCTCACCACTCCCTCTGGCTTGAGTTACAATGGCTCCATAAGCTCTCATATTTGTGTAGGGATTCCTTCCCACTCATTACTTCACCTTTGGTTTTGCTATTAGTTCTGCCCCTAAAATGGCTTCCTGCTATTTCCCTCTGCCTGTCAAAAATCACACGTATTTTCAAAGCCCCAGTGCAAGTCTCACTTTCCTCACAATAGCAACTCTTCTCCACATTCCTAAAAACAATGTATTTTTTTTGGTCATCACCTAGGTAGGTTGCACCAGGAGAATGTAGTATTTTAACTATTCCTTAGAATGTACAGTTGATTAAAATTTTGTGTTAAGGTTCGCCGGGCGCGGTGCCTCATGCCTGTAATCCGAGCACTTTGGGAGGCCGAGACAGGTGGATCACGAGGTCAGGAGATCGAGACCTTCCTGGTTAACACAGTGAAACCCCGTCTCTACTAAAAATACAAAAATTAGCCGGGCATCATGGCGGGTGCCTGTAGTCCCAGCTACTCGGGAGGCTGAGGCAGGAGAATGGCGTGAACCTGGGAGGCGGAGCTTGCAGTGAGCAGAGATCGTGCCACTGCACTCCAGCCTGGGCGACAGAGCGAGACTCTGTCTCAAAAAAAAAAAAGAAAATTGTGTTAATGTTACAAATTGTGCATATTTTAAATTTATTGCTTATGATTTATTGCCCTTTTACTTCCTGGAGTAAAAGAGAGAAGAAAATAAATGATGTAGTTTCCTGACTGAGCATTCAGAGTCACTTGGATCATTATTCCCAAACTCTGGCTCATCAACAGCTGAATTATTGTCTTGCTTTAAACACAGAGTTTACCTCGGCTTATAGATGAGATAGCTCAGAGGAGCAAAATGAATACTGCTGTTGATAAAGGACATTAATCTTTCTTGTCATTTTCCTTGATTAGTATGGCTACCTCTGGGGCACATCTTCTGTGTACTCGTATAATAACCTTTATACCCTATTCTGATTTTGAGTACACGGGGAGAGACAGAGAGTTAGTTAAAGTCAAAGGATTTGCCTTTGAGTCTACCAAATGATATGTCCTGAATTCCAGGTTTATGCTATTTGTCCCAACATGTTATTCACATCTTTTTATTTTTATAAATTGCATTCCAACATGAGATTATGTTTGTAATGAGGAGTGCTCAAAACACAAAAGTAAATTTCAAATGTCTCATGACCAGCAGAACATGTGAATTAGATTTTGAAAACTTGAACAAGAAGGCAAGGCATACTCTGTTAAAAGGCAAAATAGTAGCTAATGATAATTGCATTTCAAAATAAAAACATTGTCCTTTGCACAAGTACCTCAGAAAAGGTGTTCAGCCCATGAGTTTTTGAACTCAGAAAAGCATGTTTTACACACACACTTTCTTGACACAATCCCTTAACAATTTTTATAAGAGATGAACATTGATCAGCTATTGAATTAACTTGAGCAGAGATTCTTTCTACTTTACTGCTTCATTAGTTGTGATGTGACGGCAAATTTAGATCCATCTCGTTTAGCTTAAGAAGCCTGCCACAAACCGTTAAGTCTCCTTTAATCATCACAACAATTCCAAGAATAGTGCCGATAGCATCAGCTTTGGAGTCATATTGCCCTAAATCTGAGTTCTGCTTCTGCCACTTCTGGCTGTCTTCCTAATAACAAGTTGCTTAACCTCTCTAAGCTTCAGTTTCCTCATCAATAGTATGAGTGTGGTTAAACAAAAGGTCTTATAGACTGTTAAAGCATGAGATAAGATCATCTATTTAATGATCTCATTTAGCACATAGTGAACATATATTTTAAATGTTAGTTGTTATTATCCTCCTTTTGCAAGTGAGGAAACTGGGCCTTCCTATAAGTTTAATGACTTATTAAAGGTCAGTGATTTGATGGAGATGTCCAACCCCAGGCCAGTAATTCGATGGGGATGTCCAACTCCAGGACTCTGATGCCTGTGATTTTTCTACGATGGAATGCTGTAACCATGAAGCATACCACACCACACACCATGCCATGCCCTGCTGCATCATCCCATGCTCCCTGTCACGTCTTGCCACAGCACAGCACACACACCCTACTGCATACCATGTCATGCCACACCATGGCATGCCATGCCACACCACATACCACATCACACCACATTGTCTGCCATGTCGTGTTCCTAACAGCATTACCCCTTAGTTGTCATCCTCATTTGCTTGCTCTATGTGCTTCCCAAAGGATACCACTTTCCATGATGTTGCTTTAGATCCCAGAGATGCATGTTCAATTCCCAACACTGGCACAAAATCCAAGACTTTCAGCAGAGGATGCACGCCTCTGGCACAGGTCTGTGACCACCAGAGGAAGGGCACTTTTCTTTTTTACCAAGACATGGTATGGGCTGGTTGTACCTCTACGAGGGATGGTCCTGTGCTGTGTGGCCATGAATTTCCCTTAATAAAACACATTCTGTTGAGAAATTCCAACTCTGGCTTTAGCTTGATCTTGTGGATTATTCCAGACTGTGGTAAATTCCCTTTCTAGGGTCTTCTTGAGTCTGATTTCAATGATAGATGTATTAGTCTGTTCTCTGGCTGCTAATAAAGACATACCTGAGACTGGGTAATTTATAAAGGAAAGAGATTTAATTGATTCACAGTTCCACATGGCTGGAGAGGCCTCACAATCATAGCAGAAGGCAGATGAGGAGCAAAGTCACATCTTACATGGCGGCAGGCAAGAGAAAGACTGACCAAAATGGGGAAAGCCCCTTATAAAACCATCAGATCTCATGAGACTTATTCATTACCACGAGAACAGTATGGGGGAAAACGCCCCCATGATTTAATTATCTCCACCTGGCCCTGCCCTTGACATGTGGGAATTGTTACAATTCGAGGTGAGATTTGGGTGGGGACACAGCCAAACAATATCAGGGTCTAAGACAATTAGCATGAAAATTCTTTGCTTCTGACTTTAATGTCTTTCAAATTTATGAGATACACCCAGTGCAGAGGCTAAAAGTGCATTTTGAAATGATGCAGATGTTTAAAAAAACTGACAACTTATGTACTGGCATGTTTTAGTTGGCCACAGATGCAACATAGCTAATAGTGTGGGCAGCGGCTATAAAAATCTGTGAATAAAAATAGGAAATGTAACTCAAGGGACTCAGAACTAGGAGGGGAAATAGTCTCACTGCCCCTCTGTATCATTATTGTCCCCCTGAATCATTTTGTATCATTAGGTCCAGGTCAGATTTTAGAGGGACCAGGATGAACTACAGTGTATTCTCTGGTTGGAACTAGCACGATGAGTCTGGAAACATATTCATTGATTTGTTCCATAAGTACTTACCAAACAAAAATCTAGGTGCCAGGGATGTGCTTAGCACCAGGGAAAAGCGAAGCACATTGTGCAGTCCATGTTTCCTATGAGCTCACAGTGCAGGGAAAGCAAAACATGTGAAGAAGAGGATGAAGAAGGTTCTAACGTGAACGATGAGAACCTAAGAGAGGCCATAGCTGTCTTCAAATGTTTGAAAGTCTGTCATGTGGAAGAAGGAAGCTGGGCTGGGGGTTGCCATCATAGTTTGTGCAACACTCTTGCTATCATCCTAAATTGTTTTCTTTTTCTTTGTTTTTAAATGAAATTAAAGTTTTAAAGAGTAATACATTCATTTGGTTGAAAAAGGAAAATAATTTTTAAAAAGAAGTGTACACAGTGAAAAAAATCTCCCTTCCACTTCTGGTCTCCTATCCCACCCTCCATGGTTAATAATTGGTTTCTTGTGTACTCTCTCAGTGTTTTCTTTATGCAGATATGAACAATACAAACATATATTCTTATTCCTCTTTTTCTTACATGAGAGTTAGTATTCTATATATCTGCATCTAGGTATCTATAACTATAAATCTATACACACATATTCTGCAACTTTTTCACTTAATATTTATCTGGAAATCTTCAATACATGGAGATTGTCTTCACTCTTGTACAGCTACACAGTATTCTATGTATAGAAATACATTGTTTAGCTAGGCTTTGTTGATGGATATTTGATTCCAATTTTTTTTCAACTTATGCTATAACGTATGACCTTTTATGTATTATTCATTTTGTACATGTGCAAGTGTGTCTATGGGCTAATTCCTGTAAGAAGGTTGCTGGTTCCAAGAGCAAATACATTTGTAATCTGGATAGGAATTCCCAAATTGCCTCCCATTGGGGTTATGGCATATTGTACTCCTCTCAGCCTCCTCCTAGTGTGAGAATGCCTGTTGCCCTCCAGCCTCACCAAAGACTGTGTTGCCGAACTTTTTTGAATTTTTTTCAAACTGATAAGGAAGAAATGTCATTTCAGGGATTTTTCAATTTGCATTTTTATGTTCCAGGGTCATACATCTTTTTCCATGCAAAGTGTTTGTTTATATTCTCTGTGTTTTTTTTTTTAATGAAGCAATAGTCTTTTTATTCCTGATTTCTAGGAACTCTTTATATATTAGGGGGATTTCCCCTTATTTGCTGTATTGTTTTCTCATTATTTGTTGGAGTGTCTGTTTTCACTAATAGATGAAGACAAAACTGAGACTAAAGCCTGGAAGCAACAGTGAGATATTCGGGGGTTCAATTTTAAAAATAACAATGAGCCCTTAATAAGTGTCATGTATGACTTTCAGTGCTTTCATTCTACTATCTCATTTAGTCTTCAGAATAATTCTTTGAAATGGCTATTATTATAAACAGATGAGACAGAAGCACAAAAATATTAGGTAATCTGTCCAGGGTCACACAGCTTGTAAATGGGGGAGTCAGTATTCAAAGCCATGCATTTGAACCCAGGACCTAGGCTGTTAACGACAACATTTACTAAGTGTGCAGAACAAGCAATGAGATCACATTAATGGAAATGTTTAAAATAAGGTTGGAAGATGGACACTTCTGAGTCTTGTGGATAAGATCCTAAGATTGGGAAGGCCTTGCATTAGATGACCTGAAGAAACTCTTCCAATCCTTCTTTGTTTTTTTCTGACAATGCCATGCCTGACCAAAAAGATGAATCAGGATATGTGATGTACCATATGGGACCTGTCTGCTCCCATTATTATCCATCAGCAGATACTGCAACCCACCCAGCATCACTTCTGCTGCATCCAAGGGCACCTGACCTTCCATTTACAAACAATGATTTTGTAGTAGACTTTGGGGGCACACTAGGTTACTAAGCCTATGTACATATGAGAATGTCCTTCATTTTGGTGCTTTGCACATAGTAAGCATTCAGAAATTTTTTTTCATTGAATTAACACATGATTGATGGTAAAGCTTATTCCAAAGGCTCTTGAATGTGACTCAATCAGATGGCAACATGGAGGTAATAATCCAATCAGTAATTGCTTTGCACAGACTGTGCAAAGATATGAAGATGTATATGGAATGTTTCTTAACAAGTATATAGAAAAAGACAACTGACAACAAAGGCAGGAAAGCCAGTGAGTCCCAAATGAATGGTCATGACCCTTGGGGTGGAGATGAAGAAAACATTGAGGAGTGGGGTAACAGGAAGAAACTTTTTAGAGGAGGCGGGACTTCACCAGAGATGTTATTTGGATTTGGGAAGAGTGAAGGAGCCTTTCAATTGAGGAGAAGGGCTTGAGCAGAGGCACAGAAGTAGAAAATCTTATGGTATGTTTGTGGGCTTGAGCAGGTGTGTTTTTTGTGCAGTCTCAGAAATAAAACCCTAAAGGCAGGCTGGGACCCTGCTGAAGAGGATCCTGAATTCTAAGCCAAGGGATGGGCAAAGATGGTCACAGAAGGCTTTGAAATAGAGAAGTGACATGGCAATAGTGCTGCTTTGGGGAGATGAATATGTCAGCCATGTGCAGAGTAGTGCAGAGTGAGAAGAGGTGAGGCTGGAAGCTGGAGAACACTTAGGAAACAAGCACAGTACTCCTGAGAGAAGGTGGTAAGTGTCTCTCTAGGGAGGTAACCATGGAATGGAAAGAAAGCTATAAAAAGAATTATGGATGATTCCAAATATATGACATTTTGGACTAGGCAAAACTGTGGAAACAGTAAAAGAATCAGTGGTTGCTGGTGTTAGGAAGGAGGAAAGGATGAATAGGCAGAACACAGGAATTTGGAAGAAGTGAAAATATTCTATATAATACTGTTATGGTGTATATATGTCATTATACTTTTGTTCAAACCCAGAGAATGTACACCACCAAGAGTAAACTTTAATATAAACTACAGACTTTGGGTGATGACATGTTGTTGTAGATTCATCAGTTGTAACAAATATACTATGTGTCTTGGCCGGTTTGGGCTGCTGTAACAAAACACCATAAACTAGGTGGCTTATAAGCAGCAAACATTTATTTCTTACAGTTCTGGAGTCTAGAAAGTCCAAGATCAAGGCACTGGTAGATTCAGTGTCAGGTGAGGCCCCATTTTCTGGTTCATAGATGGCATCTCCTCTCTGCATCCTCAAGTAGTGGAAGAGACAAAGGCGCTCCCTTGGCTCTTTTATAAGGGCACTAATCCCATTTATGAGGGCTCTGTATTAGTCCATTTTCACACTGCTAATAAAGACATACCCAAGACTGGAGAATTTATAAAGGAAAGAGGTTTAATTGACTCTCAGTTCCAAATGGCTGGGAAGGCCTCACAATCATGGCGGAAGACGATGGAAGAGCAAAAGGATGTCTTACATGGTGGCAGCCAGCAAAGAGAGAATGAGGACCAAGCAAAAGGGGTTTCCCGTAATAAAACCATCAGATCTCATGAAACTACCATGAGAACAGTATGGGGGAAACTGCCCACATATTTCAATTATCTCCTACCAGATCCCTCCCAAACATGCAGGAATCATGGGAGCTACAATTCAAGATGAGATTTGGGTGGAGGCACAGCCAAACGATATCAGTCTCCTCCCTCATGATCTCCTCACCTCCCAAAGGTCCCATCTCCTAATACTATCATCTTTGGGGTTAGGATGTTAACACAGGAATTTTAGGGGAACACAGACATTCAGACCACAGCAGCATGTGTGGAGGCAGGGGCATATGGGAAATCTCTGTGCCTTCCTTGCAATTTTGCTGTGAACTTAAATCTGCTCAAAAAATAATAAGAATAAAGTATTTTTTTAAAAACAAAGAGCTGGGTGCAGTGGCTCATGCCTGTAGTCCCAGGTACCTGGGAGACTGAGGTGGGAATATTGCTTGAACCAGGAGGTCAAGGCTGCAGGAGTCATGATGGTACCACTGCACTCCAGCCTGGGCAACAGAGACAAAAAAAAAAAAAAAAAAAAAGAATTATGGGGACTGGCTAGATAATTCTGTGTGGGGGGTGGGGAGCAAAAGAGCTATTAAAGCACAAACAAATTTACAGTACACATTTTTTTGCTATTATCCATGTTATACATAGCATTGAGGGAATCTGACCAAGAACAATTATTTTTCTCTTTGGAAATCAGAGAGCAAAATTCTATCAGTAAATGATAAATAGAAAGATGTTTGGGGATAGCCCTTGTTTTTATTCCAAAGGTAATTATTTACATAGTAAAGGAAACTTAGAGCCCTCTCTGACTGGAAACATTGGGAGTAGAATACATTTAAATCAGTTGGGTGAATTAGAAGATAGTGGTGGTGGTTGCATAACTATTAGTTTACAAACACTACTGAATTGTACACTTTAAAAGAGTGAATTTTATGGTATATGAATTACATATCAATAAACCTATTCAAAACAGCAAAGGAATGTCTGTATAGGATTTTAGGCACCTTTTCTTAAGATCTAAGTAAATTATAAATAAGTATTCACCTCCACCATTTCCCTAAAAAAGATTGTTTCTCAAAGAAGACCACAGAATCACATTTCCATCTTTAAACAGTGGGCAAAAACAAACAAACAAAATCCAAAACATGATTCCAAGCTTATCAGAACTTTCACCATCATTTCATCTTAGTGCTCTGCAACTTTATGCTTTCCAAGGCACTACTGAGGACTCTGAAAAACATTTAGGCCCTAGTCTGTCTGCTAAAGCAATTATTTTTCCTTTAAGAGAATTTTTTGCTAAAGTGAAAACATCCTAGGCAATGAGAATCTTGGCTCTCATAGAGAAAAGAACAACTTGCTGAATCATTTTTATTAAACATTAATTTTGCAAAACCAAAAGCGAAATCTATTATTCTGGCAGACAAGCTTTAAATAAGGCAGTGAGCTGGGGAAAGAGTAGTTACTCATATTCTTAAACCCCCAAACATGTTCATCAGCTTTGGCTTAGTCTTTTGCTAGAGAATGCAGGCTCTTTTTATTTTTAACTCGTTTTATTTTTAATCAGATAAAACTGATTAAAAATGGGTGTACCTGGATTTCTCAGTACCCATTTGTCATGTTAAATCACAGGCCACTTAATTTGAGAAGGAGAATGTTTTCTAGGTGACATAGAGGTTCCTAGAGTCTCTCTGGCATATTCATCCCTCATGGAGGACTCTGTTGTCAAATGTGTCACAGCCTCCAGACTGTGGGCCTGCTGATTTCATAGCACTTAGAAAAGATGAGTGGGAGTGTTCAGGAAAAAGCCTCTCAGCCTAACCTCTGTGCAGGCTGCTGTTATCCATCACATGGGCAGCCTCAGGGCAGGGGATTCTGGGAAAGGTGAATGCAGATTTACTTTTGGTCATTGATTCTGGCTTTTAATTCTTGAATTTTAATATGCACCTCTCTCTGCACTGTCATTACAGTTTTTTATTATGCCCACACTTTAAAAAAATATATTTCTCAATTTAATAGGACTAATGTCCCCTATACTTGTTAATATTGGCTCTATTCAAACAATAATTGGCATTTTTGTTTAATTCCAGGGAGAAGGGTAAGCCAGATGTTTGTCTAATGGAACATTTCTATCTCTGTTCTCAGAAAACCTTTTTGTATAATTTGTTATTTTTTTTCTTTCTGGCATTTTCTATGTCTCCATTTCAGTGCAGTAAGGGGAGCTTTATAGAGTTGTGGAAGTACCACCTTAAACCATAAGCCCCTTATCTCAACCCTAGTGAGTCAGAATAGGCTGTGTCCACAGGAAGAAGGCATCTGTAGGCACTTAACCCTCTGATTCCTTTTCTGTCTGTAGTTGTGGTAAATTTCAGCTTTTTGTGCTCAAGTCAGTCATCATCACGGTCGTGACAGGATCTATGTCCATTTAAAGTACGTAATGAACTGCCACCTGCTCGTGGAGCTGTGAAGACAGCATGGCCTTGGACTCTGGGGACTTAGCATCTAAGGCGGACCCCAGAGAGCATGGGTGTGGACTGGATACGTGAAACTCCTTCTGGCCCACTCTACCGTGAGAGGATGTCGTTAGAGATAAAGGAAGAAACTAACGAACAGATGGTAATATGTTGGAGATGACTAGTGTTCTCCCTGAAAAATAAAGATAATCAGAAAATCAACAGCTCTCATTTATTGAATGTGTTCGATGTATCAGGCAAAGATCTAAGGGCATTATCTCATTTAGTCCTCCTAGCAGCCCAATAAGGTGGGAGTTATTATTGCCTTATCTTAAAGATGAATTAACCGAGACTCTAAGAGGCTAACTTGCCCAACATCTCACAACTGCTAGTTAATGGTAGAGCCAGAATACCAACTGCCTAAGCTATGGATCACCAATTGAATGAACTCCATTCTGTGAGGATGAGTCAGCGTTAAGAACTATTAATAGAATTTTAGGATTAAAGCTTTTCCTTGAGAAAAGTAGAATCATCTTAAGCAAGTCATCGTTGTCATCCTATCCCTTAGTGTTGCCAGAGAAATTTTAAAATAAAATAAAACACCTACCCTTTATGAGATTACTGAATTTGTCTGACTCATTATGAGTGTTTCTGACCTCTACATCGGTAGATTAAAAAGCTTCACTTTTATCAACACATATTGCGATTTAATGGCAATAGTTTCAGCTTCTTTTCATCCTTCTCCTACTTAGCTTTTGACTAGAAATAGTGGCCTATTAATCCTTCAGTTTTTATTATAAGTACTTTTTTTGAAGTTAATTACAAATTGAAATTTTGAAAATCAATTCCGTTTTAAATGCATCCAGGTAACTGAATTTGCTGTGTCTTCCCAGAACAGCCACCTCCCAAGAGGGCATCTGTAGGTTAACGCAGCGACTCTCAAGGTACATTTGCCTCCGCGTGAATTAGACCTCTAGATGGTCTAGGAAACAGCTGCGGAGAAATATCTGAGGAAGTCAGATATTCCACAGGATCCTTGGTTATGTGGCAATTTCCAGTCTAGACAAGGCACTTTTATTTAGTGGATTTGTATTTAACAATATGGCAATGTGAGTTCCTACCTGGGGCAAATGGCTTGTGCTCTCTCAGTTCCCGCATCTGCCAGCTCTGCAGGAAGTGCTGACAAGAATTAATTGGCTTTCCTGGGCCTTCAGGCTCAGTTCTGCTTCTCAGTTCCAACAATCCCCACAGGACTCTGCTCCAACATAATTTACTGTCTAGGAGGACTTTCTGTTTACAAGAGCTCTAATTGATAGGCACCATATCATGCATATATATTTTTAAATTCAGTAAGTTAGAACCTTGAGAATTTTTCAGGGTATTTAGCTCAATTTTTTAAAATGGGACATAACTACATTCAAAGTATTTGAATTATTCTTTGTTTTTATGATGATTCTAATACGATCCCATCTAAAATGTGTGAAAAAAGTTTTAAAAATAAAATGTGTGATTTACACAAATAACTGTGTTCCTCTTCTCTTCCTCTAGCTGGTAGTATTTTTAGAGTCTGGTAAAGGGGTCCTTCCAATTTCATGCTGGGTTTTCTGAGCAAGACAGAGCTGGTAGGGTAGGAATGGGACTTCTTCCCAATTGTTGATTCTATTTATAGCCTCTCTAATAACATTTTATTTATAAAATAATATAGATGTCATTTAGATTCTTTTCCCTCAATTATTACTGTACATCTGAGAAGCCCCTGTTCTCAGAGGCATCACCTTGGGGGAAATTATATTGATTCTGTTACACAGGAAAGCAATAAGTAAAAAGGAAGTTGTGTCACACTACAGTGGTACCCAATTAGTATAAAAATCATGGAAAGTTGGAAGAGAATTCTGCAGTTGTCTCATCCAACTTTCTACAAAGTACTGGTTTCTGTCTAGACAAACACTGGGTCTCTCTCTGCCTGTGTCTACCATGATCAGAATACTCTTGCTCTGAGAGTACTCTTGCTTTATTTCATTGTTGGATAACTCACATTTTAGACTGTTTTTTGCATGACAGATTTAAAATGTCCTCTTTGTAATTTGCATTAATTAGTCGTAGCTTGTTCTCAGTAGCTGCACAGGATAAGCCCACTCATTAATGGATTGATTGAGCAGTCCATTTATTTATATTCATTTTGAATTGGATGCTTACTATGTGCAATATAGTGTGCCAGACAAGCATCAAACTCCAGGAGCTGACAGGTTAGAAGAAGGTAACATGGACATATATAAGCTGTATGTCATACATGCTACATGAGCAGTATAAATTAAGTGCTATGAGAATGAAGAGGGAGACAATAGGATGGGATCAGGTCCTGCAGGCATTGGTCAGTGCTGTGATCTGAATGTTTGTGCACCGCCCCCCCCCCCAAAATTCATATGTTGAAATCCTAACCCGAAAGGCAATGATATTTGGAGTCGGGCCTTTGGGAGGTGATTAAGCTACAAGGGCAGAGCTCTCACGAATGGGATTAGTGACCTTATAAAAGGGGCCCCAGAGAGAATCCCTCACCCTTTCTACAATGTGAAGTTACAGCAAAAAGATGGCCATGTAGGAAGTGGGCCCTCACCAGACGCTAAATCCACTGGCACCTTGATCTTGAACCTCCCAGCCTCCAGAGTAAATTTCTGTTGTCTATAATCTACATAGTTTATAGTCTTTTTGTTGCAACCGCCTAAATGGACTAAGACAGTCAGCAAATTAATCATGGAGATGGTGACATTTAAAGCTCATTATGTTAATGGCTTGAGATTGAAGGGCAGAGGTTTGGATGTGGATCCAGTGTTGAAGAAGTGTTGGGTAGTTTATATTAGTGGAGCTTAGAATTTGAATTGGAGAGTGGAAGACAGGGCTAGAAAAGCTGGTCAAGTGAGTGTGAGACTGTGAAGGGCTTTGTATGCCTGGAGTGGAGGGTGAGAGGAATGGTGGCAACAGGGCTGTGACCAGGTGGAATTCACATCGTCTCAAATGCCAGGCTACAGAGTTTAAGGATTACTCAGCAAGGCAGTGCAGAGCCCAGGGCCTGGGCACTGAGCAAGTGACACTTGTGTTTAGTGAGATAACCCCGGTGGTAGGAGACAGTGGTCTAGAGGGATATGCAACATGCCAAGTATGGGTAATCAGGGCCAGGAGCCCTGTGGTGGCCTCTGCAGTGGGGGAATTGAGTGAGATTTGGATGATAATGACTGAGACACAGCCTTGGAAACCAAATAAACCACCTACTATGTCTTCTCCAGATTCCCTTTCTCACTCCCCACCTCTCCAGACTATTCATTTATATGGACAAACCCCTCCTCTCCTCACTTTCTGGTGAATAATTACTTATTAACACCTGCAAATAGTTCCAAATAACTGGTAGAGAATCCTAGGATCCAAATATCTGTAGTGAAATATATATCTCGGGTTGATTTCCCTGCCTCCAATGAGGTCTACATATAAGCTGAGCCCATATAATGAAAGAAGCTTTAATAATTCTTCAGGATAAAGGTGTGTGTGCACCCATGGATTTAAATTTAATAGTTTTTTTCTTTGGTGTTCTACCTATGCTTAGGCAATAAGGACAGTCCTTACTATTATTCATTTTGTTACTGAGATTTTTTGATCTATCTTGAAAAGAGAGGCTGCCATAAAAAAAAAAAAAAGGTATAATGAGAAGCCTAGCTTAGCTGAGATGTATAGGTTTGAACTGGTCTGTTGCTCACAAAATTAACTTGCTAAAGAAGTATCATTAGCAATTTGGGGGAATCTTCTAACCTATCTTTTCACACAATACTGATATTTGTGCTTAATTCTAAACTTCAAAATTACTTTCCTTGGCCAAGTGAGGTGACTCATGCCGGTAATCCCAGCACTTTGGGAGGCCAAGGCAGGAGGATCATTTGAGCCCAAGAGTTCAAGACAGGCCTGGGCAACATAGTGAGACCACATCTCTATGAAAAAATGAAAACAAAATTAGCCAGTCATGCTGGTGCATACCTGTAGTCCCAGTTACTTGGGAGGGTGAAGTAGATGGATCTTCTGAGCCTGTAGGTTGAGGCTGCAGTGAGCCAAGATCATGCCACACTACACTCCAGCCTGGGTGACAGAGCAAGACTCTGTCTCAAAAAAAAATATATATATATATGTATATATGTATATTATATATATGTGTATATATATATATACACGTATATATGTACATATATATACGTATATACGTGTATATATATATATATATATATATACACACACACACACACACACACACATATATGGCCCGGTGTGGCGGCTCACGCCTATAATCCCAACATTGGGGAGGCCATGGTGGGAAGATCACCTGAGGTCCGGAGTTCGAGACCATCTGGACAACATGACAAAACCCTGTCTCTACTAAAAATACAAAAATCAGCTGGGTGTGGTGGCACATACCTGTGATCCCAGCTACTCGGGAGACTGAGGCAAGAGAATTGCTTGAACCTGGGAGGCAGAGGTTGCTGTGAGCCAAGATCGCTCCACTGCACTCCAGTCTGGGTGACAGAGTGAGACTCTGTCCTCCGTCCCCCCAAAAAATCACTTTCCCTTATTTTGCAAATATGTATTGAGTACCTACCATTCATCAGGCCCTGTTTTAGGTGCCTATATTGGTGAGAAAAATAGTCAGAAATTCCTGCCCTTGTGGAGCTTACCATGCTGTGTGTGTGAGCTTACCTAGCAAGAGGAGACAATTGATGCATAAAAGATATGTTAACTATACAGTATTTAAGAAGGAGATAAGCGATATGGGAAAAAGAAAAATCAGAGAAGGGTAGCGGAGAATAGGATTGCTAGGAGTGGGGAGGGGAAGGCAAGTTGCAATTTGAGATGGAGGGTTAGGATCATTTTTCTTAAGATGGCGACATTTGAGCAAAGACTTGGGGGTGAGAGAATTAGGTATATAGGTATCTAGGAGAAGAGAGTTCCAAGAAAAGGAAACAGCTAGTGCAAAGGTGCTGAGGCAGGAAAGTGCTAGAACGGTGAAGAGGTTTTGTGCTTTTCTACTGCCCAAAAAAAAAAAAAAAAGCTCACAGACTGACTTAACCAGGGCAAAGGGCATTAGGGGAGGTTTCTTGGCTTCCAGGTTACTTGGGTGTGAAACCTGGTTCTACCACTTACTGCCTGTAAGATCTTAGGTGAGTTATTTAACCCCTTTGTTTCTCAGTTTCCTCATCTATAAAATGAGACTAACAATATTGCCAACCTTCTAGGATTGCTTTGATTATGAAATGAGTCGATATTAATGAAAAGTTTAGAACAATGCCTGACACATAGCAAGCACTCGCATGTTAGCTATTGACTTGTTACTGCCACTGTTTTGATTACTTTTATATGAGTTGTTGCTCTAGTCTATTCTTCAGGTGTGTCTTAAGACCTTTGATATTGTACATGCTGTGTGTGTTTGTGTATATGTGTGTGTGTAATGTGTTTGTATGTAGATGTAGAGAGTGTGGGACTTAATTTATACAATTGTAAAAATTAGATTAAAAATCCCACTGCTTAGCATATAGTGACGCCTCAATAAATGTTGGTTGTCATACCTTCTGGTAGAATTTTACAGCAAAGTAAAACAGTGGAGGGTTTTCGTTTTATGCTCACTATTTTTTTTTTTTTTTTTTTTTTTTTTTTGAGATGGAGTTTTGCTCTTGCTGCCCAGGCTGGAGTGCAATGGCGTGATCTCAGCTTACCACAACCTCCTCCTCCTGGGTTCAAGCGATTCTCCTGCCTCAGCCTCCTGAGTAGCTGAGATTACAGGCATGCGCCAACACGCCCGGCTAATTTTGTATTTTTAGTAGAGACGGAGTTTCTCCATGTTGTCAGGCTGGTCTACGAACTCCCGACCTCAGGAGATCCGCCTGCCTTGGCCTCCCAAAGTGCTGGGATTACAGGCGTGAGCCACTGCACCTGGCCTATGCCCACTATTAATGAATATTTTGGCTGGTATATTAGTAGAATTAGAGCCGGGTGAAAATATTCTATAGACTCAAACTTGGAAACCTGTCTTACCCTTAGCACCACCAGTGGAAAGAAGGAATTCCCAGTGGGTCACTTTGAATATCACTGGATGGCAATGAATGGGCAGTAGGGGAGTAAAAGAGGAGGGAAACAAAACAAGGGGGAAAACTGAAGAAATAAACAGGGAAGCACACCATTAGGGTGATATGACATTGGAATGAGGCCCAAAGCTAGGAGGTCCTTTCTCTGAGGACCTGACCTTAAAAAAGAGACTGGATGGATCAGGAGTCCATGAATGAAAGGGCTGGACAAGTGGGTCCTTTGAGGTTCCTCCCAGCTATTGAATCTCCAAGAACAGCTCCTGTACCCAGTCAGCTATCCTATTGTTGCAGTTACAATCCTGAGGTAGCCTAATTTCCACCTCTACTTAAAGAGCTGTTAATACTTTAGATACAAAGAGGGTTCCTTTTTAATGATACTAAGATCAAGTCACTGTGTGTTGAGGTGGTAGATGTTGAAAATAAATTTCCTAGTCTTACAGGATCTGTCCCCAACTTATCTGGTCCTGGCAGTTTATGTGAGCCTCTGGGGTCTGTTACTAGAAAAATACCAGAAGTATGGACTATCGGGGAGATGAGGAAATTTAACATGCTGGTGCTCTGAGGGAGCTCTGAGGGAACTCCGAGGACTTAAGGAGAAAGGATGTCATGTCTTCACCAGGCAGGGGTGGGTGGTGGGTTAGACAGGAGAGAGAGCTGACGCCAAGCACCCACTCACTGTCTGCTGCTGCTTTGATTCATAGGTGTGGCAGGTGTTTCCAGTGCCATGGACCACACCTTCTCAACAACATCAAAAGATGGGGAAGGATCGTGTTACACATCTCTCGTTTCTGACATCCGCTATCCACCTCAGGAGGATTCTACATATTTCACTGGAATTCTTCAGAAGGAAAATGGCCACGTCACCATTTCAGAGAGCCCTGAGGAGCTGGGTACACCCGGCCCCTCCTTACCAGATGTGCCTGGGATAGAGTCTCGTGGCTTATTTAGTTCTGATTCTGGAATAGAGATGACTCCTGCAGAGTCCACCGAAGTGAACAAGATCTTAGCAGACCCTCTGGACCAGATGAAAGCAGAGGCCTATAAATACATTGACATAACCAGACCCGAGGAGGTGAAGTACCAAGAACAACATCACCCCGAGTTGGAAGATAAAGACTTGGACTTTAAGAATAAGGACACTGACATCTCAATTAAACCTGAAGGAGTCTGTGAACCTGACAAACCAGCTCCTGTGGAGGGAAAAATCATCAAGGACCATTTATTGGAAGAATCCACATTTGCTCCATACATAGATGATCTCTCTGAAGAACAGCGCAGGGCTCCTCAGATCACCACCCCTGTCAAAATCACACTGACGGAAATAGAACCTTCTGTTGAAACCACTACCCAAGAGAAGACCCCTGAGAAGCAAGATATATGTCTAAAGCCGAGTCCTGACACAGTCCCCACTGTCACTGTCTCGGAGCCTGAAGATGACAGCCCAGGATCTATCACCCCTCCATCTTCTGGAACAGGTAAATGCCCTATTATTGCTTGACTTAGGAAAACCCAGCATATGGAAATCTCAATCCCTAAAACAAATATTAAGGAATGACAATTTTCATTCAACATACTTTACTATCTGGGCCCCTTAAATTTCATTTAGTTTAACTAATTTAATTAATAGTCAAGGTTTTCAATTTGTTGGTGATTGTACAATGGTTGCAACCTGGAATTTCTCTTAAAGTCCTGTCAGGTTTTCTTTGTAAAATATTTTTTTTCTTTATTTGAGGGAAGATGTTAGGATGACATACTGGAAACATTAAAATCCTCATGTAGCCCTACTGTCCAGAGCAGAGAATTCAGTACTGCCTGCTTCTCAGTTAGCTTTCGGCTAGGATCTGGGTTGTCTTAGTCTGTTTTGTGTTGCTTATAACAGAATACCTGACACAGGGTAATGTAAAAGAAACAAAATTTATTTCTTAACAGTTCTGAAAGCTGGGAAGTCCAAGGTCAAAGGGGCACATCTGGTAAAAGCTTTCTGGCTTGCTAGTGGGGACTCTCTGAAGGGTCCCAAGTGGGTGCAGGGTATAACATGGTGAGGGGACTGAGCATGCTAACATGCTATGCTCAAGTCTCTCTTCTTCTTTTTATAAAGCCGCAAGTCACATTTCCATGATAATCCATTAATCCGTTAACTCTTTAATCCATTAATCCATGAGTGGGATAATCCACTCATGAAGGCAGAACCTTCATAGTTCAATAGTTCGTAGTCCATAGCCTCTCAAAGGCTCCACCTCTCAATACTGCCACATTGGGTATTAAGTTTAAACATGAGTTTTGGAAGGGACATTCAAACTATAGCACAGGTCTCTTGGAGATATTATGAGAAGAGCACACTGGCTGTTCTCTCTAGACTGCCTGAAGCACCTTGGCCGGGGCATTTAACATTCCTGTCCCTAACTCTAAGTCTGTACACTTAAAGGGAAGGAAAAGGTGGACTTCTGGATCTTTTAGGGATGGCACAGACAGGAAGAGGAAACCTAAACAAAGCAAACTCCTCCCTTCCCCTTTCAATCTCAACACTGTCATTTTATATCTCTAGTTTATTGAAGCTCTGCATATAATTTTATTTTTGAAACCAAAAGCTGTACTTCATCAAAATTTTTCAAGTTGAGACTTCATTAGGCCATGGTCTTTTTTAACTTGAACGTTCTCCTTCTGTGACTCAAGGCAGAATATTAAACAGCACTCATGCGTATTCTCTCAAACACAAAGCGGGCCTCTTATACCCCTGGCTAAAGGCCAAAGAGGCGGCAGGAAACTCCTCACCCCACCCTGTGCTGCTCTCTTCTCTCCAGCCTTTGCATCTCCACCTCTCTCAAATGTCCATGAGGCATCAAGACGAAGAGGACAGTGAGAGGTCCTCAAACCTTCCCCTGCTCCTGGTGACTGGCATTCTACCACATCCCAAAGAGCTTTGGTATGCACCTCAGGTGAAAGAGCTTCTAGTAAACTCTGAAAATGGAACCAAAGCCTGTAGAGGAGGAGCGATTGCTCTAAACCCTGATGGTACAGTACAAATCCAAGTGTTGGAATAGAACAGAATTAATGAAAGTTCCTCCTATCTTCTTTCCCTATAGATTTTAGCATTAATTCCTTCTCCCCAAAGTTCCTTCAGACTCATTCAACCGTAAAACTCCAAGCGTCTTAAAGATTCACTGCGCCAAGTCCCTGATTTTCAAATTCACTCATTCACTCAACAAACACTTTCTACATACTTTCTTTTGGTTGAGAACTCTATGAGGCACAACTGATGGGAAATTAACGAAAAATAAAAAATAAACAAAAACCAGTCCCTGCCTCCAGGGGGCCAGACGACCAAGGAAGCAGTCCCAATCCAGTGTGCTTGGTGTCCTGAGAAAGGGAAATGTACGGTGCTGAGGAGCCCTGGAGTCCAGCAGCTCCCCAGGTGAACTGAGACCACAGGTGACTCTCAGAGGAACAGGGGGAAACAAAGAGGTGAAGGGAAGGGTGCCCTTCCAGTCTGAGGAGCTGCATGGACCTGGAGTTGTGAGGGCCCAGTGAACTTCACTTAAGATGTAAATTGAGATTTGGGTAGTAATGACAAATCAGAAAACCAAGGCTCCAGGTGGATTAGATATGACTTGCCCCTGCCTAAAACATGAGGTCAGAACATATCCGAGTTTCCAAGCTTCCTTGTACTCTTTCTGGCAATGCATAGTAAAACTCTTTTATTATTTCCTGCCATAAAGATACTTGATGTTCTGAAGATGTAAGTTAATATAGTCAAGCTGTGTTTTACAGAGCTCCCGGGTTGTCCAGTAGTCAGTCCACAAGAACTTCAGCCATTCCTCAGGAATAGTGAAATGCCCTAGCATGTATAGGTCTACTTACACGGCACATACTTCATGTAAAAATTACAGTTTGCAAAGACTTGACAAAGGGTCCATTAATTTTTAGGGAATTTCCATTTTTAAGTAGCCATGGCCCAACTGGGTTCTGGAGAAGGTTCAAGAGAAAACAAAGGCAGATCTGGCTCACATGATATTGGAGTTTTATGATGTTGGGTTGCCCACTTGACAGTATGGGGTTAGGACAATGGTTGTCTCTGCAGCTGCAATCAAATAAACATTCTAAGCAGGGCATATTCAGGAAAGAGAAAATGGCCCATTACACATTCTTTCCTATGTTCAGCTCCTCTCTCCATATACATCTCACATCAAAATACCAGAGTCATATGACAACAGATAAGAATGAAATTAACAGAAAGAATCAGCTTCTCATTGAAGCTTTTATCCCTGCCCTTTTTATCCTGCGAGGTTTCTGACCCGCTTCCCATCTTCTTGTGACCTCTGACACCATGTGACACTGTGCCCATAGACAGTAGAGGATATGGACTTTATTACATCTGTTGAGTCTTGGGTCACTCTGCCATTTCCAGTGACAACAGATAAAACAAAAATTGAGAATTGCACATAATTGTACATAGAAACTGAGGAAAAAGAAAGCATGTTAAGCAAAAAAGAGTTCAGTTTATCATTGTTTAATAAATAAGGAAATCATCAAATCTGGAGAATAACTGAAGAGAAATTCTAATTTGGGTTAGTTTTAGCCACAGATGCTGATGTTTAAGCAAGGTGTCTAATATATTTATATTTCTCCCAATTCCAATGGATTATTCCATTTTGTAATGTTCTCCAACATACTTACCTATTTTCACTAAATAATATACACTGAGGTGGAGAGGCAAGAATTCTTACAGCTGAAATACTGGAAGTCTCTTTTAAGCCAAGATCAGTCATGAAAAAAGTGAAGCAATTTAGGAAAACATAATAAATGCCCTGATGCACCAGACACTGACCAGGAGCACCACGTTGTTTCTGACACAAACACCAAGAGGGATATTATGATGGTTCTGGGTGTTATGTGAGCTATTAGCCTCAAAAAGGACAATAATCAGGAAGTCATCCTTAAAACACCCCAGTTTCCCTCAAGAAGAAATGAGCAATTGAAAGTAAATCAACTTAAATTTGAAAACTACCATTGCTATTTCCTTGCATTGATGGGATCTATGATTCTCCTACCCATTTTTAAAATTCATTATTTTGTTCAAAAAATATTTAGAGTGACTTCTATACATCAGACATGCACTGGCCACTGAGACATTGTAGTAAATAAGATGTACAAGGTCCCTGCCCTTGCAGAGCTTACCTGCTAGTCAGAGGAAACAGGCAATAAAAAACAAACCCATAAATAAACAGTGTAATTTCATAGTGTGAGCACTAGAAAGAGTGATAGAGGGTTGGGTGTGAGGGGGCCAAGGACTGCCCCTCTGAGGAGATGACACATGAACTGAAATCTGAATGAGCAGAAGGAGCCCACAGTTCAGAGAGAGGCTAGGAAGGACCTCAGGTGTGGGGGAATAGCAAATGCACAGGGCCTGAGTCTGTATTATATGAGAACTGAAAGGGTGTTGATGACATAGGGGAGGAAGAGGGAAGTGGGGCAGAGAACACCATTGGACAGATAGGCAGGGCCGAGATCGTGGGGAAGGAGTTTGGATTTTGTTCCAAATGTAATTGGAAGCCATTGGAGGGTTTTAAGCTGAGAAGTGACATCATTTATTCATTCATCTATTTATTTAACAAATATGTGTTGACCATTTACTCCACGTCAGGCATTGTTCCATTACTGCCAGGACTCAAGAGTGAGTGGTGCCTCACAAGAAAATCCTGGCTTCATGGAGCTTACAATCTAGTTGAGAAGACATACACACAAATAACCAAATATATAATATAATATCAGGTAGTTATAATGGTTATGAAGAAAAATACAGCAAGGCAAAGTGTAAGAGAGTGGTGGCGGTGGGGGCGAGGAGAGGCTTCTTCGAGGTAACAGCTTGAGCAGAGACTGAATGGAGTGAGGGAGCCAGTCATGTAGCTATCTGAGGAAGTGAGGCCAGGCTGAGGGGCCTCCCAGTGCAAAGGCCCTGAGCTGGGAATCTCTTCTCTGTTCCAGGAGCAGCTGGAAGGCCGGCTTGGCTGGAGTAGGGGGAAGGAAGGGAAGCGTGGCAGGATCAGACTTGGGTTTTCAATTGATCCTTCCTGATGCTGTGTGGAGAATGAGCCAGGAACAAAGGGAGTCCTAATAGCAGCGTCATTCACTGTTGGACACTGGTGTCTGCAACTTACTAAAATAGCCTGTGTTCACCTTTCCTTTTATCCCTCTCAATTATATCATCACAATTATCATCAGCAGCAAACATATCACCCTGGGGTGCCTTTCTTATCTCTCAATTTTCCTATTTTATCTGATGATTTTAGGTGACTGTTTCTAGCTTTGCAGTGTCAGTCTTGATACATAATAACCAGTATCTTAGAGGGCCTTTGAAATTGTTGAAATTTTAAGCAAAGATATGGAAACTTCTGTTTTGTTCTAAAATTTTCCCTGATTATTCCTAGCATTTTGTTAAAGTTTTAGTTTCCCTTAAGAACATAGGGCAGTATCTATAGGAGCTACGAGTCCCTTTTGACTCATGGTAAGGGTGGATTATTTTTAAGGTAGCACCTTCACTTGCTCAAGATGGAACTCCTCAGACCCTTTTCTCCCCCACCCTGCAGCTGTCTGGAATCATCCTTACTCTTGAGTAAATAAAGCAAGACCCTGGGCCTTCTTTTTCTGAATGCACTAACATAGTAGTTTTCAACTGGAGGTAGAACTGCCAGATGAAACACAAATATTTCTTAGGGCATACCTATACTAAAAAAAATTTCATTGTTTTGCTGAGAGTCAAATGTAACTGAGTGTCCTGTATTTTTATTTCCTAAATCTGCCAGCCCTAACTGGAGGTGACTGTTAGAATCACACATAGAGTTACATCCAGACCTACTTCTACTAAGGCAGAATTTCTGAGGGCAGTTTTGAGCTACACACTTGAATAAGAGCCACTGTTGTAAAAATTTGAGCTGGCTCTCACATGAGTGCTATTTATTGCGTACCTCCTGTGTGCCAGGCACTGTGCTGGGTGCAAGGATATGATAATGAACAAACACAACTTGGCTGTACTTTGCTCCCAAGGCGCTTTCAGTCTGGGGTCAGGGAGAGTGGGAAAGGGTGAAAGGGCAAAGATTAATTAAATCATCACACAAGCAAATACAAGGCTGCCTAGGGGCTCCCAGTTGTGCAGAATGAGTGGGCACCAGCCTGTCTCCCGAACAACGCAGCCTCAGGCCAGCTGGCACAAGGGTGAGCTGCTCTGCCATGTGGCCTCCCAGGAATATTGTGCAAGCAGGAGTTTCCTCAGTCCTAGCAGTTTGGGTGGTTAGACAGAGGCCTCTGCGTGTGAAACCGGAAGGATGTGTGCCTCAGAAAGGGAAGAACCATCCAAGATAAGAATTTTCTTCCCTGTCCCATCAAACAAGCTCATTGTTCCCCTGTTCATTTTATTCACTCAGGCTCACCATTTCTGAGTAGCTTTTGAAACCCCTCTTTTTCTCACTCACCACATGAATCAGACCCCAAGTCAATGATTTCTCTCTTCACTGCTTTTCTCCTCTTTCTATTCTATGGCCACCACAACTCACACCCTACCTCCAGTTCAGTTGTCATAATTCAACAATTGCACTATCCTGTTAATGGGTTATACTCCTTCTACTTCCCTCCCTCCCCTTTTTTTTTTTTTTTTTTTTTTTGAGACAGCGTCTTGCTCTGTTGCCCGGGCTGGAGTGCAGTGGCATGATCTCGGCTCACTGCAACCTCAGCCTCCCGGGTTCAAGCGATTCCCATGCCTCAGCCTCCTGAGTAGCTGGGATTACATGTGCCCGCCACCACGCCCTGCTAATTTTTGTATTTTTAGTAGAGACGGGGTTTCGCCATCTGGCCAGGCTGGTCTCCCCGAACGCCTGGCCTCAGGTGATCTGCCCGCCTCGGCATCCCAAAGTGCTGGGATTACAGGCGTGAGCCACTGCACCTGGCCTTCCCTCCCTTTTAAGCTCATCCTAACCCTTCCAGGATCCACTAATGCCTGCCTGATAAAAGACTGACTTTTTTTTTCCTTTTAAGCTCAGGGGTACATGTGCAGGATGTGCAGGTTTTTATAGGTAAACATGTACCATGGTGTTTTGCTGCACAGATCATTCTATCACCTAGGAGTTAAGCCCAGCACCCGTTAGCTCTTCTTTCTGGTGCTCTCCCTCCTCCCCCTTCACCCTCCGACAGGCGCCAGTGTGTGTTGCTACCCCTCAATATGTCCATGTGTTCTTATCATTCAATTCCCATTCATAAGTGAGAACATGTGGTATTTGGTTTTCTGTTCCTGCATTAGTTTGCTAAGGATAATGGCCTCCAGCTCCATCCATGTCCCTGCAAAGAACATGATCCTGTTCCTTTTTATGGATGCATAGTATTCCATGGTGTATGTACCACATTTTCTTTAGCCAGTCTATCATTGATGAGCATTTGGGTTGGCTCCATGTCTTTACTATTGTAAATAGTGCTGCAATAAACATATGTGTGCCTGTATCTTTATGATAGGATGATTCCTATTCCTTTGGGTATATACCCAGTAATGGGATTGCTGGGTCAAATTGTATTTCTGCCTCTAGGTCTTTGAGGAATCGCCACACTGTTTTCCACAATGGTTGAACTAATTTATACTTCCACTAACAGTGTAAAAGCATTCCTTTTTCTCCACAACGTTGCCAGCATTTGTTGTTTTTTGACTTTTTGGTAATAGCCATTCTGACTTTTGTAAGATTGTACCTCATTGTAGTTTTGATTTACATTTATCTAATTATAAGTGCTGCTGAGCTTTTATTCATGTTTGTTGTCTGCATGTATATCTTCTTTTGAGAAGTGTCTGTCCATGTCCTTTGTTCAATTTTTAATGAGGTTGTTTATTTTTTTTCTTGTAAATTGTTTAAGTTCTTTGTAGATGCTGGATATTAGACCTTTGTCAGATGCATAGATTGCAAATATTTCCTCCCATTCTGTTCTGTTCACTCTGATGATAGTTTCTTTTGCTGTGCAGAAGCTTTTAGTTAATTAGATCCCATTTGTTAGTTTGAGCTTTTGTTGCAATTGCTGTTGGTGTCTTTGTAATGAAATCTTTGCCCATGCCTATGTCCTGAATGGTATTGCCTAGATTTTCTTCTAGGGTTTTTATAGTTTTGGGTTTTACATTTAAGTCTTTAATCCATCTTGAGTTGATTTTTGTACATGTGTAAGGAAGGGGTCCAGTTTCAATTTTCTGTATATTGCTAGCCAGTTATCCCAGCACCATTTATTACCTAGGGAATTCTTTCCCCATTGCTTGTTTTTGTAAGGTTAGTCAAAGATCAGATGGTTGTAGGTATGTGGTCTTATTACTGGGTTCTCTATGCTGGTCCATTGGTCTATGTGTCTGTTCTTGTACCAGTACCATGCTGTTTTGGTTACTGTAGCCTTGTAGTATAGTTTGAAGTCAAGTAGCATAATGCCTCCAGCTTTGTTCTTTGTCTTAGGATTGTCTTGGCTATTCTGGCTTTCTTTTGGTTCCAAATGAACTTTAAAATAGTTTTTTCTAATTCTGTGAGGAATGTCAATGGTAGTTTAATGGGAATAATGTTGAATCTGTAAGTTGTTTTGGGGCGTATGGCCATTTTCATGATATTGATTCTTCATATCCATGAGCATGGAAAGTTTTTCCATTTCTTTGTGTCATCTCTGATTTCTTTGGGCAGTTGCTTGTAGTTCCCCTTGAAGAGGTCCTTCACGTCCCTTGTTAGCTGTATTCCTAGGTATTTTATTCTTTTTGTGGCAATTGTGAGTGGGAATTCATTCATGATTTGGCTCTCTGCTTGCCTGTTGTTGCTGTATAGGAATGCTAGCAATTTTTGCACATTGATTTTATATCCTGAGACTTTGCTGAAGTTGCTTATCAGCTTAAGAAGCTATTGGATTGAGAAAATGGGATTTTCTAGATATAGGATCATGTCATCTGCAAACAAAGATAGTTGGGTTTCCTCGCTTCCTATTTGAAAACAATTTATTTCTTTCTCTTGCCTGATTGCCCTGGCCAGAACTTTCAATACTGTGTTGAATAGGAGTGGTGAGAGAGGGCATCCTTGTCTTGTGCTGCTTTTTAATAGGAATGCTTCTAGCTTTTGCCTATTTAGTATGATATTGGCAGTGGGCTTGTCATATATGGCTCCTATTATTTTGAGGTATGTTCCTTCAAAACCCAGTTTATTGACAGTTTAATATAAAGGAATGTTGAATTTTATTGAAGACCTTTTCTGCACCTATTGAGATAATCATGTGGTTTTGTCTTTAGATCACATAAGCAGTTATGTGATTAATCACATGTTTTGATTTGCATATGTTGAACTAAAGTTGTAAACCTACTTGATTGTGGTGGATAAGCTTTTTGATGTGCTGCTGGATTCAGTTTGCCAGTATTTTATTGAGGATTATTGCATCAGTGTTCATCAACAATATTGGCCTGAAGTTTTATTTTTTTGTTGTATCTTTTCCAGGTTTTGGTATCAGGATGCTGCTGGCCTCATAGAATGAGTTAGGGAGGAGTCCCTCCTTTTCAACTTTTCTGGAATAGTTTCAATAGAAATGGTACCAGCTCTTCTTTATACCTCTGGTAGAATTCAGCTGTAAATGTCCCTGGTCCTGGGCTTTTGTTTGGTTGGTAGGCTATTTATTGTTGTCTCAATTTCAGAACTTGTTATTGGTCTATTTAGGGATTCAGTTTCTTCCTGGTTCAGTCTTTGCAGGGTGTATGTCTCCAGGAATTTATCCATTTCTTCTAGATTTTCTAGTTTATGAGCATAGAGGTGTTTATAGTATTCTATGATCATTGTTTGTATTTCTGTGGGGTCAGTGGTGATATCTCGCTTATCATTTCTGATTGTGTTTATTTGATTCTTCTCTTTTCTTCTGTATTAGTCTAGCTAATGGTTGATTTTTAATTTTTTTTTTAAAAAAACAGCTCCTGGATTTGTTTATTTTAAAAGGGTTTTTCATGTCTCTGTCTCCTTCAGTTCATCTTTGTTTTTGTCTTCTGCTAGCTTTGGGGTTTGTTTGCTCTTGGTTCTCTAGTTCTTTTAGTTGTGATGTTAGGTTGTTAACTTAGGATCTTTCTAGCTTTTTAATGTGGGCATTTAATGCTATAAATTTCCCTCTTAACACTGCTTTAGCTACATCCTAGAGATTTTGGTATGTTGTCTCTTTGCTCTCATTAGTTTCAAAGAAGTGCTTGATTTCTGCCTTAATTTTATTATTTACCCAAGAGATTCTGGAGCATGCTGTTTAGTTTCCATGTAGTTGTGTGGTTTTGAGTGAATTTCTTAATCTTGAGTTCTAATTTGATTGTGCTGTGGTCTGAGAGACTGTTTGTTATTATTTCATGTCTAATATTGTCAGTGGAGTGTTAAAGTCTCCCACTGTTATTGTGTGGGAGTCTAAATCTCTTTGAAGGTCTCTAAGAACTTGCTTTATGAATCTGGGTGCCCACGTGTTGTGTGCATATGTATTTAGGATAGTTAGCTCTTCTTGTTGAATTGAATCCTTTACCATTATGTAATGTCTTTCTTTATCTTTTTTGATATTTGTTGGTTTAAAATCTGTTTTGTCAGAAACTAGGAGTGCAACCCCTGCTTTATTCTGTTTTCCATTTGCTTGGTAAATTTTCCTGCATCCCTTTATTTTGAGCCTATATGTGTCTTTGCATGTGAGATGGGTCTCTTGAAGACAGCATACCAATGGGTCTTGGTTCTTTATTCAGCTTGCCACTTTGTGTCTTTTAATTGGGGCATTTAGCCCATTTACATTAAAGGTTAGTATTGTTATGTGTGGGTTTGATTCTGTCATCACGACGCTAGCTGGTCATTTTTCTGACTTGTTTATGTGGTTGCTTCATAGTGTCACTGGTCTGTATACTTCAGTGTGTTTTTGTAGTGGCTGGTAATGGTTTTTCCTTTCCATATTCAGTGTTTCCTTCAGGAACTCTGGCAAGGCAGGCCTGGTGATAACTAATTCCCTCAGCATTCGCTTGTCTGAAATGGATCTTATTTCTCCTTCACTTATGAAGCTTAGTTTGGCTGGATATGAAATTCTGGATTGGAAATTCTTTTCTTTAGAAGTGTTGAATATTGGCCCCCAATCTCTTCTAGCTTATAGGGTTTCTGCTGAGAGGTCCACTGTTAGTCTGATGGGCTTCCCTTTATAGGTGTCCTGGCCTTTCTCTGTGGCTGCCCTTAACATTTTTTCTTTCATTTTGACCCTGGAGAATTTGATGATTATGTGTCTTGGGGATGATCTTTTCATTGATTATCTTGCTGGGGTTCTCTGCATTTCTTGAATTTGAGTGTTGGCCTGTCTTACTAGGTTGGGGAAGTTTTCCTGGATAATATTCTGAAGTATGTTTTCCAACTTGGTTCCATTCTCCCCATCTCTTTCAGGTACCCCAATTAGCTGTAGATTCAGTCTCTTTACATAATTCTATATTTCTCAGAGGTTTTGTTCATTCTTTTTCATTCTTTTGTCTCTATTCTTAGCTGTCTGTCTTATTTCAGAAAGATACTCTTCAAGGTCTGAGAGTCTTTTCTCTGCTTGGTCTATTTTGCTATTAATACTCATGATTACATTGTGAAGTTCTTGTAGTGTGTTTTTCAGCTCTAGCTGGTTGGTTATGTTCCTGTCTAAACTGGCTATTTTGGCTGTCACCTCCTGTATTGTTTTATCATGATTATTTGCTTGTTTGTCAATGGTTACCACATGCTCCTTTAGTTCAGTAAAGGTGTTTATTACCCACCTTCTGAAGCCTACTTCTGTCATTTCAGCTGTCCCAGCCTCAGCCCAGTTCTGAGCCCTTGCCGGGAAGGTTTGCAGTCATTTAAAGGAAAAGGAGCGCTCTAGCTTTTTGAGTTTTCAGGGTTTTTGCATTGATTCTTTCTCATTTTTGTGGGCTTATCTACCTTCGATCTTTGAGGTTGCTGATTTTTGGATGGGGTTTTTATGGGTTTGTTATTGTTTTTGTTGTTGTTTTTTGTTTGTTCTTCTTTTAACAATTTGTCCACTCTGCTGTAGGGCTGCTGCAGTTTTTTGGGGGTCCACTCCAGACCCTAGTTGCCTTGGTTTTTCCCATACCTGGAGGCATCAGCAGTGAAAGTTGGGAAACAGCAAAGATGGCAGCCTGCCTCTTCCTCTGGAAGCTCCATCCCAGGGGAGTGCTGACCTGTTGCCAGCCCGAATGTGCCTGTAGGTGGTGGCTGGAGACCCTGGTTGGGAGGTCTCACCCAGTCAGGAGGAAGGGGATCAAGGACACACTTAAAGAAGCAGTCTGGCTGCTTTTTGGTAGGGCAGCTGTGCTGTGTTGGAGATCCCTTCAGCCCCCAATTGGTTTGGGCTTTCCAAGCCCCACAGGCTAGACCAGCTGAGAAGCCTGAATGGCCAAAGTGGCAGCCTGTCCTGTCCCTCAGGCATTTCACCCAGGGAGAATATGAGCAGGGGTGGCCAGAGGCCCCAGCTGGGAGGACCCCCCTTCAAGGAGGAGTGGATTGGGGTCCCACTTAAAGAAGCAGTCTGGCCATGCCTCAACAAAATAGCTGTGTCATGGTGAGGAACCGCCTCTGCTCCTGTCAGCCTGGACTCTCCAAAGTCCACAGGCTAGAATGCCAGCCCAGGTGGGAGCCCTCCCCTCCTCTGAGCACTCCATCCCAGGGAGAGATCAGAGCTCTGTCCCTAATATGTGCCGGCAGATGTGGCTGGAGGGGCCAGCTGGGAGGTCTCGCCTAGTGCGGAGGAATGGATGGGAGCCCTGCTTAAAGAAGCAGTCTGGCCAGGCACGGTGGCTCATGCCTGTAATCCCAGCATTTGAGAGGCCAAAGTGGGTGGATCACTTGAGGTCAGGACTTCCAAGACCAGCATGGCCAACATGGTGAAACCCTGTCTGTACTAAAAATACAAAAATTAGCCAGGCATGGTAGGGCACCCCTGTAATCCCAGCTACTCTGGAGTCTGAAGCAGGAGAATTGCTTGAACCCGGGAGGCAGAGGTTACAGTGAGCAGGGATCGCACCACTACACTCCAGCCTGGGTGGCAGAGCAAGACTCTGTCTCAAAAGAAAGAAAGAAAGAAAGAAAAAAAGCAGTCTGACCACAATCTGGCAAAGCCCCTATGTTGTGCTACTGGGGGGACCCTTCCTTCACTGGACCATTTGGACTCTCCAAAGCCCGCAGGTAGAGTGGCTGAGTTGACCAAACAGCAGAGATGGTGACCCCCACTCCCACTGGGGCTCCATCCAGTCTCAGGCGGGCTCTACCCTGTTGTTGGTGGCTGGCTGGAATTCCAAGCCAGTGGGCCTTATCTTGTGAGGTGCCATAGAAGTGGGGCCCACAAAACGACACTGCTCAGCTCCCTGGATTCTGCCCTTTTCCTAGGGGTATGTGCAGACCTCCCACCTTGCCTAAGTTGCAGGCACATTTGTTGGGGGATCCTGGGGCTGGAGTATGTAAAGCTTCTGGGTCTCTGTGCATGCCTGAGCAGCTGCTCTGCTAAGACTCCACATAGTTCTGTGTGTCAGATCCAAGGCCCTGGTGGCCCTCATGAGGGGATCTCCTGTTCCGAGAGCTGCAAAGATCCATGGAAGAAGCCTGGTTTTCCAGGATCACACAGTCACTCACTGCTTCCCTTGGCTGGAAGGCAGGGGGGTTCCCTTTGGCTTTGTGTCGCTCCTAGGAGGACTGTCACCCCGCCCTGCTTTTCTTTATTCTCTGTGTGTTGTTTCCCCAATCAATCCCAGTGGGATAACCTGGATATTTTAATTGAAAGTACTGTATTCCTTTGTCCCTTTCGTTCCTCTCCATGAATGCCAGGGACTGCAGCTGATTCTATTCGGCCATCTTGGCCCCTCCATATACCTATTTCTTCAGGATTGACTTTTAAACTAGTTTTCGGGGCCTTCCATGACCAGGGGCCTGCTTCCATTTTCAGTTACATCAACCCTGCATCATTCCCAATAATACTCCAGTTAAACATTTGACTTTGTCCTTCTTTGAGCAGACCCCTTCCTTTTTCACCTCCATATCTTTGCTTTTGGAGTTCACTCTTGGACAATGCCTGCCTTTCAAAGTTCTATTTGTGTTCCAAGATGAATTCAAGTGCAGCTTCCTCAGTGACCTCCTCTAAGCTCCTCTAGAACATTGTACAACACAATTGCACCTAGCCCATTCTGTTTTGTTTTCTTTTTATTCTCTAGGAGAGGCAGGGAATACTGTGAGTCATAAGCACAGTAATGGTAATTGGGAGCTAGTGATGGTAGAAATGGGTAAAATCACCTTGAGATGGAGAGTGGAGTAAGAAGAGAGCCTAGGGAAGAACTCTGGGGAGACCAACATTTCATATCTGGGAAGAGGTGAGATCAGGAAAGCTAGGAGGAAAATCTGAAGAAAGTAGAGTTGCAGACACCAAAGGAGGAGTGGACAGTGTGTCAAATACTGTTGAGAAGACAAATAAGATGAGAACTCAAAAGCAATTGGGAAGTTGCCGGTGAACTGAGGCAAGCAGTAAGGGTACAATCCAGAGTGAAATGATGTAGTCACTAGAATTCAGTTAAATCCCAAAATCTTGGTGGCTTAACATAATAAAAGCATTACTTTTCACTTGTAATACAATCCAAGTTTAGATTCAAGGCCAAGCTTCCTTCTGTTTTTTTTAAACAGCTTTATTGAGATATAATCCATATACTATACAATTCATTTAAAGTGTACATTTCCATGGTTTTTAGTATATTCACAGAGTTGTGATCCATCACTGCAATAAATTTTAGAGCATTTTATTACCCCAAAAAGAAACCCTGCACCCCCTTTTCTCACCCTCCAAATCTCCCCACTCCCTATAACTACTAATCTACTTTCTTTCTCTATAAATTTACTTATTCTGGACATTTCATATGAATGGAATCACATAATATGTGGTCCTTCGTGACTGACTTATTTCACTGTTTTTAATATTTAGCCATGTTGTAACACAAATCAGTACTTCACTCCTTTTTATATCTAAATAATATTCCATTGTATGGATATATTACATTTTTATTTATTCATTTATCAGTTGATGGATATTAGATTGTTTCTACCTTTTCTGGCTATTACGAATAATGCTGTTATGAACATTCATGTACGAGTTTTTTGTGTGGACATATACTTTCATTTCTCTTGGGTAGATATCTAGGAGTGGAATTACTGGATCATATGATAACTCTGTGTTTAAATGTTTAAGGAGCTGCCAGACTTTTGTCCAAGACAGTTACAACATTTTTCATTCCCACCAGTAGTGCGTAAAGGTTCCAGTTTCTCTAAATCTTTGCCAGAACTTGTTTTTATCTGACTTTTTGATTATAACCATCCTAGTGGGTATGAAGTAGTATCTCACAGTAGTTTTGATTCACACTTCTCTGGTGAATAATGACGTTAGGCATATTTTCATGTGCATTTTGGCCATTTATAAATTGCCTTTGGAGAACTGTCTGTTGAAGTTCTTTGCCCATTTTTAATTGGCTTGCCTTTTATTATTGAGTCATAATAGTTTGTCATATATTCTAGATATGAGTCCCTTATCAGATATATGATTTGCAAATATTTTCTCCTGTTCTGTTGATTGTGCATTCGCTTTCTTTATGGTATTCTCTGAAGCATAAAAGCCCAGTTTATTAATTTTTCTTTTGTTGCTTCTGTTTTTGGTGTCATATCTGTGAAAAGATTTCTAATCCAAGGTCATGAAGATTTACTTCTATGTTTTCTTCTAGAGTTTTATGATTTTAGCTGTTATATTTAGGCTATTGACCCATTTGAAGGAAATTTTAAAATATGACATGAGGTAGGGGTTTAATTTCATTGTTTTGCTTGTGGTTATCCAGTTCACTTTTCCTCTCCTTCTCATGCTCCAAAATGTAACTTGCCACATCTCAGACTGCATCCCCCTTTTAAAAAGATGTAGCATGATATAGTATAAAACACATGAAATAGACATGCATTCAAATTCAGGTCAAATAATTTCTAACCATGTAGTTATATCATCTAGGGTCCTAGCAGGAAAAAAGTGACACACTCAAAGGTTGTGACTGAAGAGAGTTTAAAGAAGGGGCTATTTACAGAAGTGTAAAGATGGCCAAGAAAACTAACAAACGATGCCAAAGCCTTAACATTAGGGAGCTGTTACTACCCCTAGACCTAAAGACCAAGAGGAAGGAACAGCGTTCTTGAAGCCTGCTAAGAGCTGGAACTTCAGAAGCAGCAGGGAATATCTCAACATCTCCTTCATCCCAGCCCTTGGGCTTCCTATTGGCTAAAAACAACCAGAAACGAGAGGGAAGGAATCCTGGGTATGCCTTCTATGTAGGTCAGCCTCTCAGCGCACAGGAGAGGGCAGAGAAAGAAAGGAATGGATCTAAGCGGGCAGAGAGAAAACCACTACAGTGACCTTGGACAAGTAGCTTAATCTGTTGTCCCTAGACCCTAAGTTCCATATGTAAAAGTGCCTGACACCCAGCAGAGGATGCTGCTGCTACTAGCAGTGCTCTGGAGGTACAGAACATTTCTTAATTTACACCACTCCTTATCTTCTTTCTCTGTGCTCTAGTCAAGCACTCAGAAGTAAGCTGGTGAAACTTTTACACTTTTCCGCTGTCTGAAATCATATCAAACAACTATGTGTACAACTTATTAAGGAACTAAATCCTGTAAAAATAGAGTTGAGGATCATAAAATAAATTTTTAAAAACATGAATCGTATGAGAGATAGTGAAGTAGTTGTTAAGTTACTAAAAAAGGGGGGGAACCCATAGATCATATCCTTCCTCTGCTTAAAGCCCTCCAATATCTTCTCATCTCACTCAGAATAAAAACCCCATGAGATCCTACATGATCTGCCCCCACTCCCCGTGTCACTGATCTCTTATTTCCCAACTTATTCACTTTGCCCAGACATAATGGCCTGCCTATGATACCTGGGAATCAGTGCAGCTCCCACCTCTGAGCCTTTGCACTATCGGTTTCCTCTGCGTGGCGTGCTTTTCCTCTGGATATCTTCATGAGTCACTCTCTCACCTGCTTCAAGTGTTAAATGTAGGTTACTTTCTCAGTGAGGCCTACACGGACTCCCCTATTTAAAATTGCAAACTCATCTCCACCCTGACCCAGAACTTGTGTTTCCTTACCCTACTCTACTTTTTTCCATAACACTTAACATCTTCTAACATACTATATACTTTATTTATTTACTATATATATTGTTTGTGTATTGTGTTCCCTTCACTAGAGTATAAGCAGAGACTTTGTTATCTGTTTCATTCACTAATATATCCCAAGTGTGTAGAAAAGGGCCTAACACATATTAGGTTCTCAATAAATAACAGATGAATGAATATGGATAAGGAATAAAATCAATTCTGATTCATAAATAATTAGGAAAATCTAAAATGTTTTATCCATTTGGGGTTCTCCCACAGTCCTAAAGCCACAGATCCCTCAAAGCTTTGGATAAATGCAACTAGTTATTGCTAACAAAAGGACCAGATCCCACTAAGATATTCTAAAATAAAGCCCTTCTGTATGTCAAGGGAAAACGAAACTCTTGAACACTGTTGTCATGGTGATCCCAGGTCCTCTCATCTATGGGAGGGAAAGCTCAGCAAGATTGCCAGTGTAGCCTTTAGGCCATCTGGATAAACATCAGGCAGAAGGCAGGCATTCATCCAGGGACCAGGAGTGACTCTCAGGTTTTGTTCTTCTCGAGAGGAAGTGAAGAGAGGAGAAGAAAGGGAAAGAATACAGTGGGCTGCCACTATGGAAAGCCTTGCAGGATAGTCCATTATGGTAATCTGCACAGCCTGCTTGGTGGAATTGGCAGACGTGATCTCTTACATTGCTCCACTTAGTTGCAAAAAAAAAAAAAGATACTGATTCTTATTGGAAATATAAAGCTCAGAAGTCAAGTTGTATCCAAGGCTCAAAACTACCTGCCTTTGTCTTGCTAAAGTAGAGGATATAAACAGCAATGGACAAGGAATAATGGGTGATTTTCAGATTTGTTGATATTGGTGGGCCCAATTGGAGTGCTGTTTACATCAGATTTTCTGATAAAATCTGTGAAATTGAAAAAGTTCCCTGAGAGAATGAATCAGAAATTAAAATGACTTGTAGAATCTTCTCTCCATTGAAACAGGAACACCAGCTGAGATTCTGTTGCTAAGATATTGCCGGGTCATTTTTTAAAATAGCTAGCTGAAGATAGAGAGGTCTGTAAAACACTGATTAATTGGGCCATAACAGTAATTAGCCTCTTAGTTCAGGTGGCCTGTCTTTCCAGCATAGCCCTGGAAACAGATTATTTTTGTGCTAATGAGATATGTGTTTCTCAAGCAACGACAAAACATCTCGCCTAATGGAATTTTGTTTTATCCCTCCTCTCTCTGTCCATCTGTCTGTCCATGTGTGTGCCTCCCTGGCTCTCCTTCGCTCTGTGGGACGACAGAACCATCTGCTGCAGAATCCCAGGGGAAAAGCAGCATCTCCGAGGATGAGCTGATCACCGCCATCAAAGAAGCAAAGGGATTATCGTATGAAACCACCGAGAGCCCACGGCCGGTGGGTCAGCTGGCCGACAGGCCCGAGGTCAAGGCCAGGTCCGGACCGCCAACCATCCCCAGCCCCCTGGACCACGAGGCCAGCAGCGCGGAGTCGGGGGACTCAGAGATCGAGCTGGTGTCCGAGGACCCCATGGCCGCGGAGGACGCGCTGCCCTCAGGCTATGTGAGCTTTGGCCACGTGGGCGGCCCGCCGCCCTCGCCCGCCTCGCCATCCATCCAGTACAGCATCCTGAGGGAGGAGCGCGAGGCCGAGCTGGACAGCGAGCTCATCATCGAGTCGTGCGACGCCTCCTCGGCCTCGGAGGAGAGCCCCAAGCGGGAGCAGGACTCACCCCCGATGAAGCCCGGCGCCCTGGACGCCATCCGGGAGGAGACGGGCGTCCGGGCCGAGGAGCGTGCGCCAAGCCGGCGGGGCCTGGCCGAGCCGGGTTCCTTCCTCGACTACCCCTCAGCTGAGCCCCAGCCTGGCCCCGAGCTGCCCCCTGGAGACGGAGCCCTGGAGCCTGAGACGCCCACGTTGCCACGGAAGCCTGAGGAAGACGCGAGTTCCAACCAAAGTCCTGCGGCCACAAAGGGCCCGGGGCCTCTAGGTCCTGGCGCCCCGCCCCCACTGCTGTTTCTCAATAAGCAAAAAGGTAAAGGATCCCACTGCAGCAGGGATGCTTGGTTAGTGTCCTCCCTCTGGGTGCTCTGAGCATTCAGCAGGGGCGGTTCTGGCTCAGCCCTGGAGTCATCCCCATGCTGATCAAACAGTTGACCAGAGAACAGTTCCAAGGGGGATGGGAGGAGATGAGAGAATTCAGATCTGCAGCTGGGACAGAAGTCGGTGGCAGAACCACGTGCTCAGGGCAACTCAGGACTGGCTGAACCCAGCCTCTCTAATAATGAGCGGTTTTGTGTTCACTCCAGGATCTCCTGAATGGAGTGCATGCGCCTGTCTTTCTATTCCGGGGCTGGGTTTCCTCCCCCAGGAAAGCGATGCTTTTCTTGTTATTGTCCAGGCTCTGGTCCAGTTCCCCTGCTCAGTCTCTGTAGGTGCTGGAACCCACCACTAGCATGTTCTATTTTGCCAGCCAGGTCTGTTTCTTAAGTATGCAAAATGGAGTTCAGCTCCATCCTTTCTCTTACCCAAGGGCAAGGGATTTGGGCCTTGATAAGGTTTTTGTGTCCCAGTGAGTCAGGCAAGACAGAGACCACAGTTGAGTCCAGAGTTTTCTCTTATCCCTGAGCAAGACCGAAGGTGATTCATTCATTTTTAAAGTCTCTTATTACTTAGAATGAATTTAATGTGGTCCTTATGTTCTCCCTATGAAAAATTTTGAGGTGAGTCTTCAAATGCAAGAAAAATGGAAGTCATTATTTGTTTTCCAGACATTATACGTGTACAAGAGATTCTTCCCCAAAAATCGTTCACCACACCTGATTGCAGTTGTCTTATGGAATTCAAGAAAGGAATTAGAGTCACATGACTAAGTGAGGTCCTGCTCATTCTATTTTTGTTAATGGGTGAAGTTAGAGAACTTCTACCCAGTTCCTGGGGAGAGAACACTCAGGTAGGACTTTAAAACAAACCCTAACAACTGTATTCAAGGTCCCCTCCCACCCATCTCTTCTACTTTTCATTCCTTTAGAAGTGCTTTCTTTGCCTTTTCCTTTTGGAGATAAGTGATTTCAAGGGTGCACCCCCTTTCCTGTGTCTATGCTAACTTCAATGATGTTAGCGGCAGTTAAAGTGCTTCATATAAAAATAGAGGACAAAATCTTTCTTGTTATTTTAAATTGGAAACTAGCTGCTAAATTCTTTAAAATTAACACATTGGAATAGAATGGAGGAATCTAGAAGACTGAAATAAAAAGATACATAGTTGCTGTGGCTCAGACATGTGGCATGGTGTGGGAGCTGATATAATTGACTCTTGACTTCCCAAATAGCTCTTGTTAAAGAGCTGAAAGCATATTTAGTGTGTGTGATAGGGAAGATACTTGAAGACAAATTTAACGGTGGGAATGTGTTTGTTGGGTCAATCTTAAAACCATTTTGGGTTTTTTTGCTACTATCCTGACATAGTAAGAAAAGACGCTGCAGCTTGCAGGGAACCACAGGAAAAAGTACTAACATGAACAACCTTCAGCCCCTTGGGGCCCCAAAACAGTCAAGCTTGACTCATGCTGAGCATGTGTTCATGTCACTGTACTGTAACAGGCATGTGTCTCCATTTTATCCCCTAACTAATGTTCCTGAGATAGTCACCGTGTGCACAGTGCTATTCAAATATGTTTATTCTCAAAAGTAGATAAATCTGAGGGCTAAAGAGAAAAGGGAACTTTGCAGGCCTATTGAGAGACAAGGAGAACAGCTGGGACTGACTGATCAGACACCTGATGAAGAGCTGAGGAGATGGAAAACTGCAGCTGTGAATGCAAAGGCTTCAGAGTATCTTTTATGGCCAATTTCATGTTATTTGAATCTCTGTACAAGTTGCCCCATATGGCTTGGACCCTGTGCTGCCAAGTTTAGAAGGTAGAGAAGAGGGTGTGGCAGTCTTTTCAAAAGATGAAAGCGTGCCAAGGTGAATAATCTCTGCTCTCTTCTGCACTGAGGGGTCCTTTGAAATCTAGTCTCCCACTGAAACTCACTGCTCCACTGCACTATCTATGAAGAGTCTAAAAGGCCATTCTGAGGCAGCCAAGAACTGGAAGTCCTAGGCAGGTGATTCAGCAATGCCAGCAGGCAATTTGAGCTCTGAGTTTCTTTTTGGTCTCACTTGCTCTGTCTCAGCAGGTGAGAAAGGATCAGCGTTGCCCAGCCTTCCCCAGGCTGCTTTTGTTTGTTTGTTTGTTTGTTTGTTTGTTTGAGACAGAGTTTCGCTTTTGTTGCCCAGGCTGGAGTGCAATGGCATGATCTTGGCTCACTGAACCTGACCTTAGGCGATCTGCCCGCCTTGGCCTCCCAAAGTGCTGGGATTACAGGCGTGAGCCACCGCGCCCAGCCCCAGGCTGTTCTTAATCACTGTTTGTGGACAGCAGGTTTGTGCTCATGCCAAGCTTGACTTCTGGCAGCAGTGAGGTCAGGTCAGCTTCTGTGGTTTCCTGCTCTTGTCCACTGAAGCTTCTGGCAGTATGCACACATTTAAGTTTATGCATTCACAGGTATCCAGGGGATGAGCCATCCTGCTGATGCTGGACAGAATTTCAGAAGAGCCTAGAAATATTTAGAATAATATTTAGGATAAGGTTTGACAGATATTTGATGGCATCATTGCATGTACCATGGAGGAGCACCAGGGTAACTGGTGCACGTGCTCTAACAAGGCCTACTTTTGGAGCTTTCTCACCTTTCAGAGACCTCTGCAGTTATTGCACTGGAGACAAAACACAGTTCTTTCTTCATGCTTCAGTTTTCCTCCTTGTACACCCCTGAGCTCTTGCCGCCCTGTATTTCTGCTCCCCTACACCTTCTAGGATGACCTGTTATAAACATTAGATCCTAAAGCAGGTAGATGTGTTTTCCTTTCTACAAGATTAGCCGTAACTGTTAGGAATATCAGGATAGGTATGTGATATTTACCAAACCTATGTAATTGTAGAATACTTTTTATTAGAGTGTGCCGTTGGGTTCATATTCCAGGGAGACACCCGTTGGGAAATCATGGTGTCTTTGCCCTTGAGCTTGTTTCCTGCATTCTGATTACTTATCATGCAACTCAAAATTGTGCGGCTTGGACCAGCCATGTTGATATTATGTGGGAGGTTGTTAGAAATGGGGAATCTCAGGCTCCTTCCAAGACCTACTGAATCAAGATCCCCTGTGCATAAGTGCATATGTGATTCTTACACACTTTAAAGCTTGGGAGGCAGAGTTTTATTTATTTATTTATTTATTTTATTTATTTATTTTTTGAGACGAAGTCTCACTCTGTCACCCAGGCTGGAGTGCAGTGGCGCATCTCAGCTCACTGCAAGCTCCGCCTCCCGGGTTCACGCCATTCTACTGCCTCAGCCTCCTGAGTAGCTGGGACTACAGGCGCCCACCACCACGCCTGGCTAATTTTTTGTATTTTTTTTTTTTTAGTAGAGATGGGGTTTCACCATGTTAGCCAGGATGGTCTCGATCTCCTGACCTCGTGATCCACCCACCTCAGCCTCCCAAAGTGTTGGGATTACAGGTGAGAGCCACCGCGCTCGGCCAGGGAAGCAGGGTTTTAGACGATGGCAGTATGCTTTCATATTCCTGCCTGAAACCAACTCTCTTCTTGCCAAATGGCCTCTTTTCAATCTCATGTTTCTTGTCCTCTCTGGTAATCTAATATCATACTGCTGATCAGTCCTTAAAACATTAATAATAAAGTAATGTATATTTGTTGTAATAAATTCAAACTGTACAAAATGGCACAGAATTCAAAGTTGCAGAGTCTGGGCATGGTGGCCCACACCTGTAGCCCCAGCACTTTGGGAGGCCAAGGCAGGTGAATCACTTGAGCCCAGGAGTTCAAGACCAGACTAGACAAAATGATGAAACTCCATCTCTACAAAAAATACAAAAATTAGTTGAGTGTGGTGGTGCATGCCTGTAGTCCCGGCTACTCAGGTGGCTGATGTGTAAGGATCACTTGAGCCCAGGAGGTCGGGCCTGCAGTGAGCTTTGATCACACCAGTGCACTCCAGCCTGTGCAACAAAGAAAGACACCCTGTCTCAAAAAAAAAAAAAAAAAAGGTAAAAGTTCCCTACTCAACCCTCCCATCCCTAATTTTCACACATCACCACAGGCCTTTGTATTGTTCTTTTTTTATTGTTGTTCTTGTTCTTCGAGAATTTCTTTAAGTATTCAAGAATATATAGTTTTTCGCTGAAAAAGTAACATTATATTGAACATACTGTTTTGTAACTTATTTCATTTAACAATAAAATTAGGGACAATATCAGCTCACATGGAAATTGTTCACTCCTTCTCAGAACTTTTTCCTCCCTTATCGTACTGATGTTTCTCTTTCTTGGTTCTCCTCTTACTCTCTGACCTCTTTTCCAATCTCTTTTGCTACCTCCTTTCCAGTTCCTCTGTGTTGTCCCTGAGTTCTATCCTTGTCTTTCTTCCTCCCGCATATCCTTGCTGTCAAGGCTGTTGTCACCCATGTAGGTTTTCAGGCACTGCCTTATGTGTGACACTTCTCAAATCTCTTGCTTTGAAGAAATCCTCTTTTCTAAACTCCAAGCCGATTTCCCTCACTGTGTATTGGACATCCCATAGACCTCCCAAATTCAGTATGTCCATGTTAATTTGTCAAAATTTGCTCTTTTCCTTCCTCTGTTCCCTTCCTGAGCAAATGAAGTGATGTCATTGAGTGTGAACACTCAACCTCCAGGACTCTAGCCCTCTTACAGTTCTAAGTTCTCATACCTTTTGAATACTGTTAGGAATTTATCCCATAGAAATGCTGTAGCAGGTGGGCAAAAATATATAAATTATACACATGTGTAAATAGAGTTAGAAAGATACATATGAATATCTTTCCTATAGCATTTTTCATAGTAATGAAAAAGTTGGAAAAAACACCAACAGGGAGTTGAGTAAAATGAATTTTCATTCATCCATCCATTGGAGAGCAACAAAATCGTTTAAAAGAACTAAGTCTGGATCCAAGTAAAGACTCATTAGCCTGAGACAAAGTTAAAGGTACTCGGTGCCGACCTGACTGTAAATACTTCAGTAGAAGTCTTGCAGTAGGTTTGGTTATAAAATTATCACCCGAGTGATCCAGAATGTTCTTAGTATTTGAAAAATTAATATCAAAATAAAAATACAAAAATGTAAAAATTCTCTTTTTGGAACCCTAAAGTACACAACCAGTGACCCAGGTTGAGAAATATTTCTTTAAGCTAGCAAGGACTTAAGTGTTGCTTGGGGACCAGGTACCTCAGAACCCTTTGGAGTGCTTGTTCAGAATTCAGATTCTCACTCTACCCCCACCTCAGAACTACAGAATGAGAATTGGCTGGGGCATACATCTGCACTTTTAATAATCACGCTGAAGCTTGAGAATTTCTATTGTAAACAGATGAGCTAAGCAGCCCAGACCTTCTAAGAAAACATGTTGGTGAGCATGCCTTAGACATATCATGCTTTTAAATTAAAGATACTGAGGGGGACTCAGCTGTTTCTATCTCTTTCTGTTAGAGAGGTGCCTGTCCGTACCCTGGGAGGCAGGCCTCTGCAGCCTGCTCACCGATGGCCTCCTCTGTGTATAGCAGCTACAGCAGCTTGAGCCTCGAGGGCTCAGCCCCTTGTGGCAGGGAAAAACCTGTCTTTTCCTTGGAGGGGTGATTTGTGGGATGGCTACCAGGTGGAGGTCTTCTCAAATAGAATAGATTTTCATCTGTCTAGCATTTATGATGTTTGTTATTACTTTTCATTATTATACTAGATATTACTTCTGTCCTAAAATATTTGGGAGGGAACCACAATAAGTGTGACCCATTTACTTTCTTCTCATAATTCTAAAAAAAAAAAAAAAGTCATTATACCCTAGTCCTGTATGTATTCACTTTAATGAGACTGTATTAATATACCAGGCTATGAACATTCTTGGAAAGTCTCTTTCTTTCATAGTACAGGTGTTAGATTCCACTTGAGCTCTATACCCCTCCACTGAAGCTGCTGTTCTTTGTCAGCTTTCAACAAGATGGACCAGTAACTGCTGGATAAAGTGTGACTCCTGTGTTTGTATATGCTATGCCATGGAAATACTTAGATGGAGACATCGATTTTCCACCTTAGACTATTTTTTTTCTTTTTTTTGAGATGGGGTCTCATTCTGTCACTCGGGCTGGAGTGCAGTGGCACGATCTCAGCTCACTGAAACCTCCACTCCCAGGTTCAAGTGATTCTCCTGCTTCAGCCTACTGAGTAGTTGGGACTACAGGCATGCACCACCATGCCTGGCTAATTTTTGTATTTTTTGGTAGAGACAGGGTTTTGCTGTGTTGGCCGGGCTGGTCTTGAACTCCTGGCCTCAAGTGATCTGCCTGCCTTGGCCTCCCAAAATGCTGAAATTACTGGCGTGAGCCACCGCAACCAGCCCACCTTAGACTATTGAAAGCAACTAAGCTACTTTTATGAGACTTTGCCCAGTGATAGAAGGAGCTCTTCTGGTCTAGGCAACCCTGGATGAGGCTGCCAGCAGCCAGCTGAATTCATGGCTTTTCCTTCTGAAGCTGTCACAGAGTTAGCACTGTTCCAATTGCATATCGATCTATGTTTTTTTTTTAAATGGTGGCTTCACTGAGTGGTGGGGTTTCCTTCTCAGCCTTGGATAGAATTGCTGCAAATCTTGGTGGCTCCAGCACTTATTATTTCTAGGGACAGGTATTCTTGCCACTTCAATTCCAAGATGTGTGTAAAGATCTAAAATGGTTATTGTACCTTGGTAATACTTTTAATACCAAATCTTTGGGACACAATAAACCCTCCTAGTAAATTTGGTTTGGGCATGCAGTAGGGCATTGATCAGCTCCTAAAATGGAATCGAGTCAACCTTAAACTTGCCTGTAGAGAGAGAGCTCCCAGGCAGCAAACATTTTTATGCCTCCAAGAAATAATGATCCTATTTATTAATAAATGGCAATCCTAATTCCCTATCCAGGCTCTTTTCTCCTCTGTTCCACACATAGATCAACCTCACTTATAATAATGGAGTTTGGAAGACATAATTCAGATACTTCTAATTCTCAGAGGCAACATGAGGTCAAGGAGATTCTCTACTCTCAAATACTAACCCTACTTCCCTCTAAAGTCTGGGTGGGACCCTCATAGACATAGTTTCTGCACTTCTAGATTCTATCTTTGTGACCCCACAAAACACTCCTGCAATACAAAAATACAATACATAAATTTCACTCAAGGTTATGCCAGTCCCACCTATTCATACATCCATCTTTCCTTTGATTCAACCAATATGGCATAGGATGTGCCTGACACTAGCAATGTAGTGGTTACCAAAGCAGACTTGAATCCACCCCTCATGGGGCTTACATTCTGGTGGAAGAGGGAGTAGACATTAAGAAGAAAATCAACAGAGTGATGTGTAAGAGACTACCTGGTGGTGGGTGGCACTTAGGAAGGTCAGAGAAGGCCTCTGAGCAGGAGGAAACTTGAGAAGTCAACTGTGGCAAGAGCTGGTTAAAGCAAGTTCCAGACAATAGAAAATGCAAAGACCAGACAGAGACAGGAAAGTTCTAGGGATATTCTATACATGGGATACAAGTTGATGTTGCTAGAATGTGGTAGGCAAGGGGAGGAATGGCAAGAAATGGAGGTGGAAGATTGGCAGTGCCCTTCCATGCACACACCATGGTGCTGAGCTTGGTCTTTCCTAAGCATTCTAAGAAGCCTCAGAAAGATTTTTAAACTAGAAAGTGACATGACCTCCTTTGCATTTTTTAGAGGTCACATTGGCTGCTGTAGGGAGAAAGAGTTGAAGGAGGGCAAGCAAGCATGGAAGCAGGAAGACAAATTAGGAAGCTCTTGCAGGCATGAGATGGCAATGGCTTGGAGAGGTGGTAGCATTGGAGATAGAGAGGAATGGATGGATTTGAGATGTGTTTTGGAGATGGACTTAATAGGACCTACCGATGCTTTGGATTGGTGGTGGGGGTGACTTTATCCCCAGTACCCCTCAAATTATATTTCAGTTTTTGTCAACACAATGATTACAAAGAGATGCAAAAATATTTACAATGGGGAAAAATACCCCAAACTTCGAGGCGGATTCGTTAGTCATTGAACTCATTTTTTTGTGTGTCTGCTTTTGGAAAAACTCATCCATCTGGATTATGATAGCACTGAAATGATCTCTCTATTTGAGCACTATATCTAGCATATTTCCCTGGCTAAGCAATGGGTTTAATGTATTTAGGTGATGGTGATGTTTTGGTGGCTGACACTGGAGCTGGAATGGTCCAATATGGCACTTGTGGAGGTTAAATAAGACCACTAGTGAGATAAGTAGGGATTATGGTCGAGCAAGTTGGTTATTTAGAGTTAGATACATGCTTGCCTAGGACCAAGAAATCACAAAAGCTTCAGAAAGTCTAAAGAACAACCCAAATATGAATCAAAATTTTACTAACAGGCAAGGAAAAGTCAGCAGCCTGTTGGAGAGCAGAGGCTGAAGTTAGAGCAAAGGCAGCTTTAAAGTAGATACTCAAACTGGGGCTTCAAGTTGGGGCAAGTACATCACTCAGTCTGGTTACTTCAGCTCAAGACTGCAGTCGGCCATGGTCTCTATTGGTGATTTACTCAGAGATTCCTGAGTCGCCCCGTCTCTGTAATGGCACTCCTGGATTTTAAGTGACCTAGGTTGAAATGGTGGTCCTCTTGGCTAGGCAAAGCACTGATCCGGGACTTTTCTCTCTCCTTGTGGAAGTGTGTGTGAGTGGCAGGAAGAGCAGATTAGGGGCTCAGTGGAACTGATCAGTTTTTCTAGATAGTGTTTCTCAAAGGGTAGTTGGTAGACCATTTATATCAGAAGCAGTTTGTTGAAATACAGAATTCCCAGGCTCACCCCAGGATTTACTAGGAAGGTGCTTATGCATCTGCTTCATTAAGTAGCTCCGCAGTTGAGGCAGAGAACTTGAGAATCATTACTCTAGGGACTATGTTGGGGCTGATCTCTCAACGTCCCCAGAGTAATCTTTGGCAGATTTTTCCTCCAGTAACCCAACTTTTTCCAAGGCCAGTTGGATTTTCTGTTTGGGCTTAGATGTTAGTTTAAATGGTTCTTGTGGGTAAGTAGAATTTAAAGTGAAATGTATACTGTTTACTTCGAGACTTCTGTCTCCTTATGGGAGAGTGAAGGGGAGATCATGTAAACACAGCCTGGTCTTGCCAGCTCATCCAGGGGATGCTACCTAACATCTCTGCACCCCACAATGCCACTAGAACAAAGGTCCCAACAGTATATGGTGGGGACACAGAGGAGCTAACCATTCATTGTTTCAGTAGTTTGGGGCCTCCTGGGTGAGAGGAGTTCTCTGGGTGATCTCTGTTCATAGCCTGGAAAATTTGTAGCAGGAGAGGGAGAGGAGTGGGGTTGAGTTGTAGTCTTCCACTCACAAATCAAGAGTAACCAGCATGACTTTATTACACAAGATCAAACATTTCACTACCACTAATAGTAATCCAGTTCAAAGTTGCATATTCTGGTAAATATAACATTCTGGCTTAACTCTTCCCTTCTGGCAGGCACTTTGTTTTCTTACAACTCTTGGCTGAGCACTGAAATCTTGGGAGATTTATCTGCCTACAAGGCACTTGCAAAAGCAGAGTATGTGTCCCAAAACCTAATTCTTTAACTCCCAAATTCACTCTTGTTTACCTCTCCCTAACATCTCTAGGAGCTCAGTTTGATTCTACTTCTGAAAACTCAAAGAAAGTCAAGTAAAGCAGAAAGTTGCTTTTGTATTGATTATCCCCACTCACTGTTAATGTCTATTGCCATCCAGTGGTTGCCATGAAAATATTCAACCTCTACTTCTTTTTTTGTTTGTTTGTTTGTTTGTTTGTTGAGATGGAGTCTCGCTCTGTTGTCCAGGCTGGAGTGTAGTGGCACGATCTCAGCTCACTTCAAGCTCCGCCTCCTGGGATCACGCCATTCTCCTGCCTCAGCCTCCCGAGTAGCTGGGACTACAGGCGTCCACCACCACGCCTGGCTAATTTTTTTTTTTCGTATTTTTTTAGTAGAGATGGGGTTTCACCATGTTAGTGAGGATGGTCTCGATCTCCTGACCTCGTGATCCACCCAGTTTGGCCTCCCAAAGTGCTGGAATTACAGGTCAACCTCTACTTCTTCTCACTCACACCACCACAATTTGAAATTTACAATAAGATTTCTTGGATTATGATGTAAGAAGATATGTCTTTAAATGAATTTACAGTGTTCACATCGCTATACTGTTTCTGTGGTGATTGATTATTTAAATTACCCTCTGTATTTTCCTTGAAACAAGCACAAGGACAGAGTTCCAAAATATATTTCCAAATGGGTAACTTAGTTTTCAGCAGAATTAGTTGTAAGGCTAGACCATTTGGCCTCTACCAAAACGTAAAATATAATACCATGTAGAATTTATGAACTGTGCTTTTCTACTAATTGGAGTTTTGGGTCAACATCTTCATTTCAAATTGAAGTCAAAGGTTGAGGTACAGTTCGTTGTTCTAGATTATTTCTCATGGGTAGAAGAACCATGATTTAAAATAAGATCTACTCATTTTCAGCCAGTGTCTTTTTCCAACTAAACTGATTTCCAGGTAATTGGCCTGCTTATAAGCAAAGCTGAATGTTCTCTATGGCAAGTTGCTTTAGAATTTGGAGATTTAAGATTTAATATCAAAAATGTATATAGATGTAAATAGTTTTATAATGCTATATAATATAGGCAGCTAGTTCAAATGTTAGCATGGTCTGTAAGCCGGAAATTCAGTCCAATCACTTGGAAAGCATTTAATTATTTTCTTTAGCTTAGCCAATTTATACTTGAATCTTTTTTACATAGAATCATGGTTTTCTTAAATGTTGAAAATAAAGAAAATCATAAATAAATGATTCTAGAAGGTTTGAATATAAGTAAAATAGTCTAATTGTCAATTTATTCCTTTTATTTTCTTCCTCCTCTCTTTGTTGAGGCCCACATTTTTTTTTTTTTTTTGAGATGGAGTCTCACTGTGTTGCCCAGGCTGGAGTGCAGTGGCACGATGTTGGCTCACTGCAACCTCCGCCACCCAGGTTCAAGCAATTCTCTTGCCTCAGCCTCCCAAGTAGCTAGGATTACAGGTGCCCACCACCATGCCTGGCCAATTTTTGTATTATTAATAGAGATGGGGTTTCACCATTTTGGCCAGGCTGGTCTCGAACTCCTGACCTCAAGTGATCTACCCGCCTCTGCCTCCCAAAGTGCTGGGATTACAGGCGTGAGCCATCGCACCCAGCCTAAGGTCCAGATTTTTAATGCCCTTTCTTAGTCCTCTGAAAACAGAATCCTGAAATTTGGAGAAGATTTTATATATTTCACCAAGACGTGCTATAGTTCTAAAGTCAAAAACCTTGGCTTTGAATGATTTATAAGTCTTCTTATGATTTACATTTTAGTTCTTATGGAGACGTCTTTTCCTCAAGGCCCACTACTCTGGCTAAAAACATAAAGGGACTTGTTGATGACGAAAGTCTCAGAGCTAAACCTAGAGTCTGAGGGCAAAGTTCTCTGAGAAAGAGACACTTTTGAGGTTCCAGCCTTACTGTTCCTCTGTCAAATTGGAACTGATTTGCCTCTGGGATGAGACATAAGGTCATTCACCTGAACTATTAAGTTTTGTCTCTCCTGCTGTATATATTTGCCCCTGTAGTTTGTATCAGTGGTCCCCAACCCTTTTGGTACCAGGGACCAGTTTCATGGAAGACAGTTTTTCCATGGGAAGGTGGGAGGGTGGGATAGTTTCAGGATGAAACTATTCCACCTCAAATCATCAGGCATTAGAGTATCATAAGGAGCATACAACCTAGATCCCTTGCTTGTGCAGTTTACAATAAGGTTCACGCTCCTATGAGAATCTAATCTCCTAATGCCACTGCTGATTGGACAGGAGGTGGAGCTCAGGAAGAAATGCTCACTCACCCGCCGCTGCCCTCCTGCTGTGCGGCCCAGTTCCTAACAGACCACGGACCAGTACCAGTCTGTGGCCAGGGGTTTGGGGACCCGCTGGTTTATATGATGCCCATGTTGTAATGAGTAGAGGTGGGTAACTTTCCATCAAATTGATACTTGCTCTTCTGTAGTGTAGTCCTTCTTGGGAGGTGGCTCTCAGTCACGGACTGTATTTCCCAACCTCCTTGCAGCCAGGTGAAGCTCTGAGTCTAATTCTTATCAATAGAATGTGAATGGAGGTGATATGGGTCACATCTGGGAAGATGGGTGAGATGCAGTTGTGCCTTTTCCTCCTTCAAGGCTCTAGACCAAGGGGATGGCAAAGGAGAAGGAACCTCGGCTCCTATATGACTACCTGGCGGAAAGCTACCTGCTAATAAACACTCACACTCATCTATTAAATTAGCAACAACAACAAAAAATTCCTTCCATGTTAAACCACTGAAATTTTGGGATCATTTATTACTGTAGCCAGCATTATTCTAATGGAATAGCCCATGATGTAATATAAAATTGAGAAAGAAGATCTATAGTTAGAATGTATGTTGTGGCACATGTCCCATAATTTAATTAGTCTATTTTTTTTTGTTTTTGAGATGGAGTCTCACTCTATCACCTAGGCTGGAGGCAATGGCACAATCTCGGCTAACTGCAACTTCCGCCTCCTGGGTTCAAGCAATTCTCCTGCCTCAGCATCCCAAGTATCAGGGATTACAGGCACCTGCTACCATGCCTGGCCAATTTTTTTTATTTTTAGTAGAGACGGGGTTTCACTATGTTGGCCAGGCTGGCCTCGAACTCCTGACCTCGTGATCTGCCTGCCTCGGCCTCCCAAAGTGCTGGGATTACAGGCGTGACCCACCGTACCCAGCCTATTAGTCTAATTTTTATAAGCATAATTTTATAAGTCTTGCTTATTCTCTGTACCTTTCCCCTTTATACTGTCCTTTGCTGGTACTGTCCTTTGCTCAACTGCTAGAATTACTGGTATGGTAATTCTGAGCACATTTTAAAAAGACAGTTCTGTCTTCAAGATGTTTTATTGCTTCTTCCTGAAATGTTGTTATTAAAAACTATACAAATCTTGTATAACTACAAGGTGAGTAGCTGGCACTCTCTAAAAGCTAGGAGACACCTAGGAAAACTGAAGTCCCTGTCTAGGGCTAGACTAGCAAATTTGGGAAATCGCTGATTCTCTCTGAATTGGGCGAAGCAGTGAGCTGCCTGAGGGTAAGACATGCCTGTGACTTTATGCAGTATTTTCCTTAGTCCAAGGCCCCATTCTCAGCAGCAAGTATTCTGAAGCTTGTCTGAATCTGGTCTAAACCAGAATGCCAAGTTATGAGTTACACTGGAAATATATGAGGGGAACTTCATACTAGTGGGGAGCTCAGCTCATTATTGCCTGGAGCAAAAAGAGTAGATTGTTCTCATCGGAAATTTCCATCATGCTTTGGCATCCTGTGAAACTGTTCTGTTTTCAAAGGACTGGGAATCCACAACTAGAATCAGAGCAGCTGCTCCCAACCCCATGCCTGAGGTCCTTTCTCCCACCAGTGGCCCCTTGTCTAGATTCCCTCCCTCAAGACACTGTATCCTTTTGATTGCACATCCCCTTTTCACTGCGTTAAAGAATCATGCACCAATTGGATCTGGGTCTTACCTTCTCCGCTTACTACTAAATATGTGACTCTGGACAAGTTAACCTGTCTGCATTTCAATTTTTTTGTCTGTTCAAAGGGGATAACAGTACCTACATCACTGGATTCTTGGGATGGTTATCTGAGATAATTTAGGTAAAGTGCTTATCCTCTAATGTTGTTGCTATTTAAATATTTATTTTATTAATAATTATACAATGAGCTGGGGCTTTGGGAGAATCTAATACAGTTACTCTTTTTTTTTTTTTTTTTGAGATGGAGTTTCACTCTTGTCACCCAGGCTGGAGTGCAATGGGAGCGATTTCAGCTCACTGTAACCTCCACCTCCCGGGTTCAAGCAGTTCTCCTGCCTTAGCCTCCCAAGTAGCTGAGATTACAGGCATGCCCCACCACACCCAGCTAATTTTGTATTTTTAGTAGAGACAGGGTTTCACCATGTTGCCCAGGCTGGTCTCAAACTCCTGACCTCAGGTGATCAGCCTACCTGAGTGCTGGGATTATAGGCATGAGCCACCATGCCCGGCCTAATTACTTATTTAATGCAGGAATACTTTCTGCAACATACTGTTTCATAACATTTCAGTTAGTAAGTTTGCAAGTTTTCTTCCTATGTCACAGTTTGATTGGCTGCTTTCCAACAATTTATCGGAAGTTGAATTGATCTCACTAATAAGCTCTTTCCAAAGTATATTATGGAACAGGTTGCCTCTGGGTAGGTTTCCTAAAGCCAGCTGACCCAATTTGTCATTTTCTGTTGACTGTAGTTTTCAATAAATATATGCTTAGTTCCTCACCCATAATATCTCAAAATATAATATGTGGATATAACATCTGTAGATCAGTATTTTCTAGTATGCCCCAGCTGATTTAAAATGTCCAGCCAGGGTTGGATACCACTTAGCCCTATCTGTTGTATATAGATTTTGTTATATTTAGGCCTATATATTTTGGGGCTCCCTCCACAATCCTCCCTTAGCCTCAGGTGTGTGCCTTACTCTTTTGACTCTGTTAGGCCATACTACAGTAACAAACCTCAAAATTTCAATGGCTTGGCTCAACAAACGTATATTTCTAGCTTTCAACTATTGCTATTTGGTGGAGGCTTTCCTTTATTCAGCTACAAAGGGATCCAAGTTCCCTTTCTTCTGTGCCAGTTGAATCTCAACATATGGTTTCTCAGGTTGCCATGCCAGAGGAAGAAAGAGCTGACACCAGCTCTTAAAAGCCTCCCCTGGAAATGACACATGTCACTTTTGCCTATGGCTCATTGGCCAGAATTTGTCACATGACTCTGCATCTTGATGCATGGAGCACACTGGAAATTTGATGAGGTCACTATCATGGACCTCTTTCACAATGATCTCTTGTCTTAGATCTTCAAAGCACTTATCATCACCCAGTACATGATGTATGCCTTCCTTTATTTGTTTATTGCCTATCTCTCCCAAGTAGACTTTAAGCTTTTTGAGATCACAGCCTTTTGTTCACTGCTGTATCTCTAGTGCTTACAGTGATGCCTCGTGAGTAGTGGGGACTTAATAAACATTTAATAAATAAGTGAATGGCAACTCCATACACGAAGGTGAAGCCACTGAAGTCTGTTGTGGGATTTTATTGTATGTCAATGTGCTTTATAGCTTGTGTTCTTTTTCAAAAGCACATTTAAATGTTATTGAGTCCAATGAGAAGTTAAAGAATAATAGGCTAATTAAGAAGAGAACATTATATGTGGATCTCCTACTATTACTCACGAAGAGCATTTATCTCTAAGTTGTTCATTCCTGGAGTGATCAGCCCAGGAGAGGGCAAATGTAGTCAGCAGAGAAGGATGCTTTCTGAGGTTCAGCTGACATAGTCAATAAAAGACTTGAGCTGGCAAAGCAGAAGGTGACATCACTGTGGGCCTGTGTTCAGCCTTTTCTTTGCTGAGCTGAGCCTATCGAATTGCACAAGTCCAGTCTGTTGAAACTTTATAACCCCCATAAAATGGAAAACCTTCTGCAATTAATGCTTCTTCTCATTTTGAATACTGCAGAACCTAATTAAAAACAAGGTTTGTTATTAAGGCTGGTCTAGAGACAGGCAGTATTATGTTGTGATTAAGGCATGAGCTCTAGAATAAGAAAGATTTGGGTTTGAACCTGAGTCCAACACTTACCTCCCTGAAACTTCCCAAGCCTCATCTATAAAATGTGATGAATATTTCCTACTTGCTAGAATTGTAATGAAATTTAAATTGAATAATGCTTTTAAGGTGGTTAGGTTGGTAGAAGAAATGGCACATTGTAAATGACAGCAATTATTATCATATTCTATAATTGGATTGTTTTTCTGTACTAGATATGGCAGTATACCCAGGTTACAGTCAGTGATGGGGCTTACTCAGGGAGATGAGAGAATGTGAGGCCACTCAGATGGGCTGTCCTTTGTGGATCAGCGCCCGACCTGAGGCTTTCAAAGCTGCCTTTCTGGTGGGCCTATAGCGCATGGCCATGGCAGGCCTACTTTGCCCCTGAGCTCAGTTGGCAGCCCACCTCCTTTGGTGCACTTAGCATCTTTGCTCCCCAGCATGGGCTGCTTTTTCACCATCCAGTGTGGAGCTCACCTGTCACAGCCCACCTCAAGGACATTATTCCCTCCATGCTCAACATTTAGCTCAAGCCTCCAATTCTGGTCCTTTCAGTTGTGGCCAGGCTAGCAGGATTGATTCACAGAAAGAACCATTAGGGGAACTTCTCTTTAAAAGGGACTGAATTTATGTCAAGCTTGGAGTGCTACAGACTCCTCTCCTCTATTTTTTAAAGTGAAACTTTACATGCAAAGAAGGTTCAGCCCTGGCTGGGAACAGTGGCTCATGCCTGTAATCCCAACACTTTGGGAGACCCAGCCAGGTGTTTGAGACCAGCCTTGGCAACATGACAAAACCCCATCTTTACAAAAAAAAAAATACAAAAATTGTCCAGGTATGGTGGTGCACGTCTGTACTCCCAAATTCTCAGAAGGCTAAGGTGGGAAGATCACTTGAGCCTGGGAGGGTAAGGCTTCAGTGAACTGAGATCGTGCCACTGCACTCCAGCCTGGGCAACAGAGTGACAGTCTGTCAAAAAAAAAAAAGAAAGAAAGAAAGAAAGAGGGAGAGGAGAGGAGGAAAGAAGAAGGAAGGAAGGGAGGGAGGGAGGGAAATAAAATTTAAAAAGAAGGTGTTCAGCCCTATGGTTATTTTTTATGGGAAGCTACCTTTGAACAATGAGAAAATTTAGGAATATTTGAAGTAGTATTTGGGGGTGAGGTTCAGTTATGTTCTTCCCGTGATAAACATGGAATCGCCTCTTTAGAGTAGATAGACAAATCCCTTAGGGTTTCATCTGTTTCTTACATAAAATGCTTCAGATGACTGCCATTTCTCTTAAAAAGCTCTCGCATTTTTGTTTTATGCTTTCAATTATCTGAACTGGGAAGTAAGCTTTGGTGTACTTCTAATTCAGGGCAATTTTTTGTCTGCCTGGACCCCCATAGGCAGGTGGACTGGCACCACGAGGCAGGGGGCAAGATTCTCCTTATAGGGAGATTTCTTGTAACAACTTGTTTGTTTGGTGCATTGTGCTTCATCTTTTTTATCCACCATTTACATGCTTTCTAAAGTAGTTGTGCATCCGCTCTCTCTAGAAATCCATACAATGTGTTTCACAAGTACTAAGAACTGTCATTCATAAAATAGAATATATTTTAATTATCCTTTAGAGAAGACAAGGTAAGGTTGTCCCTTCAAATACCTAACTCTCATCTGTGATTTGAAATGAGTATTCATAGCTCCATTTTTTGAGACATTTTAAATAGATTATTATGCAAAGATGCATACATTGAGCAAACAAAATAGTATTATGAACTTTCATATATAGATAAACAAAATTTAACAATTATTATCATTTTGTCATATTTGTTTTGTCTACTTTTGGGAAAAGCATTTTAAAATTAAGTCACAGCCACCAAGACATTTCACCCCTACATGCTTCAGTGTACATCTCTAAAAATAGGACATTTTCTTACATAACTATAGGCTCATTATTACATCTAACAAAACAAATACTTAACATCATCTAATGCCTAGTTCATATGCAGATTCTCCCAAGAATCCTCCAAATGTTTTTCCCCCTTCAGTTGGTTAGTTTTAATTAGCCAATGAGCAAAAATCTCTCAACTTCTATTTTCCACTACATTAACTATAATAAGAATATGGAGCAGTAGAAAGTTCTCTCAGTCTGTACATTATGCGATGATCAGATGGATTTTCTTTTTTCCCAATATTTTCTTATGAAATTCCTCAAACATATAGAATAGTTGATAGAATTCTTCAGTGCATCCCTGTTTCCATGGTTCTATTTTTAATTATCTTCCTGACTTCTTAGTAACTGGGACTTGATAGTCTCTACCCCTCAGATTCAGTGAGAAAGTAAATAAGCATTCTGTGGCTCCTTTTTAGGGGGAAGCCTTAAATAATATTTGCAAAGCAGATGGATGTCATTTCTTTGCATGGCTTACAAATCTTGGGAGTGTCTTCTCAACTGGGTAGCTCATGCCAGTCTATAAATATTATTGAGCCTGACTTTCAGTTGACAATACTTTACTGGGGCATCCCCAGAGAGCCAGGTGCTGACCTGTTGCCAGTGGAATCACCATGTGAGTTAAGAGAGAAAAAGATGAGCCACCCTAACACTGAAGCAATTGGAACAAGCCGTGTGTTTACACCTTATGCAATGTCAGCTGTATTTCAACATTATCTGAAAATATCATGCAAAGGTATTTGGAAAGGAGAAAAACAAATCTGGTTTTTAAAAGTGTCTGTCTGAGGGTTGCTGCCGTTGCTATGGAAATCAGAGAAGCAGATTTTCACGCTTTACCACACCGAGCTTGTTTTTGAACAGATTCCTGAGACTGTGGGCTTCCCCCCACCTCCTATTCTGAGTGGTTTTGTTAGATATAACCTCGCTTGAATAATATTAACATATTCCTGTGGGAAAGCACATTAGGTGCTAATGCTTGGAGTTGTTTTTAACGAATGATTTAACAATACCGGATTCATTTTTCATCTGTATGTTTTTAAATAGACTGCCTCCTATAATCAGCGTGAACATACAGCTCAGCTTGGAGCATAAGGAAATGTTAGTTTAATATTTTAGTGCCATCTGCTGTAAGTTTCATGGCATTCTACCCCATCTGGCTTACTTGCAGCAATTCCCTATCTTTTTTTAGTTTCAGTAGAACACAGCAATCTCTTTTCAAATCTTTCATACTGATTGGGTCCTGTTTCTTCCTACTGAATACTGGATGAGGCTGTTGTCAGAATGTTTCCTTGACTCTAGGTGTTCATTTCCTGAAGACTTCTATTTCAGTGCATGTGTGTGTTTGTGTGTGTGTATTGGTGTGTGTATGTGAAAGAGAGAGACAGAGGGAAAGAGAGAGAGAGAGAGAATTATCAAGCAGTTAACTCCTTCCTAGACCTCTCTTCCTTATTTCAAATGATGCTGACTCTTGGTGAGTGAACATTTGTAAATTCAGCAACATTGCTATATCAACAACTATTGAGAACCCATTGTGTGCCAGGCTCTTTTCTAGGCACTAGGGGAGAGAGTGGAGAACAAAGCAGACTTCCTGCTCTCATGGAGTTTCATTAGTGGAAGAGACTAATAGTATACAAATAAACACACATCATATAGTATCAGGCAGTGGCAAGTGCTGTGAATTCAAAAATAAAGCAGGCTGAAGAAAGCTATTTTAAATACGATGGTTAAAGAAGGCCTGATAGATGATAGAATTAGAATATTGGAATGGACATGTTAAGGTTGCTACAAGGACAACAAATGTGCCCTCTAACCCTGTGCCTTGAGGCTCTTGTTAAAGATAGACTCTTGTCGTTAGCTAATTAATTATATTTCAACGTTAACCATGAACATTATACGGATGAAAAACAAATCTGTTCTTTAAAAGCCATCAGAGTTTTTGTTGTTGCTTTGCAGCTAGATGGACCTTGGGCTTAACTCAGCTTGTTCTTCAGTTCTCAGTTCTTCAGAATTCAGCAGTTCTTCAGTTCAGCACATGGTTAGAACACCTATATGTGTCTGATTCTTAGTTGAGTTCCTTGGAGAGTAACAAAGAAACTTTTCTCCAGGAGTTGCTTTTAACTGTATGCTTTACCAACCCTCAACCCATCAAGGGGATTGAATAATACATATAGAATATTTAAAGAATAACACCAGATACTATTATGATTGACTTCAGCTACAAATCCTGTCAATGCTAAGTGCTATTGGATTTCAGAGGAGGGAGAAGTGTTAAGATGTCCAGTGCCCTTCTCTTTACCTAAGCTCTTTAAAGGTCAGTTTGAGCAGAACATTGAGCATCACGGAGATTACTAATATTCTTTTCATTAGAAACAAAGAGATTCTGAAGTCAGGTAATTAGAATCATGAACAACCCATGTGAGTTCTTCTGTGTTTATGTGTCTGTGTTTGCTCACACGTGTGCACACACTCACATGTGCACATGTTCCATACATTCATTCAAGAATCAAATCTTAGGCAACTACTGCATGTGAGTTACTGGTCTGTGGCTGGAGAAGTGTAGGGAGAACTTTCCCCTCTGAAGATTCAAGTCATTAAGTCTGTTGAAATAAACTGACAACAGACAGATTAACAGGAGAAAAGGCATTACAGGTGTTCATGGGAGCCACACAAAGTATGAAACTCAAAAAAGGGTCAGATGGCTGATGCTTAAATATTCTTTTCCTAGAGGAGATGTAAAGTGAGGGATGTAGGCAATTTTAGAGGAAGATTAAATGGTTTTTAGGGGATTTTAGTGGCCCCAGAGAAGAGACAATAGCCTGGGACACAGTTCTGGCCTCTGGGAGAGGTGATGACAAGTTATGGGAATGTGAGGGACAGAATGATACTGCAAACAAAGTTTGTCTTATTATGCAGGTAAAGAAGAATAGTTGAGAGAATAGGTGAAATGTCTGTCGGGTGTGGTGTCATGAGCATGGAGACTTCCTCTCCTGCGATATGAGTTAATCTTCTCTGCCCAGTGTAGATTCAGTGGAGGAAGGCCACAACAATTGGATTCCTTCTGGATGAACTTCCCTTAGTCAGGTAAGAGAATTTCAGAGAGAGCCCCTTTCTGTGCCTTGAAAGGAAAAGCTGGGGGTGAGGGGGGAGGCAGGAGAAGGTCAGAGAGAGACTTTGGCTCTGAGGCCTTTCAGCCTCCTTTGTTCAAAGCACTCAGCATGCCAAAGGGCCATATTTTGGGGTATCATTTTCTGAGCCCCAACAGAAGTTAATATGAGTAAGACACAGTGCTTGCCTGCAAGGCATTTGTAGGGACATAAATACAAACAAATAGGTGTAATAAAGTGTTATAAGGGCAATGAAAGCAAGCAATGCTTAACCCAGTCTTGTCTGTGTTAATTTATGTTGAGATGTTTGAGATGTATGACTCTTCTAATTTTTCTATGCCTGTTTTCTCATATCTTCAAAAAATCTGGCACAGGGAGAAACATTAGCAAAATAATGACTCTTAGCCTTCTTACTTTAGGGAGAAAGGTTTAGTTGTCCTAAAGTAATGACAGTATTTGTTTTGGCTTACTGGGACGTGAGACACATAAAAAGAATCATTGCTTTAATAGCTTGAGTATCATTATCAGATGCTGTAGTGATAGCTAGTACATCAGTGGGAGAGAAGCAAGTAGTAAGTGCATTTTCTCCTTGTTTTCCTGTTTACACAGTGTACTTGGAGTTACTGGATAACTTTAGATACTCATTAGCCCTCTGTACAATTAAACGTAAATGTCCATCTTAGTAGAGGCTGATCATAATGTAGCTGCAAAGTTGGGGTAGGGGGTAGAGGGATAGACAACTATATAAACTCCTATGTATGCATAGACTTCTGTGTGCTTGTTCCTGGGAGCCTGTGGCAGCCTGCATGGAAGCAAAAGTAAAATTGAGTTTGGGAATAGGGGGAGGTTGTTGAATGTCTTATTTCACCTCTACTCTCAAAAGTGCTTTCGATAAGGTGCTTCTAGGCACAAAGGAAATATTTAAATCCGTCGTATTTCCCTTATTATATATAAACTTTTTATCCAGTTGAGCACCACTTTTCAGAGCTAGGAAAATATTTTTGGGCTAACTAAAAGCTGTAAAAGCCGCTTTTTGCTTAGTGTTTATAATGATGATCCAGCTCTCTGATTACCCTCTTCTCCCTTCCCCCAACCCAGTATGTTCAGTTGGCATCAAAATGATACATCTATGGTCTGTGGCACTGCCTTTGGGAGAGGTGGGTTTTCTTCCTGATCACAGTGTCTGGGAATCAGCTGCAGCAACAAGTCCAGTTCCAGGACCAGCATTGGCTCCCCCAAGATGCTTTCACTGCCATTTTCGTACCTTTCTCTCCTCTCTGCTCTCTCAGTGACTGGCAATTTGATTGTTTCTCCAATTTCCTTTTACTTCTGTCTGCACAGCACAATGCTGAATTCAGAAAATGAGAACTCAGCCATCACTTTATTCTGATGTAGGGACACCCTGTCAATGGAAACGTGGACTAGTGTGTAGGTTCTAGTGACTCTAGGCCTTTGAAGCTCCAAAAGCTTGCTATTTTTGGTGCCAGCAGGTTTTCAGAGCTCTGAGAATTTCTGTTTCCCCTTCCCCTGATGGCAGACCATATTGTATCTACTGCTCTTTCACTCCATCCTCACAAAGACATAAGGAGAAGTTTGCCAAGGGGGAACATCGTTCAATATTGAATGGGATTTCTGAGCAATGTTGCATAATCTTCTTAGTCAATTTTTGAACTTAGCAGAGATTTGACTATTCATGGCGGTGAGGGGGCAGGGTTGTTCTTGAAGGGACTAGAATTAAAATTCTTATGCTGGGATTGCGAGTCCCTGGAGGGCCTGAAATTGTGCAAATATTTGCAGGAGCATTTTGCTAGACCAAGATCGTAGCTTTCATCAGACTCTCAGTGGGATCTGTGACTCTAAAAATAGGTTTAAGTTTAAAAGGGGAAGAGAAAACACTCGACTTGATAATTTCAAGAGCTCCATGCTGATGAAAAACCTGAATCTGTGATTTCCTGCAGTATTATCATCCTTCCCCTCAGAAGGAAGAAAAATACAATATAATCACCTTTGTTTTTCCAGGAGCTTCAAACTGTGGAATCACATTGCTGATGAGTAGGCCTCAGCCTGGAACACTCCTGTTCACTATATAATATCTGACTGAGCAGTGTGCCATTTTAAATAATGGTCGTATGAGTGTTGGCTAACAACCAAAATTTCAGTTACATCATTCCATATAGATAGATAAATAGCTGGTTTACTTACATAACAAATATTTGTTGTTATATCTTATACATCAGGCACTGTTTGAGGCACTTGAGATACTTCAGTGAACAAAACGAAGATTTGTGCCCTCATGGAACTTACATTTTTGTAGGGGGAGAAAGACAAGAACAATAAACATAATGTGTTAGTCCGTTTTTGTATTGCTACGAAGAAATACCTGAAGCTGGATAACTTATAAAGAAAAGAGGTTTTATTGACTCATGGTTCTGCAGGCTTTACAGGAAGCTTAGTGCTGGCATCTCATTCTGGTGAGGCCTCAGGAAGCTTCCAATCAGAAGATGAAGGACAGCAGCCATGTCAAATGGCAAGAGTGGGAGCAAGAGAGTGAGGTGGGAGGTGCCACACTCTTTTAAACAATCAGATCTCATGTGAACTCAGAATGAGAACTCATTGATCACTAAGGGGATAGTGCTAAACCATTCATGAGGGTTGTCCCCATGATTCAATCACCTCCCACCCTGGGTTCCACCTCCAACATTGGGAATCACATTTCAACATGAGATTTGGAGGTGACAAATATCCAAACGATATCACATAATATATATGCAAATTATATAGTATGCTAGAAAGTGATAAGACTCTGGGGAGGAAAAGAAAAAGTAGAAAGAGTTAGAGGGATTGAGAATGTGATGGAGGGAGGGGCAGGTCACTATACTATATCAGGTGGTCAAGGGAGAGAGAACTCATTGAAGAAGGTGAGAGTGGAGCAAAGACTTAAGGAAGGCAAAGAACTCAGGTAAGCAGCTACGGGGTGGAAGAGCAGCCTAGGAGGAAGAAACAACTGCAGTAAAGGCCCTAAAGCGGGAGTTGTCTGATGTGTTCACAGAACCGCAAGGAAGCCAGGGTGGCTGGAAGGGAGAGTCACTGGAAAGGAGGTCAGCAAAGCAAGGGGAGGCAGACCACAGGCCTCATGACTCTCACTGGAGTGCAATGGGACCCCCATGGGGTGAAAGCAGAGGAGTGAGCTGCTCTGATGTGAGCACTCACTCTGGTTGCCATGTAGTGAGTAGACAGGAGAGACCAGGGCAGAAGTAAGAAGACCCATCAGAGGCTCTTCAGGAACCCGAGTGGGAGATGGTGGTGGAACAGGGTTGTAGTAGTGGCAGTAGTGAAGAAATGATCAGGTTTTGGAGACATTTTGAAGGTAGAACTCACAAGATTTCCTGATCGACTGGATGTGGGGCAGGAGAAGAAACAGGGATGACTCCACGGTTTTGGGTTTCAGCAGCCCTAGAGAATGGATGGGTAAAGCCTTGCAACTGAGTGAAATCACAAGGGAATGGGTGCAGTAGTAAAGAGAACCAAGGACTGGCAATTAAACTTTATATATCAAAATGTATTAAAATGGACTTTAAAAGTTGTAGCCAAATAAGCAATCATAAGATGAGTATCTTATGAAAACATTTATCTTCAGTTATTTAGAACAGCTGTAGATCATAAGTAAGTTTTGAAGAGGAAGCAACCTTGACATATTGTACAGTGTATTCACAGGAAGTCTTGCTTGCACAGACTTTCCAGTGCAGGGCAGCACTCCGGGAAGGCAATTAAAGGCCCTGATTTAATTATTGATTAATCAATGCTTCATCAAAAAGCATTTTTATTAATATAAACTCCATTGTTAATTATTTTCTAAAATATGTTAATATTCTTATCTAAGCAAAACTGTTAAAAAAATTGTGTGGTTGGTGACAAGATTTACAGGAGCCTCAGGATCTCAATTCTGGATATAATTTGTTTTATAAAAGGAGAATTTTGTTTTACCTGAAAGCAATCTTAGAGAACATTTACTCCAATTCAATAATTTTACAGTTAGGGAAAGTGAGGCACAGATAACTATGTAAGAATCTGAAACAGGAGTCAGCAAACTATACCCAATTTGTGTTCGTTCATTTGTTTTTATACAGCTTTATTGAGATATAGTCACATACCATAAAATTCACCCTTTTAAAGCGTACAATTCAGTACCTTCACAGGGTTGCGCAACCATCACTACTATCTAGCTTCAAAAAATTTCATCACCCCAAAAAGAAACCCCATGCCCCTCAATGTTCATTCCCCCTTCCCTCTTTCCCACAGTCCCTGGCAACCACGAATCTGCTTTCTATTTCTATAGATTTGCCTATTATAGACACAGTTTACATTTCCTGTTAATGGAATTATATGATGTGTGGCATTTTGTGTTTGGCTTCTTTCACTTAGCATAATATAATATTTTCAGGGTTCATCCATGTTATAGCATGTATCAGTACTTCCTTCCTTTTTATGGCAAAATAATATTCCATTGTATGGATATACCACATTTTATTTATCCACTCATCATTTGGTGGACATTTGAGTTGTTTCCATTGCCAGCTATTAGGAATAATGCTGCTATGACCATTCATGTACAGGTTTTTGTGAGGGCACATGCTCTCAGTTATCTTGGGTATATAGCTAAGAGTGAACTTGCTGGATAATAAGATAACTCTATGTTTAACATTTTGAGAAGCTACCAAATTGTTTTCTAAAGCGGCTGCACCATTTTACAATCTCAGTAGCAATATGTGAGAATTCCAATTTCTCCACATCCTCACACTTTTTAATTTTAGCCATTCTGGTGGTTTTGATTTGCATTTTAATGATGACTAATAGTGTTGAACATCTTTGCATCTTTTTATGTGCTTATCAGCCATTGGTCTTCTTTGCAGAAATGTTTATTCAAATGATTTGTCCATTTTTACATTAGGTGGATTTTCTTTTTACTGTTGAACTAAAGAGTTCTTTGTATGTTCTAGGTACATTCTCCTTATCAGGTACATGATTTGCAAATATTTTATCTTGTTCTGTGGATTGTGTTTTCACTTTCTTGATGGTGTCCTTTGATAACTAAAAGTTATTAATTTTTATGAAGTTACATTTATCTATTTTTATTTTGCTGCCTCTCTTTTGGTGTCACATCAAAGAAACCAGTACTACCTAATAGAAGTTAACCAAGATCCATTTATTTGTTTTCATCTAAGAGTTTTAAAGTTTTAGCTCTTTCATTTAGGTCTTTGATTCATTTTGAGTTAATTTTTGTATGTGGTATGAGATAGAAGCTCAATTTTTGCATATAGATATCCAATTGTCTCAGTACTGTTTGTTAAAAAGGCTGTTATTTTCCCAATATATTGTCTTGTCACCCTGGCCAAAAATAAATTGACTATAAATGTAAGTGTCTGTTTCTAGACAATTAATTTTGTTGTATTGATTTATTGTCTAGACTTGTGCTAGTATCATATTATCTTGACTATTGTAGCTTTGTAGTAAGTGAAATCTGGAAGTGCAAGTCCTCCAATTTTATTCTTCTTTCTCAATATTGTTTTGACTATTCTGGGTCACTTTTATTTCCATATGAATTTTAGAATTAGCTTGTCAGTTTCTGAAAGACACTTAGCTTGTACCTTGATAGGAACTGCATTGAATCTGTAGTTTGAGGAGTACTGCCATCTTAACAATATTGCCTTCCAATTCATGAACATAAGAAATCTTTTCATTTATTTAGGCCCTATTTAATTTATTTCAACAACATGTTGTAGTTGTCATTGTACAAGTCTTGCACTTTTAAAATAAATTTATTCCTGATTATTTTATTATTTTTGATGCTGTCATGCCACCACCTGTTTTTTAAAATAAAATTTGATCGGAATGAAGCCATATTCATTTTCTCACATATTTTCTTTGGCTTATTTTGTGCTACAAGGGTAGAGTTGAGTAGGTGCTATTGAGACCATATGGCCAACAAAGCTGAAAAATATTTACTCTTTGGCCCTTGACAGAAAGAGTTTGCTGATCTCTGGTCTAGAACATAATTTGTTGGCAGGAAAAGCTGAATCTTTTCTTTTTCTTCCTTAGAGATGCTGTGTGGTAAGATGGAAGAAGAATCAGTGTTAGTGTATTTGATGTTGAGAGATATAAATAAGATTGGATGGCACGAGTTTTGGAGTAAGTGAGACCTAGGTTCAAACTCTGGATCATCGCTTTCTATTTGATCTCTCTGAAATTCTGTTTCTCCTCCTTGAAATTTTAGTTTCCTTTTCTTATGAGGGAAGAAAGTGACTTGTTATTGTCATATGTAACGGCCAATGGCAGAACTGGCCTCAAACTTCTCCTTTTTTGTCCATTGTCATTTCCATTGCTTGAAAGTTAAATCTCTGGCCAAGAGCTACAGTCTAAATATTGCTCCTTCCCCATCCTCGACACTAAATTCTTAACATCAACTTGTTACAAGCTGTGTCTTTATTATGCCATTTGTTTATATAATTTTTTTTTCATAAAAATGTAAGTGCAGAAAAATATGTTACTCAATATTAGATGGAACAAGTTTTGTTTTGTTTCTTTTCCTCTTAAGAAAAAGATAAGTGATTTCATTTCCTAGTAAAGGTTTTCTAGTTTGACTCATAAATTTGCAGGACACATTCTTTTCTTTATTAACTTTTATTTTTATTTTATTTTATTTTTTATTTTTTTATTTCCATAGGTTGTTGGGGAACAGGTGGTGTTTGATTATGTAAGCACTTCAGCGGTGATTTGTGGGATTATGGTGCACCCATCACTCGAGCAGTATACCCTGCACTCAAAGGTTAAAAGACACATTCGTATTAACCATGATGATACAGAAAAGTGCAGCAGTTTCGGCCACCAAAATTATGTTTCCAGCAACATCTATTTTGTTGATATAGATGACAACAAGCTTCCAGCTGGAACGGATTCAAATCTGTTTCCTCTTGCTCAATATTTGAATCTACTCCAGAAAATGATGGCTAGACTAAAAGGAATCAAAATATGACTCAGCAACTCCAGCTGTAAAGGTAAAATGCAGACTGCCAATTACAACTAAAAGTTCAGAAATGCTTTAGAAGTGTAACCTTGTAGTGAATTTATCTGGCACATAAACATTAAGTCTAGTGCTTACAGCAAGATAGAATTGTTTTTCAGGCACATTTTTAGCTTGATTCTTAATGCCTTAGGTATTAGTCCATTTTTGCGCTGCTGATAAAGACATACCTGAGACTGGGCAGTTTACAAAAGACAAAGGTTTACTTGGACTTACAGTTCCACATGGCTGGGGAAACCTCACAATCATGGCAGAACGCAAGGAAGAGCAAGTCACATCTTACATAGATGGCAGCAGGCAGAGAGAGAGCTTGTGCAGGGGAACTCCTCTTTTTAAAACCAACAGATCTCATGAGACTTATTCACTAGCATGAGCACAGGAAAGACTTGCCCCCATGATTCAGTTGCCTCCCACCAGCTCCCTCCCACAACATGTGGGAATTCAAGATGAGATTTGAGTGAGGACACAGCCAAACTATATCACCTTATTTTTTAAAATTAGCTATTGTAATCTATTGAAAAATGGCAGGCTGCTATGACTATTTATTCCTTCCAATGGAACATAATATTGGAAAAGATCAAGTGTTGAGAATGATGTTACCTATTTGTAGAAATCAAGGAATCACCATTTATTTTTAAACTAACTGAACAAAAGGTTCAGAGACAAAGAATTTCTGGGTTGGAGGGAACCAGTATTTTAAAAATCTTATGAACATTCTCAGTACAGAGCACTCACCACCTTCCAAACTGATTTTCCATCCTTAGAAAGTTCTGACAATAAGAAATTTGTCTCATATTGATGTTACTTATCCACTAATCATGTTGTATCATGCAGGGCCATAAAATAAAAAGATCACTTTCATATTAACCTTGAGTCTTCACTTTTCCAGACACTACATTACCATTGTTGTTTATCATCACAGAGTGCTTTTAAGTCCATTTATCCCCTTTTTTGGGCCATCTACCTCCTCCAACCCACTTTTCTAAATGTTATGCCCCTAAACAATACATCTTTTTGAGAAGTATGTGAGTTGGATAGTGTGGTTTACAGCAAAAGCATGACTTCCCTCACTGTGCGCACCCCATTTCTACTGATTCAACCTGAAGACACATCACCTGTTTTTCAGCCACATCACACTGTTGACTTGTGTTAAGCTTAAATCGTCTAATACCCATAAGTCTTTATTTATTAATGTGCTAGGAATAAGCTATATATTTTTCTATTTCATATTATTATGGTTGGCACTTTGGGTGGAAGTACTAGGCCGTGCATTTTGTCTCCACTACATTTTATGTTGTTAGGCTAACCCTATTTTTCTTGAAAGATTTGGGAGGATTCTATCATTCAGTGCTTTTACTTTCCCTGTTGCATTATCTTTAGTATGATTACTCACTTCCTACATATCAGTGATGAAAGATTTGAGAGCTCAAATCCTTTAATGGGCCACTGAAACTTCTCTCCAGATTTAAATTCAATTCTGTAAACATATATTCAGCATTTACTTTATAATGGACTGTACTTAAATCAGTGATGAACAGGATATGGTGGTAGTCTCAAGCACATCGTCACTCTATAGTGGGAGAAAGAAATCCTGAAATAACCATGATATAAAATATTAAGTATAATAACAAAGTTGTGAACAAGGAACACAAAGGAGAGGCCAGTAATTATCTGGGAGAAGTGAATGATGCATACCAAAATGAGGGATATTTGAGTCAAGTTTTGAAAGAGAAGGAGATGTTTGTGAGAAGTACAAGAAAAGAGTCTGATTGCCGTTCATTAATCAGCATTTATTCATAGGAAAATGAAATGTTATCCTCCTGATAGTTCTTCCCTGAAGAGACAAGTGGACAAAAAAAAATGAGACTCTACAAGGATGAATAACATAAGCCAATCAAAACTAAACTCAGGAGTATGTTGTGGCTGCTTGACAATGCCACAGCAATCACATTATTTCAGAATGGGTGACTACATTTAAAATATTTTCTAGATCTTGTGATTCTTGTTTCCCCCCCCCCCCATGAGAGCAGTTAGGAAGCTCTTACTAATGTTTCTTAAATTTGGAGTTTAGGGACCAAGAATAGGAAATTCTGAAAAATTGTTTCCTATCCTATTTACGTGAATCTGCTTTGTAAGAGACTCCTCCATCTTGGAAGCATAACTCCTGTCCACGTTAGATCCATCAACAGCTAGGTTACAGCAGCTTCCAGCTTCTTCAATCAGTATTTGGGACCTGGGAGTCACAGTGGACTCCACACCTTGGTAGAAATTTAGAAGTATGTTGCTGACAACAATGGATTTGTCCCCCAGCCTGCCAGCCCTGCTTTTGGGATCCATTCATGCAGCTGTAGTAAATAGCATTTTCCATGTAGTATCTCTGCAAGGACAATCAATTCAGCAACAGACTGTCTCCTTTAAAAAATGAAAAAAAAAAGTAATTAAAATCCTCTATCTTCTCACAACAAAGACCTGAGAATATAAAAGTACTTCTTCATTTATTAGGTTATGCTACTGACCTTTTAAGCGGTGTCTTAGCTCTGAGGATGATGAGTGACTTGGGCAGTAAACAATCTGAAGACACCAAGGTAATTCTGCTGTGGGCCAAGTCATTCATTTAGTTGAGAGTGTTCCTACCATTTAGCAATGAGCCTGCAGCTTTTAAAAGCAAAGTCATTTGACCTGCTGCCTCAGCATAAAGGTACATGACCTTGTCTGCTGCCAGGGAGGTAAATGCAAGTATTAAATTACCTTTACAATAGAGAAGTTTAAGACTTAGCCGACTGTTGGAAACTTAGCCGAATAGTTGCTCTGACTTCAACAAAGTCACCTGCTAAATCTGTCTAAATCTTCAGGGAAGTCATGAATAAAATGAGGGCCCTAAAAACATAAAATTTTCAAAACTGCATATTTTATATATATAAAAAAACTACATGCATATAAAAATATTTGGGGCCAAATCAACATATCATTTGAATATTTTTCTGTAGTGTTTACAGACTACGGTATATAAAGTGTTATAATCTTTCTGATATATATATATGTATATGTGTGTGTATCATATATGTATGTATATGTATATATAAATATAATATCAATATATAGCAAAATCATGCTGATATAATCAAAGGTAGATTTAAGGATTAATAAAGTCAGATAATATTTATTGGAAAAATAAAGATTTATCCTTATTTTATATAGATAAAAGAGATGGTAATGTTTTGTCACCTATTAAGTCAGGGAATTCTTCGGCTTTTTCTAGTTTGTAACAAATAAATCCCAGATCTGAGGGGCTACAATGAGAAATAGTTTTTCTTCTGTACAATACATCAGGGTTTGGTTCTGCTGAAGTCTGTTGGGCTCTGCTCAGCTTGGCTTAGCTCCATGCGTGTTTTCATTTTGGAACCCAGGCTAAAGGAGCAGCCCCTGTCTAGGACATGCTGTCCTGATACAAGGATGGCACAAAAAGGCCCTAGCTAAGCCACACAGTCACATTTAGGCTTCTGCTCAAATGTGGTAAATGAACATCATGTTCTCTCACATCCCATTAGCCAAAGCCTGTGCCATAGCCAAGCCCAAAGCCAGTGGATGAGTAAGCAGGATGAAGGTTGTATAGTTGTTTGTTCACATCCTCACCCTCTTTTCCATCACTTTCTTATCATAAGCCTAGGGAGTGGTAAAGAGAATGTTCTTCCGAATGGAAAGCTCTGGGATTATGGTCTGAGCTTGACTTTCCCTCCTGCCCACCGCCTCACTACCTACCGCCCTCACCCCATCACTCAACCGTGGCACCAAATGCCCTTGCCTCTCTGGGAACCTTTCTCCACCCTGAAGGAGGATAGAATACTCTGAGAAGCTGGTATTGCTGTTTTTCTGTCTCCAGTGACCTACTTCAAGGAAATACAGGGAAAAGAATACTAAGAAGCCCCATGCCGTCTGTCCTTTGTCTGTGGCTGCCCACTTTTCCTACACAGGCAGCTGTTTGCTGTCCACACTGGAATCCAACCACTCTCTCTTGAAGGGTTTCCCAGTTTATATATGAGTTTCTGAGATCTGTCAGCCTCCTTTTTCTTTCTGTGGCTTCTCTAGGGTTGGGTTTGGGGAGGAAACAAGTAGCTGGTGTAAACTCCTTGTCAAACTACTTTGTCAAGCTACTTTGAGTTGTATAACCAGTTATTTGCACATCCTAAGGATAAATTGATCCATAATGTTGGAAACTTAGCAACAAATTTTGAATGGCACAGAAGGTATAAGAATATAACAGAAATTTTCTTTTCAACCTGAGCTTTGAGGCTCTAAGACACCATATAGCATTTTTCTCAGTTTTGTAATTGATGTGCTTTAATGTTTTTGCACCATGCAAATTTTCAGAATTATTTCCAGAAGCCTGCAATTCATGTTTCTTGAAAACAATATTTAATTATGCTGTTATATAGAATATATTGTGATAAATCTCTGATTCTCAGAAAAAGTGTCATGTATGTGTAAGTACATACACACACTTACGTATGTGATTTCTTCCTTCCATTCTTAGAGTGTTTGTCAATTATTTATGCCCATTGGGAGCAGTTCTCCCCCTCTTCCCACATGCCTAGAACTATGACTCTCCTTACGTCTAGATGGGTAATCTGATGCTTTTAATTATTACACTAGCATTACTTTCACTAAGAGTTTATCATGAATCAATATTTTATTGAAGTTAAAAAAATCCTGATTTAGATAACAAAGTTGTGAATGACCAACTGGGGAATAAGAGCTGAGTGATGAAATACCTGGCTAAAGAAGGAAAAGGCGATGAAGACCGTTTGCTGAAAGGTGGTATTTAGCATTAAAGTAAGATTTCAGAACCCAAATGGAACATTTTTTCAGATACATCTCCTTTAAACCAAATTGAGGTGAAGGGAACTAAAAAACTCAGCCTGGTTCTGAGCAGGATCTGAGTCCAGCAGAAAACTCATCTTCAGATGTGCTGCCGTGGAGCAGCAGGCTCACTTCCTTTTTTAGCTAAACACATTCATCCGTTGTGGCATAGACCAGCCTTTGGATTCTCAGGGATTCTTGTATTGGGCACATTTTTTCTGTAGCAGCATTGTCTCAAACATGATAAGGCAAAACTCAGCCACAAGGAGAAGACTTTGGACAGCAGCATTCATATTGAACTGGACTTGGAGTCCAGATTAATAGCATACCTTGTACAAAAAAGTAAAAACCAGGAAGGAACAAAATAATGGCATTCACAGTGACCTGGATGGAACTGGAGACCATTATTCTAAGTGAAGTAACTCAGGAATGGAAAACCAAACATTGTATATTCTCACTTATAAGTGGGAGCTACGCTATGAGGATGCAAAGGCATAAGAATGATACAGTGGACTTTGGGGTCTGATAGGACGGTGAGGGTGGGAAGGGGTGAGGGATAAAAGACTACAAATTGGGGTACAGTGTGTACTGCTTGGGTGATGGGTGCACCAAAATCTCAGAAATTACCACTAAATATCTTATTCATGTAACCAAACACCACCTGTTCCCCCAAAACCTATGGAAATAAAAAAACACAAATAAAAAAGTAAAAACCAGGAGGCTTATTAGATTAAATGAACATAGAAATGTCTGCTAATATTATAGCAAATGCTGCAAAAGATAAGTTGTGCAAAAAGTGATCTTTGTTTTTAACCAATACTGTCTTCTTAGTTTGGGTGGCTATAACAAAATACCATAGACTGGGTGGCTTACAAACAACTGAAATTTATTTCTCACAACTCTGGAGGCTGTAAGTCCAAGATCAAGAGCAGAGGGAGAAAGCCAGCTCTCATGTGTCTTTTATAAGGGGACTAAGCCCATTCATGTGGCCTCCATTTTCATGACCTAATATATCCCAAAGGCCCCACCTCCTAATATTGTCACGATGGGGTTAAGATTTCTACCTAAAAATTAGGAGAGGGGAGTGGTGGCAAATATTCAGCTGGTAGCAAATACCTAATTATTAAAGGTGGTGGCTCATTACTTCTTCATATGGCTAGCCAGCTATCCCAGCACCTCTTAATGAATAGGGAGTCCTTTTTCCATTGCTTATTTTTGCCTTTTTAGTAGAATAATTTATTTTCTATTTAAGATATATCAACCTTGTTGAATATCAGATGGCTATAGGTGTGCAGCTTTATTTCTGGGTTCTCTATTCTGTTCCATTGTTCTATATGTCTATTTTTGTGCCAGTACCATGCTGTTTTGGTTACTATAGCCTTATAGTATAGTTTGAAGTTGGGCAGTGTAATGCTTCCAGCTTTATTCTTTTTGCTTAGGATTGCATTGGCTCTTCAGGCTCTTTTTGGTTCCATATGAATTTTAGAATCATTTTTTCTGGATCTATGAAAAATGTCATTGGTAGCTCATAGGAATACCATTGAATCTATAGACTGCTTTGGGCAGTATGGCCATTTTGATGATATTCATTCTTCCAATCCATGAGCATGAAATACTTTTCCATTTTTTAATGTCATCTATAATTTCTTTCAGCAGTGTTTTGTAGTTCTCCTTGTGGAGATCTTTCACCTTTTTGGTTAGATGTGTTCCTAGGTAGTTTAATTTTTTGAAGCAATTCTTGATTTGGCTCTCAGCTTGAATGTTATTGATGTATAAAAATGCTACTGATTTTTGTACATGGAATTTGTATCCTGAAACTTTACTGAAGTCATTTATCAGTTCCAGAAGTCTTTTGGCAGAGTCTTTAGGGTTTTCTAGGTATGGAATCATATTATCTACAAAGAGAGATAGTTCGACTTCCTTTTTCCTATTTGAATGTCTTTTATTTCTTTCTTTTGCCTGTTTGCTCTGGCTAGCACTTCCAGTACTATATTGGAGTGGTGAGAATGGGCATCCTTTTCTTGTTCCAGTTCTCAGGGGTAATGCTTCCAGCTTTTGCCTGTTCAATATGATGTTGGCTGTGTGTTTGTCAGAGATGGCCCTTATTATTTTGAGGTATGTTCCTTTGATGCTTCTAGTTTTTTGAGAGTTTTTATCATAAAGCAGTGTTGGATTTTATGCAAAACTTTTTCTGTGTCTATTGAGATGATTAGATGGTTTTTGTTTTTAATTCTGTTTATATAGTGAATCACATTTATTCATGCACATATGTTAAATCAACCCAGTGTCCCAGGAATAAAGCCCACTTGATTTTGGTGAATTAATTTTTTGATGACCTCCTGGGTTTGGTTTGCTATTATTTTGCTGAGGATTTTTGCTTCTATGTTTATCAGTAATATTTGGTCTATAGTTTTCTTTTTTCGTTGTGTCTTTGTCAGGTTTTGATATCAGGGTGATGGTGTCTTCATAGAATGAGTTAGGGAGGAGTCCCCCCTCCTTGATGTTTTGGAATAGTTTCAGTAGAATTGGTACCAGCTGTTCTTTGTATGTCTGGTAGGATTTGGGTGTGAATCAGTCTGGTCTGGGGCTTTGGTTGGTACATTTTTTTATTACTAACTTCAACTTCAGAACTTCATATTGGTGTATTCAAGGTTTCAGTTTCTTCCTGATGCAGTCTTGGGAGGTGGTGTGTTTCCAGAAATTTATCCATTTCCTCTAGATGTTCTTGTTTGTGTGCATAGAGGTGTTCATAATAGTCTCTGAGGATTTGTTATATTTCTGTGGGATCAGTTGTAATGTAACCTTTGTTGCTTCTGATTGTGCTTATTTGGATCTTCTCTCTCTTTTTCTTTGGTAATCTAGCTAGTGGTCTATCAATTTTGTTTATCTTTTCAAGAATCCACCTTTTGGGTTTGTTAGCTTTGCATGGATTTTTGGGTCTCAACTTTGTTCAGTTCTGCTCTGATTTTAGTTATTTCTTTTCCTCTTCTAGCTTTTGGGTTACTTTGTTCTTGCTTTTTTGGTTCCTGTAGGTGGGATATTAGATTGTTAAGTTGATATCTGTCTTTCTGAGGTAGGCATTTAGCACCATAAACTTTCTTCTTAGTGCTGGTTTTGCTCCATTCCACAAATTTTGGTATGCTGTGTCTCTGTTTTCATTTATTTCAAAAATTTTTTTTATTTATACCTTAATTTTGTTCTTTACCCAAAAGTCATTCGGGAGTAAGTTGTTTAATTTCCATGCAGTTATATGGTTTTGAGAGATCTTCTTGGTATTTATTTTTATTTTTCCTGTACTGTGGTCCAGAGTATGGGTGGTATGATTTAGATTTTTTTGAATTTATTGAGACTTGCTTTATGGCCAAACATGTGGTCAGTCTCGGAGTATGTTTCTTGTCCAGCTGAGAACAATATATATCCTGTGGTTGGTGGTTGGAGTATTCTGTAGATGTCTATTAGGCCTAGTGGGTCAAATGTTGAATTTAAGCCCAGAATTTCTTTGTTAGTTTTCTGCCTCTATTGTCTAAACTGTCAGTAGGGTTTTGAAGTCCCTTACTATTATTTATGTGGCTATCTAAGTCTTTTGTAGGTCTAGAAGTAGTTATTTTGTGAATCTGGGTGCTCCAATGTTGGGTGCATATATATTTAGGATAGTTAAGCTTCTAGTTGAATTGAACGTTTTATAATTATGTAATGCCATTTTTGCCCTTTTTTATTCTTATATGATGTACGGATAATGACCCCCCCCACCTCCACTCTTTGTTTTCCATTTGCATGATAGATCTTTCTTTGACCCTTTGCTTTGATCCTATCTGTGTCATTATGTGTGAGATGGGTCTCTTGAAGACAGCAGACTGATGTACTTTTTAAAAAATTCAACTTGCCACTCTGTGCCTTTTAAGTGGGATGTTTAGGGCATTTACATTCTAGGTTAAGGCTGTGTGTGGTGGGTCATGCCTGTAATCCCAGCACTTTGGGAGGCCAAGGCAGGAGTATAACTTGAGGTCAAGAGTTCAAGACCATCCTGTTCAACATAACAAGATCCCATCTCTACCAAAAAAAAAAAAAAGTAAATTACGTTCAAGATTAATATTGATATGTGTGGTTTTGATCCTGTTGTGAAGTCGTTAGCTGGTTGCTTTGTAGTTTTTATTGTGTAGCTGCTTTATAGGGTCTGTGGGCTGTGTACTTAAGTTTATTTTTGTGGTAACAGGTATCATTCATTCTTTTGCTTTTATGTTTACAACTCTCTCAAAGATCGCTTGTAAGGTTGGTCTAATAGTAGTGAATTCCCTTAGTGCTTGTTTGTCTGGAAAAAATTTATCTCTCCTTCACTTATGAAGCTTAGTTTGGTGAGATATGAAGTTCTTGGTTGGAATTTCTTTTCTCTAAGAATGCTAAAAATAGGCTCTCCATCTTTCCTGGTTTGTAAGGTTTCTGCTGAGAAGTCCACTGTTAGCTGATGGGGTTCTCTTTATACATGTTCTGACCCTTTTTTCCAGCTGGCTTTAAGATTTTTTCTTTAGTGTTGACCTTTGACAGTCTGGTGACTATATGCCTTCATGATGTTTATTTTGTATAGTATCTCACAGGTGTTGTCTGGATTTCTCATATCTAGATATCTACCTCTCTAGCAAGATTGAGGAAATTTTTCTGAATTATTCCCTTAAATATGTTTTCTAGATTGTTGACTTTCTCCCTGTCTCTCCAGGAATGCCACTAATTCATAGGTTTAGTAACTTTACCTAATCCCATATTTCTAAAAGACTTTGTTCACTTTTTAAAATTACCTTTTTTTTATTTTTGTCTGACTGTGTTAGTTAAAAAGACTGGTCTTCACACACTGAAATTCTTCTGCTTGGTCTGGTCTATTGATGAAGCTTTCAATTGTATTTTGAAATTTCTTTAATGAGTTTTTCAACTATAGAAGTTCTGGGGGTTTTTTTAAAGATATTTATCTCTTCCTACATTTCCTGGATTGCTTAAGAAGTTTCATCGTGTTGATTTTCAACCTTGTCGTGGATCTTGTTGCGCTTCCTTGCAACCATGCTTTTAATTCTTTACGTGTGATTTCTGAGTTTCCATTTTGGTTGGGGACCATAGCTGGAGAGCTAGTGTGATCTTTTGGTGGTGTAACTGCATTCAGATTTTTCGTAGTGCTGGAATTCTTGCATTTGTTCCTTCTCATCTGGAAATGCTGGCGTTTCTAATTTTTGTCATTATTTTTGTGTGGTTGGGATTTTTTCTTTTTCTGTCTTTCCCTATAATATTATTGTTGTTTTCTTTCTTTCCCTTTCCCTTTCACCCCCTCCCTGGGGGATGTGATTGTAGAGAAGGCTGGGTAGTGTATTTTGATTTTCCTTCTATAGCCCTATGCACTTCTGTTGACAGGTCTTATATTGGGCTGTGCAGTTCAACCTACGAGCCAGTAGATGGTGCTTATGGGTAAGAGCTGTCTGTGGCCAAGATGGCTGGGTATATCCTTGCTTACTGGGAGAGGTTCTCTGTTGCCTCAAGCAATGGGCTGGTTTATGGTGTGCACATTGGTCTGAGCTCCCTGCTCAGCCCTGGAAGGGGTAGGACAGGTGGCAAATGGGTGGGGTTGGACCAGGCAGGCTTTACAGGCCCTCTGATGGCATGCACGAGCACCAGCACCAAAGGAGAACCCAGTGGGCAGCCACCACGCACCCAGAAGTGTGCCTAGTTTTGGAGCTGGGAAACCTCCTCTGCCTCAAGGTCTCTGCATGGTGGTGGGGAGTGGCTGAAACTCCTAATCCAGGAGAGTGAGTATTCCAGATGGCTGGAGATCTGCCTGGGAATGGACCGTAGAGGACCCTACTGCACCAGAATCTCTGCACAAAGAGGGTGGGGTGGCTCTAGCTGCTAATCCAGGAGAACAGGTGCTTTGAATGCCTGGAGATCTGCCTGAGCATCGAGTAGAGAGGGCCCCTGTGCACCAGGATCTCTGCCTAGAATAGTGGGGCAGCTCAGGCTTCTGTTCTACATGAGCAGTTGCTCAATATTCCTGGATATCTGCTTGGGCATAGAGCACAGATGGTGCCCCTTTACCAATATCTCTGCACAGGAATGGTGGGGTGGTTCAGGCTGCCAGTCTAGGCAAACAGGTTCTCTGAATGCCTGGAGGTCTGCCTGGGCATGAAGCAGAGAAGGCCCCCCTTCACCAAGATCTCTGCACATGAGTGGTAAGATGACTCAAGCTGCCGACCAAGCAAGCAGGTGCTCCAGATGCCTGGAGATTTGCCTGGGCATGAATCTTGCCTCTTGCCTGGGCAAGAGGGCCCCCCTGCACCAGGATCTCTGTATAGGAATGGTATGGTGGGTCAGGATGCTAATCCAGATAAGTGGGTGCTCTGAATGCCTGGAGATCTGCTTGGATGTGAAGTGGAAGGAACCTCTTTGCACCTGTTTCTGCACCTTTGCCCAGGAAAGGTAGGGCAGCTTAGGCTGCTGAACTAGGTGAGCAGATGCTCCAAATGCCTGGAGATCTACCTGGGCATAAAATGGAGAGAGACCTGCTGTACCAGGATCTCTGCACAGGAAGGATGGGCTTACTCAAGCTACTAGTCTTTGGGAGCAAGTGCTCTGAATGCCTGGAGATCTGCCTACATGTAGAGCAGAGAGGGCCCCCCCATACCATGATCTATGCACAGGAAGGATAGGCTGGCTCCGACTACTGATCCAGGCAAGGGGGTGCCCTGAATTCCTGGAGATCTGCCTAGGCATGGAGTGGAGAGGGTCCTTCTGCACCGTGATCTATATCCATGAAGGGTGGAGTGGCTCAGACTGCCGGCCCAAGCAAGCAGATGCTCCAAATGCCTGGATTTCTGCCTGGGGATGGAGCAAGGAGGGCCCTGGCACCATGATCTCAGGGGAGCAGGCTGGGACACCCAGCAATGACACGTGCAGACTGGTTCCAGGTTGCCAAGCTAGTCCTGGCTACAAGTCTCATCACCCAGATGAGATGCAGCTGTTGCAGCTCTCCTCCCACCCCGGGGCCTGCAATAGGAGAAAGCACAATTCCAGCACCTACTGCTGAGGCACTTTCCATAGCTCGGTTGCAGAGGCCACTACCCAACTCCAGAGCAGGCACTTCGGTCTCTGACCTAAGACTATTATAAAATGCCTAAGTGGCCATGCTGCCAGGTCACTAAAGAATGGCTGCCTTTGAATGTGCCTGGATTAAAAATGGTGTCCTGTTCTTGGTTCCAGGCCTGGGAAAATGTCTGCAGCTTTTCCCAGCGTCTTTCCCTCACAGCATTTCCAAGCCTTTCCCCAAGTTATCTCCAGGGCTTGGAGAAACATAATGCTCTTCCTTAACGTGGGCTGCTCAGATTCCCAGTAGAAAGGTGAGTCACAGAGGAGGCTCTCTGCTCATCTCATGTGCTGGGGCTTCACTTATGTTTATCAGACAGACACTATCACGATGGCTGTTTGCCCACGTTTTCCTCCTAGAGATCTGGGGTGTCCTTCATAAATCTAGTGGATTCTCATTTACTTTGTGAATTAAAGCCTATCTTTATGCACTATCTTAATGCAATATCTTGCTATTTCCAACTGGCTGAGACATGCTTTAGCATTCACCATCTTGGAAAACAATCCTTATACATTTTGAATATTAACTCCTTATCAGAGGTATAGTTTGCAGATATTTTCTCCTACTCTATAGGTAGCCTCTTCATTCTGTTGACTGTTTCCTTTGCTTTGCAGAAGTTTTTTAAATTCGATATCATTTCATTTTTCTGTTTTTGTTTGTGTTGACTGTGCTTATGAGGTCATATCCAAAAAAATCATTGCCCAGGCCAGTGTCACAGAGCTTTCTCCCTAAATTTTCTTCTAGTAGTTTCATAGTTTCAAGTGTTATGTTTAAGTCTTTAATGTATTTTGACTGGATGTTTGTATATGGTGAGAGATAACAATTTAATTTCACTTTTCTGCATGTGGAAATCCAGTTTGCCCAACACCATTTATTGAAGAGACTGTTCATTCCCCGCTGTGTGTTTCTGGCACCTTTGTGAAAAATTGGTTGGCCATAAATGCATGGATTTATCTCTGGGCTTTCTATTCTGTTCCATTGGTTTATCTGTCTGTTTTTATGCCAGTACCATGCAGTTTTGGTTCCTATAGCTTTATAGTAGTACATTTTGAAGTCAGGTAGTATGATGCCTCCAGTTTTGTTATTTTTTGCTCAGGATTGCTTTAGGTATTTGGGATCTGTTGTGGTAGCATACAGACTTTTGGTTTGTTTTTTCTATTTCTTTGAAGAAGGTCATGGTATTTTGACAGGGATTGTGTTGAATCTGTAGACTGCTTTTGGGTAGCATGGACATGTTAACAATATTAATTCTTCTAATTCATGAATATGAGATCTTTTTCCATTTATTTGTGTCTTTTTCAATTTCTTTCATCAATGTTTTACAGCTTTTAGTGTAGAGATATACATTTAACCTCCTTGGTTAAATTTATTCCTAATATGTTTTTGTAGTTATTGTAAAGGGGAATATTTTCTTGATTTATTTTTCAGATAATTCACTGTTAATGTATAGAAATGCTACTCATTTTTGTATGTGATTTTGTATCCTGCAACTTTACTAAATTCATTTATTAGATCTAACTTTTTTTGGTGGAGTCTTCAGACTTTTCTATATACAAGTTCATGTTATCTTCAAAGAGAGACAATTTAGCTTCTTCCTTTCAGATTTGGATGCCTTTTATTTCTTCCGCTTTTCCTAATTGGTCTGGCTCAAACTTCTAGTACTGTGTTGAACAGAAGTGGCAAGAGTGGTCATCTTTGTCGTGTTCCAGGTCTCAGAAGAAAAGCTCTCAACTTTTCCCATTCGGTATGATGTTAGTTGTGAGTTTGTCATATATGGCCTTTATTGTGTTGAGGTACATTCCTAATTGTTGAGAGGTTTCATCATGAAAGGATATTAAGTTTTATTAAATGCTTTTTCTGCATCTACTAAAATTATCATATGGGTTTTGTCCTTCATTCTGTTAATGTGATGTATTACATTTATTGATTTGTATATGTTGAACCATTCTTGCATCCCTGGGATGAATCCCACTTGATCATGGGATAAAGTTACTTTTTAAAGTTTTCAGGGTGGAGAGAATAAAGAATGAAGAACAAGGAATGAAGAGATGAGAATCAGGCAGATATTATATTTCTCATCAGCAGCACTATACATGAGAAGACAGTACACAATGATTTCAGATTTCTATGGAGAAAACTATTTTGAACTTAGATTTCTATACCCACCCAAACTATTATTCATATAAGCAAAATCAAGATATTTTCTGACATTTAAACTTTGCAACTTTATTGCTCAAGTACCCAATATAAAAAAAATCTCAAGGAGGTAATCCTAACAAAAGTAAATTCAGGGAAGAGGATGGAATACAATATAAAACATAAGAAATTGTAGTAGCTGAATATGACCTATAAAGCATGAAGAAAAGTGAAATTAGTAGAGAATTTATTGAATCTTAATGCCTACAGCTTTTTTCTGTTGAGTGGTAGGTGATTTAGTGATACGAGATCACAGTTTCCTTTCTTTGAGTCTAAACATGCTTCTTATTTTTATAGAAAATAATATCTAAGTCATGATAATACAATAATTCTATTTATTGCCATAAATTTTAGAACCATCCCGTGGATAAAGTAGAGAAGTCCTAATTATAACTTTTGAAAAATATGTAAATTGTATAAATCTTGGCAGTAAAAGTACTGTGAAAAATCAGTAACTGGAAAGGATATAAATGATAGTGAAAATGCACTGAAGTTTTAAAATTTTATATAACAGGAACTACCTCAAATTACTAAATCTAGAAATAGTTACAAAACAGATCATTTAATTAAATCATAGTAACCACCATAAGTAAAAAAATGAAAAAGTAAGAAGAGTGAGGTGAAGGGAGGGAGAATTTAACTTTTAAAAAGCCTTATTCTAATTAAAATTAAAGTCTTTCTCTTTTTGTGATTATAACATTGCAAACAGAAAGTGCACTGTATATACTTTGCTTGGTCATTAGAAAACTTTAAATTGCGGAAGCCTTCTGAGCCTGTGAAAGTCAGTCACTAAAATTGCCACTTTTAAGGCGCTAACTCAAAGGGCAATCCTTGGTAATAAGAATCAGACAAAGACTCTCAAAACACCAGAGTACTCTTCATAGTGAAGGGAGCTGGCTTTGGCAAGAGCTAAAAAACAAAGAAAAGCAAATTAGATGGATCACCAGTTTTCTTTCATGGCAGACAAAAGCCCAAAACTCTTATCTGACTAATAAGGTCAACTACCTGAAACCAAAGATATTAAGGAAATAAGAGAGTAATTCTAAAGCAAGAGAAAGAATCCCTTCAAGGGACCTACTATGGAGACAGAATACTAAATACGATCTAACCTTTCAGGAAATAGAAATGAATAAACACATTTGTAACTTGGCTCACCTGGTTTGAAAAACAAAGAAAGTTTTCAGAAGTTGTGGTAAAAAGCCATCATACGTGACATTTAATTCTACAGTGAGTGGATCTTAGGCAAGTATATTGCAAAGTGTTTTGAGACTGGCCAGAGACAAATTCTTTTTTTTTAGTATTATTATTATTATTATTATTATTATTATTATTATTATACTTTAAGTTTTAGGGTACATGTGCACAATGTGCAGGTTAGTTACATATGTATACATGTGCCATGCTGGTGCGCTGCACCCACTAACTCGTCATCTAGCATTAGGTATATCTCCCAATGCTATCTCTCCCCCCTCCCCCCACCCCACAACAGTCCCCAGAGTGTGATGTTCCCCTTTCTATGTCCATGTGTTCTCATTGTTCAATTCCCACCTATGAGTGAGAATATGCGGTGTTTGTTTTTTTGTTCTTGTGGTAGTTTACTGAGAATGATGATTTCCGATTTCATCCATGTCCCTACAAAGGACATGAACTCATCATTTTTTATGGCTGCATAGTATTCCATGGTGTGTATGTGCCACATTTTCTTAATCCAGTCTATCATTGTTGGACATTTGGGTTGGTTCCAAGTCTTTGCTGACTAAGCTTTTTTTTTTTTCAATTTTCTAAAAGAAAGTTAAATAAAAACCAAAAGAAACCCTAGTATTAAATGCCTACTGAATTGACAGATAAAGATGTGTATTGAATCCACATCATTTCAAATCTGCAAAATGTGTTTTCCATGTCAGTTATATTAGAAATGCATATTTCACTTCCCCTATCCCAGAATGATTTGGAAATATTTAAATCAGAAAATAAGTCATTGTGTTAATACACAAAATTAATACTACCTTCATACAACTTTAAATGGATGAATTAATGTCTTTTTCAGCTATATAAAAGCAAAGGGTTGATGCCAATTAGTGATTTCCAATAGAAAGAGAACATGAGGTTGAGTTTGGAATAAGCTTCGGTATAGGACTAAAATAATGCCTTAGTAAGGAGAAATAGGATTGGCAGATTCATACATCAACCATAGTGAATGTCACCAAATATCTTGTGTCAGTTGACTTTTAAATGTTAACCAAGAACCAAAATGTCACTCCCCTAGGTACAAATCAAATTGCTTCTCCTTTCCCTTGCCTGCACTCTTGAATGCTGAATAACCTCATAAGTAAGATTTCTATTAGGCAAATTAGTGCACGCGTATTAGGAACCACAGTTTCTGGAGTGGACTTCAGTGGGACTAACTATATTCCCTATGATTAGTCACTTTAATCATAGAATTATGAAGAAACTCATAAATTATCAAATCATATTCTCAAAGCATTTTTAAGCAATGCCTAACCATGTGCTCTGTAAGTATACATTTGATTTTGTTCCCTAGAAACATAGAATTGTTTCTGTTTTATGAAGTGTCAAACATTACTCATTGGCAATTATGAGTTACTTTTATACTTGTTAAGTTTTATTGTTGTGTTAGTGTAAACAGAAACACTTCTGTTTGTTTCCATTTGTTCAATACACATTTATTAAGCATCTACTTTTGCCAGAAGCTGGGGGATACAAAGATGACCATGAGTCAGTTCCTGCCCTCTAGCAATTCAAAGGAGACACAGGTGTAAACTTCAATGGCAGGAAAGGCAAGTGGAATCCTTCTGTGGGGGCAGAAGTAGTCTATCTACCCAGCAGCCAGCACAATGCATGGTATAATATTGGATGTGTAATAAATCTTGTTCGAATAAATAAAATAATCATGACAAGATGTACCAGAAATAGTAATGCCATAAGGAAAGGACGACAAATGGAGCTGAACCTTGAGCTAAGTCTTGAAATATGGAGCAGGTGAGAGAATTTCAGTTGAAGAAAAGAATGTGTGTAAAGTCCCCAAAGGGTGAAATAGCATGTGAGTTCAGGGAATTAGGATAGTTCCATTTTTCTGGAAAGTATGTCAGTGGCAAAGCCATGGGAGATGAAGATGGGGAGATGGGAAGGAGCCAGATTAAGAAGCACATGCTGGATCTTCTAGCTTCTTAAAGGGTAGCACCATGATCAGATTTATGTTTAGAAAGATTTCTCCATGAGAAGGACAGATTGGTAACCAAAAGGATAGTTAGAAGATCATTAAAAAATCTAGTGAGCAGTGATGAGGGTCTAAACTATAAACTAAAGCTCTAGCAGCTGAGAGGATGAATTTGGGAGAGATTTGGAAAGTAGAAATCAAGGTTTGAGGGTAGGGGAAGGGAACAGTGAGACAGAAACAGGAATCTGGGATGATCCTTGTGTTCTGATTTGATTAGCTGGATGAAAAAGAAGGCTGCTTAGTGGAACACGATCTGAGAAGGTGATACAGGGAAAATGAGTTCATAGATGCCTAGGAGACATTCAGGAAGATTTATTTAGTAAGCAGTTAGTGACCTGAACCTGGAACTCAAGAGCTAGGTCCAGACTGGAGATTCAGAGCTGGTGGTACCCATGTCTGGTGGTAACTATGAGCATGAGTGAGAAAGCCCAGTGGAGAATACAGAGTATTAGTGGCCCAGATTCATTAATTCCCAGTGCCTACTTGCAGTGTGTGGTTTGGGGATGGAATTGATATGACACTCATCATTGATAGTCATTATTGGAGCTAGAAAAAAGTATTGAAAAAATAGTATGGAGAACATTTTGGCATTTTCAAATTACCATTTTTTAAGATTCAGAATGATTTTCTTTTGAGAGACAGTTACTCATGGAATAAAACATATCAATCAAGAACCAAGTAAATTAAAAGCAAAGTAACTGACTTGTTTTTATTAGAGAAAATATATGTTCATATGTCTAAATTAAGAATTGTTCGTAGCAAATAATGCTTGCTAAGTTTTTGATGGATTTGTACATGTGGAATTCTAAGATGCATTTAACAAATATGGAAATAATAAAATAGATTTGTAGTTTTATGAACACTTAGATGAAAAGAGAAGCAGAGAAAAAAGAGAAAATGGGAAATAGTGATAGACACACACATACTATTAATATAGAAACTTATAAAAGACAAAATAACTGTAATCCATAATTCAACCACCACTGTCAGAATTTCAACATATATCTATTATTATGTCTGTATATATTTTTGTATACTTGTTATGTTGGCTATATAAATTCATATACTTTTTTTAACGTGATATGATAAACATTTTCCCAAGTTATTAAAAACTCTTCATAAATATGGTTTTTCATGACAGCATAAAGATGCCTATCACTTTTCAGTTACTTACTTACACATTCTCTATTGTTCAACATTTAGATTTTAGCTTTAAAAAACTTTAAATACCACTCCATTGAGTATCTTTGTTTATAAGGCTTTGTGTTCTTTTCAAATTATTTTCTTGAGATAGATTTCTGGAAATAGAATTATCATACTAAAACATATGAACATTTTAAGTCTCCTATTGCCAAATTGTGTTTTAGAAAGATGATACAAATTTATACTTCCATCAGCTTTGTGTGGCAATGCCTGGACACACTAAATAATACAGCATGCTATAAAGCCTTGTATTTGGGTTCATTGGGAAATTGGTAATTGGCACTCACCTTGTATTTTATTCAGTGAATTCACTGATTAGCTCGAATTAGTAAAGATAGCCTTATTGTAAACAATGACAACTATCTCCTTTTTTATTTAACTTTTATGCAAAATAACTTTAAAATGGAATTCAAAGCACACTTCCCTATATTTTGCATAGTTTCACTTGGAAATACTTCTCCAGAAGGAAAGAAATGTTTCTCTAACTGGTAGGAAGGAAAGAGGGATTGCTCTTTCCTTTTTAGTACTATTAAGCAACAATTGTCTATTTTGGAGGAGTTTTATGACTTCTTTCAAAAACAAAATATCCCATTTTTTCCCCAGAGCAAAGCTCTTAGAAGGCAATAGCTAAGAGCTATGTTACTAACATGACTGTTCTAGGAGGAGCACTGCTCAGCTCCCATGGCAACAGGTACCATGGAAATAGACACACTTTGTCAGAGGTATTGTAAATGCTATTGGGTATGAGGGCAGCAGTTGCAGTGAAATTTCATTGTTGCTATGTTGTAGAGGTTGCACAACATACCAAGCCTTATTTAGATTCTGTTGATAAGTCTGACCTGGTTTTTAAGAAGTTCTATTTTTTAAAAAAAGAGCAACAAACCCCAACCCCCAACCTGTTAGACCTAAGATAAAATGAGAACAATTTGCAAGGTTCAAATTGTTCTGTATGGAAGCTCTGGAAAATGATATGATATTCCAGAGAACTGTGAACTTTGAAGTGTCTGTGGCAATAAGTGATAGGTTGAGTGTGAATAACTTAAATCCAGAAGTCATCCCCAGACTTCATTTGAGCTAAACAGTTCAGCTTCTTCTCATAGGTCAGGTCACTGTTAATTTTTGCAGTGACAATGATTACCAGTGAAATTATTGAGTGATTGCTAATATTAACACCTGTTTTGTACTCTGCTGTTTTACTGTTCAACCCTTTGTAATAACCACTAAAAGGTACCTATGACTAGTACTATAAGCAGATTCATCCCACAGTTGGGGAAATTAAGGCATAGAGAAGAAATAAAGACCTCATGGTCTTAGCTGGAGAGAGGTAGAGTCTGGATTGGGAAAAGTTAGAGTCCCAGTCTCTAGCCTTATTTTACAAACATTGATACAATGGCAAAGATGAAACCTAAGTCAAAGGGTGTATGGGTTATCATTGGTGGCTCTGTTTGTTTAATAGATAACTCAATTTAGCAGAGAGGGCTGTACTATTGTTTCATTTCAGAGCACCTGTGCAACTTCTGATGCTTAAGAGGGAAATTGAGAATACTTCTCTAATTCATACCCAAGCCACCCTAACAATTATACATGATAATACTCAATACAAAATGTCAAGTTAGGGATTATCTTGGCCTTTTTCTAGTAGATTCCTACCTGTTCCCAGTCTTTTCCAGACACTGTCATCCCTCACAATCCAATCTGTCACTCTGCCAGGAGCCAAGAGGATTCAGATGCTATCCCTTGCTTTTTGAAATCACAGTTGAACTCAAGAACCCAACAGAGTTAGATACTAAGACCTTGCACCTGTATCTATGGTCCTGAAACTTATATGTGCATAAGAATTACCTGGATAGCCTGTTAAAAATGTACATTCCCAGCTTCCCATTCTGACTAAGTAAGCCTGGGGTGAGGCCCAGGAAGCTGCATTTTTAACCAACTCCCCCAGTGCTTCTGAATCAGGTGGTCTGTGGTCATGCTTTGAGAAACCTGAAGATCAGCATGTCAGTCTGTTAAAGTGTCTTCCACACCAGTGAGCCTAAGGACGATGGGGACAGTGGAGGTTGAGGAGGGGGCAGTAGTGAGAGGGGAGGCCTGTGCCTCTGTGCCTGGGAGCCCAGCAAGGAACCTTGAGCTCCTGAGGTCCCAACATGTGCTGTGGCCCATGCGCTGGACCTCAGTATGTGGGAAAAAGCAACCAGCTTTCAGAATTCACAAAGGATGAGGCACAAGGTAGAAAAACAGGGATGCCGCAATCTGCAATCTGAGTGCGCTGGCCCCTGAGTCAGTAAGAGTTGTCTGTAGATACCTAAATGTTTAAATCAATTTTCTTCTCTCAGACAGTGGAATCCAGAGCATATATTAAAAAGAGACCACTTCCAGCCTGTAGGAAAAATGAAAAGTTTTGTAGCTCACTGGTGGCTTCTTTCTTGCTGTTAGGAAGGCCAAGCCAGAGAAGCTAAAATAATTGAGCTAGGCCATTTTCGCATTAGCATTCAACCCTTAGATAAACCTTTGGAGAAAAGACCCCTTTTCACATTCCCCACGCACCCCTACCACCACTGCCTAAGCTTTGGCAGCCTTCCAAATCCTCCAGACCCCAGAACAGGACTTGTCCCTGGGCTTGTTTTCCAGGGTTTATATGACGCCCTTGTTCCCTTCTTGGCAATTCAAGTGAAACTCCCCATCTCAGGCCACAGCGTGGTAGTCATTGTTGTAAATAGCTTTGACTATTTATTTTTCTAAAATGCCTAGAATAGCATTTAGATGCCAAGATCCTGGGAGTGGGAAAAGAATGTTATTTTTGTAAGAAAGACTATTTTAGGGGACTGTTCTAACATTAAGAGACAGAAATGGGCCATATGGTTTGCTAGGAAATTTCCTTGCAAAGCTAAAATCCACATTACTGCCTTTCATGAGTGGGGTAGTTAGTCACTTTCTCACTTTATTTTAAATGAGGTCATGATTCCTGAGTTATTGTCACCTTTGGAAGCTAGAAGGATGGGTAAGTGCCAAGTGCTTTGAATCTACTGAAGAGAAAGCCAACGTACAATGGTTTTCCATTTACCTGTAGAAGGCAGGTCCATATCATCTTTGAAAAAATAATTACACCTGTTCCTTGCATCACCCGCTTCAGGACCAGAATTTGTGTTTGTTTGTTTAGTGATGAAAAATCTCCAATATTAATATTAATCTTTTTGTTTGTTTTGTTTCCTTTTCCATCATGCTGTGTCCACTTACTGCAGTATTTGACTCCTCGAGCTACATTTCAAATCATAAATCTCTCCTCATGGCTCTTTAAAAAAGTGAATCTTTCTTGTGTCCCTACTTTCTTGTGTCCCTACTTACTATTTTTATTACCAGATTATAACCACGATTTCCTCATTGACCACAGCAATGGGGTACCAGCATCCCTGGAAAAAGATGTCTTGAATATCCTACAATGAATATCAAATGGAGAGAGCCTCTGCCTGTTCAAGGCTGAAAATCTGAGAAAAATAAAACTCACATTGCTTTTTAAATTCAGAGATGTGACCACTGTGAATGTATTGCATCAACATAAGTCAAATATTGGTACCTATGGGTATAGAAGGATTCAAAGGCTGGGGTCCTGGAGGAAGAGGGTCAGAAAGTATCAGAAGGAGGAAGAGCAAGACTTGCAGACAACCCTGAGGTGGGAGCCAGCTCCCCTCACTCAGAAAGTGTGGGCTGGTACACCCGATAGGAATGGAGCAGGGCACACATGGAGATTTGGGGTGAGCTCTCCTTTCCTAAGTAGGGTACACTGACTATGATCAATCTGTTCCCATCATGTGAACTTATAATGCCTTCCCAGAAAACCTCTTTGGGCTACCATCATACCTCTTAGAGAACAAGCATATCTAAGCCTCATCACTTTTCAATGCTGTGGTTATTTCTGATGTTTCCTGGATTTAAGAAGTAGTGGTTTACTATTTTTTCAGTGTTTAAGAATGACCTTAGAAACCCGTTAAAGTGCACATGCTAGGGCTTCATCCCCAGCAATTCTGATTTGATTGATTGGGGATGGATCCAGAAATTTTTATTTTTAGTGAGTATACCGAATGATTTTAAAGAAGATAGTTAGGTCAGCAGAGCTACTGTTTGCTTCTTTTTGCTTCCACCTTTCATGCTGTCCTGCTTCCTGTTCGATCAATACATACTCTGTTTTTGCATATGCCCTTTGCCCTCGAAAGTCTTTTCCAATCATCGATTAGGTAGGTATCATCTAAGCTTGGGTTTCTCACATAATCTCATTAATGCTTCTTTGCTTCAAATTTTGACTTACCTTTAAGGCCATATAACTACTGATACTTAATTGAACCTGTTGTCTAATTGCCACCACTGCAGTTACAAATGATGATGATGATATTTTCAAGGTTATTTATATATCACAGAAAAGAACAGTAGCACTTGCTATATACTTAGAGCTTTCTGAGGATCAGCTATACACATAAGACACTGACTCATTAATTTTTACAGCTTCTGTGCAAAAACTAGCTAAAATTGCTTTCCACTTCCAGTTGAAGACAGTTAGTCATAAGTATACATTCCAGCATTAATTTTTTTCCTATTAACTTTGATGCATAAGGTTTGTTTATTTATTTAATGGATATTTCTGGACTGTCTGCCATATGTCAGTCACTGTGCTAGGTACTAATGATACAATGATGAACCTCCCCTCATGAAGCATCCAGGCTAGTTGCAGAGCAAACAAGAAAACAAAGAGAATAATGAAAGTATATACAGTGGCACCTAACACAGCATTAAATAGGGAGTGGGGGTTATCAGAGAGTTGTCTTAGAGGATTCAAAGTTGAGTAGGACTAAAGGTTTGAATGGAGGCCGAATATGTTGAACCCAGATCATGCCCTTAATAGCTGGTTGCATTTAAAACAGAATTCCAGCCATTGTAAGAATTTATTTTCTTGTGATTTGTATCTTAAATATAAAATTCAAATGAAAATGGATAATAAAAATAATCTGGCTGGGATCCCTGGGTGTTGGAATTGGATACCCCTGAGTTTCAATCCAAGCTCCACCACTTATACATGATGTGACTTTAGACAAGTTACTTAACCTCTCCAAATCTTAGGCTCCTCATCTGTGAAGTAGTAATAATAATTTAATAATAATAATTTATTATTAAATTATTATAAATTTTTATTATTAAATTATAAAATATATTATTAAATGATTTATTTTTACAATTTAATTGTGAGTGTTAAATGAAAGAACATACTGAACTAGATAATTCAGTATCAGAACATAGTAAGTGCTCAATAAATTATAGTACCCTCCCCCAAGTCCTATAGGTCTCAAATAATTAATTTTTCTACTTTAACTAGTCTCCTGATCCCCAAATTAGCATTCCAGCTTCCTACTGAGCATTCTGACTTCTGTCTTTATATTCCCTGACCTAAAAGACTCTCCACATGCAGTCCATTTTCCCCTTTCTCTTTCCTGCCTTCACCCCCATATGCACACATGGTTTGTGTGACTTAGTTTATTCATCTGCCAAGACTTAGCTTAGACACTATTTATTCCAGGAAACCCTTCCCTGACCCTCTTTACCATATCTTGGTTGGCCAGCACTCCTCCGTGCACCATCACTCACTGAGCTTCCTCCATCATGGTGCCTTTCACACCATTTGATAATGTGTGTGTGTGTGTATTCATCTGCATACCCCACTGGGCTGTATTGTTTTCATGTGTGACTTGCTTGCCCTTTTAAGTCCAGCACCTAGAGGAGATAGGTGCTGGCCGCAATATACATTTTCAACAAGTATTTTTGAATAAATTGAGATATCAATTTCCCCTAATTTTAGGTGAGGAGTGTACCTGATACATATACACTAGCCTCATTATAATTTTTATAGATAACTCTGTCTTTTAATCTGTGCCATTTGCAATTTTGAGTTACTTATTAACTTCTCTTTGCTACTTCTTCCTTTGCCATTTGCATCTTTCAATTCAGAATTATACAATGTCCAGGTTTTTTCTTTTTACAATATAAAGCTCTGAACTCCTGATGAATCTTTCAATATGTTGAATAACATACACACACATATGGGCACACATGTATAGCCTTTATGTTTGGTTTCTTTCTTTGAATGCCATTTGTTAAATAGTTCCTTTGGTAGTAATCCCTCTGGCTTTAGGTAAAGCCAGTTCAAAGCATTTTTAGAGACTGGCAATTTGTAGCTCTCTTTAAAATATCTTTTCATCTCTCCAACTCGGTGCTTCTTAATCTGTACTAGAAACCAAGCATTTGAAAGAAACTAATATCACCTGCATTATGGCTGCTTCTTTGCCTTTCTGCCTCCCACTTGTTACTGTACTTTATTCATCTTTATTTTTCCAGCATCTAGTCCATGCCTGGAGCACTAGGCACGCTATCACTGCTTATTAAATTAAAATTTGAAAAACTACCTAGTGCAAATATGTTTCCCACTGCTAGTAGATGACCCATATTGGTAGCTGTCTGGCCTCGTTAGCTGACATGGCCAATAAGGCTGCCATAGAGGTATAACTTTGTCTTTAAAGTATTTATTCATTTCTGTTTCTCTTGTGGACTTCCAATACATGTAGAAAACAGGGACATTGAAAATTGAAACAGTTGGAGGAAGATTGAAGGGATGTGGGTGTGGTTATAAAAGGTTAACACAAGAAATTTTTGTGGCATTGAAACTGCTCAATATCTTTATTGTGGTGATAAAATTGTAAATAATAGACATTCACACAAATACACATGAATACAAGTAAAACTAGGGATATATGAATAAGATTGGGGGATTGAATCAATATCCATATACTAGTTATAATATTGTATTACAATTTTGCAAAATGTTACTGATAGCAACAGGAGACAGACAAATTCTGTCTGATAGACAGGGACAGTCCTCAGTGAAACCTGACCTTCAATCCAAGGACAGTTTAAAGCCTAGAAACAGAGCTGCCAGTTCTCGATAGAGTCCACGACTGGAGTGAGGACCTCTATGCCCATCTTACCCTCCTCTCTCTCTGTTTGTTCCTTCTGGATGATGCCTTTTAACCAGTCAAATGGTGCTTTTTCCAAAGACCACCCATGGACCAATCAGCATGCACTCTTCCATTCTAAACCCATAAAAACCCCAGACTCAGCCCTATGGGGGCTACCTGCCTTTGGGCCCCTACTCACTGCCAAAGGGTCCCCTCTCGCAGTTGAGAGCTTTGCTTCTGTTGCTGAATAAAATTCTTTGCCTTACTCACTCTCTGGTGTGTGCAGATGTTATTCCTCTTGGTTGTGGGACAAGGACCTGGAACTCACAAAGCTGTGGGCAGCAGGAACAAGAGAGCCGTAACATACCCGCATTTGCCAAGCTGCAGACACAAAAAAGCAAAGCCACTGGGTACCACTCCCTCTCACTCGCTGAGCAACAAGAGAGAAAAAGCTTCTGGGCACCATTCCCTCCCACTCACGGAACTACAAAAGCCACAACATGTCTTGGGGGCTCAGACCTTGGGACTCCCCAAGCAAGAGCTGTAACACAGTGGCTACAGAGATTTCCAGCTGGTGAAGTAGTACCAAAGGGATCCTGTAACATTACCATTGGAAGAAAGTGCACAAAATATACAAGGGCTGTCTTAGTATTATATAAGTATTTCAATAAAAGTTTTCATTTAAAAAATGAAAGTTGAAAAACAGAGAAACAGGAAAGCAATGTCATAAAGAAAAGGGGATAAATTCACTTTGAGCTTCCTAGTTAACCAAAGAAGTCAAGGCAAAAAATAAATATCTTGTATTCATTCATTCAACAAATAATGAATGCAATAAATAACCATCATCTAATAAAACATACAATCTGCTTGAGAAAGACAACTTCCTTGATATTAATTTTGAAATTTGCCATATGATGTGTCCTTTATGTGGATTATTATAAAACTCGAAGCACCATAGTAGAAGGATAATAATTATCCTTGGAATATGAGTGTTTTAAAGTAACGTTTTTTGAGATCCTGCACTGGCTTTGTTCAAGCTGAGGTAACGTCATAGCGCTTTACTTGCTATTATGGAATGGCTTTTTATGTTGAGGTGCACTGTCTAATTTCACTTTCTGCTGAATGGAAACCAGCTGCTATTTACTGACCACCATAATTGCTGGCTATTTACATATGTGTTGTGAGCAAGTGTCTCCTTTTTCCTGGTGACAAACCTGAGCTCAAAGAGGTCAAATGGCATCTAAAGTAGTAAGGCTGATAAGTAGCAAAGCCAGGGCACTCTTCCCTGCCTGTAGCTTAACCAGACTAGATTCACATCCTAAAGCCAAGAGAGAAGGCAAGGCTGATTTTAGAGACTTTCAACATTTGTGCTTCCTACTAATCGTGTCCTAATCACTGTGGCATTAGGTTGTATAATGTCCATTTCAGGAAAGAGAAAAGCAGGAACTAGATGTCAGAAATATAATATCAGGCTTTCTTGTTTTTGTTTTGTGGGAAGTAGCCAAAGACCAAACAAGACAAAAGATTAAACATACAGTATCCTCTCTCTGCATTGATTTCTGAGCCCAGGTCCAGCTCTGTAGAGTGGCCATATGGGGGAAGCTTAGAGCTGTTCCCCGCCTAAGCATTGGCCTTTTCAGGTTCAAAAGCTTTATATCCTTTGTGTGCCCTGGCCCCAGCTTCTCTGGTACAGACAGTGGGTGGTTGTTAGAAAGTGTCAGTAGGTGGTAAAGTGTCCTGGTGCTCTGAAGCCAGGCAAACCTGAGTCTGAAACTTGATTCTGCCACTGAGGGGCTTTGTGAGGGTAGTCAAGTTACCTAAGGTTGAGTATTAGCAGCCCTTCCTCGTAAGTCTGTTGTGAGGAGTAAATAAAATAATCCAAGTGAAACACGTAGTCCAGTGTCTATCACTTGATATATGTTAATATGTGCAATCGTTGGTATCACTCACTCATTCTTTTTAGTGTGGAATGTTTTTCTCTGCTCTTTGGTTTGTATATGAGTTACAAGTAATCTTCCTTCCATGTTATCTGACAGTTGCGAAAGAAGGAATGAGGAGAATTTCTTCAAGAACTCTGGATGGTGGGCCTATAACTAATAGGGGTTTAAAATAAGAAGAAAGAATCCTTCTCCACAAATATGGTAAAACTATAAATTTTTTAAAATGTTCAAAGAGAGAATAGATTGACTCAACATTTTCTCTTTTTTTCCACAAGTATGACTTTTTGATGTGTCTTTACAAGGCAAACTCTCTTTAAAAACCTTACATAACAACCCTCTCTCTTCCCTGTGTACACTTCCATATGTACCCACACAGAGACTGGGCCAGTTTATGCGTCTGTAGAGTCCACCACTTAAAACCAACAGGATGGAGTGATGGATGCTCATAGTGGTATCAGTGAGGGCACTGCTATTAGCTACATGTGGTAGCTCAGATTAGAAAGTCCTGAAAGGAATGTTGTACATGTACACCTTTCCCAATTTACTCATATTTTAATGGGAATTGCTTTAAAAGACTTGTTAATAACCATGTTGCTGTTATAGAAGGAGTCCAAGGATACCTTCTGAAATGGCTCAAAATACACATGCAAAAATATACAAGCCATCATGACACCTGGCTGTCATTTACCTTCTTTGGGCTTAATGAGTTACTACATTAACACTTATTTAGCCTGTTCCAGCATATTTTTCATCTTCAAGCAAGTGAAGAGACTGAGACCAGTATATGCTATGGAAGTACTGACACAAATAGTTGAAGGAGATTGGTTAAAACATGTGCCGAATTGGTCAAACTTCTTTTCACTTCAAGTTTAACATCAGATGTGAGTTTTTCTGAATATATTTAGGTCCACATTGCCATCTTCAAGACTTTTTAAAACCATCTTCACCTAAAGTTAGATTACATTAAAGGAAAAATAAAAATATATTTGGAGCAGAGCTCTAACTTTATTTTATACCACAAGAGTTCTGGTTTTGTGGATTCAGGTTGCGTCTTGCTGAGAAGAAATTTCAGTGCTGCTTCAGCAGCTTCCTGGGCTTTCAGATTATTATTTTTTTAATTTCCTTCTATATAAGTTAGGAGTGGTTGGCAAAATTGCATTTGTTCGCAAAAATTTACTGCTGGGCTATAAATGTTTAATGAGATCATTATTTTAAATCTAATTCCGGTCCTTGCTTATTAATGCACATTCTGCAAAGGAAACTGAGTGGGGAACTTTACACTATCTCACTACACTATTGCACTAGGCACTATTGCAAAATTCCTATTATTTCCCCTCTATGATGATTTATTGAGAGTGTTTCTGTTATGTTGAGGTACTGGGCAAATTTTTGCAATAGCAACCCATTCATTTAGTTATTCTATTTGTCATTTGACTCTTTCAAAGTGATCAATGATGACCTTCAAATAAAATATTGGAAAATGTCTAACTCATTCGTGGTGAGAGAAATGAGCAAAAAAATGGAGACAGAAGATTTTGTTGCTCTGGAACAAGGAGTCTGCATAATGAAGGGGCCAGGGAAGAGGTACAACAGTGCTACTGAACCTTAGTGAGTTTAACAGTAGAAATGCTCTTGGCTGCAAGTGACAGAAAATCCACTCATCGTGAGTGTGAACCTTAAGGTTATTCACTATTCACTTAATAAGAACTTCAGAGCAAGGAGATCTCAGAGACATAGGTGACTTGACAGAGCTATAGTGCCAGGGCACTAGACTTACAGAGTATTCCTCATCATCATCTCCTCATTATCATAAGATGGCTGCAACAGTTTTTTTTTATTTTTTATTTTTTATATTATACTTAAAGTTCTAGAGTACATGTGCACAACATGCAGGTTTGATACATAGGTATACATGTCCCATGTTCGTTTGCTGCATCCATCAACTCATCATTTAAATTAGATATTTCTCCTAATGCTATCCCTCCCCCAGGCCCCCATCCCCCTGACAGGCCCCAGTGTATGATGTTCCCTGCCCTGTGTCTAAGTGATCTCATTGTTCAATTCCCACCTATGAGTGAGAACATGAAGTGTTTGATTTTCTGTCCTTGTGATAATTTGAAGAGAATGATGGTTTCCAGCTCCATCCATGTCCCTGCAAAGAACATGAACCCATCCTTTTTTATGGCTGCATAGTATTCCATGGTATATATGTGCCACATTTTCTTAATCCAGTCTATCATTGATGGACATTTGGGTTGGTTCCAAGTCTTTGCTATTGTGACTAGTGCTGCAATAAACATACGTGTGCATATGACTTTATAGTAGCATGATTTATAATCCTTTGGGTATATACCCAGTAATGGGATTGCTGGGTCAAATGGTAATTCTAGTTCTAGATCCTTGAGGAATCACCACACTGTCTTCCACAATGGTTGAACTAATTTACACTCTCACCAAGAGTGTAAAAGGGTTCCTATTACTCCACATCCTCTCCAGCATCTGTTGTTTCCTGACTTTTTAATGATTGTCATTCTAACTGGCATGAGATGGCATCTCATTGTGGTTTTGATTTGTATTTCTCTGATCACCAGTGATGATGAGCATTTTTTCACGTGTCTGTTGGCTGCATAGATGTCTTCTTTTGAGAAGTGCCTGTTCATATCCTTTGCCCACTTTTTGATGGTTGTTTGTTTTTTTCTTGTAAATTTGTTTGAGTTCTTTGTAGATTCTGGATATTAGCCCTTTGTCAGATGGGTAGATTGCAAAAATTTTCTCCAATTCTGTAGGTTGCCTGTGCACTCTGATGGTAGTTTCTTTTGTCGTGCAGAAGCTCTTTAGTTTAATTAGATCCCATTTGTCAATTTTGGCTTTTGTTGCCATTGCTTTTGGTGTTTTAGGCATGAAGTCCTTGCCCATGCCTATGTCCTGAATGGTATTGCCTAGGTTTTCTTCTAGGGTTTTTATGGTTTTAGGTCTAACATTTAAGTCTTTACTCCATCTTGAATTAATTTTTGTATAAGGTGTAAGGAAGGGATACAGTTTCAGCTTTCTACATGTGGCTAGCGAGTTTTCCCAGCACCATTTATTAAATAGGGAATCCTTTCCCCATTTCTTGTTTTTGTCAGGTTTGTCAAAATCAGATGGTTGTAGATGTGCGGTGTTATTTCTGAGGCCTCTGTTCTGTTCCACTGGTCTATAAATCTGTTTTAGTACCAGTACCATGCTGTTTTGGTTACTGTAGCCTTGTAGTATAGTTTGAAGTCAGGTAGCATGATGCCTCCAGCTTTGTTCTTTTTCTGTAGGATTCACTTGGCAATGTGGGCCCTTTTTTGGTTCCATATTAACTTTAAAGTAGTTTTTTCCAGTTCTGTGAAGAAAGTCAATGTTAGCTTGATGGGGATGGCATTGAATCTATAAATTGCTTTGGGCAGTATGGCCATTTTCATCATATTGATTCTTCCTATCCATGAGCATGGAATATTCTTCCATTTGTTCATGTCCTCTTTTATTTCGTTGAGCAGTGGTTTGTAGTTCTCCTTGAAGAGGTCCTTCACATCCCTTGTAAGTTGTATTCCTAGGTATTTTATTCTCTTTGTAGCAATTGTGAGTGGGAGTTCACTCATGATTTGGCTCTCTGTTTGTCTGCTAATGGTGTGTAGGAATGCTTGTGATTTTTGCACACTGATTTTGTATCCTGAGACTTTGCTGAAGCTGCTTATCAACTTAAGGAGATTTTCAACTGAGACAGTGGGGTTTTCTAAATATACAATCATGTCATCTGCAAACAGGGACAATTAGACGTCCTCATTTCCTAATTGAATACCACTTATTTATTTCTCTTGCCTGATTGCCCTGGCCAGAATTTCCAACACTATGTTGAATAGGAGTGGTGAGAGAGGACATCCTTGTCTTGTGCCAGTTTTCAAAGGGAATGCTTCCCATTTTTGCCCATTCAGTATGATATTGGCTATGGGTCTGTCATTAATATCTTTTATTATTTTGAGGTATGTTCTGTCAAGGCCTAGTTGATTGAGAGTTTTTAGCATGAAGTGCTGTTGAATTTTGTCAAAGGCCTTTTCTGCATCTATTGAGATAATCATGTGGTTTTTGTTGTTGGTTCTGTTTATGTGATGGATTACATTTATTGATTTGCATATGTTGAACCAGCCTTGCATCCCAGTGATGAAGCTGACTTGATCGTGGTGGATAAGCTTTTTGATATGCTGCTGGATTTGGTTTGCCAGTATTTTATTGAGGATTTTCACATTGATGTTCATCAGGGATATTGGTCTAAAATTCTCTTTTTTTGTTGTGTCTTTCCCAGGTTTTGTTATCAGGATGATGCTAGCCTCATAAAATGAGTTAGGGAGGATTCCCTCTTTTCTATTGATTTGAATAGTTTCAGAAGGAATGGTACCAGCTCCTCTTTGTACCTGTGGTAGAATTTGGCTGTGAATCTGTATGGTCCTGGGCCTTTTTTTTTTTTTTTTTTTTTTGGTTGGTAGGCTATTAAGTACTGCCTCAATTTCAGAACTTGATATTGGTCTATTCAGAGATTCAAGTTCTTCCTGGTTTAGTCTTGGGAGGGTGTATGTGTGCAGGAATTTATCCATTTCTTCTAGATTTTCTAGTTTATTTGTGTAGAGGTATTTAGTATTCTCTGATGATAGTCTGTATTTCTGTGGGATTGGTGGTAATATCCCCTTTATCATTTTTTATTGCATCTATTTGATTCTTCTCTCTTTTCTTCTTTATTAGTCTTGCTAGCGGTCTATCAATTTTGTTGATCTTTTGAAAAAACCATCTCCTGGATTCATTGATTTTTTTGAAGGGTTTTCTGTGTCCCTATCTCTTTCAGCTGTGCTCTGATCTTAGTTATTTTTTGTCTTCTGCTAGCTTTTGAATTTGTTTGCTCTTGCTTCTCTAGTTCTTTTAATTGTGATTTTAGAGTGTCAATTTAGATCTTTCCTGCTTTTTCTTGTGAGCATTTAGGGCTATAAATTTCCCTCTACACACTGCTTTAAATGTGTCCTAGAGATTCTGGTACATTGTGTCTTTGTTCTCATTGGTTTCAAAGAACATCTTTATTTCTGCCTTCATTTTGTAATTTACCCAGTAGTCATTCAGGAGCAAGTTGTTCAGTTTCCATGTAGTTGTGCGGTTTTGAGTGAGTTTCTTAATCCTGAGTTGTAATTGATGGCACTCTGGTCTGAGAGACAGTTTGTTGTGATTTCTGTTCTTTTACATTTGCTGAGGAGTGCTTTACTTCCAATTATGTGGTCAATTTTAAAATAAGTGCGATGTGATGCTGAGAATAATGTATATTCTGTTGATTTGGGGTGGAGCCTTCTGTAGATGTCTAGTAGGTCTACTTGTTGCAGAGCTGAGTTCAGGTCCTGGATATCCTTGTTAACCTTCTGTCTCGTTGATCTGTCTAATATTGACAGTGGGGTGTTAAAGTCTCCCATTATTATTGCGTGGGTGTCTAAGTCTCTTTGTAGGTCTCTAAGGACTTGCTTTATGAATCTGGGTGCTCCTGTATTGGGTGCATATATATTTAGGATAGTTAGCTCTTCTTGTTGCATTGATCCCTTTACCATTATATAATGGCCTTCTTTGTCTCTTTTGATCTTTGTTGGTTTAAAGTTGTTTTATCAGAGACTAGGATTGCAACCCCTGCTTTTTTTTGCTTTCCATTTGCTTGGTAGATTTTCCTCCATCCCTTTATTTTAAGCCTATGTGCGTCTTTGCATGTGAAATGGGTCTCTTGAATACAGCACACTGATGGGTCTTGACTCTATCCAATTTGCCAGTCTGTGTCTTTTAATTGGAGCATTTAGCCCATTTACATTTAAGGTTAATATTGTTATGTGTGAATTTGATCCTCTCATTAGAATGTTCGCTGATTATTTTGCCCATTAATTGATGCAGTTTCTTCATAGCATCAATGGTCTTTACAATTTGGTATGTTTTTGCAGTGGCTGATACCGGTTGTTTCTTTCCATGTTTAGTGCTTCCTTCAGGAGCTCTTGTAAGGCAGGCCTGGTGGTGACAAAATCTCTCAGCATTTGCTTGTCCGTAAAGGATTTTATTTCTCCTTCGCTTATGAAGCTTAGTTTGGCTGGATATGAAATTCTGGGTTGAAAATTCTTTTCTTTAAGAATGTTAATATTGGCCCCCACTCTCTTTTGGCTTGTAGAGTTTCTGCCGAGAGATCCGCTGTTAGTCTGATGGGCTTCCCTTTGTAGGTAACTCGACCTTTCTCTCTGGCTGCTCTTAACACGTTTTCCTTCATTTCAACCTTGGTGAACCTGACATGAGCAGACATTTCACCAAAGAGGATATATAGATGTTAAGTAAGCATGAGAAATAACATCAGAGAAAATGTAAACTAAAACCACAAGGAGACTAACAACATTAACAGAATGGCTAAAGTCATAAGCAGTAGCAACACTAAATGTGGCAAGAATGTGGAGATACTGGATCACTCATTCATTGCTGGTGGGAATATAAAGTTGTACAGCCACTTTGCAAAAAAGTTGGATAGTTTCTATAATGAAACATACAATTATCCTGTGACTCAGCAATTGCACTCTGGCATTTATCCCAAGGAAATAAAAACTTATGCTTGCACAAAAAAAAATTATACACAGATGTTCAGAGCAGTTATATTTATAACAGTCAGAAGCTTTCTTCAGCAGGTGAATGATGAAACAATACATGGTACATCCATAACATGGAATGTTACTCAGAAAAAAATAAATAAGAAGGAACAAACTGTTGATACATGCAGGCCTCTCAAGATGTCAAAACTTCATATGATACAGAAAATACAAAACATAGTTAATACACATGGGCATAGGTTTAAATATTCTATGTTACTGATTTCTTAATTGGGTTATATTTCTCAAGACTATTAAATAAAAAATAATGGTAGTTGCCTCAGATGCATTTAATTTTATCATATTGTGGTTATTTCGTGACTTTTTAAAATTATACTTGAAGTAATGGGATACATATGCAGAACATGCAGGTTTGTTACATAGGTATACATGTGCCATGGTGGTTTGCTGCACCCATCAACCCGTCATCTACATTAGGTATTTGTCCTAATGCTATCACTCCCCTTTCCCCACACCACCTGACAGGCCCCGGTGTGTGATGTTCCCCTCCCTGTGTCCATGTGTTCTCATTGTTCAACTCCCACTTATGAGTAAGAACATGCAGTGTTTGGTTTTCTGTTCCTGTGTTAGTTTGCCAAGAATGATGGTTTCCAGCTTCATCCATGTCCCTGCAAATGACATGAACTCATCCTTTGCTGTGGCTGCATAGTATTCCATGGTGTATATGTGCCACATTTTCTTTATCCAGCCTATCATTGCTGGGCATTTGGGTTGGTTCCAAGTCTTTGCTATTGTGAATAGTGCTGCAATAAACATATGTGTGCATGTGTGTTTAGAGTAGAAACATTTATAATCCTTTGGGTATATACTCAGTAATGAGATTGCTGGGTCAAATGATGTTTCTGGTTCTAGATCCTTGAGGAATCGCCACACTATCTTCCACAATGGCTGAACTAATTTAAACTCCCACCAACAGTATAATAGCATTCCTATTTCTCCACATCCTCTCCAGCATCCAGCATTTTAATGATCACCATTCTAACTGGCATGAGATGGTATCTCATTGTGGTTCTGATTTGCATGTCTCTAATGACCAGTGATGATGAGCTTTTTTTCATATATTTGTTGGCTGCATAAATGTCTTCTGTTGAGAAGTGTCTGTTCATATCCTTTGCCCACTTTTTGATGGTTTTTTTTTTCTTGTAAATTTGTTTAAGTTCCTTGTAGACTCTGGATATTAGCCCTTTATGAGATGGACAGATTGCAAAAATTTTCTCCTATTCTGTAGATTGCCTGTTCACACTGATGATAGTTTCTTTTGCTGTACAGAAGCTCTTCAGTTTAATTAGATCCCATTTGTCAATTTATGCTTTTGTTGCCATTGCTTTTGGTGTTTTAGTCATGAAGTCTTTGCCCGTGCCTATGTCCTGAATGGTATTGCCTAGGTTTTCTTCTAGGGTTTTTATGGTTTAGGTCTTATGTTTAAGTCTTTGCCCAAGCCTATGTCCTAGGTTTTCTTCTAGGGTTTTCATGGTTTTAGGTCTTACATTTAAGTCTTTAATCTATCTCGAGTTAACTTTTGTATAACATATAAGGAAGGAGTCCAGTTTCAGTTTTCTACATGTGGCTACCCAGTTTTCCCAGCACCATTTATTAAACAGGGAATCCTTTCCCCATTGCTTGTTTTTGTCAGGTTTGTCAAAATCAGATGGTTGTAGATGTGCGGGGTTATTTCTGAGTCCTCTGTTCTGTTCCATTAGTCTATATATCTGTTTTGGTAGCAGTACCATGCTGTTTTGGTTACTGTAGCCTTGTAGTATAGTTTGAAGTAACGTAGCGTGATGCCTCCAGCTTTGTTCTTTTTACTTAGGATTCTCTTGGCTATATGGGCTCTTTTTAGGCTCTGTATGAACTTTAAAGTAGTTTTTTCTAATTCTGTGAAGAAAGTCAATGGCAGCTTGATAAGGATAGCATTGAATCCATAAATTACTTTGGGCAGTATGGCCATATTCATGATATTGATTCTTCCTATCCATGAGCATGGAATATTTTTCCATTTGTATGTGCCCTCTCTTATTTCATTGAGCAGTGGTTTGTAGTTCTCCATGAAGAGGTCCTTCACATCACTTTTAAGTTGTATTCCTAGGTATTTTATTCTCTTTGTAGCAATTGTGAATGGGAGTTCACTCATGATTTGGTTCTCTGTTTGTCTATTATTGGTATATAAGAATGCTTGTGATTTTTTTTTCTTTTATTATTATTATTATTATTATCATTATTATACTTTAGGTTTTATGGTACATGTGCGCAATGTGCAGGTAAGTTACATATGTATACATGTGCCATGCTGGTGCGCTGCACCCACCAACTTGTCATCTAGCATTAGGTATATCTCCCAATGCTATCCCTCCCCCCTCCCCCCACCCCACAACAGTCCCCGAAGTGTGATGTTCCCCTTCCTGTGTCCATGTGTTCTCATTGTTCAATTCCCACCTATGAGTGAGAATATGCAGTGTTTGGTTTTTTGTTCTTGCAATAGTTTACTGAGAATGATGATTTCCAGTTTCATCCATGTCCCTACAAAGGACGTGAACTCATCATTTTTTATGGCTGCATAGTATTCCATGGTGTATATGTGCCACATTTTCTTAATCCAGTCTATCATTGTTGGACATTTGGGTTGGTTCCAAGTCTTTGCTATTGTGAATAATGCGGCAATAAACATACGTGTGCATGTGTCTTTATAGCAGCATGATTTATAGTCCTTTGGGTATATACCCAGTAATGGGATGGCTGGGTCGAATGGAATTTCTAGTTCTAGATCCCTGAGGAATCGCCACACTGACTTCCACAAGGGTTGAACTAGTTTACAGTCCCACCAACAGTGTAAAAGTGTTCCTATTTCTCCACATCCTCTCCAGCACCTGTTGTTTCCTGACTTTTTAATGATTGCCATTGTAACTGGTGTGAGATGGTATCTCATTGTGGTTTTGATTTGCATTTCTCTGATGGCCAGTGATGGTGAGCATTTTTTCATGTGTTTTTTGGCTGCATAAATGTCTTCTTTTGAGAAGTGTCTGTTCATGTCCTTTGCCCACTTTTCAATGAGGTTGTTTTGTAAATTTGTTTAAGTTCCTTATAAATGCTGGATATTAGACCTTTGATGCATAGTTAGCAAAATTTTTCTCCAATTCTGTAGGTTGTCTGTTTATTGATAGTTTATTTTGCTGTGCAGAAACAAATTTAATTTAAATTAAATTAAAGACCTGGAACCAACTGAAATGTCCAACAATGATAGACTGGATTAAGAAAATGTGGCACATATTCACCATGGAATACTATGCAGCCATAAAAAATGATGAGTTCATGTCCTTTGTAGGGACATGGATGAAGCTGGAAACCATCATTCTCAGCAAACTATCACAAGGACAAAAAACCAAACACCGCATGTTCTCACTCATAGGTGGGAATTGAACAATGAGAACACTTGGACACAGGAAGGGGGACATCACACACCAGGGCCTGTTGTGGGATGGGGGGAGGGGGAGGGATAGCATTAGGAGATATACGTAATGTAAATGACGAGTTAATGGGTGCAGCACACCAACATGGCACATGTATACATATGTAACAAACCTGCACGTTGTGCACATGTACTCTAGAACTTAAAGTATAATAAAAAAAAAGAAAAAAGAAAGCTGGATTTCACTCCAAAACATAAAAAATTAAAAAAAATAAAATAAAATAAAAAGAATGCTTGTGATTTTTGCACATTGATTTTGTATCCTGAGATTTTACTGAAGTTGCTTATGAAGTTGCTTATCAGCTTAAGATTTTGGGCTGAGACAGTGGGGTTTTCTAAATATACAATCATGTCATCTGCAAACAGGGACAATTTGACTTCCTCTTTTCCTAACCGAATACCCTTTATTTCTTTCTCTTGCCTGATTGCCCTGGCCAGAACTTCCAACACTATGTTGAATAGGAGTGTTGAGAGAGGGCATCCTTGTCTTGTGCCAGTTTTCAAAGGGAATGCTTCGGGATTTTGCCCATTCAGTATGATATTGGTTGTGGGTTTGTCATAAATAGCTTGTTATTTGGAGGTACGTTCCTTCAGTACCTAGTTTATTGAGAGTTTTTAGCATGAATGGGGTGTTGAATTTTATCGAAAGCCTTTTCTTCATCTATTGAGATAATCATGTGGTTTTTGTTGTTGGTTCTGTTTATGTGATGGATTACATTTATTGATTTGCATATGTTGAACCAGCCTTGCATCCCAGTGATGAAGCTGACTTGATCATGGTGGATAAGATTTTTGATGTGCTGCTGGATTTGGTTTGCCAGTATTTTATTGAGGATTTTTGCATCGATGTTCATCAGGGATATTGGCCTCAAATTTTCCTTTTTTGTTGTGTCTGTGCCAGGTTTTGTTATCAGGATGATGCTAGCCTCATAAAATGAGTTAGGGAGGATTCCCTCTTTTTCTGTTGTTTGAAATAGTTTCAGAAGGAATCGTACCAGCTCTTCTTTGTACCTCTGGTAGAATTCAGCTGTGAATTCGTATGGTCCTGGGCTTTTTTTTTTTTTTTTTGGTTGGTAGGCTATTAATTACTGCCTCAATTTCACAACTTGATATTGGTCTATTCAGGGACTCGACTTCTTTCTGGTTTAGCCTTGGGAGGGTGTATGTGTCCAGGAATTTATCCATTTCTTCTAGATTTTCTAGTTTTTTTGTGTAGAGGTGTTTATAGTATTCTCTGACAGTAGTTTGTATTTCTGTGGGATCAGTAGTGATCTACCCTTTATCATTTTTTATTGTGTCTGTTTGATTTTTCTCTCTTTTCTTCTTTATTAGTCTGGCTAGCAGTCTATTTTGTTTATATTTTCAAAAAAACAGCTCCTGGATTCATTGATTTTTTGAAGGGTTTTTTGTGTCCCTATCTCCTTCAGTTGTGCTCTGATCTTAGTTATTTCTTGTCTTCTGCTAGCTTTTGAATTTGTTTGCTCTTGCTTCTCTGTTTCTTTTCATTTTGATGTCAGGGTGTAAATTTTAGGTCTTTCCTGGTTTCTTTTGTGGGAATTTAGTGCTATAAATTTCCCTCTAAACATTGCTTTAGCTGTGTCCGAGAGATTCTGGTACATTGTGTCTGTGTTCTCATTGGTTTCAAATAACTTATTTATTTCTTCCTTAATTTCATTATTTACCCAGTAGTCATTCAGGAGCAAGTTGTTCAGTTTCCATGTAGTTGTGTGGTTTTGAGTTTCTTAATCCTGAGTTCTAATTGATTGCACTGTGGTCTGAGAGACTGTTTGTTATGATTTCCGTTCTTTTGCATTTGCTGAAGAGTGTTTTACTTCCAATTATATGGTCAATTTTAGAATAAGTACGATGTGGTACAGAGAAAAATGTATATTCTGTTGATTTGGGGTGGAGAGTTCTGTAGATATCTATTAGGTCTGCTTGGTCCAGAACTAAGTTCAAGTCCTGAATATCCTTGTTAATTTTCTGTGTCATTGATCTGTTTGATATTGACAGTGGGGTGTTAAAGTCTCCCACAATTATTGTGTGGGAGTCTAAGTCTCTTTGTAGGTCTCTAAGAACTTGTTTTATGAATCTGGGTGCTTTTGTATTGGGTGCATATATATTTAGGATAGTTAGCTCTTCTTGTTGTATTGATCCATTTACCATTATGTAATGGCCTTCTTTGTCTCTTTTGATCTTTGTTGGTTTAAAGTCTGTTTTATCAGAGACTAGGATTGCAACCCTTGCTTGTTTTGCATTCCATTTGCTTGGTAAATATTCCTACATCCCTTTATTTTAAGCTTATGTGTGTCTTTGCATGTGAGATGAGTCTCCTGAATACAGCACACCAATGGGTTTTGACTCTATCCAATTTGCCAGTCTGTGTCTTTTAATTAGGGCATTTAGCCCATTTACATTTAAGGTTAATATTGTTATATGTGAATCTGATCCTGTCATTATGATGCTAGCTGGTTATTTGCCCATTAGTTGATGCAGTTTCTTCATAGTGTCAATGGTCTTTACAATTTGGTATGTTTTTTCAGTGGCTGGTACTGGTTTTTCCTTTCCACATTTAGTGCTTCCTTCAGGAGCTCTTGTCAGGCAGGCCTGGTGGTGACAAAATGTCTCAGCATTTGCTTGTCTGTAAAGGATTTTATTTCTCCTTCACTTATGAAGCTTAGTTTGGCTAAATAAGAAATTCTGGGTTGAAAATTCTTTTCTTTAAGAATGTTGAATATTGGCCCCCACTCTCTTGGCTTGTAGGGTTTCTGCCGAGAGATCCACTGCTAGTCTGATGGGCTTCCCTTTGCGGGTAACCCGACTTTTCTTTCTGGCTGCCCTTAACATTTTTTCCTTCATTTCAACCTTGATGAACCTGATAATTATGTGTCTTGGGCTTGCTCTTCTCAAGAAGTATCTTTGTGGTGTTCTCTGTAGTTCCTGAATTTGAATGTTGGCCTGCCTCGCTAGGTTGGGGAAGATCTCCTGGATAATACCCTGAAGAGTGTTTTCCAACTTGGTTCCATTCTCCCCGTCACTTTCAGGTACACTAATCAAATGTAGGTTTGGTCTTTTCACATAGTCCCATATTTCTTGGAAGCTTTGTTCATGCCTTTTCATTCTTTTTTTTTTTTCTCTCTAATCTTGTCTTCACACTTTATTTCATTCAGTTGATCTTCAATCTCTGATATCCTTTCTTCCGCTTGATCAGTTTGGCTATTGATACTTGTGTATGCTTCATGAAGTTCTCTTGCTGTGTTTTTCAGCTCCATCAGGTCATTTATATTCTTCTGTAAACTGGTTATTCTAGTTAACAATTCGTCTAACCTTTTTTCAAGGTTCTTAGCTTCCTTGCATTGGGTTAGAACATGCTTCTTTAGCTCAGAGGATTTTGTTATCACCTACCTTCTGAAGCCTACTTCTGTCAATTTGCCAAACTCATTGTCCATCCAGTTTTGTTCCTTTGCTGGCCGAGAGTTGTGATCCTTTGGAGTAGAAGAGGCATTCTAGTTTTTGGAATTTTCAGCCATTTTGTGCTGGGTTTTCCTCATCTTCGTGGATTCATCTACCTTTGGTCTTTGATGCTGGTGACCATCGGATGGAGTTTTTGTGTGGACGTCCTTTTTGTTGATGTTGATGCTATACCTTTCTGTTTGTTAGCTTTCCTTCTAACAGGCCTCTCTGCTGCAAGTCTGCTGGAATTTGCTGGAGGTCCACTCCAGACCCTGTTTGCCTGGGTATCACCAGCGGAGGCTGCAGAGCAGCAAAGATTGCTGCCTGTTCCTTCCTCTGGAAGCTTTGTCCCAGAGGGGCACCCACCAGATGCCAGCTGGAGCTCTCCTGTATGAGGTGTCTGTCGACCCCTGCTGGAGGTGTCTCCCATTCAGGAGGCACAGGGGTCAGGGACCCACTTGAGCAGGCAGTCTGTCCCTCAGCAGAGCTTGAGCACTGTGCTGGGAGATCTACTGCTCTCTTTAGAGCCAGAAGGCAGGAACACTTAAGTCTACCAAAGCTGCGCCCACAGCCACCCCTTCTCCCAGGTGCTCTGTCGCAGGGAACTGGGAGTTTTATCTATAAGCCCCTGACTGGGGTTGCTGCCTTTCTTTCAGAGATGCCATGCCCAGAGAGGAGGAATCTAGAGAGGCAGTCCATCTACAGTGGCTTTGCTAAGCTGCAGTGGGCTCTGCCCAGTTTGAACTTCCCCGAGGCTCGGCTTTGTTTACACTGTGAGGGGAAAACCACATACTCAAGCCTCAGTAATGGCAGATGCCCCTCCCCCTACCAAGCTGAAGCCTCCGGGTCGACTTCAGACTGCTGTGCTCGCAATGAGAATTTCAAGCCAGTAAATCTTAGCTTGCAGGGCTCCTTGGAGGTCAGATCCGCTGAGCTAGGCCACTTGGCTCCCTGGCTTCATCCCCCTTTCCAGGGGAGTGAATGGTTCTGTCTGACTGGTTTCCCATGTGCCACTGGGGTATGAAAAAAAACTCCTGCAGCTAGCTCAGTGTCTGCCCAAATAGCTGTCCAGTTTTGTGCTTGAAACCCATGGCCCTGGTGCTATAGGTACCCGAGGGAATCTCCTGGTCTGCGGGTTGCAAAGACCATGGGAAAAGTGTAGTTTCTGGGCCAGAATGCACCATTCCTCATGGCACAGTCCCTCATGGCTTCCCTTGGCTAGGGGAGGGAGTTCCCTGACCCCTTGCACTTCCTAGGTGAGGCAAGGCCCCACCCTGCTTCTGCTCCCTCTCCATGGGCTGCACCCACTGTCTAACCAATCCCAGTGAGATGAGCCAGGTACCTCAGTTGGAAATGCAGAAATCACCCACCTTCTGTGTTGATCTCACTGGGAGCTGCAGACCAGAGCTGTTCCTATTAGGCCATCTTGCCAGCCATACACCCTTTTTTGTTTTGTTTTGTTTTGTTGAGACAGAGTCTCATTCTTTCACCCAGGCTGCAGTGCAGTAGCGCAGTTTCAGCTCACTGCAACCTCAGCTTCCTGGGTTCAAGTGATTCTCCTGCCTCGGCTTCCCCAGTAGCTGTGATTACAGGCATGTGCCACCATGCCCAGCTAATTTTTGTATTTTTAGTAGAGACAGGGTTTCACCATGTAGGCCAGGCTGGTCTCTAACTCCTGACCTCAGGTGATTCACCTGCCTTGGCCTCCCAAAGTGCTAGGATTACAGGTGTGAGCCACCATGCCTGGCCTGTTTTGTGACTTTTTGTGCACTGTTTGATATTCACAACCTTTCCTCTTTCCAGCTATTTGTGGATTAGGTATTATATCTTTTGGTTTTGTTTTTTATTTTGCTATAAGCATGAAATGTTTCATACGTGCTTGAAAAAAATAAAAGTGGGGATCATGCTAATTCCTGTGAGTCATCCACTTGATAGGTGGTAAGACAAGAAAGAGAAAATCTAGAGCTGCTGTAGAATGCAGAGATGTGTGAGGAGCAGAAGTCTGAGGAACTGAATTCCTAGTAAGTTTAAAAAGTCTACAAATGCAGTCATGCCTGTGTTTGGTGGAAATGTGAAGACTGCAGAAACCACTTCAAGTTATGTACTTGGGCAGCCCAGCAGGGAACATTCTGAGAGATGTATAGGACAGAAGGACCAGGAAAGGGACAGCAATAAATTCAGGTTGCCAAGGAGTTCCAGAGAGGAATCATGGCCTGAGCTAAGGAGTTGTACTGTGATCAGAGGCTGAGACAGAGGACAGGCTGGCCTAGAGGGCGGGCTAAGAAGCAATCCAAGTGACCATGTAAAGCTGCCAATTCTAGACGTCGATTCTGTTCCATTAATCTGTTATGGATATGTGCCCCTGACAAGAGTCCCTAGCCAAGATGGCAAGTGAAGCTTGACTCCGGCTCACTCTGTTCACCAAGCCTTGTGTTGAGATGCAGCACTGCAGCCACTTGGAGGAGGAATCTTATTGCAGTTTTTTTCTTCCATATTTCTTTTTAATTAACATATAATTTATATACCATAAAACATACCCTTTTAAAAGTTCAGTAGTTTTTAGCATATTCACAAAGTTGTGCAGTTATGTAATTTCAAAACATTTTCATTACCCCCAAAAGAAACTCTGTACCCATTAGCAGTCATTTCTCATTCCCCCCACCTCCCAGCTCCTAGTCTGCTTTCCATCTTTATAAACTTGCCTTGTCTTGACATTTCATATAAGTGGAATCATACAACATGTGACCTGTATATCCAGCTTCTTTCTCCTAGCATAATGTTTTCAAGGTTCATTCATGTTACAGCATCAGTACTTCCTTCCTTTTTATGGCTGAAAAATATTCCGTTGTACGGATATACTCCATTTTTTTGTCCATTCATTAACTGATGGATATTTTAGTTGTTTTCAGTTTGTGACTGTCATGAACAATGCTTCTGTCAATGTCCGTATCCAAGTTTTTGTGTGGGTCTTGAAGATTATGCCTTTGTTTTCTTTGAAGAATTTTCTAGCTTTATGTCTTACATTTGGTCTTTCACCTATTGAGTTAATTTTTGTGTATGGTGTAAGGCAGAGGTCCAAATTTGTTCTTGTTCATATCCAGTTGTCCCAGGACTGTTGTTGAAAATACACTACTATTGAAAGTACAGAAAATTCTTTCCCCCATTGAATGGTCTTGGGACCCTTGTTAAAAATCGGTTGACCATATATGTGATGGTTTAATTCTAGACTCTTGATTCTGTTCCATTGATCTATATGTCTGGCCTTAAGCCAGTACCACCACCCTGTCTTGATCATTGTAGCATGATAGTAAATTTTGAAACCAAGGAGTATGAGGCCTACAACTTTGTTCTTTTTCAAGATTATTTTGTTTATTCTGAGTCCCTTGCATCACTACATGAATTTTAGGATCCAGTTGTCAATTTCCGAAAACAACACAAAACAAACAATAAACTAAATGACATTTTGACAGGGATTGTTTTAATCTACAGATTTATTTCAAGAATACTGCCATGTTAACAATGTCAAATCTTTCAATCTATGAACAAAAAAAGTCATTTCATTTAATTAGGTATTCTCTAATTTCTTTCAACAGTATCTTGTAGTTGTCAGGATATGACTTTTGCACATCTTTTGTTAAATTTATTCCTAAGTATTTTATTCCTTCTTATGCTATTGAAAGTGGAATCGTTTTCTTAATTTCATTTTTTATTGTTCACTGCTAGTGTATAGATATACAGTTGAGTTTTATATATTAACTTTGTATTCTGTAAACTGCTGGATGTATTGCCTCTAAATTGTTTTGTGTGGATTCCTTAGAATTTTCTATATACAAGATCATTTTGTGTGCAGATAGAGATAGTTTTACTTCTTCATTTTCAATGTCAATGGCTTTTGTTTCTTTTTCTTGTTTCATTGCCCTAGCTAGACCCTCCACAGTACTGAACAGAAGTTGTGAGAATAGACAATCTTTGTCTTGTTCCAGATATTAGGAGAAAATCTTCCAATCTTTCACCGTTAAATATCATAATTGCCATGAGTGTTTTTGGAGATTCCCTTTATCAAGTTACAGAAGTTTTCTACTGTTCTTAGTGTTTAATAGTGTTGTTCTTTTTAACATGAAAGGGCATTGGATTTCTCAATTTTTTTCTGCATTGAGATAATTGTATGGTTTTTGTCCTTAATTTTATTAATATGATATATTACATTTGTTGTTTTACCCTGGAACAAATCCCACCTAATCATGATGTATCCTTTTTATATGTTGCTGGCTTCAGTTTGTTAGTCTTTTTGTTGAATATTTTGGCATCTATATTCATGAGAGATATTGCTCTGTAGTTTTTTTTTTTTCATAATGACTTATTCTGATTTTAGCATCAGAGAAATAGTGACCTTACAGAGTGAGACAGGATATTTTCCCTCCTTTTTTTTTTTTTTTTTTTCCCACAGAGACAGAGTCTGACTCTGTCACCCAGGCTGGAGTGCCATGGCACGATCTTGGCTCACTGCCAACCTCTCCTGCCCGGGTTCAAGCAATTCTCTTGCCTCAGCCTCCTGAGTAGCTGGGGCTACAGGCGCTAGCCACCATGTCTGGCTAATTTTTTTGTATTTTTAGTAGAGACGGGGTTTCACCACGTTGGCCAGGCTGTTCTCGAACTCCCGACCTCAGGTGATCCACCCGCCTTGGCCTCCCAAAGCGCTAGGATTACAGGCATGAGCCACTGTGTCCAGCCCCTCCTCCTCTTCTTTGTGGAAGAATTTGTGAAGTACTGCTGTTAATTCTTTTTAAACATTTGGCAGAATTCACTAGTGAAACCATCTGGACCTGAGTTTTTCTTAGTGGGAAGAATCACTTGAAACTGGGAGGCAGAGGTTGCAGTGAGCTGAGATTGTACCACTGCAGTGAGCCGATATTGTGTCACTGCACTCCAGCCTGGGTGACACAGCGAGACTCATCTCTAAATAAATAAATAAATAAAATGTTGTTCAATTCCTCTTTCCTTGTTATAACAATATTCTGTTTAGTTCTATCCATTGTTGAATGTGGGATATTGAAGTTTTCAACTATTATTGTTGAATTATCTATTTTTCCCTTTAATTCTGTCCATTTTTGTTTTTATTTTGGGAACCTATTATTCTGGGAGTATCTGTATTAGGGGAGTATATATATAATTTTTGTCTTCTTAATAGATTGCTATCTATATATGTTATAAATTCAATAATATAGTGTTATGACTATTGCTTTATATAGTTTTATTTTATTGCTTATATTTTTATTGCTTATATTTATTGCTTTATATATATTTTTACATATAGAATAGTCTCATTCTTAAATAAATAAAAAACAGAAACTACATATTATGCAGTCTATTACATACACCAAAATATTTACTATTTCTGGAATTCTTTGTTTCTTTCTATGAATTTTAGCAGCTATCTGGGGGAAATTTCTTTTCTACTTGAAAGATTTTCTTTAGAATTTTTTCTAAAGTAAGTCTGCTAGCAATGAATTATCTTTGTTTATCTGGGGATGTCTTTATTTCACCTTCAGGTTTAGATAATTTTCTGGATATAAAATTCTTGGTTGACAGCATTTGTCTCAGCATGAAGAATGTCATGGAACTTCTTTCTGGTCTCCACTGTTTCTAATGAGAAATCAGTCGGTATTAGTATTAATAATCTCCTACATGCAATGAGTCATTTTTACTTCCTCCTTTCCAAATTTCTGTCTTTTATTTCAAGTGTTTGATAAAGGTGTGTCTAGGTGAGGCTCTCTTTAAACTACGTGAGGTTTGTTGTGTTCTTATATCTGTTGACTAATCCATTTTTAAATAGAATTTGGGACATTTTCCAGGATTATGTCTTAAATTTTTTTTCTGTTTCTTTCTTTCCCCTTTCTCTTTCTGGAACTCCTATTATACCTACATTAATACACTTGATATTGTACCACAAGTCTCTGTACTTTGTTTGTTTTTGTTTAGGCTTTTTTCTCTTTCAGTTCTTCAGATTAGATTGTTTTTATTTATCTATCTTTGTTTAATAATTCTGTGTTTTTTTAACTTTTATTTTAGATTCAGGGGGTACATGTGCAGGTTTGCTATATAGGTAAGCTTATCTTACAGATTATTTCATGACCCAGGTACTAAGCCTAGTACCCAATAGTTATTTTTTCTGATCCTCTCCCTCCTCCCACCCTCAAGTAGGCCCCAGTGTCTTTTTTGCCCTCTTTGTGTCCATGTGTTCTTATCATTTAGCTCCAATTTAAAAGTAAGAACATATGATATTTGGTTTTCTGTTCCTGCATCAGTTTGCTAAGAATAATGGCCTCCAACTCCATTCGTGATCCTGCAAAAGACATGATCTTGTTTATTTTTATGGCTACATAGTATTTGATGATGTATATGTGCCACATTTTCTTTATCCAATCTGCCATTAATGGGCATTTAGGTTGGTTCCATGTCTTTGTAATTGTGAATAGTGCCGTGAACACAGTGCATGTCTCATTATGGTAGAATGATTTATATTCCTTTCGGTATATACCTAGTAATGAGATTGCTGGGTCAAGTGGTTGTTTTTTGCTCTTTGAGGAATCCCACTACACTGCCTTCCACAATGGTTGAACTAATTTACACTTCCACCAACAGTGTATAAATGTTCCCTTTTCTGTGCAACCTCACCAGCATCTGTTATTTTTTTTGAACTTTTTAATAATAGTCATTCTGACTGGTGTGGGATGGTATCTCCTTGTGGTTTTGATTTGTATTTCTCTAGTGATCAGTGACGTTGAGGTTTTTTTTCATATGCTTGTTGACTGTATGTATGTCTTCTTTTCAGAAGTATCTGTTCATGTCCTTTGCCCACTTTTCAATGGGGTTGTTTTGTAAATTTGTTTAAGTTCCTTATAAATGCTGGATATTAGACCTTTGATGCATAGTTAGCAAAATTTTTCTCCAATTCTGTAGGTTGTCTGTTTATTGATAGTTTATTTTGCTGTGCAGAAACAAATTTAATTTAAATTAAATTAGATCCCATTTGTCAATTTGTCATGGTTGCTTTTGGTGATTTCATCATGAAATCTTTGCCCATGCCTACGTCGGGTTTTTTTGGGGGGGGGTTGTTTGTTTGTTTGTTTTGAGATGGAGTCTCTCTTTGTCATCCAGGCTGGAGTACAGTGGTGCAATCTCGGCTCACCGAAATGTCCACCTCCCAGGTTCAAGCAATTCTCCTGCCTCAACCTCCCAAGCAGCTGGGATTACAGGTGCCTGCTACCATGCTCAGCTAATTTTTGTATTTTTAGTAGAGACAGGGTTTTGCCATGTTAGCCAGGCTGGTCTCGAACTCCTGACCTCAGGTGATCCATCCAACTTGGTCCCAAAGTGCTGCAATTACAGACCCCATGCCTATGTCTTGAGTGGTATTGCCTAGGCTGTCTTCCAGGGTTTTTATAGTTTTGGGTTTTACACTTAAGTCTTTAATCCACCTTGAGTTGATTTTTGTATATGGTGTAAGCAAGGGGTCCAGTTTCAGTCTTCTGCATATGGCTAGCCAGTTATTCCAGCACTATTTATTGAATAGGGCATCCTTTCCCCATTGCTTGTTTTTGTCAAGTTTGTCAGAGATCAGATGGTTGTAGGTGTGTGGCCTTATTTCTGAGCTTTCTATTCTGTTCCATTGGCTCTATGTGTCTGTTTTTGTACCAGGACCATGCTTTTTTCATTATTATAGCCCCATAGTGTAGTTTGAAGTTGAGTAACGTGACACCTCCAGCTTTGTCCTTTTTGCTTGTGATTGCCTTAGCTTTTCAGGTTCTTTTTTGGTTCCATATGAATTATTAATGTAAAATAGTTTTTTTCCAGTTTTTTAGTAGTGACAGGGTTTCGCCATGTTAGCCAGGTTGGTCTCGAACTCCTGACCTCGGGTGATCCATCCAACTCAGTCCCAAAGTGCTGGGATTACAGACCCCATGCCTATGTCTTGAGTGGTATTGCCTAGGTGAAAAATGTCATTGGTAGATAGCTTTGAACCTATAAATTTCTTTGGCCAGTATGGCCATTTTAATGATATTGATTCCTCCTATTCATGAGCATGGACTGTTTTTCCATTTGTTAGTGTTATCTCTGACTTCTTTGAGCAGTGTTTTGTAATTTTCATTGTAGAGATCTTACAATCCCTGGTTAGCTGTATTCCTAGGTGTTTTATTCTTTTTGTGGCAACTGTGAATGGGATTGCTTTCCTGATTTGGCTCTCAGCTTGGCTGTTATTGGTGTACAGGAATTCTAGTGATTTTGTACATTGATTTTGTATCCTGAGATTTTGCTGAAGTTGTTTATCAGCTTAAAGAACTTTTGGGCTGAGATGATGGGATTTTCTAGATAAAGAACCATGTCATTTGCAAACAAAAATAGTTTGACTTCCTGTCTTCCTATTTCAATGCCTTTTATTTTATTTTTTAATTTTACTTTAAGTTCTAGGATACATGTGCTGAATGTGCAGGTTTGTTACATAGGTATCCATGTGCCATGGTGGTTTGCTTCACCTATCAACCCATCATCTAGCTTTTAAGCCCTGCATGTATTAGATATTTGTCCTAATGCTTTTCCTCCTCTTTCCCCGCACACCTGACAGGCCCTGGTGTGTGACGTTCCCCTCCCTATGTCCATGTGTTCTCATTGTTCAACTCCTACTTATGAGTGAGAACATGCAGTGTTTGGTTTTCTGTTCCTGTGTTAGTTTGCTGCAGATGATGGTTTCCAGCTTCATCCAAGTCCCTGCAAAGGGCATGACCTCGTTCTTTTTTATGGCTGCATAGTATTTCATGGTGTATATGTGCCATATTTTCTTTATCCAGCCTATTATTGCTGGGCATTTGGGTTGGTTCCAAGTCTTTGCTATTATAAATAATGCTGCAGTAAACATACATGTGCATGTGTCTTTATGGTAGAATGATTTATAATCCTTTGGGTATATACCCAGTAATGGGATTGCTGGATCTAATGGTATTTCTGGTTCTAGATCCTTGAGGAATTGCCACACTGTGTTCCACAATGGTTGAACTAATCTACACTCCCACCAACAGTGTAAAAGCATTCCTATTTCTCCGCATCCTCACCAGCATCTGTTGTTTCCAGATATTTTAATACTCACCATTCTCACTGGCATGAGATGGTGTCTCACTGTGGTTTTGATTTGCATTTCTCTAATGACCAGTGATGATGAGCTTTTTTTCATATGTTTGTTAGCCACATAAATGTCTTCTTTTGAGAAGTGTCTGTTCATATCCTTTGCCCACTTTTTGATGGTTTTTTTTTTTATAAATTTGTTTTAATTTCCTTGTAGCTTCTGAATATTAGACCTTTGTTACATGGATAGATTGCAAAAATTTTCTCCCATTCTGTAGGTTGCCTGTTCATGCTGATGATAATTTATTTTGCTGTGAAGAAGCTCTTCAGTTTAATTAGATCCCAATTGTCAATTTTGGCTTTTGTTGCCATTGCTTTTGGTGTTTTAGTCATGAAGTCTTTGCCCATGCCAATGTCCAGAATGATATTGCCTAGGTTTTCTTCTAGGGTGTTTATGGTTTTAGGTCTCACTTTTAAGTCTTTAATCCATCTTGAGTTAACTTTTGTATAAGGTGTAAGGAAGGTGTCCAGTTTCAGTTTTCTGCATATAGCTAGCCAGTTTTCCCAACACCATTTATTAAATAGGGCATCCTTTCTCCATTGCTTGTTTTTGTCAGGTTTGTCGAAGATCAGATGGTTGTAAATGTGTGGCATTACTTCTGAGCCCTCTGTTCTATTCCATTGGTCTATATATCTGTTTTGGTACCAGTACCATACTGTTTTGGTTACTGCAGCCTTGTCATAAGCAAAAAGAACAAAGCTAGTGGCATCACACTACCTGAATGCCGTTTATTTCTTTCTCTTGCCTGAGTGCTAAGGCCAGGACATCCAATACTATGTTGAATAGGGGTGGTGAGAGAGGGCATCCTTGTCTTGTGCCAGTTTTCAGGGGGAATGCTTCCTGGTTTTGTCCATTCTGTATGATGTTGGCTGTGGATTAGTCATAAATGGCTCTTATTATTTTGAGGTATGTTCCTTCAATACAAAGTTTATTGAGAGTTTTTAACATAAAAGAATGTTGAATTTCATCAAAAGTTTTTCTGCATCTATTGAACTAATAATGTGATTTTTGTCTTTAGTTCTGTTTATGTGATGAATCACATTTGTTGATTTGCATATATTGAACCAACCTTGCATCCAGGAATAAAGCCTACTTGATCATGGTGGATTAGCTTTTTGATGTGCTGCTGGACTCAGTTTCCAAGTATTTTGTTGAGGATTTTTGCCTTAATGTTCATCAAGGATATGGAGCTGAAGTTTTCTTTGTTGTGTCTCTGCCAGGTTTTGGTATCAGGATGATGCTGGCCTCATAGAATTAGTTGGGGAGGAGTCCCTTCTCATTTTGTTGGAATAGTTTCAGTAGGAATGGTACCAGCTCTTCTTTCTTTATTTTAATGGCAGAATGCAGCTGTGAATCCATCTGGTCCTGGACTTTTTGGTTGATAGACTATTTATTACTGATTCAATTTCAAAGCTCATTATTGGTCTCGTCAGGGAACCAATTTCTTCCTGGTTCAGTCTTGAGAAGGTATATGTGTCCAGGAATTTATTTATCTCTTCTAGGTTTTCTAATTTGTGTGCATGTGTGCACAGAGGTGCTCGTAATAGTCTGTAATAGTTATTTGTATTTCTGTGGGGTCAATGGTAACATCCCATTTGTCATTTCTGATTGTGTTTATTTGGATCTTCTATCATTTCTTCTTTGTTAGTCTAGGTAGTGGACTACCTTATTAATGTTTTTCAAAACACCAACTCTTGGATTTGTTTATTTTTTCATGGCTTTTAATGTCTTGATCTCCTTCAATTCAGCCCTGATTTTGGTTATTTCTTGTCTTCTGCTAGCTCTGGAGTTGGTTTGCTCTTGCTTGTCTAGTTCTTTTAGTTGCGGGGTTAGGTTATACATTTGAGATGATTCTAACTTTTGATATTAAGTTGGAATTTAGTGCTATAAATTTCCCTCTTAACACTACCTTAGCTGTGTCCCAGAGGTTCTGGTATGTTGTATCTTTGTTCTCATTAGTTTCAAAGAATTTCTTGATTTCTTCCTTAATTTCATTATTTACCCAAAAGCCATTCAGGAGCAGGTTAATTTCCATGTAACTGCATGTTTTGAGTTTTTTGTAGTCTTGATTTCTATTTTTATTTCACTGCTATCCAAGAGTGAGTTTGGTATGATTTCAGTTCTTTTACATTTGCTGAAAATTGTTATATAACCAATTGTGTGGTTGACTTTACAATATGTGCCATGTGGTGCTGAGAAAAATGTATAGTCTGTTGTTTTGGGGTGGAGAGTTCTGTAGAGATCTATCAGATCCATTTGGTCCAGTGTTGAATTTGGGTCTGAAATATCCTTGTTAATTTTCTGCCTTGATCATCTGTTTAGTTCTGTCAGAGAGTGTTGAAGTCTCCCACTATTATTGTGTGGGAGTCTAAGTCTCTTTGCAGGTCTCTTGAGAACTTGCTTTGTGAATCTGGGTGTCCCTGTGTTGGGGGCATATGTATTAGGAGAGTTAGGTTTTCTTGTTGAATTGAACCCTTTACCATTATGTAATGCTCTTGTCTTTTTTGATTTTTGTTTGTTTAAAGTCTGTTTGTCTGAAATTGGGATTGCAACCCCTGCTTTTTTCTGTTTTCCATTTGCTTGGTAGATTTTCCTCCATCCCTTTGTTTTGAGCATATGGATGTCACTGCATGTGAGATGGGTCTCTTGAAGACAGCATACCATTGGGCCATGCTTCTTTATCCAGCTTGCCACTATATGCTTTTTAAATGGGGCACAGAGTGACAAGCTGGATAAAGAAGCAAGACCCCTTCAAGATTATTATTGATACGTGTGGATTTGATTCTGTCATTGTATTGTTATCTGTTTTTTATGCCAGCTTGTTTGTGTGGTTGCTTTATAGTGTCACTGGCCTCTGTACTTAAGTGTGTTTTTTTAATTGGCTGGTAATGGTCTTTCCTTTCCATATTTAGTGCTTCATTCAAGATCTCTTGTAAAGCAGATCTGGTGGTAATGATCTCCCTCAGCATTTGCTTATCTGAAAAGGATCTTATTTCTTCTTCACTGAGGAAGGTTAGTTTGGCTGGATATGAAATTCTTGGTTGAAGATTTTCTTCATTAAGAATGTTGAATATAGGCCCCCAATCTCTTCAGGCTTGTAGGGTTTCTGCTGAGAGGTTTGCTGCTAGCCTGATGGGGTTCCCTTTCTCTCTAGCTGCTTTTAACATTCTTTCTTTCATTTTGACCCTAGAAAGTGATTGTGTATCTTGGTGATGATATGCTTATGGAGAATCTTGCAGAGGTTCTCTGTATTTCCTGAATTTGACTGTTGGCCTCTGTAGTGAGGTTGGGGAAATTTCCACAGAAGATATCCTGAAATATGTTTTCCAAGTTGCCTGCTTTCCCCCCATCCCTTTCAGGGATGCCAGTGATTTATAGTTTGGGCCTCTTTATATAATCCCATATTTCTCAGAGGTTTTATTTGTTCCTTTTCATTATTTTTTCTTTATCTGTATATGTCTGTCTTGTTTAAGAGAGCCAGTCTTCAAGTTCTGAGACTTCTTCCTCAGTTTGGTCTATTTTGCTGTTAATTCTTGTGATTGCATTGTGAAAATCTTGCAGTTTGTTTTTCAGCTCTATCAGATCAGTTCAGTTCTTTTATACTGGCTATTTTATCTGTCAGCTTCGGTATCATTTTATTTTGTTAGTTTTCTCGGATTGGATTTTGCCATTCTCTTGAACCTCAATGATCTTTGTTCCTATCAGTATTCTAAATTTTCTTTCTGTTATTCCAGCCAACCCTGGTTAAGAACGCTTGTTGAAGAACTAGTGTAGTCATTTGGAGGATATAAGACACTCTGGTCATCTGACTTGTCAGAGTTCTTGTGTTGGTTCTTTCTCATCTCTGCATTTAGGTGTTCTCTTAACTGCTGGGCTGCCTCTGATTGAAGTGGTCAGGCAGGGGCAGAGTGGTTGCGCTGGAGTCCTGGACCTGGTGACTCTGCCCAGTGAAGAGAAGTGAGGACCAGGACCTGCGTGGAGAACAGTATGGACACTTTTCCATTAGGTGGATGCTCTGTGCTGGAGGTTCAGACCAGTGCTTGGTCCCCATGGACTCTCCAGAGCCTGGAGACAATAAGGGTGAGGGCTGTGAGACAGCACAGATGGCAACCCACCCCTCCCACTGGGAGCTCTGTCCCAGAGAGCTGAAGAACTGCTACTGGCTCAATAGCTCCAGTGGGGAAAGGCTGGAGACCCAGGCTGGGAGAACCTGCCCAGTGAGGAGATATGGGAACAGGGACTCATGTAACAAACATATAGAAAACATATAACATGTAGAAAACATGTAACATATAGAAAACATGTAACAAACATATAGAAAAGTCTGGCCACTTTTCCATTGGGCTGCTGCAATATGCAGGAGGTCTGCTCCAGTTTCTAATCACCTCAGATTTTCCAGCACCTGAAGGTATCAACAATCAAGGCTGCAAAACAGCAAAGATGGCAGTGTGCCCCTCCCTCTGGGAGCTCCATCCCAGGGAGGTATGGATCTGTTGCCAGCTTGAACATACTGGCGAGGGTAGTTGTAAATCTTGGTCAGGAGATTCTGCCCAGTGAAGAGAAATAGGGTCCACGACCCATATGAAAAGGCAGTCTAGCACAGCTTTGCTGTGCTGGGGAACTGCCCCAGTCCCTATTTACCTTGGACTCTCTAGAGCCCTACGGCAAGAAGAGCTAAGGCTGTGAAACAGAAAAGATGGTGGCCTGTCCTCCCCCTGGGAGCTCCATTCCAGGGAGGCTTGGAACCACTGCCAGCTGGAAAACAGTGGCAAGGGCGGCTGGTGACCCCAGTCAGGAGGTCCTGCCCAGTGAGAAGGAAGACCAGGGACCCATGGAAAGAGAAGCAGTCTGGCCACTTTTCTGTAGGGTGGCTGTACTGAAGGCAACGACAGCCAAGGCTGTGAAACACCAAAGATGGCAGCCTGCCCCTCCCTCTGGGAGCTCCATCTCAGGGAGGTATAATGCCACCATCGGTGGCTGGCTGGAGTTCCAAACCAGTGGGTCTTGTCTTGTGAGGTACCATGGAAACATGGTCTGCAGACTGTCACTGCTCAGTCCCCTGGATTCAGCCCCTTTCCTCGGGGTATGTATGGGGGTCTAACCTCCCACTTTGTCAGTTACAGCTGCTTTTGCCAGGAAGCCCAGCTATCTAAAGCTCCTGGGGCTCCACGTGTGCCTGAGCAGCTGCTCTGCCAAGACTCCACATAGCTCTACATGTCATACCACAGGCCCTGATGGAGTGGGTTCAATGAGGTGATCTCTTGACCTGAGCGTTGTAAAGAGACCTGGGAGAAGCATGGGTCCCAGGGTCGCTCACTCACTCACTTACTGATTCCCAGGTAGGGGAGGCTCCCCTGGCTCCATGTTGCCCCTGGGTAAGTGATCATCCTGCCTTGCCTTTCTCCATTCTTTGTGGATTGAGTTGTTTTCTTGATGAATCCTAATATATATACCTGGATGCTTCAGTTGAAGGTGCTGTGTTTATTTGCCCCTTCTATTGCTCTCCATAAGAGCAACACACACCAGTTGCTTCTAGTTGGCCATCTTTAAACCTTAGAGAGTTATTGTACTTTTATCTCCAGAATTTCCTGTTAGCTCCTTTTTAGAGTTTCTATGTCTTTATCAGTATTTCCTATTTGTTGAATCATTATCATCCTATTTTTCACAAAGTCTTTAAATGTAGTTTCTTTTTATTCTTTTAACGTATTCATAGTAGCTGCTTTGAAGTTTTTGTCTGCTAAATCAATATCTAGACCTAGTCATAGTAAGTTTTTATTTTTTTTTCTTGAGTATGGATCATTCTTTTGTCTCTTTATGTCTAGTAATTTTTTGTTGAAAATTGAACATTTGGTTAATATAATGTGACAACTTTAGATTCTGACATTTTAACTGAGAGTTATTGCTATTGTTTTGATTTTTTGTTTGTTTTAGTAACTTTTCTAACTTAATCTGACTGATCTATCTCTTCCATGGTATATAGCTGCTGATATCTCTGCTCAGTTTTGTTTTTATTGTGTATCCTGTCTTACTAAGGATCCCCCTTTTGTCTGCGTAGTTCAGCAGACAGCTAATGATAGTAGTGCTCAAATGTCTCAAGTTCACAAAGTTCCAGCCTTCAACTAGTGGATCTGTCTGAGGCATGCATTAAAAGTTCAGGAGGCCGGGCATGGTGGCCCATGCCTGTAATCCTAGCACTTTGGGAGGCCAAGGCGGATGGGTCACAAGGTCAGGAGTTCGAGACCAGCCTGACCAAGTTGGTGAAACCCCATCTCTACTAAAAATACAAAAATTAGCCAGGCATGGTGGCAGGCACCTGTAATCCCAGCTACTCAGGAGGCTGAGGCAGGAGCATTGCCTGAACACCTCAGCCTCCCAAATAGCTAGGACTACAGGTGCACAGCACCATGCGTAAATAATTTTTTTTTATTTTTTGTAGAGACAGGGTCTCCCTAAGTTACCCAGGCTGGTCTCAAACTTCTTGCCTCAAGCAGTCTTCCCACTTTGGCCTCCCAAAGTGCTGGGATTACAGGAATGATCCACCGTCCCTGACCTTGTGTTCTCTCTTTTTTCTTAGACTAGCCAGAGGCTTGTTGGCCTAAAGCAATCACATTTCAAATGCCATCTATGAGATCACTGAAACCAGAGGTAGGCCTAGCCTAACTAAAACTGCAACCCACCATAACTCAGCTTAATTTCTGATGGAAACTTATCAATTCCTCAGTTGCTACTTACTAGAGGAAGGAGCAACTTTTCTGAAGGAAAATAGCATCAACTGTCAGTCTTTGTGATTCTTAATACACAGTGCCCATCATGCTATAAGATATTATTAGGCATATAAGAGGCAAAAACATGAGATCAACAATCAAGCAAAAAAGGAGATGATAGAAGGAGACCCATAGATGATCTAGATATTGGATATAGCTGATAAAGACTTCAAAATAACTATTATAAATATGTGAAAGAAAATTGATAAAAAATATGAAGAATTTCAACAGAGTCATGGAAACTATTTAAAAAAGTAAAATTACTACAACTGAAAGGTAAAATTTCTGAAATTATGACTTAATTGACTATGTTTAATAAGACTTTGAACACAGAAGACAGAATTAGTAAACTCAAAGATAGCTCAATATCAAATATCCAAAGTGGCAGATAAAGAGAATAAAAATATAAAAAGAAAAGAGTAGAGTATAAAAAACTTGTGAAACATTTTCAGAAGGTCTAGCATATGAAAAATTGCTTTCATAGAAGAGAAGAAAATGGGTCAGAAGGAATATTTGAAGAAATATATATGAGACATTATTCAAAATTGATAAAAGGCATCAATCCACTGATTTAAGAAGCTCAGTAAACCCAAAAGGAATAATAAAACTGTCATAATCAAGCTGCATCAAACCAAAGCTAAAGAGAAAATCTTAAAAACAGCCATAACAGTTACTTTCTAAGAAGCAACAACAAGACTAATTACTGACCTTTCAACTGAAATTATTAAGTCTAGATGTTGGTGGAATGAAATATTTAAATTGCTGAAAGAAAGAAACTGCCAGATTAAACCTCTGCCCAATGAAACTATCATTCAAAAATGAAAATAAGATAAAGCTATTCTCAAACAAAAGTTAATATAAATACTTGCCATGACCTGAGATAAACGGAATGGTAAAGAAAATTCTTTGGACTGAAAAGGATCTCAGATGGAAGGAATGGTATGAATGGTATGACAGGAGGAGATGAAGAACACTGGAAAGGATAAATATGTGAGTAAATGTGAAAGATTATTAATTTTTGTACAACAAAAAACTGTTATATAATTTGGTGTTTATAGCACCAGTAATATATAAAAGCCCTAGCACAAAAGGAGACAGAGACTAAGGGAGTTTGATGTTATAAGAAATTTGTATTGTACAGGAATTTGTAAACTTGCTAATTTAAGATTGGCTCCAACATATTAAGGATGAACATTGTAACTTCTAGAATAATCACTAAAATGTTCAAAAAGAGGCCTGGCATGGTGGCTCATGCCTGTAATTCCAGCACTTTGGGAGGCCAAGGCGGGTGGATCACCTGAGGTCAGGAGTTCAAGACCAGCCTGACCAACATGGTAAAACCCTGTCTCTACTAAAAATACAAAAAATTAGCTGTGTGTGGTAGTGTGCACCTGTACTCTCAGCTACTCAGGAGGCTGAGGAAGGAGAATTGCTGGAACCCAGGAGGCAGAGGTTGCAGTGAGCCGAGATCAAACCACTGCACTCCAGCCTGGGTGACAGAGTGAAACTCTGTCTCAAAAACAAACAAATAAATAAATAAATAAAATGTCCAAAAAGATAAAACTATAAGCTATTAGAGGAAATGATTTATAAAGATATACTTGATTAATTTCAAAGAAGACAAGAAAAGAAGAACAGGCCAGGTATGGTAGCTCATACCTGTAATCCTAACACTTGGGAGGCCAAGGTGGATGGATCTCCCAAACCCAGGAGTTCAAGACCAGCCTGGGTAACGTGGCAAAACCCCATCTCTACAAAAAATACCCCCCCAAAAAAATTAGCCACATGTGGTGGCACATGCCTGTAGTCCCTAGCTGCTTTGGAGGCTGAGGTGGGAGGATCACCTGAGCCCAGGTCAAGGCTGCAGTGAGCCATGATTGCACCACTGCACTTCAGTGTGGGCAACAGGGCAAGACCCTGTCTCAGAAGGAAAGGAAGGAAAGTGAAAATAAGCTTTCATTTGAAGAAGTTAGTAAAACAATAGTGAATTAAAGCAAAAGAAAAGAAATAAATGAAAATAAAAACAAAGAAACAAAATGGAATGAAACAGAAAGCAGATATACAATAGATAAAAAGAAAAAAGTAAGGAGGAGCCAAGATGGCCGAATAGGAACAGCTCCGGTCTACAGCTCCCAGCACGAGCGACGCAGAAGACGGGTGATTTCTGCATTTCCATCTGAGGTACCGTGTTCATCTCACTAGGGAGTGCCAGACAGTGGGCGCAGGTCAGTGGGTGAGTGCACCGTGCGCCAGCCGAAGCAGGGGCGAGGCATTGCCTCACTCGGGAAGTGCAAGGGGTCAGGGAGTTCCATTTCCAGGGGTGACAGAGGGCACCTGGAAAATCGGGACACTCCCACCCGAATACTGTGCCTTTCCAACGGGCTTAGGAAACGGTGCCCCAGAAGAGTATAGCCCACACCTGGCTCAGAGGGTCCTACGCCCACGGAGTCTCGCTGATTGCTAGCACAGCAGTCTGAGATCAAACAGCAAGTCGGCAGCGAGGCTGGGGGAGGGGCGCCCGCCATTGCCCAGGCTCGCTTAGGTAAACAAAGCAGCCTGGAAGCTTGAACTGGGTGGAGCCCACCACAGCTCAAGGAGGCCTGCCTGCCTCTGTAGGCTCCACCTCTGGGGGCAGGGCACAGACAAACAAAAAGACAGCAGTAACCTCTGCAGACTTAAATGTCCCTGTCTGACAGCTGTGAGGAGAGCAGTGGTTCTCCCAGCATGCAGCTGGAGATCTGAGAACGGGCAGACTGCCTCCTCAAGTGGGTCCCTGACCCCTGACCCCCGAGCAGCCTAACTGGGAGGCACCCCCCCGCAGGGGCAGACTGACACCTCACACGGCCGGCCAGGTACTCCAACAGACCTGCAGCTGAGGGTCCTTTCTGTTAGAAGGAAAACTAACAGAAAGGACATCCACACCAAAAACCCATCTGTACATCACCATCATCAAGACCAAAAGTAGATAAAACCACAAAGATGGGGAAAAAACAGAGCAGAAAAACTGGAAACTCTAAAAAGCAGAGTACCTCTCCTCCTCCAAAGGAACGCAGTCCCTCACCAGCAACGGAACAAAGCTGGACGGAGAATGACTTTGACGAGCTGAGAGAAGAAGGCTTCAGACGATCAAATTACTCCGAGCTACGGGAGGATATTCAAACCAAAGGCAAAGAAGTTGAAAACTTTGAAAAAAATTTAGAAGAATGTATAACTAGAATAACCAATACAGAGAAGTGCTTAAAGGAGCTGATGGAGCTGAAAACCAAGGCTCGAGAACTACGTGAAGAATGCAGAGCCTCAGGAGCCGATGCGATCAAATGGAAGAAAGGGTATCAGCCCTGGAAGATGAAATGAATGAAATGAAGCGAGAAGGGAAGTTTAGAGAAAAAAGAATAAAAAGAAACGAGCAAAGCCTCCAAGAACTGTGAGACTATGTGAAAAGACCAAATCTACGTCTGATTGGTGTACCTGAAAGTGACGGGGAGAATGGAAACAAGTTGGAAAACACTCTGCAGGATATTATCCAGGAGAACTTCCCCAATCTAGCAAGGCAGGCCAACATTCAGATTCAGGAAATACAGAGAACGCCACAAAGATACTCCTCGAGAAGAGCAACTCCAAGACACATAATTGTCAGATTCACCAAAGTTGAAATGAAGGAAAAAATGTTAAGGGCAGCCAGAGAGAAAGGTCGGGTTACCATCAAAGGGAAGCCCATCAGACTAACAGCGGATCTCTCGGCAGAAACCCTACAAGCCAGAAGAGAGTGGGGGCCAATATTCAACATTCTTAAAGAAAAGAATTTTCAACCCAGAATTTCATATCCTGCCAAACTAAGCTTCATAAGTGAAGGAGAAATAAAATACTTTACAGACAAGCAAATGCTGAGAGATTTTGTCACCACCAGGCCTGCCCTAAAAGAGCTCCTGAAGGAAGCACTAAACATGGAAAGGCACAACCGGTACCAGCCACTGCAAAATCATACCGAAATGTAAAGACCATCGAGACTAGGAAGAGACTGCATCAACTAACGAGCAAAATAACCAGCTAACATCATAATGACAGGATCAGATTCACACATAACAATATTAACTTTAAATGTAAATGGACTAAATGCTCCAATTAAAAGACACAGACTGGCAAATTGGATAAAGACTCAAGACCCATCAGTGTGCTGTATTCAGGAAACCCATCTCACATGCAGAGACACACATAGGCTCAAAATAAAGGGATGGAGGAAGATCTACCAAGCAAATGGAAAACAAAAAAAGGCAGGGGTTGCAATCCTAGTCTCTGATAAAACAGACTTTAAACCAACAAAGATCAAAAGAGACAAAGAAGGCCATTACATAATGGTAAAGGGATCAATTCAACAAGAAGAGCTAACTATCCTAAATATATATGCACCCAATACAGGAGCACCCAGATTCATAAAGCAAGTCCTGAGTGACCTACAAAGAGACTTAGACTCCCACACATTAATAATGGGAGACTTTAACACCCCACTGTCAACGTTAGACAGATCAACGAGACAGAAAGTCAACAAGGATACCCAGGAATTGAACTCAGCTCTGCACCAAGCGGACCTAATAGACATCTACAGAACTCTCCACCCCAAATCAACAGAATATACATTTTTTTCAGCACCACACCACACCTATTCCAAAATTGACCATATAATTGGAAGTAAAGCTCTCCTCAATAAATGTAAAAGAACAGAAATTATAACAAACTATCTCTCAGATCACAGTGCAATCAAGCTAGAACTCAGGATTAAGAATCTCACTCAAAACCGCTCAACTACATGGAAACTGAATAACCTGCTCCTGAATGACTACTGGGTACATAACGAAATGAAGGCAGAAATAAAGATGTTCTTTGAAACCAATGAGAACCAAGACACAACATACCAGAATCTCTGGGATGCATTCAAAGCAGTGTGTAGAGGGAAATTGATAGCACTAAATGCCCACAAGAGAAAGCAGGAAAGATCCAAAATTGACACCCTAACATCACAATTAAAAGAACTAGAAAAGCAAGAGCAAACACATTCAAAAGCTAGCAGAAGGGAAGAAATAACTAAAATCAGAGCAGAACTGAAGGAAATAGAGACACATAAAACCCTTCAAAAAATTAATGAATCCAGGAGCTGGTTTTTTGAAAGGATCAACAAAATTGATAGACCGCTAGCAAGACTAATAAAGAAAAAAAGAGAGAAGAATCAAATAGATGCAATAAAAAATGATAAAGGGGATATCACCACCAATCCCACAGAAATACAAACTACCATCAGAGAATATTACAAGCACCTCTACGCAAATAAACTAGAAAATCTAGAAGAAATGGATAAATTCCTGGACACATACACCCTCCCAAGACTAAACCAGGAAGAAGTTGAATCTCTGAATAGACCAATAACAGGAGCTGAAATTGTGGCAATAATCAATAGCTTACCAACCAAAAAAAGTCCAGGACCAGATGGGTTCACAGCCGAATTCTACCAGAGGTACAAGGAGGAGCTGGTACCATTCCTTCTGAAACTATTCCAATCAATAGAAAAAGAGGGAATCCTCCCTAACTCATTTTATGAGGCCAGCATCATCCTGATACCAAAGCCTGGCAGAGACACAACAAAAAAAGAGAATTTTAGACCAATATCCTTGATGAACATTGATGCAAAAATCCTCAATAAAATACTGGCAAACGGAATCCAGCAGCACATCAAAAAGCTTATCCACCATGATCAAGTGGGCTTCATCCCTGGGATGCAAGGCTGGTTCAATATACGCAAATCAATAAATGTAATCCAGCATATAAACAGAACCAAAGACAAAAACCACATGATTATCTCAATAGATGCAGAAAAGGCCTTTGACAAAATTCAACAATGCTTCATGCTAAAAACTCTCAATAAATTAGGTATTGATGGGACGTATCTCAAAATAATAAGAGCTATTTATGACAAACCCACAGCCAATATCATACTGAATGGGCAAAAACTGGAAGCATTCCCTTTGAAAACTGGCACAAGACAGGGATGCCCTCTCTCTCCACTCCTATTCAACATAGTGATGGAAGTTCTGGCAAGAGCAATTAGGCAGGAGAAGGAAATCAAAGCTATTCAATTAGGAAAAGAGGAAGTCAAATTGTCCCTGTTTGCAGATGACATGATTGTATATCTAGAAAACCCCATTGTCTCAGCCCAAAATCTCCTTAAGCTGATAAGCAACTTCAGCAAAGTCTCAGGATACAAAATCAATGTACAAAAAGCACAAGCATTCTTATACACCAATAACAGACAAACAGAGAGCCAAATCATGAGTGAACTCCCATTCACAATTGCTTCAAAGGGAATAAAATACCTAGGAATCCAACTTACAAGGGATGTGAAGGACCTCTTCAAGGAGAACTACAAACCACTGCTCAATGAAATAAAAGAGGATACAAACAAATGGAAGAACATTCCATGCTCATGGGTAGGAAGAATCAATATCATGAAAATGGCCATCCTTCCCAAGGTAATTTACAGATTCAATGCCATCCCCATCAAGTTACCAATGACTTTCTTCACAGAATTGGAAAAAACTACTTTAAAGTTCATATGGAACCAAAAAAGAGCCCGCATCGCCAAGTCAATCCTAAGCCAAAAGAACAAAGCTGGAGGCATCACACTACCTGACTTCAAGCTATACTACAAGGCTACAGTAACCAAAACAGCATGGTACTGGTACCAAAACAGAGATATAGATCAATGGAACAGAACAGAGCCGTCAGAAATAATGCCACATATCTACAAGTATCTGATCTTTGACAAACCTGACAAAAACAAGAAATGGGGAAAGGATTCCCTATTTAATAAATGGTGCTGGGAAAACTGGCTAGCCATATGTAGAAAGCTGAAACTGGATCCCTTCCTTACACCTTATACAAAAATCAATTCAAGATGGATTAAAGACTTAAATGTTAGACCTAAAACCATAAAAACCCTAGAAGAAAACCTAGGCATTACCATTCAGGACATAGGCATGGGCAAGGACTTCATGTCTAAAACTCCAAAAGCAATGGCAACAAAAGCCAAAATTGACAAATGGGATCTAATTAAACTCAAGAGCTTCTGCACAGCAAAGGAAACTACCATCAGAGTGAACAGGCAACCTACAAAATGGGAGAAAATTTTCGCAACCTACTCATCTGACAAAGGGATAATATCCAGAATCTGCAATGAACTCCAACAAATTTACAAGAAAAAAACAAACAACCCCATCAAAAAGTGGGCGAAGGACATGAACAGACACTTCTCAAAAGAAGACATTTATGCAGCCAAAAAACACATGAAAAAATGCTCACCATCACTGGCCATCAGAGAAATGCAAATCAAAACCACAATGAGATACCATCTCACACCAGTTAGAATGGCAATCATTAAAAAGTCAGGAAACAACAGGTGCTGGAGAGGATGTGGAGAAATAGGAACACTTTTACACTGTTGGTGGGACTGTAAACTAGTTCAACCCTTGTGGAAGTCAGTGTGGCAATTCCTCAGGGATCTAGAACTAGAAATTCCATTTGACCCAGCCATCCCATTACTGGGTATATACCCAAAGGACGATAAATCATGCTGCTATAAAGACACATGCACACGTATGTTTATTGTGGCACTATTCACAATGGCAAAGACTTGGAACCAACCCAAATGTCCAACAATGATAGACTGGATTAAGAAAATGTGGCACATATACACCATGGAATACTATGCAGCCATAAAAAATGATGAGTTCGTGTCCTTTGTAGGGACATGGATGAAATTGGAAATCATCATTCTCAGTAAACTATCGCAAGAACAAAAAACCAAACACCACATATTCTCACTCATAGGTGGGAACTGAACAATGAAAACACATGGACACAGGAAGGGGAACATCAGACTTCAGGGACTGTTGTGGGGTGGGGGGAGGGGGGAGGGATAGCATTGGGAGATATACCTAATGCTAGATGACGAGTTGGTGGGTGCAGCGCACCAGCATGGCACATGTATACATATGTAACTTACCTGCACGTTGTGCACATGTACCATAGAGCCTAAAGTATAATAATAATAATAGTAATAATAATAAAAAAAAAAGAAAAAAGTAAAAATTTTATTCTTTAAAATGAATTCATAATATTGAAAAATCTTCAAGATGATCAAGAAATAAAGAGAAAATAAAATTTAACAATATCAGAAATGAAAGAAGGGACATGGCTATGGCACCTCCATTTTGTTAAAAAACTTAAGATGATGTTATAAAAAATTTATGCCAAGAAACTGACAACATATTTAAAATGGACAAAGTCAGGCCAGGCACGGTGGCTCATGCCTGTAATCCCAGCACTTTTGGAGGCCGAGGCAGGCAGATCACGAGGTCAAGAGATCGAGACCATCCTGGACAACATGGTGAAACCCCGTCTCTACTAAAAATACAAAAATTAGCTGTGCGTGGTGGTACACACCTGTAGTCCCAGCTACTCAAGAGGCTGAGGCAGGAGAATCTCTTGAACCTGGGAGGTGGAGGCTGCAGTGAGCTCAGATCGTGCCACTGCACTCCAGCCTGGTGACAGAGCAAGACTCCATCTCAATAAATAAATAAATAAATAAATAAATAAATAAATAAAATAAAATGGACAAATTCATTTGGAAATAAAAACCAACATTGACATAAGCAGAAATTTTAAAATAGAATTAGAATAATCCTAACATCTATTAAAGAAATCTATGATTATAAACTGCTTTACAAAGAAAAGTCCCAGCCCAGATGGGCTTGGTGGTGAATTCTTCCAAATATTCCAATATGAAATAATACCATCATACATAAACTCTTTCAGAAAATACAGGAGGGAGTAACATTTTCTAACTTGCTTTGTGAGGCCAGTATAAACCTAATACAGAAATCTAAGCTATCACAAGATGTACAAGCATATTGCAAGAAAAGAAAATTGAAGGACAATATTTCTTCAATATGGATACAAAAATTCTACACAAAATATTAGCATATTGAATCCAAATTGAATAGTGATATATTAAAAGGATGTCACGTAGGAGCCATGTGAGGTTATTCTAGAAATGCAAAGTTTAACATTCAAAATTTGATGCATGTAATTTTTATATTAAGAAAATAAAAAAATTCATGTGGTCATCTCAATAGCTTTAGAAAAAGTATTTGATATAATTCAATATCTGTTCATAACAAAAACTCTCAGAAAACTGGGAAACAAAGGACACTTTATTAATCTGATAAAGGACAGCTAAAAACTCACAGCCAACATCATACTTGGTAGTAAAAATTTTGAGCACAGTTTTCCCTTACTTCAGGAGTAAGACAAAGAATAATCTGTTACCACTTCTACTCATCATTATACTGGAGGTCATAGACAGTGCAGTAAGACAAGGTAAAAGAGATAAAAGTACAAAGATTGGAAGGGAAAAAATAAACCCATTTTTATTCACAGAAGATATGATTACAAGCATACCTCATTTTATTGTACTTTGCAGATACTGCTTTTTTTTTAAAACAAATTGAAGGTTTGTGGCAAACCTGCATTGAGCAAGTTTATTAGCACCATCTTTTCAACAGCATCTGCTTACTTCATGTCTCTGTAACATTTTGGTGATTCTTACACTATTTTAAACTCTTTTCTAGTTATGACAACTGTTATGGTGATCTGTGATCGGTGATCTTGATGTTACTGTTGTAATTATTTTGGGGTGCCATAAACTGCACCTATAGAAGATGGCTAACTTAATAAGTGTTGTGTGTGTTCTGACTGCTCAACCAACTGGCCATTCTCTAGTCTCTCTTCCTCTTCTCAGGTCTCTTTATTCCCTCAGACACTGCAGTATTTCAGTTAGGCCAATGAATAACCCTACAGTGGCTTCTAAGTGTTCAAGTGAAAGGAAGAATCATACATCTCTCACTTTAAATCAAAAGCTAGAAATGATTAATCTTAGTAAACAAAGCATGTTGAAAGCTAAGATAGGCCAAAAGCAAGGCCAGTTATCCAAGTTGTAAATGCAAAGGAAAAATTCTTGAAGGAAATGAAAAGTGCTATTTCAGTGAACACATGATTGACAAGAAAGCAAAACAGCCTCATTGCTGATATGGAGAAAGTTTCAGTGATCTGGTTAGAAGACCAAACCAACCCTAACATTCCCTTAAGCCAAAGCCTAATCCAGACCAAGGCCCTCACTCTTTAATTTTACGAAGGCTGAGAGAGGTGAGGAAGCTGCAGGAGAAAAGTTGGAAGCTAGCAGAGGTTGGTTCATGAGAGTTAAGGAAAGAAGCCTTCTCCATGACATAAAAAATGCCAGGTGAAGCAGCAAGTGCTAATGGAGAAGCTGCAGCAAGTTATTCCAAAGATCATTGATGAAGGTGACTACATTGCAGCTGGTGACTTTAAGTTGAAGACAATGTTAATTTACTATTCAAAACATTCTAGGGCCCTTAAGAATTATGCTAAATCTACTCTACTCTGTCTATGCTCAATAAATTTAACAACAAAGCCCAGATAACAGAACATCTGTTTACAGCATAGTTTACTGAATATTTTAAGCTAACTGTTGAGAACTACTGTTCGGGAAAAAAAATATATTCCTTTCAAAATATTACTGCTCATTGACCATGAACCTGGTCACCTAAGAGCTCTAATAGAAATGTGCAAGGAAATGAATGTTTTCTTGCCTGCTAACACAACATCCATTCTGCAGCCCATGGATCAAACAGTAATTTTGACCTTCAAGTCTTATATTTAAAAATACATTTTGTGGCTGGGCGCAGTGGCTCATGCCTGTAATCCCAGCATTTTGGGAGACTGAAGGGGGCGGATCACCTGAGGTCAGGAGTTCGAGGCCAGCCTGGCCAACATGGTGAAACCCTGTGTCTACTAAAAATACCAAAATTAGCCAGGCGTGGTGGCAGGTGCTTGTAGTCCCAGCAACTTGGGAGGCTGAGGCAGGACAATCACTTGAACCCAGGAGGCGGAGGTTGCAGTGAGCCGAGATCGCGCCACTGCACTCCAGCCTGGGAGACAACAGTGAAACTCCATCTCGGGAAAAAAAAAAAAATTTTAAGTCTATAGCTGCCATATTAAATGCTCTGGAAAGGGTTCACCATTCTAAATGTCATTGAGAACATTCGTGATTCATGGGAGGAGGTCATCCTCCATAACAAGAGTTTGGAAAATGTTGATTCCAATTTTTTTTTTTTTTTTTTTTTTTTTGAGATGGAGGCTCCCTCTGTTGCCAGGCTGGAGTGCAGTGGCACGATCTCAGCTCACTGCAACCTCTGCCTCCCAGGTTCAAGCGATTCTCCTGCCACAGCCTCCTGAGTAGCTGGGACTACAGGCATGCACCACCACACCCAGCTAATTTTTTTTTTTTACTTTTTTATTTATTTATTTATTATTATTATACTTTAGGTTTTAGGGTACATGTGCACAAATGTACAGGTTAGTTACATATGTATAATTTTTGTATTTTTAGTAGAGATGGGGTTTCACCATGTTGGCCAGGATGGTCTCGATCTCTTGACCTCGTGATCCGCCTGCCTCGGCCTCCCAAAGTGCTGGGATTACAGGCGTAAGCCACCGTGCCTGGCTGATTCCAATCTTTATGGATGACTTTTAGGGGTCCAAGACTTCAGTGGAGGAAGTAAGAGCAGATATGGTGAAAATCACAAAAGAACCAGAATTAGAAGTAGAGCCCAAAGATATGACTGAATTGGTGCAATATCAGGATCAAACTTGAATGGATGAGGAGTTGCTTCTTATGGATGACCAAAGAAAGTGGTTTCTTGAGATGGAATTTACTCCTGGTGAAGATGCTGTGAACACTGTTGAAATGACAACAAAAGATTTAGAATATTACATAAACGTAGTTGATAAGAGAGTGGCAGAGTTTGAGAGGATTGACTCCAATTTTAAAAGAACTTCTACTGTGGGTAGGGTGCTCTCGAACAACATTGTGTGCTACAGAAAAATCTTTAATGAAAGGAAGAGTCAATCAATGTGGCAAACTTCACTGCTGTCTTACTTTCAAAAATTGCTACAACCACTCCAACCTCCAACAACCATGACCCTGGTCAGCAGCCATCAACATCGAGGCAAGACCCTCCACCAGCAAAAAGATTATTATGAATTACTGAAGGCTCAGAAGAGTATTAGCATTTTATCAATAAAATATTTTTAAATCAAGGCATGTGAATTTTTTGTAATCATAATGCTATTGCACAATTAATAGACTACAGTATAGTGTAAACATAACTTTTATGTGCACTTGGAAACCCCAAAAATCATGTGACTCACTTTATTGCAATATTCACTTCATTGTAGTGGTCTCAAACAGAACCCACAATATCTCTAAGGTATGCCTGTATGTGCATAAAAATTTTTAAAGAATCTTCAAACAGAATTAATAAGTAAATTTAGCAAGGTCACTATATAATACTGTATTAACCTAGTGTGTTAGACAGTTCTTTTGTTACTATAAAGGAATACCTGAGACTGGGTAATTTATAAAGAAAAAAGGTTTAATTGGCTCACGGATCTGCAGGCCGTACAAGTATGCCACCAACATCTGCTCAGTGTCTGGTGAAGGCCTCGGGAAGCTTACAATCATGGCAGAAGGTGAAGTGGGAGCAGGCACATCACATGGCGAGAGTGGAGCAAGGGAGCAGAGGGCAAGAGGGGTGGTCCCAGACTTTTAAACAACCACACCTCATATGAACTGAGTGAAAACCCACTTATCACCAAGGGGATGGTGCTAAACCATCCATGAGGGATCCACCTCCATGATCCAATCACCTCCCACCAGGCCCCACCTCCAACATTGGGAATCACATTTCAACATGAGATTTGGAGGGGAAAAATATCCAAACCACATCAGTTGGTATAGCATTTTCCATTTCTACTTTAAACTTTCCTATTTCAACTATGTATTCAGATTTTCTTTTGTAGGCATCCTCTGGCTAGATTTTTTTCATGCAATCTGATAGTTTCCATCTTTCCAGCTGGTACAAGTTAGATATATTTAGATGTATTTCCAATAATGTAAGTCCTCAATGTCATAGGTTCTTGGAAACTATAACTGTAAGTGAAAAGATGTATAGCAGGTTCTTCAATAATGTCATTTCATGCAAGGTAGATTCATTATTCACACTGATGAGAAAAAAAATATTCATTCTCTTATATGTCTTTTTCCTTAAAGTTGCAGTTTCCAAGAACCTATCAACGATGTTAAGTGAGGACTTATGACACTTCATTTTGTGCTTTCCATTTACCAGTTCTTTGTATTTTCTTCTTATTTTCCCCTTTCCTAATTTCTATTGTTTAATTCTCTAGTTTATGCAATTTATTTATTTAGAAGTTATATATTCTAATTATTTTCTTTTCAGGTGACAAATACTGAATACACAAATATGAGTTGCCAAAGTCTACAGCTGGTATTTCTATTTTCCTCCTAAACAATGAAAAGACTGTAGAATGCTTTTACTCTTCCCACTCCCTTCCACCTTATGTTCTGTTTTTGTATCCTGTTTTAGTTTTACCTTTCTTTTATAAATCCTTAAGCTGGCCATTAATAATTTTTATGTCCAGCATTTTTTTCATACAACTCATTTCTAAGGTTCAATTTTTTTCTTCCTAAAGTGTCACCTTTGGTAGATTTTTCTTCAGGGTCTGCAATTAGTAAATTTTCTCATTGATTACGTATTTGAAAAGGTCTATTAGTCTTGCTGGGTATAGAATTCAAGATGATGATTACATTCCTTTGCTACTTTGAAGACGTTATTTTCTCTAACTATTAGATTCTGGTTCTATTAAAGACTGCTGTTGGTCTAACAGTTTCTCTGAGGTAATCTGCCTTTGATTTATGCTTGCTTTTAAGATTTTCTCCTTGTCTTTGATGCCTTACATGTTCACTATAATGTGGGTCGGGGTATTGATTTATTATTTGTCTTGCTAAAGGCTGATTTACTGTCATAACCCTAGAATTTATCAATTCTGGAAAACTGCAAATTTGGATAAATTATTCAAGTTCCCATGTTAGTCCACTTCTCAAAACCCTTCAGTGTCTCCCTCATTTACTGCCAGTATTACTACTCAGGACTGGCATGATCTAGCCTCTGCACATTTCTGTAATTAAGTTTCCCATTAATTCCATTTCTGTCTGCCAGGAAATCCCCATGACTCAAACTGGTGATGCTATTTCTTGTTCATAACTCAGCTCAACTTTACCTACCCTCTAAAGCCTTTCCTGAAACCTGTTCTTCTCCCTAGCCACGCTCTGTTTGTGTACCCACTCTTTCCTGCTCATAGGTCTGTTAGTTATTACATTTATCTATTTATGTGTAAAATTTTCCCCCTCTGGACTCAAGTTCCCAGTGGGCAGCTCCCTTTGTATTTATGGAGACAGGTCCTTAGTATGGGCTCTATAAATATTTGTAGATCAAATGAATAAATGAATCAAGAAATGAGGGTAAACACTAACTCATAGGGATCTTGTAACAACTAAATGTATACCACATGAAGAAGCACCTGGCAAATAACATGTGCTAATCTATTGTTTGAAACTCCATATTCATGCATTATTCTGCTACAGTGGGATATGTACCAAACTGGCTGCCTTTTAAAATTTCCTTATTCCATATGGCATAGAGTTCTCAGTGTTCTTTGATCATAATGAAGTATATTTTTGGTTCTGTGCCTTTTATTCCAATTGCTATATTTCTCAGAACAAGAAAAAAATGAAGATGCTTATATAGTGTACCAGTTATTACATTCTGTCATGAAAACGCAGTGCATCTGTGAATGTTCTTCTCCCATATATCTTAATGGCATTCTCCTGCTCCTTTAGGTGTCTGCTCCGGGCCTTTGCTGACCCTCCTTATAAAATAGCAAATTTTCACCTCACCTCCACTCTGTCTTCTTTTATGTGCTTTATTTTTCCCATACACTTGTCCACAAATGAATATTATATATTTACCTTTTTGGTTATTATTTGCCCACACATACACACCAGCATATAAAGTAGGAACTCTGCTTTATGCCTAGAACAGTGTCCAGCACACAGCAGGTACTCAATAAATATTTGTTGAATAAATGTATCAATGCAGATGCCACTGATTCCCATCAGTAAAATTCTGGTGCCAGAAGAGAAAGACACAATAAAGCCACTCTGGGAATGCTAGCCTTCAATATTAATCTTGACCTGGGATGAGATTACAAAACTTGACTATTTTGCTTTTCCTGAGAACAGACTGCCTAATGCATGATTTCATCCTGAAAAGTAAAGAAATCACTTCCTCTCCTGGCAAGCACCTTAACCAAGTTCTAAGCTGGCTGCAGATAAAGCCCGTCTGTTCTCTACTGGTTTAAAGATAGTGGCAGTTCCTGCCTACTTTTAGCAAGCTTTATTTTGCTTTCTGTTTTCTTTCACCACTTAAGGAAAATTTACATATCTTCTCTACCCATTTTATCGTTTTGATCTTGGCAAGAGCTTCCAATTAATACTGTGTGAGCAGTTGTGCAAAGAAAGCACCCATTTACGATGTTTATGGGAAATAAATTCTTATTATTTCATAATGACAAACACCTAAAGCTTCCATTTATTTGTATTAGAATTATGAGATGTCCAGAGATGATAAATGACTTGCTGAAGGCCATGTAGCTAACTTTTACAATACAGGTGATTCCTAGTTTTCCATGAATAAGTTCATTTATGTTTCTCTTACCACCTATACATTAAGCTAAAGCCCGCCAATTCTTACTTCACTAGTGTGAATCTGTCTGTGAAATAGCCATCTTACTTCCTCAACCTTCAACTATCAAACTGTTAGAGTGGATTTTTGTGTGCCATCCAACATCTCTCTCCACACTTAGCATGAATGAAAATAATGTGGTCTTTCAGCTAAACTGACATTCCAAGGCCAGCTTTTAGATGGGGTCTCACTGTGTCACCCAGGCTGGAGTGCAGTGATGCGATCACAACTCACTGCAGCCTCGATCTCCCTGGGTTCAAGTGATCCTCCCACTTCAGCCTCCCAAGCTAGGAGTACAGGTGCATGCCACCATGCCCAGAAAAATTTTTTTTTTTTTGTATTTTTTTTAGAGATGGGGTTTCACCATGTTCCCCAGGCTGGTCTTGAGCTTCTGGGCTCAAGCGATCCACTCACCTCTGCCTTCCAAAATGCTAGGATTACAGGAGTGAACCACCGCGCCTGGCCCCAAGGTCAACTTTATGGTCAATGAAAACGCCTGGCCCAGAAACTCTGACCTAATGTATCCTCCACTTTAAAGAGAGCTTGCTTCTCCCTGTTCCTTATTGGGAACATTGTGTATTCACCATACACACTATACAGACTGTCAGATTGGCAGTACACACTGTTTCCCGTAATGTGGTGGACACAATACTCATCAGTAAAGGTACCTGCTGGCACCTTCTGGACTTAGGGATGATAACTGGGGCTATCATTGGACTGGCAGTGCCTCCTAGTGGCCACAGCTCTAAAGATCTCCCTCCAACTGAAAAGCAGCCAGGGCAGCAAAAGCCCACCAGCCAACCCCTGCCCTACCCTCTCTTTTCTTCTCAGTCTTGTCCCCATATCATGCAGTGAGAAGTCGGTGCTGATCAGGCTATCATCATATACCAGTCTTTTCAGTATTTAACTGACAGAATTCCCAAAAATGACGTGGCAATGAAAAAAATTGGGAGGAGGGAGGAAAGGTAGGGAATACAAATAGAAAAAAAAAATCATGAATATCCTTAGAGTAGGTCATTGTGAAAAGTGCTTTGTAATAATGTGGTCATTGTTGTTCCTTCCCATCAACTCTGTGGGAGCTCTGATACCCCATTAAGCTTTATCAAGAATAATTTCAGATACGTTACAAAAATACGCAGAGAGGCCCAGGTGGTTTCTCCACAAGCTTGTATTCTGAAAAGAATACACATGATCCCAAAGATCGTATTTTAAAGTGTATATGCTTCATTAAAATGAAAGATGATAAATCGTGTCTACAAGCATAACCTTGAGATTACTGTCCTTAGGCCCTTGCTGGTGTGGGGTATGCAAATGTAGATTTTGATCTGGGAAAGAACACCTCTGGGAACTGTTGAGGAATCAGGAAGGCTCCACTTCTCTATGAAAAAGACCCTGTAATGGATAAAGCCGTGCCACAAGATGAAGTGGAAAGTTTGTTCCTGCTCCCTCTGAACTCTTCCTTCTGTATGCTCCAGTGGTCTCCAGGGCATTCTCTGTCCTCATGCAGTGTCTTGTCTCCTCTAGGGACCCCTTCCAACAGTACCTTCTTTTCCAGACAATGCCCACATTCCAGTCCTTTCTCTTTCCTATTTCTACCTTTTCTTCATCAAAATACATTTATCCCATCCATTCTCTCAGGGTCTTGATGTATGTTCTGATAAAGTAGTTTATGGTAAGATTTAAAAAGCAGGTCACCACGCATTGTTCTGTTCCTTCCTTAGACATTTGCATTTTAACTGTGGACTCCTGACATCCTTGACTACCTGGGCTTCGAAACCAAGTCTTATCTCCCAAATACACACCACCCACCTCCACTGCCCCCCAGTGGTCAATCCCAAAGATGACACTGTTGAGACAGAATGCCCTTTGCTTCCCTGAGTTCTGTTTGAACGTCCCCACAAATGACACCCTTGGATTGTCACTGCATTGACCAATGACTCTACGTACCAGAGTCCAAGGGCTTTGGTCTGGGGTCTACAGGCACCGCATTCTCACATGGATTCCTTCGACCCACAAACAGAGAGGGGTAAGCCAAGAAATACACAAGCCCTCTGGGACAGAGCAGTAGGCTTTCTCTCCAATGATTGTTGCTTGCCAACAAAGGTTTTGGATATCTGTGGAATATTCCAAAAGGAGAGAATCTGGCAATTCTTCAGAAGGTTCTAGGCAATTAAAATTCATCGAGTCCAGAATTTTAAGAGTTAGAGGGAGAAGTGAAAGGTAAACGGTGGCAACAATTAGGGAACATTATGCTGCAAGCCTGACATTTATGATGCCGTTGACTTGGTCTTGTCCAGCAGGTTTCTTGGGTTTCTCAGAAATTTCTAGAATATGCACCTCGCATATTCTTGGAGTCAAGAATTCCCAGGAACAGCCCAAGTCCTCCTCCTCTCACCCCCACCGTCAGCCCTTTTTCCCCTCCTCCCAAACCTCCCACCCACTGTCCGCGTCAGCGCCTTCCCAGCCAGAACCGCTTTACCCGTCTCCAGGGTAGCACCCTTGGGCAGCCCAGCCAACGCTGTCGCGTGGAGCGGCGCCCGCATCCCCATGCGCGCAGGCGGCTCCGGGGCCGCGCCGCGCTGATTCGCTGCCGGCCGCGCAGACTGCGGCGCCAGCGACGCTCCCGCCCCTCGCCGCGCGCCGCCTGGTGCAGCCTCAGTCTCTCCGCAGCCGCGCGGCCACTGCGAGCCCAGCCGCAGCAGCCGGGCACCAACGCTTGAGTGCACGCTCGGCGCCCCCGAGGACAGCCACGGCGAGCCCCCAAAGCCCGCACGATGCAGGCCACTGCCGATTCCACCAAGATGGACTGTGTGTGGAGCAACTGGAAAAGTCAGGGTATTCTCTTTATTTCAGTAGTGCATGCCTGAGGCGCACGGGAAACCCGGGACCCGGACTCGTCCATTGTGCATCATTTCACCTGTGGGACCTGTGCATGCTTTATACCCCAGAGCTTTCTGTTGGGGGGTAGTAAACCTGTTATTTCAAGAATCAAAATGGATGGTGCTTGGTTGTTGTTTCTTTTTTTTTTTTAACCCCACCCCCACCCCTTTGTTTTCTTGTTGTAATGCTGGTATTTTAAATAATGTATCAGTCGCCTCCTCCGGGAGTTCTTTTGGGATCTGTGCATCATTCAGTACTTGTTTAATGTTTTCTCATCCCCGGAGTTAAAGTGCTTTCTTATTGTTCCATGCATCCCAGTGCATTTATTTCTGCCCAAAGGTGGAAATCTCCTGGCAGAACCATTAACTGAGAGGGCTGGAGTGCATCCTTTTAAGAGGGACACACCCATTTCAGGGTTGTTATTTGTGATCACACAAAGGAGAGTGGAGATGCAGACTAGCTCTCGAAATCCTGAAAATATGATGGCGTAGCCACATATTAGGATGGTTCACTTTGAAATATTTGGGGTTTTTTTCTGTCATTGGAGTAACCTGTGACTACTATTTATTAATAATAGGTATCTGTGAAATAAATGGAGGGAAAGAACGAACAGTGCCGGTGGCCCTTGGTATAACAGATTTATTTTGGAATAGTCCATATTAGCACTGGGTGTGGCTACCCTCCAGCCTCGCTTGGATTGCTTTTCAGCCATTTTTATTCAGCCTCACACTTCACACATCCTTCTCTCCTTTGTTACATTAAAATTCACCTTGCTCAGTTACAGAGTATGAGGAGAAAGATAATTTGCAAGAATGAATTGTGTGTAGTAACCTGGGTGTTTGTCGGAGGTAGTGTCTTTTCATATTTAACAAAGATGGTTCTGAAGAGGCGCGTTTAATTTAACCTGCAGAGTTTTGCAGCATCCCTCAGGAGACCAAGAATACTCTGGAGCAGCAGCTGATTTTGTAAAAACCTGGCATCTTCCCCTTGTAATTCTGTATCACAGGAAGGATAGGATGTCCTTTCATCTTTAATGCCTCTGTGGGGTTTTGCTTCGGTATATATTTTAAGAAAAAGTAAACATAAATCTCAGAATTAAAAGCCTGCTTACCTTGCCTCTTGTTTGTTGGATTGGATGGCACTGACATAAAATACAATCGTCTACTTCAAATTATGTGAGTGTTGGAAATACAGTTGTCAAAAGTAAATCGATGGAGCTGATAAATTTAAAAGCCAGTAAATAAGAAATGTATGCCAATTGAGGCACAATGTTTTGAAGAATGATGACAATTATGTGGAAGAACATATGTTCAATATAGAAGGCAGCTGTGAAAATATTTTGTAACATTGTATTCTTGTTCTGTGTTTAGACCCATCCAGTTTATTTGATATACACACCTGACAAACAACTATGGCTTGATATAATATCAAATTTAGTTGGACGTAAACACTGGTTTTTAGACCATGATTGTGAGTTTCTAGTATTTTTAACAAAAGTAGATATCCAAAGATGGCAGGTTTTCTGTTCTGTTTGTATAAGGTATTAACAAAATCTGGTGAATTAAATATCTTAATCTATTTCATCACAATCTTATGCGGTTTGACTCGGTTGCCTCAGTTTGCGTCTCTGAGGTTTTAAAACAACACATGGACTTTTATCATTAGAAATTAACACAAAATGTCGTAGTTTCGCCATTGAAGACAATAATTTTTCATTTCTGATGTAGAGCTACTTGTGAAGATTAATTGAAGATCATTGAGAATCTTTTATACTCAGCGACCTTTGGTTGTCTTTAGTACCATTGATTTCCTTTTGTTAGATGGAACAAATCCATTATCTTGAAAATTGGCTAATAAGTAACTGGGTGGGAGGACTTATGAGCACAAAAGAGAAATTGTAAGGAGTGAATTATTCCTTTTTTTCTCCTCACTGTAAGAACTTTTAACCTTAACAGAATCTACATTGAGGTTTTGTTGTTGTTGTTGTTGTTTAGCGTTTTTAGTGTATCCTCTTCCCTTTAGTTCCCTTATTATCAAAAACAGTTGTTCTTAACCCTGTCTGCCCATTAGAATCACCTGGGAAGCTTTAAAAACCACGAAGGATGCCTGGGCCCTACCTTTTGAGATTCTGATTCAATTGAGCTGGGCATCAGTATTTTTTAAAAAGCTCCCTAGGTGAGTTTAATATGTAACCAGGGTTGAAGTCACTGCAATATTATTATTATTTTGTAGAGACGTTGTCTCGCTATGTTGCCCAGGCTGGTATCAAACTCCTGGCCTCAAGCAATCCTCCTGCCTCAGCCTCCCAAAGTGTTGGGATTACAGGCTTGAGTCACCATGCCCGGCCTGGTGTGTAGTAATTCTTAGTGAGCCAAACCCATAGACCGGCAGAGGTCCAGGATACCAATTTTTTTAAAAGAATGGGTGTGATCTAGAAGCAGCTGTGAATGCAGTGGGAAAAGGTCAGTGCAACATTGTTGATGATGTCCTCCAGAAGGATTAGGAGGGACAAGTTTTGCTTGGAAAGGAAATAATGTGAGCTTTAGGTTTTCTTCGTGTTATTAAATACTACATGGAGAAATTGCAGCAGATAGATATTTCATGAAGACTCCACTGAAACTAATTATAGTGTGCCATAAACACTGTAGTGCATATGCAAAAGGAACCTTATCAACATATATAATTTCAGCTACAGACAAGAATGTTTAAAGAAAGGGAGGCTAAAGTCCTCCTTATATATACTACATCACACCAATTCTGCTTCCAATTTTCAAAAGTTATACTACCACCAAATATTGGTTAATAAATCAAAGCACATTCTACTCAGTGAAAACAAAATGAGAATTAAATGACAACCTAGCAAAACACCTGTATAGATAATAATCTTACAGATCAGTACCATCCTACTATTTACAGGACTCTTTACTGAGTGGTTTGTTTGAATTACTACATTTAGTCCCCACAAAACCTGTGCAGTGTAAGTTTTATTATTGTCCTCATTTTGGAGGGGATGACTGAGGCTTTGGTAAGGGCACACAGATAGTAATGCCAGAGGCTGGCTGCAAGCCTGGGCTGTCTCCAGAGACCCTCACTTCCCACTGCTCCACCTTCTGCCTCTGAGGTTGATGGCTTTTTCCTCAGTGATTTTTCTAAAGGTTTAAATTATCTATGTAATGGTAATTGTGTGGGCTTAATACCCCTTCACATTTACAAGTCTTCATTTTGCCACACGTCTTCTCATTTGAGCTTTTCAGTTTACTTTTGGACATTATGAGGCTCAGAAGTTAACTGACTTGCTCAAGGTTTTTTGGTAGCAGATTGTGTAGTAAAAGGTGATTCTCTTGGCTTCAAATCCATAACTCCTCCCATCTCAGCACTCACTGCCTATCTTACTAACGCTAAGTTGGAGAAGGTGAACTCTCATCTACCTCATCTGAGATATTTTCACAGACATTCTAACCTTTACAAATAACGCAAAATTTAGCAGCAAGGCCATGATCTTGACCAATTTATACCATGGTTGTCACTGTCATCACCACCATCATCAATTCATCATTCTAAATTCTCTGTAAATATTAGCTATGTGCCAGGTGCTGTCCTAAGCTCTTGTTACATACCTGCTTTAATTAAGCCTCCGTGAGACTTTTTTTGTTACTCTCATGTTATAAAGGAGGTAACTAAGGGATTTAAGAATGAGAGGGGCAGCAGTTTGCCCCAGGACGTAACTGGGTTCTGAACACAGGACATTATGATCATGAAGCCTATACTTTTAACACTTTGACTATACTACCCAAATCCAAATGGTGTTGTACTAGGGGAACAAAGTGTGTTCAGAACCATGCATCCACATGATTCTGTTTGTTCTCTAAAGATCATTTTTTCTCCCCAGATCTCACTGTACTCAACAAATTCACCTGGCAGGATGCTTAGTAGTATGGTGGATTGATACATGTGTGCCTGGGGCTAGAGGTCACCTCCCACTTTACTCTGTGTGGCAGCATTTTGTAGTTACAGATTGCCAGAATGTAAGTTATTGATGGAAGATGAAACACTTTCCGGAGAGCATAACCTAAAGGCAATCATTTTTTTACAAAATATTTTGAAACTTTTATGCTGGTCTACAGTGTTCGTGGAAACACTTCAGGATAGTCTGTTCTGAAAGGAGCTAGTCTGAAACATTAAAGAGCTAAGCATTCCAGAATACACAGAGGAAATAATCTGTTTTAGCCACGGTAATTGAAAAAAAGCATGCCTTTGGGAATAGTATTTGGGAAAGACATTTTACACATATACATAAAGGCAGACTAATATCACCTTTTATGAAAACCAGCATTTTATTTAGACCCATTATTATTAAAATATTGTACAAATATTACAAGGTAAATATTAACATTTGCAAACTCCCTGGCTCTAAAGATTCTAATGGGATCCAGTGGGAAAACTGCCTTAGCTGGGGAGATGGGGATTTTTTTTCCCCCTTAGTGAAAGAAAATTCTTATTATGCAGATAATATACCAAATGTAAACAATCAATCACTCCATTGAAAAATAAAGTTCTTTTTCAAAATGTATTAACATTTTCAAGAAAAACTTTTTTGAGGAAATATTTCGAACTTTGGGAGGGGAATCATGGCTTCATTTTTTTCTAAAAATGAGGAAGGCACATTATGAACATTTTCATTTGTACAAAGTTCAAATAAAAGCCACTAATTACCCAAAATCCTACCACCCAGAGTTAATCGTTGTTAAAATTTGCTGAATATTATCTAGATATTGCATAAAAATGAAACTAAAGGGCTAGGTAGGCAACAAAAACAGTGTTGATAAAATAAGATTGAATATATTACAAAAAGTATTTAAAATAATTTAACGGAAGAAGTGGACATGAAACTGAAAGAATTGTGGAACTTCAGATACATGTTTCTTTACTATACGAGCTTTTTCTTCCTGGAAATTGAGAAAAAGACTAGATAAACATCAAAAGGTTTGAATCATTTTTAATTACATGTTGCGGTTTTAGACCCTACAGATGGACTCTCTGCAGTGTCCAACATTTTTTTTAAAGATTCATTGTGGGTTAGAAAGGTTGACAAAAATGCTGATCTAAATTTACATCTTCAAATCTATTATTTTTCTCAGATTTCTGTGAATACTTGTTTCATTAAAAAACGATAATCCTAATATTCTATGACAAAAGTATTATGATTACTATATATCAATAGGGATTGTGGATGACACCATCCGTTATAGTTACCAGGCCCTTCCTTCTTCATCATTTTTTAAAAGTCTCTCTTTCCCTCCTTCTCTCCCTCCCTTATATTTGAAATGATAATCTGCACACAATTATTTCTCATCTTTAGACCAGTTAATATGTTCTGGAACAGAATGTGAAGTAATTGATATATTTTAAATTACCTTATAATAGAATTAAATTCTAAAATCCACTGAATCCAAGAAAACCAGATCTATTATGAGTTGGGCCTTGAGTGGTTAGCTTTCAGAATAGCACTTTTCTTTTTGAAAATAATTAAATGTTTGTCACAGGCAAATTTCCCATCCTCCTAAGTTGTGGGCATGTTTGTACCCATGTATTGTTGATATACTGTCACCTTTCTAGTTCTTACGAAATTACAGGCCAGGCACAGTTGGCTCACGCCTGTAATCCCAGCACTTTGGGAGGCTGAGGTAGGTGGACCACCTGAGGTCAGGAGTTCGAGACCAGCCTGGGCAACATGGTGAAACTTCATCTCTACTAAAAATACAAAAACTAGTCAGGCGTGGTGGCACACGCCTGTAGTCCTAACTAATCGGGAGGCTGAGGCAGGAGAATTGCTTGAACCCAGGGGGCAGAGGTTGCAGTGAGCTGAGATCACGCCATTGCACTCCAGCCTGGGCAACAGAGCAAGACGCCATCTCAAAAAAAAAGAAAGGAAAGAAAATACAGCCATTCAAAGAAATATGGCTGCCTTATAATTAAGCTCATAATTTGAAAGCTAGGAATTTGACATTAATGATTCTTTAAAAGCCATCTTCTGCCTAGGTGACAGTTAATAATGCTAACTACTTTAAATCTTGATAATTAAAATTATGTTCCAAACTTACAGCATATATTTCAAATAAGAAAATTGTTAGTTTTAAAACTTAAAAGTATAGTGTTCTATTTTTCCAAAGTATGTTTGAGCTATATCTTTAAGTTCAAGCTTAGCAAAGTTATCTTATTATTTCATGAAATAAAATTCTAAATTCTTCCTTATTTTATATGTTGCCAAAGGAAAAAACATAATTTCAGCATTACTCTTGAGCTCTTTGACAAAGCCGGTGTTAATGTTGAACAAATGAAAAGCACAACTACAAGTTTTAATTTTTAGAGACTATTGCAGTTCTACCCATTTTACAAAGAAAATGCTTTAAATGTGGTCATATTTTATCTCCTTTCTTCAGAAATAGTTCACCAAACTGCAGATCGGCAAATTTCAAATTTGGTGATAATTGGCATCAAGAAGAACATAATATTTTACTGAATGGAACAGAGGTACAATGAAAAATCAGTCCTTTTGTCTTTTTCATTCAAGAAATATTTTTGCTGTTATCATCTTGGCCCAAATTTTAAATGTATTCATTTTTTTAAAAAGGAACCAACAGCTGTCTACCTCATGGTTCTTTTCTATTCCACTACAATGATGGGTTTTAAGAAGGGGTGACACAATCTTAAGATTTTGTGGCTAATTATGGTTGATGACCAACAGACCAAATGAAGAGTTTGTATTTTGATGAGGTCAAAAAACTTAAAGAAATAGTACATGAAGACAATCACTCTTGAGTATCTCAAAATTCTTTCTTCATGCCTCAACTATCACATTCCCAAAGCCTGTCTTTTCTTCCCTGTGACCATCTCTTCCTTTGATCCCGGTTATCCTGTGAAGATCCCTCCAAGTGAGCCTTGGCTTTGCAAGAGAGCTAGGAGGAGGAGGGGGTTGCCCAACTATCTGAAATTCACAGGACCTGTTGTTTCACTTCCTGGGCAGGCCCACCCCACCATGGCGACCAAGGGCTTACACATCATTATGTTAGCTTGACAGCTTGGAAAGAATGGGAATGTTCTAGTCCTAGTGGTTAGACCTAGCAAACAGGAATCATTCATTTCTAACCAAGGAAAATGTTAAGCCCTCCATAAGGATAAAGTAGTTTTTGCCTTCATTCCAGCCCGAGGAGGAGTCATTCGGGAATAGTGTAATTCCTTTTGTCTCTCATGGAAGAAAAGCAGCAGAGATTGCTGTTGGCTGTGGCTTTGACACTCAAATCCTTCATTTTCCTTTGTTCCACCAAAGCTCATTTAAAGTGGTGGATTAAATGCTATGCTCTTTTACTATCTATAGAAAGCACCAGGCTTAATGTGTCTTTCCCTTCAAAATATCCACAGAATTATTTAAGAGTCTAGAAATAGTGTTGGCATTTTTCTCTTGACAGTCATATAGGTTGTAGTTAGGAGGTGTGAGGGAAGGGCTGGAAAATGAAATCAAAGGTGTCATATCAGCAGAAGTCCCTGCCAGCAGTTTTCCCTCTGGGCTCAGGGCTCCTAGATTACCATGTGAACCTTCAACTGATGGTGGGATACTATCTTGGTAAATGAAACTCATGACTAGAAGATGTCATCTTTGAAGGTCTCTATGTTTAAAGTATTTTATTACATCTACTTCTGTTTTCTTTCTCCAGTTTAATGTCAAATGAGGGAAGATTAAAGTAGGAAAAATTACTTCTATTTTTTCTTGTTAACATTTTGTGGTGATATTTTGTTTCCTTCATGAAGATCAGTCAGAAAAAAACTGGCTCTTAATCACCTCTTTGGACACTGGGTTGGAAACAACTGAGGTTTGTCTAGCCTTCTTACTCTGTCCACAAAGTAGTCAATTACTGTAGTTAAATCATTGGAAGCTTGCTAAAAAGTAAATAAATTTCAACAGCATATCATTTTTCAACAGTCCTTTTGTTGAAATGCAGATATTATCAATGAACAGGAACTTGCCACATTTTCTCACTTGGCATTTACTTATCTATTTATTTAGAGATGGAGTGTTGCTCCGTTGCCCAGGATGGAGTGCAGTGGCTCGATCTTGGCTCACTGCAACCTCTACCTCCCGGGTTCAAGTGATTCTTCTGCCTCAGTCTCCCAAGTAGCTGGGATCACAGACGTGTGCCACTATGCCCAACTGATTTTTTTTTTTTTTTTGTATTTTTAGTAGAGACAGGGTTTCACCATGTTGACCAAGCTGGTCTCAAACTCTTGACCTCAGGTGATCCGCCCGCCTCAGCCTCCCAGAGTGCTGGGGTTACAGGTGTGAGCCACTGGGCCTGGCCTTACTTGGCCTTTTAAAAAGTAGCATTAACTTGTCACATAGCAAGTGGCATAGTGCTGCCTGAAATATTTTCTGGACCAAGATGGAATAAAATTACACAGTTAAGAATATGGTACCATAATGCAGGTAATTATGCACAATTTATTGCCATTTTATATTATCCACTTATATCACATTTTACCTTATAAATAAAACATAAATAGCTGCACTACTTGTCTTTTCAGTTCATACATTTTTAATGAACTTTCTGAATACTGTAGCCACTGTTGGGCCATTTGAATGCATTTAAAATATTTTTACCAAAACAAAAATTTGGACTACAGCAAAGGACTTTCTTTCTAGAAATTTGACATAGGATTTAATTTCCACTTAGCTATTAATTCAAACCTTGGATCACTTCTCTTATTCTTCTTTTGTTATTGATCGGATTCTAGAAATAAGGGGAGCACTGGTTTGATGTTAGAATTCTTCAAATCTGCCACTTAACTTTTGGCCAAATTTATTCTAAGACAGTCCTAGACAGGCTGCAGTGTGTGTGCTCATAGCTGTGGTTTGAGGACTGTGATGATCACCAAGCCCAGTTCCTTTATCAAATTGATAGGACACACTGATATCTCATTTCAAAGCCAATGTGTTTCTCCTCAGTTTTTAGCAAAGTAGCTTTAATTTTTTACAACTGGCAAAGCAATATAGTAATATGCCTATCCTAGTAAGTATTCTTAGTTAATATATACTCGGATGTTGAAACTCTCTCCTGGCTTTTCTGCATTAGGAGGATATTAAAAGAGAAAAGCTGATCATATTTTGTTACACCAGAAGAGCACTGGGGGTAATTAGTTCCAGTAACAGAGTCACTTATATTTTTCTTACTTGGGTTCTAAGGAAACTTTATTCAAATACCTACTTTTCTGGACTGGGTACTATAAAGCTTCCTACGCAAGTTGGTACCACTCTAAGAAAAATTAAAATGTGAAAAATTGGCATTTACACAGCAGATCTGGAATGCAGAAATTCTCTGATCCCATCACCTCCTACCCTTCCCGCTGAATCATCAGAACTTCAGGCCATTTCCTGGCACTCTGACCACACATGGCCATTGCCACTCTCCCAGCCTATCAGTCACCAGCCATCTAGACTGTCCATCATTCCCAGCCTGAACCCCAGGGTTGTTCATTTCAATTCTGTCCTCTTGGACCTTAGAGTCTTCTGATCATGCTCCTTGTGCCTCTTCACAGCCCTGGACCAGCCCCACCACCCATTGATCAGAACATTCATCATCTAATTCTATTGAATGGATCCCGAAGAAACCCTTGGCTTTAACCAAGCCCTCTTCACTTTTTGGCAGTCCATTTATTCATTCCTTTTTGCAGCCTTATTGTATTTTTCTAGACCAGCACTGTTTAATAGAAATATAATATAAGCCATAAATATAAATTTTCTAATAGCCACATTAAAAAGTAAGAAGAAACAGGTAAAATTCGTTTTGATTATATATTGTATTAATAGATCAAAAGTATTAGCCTTTCAACATATCAATACAAAAAGCATTAATGAGATATTTTACATCCTTTTTTGTACTAAGTCTAAGATCCAGTATGTAGTTGACACTACAGGACATCTCATTTGGGACTAGCCCCGTTTCACACACCCAGTAGCCTTATGTCACTCATTGCTACTGTATTGGACAATGCAGGCCTTGACTTTTCCTACCCTCTTCAAGCCCCGCCCTTAATCTACTTAGTCTCAGGAACCTCATGACTCATTTTCCAGGGAAAATTCAAGTTAATTTCCCTCGTTATGTTATTTTACCACTTTAGGTTATTTCCGTTCCACCTCAACACATATCTGTGGCCACACCTATAACTTCCCAAAATGTCCATCTTTACCTATCTCTTTTCTTCCTCCTTCTTTGAAAACAACTGTGATTAATCCCATTTTTTCCTTCCTTAGTGGAGGAACTTGCTTCATCAAGTCTGTTTTCCAAAATCTTCACCCCTCCCTTCCCTCTAACATTCCTAGGTTTTGCTCAACCTAAAGGTTTACTTGTTGCTACTACTCCCCAAACTACCATCTTCTTTATTACTTTGAACTTGCCCCACCCAGCCTCTTACAATAAGGCTTCCATCCCCACTACTCCTAGCACTGCCCCCTGCAAAGTTATGAATGACCTTCCTTTCAGTCTCCAAATCCAGTGGTCCTTTCTACATTTCCATTTCCTTGTTATGTCTACAGCATTCCACACTGTAGCTTACCCCTTCCTTCTGGGAAATATCCTTCTCCTTGGCTGCCATAACCTGCACTATTGTGGTGCCCTTTCTAGCAGGTGGACCTCTCTTTTCTCTGGACCCACTTATTCCTTTCAATCCCAAAGGATGGTTTCATCCTAGACTGCATCCCTTAGCCTTCCCTCCATTGGAGATTTCCTCCACTGTCATGGCTGCAGTCATTTCCACATAGAATACACCCAAAAGTAAATATTCAGCCTCCTGTACTAAATTTTAGCCCTGCATTTCCAATGGCCTACTGTACATATTCATCTGAATATCATTGGATATATGATATTAAGGACCATGTTAACTCAGGGCTACTGTGACAGAGCCTAAAGAGCAAGTCATTTAACTTCTAAGCTTTTAAAACACTTAGTAATGTGTGCAGTTGTCAGCCTCATTTCATCTCTGATCTCATCTCTGCCCCAGGCTGTGGTCAGAATGCCCTGCTTAGATGTCATCATGTCAGAATCTGGAGATTTAAAGACAAGTGTCAGCTTTTCCCCAAACCAGTTCACCCTCAAATTTCCTGTTTTTGGCAGTGATACTAATTACTCAGTCACCCAGCTTTGAAATGTTGTTTTCACCCTTAATTAGCTCTTCCTCGTTTCTCCCACAGTTAGTCACCATTCTTGGCAACTAATCCTTTGTAATATTTCCTTTTATCCACCCCATCTCCTTAACAAATTGTCCGCCATACTCACATACCATCCCACATCCTCTTTCTTCGTCAATTCTAGTACTATCTCTTCCTTAAACTCAACTTTTGCCACCTACAATGGTACAAGATATGTTAGCATCGAGACAACGTTTGTTAAAAGATTGTTCAATCTTCCCGGCTAGACCTAAAATTCCTTGAAAGCAGGATCCAAATTTTATGATTTCTTCACTCCTGTGCTTACTTAGATAATAGGTGATCAATAACTGTTTACTATTGAAATGACTTTTTACTCAAAGAAATTTCTCTTTAAATATCTAGTTCTAAAAGCAGTTTTAAATATAATCAGATTTCCCTAAACTAATTTTACACAACTTTTGGGGACATCTAACTTGTAAAGTGAGAGAGGCAACTATTTTGTTTTGGAAGAAGCATCAGATTTAGGGTTTGATCCTGATTCTCCTATTAACTAGCCAAGATACAAGTGCAACCACCCAAGGGGTTCACCTTGCCTGCTGCCTAGACAGAGCTGATTCATCAAGACAGGGGAATTGCAATAGAGAAAGAGTAATTCAAATTAGTCTCACTGAGCATTCAGGGAGCAGAGTTTTTAAGGATAACTTTGTGGGTGGGGGAAGCCAGTGAGCCGGGAGTGCTGATTGGTCAGGGATGAAATCACAGGGAGTCAAAGCTGTCTTCTTGTGCTCAGCCAGTTCCTGGGTAGGGGCCACAGATCAGATGAGCCAGTTTATTGATCTAGGTGGGGCCATCTGATCCATCAAATGTAGCGTCTGCAAAATATCTCAAGCACTGATCTTAAGAGCAGTTTAGGGAGGGTCAGAATCTTGTAGCCTCTAGTTGCATGACTCCTAAACCATAATTTCTCATCTTATGGCTAATGTTATTCCTGCAAAGGCAATCTAGTCCCCAGGCAAGAAGGAGGTCTGCTTTGGGAAAGGGCTGTTACTGTCTTTGTTTAAACTATGAACTAAGTTTCTTCCAAAGTTAGTTCAGCCTACACCCAGGAATGAACAAGGACAGCTTGGAGGTTAGAAGCAAGATGGAGTTAGTTAAGTTAGATCTCTTTCACTGTCTCAGTCATAATTTTGCAAAAGCAGTTTCAATCCTTCCCTTTGGGTTTTATAACACCTTAATCTTAAGGAGTAGGCTGTGAAGATGGGAAAAGGCCGTTGATTGCTCTGGCTTCTTCCTGCTGACAGGGGATGTAGTGGGAATGGGAGTGAACCCCAAGGTGAGAAGAGTGGAACCTCTTTGCAACTGTCTGAGCATACTCATGCAGGCCTGGCTGGGCTTTCAAGACTTGCATGGCAAAAACAGTACTCTTATTTATAGTTTTACTACATTGTTTAAGTGAACAGCCTACTATAAGGTAAATAACGAGTTCTAGGATGAGGAGTACAATTCCCAGTTTTAAAAGCAAAGATTTGAAAGCATTAGTGTGGGGACTTCTAACCCACAAATAATTTAGAATTTAGTTTAAACTGTAGAAAAAAACCTCAAGAACAGCTAACAACAGTGTAGTATAGTTTTTCTTTTGAAGCATAATTTTTCTCTCTCCAGTCACCATTTTCATTAAAAACAAATCATGAGAGAAATGATTTGTTTATAAAATAAACTTTACTCTTACTTTACTTGGCCTGATTATTTGCATAAAGTACAGTAAGAGTAATTATTTTTCATGTAGGCTTTTTAAATTGGCTTTGATAGAACTCTGTTCCATGAAGAACTTTAGATAATACTTTTTAAAAGCCGAGCCCAGCAATAGGTTTGTACTCTTTAATACCTATGAGGTGGGAAAATTCCTCTTCTCTTGAGGTCCCAAGATAACTTGGGGGTCCTGGGCCTGTTATAAAGTGACATTCTTTTCTTACCACAGGTCAGGAACCTTGTACAGGGACTCTGTGGACAAGGTATGAGACCAGATTCCCCAGTGGGCTTTAATTGGCTTTATAAGTCAACTTTGATTCTTTAAAGGAAGTATGCCATTCCAGTTAAAGCCTTGGTAAAATAACCAATTTCTCCAATTGTGTCCTGTTAGGAAAGAAAACAGATTCTTATTACACTTATGCAATTAACTATACTTCCATAAATTGAGAATATTCACAAATAGTTTCCAAATTCTGGAGAAATTAGGCAGAGAGGAAAAATGTGCTCCAAATTTTGTTTACAGAAGTTTATTTTACTCACTTGTTAAAAGTTGCAAATAGCTCTAAAGAAGTAAGTTCTCTTGACTCTGAAAAGGGTTAGCAATGTTCAACACATTAGCTTTCCATGAGAGCCCTAAAAGTTTGTTCTTTTCCTGTCTTTCAATAGCACAATTTTTCAAGTTATTTGAGACCTACACTTAAGAGTCCTATATCTGATTACAAACTGCCTTTTGAAAAGGACCAAAGCAAGACAAAATGTCTGTGGATGACAAAAGTCTGTAGCCACTATTAAAGCTGCAATTAACTAGGAATTTTGGTTACTTTTGTGGCATACAACAATTTTACATAACAATTATAATTATTAATGTACACTAAATTATGTCAACATTATAGAAGTTTCCCATAATTTTGGAACACATACTAATAATATTTATATAAGTAAAGTCCAAAGTAAACCAAACACCAGTTACTCTTCTATTTGAAACATTTTCCTCTATTTTAATGTCACAATCTCCAGCGTTATTAATTAGAATCCTGCATTTAAGAGCACCTGTTAAATTTGATAGCTGATTATAAAACAGTTTTTACCAAAACGCAACAATTGTCTGTAGATGATAAAAATATTTTAAGGCAGCCACAGTTAAAGACACGATTGACAAGAAAATTTTTTACCTCTGTGGCACACAGTCTGTTAACATAGTTATGATGATTACTGATAACATATACTAAGTTATATTAGAATTATAGGAGTTTCACATAATTTCAGAGCATATACCAATAACACATTTACACAAATATAGACCAAAGAAAACCAAACACCATTTCATATTTGACAATGCTTTCTGTATGATTTTCGTACCAAATAAGCCAAATGTTATTTTTGAACTTTAGAGGACCTAATATCTAAAATATTAGGTAAAAAAGAGACATAATTTATAATTTGATGTTGGAAAGTTTGTTAAATATCAAAGGTTTAAAATACTGGTTATCACAAAATAGAATCCCAGGTTACCATACGTAACTCATTTGGCCAAAACGATAACTCCAAAAAAATTTTTAAAAAAGGAAAACCTTTACTCTGATAGAGGAGACTTAGCTTTCCAAACAACATGCAATGAAGATAGCATGAGCCCATGAGCCAACTAAATCTGTCTCTTCTCTTCTTTCTTTCCTCCTTTTTTTCCCTGCGATTTACCCAAAGAAGAAAATAAGACCTTTTTATTATCTGTTAACATTACATAAAAATCATCTTTAAAAGAGAAAAACATATTTCATGTTTGCATTAGTGTATTGTTAATGTTAAAGCTAGTGTTTTTAAATAAAATTTTGTATCTTTATTCAGTTTTAATTAGTTTGACCATAGGGTAAGATTTTCACAAACCCTTTAGAACCCTTTACAATTTTCCATTAAACAGCAGATCAATTTTCTAAGAAAGCCCTGTTATTTAGACACATGGGCTCAGATTCAGGCCCCACATCAGTACGATTTTGATGGTTTTTGTTGTTGCTGTTTTGTTTTTTTTTTAGATGGAGTTTCACTCTTGTTGTCCAGGCTGGAGTGCAATGGCATGATCTCTGTTCACCGCAACCTCCGCCTCCCGGGTTCAAGTGATTCTCCTGCCTCAGCCTCCCAAGTAGCTGGGATTACAGGCATGCGCTACCATACCCGGCTAATTTTGCATTTTTAGTAGAGACGGGGTTTCTCCACATTGGTCAGGCTGGTCTCGAACTCCTGACCTCAGGTGATCCACCAGCCTCAGCCTCCCAAAGTGCTGGGATTACAGGTATGAGCCGCCATGCCCAGCCGATTTTAATGTTTTAACCTAAGGAAAAAAGCTAAATAATTTCTTTTAAATATTAGCCAACTGGTTTGTACCCACAGAATTTTTACAAGATTAACCCTTTCACTTTGCTTAAGCCTTCAGTTTTGTTCTGTTACTCTTTTAGGTTAAGACAATTTTTAAAACCCTCGGAACTAGACAAAATTACATTCCCTTTAACAAAAGCTATATTCCCATGCCTTCTTATAATCTTTTACCAAAAACACATTCCCTACAGACCTTGTATGTAAAACTGCTTCTTCAGTGGTCTCAACTACATACTACAATGTTAACTGTTAGCAACTTTTATTTTTAGTGGAAAACCTGATAAGAGATTTTAATTATGTACTAAGGGTGGAGCCTAGGACATCGGACAGAAATGAAGATAAGATCTGACGCATTTTAGCATAGCTGGTGGACTTGGCTTTCCGTATGTCCCCAGGCCTTATCTATAATCTGCTCCAAAGTAGGTAAATCGAACAATTTTCAAAAGTCAAAGAAACAGCTTGACCTTAAAGCATTTAGCAAATTTGATATTTGACCTTAATTTAGACCAAACATCTACATTTTCAAGACATTTTATTTTACCAATAATCTTTAAAACTGTCTTTATTTCCCAAAGATTCCTAAAGTCAGTGAACAAAACGGCATTAAAATTTCTATTTTTCTGACAAAATATTTGATTTAAGCACGTATGTTTCTAAGCCAATTAATCAGAGCTTTTTTATACATAAACATACAACACATATAAATACACAGACAGGAGATTTAGCACTTGTGAAATTTTTCACTTGCCAGTTTCTTAATTGGATGACTGGCTTCAGGGTGGAGCCCTTGGAGGAGCAGGGCCAGGAAAACATGAATTTCTAGGGCCAAATAAGCAGCTGAAGGCAAAGACAGATCCCCAAAATTAAGGGTACCATTTTATACTGGGTCCTGGATCCCCAAAAGGAGGAAAATAGGAGAAGATAGCGCAATGCTTCTACCCTGCATTTTATTGCAAGGCAACCCAACGCCAATCAGCCCATTTTGTAATCAGCCCATCTCTCCTGGGAGTCTTATCTCCCAGTGGGGGGTAGTGGGGACGTTTTCTTGTCTTCTGAGTAGCCAAGAGCATGCTTCTCTGATCCAAGTGTGCAAAGAATTAAGTATCCCTCCATAACTACTATTAGCCATCCCTTATATTTCCTACCTAATTATCATAATACGAAGTAATTTCTGATACCCCCAAAACTCAAAACCATCAGATAACAGTATGCAAAACAGAACAGAACCTTTAATTTTGAGAGGGATTTATCTGCTTTTAATTCCTGAGGTTTTATGAGGAAATCAGAGGCTTTTTTTCCAAAACAGGGTCTGTGGTGCCTCCTCTGTTTTTCCCAATGAGTCTCAGGCTACCAGAAGTTATCTTAGGGCCTCTCATGTGTGCATTAAGAAGGACAAGACAAAAAAATGGAGAAAAATAATACAGTCGACTGAGAAGAAAAATTCTTTTTCCAGAAAAACAAGTTCCAAGAAGAGAAAAACATAAAGGCCTTTTAAATATATCTATAGGCCGGGCGCAGTGGCTCACACGTGTAATCCCAGCACTTTGGGAGGCCGAGGCAGGTGGATCACAAGATCAGGAGTTCAAGATCAGTCTGGCCAACATGGTGAAACCCCATCTCTACTACAAATACAAAAAATTATGCAGGCCTGTTTGCGTGTGCCTATAGTCCTAGCTACTTGGGAGGCTGAGGCAAGAGAATCACTTGAACCCAGGGAACAGAAGTTGCAGTGAGCTGAGATCACACCACTGCACTCCAGACTGGGCGACAGAGTGAGACACCATGTCAAAAAATAATAAATAAATAAATAAATCTATAGCTTGTTTATCCACTTTTAATTAAACTGACTTTTAACCACAGTGCTCTTTAAAAAAGAAATCCTTTCATATTTCTTATTCCCTGACGTTAGCCATGCCAAGTGGCCAATATTTTTACTTTCTGAACTTTACCAAAGGTAACCTCCTAGGTGCTTCAAAGACATGGTAAACAGTTTCTTTTTTTATAAGATTTAGAATTTCCACAAGGTAGTTCAAAGAAAGGAAAATTCAAGAGAGGAAATTACAAGCTAAGTATGGGGGGAAAATCCTCAATAAATGGCAAAATTACACAAATAAACCAGAAAGGAATTATTCCAGAAGCCAACAATTGAACCCCGGCCACCACTGTCAAAAGATAAAGCCGTAGCTACTGAGCTATACGGCATTGAGCAGTTTCTATTGCTTTTCCCAGAAGGAGCCTAGAGAAGCAAATTTCAAGCTTGGAAAGCTTTTAACTGCCCAAGAAAAAATTTTAGGACTAATCATGACATGAACCCCAAAATTCCTGTCCTCTGGATGGTGGAAACCAAAAGGAAGTATCCCACATGGTCACAAGGTTAAGCTCTTAAGGACACAAAACAAGACAGAGAAATTTTATACAGTATTGGTTTCAGGGACCTGTAGCAAAGTTTGTAACTGACCAGCCTGCGAAGCTGGCTTGAAAAGCAGGCTTATAGGGGTTTTAAACCCACATTATATCCTGCGATACCCCCTCTCCATTACAGAACACAGAAAGACAAAGTTTTAGCACAAAGTACACAACGTTTGCTACAGCCTAAGACTAGTTTCACAATCCTTTTTTCTATTAATCAAACCTTGCGGAGGAGACCAGTAGTTTACTGTTTTACCCAGACAGAGAAAGAGAGAGAGAGAGAGAGAGACCAGAAACTTGGCTGGTAAGAATTTCTTACCCTTTTTGCTGGCATACCAGGTTTCTGGGTCCCTTTTCTCTGCAGCTTCCAGAAGAATGGAGTGGCTTCTGATGACCCTGCTCACTTGTGCTATAGCAGTGGGGTTCCAGCCACTTTACAAGAGAAAATCACCCTTTACTGTTTTATGGAACCACAGGCAAGATTCTTAATTTTCAAGATGCTGCCCAATGGGCTGCAAGGGGAACTGAATTAACATTTTCCATCCCAGCAAAATACACATAACAAAACAGACATTAGTCACCTCATTCAGCACCCAGTATCAGCCTGGAAAAGCTCAAACTTTTTCCCTTTGGTCCCTGTTGTCTTTAATCCACTCCAAGTGGGGACAGATGACCTCCAAATGGTAATTCACAATGGGGTCTCTGGGCAAGGCAAAAAGCAGATAGTCACCCCAAGAGGCCTGTTGAGCCTTCTTTAGGGCTCATGGAATGTGACCAGATAAGGATGGTTCTCTGAGTTAGGCCTGCTGGATTTCCATCAGCAACCGTCTCTGAGATCCCTTCCACATATACAAGCACAGACAAAGAGGAGATGGACAGAAGGCCTTCCAAATTAGATCCCTAACCAAGAACTCCAAGAGTATCCCTTCCAAACTATCCTCCTATTCTCTGTCTGAGAAACCTCCTCGAAATCTTCATGATTGAGGAGACGTCTCCCAAACCAGGACTCTTCATACTAGTTAGAAAGAACCAACTGAGAACCCCCAAAGAGCAAAACAGACACCCTGCAATGAGGCTACAGACACAGACACCCCATGGTGGAGCTAGAAACAGACACTCCACAATGGGGCTACAGACACCCCCCATAGGGCTACATTACCAGTCAGGAGAAGAAAGGAGGCATTGGCAGCACCTAGGATAGTCACCAATCTGGACACCCTGCAATGGGGCTACAGACAGACACTCCACCATGGGGCTACAGTCACCCTGTGATAAGGCAACAGTTAAGGGACATCTCCCCAGGACTATTTCTCCATTGCAATTAAATTCATGTACATTGGGTCAGCAGTGCCACGCCAGTAGAAAGAATACCAGAGTCAGCCCCCAGTCCAAGAGAACTAGGAGGCCACTTGGGCTGGCTTCTGGATCCATCACTGGAGGGGGGCCATTGAACCACAGGCAGGTAGCCACAAGGGCGATCATGGATGAGCCCCCAAATTTGTAACTGCCCAAGGGGTTCACCTTGCCCACTGCCTAGACAGAGCTAATTCATCAAGACAGGGGAATTGCAATGGAGAAAGAGTACTTCACACAGAGCCGGCTGTGTGGGAGAACCAAGTTTTATTATTACTCAAATCAGTCTCTCTGAGCATTCAGGGAGCAGGTTTTTAAGGATAACTTTGTGGGTGGGGGGAAGCCAGTGAACCAGGAGTGCTGATTGGTCAGAGATGAAATCATAGGGAGTCAAAGCTGTCTTCCTGTGCTCAGTCAGTTCCTGGGTGGGGGCCACAAGATCAGATAAACCTGTTTATTGATCTGAATGGGGCCAGCTTATCCATCAAGTGCAGGGTCTGCAAAGTATCTCAAGCACTGATCTTAGGAGCAGTTTAGGGAGGGTCAGAATCTTGTGGCCTCCAGCTGCATGACTCCTAAACCATAATTTCTCATCTTGTGACTAATGTTAGTCCTACAAAGGCAATCTAGTCCCCAGGCAAGAAGGAGGTGTGCTTTGGGAAAGGGCAGTTACCATCTTTGTTTAAACTATAAACTAAACTTCTCCAAAAGTTAGTCGAGCCTATGCCCAGGAATGAACAAGGACAGCTTGGAGGTTAGAAGCAAGATGGAGTTAGTCAAATTAGATCTCGTTCACTGTCTCAGTCATAATTTTGCAAAGGTGGTTTTACAAGTTTCTAAAAGTTTAGTTTCCTCACCTGTTACATACCTATACAATGGAGTTTATTCTGAGGTTTCAGTGAGATAACATATGAGAGTGCTTTGAACATTTCAGAATCAATGTAAATAGATAATATTGTTACAAAGTATCCAGAACCAACAGCCTATTGTTTTAAGATAACAGTCTTTTTGTTAACCTCCTTATTAGAAACCTCCTGCAATGTTAGCAAGTAATTGAAAGACCTGCTAAGAGACGACTCTACACCAAACTCATGTTACTTAGCTAATGCTTTCTGCCCACAGTTTCTTCAAGGAAAGTCCATGAAGTGCCTGACATTCACAGACTTCTTGAGCAGGTGGCCTCGTGGTTGGAGATTTAGGAGGCTTCCCTAGAGGGCATGCCATTTCTACCAGGTATAAAGCAATTCATTCAGAGGGGATTCACTTGAAAATAGCAAATTCTATCTTCTCTCTGTCTGAAAACTCCTTTCAGGCTCTTCTGAGCCCCTTCACATCTCACAAGTGGGTAAGCATCTTCCTTCACACTAAGGAGTGCCCCCTTCAGCACAAATCATAATGTCTTATAATGTATTTGTTTCCAAATGTGTACAGGTGTCATAAAGCAGATTACCATTTATTTCTTATCCCTTTGTGTGAGTGTGTGTTTGTTTTGTATAATTCACTTATTTTTATATCCCCACCACCCAGCACAAAGCCTGGCATTTAGTTCCTGCTCAATAAATGAAAACAGATGTGTAAGAGGTAACACTTCAATTAGTGGTGATGCTTTAGTTTCCTTTTAATTCCCATTTGCCCCTCCCTTGCACAAAGAGAGTAAATACCTGGAGGCCCTGCACCCTCAAAGACCTTTAGCCCTGCTGCCTTGGCTTTAGACCTTTAGCCTAGGCTTGCCCCAATTTATTGTCTCCGATCCATTCAACACAGGAGCTGCTGGACTTCTGTGGAGAGCCCCTTTTCTCCCAGTCTGCCCTCTACTCTCAGAGTTCCAGGAGTTTATTGCAGGTCATGTCTTCCAAAAGATCCCTCTTCTCCACCCGAAAAGGATTATAGCTTTTGGTGCTTCATTCTAAACAAACTCTTCTAAAAGAAGAATCATTTGGTGAACTCATTCATGTTTTGTTGTTAAGTACAAGCAAATCTTTAATGCATTATTCTATTCTAGCATCTTTGCATTAAAAAAAAGATGGTAACATCTTTTTTTGTTAAAAAAAAAAAAAAAATAGGCCAAACGAATGAATTTCTTTTTTTTTTCTCTTTCTTTTTTTTTTTTTTTTTTTTTTTTGAGACGGAGTTTCGCTCTTGTTGCCCAGGCTGAGTGCAATGGTGCGATCTTGGCTCACTGCAACCTCCACCTCCTGGGTTCAAGCAATTCTCCTGCCTCAGCCTCCCGAGTCACTGGGATTACAGGTGCCCACCACCATGCCCAGCTAATTTTGTTATTTTTAGTAGAGACAGGGTTTCAGCATGTTGGCCGGGCTGGTCTCGAACTCCTGACCTCAGGTGATCCAGCTGCCTCGGCCTCCCAAAGTGCTGGGATTACAGGCATGGGCCACCATGCCCAGCCCAGAAATGAATTTCTAATAGTCAGACAGTGTGACTGGGGTCGGGATAGGGAGAAGAGAGAGGCTTTAGAGCACATTCCTTTTTTTATTTTTTATTTTTGCCTCTGGAAACCTATTGGTAGGACCAGTCCTACTCAAAAGAGAAAAAAAAGATCTGTTTCACTCCCAAAACATGCTTGTGAGCCTCTTCTCTATTTCGTACATTGCAGAAATGTCATAGAGGAAAGGGAACAAATTTTGCCCAACAAAGGTCTGCCTACTGGAGTCTTTCTGAGTTAATGTCCGTGATGGACCAGGTAGTGGTGGTGGGTGGGGAGTTTGTGGGGAGTGAATTCTCTCTCCGGCTTCAGATTGCTGGGAGTATCCTCAGCCTGTTATGAAGGAAACCCTTTTAGACCTGATTTACTCTCCAGCCAGCCTGAGGAAAGTCTGTAGCCAAAGAGAGGGTTAGTACTTTACTCTGCAAAAATTCCTTATGTCACCTCTATTGCCTTGCATTGTCATGAGGGCATGTGACTTTTTCAATATTGTTCTTTCATGCTAATTACACACCCATGTAAGATGGGAGTAGCTCCCTGCTCTCTTCAACCTGATCACTTCTGTCTTCCTATGAGCAAATGACTGGAGTCTAATTCTGTAAACCAGGTGTCTGCAGGTACACTGCAGGTGAAGCTAGCAGTACAAACCACTACCACTTACATTTGGTTGTGAGATGGGAATTTTGCATCTTATTTCTCTTCCTTAAAATTGATTGGCATAACATTCTATAAAAACCATTTGTCACATACCCAGTTGAAGGATAAATTTGCACAGATCCTTCAGTAAGGGTTTTATGCTTTTTTTTTAATATCCCGGGACTGGAATATTTAAAGTATTTCCATTTTGCATGACATTTGAAGCACTATGACTACCCTTTTGTGTGTAATTTTTTGTTTCTAAGTTGAAGGAGGGTAATAACTGAATGATGGATGCAATGTAGATTTTAAAGGTTCCATTTCAGATTTTTAAATCACAGAATGTAAGCAAGCAAACCATGTTGAACAAAATAGTTTAATCCACATGTCAGCTCCAGGGTCTCTCTTTTTTTTTTTTGAGACAGAGTCTCACCCTGTCACCCAGGCTGGAGTGCAGTGGAGTGAAGTGGTACTTCACAGAGTCCTCTACATTTTCAAGTTTGTTTCAAAGTCACATAATTCAGGCCACTGTATGGATGATGTAGCCCACAGAGCTACACCCATCGTGATATGGTCAATGGAGATTCAATAGTCTTTTCTTATATGTGAATTTGTGAATTATCCTCAAGGGTGGAAAAGATTCTTCCAAACCAAAGTGGAATGACAGTAAGTGCCCTTGGCATAGCCATCTGTCTGCTCACTTGTGTTTAGGAATCCAAATGCCAGGTGAGAACCCACAGCAACCACAGCTTGGTGGAGTGAGCCACAGCAGTTCATGTGGCGGCACTGCGGGAGCTCAGCTGGGTGTGTTTGGTGTCTCCTTCTGCAGCTATTGACCTGCTGTATTGGCGGGACATCAAGCAGACGGGCATCGTGTTTGGGAGTTTCCTGCTGCTGCTCTTCTCCCTGACCCAGTTCAGCGTGGTGAGCGTTGTGGCCTACCTGGCCCTGGCCGCACTCTCAGCCACCATCAGTTTCCGCATCTACAAGTCTGTTTTACAAGCTGTGCAGAAAACCGACGAGGGCCACCCTTTCAAGTGAGTGCCTCAGCTGAGGAGCCCTCACCCCCTGACCAGGAGGTTTTCCCCTCACCTGTATTTCAGCTCACAGATGCACTTGAGTCATGTTTCTCTGAGACCCAGCAGACCTCTTAGAGTCTCCCCTAACACCCTGTCTTTGAATATCTAACATTTCTGGTGAATTTCTGAAACAAACTCGATTATTCTTATTCCAATACTTATTGCTTTGTTGAGTTTTCATATGTATTTACTACTAACAGTAATCATAATCCAACAGTTACTTAATCCTCTCAGCAATATGAGAAAGGCACAGCAGGCATTTTTGTCCCTATTTACAGGTGGGAACACTGAGGTTCTGAGAAGTGACGTGACATGCTCAAGGCCAGGTGGCCAGTAAATAGCACAAAACCAGGACTAGGGTATTTGGGTCTTTATTTCCATGCTTTCTCTAGAAGTTTAACACCAAAGGGCCAACCTTCTGGTGCGGGTGCAGGGTTCATGAACAATCTTCTCGTATATCCTTCTCTACATTTTTATACTGGGGAAACCTGATTTGAATGCACATTGAAGAAGAGGAAATACAAAAATAAAAGGGCAATCTACTAACAGGATATATGACATCTGGCAGAGGGAGGTGTTAGCACTGCCAGCTGCTATAACAAAATACCATAGACAGAGTGGCTTGTTCTGGAGGCTGGGAAATCCAAGATCAAGGTGCCAGCAGGGTGGGTTTCTGTTGAGGGCTCTCGTCTGGGTTGCAGATTGCTAGCTCCTCACTGTATCCTCACTTCTACTGTGGGACGGAGTGAACAAGCTCCCTTGGGCCTCTTTCCTAAGGGCACTAATCCCATTTGTGAGGGCTGTGCACTCATGATCTAATCACCCCCACAAGGCCCCACCTCCTAACACTATCACATAGGGGGTTAAGATTTCAACATGAATTTGGGGAGGACACATTCAGTCCATAACACTCCTGAAAACTCAAGCCAAATACTGCTTTACTCTTTTTATCTCAATTCACAGAGTTAAGTAAGCACTTAAAGCACTCTAGAAATATCCTTTAGGTAGATAACAGGTGCAGTCTTAAAGCAGAGGGGAGGCAGGAAAGGAGAGAGGAAGGATGGACCTCTGTGGAGGAGCTTGGCCAAGCAGAGGAGGCTTAAGCTGGGATGATTTTTATGTATTTTTATATATATATATATAATATATATATATTTTATATATATATATAAAATATATATATATAAAACATGTTTTTCCCATCCAAGAGTTAAATTTAACCATTTGAACTAATGAAAAGTGTCATTACTAAAAATACCACTCAGTAGAACCCATAAGTATTTTAATATGGCCTAGGTCACTTGAGTTTTCAGTGCTCTTTCTATAAACCTGGAAGTAAATTCCAGAATTTAAACATGAATTCTTAGAGTTCTGATGAGGAACAGTTGGCAGCTAGGATCTGGGGCTATCTCAACTATTTAAAAAAAAGATAATTTATCTCCATGAAGTGATGTATGGAGAATTCAGCAAATGAGCTGATTTGGCACTGATTTTTTTTCTCTGGTCCCAGCTTGTTTCTCTGAATTTTCAGCGCACCCATGCTGTGTCTTAGGTAGCCAGAAACAGCCACAATGCTCCACTGAGAACCATGCTTTCTCTGTTCCCAGTGCACTGGAAGCAGGTGTGTATGGTGCCCTGTGGCCCTCACTGGCTGGCATAACCCCCCAGAGATGACTCCCGCTCTCACCCTCAGAGTGAGAGTAGGAACGCTTAGCTGTTACTGGGGTTTGGCAGCCTGTCTCGTGATTCCCTCTGACGGAATTTTCTGTGGGGATGGTTTGTTGACAGGGCCTACTTGGAGCTTGAGATCACCCTTTCTCAGGAGCAGATTCAGAAGTACACGGACTGCCTGCAGTTCTACGTGAACAGCACACTTAAGGAACTGAGGAGGCTCTTCCTTGTCCAGGACCTGGTGGATTCCTTAAAAGTATAGTGCTTAAGCTGTTCACTTTACAGTCTTGACTGTTATTTTCCCTAAAGGTGTAATATTATAAACTGCTACATCAAGAAGAATAAAAAGCAAGTGCTAATTACATTCTAGAGTCAAAAGACCTCCAGTTGTATGGCACCATGAAGCAGTCTAATCCCTTCATTGTACCAATGATGAAAATGTGGCTCAGACATTTGTCCAGGGTTGCCCAGTGAGTCACTGGCAGAGCAGGAATCAAACCCAGGTCACATAGCTTCTAGCTCTGTAGTCTTTACAACACACCAGATTCTCTCCTTAAACCATTTTTAGTTCCTCCAACAATTTCCCAAAATTAATATTAAGATAAAAAATCTGGATAGCGAATGGAAAACCATATATACTTTTGCATTGAAGGAAACTCTAGATTCTACTAATATTAATAGTAAGCCCTCCAAGTGTGCTTACATAGTTACAGCTCTGAGGCTAGAGGTATGCCCAGCCCCCTCTTGATGAGGATCAGGGACACCTGGGGCTCTCACTGAATTTGCTGGTTCCTTTGAACAAGTTGCTTTGGCCTCCTGGTGACTTACATGTAGAATCAAAGTTAGTCAATCGCGATTCGGCACGGCCATAAGCAGAGCTGGGGAAGCCCAGACAAGGTAGTTGTGAAGTTTCTGTGCTCTCACAGCACTTTATACACACCCTGGCAGGGGCTTGTACCGGGAGCTGTCTGGTAACTGTTCAAAGAAGGGCAAAAGGAAAAGTGAAAAATGTGGTCTTGGCCCTCAAAATGCTTTACTGGAATAATGACTTGCCATATAACGACTGAAGAGAGACACCAGGGCAATTATAATTACTTACGTTCGTGCTTTTAAGGCCATGATTGTATTTGTAATATAAAAATTGTGGGCCAGAACAGGGGTCAGCAAACCTTGTCCATAAAGAGACAGATGGTAGATATTTTAGGCTTTGCAAGCCACACCATCTGTGGCACCTTTTCAACTTTGCCATTGTAGCACAAAAGCAGAAAAAGACAGTACAAAAAGGAAAGGCTTGACTGTGTGCCCATAAGACTTCTGAACACTGAAAATTTGATTCAATATCTTTTCATATATTGGAAAATATTACTCTTGTTTTGATTTTATTTGAACATTTAAAAATGTAAAAACCTTTATTAACTCATGGGCCTATGCAAAAACCAGTCAAGGGCCACAGCTTGCTGACCCCTGGCCTAGATTATTATTTCCTTGAGTCCCTCAAACCTTGTAACAAACTGATCCAAACAGTTCCAAGAGAACTAAGGACTGGATCCTCTTTCATTGATTCTGTGATGAGCTTTCAAAGCCTTTCATTGACTATCGAAATCATGATGTATTCTGACTCGAATTCGAGTCTAGATAAAAGTCAATGATATGAGACTCTAACTTGTTAGGGAGGGTTTTAGGAGCTCTAATAATGCTTTTGTTCTTCAGTTTGCAGTCCTGATGTGGCTCCTGACCTACGTTGGCGCTCTCTTCAATGGCCTGACCCTGCTGCTCATGGGTAAGAGCAGATGAGAGTGTATACGTCTTCCTTCACACCCTCTGTGAAAATGCTGCTTCCTAGGCTGTAAGCTTTTTGTTTGTTTAAAGAGATTCCTAGGAACAAATGCCAGAGATCCCTGAGTGCAGAGCACTTCTCTTACCATCATAGTTCAATTAAAGAGTATAATATATATTATACACTAATAATGAATTCCTAAGTCTAAAGGGTTTTTTTTTCTTCAAACATAACTGGCTTCTTTCTGGCTTGTAATATATATATTTGGATCAATATATATATTTGGATCTGTTTACAGTGGCAGCTATGGATAGATTCATTTTCATCTTGGGAGGGGAGAGTTTATCTTAATTCTAGGAATAATTACAAAATACCTGTACAGGGCTCAGCATCATTTTATTTTCCCTATGAACTGCCCTGTCATCTTTTATCTAGAATACTGGATATTGCTTCTCAAAATAGGGAATAAAAAATAAAATAAAATGCTGGATATTCCAAATAATGCTATAATATCATATAACCATATAAAAATGTGTCTATAAGCGTATTCTTATTGATAACTCAGAATTTTAATACTATATTTGTTTTTCATCCCAGCTGTGGTTTCAATGTTTACTCTACCTGTAGTGTATGTTAAGCACCAGGTAAGTTCTATGTGATGTCAAATAATTACATTAAATTTTGACCTCATCATCTTTGGATGTGCTCATTTTTTTTTCTTTATGTAGGCACAGATTGACCAATATCTGGGACTTGTGAGGACTCACATAAATGCTGTTGTGGCAAAGTAAGTCACATAGTGCAATGCATAAAAGGAGAGACTCTCTTATACCAGCATTTGAGTGGATTAGGATAGGGGTAATGAGAAGATAGTAAAATGATAGATTGATTTATGATCATTCACTTACTGGAGTCATATATTCATTCTCTTCTCAATTATATTATTTTAGAAAATAAGCATAAGTTTTTTAACTCTCAATTAAATTAAACCCAGTGGTTTATTTCAGGTTGCATAATAAGTTTTAATGAATGAATGATATTAAGCTCTAAGGACTGGCCCATGTACAAGAACAAGATGCATTGGAGGAAAGAAGGAAACTTGATTCAAAAAAGTAAAATTAACAGTTTAATTCAAATAAAAACAAGTTAACATTTTTAATCTTTTAAACAATGAATAGCACTAATTTTTTTAAAATCATTAAAATTACTTTTAAAACTTTGAATTATTTTTAGAACTTTAAAATACATAAAATGTTTGCCAACTAAATACATCACACCATTTTAACTCAACAACTGTGTGTATGTGTTTAATACCACTGCTTTTTAAACCTGAGTCTTCAGCCTTACTTTATGGCTCCTTTATATATTAGGAGATAGAGATTTCAGTTTTACATATCCACAGCTAACATGGTCATTAAACTTAGGAGTTTTCCCTAATTCTTACATTACTATTTTTAGGTATATAGTCATCTAAAGTGATAGCTCTTATATTGCATTATTATTCAATATTTTGTTTTATTTAAAAGCTAGCCTAATCTTTAACTATAAATATATTTCACCAAAGGACTAGACTTTTTCACAAAAACTCTATTTAATTATCTGATAATAATGTGGCTGGACCTAGGTGAGGAGATTTAGAGAGAGGCATTTTAGGTAGTTAAAGATACGTAATAACAAAATAAGAAAGGCCAATCACATTAAAGTTCTCTTGCTATTCGATTATACGTGACATGCTTCAGTTCTCTCTGAAGTTTATAAACTTTTGTTTTTTACTGTGTATTATTTACATTTGTCCTCTTAAAGTCATTAGGAACTCATAGGGTTCTATGTTGAATTTGGATCTTTGAGAGATCTACAACACATTTCAAAATGCCTGAAAGTATCAGCTTGGACGCAGGTGTAACCAATACCTAATGAAAATCAACACATTAAACATAAAATAATCATTTTATTTTGTATTAAGAAATGGTATCATAGCACAGTATGAGACTTGGTGGTACCCGAACCTGAGGAACCTGTTTAAAAATACAAATTCTAAGACTCCATACAGACCTATAGAATTAGAATTTCTAGGATTGGTAACCTGGAATTTATATTTTAATGAACTCTCCAGGTGACTTTTTGGCAGCTAGAACTGTGTTCATAAACTATAGCAAAGAACACCAGCATAGGAGTTTGGAAACTGGAAGATAGAAGTTCTAGACCTAAGTTGTCCAATACTTAGTTTGAGTATCACAAATCACACCTATTACTTTTTCATTTGGTTTCTTTGTTGAGTCCAAAAAGAGGAGTACCTGTTATGCTCTGGACACTTCATGTGATAGGTACAGAGGGTATAAAGATAAATGAAATGATCTCAGCCCTAAAAGAGCTCTTAGCCCAGTGGTGCAGACAAAATTATACAGAAATAAGTATAATAAAATATAATAAGTACAGTAGAGCTATATGAAATACTAAAGTCAGAGAGATGAGAAAACAATTGTTCCTTCCTGGACAGGATAGCGGAAAGCCATTAAGATAAGGTGGCATTTGACCTGGGCCTTGAAGGATGGGTAAACAGTCATCATGTGGATGATAAGGGGAAAGACATTGCAAGAGGAAGAGGTAATAAAGCAAAGACAGAGAAGCATGAAAATGTAAGTCATGTTCAATAGGCAACAGTCAACCAGTATGTCTAGAGCTTAAATGAGTCGAAAGATCAACTGGAAAGAATGTAGGAAGAGAGGCTGAGGCCAAGTGGTGAATGCTCTGTGGAGTTTTGACTCCAGCCCAGCAGGAAATGGCCACCCCTTGATGTTTTTAAGCAGGGGATTGATGTCATCAGATTTATGTTTTTTAAAGATCACTGTGGCAGTCTAGTGAGAAAAGAATTGGAGAGGGGAGAGACTAGAGATGTGGCCATCAGCTAGGAGGTTATCATAATTCAAACAAAAGTGACAAGGGCATGGCCTGGTTAAAATGGAGGGAAAAGAGAGATGGCAGAGAATGTAAAGTATATACAATGTACTTGTTAAGTTACAATTGGAAATCAATGCTGTGAAAAGGAATGGAAAGGAAATGTTACCTATGACTAATACGGCTTCTGTAATTGAGCTTCAGGCAGAGTTGGCTCTTAATTTCCTGGTAGCTAGGACAAAAAGAGAAACTAGGCAAGTTACATGGTTCTTACTATCTATCAGAGAGGAGGAAACAACAATTCTTCAAAATAACCTGTTTTGCCTGGCACTACATTTTGAAGGAAATTTCTTGGTGGGATCTTAACTCTAAGGCCTCTTCAACCTCTGAAATTGTAATTCCACCTTAGAATAAATAATTCCAGCAAAAGAACTTACACCATTTTAGTGGTACAGTTAAGAATATGATTGTTAGAATCAGATAGACTGAGTCCATTTCTGGCATTTTTAGCTGTATGAGCTCATCATAAATGTTATTTGACTCTATGAGCCTATTTCCTTATCCGTAAATTGGAAATGTTAATACCTCACAGGGTTCTTGGTGATTAAATGAGGTAATGTCTGTAAAGTATTCTTACTTGGATGTAGGAAACCCTCAATATTATATATCATTGTCATCATCATCATCATCCGATTACTGCTTAGAGATCAGTTCATGGGGTTTGGAGGTAGAGGATAGTCCCAGACTGGGCCAGTAGACACCAGGGCCAGTCTCTCCTCCATACTGAGTGACCCTGTCTAGGTCATTTCACCTTTGTTTGTCTCAGTTTTCCAGCTTAAAATGGGGGTTAATAATGCATAATAACACTTCTTAGAGTTTTGAAAATGAGGAAAAAAGCCTCAAATTTCAAAAGGCAAAATAAACACTGTAGAGGAAATTAAAGCTTCGAGTAAGTGAGACCATAATAAGAAATCTGTTTTAAGTGAATACAATTCCCTATGTCTAGGTGAGTTATGTTTTAGAATGATAAAGTAGCTTGTAATTTTACATAGAAGCTCTCTTGGTGACCTTTGATAAATCTCATGGAATAAAGGATATCTTGAAAACTCAAATTGGAAAGGAGCTGTCACGATCTTCAAATGAGAAGAAAGAAAGATTCTAGACGTTATATTTGGTAAATTGAAGGCCTAATTTCAAGCAAAAATCCAGAATGAATTAGTAAAACTGTAGAGACTCAGAATAGATCACTGTATGTTCACTAAACCCTGAGATGAGATGGACTTCCCTAGCCAGTGAGTATTCTGATTTTAGTGGGGGTAGTCAACAAGTCTTCTTGGTGTCCTTGTGGAAAAAAAATGGAGATGTATGATCCAGATGATAGCACAGGTGGTAGAATTCTAGAAGATTGAAATAATAGACCCTAAAGATGTTCATTAATCCATCCAATATGTGTCTGGGGCAAGGTATGTGACACAGGGCTCTGCCTTCGATCCCATCACTTTCAACTCCATTATTTCTCATGACTATGTGAAGACAAATCAAATATCTTTGTCAAAGTTCCAGATGATGTACAGTTTGAAGCAAAAGCAAATTCAGAAGATGGCAAGCTCAAGATTCAAAATGAATCAAGGGATCTTGAGTAAGCGAGAATGCTGAATTGAAATCAATAAAATGAAATTAATAAGGGAAGTGAAGTCCTACATTTAGGTTTCTAAAAAGTCAACTTTACAGATATAGAATGCGGGGAGGGATAGATGAGAGAGGGTAACAATAAGTGTGTATGTAAAAAATACCTCGGGGGTTTTAATTGCTTGATTGGTCACAGCCAAATGTGAGTCAATGATGTGCTGAAGCATCTTTAAAAAATCAATGCAATTTGAGTTGTTATTAGTAGGAATACAAAGTCTAAATCAACATAGGCAACAGTCATATTATATTCCATATTAGCCATTGCATATCTGTGTTCAATTTCAGGGTTGGACATTTTAACAGATGCATTAATACATTGGAGTAATGCCACAAAGATGACCAGGGTACTGTGGTATTAGAAATCTGATAGTGATGGGCAGTGAAGAGCAAACTTTGCTGGGGATGATTATCCTGGAAAAGAGATGACTTTAAAAGGACAGCATAGCCATTCTCAAATACTTGGAGGTCTAACGTTGCAAAAGGAGTAGGATTTCTCTTTTTCTCTCAAGAGCAGTGAATGGAAATTTTAGAAGTTCTGAGATTTGAATGAAATATGAGGGAAAAGAGTAATGATTAGAGTTGCTCAATAATAGAACCATCTGCCCCATGAAGGAGTGAGTACCCTGACATTCATTCAAGTATTCAAATAGAAGTTATATGGTCACCATTGCACATGTCCTTTGCTGGCTCCTCTTCCTCTTGTCCACTTCCCTTCTGGTCCTGTGACCCTAAAGGTTATCTCATGTCTAGGGCTGCAAACTTGTGTCTCCAGCCCAGACCTCTTCAACTAAGCACCAGGTCTATCCACTTATTTATGTAAGGTTTCTCTAAAGTGTCTCATAGACCTTTCAGATTCACTTAGCCACACATCTTGCAATCTCACCCCAGAACTTGTATTTCCTTCAGTCATCACAATCTTGGCAAATGGCATTTTCACCTGGTTCCTCAGGCTAAAAACCAAAGAATCTTCCTTGATTACTCTTCCTCTAATCCTAGCCTGTGCATTCAGTTTATCAACAGATCAAGTGGGTCCTGCAGCCTCATCTCTAAACTAACCCTGAGACTGTTCCCCTCTCTTCATTTCCATGTCTACCATACAATCCAGGCATTGCCTTCTGGTACTTGGACTGCTGTGGGTTTCTCTCCCTCTGTTCATTGCTTCTACTCTCATTTCCCGATTTTTTTTCACACAGTCACCATCATGATCTTCTTACATTAATCAGATCACATCACTCCCCTGCCTAAATTCATCAATGGTTTCCCATCACACAGAGTAGAATCTAATCTCCTTACCACATCCCACAAACTCCAACACCCACCATCTGGTCCCTGCCTGCCTTTCAGACCTCCCCTATCCATACCCCAAGCAAATGGGCTTCTCGTCTCCTTGCCACCAGCTTGTCCACTCTGTGATGCCTCTGCACTCATTACTCCCTCTGCCTGAAACACTTCACATCCAGATCTTTGCCTGATGGTCCTTTCCTGTCCTCTGAGGATCAGTTTCTCAGATGAGTGGATTTAAAGGAGGTGCTGCACACCTTACCACTGTGCCCCTCACTGCCTGCCATACCACCTTGTTTTTCTTTATAGCAGTTATCACCATCTGAACTTCTCTTGTCTTCTAGTTTATTTTTGTCTCCTCAATTCCTACAGGAATGAAAACTCCATGAGAGCAAGCATCTCCTCCCTTTTGTTGACCACTGAATTCCAGTACATGGAAGGGTACCTCATGGCACAGAGGGAGGTCTCAATGAAAATCTGCACAATGAGCTCATAAATCTTCAAATTAACAGAACACTTCCAGTGTAAACCTGTCCTAAAATCATGCTGCTACATTGTGAGCATCACAGAATTTCAGGACGCTGGAGATATCTAGTCTATGCCCACATTTTAATGAGTATTTAGGACCAGAAAAGTCCCTTAGCTTGCCGGATGCCACACAGCTAATTAATAGAATAGCTGGGACTAGGACTCAGGTTTTTAAATTCCACTTGTGGGTAGTTAGACTACTCCGAGGGTGAACATAGGTTCCTTTTCCTATGTCCAACATAGGAACAGATTACATCCCTAGTTATATAACCATCCCTACTTATGCTCCTCTTCCTGGCATAGTCAGTAATAGCACTTTCTCTCTCTTTCTGAAGTGTCCCAGATGGGGGATAAATAATCGCCCTAACTATATCACAGCTTCTGTAATCCTGAAATAAGTCAATATGTTCATCCACCTAAAAAGATCTAAAAAATGTGGCTTTCTTCCAATTCTCTTTTTTGTTGCTGTTATTTTCATTATCCAGTTTTTACTTCCTTCTTATTGCTTTATAGAAGAGTATTTACAGATGTACTTACCTAAAGACTGTATTATCTTCTGGAATATTAAGGTCTTTGGTCACTTAGCTAATTAAAGCAACAACACATAAAATGATTTCATTAATAACACTTGTGATTTACTACCTTTTGATACTGTCTTTTTAGGATTCAGGCTAAAATCCCAGGCGCTAAGAGGCACGCTGAGTAAACTGATTTCCCACCGGGGACTGGACACAAACAGGAATGTCTGGAGTGGTAACAGCTCTCTTCTTACTCGTTACTGCAAATTGATTGTTTTCCCCCTCTCCCTCCAGTACCATAATCTTAGAGACAAACCTTAAAACAGCTGTTTTTAGGCTGTTCCTTGTACTCTTAGGATATTTGAGTCACTTGTGTCAACCACTAAAGTATAGAGAAAAGTGTATTAGATGTGGTTTTTAATTTTGTGTTGCTAAAAAAAGTGCATGATGGTGAGAGCCCAAGTTATCTTTCCCTCTTCGGTGTTCTTCTCTTCTCTGCAATGCTTCTGTAGCTTCTAACGTTCCCCGTGGCTAGGCCTTTCCTGCGGAGTGCTCTGATGCAATAGTGGAAATCGCTTATATGTCCTTGGGTTGCTGGTTGGATTAATCTTTAATAACAATATATAGAATTGTAGACTGATGTTTTAGCATTTTTCCAACACACACAACGTAAAAATAAAAGCAGTCGACCGCACTTATGGTAATCAGTTTTGTATAACTTAAAATAATTAAATAAATGAATAAATCCAAAACAAACATGCAGTACTTTTGTTGTATGGGATTGGTGGGCTGATTTACATGTATGGTTACTAAAAAGTACCAGCATGTTAACTTTATTACAATTTGTATTACTTTCTCTGTAGTTCCTAATGGATTCAATTACGGACTCTGGATATTTGCACTTATGTACTTGATACTGAATGCATAAATAAATGTTACTAAATGTAGAATGTTCTTCCTCTCTTCTCATGCATGGTCTTACCAGAAAACACAAAAACTCGAAGTAATGAAGTCACTCGATGACATTCTGGGAGGGCTGAGAGCAAATGCTCACCTTATTTCTCTCTAGGACTGCAGAGCCAAACCCCAACCTGGCTTATGGTTTTTCTGGGTTGTTAATAGAAACTGAAAAGTGGTAAACTGTCAATCACTCTTCACATTGTACTCTGTCGGGTGGATGCAGATATTTAAGATAGTTTTTAAAAACTTGAAAGTGATATAAATTCTTACATAAACTGTACAGCAATATGCAACAAAACACTGGCAAAAACAATTGTAATTGCCATGAACTCACCGTTTTAGTAATTACTTATTAAGCACTGACTGTGTGCCAAGCACTTAGAATAGGGCTGTGAATAAGAAAGATGACAATTCCTGCCCTCACCATGTGAAGTCTTCTAATAATTCCTCACTGCTTTTTGTACAAGTCCAATTGCATATTTTGTTTCCCTGCTACAATCAAACATCAAAGACGAAGAGGTAGAAGTGAATGAAAGGAGTAGCAGTTGGAGAAAAAAAGGAATGATTGCTTATAAAAAGCTGCCTTTTACCAGTTTTACACCTGGGTTCAGTGAATATTTGTGGAGTTATCCTTCTATATAAAGTGGTGTGAACGTTACAAGGGTCACTTGGCACTGTGCCAGCAGCCAGAAACTCTCATCACTGTGCTGGGGGAAAGGGCAGGTGGCTATGTGGAAATGCCAACTGAGCAAAGAGTAGCATAAAACAAGAGCCATCGGTGGGGCGTGGTGGCTTACGCCTGTAACCCCAGCACTTTGGGAGGTCGAGGCAGGAGGATCACAAGGTCAGGAGTTCAGGACCAGCCTGATCAACATGGTGAAACCCCGTCTCTACTAAAAATACAAAAATTAGCCAGGTGTGGTGGCACCTGCCTGTAATCCCAGCTACTTAGGAGGCTGAGGCAGGAGAATCGCTTGAAACTGGGAGGCAGAGGTTGCAGTGAGCTGACATCACACCACTGCACTCCAGCCTGGGCAACAGAGCGAGACTTTGTCTCCAAAAAAACAAAAGAAAACAAGCCATGATGCAGGGTTTGAGCAACAGAAGATTCTCAGGGGAGGTGAACTTCAGGGCTGGGTCCTGGTTTGGTTTTTGCCAGATGAAGAAGGTCCAGCCTGAGATAAAGAAAGAACATGAGCTAAAGTGCCAAGATGTGGAGTGCGAGGCGTATGCAGAGAATGGTGAGTTAAACAAGCTTAGATGGGTTGTAAAGTTCTTGGGGTGGGAATGATGGTGCCAGATAAGGCTGGAAAGGTGGGTTGAGATCACAATGGGAAGAAACTTGGATGCCTGTGCCAAGGAGTTTGGGCTTTATTCTCTACGTCTCAGAGAGTCACATAGACACAACAAAGGTGCAAGATACTGAAGTCTAGACCAATAGAGTGATAATTGTAACCTAACTCCACCCAGGTGCCAAATGACTACGTCTTTACCAGAACAGCCACAGAAAGAATAGAAAGATGTTCACCTGTCCCTGATCCTTGATGTTAGCCCAGCATGCCAAGCACCCACCATGGATAAGGTGCAGCTAACAGATGATGTGGAGGGAGATTGGACTGGAGCTGGTAACCAACTAGCTGTGGGGCTTCAAGATGAAAGCTAGCCTTGAGAATGAGTGCCTCCTTGAATTTTGCACCCAAGGAAGCTCGGTTGCCTCACCCTAGCCCAGCACTAAGACTCGCTGATCAGCAGGATGCAATGCCATTTTCCAGGACAGAGAGCCCAGAAGTGATTACTTGGGGAAAGAAGATACTAAGCTTAGTTTGGTGCCTGATTTTTTTTTAATGGTTACTAGATTTAGAAGAGGATTTTCTTTTTTCTTTATGTTTTTCAGCCTCCGACCTTTTAGACAAAGTTTTTTCTACATGGCTTTATTGTATAGAATTAATCTTCAATATCTGTATCTGCAACATTGTCCCCATACTATAGACTCAGAATTCCTTTCACAGGCAGCTGCTCATTAGGAAGGTTTAATTAGGAACTCTCTTTGCTGGCAGTGGTGAAGATTCCTAAGGAAACTCCAGGCTTACAAAATAGTAGGTATGGATGTAGATTTTTCACAAATGGAACATGGGGCACATTATACCCTGTTTCTACAGGGAGCATCAGCCCAGGTGGTATTCAAAATGACAGAAATAACGTGAACAGATGAGAAGAGGAACAAGAGCAGAGCCTCTGGAAAACCCAGAGTGAGTGAGGTGATTCTGAAAGCTGTGAACAGTAGAAAATTCTTACAGCTCATATATGGATGAGTGAAGGCAGTAAAAGCAAATGAAGAAGCTGCAGTATTCTAATGGATAAAGCACGATAGTTTCTATGTCCTCTGCTCTTTCCCCACCCATGTTAGTTTCCTAGGGTTGCTCTACCAAAGTACCAAAATCTGGGTTTTTTTTTTTTTTTTTTTTTTTTTAACTCTCAGGCTGGAGTGAAGTGGCACAATCTCAGTTCACTGCAACGTCCACTTCCCCGATTCAAGTGATTCTCCTGCGTCAGCCTCCCAAGTAGCTGGGATTACAGGTGCGTGCCACCACACCCGGCTATTTTTTATATTTTTAGTAGAGATCGGGTTTCACCATGTTGGCCAGGCTGGTCTCAAACTCCTGACCTCAAGTGATCCCATCTCAGCCTCCTCCCAAAGTGCTAGGATTACCAGGTGTGAGCCATCGTGCCCAGCCTCAAAATCTGGGTTTCTTAAAACAACAGAAATTTATTTCTGGAGGCTAGAAGTCCAAAATCAAGGTGTTGACAGGGCCCTGCTCTCTTTGTCGGCTCTAAGGGAGAACGCTTCCTTGCCTCTTCTAATGTCTGCATTTGTCAGCCATCCTTGGTGCTCCCAGCTTGCAGACGGGATACTCCAGTCACTGGGTGCCGCCTCCCTGTGTCATATTGTCTTCCCTCTGTGTCCAAATTTCCCCTCTGAATAAGGACACCAGTTGTAGTGGAATAGGGCCCACCTTAAGGACCTCATTTTAACTTGATTATCTCTATAAAGACCCTGTTTCCAGTAAGGTCATATTTCTGAGGTACAGGGGTTTGGGGCTTCAACATATCTGATTTAAGGGTGGTGCACAGTTCCACCTGACACCACCTTAGGGCTCATATGGGCCCTTACCCTACCATAAAGACTTCCTCCTGGTGTAGATCCCAAACCTATCTCTGCATTTTGTTTCTCTCTCTAGGGAATCACTGCTGAGAAGCAGTCCCACAGCTTTCTACCTCACCCAAATGCACGTGGGGTGTGGTCGATTGCTGGGCCTTGCTTCACAGCTGTGAGGTTCTAGCAATCACCACATTGTCCTTGAATAGGGCTGCTCTGAGCATCAGAAAGTTAGCACTCTCTTCTGTGTGCAGAGAAGCACATGGGGGAGACAGAGGAGCCACCACTGGAGCTCACACCAAATGCAATCATGGTTGGAAGGGACTAAATCCCCTCTGCTGATCCAGGCAGAAGGGCCACCTGCCTTCAGACGCTGACCCACTTCCCTAGTGCTTGATGTTGGCACCCTCCTCAAGCTCCTCAATCGGATTTTTATTGTATAATTTTATTTTTGTGGTTTATTTTATTATTTTAAATTTTCCTTAATTCAATACATTTAATATTAAATTTAATGTTACAAAATCAGTCTGGCTGGCCACATTTTCTTTGATGAGTACATTGAAATGAATGAATTTGCATTCTAGACCATTATTGTCTTTGAAAGCAATTCTGCTAGAATCAGCTGTCTCTGGTTTCTTGTGGCAGACTGCCACAGTTACTACTTGAGACTGTCACTATGACAGTTACTACTGTTACTACTTGAGACCATCATTACGAGACTGAACGAAGGGGGATGAACGTAGAAATAATAACAAAAAAAACCAAAAGAAACTGTTTTAAAGGAAGGTGCCAGGGGAAGAAGAAGAGGGCTCCCTGCTTCTAGTGAGCAAGGGCAGCAGCCCTGAGCTTATACAGCCCTTTGTATTTATTGGGTAGGAAGAGCAGGGAGGAGGAGCTAACGATTGGTCAGCTGCTTGATTGATGACAGGTTCATATTATTGCTAATAGGCTTCAGATTTGCCTAATCATAAGAAACACTTGTGCCTGGGTCGTGTCTGCCCTCAGCATTCCTTCTGGGTGGCAGATGCAGTTTGTGAGTTTGCCAACATTCTGCATTTATGAGAACAGTTTGCTGTTTACTCATACAGCCTCCATTGGTATACTGAGTTCATCACGACCCTCACTCTTTCGGCCTGCAACAGTTTCTCCCTAAAATGATAAAATGGTCCTTAAGAATTAATACTTCATCTTGGCCTGCTTTCTCTAAACATACAACTGCTCTGGATTTTGCTTTGTATGTTTATGTCTTTATAAAACAAGAGAAGTCACCACTAAATTATGACAGGAGTCAAATTCTTAAGTGACTAATGGCAATCTATGTCAAAATAATACTCAAAAATTAAACAGTTCATATGAAGGGTAACTTTTTTTCAACTTTTATTTCGAGCCATCTCTAACAGAAATAAGGTAGCCAAATATAATGGACGAGACATTAACCTTTTTTAAAAAAATATTCAAACATTTTAAGTAACTAGCATTTTGTAACAAAACTATCACATTGAATTATATCTTTCCCAAAGTGATTTTTTCATGATGCATTTGACATGTCAGAATCAAGATATTTCAGACTGCTTTTTAAAATGTATTATTAAAATTAAATTTAACTTGTTTTTAAATAAAATATGATTTTAGCATCTCCCAGCCATTTTTCAAGTACTTAATAAGCTCAGTGGAGGAAATGCTTATGTTTGGCTTATGAATCAAGGTGATGGTAAAATGTACTTTGTCAAAATTCAAGTAGTGAATAGATAATTCTCTTTTTTATCTTTGTTCCCTTGACTTATAAATCCAGGGCCAGTCAATAAAAAGGGTGTGTGTGTCATGGAGACAGAGAGAAATGAACAGGGAAGAGCATACGAAATGGGGTACACAGATTTGCCTCCAGCTTTCTGGAGCGGTGCTTCATCCTTTCAGCAAAACATTCTGGAGGAATACCTGGCCAGTCCTCACCCACAGTGCCCCTCCAAAGCTCTACACTTCCCTAAGACATGTTCCTGGAATGCTTTCACATCCCTGTGGTTCAAGAGGCACATGCAACCACGTGGAAGCCCACTGCGCTTCAAGCTCCCTTTTCTCCCCTATCAGGGAAGATTCCCACTGGGAGTAGAGTGTGAATGTATACCCCTTCAGTGGAGAGAGTTCAGAAGCCAGCTTTGCAAGCAAAGAATTTCTTTAATCACATATTTCATCTTAGAAGTTAATGTGAACTTGCCTGTCATTGCATATGACCTTTGCATTTACCTTAATTTAAAAATTCTTCCCCATACTTAGTTGATTCAAGGAGAATACACCGTGTTTTTCTTTTTACACCAAGTAGCCCTAGTTTGAGATACATGGTCTTCAGTACTCAAGATGCCATGAAGGCAGTTTTGGCTGGGAGATGAAATAGGTTTTGTCCTTTGAAAGGGGCTGCACCATGACAGCAGACTTGGGAAGACCATGCTGCATCTTAGCCAACCTCGGGTTTCTTCCTCTCAGAAACTCTGTGAGTGTCTGTCCTCCAGAAAGGCAGGTGAGGCCCTTACTTCCAATTAGCTAGCAATAATAAACGAAGGATTTTATTATCAAATCTTTATAACATTATCAGGGATATTCCCAAAGGTGTACGGACAATGTTTTTTACAATAGCAAATATTGAAAACAATCCTAACATGCCAAGTATCAAGCAATTGAATAAGTAAATTATAGACCTTCTAATGAAAGACCATATAGCCACTTAAATCATCTTGGGGAATGATATTCTGGCATGGAAAATTGTTCACAATATAGCACCGAGTGAAGAAGGTAAGCTACAAAAATAATATGAAATGCACAGGGAAACATTAATTCGTAAAATGAAGAAGTCAACATAGAAAATATGAGGGCATACAACAAATATTGAATGTAATTATCTTTCCTCAGGGCAGGCTTTGAAAGATTATCGTTTCTCTTTGTATGTGTGCTTCTTAAGGTTTTTAGATTGTTTACATTTTATCTGTGGTGTCTTCTTCTCATTTTTTAAAAATATTGTTCCAAACCCCATAGCTATCAAAACCAAAGCTATGAAAATGAATGAAAAATCACCGCCCAGTAAATATTATTCTCTCATTTGGTCCCATTTGTGTTCAAATCAAAATTTAGATTTTTCTTACCTGCATCTCTGGTTCACACCTGCACCCATGCCTTTCTCTTTTCTGCTAATAGGTAAACTAACTGGTGGGTGTCAAAGGAGGATGGAATTTATATGTTTCAAAACAAAGCTTATTCTCTTAACATTGTTGATTTGCTTTATATAACTAATAATTATACTAATTTCTTTCTGCTTTATTTATTTATTTATTTATTTATTTATTTATTTATTTTGAGACAGAGTCTCACTCTGTCCCCCAGGCTGGAGTGCAGTGGCACAATCTTGGCTCACTGCAGCCTCTGCCTCCCAGGTTCAAGCAATTGTCCGCCTCAGCCTCCTGAGTAGCTGGGATTACAGGCGCCAGCCACGACGCCTGGCTGATTTTTTGTATTTTTAATAGAGATGTGGTTTCACCGTCTTGGCTAGGCTGGTCTTGAACTCCTGACCTCGTGATCCACCTGCCATCCTAGCAAAGTGCTGGCAGGTGTGAGCCACCACGCCCAGCTGCCATTGTTGTTTTTAAATTAAGTTTATTTTATTTTTTTCAATAACAGAAGTAATATATATTAATTACAGAATATTTAAATGATGCAGATTCTCCTATTCAAAGAAAACCACCATTGGCATTTTGGGATAAAGCCTTTTTTTTTCCTAGACATTTAAAAATAATTGAATTCATATTATCTATATAATTTTTGAATTCTGCCTTTAAATTTAAAATAACAAATATATTTCATATACATTTTTCTATGGTATCTTTCTTACTCAGAATGATATGGTATTAGATTTCTCAAACACACTGGATGTTTTTAAGGTATCAAAACTTTTAAATATAGGGGAAACATTCTAAGAATAAGTTCTCTTTTTTCTTATATTGTGAAATTTGCTGCCAGTTCTTGAATTATGATCTGCTAATTGCCCTTCATGTTTCTATTTGACCAGTCCTCTTATTTATAACCAAAATTTAAGAAAATGATAAAAATACTAATATTTGTGCTATGGATATATCTCAAGTCTTTCATTTTACTTAGTAATATTACATTTTAATTTAGTATGGTATTTGAAAGACTTTTAAAGCCCAAAACTTCTCTCAACTGAAACATGACAAATATCTTATTGCTTATAACCATAAAAGGCACTGTGCTAAGTGTTTACATTTATTGTTTCATTTCATCTTCAAATTAGGCCTATAGAAAGAGATATACCATTTTACATATAAATGAACTCCTAGTTCAAATCTTGCCTAAGATCAGTCTTAAAGACAGAGGTTTGGATTTGAGAATGTTATTCAATCACATTTTATCTCTAAGTTGCAAGTCAGTTGAGAAACATGCCAAGGAACCAGCTGAATGAAGATCAGATGACCAGTTCTGCTACTGATAAAGTTGCTTAACTATGGCCAGAGTGAGGCTTCCTGTGATTTCTATTCCCTCAGCACCAAGTGAGGATGCGCACCTTAACCCCTGCACTGGACAGAGCTCACAATACAAGGAAGCAGAGCAGCAGTGAGTCTGGGGGGGCAGGCCAGGCCGACAGGGAGAGAGCAGATGAGGCCAGGCCTCCTCAATTCCCTCTCCAATATCACGCTTCTTCCTTTGAGAAGAATGAAGAAAGGGTAGAGGGAAGATACAAGTTTTGCCACCATTTGTTTTCCTCTTGGGAATGGATTGGAAGTACCTGTGTCCCATAGACAGAGAGAGTAGATTTCAGTCCAGGTCTTTTTATACCAAAAGCCAATGGACTTTACTTACAACAGCCAACAATGATGACAAGACCTATTTATTCATTAAAACATGCCATCTATGAGGACTTCTATTAGGCAACACCTTAAATAATATAGTTTGGAGTCTATACTGTCCTTAAAAAGAAACAAAACTGAATTTTTCTCTATTAATTTTTGTGAATGCAACCCATCAATCAGAGCCTAGCAGGTAACAGTACACTCAAAAGAGTAACTGAATGGAGTTTAATGAAAAAGTAGGGCAGAGTTTAGGAAGACCAACCAGAGATGATGCGGTGCCTGTGGTCTAGCAAGAGTGGGAGCCTCTACCACCCTTACACCTGAAGGGACAAAAGGAGGGAATGCTCACTTAAACCAGAGAAAGTAGCCAGGGCCTCCTGACAGGAGCTGAGGTTCAGAGGAAGGCTGCAGCCAGCCCTCCATGAAGGTTACAGGGAGAAAGCCCAGGCAATAAACAACCTTTTCACTCTTCTTACGGCCGTCTCAGACACAGGCTCTCCATTCAAAAAGTGACTTTGAAAATTTAAAAATTAAATACTACCACTCAGTTTGGTGGGGTGTTTTCTCCCCTCCATCAGGGCATACACTTGTCAGAAACTACTATGTTATCTGTATTTTCTTTCTGATACTACTCACATATTGAGGGCTCAGTACAAATATAGCACCTCAGCATGTAAATTCTTATAAGGACAAGTTGCTCAGCAATGACTACGATGCATCTAGTCTGAGATAACTATTAAATAGGCAGTATTGTTATTTTTTCATGGGGCATTCATAAGAATATCCAGAAACTCCATAGTACTCATTCCATCCAATAAATATGTTTGAAGTACTCCTAACTTGAAAATTTTAAACTCTTAAATTTTTCTCAAAAAGAACTTACCACACCATAATCTCTCAGTGGCAAATCGATCCTGTCTACCTTTTTGCTCAATAGAATATATAATTCATGGTTTGTTTTCTTTTCTTCCCCTAAGTAGGAAAGAACATTCAAATGCTTGCTACCACAAAATATATTCCCAGTAGAATAAATGGAGTTTTCTTTAGGGACCTTTATATCATGGTATTTATCTGTATGAGCCCATCTGTGCCCCCAGTTTATGATAGAATTGTAACCTCCATTGGGAAGAATAGCGCAAAGCCAAGGGCATCCTCTTCTGGCTGTTACAGAATTTCTTACTAGATAAAATGCACTTACTTTTTTACCCTTTTTACAAAACTTTACTTTGATTTTCATTTTGCTCTTTAATTCTTTATTTGGTATTATATTACATATATCTAATTAACTAATTATATAGTTCAGCTACTTGATATATTAGTCAATAAGTTTATTTTGAGGCTATCAGTATAAAATTTCCTAAGAATTGTATAGCATCATTGAGCCAGGGACTGTGCCAGGCTCTTTACAAACATTAACCTTCAGAAGTTCAAAATTCTACATGATTGGTACTTTTATTTTTATTTTCCAAGTGAGGAAACAAAATCTCAACCTAACTGGCGCAAGTTTCCACAGCCAGTAAATGAGCCCTGATTATCTGTTTTTGAAGCTGGGCTCTTTCCACTGAGCCATACTGCCTTTCTAGTGTTTCCTGGCCCCTCTCCCTTCAGTCTCTAGCTCAGGAACAACACTTTCTCTGCGCGACTATTTGGTTGCAAGTAATAGAAACCCACTAAAGTATATTAACCATAAATGGGCATTTACTGGAAGAACACAACAAAATCCAAAGGCTTAACTGCAGGGGATGGAGTATTTTTCTCAACACACAATTTTGCTGCTTTGACCTTTGTGGTTAAAGACGGAAGTGCTTAAATCCAGGCATTACCTAACAATCCTGCCATGAATAGAGGAAAAAAAGAAAGCACACAAATCTTAAGGAGCTTTATATAATGACTTAATTTTATATACACATTCATCCTGAGCCAGAATACACATCTACATTGCAACAGGAAAAGCAGCCGTAACAGTTGGAGTCATGGTGACAATTCATTCTGTAACTCCGGAAGCTCATTTATCCAGCAGAGCTGAGAATCAGGAGTTCTCATTAACTAAAATCACAGTTAACTAAGATTTACCCCTTTAAAAATAGTAATTAGGCAATAATTCTGGTGCCATAAAATTTATTTAGAAGCAACCTTTATGCACAATGTAATCTGATGATTCAAAATGTCCTTCAGCATCTTGTAATGGTAATGATCAGGAAGACCATTGTGAATGTCAGTTCTTGCCATACTGGCCTGGATACAAGAGTGGTGTGAAAGACCCTGTGGAAGTTGCTTTTTTCCCTAGTATTTTTTTCTTTCCAATACTAGGCCTGAACTGCAGAAGATATTAAGCCCTATACTTTTTAAAATTCTGAACACATGAATCTTTTCTATTATGTTTTCAACAATATTGTAAATATCTATTATGTGCAAATGACTGTACTAGGTGCTGCAAGAGATGCAGATTTATGGTATGGCTTCTTTTGCTCCAAGCATTGTTTTAAACATTTTAACTATGTTAATTGATTTAATTCTCATGATTATCCTACAATGAAGGCCCAGTTTTACAGATGAGAAGATTGAGGCATAAAGTTTATGAAGATACTAAGTAAGAAGGCTATTACACAGAAAACCATAAATCCACTCAGCCTGTGATAACTATCACCTATGAAAAGTTTGAACAAAGTGCTTTGAAAACTCAGAGATTATTGGGATAATAATAGGCAGAGAAACCATCTGCAGTGCAGACTTTGAGTTTGAACAGGCTGGAATTTTACATGCTTGCAGCATAGCCAAGTGAGAATGTTTAGTCTTCGAGATTAACACTTAGGGGAGAAGATGGGCAGGAGATGCAACTCGAGAGTTATTTGTGAAGATTTACCTCTATGCGAGAGGAGAGTTTAGAGAATATAAAGAGACCAGGATGGAGCCCAAGGAGAATGCCCCCTTTTAGCAAACAGAAGAAAGAAAACAAGGGAGCCAGTGAAGGATGTGACGAAGGAATAACCAGAATGAGAAAAGTAGAATGGCACAGTGTCTTGGGAACCAATTAGGAGTGAGTTTCTAAAGAAGGGTTGAGGGAGCTGGGCAAGGGTGTCAGATTCTGCAGGAAAGAAGATGGAGTTGAATGAGGCTTGAGCAAAGGCAATTAGAAGATGAGGAGGAGGCATTTTAGAATGCAGAGTAAAAGGATGCATTACAGCCAAGATGTAGACCACACTTTTAAGAAGTTTGGCAACGAAGGGAAGCAGGGGGATTCCATGGCAGGGGGGTTTATGAAAGGCCTAGGTTTAGTAAGAGAACACTGGGCTGGAGGTCCGAGGAACACTTGGAAGACCTAGGTGAGCAGGAGCTCATTGAGGAAGGTCGCTGAGGAGATGGAAGAGAATGGGAGTGAGAGCTGCAATTATTTATGTGTATTTTTACTTTCCCTAAAGAGCTCCAGAAATTCTTACCTGCATCCACATATGGAGGTCATTCAGTGACATTTTGTAAACTAATAAAAAAGAAAAAGACAGATTTTTAAATCAAATGGAGGGTTTAGCTACTCCAACAATCTTACTGAATCATCTTGAGATGAATCATCAAATACACTTTTTAAAAATAACAACTAAAAATAAGAAAAAATAAGGAAAATAAGAATATTGCTACTTAAAGATCACAGTGTTGGAATTGTCTGTGAAAATGCTAAATGAGCATTTAAAAACATAATCATTGCTACAAGGATGGCCCCTGAAATGTAATTTAAGATAATAATGATAAAATGAAATAAGGTACCTTTGCTAAATATGGCATTGGTTGTTTCAGGCCTAATTTAGTTTCTAATTACTCTGCAAATTCTCACTTGAAAAAAATCATAATGCCTGTAAATTGATATCCTATCCTACCATAAAATGTTACCTTAGGCAGAAATAAATTGATTTATTACCAAGCAGCTATCAGCAGAGAGCAGCCCGATCTGTTCATCAGTACCATATTCACAGCAATATTGTCTGCAGCATAAAATCCAATTCCTTAGTTTGGAATTCAGGCTCTTCACAATAAAGTCACTACCCAAGTTTCTGGCTGGTCTTCTGCTTTTCCTCTCCAAGCACCTAACACTCATTGGCCACACCTCCATGGCTCTGCTAACAACCTGTAGAATGCGGAGTGCCCTCCTCACCCCAGCCCCAACTCCCTGCCCTGGTTGTAGGGCCACAGAACAGCTCTGGCAGAGCAGGCAGTGCTCCAACCTGGAGTCGGAAGTCCTTCCATGCCACTGTTCAATTCTACGACTGGGGGGTTAACCTCAAGGTTATTGAATCGCTCATCTAAGTGTAATTTTCAAAAAATAGGATACTGATAATAATCACCCCAGAGAATTGTGATAAAGTCATGGAAGCAAGTACATTTTGTAAAACTGTAAAATGCCTTGCAGTTGTGGGCAGTAGTTATGGTACCGCACTTCTCATAGGGAATTGCACCTGGTTCTCAAGTGTGCTTCAAAATCCTCCCTTTTCCCACCTTCAAGGCCGTCTTCTTAGGAACAGGGGACAAATCTCATCCACGTGTTTAGTCAAATGACCGATTAGACTATTTGGTATGTAAGAAAGCCCCACACATGCCGACTGGATTAACTGAGAAAGTGAACCTCTACGGAAAACAGCACTGCCCAAGCTCATAGTCCCCGGAATGGGGAGGGCTCTAGAAAGGAGGATCATGTGAGGGGAAGCAGCTGGCAGCTCCGGATTTCTACTTCCTCCTTTTTTTTTTTTTTTTTTTTGAGACAGCGTTTCGCTCTTGTTGCCTAGGTTGGAGTGCCATGGCGCGATCTCCCAGGTTCAAGCCATTCTCCTGCCTCAGCCTCCCGAGTAGCTGGGGTTACAGGCACACGCCACCGGGCCCGGCTAATTTTTGAATTTTTAGTAGAGACGGGGTTTCACCATGTTGGCCAGGCAGGCCTCATCCTCTTTCTCTTGCCTCTCTCTTCCTCAGCGCGGCCTCCCCTGGCGCCACCTGCAGGTCTGTTTTGTATAATACATGCTCAGCACACAGCACACAGTAGGCACACAACAAACACGCCATCCAGTGACAATGGCATGGAAATAAAACCAATTTCCCACCTCTGTGACAGTGACGGTTGATTTCATTACAGAAATTTTCACTGAGGATTGAACGACCAAGAGGCTTAAGGAAGCCTAGGGATGGCAGAAAGGAGAGTCGCATTTCTATTTCAGAAGAAATGCTTTTTATTTTCCATTAGTAGAAGGAAAAGACGAAAAATACTTAGCCTGTGCTCTGTGGTAAGCACATCTTTATTCTGCTTAATCTTCATAATCCCAATATGTAAAATCTCATTGTACAGATGAAGAATGGAGGCTTGAGTCTAAGCCAGTCTAAAACCTGTAGCAAATAACGCAACCGATATATGTCCCAAACCTGTTTAGCCCCAAGAAATTGCTGGAGATAGATAAAAACAAAGACAGGTAATGGAAAAGGGATCCTCTTAGTCAGTTGTTACAAACACCGACATGGTCTGTTCTTCCTCAAAGATGCCCTGCTTTCCTTGTTTGGCATAACTCCATCAGAGGCACCAATCCATCTGTTTGCTTCTCTAACCATCTGGCACTACCTGGGGAACATAATCTTCCTGCCATTTTACCACAAAAATACCCATATGCTGGAGTCACTGTAGCTGAGAATTATAGCCTGACCACAAGACAGACACTTTAGAAGCTGTGAGAATCCCAAGGGATAGGAAATCTTTGCTGAATATATAAACCTCTTGCAGACCATCGAGGAGGAAAGTAAACTTGAAGGTTTAAACTGGGGAAATCTTACCAGTACACAATGCGGGAGGACCAAGCCTTTGCAGCCCCTAAGAAGGATTCACCCAGCCAGCTAGGTGAGTCACTCAGCATCACAAGGGACAGATGTCGGGGTTCATAAATAATAGTATGGACAACATATGTATGGCGGACATCCTGTGGAAAAACCTCCAGCTCTTCTGAACCCTCTTCTCTCCTGCTGCCTCCCCAGAGGGGCTAGAAATTCAGATTCTCACTGTCCTAACCTCTTTTTCTTTTTTCTTTTTTCTTTTTTTTTTTTTTGAGAAGGAGTTTTGCTCTGTGGCCCAGCCTGGAGTGCAGTGGAGCTATCTCGGCTCACTGGAAGCTCCGCCTTCCAGGTTCACGCCATTCTCCTGCCTCAGCCTCCCGAGTAGCTGGGACTACAGGCGCCCGTTACCACGCCTGGCTAATTTTTTGTACTTTTAGTAGAGACGGGGTTTCACTGTGTTAGCCAGGATGATCTCGATCTCCTAACCTCATGCTCCACCTGCCTTGGCCTCCCAAAGTGCCGGGATTACAGGCGTGAGCCACTGTGCCCAGCCTCTAACCTCTTTTTCATGGGTGGCCTTGGGATCCAGCTCTAGCCGCTGAGACATAAAAGGAAGTGTGTGGGACTCTGAGCAGATTTTCTTCCTTGAGGAAAAGGAAGAAGTGTTCTACATGTGGCTGCTTTCCACTTCTCCCTGCCTTTGCACAAGGGTGGGATGTCTGGGGCTGCAGCAGCCATCTGTGACCATGAGGCAACAAGCTTGATGATGAAATGATAACATGCACAAAGCACTGAAACAGGCAACCACTTTCTATATGTGAGATGTTTGACCCAACTATCAAGAATGGAACCTTGCCTTGATCTAACTCAGGGTCTAGGCCCAAGGAGTTTAGACTTTGCCTAGAGATACTAGATTTATGCAAAGATGCCGTAAAAGCAATGTTATCATCAAATACGATATAGACCTCACATACAGAGACTGCAAACCTGCCAGAACACATGATCGTATTCATTCCTGTGCAAGTTAGGGGAACAGTTGGGTTCTTTCCCTGGCTCTAACAGCAGCAAGGGCTAAACAGAAACAAACTTGCTTTATGATAACTAAAAATCTATGTCAGCACCAGACTGGAGGATTCTCAATGTCATACTGGCTGTTCAGCAAAAGTCCTCTTTAAAATACTGCCTGAAAGATAAATGTATCTGTTTGTGTTACCAAAGTAAAAATACATGAGAAAAGGACATGCATTTTGGCCAAGTGAACACCATCTGTAAGTAGTGAAGGCTGAGAAATCTTTTTTTATATGTCAATTATTTTTAAAGTTTCCTATGGCTGCTGTTACAAATTACCACAAATTTAGTGGCTTAAAACAATACAAATGTATTGTTTTAAGGAAAGCAAATTTAAAAGTAAAAGAATACTTAAATGTATTAATATATTTAAGTATTGTTTTACCATTTTGGAAGTCAGAAGTTCGAAATGAGTCTTTCTTAGTGAAAATCAAGATGTCAGCAAGGCTGAATTCTCTCTGGAGGCTCTAAGGGAGAATCTGTTTCCCTGCCTTTTCTAGTTTCCAGAGACCACCTGCATTCCTTGGTTCGTGGTCCCCTTCCTCCATCTTCAAAACTAGCGGCTTAGCATCTTCAAATCTTTCTCTGACTTTGATATTGACTCTCCTGCCTCCACCTTTCAGTTATAAGAACTCTTGTGGCCAGGCGCAGTGGTTCACGCCTGTAATGCCAGCAATTTGGGAAGCCGAGGCAGGCGGATCACCTAAGGTCAGGAGTTCAAGAGCAGCCTGGGCAACACAGGGAAACCCCATCTCTACTAAAAATACAAAAATTAGCTGGGCATGGTGGTGGGTGCCTGTAATCCCAGCTACTCAGAAGGCTGAGGCAGGAGAATCGCTTGAACCCAGGAGGCGGAGGTTGCAGTGAGCCGAGATTGCGCCACTGCACTCCAGCCTGGGTGACAAGAGTGAGACTCCATCTCAAAAAAATAAAAAAAAAAACAAAACAAAAAACTCTTATGATTACATTGGGCCCACCTGGACAATCTAGGCTACTTTCCTCATCTCGGAGTTTACTGATTAACAATCTTAGTTTCCTCTACAACCTTAGTTACCCTTTACCAGGTAACCTAATATATTCACAAGTCTCAGGGATTAGGATGTGGACATTTTGAGGAGGCATTATTTTACCTACCACATCTATAATTTCACTAACCAGGAATAACTACAGGTAACATTCTAGTAAACAATTCTTCTCAGACCATTTTCTATGCATATGTTTATAGAGATATACCTATATACATCTCTATAGACATATGGACTTCTAAAAATTAAATATTAATTGAATACTGTACATTTCTTTTTCAACTTGCTTTTCCCACTTTATACATATGTATGTGTATGTACATGTAAATTTCTACCCATTATTCTTAATAGGTACCCTATTATTACTTTATCATTAGTGTTTTTTAAGTATCTACCATGTGCTCACTTAATTTAATCCTTTGAACAATCCTATGAACTGAGAACTCCTATCACTGTCACCACCCCTTTAGAGCTGAGACACTGGCAGCATGAGCTGGGAGGCTGTCTCAGGAGATACTCCATCCAATCAGTAGTGGAACGCATTTAAATCCACCAGAACCCAAGCTCTTAACCACATGGTGGATTGCCTCCTGGATTGTTCCACTGCGTGGATGTCCCATAAATTGCTTGACAACAGTGTCCTACTGTAGATCATTTGGGCTATTTTTCACTATTTAAAACAGGACTGCAATAAACAAGTTCATACCCATGTCCATGGACAAACCTGTGATTATTTCTTTAAGAACAATTCTTAGAAGAATTACTGTATGTCAAGGCTCCTTACACAAATTTCCAAATTGTCCTTCAGATAGTATGCATATTCCCATTGTCAATACTTTGAAGTATTATTCTTTTTAGTCTTAATATTATGAGGAAATGAGAGTATTCTTTTTCTTTTAATGCTAATGAGGGTAAATGTTTTTTCAATATGTTTCTTGGATTTTTTCCTTTTATTAAGGGCTGATTCATGTTGTTTGCCTAGATTTCTATTTCAGAATTAATAAAGTTTCTTTTGAAAAGTTATGGTTGAATTTTGTATAGGGCATCCCATATAAAAGGAACTATGAGACAAGGTAGAAGCTGATCGTTTCTCACAAAATATTTAATTTGTAAAAATTAAATATTAATTGAACATTGTACATTTCTTTTTCAACTTGCTTTTCCCACTTTTACATATGTATGTGTATGTACATGTAACTTTCTCACAAAGTTCAGGGAAAAAGAAAGTATTACAGACATGAAGGGAAATAAAGAAATGTAAGAAAATCTAGTAAGTGGGGAGGACACAAAATGCCCCCTTAAGATTAGCCTTTATTCATAGATAATGGAGAGCAATGTGATCCAAATGAGGGGGTGAATAGGAAGAGTCTTCTGGTGACAGCATAAGAGTTGCCTTGAAGTGGTCCAGTCTAGATATTTCCAGAAGAGAGAAGTATATCACAAGGAATTTGTTACAAGGGCTATAGAAGCCAAAGGGTAAGAAGATAAAGAAGACCCCAGACATCAGAGCTGCCATAACACCTGTACTGTACGCACAAGCTCACATTTAGTGCTGAGCAGCTGGAGACTGCTGGAGTCACTGGCTCCTATTCGTGCCACCTCTAGAGTCACCAAAACTGCTGGGACCTACAGTCGACTGTAGCCTGAAACTACCACTTCTGGAGGCAGAAATAGCATGATTTCTCGGCCTTCTAATCTCCCACCAGTGTTTCCCATTAGTGGAACTTACCAAGAAAACAGCTGGCAAGGACATCCAGGAAATTTCATATCCAGTCTTCTTGCTCCTGCCACACAGAGGAGGGCCCAGAAGGGCAGGAACAGATTTGAATACCAATAGACCAAATCCCGCAAAAACGGAGGATGTTGTCCAGGATGGTGTCCAACGCCAAAATACGGCTCTCCCTGGATGAAGGAGGCCTGGATTTTAGAACTAGTTCTGCTACTGATATGCTGTGACCCCTCCAAGACAGTGTTGCACAGTGGTTCAGGACGTAGATCAGTGCCCTCACTTGCAAAGCAGGCAATAATACCTAGCTCAAAAGATTATTTGTGAGGGTTAAATGGGGTACTGCAAAGTATTTAAAACAGTGCCTGGAACAAAATAAGCATTTAACAATTGATAGCTATTGTCATTGTTACTGTCATTCTAATTTCAATTTTGCCATCTGTAGAGAAAAGAAGAGGAGGGTTGAATCACCTTTGCTTCTCTCTAACCCACCAGAGGAAAAGGAACTGACAGACTCAACCTGAGCCTCATGCTAAGCTGAATTTTGGAGATGCAGAGAAAAATGAATAATATCCTCCTGTCACCGTCATCACAGAGCTCACAGTTCGATGGGAAGACAGAGAAAAATCACTATGATTCAAGGCAAAATGTGCTCAGTGATATACTAGATACAAGGAAAGTTCTAAAATAGTACAAAAGAAGGTTTTGTAGCATAGTAGAAAGATTCATACAGACTTCACTTTATTATGTTATTTTATTATTTTGAGATGGAGTTTAGCTCTTGTCGCCCAGGCGGGAGTGCAATGGCGCGATGTTGGTTCACTATAACCTTTTCCTCACGGGTTCAAGCGATTCTCCTGCCTCAGCCTCCTGAGTAGCTGGGACTACAAGCACTCGCCACCACGCCCAGCTACTTTTTGTATTTTTAGTAGAGTTGGGGTTTCACCATGTTGATCAGGCTGGTCTTGAATTGTTGATCAGGCTGGTCTTGAATACCTGACCACAGGTGATCCTCCCACCTTGGCCTCCCAAAGTGCTGGGACTACAGGCGTAAGCCACCTCACCCGGCCCAGACGTCACTTTAAATCCAATATTATCCTCTTGTGGTCTTGAGCAGTTCATTTAGTCGCCCGCGCCTCAGTTTACTTGTCTGTAAAAGTGGAGGTACTAAAAGAGCCTGCTCACAAAGTCCTTGTGAAGATTAAGTGAGCTACGGTATGTAAAGGTTCTCCTGCAGTACCCGGCACAAAGATGCGCTCAAAAGTGATCATTATTATGATTCCAGTGGTCCACAAAAAAGACACAGGCCTGAACTAACGAAATGGAAATTGAAAGGGGGAAAAGTTAGCTAAAGAGAGAGTCATTCTTCCCAGACTGCTTAACTATCGTGGATAAAATTAGAGAACCAGGAGGGTACCTACTAGAGGTGCGGGCCACGAGGGGGCGCCCCAGGAACTCGGTGTCCTCGTTGCCCATGGCAACAGGCAATCCTTAGCTCCGGCTTAGGAGGCGCCAAGTAGAGCGGCAAAATGGCCCTGAGACCCTGGACCCCAGGGCTGGGCGCTGGCGAGAAGCTGGTGCAGGCGGCTGCCGTCTCCACCGGCCCCTCCCTGGAGTTATGCACCTTACCCTCCACCCTGGGCTCCTCGGTCGCGGTCGACGCTCTGGAGCAGCTGTTTGTTGTGGGTGAGACGCCCCTCGGGCGCTGGAAGGGACGTCTCCCCAGAGGTGGCGCTTAGGAGGCACTCAGCGGGAACCCTGAGGGGGACTCTCCTCCCGGAACTAGGGCATCACTGGCCAGGGCAGAGCCTTCTCCCCGCTCCTTGGAGGCTGGGGAGAGAGAGGTGGCGGGTGGGACCAAGTGCCCAGCTCTCCTGCCCTAGCGTAGCTGGGGTGATTCGCTCAACCTTCAGTAGTGGTTAAACTACTGAGGTGACAAATCCGGGACTCCCAAGCCACTGCCCTATGCCTGCGACCTGAGTACACACCTGCATTTAGATTATGCCTTCGATTTCAGTTCTCTTCCTGCCTTTCCTTTGCAAGTTAACATCCTCCCACATTTTGCCATGGCAAACTGGAGAATTTAACAAGCAGATAGGAAAGGGAGTGTTTAAGAGGCTCCTGTTGTGTTAAGCAAGAAAAATTAGATGTAAAGTGTTGTTTAGGAGATTCTAATAGAAAATAACCTTGGATGGGGCCAGGTTAAAATATTTTTCAGTTAGAAAGCTGAACCTGTAATCAAGTCACTTAAGCTTAAGGTAAGACAATCCAAGAAAGGGTGTTTCTTGTTCAGTGCAAAAACCGTTTAGGCCTAACAACAGAACATTTCAGTGCCTCACTAGATCATCCCATTTCTTCAAGATAATCGTATTGATTTATGTTACAATGTTACTATTAATTTGGGATAGTTTTTATTTTCCTTCTTAAATGCGCTAGGTTAATTTCACAATTCTTAGCAAATATGCTTGGGTAAATGTTATCATGAAGAATGTTGGCCGGGCGCAGTGGCTCCCGCCTGTAATCCCAGCACTTTGGGAGGCCGAGGCGGGTGGATACCTGAGGTCAGGAGTTTGAGACCAGCCTGGCCAACATGGTGAAACCCCGTCTCTACTAAAAATACAAAAATTAGCCGGGCGTGGTGACGCACGTCTGTAATCCCAGCTACTCGGGAGTCTGAGGCAGGAGAATCGGTTGAACTCAGGAGGCAGAGGTTGCCGTGAGCCAAGATGGTGCCACTGCACTCCAGCCTGCGCGACAGAGCGAGACTCCATCTCAAAAAAAAAAAAAAAAAAAAAAAAGGAATGTTACCCACTGAGGAGACCTAAAGTTATTAAGACCTAAATTACTCACATGTATCTGAGGTCATTGTCAATGACAGAGCTAGAACCTTGAACTCTTTTCATACTTGATCTCTAGATCAGCATGCCAATGCAACCCTAGTACTAATGTACAAATACATTTTTGTGTTAATGTCTAGACACTCAGAACATATTTCATAGGAAAAAAAATCATTACACCCTCTTGCCCTGAGTAGGAGTTATAAAATATTAATATGTAAATCTCCAGCACATTTGTCCTCAAGGAGCATAAAATATATACCTAAATTATAACATTATGGAATAGAAAATAAGTACAAAAGAGATTAGTGTAATGTACAATAAAAATTCAGAGACTGAAGATGTAACTTCCAGCCGAGTAAGCATTTGAGCTAGATCATAAAAGGTTAAGTAGGATTTGGATAGATAAATAAGAGATCTTTATTCTCTAATTTTTTTTCAGAACAATCACTGCAAAGTGACTATTTTAAATGTAATGAAGAAGCTAAGATCTTTCTTAAGGACATTGCTGTAGCTGTTAAGAAATTGGTATTGTATTATCTATAAGAACCATTTCTTCAATCTTCCACGTATTTCTTCTTCAAACTTTCATTTAGCACCAATTCTGTTCAAAGTATTAAGTAGATGACTAGGGAATATAGTTACCCTGAACTTAAAAATATTTTTCTCTCAATTTTGTAAGTATTTGCACAATTATTGATCAATTGTGGATTGTTACTTTATTTTCCATGAAGAAAACTTACTTATGGGCTTATGGCTGTGGATGAGGGCAAGCTCATTTAGAGAAAGCAATGTGGGTGATAATACAGTTCAGTTAAGAGGTGGACCACATGGGCAAATGCTTGGGACACCAATATATAAGCATTGCTTAAAACAAACACACAACCTCTGGAATAAATTGCAAGCATGGTGCTAATTAACTCAGTTCTCTGTAAGCAATTCTTTGCATAACTGGTCAAAGATTATTTGACATATGTTCCACTGAAGTAGACTGTGCCGTTAGTGAAAACAAAGAGAAACTCTTTCAATTACACTTATCTGGCCCCTATCAAAGACATGTTGAAGAAATATTTAAAGAATTTCCTTCTGAGGTGTCACAGACATCTGTTTTCGGCCAAGGATGATATTGACAATGCTTCCTTGGCACGGTCAGAATAGTGAAGGCTCTCCATTTTATTTAAAAATATTGAATAAGAATTTACTACGTATCAAATTGCTAAAAATGTAGAAATATGGCTGTAAATGAGTTTGAATCCACAGACTGCTGATAAAACTCTTATTACTTTATATTTTATATAATTATACACACTATATATCTATACTACATAATCATACTTTACAATCCAACTTGAGTAGATACATGTAAACACTTATGGATCATGTGTGTTGTGCGGCTCTGTGGTGCTGTGGAAACATTTTTCCCTGCTTGGTTCTTTCTTTCAGTTATGTCTTTCGCTAGGATTTTAAGGGGCCAAAATATTTATTGTGGTTAAAGTATCTAGTCTGTATTCATTAATATCTGAGCTGTGAAATCTCTTAAAAAACAGAGATCAGGCTGGGTGTGGTGGCTCACACCTGTTATCCCAGCACTCCAGGAGGCTGAGACGGGTGGATCACTTGAGGTCAGGAGTCCGAGACTAGCCTGGCCGAGACATGGTGAAACTCCATCTCTACTTAAAATACAAAAATTAGCCTGGCATGGTGGCGGGAGCCTGTAATCCTAGCTACTTGGGAGGCTGGTAGGAGAATTGCTTGAAACCAGGAGGCAGAGGTTGCAGTGAGCTGAGATTGTCCCACTGCACTCCAGCCTGGTCAACAGAGCGAGATTCCATCTCAAAAAAAAAAAAAAAAAACAGATCAATCCTTTTATTTTTAAAAGTAATAAATGTTTACTATTATAAAAGTAATACATGTTGACTTTGAAAAATTTAGAAAAAAAATAGATAAGCAAAAGGACCACATTAAAATAATCACTATTAATGCTGATGAATATACTTTCTACTTTCAGGGTATAGGTGATAACTGCATTGAATTTCATTTTTTACAGAAAAGTGATCATTCTATATATGTAATTATATAGTCCGCTTTTTATAATTCATAAAATATAATGGCAGTTTCTCAGGTCATAAAATAGCTATAGCTATTATGACAGTTTATTTAAAAGATGATTTATCTATTTTTTCCCACCAACTGATTTCTCAGCAATGTTTCCTTTCTTAAAGTAGCCTCACCTAAAAGTAATAATAACAGCTTTACCTATTTGTTTGGGTTTGTAGTTGTGTATGAGAAAACCATTGTTCTTTTTATACCTAAGCATATTTTTATAGGCAATTTCCATATTTTAATAAGTAGCTTTCTTTCTCAATATTACCATTTTTGTTAGAGTCTTTCCTTTTAAATGGATTGAAACTGCATATAAGAAACAGATACTCATAAAGAAAAGATAATTTCTCAGTAGAGTAAAATCAATAGAAATTAAGAGATAAACTAACAGACACCTTAAATAGTGATTGTAGATACTTTTCCCAGTTTCTGTTCCAAATAAAAATAATGGCAGAAGATATTTAATGAAATTATATTTTGACCCCTGAAAACATTTATAGGGCATTGTTTAGGAAATCAATCTTACTATTTTAGTGTCTTAACTTTTTAAAAATGTAATTTAAATTTTCAGGAAGAAATGAGAAAAGCCACAATCGATCTTTTGGAGATTGAAAGCATGGAACTCAACAAACTATACTATCTATTGGAAACTCTTCCCAATAGCATTAAGAGGGAATTGGAAGGTACTCTTGAGGTTGTCAACTCTAGAAATTTAGTTGATCTTATAATAGAATGAAGTACTTTCAACAAGATAAGTTTCATAGTTATTGCTCATGTAAGATATAGCTAGAAAGCATACATGACACAAACACAGTAAGGTCCGTAATAATTTTCTCTTACATTTTAAGTGGAAATAGTATATATAACACTTGAATTTATAAAATTTGGTTTCTAAATAGACTATAGATAAACGGATCAGCCCGTTCCAAACTGGTATTTATCCAATTAAATTAGGCAACTTGGCTGGCCTAAACCATCATTCTACTTTCTGTCTCTGAGTTTTGGCTACTCTGGGTACCTCATATGAGTAGTATCATACAGTATTTGTCCTCATGACCGGCTTCCTTCACTTAGCATAATATCTTCAAGGTTCATTCATACTGTTGTACGTGTCAGAACTGCCTTTCTTTTTAAGGCTGAATAATATTCCATTGTTGGTATCTATCACATTTCCTTATCCATTCATCTGCAAATTGTCAGTTGGGTTGCTCCCATCTTTTAGCTATTGTGAATAACGCTGTTATGAACATGGTATCCAAATGCAGGTTGAGCATCCCTTATCCAAAACAGTTGTGACTAGCAGTGTTTCCAATTTCTGATTTTTTTTTTGAATTTGGAGTATTTGCATTATACTTTCCAGTTGAACATCCCTAATCCATAAATCTGAAATTCTTCATTGAGCATTTCCTTTGATCACAATGTAGGTGCTCAAAAGGTTTGGGGTTTTGGAGCATTTCCAAAATTATGCTCAAAGGAAATATTCTTTGGAGCATTTCAGTTTTCAGATTTTTGGATTAGAGATACTCCACCTATATCCAAGTGCCTGCTTTCAATTTTTTTTTTGTATATTTATGCATAAGCAGAATTGCTAGATTGTATTATACATTCAATTTTTTTTACTGGGGTCAGATCTTACAGAGTCATATATTCAATATTTTGGAGATCTGCCTTGCTGTTTTCAACAGTGGCTGCACCATTTTATGTTTCCACCTACAATGCACAAGGGTTCCAGTATCTCTACATACTTACCAGTACTTGTTATTTTCCAGATTGTTGTGCCTTTGTTTTATCTGATCGTTATCCAAATGACTGTGAAGTGGTATCTTATTGTGATTTGATTTGCATTTCCCTAGTGATTAGAGATGTTGAGCTTCTTTTTGTCTCCTCATTGGCCATTTGGTACATCTTCTTTGGAGAAATGTCTACTCAGGTCCTTTATCCATCTTTTAATCAGGTTCTTTTTTGTTGTTGTTGAGTTGTAGGAGTTCTTTATGTATTCTCCACTGATTAGATATATGATTTGCAAATTTTTTTTCCCATTCCATGGGTTGCCTTTTCACTCTGTTGATAGTGACATTTGAAGCACAAAAGTTTTAAATTTTGATGCAGTCAAGAAATCATTCCCAAATTCAATGCCATGAAGGTTTTCCCTATGTTTTCTTCTAAGAGTGTTACAGTTTAAGCTCTTATGTTTAGGTCTTCGATCCCTTTTTTTTTTTTTTTTTAGGTAAATTTCATATCTGGGGTAAGGGTCAAACTTTATTTCTCCAGAAGCCAGGAATGTTGTTGGCTGAGTTCTTCTCCAGGAATTACCTTCAACAAAAGAGAGAAGGGGCCAGGCACGGTGGCTCACACCTGTAATCCCAGCACTTTGGGAGGCTGAGGCAGGTGGATCACAAGGTCAGGAGTTTGAGACCAGCCTGGCCAACATAGTGAAACCCCATCTCTACTAAAAATACAAAAAACAATTAGCCAGGCATGGTGGCACATGCCTGTAGTCCCAGCTACTCAGGAGGCTGAGGCAGAATTGCTTGAACCCGGGAGGCAGAGGTTGCAGTGAGCCAAGATTGCGCTACTGCAGTCCAGCTTGGGTGACAGAGCGAGACTTCGTCTCAAAACAAAAACAAACAAACAAACAAAAACAAAAGAGAGAAGCTTAACTCCAAGTCATGTTCTCTCCCCAGTGCCTGCCACCCGCATTCATGATTGGTCACTATGAGGGTACAAAGGTCTGGCTCCCTTGCCTCAATGTAGAACAACTCCAGAGTATCATCATAGCTCCAAAGCTCATCACAGTTTAACCTCCTCCTCTGCGCAGCTTTTTATTTCCTCCAAAGAGATGTTCCTCAGAGCACTACCCAATAAAAGCTCTACACACACATTTTATAATCTGCTTCCTAGAGAGCCCAACCTAAAAAGAGTGGTCTTAATAAGTAAAAAAAATAAAAGGTAGGTTTTCCAGTTAGCCATTTATTGCCTCTACTTTGTGATAAGGAAGCTGGACCCTGTAAATTTTCCCCTTTACCAGCTGGCACATGTTCAGCTTTGTCAGCAGAGGGCATAGGAGGGATATGGAGGAGGAAGGGGTGTTCTTCCTGATTCCAGTGTGCTCAGCTTGGCTGACTCTTGCAGTGTGTGCAACTTCTCCAGGCCATGGTCCTGCAGCATCCAGCAGTCCACAGTGCCCAGCAGCTTCCACCAGTACCCCTTGGGTAGCTTCAGCCACCAATGAGGCACCTCTCCATGAAGAGGTTCTCTGGCACCCCCTTGGGTAGTTTTGCAGTGAGTTCTGAAGCATGGCACCTCTCTGTGGGCAGGTACCCCTAACACCCCCAGAGAGCAGATTTCCAGCAAGTTCCATCAGCCCAGCATTTCATGAACTTCTTTACCATCTAATGAGACACAGCCTCTCTAATGAGGCCTAGCTCCTAGGTCTCCAGGTGCTGTTTCCTCAAGCACCGTATCTCAGCCCTAGGGATGGTGGCTACTCCTTAGGTCTGCTATTTCTGAATGCTTTCAAGTTCGCTTCACTTCTTACTACCCATTCCCTAATCCTCTAATTACTCTAATCCTCTGTTTATTCTATTAAACTTTCCCTTTTCAATTTACTGTGAGATTTCTATCTCCTAATTGGACCCTGACTGATAGAGTGGGTTTAAAACAATATGCTTGGTGTTAGTCTAGTTTGCTTGGGAAAATACAACAAACTATACATGCAGGGAAAGAAAATCAGATTTAGAAGAATCTACACCAAAGGTAGAATTAAGAGTGTTTTTCTTTTTCTTTGTTTGCTGTCCTTAATTTCTAGATTGGGTTGCTTTTATAATCGGAAAAACATATTTTAGAAGGGGGAAAATACCATAATAGCTTATAAGGTCCTTGTTACATGCTAAATGCTTAACCATGCAAATTTAGTTAGCTGGCCTTATGTCATAAGTCCTTGCTACTCAAAGTGTGGTCTTTGGTTCAGCAGCATAAGCAACATGTAAGAGCTTGTGAGAAAATACAGAATCTCTGGGCCCACCCTAGACCCACTGTATCAGAAGCTGCATTTTAACAAGATCTCCAGATGATGTATGTGCGTATTTGAGACACAAAGTTTGAGAAGGCCTGCTGCAACAAGCAATTTAACTAGTAGCCTAGAAAAAAAATATCCTAGCTCTCTCAGGAGAGCTACCAGCTAGTTTCTAGGGAGTTTGTTGTGTAGAAATGAGTAGTCCAGCACCTTCCTAAACAGCAGTGTTCAAAAATTCATGCGTATTGACCATCTGTCATGCACTGAGATAATCCTTTGAAGTCATATGTGATTACACTGACTTATTATTTATGGATGAATAATTATTTCTTTAATACATTGGGTTCCCCCAAAAAGCAGAGCCTGAGGCAATGGCTTTTGCATTATTATTTTATTAGGGAGTATAATCCAAAGAGGAGGATGGGATAAGGAGGCCAAAACAGAGGTCAAGGGAGAGCCAATATGGGGTGGATGATGTTGGCTGCTGCTAACTGAAACTAATTAATTATGAGAAGAAGCCCCCAAGACCCAGTGTTACTTCTTCTCAGGACTATCTATCAGTGTGAGAGAGGGAGAAATATTTATGCACCGGCTCCTGTCTATCACTGGTCTGATGCTTGCCCTACCTCTTGTACTTCTGGGTTATACATGCATGGGTGTGGGTGCATAAAGAAGCCCCATGTAGAAGTTGCAGAAGTCCTAGGCAGGAGGTGAGAAGTGCATGGAACGGGCAAGAATCAGGCACTATCAGACTGCACCTGTCTGAAATTGATCCAAGCCCACAGAAAGCTGGTTACCAGAGCAGCAGCAGAAATAAGAGAAATAATTAGTAGGTAAGATTGAGAGGGACCAAGGGAGTAAGAAGTGCTTGATAAAAAACATTATTAAAAGAATATTTCAAAGAAAGACTTTTTTTGCATGAAAGTCAGTATCTACAATTGTGCTTTTCCTCAAATAATGTAGTAATATTTCCACTTACTTTGAAGAATGTGTCAGAGATGCTCGCAGATTAAATCTTTTTGAGATAAATACAATAAAAATGAGAATTACAAGGACAGAGAATGAAATAGAGCTTCTGAAGAAGAAAATAACTGACCTGACAAAATATAATGAAGCTCTGGGGTACGTATTCTTATATTCAGTATTTGAGGGAGCAGGGGTCTGAGGCTGGAGTGGGAAAATTGTCGGGAGGGGTTTACTCTCTGATCTGAACTGTGGCAGGGCAAGTTGAGAGGTGAAGATGGGTTGTAGGAGATGGCCCAGGCTGATGGGGTAAGGAAGGTGGTGGCTACAGAGGACTGAGGAGGAGAGCAGAAAATCTTCAACCACAGCAGCCAGGAGGCCTGTAATATTTCAGAGGCAATCCAGCTTCCTAGCAGCAACTACTGTTTGTAAATCACACACTACCTCTAATGCTACCTCCAAAGGTAGACACACAATGGGTTTAGTTTCCATTTTTGTAGAATTCAGTTTACAGACCTCCACCACCAAAGTAAGAAATCTTGCAGGGATCATATTGTAAATCTAATGTCAAACCGGACCTATTGTATCTAGTTCAGTTCATTGAAGATATTTAGTCATATTTGTAATCTACTGAAGGACTGAGGATGAGGCTGGTTCCCAGGACAGGGTTCCAGATTGTGTCTGTAATTAAATGAGATAATATATGAAACTGCCTGTAGCTCAAGATCTGACACCTCTTAGTGAGCCTCATTTTCTCCGTCTGTGAAATGGGGATCACAACTCTTAACTTTGCTAGCTCATGAAAGGAAGAGATATATTCTGAAAGATAGGTCCCCTTGAAGAATTACCCCTATGAGAAAATTTGATAAATTTTAATAAATATCATAAATATCAGCATGTTAGTTTCCAGAGTGAGAAATGTTCACAAACAGCCCTTATCATAGGGGAAAAAAAGTCTTCTTGGGAAGCCAAAATAATCAGAGGGTTGCCTTGTCTCCCAGATAATAAACATCAGAAATCAGGTAGAGACCTCAAGGCCCAGGGACATAGATCCCAAACCAGGCTCTCAGAACACCTGTGCTGGGAGATGCTCCACAAAAGAGAAAGTTCATGATTGCATAAGTTTGAGAAATACCACATACTCTAATCCCTGTTGGGGATTCACAATAAAGATTTGTGTGTGGTACGTGCTAGCCACCATGGCCAGAGCCTGCTACATAAACTAGACTATTCCTAAACTAATAGCAAGAAAAATAATACCCAGGCCAGATATTTATATCAACCGGTCAGCAACATCACATTCCTATAGACCAGTGATTCTCAAACTTGAGCTTGCATCAGAATCACCTGGAGGGCTTGTTAAAACACAAGTTACTGGGACTTGCTTCCAAAATTGCTGATTTAACGGATCTGGGAAGAGTGCGGTGGGGATAAGAATTTGCATTCCTGACAGGAGATGCTGCTGCTGCTGGTCCTGACCACATTGGGAGAACCACTGCTCTAGACAAATCTTTACGGAAAGGCAATAACAAACAGAAGGTGGTGGCAGGTGTGTTGGCATCATCAAGCTACAATCATTTGTTGCATCATTTTTTCAAAGAGAAATACATATCAAAATGTTCACAGACTCTGACAGGTGGTGGGTATGTCTCCTGTCCTGGGCAAATTTCAAAAACTAGATACAGACAGAGCAGCTGTTTGAATATGTTTTCCTGAGGCTCCACACTGTGTTTGTGAGTGTTCTTTTCTTCTCAGCCCATCACAACACACCTAGTGAGGTTTTTTGATTTCACTTATTTTGCTTTGTTTCCCCGAGGCTCCAGTCCTCAAGTTGATTCATTCTTAGAAGGCTTCTTCTGCTGCATCCACAAAACACCCATTATCTGACCACCTACTGAGCCTCTCACCTAGACTTCTTTTTATTGCATTTCTTTTGTGGAGTTTGACCTCTGGAAGCAAACTTCCCAGCAGCCTGCTTTTATTTTCCTGAGCCTTCAAACACAATTCCTCTGAAACTCGCTAGCCTTGAGGACTAGCAAAAGGAAAAGGGTCTTTACATTGCAGAAGCTTTTAAAAAGGAAAATAGAGAAATGGCACCAGATTGTCCCTTTTGTAAACCTTTTGTTGTTAGCCTCGGGGTAGACAAAATCTTAAGGTCTTCCTCAGACAATCTTAAGGTCTTCCTTAGATGGACACCACCCAGCAATGGATATGTGAGGTTAATGACTCCTATTGAGCTCAGAGTTGTCTACAGCTGGGAGAAGGTAAGAGGGCTCAAATTAGGTTTCAGGCATTCTCCAAACAGTAAAGATAGACTCTTCTTTCCCTAGTTTCTATCCAGAGGAAGGTGAGCTTTCTGTTGGGCCCTGCCTGCAGCGCTATAGCATCCAGGGTGGCTGGAGATGTGATGAGATTTCTCCTTCTTTAGCTTAACAGCCTATCTCAGGATGATAAGATAGACATGATGACAATACATATCAAAACACTCATCTGGCCAGATCCCATTCAGATCCTGTTCAAAATTACTTTTGAGTCACTGTACACTTTAACCCAAAATACCCTGTGGTTACTACCTGGCATCTGGGGACGGGTGGGGCGAGGCAAGGCCACGTGACATTCAAAAGTGGTAAAAGTTGCAAGGTTGATGCTTGTTTTATGTTTCCTTCTGTCCTCATCTCAAACAATTTTTTTTTTTATTTCAGACAGAGTCTCACTCTGTCACTCAGGCTAGAGTGCAGTGGCATGATCTCGGCTCACTGCAACCTCTGCCTCCCGGGTTCAAGCAATTCTGCCTCAGCCTCCCAAGTAGCTGGGATTACAGGTGCACGCCACCATCCCCGGCTAATTTTTGTATTTTTAGTAGAGACAGGGATTCACCATGTTGGCCAGGCTGGAATCTAACTCCTGACCTCTCAGGTGATTTGCCCGCCTTGGTCTCCCAAAGTGCTAGGATTACAGGCATGAGCCACTGCGCCTGGCCTTCAACCAAGTTTAGACAATAATAAACAGGGTCATAAAATAAGTATTCCTTACACTTTTCCTCTTGCTGAGGGCTCATCTCACCACACAGACTTTATTCCTTTCTTAGGAGCTGCGCTTCTCACTCTGTGAGCAATTCTTTCCTCCCAGGGAGAAGCAGGAAGAGCTAGCAAGAAAGCATGCAAGGTTTGTCCTGTCACTCAATCAAACTATGGAGAAAAAAGCCACCACCACTGTTTACATAAATGAGACTATTACCAAAATAAACTTGAAGAGAGAAGACATAGCATTGCAAAAAAAATGTATTCAAGAGGCAGAGGAGCTAATGGAAAAGGAAAGGGCAGAATATCTGATAAGAAAACAAGAGTTGACTACACAGGTAAGTGGCATGATTTATTCTTTAAAATACAATAATGTATAGAATCTGGAGCAGGAAACGGGAAATAATTTATTTGTCTTCAAAGCTGGCAAGCAGCCTCTGTGGTATCTTCTGTGAACACCCTGGGAAAACGGGATGAGCGGGAAACTCAAGGACACTTCTGCTCTTGGGAAGACATTTGATTGGTAGCAGCATCTCAATTCATGGGGAAGAATATAAGTGACAGGATTTGTAACACTGGGGTGTCCCCTTGCTTATATGCTGCCATATAGGGACAAGGAATAGGCTACCATCTTATCCAGTTGCCTTTGATAATCCTGAGACTGTGTCTGTATGGACAGGACTAGGGTATTCAGATAGGGCACCAGCCCAGCCCTGCTGTTCCTGATAAATGAATCAGAGGGAGCAGCAGCCTGCAGTGGGGCCAGGCAGAACTGAGGGCCTTAAAGAGAAAACAATGTTTCGAGACCAGCAAATTTGTGAGGGTGGGGCAGGGATAACTACTGCATCTTTTTCTGCCACTGTGGGAGCTGAACTGCCTTCTGTGCCATGTTAATTAAAATTCAGCATCAGATCGTTTATGATTGTTTCTTCCTTGTTCTGCTCTGGTTGACTCGGGGAGAGGTGGTTTTGATAAGAGAGTGACATCGTTCATTAGGGTCTAACAAGTGGCACTGTGATAAAATGGTAAGAAGTTTTCCAGGATTACAAGCTGCTCTGTCTTTGATGACTTTGTTTACTCTGTGTTTAGCTGGTTTTATTTCCCATTAAATAATGTGAATTTAGATTCCCAGATAATTTCTTCAATCCTTCCTTTGACTCTTCTTGTTTGCTTAGTACGTTGTAAATCTGGTCACCGCTGCTGTGGTGATTTACTATTAAATCACTACCGTGGCAATTACTTTTATAATTAGTCATTAACAATCATTGTTATTATTGCGCTTACAAATTTACTATTTCAATATTCAATAATTACAGTTTGGCCTTTGTGGCTCATGCTTTTTCCTGTGATACTGCAAAATAAGGAAACCCTGGTTTTTAGGTTTATTTTTTACTTATTACTATACTTGAATTGAATATGTTATACTTAGATTAAATATGAATTAGGTTGACACTGTTTTTAAAAGATTTTCTAAACTTTGTTGTGCTAATAGGCTTTTTAAATTGGTTTCTTATGCTTGTCACTATAGATTAATGAATTTAAAAATACCTGTGAAGTAAAGAGAATGGAAACTTATCAAAAGAAGAAAGAATTGGATAAATTACAAACTAAAATGTCAAAAATAAAAGAAACAGTTACTGTTTCCGCAGCGGTAAGAAAGAATAAACTATATATATTTTTAAGCCTTATCTAGGCACCTCAATAAAAAAGGAGTTGATTGTAATTCATCTTCATGTCATGCTGAGAGGATGTTTTCTGCACGTTAACATTTTCTGACACTTTCTTTAAAGCGTTATGGTGCAATTGTGGTTTCCTCTTCAGGAATATGATGGGAAGAAGGAAATGTGGAATGCCTTAGATACAAACTGCATTTGATGGGCCAAAATACTGTGAAAATATTGATTTAAAAAAACATACAGAACTAACCAGATGTATTGATACATATAACATTTCCATGAGATTGCTTCATTTTGTATAACAAAATGAATAACCATGGGCTTAGTCCTTAATTCTGAATGTGGAATAATAGAACAGAGTTTAGGCTCTCTGTTGAGTACAGCAACATTAATATGTAAAGGAGACCATTTGTCTATTTAAAGTAGAAAATACATCAGAGCTCTGTACTTCTGTCAAAAAAAATTGTGATAACATTAACTGAAAGGCAACACTGTGATAAGTATTTTGTGAGGATTATCTTTGTTTTAAAGATAAGAAAACATAAGCTTATGGAGGTGACTATAATTGAAGTGGTTAATGTAAATACTACTTGTATGTTAATTAAAACAAAAATGCCTGTTAACTTCTTATCACAATTAATTGAACTAATGAGTCTTTAGTGTATTTTTTTCTATGTGTCTTGAAAAATCACATGCAAAACTATACTGGTACAACAGTAAAACTGAATATTTTATATGGGGTGGTTCTGCTCATTTTAATTACAATATATCTGTTATGATATCCAATTACAAAGCATTAATAAAATGAAAATTTTCTCTCAAATATGTGCATTTAAAAAATCATTATCTGTTTTTAAATTTCAACATAGTAAGGAAGCACTAGGCCTATAGGAAAATAGAAAGGGTATATAAAACATATTTTATCTGCATGCCCACGCTCATATTTCCAGTTTGGGCCTCATAAATCATAAATCATAAATCGAGTGCATCACCAACGAGCTTGGGAAAATGAAATATGTCTTCCTTAGCCTGTACTCCGAAGATCTCTAAGCCCAAATTATTTTGAAGGCGGCAGGAGTAAATTTGCCTCCGCGTCCTTCCCCACTTCCCACAATCCAGCCTGCCCACCTTCCTACCCCTCCATCAGTAGAGAATAGTTTTGGAAGCACAAACTTGAGTCTCACACAGAGCTGGGTTCAAATCTTAGTTCTACAAACCTTAAGTTTCCTCATCTATAAAATGCAAGTATTAATATTGCCTACTGCAGAGCATTTTTGTAAAGATTAAATGAGGTCATGCCTATTAAGTGCTTTATATTTGGTAGTTTGTTGTCATTGTTGTTGGCTGAGGTTAGAAAACAGTATTTTGGCTATAGACGGAGACTACAAGGAATTTCAGGTTAACTCTCACGTGGGATGTCTCTGCAGCCAGGTAAAGTTGATATGATGTTGGCAGAAAAAAATAATAGCGTGCGACACTTAAGGCAGCCTACCTGTCCAGGCAAGGAGGACTGAGGACTAAAGATAACAGATGTCAGGTCTATCAGGCCTTGAGCATGTATCCCTAATTCTGATGATTGATCAGAGGCCTCTCAACATTTAGCTCATTCTGATGGTAGTTCTACGACTCCAGTTAGCTCTGGAACTAGCTATGGGTGCTCTAGAGAAAGAAACGGTTTTGAGTAGCTTTTACCCACCTCTCTCACCTGGTGTGGCTGAGAGTGCCTCTATTCTCCCCACAGGTGTATCTCTGATCCCACATTGCTGTCCAGGGTTAGGTGGCATTAAATATTATGTCCATGGTAATTCTCTGTTGGAGAGAAGAGGAATTTGTTTGATCAGCCTTGTCTAAGCTCCATTGTCCCTCACAAGCTGAAATGCAAACCCAAGGCTGAATAAATTAGACTTTCCTTTTCTTGATCCCAAAATTGCATTGCAAAAATGTCTGTTTCATTATGAATTTTCTCCATCAATTTTTCCTTCCTTTAAATCACAACATTTTTTTCACAGTATCCAATTATTCCATTTCCTAAATTTAGATTAAATATTAAGAAATAAAAATTCTTTTCAGCACAAACATAGCTATCAAGGGAGACAAAAGACCCAATTTGTTTTTTGACTTTTTAAAATAATACTCATTTTGGTATCCTGGGATGATAAATGAAGATGGTTGTGACAATATGGATATGTTTAATTTTTTTAAGTGTTAGACAAAGTTAATTCTTGTCTCAAAAGTTTGTAAAAACAGTTTTCACATTCTCACTGCTGTATTTAGCCATCTTCCCCTCTAAATTTTGTTTTTTTCTGATGATTTCAGAATTATTTGTGTCCAAGTTTGTTTTATAGAGAAACAATTACAATGATTGCTTTTTTTCCTTGAAGTACACCCCAATGTAAAAGTTGAATGAGTAATTCATGAATATTGAGTGGAATTGAACTGCTGTTATGAATCACTTGGTGATGATTGGATGCCATATTTTTGTTTAATTTTTAATAGGTTCTTAGTGATCACAGTTCAGAGATAGCACGACTACACGAATCAATAAGGTATTGGGAACAACAGGTCAGTGAGCTAAAGAAAGCCCTTGCAATTCTGGAGGCAAAACTGTAAGTATGATGCTTTATTTTTACTGAAATGTTTCAAGATATGTTAATATGATATGATATAGTTAATATGCTATGTTTTCATTTTTAAAAACATGTCTTTAATTTGACATGAAAATTATATTCTCTTAGTTTACTAAAATATGTGTGAAAGCTTTATAGAGTCACCTTTTCATTGTGAAATTAGCTGATGATCAGGAGAAAAAATTAAAGACGCTGTCAGCTTGGGGAAAGGAAAGGACTCTTTGGAATGTATGTATTATTCTCATATCAGTTCCGAACTCCCTATAAACAAAAATGCCCATGGGGGACGGCATTAGTGGAATGTATCATAGGCTTCAACCCATCTACCCATGCTGTTAGAGTTGTTCTTAATCAAAGGAGACTTGCCAGACTTCTTGAGAAAATACAGGGAAGCCTCAGAGCCAAAACTGCTACATGTGGGACTGGAATCAGAAACTGAAGGAGGTCTTCCATCCATCCAAAGCCTCAGTCTGTGCTTCATTTTGTGAAAGTGTTTTACTTCTCTCTTTATCTGCACACAGTATTCTTTTCTTGGTGAGCACATGGCAATGTCTGGCTATGCCAAATCCTCCAAATTGACCTGGCACAGGTCCAACAATCTTTAAAGATTGGTCAACACACTCTCTTCCCCGAAAATCCCCAGATTTCATATCAGAATGTGTTTGGCTCAGCTTTGGTTCCTGATCCAATCAGCTCTGCACAAGAAGATGGAGTCTTATAACACGGCTTCCGGGGACTACTCCAGTGGTTCACTGACAGTTTAAGAAACAAATTGTGGACTGAGCAGATTCCCAAAAGACAAGTAACCTCACATGTAGAATCTTGTTATAACATGGCTCATTTCTATATATATATTTGAATATATTGTAATTAAAATTATAATAGGTCTTTCAAAACAGGATTTGCAGAGTACAATGCTGATCTACCATCATCAGTTCATAAAATAGGCAATAATCTTTATCTTCAGTATCAGATTAAAAAATAAGAAAGCTCAATTAATACCACAACTAAAACTCAAAAAAACTCTTTTGTGATTCAATAGTATTAGTTTACATATATTTTGAAGAAAAACTAGACAAAAAAGTCATAGTGGAAGATATGGATTACCTCAAATTATTTCTAGCTGTTATGAATAAAAACCTCACTACATTGATGAAATTTTATTTATAAGCAGTCTTCATGTTAGCTAACATGTATGAGGATTCATTGATCTTCCATTTGTAATGATTTATCATTATCTATAATCCCAGCTTTTTAAGAGTTTGGAATCATGTAGAATCTTACTAAATAAAAGTGCTTTATATTAATGTGGTGGTTGAGGATATAAGTTATCCTCCTTTTTATTCAAAAAATTTGCTCTTTCTTCTTTATTACCTGGAAAATTAAAAGAAAGTTCCTTGTATTCTTTCTATTTTCTTCCTTAGCTGTTTCCTCTGTCTGCAAAGATAGAGAGAGGCAACCTAGTTCCCGCTTGGTGGATTTGAAGAATCAGTGCTGTTTTATAAGATTTCTATAAGAAATTATACAAGAAACTAAAATAATTTGCATGACACATTTTCCTATCAATCCTTAACCCTTCATTTTCCTTCATTAAATCTTTAACTTGCAAGCTGGTTAATAGCCCTGTTACCTATTTTGAATTCAAAATACTGAGGAAAACAAAATCACTCAACCATAAGTTTAAATTCCATGTGCGTTTGGACAAATAAGAGTAACTCAAATGCTCCATAGATCGACAGGAGGCACTGCAGTTTGATCCTTGTTCTTTCTTATCATTGATATCCAGTGTGATTACACAGATAAAGGTGAATCCAATGCCTACCTTTCTAAATCGCTATGGTGTTTCTTTGGCATTCAACTGGTTTTCAGCACATGAGAAACGTGAAAGTTAAATGTTGTATATAAATGACATCCAATATGTGGCCTAGAGTATATCCTTGCCATTAAAGTGTATGAGGGTATGAAGACTACGGTTGCTTTTTTGGGCTAACACGGTTTCAGAATTGCCACGATTACTAATGGCTTCCATCCTGTTGAACTTTAGTGGTCTACTCAATTCCTGAAAGTTCTCAATATAATAGAATTTAACAGTTTATCACTTCCACCTTCTTGTACTTCCTTCACTTAGCTTCCTAAATATCATGTTTTCTTATTTCACTGATCACACTGGCTGCTGCTTTTTAGGATCCTTTACTTGTTCCAATTCTTTTTTACGACTCTAAATTTCAAGTTCTCAGTCTTTCACTATTCTCTGCTCATACCCTCCCTATGTGATTTTATTCAGTCTCGTGGCTTTAAATACTTTCTTTACCTCAATGACTTGAGCTCTAAATGCAGATACTGTACACCTTACTTGACCTCTCCACTTGGAAGATGTCTATTATATATCTGTCCTATATATATATAACATGTCCTGAACAGACTCTTGATTTCTCACCTTCCTGAAACAGCTCTTCCCACAGTCTTCCGTTATCAGTTAATGTGGCACCGCCATTTACCTAGTTAGTCTAGCCAAAAGCCCAGGGGCCATCTACCATTTCTGCTTTCCTCACTACCCAACCCTGACTCAACTCTTACTCCAGCCAAATCCAAAGTCACGTCCTATTGCCTTCATATTCAAAATATATGCTGAATATATCTATTTCTTACCACTGCCACCACTATAGCTTTAGCCTGAACAGCCGTGATCTTTTCTGGATCACCACCAGAGCCTTCTACATGATCTTCCTCCACAGTTGTCTTTCTCCACAAAGTAACCAGAGTCATCCCTACAAGATGTCCATAGGTTCATGTTGCTCTTCCGCTTAAATAATCTTCCCCTGTTCCCTTCAGAATAAAATCTGAACTTCTAGCCTGACCTTAACACCCTACATGATCTAGTTCCAGTCTATGTCTCCAGCCTCACCATCCTTCTTCCTCGAACACACCAAGCTTTTTCCTGCCTCTGTCTTGACACCTGATGTTTCTTCCACCCGAAAAGCTCCTCCTTCAGATCTTCATGTGGCTGGCTCTGTCTTAACATTCAAGTCTTTCACAGGTCACTCCAAAAAGGTCTTCCCTGACCACCTGTCTAGAGCTGCATTCTTGCTCCCAGGATCCTTTTATGGTTTATCCTACTTTGTGTTCTTTGGAGCACTTAGTAGTATCTGAGATATATTACTTATTTTTTGATAACTTGCTTATCTCCTGATCCCTCCATAGAATGTGGTTTTCATGAGGGTAGGGAACTTGCATATGCTGTATCCCTAGTACCTGAAACATATCTGGCAGCGTATGTGTTCAATAATTGCTTCTTAAGTGAAAGAATAAATAAATAAAATATTAATTCATCAGTTCAAAGGAGTACACATTTTTGCTTATTTTGATAAATATATACATAAATATGTTATATGGGGAGATGGGGACTGGAAGTTTTTGATTTCATAAGTAAATAGGACTTTTCTGGAAAGTATGTTCTTTTTTTTTTTTTCTTTTTCTTTTTGTTTTTTATACTTTAAGTTCTAGAGTACATGCGCACAACACGCAGGTTTGTTACATATGTATACATGTGCCATGTTGGTGTGCTGCACCCATTAACTCGTCATTTACATTAGGTATATCTCCTAATGCTATCCCTCCCCCCTCCCCCCACCCCACAACAGGCCCCAGTGTGTGAGGTTCCCCTTCCTGTGTCCATGTGTTCTCATTGTTCAATTCCCACCTATGAGTGAGAACATGGGATGTTTGGTTTTTTGTCCTTGCGATAGTTTGCTGAGAATGATGGTTTCCAGCTTCATCCATGTCCCTACAAAGGACATGAACTCATCCTTTTTTATGGCTGCATAGTATTCCATGCTGTATATGTGCCACATTTTCTTAATCCAGTCTATCATTGATGGACATCTGGGTTGGTTCCAAGTCTTTGCTATTGTGAACAGTGCCGCAATAAACATACATGTGCATGTGTCTTTATAGCAGTATGATTTATAATCCTTTGGGTATATATCCAGTAATGGGATGGCTGGGTCAAATGGTATTTCTAGTTCTAGATCCCTGAGCAATCACCACACTGTCTTCCACTATGGTTGAACTAGTTTACAGTCCCACCAACAGTGTAAAGGCGTTCCTATTTCTCCACATCCTCTCTAGCACCTGTTGTTTCCTGACTTTTTAATGATCACCATTCTAACTTGTGTGAGATGGTATCTCATTGTGGTTTTGATTTGCATTTCTCTGATGGCCAGTGATGATGAGCATTTTTTCATGTGTCTGTTGGCTGCATAAATGTCTTCTTTTGGGAAGTGTCTATTCATATCCTTCGCCCACTTTTTGATGGTGCTGTTTGTTTTTTTCTTATAAATTTGTTTGAGTTCTTTGTAGATTCTGGATATTAGTTAGCCCTTTGTCAGAGAAGTAGATTGCAAAAATTTTCTCCCATTCTGTAGGTTGCCTGTTCACTCTGATGGTAGTTTCTTTTGCTGTGCAGAAGCTCTTTAGTTTAATTAGATCCCATTTGTCAATTTTGGCTTTTGTTGCCATTGCTTTTGGTGTTTTGGACATGAAGTCCTTGCCCATGCCTATGTCCTGAATGGTATTGCCTAGGTTTTCTTCTAGGGTTTTTATGGTTTTAGGTCTAAGATTTAAGTCTTTAATCCATCTTGAATTAATTTTTGTATAAGTTGTAAAGAAGGGATCCAGTTTCAGCTTTCTATATAAGGCTAGCCAGTTTTCCCAGCACCATTTATTAAATAGGGAATCCTTTCCCCATTTCTTCTTTTTGTCAGGTTTGTCAAAGATTAGATAGTTGTAGATGTGTGGTATTATTTCTGAGGGCTCTGTTCTGTTCCATTGGTCTACATCTCTGTTTTGGTAGCAGTACCATGCTGTTTTGGTTACTGTAGCCTTGTAGTATAGTTTGAAGTCAGGTAGCGTGATGCCTCCAGCTTTGTTCTTTTGGCTTAGGATTGTCTTGGCAATGCGGGCTCTTTTTTGGTTCCATATGAACTTTAAAGTAGTTTTTTCCAAATCTGTGAAGAAAGTCATTGGTAGCTTAATGGGGATGGCATTGAATCTATAAATTACCTTGGGCAGTATGGCCATCTTCACGATATTGATTCTACCTATCCATGAGCATGGAATGTTCTTCCATTTGTTTGTATCCTCTTTTATTTCGTTGAGGAGTGGTTTGTAGTTCTCTTTGAAGAGGTCCTTCACATCCCTTGTAAGTTGGATTCCTAGGTATTTTATTCTCTTTGAAGCAATTGTGAATGGGAGTTCACTCATGATTTGGCTCTCTGTTTGTCTGTTATTGGTGTATAAGAATGCTTGTGATTTTTGCACATTGATTTTGTATCCTGAGACTTTGCTGAAGTTGCTTATCAGCTTAAGGAGATTTTGGGCTGAGACATTGGGGTTTTCTAAATATACAATCATGTCATCTGCAAACAGGGACAGTTTGACTTCCTCTTTTCCTAATTGAATACCGTTTCTTTCTCCTGCCTGATTGCCCTGGCCAGAACTTCCAACACTATGTTGAATAGGAGTGGTGAGAGAGGGCATCCCCGTCTTGTGCCAGTTTCCAAAGGGAATGCTTCCAGTTTTTGCCCATTCAGTATGATATTGGCTGTGGGTTTGTCAAAAATAGCTCTTATTATTTTGAGATACGTCCCATCAGTACCAAATTTATTGAGAGTTTTTAGCATTGGAGGGCTGTTGAATTTTGTCAAAGGCCTTTTCTGCATCTGTTGAGATAATCATGTGGCTTTTGTCTTTGGTTCTGTTTATATGCTGGATTACGTTTATTGATTTGCATATGTTGAACCAGCCTTGCATCCCAGGGATGAAGCCCACTTGATCATGGTGGATAAGCTTTTTGATGTGCTGCTGGATTCGGATTGCCAGTATTTTATTGAGGATTTTTGCATCGATGTTCATCAGGGATATTGGTCTAAAATTCTCTTTTCTTGTTGTGTCTCTGCCAGGCTTTGGTATCAGGATGATGCTGGCCTCATAAAATGAGTTAGGGAGGATTCCCTGTTTCTATTGATTGGAATAGTTTCAGAAGGAATGGTACCAGCTCCTCCTTGTACCTCTGGTAGAATTCAGCTGTGAATCCATCTGGTCCTGGACTTTTTTTGGTTGGTAAGCTATTAATTATTGCCTCGATTTCAGAGCCTGTTATTGGTCTATTCAGGGATTCAACTTCTTCCTGGTTTAGTCTTGGGAGGGTGTATGTGTTGAGGAATTTATCCATTTCTTCTAGATTTTCTAGTTTATTTGTGTAGAGGTGTTTATAATATTCTCTGATGGTAGTTTGTATTTCTGTGGGATCGGTGGTGATATCCCCTTTATCATTTTTTATTGCATCTATTTGATTCTTCTCTCTTTTCTTCTTTATTAGTCTTGCTAGCAGTCTATCAATTTTGTTGATCTTTTCAAAAAACCAGCTCCTGGATTCATTGATTTTTTGAAGGTTTTTTTATGTCTCTATCTCCTTCAGTTCTGCTCTGATCTTAGTTATTTCTTGCCTTCTGCTAGCTTTTGAATGTGTTTGCTCTTGCTTCTCTAGTTCTTTTAATTGTGATATTAGGGTGTCAATTTTAGATCTTTCCTGCTTTCCCTTGTGGGCATTTAGTGCTATAAACTTCCCTCTACACACTGCTTTAAATGTGTCCCAGAGATTCTGATATGTTGTGTCTTTGTTCCCATTGGTTTCAAAGAACATCTTTATTTCTGCCTTCATTTCTTTATGTACCCAGTAGTCATTCAGGAACAGGTTGTTCAGTTTGCATGTAGTTGAGCTGTTTTGAGTGAGTTTCTTAATCCTGAATTCTAGTTTGATTGCACTGTGGTCTGAGAGACAGTTTGTTATAATTTCTGTTCTTTTACATTTGCTGAGGAGTGCTTTAGTTTCAACTATGTGGTCAATTTTGGAATAAGTGTGGTGTGGTGCTGAGAAGAATGTATATTCTGTTGATTTGGGGTGGAGAGTTCTGTAGATGTCTATTAGGTCTGCTTGGTGCAGAGCTGAGTTCAATTCCTGGATATCCTTGTTAACTTTCTGTCTCATTGATCTGTCTGATGTTGACATTGGGGTGTTAAAGTATCCCATTATTATTGTGTGGGAGTCTAAGTCTCTTCATAGGTCTGTAAGGACTTGCTTTATGAATCTGGGTGCTCCTGTGTTGGGTGTATATATATTTAGGATAGTTAGCTCTTCTTGTTGAATTGATCCCTTTACCATTCTGTAATGGCCTTCTTTGTCTCTTTTGATCTTTGTTGGTTTAAAGTCTGTTTTATCAGAGACTAGGATTGCAATCCCTGCCTTTTTTTGTTTTCCATTTGCTTGGTAGATCTTCCTCCATCCCTTTATTTTGAGCCTATGTGTGTCTCTGCACATGAGATGGGTCTCCTGAATATAGCACACTGATGGATCTTGACTCTTTATCCAATTTGCCAGTCTCTGTCTTTTAATTGGAGTATTTAGCCCATTTACATTTAAGGTTAATATTGTTATATGTGAATTTGATCCTGCCATTATGATGTTAGCTGGTTATTTTGCTCATTAGTTGATGCAGTTTCTTCCTAGCCTCGATGGTCTTTACAATTTGGCATGTTTTTGCAGTGGCTGGTACCGGTTGTTCCTTTCCATGTTTAGTGCTTCCTTCAGGAGCTCTTGTAGGGCAGGCCTGGTGGTGACAAAATCTCTCATCATTTGCTTGTCTGTAAAGGATTTTATTTCTCCTTCACTTATGAAGCTTAGTTTGGCTGGCTATGAAATTCTGGGTTGAAAATCATTTTCTTTAAGAATGTTGAATATTGGCCCCCACTCTCTTCTGGCTTGTAGAGTTTCTGCTGAGAGATCAGCTGTTAGTGTGATGGGCTTCCCTTTGTGGGTAACCCGACCTTTCTGTCTGGCTGCCCTTAACATTTTTTCCTTCATTTCAACTTTGGTGAATCTGACAATTATGTGTCTTGGAGTTGCTCTTCTGGAGAAGTATCTTTGTGGCATTCTCTGTATTTCCTGAATTTGAATGTTGGCCTGCCTTGCTAAGTTGGGAAGTTCTCCTGAATAATACCCTGCAGAGTGTTTTCCAACTTGGTTCCATTCTCCCTGTCACTTTCAAGTACACCAATCAGACGTAGATTTGGTCTTTTCACATAGTCCCACATTTCTTGGAGGCTTTGTTCATTTCTTTTTACTGTTTTTTCTCTAAACTTCTCTTCTCGCTTCATTTCACTCATTTGATCTTCAGTCACTGACACCCTTTCTTCCAGTTGATCGAATCAGCTACTGAAGCTTGTGCATTCATCACATAGTTCATGTGCCATGGTTTTCAGCTCCATCAGGTCATTTAAGGACTTCTGTACACTGGTTATTCTAGTTAGCCACTCGTCTAATCTTTTTTCAAGGTTTTTAGCTTCTTTGTGATGAGTTTGAATTTCCTCCTTTAGCTCAGAGAAGTTTGATCGTCTGTGGCCTTCTTCTCTCAACTCGTCAAAGTCATTCTCCATCCAGCTTTGTTCCGTTGCTGGCAAGGAGCTGCATTCTTTTGGAGAGGGGGAGGCTCTCTGATTTTTAGAATTTTCAGCTTTTCTGCTCTGTTTTCTCTCCATCTTTGTGGTTTTATCTACCTTTGGTCTTTGATGATGGTGATGTACAGATGGGGTTTTGGTGTGGATGTCCTTTCGGTTTTTTAGTTTTCCTTCTAACAGTCAGGACCCTCAGCTGCAGGTCTGTTGGAGTTTGCTGGAGGTCCACTCCAGACCCTGTTTGCCTGGGTATCAGCAGCACAGGCTGCAGAACGGTGAATATTGCTGAACAGCAAATTTTGCTGCCTGATTATTCCTCTGCAAGCTTCGTCTCAGAGGGGTACCCGGCCGTGTGAGGTGTCAGTCTGCCCCTACTGGGAGGTGCCTCCCAGATAGGCTACTCGGGGGGGTCAGGGACCTACTTGAAGAGGCAGTCTGTCTGTTCTCAGATGTCAAACTCCATGCTGGGAGAACCACTACTCGCTTCAAAGCTGTCAGCCAGGGACATTTAAATCTGCAGAGGTTTCTGCTGCCTTTTGTTCAGCTATGCCCTGCCCCCAGAGGTGGAGTCTACAGAGGCAGGCAGGGCTCCTTGAGCTGCGGTGGGCTCCACCCAGTTCCATCTTCCAGGCCACTTTGTTTACCTACTCAACCCTCAGCAATGGCGGGCGCCCCTCCCCCAGGCTCGCTGCCACCTTGCAGTTTGATCTCAGCCTGCTGTGCTAGCAATGAGCATGGCTCCATGGGCGTGGGACCCTCCAAGCCAGGCGAGGGATATGATCTGCTGGTGTGCCGTTTGCTAAGACCCTTGGAAAAGTGCAGTATTAGGGTGGGAGTGACCCGATTTTCCAGGTGCTGTCTGTCACGGCTTCCCTTGGCTAGGAAAGGGAATTCCCTTACCCCTTGTGCTTCCCAGGTGAGGCGATGCCCCGCCCTGCTTCGGCTCTTGCTCAGTGGGCTGCACCCACTGTCCTGCACCCACTGTCTGACACGCCCCAGTGAGATGAACCCGGTACTTCAGTTGGAAAGGCAGAAACCACCTATCTTCTGTGTCACTCACGCTGAGAGCTGTATACTGGAGCTGCTCCTATTTGGCCATCTTGGCTTAGAATTCGAAAGTATGTTCTTATATGAATGTTTGGCTTCCTTTGTTCATAGGTGTTTTTTCACAGATAACAAAGAAAAACTAGATGATATATCTAATGATGAAAAAAATGAATTCCTGAACAAGATAAAACAGGTAAGAAGGCAGAAGTCATGACTTTTACATTATAATTGCATTTCATTTTCAGTTAATATTTAAAATATGTGAGAAATATAGAATTTTTCAAAAGGATATTTTTCATTTACCAATAATATGGTTGTTTGTAGTAATTTAAAAAATTTTATCTCCTCCCAAAGTACTTTAATTATATTAAAGAGCAAAGGTTGTCCATGTACAGAGGAACCGTTTTTTGGTAACTTTTCATGTGAGTATGGGTACATTAGGACTATCCATGATTAATGGATTAATGGATATTTTTGATGTGAATTTTTTAGAAAGTTAGAATATTCTTGCTGTTGTGTGCTGCACCTGTGAAGTGCAGCAACCTGCTCTACACTTAAGAGTATTCTAAATATTATATATCATATTGTGATGGTTAATACTGAGTGTCAACTTGACTAGATCAAAGGATGCAAAGTATTGATCTTGGGTGTGTCTGTGAGGGTGTTGCCAAAGGAGATTAACATTTGAGTCAGTGGGCTGGGAAAAGCAGACCCACCCTTAATCTGGGTGGGCACCATCTAATCAGCTGCCAGTGCAGCCAGGATATAAAGCAGGCAGAAAAACGTGAAAAGACTAGACCAGCTTAGCCTCCCAGACTACATCTTTCTCCCATGCTGGATGCTTCCTGCTCTCAAACACCAGATTCCAGGTTCTTCAGCTTTGGTACTTGGACTGGCTTCCTGGCTCCTCAGCTTGCAGATGGTCTATTGTGGGACCTTGTGATTGTGTGAGTTAATACTCCTTAATAAACTCCCCTTTATATATACATCTATCCTGTTAGTTCTGTCCCTCTAGAGAACCCTGACTAATACACATATTATAGTATAATATTCTAAATACTTATTTAGAAGTATTTGAGTCAGATTTAGCCCCCAGGAGAATTCACTAGACATTTTTCAAACTTAGGTTAAAAAAAAATCATATCGTAAGTAGATAATCATGTGAGTAAACCAAGATTTAGCCTCAAAATATTCAGTGAAGCATTCATTAGGATAGTGAAAAATTGGGGGTGAGGGTGAGTAATACAATTAAAATTCAACCAAAAGGCCTTGGTTAAATAAGTATCAGTATTGCTCATAATATGTTATTGAGTGACAAATACTATATTATAAAACAGTAGGCTGGGCATGGTGGCTTACGCCTGTAATTCCAGCACTTTGGGAGGCCTAGGTTAGTGGATCACCTGGGGTCAGGAGTTCAAGACCAGCCTGACTAATATGGTGAAACCCCATTTCTACAAAAATAAAAAATTAGCTGGGTGTGGTGGTGTGCACCTGTAGTCCCAGCTGCTCAGGAGGCTGAGACAGGAGAATTGCTTGAACCTGGGAGGCAGAGGTTGCAGTGAGCTGAGATTGCACCACTGCGCTCCAGCCTGGGTAGCAGAGTAAGAGTCCCTCTAAAAAAGAGAAACAACAGCATGTATGATATGATCCCTTTTAATTACTTATATACACAAATACACATACACACTAGACATAACTGAAATTCTTCTTGTCCCTTGTATTGAAGGAGAAATATCCTTAGTATCTCTTCCCAACACCTCATATATCCAAACTTAATTTCCTTTCTTTTATTTTCTTTCTTTCTTTCTTTCTTTTTTTTTTGAGACATAGTCTCACTCTATCACCCAGGCTGGAGTGCAGTGGCATGATCTCAGCTCACTGCAACTTCTGCCTCCTGGGTTCAAGCGATTCTCCTGCCTCAGCCTCCCACGTGGCTGGGATTACAGGCTTGTGCCATGACACCTGGCTAATTTTTGTATTTTTAATAGAGACGGGGTTTCATTATGTTGGTCAGGGTGGTCTCCAACTCCTGACCTGAAATGATCCACCCACCAGGCTAGAGTGCAGTGGCATAGTCACAACTCACTATAGCCTCAACCTCCCAGGCCTAGGTGATCCTCCTGCTGCAGCCTGCTGAATAGCTGAGACTACAGGCACTCACCACCATGCCCAGCTAATTTTTAAATTATTTGCAGAGACAAGGTCGCTTTATGTTGCCTAGGCTGGTTGTGAACTCCTCAGTTCAAGCAATCCTCCTGCCTTGGTCTCCCAGAATGCTGGGGATTACAGGCATGAGGCACCACCCCTGGCCACACATACTTAATTTTAATCGTTCAGGAGTTGGGTCAGGTACTCTCTGTCTACATCCTCTATCTTTGTTTTGCCCAAGTCAACCAGGATATAAAATTAACATTTTTCACTAGTTTCTAAAACAAATTTAATTACACTAAGCATTTCATGATCTATTGCAAACTCTGTTGGAAATTTTAGTGGTCATGGGGAGAAATCCTGTTGCAGAGCACAAAGCCATCTTGTTCACCACCTTTTCTTTCTCTCACAGTTCCTCATCTATCTTCTTGCCGTAGGATACCACCCCACATCCAAATTCTTCTCCCTCTTTTACAAAGCATAATATCTGCCTCTGCACCCATGCCCTGAGGCTCATCAGGGATATCAAAGGCAGCTCTCTCCTAGAAGAACGATTTGTACCAATTAAATGCTTTCCATTTTTGCTTTTGTGAGCTATCAGCATTAGGGATGGCTTCCCCTCTAGGCTACTGTGATTCTTTTAGTTGCAAGGATACCTAACAACAGACAGAAACCAGACAAGGTTGGTTTGTTGGCTGGTTGGTTGGTTTCAAATTTGTCTTTCATTTTGTGAGCAAAATATTATTTTTCCTCCCATTTATTTCCTACTGCAGAAGCTATTAGACAACTTTCTGACAATAACTCCACATTTTCTAGCCCACATGATTTTCTGAACAAGCTAGGACCCCTAAACTGGCATGGCTTACTTGGTCAAAGAGTTTTCCTTTAATCCATAGTCCTTAACCAAATTCCATGGTTATAAGTGAGTGATCACTTCAAAGAGTGCAAGGCTCTTGCCTACTTATTATTTTCACTAGGGTAGAAACTATGGGCTCTTAGTGACATCCAATCATAATTCTCATGAGTATTGGAGGAACATTCAAAGATTGACATTCAACTCGAACTTTACCTTTTTTTCCCAGCATCTCCCCTCCCTCACCAGCCCCTGGCAACCACCATTCTACTCTCCACTTCTGAGTTCAGTTTTTTTTTAGATTTTGCATATAATTGGGATCATGTAATATTTGTTTTTCTGTACCTGAATTATTTCAGGTTTCAACAATTTCAGAATTGTTTTCTGTACCTGAATTATTTCACTTAACATGATGTCCTCCAGGTTCATGTTGTCACAAATAACAAGAATTTCTTCTTTTTTAAGGCTGAATATATTCAATTGTGCATGTATACATTTTCTTTATCCATTCATCAGCTGATGAACACCTAGGTTGATTCTACATCTTAGCTACTCTGAATAGTGCTGCAATGAACATAGAAGTACAGATATCTCTTTGCCATACTGATTTCATTTCCTTGGGATATATACCCAGCAGTGGCATTGTTGGATTTAGCTTTGTTATTATAAAATATTACACATTAAGGAACAATACATAAACCATAAATATACAATATTTATGTACATATTTTTGATGAATATAATTTATTAATTTTAATGAAGTCCAGTTTATCAAGCTTTTTCTTTTTAGTTAATGTTCTCTATGTTCTATGTCATGAGACTATTCTCTTCTGTTACCATTGAGAAGCTTTGTTTTTTGACCTTTCACATTTAAGACTACGAACCATCTGGAATTTATGTGTATGTGCTTTGAGATAGTGGTCAAGATTCATATTTTTCCATAAGGTTGTCCAATTAACCAGCATCATTTACTGAAAATACAATCCTTTCCTTCACTACATCATGGTCATACTATTGTCATAAATCAAGTATAGATCATAAATGTATATGTGGATTGTTGACTCTATTCATTTGAACTATTCATCTCTCCTCACACTAAAACAATATTGTCTTAATTAGTACCTTTAAAATGAGTTTTTATGGCCAGTGGTATAAATCCTTCACCTTTGTTTTTCAAAATTGTTCCAGCTATTCTTGACCTTTTCAATTTTGTCACGTTCTTCCAAAAAACCTGTTTGGATTTTGATTGGGATTGTATTAAATCTGTAAATCAGTTTGAAGAGGGTTTCACGTTTTCACAATATTGAGGCTTCCAATCCATTAACATGGCATATGTCTTTTGTTTTTAGATCTTCTTTGTTCCCTTTGCCTTACCCGTTCAGTTTCACTATGATGTGTCCAAATTTTCTTTTCATTTTTCCTCCTTGGGATTTATCTGGTTTCTTAAATCTGAGAATTTCTATATTTCATAAGTTCTGCAAAATTTTCAGCCATTATGTCCTCACCTGTTTCTTTTGTCCTATTCTCCCTGTGTTGCCCAGGCTGGTCTCTAACTCCTGGGCTCAAGTCATCCTCCCACCTCCGCCTCTCAAAGTGCTAGGGTTACAGGCACGAGACACCACGCCTGGCCTATAGTAGATTTTGATTGCTTTGTTTTACAGTATTGATTTTACTCAAATGTTTAGAAACTCTAGATATTTGTTCATCTTTTAATTGTGCATATTTATTTATTTATTTATTTATTTATTTATTTATTTATTTTTGAGACAGGATCTCACTCTGTCACCCAGGCTGGAGTGCAGTGGCATGATCATGGCTCACTGCAGCCTCGGACCTCCCAATCTCAAGCAATCCTCCCTCCTCAGCCTCCCAAAGGGTGAAGCTCTTCGGAATCCCAGACTAAAACAGTGGCAGGTTTATGCAGGCTCAACACCTGGATGAGCATTACATGTTGGCTTTTGTTCCACTTGCCATGCAAAAAAACTCAAAACTTGGTTTTCAAGTGGTTTCTTCTATGTTAGTAAGTGTCTTCAGGGCAGAGGAATTTTAAGTGCTAGCCTTACCACTCTGGATTCTTGCGTTCTCCTAGAATTAGGCCTAGCAATCCCCTATTATCCTTTATTTTTTATTTTTATTTTTTTAGATTCAAGCACATGTGCAGGTTTGTTACAAGGGTATATTGCATAATGCTGAGATTTGGGCTGCTAATGATCCCGTCACCCAAGTAGTGAATATAATACCCAATAGGTAGTTTTTCAACCCTTCCCCACTTCTTCCCTCCACCTTTTTGGAGTCCCCAGTGTCTATTGTTCCCATCTTTGTGTCCATGTATACCTAATGTTTAGCTCCTACTTATAAACGAGAATATGCAGTATTTCATTTTCTGCTTCTGCATTAATCCACTTAGGATAATGGCCTCTAGGTGCACCCATGTTGCTAGAAAGTATATGATTTCATTCTTTTTTATGGCTGCATAATGTTCCATGGTGTATAATTACCACATTTTCATGTTCATGGGCACCTGGGTTGATTCCATGTCTTTGCTATTCTGAATAGTGCAGCAATAAACATGAGCACAGGTATCCTTTTGGTAGAATAATTTATTTTCCTTTGGGTATATACTCAGTAATGGGATTGCTGGGTTGAATAGTAATTCTATTTTTGTTTTTTGAATAATTCTTTATTATCTTGTGAGTTCTTCAACACTTCTACAAATATTTTTTCATGTAGCTATTTTAGTTGTCCTCAGATAGAAGGTTGTTTTGAACTATTCAGCCCATTGTTTCTGCTAAACTTGACTTTCTTACCTCGTTTGAAGCAATCTAATAAGCAAAAAATTCTAATCTCATGTAGAACACTGGTGGGTACTATTTTTTGTCCTCAAATAGAAATATTTCACAAGAAGCAAGCATAATATTAACTCAAAGATGTTTTGAGGAAGAGCTTCTGAGGATGTTACATTTTCTATAGTTTATATTCTGGAAAAAGTACATACTAACGTTGCTCAGCAGTCACAGTTTATTCATCCCATTTTGCATTTCAATATGGATTATTACTCTATGGTTTTGCAGCAGGGTTTACTATTTTTCTATACTTAAAAAAATTTATAGTAGAGGTCCCAAAATATACAGTTGTATGTTTGCTGTAGAATTAAATCACTCGGCATTTATGGCATATTCACGGTGGGCTAAGCAATATCCCAGGTGCTCTCCGAGTTGCCACCTGATGCAGATGGCCTCAGAGGAGCAGTGAAGCCAGTCCTCTCATTCACCTCCTTTGTTTTTCTCTAGCTGGTTGAAACACTGCATGCTGCTCGTATGGAATACAAAGACCTACGAGAGAAAATGAAAACTCTTACCAGACAATATAAGATTGTTTTAAGTGAGGAAGAAAAAACTTTTTTGCAAAAACGAAAGATTCATGATGAGTATGTCTTTACCCACACGTGTGATTCAACATGCCATCATTATGGGGTGCTTTTCTTGCTGTCAAATTGGTGGCTCTCCACTTAAACTTATCCTAATTTTAAAATCTATTGACAAAAATGAAAACGTTTGCTATCATTACTGGTTTCTGTCTCAGCAGCTCAGGCTGCCATAACAAAATACCATAGACTGGCTGGCTTAAACAACAGAAATTGATTTTCTCACGGTTCTGGAGGCTGGAAGTCTGAGTGAGGGCCCTTTTCTAGCTTACAGCCACCCAGCCGCTTTCTCTCTGTGTCTTCACGGGGTGGAGAGAGAGAATCTGCTGTCTGTCTGGTGTCTTTCTTTTACAAGGTCCCACCCTCACGTCCTCATCCAAACCTAATCACTTACCCAAAGGCCCCATCTTTATAATATGCTCGAACATTATCATGACACTAACGCCCCACAATGTTCCTTTCTGCCATTCTAAAGCACTTTAAATTTTAATTTTTTCTCATGAAGAAAGCAATGCCTGTACTTGATTTTTAAATTCAAATATAGAAATGTATAGCTTAGAGAGTAAAAATTACCCAAATCTCTCTATTTCTTCATCATGTTGGGGGTTAACGTTTCAACAGATAAATTCTGGAGATGGGGGAGGCACAATTCTGTCCACAGCAGTTTGGAAGATGAGTCACTTAGATAAAATACGTTCTGTTACAGGCAGCTTCCTATCAATATCTGGGCATTTGAACAAGACTATAAACTTCTCTGAGCCTCATTATTTTCTCCTGCAATTTGAGACAAAAAAATAACTACTTGAAACCCCATCTCTACTAAAAATACAAAAAATTAGCTAGGCATGGTGGTGGGTGCTTGTAATCCCAGCTACTCTGAAAGCTGAGGCAAGAGAATCGCTTGAACCCAGGAGGCGGAGGTTACAGTAAGCTGAGATCATACCATTGCACTCTGGCCTGGGCGACAAGAGCCAGACTCCGTCTCAAAACAAAACAAAACAAACAAAAAAACCCCTTATCAATCCACACACTGAGAGGAGCACTTTACATCTTATTAAATTCATTCATCCATTGAGCTAGGCATTGTAATTCTCATTTTATAGCTGGTGAAACTGAAGCTTATTCACAGGTGAAGCTAATTGTTAGCTTAAGATCACACTCTTATTAAGAGGTAGAGCCAATATGCAAAATTTGTCTGACTGACTCCTTCACCTTCCACGGAAGAACATGACAGAATTGATAAGCACGTTAGGAGAGACACACCCACTCAGAGAGATGGAGCACTACACAACTGTTCTTGTTGTTTTGTGGTTACTATTGTGGTGAATGTTCTTTCAGTGGCTTGGGAATTTTCATAAATTTTATGAAAATCCTATGTGTACGCTGGGCGCAGTGGCTCACGCCTGTAATCCAGCAGTTTGGGAGGCCAACATGGGCCAATCGCATAAGACCAGGCGTTTGAGACCAGCCTGGGCAACACAGGGAAACCCCGTCTCTACAAAAGTACAAAAATTAGCTGGGAAAAAATTTGAAAAAAAGAAAATCCTATGCATAAATTTAGATCTAGCTACCACTAGCAAAAAGACTTTGTTTCTATTTTTTAATAATTTATGTAGCGAATAGCTCATGATCTGAACTTTCAAAACTATTTTTGAAATTCTTATTTGTGTTTGCATATTTGATTACGTCAGGCTTCAACAAATGATAACTCTGTTTTTCATGATAGAAATCAGAAACAGCTGACATTTATTTCTCAGAAAGAATACTTTCTGTCACAAAAGAGAGTAGACATCAAAAATATGGAAGAAGGACTCATCACACTCCAGGAACTTCAACAGTATGTTTTGTTGCCTTTGAAATTTTTTATCTTTACTTTCTCTGCATTTATTTTTTAATAAATGATAGCAATAAATCTATGTTGATTTCTAACATACTACAGAAAAGGAAGTTTATAACTAGCTCTCTCTGTTTCACAGTCTGGAAGTCACTCTCATGGACTTTTTCATTGAAAGGATAAACAGGTTCTGAATTCTATGGGAGCTCCTGGGCCCCAGGAATGGACCAGTTGGGGTGCAGTGACAAGAATGTGCCTGAACATTATCACAACACTGAGTCCCATTGATGTTCATTTCTGCATTCTGAGTCATTTTAATTCTAATTTTTTTCTGATTAAAAAATAATACCTGTACATGATTTTAAAATTCAAGTATAAAATGCATAACTTAGAGAATAAAAGTTACCCTAAAATCTCCATCTCTCCACAGGCATAATCACTGTTAACAGTTTACTATATATGCTTTCAAATATATATTTATATGTATGTATCCAAAAATTGGATTATACTCTACTATAACTGAATTTGTTCCACTTAAAATTATACCTAGGAGGATGATAAAACAAATAAGGTAAAATGGTAACATTTGGAGAAGTTGGTGAAGGATATATGGGAATTCTTTGTACTATTTTTTTATGCTTACCTGTTGAGTTTGAAACTATTTCAAAACAAAGAGAATATATATATATATACATCTTTTCTCAATCTTTTCTCCAACCGCATAGTATTCTATGCAGATTATAGTATAATACACATTATACTATATTGTATTTAACCAGCACTCTATTGATGGAGATTTACTTTTGTCTGTTGCCTATATTACAAATATTTGAAGTTAACATCTCTCTCTCTACCCATATGACTTTTTTTGTAATAAAGTCCTAAAAGTTGAAGTGCTGGATCAAAGGAGGATGTATATTTTTCACTTTTATAATGATTGTCAAAATGACCTATGTAAATATTCTACCATTGTACACATTAAGACTGAGCATAAGGCAGCTTATAGTTCAGTTGGGCAGAGAAGCAAGACTAACACATATGAAATAATTAATGAACCACATATGATGGTGAAAAATAAACCATGTATGACAGTGAATTATATAAAACAGTCAAGCATGAAAGTGAAATCAAGGAGTCCTTCGTTGTATAGGATTTAAAATTTGAACTAGACCTTTAAAAGCAAGTCAGATTTTTCTGTGCTCATCATATGGGGGAATGATATCACCACACAAAGGGAGACACATGATTTAAATACAGGACAATCAAGAAGCCAGCTTATAGAACTAAGGTAGGTGGTGATGAAAATTCAAGCACATACCAACAGATATCTGGAATGTGACAGGAAGCATAGGTTCCTTGAATGGTTGTCCCCATATTGTTAAATAATATATTCAAACATCTGTTTCCAATTATGTCAGCTTCATAAGGAAAACTATGAACTACTAATAAAAGAGGAGGAAGATCGATTTGGACTGAATCAGGTTTTATGTTCCTCATGAATAATGCAAATTTTATAGTCAGTTGCTGTGCATAATTGCTCTGGTCACCAGGAATCTCAAAGCCAAATTTGTGGCCCAATGTTATTATCCATTTAGGATTTTTTAATATTATTGTTGCTTTATTTTAAACTGGTTCAAGTTCTTTATGGATTACATTAAATATGTAAATAAACAAAATCAGTAAGGTTGGGGTGAATTGTGAGGAGCCTTAGAGATCCAGAGGAGGATATTAGATTTATTTTGGTAGGAAATTGAGAGCCCATACTACAGTTTCAAACAGAGAAAGAAACACGAGAACAGGTATGTTTCTAGTTTATTTAAGAGTGTTTCCTATTCTAAGTTTCATTTATGAATATTTCTTTCAAAAGATATAAAGCAGCATTTTACTTATGTGGCTTTCAATTCATTTCTGTCCAAGAAGCACTTAATAGGGAAAAGGCGGGGCGGGGTATAAAAATAAAGGCTTCTGTTACCTATGTTGGAATCTTCACATTTCCATCCATCCTACCACAAGAAAATCTTCTATCCTTAGTTAGTACTTTTCCCCAGTTCAAGAAACTATATTGGCTTTCTGAATTGTATATTATATCAAATCAGTGCTCAATCTAGGGTCTGGAGTTCCTCAACAATGTGTCGACCTTACTTCCTCTTGTGTCATAGGGTTATTCTTTCCTTCATGTCCTCTGTATACAGCAAGCCTAACTTATGTCATAACAGAGGCCTGACTTGCTGTTCCTTCCCTCTCTGTATTTGCAAATGATGACACCCTTTCCTTGGTAAGATTGCACCTCCATTCTGACAATCCACATTCCTCCCTCTGAGAAACATTAACCTCTACTAACCCTTCATCAGTTGCCTCCCCAGAAATCTCTTCTCTATCCTTGGCTATTCACCACAACCGTTGCAGAATCAGTTTGCACTAACATAGAATTGCAATTGTCTATCAGTCTGCCACTGAAATGTTTAGTTGTTTCACAAGGCTTATTTTGTCTTCCAAATAGACTATAGCCTTACTGAGCATACAAATTATGCATATAGAGTCTATTGTGTATTCTAACAGCTCCCATAAATGCAAAATCCATATGTTTTTCTTTTTAGAGCAACAAAAACAGTGTATCAGCAACAAATCAAAATCCTGAGTGCTAACCTGGAAAGAGAAAGTCAGAGATGGTAAAAAAAAAAAAAAAAAAAAAAAAGTTTATTTGTGTTTTGTGTTATGAGCAGTATATGTTATCTTAATGAACAGTGCAGAGTACTTGTTGTTACTAGAACCCAAGGGAATGATTTTCCTAAATTATGTGTAAATTATCTCGGATCTAGATGTGTTGGTTAATTTGATTTTTTTTTTTTTTTGGCATTGAACAGAATCAAAGTTTTCCATTTCAATCAAGTGCAGTCACCAAAGAGTAAAATTGCTAATATTTGTGCAATGCCTTTTGCTCATTCAGGCCTCTTTGTGAACCAGTAGGGGAGGTGACAGGTATGGTAAGAGAGGAAGGTGGCGTGAAGGCTACCGGCTCTGCAGATGGCCTGCTTTGGTTGCTGACCTTATTAGCTCTGTGACCAAGGCTAAGTTATTTAATAACTTCTCTTTGCTCCCATCCCTATAAAGTGGGGAAGGATAACAGTACCTACGTTACAAAGTAGCTGTGAATGTAAATGAGATGATACATGTAAAATACTGTATTAAGATCAGTGCAGCTAAAAAGCTCTTATACTTAGCTGTATTTTATTATCGTTGTTGTTATTGTTAGTATTATTATTTTGAGACAGAGTCTTGCTCTGTCGCCCAAGATGTAGTGCAGTGGTGCCATCTCGGCATACTGCAACCTCTGCCTCCCAGGTTCAAGCGATTCTCATGCCTCAGCCACCAGATTAGCTAGGACTACAGGCATGCACTACCACTCCTAGTTAATTTTTTGTTGTTTTTTTTTTGAGACGGAGTCTCACTCCGTTGCCCAGGCTGAAGTGCAGTGGAGTGATCTCGGCTCACCACAACCTCCGCTTCCCAGGTTCAAGCAATTCTCCTGAGTAGCTGGGATTAGAGGCATGCACCATCTTGCCCTGCTAGTTTTTGTATTTTTAGTAGAGATGGGGTTTCACTATGTTGGCCAAGCTGGTCTCAAACTCTTGGCCTCAAGTGATCTGCCCACCTCGGCCTCCCAAAGTGCTGGGATTACGGCTATGAGCCACCATGTCTGGCCAATGTTATTACTGAATTTGCACTTAAAGACTCTAATTGCACTTTTTTTTTTTTTTTTTTTTTGAGACAGAGTTTCACTCTTTTTGCCCAGGATAGAGTGCAATGGCATGATCTCAGCTCACCGCAACCCCCGCCTCCCAGGTTCAAGTGATTCTCCTGCTTCAGCCTCCCAAGTAGCTGGGATTACAGGCCTGTGCCACCACACCTAGCTAATTTGTTTGTATTTTTAGTAGAGATGGGGTTTCTCCATGTTGGGCAGGCTGGTCTTGAACTCCTGACCTCAGGTGATCTGCCCGCCTCGGCCTCCCAACGTACTGGGATTATAGGCGTGAGCCACCGCGCTTGGCCCTAATTGCACATTTTTACCATTCTTCAAATATGTAGCTTTTTAATGTTGTGGTGGAGAAAAATTTGAGAAAGCAGAAGTTTGAAATCTATCAGTAGCACATCCGGTAATTTAGGTAATTCTATTATTATTTCTGCCTGGGCCTCATTTTCCACTTGCCCCAAGCCTTCCTCATTTCTATCCTTTACCTGAAGGAGGCAAGCTGCCAGGTGTGTTTTGTTGGCTGTTCTATTGGAAGTGCAGATGTAACTTCTTACTCTGAAGCAACTTGCAGAGACAGAATTGAGGTAGTTAATGTTTTGTCTTACTTTTTCATGCAATGTGTGTAGTCTGCAACACTAATAGCACAAACAATTTTGTGTAGTCATAGTATGACTTGTTTTGCTTTGAATTTCTTCATCTTTTTAGTAAACTGCTATGTCAATTTAATGGCAATTCTTTTTGCTCTGATCTCTAGTGTTATAACTCAGTGGAAAATGGCTTGCTTGAGAAAAAAGCATGCACGTTGGACAGCCAAGATAAAAGCTGAAATACAAGCTATTACAGAAAAAATTCAGAATGCAGAAGTTAGACGAATTGAATTACTTAACGAGGTAAGAGAACTGAAGGAACTTAGAATTAGTCTCCTACATTGCATATCAGCAATTCTCCTTTAATATTTAATTAAATCTTATCTTATTAAAAAGTATTTTCCTTTCTGCTCATTTCATGTTTAGAGTGAGTTATGTAATTTTCTTAGGAAATGTATTCACTTGCTGTATATTAACTAGAGAGAATTAGCAAATACAGTAGAATATGCTTTTGAAGCATGTAACCAGAAACTTACTTGAGATTAGTCTTTAGGGGAATTACCTCTAAAAATAGGAGCCCATGTATCATTTCTTTAAGCTTTTATATTTACCTTCTGCTCACCCACTGTCCTCTACCCTCCCCACTCCTCACGTCATATTTATAAAAATATCACTTGGTGAATAACTTAATTTCTGGAGGAAAAAATATTTCTCTCAGTGGTTGCTGAGAAATTATATGAACTGAAATCAGAAGCAGGCCTCCTGCAAAGAGATATTAATTTCCTGGCTATTTGAAAATGTAAGGCTGATCACTACAAGAGAAATGACAAATTCTCATTTTTCTCTAATTAGACCAGTTTCAGAGAACAGGAGATCAGTGAATTTGTGGCACAGATTGATAAACTTACAATAGAATTAAAAGAAGAGGAGAAAGCATTTGTTAACAAAGAAAAAATGTTAATGAAAGAGTTAAGCAAGTATGAGGTAAATTTTATTTTGCATCTAAGAATACTTTTGGATGACTACATGAGGGGGAGGGGGAATACTATTTCATGCTATTCTAATCAGTTAAATGTAAAATAAATATTCTAGTATGAAAAAGGTTACAATTTCATTCTGGATCTTTCTTCTTTTCCTGAAGAGGAAGCAGAGCAATAAGAAATATTTTTTCAGCAAAAATAATAATAATAATCACACTTCATATTATGTAGAACTGTTGGCAACGGCCTTGGAGACAGGTGGAGTTGTGTAGGAAGCCATTTGGAGCTGGCTTGAAAATAGCTGGGGCAAGGGAGATTAGTAAAGTCAGTCTCAGATGTGCTCCTTAAAAAGAGGGTATCATGCTGCCTTGAGAACTGCCAAAAGCCACCCTGAGATAGAACAGGGCATGGATGCTGGGGGAGGTGGAGAGAAAAGGCACTGAAAGTACCCAGAAGTGCCAGGTCCACAGAAACACAATAAAAAAATGCACCTTTTCAAGGCGATGATACTACCCCGGAGGCAGCCATTAGCAGAGCAGCTGAGAACAGGGATGGTGGTAGAAGCCTTCCTGAACTTGATCAGGTTTGAAAAGGAAGAAGAGGCCTTGGCTACACCAAAGAGGGGCTTTATTTGAAGGAAATAATCTCATACTGCAGGACGAAAATAGGGAGCTTGGAAATTTTCTAATTTAGAGTCTTACCTGATCCAAGTTGTCTTCCCCCACCCCATTCCATCCTGCCACATCCTGCAGAAACCCTCTACAGATGACTGGCCCAAGGACAGCCAATTCTTTCAATTAATAATAGTAACCAAAAGAAAGTAGTCACATTTTTTCATACAAAAATACTAGGAGAAAAACAACTGAAAAGAGGAACAAAACTTTCCAACAAATGAAGAACAGTCAGAAAAAATGGTGGCATGGAACAAATAAAAACTATGATCAGGCCAGGTGCAGTGGCTCACGCCAGTAATCCCATCACTTTGGGAGGCCAAGGTGGGTGGATCACGATGTCAGGAGTTCAAGATCAGCCTGGCCAAGATAGTGAAACCCCGTCTCTACTAAAAATACAAAAAAATTAGCCGGGCGTGGTGGCATGCGCCTGTAATCCCAGCTACTCGGGAGGCTGAGGCAGAGAATTACCTGAACCCAGCAGGCAGAGGTTGCGGTGAGCCGAGATCACACCACTGCACTCCAGCCTGTGTGACAGAGCAAGACTCCATCTCAAAAACAAACAAACAAAATACTATGATCAAACATTCTTCTATGAATTTAAAAAAATAATTTAATAGCAGTACAAAGGAAAATTATTAGCATGGAAATGTAGAAACTTACGGAAGAGATGTCAGAAGGTGAGGGCCAGAAAATAGGAAGAGGTGGAACAGAAACCGGCGCAACTCGAGGAACAAACAAATGAAGGAAAGATGACACAAATGACTACAATGTTAGAAGAAACGGGGTGAGGGGGGAGAGGAGGCGGGGTGGAAAGCATTAGTCTAGGTGCCTGGCATTCTTCTAAATTCTGAAAAACAGGCAAAAACTCTGCCTTTATGGAGCTTTCTATCTAGCACGGGGGAATGAAAATAAATGAGATGAACAAGTAGTATATTGGATGGTGATAAATGGCATAGAGAAAAATCAAGCAGGGAAGTGGGACAGGGAGAGTGCACGTGATACGGTCTGTGTGCTGTTGTAAATAGGGGTAGTCAGAGAGGGGTCCTGCTCTGAATATGAAGCAGGGTGCCCTGCAGATGTCTGCAGGAGATGGGTCCGGGCAGAGGGCATGCTAGGCAGGAAGGGCCTGAGGCAGGACCCTCCCATCTAAGGAACCGCAAGGTGGTGGGGTTGCTGAATAAGAGCTGGGGAGTGCTGGGGTGGTGGGAGTCATCTTCAGGAAGCAGATGCTGAGATGGAATTAGGAGTGATAAGGTATATTAGGGAGAAGTATCTATGACAAGATTGGGCAGGGAAAGCTGTCAGGCCATTATGTAGCCTGACAAACTCTCTCTGGGGAGCTCTGGAGCAAGGATTGCCTGTTAGAAGAGGCCTGCCTTGGACAGAAATGGCTGCCTGCATCCTTGTACCACCTCCTTGCTTAGTTACTGACTGGGGACTGCCTCAAAGGAGCATGATATTGGCTAGATAGCTGAGCTGACCCTGAAGGAGCCAACTATTGGATGTGTGAGGTAAACACATTCCTCACAATGGTGTGGTGAGTTCGCCTTCAAGGGGAGATCCAAGTGGAGGATCAGGCACACCCTTATAGGCCATCATAAGTACTTTGTCCTTTGTTCTGTCTGGGCTAAAAAGCCATTGGAGGGTTCTGAGTGGAGGGCTGAAATAATCTGAGTTTTTCCTTTAATTAGGATCACTCTAGCTTCTATGTTGAGTGGAATTTAGGAAAGAAAAGGGTGGACATAGGAAGAACAATTAGGGAGCTAAAGCAATAACCCAAGTTAGAAATGAAGGTAGCTTGAACCAAAATGGTAACCGAAGAGGTGTTAAGAAGCGGTCAGCGTCTCAGATATTTTTGATAATTTTACCATCATACCTACTGGTAAAACAATGAAGGCAATTCCATCTGAGTCATGAACAGGATAAGGAATAAGGATCCTATTTAACTTTTTACTCAAGTTTATACAGTGCAATTAGGCAAGATACATAAAATAGAAGCATAAGACTTGGCAGATGAGATGATCGGTAGATCGCAAAACTCAAGAAAATCAACTGCAAAACCACTACACACAAGCCTCCAGCCTGCACTCGGCTTGCCAGGCTGTGTGCCCACTGCAGGGCTGTGTCCACCCATGCCTAATTCACACAAAGGGATGGGCCAATGACAGCCTGTGCACCATTATTATATAGCAATAACCCGATTTCCCCTCGATAATCAGCACCAATAACCTCAGGCACATTGTAATCCCATTTCTGCCTTTGATTCAGTGGCATGAGGAGCCCAAAATTAGAAGGAAGCAACCTCACATTGTGGTTTATGAAACTATTGTTGTGCCCCTGGTGGAACCATTTTTCTCCCCAGTAGTATCTCTAAATCAACAGAACCCAAAGTCACAGGGAGGAAAGGCAAAATCATTAGGTTTAATAGTGAGAAGTCCCACTACCATTTGGGTCTCTGACCCACACATTCTAAGGAAAACAGCCCTGAATATTAATTAGATTAGTCACTGGTTCATAATATAAACATCCCAGTGTTGGGATGTGTTGTCGACAAGGCAGTGCTGTGGCTGACTTTTCCATAGGCCTGGCTCCGATACTGGGCCCTCCATTGTAAATCTTCTATCAGAGATTGCCACAGATTTTTCACATCATCCTGATATAGCATGGACAAGCCCAGGCCAAGGACCATTCACTTTTCTGGGTCCTACAGCCCTGTGTCTGGCAGAATTTGATCAGAGAAGCAGAGCTGCCAGGAAAAGGGTTTATTATAGGACTTGACCTTCTGCAACTGTGGTATTTAGTTACACAGGCTGGTGAGGCTGTCAGCTTTACATCTGGTGCTGGGGCCTGAAGTCAGCAGGGCAGGTACTTGGGATGGAAAGACCAACAGGAAGTCAATGGAAGCAAAAACAAACTAGAACTCACAGGATGAGTGAGGGTGGACTGGAATCTGCATCGGTCTCTCTTTTCCAACACTCCAACTTCAGGGAGATGGGGGACCTGGAGCAGAAACTGGAGCCTGTCGTTACTGACCTATAAATATGCATGTGGCTCAGGAATCAGAGGCAATGAGAAAGGATCTGAAGACCGTGTGAACCTGACTGACTGCCCCACTCCAACAACCTGAGCCCACAGGCAAGCAACTTGCTACACTGAACCTGGTACCCCACAGTCTCTTTCAGAGAACGGAACAAGAGAATGGCTTCTTATCACGGCAGCCCTGGGAACCTGAGCTGCATACAGGCAATGGGAATGAATTAATGCATGCACATACAAACTTGTATTTACAGGCTATTCTTTTTTAAAAAACATAGTATGGATAATACAGGATTGCGTTTCTTTTTTTTTTTTTTTTTTTTTTTTTTTTGAGATAGGGTCTCACCCTGTTGCCCAGGCTGGAGTGCAGTGGCGCAATCTAGGCTCACTGCAACCTCCACCTCCTGGGTTCAAGCGATTCTCCTGCCTCAGCCTCCCGAGTAGCTGGGACTACAGGTGCATGCCACCACGCCTGGCTAATTTTTTTGTATTTTTAGTAGAGACGGGGTTTCACCATGTTAGCCAGGATAGTCTCCATCTCCTGACCTTGTGATCTGCCTGCCTCCGCCTCCCAAAGTGCTGGGATTCCAGGTGTGAGCCACCGTACCTGGCTGGATTGAGTTTCTTAATTCAACCTGCTTAAATGTTGCAGTCTGGAGAAATGTACTCCTGCTTCTGCATTATGATATTTTTGAATTATGGTATTTTTCTATGCATTTTAGCTTCTTTGTATTTATTCATAAGGATGCTAATGGCAATTTGGGAGGAGACATATCAGCCAGCATATCAGTGTATTAGTTAAGGTGCAAGAAAACTACTCTATCAAAGATATACTAAAACACAACGAACATAAGCAAGATGTGAAAAGGGTTAACAACCCTCTTTCCTTTTTTATTGGGAAACTGGTCCTGGGTTAACCACTTTCTGGCTCCTTCCCCTAATAGCCTGATGAAGGTAGAACATCAGCTATATTATGAAGCAACATTGCTTGTATAATAATGACTCCTGATTTGTATGCTGCATCTTGACTGGAAAAATAACCCATGGGAAACTGTGGCATTGGGCTTCCCTGGGTTTGGTGGCTCTCTTAAGTGGGTATGCCCTTTGAAATCTGGAAAGTATGTCCAAGAGATATTAGTTCCTATATGAACATGGGGTTTCTAAGCCAGGGAGACTATAACCCCACCTGTGTGAGTCTGTCTGTCTCTCTTGCATCTGAAGTATCACTTTGGTGGGCTTGAAGGAAACAGCCACTGGTCTGCTGTCTTGTGCAGACACCTCCCAATAGGGAAGCATGCCTGGCACTGCCCTGCTAAAATTTAGCATTTCCTTCCAATTATGTGTGCATACAACTTGGATAAAAATGAAAACTAAAACTAAAAGTTTTTAAGAGTAAACTGGGACAAGTGTAGCCTAATCAAATTTTGTGAGTCTGAACATCCAGCCAGGAAGATGCTCAAAGGGGTCACTACAGCAAGAGAGATGTTTGTTTCTCTTTCCCAGTCCAGGCCATAGGGAAGGGGTCCAGGGCTGGCAGGGTGGCTCTGCCATCGTCAGCATGAGCCTAACATCTGTGCGTCAAGGAGTAGCTTCCATTCTCATTCTCCTCTGGCCAGGGGAGGGAGGAAAGGACCAGGGGAGCACACAGCTGTTCCTGTTGCAGGAGCAGAGCCCAGAAGTGGCACACATGACTTCCATTCACAAACTCCTTGGTCACACCCACCCACAAGGGAAGGCCAGAAACCACACTTTAGCCAGAAGCCATGTGCTCAGCTGAAACTCAGGAGCCCTAATATTGAAGGAGAAGAGAACAAACATTAAATGTCAGCTGGTGGTCTCTGCCTTAGTCACCATTTAAAATCCATCCTGATTTGCTAAGAAAGGTCCAACTATTATTCCATTTGAAACTAAACAAAACTTGAGTTTGAATAAGTAGGCAGGCATCTTCATGTTTTGCTTTGGGCACTTTTTACCCATTTATTTTAACATTATATCCAATTACTTCAATCCTCTTCCCATTTCTCACATCCAACATTTCTTAGAAGTGTATTCTGTTTATCTGCCTCTTTTTGGTAAAATATTACTGAAGGAAATTTTCTCAGATATGTTTTTGGGCTGTATACATGGTAGTGTTCATAGAGATATAGCAGAAGAGGTTTAAAGCAGAAGGGATCTTTAGAGAACCAATTGAATCTAACCTCCTTACCTTGTGGATTGTCAGAGTGTCAGTGAGTCAGGGAACAAATATTTATTAAAAGATTAGTATATGCCATATATCTTTCTATGTACCTCAGGATAGGAGACCAAGACAGACAAAACTCTTTCCCTCAAAAAACTTATATTCTACTTTAAATTGTTGTGTGAATTATCCAAAATTATATTTCTCAATTGATTTTATTTTCTTTAAAGGAAATATTTGTTAAGGAAACACAAATTAACAAAGAAAAGGAAGAAGAACTAGTTGAGTGTCTTCCACAACTTCAGGTGGCAGAACGAGAGTATAAAGAGAAAAGAAGAAAGTTAGAAGAGCTCAGTAATATTATTACAGGTACATATGAAGCATTTAGTAATTAAACTCAATCCCAGGTAAGGATTTCACTGTCATCTTCTAACACAAGGCAGGTCATCAGTTGCAAGCCAATGGTGAAACTCACCGAACTTTCCCCATTACCTTTAGCCCTCTGTTCTCTAGTTTTTGCTTCACCTACTAATTTCTCCTCCACACTACAATCTTACTGTTGCTATTGTCAAAATTTTCCTTTTCTCTTTTAAAAACTATTTAAGGCTCAGTCCTTTACTATATTATTTTCTTTCTCTCCGTACTTGGGAAAGGTAGAACTAACTCATTTGTTTGCTACCATGTGAAATTTTTTTTCTATTTTCTTACTGTGAATTTGCAAATTATATCTCTTTTCCTGCTATGATTTTAACTATTTATTGAGTAAGCACTCCTCAGATTTTCTTTTCACTAACTTCCTCCTGAGGCACAGATAGGTAAGAGCTTGTCTCAGATCTGGGAGTTAGTAGAGGATGTGAAATATGTCTGAAAGTATGCATATTTTTAATTATATTACATAGTATAATCATGCATGTTTAATATAAAAATAATTATTTTCTCCACAAAAAATTGGATGTAATCATTCAACCCTGCGCCCAAGGTCCAAAGTTTATATATCCAGAATCTTTTTTTTGTTGTTGTTTAAACAAAACCAAAAACACACAGGGTCTCATTATGTTGCCCAGGCTAATCTCAAACTCCTGGGCTTAGGAGATCCTTCTGCCTTGGCCTCCCAAAGTGCTGTGCCTGGCCTAGAATCATCTTTTTGGGTTTTGAGTCTTGTATTGCATTTGGGGAGTAGAGGGTCATTATCTAAGGAATCCGCCCAGGTCTTTAAGCAGGAACAACTTCCAGAATTTGTATCTTCTAGCTGATGAAAGAAGAGACATGGGAATCAGGAGGCCAGGACCAAAAGTTACAGAAAGGACTAGAATGGGAACAAAAATTGTCTACTGGTTAGCAAAGACGAATATGGGGATAGGAATTAAAATCGCCTGTGTCAAAATGGGACATTCATATGGAACCCCAATATGTTCAAATGTAGAATAAAAAAAAATTCAGAAGTGAATAGTGATTATTGCCAAGGAGGGTAGATTTTTTAAAATGTAAGAATGTTATAATAATAATACATGGGTAATTGGCCTGGTTCCCACTCCTCAGATGATTTTCCACTTTCTTGTCAGGTTTTCATTTAGTCAACTTCAGTAGGTTTTCCTGGCCTCTTACCACTTTTACCCAGACTTACAATACATATGTCTCTTATTCCCAATTTTCTTTTCTTTTCCCTTTCCTTTCCTTTTCTTTTCTTTTCTTTTTTCTTTCTTTCTTTCTTTTTCTTTCTTTCTTTCTTTCTTTCTTTCTTTCTTTCTTTCTTTCTTTCTTTCTTTCTTTCTTTCTTTTTCTTTCTTTCTCTCTCTCTCTTTCTTTCTTTCTCTCTCTCTCTCTGTCTCTCTCTTTCTTTCTCTCTCTCTTTCTTTTTTTCTTTCTTTCTTTCTTTTTTTGAGATGGAGTCTCACTCTGTTGTCCAGGCTGGAGTGCAATGGTACAATCTCTGCTCACTGCAACCTCCACCTCCTGGGTTCAAGCGATTCTCCTGCCTCAGCCTCCTGAGTAGCTGGGATTACAGGTGTGCACCACCATGCCTGGTCAATTTTTGTATTTTTAGTAGAGATGGGATTTCACCATGTTGGTCAGGGTGGTCTTGAACTCCTGGCCTCATGATCTGTCCACCTCGGCTTCCCAAAGTGCTGGGATTATAGGCGTGAGCCACCACACCTGGCCTATTCCCAATTTTCTACTTTCCCAGCCATTCTTCCTATCCCTTCGTTTACTAGGTAGAGGATGTAAGAAGCAATAGGAGTATAAAAGTAAGCAAAAACATTACAAGTACTAAATCTCTTAATGTAAACAAAGGGGAGAAAATGCTGAAGAAAGTAGATAAAAGAGAGGAAGATAGGAGAAAAGAAGTAAAGGGAACATAAGAGCAGGAAAGTTGACCTGCCAGCAGTTACGCTTGCAGAGAATGGCATGCATGGGCTCCATACACAGAAAGCTTTTAGTTAAATCTGATGGATAAAACATATACATATATCTTTGTTCCCTCATAAAACTCCCGAATATGTATATAAAGGTTTTTTTTTTCTAAAAAAGATACAAATCCATAAGTACCAAGACACTGGCAGAGATAAGACATTTGCTATCTGCTCATTTATTATTTATTTATTACCTGATAATATCAACAAATTTTGGGAAGATGTAATTGGATAGAGGCAGAAAGAGAAATATAAATACCAAGAGCCTGCCAAAAAGAGCACCACGAAGGCAAAAAGTTCTTTCCCCCAAAGCTGTAAAGTCACAGGCAGTGGCATCCCTTGAAACTATGATAGCTGAGATGAGTCACAGGGCTAAAGGTTGGTTGAAAGTCTTTATAAAGAGCAATTAGAGCTCCAGGTCAAATCCCTTCCTTGTGCAGTTAGCTGAGTGACTCCTCCTCCTCAATGCTGGCAAAAGAAACTGGACCAGATGGCTTCAGACTGCAAGGCATCAGATATGGCTGAGAGCAGAAGATGGGTACTATACTGAGATCCCCACTGAGATCCCCTCTGAGCTCAGCTTGATGAATGCTGCCAGCCAATGGTGTTGTGAACTCTTCCATAATCCCTTACCCCCCTGAGGAAGGAGACTAACATATTCTTCCTTTAAGGAAACTGAACAATTCAGAGAAAAGCCCCACAACAGCACCGACATTCAATGGTCCCCTCAAATGGCTGGTTCCTTCCTGATCACTGTATATTGAAGCTCACACAGGACTATTAAATGGGATCAGACAAAGATCTGAAGCATCCAGTGTGAAAGAGAAACTGAAATGGACAGAACAAGAGAACTTGATGGAAACAGAGAAAATGCAAGGAGCATAAGGATACTTTTAAAAAGTATATTCTTAGAGAAATAAATATATTGCATTTATGAAAAAAGAAAATGATGCTTAAAGATTACAGAACAGAAAAAGCTCTCAGAAATTAAAAGTATAATAACAAATGTTAAAATTCAATAGGAAAATTATAAGAAAAGTTAAGAAAATCTCTGTAAAAATAGAGCAACAACAAAAAGAGATGAGGAAAAGGAGAGAAAGGTAAGAAAATTTAAAAACTATCTGAGATGCCAAATATCTACCAAACAAGACCAGAAAAAAATCGGTGAATAATGCTTACATTATTATAATGATCTAAACAGTTAAAATTTATTTAAATGAAAACCATAACTTTATAGGAAAGTTAGGGATGAAATGTAGAGGTTGTGGGTGTGGGTGGGGGATGTGGGAATGGGAGTAAGCATGCTAAAATCTCCTCTACTATATATGATGAAGTAAATAGAAACTGCCTGACAATGATAAATCCAGATATAGCCATATATTCATGTTTTTAAAGAACTAATAAAATTATCAAAGAAATAATACAAAAATATTTCTTATAACTAGAGAATATAGATTTCCATTTTTAAATGTCCAAGCAAATCCCCAAAACAATATTTAAAAGAAAAGACTAAGCCATATTAGTGTGGAATTTCAGAAGGGAAAATGGAAAGAGAGGATCCTAAAAGCTCCTAGAGAGAAAAATCAGATCTCACACAAAATATTAGAAATCAGAATCATTTCAAACTTCTTAACAGCAATATTATAGTAGAAGTTATAAGACAATGCCTTCAAAATTTGAGAGAAAATAATTTTCAACATTAGATACCCAGCTAAACTATCAATCAAGAATATAGAATAGAAACATATTGAGATATACAAGATCTCAAAACATTTATCCCATTTACTCTTTTTCCTGAAGCTGTCTAGAATTTGCTTCAACAAATAGAAGAAATGAATCAAGAAAAAGAGTATAAGAAATTTAGGAAACAGGAGGTCCGACATAAGAATAATACAAAGGGTTCTGGTTGAATAAAACCTTTAAAAAAAGAAAAAGAAAAATGCAAAAGGAAGTCCCAAGAAGTCAGCTGCAAAGCAAGCACAAAGAAAAGATTCCAGAAGGCATATCTCAGAGGGAGGTTCTGAGGGAGAGGGGAGAAATGAAACTGACAGATATGTTAATGTGTTTGACTATATGTGAAATAAAATTTGAAAGGTTGTACAGTTCTGTTGTAGATTTTGGTATGAATTAATTATATGTACATGAAACACTGAGCAATTTTTTAAACAAAGCAATCTTTAACTCCAAGAAAAAACAAAAATTATACTAAAAAGAAAATCTAATCATATTATACCATTTGGCTCATCGGGGATAATCCTTATTGCCATAATGATCTAAATTTATTTAAACAAAAACTATAACTTTATAGGAAGGTTAGGGATGAAATGTAGAGGTTGTAGGTGTGGGAGAAGGATGTGGGAATGGGACTAAATGGAAAATGCCTGAAAATGATAAATCAGAAAATAGGCATATATGCATATTTTTAAAGAAAATTGAGCTAAATGGAAGAAGAAACAACTAAAAAGAGTTAAAAATGTTTGATTCTGAGGAGTCAGACAGGAGTAAACATAGCATTGTGGAGTGCCTGACAGTTGGTTTTTGTTATAAACCTTGTGAGAGAATTTGACTTTTAAAACTAGGTACTTCTTTGATTAATATTTTTTAACTAAATTTTTGAGGTAGTTATTTTTTTCTTTGTTTTAATAGCACAAAGACAGGAGGAAGATTTACTGAACAATCACATTTTTCTGTTTACAAGGGACTTTTCAAGATACATTAGCAACACGGTAAAGGATCAATGCATTAATTCTTTTTTTATTATTATTAGAATAGTGGTATATACAGACGATAGTATTTACCTGGCATTGAAGTTTTCATGAAATCCACATTTGTTAAACTTACCCATTCAATCTCAGTGTTTAAAAATCTTTGTTACAACACCTATATATGCATATGTATACACATACACCTGTACACATATGCTATGTATGTATGTGTATATATGAATACTTATGTGTATATGTATACAGAGAAAGAGGGAGAGAGACTAGAAACAACATGTACTTGTGGAACAGTCATTGAGTGGACCTCGGTTTTCTTATTTATAAGTTAGAAACTTGATTCTGCTTTTTAAGGGTGAGTGAACAAAGGTTGCGGCAGGGGAGTGGATGACTTAGCAGGTAAAGAGATGTTTAGTGTCTTTTTAAAATTTACAATCAATAGTTGGTGATAAGCATATGCATGTGGAATTGGTTAATTAGAAATGGAAACATTCTCTGAGATGCATTGATATCAAAATGTAACTTTTTTTTTTTTTGAGATGGAGTCTCACTCTGTTGCCCAGGCTTGAGTGCAGTGGCACGATCTCAGCTTACTGCAACCTCAGCCTCCTGGGTTCAAGCGATTTCCGGCTAATTTTTGTATTTTTTAGTAGAGATGAGGTTTCACCATGTTGGCCAGGCTGGTTTCGAACTCCTGATCTCAAGTGATCCGCCTGCCTTGGCCTCCCAAAGTGCCGGGATTATAGGCGTGAGCTACTGCGCCAGGCCTCAAAATGTAACTTTTAATGTTATAAAATATGAAGGAATATATAGGAAAATACGAAGGAGAAAATTACAAGTATAGTGTATATACAGTTCTATTTTCTTAATAAGATGCTTCTGGTGATGATTATATAATAATAAATATCATGCAACTTATAATAGTATAATAATAGAGAACTGAATAGAGAATTCATTAGAAAAAACATTAGAGAATTCTGAAAAAATTCATAATCTTCTTTCTTCAAGAAACATTAAGTCCTCCTTTAAAAGCCTCAATACATTTCCCTTTCTCTATTTTTGCTGGACAATTGTTTATATATCAAAGTACAGTCATCCCTTGATATCTATGGGGGATTGGTTCCAGGACCAACATGACTATCAAAATCCACGGATGCTCAAATCCCTTGTATGACGTGGTGTAGTATTTGCATATAACCTACCCACATTCTCCAATATACTTTAAATTATTTCTAGATTACTGATAATATCTAATATAATGTAAATGCTATGTTAGTAGTTGTCATACTGTATTGTTTATTATTTGTATTATTTGTTGTTGTTATTATTTTTATTTTTGTGAATATATTCTATTCATGTTTAGTCAAATCCGCAAATGCAGAACCCACAGATACAGAGCGCTGACTGTATATTTCATTTTGTGAAGTTGTCTCAAGGTCTGGGGTTCTTATCTTGAAGTCCACAGACCCCCTTCTTAGAGTCCATGAATAAATGTGGGGTTGATAGGTTTTTCTAAGGAAAAATATCTATCCTCTGCTTGGTGCTTCAGAAATTAATTTAGAATCCGGCTCCAAATGTGACCTAGGCAGTATAATACCCTCGTGCCCTACTGTTTGAACTCAGAGATAATTTGGGGTTTTCTGTTTGAGCAGGAGGATGTAAAACAAGAATTAAAACAATTACGAGATCAAGAAAGCAAAAAAGCCAAAGATCATTTTGAAACTCTAAAGAACTTAGAAAATGGATTCTATATAAATGACCAAAAAGCAGATCTTCTGCTCCTGGAAAATAAAAAATTAAAAGAAGTAAGTTTAAGAGCACCATGCTTTTCATGATGGCTTTGATTAATTGACTAGACCTGTAATAGTTATGAGAGAAAAGAAGAGAATAGCTCTTGAAAAATGTTTAATGGAGCATAAAGTACACACAGAAAAGTGCCCAGATTGCAAGTGTACAGCTCTATGAACACACTTGTGTACCAGGACCCACATCGAGAAACAAAGCATTATCAGTATCCAGATATCCTCTATGCCCCTTCTAGTCACTAACCAGCCCCACTAAGGGTACCACCATGCTAACACCATAGACTAGTTTTCCCTGGTTTGGAACATTATAGGTATAGAACAATACAGTATAGGTTCTTTTGCTCAACATTATGTTTGTGAGGTTCAGCCTTATTTTTGAGTGTAGTTTGTTATTCTTAGTTCTGTATAGTATTGCATTGTATGACTACTACTACAATGCATTTATACACTTGACTATTGATGGATATTCAGAGAGTTTCTAGTTTTTGGCTATTACAAATAGTATTGCTGTGAACATTCTAGTTCATGGTTTTTTGGTGAACATACATACATATTTCTGTTGAGTGTACATCTCAAGTGGAATTGCAGAGCCATAGAGATGTGTATCTCCAACTTTAGTACATACCAGCAGTCTCCCAAAGGAGTTGCAGCAATTGCCACTCCCACCAGCAATGCATGAGAGCACCAGTTGCTCCACACTCCCACAAAACTGTCTTTTTCAATTTAACCGTTCTAATGGGTGTGTAGTGGTGCCCCACTAATTTGTGTTTTCCTGATCACTGTTGAAGCACCTATTCTATGTTGCTAGCCTCTTGGATATCCTTTTTTTGTGAAGTGACTGTTCAAGTCTTTGGCTCATTTTTTAAAAAGTAGGTTGTCTATTTCATACTGATTATAGCTCTTTTTATAGCAGAGGAATTTGTTCATCCGACCCCTAAAATTAAAGTCTTATTTATACTTAAGATGTATTTGTTTTAACATTTTAAAATGTTATATTTAATAATTAGATATTTATAAGACACTGATTTTTAATGCCCAGAACTGTTGCATTCAAAGCATATTTTTAAAGTGCATAGAGTCCTACATTTTATATACTGTGACAAAACAGTAACAACAAAACTTTACATAATATTCTTTAGTTTGAAAGACCTGGATTAAGTCTGTCATTCACCAGTGACACTGTGTGACTTTGGGCAGATCACTGAACTTGTAAGCTTCATTTTGGCCTCTTAAAATGGGAATAACTGCTACTCACAGGTTGAATGTGACTTCTTTATAAACTGAAAATGCAAAAGAAATACCATTTCTGAAATGTTTTTTTTCCAGCCATCCATAATGACCTCATGGTCAAGATCTGTTATCAATGTACCCCAAGTGTTTTGCACAATGCCTGTAATGTTAGACGGATTCAGTCTCATTTGACGTTTAAGACTGTAATCTTAAAAAGTGGATAATACATTATGTCCCTTTTATAGATGTGTAAATTGAAGCTGTATTTTTTTTAGAAGTTTTAATAGCTAGAAAAAAATCAGTGACTAGTCCAATGGCATGAAGAAAATCCCTTCACCTCGCTGGGTAATTTTTTTCATCTGTTAAATGGCAATAGTTATCCCACCACTCTCATGGTTTTTTAATAAACTAAAATGGCACAATAGGTACTAATGTACTTTGAAAAGGTAACTGTGCTCCAAAGAGCCTAGATACATACCATCATTGATAACCCTCACACATGCAATGCACCTTCGTTCTTCTAGACCTCGAGACAAACTGATTTGTTCCGCTAGACTGTCTTCCTATCAAGATATAGATTATTTCTTAAAAGAATTGGAATTTGTATTGCTATTTTGGCAGTGGGTGAGCAGATGGATGTGTACATGAAAGACTGATTATGAGAGTCCTGTTTTTTTTAAATTCAGTGTCCATCTGCTAGTCACTGAATGATCCTGTGCTGTTTTCTTATTCACTCACCACTCAGTTTTGCTGGTTGCATCTCTTTACTCTAAACATGCACTGAGTCCCAAGCACTGGGCAAGACACGGTGAATACAGAGATAAGTAAGATACTGCCCCAGCCCTGTGGAAGCTCATGGTCTAGCTGAAGAGGTGCACATAGAAACAGATCATTACAATTCAGTATGTTAAATGCAACAATCTGAACAAGACACATACAGTGCCCCAGAGCAAGGGAACCTTGCCACAGCACGTGAAGAGCTCAAAGGAGAACTCTCACTGTGTATCATTAACGTAGAGGCAGGATTTACACCTGGGAGATGGATGAGTCTCTTCAGGGACAGTGTGTTGAGTAAGAAGATTAGGGGCTGTGAACAGAATCCTGGAGAAAAACAACTTTGAAGGAGTGAGCTGTGGAGAGGAGATGAAAAGAGAGACTGAAAGAAAATAGAGAGTTTGGGAGAAGCACAAGAGTCCAGCTGAACTAGGAAAGTCTGCAGACCTATGGTCAAAGAGGGGCAAGAATGAGGCCTTGCGGTTGGCTTAAGGTGGCTTTTACTTTTGTTTACTATAATACCAGAAAACAACCTATGAAAAGGCTGACACAACATCAAAGATACATGAATAGACCCTATAATACATGCTTGGAAACAGTCTATGTAACAGTCCCATGTCTACCTCATCTATAGCACTGAACACAATTTCTAAGATTTTTATGGATAGTTTACAGTATTTGTTTATTTCTTGAAACTGGACCAGTTTTATGTCCCAAAGCCCATATTTTCAGAGTTCCTGGGACTTTAGAGTTTCTGGGCATTGGGTGGTCAGAACAGAAAGCCATGACTGTAATACTCAAAGTCACCTGTCACTACTGCCACCACTGACACCCAACCCAGTGAACATCTGACTTGAGTAAGTAATTCCATGCAGTCTCCTGACTCAATTAATCATCTCTCTGAGGTCTTACACTGAACGCCAGTCTGGCAGCATTACTGCTTTGTGACATCTACCGCACACACATTTTGCATAAGGAACATTTTTGTGTGGACATAATGCATTCAGACAGAACACCTTCTAGTTTCTTTTTGTGGAAAATTATACTCAGAATGCCATGTTTATTTAAATGCTGAGGTGAAATGCTTCATAGGAAGCAGAATCGTTTATCTCCTTTCCCAGGATGGAATCCTGACCAAGGTATGTTTTATTCCCCACTGTTACCCCTGTACCTAGAATAGTGGGTGGTGCAGAGGAGGAGTTTATACATGTTTGCTGAATGACTACATGATAATTTATCTGTAGTAACTAAACTGCTAAAAGCAATCACATGCTTTTAATTTTCAGTACATTTTATACTTGAAGAATAACATAGAGAAATACAGAGAAGGACAAGAAGCCCTCATGCACACCTCAAGCGACTTGTCTCGGCAACTAATAGCTCAGGAGGGTAAGTAATGTGTGGGTGCTTGTATTAGTCAGGGTTCTTTAGCGGGACAGAACTAATAGGATATATGTATATATGAAAGGGAGCTTATTAAGGAGAACTGACTCACATGATCACAAGGTAAAGTCCCATGATAGGTCATCTGCAAGTTGAGGAACAAGGAATCCAGTGGTGGATCAGTCAGAGTCCCAAAGCCTCACAAGTAGGGAAGCCGACAGTGCAGCCTTCAGTCTGTGGCCAAAGGCCCAAGAGCCCCTGCCAAACCACTGGTGTAAATCCAAGAGTCCAAAAGCTGAAGAACTTGGAGTCCAATGTTCGAGGGCAGGAAGCATCTAGCACAGGAGAAAGAGGAATCTTGGAAGACTCAGCCAGTCTAGCCATGCTGGCACCTGATTAGATGGTTCCCACCCAGATTGAGAGTGGGTTTGCCTCTCCCAATCCACGGACTCAAATGTGGATCTCCTTTGGTTAACACCCACATAGACATACCCAGGAACAGTACTTTGCATCCTTCAATCCAGTCAATTTGACAATATTAACCATTATAGTGTTCTTTACACATGAAGTTTTTTTTACTTCATTTAAATCGTTTATTGGTTTGCATACAAAAAATGCACCCATTTTTAGATTAGTGAATTTGACAAATGTACATGCCATTGTAACCACTATCACTACAAGCAAGATATAGAGCATTTTCATGACTACAAAATTTTCTCTATCCCTTTGCCGTTGATCACCTACCCCATCTTTAGTTCCTGGAAATCATTGATCTGCTTTCTGTCATTAATAATGAGATATAAATGAAATGACAGAGTGTGCACACTTTTATATCTGGCTTCTTTCACTCAGCAAATTGTTTTAAGATTCATCTAAGTTGTTGCATGTCTCATTAGTTTGCTCCTTTTTATAGCTGTACAGTAGAATCCCATTGTATAGATATACCATATTTTGTTTATTCATTCACCAGTCGAAAGACATTTAGATTATTTCCAGTTTGGGATAATTATAATGAAGCTATTGTGAATATTTGTTTACAAGTGTTTTTATGGCCATGTTTTCATTTCTCTTGGGTAAATACCTATAATGGAATTGCTGAGTTATATAGCAATTAGTGTATGGTTAACTTTATAGGAAATATATATGGTTAGTGTATGATTAACTTTATAAGAAACCGCCAGACAAATTTGCCAGAGTGGTTGTTAAGTGTCTCATCCCACTAACAATGGAGAAGAGTTCCCATTGCTCTACATCCTCATCAACACTTAAAATGGTGAAAATGCTTTAAATTGTTAATATTTTGGTCATTTTAATAGGTATGTAATGGCATTTCATTGTGATTGTAACTTGTACTTCTCTAATGAGTAATGTTGTTGAGTATACTTTTTCATGTGTTTCTTGGCCATTTGAATATTATCTTTTGTGACAAATATTGCAAACATAGTAGCTGAAGACAAATTATTTACTTTGCTCACAAAATGGCAATTTGATCAGAGCTTGTTGAAGACAACTAAATGTCTGCTCTGCACGGCATCAACCAGGGCAACTTGAAGGCTGAGGGTAATTCAGCAGCCGGGAACTGAAATCATCTGAAGACTCACTCATTCCTGTGTCTGAAGTTGATGCTGGTCCTCAGCTGCATCTCGAGGGAGACCATTGGCCAGAACACCTCCTCATGGCCTCTCCATGTAGCTGTTTGGCCTGCTGGGTTCCAAAAGCATCCCAAGAGAACGAAGTGGAAGTTCATGGTGTCTTATGACCTAGCCTCAGTCAGAGCGTTACTTTCACAATACGCTAATGGTTGAGGCAGTCACTCAGGTGCAAGGGGAGGGGACATAGCCACCACCTCTCAATGGAAGAAGCGTCAGCATCATGTCTGGGAAAAAAACTTGTGGAATGGACTATACTGTGGGGATATCTTTGGAAAATACAATCTGTCACATGTCTGTCCAAATCTTTTACTCATTGCTTTGTGTTGTTTTCTTATTATCCAGTTAAAATCTTTAAGTTTTCTGCAAATGAGTCCTTTTTCTGTCTGAAGCTTGACTTTTCATTTTCTTCATGGTGTCTCAGAAAGAGTAAACATTTTTCATTCGAACGAAGCCCATCTATCGATTTTGTCTTTTAAGGTAGTACTTTTTGTTTCCTGCCTAAAACATTTTTGCCTACCCCAGGCTCTTCAATATTTTCCTGTATAGTTTTTTTAGTTTTAGTGTTTATGTCTAGATTTCTAATTCATTTCAGGTGAACTTTTTTTTATTACTATACTTTAAGTTTTAGGGTACATGTGCACAACGTGCAGGTTAGTTACATATCTATACATGTGTCATGTTGGTGTGCTGAACCCAGTAACTCGTCATTTAACATTAGGTGTATCTCCAAATGCTATCCCTCCCCCACCCCCCCCGACAACAGGCCCCGGTATGTGATGTTCCCCTTCCTGTGTCCATGTGTTCTCATTGTTCAATTCCCACCTATGAGTGAGAACATGTGTGTTTGGTTTTTTGTCCTTGCAATAGTTTGCTGAGAATGATGGTTTCCAGCTTCATCCATGTCCCTACAAAGGACATGAACTCATCCTTTTTTATGGCTGCATAGTATTCCATGCTATATATGTGCCACATATTCTTAATCCATTCTATCATTGTTGGACATTTGGGTTGGTTCCAAGTCTTTGCCATTGTGAATAGTGCCACAATAAACATACATGTGCATGTGTCTTTATAGCAGCATGATTTATAATCCTTTGGGTATATACCCAGTAATGGGATGGCTGGGTCAAATGGTATTTCTAGTTCTAGATCCCTGAGGAATCGCCACACTGACTTCCACAAGGGTTGAACTAGTTTACAGTCCCACCAACAGTGTAAAAGCGTTCCTGTTTCTCCACATCCTCTCCAGCACCTGTTGTTTCCTGACTTTTTAATGATTGCCATTCTAACTGGTGTGAGATGGTATCTCATTGAGCTTTTGATTTGCATTTCTCTGATGGCCAGTGATGATGAGCATTTTTTCTTGTGTCTTTTGGCTGCATAAATGTCTTCTTTTGAGGAGTGTCTGTTCATATCCTTCGCCCACTTGTTGACGGGCTTGTTTTTTTCTTATAAATTTGTTTGAGTTCATTGTAGATTTTGGATATTAGCCCTTTGTCAGATGAGTAGATTGCAAAAATTTTCTCCTATTCTGTAGGTGCCTGTTCACTCTGATGGTAGTTTCTTTTGCTGTGCAGAAGCTCTTTAGTTTAATTAGATCCCATTTGTCAATTTTGGCTTTTGTTGCCATTGCTTTTGGTGTTTTAGACATGAAGTCCTTGCCCATGCTTATGTCCTGAATGGTATTGCCTAGGTTTTCTTCTAGGGTTTTTATGGTTTTAGGTCTAAGATTTAAGTCTTTAATCCATCTTGAATTAATTTTTGTATAAGATGTAAGGAAGGGATCCAGTTTCAGCTTTCTCCATATGGCTAGCCAGTTTTCCCAGCACCATTTATTAAATAGGGAATCGTTTCCCCATTTCTTGTTTTTGTCAGGTTTGTCAAAGATCAGATGGTTGTAGATATGTGGCATTATTTCTGAGGGCTCTGTTCTGTTCCATTGGTCTACATCTCTGTTTTGGTACCAGTACCATGCTGTTTTGGTCACTGCAGCCTTGTAGTATAGTTTGAAGTCAGGTAGCATGACGCCTCCAGCTTTGTTCTTTTGGCTTAGGATTGTCTTGGCAATGCGGGCTCTTTTTTGGTTCCATATGAACTTTAAAGTAGTTTTTTCCAATTCTGTGAAGAAAGTCATTGGTAGCTTAATGGGGATGGCATTGAATCTATAAATTACCTTGGGCAGTATGGCCATTTTCACGATATTGATTCTTCCTATCCGTGAGCATGCAATGTTCTTCCATTTGTTTGTATCCTCTTTTATTTCGTTGAGCAGTGGTTTGTAGTTCTCCTTGAAGAGGGCCTTCACATCCCTTGTAAGTTGGATTCCTAGGCATTTTATTCTCTTTGAAGCAATTTTGAATGGGAGTTCACTCATGATTTGGCTCTCTGTTTGTCTGTTATTGGTGTATAAGAATGCTTGTGATTTTTGCACATTGATTTTGTATCCTGAGACTTTGCTGAAGTTGCTTATCAGCTTAAGGAGATTTTGGGCTGAGACAGTGGAATTTTCTAAATATACAATCATGTCATTGGCAAATAGGGACAATTTGACTTCCTCTTTTCCTAACTGAATACCCTTTATTTCCTTCTCCTGCCTAATTGCCCTGGCCAGAACTTCCAACACTATATTTAATAGGAGTGATGAGAGAGGGCATCCCTGTCTTATGCCAGTTTTCAGAGGGAATGCTTCTAATTTTTGCCCATTCAGTATGATATTGGCTGTGGGTTTGTCATAGATAGCTCTTATTATTTTGAGATACGTCCCATCAATACCGAATTTATTGAGAGTTTTTAGCATGAAGGTTGTTGAATTTTGTCAAAGGCCTTTTCTGCATCTATTGAGATAATCATATGGTTTTTGTCGTTGGTTCTGTTTATATGCTGGATTATGTTTATTGATTTGCATATGTTGAACCAGCCTTGCATCCCAGGGATGAAGCCCAGTTAATCATGGTGGATAAGCTTTTTGATGTGCTGCTGGATTCGGATTGCCAGTATTTTATTGAGGATTTTTGCATCGATGTTCATCAGGGATATTGGTCTAAAATTCTCTTTTTTTGTTGTGTCTCTGCTAGGCTTTGGTATCAGGACGATGCTGGCCTCATAAAATGAGTTAGGGAGGATTCCCTCTTTTTCTATTGATTGGAATAGTTTCAGAAGGAAGGGTAGCAGCTCCTCCTTGTACCTCTGGTAGAATCTGGCTGTGAATCCATCTGGTCCTGGACTTTTTTGGTTGGTAAGCTATTAATTATTGCCTCAATTTCAGAGCCTGTATTGGTCTATTGAGAGATTCAACTTCTTCCTGGTTTAGTCTTTGGAGGGTGTATGTGTCGAGGAATTTATCCATTTCTTCTAGGTTTTCTAGTTTATTTGCATAGAGGTGTTTATAGTATTCTCTGATGGTAGTTTGCATTTCTGTGGGATTGGTGGTGATATCCCAGTTATCATTTTTTATTGCGTCTATTTGATTCTTCTCTCTTTTCTTCTTTATTAGTCTTGCTAGCAGTCTATCAATTTTGTTGATCTTTTCAAAAAACCAGCTCCTGGATTCATTGATTTTTTTGAAGGGTTTTTTGAGTCTCTATTTCCTTCAGTTCTGCTCTGCTCTTAGTTATTTCTTGCCTTCTGCTAGCTTTTGAATGTGTTTGCTCTTGCTTCTCTAGTTCTTTTAATTGTGATGTTAGGGTGTCAATTTTAGATGTTTCCTGCTTTCTCTTGTGGGCATTTAGTGCTATAAATTTCCCTCTACACACTGCTTTGAATGTGTCCCAGAGATTCTGGTATGTCGTGTCTTTGTTCTCGTTGGTTTCAAAGAACATCTTTATTTCTGCCTTCATTTTGTTATGTACCCAGTAGTCATTCAGGAGCAGGTTTTTCAGTTTCCAAGTAGTTGAGCAGTTTTGAGTGAGTTTCTTAATCCTGAGTTCTAGTTTGATTGCACTGTGGTCTGAGAGACAGTTTGTTATAATTTCTGTTCTTTTACATTTTGCTAAGGAGTACTTTAGTTCCAAGTATGTGGTCAATTTTGGAATAAGTGCGGTGTGGTGCTGAGAAGAATGTATATTCTGTTGATGTGGCATGGAGAGTTCTGTAGATGTCTATTAGGTCTGCTTGGTGCAGAGCTGAGTTCAATTCCTGGATATCCTTGTTAACTTTCTGTCTCATTGATCTGTCTAATGTTGACAGTGGGGTGTTAAAGTATCCCATTATTATTGTGTGGGAGTCTAAGTCTCTGTGTAGGTCTGTAAGGACTTGCTTTATGAATCTGGGTGCTCCTGTATTGGGTGCATATATATTTAGGATAGTTAGCTCTTCTTGTTGAATTGATCCCTTTACCATTCTGTAATGGCCTTCTTTGTCTCTTTTGATCTTTGTTGGTTTAAAGTCTGTTTTATCAGAGACTAGGATTGCAACCCCTGCCTTTTTTTGTTTTCCATTTGCTTGGTAGATCTTCCTCCCTCTCTTTATTTTGAGCCTATGTGTGTCTCTGCACGTGAGATGGGTCTCCTGAATACAGCACACTGATGGGTCTTGACTCTTTATCCAATTTGCCAGTCTGTGTCTTTTAACTGGAGCATTTAGCCCATTTACAATTAAGGTTAATATTGTTGTGTGTGAATTTGATCCTGCCATTATGATGTTAGCTGGTTATTTTGCTCATTAGTTGATGCAGTTTCTTCCTAGCCTTGATGGTCTTTACAATTTGGCATGTTTTTGCAATGGCTGGTACCAGTTGTTCCTTTCCATGTTTAGTGCTTCCTTCAGGAACTCTTGTAGGGCAGGCCTGGTGGTGACAAAATCTCTCATCATTTGCTTGTCTGTAAAGGATTTTGTTTCTCCTTCACTTATGAAGCTTAGTTTGGCTGGCTATGAAATTCTGGGCTGAAAATTCTTTTCTTTAAGAATGTTGAATATTGGCCCCCACTCTCTTCTGGCTTGTAGAGTTTCTGCCGAGAGATCAGCTGTTAGTGTGATGGGCTTCCCTTTGTGGGTAACCCAACCTTTCTGTCTGGCTGCCCTTAACATTTTTTCCTTCATTTCAACTTTGGTGAATCTGACAATTATGTGTCTTGGAGTTGCTCTTCTCGAGGAGTATCCTTGTGGCGTTCTGTGATTTTCCTGAATTTGAATGTTGGCCTGCCTTGCTAGATTGGGGAAGTTCTCCAGTATGATATCCTGCAGAGTGTTTTCCAACTTGTTTCCATTCTCCCCGTCACTTTCAGGTACACCAATCAGACGTAGATTTGGTCTTTTCACATAGTCCCATATTTCTTGGAGGCTTTGTTCATTTCTTTTTATTCTTTTTTCTCTAAACTTCCCTTCTCGCTTCATTTCATTCATTTGATCTTCCATTACTGATACCCTTTCTTCCAGTTGATCTATTCGGCTACTGAGGCTTGTGCATTTGTCACATGGTTCTCGTGCCTTGGTTTTCAGCTCCATCAGGTCCTTTAAGGACTTCTCTGCATTGGTTATTCTAGTTAGCCATTCGTCTAATTTTTTTTCAAGGTTTTTAACTTCTTTGCCATGGGTTTGAACTTCCTCCTTTAGCTCGGAGTAGTCTGATCGTCTGAAGCCTTCTTCTCTCAACTCGTCAAAGTCATTCTCTGTCCAACTTTGTTCCGTTGCTGGTGAGGAGCTGCGTTCCTTTGGAGGAGGAGAGGCACTCTGATTTTTAGAATTTCCAGTTTTTCTGCTCTGTTTTTTCCCATCTTTGTGGTTTTATCTACCTTTGGTCTTTGATGATGGTGACGTACAGATGGGGTTTTGGTGTGGATGTCCTTTCTGTTTTTTAGTTTTCCTTCTAACAGTCAGGACCCTCAGCTGCAGGTCTGTTGGAGTTTGCTGGAAGTCCACTCCAGACCCTGTTTGCCTGGGTATCAGCAGTGGAGGCTGCAGAACAGCGGATATTGGTGAACATCAAATGTTGCTGCCTGATCATTCCTCTGGAAGTTTTGTCTCAGAGGAGTACCCAGCCGTGTGAGGTGTCAGTCTGCCCCTACTAGGAGGTGCCTCCCAGTTACACTACTCGGGGGTCAGGGACCTGCTTGAGGAGGCAGTCTGTCCATTCTCAGATCTCCAGCTGCATGCTGGGAGAACCACTACTCTCTTCAAAGCTGTCAGACAGGGACATTTAAATCTACAGAGGATTCTGCTGTCTTTTGTTTGGCAATGCCCTACCCCCAGAAGTGGAGTCTACAGAGGCAGGCAGGCCTCCTTGAGCTGCAGTGGGCTCTACCCAGTTTGAGCTTCCAGGCCGCTTTGTTTACCTAGTCAAGCCTCAGCAATGGCGGGCACCCCTCCCCTAGCCTCACTGCCGCCTTGCAGTTTGATTTCAGACTGCTGAGCTAACAATGAGTGAGGCTCCGTGGGCGTAGGACCCTTCGAGCCAGGTGCAGGATATAATCTCTTGGTGTGCCGTTTGCTAAGACTGTTGGAAAAGCGCAGTATTGGGGTGGGAGTGACCTGATTTGCCAGGTGCCATCTGTCACCCCTTTCTTTGACTAGGAAAGGGAATTCCCTGACCCTTTGCACTTCCCAGGTGAGGCAATGCCTCTCCCTGCTTCGGCTCATGCTCAGTGCGCTGCACCCACTGTCCTGCACCCACTTTCTGACACTCCCCAGTGGGATGAACTCAGTACCTCAGTTGGAAATGCAGAAATCACCTGTCTTCTGCATCGCTCACGCTGGGAGCTGTAGACTGGAGGTGCTTCTATTAGGCCATCTTGGCTCCACCCCGCTCAAGTGAACTTTTTTATATGATGTGAAGCAATGGTTGAATTTCATTGTTTTCTCTTATGCACATCCAGTTGTTCAGTACTATTTTTGAAAAGACTATGCTTTTGCCATTGTATTACCCCAGCAACTTTTCAAAAATCAATTTTATGTGGTTGTTCCTTTATTCTAAATGCCTAACTTTATACCAATACCACACTGTCTTAATTACTATAGCTTCATATGCAGTCTGAACATCAGGTAATAGAATTCTTTACCTGTATGCTTCTCTTTTAAAATTATTTTCACTATTCTAAATTCTTCGATTTCCATATACATTTTAGAATCACCTAATCTGCACACACACACACCCCCCTGCTGAGATCTTAATTGGGTTTGTGTTGAATCTGTAAGTCAATGTTGGAAGAATAGACTTTTTAATGAAATTATATTTTCTAATCCAAGAATATAGTATATATCTCCATTTATTTAGGTCTTTATCTCAAAAAAATTGTGCAGCTGTAGTGCAGTATCAGGTATCCCAGGACTACCCTTAGGCTTAATGATTAGCTAAAATGATTCACAGGACTCAAAAATTGTTATGGTTATTGTTATTCCAGTGAAAGATACAGAGTAAAATCAGCAAAGGGAAAAGGCACAGAGGGCAAAGTATGAAGGAAACCTGGAGCAACCTTCTCAGGGATGCACTTAATTTCCCCAACAACAATGTGTGACTCCACATACAAAGTGTTGCCAACCAGGGAGGCTCACCCAGGTTTGAGTGTCCAGAGTACTTATGGGGCGGGAAGATGGTCAGTTATGTGGGCACAGAGTGCCTTTGTGACTGGCCTCAGCTGCTCAGACAGCCACTGAGATGCTCAGCTACTATTACTCCTTTATGCTGTTCGTGTGGTAAGTTGCACTGATTGAGTTTGACTTTTAAACCAAGCTCCCATTCTTAGCATAAAGCCCACTTGTTCAAAAGCTTTTATTGTTCTTGTCTATTGCTAGATTCAGTTTGCTAATCTTTTTGTGTCTGCGTTAAGACTACCCTGCTGTGCTAGTGCTGTGGTCTGGAAAGTGCCCCCCAGTGGAAAGCTGGGTGATCGCAGGACCCACCTCCTTTGTTTCTCTTCCAGGTGTCACAGTCCTGGGCTGCCCATTCTTCAACATCTGAAAACATTTCTTTCATATGTTTTGCTTCTTTCTTCTATTTGTTTGCAGTGGGAGGGCAGGTCCAATTCAGTTATTCTGTCATTTTGGAACTAGACATTTTTAGATAAAAATAATTTTTGAAAAAAACAATAATGAATAACACGACTTTTATTAAAATGTTCAGATTGTGTCAGTAACCACTGTATTTTTTAAATCTTTATTTTAGCACAATATAAGGATTTGTGGGCTGAATTTCAGACCACAGTTAAGGTGAGTTTTGCGTGTGTCTGTTGCCTCCATATAAATATCATATTTCCAAAAATGTTTACCTACCTAATAAGTGTGTGTGCTTCTGTGTCTGTGTGCACCTGCATGCACACACATTAGGGTGGAAATTCACACTAGCTCTGTCACTCCCCTGCAGTCCTAGATGCTACTGTGACCACCACCTCCTAAAATGTGTCTTTTTTTTTTTTTTTACCAAACGTCACTATGAAATCTTAATTCTTTGGGAAACTGTCTTCCCACTCTACCACTCAGTTAAGGTGGGAAAGACTGTTTTTTGCATGCCCCAAATGAACACATTTTGGTTCAGGACAAAGTTGTCAGTTCTGGACTCCTTACCTCTTCATGTTTTACCAGTGCAACATCTGCACCCTCCCCACTTCAGTCAGATAGGCTGGGGTCAAAATCCTGGCTCTGCCACTTTCTAAGTATTTAAAGTTCACACATAATCCTCATTTAAGTATTAAAACACTGGATTAGGAAAGCGTTAAAATATCTTTTTCACATGGAGCTGCGGAGGCCCAGAGGGTTTACGTAACTTGCCCAAGACCAAACAGTTCATGAACGTATGGGAATTTACAACCCAGATCCTGCCTCATTCCAAAGTTCCTTCTGTTAGGCTGAATCTCCTCTGCAGCTCTGTGCTTCTCTGAGGGTGAAACTAGCTTTTTATGCTGCCACCACCATGGCCACCATTATCCACTTAAAAATTTGAGTTCAGTGAGCATTCCATTATTCTTCTCACTTGATAATCCATTTTTCCAAGATTATGTACAGAACTTTGTGAATTGGCTGTGTACACATGCACTTATTTTTATGACTGATACCAATTATGCATATATAATATTTTTATTTTGGACGTGATCCACTTAGAATGTGTATTTATTTATGTTGTTGCAATTTATATTGACACACCCTAAAATGCCATTTCTTTAGATCTTGGTGGACAATGGTGAAGAGACCTTGCAAGACATAAAAAATCTAACAGACAAGCTGTGTGAAAGAGATGAAAAAATGCAGCATGTCAGTACATGGCTACAAGGGAGTCTCGAAGGGCTGCGTTTGCTTGTGGAACAGGAATCACCAATGGACCTTCTTAGTAAGCAACAGCTTAGAGCTTTGGTAACATGGGACTTCCTGCTATTTTACTATATAGCTGGTAACATCAAAAGAAGAAAAAAACGTGTCAATTAAGTGACTTAGTTATCCCCAATTATGCCACAAACATCCAATTGAATATTGATACTTATTTGGGGGTTGAATACTCTTGTAGTGTTATCCAATTCTGCCTTTCACCTAACAGAATTTTCTAGATAACTAAATCTTCTTTATAATTTTTTTAAAAAGTTTATTTTAAACATTTTTCCAGAGAAGGCTTTTTAAACTTTTACACATTTTTTAGTCCTCTTAAACAGAAGTTGAATATAATTTTACATTTTCTTCCTGAGTTTAGCATTAAAAATAGCAACTGTTACCTTCTCAGAAAAATCTAGTGATGGCTGCGGGGGCTTCTGAGACGTTAACACATCATATCTAACATGCTTGACTCATGAGCAAGCAGTTCAGTCTCTCCAGAGGTATATCAGCTTCATCCTCAATCTCCACAATAATGTCATGTTAGACACAGCCACAAAACTCTGTCCAGATTAGGGCAGTGGTGAGAATTGAAGGTGAGTCCTTGCACAGGTACAGCCCAGAGATCCCAGTGACAGAATCATCTGGGAAGATGGGATGTGGGGGTAGAGGGAGCTTGAAAGAAGGAAAGAGAACAGAGTTTAGAAGAGAGATGGAGTGATGAAACAAGAATAGTCATCTGGCAAGTGTACAAATCTATTTGTGGTTATCAAGGCTTAATTTTAAAGAGCATAATCACTAGATAAGCAATTTTGAAGGTAGGATGTAGAAAGTAAAATGGGATAAAAGCAAAAAGAGCTGGATGCAGTGACTCATGGTTATAATCCCAGCACTTTGGGAGGCTGAGGCAGGAGGATTGCTTGAGACCAAGTGTTCGAGACCAGCCTGAGCAACATAATGAGACCCTGTCTCTACAAAAATAATTTTAAAGTTTAGCAGGGTATGGTAGTGCCTCTACCTCAGCTACTCGGAAGGTTGAGATGGGAGAATTGCTTGAGCCTGGGAGGTCGAGGCTGCAGTTAGCCATGATTGTGCCACTGCACTCCAGCCTGGATGACAGTGAGACCCTGTCTTAAAATAAATGTAAAAAGAGGGATAGTGATACGATTAAAAACATTCCAGTATTTGGGAAAACCTGTGTTCTGGGGCATTGCTTTACAGAAGAAATAACATTTCAGTGGCCAATGAAGAACTTTGTGGGTAAACCCTCTTAGCTGCCAAGTCATTTTGATGGTCCTGCCTGGTGATCATGATGAGCCTGGTGATACTTATGATGTACGAATGCATAAAGGATCCCTTGTGGGCCTTGCTTCTATTTGTGTTTCCTTTGCTAGGCCAGACCATTCCTTCCAACTATAGATCAAGCAAAATTTTAAGAGCTAAATCAGAGATCTCTAAGTGTCAAGGGCGCTGTCTTCACATGAATTAATCTTCCATTTTTATCTGAAACCTGATGGAATCTTTGTGTTGCAAGAAATTTAAATAGACTCTTAGAGAAAGTTTCACTGAATTACTAATATCATATTTCCTTTTTCATATATTTTGAAGTATGATGGATAATCTATGACAAGTAGAGACTGGCAGTGTGGAAATAAAAAGACCACCCAAATGAGAATAAGCAGAGGCTGTTTATGCAGAGCTTGCTATAGCAATGGAGCCAGGCACTGTCTTAGTTCGTTCGGGCTACTATAACATTCTGTACACTGGGTAGCTTATAAATAACACAAATTTATTTCTCATAGTTCTGGAGGCTGGGAAGTCCAAGATCAAGGCACTGGCAGGTTTGGCTTCTGCTGAGGGCCCACTTTCTGGTTCATAGAATGGTGCTTCCTCACTGTGTCCTCAAATCATTTAAGGGGTAAGGCAACACTTTGGGGCCTCTTTGATAAGGGCACGAATCCCAAGACCTAATCACCTCCCAAAGGCCACACCTAATACACACTGGAGATTAGGTTTCAACATAGGAATTTTGGAGGAGACACAAACTCTCAGACCATAGCAGCCACGATTACTTGCTTTTCTCTTTTTTTCTTTTCTTTTTTTTTTTTTTTTTTGAGACAGGGCCTCTCACTCTGTTGCCCAGGCTGGACTGCAACCTCTGCCTCCTAGTCTCAAGCAATCCTCTCACCTCAGTCTCCCAAGTAGCAGGGACTACAGGCACGTGCCACTGTGCCTGGCTGCTGTGTGTGTGTGTGTGTGTGTGTGTTGGTGTGTATTTTGGAGACAAGGTTATGCCATGTTGCCCAGGCTGGTCTTGACCTCCTGAGCTCAAGCAATCCTCCTGCCTCAGCCTCCCAAAGTGCTGGGATTATATGTGTGTGCCATGGACCTATTGGACTAAACAAAGTGGGGTGAACGCGGGAATAAAAGACAAAGACAAGAGAGTGTATTTGGAAGAAGGGGTCAGGGAGCACCTTGCTTCTAGTGGACAAGGGCCCTGAACTTTACACAGCCCTCTGTATTTATTAAGAAAAAGAGATAGCGAGGCGTGTGGGGGTGGGGGTAGGGGGTGATTGTCAGCCAGCAGCTTGATTCACAGCAGGCTTGCAAGACTGCATTCTTAGAACAATAGGCGCTAGATTTCTCAATAGATAACTTCAAGGAACCCAGTGCCAGGGAGTGAGGCCCTCAGCAAACCTTTTGGTGGCAGGGCAGTGTGAGTTTGCTCACATCCTGCGTTCATGATAAACAGTTTGCTGTTTGGTCATATAGCCTCCAGCGGAATGCTGAGTTGGTCACCTCCCACAGGCCTTCGGCTCCCTACAGGTGTGAGCCACCATGCCAGCTAAGCTCTGCTTCTTACATGTTATCTAACCTCCACTCCTCAGTCTCCCCAGTTGTAAAATATTACTGATAACTAACTGGAGTTAGAAAACACCAGACCCATATTAGGCACTCATCAGATCCCTGAAACCTACCACCCTCCTGGGGAGGTGATAGTAAAGTTTGAATTTACTATTCAATTCCTTGGCCATCTCTGAGCCACCTGTAATCTCCCAGCTTTTGAATGTTCCCTGTTGAATGGGTTCTGCCACAGGACTTCCGGAGAAGCACTTATCTCAGTTCAGCACCCCTCTACTGTCCTCTTCTGGCCATGATAGTCACTGCAGCCCTGCAGGTCCTGCCTTCTCCAGGATCACTGCACTAGCTTCATTAACATTGGGCACTTTGGAGCCTGACATTGGAGCAGATATTACAGTGACAAAGTTGAATAAACCCCAGGCCCTGAACCTTAAAGTGCATACCCTGTGAGAAACAGACAATTGAAGAGCTGATTAAAATACACTGGATTCCTTCTAGAAAGTGGCTATCAGAGGGTAAAGCTCTGTCTTATTAGATGTTGGAGTACAGAGGGATATCTTCCCAAAGGAGAAGCACAGACATAAGCTGGTCAAGAACTGCAAGTAGCAAGGCTGAGCGGAGATCTGCTGGGGGAACCAACAAGCAAGAGTGTCGAATAGGCTTGTCAGAACGTTAAAGGCCAGACTTCTTCCTGAAAACTAATTACTAAAAACTTACTTTTTGCCTTAATTTTATTTCTTGTAAATCAAAGGTAAATAAGTTAATTCTTAGTGTATATGTAACCTAAACAGTAACTTAGTACAGTTATTTTTAAAGTAAAAAGAATTTTGTCTTAAAATTACAAAAGTCCTTGAGTATTACATCATATATTATGTTAGGTTACATAAATAATTTGTGTATTAACCAAATATCTTGATACATGGGCTATGGAAGACATTTTTAGGCTGAGGTACTTTAAAAGAAACATTAAAAAAATCAATTTATATAACTGTCAAAGTTATCTCTGTTATTGTGATGAGGGGCTTGATACAATCATCTACATTTTGATTAATTCTAGAAAAGCACCTCCTTATAATTAAAGCAGAATCAAAATTTCAGTGAGAAGAAAGAAAATCATTTGCCCAGTACTTGTCTCTTGGAAAAATTAAGATCTGAAATAGAAGGAGTTTAGATCAGTGGTTCTCAAACATTAGAATCACCTGGAGATTTTTTTTAAAACCCTGTGCTTGGCTGGGCGTGGTGGCCCATGCCTGTAATCCCAGTACTTTGGGAGGCTGAGGTGAGCAGATCACTTGAGGTCAGGAGTGCGAGACCAGCCTGGCCAACATGGTGAAACCCCATCTCTACTAAAAATACAAAAATTAGCTGGGTGTCATGGCGGGCACCTATAATCCCAGCTGCTTGGGAGGCTGAGGCATGAGAATCACTTGAACCCAGGAGGTGGAGGTTGCAGTGAGCCGAGATTGCATCATTGCACTTTCAGCCTGGGTGACACAGTGAGACACTGTCCCCCCCAAAAAAAAAAAACCATGTGCTCAAACACAGACCAATTCAACATGAATCTCTGGGCGTGGGGCCCAGGCATTATTTTTTTAAATCTCTCCAGATGGCTTCAATGTGCAGTAGTCACGCAAACCAATGGTTTTAGACAAATATATAACAAGGTAGTTATTAAATTTATCAACTGACCCAAATTAATCAAGAAAACACAAGATTTAGTATCCCTGGTCTGAAAATCCAAAAATCCAAAATGCTCCAAAACCCAAAGCTTTTTCAGCACCAACATGACGCTCAAAGAAAATCCTCTTTGGAGAATTTAAGATTTCAGATTTTAGGATTACAGATACTGAACTGTAAGTATAATGCAAATATTCCAAAATCTGAAAATACCCGAAATTCGAAACACTTCTGATCTCAAGCATTTTTGAATATGAGATATTCAACCTGTATTTTGACTTTTAAATTACCTCTTCAGGACTGGTTAGCAAAAGTACCATACACTGTAGTGATGAGGAATGTGATGTGCTACAAGGGCCTAAGTCAAAACTTAACATAGACAAGGGTTGATTTTTAAATTTCTAATGAATGACCACGTTTTAACAAATTATTTAGTAAAATTAGCAACTACAGTGGCTGTAAGTTGTTCTAGTCTTATTTTTACCAAAGCAAATTAAAAATGCAGATATATATTAAGTATTCTGGAAATTATTTGCCCGAGAGGCCTTGTAATTGTAATTTCTCTTTTGCATATATACTTTTCTGCTAGAACAGGACATATGAAAAAAATGATTGTAAAAATGGCCCCAAGTGGACCAGAAGATGTAGTCCTAGTAATCAGACACATGACACCCTCCCCACTCTACCCTGATTATACAATTACCCAATTGAGGATTCTTTGGGCAACTCAGAATTTTAATGAACACTAATAACCCCCCAAACGTGTGCAATACAAATAACATTTTTACATTTATTTTTTATTCCTACAGAAAAGAAGAAACACATTCGTACAAGGGTTCATTTCCCAGTGCTTAACTGTACTGAGAAAAATACATTAACAAAATAACTCAAGGATACAACTGCTGTGAATTCAAAAGACAGACAACTGCAGGAAAAGTGAGTGCACTTACTTGCATATTTTGCAGCTGTTAATAGAAGTCTTAAACATTTAAAATTTAACTAATTCACACCCTCCACCAAGTATCAGTAAAACTTCTAAACAATAAAAATGGATAAACATGGTCAGGTTGTTTGTTAGGTTAAGAGCTAAAAATTTCATTTCACTTCCATAATTGCAACCATGAGTCTCAAGGCCTTCAAAGCATAAACATCACAGAACACCTATTACAAACCACAAACCAACCACAGGAAAACCCTTTTTATACTGTGTATCTTCTGTATTTCATTAAATCTAATAAACCATCAGTTGTAAGATGCATCCTAATTCAGAGATGTCACAATGTGAAATAAGTATCTCTGGGTCGATAAAACATGGTATGTATATATACCCGAGATATGAGAGGAAACTATTTACCAGTCTGAATTACTTCCATACTATTGTGCCAAACAACAATTAAGTGTCAAAACATTGAAATTTTATGTAGTTAAGCTTTTTATTATTGTTTTCTTTACAGGAACAATAATCCAAACAAATCTTGAACCAATCTATAAACAGAAAACCTGTTATATAAATTATTATCTATTTTTGCAATACATCAAAATACTGTATTGGTGAAAATAAATAGATAACAAAAAACAATATACATCATTTCTATGTTTGCTATCAGACCCCACAAGTATGTATGTCTTTACAGTTCATTACAGGTGAAAAACAAACTGAAACACAACAGGTACGTACAATTATGCCACTGTTAAGGATTGCAGATTACACGGGTTAAATTTTTTCTTAATAAAATGTGAACACATTGCTAGGTACACAGAAACATGATTTTGCCTAAAGAACAGCTGAACTGTTGAGAGAAGCAAGGGCTTCCTAGCGGCCTTCCAGTACAGCAGATAATATTACCCTGTGTAACAGAGTATTACGGAGTTTTGCATTTTCCAAGTCTGTAAGTCTAACCATAAACAAAACAAAGACAAACCCAAACATTAAGATATACTTACAATCTTGTTCCCATATATGACAGAATAGTTCTCATACATTGTTAAGATTGATTTACTTTTTTATTAGGAGCACTTCTCAGGTTTTTGGCATTTCACATGTCTACACTCAGTGTCCATTGGCTCCTTCTGAGAGTATCCGTGAAGGTTCAGTAAATTTTGCAGTGAACAAGTAAAAAAGGGCTGGTGTAGGTACCAAAGCCAAAAGGGGCAAATCTTGCTCAAGTTTATCCACTCTGGAAATGGAGATTATTCCATAGGCATGAAGTAACCAGTGGCTGAAGAGAACAATAAGTCTTTTCTTTCTGACCAGAAGATCATAGCAGTTCTATATAATTTTGTAAAAGAAAGAAAAGAGAAATACAGATTATCAGGCTAAGTCAGCTGGGTAATTTAATATAAAATGTATTATTTATAATCTCAGAATCATAAAATGTTTGAGCTAAAAGACTTAAGAAATCACTCAGTCTAGCCACTCCACTTTATAGATGAGGAAAGTGAGGCTCCTAAGGTCATATAAGCACTCAGTAGAGGCACCCAGACGAGAGCCACGTCATCATGTCTCTTAAGTCCTAGTCTATGCCATCATTCACTCCTGGAAACACTATAGTTTCTTCTCAAAGATATGAACTAGAAGGGAAACTCCACTTTATGTGCTTTCTTCCTGCCCTGATCCACTGTTGCTATGGATCTATAGGTGGGAAATAGGAGGTACAGAAACCCAACTTCCTTAACCTCTAACATTCCTGGAGCCTGCTGCATGAATATAAGGGAGCAGAAATGACACATGAACACTCTGATTTTCTTCTAATCCTTAATACACCTGTATACTATGCAGAAATTAGAAGAATGAAATTAATACAAAATATTTAAATGTGCTAATAAAATGTACACATTAAAACGTAATTTGCAACAGGTCAGTTACTAACTTTCTCTTATTAAACAGCTCATCAACTCAACCAGTACTAAGCTGTCTTTTTCCGTTTTAGGTCCCCATTTCTGATTCATGCTAACTGAGGTATGTGAATATTTTATATAGGAGATTCACAGGGGCAGAGAAACAAATAAATTCAAGCTAATTTAACAGTGTATAGCTAATTCTTAACTATGGATAAGCTGTAAAAATTCAAGGCCAGGCGTGGTGGCTCACCCCTGTAAACTCAGCACTGTGGGAGGCCGAGGTGGGTGGATCATGAGGTCAGGAGTTCGAGACCAGCCTGATCGACATGGTGAAACCCCGTCTACTAAAAACACAAAAATTAGCCAGGTGTGGTGGCATGCGCCTGTAATCCCAGCTACTCAGGAAGCTGAGGCAGGTGAATCACTTGAACCCGAGAGGTGGAGGTTGAAGTGAGCCAAGATTGCACCACTGCACTCGTGCCTGAGTGACGGAGTGAGACTCCGCAAAAAAAAAAAAAAAAAAAAAAAAAAATTAAAAACCTCATTTTATTCAAATATCCAAATATCCAAATATCCAACTATTTTCTCCCTCAAATCTTTCCCTAGAGTTGATAAAAGTGCCAAAACTAATTTCCCCATCTTCTTTAATTATATTTCAATGCTGGTTAAAGATGATTATTACAAAGGAAAAATGAGGATCATCTACAGATGAAAACAACTGAATAATCACTATAAAAATATTCTGTCTAGTTCCTCCACTATTATCCTACCTAAAAGTCACTATGATTCCTAGATGTTTTCCCCCACTCACTCTCTCACTAAGGTAATAGAAAAAGTGGCATCAACAGTAACCACTCCAAAATAGTTTACAACTTATTTTCTCTTGGTTGAGTTTTCTTTTATGTTAGGAATTATGAGAAAGCACATATCAACTGTCATGGGTAGTTTGAGACAGTTCATAGTCCCTAGATTAGCAAGTATAAGATGGAAGAGTACTGAGACACTTTATACTTTTGCTTCCTCTGGAGTTTGGACTTAGAACAAAGAGTTCTTAAATCAGAGCCATTCACGTATTTAAAAGCAATCATTTAAATGTAATATATATAACACTTACTAATATATTAGTAACAATAATAAATATAATTATTTTAGAAAGAAAATGTCAGATTGCATATGAACAAATAACATACAAGAATGCCCATTTTGATTCAAAGTTTAATGAATACATTTTTCCCTAGATATAGAGTCAAATACACTACTACTTCTCATTTGTTCTTCATGGTTTTGACCAATAGCTTAGTTCCTTAAGAATAGAATATTTGAAAATATAAACGTTATGACATGATGTTCTATTCTACCCAGTGACTATAAATGTGTCAAAAGATACTTTTTTGGCCAAAAATATTCTGAAAATAAAGACATATACAATTTTTAAAAAGGAGTTCTTTATAATAGTGGCCTTCCACTGAAATATTAAAATGTTAGAGGTACAAAATGAATACTGAGAAAAAGGAACAGTATCAGAATAATGTGGCTATTAATGTTAGCTCCAAATCCCCCAAACATTATGGGGTAAAAGTAAACATCCATAATCAGGAAAATAAAATTTGTGATAAAACACAGAAGGATATGGAATGCACAATTACTGATGACTGTTAATGTTGCCATTGTAAAATCAAGTTTAAAATTAGTTCTAAATATAAAACATTTTTATGGTTTTTCTCAAAATAGTGTTAATAAGTTTCAACATTTCAATAATTATATGTTTGCTACATGGGTAAATTATGTGAAATTACATTTCTCCTTCATGCTGGATAGCTGGGCCTGATTACTTCACTATTTTGCTAATTTCCCAGGGAAATATATAGTCCAGTACACAACTTTTCATAAAGTTAACAAGCCAAAAGCTACCAAGTGGCATCAATCAGCCAAAGATTATTAAAACAATCAGTTGTACTATATCATATCATATGGACTATTCTGATATTGAATTGTCAAATTTATCAAAAAAAGTCTTTAACAAAGGAAAAAAAGACTTCCTACCTCTATTTCAGAAGCGGACATGTACACAGCCAGAGTAACCAAAGATAACACTAATATAATGTATGGGAAGGCATAATCTGAAAGATAAGCATTGGTATTATGTTGGAAATGAAACAAATTTTCTCAATAAACCATCAAATAAATTCAAGTAGTAATTTTCCTTAGAGTCAAATCCTTTCTCAACCAGTTCTGTGAGATTTACAACCTAGGTTCTGAGGCAGTGGCCAGCAAGCTTTTTCTGGAAAGGGCAAGATAGTAAATAGTTTCAGCCCTGCATTTCTCTGTCTCAATTACCCAGCTCTGCAGTTGTAGTGGGAAAGCAGCCATAGAGAATACATACATGAATGGGCATGGCTGTGTTCCAATAAAAACTTTATGGACAATAAAACATAAATTTCATACAATTTTCACATCAAGAAATATAAGTCTTTTGATTTTTTAACCATAAAAAATTGTAAAAACTATCCTTGGGCCAGTTTTGAAGAACCTTGCCTTAAGGCATCCAGTGAATGTAAATAATTAACTTCTCTCCTCTGCATTCTAGAATAGTACCAGTTGTGTACTAAATTTAGGAGAATTCAAAAAATGGTCAAATAATTTTCTGTGTTTTGTGGTCCAGGTGGGGAACCTCAGTTGAAAAAGGTTATCTATAAGAGTAACTCAGTTTTAATTAATATTTAGAAAAGGTCATTTAGCAATTAACCTTAAAGGATAAAGAGATCATTCAGTATTCTTAACATCAAAATTCCTGCAATCTCTACTTTAAATACAGTACAGTAACACTTTAAGCAAATTTTTTCCTCTAAAACACTTTTCTCTTAAAATGTTTCAAATTTATAACACACTAAAATAAATGGACAAATTGAGAAATAAAACTTTGAATTATTTTTCATACAATTATTCATAAATGACTTCAGTTTATGAAACTACTAATCATTGCAGTAGAACCCATTTGGAACAATTTCAGATGTTAACTCAGGATTCAGCAGCCAGAAACTGAATTATCTATACAGGCCTGATTCCAACTTATTAAAGAACTGAATGACTTATTTGACATTTATAACCTTTTATTTTATAGACAGTGATGAGGTCCTCAATCAACTGTTCAAAACAAAACAAAAACTCTATTTAACTTATAAGTAGCTAAACAATGTTGCTAATGATACAAATTTAAGACCTGGTAGTAAAAAGCCATATACAGTAAAAAGGAATAAAGAGGAAGTTTGTAACTAAGCCCAAATTAGTGCAAATCAGTGCAAATGTAATCATGTCACTCTTCTGCCTAAATCCTTTTAAGAACAGGTCCCTATTCCCTACAGCAAGAATGGCAACCTCAAATGACACAGAGGGTAGCCAGGAAGGTATAAGGGAATGGGCCAAATCTAACAGGGAAACAGAAGAGCTAGAGGGAACTATAGACTTTCAAATCCTGTGCAGGCCAAATGAAACAGTTCATCTGTAAACCAGAATACGGGGGATAACAGAATTTCTGGATCCCTTGGTCTTACCCTCAGGCCCCACCATCACCTTGAACCAAATTACATTCCCAAACTATATTACCAAATTACATTACCAAGCTCCATATAAAGGATGGTGTCCAACATCCTTGGGACGTTCAATGTCACATATTCAAAAGAACCACACTACATTTTCTCAGCCACTGGCTTGCCCGCTTTACCTCTTGGTAGTACGTGAGGTTTTTAACAGTGAATTTTTCTTATTCTTTTGAGTCACAGTTTGGTCTAAATGGTTACTAAACAAATGAGTTAATGGTTATATTAAAATAAAAGATATATTGAGGACTTTTTACTATAAAAGGTTTTCATAGATACACTTAGAAACCTAAGACCCTACTTAATAATAAACAGTATACATTATCAAGACTAATTTTCATAAATTCCTAAATAAAAATCAGTTATTTCTTATTATATACTTAGATTTTAAAAATATTTTAATTTGGTCATGAACTTCAAATGCAAAGAGAGGTGGGCGGATCATGAGGTCAGGAGATCGAGATCAACCTAGCCAACATGGTGAAACCCCGTCTCTACTAAAAGAAAAAATACAAAAATTAGCTGGGTGTGGTGGCATGTGCCTGTAGTCCCAGCTACTTGGGAGGCTGAGGCAGGAGAATCAATTGAACCCAGGAGGCGGAGGTTGCAGTGAACCGAGATCACGCCTCTGTACTCCAGCCTGGTGACAGAGTGAGATTCCATCACCAAAAAAAAAAAAAAAAAAAAAAGGATTAAACAAACTATCTTAAGGAAAAAGCTCCAAAGTTAAATCTAGAGCAAACATTACTACATACAATAATAAATATATTTCATTGACTTTACCCATCAAACTTACATAAAAGGCCTCCACCAACTGCCTGAAGCACGGTTAAAATTGGGAAGAAGTAAAGTGCAGCATAAATACTTTTAAATCGATCAGATTTCCCTAACCCACATGCAATCTTCTTCACCAGAAGAGGTCGGAGCAGCATCATTAATACCAAGCAGAATGCATAATAGATAAATACAATGGTATATCTGTAAAATAAAATAGAGAATTTGTAACATCAAAAATGTTTTAAAAACGTTTTTATCCTTGATCATTTTTAAATGAAAGAGCCTAAAAAAGGTTTAAAAAGCATATTTACTTTATCCATTGGATATTCAGATTGGCGGAAAGCTGGCCAAACAGGCTGTCATACATGGCTAGCAAGGGTACAATGGTTGCTTTCTTAGGCAGTCTGGAAATATGTATCAAAAATCCTAAAAGTGTTTATCCCTTTTGATTCAGCAATTTTACCTGTAGAAATTTATCCAAGGGAAACAACCAGGGATACATAGAAAAACCTACTGTACAAGGATTTTTATTGAATCACTTATAATAAAGTCCAGAAGAAAATAAATATTCAAGTATAGGAAACTGGTTATATTTTATAGTATATTCATGCTGCAATATTATGCAGACATAAAAATCTAGTTATGAAATAAATGTTAACAAAATTAACTGTGCCTAATACATTAAGTGCCAACAACTTACAAAATAGCATGTCATAGTATAGCCTTAATATTCCTTAAAATGTATGCATACACATGCAGAAATAAAACTGGAAAGGTAAAATTTGTAGCAGAATCATCTCAAGGAATAGAATTACAGATTATTTTATTCTGTGTGTGCTTTTATTCTATGTTTTTGAAATGTCCCATTTTTAATGTAATTTTTATAATCAGAAAAAAAAAAGCTGTAGAAAGAGCTCTGTGTCACCAGATTTCTAGCACTTTATTTTGAATAATGGGACTTTTATCCACATAGTTCTACCTTAATTTTCCTGAGTATTTTCAAATCATTTTTACTATCTTGCTACTCAAACCCTCTCCCTATACAGGGGAGTGTCCTAGGAAGTCAGCAGTCATTTCAGATCACGGACCACATGCTTCCTCCCCACACAGCATAATGATACCATAATCCTGTGTTCCTATGATGCTTTCAGGTTCAGTCCTGTACAGTAATGCATTAGTACATGTTTGATCTCTTGGGTGATACTTTTTTTGTCTTGTTATACCATCCCCAAACAACATCAAAAGAAAACAAAATCTATCCATTCCTGCAACTTGTAGTTCCTTAAGAGCTCTAAAAAAGATGATTTTCATCAAGAGGAAACCATCATGTGTTACCTCTTCTAATGAATTAGTTTCCTAGTCTTGTTTGCTATCTCTTATCAACAGCAAAAGAAAACACAATCTGTCCATTCCCACAACTTGTAATTCCTTAAGAGCTCCAAAAAGATTATCACTTTAATCAGGAGGAAACCATCCTGTGTTTCTCCAAATGAACTAGGAAACTAGTTTCTGGAAATGATTACGTTTCCCACTCCTGCCTTCCACCAGAAGACCTCATCCCATTCCATTCTTCCCCTCTTTCAATCCATGCCGCGTACATGTGGGGATAGTTTAAATTTGACAAACTAAAGCTAATTATTGCTATAACAGTAATAACTGCTCATTTTCCATAACTCATTCTTAAAGTTTTAGTAATGTAAAAGTTATTTTTTTGCAGTAAGTTATAATGATAGAAGCTTACATGTTTTTTCATGCCTCATTTAATCTGTTTCCCCTTAAAACTATAATTATCAGTAAAGTCCTGTGGTATTTTTCAATTTGTAAGAAACTAGGCTATATATACATTGGGAAAAACAGCCTTCATTTGTCAATGCACTAGTGTTCCAAAGGTTTCTGGTAATTGTGTGCTATTGCTTTTTGTTGACTTGCCAAAAAAAAAAAAAAAAAAAATTACTATGACTTGTGGTAGCCCTACAACCTTCGGAAGTGCTTAGCCCAGTCTGACCATACATTTATATTTAGAATGCTTAGGTAAATAAATAATATGCCTAAACCCAATGCTATAAGATACTATATAATATCTCATAATTTTAAAAATCACTGTTTTGTATAATTAATAAAACAAGGCAGGCAAGCTGTTCTACAATGACTGTTGGTAAAGGTGCTGAGGAAGAAAAACAAACAAACAATCTTGATTCAGGGATAGTGAATAGACAAAAAATGTCCTAATCAATGAAGCTGTGTGATGATTCTGATTGACACAGAGTGCTGCCACAAGATTCTTAGGCTACACTCAATTCAGCAGAAAAAGTGCTATAATAAATTAGAAGTGACTATTACAGGTGCAGATGAGGGTTGGTAGTACCTGTTTGCCATTTCTCTTCTAATCTTATAATTTCTGACCCTCCTACTACAATAGGCTTTATAAATATTACGATAAATAACATAAATGAGACTATTGGTAAATAAGTCTGATTTTGTTTTAAATAAGATTACCTTATTTAAATATAATATTCAATTCACTTATTAAGTTTTCCAAATAGGACCACGTTAAATTATGCAAGGCCTCAGGAGAGTTATATGACAAGAGGGTAATTAATGCTTAGAGTTAAGCTCTACGAATCAATGAATCAACAAAAAGGACATTATCAGTCTTTTATATAGTATTTTATATATAAATTATAGCTATATATATATATATATAAAATAATTTACCATACTTAAAAACTGGCAGGGAGAGGCCGGGCACAGTGGCTTATGCCTGTAATCCCATCACTTTGGGAAGCCAAGGTGGGTAGATCACTTAAGGCCAGGAGTTCAAGACCAGCCTGGCCAACATGGCAAAACCCTGTCTCTCTACTAAAAATACAAAAATTAGCCAGGCATAGTGGCACATGCCTGTAATCCCAGCTACTTGGGAAGCTGAGGCACAAGAATCACTTGAACCCAGAAGGCAGAGGTTGCAGTGAGCCGAGATCTCATGCCACTGCACTCCAGCCTGGGCGACAGAGCGAGACTCTGTCTCAAAAACAAACAAAAAACTGGCAGGTAGAAAAGAAGATTTTCATTTTTCTAAGATATCTGGTTGTATTGTACCTATTTGCATTTCTATGTTTTTGATGTTTTATTATTAAGAACTTGCTCAAAAAGGACTAATTTCCCTGACCATATTATGTACTGAAAGCCTGCTACAATTACGAGAATATAAATACCAGACTTCTATTTTCCCTTTCCCCCAAAAAATATCAAAATGAATTTGATTCATTTTCTAGTTCTAGAATTTACAAAAATTCATAAAAATTCTGAAACTGGAATAGTCTGGCATAATTGCATACAGAATTTTATGAATTTAATATTTTTAAAACAAAACATTCTAACAGAAATTACACTTATTTGGGGAGAAAAAAAGAAAAAACACTAATCCAAACACTCTAATAATGCCATTTACTATAAAGTGACTCCTATATGCAAGTTATATGGTATCTAGAATGTGTGGATTAATTTAATCCTCACAACACCTTATAAGGATCATTATTCCCATTTTACCAATGAGAAAACTGAAGTTACAAGAGGCTGTTTACATGTTCAAGGTAATAAGGCAGCTGGCAGACCCAGAACTCAAACCCACACGTTTTTGTCTCCAAACGCCATAAAATCTATAATAATCCTCAGAGATTTAAAAAAAAAATGATCTTAAGTCGAAATAAACACTTACAGTGGGTAGACGGCTTCATGAGTACAGTGCACTGTGGTAACGTAATCTGGACTTGGGTTGTAAAGCATCGTGTACCAGTCAGAAAGCATCAATACTCGACATGAACGAATATAAAGAACACCAACTGGATCACTCACAAGTAAGGTGATAATAGCTGCCATGCTGCATTCAAATAATGCAGTGATGTGTTGGAAAAGTGCGCTGGAACTAGAGAAGGAAAAGAGGCATGATTACTAGAAAAATTGCAATATTTAAATGGCTTTAATAAAACATGTACATGTGTCAAGATACAGATTTCTAAATCTATAAGAAAAGTCAAACAAAAACTACTCAAGAGTATAACCTTTTTTTCTCAAAAGGGATAAATAACACTGTAGCAGTATTATCTAAATGTGTAACAGAAAAGCAGAAATTATATCTACCTTGCATCTTTAGTATCTTGCCAAATTGTTGCTAAAAATTTCTTAGTTATCTGTGTATCATTTTAATCTTAATATGCACATAAAAGATGGTATGTAACATGTGTTTGTTATAAAGTATAGTAATTATAATATTATAAGCTCATCTCCTACCCAATAACTAGAACACTGTCAACAATTTGTAACTACTTCTTTGTTCCTCCTCATCCATACCTCCGTCTCTCCCTTAGAGGCAACCACGTACCAAACTGCTTTTACTACTTTTTTCCAGAAAGTTTTTATCCCAATTGTATTTACGCTTCACAACTATTCTGGTTAGTTTTGCTTATTTTTGAATGCTATAAAATGATATCACACTAATGGAAGTCTTCTGAGATTTTTTTTCCACTCAAAATTACATTTCCAAGTTTCATCCATGTTATTGCTTATAGCTGAGGTTCAGTCCTTTTCGCTATTGTGTTAGGATTCCACTGTGTGACAATACCGTGATTTGTTTATCCATCCTGCAGTTAGTTAAATGTGTTGCAAATGTGTACCTCTGTTTGTGGGCTCAATTTTCACTCTTTGTGAAGCCTTTTTATAAACATGTTCTAAATTTTAATACACCAGGCTTTTATTTTTTTCTACTTAGCAGTTTAAATGTTTTAAAAAGTCCTTCCACACCCTGAGATGTGTATCACACACACACACACACACACACAAACACACAAATTTTCTTCTAAAAATTTTAAGGTTTTGCTTTTCACATTTATCTTTAATTCACCTAGAAGAGACTTCTGTGCCTAACGTAAGATAGGATCTAACTTTACATTTTCCCATTTGAATTGCCAATTGTCCCAGCAGCAGCATTTTATTGAACAGGTACTCCTTCCCACCCCTACCCTCCCAACTAATTTGCCACGGCACTTCTGTCATATAAAGTTTCATATACAATTGTCTGTGTTTTGGGTCTCTGTTCTGTTTCTTGAGTCCATTTATCTATTCCTGAGCCAGAAGAATAATATGATCATAATCCTTGATGTCACATACATTTTTTCTACTTCTTTGGTGGTCTCGGCTATTCCTGGCCCTTTGCTCTTCCATATAAATTTTAAAATTGGCTTGTCAAGTGCTCAAATAAATCCTATGTAACTTAGCTATCTTGGTCTAAGCTATGTCACAGTACTTGTACTGTACATGGGATATAGGAAATAGTTTCATATATTTATCTTATAGTCAACCTTTTTATTAAACTGTCTTGTTATTTCTAATATCTAGTCTATAGGTGATTTTGAGTTTTCTACTTGAACACTGTTTCCATTATGTATCATTGCATAGCAAACTACCTCAAAACTCAGTGGCTTGAAACAAGAACCACTGATCATTTCTCACTATTTTGTGATGTGACTTGGGCTCGACTGGGCAGTTCTTTCTGCTCCACATGATGTCAGTTTGGGAAGCACTCGTCTAGAGGCTTGACCATGCTGCAGCATTTAAAAGGACTAACTCACATGGCTGCAGTAAGTGCTGGCTGTTAGCTGGAAGCACAACCAAGGCTGTTAACAGGTGTGCCTTGGTTCTCTTCCATATGGCTTCTCTTTTGTTTTCAGTATTCTGCAGTTTAATTATGATGCATGTAGGTGTGAATTTCTATTTATTCTGTTTGGGATGTGTTTTGCTTCTGGGATCTGTGAATCTGTTTCTCATTATTTTTGTAAAACCTGAAGCCAGTATCTCTTAAAATACCAGCTCTCCTTGGCTGGGCGTGGTGGCTCACGCCTGTAATCCCAGCACTTTGGGAGGCCGGGGCGGGTGGATCACGAGGTCAGGAAATCAAGACCATCCTGGCTAACATGGTGAAACCCCGTCTCTACTAAAAATACAAAAAAATTAGCCAGGCGTGGTGGCAGGCGCCTGTAGTCCCAGCTACTCGGAAGGCTGAGGCAGGAGAATGGCGCGAACCCGGGAGGCAGAGCTTGCAGTGAGCCGAGGTTGCACCACCGCACTCCAGCCTGGGTGACAGAGCAAGACTTGTCTCAAAAAAAAAAAAAAAAAAAAAAAACCAGCTCTCCTTCATAGTCTCTATTTTTCCAGAGACCCTAATTAGATACTATGGGCAAAGACTTAACAAAACATTTATGCTGTGCATGAGAATCTGGGCCTCAGGTTACTCTCTAGCTCTTTTCCTCTGGAAGCCTGATAAGGATAGAATGTCAACTATATTGCTAGGCAACACTGCTTATGATACAAATGATCCTTGACTGGTAAATTACATCTGGACTGGGGAGAACCATAAATGAACTATAAATGCCTGAAGGGGGTACCATGGTTTGGCTTTCTTGAGTTGACTCTTATAATTGGCATGTCACTTGCAGGACCCCAGAAGTTCATGGAATTGTTATAAGAGAGACTGGCTCCTGTGAGGTTTAAGACTTTAAGCCTGGACCACTCCCACACCCACCAAACATGGATCTCACGTTCTTGCACCTGATTTTCCATCTCCTTTCTCAGTGCAATATTCCATTATTTACATGCATTTTTTTCTAGTTCACTAATTCTATCTTCAACTGTTTAATCTGCTGACTACCTTTTTTTTTTATTTTGGCAAGTATGAACTTCATTTCTAAAAGTTTCCTTTTCTTCTCCATCACATGTATTTATTCCTAATAATCTTATTGTTATGGACAGCTTGTGACTACATCCTTACTTTCTTTATAGGTAGCAGTTACATATCCTGTAGGTGAAAGTCCATTATCTGTGTCCTCTGAGAGCATAAATATATTGTTTGTTGCATCTACCAATAAGTCCTAGTGCTATTTTATTTAGTAACCACAGACTATGAGGCCATTACTAGATCTTAATGAGCAAGAGTCTTACAGGGTTAAATTGAGAATGGGGAAGCTTTCCAGCAAAGAGGCTCTGCTGCTTTTGCCAGCAGCCATGGCCACTACTACCTTGGGCTTCAGGCCCTCGAGGGTCTAGTCTTAGCAGAGGCTACCCAAGATTCAGTATCCAGATAACACTGCTGCTACCAGCAATTGACCTCAGACAACCCTCTCATCCCAACTGCCTGCCTTGTCACTCTGGACTAACTCAGGGTGGGCTGGTTTGTATTTTGAAAGAGAAGAGTTCCTGGAGATCTCTCCATCTCCAGCTGGGACCAGGAATGTCTCACATAGTTTATCTTTCCAGACTTTAGTTATTTCACGCAGGTGGGTCACTTGGAGCTCCTAATTAACTCACATTGTTGGAAACAGAACTCCTGTGCCATTTTACAAAGATGAAAACACTGAAAACATAAATAAACACACATTCACATTACATAATTTGACATTTTGCTTCCTTATAGAATTAATATTTTTAGAGGCAAAATCCCAACTTCATTATTTCTTGCCATTACTTTGATAACCTTCTTAACTGGTCTTCTTGTCATGTTCTCTTTCAGTCTATCTACAGCCAGACACATAATCTTTATAAAATGAAATACAATTTTAAAACTCTTCTCATTAAACTAATTTTGAGTCTTTTTGTCTTTCCGGAAAAATACCCCTCACCAGCATTGTCTTCTATATTTCCTGGCCATGCTAAATGACTTTAAGTTCACTTGTGCCTCCACACATCTGGGCATGCATCACCCTCCACCTCAAAACACATTTTACCTATCTGCCAAAACATGCATCCTTCCAGATCAGCTCAGGGGTTATCCCCAGTTTTTATGAACATTTGTTAAGACACTTCCAGCCCCAAGCTATCTGGACTGTAAGTGCAAAATTTCAGGAAATTGTAAGAGATGGCCCTTGGGTTCCTTGTTACCAATTTCCTAGGCAAAGCACAGTTGTACAACTCCCTCTTTTTAAACCCACCTCCTTTCCTGTGTAAGCATTAGTCACTCCTCGCCTTCCCTCAAACCAACCTCTAGTCTCTGCTTCAAGTCTCTCCCTCAAAACATAGCTGACATCTGAATTCAAATGCATTTGGTGAAGACATACCTATGCCTGTTAGCTCTTCTTTACTTTAGGCTGAGAACTTCCCACCAATTGACTGGACAATTATTCTATTTCAGCTTTATCATATCTCCTTTCTCACCCCGTCTCGCATCTTTCTATTAATATAACAGAAATTAAAAGCTGGATGAAAGCTGCTATTTTTAAAGTATTTTTATAAATTATTCTGAAAAATTATAAATGCTTTCCCAATGTAAATAACCACCCTGGATTTATTAGGTAGGCCCCAGAAAACTGCTGATTCTATTTCTATCTGACCATCTTTTCCACTTCCATTCCAACTACCATAGTCTATTTCTTTGACAACAGTCTTCTATTAAATATCTCACCTCTAATCTACTTACCCTCCACAGAAATTTTCTTCCTAAAATATACATCAAATGATGCCACTTCCATACACCAGAACTTCACCAATAAATGATTCACTCAAATACGGAGTGATTTTTTTGCACGCTCATTCCCTCCAAATCTCATGTTGAAATGTAATCCTCAATGAGGTGGGGCCTAGTGGGAAGTATTTGGGTCATGGGAGTGGAAGCCTCATGAATGACTTGGAGCTGTGCTCACAGTAATGGGTGAGTTCTCACTCTATAAGTTCATGTGAGATTTAGTTGTTTAAAAGATCCTGGTGGCCGTGCATGGTGGCTCACACCTATAATCCCAGCACTTTGGGAGGCTGAGGCAGGAGGACTGCTTGCGCCCAGGAGATCGAGACCAGCCTGGGCAACATAGAGAGACCCTGTCTCTACAAAATATAAAAAATTAGCGGGGTGTGGTGGTACACACCTGTAGTCCCAGCTACTTGGAAGGCTAAGATGGGAAGATCACTTGAGCCTAGGAAGTCAAGGTTGCAGTAACCAGTGATCACACCACTGCAATACAGCCTACGTGACAAACCACGACATTATCTCAAAAAATAAAAATGAAAAGATAAAAATTAAAAAATTAATAAAACAAAAAAAAAATGAAAGAGGTACCTCCTCCCCCTCTCACCATGTGGTTCCCCTTTGCCTCCTGCCGTGATTTTAAGCTTCCTCAAGCCATCACCAGAAGCAGATGCCAGCACTATGCTTCATGTACAGCCTGCAAAACCATGGGCCAATTAAACCTCTTTTCTTTATAAATTACCCAGTCTCAGGTATTCCTTTATAGTAATGGAAATGGACTAACAGAAAACTGAAACTGAAGGGTAGGGCAGTGCTATAAAGATACCCAGCTTTGGAGCTGGGTACCAGGCAGAGGCTGAAAGTGTTTGAAGGTCTCAGAAGAAGACAGGAAGATGAGGGAAAGTGTGGAACACCTTAGAGCCTTAAGTGGTTGTGACCAAAATGCTGACAGAAATGTAGACAGTGAAGGCCAGGCTGATGAGGTCTCACATGGAAATAAGGAAGTTATCAGGAACTGTAGTAAAGGTCATCCACATTATGCCCTAGCAAAGAACTTTGCTGCATTGTGTCCATGTCCTAGGCATCTGTGGAAGTTGGAACTTAAGAGTGATAACTTAGTGTATCTAGTGGAAGAAATCGTTAAGCAACAAAACATTCAAGATGTGCTGTGGCTGCTTCTAACAGCCTATGATCAGATAGATGTGGGAGCAAAGGAATGACTTAAAAATTGGGACTTATACTTAAAAAGGAAAGCAGAGTCTAAAAGTTTGGAAAATTTGCAGCCTGGACATGTGTTAGAGAAGAAAAGAGCATTTTCAGGAGAGGAATTCAACCAGGCTGTACGGTAACAACTTGCTAGAGAGGTTAGCATGGCTAAAAGAGAGCCAAGTGCTAATAGCCAAGACAACGAGAAAAAGGCTTGAAGGCATTTCAGAAGTCTTTCAGACTGCCTGTCCCACCACAGGCCCAGAGGCCTAGAAGGAACGAATAGAAAGTAGGCTGTCTTCCTTATTTTTCTCTTTTAATAGCACTCTTTGTTGTTGTTGTTGTTTTGTTTTTAGCACTCAACTTTCTGAGTGACTTTTAAACTGAAATCAGAAGGAAAAGAAGGTAGCTAGGTAACAAGTTGCAGTCAGATGAAAAGAGTATTTCAGACAGCAGAAGGAGTTTGGAGGAAGGGAAAGAACCTAAAGTAGGAAAGATCCTGAGAAGTTGGAGGAACTAAAAGAAAATCCCATTCCCAGCAGATTAAAGTTCACATGCTTATCAAGAACCTTCACATTCTGGCCTCAACCTATCTTTCCTACTCCCCTTTATATTACTTTTCTTCATTTGCAACCCACTCTTGACTACCCCAGATTACTTCCATTCCTGCCTACCACAGATCACATATTTCATACCTCTATGCCATTATTCTTGCTGTTTCCCCTGCCTAAAATGTTCCTTTTTGAAATCTTTCAGATCCCATGAGGCATAATTTATCTCTCTGTTCTTTGTAACTCCAGAGTACTTTGTTTATAATTCTTCCACTACATTTCTAAGACTGATTTATAATTATGTACACACTTGTTTTCTCCACAAGATTATGACGATAAGCCATGTCAGTTATTTTTATATCTCCTTCCCTGATCTTCCAAACATAAAATGCAGTGCTTAGTAAATGTGTGCTGATTTAATATGTTAATGTGAGTTTTTGTATTAGGTTACAGCTATATCATTTTTAACTACATCATACTAGATTATTAGTATTAAATTAAATTACAAAGAATGTGTTCCATAACAATAAATAGCTTGTAATCACAACCAATTTTGTGTAAAAACCAATAAGGATTATAGTTGAGAAGTAAAAAAGTATTCCTTCAAGATCACTGAGAGTAAAATAGACTAAGGACAGTTCCCTTAAAAATTACTAAGTCATGCCCTATTGTTAGGTTTTCTTGTCACAGTTAAGAATAATCTGAAGATAAAGGAAAAACATGTTTACCACTTTTAAAACAGAAGAAGCATAATTACTTAATAAGGTCTTCTGAGTGATAATTATTCCAACATTAGTCCAGCCAGATATGTTCACAGAAATGTGCTAACCTCTTTTTCCCCGAGTACCATTCAATGAAGAACCAATGTAAAACCAGAGGAAGCATTGCCATAAATCCAAGATAGAGCCAATCATAAAGTTCAGGAGATTCTGTGCAAGGCTGACAATATTTCTGTGCATTCGTTCTCTGTCCTCTTGGGCATACCTACAATATATAAAACCAATATTTTGTGTACAGATATTATTTTAGAACACTAACATCCCCCCCAAATCATTCTATAAGACATCCCATTTCAGTTTAAATATTTAAGTTTACATGTGCAGCTTTTAGAAATAAAAAAGAGGGCATAAGTAAAATAAAAAGAAATCTATATTGTATGTGCTATATTTGTACAATGCTCTTAAAAGATTCCTTTTACTAAGTTACTAAAATAGTTGACTAACATTCAATGAAAAACCTAGTTATTAACATTATATAAGAATAACTGCAGATAAATGTTCTGGATTCATGATGTTCAACTTACTATACAAGACACAGTACTAAATCATAAATTAGAAATTATTATAAAATTATTAAATGTTTTAAAAAATAATATAGACATCAAAATGCCAACATAAACAATGACTATATTAATGCCTCCATATTCTTTTATATTTCCTTATTTTATTTTTTTTGAGACAGAGTCTCCCTCTGTTGCCCACGCTGGAATGCAGTGGTGCGATCTTGGCTCACTGCAACCTCCACCTCCTAGGTTCAAGCAATTCTCCTGTCTCTGCCTCCCGAGTAGCTGGGACTACAGGCACACGCGACTACGCCCAGCTAATTTTTTTCTATTTTTAGCAGAGATGGGGTTTCTCCATATTGGTCAGGCTGGTCTCGAACTCCTGACTTCAAGTGATCTACCCACCTAGGCTTCCCAAAGTGCTGGGATTACAGGCATGAGCCACTGCGCCTGGTCCTCCATATTCTTTTATAAATTAATGAGTATAATAACAAAAAATGTTGTACATGAAAATATTTCAAAAGCAAATAGATTTTACAAAATGAAAAAAGATACAAACATAAGACTTACCCCACATTCTCCATATATTTCAGTTGAGCCATTTTTAAATAATAGGGTCTTCCCACAATAAAGTCCAAGGCATGCTGGTTGAATATCGACAGCTTTTTAAAAACAAATGCCAGTATAGTAATATCTTTTGTGATTATAAAAAAAAAATGCAATAACAGCTGAAGCATTTGGCAAAAATAACAGTTTCAAATTTTTAAATATGTATTAGACAAAAGTCTTGAAGCATTTTTAAATTTAAATTTCTCCTTTTACACTGTGACACTGCAGACAGTTATCCTGAAACCTTGCTGTTAATACTGTGCCTTATGATTAAGGTCCTCAACCAGCAGAGCAGGATCTATCCCCAGGACTCAAAGCCTAACCCGGTATGATTAGAGGATACTTTTGAGTTTAACTGATTATAAAGTTCAAATATACATATATTTTTAAATTAGAGCACCAGTAGAGGGTCACCACCTTTTATTTTGCTCAGTCAGGACATTAAGCACCCACATGTAGACACACAATTCTCATTATCACTTATGTTCATAACAGAACACATTTTCACACGGGAAAAGCAGAGAGGACATAATTTCAGAACAGAGGTAGGCAAATTACCTTTATAAAAAGTTTCCTACATTGTCCTAGCTTTTATCATTTTTGTGGAGGATAAGTGAAAATTTCATCAAGGCTGTCACTGGGCCAATATCTTAGAAACCACTGCATTAAAATTAAGCCCCTGATCTAAAGGCTTAGGGGAAAAGCAGCTATTCCTTACTTAAAAAAAAAACCCAACAACTAAGAACCTAATACGTTGTCTTTGACCTTATTCACAAGAAGAAATTATGGAAGGAGTTTTCTTCATCAGTGACATCTGATTCCCTTCATTCATTCATTGATTAAAACAAACAAACAGGCCGGGTGAGGTGGCTCACGCCTGTAATCCTAGCACTTTGGGAGGCCGAGGTGGGCAGATCACGAGGTCAGGAGTTCCAGACCAGCCTGGCCAAAATGGTGAAACCCCGTCTCTACTAAAAATACAAAAATTAGCCGGGCGTGGTGACGCGCGCCTGTAGTCCCAGCTACTCGGGAGGCTGAGGCAGGAGAATCGCTTGAACCCAGGAGGCGGAGGTTGCAATGAGCCGAGATCGCGCCACTGCACTCCAGCCTGGGCTACAGAACAAGACTCCGTCTCAAAACAAACAAACAAACTGTGGTCTACATGTGAATTAATTTGAAAAATTATGCATCTTTTGACTATTCTTGAACAATCATTTCCCAAATTAGTCACGAATTCACAATCTAGACTGCCTGGTCTACAGTGCCTTCTCTCCTTTCACATTCAAGCAGACTTTTTTTCCTTCTCCTTATGCTGCTGAGAGAAAAAGAGAAGCAGCATTGACTAAAATTCCTCAAGTTTAATATTTTCGCTTTTAACAAATGTCGGACTTAGCTTTTGAAACCCACTGGCCTCTTTAATGGGCGCTTTTTTTTTTGTAACCAACTGTAATCACAATGTTCTAAATTAATACATGAAAATGAATGTTTCAGGTTTTTCAAGAATGCAGAAGTTAAGGAATTGGAAACTTCTGTATGGGCTTTACATCTAGTAGATGCTTAATAAATACACGTGAATATCAATAATCTAAAGTTTCTCAAAATCCAAGGCCTGAAAACCAGTATGATAAACTGAACTGAACAGCCTATCACCTACTAAGCAAAACCCAGGCTCCAAGCGACTGTTGAATTTCTCCTTTCATTTCCTTTAGCGAACGATGGCTAAAGTTTTAAGATTCCATTTTTTTGCAGCAGTCTTGCCCCTTTGTGACGGGCGCTATAAATCTACGTTTGAGGTTGAAGCAGTAGACAAATTATGCAGCAACTTGCTTCTGCTTTACTGTTTTTTCTGCACGATCACCCGCGTTTTCAATTCTGAAGTCAACCCTCAAGCAAGTGTTCCCTCGACATTAAACTAAGGGACTGAAGAGACATTTCGGACCAAACAACAAAGACCTGGCCTTTCCGCCGCAGACAGCGCGCCTCCCCTAGTAGCCCGTTGGGGACAGAGACCACCCCAACCCGGTAGGAGTGCGGGGCCCGGCCCGAGGGCGGGCGGGGTCAAGGGGCGAGCCTGTGCCGCCAACCGAAGGCCGCCTACACAGAGCCGAGCCCGAGGACAGCCGTGTAGGAAAGCAACCGGGACTACCAGAAACGCTTCCCGGGATCTTGGCGACCACTCACCCATGGGCCGCCTGAAGGTTTTTTTCGAGAAGCACTAGATCAGCAGATCTGGCAGCTGCACCGAACATCCGGGCCACAGCGGGCTCGGCGGCTCCGCCTCCCGGTAACCCGGGAGACCGCTCCGAAGTTCCTCCCCTGCTTCCGGGTTTAGGCTCCGAGACCCCGCCCCCCCATGACGGGGCTGGTTCGCGTCCCGCCCTCGTCGCGCGGAGTCAGTGGGTAGGGGTCAGGCTTGAAGTTATAGCTGCGGGATAATACTCGTGTCCCCCGACGCAGACCATGGAGAGCGCGCTGGCGTTGCCACGGCTGCCCCCGCATGATCCAGCGACGCCGGTGCTGTCGGTGGTGGACATGCACACGGGCGGCGAGCCCCTGCGTATCGTGCTGGCGGGGTGTCCGGAGGTGTCCGGGCCCACCCTGCTGGCCAAGCGGCGCTACATGCGCCAGCACCTTGACTACGTGAGGCGACGGCTCATGTTCGAGCCCCGAGGGCACCGGGACATGTACGGGGCGGTTTTAGTCCCGAGCGAGCTGCCGGACGCGCATCTGGGCGTCCTGTTCCTGCACAACGAGGGCTACAGCTCCATGTGCGGCCACGCAGTGCTGGCGTTGGGCCGCTTCGCTTTGGACTTCGGGCTTGTGCCGGCGACCCCTGCGGGCACCCGCGAGGCCCGCGTCAACATCCACTGCCCGTGCGGGCTGGTGACCGCCTTCGTGGCATGCGAGGACGGCCGCAGCCACGGACCGGTGCGCTTCCACAGCGTCCCGGCCTTCGTGCTGGCCACAGGTAAAGGGCGGGACCTTTCTAGCCCAGGGCAGAGCTGCAACCGGGACGCAACTAACTACATTAACGGTTTCTCTGGGCTGAAACTCTGGCAACTAACCTACTCCGCTTGCCCTTGCAATTAATAGAAAGGTAAATCACTGCGAGCGTGTGTCAGCAGCCTTGCGTATTTGCTTGGTGCGTGCAATTTCGATTTTCCCTGACTGCCATCCCCCTGTGGTTTTGGGAGACCCTTGAGGAGCGAGGAATTGCGTGTTACCCTGACTCAGCGCCTCCCTCTGCACTGGTGAGGCATTCCTAGAGATTTCACCGGTGGATAAAGCAGGGTACGGTGGGGTCAAAGAAAGAGCGAAGAACAGCCAATGTACCAGGGTTCCAGGCTGGCTCAGAATATGCTTGGTAGATACAGAATCACACTTAATAAGTTACTAAACCTGGTCTCCTTTCCTCACTTCCCCCACTTCTTTGAAGAAGAATTAAATGAGAATGAATGAACAAAGCAGTGTATAAATCATTAAGATACGAATGTTGCTTTTCTTTAAGAACAGGAACACACATTGCCTGGTTTCAAATCCTGATAACCCCCTAAAGCTGTGCAACCTTAGGCAAATTACTTAATCTCTCTGTGCCTGTGTTTCTTCTTTTCCCTCACAGAGTTTTTTTGTTAGGATTAAATGAGAGTATGCAATATACTGTATTCCTGGACATAGATTGCAAGGTTTATATGATTGCTAAAGTTCCCTAGGCCTATTGAGCCATTAAAAAGTTTTGCTGGATTCTCTAGTACAGATCCTTGTACAGCTTATCATGTAAAGCAGGGCATCTCTATAACCATAACCCTTACAGGAGGGAGATCCCTCATGGGGATGACCTGGCAAGCTGGCATCTGGTTTCTCATCTGAATACTACCTCCCAGGAACTGAATTCTATCAGTAAGAATGCTTTAGTCATTGTGACTGGAAGTGAGCCAGGAGCCAGTTTACCAGGAGTAGAGTTATCCTTTTCTTAAAAATCTTCAAGCCATGCAAATCATCTGTTAGAAAGTTGGACCTTGATTCCCCCAAAGAACTAGGTTTCAGATTAGCCTGATTATGAATGATAAGTAATAGAACAGACACTTTTAGAGCAACTTTAGGCAGCTGAAATCCACGAGTTAACGAAGAATGCCTCTGGAGAAATTGATGCCATTTTCCCAGAGAATGGTGTCACTTCCAGATTGGGAGGCCACTTGAGGGAGACAGAATTTATGTTTACGATTCCATTTTTAAAACCTCAACAGTTTAACTAGCGTGGCTACCAGAATTCCCCCTAGGCAACTCCAGCAACAGATTAGAAACACTCTAGACTTCTGTAGGAAATGGCAGCTGGCAGCAGGAACACGAACTACATCACATTTCTGGGTCAGTTAGGGCAGGGTCAGTCAACCACTTGACCTCAGTAATTCCTCTCAGTAGTTCCTGAGAGCATCACTGTGTGACAGTACAATGATTAGTGGGCATTAATGGTCACTGAGTTAAGAAAATGAAATGCTATATTCTCTACTTTGAAAAATGCATACAAGGCAGACATAGTGTTCAGGGTCACTGCCCCACATCTCCCCATCTCAGTGACCTTGTGCTAGAGAGTCCATGCCTCAGTATCACAGTCTGTAAAATGAGGATGACAACAGTACCCACCTCAGAGGGTTGCTGAGTTCATCTCCACCCCACCAGGCTAAAATGCAAACTCTTTTTTGTTCACAGTATTCTAAGTGCCTAGAAGAGTAGTCAGTCAATGAATATTTGTTGAATGAGTAACTAAATAAATGAAATTTGGAGAAGAATATGCTAATTGACAAATGTAAACATCTGGTCCTCTTGAGAAACCTATTCCCACTGGAAATTAAAGTCTTGGCTTTCGAGTCCCTAATCTGTGCCAGGAACTCCCCACACGTGGAATTTTCAAAACAACTCTTTTAGGAGAAATAGCAGTTACAGTTTGCACAAGACACCAAAGCCACACTAATGACAGAACTAGGGTTGGAACCCTGGCCTATCATATTGCTTCCCTCTCATCCTTAAAATTTTTTGTAGTTTAAGGAGATATGTTTCAATTTTCTGGAATACTGCTTAGTGTATTACACCTCATTCACAGATATAACGTATTTTAAAATCTATCTTGTCCAACTAAACTCCAAGAAGGGAAAAGCCTATGTTTTATTCTTCCTTGTACTTCTTGTATCTTCTGCAGTAATCAGCACATAGTAGGTGCTCACTAAATCTTGAGCAAAGTAAATCAAATTGAAATTTCAGTGATATGCTTGTATGGAAGAAAAGAAAAACCCTTAGATTTTGGATTGTGTTCTGGATAGAGGTTGTATATTTTAGTAGAAAGGGTTTGGGCTTTGGAGTCACCTGGTGCTGGGTTTGACCCCAAGCTCTGCCACTTATTTAGTGGGTAAAACAGGGAATAATGTGAGGATAGTAAGTAAAACAGTACCTACCTCTCAGGGCTGTAGTAATTAAGGCGCTAATGTGTAATGAATTAAGAGGCTAATATATGTAAAGACCTGCCACATAGGAAGTACTCATGGGTGAAATAAATATCTTAATTTTTAATGTTAGTAATTTAGTGATTAAAAAATGAGTCACAGATAATTGATGGACAAGAGTAACTTTAAAGGAAATTTGGTCCACTTTAAAGAAAAGGAAACTGAAACTCAGTGAGGTGTAGCACCCTACCCAACTGCCCACCCTAAGAAAACCAGACCCAAGATTCTAGAAAGGGTGGGCCAGGGAAATGATTGTAGGCTCAGGGACGACTTCTCCTGAACCAGCTTCCCAACTTCGTCCTGGCCCCGGGATTGGTGGCCAATTCCCCATTTAGTTGTTACAATCAAGAGAAGAAGGCAGGCAGACTGAGCCCCGGGACCATCACCTGTGTCTCCTGGTAAGTGCTGATCTTCACCCTCACTTTAGCTTTCCACCTTCCAGCAGTCCCTCATTTCCATCAACTTGCCCATTCTCCTTTCATTAAACTTGCTTTTCATGTTGCACCAGCATCAAGATAAAGACATTTTTGATTCAGTTTTGTTGTTACAATCCACAGCATGTTTTACTCTTTTGATTATAAACTTGCTCTGTTTTAACACATCATGGGTTAAAAGGGCTTCTGTGGACTAATAGCATACTGATAGCCTTCTGTGGACTGATAGCATACTGGTGTCTTCATATGACTTAGCATGAAAACTCAGGAACACAAGATATATTTTCTTTCCCAAAACTTAATTTCTGAAATTGAAACTCTACTCTGTCCTTTTGGTTCACTTAGCCTCATCACTCCATGTGTTGTCCCCTTTCCTGATATGTGTGAGCAAAGGTTTCTTAAAAGTGCTGTGGCCTTGGAGAGGATGGCACTTCGGTCCTCAGCTTACACAGTTAACCAGCAAAGTGGAGCAGGAGCATTGGCTGCCCCACCCCACCTGGTCCTCGCCCTCTGCACTGCCTCCCCGTCCTCTGTTTCTTCACGTCCTGCTCCTGTGGTGCCCTGGGGAAGTTAACACAAGTCTGCACTAAGGACCTTCAGCCTCCACTCTTCTCAAGGGAGAAAAAATTTATCTCTAGGAGAAATATTTCTCCCTTCAGGACACTCCTTTGCCAACAGATGTCTTTCCCCTGAGAGCTTAGGCTTCCGTAAAATAAAAACAGGAAAGACAAGCTTTCTCCCCTGCCATAGGCTTCCCTGAAAGGCAGTGATCACCAAGCCAGCTTAAATTAGGGAAGAGGAAAAGAGGAAAATTTGAGAAGGGGAGAAATAAACATCACCCAGCCCCCTTTCTTTGGAAATACAGATTCAAGATTTCAAACTACTGACCTTCAGGTGAAACTTTGGGGATGTTGAGACTTAAAATGCTCAAATAAAAACCCTGGTGCAAAATGATGCTGTAGCAGTCAGTGATTCTACAATGGCATTTTTCTGTGTGTTTGCCTACAGGATACCTTAAGGAGATGAAAATATGTAGATAAGTGTATATAATTTATATAGAAAAATCTTTTATTAAAATTTTTGTTTTGACATTATGGCTGAAGAAAATTGATTTGTAAATAGGATCCAAGACCCTCACTATTTTAAACCATCTTTCATAGTACAAGTGGGGAATAGACATTTTCCTCCTTAGTGTTTACAGGGATGCCCTTAGGTTTCCCTCTCTCGGCCTCAGTGGTGTTTCCTAGAAAAGATCCTCAGGGAAGTTAATGAATATGTCTGTATGAGTTAGGGAAAGCATGGCATTAGTTTATAACTTCTGCAATCATCAAGTTAAAAATAGAATGATGCATCTAGCTATTATTCACTCGATGCTTATTCATTTAAAAAATGGATTTTTACTTCATTATTTTTATGATAGGAAAAGAACATCCCTCTTGAAAAATAAACATATTAAAAATCCTTTGAATTTTATTGCTAAAATACTTATTAACAAACACGTCTTATTTCCAAACACATCTTTTTTTTAGATCTCATGGTGGATGTTCCTGGACATGGAAAGGTGGTGGTGGACATTGCATATGGCGGTGCATTTTATGCGTTTGTTACTGCTGAAAAGTTAGGACTAGACATTTGTTCTGCAAAGATCAGGGACCTTGTGGATGCAGCGAGTGCAGTGACAGAGGCAGTGAAAGCTCAGGTCAGTAATACTCTGCCTTCATAACCAATTCCCTTCTCTGTGGCATGGAGGAAATATACATTATTATGTCTATAAAGAAAATTAAATGATGTTTAAATTATTAATAGTACTAAGAATAGGGTACTTATTAAAATCTTAGACTCTAGAGCAAGCTTGTCCCACCCATGGCCTGTGAGCCACATGCAGCCCAGGATGGCTTTGAATGTGGCCCAACACAAATTTTGTAAACTTTCTTAAAACATTATGAGTTGTTTTGCAATTTTTTTTTTTAGCTCATCAGCTCTTGTTAGTGTTAGTGTATCTTATGTGTGGCCCAAGACAATTCTTCTTCCAGTGTGGCCCAGAGAAGCCAAAAGATTGGACACCCTGCTCTAGAGCAAAACTATCTATGAGTTCTAGCTTTACCACTTGTAACGTATATAAACTTGGACAAGTTACATAACCTCCATATGCCTCAGTTTTCCTGTCTGCAAAATGGAAATTAAAAAATACTTGCTTTGTAGGGTTGTGAGAATGAAATAAGTCAATACATGTAAAGGACTTAGTGTCTGGCCAATAGTAAATGTTCAGTAAATGATAATATTATTTTTTTGAGACAGGGTCTTGCTCTGTCACCCAGGCTGTAGTGCAGTGGTGTAATCATAGCTTACTGTAACTTCAAATTCCCAGGCCCAAAATGATGCTTCTGCCTCAGCCTCCAGAGTAACTGGGACCACAGGCATGCCCCATCACACCCAGCTAAATCTGTGTGTGAGTGTGAGTGTGTGTGTGTGTTTATATAGAGACAGGATCTCACTATGTTGCCCAGGATGGCCTCAAGTGATTCTCCCAACTCGGCCTCCCAAAGTGTTGGGATTACAGATGTGAGCCACCACATCTAGCAATTACTAAATTTAATAATACATACATACAAATATAGTTTATAGTTCCTTAAATGTGTAGAAATATATTTATAGAATTCTATAAATTTTAAATGCATGTGTGTGGTCATTCTGTTAAACTTGAAAATAATAAATGTAAAATATAGCGTACAAAATAGATTTAAGCCTTTTTCTTATTTCATAGAGAACATTAATTCCTATTATTTTTTTCCTATATTGCTAAGAAGTTACTCAAATAACTACTTAAATAACTCTAGTTTTTACTTGGGAAAGCTATTTTGATAAAATCAGTTTAGATAATAAATCTAGAATATTCTTTCACTTCTAGCACAAGCACATTTTACCTTGAAATTGGGACCTATAAATAAAACACATGTACAGTATTTGAATGTTTAGTACATGAGAATTTAGTATGTGAGAATTTATTAGTAGTAAAAAGTAACTTGTGTAAGATAGTGTCTAATGTACTAATAATTATCATTTTCTGAAGCCTTATTTTAAAATAATTTATAACTAAATAACAAAATGAGAATATACACTGTATCAGTATTCTAAATTATTTTTCTGGTACTGCCAGTACCAATATGTGCAATTATATTATGATAGCAACTTTTGAAGCTCTGAATTTACATCAGTTTTCTGTTCCATTAAGCGGGACAGCTAATAGTTTGAGTTAACAATTTGGCACAAAATAATTTCTCCTAATTTTTCATGAATTCAAGAGAAAAAATCATGGATATCTTAATAAAAGGTGTAATTTTGTACTTCTCATTTGAGTTTGAACTCAACAAGATGGCAAGGGGTGGATTTTGAGGGAGGAAGGATTCTGAGAAAAATGAGGACAAGTTCTGTTATTGATGTATCAGACAGTACAATTAATTACTCTGTGAACTGTTGACCATTCACACTGCTGAAACAGATTTAGGAAAAGGCTATGGGGATGGAGAGTTAAAGTTAATATAAATTAATCTTAATTCATTCACTCTTTTAACAAACATTTACCACAAACATACTGTATGTATGTTAGACACTATGCTAGATCCTGGAGACTTGAAGAAAGAACAAACCCCACCTTCGAGGAGCTAGCTCCAGTGGGGGAAGAGAGCATACCTGTGAACAGTGTTATGTTGGAATGTGCTATAGTGGAGGTGGGGCGTATCACTTTAAGAGGAGGGAGAACAAAGATTCAATCTGCAGGCTGCTTTAACGTGGTTTCAGATGGACTCTTTGGATGTTAAGAACCCAAAGCTGTTCCATTGCTTTAAATGACATGTAACTGGAAGTAGAAAGTACTAATTGTAAGCACATACAAGGGAAGTCAGATTATAGCAATCTCAGTCATACTATAAATGTTTGCAGAAATCCAGGAAAAGTTAAAGAACTAGACTTCCAAGAACAAGTAGCTTTGCACATTTGGGCCTGAATCTACCATTGAGTGACTTAGCCACCCTGCCAGTGCCTGCTTCTTTGTGTGCATATCTGCTGCTTTTTGATGAATCAACTGACTTCATCATCTACAATAAATATTTTTTTCATCCAATTGTTTCTCTTACCTAATAGCTTCTGCATTCTTACAGAATGTTATGTCTTGTCACAGCCTTTGTCTCTATCATTGGTGTTAACTTCAGCTCTAGATACTCAGAGCCTGATTTTCCCACATTATCCTCCTTAAGCTTCTGAGAATAAGACTATGATTGCCTTAGCTCATCCTGTTTGAGCAGCCATCGCCAGCCTGTGGATTGACCATCCTCGGGTCAGTGCTGCAAAGACTGTGTGTATTTGGGGTGGGAAGGGTGTATAAAATAGGACTGCTTTTTTAGCAAAGGCTATATGCAGGACAGCTTCCTTAGAAGGGACTCGAAGTATGATAAGAATTATAACTTGCAATAAAACTATGTTTCTTCATGTAGACAAAGACATAATTTCTAGCAATTAGTATACGTTGCCCAAAAAGGTATTTTAAAAATGATAAGGATTAAAAAGTTATGTCTAAGAATGACCCATCTGCTTTATAAATTTGAATCAAAATATTTATTTTGCACGTGGTTGATCTTTTTTTGTTATTTGCAGTTTAAAATTAATCATCCTGATAGTGAAGACCTTGCCTTTTTATATGGAACTATATTAACAGATGGAAAAGATGCTTATACCAAGGAACCAACCACCAACATTTGTGTTTTTGCAGATGAACAGGTATTAAAACTGTAATGTTTAGGGACAAAAGCCAGGTAATATGGAACTAACACACTATGAACATTCTGTCTTCATTTATTCTGAAACAGGTTGACAGAAGTCCCACTGGCTCAGGAGTGATAGCCCGAATTGCCTTACAGTATCACAAAGGGCTTCTGGAACTAAACCAGACCAGAGCCTTCAAAAGCAGTGCAACTGGCTCAGTATTCACAGGGAAAGCTGTGAGGGTAAGTGGCACCCTTAGCTTCTTATTTATAAATGTGTCACTTATGAGACTGAAGAGGCCTGAGTTGTGTGTTTGATAAATTTCTTCACTCAGCTCTCAGAAGAGAATTTTAAAGCAGGCCTGTAAAAACTTCTTTTCAACTAGGACATTGGTTATCCAGTGTGGTCTTGGGGCCCCAGCGGGCCCCTAAGGTCCTTTCCATGGGTTCAGAGGGTCAAAAGTATGTTCATAATAATGACATTATTTGCTTTTCACTCTCATTCTCTCAAGAGTGTACAGTGGAGTTCTTCAGAGGCTACGATGTGATGTATGATAACCCAACCAGTTGAATGCAGAAGCTAGATATGAGAACCTAGTTGTCTTCTATTAAGCCAGACATGAAAGAGGTTTGCAAAAACATCAAACAATGCCACTTTTCTCATAATCTTTTTTTGTTTTGGCAAACAGTTATTTTCACAAAAATATGTTATTCATATGTTAATGTATAATGGGTTATTTTTAAAATGAAGTAATGAACAGATATATCCAATTCCTAATACAGTAAATATTGATAGATATAACTTATATAAAGAAAAACTCTTTGGGGTCCTCAAATCTTAAGGTATAAAAGGGTCCTGAGACCAAAAGGTTTGAGAACCACTAAATTAGGATTTGGGTTTTTTTTTTGTTGTTTTATTTTATAATAGTGTTTTATTTGATATAATAGGATGTAAAAGCCCTGAAAAGTTGTGGAACATCAAATTTTTGTAATGGAATAGAATTTTAAATGTGCTAACAGCTAAGTAATGAATCTTATCCCAGTAGTAAATGAAATCTACTACAGAATGATTGATCTACATTCAGTAAATTATTCTACTCATAAAGAGTCCTTTAACATAGCAAACAATCTATCCTAATATAGCTGTTTTTAAGATTTGGTGTTTCTGAATATTAGAGTTTCCTTAAGGATCTCTACATCATATAGTGATCTGAAACATGTGAAACCATTTATGTTGTATGCAAAAATTCGGAACACACTGTCTTCAGAATCTGAAATGGAACATAAAAATAATAACATACATTTATTGGATACTTCACTGTGCATCAGTTTCCAAGCTAAGCACTTGATACATGCCATCTCATTTAATCCTCACAAGAATCCTACAAGGTCAGTACTGTACTGTTATTATCGTTTTTTAATAGATGATAAAATGGAGAATTGGAGAAGTTAGGTAATTTGCCAGAGGTTAGTTAGTGAGTAGCAGATCCAGGTCATGAAGGTGGGTCTCTCTGAACAGACCACATGCTGTTAAGCATTATATTATATTGCTATCAGACAAAGCAAAAGGTCAATGAGGCTTTATATTATAGGAGCTGTTATGGGAAGAATCTGGGACCACAATGTCCCCCCAAATAAAGAGGGAGCCGAGAGACCAAAGAATGACTCAGACAAGTCCAGGTTGGCAAGTAGATGCATTTATTAGAACTTCCATATAAGGCACTCCTGGGAAGCAGCTGAACTATGGAGACCCATCCTGCCTCCTGACTCTAAGCTGCTTTTAAGCTAATTTTCTGGCTCTTTGCCTACTGTGTATGTGTGATAGGACTGTTTTCCTTGCTATGTTCCCAGATATTCTCTGGGATATTTGGGTTCTCAGGGATACCTGCTCCTTGGCTGGGCACCATGCCCTTGGCTTACCCCCCAGCCTTTGGGGTTCAAGCAGTGGACATACACCCTTACGTAACCTGGTGAAGGACCTGTCACACTACAGCAGCTTTATAAAAAGATATAAAAAGATAAAGTATTATACCCTAACAATATTTGACATTTTACCTTTGGCTTCAGTTATTCTTCTTTTAAAAATTAGAACATAAAAAGATATGCTGATGTTAATGTTTCCAGTTATTTGTTTTATAGTTATTGATCATGCTTGCCAGAACGTCTTCACTTGCATCATGCTCTCTCCCTGTTTGTGTGGGCCCGTCCAGGCTCCCTGATGGTACCTTCTCAGTTTCTTCCCCTGCCACAGCTTCCTTTCCCTGTCCTTCCATTTAGATGTTACCATCACTTCATCCCCACCTTCCTTCTCATCTCTTCTACAGTTTGATGCCGCTGGGCAATTTCATCCACTTCCTAGGCTTCAGTTCTCAACCATCTACTGATGATGACTCCCAAACGTTTATCCCTGCCCTGCCTACCTACCCTGTATGTCTTTCTGAATATAACACTCTTAATCCCAACTGTTCATTATACTCATCTCTAAATGACTGTCCCAGAGGTGTCTCAAACTCACCTTGTTAAAAAGTTCTTCCTTTCTTCCTTTCTCAAATGTGCTCTTCCTTTCTCTCCCCATTGTGGTTAATGGCATCACTAGCATCATTTCCAAGCTAGAAACTATGGTTATAATTAACTTATTGCTAGTCCTCAATTCCCACATGCATTGATCAAGAGGCCTATCAGTTCTACCTCCAAACTATCTCTATGTTAGTATATATTCCCCTCCATCTTCACTGAAAACTCCCATAGTGACTCTGGAATCAATCATTCAGTGAATTGAAGTTATCTCTTAACATGTTTCTGGGTCTCTTGTCTCTCTCTTCTCCAGTTTGATCCCCACTTTATAGCTACAGTTATCTAAAACACAAGTCTGACCTTGTCACTCTCCTTAAAAACCTTCCCTGGCCCGTAGGATTAACCCTTGGCTTTTCCTTCACATGATAAAAGTCGAGAGTACAATTTTCAAGCCAGATATAATATGAGTGCAATATTTTGATAGTATACTCCCTTCATCTTTTTTTCAGGAAGCAAAATGTGGTGATTTTAAAGCTGTTATAGTGGAAGTATCAGGACAAGCCCATTACACGGGTACAGCAAGCTTTATAGTAGAAGATGACGACCCACTGAGGGATGGATTTCTTCTCAAGTGACTTCTTCCATGATTTTAAGGGCTTTCTTTTTAAAGTAATCATTATCCTTAACTACTGTTTTCTCTAAATTATATGAAAACAAATAATCAAATTATACATATAAACTAACTTTCTTTCTAAAATACTACCCTGTGGCTAAATATAAAGTCATTATACCTCATATTTGCAACTGTATTTGTATAAATATCACTTATGTCTAGCATACAAAATGCCAGAAATTCAGAGTCTTTTTCCAGTGATTAACATATCAGGTAAAATTAAAACAGTAGTTACTTTTAAAATATTGCTCTATAGTAATTACTATTAATATCATATTTTGTATTAAAGGCTCTTCGAATAATATGTGGAATTTAATAGTGAACTTTACAAGCTCATTATTTTTGTCTTCCATTTTTTTGAGGAGAATAATGCCCACTCTATAAGCAGCATGTAAAGGAGATGGATTATTATAAAGTACTCAACACTTAGCACAATAGCCTGGGAAGGATGGGGCTGGAGTCAGCTTCTTTGTTATAGCTGCTGCTAGGGTGTTCTCTGTGGCTCAAAGCCCAGCTTCTACATCCACAGGTACTGAAGTATCAGAGACTGATGCTGAGAAGACCAACTAGTAATCAGACTTTTGCTATATCTTCAGGGCTTTTATAAAAGGGGTTGCTTATTGCGTTATTAAAATACAGATATACAGTAGAAATTAAGCAGTGAATCCTTACAATGGAATGAGTCTCATACTCTATCAGCTGCATGCTAGGTAGATTTAAAACATGAAATAAATGCTTACTATTGGCATTCCTTCTAGTTAATACTTCCTATGAGCCTGTTAAAAATAGCTGAAGCATTAAAATATTCTAAGATGTGACACTCTCTGAGAATTCAGTAGAGACTTTTGTGAGATAGGTAATAGTATTTTATTTCGGAGCATCCAGAAACTGAACTAATTAATTCATTTAACAGGCTTTATCACCCAGAGAGTCTGTATAGTCCTTATTATTAGGTCTGTGATTTAATTACCTGAACAAAAGGAAAGCTATCATGTTAATGTTTTTTATTTCTCTATTACACAAAAACAGTGAGGATGTTTTTCACTCATTCGCCACAGAATTCTGTAGTAAATAAATCACTTACCTCAAAAAAATGACATCACTAACAATATGACCAAATAATTTTTGCAGATCAGATTTGCTATACTTTTTAAAAAAAATAAAAACGGAACCAGTATTTTCCCTCCAAATCTCACAAGTCACATGAATTTGAAGGAAAATTGTTTAAAAATTACATTTTGTAGCATTTTATAATCTATCAGGTACATACTGAAGTACATTCAGAAATGCACGATTCCATGGCCATCAAGGTAGGGGGTAGTTTTACTCACTGACCTTATTTAGAATTGTCAGCATTTGGTGATAATTTTTAAAAACACTTTTAGTTGGTTTTATTATTTTTGTTCTAAAATTCTCTAAAGACGGGACACCCCTTTATCAACTCCACCAGGGGAAACAACTCCTGCCCTACCCGTGGTATGCCACTGTTTTTATCCCATTTATACATTTAAGGGAGATGTAAGTCAAACATGTTAAATAACTCTCCTAAGGTCATTTAGAGGCTGCACATCTAGGAGTTCTGACTCCAAGTCTAGTATTTTCCTACAACACTTCCTCCAGTTCTAAGATAGGATGGCCATAACTTGGTCTAGGATATAGTACTTTAATAAGAATGTTATATTTCTTGAACATTAAACAATAGCTATTACCTAAGTCTTCCTAAATTTCAATCCAAACCACAGCTGAACCCTTGCAATAGTGTTCATTCTTGCTGTACTTCACCCTGGTTCCCTTGAACTAAAAAACATTAGGGAAATCAACTCCTCCTCCTCTGACCTCCACATGTCTAGTCAGTCACAAAGCCCTGTTGATTCTGCCTTCTCAATACTGCTCACATCTATCCCTTCCCATCTCAGTGAGGGTCTTGCCTCATCAATTAACCTTTTTCAGGTGTCTCCAGTCTCCTGCCCCCCCCCCCCCCCACTGGTTCCTTCTCCTAAGTATTTAAATGTGCTAATTGTAAACAAAATGAAACAAACATCCCTGTCCCTCCTTCCCTCTGTGGATGGCTGTCACTGCTAACTCCTTCCTTTGGTATTTAAGCTTCTAGATTCCTTACTGTCTCCTCATTGGGTACATTTTCTCACCTTCCATTTTGCTATTCAACTATTGCAATCTGGCTTCTACCTCATTACTCATTAGAAACTTTACCTAATTGCCAGGTCTTATGGTTTATGCAATCCATGGTGGCCCCCGCTGCTTGCTCCCTGCAGGCAGGTGTGGTCCATTTTAGAACAGGCAACTCTAGTCCCTTGGTGCTGAGCTCACCCACAGAACCACTCAGTTAGGCTTATGAGGTTAGTACCCAGTCCCCATTAGTGCCCACCAAAGTGCTGCAATTGTATGGGCCCAGGCCCATCTCCTCTTCATCATGAACTCACAATGCGCTTTGCTTCAAGTCCTCCGGACTCAGTAAGAGTTAGGTCACCCTTCTCTTCAATCCTGAAAGCCACAGATTCCATACTACCCCTCTTTAGGACACTGTTCTTCATACTTCAATGTGCATGTGAATCACCTGAGAATCTTAGATTCTCATTCATCAGACACGGGGTGGGGCATTTCTAACAAGCTCTCAGGCGATGCTAATGTTGCTGGTTGGAGTACTGTGAGTAGCAAACTTTTGGATGAGCCTATTTGAATTACCTGTTTGGGTAATCCTGGCTGGCAACTTCTCCTCTAAGCTCTGAAACACATGAAAAGCCTGTTAGCTCTCCACCTGGAGGTAAAGGATAGCGCTCACAAGTACGTTCCTCATAAGAAGCTGGGAAAATTGCCTTACCTTCTTTTCTGAAAACCAAAAACATAAAACAGCTGATTTCTCAATAGACCAATGTGCCTCATTAACTGTATCATTCACCTGCCTAGCTTTGCTTTCTTTATCTGCTTCTTAACTTTTAGTACTCCCTAGCATTCCATCCATGGTCCTTTTCTTTCTTCCCTGACTACTCTGTCTTAAATTGTCACATTCATTGCCATGGTTTTCCCTCTTGTAGAGAGACTAACCACATCCACTTCCCTAATTTCTGAGGTCTAAGGCCATACTGTAGATTTATTACTTAGAGGACAACCAAGATCATTTTCCCCCTAGACTGTGGCCCTCTTCCCTTATTTCCTAAGTTGATTAATGGCACCACCATCCACCAAGCTAGGGACTTGGGATTGACCCTTGGCTCCTATTCACAATCTTTGTCCTCTTTGTTGATGCTCCTGAGGTGGATAGCTGTGGATTTCTCCAGCCATCATGCCTTTCCCCTTCTTTTACCCACCAACTTTTTTTTTTTTTTTTTTTTTATGAGATGGAGTCTCACTCTGTCACCAGGGTGAGAGTGCAGTGGCGCAGTCTTGGCTCACTGCAACCTCTGCTTCCCAGGTTCAAGCGGTCCTCCTGCCTCAGCCTCCTGAGTAGCTGGGATTACAGGTGCCTGCCACTATGTTCAGCTATTTTTTTTGTATTTTTAGTAGAGACGGGGTTTCACCATGTTGCCCAGGCTGGTCTTGAACTCCTGACCTCGTGATTCACCCACCTTGGCCTCCCAAAGTGCCGGGATTACAGGCATGAGCCACCACGCCTGGCCTCCCCTTCTTTTATCAACAGCATTCTCCTTTTTCTTTGGGAAACTACCTGCATGTAGTCTTGGCTAGGACTGCTGGGAAACTGATACACCAGTCAAGACTTTCTCCCCCAGACCTGAGATCTTGAGAAATGACATAAGGTCTGAAAACTGAAGCTGATCTGTTCCAGTGGTGGCCTAAAGAGATCACTCCCATCAGTTTCTGCTCTCCCTACCCACAGGACTGCTCTGACTTCTCTTCTTCTTGGAGCTGCTGTTAGACTGTCCTTTTGTAAATGGAACATCCCCTGTCCTTCCAGTAAATTCCTATATTGCTTATGTGAACCAGTATCCTCATGTGTTACTTACGCCCAGATAATCCTAATCCATATACTACCTACCCTAATCTATACATGACCTCTCCTTCTTCACTGCAAAGGTCCACTTCAGACTCTCATTTTTCACCTGGACTATTAGAATGCCTCTCCTTAAGTGGTCTCCTAAATTCCAGATTCTCCTCTTACAGTTACTCAAAAAATTTTTTTTTGTATGTTGGCATTTGTATAGCAGTTTGTTAGAATGCTAAGTGCTGGGGATCTCATAAAATAAACAGGCAAGGTTTAGGTCCTCGTAAAGTATACAGTGGGAGGCAGGTAATACTTAGATAATCTCGCAAAAAATTATAGACCATGGTTATGTGCTACAATGGAAAATAAGAGTGCTGTGAAACTAACAGGGGAACATGGCCCAATACGTGGGGAGAGGAGGTATCCGTCAAGGGAGGCTTCCCCCATGGACTAACCTTAACGCGAAGATGGGGATGCTAGGGAAGGGAGGAAAAAGATGGAGCTTTCCAGGCAGAGGGGATAGCAAGTGCAAACGCCCTAAGATGGAAGGTTTAAGGAAGTCATAAAAGCCAAGTGTGGCAGGAACACAGCAAAAAAGAAGGAAAGTGGTACCGAATGAGACTAGAGAGGAAGCAGGGTCAAATCATGCAGTGCCTTGTAGGAAATATTAAGGATTGGGGTCCTTATTCTAAAATAAATGGGGAAAGCCAATAGGATTTTTTTTTTAAAGAGACATGGTCTCACTATGTTGCCCAGGCTGGCCTCTAACTACTGGGCTCAAACGATCCTCCCTCCTCAGCTTCCTAAGTACCTGGGACTACAGGCACACGCCACTACACTGGCCTAATTAGAAGAATGTAAATAAGTAAGTGGCATGAAGAATTTTTTTTAAGAGCATTATGCCTAGCTGCCTACAATGTAGGGACTGGATGTGGGAAAACTGGTTAGGACAACAGTGACAACAGTAGTCCAAAGAGAGGATGAGAGCCAAGATTCAGGATGGAGGAGGTGAATGGATGCAAAGATAGTCCGCAACTAAAATCCGTAGGTCTTGGTTGATGAATTGGATGTGGACTGGTGGTAAGCAGGAGGGATTTATCAAGGAAAACTCTTACGTTTTTGGCTTAAAAGCTAGAAGGATGGTTCTACCATATTCTGAGATACAGAGTATTGAGGACCAAGTTTTTCAGGGGAAGTAGGAAGAGGATCATGCACCCATTTGATGTGCCACTGGCACATCAAAGAGAGAGATGCCAAGTAGCAGGACATGTAGGTTGGGGCCACAGACATAATTTGAGTAATGAATATATAGATAATCTTTGAAGTCCTGGATATGAGTGAGATGGGGCTGAGGGGGGAGTCCAGAGGAGCTGAGAACAGGGCTTTGATGAACTCCAGCATGTAAAGGCAGGTGGAAGAGGATGAACTGGCAGAGGAGAGGACACTGAGAAAGATGAGGAAGGAAGGAACCAGAAGGGTGCAGTCCTTCTGGCCCTTCTGAACCATGCACTTGCTCACGGCCCTCCCTTGTGCTATTAGCCCCTCCTCCCCTGATGAAGTTCAGTCTCCAGAGCATGGCCTACAAGGCCCATCATAAGGCGGCCCCAATAAACTTTGATCATTTATTTCCTTCTTCACTCCCTATCTCCAATATCCTAGAATTCAGACACTGCTCACTTCAACACTAACCTCCAGACTTTGCACATGCATCAAATGTTCTTTCCCTTTCTTCTTTTTTTAAAAAGTCTAATGTCACCTCTTGTACAAAGTCTTTGTTAGGAAGAGTTAGTCACTTCCAAATAATTTCACTCACATATTTTTAAGACAATATTTAGCACACTGCAATATACTGTGTTGGCCGGTGGCTTAAGGTTATTTGGGCTGGGTTTCCTATCTTATATGTTGTTTCCTAAAACTAAGCACAATCTTAGAAGATTGTGTTTGCTAAATAAATTAATGGATGATAATTATATTTTTGCTTTGATTGACAAAATTAAGACAAAATCAGTCTAGATTAAGCTGGCGTTGACTGCTCCCAAGAGGACATTTGGCAATATCTGAAGAAATTTTTAGTTGTCACAGCTGGGAGAGGTGCTACTGGCATCTCGTAGGTAGAGACTAGGGATGCTGCTGAACATCTATACAATGTATAGATGGCCCCTGCAATAAAGAATTATCTGGCCCAAAAAGTCCATGACGCTGAGGCTGAGAAACCCAGTTTTGGTTTGCCACCTTAAACGTTCTTCTATTTATACTGTAAATTTCCTGTAGGATATTTTTTCTGAATGAAATAAGCACTCCAAATACTAACACCATTGATTCTAAGACCTACAAATGTACTAGTCATTCTTTAGAGCAGTGTTTCTCAAATTTGTGCATCAGAATCACTGGGAGGGCTTGTTAAAACATAGGTGCCTGGGCCCCACCACAGGAGTTTCAGTAGATCAGGGGTATCCTATGCACTGTAGGCCTGATAATTTGTATTTCTCAAGGTTTCTAGGAGATGTTGATGCTGCTGGTCCAATGTCCATACTCTGTGAACCACTGCTTTAGAGAAGAGCCCAGGGTTAGTTAACCTGAGGGTTTATCACACTTTTCCCCATTAAAGGCCATGCCCAGAAACTTGAGATGCAACTTCCCTGGGTAGCCCTACCTTTCTTTTCCCTGTATCTCCCAGCCAGGTACCTGGAGCTGCATCTGTGATGACTGCCAAGCTGGCAGCACCTTAGACTCAAAACATACCCCATTCCTGAGAACAGATGAAGGCTGCTAGCAGGGCAAGGCACCAATCCCTCTCCCCCCATTTTTCAGCCAGTAGGGGCCTGAGGTCCAGGCCCTTGGAAATGAAGTAACATCTAAAGGAACTATCCTAGCTCCTCAGAGCACCTGTATCAGAATCACCTATGGGGTTTAGAGTCATGGGCCCATCCTTAGTAATTCTGTCAGCCAGGGAATCTGCATTTTATGAAGCTCTTGACATCAGTGGTTCTCAAAGTGTGGTCCTGGGACCAGCATCCTCATCACCACCCGCGAACCCATTAGAGATACAAATTCTTGGGCACTTCCCCAGACATATTCAAAACGCTGGGGTTGAGACCTCGTCACTTGTATTTTAACACGCCCTCTGTGAATTCTGTTAGCTCAAGTTTGAGAATTACTGGTTTAAATTAGTCTGCTTCTCAAGTTTAAGATGTCTGGATGTAGACTTTTGGATTTTTCTTTCACTTCACGTTCTAGATTCCTTTCCTACCTGTATATACCAAAAGCACCCACAGGAAGCAAAGCGCCCCCCCCCACCACTCCCCAAAAGGCCTGCCTGTAGAACATTTGTACCCTACAAAAGAGAGCAAGAGTGAACTTTCGTTGAATCTGGTCATTTGTTTGCATGCCAGTCGCGCTTTATCTGGCCGGACAGTGGTCCCTGAGGAGGTCGACCTGGCACTCTCGGAAACCCGAAGACCCGGGCCAGTAACCTCCGGAGGGGTGGTGTCGCGGGCCGGCTTTGCAGCGCGTACTGGGCTGGCGTCCCGCCCCGCGCTCCTGCGTAAACACGCGGTTCCCTCGGCAACGCTGGAACCCACGTCAAAGGCTCCGCCAGGTCCCCAGCGACCGCCACCCCTCCGGCCGAGCCCAGCTCCCCGCGGCGGCCGCTAACCCCCGGCCCCAAGCCACCACTCCGACCTAGCGGCCGCCGCCCCCGGTGCGGGATGAGGAGATCCGCGGCCGCCACTGGGCCCCATGGAGGAGCCGCCGCCGCCGCCCCGCCCACCAGCGAGCATGGCCTTACTGGGCAGCCCGCACCCCGGCGCCCCCTCCGCGGCCGGCCCACCTGGCGGGACTTCCTCCGCGGCCACGGCGGCCGTGCTCTCCTTCAGCACCGTGGCGACCGCGGCGGCCGCGGCGCTGGGGAACCTGAGCGACGCAAGCGGAGGCGGCATAGCTGCCGCTCCCGGTGTCGGCGGCCTTGGCAGGTCCGGGGCAGCGCGGGAGGCGGGGGCGGCGGTGAGGCCGCCGCTGGGCCCGGAGGCGGCGCCGCTGCTGTCGCACGGAGCTGCGGTGGCGGCCCAGGCGCTCGTCCTCCTGCTCATCTTCCTGCTGTCTAGCCTGGGCAACTGCGCGGTGATGGGGGTGATTGTGAAGCACCGGCAGCTCCGCACCGTCACCAACGCCTTCATCCTGTCGCTGTCCCTATCGGATCTGCTCACGGCGCTGCTCTGCCTGCCCGCCGCCTTCCTGGACCTCTTCACGCCGCCCGGGGGCTCGGCGCCTGCCGCCGCCGCGGGGCCCTGGCGCGGCTTCTGCGCCGCCAGCCGCTTCTTCAGCTCGTGCTTCGGCATCGTGTCCACGCTCAGTGTGGCGCTCATCTCGTTGGACCGCTACTGCGCCATCGTGCGGCCGCCGCGGGAGAAGATCGGCCGCCGCCGCGCGCTGCAGCTGCTGGCGGGCGCCTGGCTGACGGCCCTGGGCTTCTCCTTGCCCTGGGAGCTGCTCGGGGCGCCCCGGGAACTTGCGGCGGCGCAGAGCTTCCACGGCTGCCTCTACCGGACCTCCCCGGACCCCGCGCAGCTGGGCGCGGCCTTCAGCGTGGGGCTGGTGGTGGCCTGCTACCTGCTGCCCTTCCTGCTCATGTGCTTCTGCCACTACCACATCTGCAAGACGGTGCGCCTGTCGGACGTGCGCGTGCGGCCGGTGAACACCTACGCGCGCGTGCTGCGCTTCTTCAGCGAGGTGCGCACGGCCACTACCGTGCTCATCATGATCATCTTCGTCATCTGCTGCTGGGGGCCCTACTGCTTCCTGGTGCTGCTGGCCGCCGCCCGGCAGGCCCAGACGGTGCAGGCCCCCTCGCTCCTCAACGTGGTGGCCGTCTGGCTGACATGGGCCAATGGGGCCATCAATCCTGTCATCTACGCCATCCGCAATCCCAACATTTCGATGCTCCTAGGGCGCAACCGCGAGGAGGGCTACCGGACTAGGAATGTGGACGCTTTCCTGCCCAGCCAGGGCCGGGGTCTGCAAGCCAGAAGCCGCAGTCGCCTTCGAAATCGCTATGCCAACCGGCTGGGGGTCTGCAGCAGGATGTCCTCTTCCAACCCTGCCAGCGGAGTGGCAGGGGACGTGGCCATGTGGGCCCGCAAAAATCCAGTTGTACTTTTCTGCCGAGAGGGACCACCAGAGCCTGTGACGGCAGCGACCAAACAGCCTAAATCCGAAGCTGGGGATACCAGCCTCTAAGACGGTTGGAATGGCCAGCTTATGAAGGCAAATTTCCACTCGCATTATTTAATGATGGAAGATTCTGGGGGAGAGTCGTGGATTTCATAAAGCCAAACATTTAAAGCTAGAGACGGGGGAGGCTTACCACTTTCCCCAAACAACATAAAAGACAATGTCCCTTCTTCAAAAGTGCCAAAAGGAATGTAAAATGCAAAAATTAAAACAATCTTAAATTAAACCACATAACCAAGCATTGTGAACTGTAAGTGCCAAAAATGACAAAAATAACATTCACTATAACTGAAAAGCTCGTATTATAGGACCACACTGTGAAACAAACAACACATTGAATGCAGCTAGTATTGTTCAACTACACAGAATTTCAGGAATGAATGGAGACCCTCAGAGCTGCTTGAAAGCCCCTCTAAATCGCACCATCCAACAAAACTTTAGCTTCTAGAGCTTGCGCCTCAGACATGCTTTGGGTGCTTAGATTGCAAGTGGAAAAGTCTTATCCTTACACACATTGGTGCACCTCCTCACCCCACCCCCTAGTAACCTTTGTGGAAAATTTTTAATTCATAACCCACTTAAAATCATTTTAGGATTTTGAAAAGGTAGTTATTATTAGATAAAATTCAACCATCTGAAGGACAAATAAAGTATGAACATAAAGAAATGTGTCTTTTAAATGTTTTCCAAGATTATATGTAAAAATTAACATTCCTTCCACCCACGTCATACCTCCAAAATGATCTTCCTTGGAAAACTTTGAAGCTTTATCCTTACTCTAACCTGTTACTTTTATTTCTGATAAATTTTGGAATGCTGCTCTCAGAACGCTTTCACTTTAAAAAAAATATTTTCATTGTAGAAAATCTTTGTCTTTTGAGGTAAATTTGATTTTTGGATATAACCAAAAATGTAATCTGAAGTCAAGTTGATTGAATAAGGTGAGTGATGCCACTTTATTTAAATTTTTATTATTTTTTAAAATGAGACCTCTATGAAACAACAAGGTTGGGTTTCCTATGTGGCTTTTAGCTAACTGAAAACGATTCCAAAGAGAAATTCTAAAACTATTTTGAGAAGCAGCCTCTTGGAATTAGCATAGACTTTTCCAAGAAGATCATACTCTCCTACATTTAGAAATTTGGTATATTTTGTGTTTTTTAAAATAGCTGATGGTTGCTTTATAGCTATGACTTGCCGCAGATAATGTATATATTAAAGGGAGAATAGGTGTGGGACTATATGTAACAGGGTATTAAAACACAGGCATAAAGTTGGAGAAGAACTTCAAGCAAACTGAAAACATCTTTGGAAATATGCAAATCAAAGATGCTTTTTAAATTTCTATCTTAGCAGAAAAGATTTTACAATAATTCAAAAGCATGATTCAGGATTTGTGTTATGTGAACTTTCTAATGTTAAATACGACTATACACAGAATCATTTACTCGGAATTTTTTAAAATGTTATTTTTCCCTCTTTCTTTTCCTCCGTCCTGACCCTCTTTTCGTCAGTATTTCATAGCCTTAATTGAACAAGTTATTTACAGTAGATATGAAAAGACATTAGCTGTCGTATGAAGATTTCAATGTGAAATAGCCAGCATTTTCTTCCTGTAAAGTATTTAAATATGTTTTTAAGTATTTCTTTGTTTGACAGGTGGGTGCATGTCATTATTTTGTAATCAAAGGTGGAAATATATGATTCATATCAGAGCTAAAGATGTTTTAATTTTTTCTGCTTCTCAGGGTATCATCACAAATCAGATGTTTGTAAATTGTATATATTTTGCTACACTCAATGTAGTACAAAGTAGATGAGATAATCTCTCCCCTCTAGCCATTATTTTATAAAGCATATACAGACTTCATGCAGCTGGACTAACAAAAACAGGTATCTGTGGTATTTGCCTGTTAAAGGCAAAAAATTGTGTATTTTTTGGCGCCGAGTCACTTTTGGGATTTAGAGAGAAATGATAAAGTCTTCCAGTTATAAAAGACATCATAGAATAGGAAGTACAGTTGTGAATAAAGGGCAGAGAGTTAGAGATCTTAGAGTAAGGAGGTGAGCGTGTTGCAAAATAGTGTGTTGCGTGAGAAGAAGAATTGAAGGAAGGCATTGAAAAATAAACGTGATATAGAATAAACCTACCTGGTGAGTGAAGGGAAAATCTGAGAGATTGGAAGTGACAAGGTGATGGCATGAAGGACTCTAAGGAAGAAAAGGAATTCCAGCCCTACCTTTTCGGTGGCAGGAAGTTTTAGGAAAGGCATGGCTTGTGAAAGAGACCATTCTGTTAGTAGCTCTGAGAGTCATGGTAGGCAAGAATTGGAGGGGAAAAAGAGAAAATTGTTCATAAATTACTGAACAATTTACAATGCTCTAAATTGTTTGTTTTTAATCCAAGGCTATCCAACTATTTAGTGGTAGAACTAGGATTTGAACTGCAGTCTGTTTGGCCTTAGAACCCCATGTTTGTTTCTCTCTATCCCCAAAGAAGTCTACAGGTAAGGAAATCAAGAATGATCAATTATCGTACTGTCATCATTATCATCATCGTGATCATCATCTACCATTTTTGTTTCCTACTTTATATAAGGGCAACTTCCTGGGAGCTAAGGCTACTAAAAGGTAGAAGCCACGGTACTCATCTGCAGAGGGCTTACAGCCTCAGCAAGGACCTTGTGGCTTTGTAACAACAATCAGCCATAACAAGTTTACTTGTGGAGAAGAAAACGTGTAGCACTTTCAGAAGAGGCTATCAAAGAAAAGAGATGAACTTGGAAGCAAGAGATACACAGGTATAAGTCAGCCACCCATTTGACCCAGTGTAAATACTTAGACAATCAATACCTCAAAAGGTGAAGAAAGAATGATTCTCAAAATAATCTAAGACCTCGACCTTTCGTTGTGCTTACTATGAGTATGCAATTATAGTGACTTCATGGGAAAAGGAGAAAGAAAAACTATGAAATATTGGAATGGATTAAATATTGAGTACTATGTAAAGGCCAGAATGTAATCCTTCATGTTTTATTCTGCTCCCAGTTTGGGTATTTCATTTGGGTGGAAATAATAACAGCAACAAGTAATACTCTGTATAGTAGGTGCATTAGCTCATTTAATCCTCAGAGCAGTCTTATTAAGGCATACTATATTATCACTCTCCCCATTTTACAGATGAGAAAACCAAGGCACAGAGGTGTTATGTGATCACACAGCTAGTAAGTGCTAAACATGAGATTTGCACCTGGCAGATTGGTGCCAGAAGTAGTCTCTTAACTGCTATTCTGTATTGCCTCTGTCTTTTGAAAAGGACAATGAGAACCGTGGAAAAGTGCCAAGGAAGATAAAGACAACTATCAAAGGAATGGGAAAACAGCATAACATTTAAAAGAAAAGATTTTGTTTCTAATTTGGAAAACAACTATATATGTGTGTTTTTAAAAAGCATATAAGAGTTTCTGAGCAGTTATTTTCTGGAATAATTCCACTCAAGATGACCCCAGTCATCTATCTTCCCCATTCCTGCTCCAGCGCATCTGAACAGCATTGGAGAAAAATTACAGAATCAGATCAGTTAGTACCCACTGCACTTAGACTCCATAGCCTTGCTTGGCCCTTCCACCCTGCTGGCAATCTGAGCATTTTCACTTGTCAACTCACTGCTTCTGCCCCTTTTGTGACCCTTCAAACTTTATCCATGCAAACATTTAACCAACCCTAACCTCTTGGAATATGACTTTTGGTGCTGCTTCTCCAAGAAAATAGAAGCCATCAGATACACATTTCTTCATATTTTAGCCACCAAACCTAACTAAACTAGATTTGTACTAGTTCTCAGCTATGTTTTCCAATTTTAATGAAGCTGGTCCCTTCTCCAGCCTCGGGAATCTCATGCTATCTGTTACTTCTGTTCCCTGGTATCCTTAGCATTCCCACTGAACCATATCCCTGCCATGAGCACTTAAGCATGCCCTAATCTCTCACTTGAGAGGAAAAATGCCCATTCTTCCCTCCTTTTCTCTCCCTCAGTTCCTTTCCTTCAGCTAACTCATCAAAAGAATTGCCTGTACTTTTACAATTGATCTAAATTCTATTCTACACTTTTAGTGGCGTAAGAAAGAAAGTAATTATTTTTCTGCAACTTAGCATCTTACTCTGCCAGAAGGTAAAACTTAAGATGACAGCATCTAGGTTCTAGGGGCTTATTAGTGCCAGTGCATTGGTGAACATAAGTCCTCAGTTGTCATCTATTCACCCTGGCATCTGCCAAGGCATCCATCAGTCTGTCTCTGGCCTTATATCCATGGCTTGCTGAGTAATTATCTCCCACTCCAGTCCAAGAGGACCCAGCTCAAATGACCACTTTAGAGCCCCTCTCTAAACACAAAAAAATAATGACTCCACCTCAGAACCACAGAGGGCTGTGACCACACCTATTAGGAGGTCACAGGCTGCTTTTTAAGAATTTTTTCCAATATTTTTGATTTTTGATATGTTTTGACATTGTTGGGTCAATAAATCAAAATTATACATAAAACATACTTTGGAAGTTCCACTTCTGGAATGGCAATGAGGAGCTCTGTGGATCCCAATTAAACAAGTTTAACTGGTGAACATTATTTTCAAGACAACCATTTTAAATCTTTTTAAATTGTCCTAATGGCATATAGAAAATGCAGAAACATTAATTAAGAAAATCTAAAACTCAGTAAGAATAGTGAGTCTGTGGCATTTGGTTTATAACCCACTCTCTCTCTCCCTATTTCCAGCTCAGCATGACAGAGACTCCATTCCAGGTGGAAAAAGCACATGGCTCTTTCTTCTCCGAGATCCCAGGACTGTCTTATTTTCCTCAGAGGGGCAGGTTATAAGAACTTCACATCTCTCAGGCTACATGTTGCAGAGGTTAAATTCCAGGTGAGTGCAGCCAAGAAGCTGGCGGTTGTCTTCTTCTACCTACCTCCCACTCATAGAGCAAATGCTTTACTAGGGTGTGGCATGCTGGGAATACTGGGGCCATGATTATTCTCAAACAAGCTCATTTGTAGGACTGAGATTTCATGCTTGAACAGGCAAGCTGAGAAGACCAGATGTTATGAACCCCCCCACCCAATGCCCTACTTTTGGAGCAACCATTCCAAAAGAAGCAGGCCACCATCCCTGCCCCCACAATTCAGAGCCATGACTCAGAGAGTTCGCATAGGAGTAGAGACAGGCCTTTAAACAGACAGCCCTGAAGCTCTCTCCAAAGGAACTAATTTTATTTGAAACAAAGTGTGGAGAAGTTCAAGTCTAAGGCATTCTCAAAAACAATGGAGTTTTGATGGTAAACAATTAAGAGGAGGCTAAAAACTTCATGAGAGATAGAAGCTAAACCATAGGGCAGCTAGTTTACCAGAGAGAACCCAGAAGAGACAGCTAAAAAGAGCTCTCCTGAGGTCTAAACTAACCTCAAAAACTGCCCCTGCAATTGGATCAGACTGTGGAGCAATTTATGCCCAAGAGCATTGTCAAAAACAATAGGGCAATTAGCAAATAATTAGTGACACCTAACATCTAGAAGTGATCAGGAAAAGAGACAGTCAAACAGAGCCCTACTAAAGCTACTGTTCTCCAAGGGTGACTGTAGGCATACCCAAGGCTGTGTCCTCTGAGGAACAACACCAGAAGCTTCACACCACAGAGCAAAAAGACTACCCCAAAATAGTCCAGTAACTAAACAAATAAATAAACAATATTAATAAGCCCCACAGAAGGAGGAGTAGAAACGTGTATCTGGAGCTGCTACAGAGTTGTTCCATGAGGGTTTTTCTTAGCTGTCTTTTTCCCTGGTTCTCTCTATTGAAAGCATCCAGTTTACAACAACAAGAGCAATAAATATATGAGACATGCACAGAAATAGGAAAATATGAACCGTACCCAGAAAAAAAAAAGCAGGCAACAGAAGAAACTGTCCATGAGAGGGATCAGATGGCAAATTTAACAAACTCTTTAAAGTAGACATTATGAATATGTTCAAATAATTTTTTTAACTATGCTTAAAGAAGTAAAAGAAGGCATGTTGAAAATGTCTCATCAATAGAGATTAATAAAGAGATAGAATTTATAAAAAATGGAAATCCTTGAGTTGAAAATTACAATAACTAAAATTAAAACTTAACTACAGGGGCTCCACAGTAAATTTGAACTGGCAGAAGAAAGAATTAGCAAACTTGAATATAGTTCAATAGAGATTATGTAAGCTGAACAACAGAGAGAAAAATAATGCAGAAAAAATGAATACAGCCTCAAAGATCTGTGGGAGACCATTAAGTGCATTAATATATATGTAATGTGACTACCAAAAAAAGAAGAGAAAAAAGAGCAGAAAAAGTATTTGAAGAAATAATGGTTGAAAACTTCCCAAATTTGAGTCTTAAAAAAATTAATCTACACACATCCAAGAAACTCAAGAAACTCCTAAGTAAGACAAACACAGAGGACACACACAGATAGTAAATAGTAAAATAGTAAAGTTGCTGAGAGACAAAGACAAAGGAAAATCCTTGAAAGCAGCAAGAGAAAAACAACCTGTCACACACAAGGGAATCCCAATAAGATTAACAACTGACTTATCAGAAACAATGGAGGCTTGAAGGTAGAGGGATAACATATTCAAGTGCTAAAAGAAAAAACTGTCAACCAAGAATCCTATATTTAGCCAAACTATCTTTCAACAAATGTACATTAAAAGTCTCTTGTCTACATCTGCCCTATTCACCTTGTCCTCACCTTTCTCAGGCAACCACTTTTTATTAATTTTTTGTTTCCTTATGTAAAAGTAAGGAAAGACATATTTTCTTAATTTTCTCCCTCTTGTACACAAAAGTTAGCATACTATATGCACATTGATTTTTTTCATTTAACAATATATCCTGGAAATTGTTCCCTATGATATATTCAAAGTTATTCTTTTTCTAAATAGCTTCATGGTATTACACCATATGGATATATCAAAATATCAAAATATTTGATAATATCAAAATGTAGCCACCTTCTTTTGATCGACAGGTTGTCTCTAATTTTATACTATTGGAAAATAATGCTGCAATGAAGCAACTTACACATAAAACATTTTGTATGTGTGCAGGTATTTCTATATGGTAGAATCTCATAGGTAGGATTGATGGTTCAAAGGCTAAATACATTTATAATTTAATACAGATTACCACATTACCTTCTCTATAGGTTGTACCATTTTTCACTTCCACCATCAAGTTATGAGTGTGATTGTTTCCCTGCAGTTTTGCCAATAGAGTGATTTTAGACTATTTACATTGTGGGTTACAACCAATAGTAAGTCATGAATTTAGCGTAATGGGTTATAACCAACATTTAAAACAAACTGAAGTGGTGTAGGACAGAATAAAACATATCAGATTTCACCACACATAGTTTGATAGTTGTAAAATTCTTTGATACTCCTCCCTTCAAATGATATAAACTAATTTTCTTTCCCCTTAAGTGTGAGCTGTACTTAGTGACTCATTACTTTTTTTTTTTTTTTTTTAACTCATTAGGGGTTATTTGTCTCAACAAGTTAAGGAAAGAGCAGCCCAAGAATACCATCAGAGATGCAGCTTTCCAGGCCTCCATCCTGGACTTGCAGGTTTCATATTGACATAGATTTGCAAGATGACTTGCACTTCCAGGTCTCTACTCTCCATTCCAAGAAAGAGAAAAAGGAGAATAAGGGCTTTTTCCAAAAAGTTTTGTCTTTCTAATCAGGAAGACATGACCTTCCCAGAGATGTCTGATTACATCTTATTGCCAGAACTATATCACATGACTATCCCCAAGTGTTAGGGAGATTGAAAAATTCAAAGTTTTTAGTAGAGTGCATTTACCTCACCCTAAATAGTGTTATGATGATCACTTTTGATGAACAGAATGTGGCAGAAGTGAAGATGTCTTAAATATTAGGACAAAAAAAGGTATTGACTGTGGCTTTCTTGTTGCTCTTTCTCAAGTCAGTTATTCTGGGGAAACCCAACCACCATATTGTGAGGACACTCAAGCAGCCCTATGGAGGAGCCCACATGGTGAGGTATTGAGGCCTCTTTCCAACACCCATATGAGTGAGCCATCTTGGAAGCAGCTCCATTTGACATCTTAATTACAACCCCCTAAGAGACCTGTATCAGAACTACCCAGCTAATCTGCTCCAAGTTTCTGACTCATAGAAGCTTTGAGAGAATAATTGTTTTAAGCTGCTAAATTTGGAGCTAGCTTGTTACACGACAATAATAACTAATACACTTAGTAGAAATAAGAATGGGTTCATGAAACATTTCAGTTATATATGAGTATGTGCTAGGTCTCAGTGTAAAATGAACCCCTTCTTATAGGTTGCAGTAAAAAACAAAATGGAAAATTCTGCACAAAACAAACCAAGCAACGGTTTTCTACTCTGAGGTGTTGCTGCTGCCTTCCTGAGGTCTACCTGGGAATCAAGACACAGGTCCTCTTTGCTTTCAGGTGCCCCAAACTTATTAGTGGCTCATGCAGCCTTTATTGCCCCATCATTCTATAGCTAGGCCAGTCACCAAGGGTGGGCAGGGATACACAGGGTACAAGGACACTAATCAGAGCTCTATTTACATCTAAATTCTCCTTGATTTTTTTTTTTTTTTTTTTGAGACGGAGTCTCGCTCTGTCACCAGGCCGGAGTGCAGTGGTGCAATCTTGGCTCACTGCAATCTCCGCCTCCAGGGTTCAGGTGATTCCCCTGCCTCAGCCTCCCAAGTAGCTGGGACTACAGGCATGCACCACCAGGCCCGGCTAATTTTTTGTATTTTAGTAGAGATGGAGTTTCACCATGTTGGCCAGGATGGTGTCAATCTCCTGACCACGTGTTCTGCCTGCCTCAGCCTCCCTAAGTGCTGGGATTACAGGCATGAGCCACTACGCCCGGCCTCTCCTTGTTTTTCTAAGCTCCTCTCATCCAACCTGAAAACATCTTTATCTAGTCTTTAGGATAGTCATCCTGGCTTTTACAGCTTTGTGTGTTCTCTTGGACTTATTGTCTTGATTTAAAACCTTCCTATTTAAAGCAGGGCCAAAATTTTAACAAACCAAAGACCTCCCTGTTTTTGGCACTGCCTCCTTTAGTTCAGAAAATCCTAAAGGTAAAGGAGGTCCTGTGCATACAAGGAAATACAGTGGAAAAAGCCCTCAAATAATATTTGAAAATGTTATTCACATATTGTCTTTATTTCAACTCAGATTCCTTTCTCATTCCATTTTTATCTGGCTCCTACACTCATTGCTTCACAGAATTAGTCACAGAATAGGTCACAAATGACCTAAATCCAATAAATACTTCTCAGCCACCTTACTTGACCTTGCCAAACATAAACCACGTGTATTAGTCAGGGTTCCCACAATAGGCTGTCTGCAGGCTGAGGAGCAAGGAGAGCCAGTCCAAGTTCCAAAATTGAAGAACTTGGACTCCAGTGTTCAAGAGCAGGAAGGATCCAGCACAGGAGAAAGATGTAGGTTGGCAGGCTAAGCCAGTCTCTATTTTCACATGTTTCTGCCTGCTTAGATTCTAGCAGTGCTGGCAGCTGATGCGATTGTGCCCACCCAGATTAAGGGTGGGTCTGCCTTTCCCAGCCCACTGACTCAAATGTTAATCTCCTGTGGCAACACCCTCACAGACACACCCAGGATCAATACTTTGCATCCTTCAATCCAATCAAGTTGACACTCAGTATTAACCATCACATCATAGTTGGCCCCACTTCCATTTTGGAAATGTTCTTGTCCTCGTGTTCATGTTCTTACTCTTTCCTGGTTTTCCGCTAACCACTCTGATCATTCCTTCCTAACCTCTTTGACTACTTTCTCTGCTTCCCCATCTCACATTTTAAAAATTAGTTTAAACATAGGTAATATGTGCACATGGTATGAATTTGAAAAGGTACAAAAGGGTACAGAGTGAAAAATAAATGTTTCCCTTTTCCTTCCTGCCCTTGACACCTAAAACCTGCCAATCATCAAGTCCCTTTTCCCCAATCTGTTCCTCTTCAACCCCAAAGTCATTACCTCTTATCGCTAATTTCAATAGACTTGATGACCTAGTTCTGGGTTCTCCATGAGAAACCCACTTTAACATCCATCACAAAATACTTTGGAGTTCCCAGTTGGTCTTCCACATGTACTCAAGAAAATGTCTATTCCTATGGTCTCTGGGTTACTCTGCCAGGCACCATTGTTAATCCAAGTAGCTCTGCCAAGAACAGTAGCTATAAGGAAGAAGAGATAGTGCTTAGCGGACAACATTCTTCAAACATGGCATCTTTTCAACTTTTTTTTAGTAGGCTTTATTTTTCAGAGCATCTTTAGGTTCACAGCAAAATTGAGTGAAAGTACAGAGATTTCCCATTTATTCTCTGCCCCAACACATGCAAAACCTCACCTGTTACCAATATCCCCCACCAGAGAGGTACATTTGTTATAATCAATAAACCTACAATGACACATTGCTATCACCCAAAGTCTGTAGTTTACATTAGGGTTCACTCACTCTTGGTGTTGTACATTCTATGGGTTTTGACAAATGTTATAACATGTATCTATAATTATAGGAATATGTAGAAAAGTTTTATTGCTCTAAAATTCCTCTGTGCTCCATCCATTCATCCCTTTCTTCTCCCAGTCTCTTGAAACCACTGCTACTGTTACGGTCTCCGTGGTTTTGCCTTTTCCAGAATGTCACATAGTTGGAATCATACCATAGGAAGCCTTTTCCTGTGGCTTCTTTTGCTTAGTAATATGCATTTTAGGTTTCTCCATAGCTTTTTATGGCTAAACAGCTCATTTCCTTTTAGTGCTAATATTTCATTGTCTGGATGTACCATAGCTTATTTATCTGCTTATTTACTGATAGCATCTTGGTTGCTTCCAATATTTTGCAATTATTAATAAAGCTGCTATAAACATCTGTGTGCACATTTTTGTGAACATGTTTTCAACTCATTTGGGTAAATATCAAGGAGCATGATTCTTGAATTGTACAATAAAAAATATGTTTAGGTTTGTAAGAAACTGCAAAATGATCTTCCAACGTGGAGGTACCATGTTGCATTCCCACCAGCAATGAATGGGAGTTTCTGTTGCTCCATATCTTTGCCAGCATTTGGTGTTATTAGTGTTTTAGATTTTGGCCATTCTAATAGGTGTGCAGTTATATCTCAATGTTGTTTTAATTTGAAATTTCCTAATGACATGTAATGTTGAGCATCTTTTAATATGCTTATTTTCTATTTGCATATATTCTTTGATGAGGTGTCTATTCAGATCGTTTGTCCATTTTAAAATCAGGTTGTTCATTTTCTTGTTGGGTTTTCAGTTATTTTGTATTTTAGATAACAGTTCTTTATCAGATATGTCTTTTGCAAAATTTCTTTTCCCAGTCTGTGGCTGGTTTTCTCATCTCTTTTCAACATTTTCAAAAAGAAAATACATAAATATGACAGTTGGTAAGATTGTGATGAAAAGGCATAGAGTAGCTCTTATCAGTAGGAATATTACTCCTCTCTAAAGAGCATTTCAGAAATTTGGGGAAGCATTTTTTGTCTCACAATATCAGTAGCATTTAGCAAATGGTGTCCAAAAATTCTGGATGTCCTATAAAGCATGAGAGAATACTGACCAATGCAGATTGTCTCACATGCCATACAGCTTTCAAATGTCCCACCAGACACTGAAATAGCTGACAAATTTATGAATCATTATGTACTTCCATAACTTTAGTTCATTCTGCATAGAAAAATATGTTTTAAACATGGTTCCAATATACACAAAAAGTTTCTAGAAATGCAACTCTATAAATTGAAATTTTTATTATATCTATTTTGTTTAGATTTTTATTAAACAATATTCACCCATTTGGAAAGCACTATCATAATTTACTACACCACTTGAGCTAATGGACTGTGAAAAAACACTTTTGTATCAGTCTACATTTGTAGCTAATATAATCGCTGTGATTCTACATTTAAATGTAAGCATCTAACTACTTCATTTTGTTTATTCTGTAATAAAAAGAGCCTACTGATCATACAGCAACATAAATGAATGCTACAGGCATTTTGCAAAGTGAAAAATCTGGATACAAAAGAGTATATACTGTATAATTCAATTTATATGAAGTTCCAGAACAGATAAAATAAGTATATGGTGAAAACAAATACAATTTCTAGTTCTTTGCTGGTAGTTCCCATATGTCATCCACTATATCCGTGTTTTCCTTTAAGCCCTAAATATAACTGTAATAGGTACTTTTAGAGTCTTTGTCTTCTATTGCAAACATCTTGGTTATATAAAGTTGGGCCTTTATTTACTGCTTCCCTCTCTTTGTTTATGAGTCATATTTTCTTTTCTTCTCTTTTTTTTTCCATGTCTAGTTATCTTTGATTATATGCATAATATTGATGACACATTGCAAAGAATCTGGATTTTATGTCTTGTTTTAAAGGGCATTTATTTAAATTGCTAGAAGGTCCTCCAGATCCTTTCAGGCTTGGTGTCATTCCATGTTGGAGTCAGTCTCTTTTGGTTTTGTCCCTTATCCTAGCATGTGGCTCTTATTTTAAAGCTTGACTTTTATTTTCAAGGTATTTGTTGTCTTAAACAAATGCCTGAGGTGCTCAATGAACTCTCTGCACTCTGGCTAGACTATAACATGTACAACATCATCTAGTCCAGTGTAATTTTAGGTATCTTTGTTCACCGCTCACTCCTACAGTAGCCACTTTCTCCTAGTTCTCATGGTGATTTGTTCTACACATGTGCACCCCAGCTCTATACCAAAGATTTATGGAGAGCCTCCATGCAGACAGCTGTCTCCCTCTATCACATGACTCCTTTCTCTCTCGCCCACAAATTCCAGTCACTTCAACTGTGTTGAACTCTGATCTCTGTCTTCTAGCTTGGGAAGACCACCGTTTTCTACTGGAGCTCTACCTCCCAGGGTCAAAGTCTGAAAAACAGTCCTAGGTAGAAGGATGAAATAATTTACATAATGCATATGCCTATGAAGCACTTAGCATGATGTCTGCACAGAGTAAATGGCCAATAAATGTTGATTTTTATTATGAAATCTGTATTTGATACAAATTTTATCTATAATATTTTATTAAAGAAAAAAGTCTTATAAAATGGTATAGAGTAACCTCATTTTTGAAAACAAACATATTGAAATTAGGAAGGATATCTACCAAATAATATTACTATCAAGTAAGAATATCTTTACCAAACAATGTAATTATAGATGTTCTTCAATTGTTAATAATTTACTCCATTGTATTTTTTATAATAAGCATTACTTTTTAAAATGAAAGAATTTATTTTTGAATAAAAATAAACTACTAAAGAGCATTTTGAGGGGTCTGTGTTGAAAGGGAAGAAAAGGGTAAGCTCTCTACTTAGCCTTGGAGGGAGTAAAATAATTTACCTATCTACTATACATACTGGGACCTCAGCGTTTTCGGGCCTGTTGGCTGGAGGTACTGCCATTTCTGCCTTTGTAGCCCCTGAGGGAGGCCTGAGTTACTGGCTTGGTTCCCTGACAATATACCAGACTGTAGGAACCCTTCTGAGTTTTGTATTTAAGTAGTTAAAAAAATCCTGGAGAAAATTCAGTTAAGTTATAAACCAGACTTATCTTTTTATTTTTAATCATGCTGTTATATTATCCCTCTCTCTTGGATTGAGATCATTTTTACATTTAACACTTAGTTCTTTCCTCTCCACATATGAGAGAAGGAGTAGAGGATAGCCTCACCATCATTACTCCAGGTGGTCCGGACACCTGGATCTCCCTGTATCATTGGCTAAGAAAGCACAAGCCATCAGATTCAAACACAAAAGTTGAGGTGGCTCAGCTGGATGGCTGCCATCTCTCTCCCCAACCTCGGGACTTTCTTAAGTCTATTTTCACATGTGTCCGTGTGAAGAGACCACCAAACAGGCTTTGCGTGAGCAATAAAACTTTTAATCACCTGGGTGCAGGCGGGCTGAGTCCGAAAAGAGAGTCAGCGAAGGGAGATAGGGGTGGGGCCGTTTTATAAGATTTGGGTAGGTAAAGGAAAATTACAGTCAAAGGGGGGTTCTCTGGTGGGCAGGAGTGGGGGTCACAAGGTGCTCAGTAGGGGACCTTTTGAGCCAGGATGAGCCAGGAGAAGGAATTTCACAAGACAATGTCATCAGTTAAGGCAGGAACAGGCCATTTTCACTTCTTTTGTGGTGGAATGTCATCAGTTAAGGCAGGAACCAGCCATCTGGATGTGTAAGTGCAGGTCACAGGGTATATGATGGCTTAGCTTGGGCTCAGGGGCCTGACATTCCTGTCTGCTTATATTAATAAGAAAAATAAAACGAAATAGTGGTAAAGTGTTGGGATGGTGAAAATTTTGGGGGATGGTATGGAGAGATAATGGGCGATGTTTCTCAGGGCTGCTTTGAGTGGGATTAGGGGTGGCGTGGGAACCTAGAGTGGGAAAGTTTAAGCTGAAGGAAGATTTTGTGGTAAGGAGTGATACTGTGGGGTTTTTAGAAGAAATATTTGTCATTTAGAATTATTGGTGATGGCCTGGATATGGTTTTGTATGAATTTTTATTTTGTATGAATTGTTTTGGTTTTGTATGAATTGAAAAACTAAATGGAATAAGAGAAGGAGAAAAACAGGTATTAAAGGTCTAAGAATTGGGAGGACCTAGGACATCTAATTAGAGAGTGCCTAAGGAGGTTCAGCATAGCCTTGCCAGCAAAGATTATTTATTTACTTTAAGAGTTAAGAGTGGCAGTTTGGGGATAGCACCAGGAGATATCAGCTGTGATGACTTGGAGAAACAGTGTAAACCGCAGTGTAAACAAGAGCAGGGCATGTATGAGTAGTTGAGAATGGTGAATAGGAGTATGACTAGACAGAAGATAGGGATGACAAGTTTTTTTTGGGGCACAGTCCAAGTTGGTCTGGTGTCTGGAATGAGACTGGGGCCTAATAAAAAGGAGCGTCCATACAGGAGCTCAAATGGGCTGTACCTTGTAGCATTCTGAGGACAGGCCTGAATTCTGAGAAGGGAAAGAGGTAAAAGTATTGTCCAGTCCTTTTTAAGTTGGTGGCTGAGCTTGGTGAGGTGTGTTTTTAAAAGACTATTAGTCCGTTCTACTTTTCTTGAAGACTGAGGACTATAAGGGATATAAAGGTTTTACTGAATATTAAGAGCCTGAAAAACTGCTTGGGTGATTTGACTAGTAAAGGCTGGTCTGTTATCAGACTGTATAGAGGTGGGAGGGCTAAACTGAGGAATTATGTCTGACAGAAGGGAAGAAATGACTGCGGTGGCCTTCTCAGACCCTGTAGGAAAGGCCTCTACCTATCCAGTGAAAGTGTCTACTTAGACTAAGAAGTATTTTAGTTATCTGACTCGGGGCATGTTGAGTAAAGCTAATTTGCCAGTCCTGGGTTGGGGCAAATCCTCCAGCTTGATGTGTAGGGAAGGGAGGGGGCCTGAATAATCCTTGAGAAGTAGTAGAATAGCAGATGGAACACTGAGAAGTTATTTCTTTGAGGATAGATTTCCACGATGGAAAGGACATGAGAGGTTTTAAGAGGCAGGCTAGTGGCTTGTACTATAGCATAGCCTGCCTTTGCTGGTGTGTGGCGATTAGGCCTGGTGGAACTGCCATCAATAAACTAAGTGTGATCAGGGTGAGGAACAGGAAAGAAGGAAATATGGGGAAACAGGGTGAATGTCAGGTGGATCAGAGAGATGCAGTTATGAGGGTCAGGTGTGGTATCCGGAATAATGTGGGAGGCCGGATTGAAGTCCCGGCCAGGAACAATGGTAATTGTGGGAGACTTAACAAAGTGAGTATAGCTGAAGAAGCTGGGAAGCAGAAAGTATATGCGTCAGGTATGAGGAGGAAAATAGATTTTGGAAGTTATGAGAACTGTAGAGAGTGAGTTGAGCATAGTTTGTGATTTTTAGGGCCTCTAAAAGGATTAAAGCAGCGGCAGCTGCTGCACGCAGACATGAGGGGTAGGCTAAAACAGTAAGGTCAAGTTGTTTGGATAGAAAGGCTACAGGGTGCGGTCCTGGCTCTTGTGTGAGAATTCTGACCGCACTAACCATGCCTAGGAAGGAAAGGAGTTGTTTTGTATAAGGTGCTGGGGTTTGAGAGATCAGTCGGACACAATCGGCAGGGAGAACATGTGTGTTTTTGTGAGAATTATGCTGAGATAGGTAACAGATGAGGAAGAAATTTGAGCTTGACTGAATTAATGGGGGTTGTCTGTGAAGCTTTGCGGCAGTACAGCCCAGGTAACTTGCTGAGCTTGATGGGTGTCAGGGTCAATCTAAGTGAAAGCGAAGAGAGGCTGGGATTAAGGGTGCAAAGAAATAGTAGAGAAAGCATGTTTGAGATCTAGAACAGAATAATGGGTTGTGGAGGGAGGTATTGAGGATAGGAGAGTATATGGGTTTGGCACCATGGGGTGGATAGGTGAAACAATTTGGTTGATAAGGCGCAGATCCTGAACTAACCTGTAAGGCTTGTCTGGTTCTAGGACAGGTAAAATGGGGGAATGGTAAGGAGAGTTTATAGGCTTTAAAAGGCCATGCTGTAACAGGCGAGTGACAACAGGCTTTAATCCTTTAAAGCATGCTGTGGGATGGGATATTGGCATTGAGCGGGGTAAGGGTGATTAGGTTTTAATGAGATGGTAAGGGGTGCATGATAGGTTGCCAAGGAGGGAGTAGAGGTATCCTATACTTGTGGGTTAAGGTGGGGGATACAAGAGGAGGACGCAAAGGAGGCTTTGGATTGGGAAGAAAGGCATCAATGAGATGTGGCTGTAGTCCAGGAATAGTCAGGGAAGCAGATAATTTAGTTAAAGTGTCTCGGCCTAATAAGGGAACTGGGCAGGTGGGGATAACTAAAAGGAGTGCTTAAAAAAGTATTGTCTAAGTTGGCACCAGAGTTGGGGAGTTTTAAGTTTAGAAGCCTGGCCGTCAATACCTACAACAGTTATGGAGGCAAGGGAAACAGGCTCTTGAAAAGAAGGTAATGTGGAGTGCGTAGCCTCCATATTGATTAAGAAGGGGACGGACTTATCCTCCACTGTAAGAGTTACTTAAAGCTCGGCATCTGTGATGGTCTATGGGGCTTCCGAGGCGATCAGGCAGCGTCAGTCTTCAGCTGCTAAGCCGAGAAGCTCTGGGAAGGAGTCAGAGAGCCTTGGGCCAGAGTTCCAGGGGCTCTGGGAGTGGCTGCCAGGTGAGTTGAACAGTGATTTCCAGTGGGGTCCTGCACAGATGGGACACGGCTTAGGAGGAATCCTGGACTGCGGGCATTCCTTGGCCTGGTGGCCAGATTTCTGGCACTTGTAGCAAGCTCCTGGGGGAGGCGGTTCTGGAGGAACGCCTGGCCACTGTGGTTTAGGCATTTGGAAGTTCTTGTGTGCTGGAGATGTGGCTGGGGTTTGTCTCACAGTGGAGGCAAGGAATTGCAACTCCAAAATATGTTGTTACTTGGCTGCCTCTACTTTATTATTGTATACCTTGAAGGCAAGGTTAATTAAGTCCTGTTGTGGGGTTTGAGGGCCAGAATTTAATTTTTGGAGTTTTATTTAATGTCAGGAGCAGATTTGGGTAATAAAATGTCTATTGAGAATAAGATGGCCTTTTGACCTTTTAGAGTCTAGGGCTGTAAAGTGTCTTAGGGTTGTTGCCAAATGAGCCATGAACTGGGCTGGATTTTTATATTTGATGAAAAAGAGCCTAAACGCTATCTGATTTAGAATAAAGAAAAAGGAGTATTAAGCTTGACTATGCCTTTGGCTCCAGCCACCTTTTTAAAAGTAAATTGCTGGGCAGGTGGAGGAGGACTAGTCATGGAACGAAACTGTAAGCCGGACCAGGTGTGAGGAGGGGAGATGATAAAAGGATTATAGGGTGGAGGAGCGGAGGCTGAGGAAGAATTGTGACCTAGCTCAGCCTGGCGAGGAGGGGAGGTGTCGTTCCTGCGTGGTCTGACACCTGTGAAACCTGGGTGAATAATCAGGCGTCCCTGAAATGATTAAACACGAAGGGAAGGCTGCCTTCCTTAGTCTGTGACTGGCGCCAGAGTTTTGGGTCCACGGATAAAACGTGTCTCCTTTGTCTCTACCAGAAAATGAAAGGAATTGAAATTAAGAGAAGGGAGAGATTGAAGTGTGGCGCCAAGATTGAAAGGAGAAAGAGGTTGAGGGATAGCGAGGGAGGTTGGAGAAGAGAGTAAAAAGAGGCCGCTTACCGGATTTGAAATTGGTGAGATGTTTTTTGGGCTGGTCGGTCTGAGGACCTGAGGTCGTAGCAGAGGCCTGACATCTATCTTTCTTAGAGGAATGTGCTCTCTGGTCAAAAGTAGAGAATAACTCCATGAGATTAAAGCAAAACATGCATCTACCTGATTCAGTATGTTCAAGGGCCCCACTACATGGGGCAGTTTAATTGTTGGTTTGTTTTTTGAGACAGGGTCTTGCTCTCTCCCAAACTAGAGTGAGGTGCAGTATCATAGGTCACTGTAACCTCCAACTCCTAGGCTCAAGCAATCTTCCCACCTTGGCCTCCCAAGTAGCTAGGACTACAGGCATGCACCATCATGCCCAGCTACCTTGGGCAGTTTAAAAGTAAAAAAATTTGTCAATCTACTTGTTTTCTCTCCAGAGAACATAATCGATTTGACTGAAAAAAATTAATACTGGTTTATCTTTAGCTACCAGGACTACAGACAAACCAAAGGCAGCACATATTTCCTTACTTCCTGGTAGTCATTAAGTTCCTGCTGGTTTCTGGATGTCAGGGGTCCAGAGACAAGTACATATTTTCTTTTTTTTTTTTTAATTTTTATTTATTTATTTATTTATTGAGACAGAGTCTTGCTCTGTCGCCCAGGCTGGAGTGCAGTGGCACAATCTCAGCTCACTGCAAGCTCCGCCTCCCGAGTTCACGCCATTCTCCTGCCTCAGCCCCCGAGTAGCTGCGACTACAGGCGCCCGCCACGACGCCCGGCTAATTTTTTGTATTTTTAGTGGAGACGGGGCTTCATCGTGTTACCCAGGATGGTCCCGATCTCCTGACCTCGTGATCCACCCGCCTCGGCCTCCCAAAGTGCTGGGATTACAGGCGTGAGCCACCGCGCCCGGCGACAAGTACATATTTTCTTGATAGCACTACTACAGTACATCTATTCCCGTTGTGAAGGCGGAAAATTCAAACAGCAGTTCACCTGCGATTTGAAAGCCTGAAATACTGCGATTCCCCACAAGGAGGCTCCATTATCAAGTACAACAATTTTCAAAGCGGGAATGCCTCAACGATTTTGAAAAGCAACACATCACAGCACATTAAACTTTCATAATCTTTAAATGCTTTAACATTCTTATTGATAACAGTTTGGCTCTAATTATCACATAAAAATTTAATCTATCATTTTAGTGCTGTGCGAAGCCAAGACAAATGTATCATATATTAAATACATAATTTAAGCTGAGTATTTAAACAAAACCGAATTTTTTTCTCAGTGGGAGGAAGTGAGGACGATTGGCAATTATACTAAAAACAAATTTTCTTATGCTTCAGTTATTACATGTGATCAAAGAGTTGTCACACAGGTTCAACTTCGGCTTTCTAAGTCAAACAAAAGCTTTACCTTGGCTAAAATTCTTTATAAGGCAAAACATATTGACTGGTAGCTCATTGCCTAATTGATAACATATGTCATGGCATTATTTTAATATCACTCTTTAACAATAAAACGGTTAATATTTCCTGTTGGATGGTGTAACATCTTAAAATATTGGTAATAACAGTTTCGAATGGTTATAAATGTATTTGAAGTATTTGAACAGGAAATAGAGGCTAAATATATACATAAATAATTTGTTACAATTTAGATTTCTTTCAATGCATAATGTTGAAATTAGCTTTCCCTTTTGCCTCTTTAATTATCTGAAAAAAGAACTTAGAATGACTTTTAGTGCTATAAGTGTTCAATTAACTTTTCATTTAAATTATTTATTTTATATGATGGAATGCATCAGGGCAACTGAGAAATAAGGCAGATTTCTTACATTTGGAAAATAGAGTTGGGCTTGTGATTTGAAAGTTTTAGTTTTCTAAGACTATTCTTTAGAGAGTGGGATTTGGGATGTATCTAGCATTTATTGATTGCCTCCATCAAGTCCTTTGCTTATATTATTTCATATCAATGGGCCAGATATTACTATTCCCCATTCCATAGATGAAGAAGCTGAGACTCAAAGAAAAATAACTTGTTCAAGATAATATAGCCAGCTAAGCAACAGCAGGACTGGGATTAGAACCCACAGCAGGGATGGATGGGAAGAGAGGCAGACAAGGGTGGAGGTTTGGGGATCTGAGAGTGAGGAGGAGGCAGGATGAAATTGACAAGGGTAGAATCTTATCTGGGAGTTCACAGAAGTAGTAATTTATATCCCTTAGCATGCCTCCTTTATCCCTATCAGGCCCTCTGCGGCTGGATGAATCTCTATTTTTCCAGTCAGTTTGAATCTTAGCATCAATATTATATTTGAAACGTAAGAGTGAAATTGCCTTTCTGTGACATCTTTTTAACTGATTACTGGGCACTTAGGCAACCAGCTCCCGAATGTCTGGTTACTCTTAATAAAGGTCAGGATTGCACCTAGCTAGCCTCACTAATAGAGGAGAACTTGTGGCCATCTTTCATAGCAGCCTGAGGCAAGTTGTCATGAATTCACTGAAACTTGCTGATTTCCCCCGTGCACCTGAAAGAACCTGGTTCCCTTAGTGCTGTCCATTCAGCCTGAATAACTCTACTGCTTCCCCTCTGCCAGCACACCACCCACGCTGTCAACGATGGTGAAAATCTGCAACATTTTGTTTACCTTCATTCTGGGGAGCCTCTCCTATCCTCACAAGGATAAAAGGAGATTGCATTCAAACTTGTTTTGATTACTCTTAGCTTACATACAGAACCACCTCTTTAGAGGAAAGGGAAGTTTCTCCTAGTTCTGTCTTTGGAAATGGGAGGTTGGTCTTGGAGTCTTAGACTAACACAGATAGATCATTAATCACAAAGACTGTCTCTGGAAACTGAAAAAGGTCAGATTCTCTTAGAAACTGTGGGATGGGTGTGGTGGTACATGCTCATAATCCCAGCACTTCGGGAGGCCAAGGTGAGTAGATGGCTTGAGCTCAGGAGTTCAAGACCAGCCTGGGCAACATGGTGAAACCTCATCTCTATGAAAAAAAAAAAAAAAATTAGTTGGGCATGGTGGTGCATGCCTATAGTCCCAGCTACTCAGGAGGCTGAGATGGGAGGATTGCTTGAGCCCAGGGAGGTTGAGACTGCAGTGAGCTGAGATCATGCCACTGCACTCCAGCCTGGGCGATAGAGTGAGACCCTGCCTCAAAAAAATAAGTAAATAAATAAAATAAAAATGAAAAGAAAGAAACTGCACAATAAGACAAGGGCAGGGTGGAGAGTTGTCTTAATTACACAAGACACCCATGCAACACGACAACACCCCTTTAAAACGTACAAAGTCACATAACTTCAGAATTTCAAGATTTGGTTAAAAAAAAGAGAAAAGGATGGAAAATGTGATACTGTATACATTTTCTGCTCTCTGTGCTACTGAACATTCTCTAATGAATGTTTCCTAAACAACTTTCTGCGATCTACTTTGAAAGGAGAACAGAAGGGAGAGAACAACAGAGAGGAGACTAAAGAGAGATAAGGAGACAGAAGGAAGAAGAGGGGGCTAAGGAGGGAGCAAAGAAGATAAAGAAAATTTACAAAAGAAAGGAAGAAGGAGAGAGAGAAGTTGTCTGCAATTATGGCATATTAGGTGAGCAATGAACACTTTGTGCATTTATTCATTTGACACACAGTTATTGAGCATCTATTATGTGCCAGGCTCTTAGACCCCAGTTGAAAGTGGTGAAACAGATAGTTGTCTTATGAAGCACATAGATTGGGTGAGTCACAAAATTTTTAAAATAAAGTAAATTCGGTTGCAAATACACTCTTAGTTCACTTTATTTTTACATTATTCCTCTCATCCTCCATAACAATGCCTCTCATTATTCTATTCGTAAACCCGAGTAATATAAATGAGCCACTCTAGACTATGAAAATATACCATTGTCTCAAAAAATGTTTTTCAATGTAAGTATATTTGTACTTTTGCTTTCTTAATTGGAGCAATGTTTTTGTATTACTGCGTCTACACATTTTTTAAACAGCTGATAAAAAGATGTTTGTTCATTTCCTTATAGTCTACTCAATCAGCCTATTTGCAAAAAATTTCCTGAAAAATAGGTAGTGGAAAAAAGTCAGAGTCAAGAGTGGATTTTATTCGAAATCAATATTTGGTATAAATGCAAACAAAAATAATCAGAAATTAAACAAAGAATATTGGATTTAACATGAAATGGATAACCTGACAGCCTCTTCTAAAACAAATAAAATACTCTTGTGTATCAAAGCGCTTAAGTCTGTAACAGAGGTGAACTTGAGGTCAATGTTGTCAAATAATTTCTAAGTAGTTTCCAGATTTTTTTCTTTTTTTTGCCTTTGGTGCCGAAAAGGCTAATCAACTTTATGTACTTAAAACTTACCTTCAATTTATCAAACTGCGGGTATAATAGTAAAAATATTTAACAACCAATATGGTATGAACACAGATGCTGCTTCTATATCTTAAAATGTATTTTTCAGCATCCTGGCTGAATAAACATCCTCCCTAATTATGAGGAAAGTGGTATGTCATTAGCATGGAATGAAGTTCCCCTCCTGATCCATTAAAAATTAAGCTACTCCTTTCACTAATTTTGTCCTCAAATAGTATAGCTCACATGCAAAAAGGGGAGAGGACATTCCTCCTGAACATATTCCCTGCTTTTGGAGAACTTCTCAACCTTTCTAAAATATTGTATTGGTATTCTGGTTGTTGACATGATGTGGAAAAGATGTAGAGGATACAGTTTGAAAGAAATGTCAGTTTATTTAGTGCACATTGAAACATCAATAGTTGTGCTGTGAGACACAGAGCAAGAGGTTGAAGTGTGGACTGTTAAGTGCTGGCTTCCACAGATGTGAGAACCTAGCTATGCTTTGGGACTACATTTCAAACAACCCCAGGTTCTGTGGGAGGCAGGACTGCTGTTCCGCAATGGGGAAGGAGAGAATAGGTTTGCTCCATGTGATATACTGGGGCATCTCTTAGTGTTCGCCTGTCTAAAGTTGACAGTGAAGGAACAGTGCAGCACATTGGTCCTAAGGAGGGCATAGTGAGCAGGGCTTCGATGGCACAGTAATGAAGGCCTGGGTCACCCCTATAGGCAAGCCACCCAGTCTAGTGGAGGTACCAGCCAAAAGTAATGATAATTCAAAATGGGTAATAGAGAAGAAAGATGTTGAATATTAGTTGCAACTCTGCAATCAGGTGCAGCAGTGGGAATTATACTTCATCCCACCAACTTTCCTTTTGTAAATTTCACTTGAAAAGAGACCAACCAAAAGGAAGCAGGTGGTGTGAATGTTTTATACAAAGCAAATGGATGTGAGCAGTTCAAAGGGTGTACTGAATGGATAATGTGGTGTCTTGCTCAGATACCTGCTTCAGGACCAAGGCATTCATTTCCCCAGCTGTCAGAATTATTACCTGTTGATGACTCAGCAAATCCCTCACCGAGAGTTGCCCTCAGGTGACAGGAATTTCTTCACCCAGCATTATGCCCACTCCCCAGGTGCAGCCCACATCCAACGACTTGTTGGTGTGGAGATATACAAATCAGGCCCCCTTGCCTTAATTTGGAACAACTCAGAAAGGCCAGCGTAGCTTCCAAGCTCCTGTGGGATTAGCTGAGATGTTTTTTTGCAATTACATCACAATTTGACTCTCTTTTTGCTCAATGCTGGTTCCTTAACGTCTCACAATTTTTATCTTGAGACCATTGCACAATAAACTTCCCATACACAAATCTGTTTCTCTATCTTTTTCCTGGGAAATATGACATAAGACAGTTTCCTACTAAATATTTTTAAAATATGTAGGAAATGTATGTTTGTGACATATTTTATCAAAAATATGCTAGAAATATGCTATGCTTGAGTTTATTTTAACTAATTTAGCAAACCTTAGTAAAGCAAATGTAAAGATTTAGTAACGGAATAATATTTGGCAATTAGCTGTAAATCACTGGACAGGCATTTAAAGCATGCTATTTGGATGGCTATGCTTCATTTTTAAGTAATTCGTATGTGTTCAGCCAAATCAAATAAACTGCTTTAGTTCTTTTCATAACATTTGACGTTAATAAAATAAGTAAAAGGGTTGATAAGCTTTCACTTTTCCATGTTTTTAATTTATGAAACATTTTTAAACTAAGCTTTGTAGTCATGAAACATGTTTTTACGCCTAAGGTTTATTGATTTTCTACCTCATGCTTTCAATAGTTTGATTTACTTTGTCTAATATGACAAGTTCAGAATTCATTAAACATTATTTTGTTGAAATTTTATTTCTCTAAATGGGAGGTTCTACATTAAATGTCTTTAAAAATTCATTTCACAACTATATTGATGCTAATGAGGCCTGAGAGATAGCAAGTGATAAAGCAAAATTGTAGAAGCTGTTCAAACATGTTTGTTTTTTGTAACAACTCAGAGATACTATTCACAAACCATACTATTTATCCTTTAAAGTGTACAATTCAGTGGTTTTTAGTCTATTCACAGACTTGTACAACTCTCACCACTATCTAACTTCCTAACCTTAAAAGAAACCCCATACCCACTAGCTATTCCTCTGCATTTTCCTCTCCTCCTGGTCTCTGGCAAACACTACTCTCTATCTCTATGGATTGGTATATTCTGGATATTTGATATAAATTAAGCATACAATATGTGGTCTTTGGCATCTGACTTCTTTTTCTCAGCATGATGTTTTTGAGGTCCATTCATGCTGTAGCTCATATCAGTACCTCTTTCTTTTTATTCCTGAATAATATTCTGTTTTTCAGATAAAAACACATTTTGTTTACTCATTCATTAGGTAATGGACATTTGAGTCGTTTCCACTTTTTAGGTATTGTGAACAATGCTGCTATGAATACTGTGTATGAGTTTTGTGAGGACATTTGTTTTCATTTCTTTTGAGTATATACCTAGGAGTGAAATTGCTGGGTCATATGGTATCACTTGGTTGACCATTTTGAGGAACTGCCAAATCATTTTCCAAGGCAGCTGCACCATTTTACATTTCCACTCGCAATGTATAAGGATTCCAGTTTCTTCACACCCTCGCCAATGCCTCTTATGGCTGTTGCTTTGTCTTGTTTTTAGTATTAGTCACCCTGACAGGCATGAAGTGGTATCTTATTGTGATTTTGACTTGCATTTCCCTAATAATAATGATGTTGAACATCTTTTATGTGCTTGTTGGCCATTTGTATTTAATATGTCTTCTTTGGAGAAATGTCTACATAAGTATTTTCCCCATTTCTAAATTGGGTTATTTGTCATTTTATTGTTGACTTGTAGGAGTTCTTTATATACTCTGGGTACAAGTTCCTGTCATATATCAAGATTGCAAATATTTTCTCTCATATTGTGGGTTGTCTTCTCACTTTCTTGATAAAATCTTTGATGTCCCGAAGTTTTTTATTTCTATGAAGTCCAATTTATCTTTTTTGTTTGTTTTATTGCTTGTGCTTTTATTGGCATACCTAAACAGGCTTATCCTAAGTTCTCAAAGATTCACATCTGTGTTTTCTTGTAAGAGTTTGTTTTTTTTGGCTCTTTTATTTAGGTCTATTTTGAGTTGATTTTTATAGACAGTGTGAGGTAGGAGTCTAATTTTATTCTTTTGCACGTAGATATCTAATCGTCACCGTACCATTTGTTGAAAAGATTATTCTTTCCCCCATTGAATTATCTCAGGACACTCACTGAAAATCAATTGATTATAAATATGAGGGTTTATTTCTGGATTCTCAATTCCATTCCAGGATATGGGTTTATCCTTCTGTCAGTTTCACACTGTCTTGTTTACAATAGCATTGTTAATAGTAAGCTTTGAAATTGTGAAGTGTGAGCCTTCCAGTTTTGTTATTCTTTTTCAAGATTGTTTCTGGGCCTCTTACATTTCCATGTGGGTTTTAGAATCAGCTTGTCAACTTTTGCAAGAAAGCCAGCTGGGAATTTGATAGGAATTTCATTAAATCTGTAGTTCAATTTATAGAATATTGCCATCTTAATGATATTAAATCTTCCGGTCAGTGAACACAAGCTGTCTTTCCATTTGTTTAGGTGTTCATTCATTGCATTCAACATTTTTTTGTAGTTTTCAGAGTACAAGTTTTGTACTTTTTTTTGTTAAATTTCTTCCTAAGTGTTTTATTCATTGTGCTGCTATCATAAATGGAATTCTTTTCTTAATTTCATTTTGGATTCTTCATTGTTAGTGTATAGAAATACAACTGTTTTTAATATTATTTCTTAGCCTGCAAACTTGCTGAACTTGTTAATTAGTTCTTTTTTAGCAGATTTCTTATTCAAGTACAATATGTCATCTGCAAATAAAAATAGTTTTACTTTTCTTCTTTCTGAACTAGATGTCTTTTATTTGGCTGTAATTGTGGTTTTTGCCAATAAAAAGTAATGGCAAAAACCACAATTACTTTTGCAGCAACCTAATATTTCATTTTTCTTACCTAACTTCCGTGGCTATAACCTTCAGGTTGAATACAAGTGGTGAGAGCAGACATCTTGTCTTTTTCCTGATCTTAGGGGGAAAGTATTGTCTTTCCCAGGTAAATATTAGCTCTGGGCTTTTAGTACATGCCTTTTATCAGGTTGTGGAAGTTCTCTTCTATTCCTGTTAATAGTTTGCTGAATGATTTTTTGTCATGAAAAGGCTTTGGATGTTGTCAAATGCTTTTTAATGCATCTGCTGAGGTGGTCATTTGGTTTTTGCCCTGGAGTCTTATAATATAGTTGATTGATTTTTGGATGTTAATCCAACCTTGCATTCCTAGGATAACTGGTATACAATGGTGATAATGGTATATAATCCATTATGGTTGAATTGTCTATTTCTCCCTTCCATTCTGTCAGTTTCTCCTTCATGCATTTTCAGTTTCTGTTACTTGCATATTTGTTTATAATTTTTATATCTTCCTTATGGATTGACCCTTTTATCATTGTTCAGCATTTTTGAATGTCCGAGAAATGAATCAAGTGAGGATACAGCAGATAACCTACAGAATTCTGCATCTGCTGAGCCAGATTTTCTGGTAATTTTTTTGAAATTGCATTTGGAGCAACAGATTGGAGTGCAAGAAAGAAGCATGTCTCCAAAAGGAGATTGATCGTTATACTAATTAGGAAGCTTTCAGCTGTAAGAAATGGAGACCCCAACTCTAACTAGCCTAAACAATAAAGCTGACTTTTCAGTACACCCAACTGCAGAGTCAAATTGCTTTTGCAACCAGAGTTCCTCATTTGAACCACAGAGCATAAAAGTAATTTGAGTGACTGTTTTCTCAGTTCTCCCAAGGATAGGACATACTTAGTACCATTCCAGTTGCATAGGACAGAAGCTACATTATTGCATGCAATGTATATCTTAGGGCTTATTTCTTCTATTGAACTTTGAGAAAGACTGGTCCCATAGTAGTGTAAGCTTCAGATTTATTTTGATCAAGGACCCTGTTTCAATGTGAGTGTGGTGTTTTTGTTTAGTTATGTTTTGTTTAAATTCTGGTCTCTCTCATGTGTAGAGTTTATCTTCAAACTGGTTTTCCTCTGGATTAATAGGTGGGTGAGATAGCAGCCAGGGGAAGGAGATAGCTTTTCCCCTCAAAGCCATGGAAAAAATGCCCTGAATCCTGCTTTGATGGTCAGCATTAAGTCATATGTCCATCCCTAATCAATCTTTGTGGCAAATTGAGTTCAAAGCAACCTGGGGGCACCCCTGGAGTTGGGGTGAAGTCAACCCTACCCAATGCAACCTATACAAAAGGAGAGATTGAAATTGATGTTGGGGAGATACTACAATGTCTTCTAAATTTATCTCCATATTTAAGGCCTAAAATTTTAGGAGCTAGTTTCATGTTTGTGACAAATGCTGGTAGCTGCCTTAGTGGCATTCTATTTCAATGGTAATAAGAAAGTAAGCAACTCATGTTATGAAGAAATAGGATAATTCCTAGTGTAGTAACCCCAATAAAGTTAATTATCTTAATTATCTTAATAATCAGAAGATACAATAGCAGATTTATCTACTGCCATTTGCTGTGAAGCCTTTTGTACCACCAACGCTGCCTCTGTTGTATCTTTAAAGAGCCTAGTGACTGCAGATCCCCTTCTGCCACAGTTACCATGTGACACTAAGTCATTGGCAGGCAGAGGAGTCCTTTTGAATTCTGGTTGTTTTTAGTTTAGTGCAAATTCGTAAGTCCAGATGAATTTTATCCCAGGGTGATGAACAAATATGGAGATGCTTTCAGAACTGCTATATATAATCTTCAAAACTGTTGGGGGATAGTTGATGTTAGGAAAATGGAGACACCTACTCATCCAGATTTTCAAAAGGTCAAATCCTATAAGATGATATCATGTCCTAGAAAAATTCAAGAGCTCATTTTAAACAGATGGTGGAAGAACATTAAGAAGTTATCGCTAGGAGTCAAAAAAGTAGTTCAGTAGTTGTAAGACAGGCCAAATTGTCCTCATTATTGATTTGTTACATCTGGGGAATGCCATACCTATAATGTACCATGACTAGCATGGTTGGAAGTCTTCCAGCACAGCCTTCTGAAGAGGATGGAGAGATGCTGGCTCTTTATTGAACTGTGAGGTGGAGTCATAGCTGGCTGAACCAACACAATACCCTAAGTATCTATGTGGCAGGATATCTCTTTTAGAGTATCACAGCGTTTAATCCTTACATTTTTTTTCTATAAAACATTTTTTATGATTACTTGGAAAAAGATACAAAAGAACATAGTTTGGTGTAATTATTTCAACAAAGCTAATGAGATTTCATGCCACACAGATGAATACAGAGCATTACCTTCATAACTGTTATAACCTGTTGTGGCAGATGACATCTGGAGTATTTGTCCTGGTCTGAGCAATACATTATAAAACTGGTTTAGAAAAATTAGCAGCAGAGGAGATTAGTCTGGCTAAATCTGCCTGGAAAATGACCTGTGAAGGAAAGTTAAGAAAAAAATGTATGTTTAACTTGGGAAAAAAAAATTTTTGGAAGCAGGGCCTGTGATACAGTTTGGATATTTGTCCCTGCCCAAATCTCATGTTGAATTGTAATCCCCAATGCTGGAAGCGGGCCTGGTGGGAGATGTTCGGATCATGGGGGCAGATTCCTCATGGCTTGGTGCTGTCTTCACCATCGTGAATGAGATCTGATGATTTAAAAGTGTGTGGCACCTCCCCCGGCCCTTGCTCCTGTTCTCGCCATGGGATGTGCCTGCTCCCCCTTTGCCTTTCATCATGATTGGAAACTTCCTGAGGTTTCCCCAGAAGCAGATGCCGCTATGCTTCCAGTTGACAGCTTGCAAAGCCATGAGCCAATAAATCTCATTTCTTATAAATTACCCAGTCTCGGGTATTTCTTTACAGCAATGCAAGAATGGTCTGATATAGCCTGATACTATCTTCAAGTGTTAAAAGAGGACAGGATTGGGCCAGGCACGGTGGCTCACGCCCTTAATCCCAACACTTTGGGAGGCCAAGGTGGGCGGATCACCTGAGGTTGGGAGTTCGCGACCAGCCTGACCAACATGGTGAAACCCCGTCTCTACTAAAAAATAGAAAATTAGCCGGACATAGTGGTGCATGCCTGTAATCCCAGCTACTTGGGTGGCTGAGGCAGAAGAATCGCTTGAACCTGGGAGGCAGAGGTTGCAGTGAGCCAAGATTGCGCCATTGCACTCACTCCAGGCTGGGGCAACAAGAGCGAAACTCCATCTAAAAAAAAAAAAAAAAACCCAGGATTTTTTTTTTTTTTTTAAATTTACAGATGAACGATGAGTTGATATCAGATAGAGGACAGAGTTTTATTCCATATAAATTAACTGTCTAATGAATAGGTTGAACAGGGAGGGTATAGGTTCCCGTTCCCTAGGGATATTCAAGTAGATGCTATAGAAGGATTCTGTAGGGCTGAGTTAGATGACCTCAGAGAGATACTCTGATGTGCTGTGGTTTGTAAACATGTGTGGCACATTTTAAAAGCATATTGTAATTATATTTTAAGCCATACGTATGTAATCGTGGCAAGAACATTGTTTCTTCTCGAGTCATTCACATGCTAACAGGCACTCTCTGAAACACAGTCCTATGCCAGTTGGAGCCTGTGGGATGTGGCATATACTGGGACAAGAGAACATTCCAAAGCTCTTATATTAGGTGAATACCAACTCTATCTGGACTTGTCATTCTAGAAGCCATCAGGAAACCATGTTGCTGACTCCTGAGGATTATACATCTTTTCTTTTTTTTTTTTGAGACGGAGTCTTGCTCTTTTGCCCAGGCTGGAGTGCAGTGGCGTGATCTCGGCTCACTGCAAGCTCTGCCTCCCCGGTTCAGGCCATTCTCCTGCCTCAGCCTCCTGAGTAGCTGGGACTATAGGTGCCCGCCACCACGCCCAGCTAATTTTTTGTATTTTTAGAAGAGACAGGGTTTCACCGTGTTAGCCAGGATGGTCTCGATCTCCTGACCTCGTGATCCGCCCGCCTCGGCCTCCCAAAGTGCTGGGATTACAGGCGTGAGCCACTCCGTGCCCGGCCATACATGTTTTCTAAATGCTCCCAAACCACTGTTTAACAACATCCTAAAGACTTTCTAGGGCATGAGAGATATCATGTTCTGGAATTCACCTTTTTGAAAATCAGTATCTTCACTGTTCTCACACGTCTACTATAAATAAGGGGAGTAATTTAATTCCTATTATATGTGCGTGCATGTATAGGTACATATATGTATATTTTTATATGTGTATATATCTATAGGTATATATATTTATATATAGCAGTAATTACCTGTTTAATGAATGAATGGTGATGATTTAAAGGTAAAGGGAATGATGCCAGAGGTTATGAAAAAAAAGCTGCCTTCAAAATATTAAATAGAGAAAGAATAGAGAAATGTATGCCAAGCTCTAAATGATTTATTGTAATTTACTTGACTCTTGGTTTTCTAAAATGGAAATAAAGAGATAATATTGAGCTTAACTCTTACTGAGATTATAACAAACGATAGACATGCTTAATAAATTTTATTTCTTTTTTTTTGGGGGGGCGGGGGACAGAGTCGAGACTGTCACCTAGCCTGGAGTGCAGTACCATGATCTCGATCACTGCAGCCTCTGCCTCCCATGTTCAAAGGATCCTCCTGCCTCAGCCTCTTGAGTAGCTACAGGCCACCGTGCCTGGCTAATTTTCATATTTTTATTAGCGATGGGATTTCACCATGTTGGCCAGGCTGGTCTTGAACTCCTGGCTTCAAGTGATCTGCCCATCTTGGCCTCCCAAAGTGCTGGGATTACAGGTGTGAGTCACTGCACCTGACCTAAAAAGAATTTCTAATATGAGCTTTTTTACTGGCAGAGTACAAAAAAGTTAATTATTAGAGATTATACAATGTCTTGCTATGGGAGTTGACTGATTTTGTTTTTGTTTTGTTTGGTAAGCTTTCAAATGCACAGTCTACATAGAATTTATAAGAAGTAAATCTTGCTTTCAATTAGAATTTCAATAAAATTAGACACAAGAAAGAGTAAGCTATTGCTTCATCATATTTTCCCCTCTTTATTTTCTTCTCCTTCAATTAATTTCTTGTTGCTATAGTAACAAATTACCACAAACTTAGTGATTTAAGACAACACATGTTTATTTTTCTCTTAAACTTCAGAGGTCAGAAATCAGAAATGAATCTTATAGGGCTAAAATCAAGGTGTCAGCAGGGCTGATTCCTTCTGAAGGCTTCAGAGGGAATATTCCTTGCCTCTCCCAGCTTCCAGTGGCTGCCAGTTTCCTTGGCTATGGCCATATCATTCCAATCCCTGCTTTCCTTAACAAATTCTCTTCTCCTGTCTCTGAACTCCTCCCTCCTTTTTGTAAGGACCCTTGCAATTACATCAGGCCCACCTGCATAATACAGGCTAATCTCTCATCTCAAGATCCTTAACTTAGTCACATCTGCAAAGTTCCTTTTACCATGCAAGGTGACATATTCACATGTTCTGAGGATTAAGACATGGACCTCTTTGGAGGACTACCACTCGGCCTACCACAATATAGAACACATATTTTTAAAATAATATATCCTAAATCACTTTTTGAAGTGAGGTAGGTACATGCCATGATCCAACCAACCAATCATTTCTCATTGATATTATCTCTTTCTTGCTTTCTCTGCTTTATCACTTAAATACCTATCTAGTTCAGAGGAGGTATGAACTTAAAAAAAAAAAAACGAAAACAGTAGGTTCATTTCCAGCACTGAATACTTCATTGATTCATGATATTAACTCAAGTAGGTGCTTTTTACTAGATTAGAAGGAGGGAAGTTGAACTTCACCTGGAAACTGACATTTGTCTGAAGGGCACACTGCCATCACTAGAGTGATGCATGAATCACTCTGAACAGGGTGAAACAAGTGGCATCCAAGTTACAGTTGAACACAGGATTTCGAGAGATCATCTTTTTATGATTAAAATCTTATTATAGATTTTTTTATTCTGAAAAAGTTTTTGATTCCCATGCATTTGTAAGAAATAATACAGAGACGCCATGTACTTTTATTTTATTTTATTTATTTATTTTTTTTGAGACGGAATCTCACTCTGTCGCCCAGGCTGGAGTGCAGTGGCACAATCTCGGCTCACTGCAAGCTCTGCCTCCTGGGTTCAGGCCATTCTCCTGCCTCAGCCCCCCGAGTAGCTGGGACTACAGGCGCCCACCACCACGCCCAGCTAATTTTTTGTATTTTTAGTAGAGACGGGGTTTCACCGTGTTAGCCAGGATGGTCTCGATCTCCTGACCTCATGATCCACCCGCCTCAGCCTCCCAAAGTGCTGGGATTACAGGCGTGAGCCACTGCGCCTGGCCGATCCCATGTACTTTTAACTCTGTTTTCCCAATAGCAACGTCTTGCAAAACTATGGTACGCTATTACATCCAGAATATTGATGTAGATACAAACAAAATGCAGGTCATTTCATCACCAACACAATCCTTCATGCCCTTTAAAGCCATTTCCACTTCCCTCCCACATTCTTAACCCTTAGAAAATATGAATCTTTTGTCCATTTCTATAATTTTGACATTTTAAGAATGTTATATAAATGGAATCATACAGTACGCAACATTTTGGTATCGGCTTTATTCACATGGTATAAGCCTCTGGAGATTCACCCAGGTTCGATGTGTTAATAATTGGCCTCTTTGTATAGCTGAGTGGTATTCTATCATATAGATGTACCGCAGTTTAACCTATTCATCTGTTGAAAGACATCTAGGTTATTTCCATTTGGGGGTTATTACAAATAGAGCTCATATGAACTCTAGTGTACAGGTTTTTGTGTGAACATAAGTTGTCACTTCTCTGGGATTAATGCCCAGGAGTGCAATTGTTTGGTTGCATAGTTTATGTGTTTAGTTTTTTAAGGAACTGCCAAACTACTTTCCAGAGTAGCTATTACCATTTTACATTCCCACCAGTAGTGCATGAGTGACATGGTTTCTCCCTATCTTTGCCAGTATTTGTATCATCACTCTTTTTTATTTTAGCTATTCTGATAGGTGTGCAGTGATATCTCATTGCGGTTTTCATTTGAATTTCCCTAGTGGCTAATGATGGTGAACATCTTTGTGTGTGTTCACTTTCTTATGTAAACTGCTGTCTCCAGAGCACCTTTGGTGTTGCTATGAGGTGGACATGACAGCCAAGAGGGCTCGGCTTAAGGCCTGTAATTTCTGCATCTACCGGAGCTGCTCCATTTATACCGATTTTACATATTGGGCTTCTGAGCAATTTCGTTTAAACAGAGTGTTCTTTGTTTTGTTTTGTTTTTCGGGTTTTTTTTTTTTTTTTTTTTTTTGAGACGGAGTCTCGCTCTGTCGCCCAGGCTGGAGTGCAGTGGCACGATCTCAGCTCACTGCAAGCTCCGCCTCCCAGGTTCACGCCATTCTCCTGCCTCAGCCTCCCGAGTGGCTGGGACTACAGGCGCCCGCCACCACGCCCGGCTAATTTTTTTGTATTTTTAGTAGAGACGGGGTTTCACTGTGTTAGCCAGGATGGTCTCGATTTCTTGACCTCGTGATTCGCCCGCCTCGGCCTCCCAAAGTGCTGGGATTACAGGTGTGAGCCATCGCACCCGGCCCTTTTTCGGGTTTTTTTAAAGGTATGAAGTCAATGTACTTCATCTAGTTTGTAGGAAATTACTTGGCTTCCCAAAATCCTAGATGAAAACTATATTCAGAAGTAGAAATAAATACACTCAAATATATTTATATAAAATATATTTGAAAGCCAACTATTTAAGCTTATATGTTTTTCTATATTTCTTTACAGTGAATAACTACAAGCTGACTCTAATTTTAAAAAATGAAAATTTTATCTCTCACCAATTTTAAAATGGCTCAAACATCTCTCATTAATAGTTTGTGATAGCTTCCTTTCATGCAGGACCAGCACTCTGATTATCCTTCTACTTGTCAGGCAGGGGGAACTGCAGTGTGGAAGAATAAAAAGTAAAGACACAACTTGGTTATAAGACTTTAGTTATAAAAGTAATATACTTGTGACATGTAACAATGATGACGAACACGTGCAAAATGCTTGCATACAATCTGGTTTTATGATTCTATAGATTCAGTATTAGAACATAAACCATTTCCAGGGAACATGAGTCACCCTGCAGTCCTGTATTCCTTTGAAGGCAACTTCCCCTAGAGACATTAGTATTTTAGCTCCCTCCCACCCCCACGCCTATGCTCAGGCCCTCTTGCTTTTTTTCCTTAAGGAGAGGTATTTTTTGAGCAAGGCTGAAAAACTTGTCATGCTTTTTAAAAAGCTATCCCTACTACATTTTTCTTAGTCATTTTCACAGCCCAGCAGTAGGAGTGTCAGAGTCTCAGTGCTCTCAGAGGGGGACACAGGAGGACATCATATAGCTCGACTGTTGCTAACTTGCCAGTAACTCATTCTGCCTCAGTGAGGCCATCTGAGGTGACAGTCTGCTGTGGGACCAAAGCCGGAGAACCAAAAGACAGAGAGGTCACTCCATCCCAGCTCCCAGGGAGCAGCCTGACCTCCCCAGCTGCTTCATGGGCCAACCAGGGCTCCCGGCTGCCCATCCACATGCATATAAGTGACTCTCCGGAGGAACACAGACTGGCCACAGTGGAACATTTTTCTCCCATGTTATCATCCATCCTGATTCTTCAGCTGGGGAAATCTGTGAAAAGTCAAGGATAGGTCTGGTGAAAAGAAAATTAAAACAAAATACATGCCTGCACCTTCATTCTGTCCATGTGCCTTCCCTGGGCATTGCTCTCCCCACAGCTATATTTAAGGGCTTCATACATGGTGGTCAGAAGCTCTCTGGAGAAGTTCCCAGCTATTGGCTTATACATGGTTTTCCTTTTCTATGTGTGTGGTAGAAGAAATCAGTGGGGGGTAATCTCTTTTGGAATCATATGTTTTATGTTCCCATTGGACCTTGGGTTCAAAAGCATAAATAAACGTTTAGAAGGAGTGTTTGCCTCAAGGTAGGACCAAGGCCTGCTGGCTGAGTGCACCCTGGGGAAGAGCTTGGGCTGCCTGACCTCATGCTTCATTGGATTTCCCTCTCTAGGCACAGCCAGGAGCACAGCAAAACTGGAAGGGAGAAACAGGGTGCTGGCCAATTTCATCTTTCCCATGAAAAAGTTAATGACATTCCCACTAAATGTGCTTTAACACCAGTCAGAGGATATTAGGGCTGGTAAAGCATTCGCTCTTTTTCCTAAAGAGAGTGGAAGACCCTAGTACCTAAAAAAATAAAAAAATAAAAAAAATAAATGCAAGACTTGAGCCTATCCCCAAATAATTATAGACTCAAGTCAATGATAGTATCCATCTGGTCCTGGCCCTTCTAAAATAAATGTGGCTGAGGGTTTTAGCAGAACAGTAGTGTTGTTATAAAGCAGTACACTATCAATTTGTGCCCTGGTTTTAATAATCTATATGTACCAGTAGCCAGAGAATTATGTGAGACGCTTTGAAAAGAATGATCAAAAACTGGAATTGGGCTTTTGCGTATATCTCATTTAATCTTCATAACCACCTATCAGAAGGTATTATTATAAGCCCTGGTTTACATATGCAGGGATTGAGGGTGGCATGGCTAAATAACTTTCCCAAGGTCACACATACAGCAAGATGAAGTGCTGGAAATTGAACACAGTGTCTGGCTTCAGAACTCTCACTCCTAACCACTCAGGAATAGCCCCAAGAAGCCCAACATGAAGGGGTGTGGGGACTCAAGGGAGAGACCTTGACAGACCAGGGGCAGGCTTGAGGGCTGAGACAGAGAAAATACCCCTAGGAGTTAAAACTTGTGTTCAATCTTGAAGGGTGGAAAAAAGTTGGGAAGAAGGGTCAGAAGTGAGAAATAGGAAGATCAACCCAGAAAACGCAATGGGATGTACAAACATGCAGAGGCCATGAAGAACATGGCAAGGCTGAAGAAAGCTAGGCGGTGCGGTATGCTCAGATGATTGAATTTGGATTGAAATGAGGAAAGGGGGTGGGGACAGAAGTAGAGGCTAGAATTAAGGCTGGACAACTTTCTAAGTCATACCAAAGAGAAAGGAATTTTGAAGATTGAGAGAAGCCAGTAAAGGATTTTAGGCAGGGAGCAGGGTGACAAGATTTGCATTTAAGAAAGATCATTCTGCTTGTATAGGGGATGACTGTCAGGAAGTTAGAGCCCAGGGTATGGCAACAGAGTCAAATGTGAGACAGCAAGACCAGTTAGTAGAGACGATGTTTTAATCCGGTAGGAAATGACAGGGGGTAGAGACTGAGAGAGTAGAAATGGGACTGAAGAGGAGGGAACTGACCTGAGAGGTATTAAGGGAAGTGAAAGGGCTCTAATGATTGATTCAATGTGAGCGCAAAGGGTCAGAGGTGTACAGATGAAATAACATTTATGCATTTCATAAAGACATAACGGTGGTACTCATTCATATGGAGAGAGCAGGGTGGAAGAAGAGGACAGGCTGGGAAGGAGAAAGGTAAGAGAGCAATTTAGAACATATTGAGTCTGAAGTAACCATAGGGCATGCAAAGAAATATTCCAACAGGAGGCTGGTTAAAAAAGCCTGGAGTTCAAGAGAGAAACTTGGGCTAGGGAAACAGGTTGTTGAATCCTCCAGTAGTTTTATTAACTAATTTATTTATTTATTTATTTATTTTTGAGACGGAGTCTTGCTCTGTTGCCCAGGCTGGAGTGAAATGGCACAATCTCGGCTCACTGCAACATCCACCTTCCAGGTTCAAGTGATTCTCCTGCCTTAGCCTCTTGAGTAGCTGGGATTACACACCCGGCTAATATTTGTATTTTTAGTAGAGGCAGGGTTTCACCATGTTGGCCAGGCTAGTCTCGAACTCCTGACCTCAAATGATCCACCCGCCTCGGCCTCCCAAAGTGCTGGGATTACAGGCATAAGCCACAGCGCCCAGCCCCTTCCAGTGGTATTTGAGGCTGTGGAGTTGTGCCCATTTTTATATTTTCCTCCAAATGTGCTCTCCATACATGCTTTCTGATGCTGGAGCTAGGACTCTGCAAACTACATTTCTGCTTGACCATTTGGCTTTTTCTTAGGCTCTGCCAATAGAGGGAAGCTGCAGGGCTGGAGGGAGGACGGGATGTGAGTCTCCCCGCAACCTCACTGCTTCCCTGCAGCAGTTACAGATCATTCCAGTAACAGCTGTTGGGGACAGTGTGTAGTTTTTTTTAACACTTGCAAAACTGGCTTCCTCTTACCCCTGCTTAGAGACACCAGCAGTGACCAACTACGTCCCCTCTTCCAAGGTCTGGGTCCCTCACTAGGCAGTCTCTTTTCTACATTCTAGTTTTAGTAATTCCAGCTTCTTCCTTTGTCCTCTCAGCCCTAGAGGTGGAGTTGCTTCCTACAGGTGCTACTTTTGCCATATCTTAGAGTTTTCTTTTCACTCTTTGGGTTACTTAGTTAACAACTGTATATATAGTTAACAATTCTTCATATTAATTTATCTCAGTTAACATAACTGGTGTGGTTCCATCTCCTGACTGAATCCTGACTGTTACAGGGTAAATATGGGGATATCAAAGAAAAGTATAGAGAGTAATAAAAGAAGAGAGCTTTGAAAACAACCTGGGACCACCTACATTTAAGGACCGTCAGCCCAAGATGTGGACCAGGGAGGTGGCAGGAAATCCAGGAGAGTCTGTGTCTGCTAAGGCAAAGAATCAAGGAGAGATAGAACATTAATACCAGAGAGATAATAGTTAATGGAACAAGATTCCTGAGGGAAGTGGTAGGAGTAGCTTTGTCCCCTGGAACGAAAGGAAAGGAAAAAAAGGAATGAAGGTGGGTGAGAAGTAGATTAGCTTGTGAGAGGGGAAGTTGTCAGTTGAGAATAGGGATGAAGGGAGGTGGTTGGGTCTGAGGGAGGGGGAGCCTTTGAAGAGGATGGAAGAGAAGGCTGCCAAGGGCATCCTGTGGGACAGCTCTAGGGCAAGGGGAGGGGAGAAGTCCGAGAACATGAACTTGAAGTGGCTCCAATCCATGTGACCATGTGTGTTTTTTCTTTGTTTGTTTGTTTGATTAGGACATAGCGGCCCTTTGTGGGATGTTGAAAAGTCAGACAATGGGATTAATCTAGGGAAGGAGTCTGCTCCAAAGAGACCTAGGTCTCAGCAGGAAAGGGATGAACATGGGGGACCCTGGGCCTAGGTTGTCTAAAATGTGATGTGGGGGTGACAGAAAAGAAAAACCCCACACAACTCTATGTGTGCTCATGAGAGTTTGTGTAGAGGTCAACTCTCTTCTTTAACTAAAGCCATAAAAGGAAAAGTTTTCAAATGTGCTCTGGCTAGAGGGAAGAAAATTCCCCACAGAGACTGGACACTAGTTTTAATCTTCTCAATAAAACCATCATAGTTTATCCTTAGGTCCAACCTAATTTACAAATTACTTTTGTCAAATGGCTGATAAATCAGTATATTTTAATTTCTTATTTATTCTAGGTAAGGAACCTCATTGCAGAAAATAAAAGAGCTCAGAAAACTTTAGAGCTCCTCAAATCTGAAGAATCAGGGATATTGCTGTAATGATGTAGGTCTTCTTTGAATGCTATTTTACTACTTCAAATTTTCTTAGGGCTAAGATCAACTCTGATAAGCACCTTAACTTAGGCAAATAATGATGGTAATAAAAGATTATGCCACAGTGCCCAGGCTTCCAAACTTTTCCAACTATTTTCTTGTAAATACATTTGTACAGGGGTAGTTTTCCCCTAGGACAGACCATAATTTAAAAAACTTGTATTCACTGCAGTCCTATAAATTACTGTTTCCCCTTAATGTTGGAAAGTAGTGACTTATTTTAGCAAAATTGCAGACCTCACTAAGGCATGCTTTATGTGTATGTACTTCCCTAGGGCAAGTGAGACCTTTTCAGCATATTTGGGGAAAGCATAAAAACTATTAAATTAATTTACATGGATATTCTTAAGTTTACTCTGATTTATCATATATTTTGCACAAAATGGCTGTTATATTTGCATTATCCACGAATAACTAAAATATACAATTTTTAATAATTTCTACATTTCTAGAATGGAGCTTTATTATTGCTAAGCACTTTCAATTTTTTTTCATGTTTGCAATTTTGATTATGAAATAATATTCTGTAATAATACATGGAGAGCTGGGCACAGTGGCTCGTGACTGTAATTCTAACAACTCAGGAGGCTGAGGCAGGAGGATCTCTTGAGCCCAGGAGTTCAAGGATGCAGTGAGTCATGATCATGCCACTGCATTCCAGCCTGGGAAACAGAGCAAGACCCCATTTCTAAAAAAACAAAGTTATATCAAAGTACTTACAAAGTACTAATAAGGATGACCTGCTCACTGACATGAAATTGATTTTAACCCTTCTCTTGTCACAGATTCATCTAAGAAGAATACAGGAAAAATAGTCACACTGAAATAGGAGTTGATTTCTTTAATTCAATCATAGAAGCATTTGAAAATAAAATGTATCCAGAAAAATACGTGGCATGACGAATTTAGCATAAATGGTGAAGTGCTAAATGGTTTAAGAAAAAAATAAAAGATCCAATGCCATGAAGTGCAGCTTCCCCACTAGCTGTAGTCTGAGGATCGATGCTCGGGAACTATGGGGTAAATGTCTGCAGGAATTGTCACAAATCCGGCAGAAAGAAGTTATTTAGTAGAAAAATCACAGGAGTCAGGCAAATCAAGATTCAACTTCTAGCTCAGCCACTTGCTAGCATTTGACCTTAGTTAACTTTTCTTCGTCCTTGTCTGAAAATTGGAGATAAAGTAACGAAGTCTTAAAGCCCTTGTGGGAAATCGCTGGGATTACAAGTGTCAGGTACTGGCACCTGGAAAGCTTGGTGCCAGCGCCTGACACTTGTAACCTCTTTCCCTTACAGTGACCTCCTTCCCTTATGGTCCCTGACTTCTGGGCCTCAGGTTCTGACCTCCCAAATAACCATCTGGGGAGATATCAGAAAAATCTTGCTAGCACTTAGGGGCCAGGGCTACTAACCATCCTTTGACTGGTTACAAACTTTAAAATGTGGAACTATTTATACTTTAAAAGACCTGATGCTAAATGTGTGATGGGAGAAAAAGAATTTATTCCCGAAGTTGTTTCTATCAAAGAAAAGGACAGTAGATGGCACCATTGATCCCCATACCAATGCCTTGCCATTGAAGCCCCCAGGGATCATTACTTAATTTGGATAAATGGCTGAACGTACAGACTCAAAAAGCAGTTGACATAATCAAGAACATTGGAATGACCAGCAAGTTATTTGAAGCATTCAAGAGCAAATGTTCTTGTCAAAAAGGCTTGGCTTCATGACTCCTTTGCCATCACATCCTACCCAAGGGACTAGCAGTGTGATTAATCCATTTGACTGGTTATAAGAACTATCAAAAAATCACAGTGGTACTGTTAGTTCAGGAAAGGGCTCCCTGTGGCCTTCACAGCAGCTGTTCATTCCTCTGCTTCTCATCAGCTTGAGTCTCTGCAGTACTTGACAGTTTATGAAGGGCTTTCCTCTTGGTAACCTCTTTAGACACGCAGGACTGGTCTCATGCACGTCTCAGTTCCTGTTTCTCTTCCTTTTTACAGCAGTCTCAATGCTCCTGTGAGGATCTGTGTCACCCACCCCTCGCTTCCACCAATAGTTTTTGGTGGGTGACTCCAGAGTTTCTAGCCAGGACCCTTCTTCTGTGCTCTATTGTCCTTTCTGTCCACCAGACACCTTCACACAGATGCCTCACAGGTACCCCAAACTCTTCAGAGCCAAGTATTATCTCATTATCTTTCGTCTTAGCTCATTCTTCCTGGCTAATGACATTATTACTCTCCCAGCTATGCAGGCTCAAAAGTTTGCCTTCTCTTTTGCCTCCAAAATGTAAGCAGTCACTATATCCGCATCGCCCACCTTTATAAAGCCTTTTGAAGTGACTCCTCATTTGAATTTCTATACTTCCTGCCTTATCTCAGGTCCTCATTACCTTTCCCTAGGACTAATTACATGGACTTCTGAAGACTCATCCAATTTTATCTCATGCTATATGCTCCTGTCCAGCAGAACTCTAATGAGGTCACTTTCTTACTCTGAAATCTCTGTAATTCCTTACTGCTTACGGTGGAGTTTCCAACTTCTCATCCCACACAGGGTTCTCTGCAATATGGGTCCAACCTACTTTCTACTCTCTTACATCTACCTAGAATTCCAACCAATTACCTTGAAACTAACTTTTATTGAGCATTTACTATGTCTTAAACACTGTACTGAACATTTAAAATCTATTATTGTTTAATTCTCACAGCATATGATGGCATTATTTTGCCCATTTTAAAATGAGGAAACAGCTACTTGGTGAATTCAGGTAAATTACAGGTAAGAATTCAGATAAGTATTATGGCTAGTAAGCAGTATTGAAGGAAGTGAAATCTGAACTACCCATATAGACCCTTTGCTTTGCTTAGCTTATCTGCCTTTATTCATGTTATTTTCTTTCAGTTTCCAATGTTCTCTCCACATACATTTATATATCAAAATCTTACTTATCTGCCAACACACATGTCAAATGCCACTTTTTCCTTGAGGTCTCTCTTCATGTCTCCAACTGATGGTGCTTTGTCCTTCATCTGAGTGGCCACGCACCAATGTGTGCCTGGCATTAGTGATTGGTGAGTTAGTCCAGTCTCATCCTCATCACTGGGTTGTGGGCTTTGTAAGGAAAGTAACCATGTTTGCGTGATATTTTTACCCCCTGCACTAATCAAATAATAGATGCTCAGCATTGAAATAAATTGTCTTTTAAACAAACAGATGAGGTGTAGCATTAATGTCAAAATAATGGCAAACACTCTCTATATTGCAGTCTGTGTATTCCCTGAAAACCGTGGCATTCTATCTAGCAATTAAACAATTAATATAACACAAAAGAGGTGAGAGTGTCTTGCTAAAGATTTACTTTTGACATTAAATACTTTGTGTGGTTTGTACATCTGAATAACATAGAGACTTCCTTAGATAATCAATGGACACAGTTGCTGACTGATTGATTTTTCTTCTATAAGTGATAGGTTGTTACCCAGTTTTTGTTTTGCGCAAAAGAATTAGGTAGTAATGTTGTCCACAAAATGGACTTTTCTGTAAGTCCATACATTTTCCTCTGTTCATCAGTTGTAAAATCTGGGGGTATCCTTGTTCAACATTGAAAAACAGTCAAAATGATATGACCCAGCAAGTCTACCCCATATGAAACATATGAGAACACATGTCCACACAAAAATTTGTGCAGCATTACTCATAACAGTCAAAAAGTGGAAACAACCTAAATGTCAACTAACTGACAATGGATAAACAAAAGTGGGGTATTATTCAGCAATAAAAAGGAATGAAATGTTAATACATACTGCAACATCGGTACACTGTGAAAACATTATGCTAAGGGAAAGAAGCAAGTCACAAAAAATGACATAATATATGATTTCATTTACACAAAGTGTCCAGAGTAGACAAATCCATAGACACAGAAGTAGATTGGTGGTTGTCTAGGGCTGGAGGGAAGGGGAGTGGAGAAATTGAGGAGTGACTGCTAATGGGTATTCTTTTTGGAGTGATGCAAATGTTCTAAAATTGATTGTGGTGATGGTGGCACAGTTCTGTGAATGTACTAAAAGCCATCGAATTGTACATTTTAAATGAGTAGATGGGATGTGAACTATATCTTAATAAAGTTGCTATTTTTCAAAAGCAATTGAAATGATATCCAGGATTACCATGAGATGAGGAGCTATGCTAGTCAGCAGTGACCTAAGATGCTAACAATTCTGCTTGAAAGAGGAAAGTCAGCATTTGAGCAGGCACCCATCAAACTGTCTCCTCAAAACAGATGCTAAGGAAGCAGAAGAAGTGGGAAGAAAAAGGTATTTTGTTTTTTGCTCAGTTCCCTGGGACATTTTACTTTTACCAAAGATTATACTTTGGTTTAGATCAGTCAGGAAATACTTTTTCCAACATCTTTTTTACTTTCCTGTGTCTTAAAAAGGCAAGAATGACTATGTTATCGTTTGGACAAAGGGGAACTTTTATTTTTAGCTTTGGTGTTAAATTTGAAAGGCACTTAGCCCAAATGAGCACTTTTTTCAGCTGGAGACTTTTTTTTTTTTAAACACAGTTTAAAACTTATCTAAGAGCGCTTAACAACTGGGCTGTACAGGGAGACTATAAAACAAGCAGCTGTGGTGTTAATGACTATTATGCATCCTGGCCAGCTGGGACTCGACAGAACATTGGAGCACAGAAACCCTGTAAGTGAGTAATATAGGAAACAGTCTATAAATAGGAAGAATATCAGTTATTCGCCAAAACACACAGATTCTAGTGTGACCACACAGGAGTAGGAACACTATCAAGATTTCTGACAAGCTGAATGAACCTTGGGCACAAAGACAGCAGTCGAGATATTATATTCTCCTGAGTAGATGTTAGGGACTAGCTTAAACCTCATCCCTTCATTTGGTTACTTTCCGGCTCTCCAGAGGGGAAAGCAGGGCCTGGAAATCCTGGCTGCTCATGAGTGGGTGAGGGGGATTTTGACTCTTGAGCTGGGCTTCCTGGGTTCTCTTAAAACCCAACACTTTGGGAGGCCGAGGCGGGTGGATCACCTGAGGTCGGGAGTTCAAGACCAGACTGACCAGCATGGAGAAACCCCATCTCTACTAAAAATACAAAAATTAGCCGGGCGTGGTGGCGCATGCTGATAATCCCAGCTACTCGGGCGGCTAAGGCAGGAGAATTGCTTGAACCTGGGAGGCGGAGGTTGTGGTGAGCCGAGATTGCGCCATTGCACTCCAGCCTGGGAAACAAGAGCGAAACTCCGTCTCAAAAAAAAAAAGAAAGAAAAGAAAAGATAAAAAAGGCCAATACATAGGAATGGGGTTGGCACGGTTCCGGTTTGCAGGACCATCCACTTGCTTCATAGATGCTGAAAAAGTCTGGGGAACCTGGAGAGCCCTCCTGGCCAGTGTTCTCCCAGCAGTTAAGTTTCATCCTGCCCTAGCATCTGCTTCTTAGGATGGTGCACAAGGCGGCTTGAGTTTCTCCCCCACTGAAGTTCTCATCATTTCCAAACATACTTCGTTCGATACTTCTGTCTTTTGGCACATATTATTCCTTTTAGTTGGAATTTCCCTCTTCTTCATCTGGTAACCTCCAACTCATCCTTTTAAACTTGCTTTTCTGTGAAGCCTCGCAGTTCCCTTAGGCAAAATTAGCCATCTCTACTTCTATATTCCTAAAGCAATCTCCATCATAGCCCATAAATTATGCATGTTTCTCCCTCCCCAGACGATGAATGCCTCAGACACAAGGATTACATCTTATTTGTTAAAATCTCTATTGCTTAGCATGTCTGACAAATAATAAGTTAATAAATGTTTGTGAATTCTACTAGATTGAGATCCTGATTAGCAGCATAAGAATACAAAGGTGAGTAAACCAGCTGCCTGGCCTAGAAGGAGCAGTGAGAGAGACTGTGTGTGTGTGTGTGTGTGTGTGTGTGTGGTGTGTGTGTGTGTGTGTGTGTGTGTGTGTGAGAGAGAGAGAGAGACAGAGATTAAGTAAGATACTATTAAATTGAATAGCCAGAGACAAAATACCGACTCTCTTTAATGGGAGTAATTCTAGGCACCCAGAGAAAAGAGATTGGTTCAAATCATACTATAGTGGATGTATTAGTTTGCTAGGATTGTAATAACTAAGTACCTTAGACTGGGTGGCTCAAACAGCAGAAATTCATTTTTTCACAATTCTGGAGGCTACATACAAATTCAAGACCTGTCTGTTGGCAGGGCTGGTTTCATTCTGAGGCCACTCTCCTAGGTTTGTACATGGATGTCTTCTCCCTGTTCCTGTCTTCACATGGGCATACCTTGGTCTGTGTGTGTCTGTGTCCTAATCTCCTCTCCTTATTAGGATGCCAATCATACTGGATTAGGACCCACCCCAGTCACCTCATTTAATCTTAAGTATCTCTTTAAAGGACTTATTTCCACAAAAGCACAGTCACATTCTGGGGTACTGAAGGTGAGGACTTTAACATAAATTTTGGAGGGGGGCTTCAATTCAGCCGGTAACACTGGGTAACTACTTTGCCTGAAGTTAAGGCCTGCCTTGTGGATCAACTGCACACTAGTACCTTCCTTGGACTTGATCTTCAAATCTAAGCAATGTTGACAGGGCCCCTGTAAGCACACGATTCGATGTAATTGGAACTGGCAAATGCGGAGGCTGATGTTAACGCAGACTCCAGCTCTTCTCAGCGCTGCATTTGATGGAGAGACCTAGCCTGGGGGGCCTTTACCAGGATGTCAAAAGGTAGGTACATGGTCTCTGACTTTACAAGCTGCAGTCTGTGTGGGCTGCTTTTGTACCACAAATGAATATGCCTTGGAACATTCTGTGCCAGCATTTGCTATCACTGCTGTCTGTTCAGCAGCACACAGCACCAAACCATAAGCCTGGAGAGTGAGAGTGAGAGAGAGAGAGAGGACGTGCTATTGTCTCTGCACCATCCTTACAAACTAGAGCCACGCTCAGCTAAAGGAATCCATCCCGAGCGCTAGACTGAAAGCTAGGCTGATGGCAGCAGCACATCATTCAAGGAGTTCTGCCTCCAAGTGCAGATGTTCATTTCCAAATGGAAAAAAAGAATCATCATACTATTCTGAAACTATTCAGAGTAGATTCCTCATGGAAAGAGCAATTGGAGTAGTTTCCTGAAATAAAATAAGTTTAGGTTTATAAGGTTGACACTCCGGAGGTGTTCTTCCCCTCCCTTAGTTTACTATTTCTCTAAGTGAGGTACTAGGCCACCTATGTGGGACTGACATGCAGTTATTAATCAAAATGGAAATTTCTGTGCTGCCCTACCTTGTGCCGACTGAGTCAGAATCTCTAGGTGGACCTAGAAATCTTAATTTCTATTCTTGTCTCAGGTCATTCTTATGCATACTAACATGTGTGAGCCACTGATTCAGTAACTGCCTGGAAGTGTAGGAGGGGCACCACCAGGTGAGTAGTTTTGCCTGATCCACCAGACTTCCCATGGATGTGGCTTGCTAAGACTCTGAGAGACTCAGACAGCCAAGAGGCCAGTGCCTGGTAGGCAGGTGCCACCAACTCAGCTCCTGATTCACTCCAGAGATCTACCCACAGCTCCATTTTCTCGCTCCTCCCTTGGTTCTTTGAAGTCACACCTTGGATGATCCCTCATTTAAGAAAAGAAGTGCCTAAAAGTTGTTTAATCCTGATGTTACTCAACATAGATGATGGTGTGGTTAGTAGAAGGGAACTCTCACACCCAACTGCTGGGAGTGTAAACTGGGAGGATTCTTTCCAGAAGGCATTTTGGTAATCTATAGTGAGAAACTATGAATTCTATTTCTAGAAATGAACCACAAGGGAAAAACGAAAGATTCTATTAAAGATTTACATTCAGAATATTCATCAGAGCCTCATTTATAATCGTGATATATGTTCAACAGACATGTAACTGGTCAAATTCAAAAAATTAAGATATTAGGAAGTCATCTAGGTTGTCACAAGTTACCTAGCAGGTGGAAAAATACATTTTATTAAGCTTTTAAAAAAGGTTAAAAGTATATATAATAATTTTAATTTTTTAAAAAATTATTTCTCTCTGAAGAGAAATGTACCTAGTCATTAAAAATGGCCATCACCAGTCAAGGGTTTCCACAGAGGAAAGGGCAAGAACCAGGAGGATGCCACGACCCAAATCTTCAGTAAAATCACATTAATTTGTTGCTCAGCCAGCTGGAGTGAATAGGAATTTGAATTTGGGGTGGAGGTCAAAGTATGCAATTAGAAACTAAAATTCTTGGGACAGTGGCTCTCAAACCTCAGTGTGTTAAAGGATCACCTGGGGGAATGGGTTAAAATGCAGATTCTTGTCCCCAGTTCTAGAAATTTCTATTTATGAGATTGGGCTTAGTAGTCTTCATTTTAATAAGTTCCTGGGTGCCACCGACTTAGCTGCAGGTGGCCTGAAGTAGTAGTTCCTGAGGGAAGCACAGTCAGAGAGAGAACCCCAGGGGAAACCAAGGGAAACAAAGAGCTCTAGGAAGCTGGGTTGAGGGGCAAAGACAGGGGTGTCAAATTTCAAAATCTTTATTTTCTCTATACCGTTTATTAGGACTGAACAGTACTGTCTTGAAAGCCTTTTGTAGGCTAAATTTGAAGATATGGCTATTAATTTGAACATGAATTCCAATGGAAATTATACTTCAAGTTTTAAACAACTATCTTGTAAACTTTTGAAATGCAGTGTGCTCCTATCTGCTATGGCCACCGAGCTGTAAGACTCCCAGTTGGAACATGGGCAACCACTCCATCCCTAATGTAACTGACTCTGTTTGGAAATCCTTCAATTTTCAGATGACATTAGCTCACGTATTAAAATAAAATAGAAAGAGAAACCTGGTTTTGAGAAGAGAGGACAGGTGTCTGCTGTTAAATAGTGGATTACATTGCATCTCAAGCTCAAAAGTTCACATATCAGATTTGAGCCTCTACTTCTTTTCATAAAGACATTTGGATTCTTGCCTTTTGAAAGAGGGATGGTATGAGAAATAGGGGATTTATCTGTTTTGGTCAGCTTCTTTAGATTTAGTTTCGAATTTGGAATGGTCTCTTTAAATTGTATAAACTTCAAATTCAAAAAACCTAAAGAATGAATTATTGAACAAACCTCTTTTGACAGGCATGGAATAGAAAATAATAAAATATGCTAACATTAAATATGTACACAAGCAAATGTGCCATTGTACATTTACAACTTGGTGACAGTTTTTTTTGTTTTATTATTATACTTTAAGTTCTAGGGTACATGTGCACAACATGCAGGTTTGTTACATATGTACACGTGTGCCATGTTGGTGTGCTGCACCAATTAACTCGCCATTTACATTAGGTATATCTCCTAATGCTATCCCTCCCCGCTCTCCCCACCCCACAACAGGCCCTGGTGTGTAATGTCCCCCTTCCTGTGTCCAAGTGTTCTCATTGTTCAATTCCCACCTATGAGTGAGAACATGCGGTGTTTGGTTTTTTGTCCTTGTGATAGTTTGCTGAGAATGATGGTTTCCAGTTTCATCCATGTCCCTACAAAAGACATGAACTCATCATTTTTTATGGCTGCATAGTATTCCGTGGTGTATATGTGCCACATTTTCTTAATCCAGTCTATCATTGTTGGACATTTGGGTTGGTTCCAGGTCTTTGATATTGTGAATAGTGCCGCAGTAAACAAACGTGTGCATGTGTCTTTATAGCAGCATGATTTATAATCCTTTGGGTATATACTCAGTAATGGGATGGCTGGGTCAAATGGTATTTCTAGTTCTAGATCCCTGAGGAATCGCCAAACTGTCTTCCACAATGGTTGAACCAGTTTACAGTCCCACCAACAGTGTAAAAGTGTTCCTATTTCTCCACATCCTCTCCAGCACCTGTTGTTTCCTGAGTTTTTAATGATTGCCATTCTAACTGGTGTGAGATGGTATCTCATTGCGGTTTTGATTTGCATTTCTCTGATGGCCAGTGATGATGAGCATTTTTTCTGTTGGCCAGTGATGGTGAGCATTTTTTCATGTGTCTGTTGGCTGCATAAATGTCTTCTTTTTAGAAGTGTCTGTTCATATCCTTCGCCCACTTGTTGATGGGATTCTTTGTTTTTTTCTTGTAAATTTGTTTGAGTTCTTTGTAGATTCTGGATATTAGCCCTTTGTCAGATGAGTAGATTGCAAAAATTCTCTCCCATTCTGTAGGTTGCCTGTTCACTCTGATGGTAGTTTCTTTTACTGTGCAGAAGCTCTTTAGTTTAATTAGGTCCCATTTGTCAATTTTGGCTTCTGTTGCTATTGCTTTTGGTGTTTTAGACATGAAGTCCTAGCCCATGCCTATGTCCTGAATGGTATTGCCTAGGTTTTCTTCTAGGGTTTTTATGGTTTTAGGTCTAAGATTTAAGTCTTTAATCCATCTTGAATTAATTTTTGTATAAGGTGTAAGGAAGGGATCCAGGTTCAGCTTTCTACATATGGCTAACCAGTTTTCCCAGCACCATTTGTTAAATAGGGATTCCTTTCCCCATTGCTTGTTTTTGTCAGGTTTGTCAAAGATCAGATAGTTGTAGATGTGTGGTATTATTTTTGAGGGCTCTGTTCTGTTCCATTGGTCTATATCTCTGTTTTGGTACCAGTACCACGCTATTTTGGTTACTGTAGCCTTGTAGTATAGTTTGAAGTCAGGTAGCGTGATGCCTCCAGCTTTGTTCTTTTGGCTTAGGATTGACTTAGCAATGCGGGCTCTTTTTTGGTTCCATATGAACTTTAGTTTTTTCCAATTCTGTGAAGAAAGTCATTGGTAGCTTGATGGGGATGGCATTGAATCTATAAATTACCTTGGGCAGTATGGCCATTTTCATGATATTGATTCTTCCTACCCATGAGCATGGAATGTTCTTCCATTTGTTTGTATCCTCTTTTATTTCATTGAGCAGTGACTTGTAGTTCTCCTTGAAGAGGGCCTTCACATCCCTTGTAAGTTGGATTCCTAGGCATTTTATTCTCTTCGAAGCAATTGTGAATGGGAGTTCACTCATGATTTGGCTCTCTGTTTGTCTGTTATTGGTGTATAAGAATGCTTGTGATTTTTGCACATTGATTTTGTATCCTCAGACTTTGCTGAAGCTGCTTATCAGCTTAAGGAGATTTTGGGCTGAGATGATGGGGTTTTCTAGATATACAACCATGTCATCTGCAAACAGGGACAATTTGACTTCCTCTTTTCCTAATTGAATACCCTTTATTTCTTTCTCCTGCCTGATTGCCCTGGCCAGAACTTCCAACACTATGTTGAATAGGAGTGGTGACAGAGGGTATCCCTGTCTTGTGCCAGTTTTCAAAGGGAATGCTTCCAGTTTTTGCCCATTCAGTATGACATTGGCTGCGAGTTTGTAATAAATAGCTCTTATTATTTTGAGATACGTCCCATCAATACCTAGTTTATTGAGAGTTTTAAGCATGAAGCGTTGTTGAATTTTGTCAAAGGCCTTTTCTGCATCTATTGAGATAATCATGTGGTTTTTATCGTTGGTTTTGTTTATATGCTGGATTACATTTATTGATTTGCAAATGTTGAACCAGCCTTGCATCCCAGGGATGAAGCCCACTTGATCATGGTGGATACGCTTTTTGATGTGCTGCTCAATTTGATGTGCTGGTTTGCCAGTATTTTATTGAGGATTTTTGCATGGATGTTCATCAGGGATATTGGTCTAAAATTCTCTTTTTTTGTTGTGTCACTGCCAGGCTTTGGTATCAGGATGATGCTGGCCTCATAAAATGAGTTAGGGAGGATTCCCTCTTTTTCTATTGATTGGAATAGTTTCAGAAGGAATGGTACCAACTCCTCCTTGTACCTCTGAGAGAATTTGGCTGTGAATCCATCTGGTCCTGGACTTTTTGGTTGGTAAGCTATTAATTATTGCCTCAATTTCAGAGCCTGTAATTGGTCTATTCAGGGATTCAACTTCTTCCTGGTTTAGTCTTGGGAGAGTGTATTTATCGAGGAATTTATCCATTTCTTCTAGATTTTCTAGTTTATTTGTGTAGAGGTGTTTATAGTATTCTCTGATGGTAGTTTGTATTTCTGTGGGATCAGTGGTGATATCCCCTTTATCATTTTTTATTGAGTCTATTTGATTCTTTTCTCTTTTCTCCTTTATTAGTCTTGCTACCAGTCTATCAATTTTGTTGATCTTTTCAAAAAACCAGCTCCTGGATTCATTGATGTTTTTGAAGGGTTTTTTGTGCCTCTCTCTCTCCTTCAGTTCTGCTCTGATATTTCTTGCCTTCTGCTAGCTTTTGAATGTGTTTGCTCTTGCTTCTCTAGTTCTTTTAATTGTGATGTTAGGGTGTCAATTTTGGATCCTTCCTGCTATCTCTTGTGGGCATTTAGTGCTATAAATTTCCCTCTACACACTGCTTTAAATGTGTCCCAGAGATTCTGGTATGTTGTGTCTTTGTTCTCATTGGTTTCAAAGAACATCCTTATTTCTGCCTTTGTTTCATTATGTACCCAGTAGTCATTCAGGAGCAGGTTGTTCAGTTTCCATGTAGTTGAGCGGTTTTGAGTGAGTTTCTCAATCCTGAGTTCTACTTTGATTGCACTGTGGTCTGAGAGACAGTTATAATTTCTGTTCTTTCACATTTGCTAAGGAGCACTTTACTTCCAACTATGTGGTTAATTTTGGAGTAAGTGCAATGTGGTGCTGAGAAGAATGTATATTCTGTTGATTTGGGGTGGAGAGTTCTGTAGATGTCTATTACGTCAGTTTGGTGCAGAGCTGAGTTCGAGTCCTGGATATCCTTGTTAACTTTCTGTCTCATTGATCTGTCTAATGTTGACAGTGGGGTGTTAAAGTCTCCCATTATTATTGTGTGGGAGTCTAGGTCTCTTTGTAGGTCTGTAAGGACTTGCTTTATGAATCTGGGTGCTCCTGTATTGGCTGCATATATATTTAGGATAGTTAGCTCTTCTTGTTGAATTGATCCCTTTATCATTATGTAATGGCCTTCTTTGTCTCTTTTGATCTTTGTTGGTTTAAAGTCTTTTATCAGAGACTAGGATTGCAACCCCTGCTTTTTTTGTTTTCCATTTGCTTGGTAGATCTTCCTCCATCCCTTTATTTTGAGCCTATGTGTGTCTCTGCACATGAGATGGGTTTCCTGAATACAGCACACTGATGGGTCTTGACTTTATCCAGTTTGCCAGTCTGTGTCTTTTAATTGGAGCATTTAGCCCATTTGCATTTAAGGCTAATATTGTTATGTGTTAATTTGATCCTGCCATTATGATGTTAGCTGGTTATTTTGCTCATTAGTTGATGCAGTTTCTTCCTAGCATGGATGGTCTTTACAATTTGGCATGTTTTTTCAGTGGCTGGTACTGGTTGTTCCTTTCCATATTTAGTGCTTCCTTCAGGAGCTCTTTTAGGGCAGGCCTGGTGGTGACAAAAATCTCTCAGCATTTGCTTGTTTGTAAAGTATTTTATTTCTTCTTCACTTATGAAGCTTAGTTTGGCTGGATATGAAATTCTGGGTTGAAAATTCTTTTCTTTAATAATGTTGAATATTGGCCCCCACTCTCTTCTGGCTTGTAGAGTTTCTGCCGAGAGATCCGCTGTTAGTGTGATGGGCTTCCCTTTGTGGGTAACCCGACCTTTCTCTCTGGCTGCCCTTAACATTTTTTCCTTCATTTCAACTTTGGTGAATTTGACAATTATGTGTCTGGGAGTTGCTCTCCTCAAGGAGTATCTTTGTGGTGTTCTCTGTATTTCCTGAATTTGAATGTTGGCCTGCCTTGCTAGGTTGGGGAAGTTCTCCTGGATAATATCCTGCAGAATGTTTTCCAACTTGGTTCCATTCTCCCCATCACTTTCAGGTACACCAATTAAGCGTAGATTTGGTCTTTTCACATAGTCCCATATTTCTTGGAGACTTTGTTCATTTCCTCTTATTCTTTTTTCTCTAAACTTCTCTTCTCACTTCATTTCATTCATTTGATCTTCCATCACTGATACCCTTTCTTTCACTTGATTGAATTGGCTACTGATGCTTGTGCATTCATCACGTAGTTCTCGTGCCATGGTTTTCAGCTCCATCAGGTCCTTTAAGGACTTCTCTGCATTGGTTATTTTAGTTAGCCATTCATCTAATCTTTTTTCAAGGTTTTTAACTTCTTTGCATTGGGTTCGAACATCCTCCTTTAGCTCAGAGAAGTTTGATCGTTTGAAGCCTTCTTCTCTCAACTTGTCAAAGTCATTCTCCATCCAGCTTTGTTCCATTGCTGGTGAGGAGCTGCGTTCCTTTGGAGGAGGAGAGGTGCTCTGATTTTTAGAATTTTCAGTTTTTCTGCTGTTTTTTCCCCATCTTTGTGGTCTTATCTACCTTTGGTCTTTGATGATGGTGATGTACAGTTGGGGTTTTGGTGTGGATGTCCTTTCTGTTTGTTAGTTTTCCTTCTAACAGTCAGGACCCTTAGCTGCAGGTCTGTTGGAGTTTGCTGAAGGTCCACTCCAGACCCTGTTTGCCTAGGTATCAGCAGCAGAGGCTGCAGAACAGTGAATATTGGTGAATAGCAAATGTTGCTGCCTGATTGTTCCTCTGGAAGTTTCATCTCAGAGGAGTACCTGGCCCTGTGAGGTGTCAGTCTGCCCCTACTGGGGGGGTGCCTCCCAGATAGGCTACTCGGGGGGTCAGGGACCCACTTGAGGAGGCAGTCTGTCTGTTCTCAGATGTCAAACTCCATGCTGGGAGAACCATTACTGTCTTCCAAGCTGTCAGACAGGGACATTTAAATCTGCTGAGGTTTCTGCTGCCTTTTGTTCGGCTATGCCCTGCCCCTAGAGGTGGAGTCTACAGAGGCAGGCAGGCCTCCTTGAGCAGCGGTGGGCTCCACCCAGTTCGAACTTCTGTGCTGCTTTGTTTACCTAGTCAAGCCTCAGCAATTGTGGGTGCCCCTCCCCCAGCCTTGCTGCCACCTTGCAGTTCGATCTCAGACTGCTGGGCTAGCAGTGAGCGAGGCTCCATGGGCGTAGGACCATTTGAGCCAGGCATGGGATATAATCTCCTGGTGTGCCGTTTGCTAAGAACATCAGAAAAGTGCAGTATTAGGGTGGGAGTGACCCGGTTTTCCAGCTGCTGTTTTTCCCCCCTTCCCTTGGCTAGGAAAGGGAATTCCCTGACCCCTTGCACTTCCCAGGTGAGGCGATGCCTTGCCCTGCTTCGGCTCACGTTCGGTGCGCTGCAGCCACTGTCTGACATGCCCCATTGAGATGAACCCAGTACCTCAGTTGGAAATGCAGAAATCACCCGTCTTCTGCATCGCTCACACTGGGAGCTGTAGACTGGAGCTGTTCCTATTCGGCCATCTTGGAACCACCCTCTCGGGCATATCGACAATAATAAGTTATCTAGGCCAGGTGCAGTGGCTCACGCCTGTAATCCCAACACTTTGGGAGGCTGAGGTGGGTGGATCACATGGTCAGGAGTTCAAGGCCAGCCTGGCCAACATGGCGAAACCCTGTCTCTAATAAAAATACAAAAGTCAGCCAGGCATGGTCATTGGCACCTATAATCCCAGCTACTTGGGAGGCTGAGGCAGGAAAATCACTTGAACCCGGGAGGCGAAGGTTGCAGTGAGCTGAGATCATGCCATTGCACCCCAGCCTGGGCGACAAGAGCAAGACTACATCTCAAAAATAAATAAATAAGTTATTTAAAGGAAAGTTCAGATGTGATTTGGAAGTAGGTTTGAAAAAGTTGTCAACAGGTGAGTTGAGATGGCAATTATTTCCCAGTCTGTCTCTTGACTGGGTACAAATTTTTGGACAATTAAAGGGATTCCTTTTAATTGTCCTTTTAATTGTAATTTAAATGAGAATTCATTTTCTCATTCTTGGCATTTTAGTTAATTTTCAAAATAAATTAGTATAGAAAACAAAATTAAAGGATCTAAGGGCTGGGCTGGATGATCATAATATGAGCTACCGAAGACTGAGGGTGCTTGAACTAGATTAGTGACATTTCAAGTTTTTCTTTAATAACAAAACCCTTGGTTCACACAGATCGCTTTTGCTTAAGCAGAAATGGGGGCCCAGTGCCTTGTTTATCTGGCTCATCAGCCCTATGAAGACCCCAGATTAGTCATTTGCATCAGTTAGGACCTTCACTTGCAAACAACAGAATCTGACTCTGGCCAGTTTTCAAAATTGCTAGGAAAGCTGAAGAATTAAGCTTCAGAAAGGAAACCAGAATCAGGGAAGCTCCTGGGTTTGGAGACACAGGAACTAAAAGGGCAGTCCCTTCAGAGATTGTCATCAGGACCAGACTTGGTGTTCCTCAGTGCTGATTGCCTTGCTTGGGTCACATGTCTATCCCTTGGTCTGGGGGTGTGGGACGTTTTGATTGCTCATCTGATCAGGCAGGGGATGGTTAGCAGAAAAGAGGGATGTTAGGAGAATAAAAAAACAAGTGTCCACTATAGTGCCTTTGAGGTCCCCTCCAAGCCCAGGATTCTATGGCTGTTCCGTACTTCTACTGTTCCATCATTAAAGAATTCCCATTTGAGAACCAAAGTGATGCCTTGGCTCCAGAGAACTAGCTGCAGACTCTGTTCTCATTTCAAGATTTAAACTTGTGAAATAGCAGCATCAACACAGAAAACAAAAAAAATTAAGGAGATAATGGCAGTTTCTTTTGTGGTTCTTTTTTATTCAGTATTTGTTAAGAGCCCAGAGTTCCAGTTAGATCACAATTAAATTATGTATGACCTCGATTAAATATCTTAATTTTCCTGAGCTTCTGTTTCCTCATCTGTAAAATATGACCAAAAATACTTCATTGGGGGTTTTATTGGGTTGTTTTATGGGAAATGCTTGTTTCAGTGCCTGGCCTTAATAAGTGGCAGTTATTACTATTTTTCTGTAAAGGAATTCCCTCTCAAATGTTAATCATGGAAATTTATATGGTCATATTTTAATGTGCTCATTTGCATTAATTCACTGAATCTTGGAGGCATGAGAACAGATATATATTCTTGGGTTCTCAACAACCAAGCCCAAGAGACTAACAAAATGAACAGTGAAAATTCAATGAAGCTACAGATTTGTGCTCCGTGAGCCCAAAGGCATCTCACATGGATGTGTCCAGGTATGTAACTGGACACATTACATACCGGGACATTGCTGTATTCGACAGCAACTGGAGAACCATTATAGAAGACACATTACAAAGCTCACTCTGAAGATTTACCCTAGCTTTTTCTGGAAAGGTTTCCTCCCTGGTGACTTCCATATAATGGCATGAATAGTATATTTCTGTAGAATTTTGATTATATCCTGTCTATTCTCTGTCCTTTGGCAAACTGGAGTGGTTGCTATGACTCCCTGGTACATCATTGTGATGACTAAAGTAAAAATGAGTTTCAGGGCAAAAATGTGTACTGGGAATTGTGAAACCACATGCTTCTGCAAGCAACGCACTAAAGGAGGATTTTAAAACAAAGAGTGACTGAAGTCTGGGGACAGAATTTCACTCAGTTCATCACAAGCACTTTATTAAGAATGGGAAATGGGGAAAAGAGCTGTTTCTAATGCAGATTTGCAAATTATCCTGGTGTTACCAGAATTATATCTGAGAGGGGGAGATTCCTGCCCCTTTGTCAACAGAACATCCTTCCTGTGGACATTGTGAGTTGGAAAGTCTATCCTTCCCTACCAGAAACAAATGCCAGTATTCAGAAATTGAGTCAATCCTTCAGAAGTCTTCCATCTTATTATTTCTTAAACCAATGAACCAAAAGCATTTATTTACCACCTACCTTCCTTTTTATTCATCACTATGCTGCCTGCCTGAGCTCTTAGAAGAGAAGAATGATTCCAACACTTATGGATTGTATATTCTACATGGGGAGATAAGATGTAAACACACAAAATATTAACGCCAAATAGAAATTCATTTGAAATGAAAACTCATTCCTGTGGCTCCCAGGCTCGTTAGAGCAGGATAGCTGGCAAAAATCCCTTGCTCAGCTGGAGGAGTTTTCAATCAGTAAGCTTATCTGTACCTAAAGGAACAGAGTCCAAATTTGTCAACAGATCACGTTTGAAGGAACAGGCAATTTGTTGAAGTCATTTCGGATGCAGGAAATCCTGTGTTTACTACCTAGGAAATACTACATAAAAATTTGGATTTTTTTCGCCTTGTAACGCTCTTTTGAATTGAAATTTGGCAACAGAGCCACTGCTGATAAGAACGTGGCTCAGGAAATGACAACACAGTGATAGCAGATTATACACAATAGACCTTGCTTCTTTGTTTTCACTCTAGTTCTCAAAGATAGTTGATAGACTTCAATCCTTCAGGGAGTCCAGACACTCCCAGGTTCATTCTAAGCCCACATCTCTAGCACTAATGCTTCAGACAGGCATTGCCATCTCCCTGAAAATGTTTCAAGGACAAAAAGAAATGTCTTGGAGTTGCTGGCATGATGGCCGAGTAGGAACAGCTCCGGTCTGCAGCTCCCAGCAAGATCAATGCAGAAGGTGGGTGATTTCTGCATTTCCAACTGAGGTACCTGGCTCATCTCATTGGGACTGGTTAGACAGTGGGTGCAGCCTATGGAGGGTGACCCAAAGCAAGGTAGGGAGGTAGCCTTACCCAGGAAGTGCAAGGGGTCAGGGAACTCCCTCCCCTAGCCAAGGGAAGCCATGAGGGACTGTGCTGTGAAGAATGGTGCATTCTGGCCCAGATACTACACTTTTCCCACGGTCTGCACAGCCTGCAGACCAGGAGACTCCCTCAGGTGCCTACACCACCAGGGCCCCAGGTTTCAAGCACAAAACTGGGCTGCCATTTGGGCGGACACTGAGCTAGTTGCAGGAATTTTTTTTTCATTCCCAGTGGTGCCTGGAATGCCAGCAAGACAGAACCATTCACTCCCCGGGAAAGGGGGCTGAAGCCAAGGAGCCAAGTGGTCTAGCTCAGCAGATCCCACCCTCATGGAGCCCAGCAAGCTAAGATCCATTGGCTTGAAATACCGTAGAACTTAAAGTATAATAAAAATAAAAAATAAAAAAATTCTCATTGTCAGCACAGCAGTCTGAAGTCGATCTGGGATGCTTCACCCAAGTTGGGATGCTTCACCCAAGTTGAAGCAGGGTGGGGTATCGCCTCACCCGGGAAGCACAAGGGGTTGGGGGATTTCCCTTTCTTAGCCAAGGGAAGTTGTGACTGTCTGTACCTGGAAAAATGGGACACTCCTGCCTGAATACTGTGCTTTTCTGATGGTCTTAGCAAATGGCACACCAGGAGATTACATCCCATGCCTGCCTCAGTGGGTCCCATGCCCATGGAGCCTTGCTCACTGCTAGTGCAGCAGTCTGAGATCAACCTGCGAGGCAGCAGCCTGGCAGGGGGAGGGGCGTCTGCCATTGCTGAGGCTTGAGTAGGTAAACAAAGCAGCTGAGGAAGTTCCAACTGAGCGGAGCCCACTGCAGCTCACCGAGGCTGGCTGCCTCTGTAGACTCCACCTCTGGGGGCAGGGCATAGCTGAACAAAAGGTGGCAGAAACTTCTGCAGACTTAAATGTCCTTGGTTGTCAGCTCTGAAGAGAGCAGTCGTTCTCCCAGCACGGTGTTTGAGCTCTGAGAACAGACAGGCTGCCTCCTCAACTGGGTCCCTGATCCCCGTGTAGCCTGACTGGGAGACACCTCCCAATAGGGGCCAACTGACACCTCATACAGGTGGGTGCTCCTCTGGGACAAAGCTTCCAGAGGAAGGATCAGGCAGCACTATTTGCTGTTTTGCAATCTTTGTTGTTCTGCAGCCTCTGCTGGTGATACCCAGGCAAACAGGGTCTGGAGTGGACCTCCAGCAAACTCCAACAGACCTGCAGCTGAGGGACCTGACTGTTAGAAGGAAAACTAAAAAACAGGAGTAGCATCAACATCAACAAGAAGGAAATCCACACCAAAACCCCATCTGTAGGTCACCAACATTAAAGAACAAAGGTAGATAAAACCACAAAGATGGGGAGAAACCAGAGCAGAAAAGCTGAAAATTCTAGAAACCAGAGTGCCTCTTCTCCACAGGATCACAACTCCTCGCCAGCAATGGAATAAAGCTGGATGGAGAATGATTTGATGAGTTGACAGAAGTAGGCTTCAGAAGGTCGGTAATAACAAACTTCTCTGAGCTAAAGGAGGATGTTTGAACCCATTGCAAGGAAGCTAAAAACCTTGAAAAAAGATTAGATGAATGGCTAACTAGAATAAACAGTGTAGAGAAGATCTTAAATGACTTGATGGAGCTGAAAACCATGGCACGAGACCTACATGATGCATGCACAAGCTTCAGTAGCCGATTCAGTCAAGTGGAAAATAGGGTATCAGTGATGGAAGATCAAATTAATGAAATAAAGTAAGAAGAGACGTTTAGAGAAAAAAGAGTAAAAAGAAATGAACAAAGCCTCCAGGAAATATGGGACTATGTGAAAAGACCAAATCTACATTTAATTGGTGTACCTGAAAGTGACGGGGAGAATGGAACCAAGTTGGAAAATACTCTGCAGGATATTATCCAGGAGAACCTCCCCAACCTAGCAAGGCAGGCCAACATTTAAATTCAGGAAATACAGAGAACACCACAAAGATACTCCTCGAGAAGAGCAACCCCAAGACACATAATTGTCAGATTCGCCAAGGTTGAAATGAAGGAAAAAATGTTAAGGGCAGCCAGAGAGAAAAGTCGGGTTACCCACAAAGGAAAGCCCAGCAGACTAACAGCAGATCTCTCAGCAGAAACTCTACAAGCCAGAAAAGAGTGGGGGCCAATATTCAACATTGTTAAAGAAAAGAATTTTCAACCCAGAATTTCATATCCAGCCAAACTAAGCTTCATAAGTGAAGGAGAAATAAAATCCTTTACAGACAAGCAAACGCTGAGAGATTTTTGTCACCATCAGGCCTGCCTTACAAGAGCTCCTGAAGGAAGCACTAAATATGGAAAGGAACAACCAGTACCAGCCACTGAAAAAACATGCCAAATTGTAAAGACCATTGATGCTAGAAAGAAACTGCATTAACTAACGGGCAAAATAACCAGCTAGCATCATAATGATAGGATCAAATTCACACATAACAATATTAATCTTAAATGTGAATGGGATAAATGCCCCAATTAAAAGACACAGGCTGGCAAGTTGGATAAAGAGTCAAGACCCATCAGTGTGCTGTATTCAGGAGACGCATCTCACGTGCAGAGACACACATAGGCTCAAAATAAAGGGATGGAGGAAGATCTACCAAGCAAATAGAAAGCAAAAAAAAGCAGGGGTTGCAATCCTAGTCTCTGATAAAACAGACTTTAAACCAACAAAGATCAAAAGAGACAAAGAAGGCCATTACATAATGGTAAAGGGATCAACTCAACAAGAAGAGCTAACTATCCTAAATATATCTGCACCCAATACAAGAACATCCAGATTCATAAAGCAAGTCCTTAGAGACCCACAAAGAGACTTAGACTCCCACACAATAATAATGGGAGGCTTTAACACCCCACTGTCAATATTAGACAAATGAACAAGACAGAAGGTTAACAAGGATATCCAGGACTTGAACTCAGCTCTGCATCAAGCAGACCTAATAGACATCTACAGAACTCTCTACCCCAAATCAACAAAATATGCATTCTCCTTAGCACCACATTGCACTTATTCAAAAACTGACCACATCACGTAATTGGAAGTAAAGCACTCCTCAGCAAATGTAAAAGAACAGAAATTACAACACAGTGTCTCTCAGATCACAGTGCAATCAAATTAGAACTCAGGATTAAGAAACTCACTCAAAACTGCACAACTACATGGAAACTGAACAACCTGCTCCTGAATGACTACTGGGTAAATAATGAAATGAAGGCAGAAATAAAGATGTTCTTTGAAACCAATGAGAACAAAGACAACGTACCAGAAAATTTGGGACACATTTAAAGCATGTGTAGAGGGAAATTTATAGCACTAAATGCCCACAAGAGAAAGCAGGAAAGATCTAAAATTGACACCCTAACATCACAATTAAAAGAACTAGAGAAGCAAGAGCAAACAAATTCAAAAGCTAGCAGAAGGCAAGAAATAACTAAGATCAGAGCAAAACTGAAGGAGAGACAGAGACACAAAAAACCTTTCAAAAAATCAATGAATCCAGGAGCTGGTTTTTTGTAAAAATTGATAGACTGGTAGCAAGACTAATAAGGAAAAAAAGAGAGAAGAATCACAGAGATGCAATGAAAAATGATAAAGGGGGATATCACCACCAATCCCACATAAATACAAACTACCATCAGAGAAAACTATAGACACCTCTACACAAATAAACTAGAAAATCTAGAAGAAAAGGATAAATTCCTGGTCACATACAACCTCCCAAGACTAAACCAGGAAGAAGCTGAGTCTCTGAATAGACCAATAACAGGCTCTGAAATTGAGGCAATAATTAAGAGCCTACCAACCAAAAAAAGTCCAGGACCAGACGGATTCCCAGCCGAATTCTACCAGAGGTTCAAAGAGGAGCTGGTACCATTCCTTCTGAAACTATTCCAATCAATAGAAAAAGAGGGAATCTTCCCTAACTCATTTTATGAGGCCAGCATCATCCTGATACCAAAGCCTGGCAGAGACACAACAAGAAAAGATAATTTTAGACCAATATCCCTGATGAACATCAATGTGAAAATCCTCAATAAAATACTGGCAAACCGAATCCAGCAGCATATCAAAAAGCTTATCCACCACGATCAAATTGGCTTCATCACTGGGATGCAAGGCTGGTTCAACATACACAAATCAATAAACGTAATCCATCACATAAACAGAACCAACAACAAAAACCACATGATTATTTCAATAGATGCAGAAAAGGCCTTTGACAAAATTCAACACCCCTTCATGCTAAAAACTCTCAATAAACTAGGTATTGATGGGACGTATCTCAAAATAATAAGAGCTATTTATGACAGACCCACAGCCAATATCATACTGAATGGGCAAAAACTGGAAGCATTCCCTTTGAAAACTGGCACAAGACAGGGATACCCTCTCTCACCACTCCTATTCAACATAGTGTTGGAAGTTCTGGCCAGGGCAATCAAGCAGGAGAAAGAAATAAAGGGTATTCAATTAGGAAAAGAGGAAGTCAAATTGTCCCTGTTTGCAGATGACATGATTGTATATCTAGAAAACCCCATCATCTCAGCCCAAAATCTCCTTAAGGTGATAAGCAACTTCAGCAAAATCTCAGGTTACAAAATCAATGTGCAAAAATTACAAGCATTCCTCTACACCAATAACAGACAAACAGAGAGCCAAATCACGAGTGAACTCCCATTCACAATTGCTTCAAAGAGAATAAACTACTGAGGAATCCAACTTACAAGGGATGTGAAGGACCTTTTCAAAGAGAACTACAAGCCACTGCTCAACAAAATAAAAGAGGATACAAACAAATGGAAGAACATTCCATGCTCATGGATAGGAAGAATCAATATCGTGAAAATGGCCATACTGCCCAAGATAATTTATAGATTCAATGCCATCCCCATCAAGCTACCAATGACTTTCTTCACAGAATTGGAAAAACTACTTTAAAGTTCGTATGGAACCAAAAAAGAGCCTGCATTGCCAAGTCAATCCTAAGCCAAAAGAACAAAGCTGGAGGCATCACGCTACCTGACTTCAAACTATACTACAAGGCTACAGTAACCAAAATAGCGTGGTACTGCTACCAAAACAGAGATATAGACCAGTGGAACAGAACAGAGCCCTCAGAAATAACACCACACATCTACAACCATCTGATCTTTGACAAACCTGACAAAAACAAACAATGGGGAAAGGACTCCCTATTTAATAAATGGTGTTGGGAAAACTGGCTAGCCATATGCAGAAAACAAACTGTATCCCTTCCTTACACCTTATACAAAAATTAACTCAAGATGGATTAAAGACTTACACGTAAAACCTAAAACCATAAAAACTCTAGAAGTAACCATCATCACTGGTCTCTACTAAAAATACAAAAATTAGCTTGGCGTGGTGGCCGGTGCCTGTAGTCCCAGCTACTCGGGAGGCTGAGGCAGGAGAATGGTGTGAACCCAGGAGGCACAGGTTGCAGTGAGCCAAGATTATGCCACTGCACTCCAGCCTGGGTGACAGAGCGAGACTCCGTCTCAAAAATAAAAATAAAAAAATCTTACATAACACAGCATGATGATCATGTGCAGTTATATATCTAAAGGAAAAAGACATCAACAGAAGACATTGATGGAGCATCTAGAGTGGTGAGTAAATGCTAAGCTTTATTAGAATGCATGCATCACTGTCCAAGGATCAAAGAACTTGGAATATTACAGTCCCATCAGCAAGGCTATTACTAGAGTGGGCAAGGGTTTCTTCTGCAAATTAATTTAACTGTGGGAGAGTCCTTTAGATTATTCATATTTGTTTTCTTTCATTTTATTTTATCATTTTCTAAATTTTTCAGTTAAACTTTGGTTCATTTTTAGTCATTTCTGTTTTTAAGAAATGAAGGCATTGACAAACATACCTTTGTCTCAGTACGGTTTTGGCTGTGTTCTATAGGTAGTGGCTATAGTTTTATATGTAGCAATCTTATACTTATCATTTTATAAATTGGAATTGCCAGATTTAGCAATTCTGGCAATTCTCCAGTTAAATTGGAATTTCAGATAAACAACAGATAAATGTCTGGTGTAAGTATGTCCCGAATGTTGCATGAGACATACTTAGACTAAAAAATTACTCAATGTTTATCTGAAATTTGAATTTAACTGGGTTCCTATATTTTATCTGGCAGCCTTATAAGAAATAGACCTTAGATGTTGTTTTGGTTAATTTTTGACCCAATAGTTTTGGAGAATTTTTTTCCAATTGATTGTGATATTTTTTGTTTAAACTTTTCTTATTAAATTATATATTTTTGGTGTGTATATGTGGCTCAATTTTAGGTATTACCATAGGTGGCTAATCTCCACTAGACAATGTCTGGAGACATTTTCGGTTGTCACGACTTGAGAGTGGGAGAGTATTGATTGTACTAGCATCTAATTGGTAGAGGCCAGTGATGCTGCTAAACATCTTACAATGTACACTGTAATATGAAACCCCCACAACAAATAACTATTTGACATAAAATATAATAGCTGTTGTTGAGAAACCCTGCCATAAACATTTGAAAATAGAGGTTTATCTTTTCAAATATATCTTTGTTTAAAATAGATCTATTAAATCCATCTCATCAATTGTTTTATTCATATCTTCTCTATTTTTTTCATCTTTGGCCTATCAAAGAAAGAGAATGACATACTGAAGTCATTCATTCAATTTAATAAACATATATTGAGATACCCCAGTATGTCAGACCTTATTCTAACTGGGAATACTCAGTAAATGAAACAGACAAACATTTCTGAATTCATGGAGCTTATATTCTAGTGTGTGGGATAGGATCAGGAGATGTAATAAACAAATTATATGCAAAATATATGATGATAAGTGTTACACAGCAAAACAGAGCAGAAAATAGGGATGGGTTCTGGGATGGGGACATGAATTGTAATTATAAATTGGGTCATGGGGAAGTTATTACTGAGGTCACATTAGAGCAAAGACCTGGAGGAGATGACAGAGAAAGTGATGTGATATTTAAGAGAAGTATGTTTCAGGGAAAGGAAACAGAAATGCCAAGCCTCTGATGTGGGTTGGAGCTTGGTATGTTCTAGGAAGAAGAGGAAGCCAGTGCGGCTGAAGAAAAGGGAGGAAGAGGGGAAGTGGTGGGGACAAGGTCAGAGGGCTGATGGTGCTGCGCTGGTGTTCAGATCATTTAGGGTGGAGGAGGCCATTGTGAGAACTGTGGCATTTGCTGCTTTGTGAGATAAGCCACTGGAGTTCAGAGTAATATGGTTTTTTATACATTTTGAAAGCCTCACTTTGGCTGTTGTGTTGAGAATAGACCATTGACAGGAGACGGGAGGGCAAGGCTGAAGCAGAGTGGCCAGTAAGGAGGCCACTGCAATAACCCAAAAGAGAGATGATGATACTTTCATGAGGGAAGTAACAGTGGAGATTGTGAGGACAGATCCAATTCTGGATTGTAGGTAGAGCCACAAGAATTTGCTATAGGAATGTGTCTGGGCTGTATGAAGACAGAAGGAGTTAGTGATGACCTCAAGGTTTTAGACCAAAGGAAGTAGAAACATGGAGTTGCTATCATTTAAAATCTAGTAGACTAGAGTAGGAGCAAGTTTAAGACGGATCAGTTTGATTTTGAATGTGTTGGGTTTGAGATATCCACTAGACTTTCTACCTCAGAAATTGAGTAGGAAGTTGGACATATAAATCCAGAGGTCTGGACTGGATACGTAAATATGTGAGTTGTGAGTATACATATGAGATTTAAAACCTCCTATGTATAATTTTTTACTCTACTAATATAAAAGCTTCAAATAAAAATATTTGAAACTCAATTTTTCTTATTTCAAAATGAAAATGAAGCCAGGTGTGGTGGCTCATGCCTGTAATCCCAGAACCTTGGGAGGCTGAGGCAGGTGGATTGCTTGAGCCCGGGAGTTCAAGATCAGCCAGGGTAACATGGCAAAACTCTATCTCTACAAAAAATGCAAAAAGTAGCTGGACGCAGTGACATGCACCTGTGGTCCCAGCTACAAAGGATGCTGAGGCAGGAAGACGGCTTAAGCCTAAATGGTTGAGGCTGCAGTGAACCATGATCCTGCCACTGCACTCCAGCCTTGATGACAGAGCAAGACCCTGTCTAAAAAAAAAAAAAAAAAAAGACAACATATCTCCCAACTATGCCCTATCAAAAATTGGGAAATTGTCTTGCATTTACTTCAAGATTTATTCCTTGAAAGTACCTATATTTATCCATTTCAGAATTCATAAATTTTATTAATGTTTTGGTTGTCCAGAATATACAGAGTGTATGTTTAAGAAACTTAGGAGGAAAGGGGCCAGACACAGTGGCTCACGCCTGTAATCCCAGTGCTTTGGGAGGCTGAGGTGGGTGGATCACCTGAGGTCAGGAGTTCAAGACCAGCCTGGCCAACATGGTGAAACCCTGTCTCTACTAAAAATATAAAAATTAGCCGGGCGTGGTGGTATGCGCCTGTAATCCCAGCTACTCAGGAGGCTGAGGCAGGAGAATCACGTGAACCTGGGAGGTGGAAGTTGCAGTGAGCTGAGATTGCACCACTGAACTTCAGCCTGGGCAACAGAGTTAGACTCGGTCTCAAAGAGAAAAAAAAAAAAAAAAAGAAAAAAAAACTTAGGAAAGGGCATATGCAGGATGCTAGGGTCTCTAAGGGGATCCCCAATAAATAACACGTCTTTTTCTCTCTTTCTCTTCTGGGTTTTGAACAAATTGAAGAAAGGCAGATGGGAGATGTTATGGACCTAATTTTTTCCTCCTAAAATTCATATATTGAAGCCCTAAGACCCAATATGACTATGTGTGAAGGGAGGGTCTTTTGGGAGATAATTAAGGTTAAATGAAATCAAAAGGGTGGAGCCTAATCCAACAGGATGGGCATCCTAATAAGAAGAGAAAGAGACACTGGAGTGCACTCTCTCTCTCTCTCTCTCTCTCTCTCTCTCTCTCTGCACGCACAGAGAAAAGGCCGGGTGAAGGCAGCAAGAAGGTGGCAGCCTGCAAGCGAGGAAGACAGTCCTCACTAGAAACCACCCTGATACCTTGACCTTAAACTGCTAACCTCCAGAACTGTGAGGAAGTAAATTTCTGTTGTTTAAGCTGCCTAGTGTGTGGTATTTTTTTTTTAATCTTAAAAATCTTTTTTTTTTTTAATATTATTATACTTTAAGTTTTAGGGTACATGTGTACAACGTGCAGGTTTGTTACATATGTATACATGTGCCATGTTGGTGTGCTGCACCCATTAACTCGTCATTTACATTAGGTATATCTCCTAATGCTATCCCTCCCCGCTCCCCCCACCCCACAACAGTCCCCAGTGTGTGCTGTTCCCCTTCCTGTGTCCATGTGTTCTCATTGTTCAATTCCCACCTATGAGTGAGAACATGCGGTGTTTGGTTTTTTGTCCTTGCGATAGTTTGCTGAGAATGATGGTTTCCAGTTTCATCCATGTCCCTACAAAAGACATGAACTCATCATTTTTTATGGCTGCATAGTATTCCGTGGTGTATATGTGCCACATTTTCTTAATCCAGTCTATCGTTGTTGGACATTTGGGTTGGTTCCAAGACTTTGCTATTGTGAATAGTGCCGCAATAAACATACGTGTGCATGTGTCTTTATAGCAGCATGATTTATAATCCTTTGGGTATATACTCAGTAATGGGATGGCTGGGTCAAATGGTATTTCTAGTTCTAGATCCCTGAGGAATCGCCACACGGACTTCCACAATGGTTGAACTAGTTCACTGTCCCACCAACAGTGTAAAAGTGTTCCTGTTTCTCCACATCCTCTCCAGCACCTGTTGTTTCCTGACTTTTTAATGATTGCCATTGTAACTGGTGTGAGATGGTATCTCATTGTGGTTTTGATTTGCATTTCTCTGACGGCCAGTGATGATAAGCATTTTTTCATGTGTTTTTTGGCTGCATAAATGTCTTCTTTTGAGAAGTGTCTATTCATATCCTTCACCCGCTTTTTGATGGGGTGGTTTGTTTTTTTCTTGTAAATTTGTTTGAATTCATTGTAGATTCTGGATATTAGCCCTTGTGTGTGGTATTTTGTTATGGCAGACACCACACTAATACAAAAGATTTTTTTAAAATTGTACTTTTATTTGATAGAAGCCTGGTTGGAGGATGTAGCTTAAAATGAGAACAACTAACCTTGCTAACTGTGCCCTAGAAAAAAGCAGCCCACCCAGTGCAAGGGGTCATGGGCTCACAGCAGGCCTCTCCATGCGGCAGAGCCCTTCTGGGCATCTTGTTCTCAAGAGAAAAAGGTCAGAATGAGATTAGCGTAACCTGTTGTTATTCTGAAATTTACCAGTCCCTAGGGTAGAGTGAGTAAATGGGTAGGGAGAGACCAGAAGAAAACTCAATCCTCGTGGGAACCAGGAGAAGGGAAAGAATTCTCCCTCTAAAAACTTGTGTGCTTTCTGAGCTCTTGTGTGTGTGTGTAACGGAGGACAAAGTCAAAAGGATTTGGCGCTTCCTGGTGGGCTCCAACTTCTTTTCTTCTTCCAAGGGGAAGGAAACTGCGGAGAGGGCTGGCAGGATGTTTAAAATCCCTTTAGGGCATAACAGTTTAGAGAACTTATTTATAAAGGGTTAGGTACTGAGGAGTATAATATTCGTTCAAATGGTTGTTTATTAGGGCATAAATACTAAGCCATAAGGGCACCTTAGAGTACACTTGTTTCCATCAGTCATCATTCATATTTCTTTTGTCAGCTAAGTCTCATCCTTCTTCCCCTTCTCTTCTTTCCCCTCCTCACATCACTCATTCTTTCCCTTGGTCCCTCTCTCTCTCTCTCTCCCACTCCCCATCCTTCTCCTTTGGAGTCAATCTCCTATAAATGTCTTGTTGTAATAAAAAAAAAATCAAGAGGTAGTTTGGGGACTTTACTTTGCCACCCCCAAATCTTCTCAATTCCTATAAGCCACCCCAAGTATTACACGATTTAAGTACAATTAGTGTGCTTGCTTTTCGTTTATTCAGGTATCCATCCATTCATTCCACACACATGGGCTGAGGGCCCACACGTACTGGGCACTTTTTCCAAATACTGAATATTCCAATAAACAAAATAGGTTAAAAAAACTGCCTTTGTGAATCTTATGCTCTAGTATGGGATGGGGGACAGATAATACACAAAGTATACAAATTAGATGTGTGTGCTAGAAAGCAAGTCCTATGGCAAAATAGAGCTGCATACGTGAGATTGGGATTGTGGGGACAGGGGAATTTTAAGTAGGGTGGACAGAGCAGGGTAGGCCTTACTGAGAAGGAGTCTTTTGAATGAAGACCTGATGAAGCAAGAAAGAGAGTCCCATGGAAAATGAGGGGAAAAGCATTCTAGTCCAAGGGAGATGCAGTGCAAAGGCTCTGAGGTACACACCTACAAAAGCAAGGAAGGCTAGGCTCAGTGGCTCACACCTGTAATTCCAGCACTTTGGGAGGCCAAGGTGGGCGGATCACTTGAGGTCAGGAGTTTAAGACCAGCCTGGCCAACATGGTGAAACCCTGTCTCTACTAAAATTACAAAATTTAGCTGGGCGTGTTGGGAGGCACCAGTAATCCCAGCTACTCAGTCTCAAAAAAAAAAAAAAAAAGAAAAGAAAGAAAGCAAGAAGGCCACATGGCTGGCATCAATGAGCAGAAATCTCTCAGGGATGACTTGAGAGAGGCATGGAGCAGGGGGCTAGCTCACGTAGGGTCTTGTTCATTGCAAAGCCTTTGGCTTTTACTCTAAAGTAAATGGGGACTATTGATTGATGAAATGGGAACCTTTGATTGCTATATCAACACATCATGAAGATAAATCCTCTAAGCCCAGTGACTTTCTCTCTCTCTTTCTCTCTCTCCCCCTACCCCTTTCCCTCTTGCAACCTGATTGCCACCTCTAAGCCTTATTAAATAGATATGATTAAGCCATCTCTGCTTGGTTTTGAGTCAGAGTCCATGAGATGCTAGAATGATCATAACCATGTATGCTGGGAGTTTTTGGTATAATAAACATAATCCAATCTGGTTACTAATTTGTTTTAAAGTTTACATTTGATACTAAAAAGTTTCCTCAAAATATGTAGGTCTTGGTTTCCTTTTACTAATTTTACCTGTAACAGAGATATTTTATTTTATTTACAAACTTAGGTCTTTGACTCACTAATAGGAGGAATAATGGCCTTCTCCTTTTTTTTTTTTTTTTTTTGATGGGAATGTGAAATTTTACAAGCATGTTATAAAACAGTTTGGCAGCTTCTTAAAATAGTAAACCTTATACCTATCATATGATACTGCTATTTCTTTTTTTTTAAATTTATTTATTATTATTATAATACTTCAGGTTTTAGGGTACATGTGCACAATGCTCAGGTTGGAATAATGGCCTTCTAAAGATAACCATGCCCTAATCCCTGGGACCTGTGAATATATTATTTTATATGGCAAAAGGGGCTTTGCAGATGTGGTTAAGGTTATGATCTTGGGATGGAGAGATTTTTTGAATGGATTTGCTCTAATGAGATGAGTCCTTAAAAGTGGAGAACTTTTTTTACATGTAGTCAGAGAGAGAGATGACCATAGAAGAAGGGTCAGAGAGATGCAATGTGAGAAGGGCTCAGGGCTCACGTTGTGATTTATACTTTTAAGCTGCTTAGCTATACTCTTTACCACTTCCAAAGCAGAATTTAATACCATTATTTGGATTCTTAAACTCTTCACAATTTTTCTTTTACCAGCCGCTTTTATTTTTAGTTATCTTTCATCCAGATCCATTTTTATTCATCTGATTAGTTTACATTTCATCTAATTTTATAGAGATAATGTTTACTTGAGTTTCAGGAAGAATGCAACATAGAAGCCTCTTAAAATTTATGTCTATTTCCTATGGCAGACCCTCTTCGAGAGATGGGCTTTCCCTTTGCATCTCAGTTATAATACTCCCGCTAGTTGATGGTACACAGAATATTTTTCTAGGTCCCAATACTACATTATGAGAATAGTATACCACGATCAAGGGACGTTTATAACAGGAACGAAGATGATTCAACGTTGTTAGGAAATGTATTAACATAATTCACTGCATTAATAAGTTATGGAGAACAACCACATGCCTATTTTCATATATAGTAAAAAAGACTTTGACAAAAAATTGATACCTATCCTGAATAAGAACGCTTGGAAAATAGGAATGAATGGTAATTTCTTTAATATAATAATATGCATATTTCAATCCAAAATCTTATATGATGGGGTAATACTGAAAGCATTCACTAAGGCCAGAAACAAGGCGAGGATCCCAGCCGTCTCCACTACTATTTAACATTGTTAAATAGCAATTAGACTAGGAAAAATTAGAGGCAAAAGAATAGGAAAAAAATAATAAAATGATTTGTACCATGTTGAGTAGCTGGATTAAAAAAATTGTATTTGCAGATGATACGATCATATACCTGGAAAACTCTAGAACTGGGGTCAGCAGACTATGACCTGCAGCCCAAATCTGGCCCACTGCTTGCTTTTATAAGTAAAGTTATATCGGAACACAGTCATACCCAATCACTTATATATTGACTATGACTGCTTTTGTGCATAAATGTCAGAGTGAATAATTGTGACAGAGACTCCTTAGCACTCAAAGCTGAAAATATGTTCTATCTAGCCTATTATATAAAAAGTTTGTCAACTCCAACCTAGAAGAGAAATGATAAAAATAATTCAAATAATAACAAAATCCAGCAAGGTATCAGGATATAAAATTAACGTGCAAAAATCAAGCTCTCATATATTCAAATAATGACCAGGTAGGAGATATAATGAATGAGACAACTTTTATAATAGCAACAAAAATGATAACACACATAGGAATAAACTTAACAAAGAATTTTCAAAACCTATATGAAGAAAACTACTTAAGACTTGTGAAAGACAGAACAGAAGAACTGAACAATTGAAAAGATGGCTCTTATTCTTGGTTAGGATGTCTCAACATTATTTAGTCATAAGTTAACTTATAAATCTAGTGAGATCTCAATACAAATGCTAGTAAGCTTTTTAATATAGCTAGACAAGTTGATTCTAAGTTCTATATGGAAAAGTAAACACATAAGAATAACTAGCAATACACTTAAGAGAGGCGGTCACCAGATATTACAACATATTGCAAAACATCTTTAAGTACAACAGTATGATACTGGAACATAAATAGATTAATGGAATAGAACAGAAAATCCAGAAATAGATCCAATTACATATAAAAATCTAATATATGATAAAAGTGGTCTCTCAAATCACTGGAACAAAAATTGTATTTTTAGTAAACAGTGTTGGGACTACTAGTTTGTTGTATATTTTTCTGAAAAATATAAAATTAGGCACATCCCACAGACCTTACTCAAGAATAAACTCCAGCCTGGGCACGGTGGCTAATGCCTATAATCCCAGCACTTTGGGAGGCCAAGGCAGGTGGATCCCTTGAAGTCAGGAGTTCAAGACCAGTCTGGCCAACAAGGTGAAACCCTGTTTCTACTTAAAAAAAAACAAAACAAAAAACAAAAAACTAGCTGGGCATGGTGGCAGGCGTCTGTAATCCCAGCTACTAAGGAGGCTGAGGCAAGAGAATCGCTTGAATCCAGGAGGCAGAGGTTGCAGTAAGCAGAGATAGTGCCGCTGCACTCCAGCCTGGATGACAAAGCAAGACTTCATCTCAAGAAATAAATAAATAAATAAATAAACTCCAAATGAATTATATATATAAATTTGAAAAATAGAACCATATAATAACTAGAAGAAAACCTGGGTGAATTCCTCTTTAACCTCAGTATAAGAAATAGCTTTCTAAGTACAGCAAAAGAGATTGGTAAACCCTTTTTGAGGTGACAAAAAAAAAAGATTGATAAACCTGACTACACAAAACCACCAAACTTTTATATGAGAAAAAACAACCTAAACAAAGTCAAAGGCAAATGACAAACTGGGAAAAAAGTCTTCACTACGTATATTAAAGTGAAAAGGTCTAATATATTATTTATAAAGAACTCATAAAAACTGAAAAAAAAAAATACCAAAAATCCCATAGAAAAGCAGGAAACAGGTACGAAGAGACGCTTTTTAAATTAAGAGATGTTAAAAATGGTCCTTAAACATAAAATTATACTTAATTCACTTATAAAAAAAGAATTGCAAATTAAAACTTCTTTGAGATATGTCTTATCCATCAGATTGACAAAAATTCACAAGCTTAGCAAGATTATGAGGAAAGGTACACTTATACATTGATAGTGGGAATGCAAAATTGTACAATGGTACCTATGAGGAGAATGTAGCAATATTTAAAAAGAGGACATGTGTACACATCTACTCTTTTACCTAGTGATCTCACCTTTAGAAATTTATATTGGAAATATACCTCCACCTATAATAAATAGATTTGCACAAAGTTGCTCATTGCAAAGCTGTATGTAATTGGAAAATATTGAAGAATGATTGAGTAGACTATGAAAATACTATGAAGTACTATGCAACCTTAAAGAGGAATGAGGATGAAGATCTTTCTGATTGAATGTGGGCTGATTTCCAGCAGATATTATAAAATATAAAAACTCACTGCAAAAGAATATATGTAATATGTTGCCTTTTGTACAAAAGCATAGGAAAGCTAAGAAAACATATATATTCATTGATATTAATATAAACATATACATATATACATACATACATGCATTCATCATTACACAAGAAACAGGAAGAAAAAAACAGAAAATACTGAGGTTGGATACTTACAAGGCAGTATGGTAGAGTGGGGATGGGGGTAATGGAGAGGAAGAAAGACAAGAAAGAATGACAGTCCTTTGAGTATACCTTTTCATACAGTTTTGACTTTGAAAGAACAATCATGTGCCGCATAATGACATTTCAATCAATGCATATACAGTGGTGGTCTCATAAGTTTATAATGAAGCTGAAAAACTGCTATTACCTAGTGATATTATAGCTGTTGTAACATAGTAGTGCAGTTACTGTATTTTTTATAAATGTAATGTAGCCTAGATATACAGTGTTTATAAACTCTACAGTAGTGTACAGTAGTGTCTTAGGCCTTCACATTCACTCACCACTTACTCACTGACCTGCCCAGAGCGATTTCCTGTCCTGCAAGCTCAACTCATGGTCTCACGATGTTTCCCAGGCTGGTGTGGAACCCTTGGCCTCAAGCAATTTTCCTGAATCAGCCCAACAAAGCACTGGGATTATAGATATGAGCCACTGTGCCTGGCCCCAGTGATCTTGTATATCATATTTTTTACTATACCTTTTCTATCTTTAGATACACAAATACTTACCATTGTGTTACAGTTGCTTCCAATACTCAATATGGTAACATGCTGTACAGGTTTGTAGCCTAGGAACAACAGATTATGCCGTATAGCCTAGGTGTATTGTAGATTACACTACCTAGGTGTGTGTAAGTATATGCTATAATGTTTGCACAATGATGAAATCACTTAAAAGACCCGTTTCTCGGAATGTATCTCTGTCATTAAGGGATGCATGACTGTATGTTACTAGCCTACATATTTTAAAAAATCAAATCAATCAATAAGAATGGGAAGAGGTGGAACAATATGGCCAAATAAAAGCCTCCACCAATTGTCCTCCCCACAGGGACACCAAATTGAATGACTATCCACACAGAAAAGCATAAGAACCAAAACCAAAAACAACAACAACAACAAAAAGAACCAAAACCTAGGTGAGCAATCATAGTACCTGATTCTAATTTCACATCACTGAAAGAGGCACTGAAAAGGGTAGGAACGACAGCCGTGAATTGCTAATGCCACCTCTTCCCCATCCCTTGGCAGCATTTGCATGGTGCAGAGAGAGGATCTGTGCACCAGGGGAGAAAGAGTGCAGTGGTTGTGGGGCATTGTATTTCCACTTAGTGCTGCCCTTTCTCAGCAGAAAGCAACACAAGACAGAACTCAGCTGGCACCCATTGGAGGGTGCACTTAGACCACTGCTAGCCAAAGGGGAATCTCCCATCCCAGTGGTTGGAACCTGAGTTCCAACAAGCCTCACCACTGTGGGTTAAAGTGCTCTGGGGTCCTAAATAAACTTGAAAGGCAATGTAGGCCACAAGGACTGCAATTCCCGGTTAAGTGTTGGTGCTGTGCTGGATCTGGAGCCAGTGGACTTGGAGGGCACACGAACTAGTAAGGCAACAGTGGAGGCAGCCAAGAGGGTGCTTGCTCCACCCCTTCCCTAACTGCAGGCAATGCAGCTCACAGCTCTGGGGGAGACTCCTTCCCTCTGCTTGAGGAGAAGAGAGGGAAGAGTAAAAAGGAGTTTGTCTTGCAACTTGGATATCGCCTCAGCCACAATAGGGTGTAGAGCACTAGGTAGAGTCCTGAGGCCCCCATTCCAGGCCCTAGCTGCCAGATGACATTTCTAGACACACTTGGGCTGAAAGGGAACCTGCTACCTTGAAGGGAAGGACCCAGGCCTGGCAGGATTATCTGCTTACTAAGGAGCCCTTGGGCTCTGAATAATCAGCAGTGGTAACCAGGCGGTACTTGCTGTGGACCTTGGGCAAGATTCAGAGAGGTACTGGCTTCAGGTGTGAAACTGTACATTCCTAGCTATGGTGGCTCTGAGGGAGGGACCCCTTCTGTGGAGAAAAGGAGAGGTAAGAGTAAAGGAGAATTTGTCTTGCAGCATAGATACCAGCTGGGCCACAGTTGGATAGAGCACCAAGTGGGCTCTTGGGGTACCCAATTCTAGCCCTTAGCTCTTGAACAGCATTTCTAGACCTGCCCTGGGCCAAAGGGAAGCTCACCGCCCTGAAGGGAGAGTCCTTGGCCTTGCAGCGTTTATCATAAGCTGGCCAAAGAGCTCTTGGACCTTGAATGAACATTGGTGGTAGCTAGGCAGTACTTGACATGGGCCTGGAATAGTAGTGGCCACAGGGAGAGACTCCTCTGCTTGTGAAAGAAGAGGAAGGACTTTCTTTTGTGGCTTGGGTGCCAACTCAGCAGTAGTAGAATAGAGCACCAGGTAGATTCCTAAGGTTCCCAACTTCAGGCTCTGGCTCTGGGATGGCATCTCTGGATCCACCTGGGAGCAGGGGAAACTGACTGCACAAAAAGGAAGGACACAAGCCTGGCTGGCTTCATCACCTGCTGATTGTAGAGCCTTAGTGCCTTGAAAGAACATAGGTGATGACCAGGTAGTGGTTACTATAAGCCTTGGGTGATACATGCTGGCTGCATGTCTGACCCAGCACAGTCCCAGTGGTGGTGGACCACAGGGGTGCTTGTGTCATTCCTCCCCCAGTTCCAGGCAGCTCAGCACATGCATACGCGCGCACACACACACACACACACACAAACACACACACACAGAGAGAGAGAGAGAGACACTCCATTTGTTGTTTGGGAGAAAGGAAGGAAAGAGAACAAGAGTTTCTGCCTGGTAATCCAGAGAATTCTTCCAGACCTTATCCAAGACCACCAAGGTGGTACCTCTACAAATCTATAAGAGCCACAGCATTATTGGGCTTGGGGTGCCCCCCTGAGGCATATGTGGATACAGTGCCCCCTGAGGGGCACTTATATCTCACTGGGACTTAGATCACAACACTCACTTCCCTTTAATTGGGAAGCCTTCCCAAGAAGGACAGGAACAAAAAAGCCCAGACTGAAGAGTACAAAAAATGCCCATCTCTCCAATGTCCAGAAACTGATGAACATGCACAACCATCAAGACCATCCAGGAAAATATGACCTCACTTAACAAACTAAATAAGGCACCAGTGACCAATGCTGAAGAGACTGAAAAGTGTAATCTTTCCAACAGAGAATTCAAAATGACTGTTTTAAGGAAGCTCAATGAAATTTATGATAACACAGGGAAGGAGTTCAGAATCCTATCAGAAAAGTTTAACATTGAAAATAATTTAAAAGAATAAGGCAGAAATTCTAAAATTGAAAAATGCAATTGACATCCTGAAGAATGTATAAGTCTCTTGACAGCAGAATTGATCAAATAGAAGAAAGAATTACTGAGCTTGAAGATAGGCTATTTGAAAATAGGCAGTCAGATGAGACAAAAACTAAAAAAGAATGAAGCACTCCTGCAAGGTCTAAAACATAGCCTCAAATGGGCAAACCTAAGAATTATTGGCCTTAAAGAGGAGGTAGAGAGATAGATAGGGGTGGAAAGTTTATTCAAAGGGATAATAATGGATAACTTCTCAAACCTAGAGATAAATATCAATATTCAAGTATAAGAAGGTAATAGAACACCAAGCAGACTTAACCCAAATAAGACTACCTCAAGACATTTAATAATCAAACTCCCAAAAGACCAACAATAAAGAATCATATAAGCAGAAAGATAAAAGAAACACATAACCTATAATGGAGCTCCAATACATTTGGCAGCAGACTGTTCAGTAGAGACCTTATAGGCCAAGACAGGATAGTAGCATGACCTATTTGAAGTGCTGGAAAAAAAAACCCTTTAATCCTAGAATAGTATATCCAGCAAAAATATTCTTCAAACATAAAGGAGAATGACTTTCTCATACATACAAAAGACTTGTCCTACAAAAATGCTAAATGGAGTTCTTCAATCTGAAAGAAAAAGACATTGATGGGCAATAAGGAATCATCTGAAGGTACAAAACTCACTGGTATTAGTATATGCCAGTATACAGAATATTATAACAATGTAATTTTGGTGGGTAAATTACCCTTATCTTGAGTAGAAGGACTAAAACATGAACCAATAAAAAATAATAATTACGACAACTTTTCAAGATGTAGGCATGCAAATAGAAACGACAAAAAGTTAAAAAGCAGGGGTACAAAGTTAAAGTGGAGAGTTTTTATTAGTTTTCTCTTTGCTTGTTTATTTCTTTATGCAATCAGTATTATGTTGTCATCAGTTTAAAATAATAGGTTATATTATTTGCAAGCCTCATGGTAATCTCAAATTAAAGAAACATACAATAGATACACAAAAAATAAAAAGCAATAAATTAAAACTTACCATCAGAGATAATCACCTTCACTATAAGGAAGATAAGAAGAGAGGAAAGAATAAAAAGAAAAGACCACAAAACAACCAGAAAACAAATAACAAAAAGGAAGGAGCAAGTTGTTACTTATCAATAATAACATTGAATGTAAATGGACTAAATTCTCCAATAAAATGACAGTGACTGAATGAAAAGAAAAAAAAAAACAAGACCCAACAATTTGTTGCCTACAAGAAACACACTTTACCTATAAAGACATACATAGATTGAAAATGAAGGAATGGAAAAAGATATTCCATGCAAATAGAAACCAAAACCCAGCAGTAGTAGCTATACTTATATCAGACAAAATAGATTTTAAGACAAAAACTATAAAAAGAGACAAAGTTATTATATAATCACAAGGTCAATTCAGCAAGAGGATATAGCAATTGTAAGTGTATATATATGCACCCAACACTGAAGCACCCAGATATATAAAGCAAATATTACTAGAATTAAGGGGAGAGAGATAGACCCCAATACAATAATAGCTGGAGGCCGGGTATGGTGGCTCATGCCTGTAATCCCAGCATTTTGGGAGGCCAAGGCGGGTGGATCACTTGAGGCCAGAAGTTTGAGACCAGCTTGGCCAATATGGCAAAACCCTGGGTCTACTAAAAATACAAAAATTAGCCAAGAGTGGTGGTGCACACCTGTAGTCCCAGCTACTGAGGAGGCTGAGGTACAAGAATTGCTCGAAACCGGGAGGGAGAAGTTGCAGTGAGTTGAGATCACACTACTGCACTCCAGCCTGGGCAACAGAGCAAGACTTCATCTCATAATAATAATAATAATAATAATAGCTGGAGACTTCAACCCCTCACTTTCATAATTGGACATATCATCCATACAGAAAATCAGCAAAGAATCATTGAATTTAATCGGCACTGTAGATCAAATGAACCTAACAGATATTTACAGAACATTTCATTCAATGGCTCTAGAATACACGTTCCTCTCCTCAATGCATGGATCATTCTGAAGGACAAGACAATATGTTAGGCCACAAAACACATCTTATATTTTTTTAATTTAAATTATATCAAATGTCTTATCTGACCACAATGGAATAAAACTAGAAATCAGTAACAGGAGGAACTTTGGAAACTATGGAAACACATGGAAATTTAACAATATGTTCCCAAATGACCAGTGGGTTAATGAAGAAATTAAGAAGGAAATTAAACATTTCTTGAAACAAATGATAATAGAAACACAACATACCAAAACAAATGGGATGCAATGAAAGCAGTACTAAGAGGAAAGTTTTTAGCAATAAGCACCTATATCCAAAAAGTAGAAAAACTTCAAATAAACAACCTAACAATGCATCTTAAAGAACTAGAAAATCAAGAGGAAACCAAACTCAATCTTAGTAGAAGAAAAGGTATAATAAAGTCTAGAACAGAAATAAAAAAATTGAAGTGAAGAAAAGAATATGAAAGGTCAATGAGACCAAAAAAATGGTGTTCTGAAAAGATAAACAAAATTCACAAACTTTTGTGAGACAAAGAAAAAAAGAGAGAAGACCCAAATAAGTAAAATCAGAGATGTCAAAGGAGACATTAAAACTGATGCCGCAGAAATTCAAAGGATCACTGAGTTTAGAGGCTATTATAAGCAACTGTATGCCAATAAATTGGAAAACCTAGAAGAAATGGATAAGTTTCTAGACACTTGCAACCTACCAAGATGAAATACAAAATATAAACAGACCAATAACAAGTAAGGAGATTAAAGTCATAATAAAAAGTCTCCTAGAAAAGCAAAGTCCAGGACCTGATGGCTTCACTGCTGAATTTTACCAAACATTTAAAGAATAATTAATACCAATTCTAGTCAAACTATTCTGAAAAATAGAGGTGAGATATTTTCAAACTTAGTATTACCCTGACACCAACATCAAACAAAGACACATGAAAGAGAGAAGGAAAGAAGAAGAAAGAGAGAGAGAGAGGAAAGAAAGAAAGAAGAGGGGAGGGGAGGGAAGGGAGACAGGAAGACAGGAAGGAAAAAGGGCCAGGTGTGGTGGCTCACGCCTGTAATCCCAGCACCTTGGGAGGCCAAGGCAGGTGGATCACCTGAGGTCAGGAGTTTGAGACCAGCCTGGCTAACATGGCGAAACCCTGTTTCTGCTAAAAATACAAAAATTAGCTGGGTGTGGTGGCACACACCTATAATGCTAATTACTCAGGAGAATCACTTAAAATTGGGAGGTGGTCGTGCCACTGCACTCTAGCCTGGGTGACAGAGTGAGATTCCATCTCAAAACAACAACAACAAACCATATGATCATTTCAACTGATGCTGAAAAAGAATTTTATAAAATTCAACATCCCTTCATGGAGAAAGCCCTCAGAAGAGTGGGCATAGAAAGAATATACCTCAACATAATCAAAGCCATCTATGACAGACTGACAGATAGTATCCTATAGAACAGGGAAACATTGAAAGCCTTTTCTCTGAGATCTGGAACCTGACAAGAATGTCCACTTTAACCATTGTTATTCAGCATAGTACTGGAAGTTCTAGCTAGAGCAATCCAACAGCAACAAAAAAGAAATAAAGGGCATTCAAATTGGAAAGGAAGAAGTCAAATCATCCTTTATGCAGATAATATGATCTTATATTTGGAAAAACCTAAAGATACAATGAAAAGACTATTAGAACTGATAGATCTAGTAAAGTTGCAGGGTATAAAATCAACATGCAAAATCAGTAGTGTTTACATATGCTAACAGCAAACAATCTGAAAAGATATCAAGAAAATAATCCCATTAGCTACAAATACAATTAAATACCCAGAAATTAACCAAAGAAATTAAAGATCTCTACAGTGAAAACTGTAAAACATTGATGAAAGAAATTGAAGAGTGCACACACACACAAAAGGAAAGATATTCCATGTTCATGGATTGGAAGAATCAATATTGTTAAAATGCGCAAACTACCCTAAGTAATCTACACTCAGTGCAATCCCTTTCAAAATACCAATGGCATTCCTCACAGAAATGGAAAAAGTAATCCTAAAATTTATATGGAACCACAAAAGACCCAGAATAGCCAAAGCGATCCTGAATAAAAAGAACAAAACTGGAGGAATCACTTTCCCTGACTTCAAATTATACTACAGAGCTCAGGTAACCAAAACAACATGGTACTGACATAAAAATAGACACATAAAAACAGAACAGAATAGAGAACCCAGAAACAAATACATACATCTACATTGAACTCATTTTCGACAAAGATGCCAAGAACATATATTAGGGAAAGGACCATCTCGTCAATTAGTGGTGCTGGGAAAACTGGATATTCATATGCAGAAGAATAAAACTAGACTCTTGTCTCTTCCCGTATACACAAATCAAATCAAAATTGATTAAAGACTTAAATCTAAGACCTCAAACTATGAAACCACTAAAATAAAACATTGGGGAAACTTTCCAGGACATTGGTCTGAGCAAAGATTTCTTCAGTAATACCCCACAAGCACAGGCAACCAAAGCAAAAATGGACAAATAGGATCAATCACATCAAATTAAAAAGCTTCTGCACAGCAAAGGAAATAATCAACAAAATGAAGTAACAACCCACAGAATGGGAGAAAATATTTGCAAACTATCCATCTGACAATGGATTAATAAACAAAATATATAAGAAGCTCAAACAACTCCATAGGAAAAAATCTAATAATCTGATTAAAACATGGGCAAAAGATCTGAATAGACATTTCTCAAAAGAAGGCATACAAATGGCAAACAGGTATATGGAAAAGTGCTGAACATCACTGATCATAAGAAAAATGCAAATCAAAACTGCAATGAGATATCATCTCGCCCCAGTTAAAATGGCTCACATCCAAAATACATGCAATAATGAATGCTGGCGAGAATTTGGAGAAAAGGGAACCCTCATATACTGTTGGTGGGAATGAAAATTACCACACTCACTATCGTAAACAGTATAGAGGTTCCCCAAAAAACCAAAAATTGAACCACTATATGATCCAGCAATCCCACTGCAAAGTATATGCCCAAGAGAAGGGAAATCAGTATATCAAAGAGATATCTGCACTTCCATGTTTATTGCAGCACTATTCACAACAGCCAAGATGTGGAATCAACCTAAGTATCCATCAATAGATGAATGGATAAAGAAAATGTGGTGGCCTGTAGCGGTGGCTCATGCCTGTAATTCCAGCACTTTGGAGGCTGAGGCTGGTGGATCACGAGGTCAGGAGTTCAAGACCAGCCTGGCCAAGATGGGGAAACCCTGTCTCTACTAAAAATACAAAAATAAGCCAGGCGCACTGGTGGGCGCCTGTAATCCCAGCTACCTGGGAGGCTAAGGCAGGAGAATGACTTGAACCTGGGAGGTGGAGGTTGCAGTGAGCTGACATCATGCCACTGCACTCTGACCTGGGTGACAGAGCAAGATTCTGTCTCCAAAAAAAAAAAAAAAAAAGTGGTACATATACACATTGGAGTACTATTCAGCCATGAAATGGCCATGTCATTTGCAACAACATGGATGAAGTGGAGGTCATTATGTTAAGTAAAATAAAGCAGCCACATTTTGGAGATAGAGAGTAGTATGCTGGTCACCGGAGGTTGGGGAGGGTAGTCTGAGGGGAGGGGAGTGGGGATGGCTAATGGATACAAAAATATAATTAGATAGAATGAATAAGATCTAGTATTTGATAGCACAACAGGGTGACTACTGTCAACAACAATTTAATTGTACATTTAAAAATAACTAAAAGTATAATTGGATTGTTTGTAACACAAAGGAAGGATACATGCTTCAGGTGATGGATACCTCATTTACCTTGATGTGATTATTATGTATTGTATGCCTGTATCAGAATATCTCAAATACCCCATAAATATATACGCCTACCATGTGCCTGCAAAAATTAAAAATTAAAAAAATCAGTAAGAATTAGGAGGCAAAACCTGACTAAATCTGAAAGCAAATGGAAGCAAATTAATCTAAGTGCATTTTTTTATGGTTACTATAACCATACTGAAGAGGGAGGACAGAGAAGAAAGAACAAATCCAAGTAACTTATGAACAGTTTTTAATTATATAATCCTTGTTCTGGACCAGAGTGGGATGTGGGGAGGGGATGCAGAAGGGGGAAGAAGTATGAACAAATTCTGAACTTTTTTTAGTAGGTTACTTTTTAGTAGTGTTACACAAGAAACAATTTTGAAACTCTTTTAGATTAATACAGAACTGAGCAAATGAGTACATGTGTCAATGTGTTGGGAGTTAGGATTCTCGCTGTGAAAGAAGGAACACACAAATATGGGATGGGGTAAGGCAAGAAAGAATGCTGTAGGGATGGGATAGAATTTGAGGTATCGATGTGAACTCATCATTCCTAAAACGTGTGTATGTGTATGTGCATGTATATATGTATGTGTTTATATTTGTGTGTATGTTATGTGTATATCTACATATATACATTTTCCCCCTCTGTGGAAAATGTTAGAAGCAAAGTTAATCTTGATCTTTAATACCATTTTCCACTAAAAGGCATCAGAGTTCCTTGGAGAAGTGGCTGACTCCACTACCCTGTGGCAGGGTAGTTATAAGATGAACCTGGAACATTTTGTTATGCCAGACAGTGAGAAAATGCTTTTCTAAAGATGGGGGCATATTATGAGGACACAGGAGAAAGCTTGAAAGGGCTCTGCCTGGTCAAATCTGGAAGCATTTGAGCATAAAATAATTAAGAACATGAATGAATTATAAACTCCTGGGGGAGAAATTCACGAGCTGAGGAATTCATGAGCCCGTACTTATAATAGGTAAATTAATTAATGAAGGAGGTGAGCAGGAACTCGGTTACTGTAGAATGCTGAGGACCAACTGGTAATTGTGGAGAGAGTGTTGGAGCTGAACAATCATCATTTGCAGCCATCATAGTAAAGATTGGTTTAGACAAGAATCATCAGTGGATGCTAAATCTAGGATAAATTTTAGGTGAGGAGCAGACCACGTGTTAATTGTAAGAAAGAAAAAAAATCATGTAAATCTACCCAAAAGAAATTGGGCAACACTTTGATGGAGTGATCAAAATTTATATCACCTATGGGAGACAGATGAAAATTGTGTATCCCAAGATAGGACACCCTGATATTACCTATGCTATATTCCAGCTGAGAATGTGTAACTTCAGACTAATGAAAAGAAACATCAGACAAGCACTAAACAAGGAAAATTAGAGTTTAAAAGAAGATGGGAGGGAGGACTTGTATTCCTTGGCTCGTGGTCCCCTTCGCATCTTCAAAGACAGCACTCACATTACTCTCACCTCTGTTTCCATCCTCATGTCTCCTTCTCTCCCTCTCTCCCTCTGACTCTCCTGTCTCTTTCTCATAAGGCTCCCTGTGATTACACCAGGCCCACCTGGATAATCCAGGATAATTAATCTTCCTTTCTCAAAATCCTTAACTTTGTCACATCTGCAAAGTCCTCTTTGCCATATAAGGTAATATATTCACAGGTTCTGGGGATTAGGACATGAACATTTTTGGGGGGCCATTATTCTGCCTACATTGGACTATAATTCAAAAATGTCAATAGCATGAAAGATAAAGCCTAGAGAGCATGAGAGGTTACAGAAATATGACAACTAAATGCAATACCTGATTTTGATTAGATCTTTTTCTGGAGCGGGGGAAACGCTATAAAGAATATGCATTAGTATATCAACTGACATAATTGGAACATGGATGGTATGATTAGATAAATGTATCAATATAAATTTATGAAGTTGATACATGTACTGAACTTGTATAAGAGCATATCTTTATTCTTAGGAAGCATACACTGGAGTATTTAGGAATTGAGAGTCGTGATGTATGTAACTTACTCTCAAATGGTTCAGAAAAAAATTATGTGTATATGTACACACAAAGGAAGAGCAAGAGAACAAATGATGAAGTAAATGAATACAAGTTTAAAAAAGTTTTATCTATAGAACAAAAAAGTGTATCTGGGAAAGTAAAAGGTGTTTGTTGTGCTATTTTTATTTTTGAAATGTTTTGTGAGTTTGAAATTATTTATAAATAAAAAGGTTATTTTTTTAAATTGTGTATTCAAACTTCTACATACCCCTGAACTTTGGACAACATCCCTGATGTGATAGATGGTCACCCCATCTTGGGCATCCAGTCTAGAGATGCAGATGTCTCTAAGGAAAGGGTACTCAGTATCTTATTAGGCAGCCCGTTCAATCGCTAGTTTTAGGAGTCTGAAATTTCTCTACGGGTTAAAAAAATGAAATCAATTGGTTGGTGACTTTTACCCATTGATTATCACCCTGGCTTCTGGTGAAATACAGAATACGTTTTCTTTCTTTTCGAATATTTGAGAACAGCTGCTATATCTTTGTAATAATTTATTTTGCAGGCTAAAAGTTTCTTGTCAGTAGATGCTTCTGAGTCTGTCTATAAACCTCCTCACCAGGATGCACTTTCATTTGTCAGCGCTGCTCTTAGAACACGGTAACCATGAGAACACAACACTCCAGCTGTGCTCACGCCAGTGAGGACAGCAGTGGGCCCATCCATTTAGTTTGATTTGTTCCTTCCTCCTCTTCCAACCACACTCTTCCTAGGTCACCACAACGGCCTCTACAGGGTAAAGCCATGTTAATGTTATACATTGATTTTATGACAAAATCAATGCATTGTGGTTTTAGTGCAGCCCAGATGAGTCCCCGAGGATCAGCGTTACCACAGCTACCTAGTAAAAGGAAACCCTGGAATGAGCCTCATTACTGCTGTAATGTAATGTGCTCTAAGCAATTGCCCTTCCACCTTTCCCCTTCCCAAACAGCCAGGGCAAGAAGCCCGAGTTCTTGGCTGTAACTGATAAACAGTGTGATGAGAACAGTTTGTTTAATTCTCGTTAATGAGTTGGCTGCAATAAATTCCCAGCAACTAAGGACTGAGAACCTCAGAGGCAGGGCTACAGCATCCTTCAATGGGAAGTTTTAGGGCTGCTCTGTCCAGCTTCTAAAGCGTGAAGCAAAGATGTGTGGGAGACTGACCGAGGGTCACAGCTCATGTCTGATAGCAATACAGACAACTCTGGAACTTGGGTCCTAGTGTGTTGCTTAGCTGTTGGTGCAAGACAACAGAACAGGCAGATGGGAATTTGGGAGCCACCTTTTGTGGCATGTACTTTAATGGCTGTAGATAGTTTCCAGGTTGGTCAGGGTCTCCTTTACACAGTCCAGTGGGGGAGAAGTCAATGCCAATTGTCCTACAAGCATTACGTGATAGAGGATTCTCTCCCTATTGCATTAATTCTTTAGCAGTGAGCTGGGTAAGATAGTAGGGCCTGCGTGACCCCCTCCTAGCAGTGCCTCTAGCAGACATTGGAAGCCAGCTTTTCGTGTGAACTCACCAGCCATAAAAATGTCAGGCCACTGAACAGCTGCTGCTCTTCAGGGTCAAATAGCTCACATTCAAGACAGACAGGACTGTTTTCTGTAAAAGGCATTTTAAGAGAATTCCTAATAATGAGGTCTTCTGATGGGAGAGTAACTAATGAAGGTGGTTTGAGGGAAGGAAGAAAGGGAGGTCGGGAAGGAAGGAAGTTGAGAAGGAGGGAGCAAAGTCTTTTCCTGTGAGCCTTCTAATGACAGTCAACTCGCAAAAATTATCTTAAACTGGAAATCCAAAAGGCTTATAATCTGAACTGCCTGAGAGTGACTAGCTCACTAGTGACAAGCCCTCCTTATTATTTCTGCCCTCTGGATCCTCAAGAGTTAAGATATGAATATTAAGGTCCTATTAGTCTAAGAGTCAATCAGAGTGTTCTAGGGATGGGGCTGATGTCCTGAATGGTGGCAGTCTGCATGGAAGTCCAAGGAAGTATTGTGAAAAGTCATCCCATAGAGCTGTTTTATCGCGATATACCCAGATGTGAATAAACTGGAAAAGTAGAAAGCATGAAAAGTTACCAGAGGGAGTTTACCTGAGGCAGTCGGTATGTGCAAAGGGGTAGGATGACTTGGCCTGATTGGGTGGGAAGGTTTCTTGGCTATGTATATCGGGACTTTTTCTTACGTGGACTTTATATTTTAGAGCAGTTTTAGGGTCATAGCAAAACTGAACAGACAGTACAGAGATTTCCCACATACCTCCCGCCCCCATACATGTGCAGCCTCCCCTATTATCAACATCCCCAACCACAGCTGTCTATTTGTTACAACTGATGGACCGACACCAACACCTCATTATCACCCAGAGTTCATAGTTTACATCAGGGTTCACTCTTGGTGTTATATATTTTATGGGTTTGGACGAATGTAAGATGACACGTAGAGAGTATTTTCACTGCCCTGAAAGTCCTCTGTGCTCTTCATACTCATCTCTTCCTCCTCCTGACCCCTGGTAACCACTAATATTTTCCCTGCCTCCTTAGTTTTACCTTTTCCAGAGTGGCATGTGAGTGGAATCATACACTATGCAGCCTTTCCATATTGGCTTCTTTCACTTGGTAAGATGCATTTAAGACTCCCATGTCTTTTCATGGCTTGATAGCTCATTTCTTTTTAGCACTGAATAATATTCCATTGTCTAGATGTACCACAATTTATCAGTTCACCTACTGAAAGACATTTTGGTTGCTTCCAAGTTTTGGCAATTGTTAATAAAACTGCTATAAACATCTATGTGCACATGTTTGTGTTGACATGAATTTTCAACCCATTTGAATAAATTGCCAGATTGTGTAGTAAGAGTATGTTTAGTTTGATAGGAAACTTCCAAACTGTCTTTTAAAGTAGCTGTACCATTTTGCATTCTTACTAGTAATGAATGAGAGTCCCTGTGGCTGCACATCCTCTCTGGCATTTGGTGTTGTCACTGTACTGGGTTTTGGCCACTCTAATGAGTGTGTAGTGATATCTGGTTGTTGTTTTAATTTGCCTTTCCTTGATGACATATAATGTGGAGCATTTTTCCATATGCTTATTTACCATCTGTATATCTTCTTTGGTGAGGAGGCTGTTCAGATCTTTGGCCCATTTTAAAAAATTGAGTTGTGTTCTCATTGAGTTTCAAGAGTCTTTTGTGTATTTTGGATGACAGTCCTTTACCTGGTATGTCTTTAGCAAATATTTTTTTCACAGTCTGTGGCTTGTTTTATCATTTTCTTGAATATGTCTTTTGCAGGCCATAAAAGTTTAATGAAGTCCAGCTTATCAATTCTTTCATAGATTGTGCATTTGGCGTTGCATCTAAAAAGTCATTGTCAAACATAGATGACATTGCCAATGTCATCTAAATTTTCAATGTTCTCTTATCTCCATGAGTTTTGTCATTTTGTCTAAGTCTATGATCCATTTTGAGTTAATTTTTTGTAAAGAATGTGAGGTCTTTGTCTAGCTTTATTGTGTTTGCATGTGGATGTTCAGGTGGTCCAGTATTATTTTTTGAAAAGACTATATTTGCTCCATTGTCTTACCTTTGCTCCTTTGTAAAAAAAATCAATTAACTATATTTATGTGGTTCTATTTGTGGGTTATATTATAAGTCTATTTTTTCACCACTACCACACTGTCTTGATTACTGTAGCTTTATACTATGCCTTGAAGTAGGGTAGAATCAGTTCCCCAACTTTGTTCTTTTCCTTCAATATTGTGTTGGATTTTCTGTATCTTTTGCCTATTTATATAAACTTCAGAATCAGTTTGTCAATAAAAACAAAGTAACTTGCTGGGATTTTATTGGAATTGCATTGAATCTATAGATTAATATGAAAAGATCTTGCCAGTATCGAATCTTCCTATCCATGAATATGAACGATCTCACCATTTACTTGGCTCTTCCTTGATTTCTCCCATCAGAGCTTTGTTGTTTTCCTCATATAGATCTTGTATATACTTTGTTAGATTTATACCTAAGTATTTCATTTGGGTGATGTGCTCATATGAATGGTATTGTATGTTTAATTTTCAATTCTACTTTTTCTTTGCTGGTAAATAGGAAAACAATAGACTTTTATGTATTAACTTTGTATCCCGCAAACTGATTTTCCTAAGCTGCTGGTAGTCACTCTTTTCCTCCCGTTTTTGTTTGTTTGTTTGTTTGTTTTTTGGGACGGAGTCTCGCTCTGTCGCCCAGGCTGGAGTGCAATGGCGCGATCTCGGCTCACTGCAAGCTCCGCCTCCCAGGTTCCAGCCATTCTCCTGCCTCAGCCTCCCCAGTAGCTGGGACTACAGGCTCCCGCTACCACGGCCGGCTACTTTTTTTGTATTTTTAGTAGAGACGGGGTTTCACCGTGTTAGCCAGGATGGTCTCAATCTCCTGACCTCGTGATCCGTCTGTCTTGGCCTCCCAAAGTGCTGAGATTACAGGCTCCTCCCCTGTTTTTGTCTTCCCGTGTCCTTGCTCAGCATCACAGTCGTCTCTTCAGACACCTCCTCCCATCCTAGAAGAGTCAGGGTAGCCCTCAACTTAATTTAACTTAGGAAAGGTTTTCTACGCTGGAAGTGATGATGAGGATATTAACAAGAAATGCTCATGATTACATGAGGGATTGCAGATTCCTTTGCCCAGAAACGTCCTCACATGACCATAATGGGTGCGAATGAGATGGGATGATACTGAAATCAGTACCATTATACCATTTCCTTTCTTCCTTCTCCCAGCAAAAGAGCAAGAGAATCAGAAAAAACAAATGCTTTATTCAAACAAAATAGAAAAAAATCATATGTAGGAACCTTTTTCCCACGAAAAATGAAAACATATTAAGGTTTAATAAAATAAGGATCTCCTTTGTCTGAAAACCCTGGGGCGCAGTCCTGTGCTCATTTGTTTGTTTGATACCATGGAAACATGCAGTTGATTGCAGTACATAAAAGCATGTTAGGGAAGAGACCAAAGGGCAGGTCTGACATTTTCCACAGGATTCAGATAAGAAATAATTCTGATTGGTATTTGCTATGGAAAACAAAAAATCCTTATAAACAAGAAACTTGTTCCTCCATGGGCCCCAAATTTTCTCAAACATAAATAATTCATAGGCAGGACACGATGGCCCACGCTTGTCATTCCAGCACTTTGGGAGGCCAAGGTTGGAGGATTGCTTGAAGCCAGGAGTCTGAGAACAGCCTGGGCAATATAGTGAGGCACTGTCTCTGAAAACATTTTAAAAATAAAAATAATAATAAAAAATTCAGATTTTAAGTCATCTCTTAATTATAGGCTCAACAGGTTTTTAGACTTCAGTTATTATCAATAGGGGCAACAGGGATATAGAGACTTAAAACAGTATATAGACCACACAGAAAATAAGCACATATCTCAACACAGTGATGGTTTATAAACACCCCATGTGAGAAGCCCTAGACCCCTGAATTTAATTCTCTCTATATAGTCCAGTGGTTCTCAAACATATTGTTTATGGAACTAAATGGTATCAAGTAGCTGTTAAACCTTGGAAGTTGCTAAATTTAGGTTTTCCACTTGATAGGAAACAGCTGATGTTATTAAAAAACAAAAACACTCACAGAAAGTTTTACCTTCCAGAACTCAGCCTTTTGAACACAGTAACGCATCACATAATGACGTTTTAATCAACCATGAACTGCATATATGGCGGTGGTCTCATAAAATTACAATGGAGCTTAAAAATTCCCCATCACCTAGTGACACGGTAGTGCATTGCATTACTCATGTGTTTAAGGTGATGCTGGCATAAAACAAGCTACTGAGCTGCCCGTTTTATAAAACTATAGCACATCCACATGAACAGTACCTAATACTTGGCAATGATATGTGTTACTAGTTTATTTACTACAAATGTGTTATTTTGAAGTATACTCATTTTTTTTAAAGTTAACTGTAAAACAACCTCAGGCAGGTCCTTCAGGAGGTACTCCAGAAGGCATTGTTATCACGGATGACAGCTCCATGCAGGTTATTGCTCCTGAAGCCTTCCAGTGGGACCAGATGCATAGGTGAAGACAGTCTCATTAATGATCCTGACCCCATGTAGGCATAGGCTAATGTGTCTTAGTTTTTAACAAAAAAAAGTTAAAAAAATTAAAGTTAAAAACCAAAAAAAGCTAATAGAGTAAGGATGTGAAGAAAATACCTTTGTACAGCTGTGTTTTAAACAGTTATTATAAATCAAAACACTAAATAAGTTAATAAAGTAAGTTATAGTAAGCTAAGTTTTATTAAAGAATTTAAAAAATAAATTCAGTCTGGCATAGATGTACAATGTTGATAAAGCCCACAGTAGTGTATGTCCTAGGCCTTCACATTCACTCACCACTCACTGACTAACCTGGAGCAGCTTCCAGTTCTGCAAGCTCCATTCATGGTAAGTGTCCCATATAGATGCACCATCTTCAATGTTTTATATGGTATTTTTACTGTATCTTTTCTACAGATATGTTTAGATACAAAAATATCATTGTTAAAATTGCCTACGCTATTCAGTGCAGTAACATGCTGTGCAGTTTGTAGCCTAGGAGCAATAGGCTTTGTATACCATATAGCCTAGGTGTGCAGTAGGCTGTGCTATCTAGATTTGTGTAAGTATACTCTATGATGTATGCACAACAATGAAATCACCTATTGGCACAATTTCTCAGAATGTGTCCTTGTTAAACGACCCATGACTGTAATTGTGTCAAAAGCACAGTATTGTAATAAAGGTTATCCCTTGCCTAACAAAAAACCCACATTAGGTTATAGAAGAGGGGCAAAGTTCTGGATGGATCACATAACTTCACCCCTCTGTCAGAAGCCCATTTCCTTCAGTGATCATTGTTTTGGGGAAACTGAAGGCACTGAAGCATATGATCTGAAAATTTCACATTTCCCCCCCCCCTTTCTATTGATACACCAAGGTCAACTGAGGATCTAGGTGGTTCTGTACATAATTCCATACCCAAATATACAAATAGGCAGTGGCTGAGTTTGTGGGTGGGAATATAACATTTGTCTAACATGCAGAAGGGTCTCTCCTATCTGAGGGTCAGCTCCACAGAACGTTGTTACTATGAAGTCATGCAGTGAGTTGATAAAAAACAAAATGGTCAGCTATTACAAGAACATCATGAGTTCATTCCAAAGATAAGAAGAATTACTGTTTGGACTGCTTGGGTATTTTATCAGTCACTGGGGCAGTTTGTTTCCAACGTGAACTTAAATTGAGCTAAGGGTGGCTAGGCAGCAAATGTGATGTAGGACAAAGGAAAGCTTCAACTTTCAGAGGATACTGATAAACAAATTTCTTGATCTGTGTGGGCGCCATTTCCCATACTGACCCATATCAAATTAATTTTTAATAAGAAAAAAATGCCTCAAAACAAAAAAGGTTTTGATTCTAGAGACCAGAGATTATTTTCTCTACTCCAGTTGAATAATTTCACCAGTAGCCCTACCATACCTGAGTTATAACAAGAAATTGTATAACTCATACATAAACCAAGTATAGAAAGAGGTGGCATATGATAACCTGAACATACTGAATGCTGCCATAATAGAAAACTATATTCTTCTAGGTCCAGTAAGTACAAGTTTAAAAACAGGTATATATTTCTGATTCAGTGAACAATTTGCAAAATTGAAATTCAGTGGTGGAAACTGCAAAGAAGTTTGATGACACTGTTTTAATAATTCATAGAAAGCATATATGTACACCCAATGAATTCATCTCTTTATTGCATATTGCTATTTTTAAAAAAATGTACAGTCTCATAACACATACATTTTTTTTCCTCAGTACTATCTAACAACAGTCTTGCACCTAAAGACTAAGTGGTTCCAACTACTAAGCTAATAAGATACAAGACATATAATTAAGTTTACAAATTATGCATTTTCTTTTTGGCATTAATTTAAAAAAACAAACAAAAAAAGTCTAAAATACACACCCAAGAGAGAAAAGTGGCTACTTACACCAGCACCAATCTAAAAAGTAGTTTTTTTGTTTTGTTTTGTTTTTTTCTTTTCAACAATGGCACATGGAATTACCTGCACACAGTTTTCGGGGAAAGAAACCAAAAATGGAAATGGCAAAGGAGGCCCACCAGGATGGCCATATCAAAGGAGGATGATTAAAAGGGGCAAGAGGGACAGCTACACAAACTTGCTCCTTTATGTGACTTTCCCTCCACCTGTCTATTCCTTAAAGACAAAGCCATTTTCAAAATACAGTTCCAAAACTGAGCCAGACCAAATTTATCCTGCTACAAATAGAAAAGAATATACATAGAGGCACTTTAGTTAAGGAACAGACAATACCATCATTATATTCCAATCTTCCTCATCTCCAAGCCTTTTTGAGCCAAGTCTCTATCTGCACCTTTAACATGGTGTTATTGCAGACCTGGGTTAACTCGGGATTGGGGGAGTGCAACCTCTGCTTTGTATTTATGACTGTTTTATTTGCTAGTCATTTATTTCCATATAGTGTGTAGAAAGTCACTAAATTTGCAATGAGGAAAAGATGTAAAACCACAGCTCTTGACAACTCTTAGAGCACTATTTCACAGCTTTCACATAGCGCAGATACCTCGCCATCTGTGCTAAGCATTATAGTTTATACAAATTATTTTTAAATAGTATGATTCCTGTACAGTGCACACACTGGTATTCTATTCATCCCTTAATATCCCCATTAGAATATAAACTCTTTGGGGGCAGGGACTCTGTCTTGCTTACCATTGTAGCCCTACTATGCCTGGTGTACATAGTAGGAACTTAATAAATATTTGTTAATTGACTGAAAAACTCAATTTAGTGAGTAAATAATGTTCTAGTGCAACAGGACAAACTACTCTCTCCACAGGAAACCCAACCACAACAGCATTGATAGAAAAGAGAAAACATTAGCCCCCAACTACAAATAAATAAAGCAAAGCCAAAAAAAAAAAAAAAAAGTAAAAAAGTAACAGTCCTCTTTATATATCACATAATTTAAGGATATTAAGAGTTGGTAGGTTAATGGTAAGCATCTATATTTTATTTTCTAATGTTCATTGTTTTTATTCATGTCTCCCTGAGAGCTTTACTTTTTGGACTGAAATTTTACAGGTAGCTTTACCGACACACAATTTTAAAATGACAACATATAAACAGCAATCACTTCAAATATACTTAGAGATAAATAGATCTGGGCATCTCTGCTGATGTTGACATTTTGTGCATTCTTTATGTATCCTTTAGTCCAGACCTATGTTTACAGAAAATGCAGCTTGTCCTACAAAACAGAAAATAGAAACTGTAGCAAAAAGGCACCCCATTAATTTTTTTTTTTTTAGTAATCTTTATCCCTTCAGAGAATTCTTCCTTTAAGTCTTGGGTGAGATATTTTTAAGGTTTATATATCTATATTGTTAGAACAAGCATACTCCGGCAATGTTGTTCTTTAAAAAAAGCATGGATTGCATTTATATAGTGTTTTTTTCCAAAAATCTGAAGAAATTATCAAGAGCACTTGGCAGAGATAACTTGATGAAATCAGGGGAAAAAATTGATGTCCAACTTTTAAATATACAAAAAATTCTGATTGACATTCTACATAATTCAAATTGTGTGCAAGATGTTCTCAATAAACATTTACAGACTGTATCCCCACACCAATGTCAGAAATTCGAAGCTGGTCCTATTACTGATGTGATACATCAACATCACAATGTCAGCTATCAAAAACCATTTTAAATCTATATTTTTCCAACTCCAGTTCCATCAATGAAAATAATTTCAAAGGATATCAAGCTTGGAAACCATAAAATATTTTGCAAGCTTTTTTTGTTTTTGTTTTTTTCTTCTGTTTTGCCTTTGAATCTAGGGAATGTCTCTGTCATCTCTTTCAGGAGATAGTATTGTGCTTCTCAACAGTCATGGTGTTCAGGGAAAGAAAATGAGCCACACTCAATGTGAATGCATACACGAAAGGTTTCGGAGCACATACATTAACATAAATCTTTTTAACCATACGTATAGGTCTCCAGACAACACTCAGACATCTATATACATTTTTTAATATATATACACATACATTTACATACACACACATTCACGCATTCACTCACAGATGAAGGAAAAAATTGCCACTGTTTGGATTGCAAGGCAGTGTAATGAAACGTTCTAGTCACTTTACAGGGCCGCTAATGAGCTTTCTAAAAAAAGTATTCATGGAAAATTAGAAATTAAGTTTTGTGATTGGTCTCTCTCTGCTGCTGTCAGTCATCTGGTTGGTAATGCGTTTGCGATTCCGTTTCAGTTTAGAAAGGTCTTTGTCAAACACTTCTCCTGAGCGTAAAGCTGAAACAAGGTCATCAAACTCTCCGCTTTCTTCACTATTCTCTTTAGCTTTTCTCATTTTACGTTCCTTTTCACGTTGTTCTTTGAGCTGCAAATGGAAAGAAATAACCTCTTCGAGACATGTCAAAATGTTGCATTTTGTTTTCAGTAGAGGTGCATTCCGTGAAATATGGTAATGCTCCAGACACCAAGCTATGCTCATCCTATAACCCCTTTGGATATCACAAGAAAGGGGTAATTGGAACATGGGGTCTCCATTGTAGGAGCAATGGACAACAAAAAACAACCACTCCCTTATGGTTAGAACCTCACCACCTAGATTCTAGGTACACTGCATGATATTCTAGTTAAAATAAGAGCAATTGAGGCAATCTGTGTTTTTGCTACTGAAAATTTAAAAAAGGTATCACTATTACATAGAACCCAAATAACTAAAGCAAATGGTCATCAGGCCATTTTCCTTATATCAAAGGCTTAGCTTGTGTCTACTGTGGAAGCCTGAAACCTGATACACAACAGTTACTGTTATTAAAAGCCAACTAATACATACACATTGTAGACAATTTGGATAATTCAGATAAAAGGAAGGTGGGGGAAACATCTTCAATTCTACTACTGTGAACTTTTTAGAGGTTTATCACACCACTATTATTTTCTATATGTATTAACGCATCTTAAAAAAAAAAACAGAAAAAGATTTCATGTAGCAATCACTTTGTAAACTTTTCTGTATCATTATTCTTTGAATACATGTCTTTTAAGGACTGCATAAGTATTCCATTATATAGCTGTTATATCATTTAGAACTCATGCCCTATTGGTAAACATTTAGGTTGTCTTTAGCTTGGTGCTATTATAAAGAATGCTGCCTTTTTTTGTGTAAATTTATGATTATTTCTTTAAAATAATTGTTAAGAAATGGAATTCCAGAGCAAAGGATGTGGATAGATTTTTTTTTTTTTAAGGCTTTGAATATACACTGTTAAATAGCCCAAGAGAAACAACACCAATGTAAAGTCCCACAGCATTCTAGAGAGTACATTGAAGCCTTCCTTCCTGCCAGGTCAGAGTGCTCTCTAAATACCTTTGACTGGGCTGCAGCCATAGAACTTCTAGGAGGTGGAATTGATCAATTAATCATCCTCTTACCTGAGCTTCCATGCGAGCTCGACGTTCTTCTTCCTCCTTTTTCTTTCTCATATTTTCGTTTTCTTGTTTGGCTTCTGACACAGCTTGAAGAAATTGATCAAAAATGCCAAAGAACTCATCTGGTTGTATTTTGCCAGCCTCTTCCCCAAAGTGCTTCACTGCTTTAGTAAACTAGGAAAAAGACAGTTTTAAGAAGTCAATGTTTCATGAGAATTCCATAATCAAATATAAATAACTTTAGAAAGACTAAAGCCCAGATTGAGTCAAACATAAGTTTTGTTTGCTCATTTATTTTTATTTATGTTTTTTGGAGATGGAGTTTCACCATCACCCAGGCTGGAGTGCAGTGGCATGATCCCAGCTCACTGCAACCTCTGCCTCTTGGGTTCAAGCGATTCTCCAGCCTCAACCTCCCAAGTAGCTGGGATTACAGGCACATACCACCATGCCTGGTTAATTTTTGTATTTTTAGTAGAGTCAGGATTTTACCATGTTGGCCAGGCTGGTCTCAAACTCCTGACCTCAGGTGATCTGCCCAGCTTGGCCTCCCAAAGTGCTGGGATTACAGGTGTGAGCCACCACACCCGGCATCTTTTTGTTTTGAGATGGGGTCTTACATGTTGCCCAGGCTGGAATGCATATGTTATTAGTTTTTTTTTTTTTCAAATAGATGGGGTCTTACATGTTACCCAGGCTGGAGTTTGGTGGCTATTCAAAGGTATGATCACAGCAAAATACAGCCTCAAAGTCCTGGGCAATCCTTCCTCTTAAGCCTCAGGAGTAGCTGGGACTATAGGCATGTGCCACTGCACCCAGCTGAGTCAAATATAACTGATGGATTTTAGTGAGCCTATATTTATCTTCAGCTGCTGAACATGTCTATTAATCATTTCTAAAGTAAAAATTGTAATACTCCTCAGCTTTTGAAACCATTTATTCCTGTCTACCTCATTTGAGCTTAACATGTATGATGACCTCCTATGACTTTTTATTAACAGTAGTAAAAACAAAATATTGTAGGGCACAGCACCCTAGACATAAAACTAATAGCAAACTCAGCAGGCGGAGGGAAACCTGTACTTTTAACTTTCCTTTGAAGTAGTTTAATATCATTTACTGGTGCCATATGGTCAATATAGAAAGCAAATGGGAGCCAGTGCCTCTTAGCTGCTTTTCCCAATCATAAATAATGCTGCTATTGTTCAGATATTTTCAGGGTCTCAATGAGAAAACAGCAATTGAGTATGGAATCTTTAATGCAACCCAAAGTGTATGACTGAGAATACAATTTTATTCCAAATTCTTTGCTTTAGAACCCCTTTCAACGCCAATCTTTAAAAAAATTTTTTTTTTTTTTTTTTTAAAGATATGGGGTATTGCAATGTTACATTGCCCAGGCTGGACCCAAACACCTAGGCACAAGTGAGCCTCCTGCCACAGCCTCCTGAGTAGCTGGGACTATAGGTACATTCCACCATGCTCCAGTGTCTGTCTTTTCAAATGGCCAAAATGCAAAATACCAAGAAATTTTTAAAGTTAGATAAAAATATATGTATACAGTAACAATAGTATGCCCAGTCTCTTGTATGTTTTCAATAGTCTTAGCATTATTATAACTACCCAAATAATATTCAATGTCAAATTGTTTGTTAAAATTATACTTCCTTCTGTAAGGATCTAATGCTATTACTCCTAAGCTACTAAGGATAGTGTTCCTAGCTTCAAAGTCAAATACATTTTTCCCTACGCCCAATCAACTACTTAACATTTTCCAGATTTTAAGTTTTCTTCATATTTAGACCATGCTGTGTTTATGCAGTGCCCCCAAACAGCTTATAATTGGTTTTATTTTTATTGCTTTACTTGCCTTTGTTACATTGTTAGGTTCTTCTGATCTCTCATACTATCTACCTTAAATATTTTCAACATTTATTTTTAAATAAAACAAGTATTGGCTTATATTTATATATATTTTAGTTACTATTTCATATCTTTAAACTTGTAATAAAAGTGTCCTTTTTACCATTTCTGTCTTCACTGAGGAGTTGTTTTCAATGTTTTACTTATTTGGAAATATTCTATTAGAAACGAGTTCTTTGGGCAAAAACATAACATTCTTCAGACGCCATATATAGTGCTCTAGCTTGCTCCATGGTTTTATACGCTAACTTATAAAAGTTCTGGTATGAACAAAATAGCAACAGACAGTCTACAATTGGATTTCTAAAACATTCAAGTTCACGTACTTCAAGCCATCCCGAGTGATCTTTTTATCAAGTAATTCTAGTGATCATGACGTCATGTATATCAAAATCTTAGAAATCTAAAGAAAACCGGGCCCAGATTAAAGCTCCACCCCCTACACACACACACACCCCAGTCAGTGTGCAAGGGGGAAATTTACCAAGTCTTTATGTTCTGCTAGAAGATCTTCAACATCAGAGAAGCGTGACGCTGGCTACTGTGATGAACAAGCTGACAACAGCCAGTTCACACACAAAAATGTTGGAGCCCCTTGATGAAGTAGGTGCTATAGTGCTCAGATGGGATATCAGAACAGGGGGAGTCTCTTCCTTTCTGAAGCACAAACTCTAAAGTGGCGAGGCATACATAAAACATGGATGGGGGCTTTCACAGTGGAGGTCTGAATGGTGGTTGCTGACATCAGTTGACCGATTTCCACTGTGGGATATCAGAGGTTGGACCTCTGACAGCAGCCATTTGAACATATATTGCCATTTATTTTATAAGGTTAGAGAGAAGGTTTAATGCTGAGATTAGCTAATGCATGTGAACAGCCTACTTCTGAACTTTAACTGGTATGTGTGTACATTTACATAAACAATCATCCATACCTACAACCAAACAGGTGACCAGAGAAAAGTTTCGAAACAAAAGACTCAAGTAAAAGAGTGTTGTGGCAACTGAGAGATGGGTAGAGTAAAAGAAGCAATGGGGTGGGGAAGAATGTTAATATCATTTATAAAGGACGAGAAGAGGAGAGAAAAAGAGAGACTGTGTACATGTCTTGTATATGAATGTGAATGCATTTTGGAAGAGGAAACAACCTGAGATAGGAGTGAGGTGAAGCTGAGGAGCTAAGAGGTCGTGGTTGTTAACCAACAAAAATTTCTCTTCTAAGGGAACACAAAATGTGAAATAGCAGAAATCATAAAAATAAATGTCTTACTAAAAAAAAAATACCTCTTGTAATGAGACTGTAAATTAAAATACATCTCTTTTAGCAAGTTCTGCTGGAGATTTATACAGGTAGTATCCTGTCCTCCAAGGCTGTATCTCAGATGAGCATATTACAACATAGAGGTAATTTAGGCACATGGCTTTAGTAACACCTGATTGCACATTTGATTCTGCCCCTGGTTTTCATCATCTACTCTTTTCTGGTTCCCAGAGATAAGTACTTCAAGCCAATTTCAACCAAGAGAAAACTGTCAAAGTATTTGCTGGTCTTATACCATTCAGAGCCTTCAAGGTCTTGCTAACCTAAAGGCAAGATAGGCCAGTCAGACAAAAAGGGTGTGTTGAGATTAATCACAGTCTTGGAAATGAAAATACACCTATGTCATACAAAACAATGGAATCTGGAAAGTAATTATCTACTACTTTATTTCCTGCACCACGAAGTTTGGATCTCACTCCTGCTATTTCCCGTACAGAATAATAACTGAAAGTATCACACTGAAGCCCAGCCCGGTCAAACAACACTCAGTGCACAAGGGGGAAACTTACCAGGTCTTTAGCTTCTGCTAGAAGGTCTTCAACATCAGAGAAGCTGAAGCTGGCTACTGTGATGAACTGGCTGACAACAGACACAAACTTATCTCCGGGATGTGGGGGCTGAGACTTCTGATATTCCAGCTCCTTAAACACAGGAAATGAATAATGTCAATGCAGGCTTCAAATACAGACATGAGACACACCTTGTCTCATATTTCACATGCCTCAAATTTAATAAATCAGAATGGCAAACACATCAAAACTTGTTCTAAAACATTTTGTTGTACTCTAGTGCCCCTGCCCTTCCTCCCCCCATGCCAAGGCCATGCCCATGTGCACATGCATATTTGCAAACAGCAGTTTACCAACAATCTAAGCACTTGATCTATGTGATTTCTCTTTCAGGCTTTAGGAAGCAAGCAGATTTGCATTTGGATAAACTTAATAGAAGTAAGTTAAACAAATAATGGGGGCAAACTGAATTCTAAGGATTTGTGAGTGAAAACGAGACTCTGCTTGTCAATATTCCATGCTTAGAATTCTGGTGCCTTGATTTTTTTCTTTCCCTCTCAGCCAAGTCTATTTACTTCTTAAACTGTGGGATATGGGGTCAGTAGAATTTTGGCTGTAGCATTTGGCACCATAATCTTCTACCATTTTTCTCTTGTCTATACCATATTGGTTTATGTGAACAGGCCTGTAGGGGAATTAGTCTCTTGTTAATTATCCATATTCCCCATTATCACAGCAATGAATGCAGATGATTCAAATCTAACGTTAATAGTTAATTTAATCATTGCCACATGCACATTCTTATTTAAAGCTCACAACATCCCTATAAGTGAGGGATCACTATTCCCATTATACAAACACATAAATTAAGGTTTGGAGGGATATATTACTTGCCCTGAAGTAGTGCTGACCAGTGACAGAGCCAGAATTTGAACTCAGGCCTGCCTGACTCCAGAGTCTTGGTAATAACTATGTTGTATACCAATTGACTTAAACTGGATTTTCCCTTATTTTCTTGCACTGGCAGAGATCTTCACAAGCAGGAGCGTAGTCGTCACAGTTTATGGGTTCTGACTCAGCTCTACCACTGATTTGGTTCTTAACCGTGCCATGTTGCTCTGGGCCTCAGTTTATTGATTTTTTTTTTTTTTGTAAGAGGGCAATATCCACATCATCACTACATTCAAATGAAATAACAAGTGAAAACTCATCAATTATGGAGCTGGCACTGATTGGAAGAAATTGCCATGATTCCAGTACTTTAGCCTGGAAAGTGAGTGTATCTGTTCAGTGTGGGGAAGGGAAAGGCATTTGAAAGTGTTTCATTAATGTATAATTTCATAAATATTCATCTTTGATACCTTCAAACAATATAATTTGTGTAAAGCACAATTAGAACACACATATTTGGCCAGGCGAAGCTCTGCCTCCCACTATTTTCTTACAATACTATATCACCTCCAAGGGTAAGGGAGGCTTCTATAGCCCCTCTCCTATAAAAAGTGTGGTACAGTGTATATGACCCAAGGGATAGAGTGATTTCAGCAAAACTATCCTTTAATAAAGCAACAACACAAAATTTCCCCAGAAGCCCCCACCCCAGGCCTTGCTCTGACCTGGCTCAGAAGCAGGGGTCAGAGCCAGGCTTTAGGGCCATCATAATGACCATGGACCCTCTGGGGCTGGGAGAAAAAGTTCAATCAGTAGATTTTTTTTTTTAATACTGCCCCCTACTCCCTACATTTAAAAAAAAAAAAAAAAAAGGAAAAAAAAAACCTCACATGCTCCTTAATTTATTGAAAACAAAAAATTAGACATTGTGACTTTAATTTTTATTAGAGGTATGTCTTTAATTAATTCAACTACTTTCTATGGCAGTTTTGTGATTAAAAAAAGAAAAGAAGGGAAAGTTTCTCACAGCATTACTGATAAATGATCTGAAAGATACTTACTTATGAGAGGCACCTTTCCAAGCTGCCTGCAAATCCGTCTCCTTCACCCAGAGCAGGCCCGAGCTATGTCTGCTCTGAGCACAGTCACCAGGGACGCTACTCTGCCAGCCTGTTCTCATCCCAGCCCCTCTCTCGCTGGCAGCTGCATCTGCAGAGTACCCGCAGGGCATTGCGCCAACAGGCACGTTTCATCCTACCAGGTCCAGTCTGCCAGCCTGACTGGTTTTCCTTCCTCAGAAGCCTGGGCCCAGGTTGTCTTGTATGCCTGGGATAACCTCCCTCTATGCACCTAAGTTTACCCCACCCTCTTAAGCCATAGCTCAAACAACTTCTTTTCCAAAAGAGAAGCTTCCTCTAATAGGGGCTAATTGTTCCTCATGCCTCCAAAGCACCCTCAACCCGCTGCCTTCCTTAAGGCACCTCTTTAATCACTCTTGCTTATCTGGATGCGCCCAGGCTGAGGGAAGTGGCTGCTCGATTATTGCAACACCTGGAGGACAAGGATTCTGAGTCATTGTGACCCTCAGCTAGAGCATGTACTACAGTGTCTGCTTAGTAAATACTCCCCAAAGGATCAAGTCAAAAACAACAGAGAAGTTCTATTGCTCTACTGAAAGTGAACACCATATATTAGCAGCATTTGGAAACTGAGAGCGTCCCTGAAGATCATCTAGCCCAGCCCACTCATCCTGATGAATCCTGCCTTACAGATAAATTGGTGGCACGCTAGGTCCAGTTTCCAGTTCCTGCTGCAGTGACTCACCCACGACCCCTGCTGCCTGCAATCAAGTTGCCAGGCTGAACATAACCTGCCTTTGCTTCTTGTGGTGGTGGTTCTTTTATTTTTTAATCAATAAATGTTTATCCTGGGCATACCACATGCCAAGACAACTCATCTGCTGAAAACCACCAGCACTAGGGATAGTGAAGAGACCAGGAATTAGAACAACAACAACAAAAATACTCACTGTCTCTACTGCTTTCAAGCCACTTCTCAAGGTACTTATTTCTTTGTCCAGCTCAGTCATGCTGTTGTAAATAGCAATGTTTTAGCAATCAACATGTAACTTACACATATTAAATATAAGATGGGTTTAAATATTTCATGCTTGGAAGTCCATACTAGTTTAATTTAAATGTTTAAAATTCCCTTCCATGCTCAGATCTCAAAGAAAGACAACAGTATTTTAAACTCATGAAATGTAGGTATAAAATTATGTTTGTTTTCTGTAGCCAGCAGGTATATTTTACAGGTTAAAAATAGCAGAATAGAAATATCTTCCATCTGTACAAAAATATTTTATGTTTTAAACTCAAAAAAATCTCACTTCAGCAAATTACTCCATGTAGAAATAAATCTCTTGCCATACTTGGCTCCCTTTGAAAACAAAGAAAACAAGTTCATCTGCAATCATGTTCACATTGTACTCTGTATAATCAGTGTTCTGCTTTTCACTAAGGCCCCAATAATATGAATATTACAAGGTAATGGCTTAAGTTGAAATCAAAAATGATTTTTCTTAAAGTTGTATTAACTAGTTTTTATTTTCATCTTTTTTTTAATAGAGAAAGGTTCTTGGGCTTCTCCCATACACAACACTTTCTATTTCATGGCTTTTAAACATTAGAGATTGAAACTTAATTCTCCCAGATAATTTACAACATATAAAGAAACTCACCAATACTTCATTTAATTTCATGCCTTATATAGTATATTTCCACCAGATTCCATGAACAGAGGGAAAAAATGAGCCTGCTCATTATACTTTTCAAATTCACTGCAAAAAGATGCAGTTTATGTTTTTAAAAAAGAGCCAAAAGAGGGAGGAAAAAACAGCAAGGAAAATTGCCTGCTTCTCAGTCTCTGAAACATGGTGTGAAGTTTGTGGTAAAAGTTTGGCAACTTTCCATTTTATTTTTAGTTTCTTCATTTGCATAAAGACTGCTTCCCATTAAAGAGCCGCCTTGGTTTCTGGGAGTATGTGTGCATATGTGAAAATTATTAGCAATGTTCTGACACTTAGGTCTTCTATTTGCTTAGCCATGCATCTTTATTTAACTAAGGTGCTCCTACTTGTATTGAAAACACCTGCCCTTTAAAAGTATGAAAATTAAAAATTGCATGCAGTATTCCAAAGAAGCTAGAACAAACATATATTCAAAACCCTGTAATACATTTGAGTGATTTGGATGAGATTCAAACTTTATTTCATACAATGTTCAGGGGAAAACAAATAGAAGGACTGACTTCATGCAGTGCAAACTACCTCAATGGCTAACACACAATCCAAGTGATTTAAGAAACTAACACTCACTGTAAGTACTTACTTTACTTTCGCAGCTTGAGGAATATCTCGCAATTCTTCATTTAGATTGAGAACACTAGGGTACTTATTTTCCACAATAGTGATGAGATAGTGCAAAAGGGTAATGTTTCTACAATTGAAGAAGGGAAGAGTATTAAACATTCAAATTATTTTCATTTAAACTACATAAATATATGAATAGTTAATATCTGCATATGATTTATATGCTCAAATGGTAGAACCCACAATAATGCTATATTACCTGCATTAACTTCAAAATTTGGAGGGTCATGATTCTCAAGAGACAGGAATAATGGGAGAGCCTCCATGGGGATTACATAGATATATGTCAAAAAGAAGCACACAATTTCTAAAAAGGTAAGAATTACATTTTTGGCCCATAATGAGCATCTTTCAAAATCTGGGTAATGTGATGGGTGATCTAAGTGAATCTGAACCACTGCCAGTGGAGATAAGCTCAAGTTTACCTTCCCAGTGGATCCACCCTAAAATGGGGTGTGCCCTGCAGGTTTGTAACCAGTAGGCTTGGGTGGAGTGGAGTGGAGTGGAGTGGGGTGGGGTGGAGAGTGAGGGATGTTTATTCCACTGAAAAGGGCAGCTATTCTTAAGTCTAAAGTACAGAGCAGCAACTCACTGATGACAATTATAGATACTTTTTTTTTTTTTTTTTTCGAGATGGAGTCTCTGTTGCCCATGCTGGAGTGCAGTGGTGCAATCTCAGCTCACTGCAACCTCCGCTTCCTGGGTTCAAGTGATTATCCTGCCTCAGCCTCCCGAGTAGCTGGGATTACAGGCGCCAGCCACCATGCCCAGCTAATTTTCGTATTTTCAGTAGAGACAGGGTTTCACCATGTTGGTCAGGTTGGTCTCCAACTCCTGACCTCAGGTGATCCACCCCGCCTCGGCCTCCCAAAGTGCTGGGATTATAGGTGTGAGCCACTGTGTCTGGCCTATTGATAGTTTTTAATAAGGTTTCACCCAAAGGGTGGTCAGAAAGTTAGAAAGCCCCCTTTCTCAGGGCTGAACCTGGAAGTGGGCCATAACTGCCACCATGTGATATCCTTGCAGCCCTGAATCCACTTCCTAATTTAGCAACACTTCAGCTCCTAACTGCATAACTCTTAGTAGTTAAAACAGTTGGTTGTGCCAGCTCCCTCTCTGGTGGTGACAGGGCTGAACTCGGACTGACCTGGATGGAAAAGGCCAGCACGTAGGATAACAGTATCTATTAGGCAACACTGTGTTGGTCTGATCCCATTGTCACTGACTGCTACACATTACAATCACCTGGACTCCAGATGCCTGGGCTAACCCCAGAGATTCATTTAATTGGAATGAGGTGGAGTCAGGCATGGGCATTCTTTAAAACTCTCTGTTGATTTTATCAAGCAGCCAGGATCAAGAACTACTTATCTGTTGAAGTTAGAATTAGGAGGGTAAAAATACATTCCTTTAAAACACATTTCCATAATTTAGGCAGTTTGCTAATTCACAATGCTAAACCCCAGTACTCCAACTCACCTCTAACCAAAATGAATCAGAGTTTTCAAACAATTTTCTTTACCCTTGCATTTCATAGAAACAATGCAATCCTATAAATCCTTATTTTTCTCACTCTCAGTCTCTCAATAATTAGAAAACAATTGCCCACCAAAGCAAAACAGTGGCCAACAATTTTGGCCACTTATTTTTCATATGTTCAGTTGCATCCTTCCATTTCATTTTTTTTTTTTTCTCTTTTGAGATGGAGTCTCGCTCTGTCACCCAGGCTGGAGTGCAGTGGTGTGATCTTGGCTCACTGCAACCTCTGCCTTCTGGGTTCAAGCGATTCTCCTGCTCCAGCCTCCTGAGTAGCTGGGACTACAAGCGCATGACACTACGCCTGGATAACTTTTTCTATTTGTAGTAGAGACGAGGTTTCACCGTGTTAGCCAGGATGGTCTCCATCTCCTGACCTCATGATCCTCCGGCCTTGACCTCCCAAAGTGCTGGGATTACAGGTGTGAGCCACTGCACCCAGCCTCTATTTCAATTTTGCTCTTCACAGAACCTACCTGTCGTCTGCCCATGTGATTCTTACCTAAGGGGTACAAGGAGTGAGCAAAATGCCAGCCACCATCACAAGAAAGAGTGAGGCTATTTTTTTTCACTTTTTAGAAGAAACGCTTTGCTATTGAGAGACACTTCAATTAATTTCATTAACCATACACATCTTTCTTGCTATAGAAAGGTTTAAAACCACGTCTGATCTTCATTTGTTTGCAGTCCAAATAATACCTCATTTGACTAAATGCAAATTCTTAAAAGGAACAACAACAGCCACACATTTGATTCTTCCCTGCTCATTACCAGTAACTGAGCCTTCAATGCTGAGTGAATGCACCCTTCCTGCTGACTGTCCCACCACCTACACTATCTGATTAGATTCAACTGAACAACGTTCATGGGTGGCGGCTTACAGGCAAAGCACTTTGCTAGGCGTGCAGGTGTATAAGGCGTGGGCGCTGCATTTGGGGACCAAATATTAAAGGCAGAAAAAAAAGAGGAAAAAGAAAGATCAGAAATAGCTGCAGATTGTTTTGAAAAGGCTTGTACTTTATATAAATTCTGTAGTAACCTCAGTAAATAAGCAGATAATCATGTAAGTGCCAGGTTATTGGTAAGTATTGGGGATGGGTGATTGCTTTTGTGTGTGTACAGTTGAAGAGAATGCCCTTTCTTAAAAAGGTACCTGGCTCTTTAGACACAAATAAGATCTGCCATTCCCTACTACAGCCTCCAAATAAGATCCTTCTGTTGCTAATAGAGCTGTGGATGGACCAACAACACAGGTGTCAAATACCTGTAAGCCCGAATACCTTGCTTGTTGTAACCACAGGCAAGCTGAATGAGCCACTTGACCCTGAGTCAGTTTCTTACCTGACAACAGGTGACAACAGTTATTTGGCTTGTGTACTTCACAGGCTAGTGGGACAATCAAATGTGAAAGTGCTCTGAAAAGGATCAAGTGTTTACATTAAAAATAAGGTGGCAGGGCTATAACAACAGCTGCTCTTCATTAATCTATCTCTACACGATGCAAAAACAATAAATTAACACATTGCTTATTTCTTCTTGTATGGATTTAAGGTTGCCAGAATACTATGCTTCACGAACCCTATAGAAAATATAGGGTAAAAGCCCCTATTAGTTAGAAATAATTAGGGTGAACAGCCCATATTTCTAAAAAGAATTTGGGTATGAAGAAGCTTACCTTAGAAACAATTGTGCAAGTTCCTTTGAAGTCAGTGAGAACCTCAGAGAAACAAAGCTCTCAAGGAAACTCAAGTTAATATGCCTAATGACCCTACCCTGTTAATGACACAAGAACGTTTTCACGTCTTGGTGTCTTTAATGAGAATCTGTTCACCTAAAATGCAGCATTGAACACTTCCTAGGAAGCATTTTAATGAGACCTACAATGAGCAACTAAGTATCAATAGCCAAAATGCATTTATACATAAGTTTTTAATATAGTTGCTACCTCCACTGTATAAATAAAAACATAACCTAAAAACCCCAAAAGCTTCATATTCTAACACAAACTATCAGTTTTCTTCTTTTCTGTGGAACACAGTTTCCTGTAGAGGGGTCATGGGGAGATGTCAAGTGCTGGTAACATTCTGTCCTTGATCTGGGTGCTGGTTATGCAGGTGTGTTTAATTTGTGAAAAATCATCAAGCCCAACATTTGTGATGACTGACCTCGTCTTAGTATATTATAATAAAAAGTTTACAAAAAAATAATTTTTAAAAAAGGCAGGACAAAACAAAAACAACAGCAAAACTTAAAACAGATGATGTTCCTGTGGACCAAAAATGGATGAAGGATAATTGGTCCAACAGGAATGTGGGAGATGCCTGCGGTCATGAGAGAGGTTTAGAGAAGAGTCAGCGTCAGAGAAGGGAAGAAAGTAGTGAGAAAGAGAAGTTCCAGCTGAAGAATGCAGTGTCATGAAGGCTGAGGAGGACCAGAGAGGCATAAATCTGAGCCTGGACCTACACACCTGGCTCCCTCAAGTGTTGGAAGATCTCATACTTACTTGTCGATGCTGGATTTTGTGTCAGCAATTTTGTTTAGGCTAGATATCTTGAATCCATATGCATTCCCTCTTTGACCTTTATTCATATAATTTCCAAATGCCAAAACCACCTCCAGCAACTGCTTGAGGGCACCACTCCTAAACACCTCTTCTGAGCCAGAACGAATTGCTTCAAAACAAAACACACAAAAACATGATTACCAAGTGTTTCGTTGTTTGAAATCAAGATGTTTCAGTGATACCCATTCTAAATTCACACACTTAATAACAGATATTGAAGATATAAGACTGAGTTATTGGGTTACTGAGAGCACTTTCAAAACACTTACACCAGAAGCAAAGAACAAGGGAGAGCCAACTCAAGTTGTTACCAACACCCATAGACAGCTGCAAAATCCTATCCTTTCTCAGGCCTTTCTTGGCTGACTCATCAGTCATAAGCACTGAGGAATATCTAGAATAGCAATCCCATCTCCAAGATTTCTTTACAAACACTTACTTGTCTGGTGTGAGTCAGGTTAACAGGAGTATTGATCAATTCCACTGACAGAAAACTAGTTAAATGTGTTACATGTTATAGCTTGCAGGTGTCATAACAGGGATCAGAGCTTAGGCAGATGCCTGATTCCAGCCTGCGTTCCGTGGCTGTGCTCTTCAGTTGCCTTGCCCACATTTCAAACATTTACAAGTTTTAAAAATCAAACCATACAACAGCCTCAAATCTTCCCTTTAAAAAATCTACTAAGGCTCTGTTGTGAGGAAGCTAATTACAGGTTTAATGCTACTGGCAGTGAGATTAACTCCTCACCAACACCCTGGTAGTCAAAAGCCCAACCCTGTAGAGGAGCCCAGGAGGCGTGCTGTGAGCTCCGAGACTAGGGCAGTGCATCAAGCACTGACCTTAAGTAATCAACCCTCAGAATTTTAAAAGATTTTGAGCCAAAAAATAAAAAATCACCAGGCCAGGCGCAGTGGCTCACGCCTGTAATCCCAGCACTTTGGGAGGCCGAGGTGGGCAGATCACGAGGTCAGGAGATCGAGACCATCCTGGCTAACACAGCGAAACCCCGTCTCTACTAAAAGTACAAAAAATTAGCCAGGCGTGGTGGCGGGCACCTGTAGTCCCAGCTACCCAGGAAGCTGAGGCAGGAGAATGGCATGAACCCAGGAGGCGGAGCTTGCAGTGAGCCAAGATCGCGCCACTGCACTCCAGCCTGGGCAACTGCGCAAGACTCCGTCACAAAAAATAAAAAAATCACCAAGGGGATCTTGTTTACTATATACACTTGGATTGCACTTTTAAATGGGTTGTAATGATGAACATCATTTCCAATCTAGGCAGCTTGACTTTACCTTCCACTTTAGGTTTCACTTCTGCCACACGCTCTGCAAACTTCTTTTTGAAGTACAGCGATTGCAACCTTTGCTGATAGTGATTAATTCTGTAAGAGCAAACATGTACTAATTGATATTCATTTAATATATCTAGGTTCACTTAATAACAGATATGGAAGTGGAGGTACCTAGAAGCACCTCCCCCAATACCCACCCACTCCCCTGACACACATACATTAGTTGTTCTCATGGACAGGAACACAAGACATTAAGCCAGCTTTGCCTGGAGAGCCCATTTTGGTCTGACCTACAGGGGCTATTTGGCCAACTGCAGCAGAGTCCTTAGCGCCAATCAAGGCAACTGCTAAAAGAAAGTGGGAGCCTGCTGCTGCTGCTGTTGACTGAAGCCCATCTCTCTTCCCTCAGAGTCCCAGGAACTCTTTTGAGCATAGAAGAGATAAAAGGGAATGAAAATGTAAAGAACACCCTACTGCAAATAAAGGACAGTTCCCTACACTTCTCCCAAATTCCAAATTTCTTAACTTTCCATTTTACTTTCCAAAGTAAAAACTGGTCTCCAACATCCGCTTCCCACATTGTCCTCTCCTCACTCCCATCTGCAAACCTCCCTCTGTCTTCACAGTGAGCACCCTCTCTGCTCCCCTAAAGGAGAAAGCTGTGCCCTGAGGTTCACTGAGAGTTTCAGGACCACTGGTCCTTCTCTAATGCGGAATCCATTTTCTAGGCCTGAGATAGCAGATCGACTTAGCTCATATGCCAAACTCAATTACGAAGCTGTGGCTGCCTCAAGGCTTTCTGGAGAAGGGTTCAGAGAGCTTGCCAAGGCTCCGGGGGAAGAGTGCCATGATTGATTAGTGATGTCTGCATGTGTCATGATCTGACATCTAGGCCCTGGTTGTTCAGTTATGTGGGCTTGAGGCTGATATTGTCAGAGTCTGTCCATATATATATATACATATTTTCTTTTTTTTTCTGTTTTACAACCACCTTGCCATGCTAAGCTACTTGGAAGTATGAGACAGTATCCCAAGAAATCAAACTGGTGAGGAGAATGATACTGACTGGAATCAAGAAAAGTTATTACTTGATAAGGCCAAAGGGGCCCAGAAATAGAGATAATTAGAAAAAAACCCTCACCCTGGCTCATCCATAGGCAAGAACTGACATAAACAGAACAATCAAATTCCACATCACTCAGACTTGAGAAGATTTTTAGAATGAAAAAGCTTTCAAGTTAAGCCAGGTTAATTAGCCCAAACAATTCAACATGAATTGAAAATTCATGAAGCTTAGAAAGGGAAGGGACATCTTCACATTCCAAGCATTTTCAAACTCACCGGCTCATCTCAAAAAGGAACCTATCAGCCTTGGCCATCCGATCCAGTTCGTGTTTATGTTCCTCCAATAGGTCAATGTCACTTTTTTCAGGAACAAATTTCAAGAGCTGAAAAGTACACATGAATATTATAACTGAGGTTTATCACTTAAATCCATGTAGTAATTTTTCACCCTTTCAGTTAATTTGTCCCAAGATAAAATGTTAACTCTTGTTGAATGTATAAGCTCTGCTCACAGGTTAAGATACAATAGAAATGATTAAATCTTTTCATTTTTACTTGAAAGTAGTTAAATGGGTATAAGATTCATTCCTGGCACCTTTCTGTTCTCTACTGCCTCTCAAATCAGAATTGTGGGAGTTCTCTACTGGAACCTCTTTTTCACAGACCACTAGAAGGACCTTAGAGAGTCAATGCTCTCATCAGAAGATGATACAACTGAGGGTCAGGGAGAGTAAGCCACTCACCCAGGATTACAAAGCAAGTTTGGGTAGTGATTAGAAATAGAACCTAGGTCTCCTGACTCCCAGCTCTATGCCTTTTTCTGTTACATCGTGCTGGAATGAATAATTCCATTTGTAGTTTCCATTCCATTTTCTTATTTTTCTGGTTTATCTAATTCAATCTTTTTTTTTTCCCCTTCCATGTAGAGCTGGGTGAGAGGAACACAGTGGGATTTGATGTTTTTAATTTCGTATTTTATTTTGAAGGAAGAAATGAGCATGGGATGTGGAAGATATAGTAACAATATTTAAAACTGAAACAGTGATTCTGTACGTGTCTGATTTCCTTTCAAGGTACACACGTTTTGGATGTGTATGCAAGACCTGCGGACTCATGCTGTTTTCTCGATCAAATGCCCTTAACTTTTTTTTTTTTTAAACATTGACCTTCTTGACTTTGAGGCTCTCCCCAGAATTTGATGCTGGAATTAGATGATCCATTTAGTAGGTTTTCAAATGTTTGTTGGATTTAACCGAGGGACCTCAGAAAAGGCAGTTAGTCTGGATGTCATCAGCAGAGAGAGGGAATTGGAATTACAGGCAGGTGTTGTGTGAGGCTGGAATACATTCCAGGCAGAGTGTATACTATGTGCCGGGGTCTGGAACGGGCAGTACAGCACTTATGCAGGTGGAAGGGCAGTGGTAACATCAGTGGGAGAGGGCAGGGCAGGGTAGGCAAAGGTAGGGAGTAGCAAGGCCTTATAAGAAGTCCTGTCTTTACTTTGAGGGCACTGGGACATACCTTAAAAATCTCATGTAGGAGAGTGAGTTTACATTTTTTTAAAAAATCACCATGCTTGCAGGATGGAAAAAGAATTAGAAGAGATTAAAAATGAGAGGGGGTCATGATTAGATATTGGTATAGTAAGTAATCTAGGTGAGAGATGACGGTGGCCTGGAGAGGGTGGAGCTAGTGGACAGATTCTAGAGCTATTTATGAGACTAAAATGGAACTGGCCTGACTTGATGGATTGTGGTATATGAGGGAGGAAGAGTCAAAGATGACGCCTGGGCTTCTGGCTTAGGCAACAATGTAACAGGGAACATGAATTGAAGGAAGAGAAGGCTGGAGGTAGGGTGGGTCGGGATGGGGAGGAGAAGGTGAGTTTAATGTTCAAAATGTTTGCATGGAACCAAGTAATGATTTCTAGTAGGCAGTTGGACAAATGGGTCTGAAGCCCTAGGAAGATGTGTTTGGAAGCTGAAGCATGGCATTGGTTTTAACAGGTAGGTTACTGAAGGCGTGGGTGTCAGTGAGATTAGGAGAGGTGCCATCAAGAGAAAAAAAGCAGGGCTGAAGAGAACCAGCATTCAAGGGGCCAGGACAAGAAAAGGAAAAACCTTCAAAAGGAGGCCAAGGAGATGCAGCCAGAGAGGCTGCGTGGCTCACAGGGCCATGGGAAGACAGCATTTCAGCATGCAGCCATGGGTGCCAACACCCCCAAGAAACTAAGAAAAGTGAGGGCCCCGCAGTGTCCCCTGGCTCCGGCAACAGGGAAGTTGCAAGTGCCCCTAAGAAGAGCTCTAGGGAGGGGAGGAGGACAGAGTGGTACCCACTGCAGCAGAGTGGGTAGAAAGTGAGCGTGGATGGCTTTCAAGGCTCTGGCTGCGTCAGAGAGAAGACAGTAGCTAGATGGGGATGTGGAGTCTTGAGAGGGGCATGTGCATAAGACGTGTGTGTGTGTGTGTAAGGGGCGGGTCCATGAGGGTGGGCATGCAGGGGGTGTGTGCACACTGTGTGTGTAGGTGTGTGTGTTTAGGGTGTGTATGTGTGGTATATGTGTGTAGAGGCTGTATGTAGGAGTGTGTTTATGTGCTAAAGGCTGACACTTGAATGAGCTGAGAGTAGAGAGGGCGAGGTTGCAGATCTAGAGAAGGGGGCAGTCAATCCAGCTGGGGTCCTGACTAGAAGGAAGGAATGGGGCCAGAGCGAAGGGAAGGGACATCCCCTCCATCCTAATGGGACGGAAGTGGGGGAAGACAGAAGTAGATGCCAGGGAGTTCATAGGTCTGGGGGCCTGATAGCTTCTAGGCATTTCTGTTCCTGAGTTCAAACGGTGACACTGTTCAGGATGTATCTTGTTCTTTCTCAGTGCAGGCAAGTAAGGGAGGAAGGCAAGAAGAAGGGAAGAAAAAGAGAGAGGAAAGCATCACCCCAGCCTCCCTCAGCTTGGATTTTTACCCATTGGGCAAGGAAACTGAGTTCTAGCCTCAGGGATCCTTTCACTAATTTGCTCAGTCCCCTCTCTCCCTGCAAACTTGTGCTGAGCCCACTTGTCCCCTGTTCAGAATAACACAGTCACTACATCTCTTTTGTTACCTAAAAGCGCACAGTAGGAGCCACACCCCAAAAACTCAGTCCCCTCTCAAAGGAGAGTTGTGTAAAGGACTGCGTGGGTAGTTTTAAGAGAGGATCGGGAGTCAGGCAAATATCTGGGAATAAGGACAAAGATATGTGTTCCAAGAAAGAAGAGCGTATAGCTCTCATCTGAGATCAGAGCTCAGCAGCTGCAGGCAGCAAGAGAGGAGGGGATGAAAGCAGCCACCAGGCACATCCTAAATTGGAGTAAGGAAATGCTGGCATCAACACTTGTCTGGGAAGAGTGTTGTATAGAGGAAACGGAAGTAAAGAACAAATAGTAAAATGGAGAGGAAAAGAAAGAGCGTGGGAGATGACCAGAGAGCAAGACACACACAGAATTATCAGGACAGGCCAGGTCAAAAAATATCCTACTTGGCCAGATCCTGCTTCAGTAGACTGGTTTTCTTTCTTGCATTTATTTGAAGTACACTCTATTTGCACTGCAGGCCCTTTTGGCAAGATTTTGAAATCCTTTCCCTCAAGGAGGAATTTTGCTGCATGCAATTCCACAGTAAACAGATTTTGTGGAATTTTAAAACATACGACCTTGTCAATAGGAGCTGAAGGCAGGAGGACTAAAGTGGCTTTACACATAGTCCTTCACTTTGGGTTAGCACATTGGGTGCAGCAACTCAAAGGCAGGGTCACCTGGGAGAGGCAGAGCACTGCCTAGAGCTCCACTGTCCCAGAGCAAAGACTCTGTGTGACTGGTCTACAGCAAGGGAGGGAAGGGTATGTGAAGGAGCTAGAAAATGCTCTCAAAATAAATTTTGGGTTAAGGACATACTTTTAAACTGTTCATACACAGAGCACCCCAAGAGACTTGAGAACATAATCATTAACTATTTTGATAATTAAATAAAACCTTTAAAGGACAGCATGAAGAGTTTTTCCATGGCAAATGTGAGGGATTTCCCCCAGGACTATTCCAGCCGCAGAGGTTGCAGGGAGGGGGCAGGTCCATTAGGGAGTGACTCTACAAACATCATTCCTCCCTGCATGGTGTGTGAGACCTTCGAGGACATCAGTGAGAACCATGGAAAACACACTTGCAGACAGACAGGCACTCTACCTAGAGCAACTTCACCACTCAGGATTACTGTTAACAACACAAAATACCCTTATTCTCTGCTTTTGGAGCAGGGCACACCTACAGATGCAACCTGGAGTTCAGTCTAGAATCATAGTTGCTTGTGCCCACAGCTGACCTTAGGCAGACCTGACTCTAACAAACGTGGACTTATTGACCAAAACCACTCAAAATGTGAGCCCATCCCCAAAACAATGAGACAGAAGGATGGAACAATCTTATAGCATTCTGAGACTATCACCACAGAGCACAGAAAAGTTAAGGCCCAGACCAAGGGGCAGGGGGCAGAGACAGGTGAAAATCCCTAGAATATGTGCGAGATCAACAACATTGTTATTTGGGGACAACTAGACAAAGATGCCAAACAGCCCATGACCCCAGTTGGAGGGGCTACAAAGAAATGCTATAGAAATACTGGCTGCTTGGTCATGGATAATAAAAATTATATCAAGATACCATGGGCAAAGATGTATACTGACTGGGTGTAAATCCCATTCTTGCTACTCCTGGCATTTAAATTTACTGCTATTTATGACACAACAGGGTGCTGTACAATGTACAGAGGTTAAGACTTAGCCCCAAGACATTTACAACCTGCCTTGTGACACATATGTGTATTTAGATACAGATGACAGTGTTAGGGGTTTAAAGGTCATTTTCATGGTTGTGGGTCTGGTGACCAAGACACAAATTATATTTAGAGTTTAGTAATGAATCAGTTTTTGTAGTATGGTTTGCAATCTCACAGTGCTAGTGAGATTCTCGATATTCCTGTGAAACACAGATTTTCTTCTAGAGCTAGATTTATATGATTTACTGAGGTATATGACTTAATTGCAGCTTGAGGGATGCTGTGGGTCCCAGGCATTTGACAAACTTGATCTTCTTTCTCACCCATCAGTTTGGGAGGCAATGAGAGAATAAGGTCATTAAGTTTCCTAACAGAGTCACATGGGAACTTGGTTCAGCCTCCTCAATTCATAGATGAGGAAATGATCCACTAGCAACAACCGGATGTTCTCAACATCCCTCTCCCTGTTGATGGTCGCTTTTCACTTCTGCTCTGAGATACATCTGGTAGCTCACCTGTTCCAACATGTCTTTGGGCAGATCTTCCTGTTCGTCCATTGTTAGAATTGCCCGTTTGATTTCATCATTGGATAATTTCAACCTGGAGAAAGAATATTTTGTTATTAACCATATTGGTTTGAGTATTAAAATTTAACATAATTCATTTTGCTACCCCAGCTGCTGATTTTCAAGTACTTTTTTCTCAAAATCTCTCAGTGAAAGCTTATTTCCTGACAATATTGCACCTAAAAATAGGACTTTAAAACTGCTTTAACATTCTTTCAGGGCTTTGTAATGCTCTGCTGACACAGAGGACAAAGCTGCTATGTTCTATGATTTAGTTTCCTTAAGCAAGGGATTGGAAGATTAGAATTAGGGAAAATACCCATACACAATTGTTTTCTTTCACATTTAGGATCCATGAATTGCAGGCGGGAGGACAGAATTAAGTTTCTGACCTGTTTATATGTCAGGAGTGTTTAAAATTTGCTATCAAGTAAAGAATGGATTTTGAGAAGTTTAGAAACTACATGTTATTGTTAAAAAGTTGAGCAACAGATAATATGCAAAGTAAAATCTGCAAGTACTTCATAGTTAAGGCATTTTTTTAATAGATGGAGAAACTGGGGCCCAGAATGGCCAAGTGATTTGTCCAAGGTCAAACATAAAAAACGACAGTAACCACAAACCCACGACTCTTGATTGCTAATCTCAAACTCTTTATGCAAATATTCCTTATCTAGTTAATGTCTCATAGGGAAGGATTTAAGCAAAAATACAAATCTGTTTTCTCTTTTTCTGTGTACCATCAACATAAATGATTTACTAATTTAATCAGGAATATGTGTCTTGATTGTCAGAACAACAAAGTATTGACTGTAAGATATAAAATATAATGTTAAAATGTATTTTTATTAGATATAACAATAGTCTTACCCAGGGGAAAAAATCTTGATCACATTATTAGCTGCAACAAGAGACTCACTCCTTTGTTTAATTTGTAAGCATTAGACCCAGACTTTTCCTTTTCTTTGATAGAAATGGGGTCTCACTATGCTGCCCAGGTTGGTCTTGAATTCCTGGCCTCAAGTAATCCTCCCACCTTAGCCTCCCAAAGTGCTGGGATTACAGGCGTGAGCCACCATGCCTGGTCTGGACTTATTTTTAAAATCTTACTTCCTTACAACCTATAACTAATGTGGCATATTAACATGACTTGATTTGTTCTTTTAGTCTATGCTCTTGAAAAAGCATCATACTTAGGACTGGAGATAAAGATGTAAACACACAAATATAGAGCAAGATGTACATATGTCACATGCAACTTTTGAAGCAGGGGCTTTGGTGTGAGACAGGCTGGGCTCCAGTCCTGTCTCCGATACTTCCTGGTCAGTGTGACTAGAGCAAAAAATTTTTTATAAAGCCTCAGTTTCCTCATCTGTAAAACAAGGATAGTAATAACTACATAACTGCATCCCTCCAGGCCCCACCCGCCCCCCAAAAAAAGGGATTGTGTTTGTATGTGTGCACATGAGGATTAAGCAAATGAATGCACGTAAAGTGCTTAGCAAAGTTCCTGGCCATAGAAAGAACACAATAAACTATATGTACGTTCTACAAGGCAGACTTTTTTATACTAGAAAAACAAAGTAGCAGTACCTTTGTATCCTTAATGGTCATATGCAGCTAAGAACCCATTAAACAGTGCTTAGTATGGTAATTATGATCACTTTCCAAAGCACTGTCATACCCACTATTTCACCAGTGTTTCCTCTCTGTGTATGACACCCATGAGGCCTGGGAGTACTAAGAAGGAAATAGAAGATGAGGTCCTTATTTTAACAGTGATTACAGTCATTGGGAGAACCAGATGATAAGCCGAAATCCTCAAGACACAAAGGTGTGTAAAGCACACACTCACCCATGGGCTTGCAGATGAAGATGAGGGCTGAACAAGTGAAAGCGCGCACTCAAAGGCAGCGAAGGAGAAGAGAAGCCCCAGGTGAAGCTGGATGAGGCACCCCACCAAGGATGCCTCTGGCTTGTCTTTTTCTCTAGATCTGGGACCTGATTATGTTAAAACCATCCACCTTGCTATTTAAACTGAATGTTATTTCATGTGCCGTTAAGTAGGGAAGAGAAGGAAAAAATTTGGGAATCCTACTGTACTAATACCATTCTCTTCATGTTCTCAAACCCAAATAAAGCATCTAGGCAAAATGCAAAATTGTTTAAGCTAACAAATAAGGCCCGTTCTATCACCTCATCAGAGCTGTGGTGCCATTATAACCCCTACGCCGTTACAGCAGCCCTTGCCCTGGCAGACTTCTTCAGATGGTTTTTGTCACTCTTGGGACAATCATTGCCTCATGAACATGTTCCCAGAATATCGTGTTAGAAAATTCCCCCTACTTAAATGGAACAATTTAGCTAAGTTGGCATGGGTAAAGTATACAACAGGGAAAAACCGACTCGCAGCATCAGGGCCTCAACTGGGTAGCCTTAGACTCCAGGACACTAGAGACCCTTGAGTCAATTTAAGTCCAAACACCATTGTGTGGCCATGCAAGGCCAAGGAATAGTAACAATAGGGAGGGCTGAAACTGCCACTAATGAAAACCAACTGGCTGTGAAAACATCTATAATCCCGAGGAGAGCTCTGCTTATAAGAAAAAAAAAAAATTAGTTCTGTGTCCTTTTCACACCGAGTTGAAGAAACCATTTTATGGTGTAGTTCTGCTGAGTCCTTCTGTTTTGCATTTAAAAGAAAAGGAGTTGAAAATCAGAGTGAGAACAATACTTGAAGTATCAGATTTGCATTTCATTAGCTCCCCATATGGAGCACAGAACTTCTTGCTTTTGAAATTGTATGTATTTATGCTCCTCACCCCCAGAGGCTGTCTGGACTAAACACTAGCTCTAATTCAAAACAATTTTGGTTTCTCTTAATGTGGCCCACAAAGAGACTGGAGACTTTAATGGCTAGCACTTAAGAAAATCTACCTGTCAACATAATGCCATGCATGCAGCCTGTTGGATCAAAGAAACCCTAGCTTAAGGGAAAGGGGAGAAAGGTACCCCGCCCTCAGGGATGGTTCTATAGGTTGCAGAGTTCTTAGTATCATCTGTCATCCACAGAATCAGTCTCTAATCTCTGTAATTAATTGCTTTTAAAGCTTGGCAGTGTTCGGAAGTGCTAGAGGGGGGCAACTTTTGAGATATCTACTCCAACTTTCTTTACAAGGCAGGAAACAAACCAGCCATCTTAAAACAGTATTCAACTCCAGGTTGCTCTACTCAAGTATTTCAAAAATTTGCCAAGAGAATTGGAACATCCAGGCGTAATTAAAATAAGGATGGATGGCTAGATCAGCCTTAGCTCTGCTTCAGTGGATTTAGGCCAAATCCCCCTACTTTAGAGTAGCTTTTTGTGGTTTACTACACCCAGGCTGCTGTGCTAAGTGAGCATCTGGAAAAAAAGAACGGCAGAACACTTCATAAAATTGTGTTTTAGGTGGGTTCATTTTGCAATATAAACCTGCTTCCAAGTTTCTGTCTCCCCTGCCGCCACCCCCAGGCCTTTGGCAGAGAGGTCTGTTTTAGGGAATAAAACAGAGTAAATTTTAAATTGCTACATGTCACCCATACACACATACATAGTAGAAAAGTTGCTTATTCCCTGAGGACCTGAGGAACGTCTCTAAGATGTGTCCATTCTACTCTCTTCCCATGAAAGGTACGGTCCCTGGTGCCCTGGAGGTCCCCATTCAAATGCACACCTTTTAGGCCATCTCCTTCTGAGAGCTTCGAATGATTTGGTCACTCATGCTACAAATATCCTACTCACTCAGGCATGGGGAGTGCTGGCACCTCCTCCCTGCCTTGGCCTCTTTCCAACTGCCTGCTTGGCTCCAGACAATGCTGTGGCAGGTGCCCCTGACCAAAAGGTCCACTGACATTTGTAAAATATGAAGAAGACCTTTAAGGTATAATTTTAAATACTGTGAACACAAGCATTCATTAAAATACAGCCCATGCAATACGCCACAGGCTTTCACTGTGGTGAACTTTGCTGTAATGATGGCATTGCCAGGAAATAAATCCCTAGACAGCAAGATAAGAAATAGAGAAGTTCACCAGTCTCTGGGAATGAAATAATCAGGAAAGAAAGATAGCAAGTGTGAGAAGGTAGGAAATGCTGACATAGAAACATTCCTATTCATTGTCCCCAAGCACAAAATCAGCCTTCAAGGGCTTCTTCGTCTCTCTCCAGGCTGTCGTTAGTCATCAGATCTCACCTGGACAACAGAGGCCCTTATCTGATGGCTGCCCTGGTCCAGCTGTTAACCCCTTCTAACCTGTCCTGCGAAACCAAAAGACCAAACTAAAAAACCTTATTAAACAAACACACAGTGTCCTCCTACTGAACAAACGGCACCAGTTCTGATCCCATGGATACATAAATAGGACATTGACTGGGCAGCTCCCATGCCAGGCACCCTTCCCGGGGCTGCACACATCCTAGGAGGAATTCTCACAAGCCGCTGCAGGGCTGCTACCCTCATGATCTTCATTTTATAGATGAGGAGGTTATGATGTGATCCTGGGCTGACTCATGCCCTTATAAATGCACAATGCCTGAATCTCGGGCTCTCCTGCCTGGTTTCATTCAATCCAATTGATAATTCTCTGCCGGGATTGCAGGGCTCTCTTTACTAACTGTGCTTATGTCCCTCCCACATCTTTGCTGCTGCACGCCTCCTTGACACCGCCTTCCCGGCCCCTCCTCTTGTCATATAACAGTCCTTGCCTTTGAGGCCCACTTTCTACAATAAGCCCTGCTGGTGCCCCTCCTACATGGGCTGAGCTCCGTGTCCTTCAGTCAGACCAGTGTAAGCCCTGAACTGTGCACAAATCTTCTCACAGGTGTCATTTTTCTTCTCCAATTAGCCATGTGCTTTCAAAGGCAGCAACGTTATCTTAACTTTTGGTACGTCCTATGGCACTCAGCACAGTGCTGGGCAAAAAAATGCTCCAAAGTGGTGACTAAGAGAAAAAGTATTGAATACGTTTTCCTACTTCTTTCTCCTTTTATGTCCCCAGCTCCTTTTGTGCATAGTAATAAATTGCCAACAAAAAAGGAAGAATGAAAAGTAAACTGCTGATTGGTTAAAAAACTAAATAAAATACAAATTATAATTAAATCTGCTTAATTTTTTCACTTTTACCACAACATTTAACATGTCATTCTGTGCTTTCCTGATGAGAGAGTAAAACAACTGACCAGTGAGCACAAAAGGACGGGGCACTGAATCATCCATGGGAGAGAGGGCTTCAGATCCTGATCAATGCAGCCCAATGGCCAGCAGGTCAAACGGGACTCAAAACTACTTTGTCACACACACTTTTAAATTGTGCTCACTGTAATAATACTTATACACGAAACTGGATTTTAATTGATAATCTGACAGATACGAGGCCAGTTCTTAAAACTGTCTTATGAGAGTTTAGATACATTCAAGTTCTAAGTCACCTCAAAAGTGTCAGGGCCTAAGGCAACAAGGGAATTTACATACCACAAATATGAACTAATTCCCTCAATAACAGAATGGGAAATTTGCCAGAAACAGATGTAACCTTATCTATATCTAGTGTAATTACCCTGGTTGGTACTTAGTACTACTGAATAATCTGTCAATAAGGAATGAGGTCACAGTTTTTACTCTAAAGGCATTTCAACACTATAGAAATTCTGTGACAGCTCCCTTCACCAAGTGTTTTAAAGCATTCATCTGGATGGCACAAGCATAAAATATAGAGAGAAATTCTAGGATGTAAAAAAAACTCCACAACTTTCCCCAAGTTAATTTAATTTTGCTACTAGGAATACTACTTATAAAAAGGTAACAAAACAAATTGTTTACACTGTACAGCAGTCTTCCCTTATTGGAGGAGAATATTTTCCATGACCCCCAGTGGATGCCTGAAACTGTGGATAGTATTGATCCTTACATAGACTATGTTTTTTTTTCTATACATACATACCTAGGGTAAAGTTTAATTTATAAATCAGGCACAGTGAGAGATCAACAATAGCTAAAAATAAAATAGAACAATTAAAACAATATATTGTAATAAAAGCTACGTGAATGCAGTTTACCTCCAAATATCTTGATATACTGGACCGTGAGTAACTGAAAACGCAGAAAGTGAAACTGTGGATAAGGGGGGGACTATTGTAGAAGAAAAATAAATAGACCTTCAAGTTATTTTAAGTGGTGGCTTCCTGAGGCAGATAGATATTTTATCTAACCTGAGCATAGTTCACGGAACAAAAGTCAGAATAAACACAGGGTATGGCCATTTACAGAGCTTTCAGCCAGAGGCAGAAATAAAATGCTAACAGGATGGTTCAGGTTACCTTACTATAGTTGCATTAAAATTCAAAGATCTCACTAAGGTTAAATTTCTCTTCACTAAAAGAAACATTTGCTCCCCAAAGTAATACATATCTGGCTAAGAATCAACTTCCATGAAAACCAAGCACTAGCTCTTTGTGTTAAAAGAAATGCTTTCTAAGAACATCTAAATAATAAGGACTACTACTTTTCCTCTCTTCATAGTCCCTGAAAAAGAAGTCACCTTATACCAGCCTCAATGCATATACAACATTCCTTCCAGAACGTAACTTATCTTTAAAGCCCCAACACTCAGGATTCTTTACATCTTCACTCACTCCATAAGCATTAGGTGTCTTTGCCTAATGTGAAAGTTCCTTTTACAGAAAAGAAGAAACTAGATACAGAAAAGCTATTTGAAATGCCCAGAACAACCTGACAACATTGCCCGAAGCTGCAATCAGATTCCAGGCTCCCAAATTTCCTTTCTTCTTTTCAAGTTCCAAGGCTGTGATGGTTCACTAATTATGAGAAAGATTTCCGAACAGGGCTGAACTGGATAAATTAGCATTTCATGGAGGTTTGAGATTTACATATCCTTTTAGCTATAAAAATGCTCAAAAAGAGCATGAAATCATATAACCTTGAAATGAAAAAAGGTGACATTAGAAAGCAAAATAAAACAAAGGGCCTTCATCTGTTGGTCCTGATTCTGTGACAATGCTACTAAATGACCAAAATATCTCTAAGGCCAAGAAGTGTAAATAAAAGTCAAGTCCATTTTACAGGCTTTCTGGGAAGAAAAGATTGACTTAGGGTGTTCTGCCTTTACATTTAGAGGTCTCTGGAAATTAAACTTTGAGAAAGAAGGCATCCAGCTCTGATATGTTCCACTAGGGAAAGTAAGCACCAAGAGCTGTTCTCATTTTAACAGAAAGGGATCCAAACAACTGTACCTCAGCAGAGTACAATTAAAACAAAATCACTAACATGTGGTTTTGAGCCACAGAATGGAAATGTTGGTCCTACTAGAAATGTTTATTCAACATCAACAATACCTCGATAGAAGGATGTTGCAATTCTGAGCTCTCCGACCATCAATCACCGAAAGCTCTTTGACTTTAAGTTTGGAACTCAGAGTGTCATCAATGGCATCTGCTTCTTTCTGTAAAGAGCATGAAAGAAATCCATCAAAGTCCAACAGGGACATTCAGACTTCAGACACACACTTTTCTTTATGCTGTTGTTCATACACACATACACACACTCGTATACACATGGGCAAGGCTGAGATGGTGAGGTGGGGAGTGTGGAGAATGATGGAATTGAAACAAAGGCTACAGTCTACTTGGTAGAGGGAGATAATAAGAAAAGCTGACCACCCACATTTGAAAAAGCATTATTTGGAAGAACAAAGTGCTTCTAAGTTGAAGATGCTAAGTGTGCATAAATTATCAGTGAGTGGTGCCCTCCTTTTGTCCCCCAAATTCCTATGGATTGCAGACAGAAGAACTGTCACTATGAATCAGGCTCAGCTGAGGCTTGCCATTGCTGGTCCAGCCACTTGCAAGGCCCATTCACCCCAGAACCATTTGCATCGTGAGCACTCAAAAAAGCTAAACGATAAAACCTCCCAAACATCTTCATGTACAACAGGAAGCTCCCAAAGCCAGATGGTATCTTTCATTACTCCAGAGCCTGATGGACAATGGGAAGGGGCAGTTTGAGGCATGAGTTCAGTTACCTGAACTAACAATAAAAGGCTACTTGCATATTCTGTTGCTGTATAGAAATCTGTAAGCTATGATGGCCAGTTATAATTTCAGGTGGAACAGACAAAAAATATGTATAATATACTGTTAGAGTGAACTGAACATCAGGAGTATTGGTAATAATAAAAAGTTCAAGGCTAACTTGATAAATAGCAAGTTTGATTTCATTAGCAGTGAGAATCAATTAAAAAGGTTACAGTGTTTTAAAAATGTAAGAAAACTGATTATTAAGTAGCTCTTTCTTTTGCAAAGTTGTATCTACATTTTACACAAAGATAAAGAATCTTAGCTGAATTATTCATTCAACTTACCTACAGAGTTTCCTCATGTGATGAGGGGGCGGAATTAAAGTAGTACCTCTAAAGTCTGTTTAAGTTCTAAAAATTCTACGTACTTTCCTACTAAGCCTCGTGAATTTATGGAGAACATCAAACATTATCAGTTCTACAAACTACAAAATCTTGGATCAGACTGCTGTTTTTAACATGAGTCTGTACTACTGTTTAAATTTTTGCAGCTTAAAAAGAAAATGAATTTGTAGTGATGTGACTGCAATCTGGCTTGCTCAGACACTAAGCATATCAAGCATCTAAATTCAACTGCAGCCTATGCAATCTATAAAAAGTACTTGATAACTATCAGAAGACAATAGTCCAAGTCTTATATACACCATCAAGCCTTTTTCAAATATTTCCCACTCAGGAATTAGGAGGAAAAAAAATTATATAAATTATTATACCAATAATGGTAGCATTAAAAAAAAGTAAAGAAACCAAAGAACTCTACAACTGTGTAACAGTTTAGAAAACAAAGGCAATATGGAATTGATAATATGAGGCACTAGGTGATCAAATGTCAACTGTCTCATGCTAAAATTTCAGGCGAACCTCTAGATACTCATTTAAGAGTTGAAATCCAAAGTGGAGTTACCTAGGCATTAGATTACACTATGTAAAAAACAAAAACAAAAACAAAACCCTGGATAATGAAGAGATTTCAAGCTTACAGTGAGCCAAGGAGTTATATTAAGCAAGCTTTAGGTAGTAGCTCACTTACCTGCTTGGAGTTACTGTTCACAAAGAAATCCTACAGCCATGGCAGAGGCATGGAAAAGGCAAATCAGATATATGCAGTTCAGAAGTCACAGCAACAAATGGGGGAAAGTCAAAGCAGTCAAGGAAACAAGTGATGTAGGGTAAGAGATGATTTATGCCCCCGGGATCATCAATGAGAGTTGATGAAGATGAGAAAATTTGGCTGAATACCATGAAGAGCACAATACTAAGCATTCAGGGTAGAGAAAGACGATGACATTTGCTGTACCCAATTTTCAATGGTGGAAAATCAAATTCAGAAAAGACAGGGCTTAAAACACCTGAGAAAGACCCAAGCTGGGAAAGGAACAAACTCTCTTTGAAATGACCACTGGCTCCATTTATTCAACATGATGATTTTACTTGAAGCAGGAGAATATCAGTCAATCCCATCAACTTGAGGAAACTATTCCTACTGTTAATACGAAAACCAAAAATACATAAATAAATAAATAAACTTTTTTTTGATGGAAATAATCTCCTGTCATCTTGTGTTATAAGGAAGGATTGAGAAAAGACAGGTTGAACAACTCAAGTCAGTAATATTAACCCTCAGCACCCCTATAAAGTGCAAATAATGCCTGTAGGTGCTACAGGTAGGTATGAGGAAAAAGAACATGCAATTAAGAGAAAATCAGTGATACGTGTGTTGTGCAGCCATTCGTGGCCCTGTCCTAACTGCCCCAGGACTGTTCAAGCATACAAGTTCAACAGTCTCTTCTGGAAATAGTTTTTAGAAAAGACTTGGAGTGAAAAAGGGAACAAGGAAGAGGTAACTGACATGCTGTGAGAAAGTTATAGCATACGTTGCATATTTTTGCAATGCTGAAATGAATAAGGCTTTGGTGTGCAAAACACGCCCCAGTTTTCGGGCCAACAGCTTGCACAACCAGCATTTGCTCAGCAGATTTCTTAAGGTCTAATTGGTCTCAGCAGCACTGCCAAGGCCAATTTTACACAGATGAGCTGTTTCACATAATTCCTCTAGTGGGAAACAGAATGTGTCCTCCCCTTGCTCTAGCCATACAAGGGGGGACTGCTTTTCTAGAATGGCATTTAAAAAACAATGGATACTCCTCTGATATCCCAGTTTTCTTTTGTCTCTGTTATAACTGCCAAGTTGTCTACTCTGAAGCTCCTTAGGACTCTTCCTATAAAAGCAGTTTCCTTTCAAGGGCAAAAAAGACTATGGCGAAATGAACTCCATGAAGTCATCTTAACCTATTTTTTTTCTCTTAAAGAGAGAGTTGCTAGTTGAACTTAGATTCTGCTCTTACTGTCTGACCCTCAAAGAAGAAACTTTTTTGAAGTTCACTGGCAACTCATCCTATTTTATGAGTTCCCAGTGTCAGGAAATTGAGACTTCTGACCTCTAGTGTAAGAGGCCTGTGGAATCAGGCAACTGTTATTTACCGGGTGTGTGGCTTGGGGCTCAGTCTATCTGTCTGTAAAATGTGGCTAATTAACAACTGATTGGTGTGAAGATTAAACATGACAATCATGTAATGCGTTGTGTATAGTACCTGACACATAGGTATCTGACACATATGTATGAGCTCAGTACTTGGAAGGTACAATAATACAATTATTTCATCTTTCAAGCTGATGATCAAGTCCACTTATTCCCCTTTTGCTCTGCTTTCAGTTGAGCTGAAAAAACAGCTGGTCAAGATCTCCAATTTGTCACCACCATCAGCAATAAGTGTAATAGTTAATAACTATGTAATACATTTTCTTTCTAGAGGTGAGGATGAAGAATGCCAAGCAAGAGTTTCTTCAATTATTACCCTAAAGATTCCACTTCTTTAAAAGTCCTTTACTTGGCACATTAGAAATAAAATCATAAAGCTTATGAGTTTCATTCAAAGGGGCATGTTAGAAATAATGATGCTTCCAGGCCTATTTCAAGTAGGTTAACATTCTTTTTGAAAGCTTATTCACTGAAAAATCAGAGAGAAGTAACAAAAGATACTTCTAATTGGCTTGGGTCAAATGTGGTAGAATCACTTATATTTGGCTTCACCTAACAGGATGTCTGGTTTTTCCAGGCAATTTCTGGCATAAAGCTTAGGGCTTGGAGTACAAATAGGAAGTTGGGACTTGCATTTTCAGGAAGCAGTGCTGATAGTGCTATAGACTGAATTCCACAATGGGATAATGACTCAACACTTCACAGATAATCATAACTTTTACATGAATGGTTTTTAATCTTTTTGAGACTTTTGTAAATCTGGTAAAAATTATGAATCTCTATCCAGGAAAATTCATACACTATATTTATATAAAACCCTGCATCTGATTAACTCTTACCATGAAGCTCAGTTACAGAACTTACATTTGGTCTTAAGAAAAAAAAAAAACACCACTATTTATATTTCTCTGTTCTGTTTTCATGTGCCATGGCTAAGGATCAAGCCTACTGAAATAAATATCTTAAATCATAACATTTTTCAATGTGAAAATTATATCTATAGAATAAAAATTGTAAAGAGAATAAAAAAGGAAAATTCTTTGGTAATTTATAAAAAATCGGAAGATATCATTGAATGCTCTCAATGGAGCCCCCAAAATGTCTTGTGTATTACATATAAGCAGGAGAGGTTGGATTCTGGAGCCTGAGACCACAGTTATTCTTTGTTCCTAACCCAGAGTAGAGGCTTTGAAAAGTTTTACAATGTGATGACAATAGGATCCTTAAGGAAGGGTTATCCTCAAGCAAAGACCAGGGGGAAGGAAGAGATAGTGAGCTGTGAATTTGTTGCTACAGAGATATGACTCCCTTTAGGTAAATGTAGTGCCTTTAGCTCATTTCCCTTCTATTCAATTGTATGGATAGAGAGAAATGAATTTATAGCATCTAGGGATGAAAATTTCCCATAAAACGGAGATGAATATTATTTAATTGTATCTGAAAAGTACTGCTATGCAATGTGCTACCATTTAAATCAGTCTTTTGTGGCTGACCTGGAAACCATGTATAATATAGTTTCAATGAGAAAAAGAGGACCTGAGATTCAAGACACTGACTTTCAAATGAACTTTTGGAATGTGAGTGGAGAAATAAGTGCCTGCTGTTAGATCCCAATTCATGTGGCACATAAGCTTACATAATCAGCTCTGCACACCTTTGATATTTACACTGAAAAAAAATTCTAAATAGGAGTAGTCTTGTTCTCAAAGCTGGAGTTAAAGAAAATCCTATACAAAGTCTGACATTTATAATGAATAAAAACCATGGGGAAGAACAAAGTGAAACTGGGAATTATGTCCCTTTGGAGTTACTAAATACACACCAAGCCATGTTTTTATTATCTATAAAATACGAATATCTACTCATAGAGTTGGGGGTGAGCATTAAGGAAGAAAATAAGTATAAGAACTCCTTGAGAACTAAATCTTAAGGTTGATGAGTTTGGGAACTGTGCATATCATACTTGGCATCAGGAATGTAATAGATGTTTAATATTATCATCTTGTAGTCCATATTATAGTTATTTACAGCTTTTTCTCATCTCTGCTTTTATACTATAAGTTACACTGTGGGCCTGTGCAAAAATTTAACACATTTTCACCCTTTGAAGTACTTTGTATACAAAGCAAACAATATAAGTTCTGATTTTAATGATTCCTCAAATCAACTGGATATATTTTATGCAGATATGTGTAAGCGTACGTGTGTGCATATACATGTATGTTTGTATATATCCCCTAAGTGTCATTTCTCAGTATTCATCTAAATTATACTAATCCAATATTACTGAGATTTTTCCAAAATCTTACTCTGTGCAGGGTTCCTGTTGCATGCATACAGGTAATGGTATTCATGCCATTACCTTTGTAATGTTCCTTTGCCTCTCTGAGAATTGTATCTAGCCAAACAACTGGCTGAAGTCCAGAGAGTTTGAATAGGGTGTCATGACTCTGGAGGGAGGAAAGAGGAGACATCATGGAAAAAAATAGATCCCCAGTATTCATTTGGAGTAGAGAAGAGAGCAGTTCAAGTGAATTATATAATGCACTGCCAAGACTGAAATGAAAATGCATAAGTCTTGAGTAGTTCCATTGGTCATGAGATAAGGGGACATTCAATGACAGGGACCCCATTTCCTTTACTGTGTCCTATATATTCCAACTAAAGTGTCCACATCTTTGGATTTTCTATCAGAATTCAGTAATTTCAATAAAATGGCTCAAATTATCCTTATTTAGAAAATATATTTACAGTTTAAAAATTCTCATTTCAAATTCTTGCACCAAGAGGGAAAACCTACTTGCATTACTCAAGCTGATCAGGTATGCTGAAATTTTTCTCCAGGAAGTGTTATTGAAAATATGGTCACAACTGATTCTACTTACTGGTCTACTTAGTGTTAAGTATAACTTAAATGTTCTGGACTCTCCTGACTGGAATGCCTACTGATTACTTAAACAGTGTTGGTTGCTAGGAGACAATTCCCCAATTGCTAGGCTTTCTGCAATCTTGTCTCCCAGAGCTCTTGAGAACTGTCCACATATTTGTCCCAGAGCATTTTGGCAGTATCCTTCTGCACCTTCTGCTGAAATCCAGTTAATTATGAGTCTTGTAAACTTAGGTCTTTCAACCACCTGCCTTTATAATAAATGCAACCCACACGCTCAGACTTGAATAGCATCATTTGGAACAACTGCTGCTTTTCCTTCCTTTAATTTACTTCTCTACATTCTCAAATCTTCATATTAGGCAACCAGCATGGAACAGTATCAGCGATCAAAACTGAAGTGGGAAAGCAATGGGTCATGTAGCCAGGTTAGAAGATTATTTGAATTATCAGGAAATTTGCTAAAATGGCTCAAGATTCCATGTCAAGGCCAAGGAGACACCTTCTCAGGACAGCAGACAGAGAAAGAAGCAGCATGTTGCAGCCAATCAGGAATGAGTCTGGTCACAGTCCCTGCCACGTGAGGACTCTAAAGACAACTTTTGTCCTTTGAAAGATAAATTGTTTTGCTTTCTATTGGCCAATGCCTTATCTTCATTGTGTTTTTTTCATTTTTCCTTATTTGGTGTGTATAACATTGCCCAAGTTTGCCTTTCTACTTACAGTAGGGGTGGGCAGCTGAGGGCTCCTGTTTTAAGGGTTCATGTCACTATGGCAGGCAACTGCCTCTATTTTTTATTTTATTAAACTAGCATAAAAGGCATTGCAGAAAAGCTTTCCCTTTCTTAAGGAAAAATATTCATTTAAATATTGGCTTTTTTCCCCCCATTTCAGATGTATGAAGGACCATTTTGAAAAACAAAACAAAATGAAACAAAAAACCCTTAGTTTTTGTTTCTCCCCCTAGCCTGAGTCCATCTACTCTTTTGGTGCTCAGTATTTCTTTTCTGATACACTCTTTCTTGGGGACTAAGCCAAGGAAACCAACTAGGAAGTCTGCTGCTTGTTTAAGGATGCTCCACCCATGATTTATCTGGGAGTTAAGGGCCTCTCAGTAAAGCCCAAGGAAAGCCCCGTAAGAGGCCCAGCATTCGTGTGTTCCTGTTTAGGATGAACTCTGCTCTCTCCATCATTCCACTTCTTCAGTCATACTTAAGAATCTTTCTTCTCACACTACTGGACTCAAGTTTTCTCTTCTCAAGGCTTTGATTATTTGGGATCCTACTCCACCTTTTCTTTTTTCTTCTGAAACTCTCCAGACCTGGCCACCTTGCTGTGTTCTCTTCTGGTCTAACTTTAAGAGGCTCTATCACGATGCCCTCTTGAAGAGCAAGAGGTACCACACAGATGTGACTGGGGCTCACATAGTGATGCCTTGTCAATGTGGAGTGCCAGCAGGCACCAAATCACATGTTTTTGTTACTATTACAAAAGCTTTGCTCACTTTTCAGTAGCGTCTCTGGTCCTATTTGCACAATTGCCATCTCCCCACTTGCCTGGTCTTTACAACCCCACTTCTGTTTATGACATATAGTAAAAACTCCTAAGTTCCATCTACTGGCCAAATTATAGTCATTTAAAAACCTCCATACTTCTAAAAATTCCATCCATTTCACAAAGAATTCTGCTTCAGATAGTAACCATTTGATATGTATTTTTAAAAAATTCAGATGAACCAAAATAGCTTTAGATACAAACATTGTGGGGTGACGATTTAAGTTATTTAACTCTTCTACTTTCTCCTGGTGAACCATTTTGACTAAATACAAGTGACAGCATACAAAACTCTTTACACCAATAGAGACAAGGTCTTAGACATATACCAGATATGAAACTCCCTAACAAGGAGCTTATATACCTTCAACTGTTCACATACAACTGACAGGCACTTGGACGGAGACATGGACATGCACAGGGTAGATCCAACAGCCTAGAATTCATATGCCTGTCACATCACGGCCATGGCTGATGGGCCAGGGATCACGCATAATACATGATTTTTCTACCTTTTTGGTGTCTGGAGGGCATATGCTATTACCTGCTGTCTTTGATAGGCAGAGAAGGTTCTTTCCAGGTCTTCAAGATCTAGAATTTTGAAGACTTTTGTATCATCAATTTCGGTCCATACTGTTCCTTCCAGTTTGTTCTAGAAACATCAATGTAATAAGTGCTATAGTTTACAGTTATACATAAAAAGAACAGGCATGGTTATTTAAAAAGTGCTTCTATCCCAAATTTTTCAGTCTACCAGACACTCAAAGTGAGCAGGTTTCAAACAACGTGTCATTTATTTCAGAAGCTTTATCACTTAAATATCTGAGCTAGTGAGAACTCTGGGCCCACACTGGAAAATGAAATCATTTAACAGCCAGGGCTGTTTTTCCTTTCAGTGATAACACAATGAGCTGCTAATGCTATCCGTTAGAGGCAAAACTGGAACAAATGGCTCACCTCGGGCAGTTTAGACCAGTTGAAGGATTTCAGGGCATTTGTGGGCTGAGGAATGCTTTTCTTCTTGAGTGCCAGGCCCATTGGAGCACCAGGAGGTGGCATGATTGCCCCTAAGGGAGGAGGCCCTGGGGGAGGAGGAGGGCCACCTGGAGGGAGGGGAGGTGGTGGAGGGGGAAGCATCCCACCTGGTAGAGGTGGGGGTGGTGGGGGAGGAAGGAGAGATCCAGGCACAGAGGAAGGAAAGGGCCCTCCTGGTGCTCCAGGCGAGGGTCCACCTGGGATTGAAGCACAGACGGCCCTCTGAAAAGATAAAAATAGGAAAAGAAAGATCAATGGAAGAAGTAAATTCACTGAATGATTTAAGAGTCTGTAACTTTGCCTAAAATGTATATTATAGAGAAATTCACCCTTCTGAGAATGTTTAAAGGATCGGTAAAGTCGAATGGACTCTTTTGGGCCTTCATGGACTCCATTGCATCAACCTTTTGTACCTGACACTCAAGTACTTGTCTGGGATGCATTCATATCTCTATCACTTCTTGCACCATCACAGAGAATCTGGTTTTCATGAAGTCAGTTTTCACTTTAAGAAGCTAATGCAATTTCCTTTGCTCTTAGATTTGTACAGTATTTAAAAATGCACCCCCAAACAGCCTCTGCTGCCTACATGATAGCAGAGGGAGTGAGTCTCCTAATTGTGATGAATCATGAGCCATTTCAGATTTTATTCCCCCAGTATGAAGTTGTCTACTTAAGGGTGAGGGGCTGTAGGGTCAGTGAGGCCTTGGCAGCTGCCCGTGAGCTGAGTGGAAGACCTCACCCTGCTGAGCTCATGGAGCTGTGCTGTGAGGTCCGCCACCTGCTGCTTGACTTGCTTATGCTCAGTAGTCTCCTTTTCAAGTTTCTCTTTCATTTTATTTAAGGTCTGCATCATCTCTTCCTTCTCTTGAGTCTTGGCATCACATTCTCGTTCTTTCTTTTCCAGTTTCTGTTGTAGCTCATTGTGCTCTACACATGAAAACAAATGGACATGAAAACAGGAGAGTCTTCAAAGCTGAAGCATTTTCTCTAAAAAAAAATTGACTGAGGATGATGGCAGAGATTATGAGGATCTTTATTAGGTAAATATTATTCCTCTTCTCCATCAAAGGGAGCAACTCAAAGGCTAAATGATGTTTGTGCTTGGAGTGGGCTTCGGATGAACAATGTTATTAACTACGTTCTGTAAGAGACTGAAGAAGAGAGCCTACACTCACAGTTCTAAATACAGAACAAAAGTTTGAGTGACTTCTTGTGGAGGAGAATGGTACCTGTTTGGTAGTTGATTCAGAATCTTGTCATTAAAATGGTCCTTTAGCAATATGAGGAAAAAAATAAATATTCAAATGGCCTCTTTTCACAAATTAGAAATGAGACAAAGAGTAGTTCGGCTTTTATGAGTTAGGTTTGCCAGCTCACATCCAACCAGCCGAAGGGCTGGAAGGGAGGGTCTCACCTGTGAGGAAGAGCTGCTGTCAGACCCAGGGTTTGTCCCCAGAGGGAATCACTTCTCCCATCTCCCCTCAGAAGGCTACTTGAAGTATTTTATGCTTTCAGTAAACAATTACTAAGGCATATGAAAGCAAATGTTATCATCTCAGTATTAAATATCTTAAGGGGAGTGGGGTGAGTAGAACGTGAAAATCATGGTTAACACAGGGGAGAAAAATACTGACTCTCAGCTGTAGTTTTACTGACTTCCTCAATCCTAGTATAATAAAACAGGGCATCCAATTCAGCATAATGCATATTCACACTGCCAATGAATATAAGCTTGCTGAAAGGAGTGATGAGTTTTGGAAAACAGAACTAACAAAGTTTAGGCTGCGGATTTTTATTTCAAATACATGGCCCCAATTACTATTCTTTTTATATCAATAAATCCACTAGAGGTATAACCCACTGGGGCAGAGCTATACTAATAGAGCTGGTCCCTACTTCTGAATTTGGTAACACATTTAAATTCTTGTTTTCTCTGTCTCTGACCTTCTCTCTCCTGAGTTCCCCCAAATTAGAGTTTACAGAGAGGAGTTCAAGCCACTAAAATCCCTGGATTTTGTCAGCAATCCACTTCTACCACTCTGTTGTTGCCTCCCTAACTTCTCCAGAAATACATCTAAAAATGACCTCTCTATATCCCATTTTCCTTCTTTTATCTCCATTTCATTCTTCTTTCACAATTTCAGGACTGGAAACTTGCCTTCCTCTCACTGGTCATTAGCTTTTGATGAAGCTGGCTGTGTCTCAGAATTACCTGAGAAGTTTCAGCATTTCAAGACTCCCCAGACACTATTCCAAGAAGTCTATTTTGTAGGTAGACTACAGGGCTTAGATGATCCTGATGTACGCCAGGTTTGGGAAGCTCCAGCCTAAATGACTCTCTCCACAAAGGTATCTATTTACCACTCAGTCACTAAGCTTTTATTGAGCACTTCCTGGGTGTGCTGCCCTAAAGAGAATTCTCCCCAAATATTCTCTACCTTTTAGGTCCATAGAACTTCTGTCTCCTTATCACTTCTACCCTTGGACTATTTTATCAAAATATGCCCTCTTTAATACAATTTTGTCACCTGAAGCTTCTAGAAAAAAAACTAACGTTTAACTATAATCTTTCCTCTTTTAGACTCTACCCATCATTTCACTTTAAAACACTAAAACAACCTGTTCCTCCCACTGACATTGGTGATTTTCTTTTGCACCATCTCAGCCACCTAAATCCTGCAACAGTAGCTATCATTTATTGTGCAACTAGTATGTGCCAGACACTATGTAATGTTCTTATATTTGTTTTGTCATTTAATCTTCACAACCACACTGTGAGTCAGGATTAATCCTCAGGTTGCAAAGGTCGAGACTGGGGGAGAAGAGAGGAAATGACTTAGCCCATCCACACAGTGAGAAAGGGGGAGAGCTGAGACTCAGACCCAGAGCTCAGCACAGTGCCTGACACATACAGGCATTCAACAGGTATTCACCGAATGAATGAATGAATGAATGACTCGAAAGCTTACATCCTAAGTGCTCTCCTCAACCTGCACACTTGAGTCTCCATGCTCTAGAATGTATTCCTAAAATATTCACTCATTGACTATTTTCTCTTTGGTTTAATCTCTTTACCCTGATTTTTAGTCAATGTTTCTATTATTTTTGTAGCAGTTTCTGAAATTTATTTTTTAAAATACATGTGCAATATCACTTATTTGAGAGCAATCTGAATACATATGAGGAACTCGTAACATAACAGTAGTTAGTTCACAATTGGTATTTTCTGATATCAGTTATGGCCCTGCTTTTCTGCTCAGTGGAAATGTGATGAGAGAAAAGGAAATGCTTAGGCATCTCTTGGACCTGCTTTTCAGCACATTAAATATTGGGGTGAATGCTATTGTATTTCATTGGCTGTGAGTGAATAAGTTGGACAAGGAAAAGGAAGTCAGTTAACCAGTACGGTGAGAGCATGGTGGCTGGCAGTATTATTATTTCCACAAAGAGGCCAACTTCAATTTGCTAATATTTTAAAACAGGAAGGAAAATTATATACATTTATCTGTATGGTTGGTACACTGATGGACATAAATGTCTCTCATTTGATACTAAGAGATAATATCAAAGACATATTCAAAAACACACTAATAGCTGGCCAGCTAATGTTTCATAACACATATCTCAGCAATGGTCACTGATTTTCTGAATGACTTCTCTTTTTACAACTGGTACCAAATCAAGGTCATGGACAGAATTGGGTTATTGAAACCAAGTAGGCCGGGCACGGTGGCTCACGCCTGTAATCCCAGCACTTTGGGAGGCCAAGACGGGTGGATCATGAGGTCAGGAAATCGAGACCATCCTGGCTAACATGGTGAAACCCCATATCTACTAAAAATACAAAAAATTAGCCGGATGTGATGGCGGGCGCTGGTAGTCCCAGCTACTCGGGAGGCTGAGGCAGGAGAATGACGTGAACCTGGGAGGCGGAGCTTGCAGTGAGCCGAGATGGCGCCACTGACTCCAGCCTGGGTGACAGAGAGAGACTCCATCTCAAAAAAAAAAAAAAAAGAAACCAAGTGACTGTTCTTCTCTTTTAAAATTTTGGATAATTCCTCAAGTCCTTTATTATATTTCTTAAAACCCAGTATGATTTAAAGAGCCATGACGGAGTAGGGGAAGGGTTTGAATTATTAGTAGTTAAGAAAATTTGATTTAAGGAATACTGAACAGCAAATGCTATAAGCTTTTCAGAACATTTACATGATTATAATAAAAGGATAAAATATTTGAGAATCAGTATGACAACTAAAATAGCTCAATTTAAGAAACTCACTCAGTGCAAAATGCCCTTAAAAGACGGAAAAAGAAAGGCTGCTTGCACCAAGCTAACAAGACACATCAATGTAAATTTCCAAAATATATGGAAATCCAGGTCACCCAATAACCAATAACACAGCCTCTTCTCTTATCAGGGCCTCATTATTTACCTTTTCTCATTTTTTCCGCTTGTTCTTTCCACTGCTTAACTTCATTTTCATTAACCAACCTGTGTAAGAGTTCAAGGAGCATTTATTACAAAAAATATACAAGGTCCACTGCTAACTGCATTCTCCCCAGGTACAAAAATAGTCTACTGCAGAGAAAATCCTCAGTGCATGCTTGAAACCCATTTAAGACCAGATGTTACTTAGATATAGTGCATGTGTACAGTAACTCATATTTGACCCCTAGAACATTTCAGCTCTCCCAGCTGTTACTCTGTAGTAGGATAAAATAAATATCTTACATTGTCACCATTATCTCACAGGCAGCAGAATAAGAAGAGACTTACATTCGTACGACATTCTTAATATTAAAGTTTTCCAAAGGTGTGGAATCAGGGTCCTGTCCTTTGTCATTCTGGATAACTATCTGCTGTATAATTCTATCTAGTAGTAGCCAGTACTGAACAGTGTTGCCACTCCTCTTGTCTAAAAAAGAAAAGAATAGTGAAAAAAAATCTTCAAGTTGTTTCTAAGCTAGGATGAATATTTGTCAATGGCGGTCACCCTTTAGAGCCACCAAACCAGAAAGATGTTTATAACATCTGCACCAATGCTTCCCAAAGTTATGGAATTTTGACATGCAATGATCACTTATTTGATTGAGAGGTAACCTCTACCCCTTTCTGAACAGGTTGTAAGGCATATTTTTTATTTTTAAAATCAAAATCTTAATTTGTTTCATTTAAAAAATTTTGTAACACCCCTTAAGCCATGTAGACACACATACTTGGCTGTCATAAAACCAAGGCTTGGAATCCCTGGTGTGCACCCAATGTAATCAGCACTGTGCAGGAGCCAGAACCCATTTGGACATGTCCAAACATTCAGAAGCACACATGTGAGTCACAAACACACTTACAAGGCATTTGGAGGCAGTGGTGCAGGATGGACATGAAATGCGGGTAAGCTTCACTATGTGTCAGCCTCTTCCTGGTCAGTTCAAACATCTGAGTTGCACTTTTTGTGTCTATGTGAACCTATTTTATAGGAAAAAGAAATCAAATCAAACATCTAAGTTCCTCAATTTCCCCAGTGTAAAGTAAACTCAAAGCAAACAGAAGCTAATCCTGCCACTTAGGAAACAAAATAGAGCTTTGAGTTTGCTTTGAGGTTGCCCTAAAGTCCGTGTGGACTCTACAACACACATTACAAACAGAAATAATGTGAACTGATGAATCAAACCAGAATAATTGTAAGCATACGTACCAGTTCAAATCTTTTGGCAAATTCTAGTTCATCTTCATTTCGGAGCATTTCAAAAAAGTCTAAATGCCTGAAAAATAATGAAAGAAAAGTTATTAAGTAGAACATCCTACAAACACAGGTGCATAAGACTGAGGACATTAATATCATGGTTTTTCCTGACTTTTCAGAGATATCTCAAAAAGAAACAATGTAACAAAATTTGAAAGCTTCAATTTTGTTCTTTCTAAGAGAAAAATACATCACCTGAGTGAAACAGATCACAATATGAGAAAAATTTAAAAGTCTAGGATGCCTAGCATACAGTAAGTAGGCAATTATTAAATTAAAACTAAATCTAAAAACAATCAAGTTCAGATTCCACTATGGATTCCTTTATGGAAAAACATGCCCACATACCTACACTTAACTTCCAGCTGAATTAAAGATCACAAAAGAAATGATCATGCCATTCATTTATTCAGTCATGTATTTATTGAGCTCCTACTATGTATTCTACACACCCAGGATACATTTTATGAAGACAAACACATCAGGGTAAAGGAAAGAGAAAATGATGGCAGATAAGGTGAATAATGTACACACAGTGGTTAGAACAGGTCTCTCTTCGGGGAACTAGGGAACAAACAATTTGGACATCTGTGAAAGATCTTTCGAAGCTGAGGAAATAGCTAGTGCAAAGGCCCTGATGCAAGAGTGTTTTTGACATGTTCACAGAATATCAAGGAGAAGAGCATGCTGGAGTATATGAATACACAGGAGAGGAGAGCCGTGGTAGAGAAAAGCTCTGAAAGCAAGTTGGGATAGCTTAGACACAGTGAAATGATAGCAAACGAGGAAATGAAAAGGTAGTGGAAATTAACATTCACAGAATGCCTATCAAAGGGGCTAAGTAATTCCATAGGTTTTATAGTCAATTTTTACAACTTTCCTGGAAAATCACTGTCATTATCATCATCACCACCAGCACTATCTTTTGCAGTTATAAAAACAGCAAAATTCAGAAAAATTGAGTAACTTCACCATGATACACAGGAACAAAAGGCAGGGCTAGGATAGGATATGAATTCAGGTCTAATGCTAAAACCCACATTAAGTTCTCTACATAATGTGCTGCTTCCCTCATCAACAAAGTCTTACTATAAAAACATCATTAGCTGAACTAACATTCTGATACAAGCTCTTTATGTTACAGACAGGGCACAAGTAACCACAGGCCAGCACTTGATGAGGTATTGCATTACACAGATGGAAAACACAGAAACTTTCTCACATCATAACAGTCTGACTTACCTATCTAATGTTGAATTTTCATGTTCCCTTAATTTATCTATTACAGGTTGAATTCCTAACATCAGAAATTCATAGCGAAGATGAAGTCTAAAGTCCAAACTCTCCTGAAAGTAAAATGGCAATAAAATACATATTTGTGGTTTTTAGACTACATAATAATCACTTTTTATAAATTATTATTTACTAATATATTTTTAATTTGCAGAAGGTTCTTACCACTCCTGCACCTTGGCTGAGCACTGCATTAATGAAGGACATGATGGCAGTCTTGAGACTCACTTCATCTCGATACCGCCCAGTGCTTTTATCCAAGTCGTTAATTAATGTCTATCAAAAATATAAAAACAAAGGACTGAAACATTACTAACCTTACGCTCATTTTATTAATTTTTTTATACTCAAAAATTAACTTTTTTTTTTTTTTTTTTTTTTTGAGACAGAGTCTTGCTCTGTCGCCCAAGCTGGAGTGCAGTGGCATGATCTCAGCTCACTGCAACCTCCACCTCCCGGGTTCACGCCATTCTCCTGCCTCAGCCCCCCGAGTAGCTGGGACTACAGGCACCCACCACCACACCCGGCTAATTTTTTGTATTTTTAGTATAGACGGGGTTTCACCGTGTTAGCCAGGATGGTCTCAATCTCCTGACCTTGTGATCCGCCTGCCTCGGCCTCCCAAAGTGCTGGGATTACAGGTGTGAGCCACCAAAAAGTGAACTTTTAAAATCTTATGTTTAGTCAGGATTACACTGACCCATAGAAAGCCACCCTTTTTCTCCTTAAGAATAGTCCTAAAAACTCTAATTTCAAAATTCTTACATCATACATACATGTATACAAAAGCCTTTGCTTCGTTATCTCTGCTTGCTTTTTACATCTGAGTAATATAGTGAAATATGAAAAATTATTCATATTGATCCTAATTCAAGAATGGCAAGCTGTAAAATTTTCAGGGAACACCCAGTTTGGTGGGTTCAAAAGATGTGCGCTGTATGACATATAGGATGCAAGACCTCATTTTCAAGTTCTGCAAATCTAAAGGCCCAGATTCATCAACTATTGAAAGTATACTCTATTCTCTGGTTCTTAAACCCAAGAAGAAGGGAATGTTTAAAGTCACACTGTGAGTAATCACCACAAGAGGACATCTCAAGTAACATTCCCCTTTCAGGGACAGGAAAAGCACGTGTTTGAGCAGACTTTAAAGAAGGGGTGAGTGAAGAAGGCTGAGGGAACACCCACCTGAAAGCGGGTCCTTTCGCTGGCATACTTCTGGTAGTGCAGCATGGCCTGCAGAACCTTCTTGTGGCCCCCGGGAACCAGGCACACGGCGCCCAAGATTTCCAGCACAGCCACCTTCGTTTTAATGTTTTCTGTGCTCAGACTCTGAGCAATTACATTAATACTCTCAGAATGAGCCAAGACATGAGCCCGGCCTTGAGAGTTGTTCATTAACGCCTTTATACAGCCAATGAGAGAAGTATGTATTCGAGACTCTGAGGTCTCGTAGTCCATGGTCTTTAGAAAGTTGAGGATACATGATAGGCCATCCAAGTCGATGAATCTGGTTACAAACCTGTCATGAAGAGAAATGCACCACACTTAAGTGCCTTTGGAGTTTTATAATAGCCCCTAATAGAAAAGTCTGGAGGGCGGGGGAAAGAAAGATTTAGTTCCTGAAGTGCCAAAAGGCTTACATTGATGAAGTCTTTTTAATTCTTTGCCTCTTCCTTGGCACAGACCCAATGGTCAGGTCTAACCAAAAGTGTGAAAAAAAAAAAACCCTCCATTTGTGATAAACATATCTCAATGGGTACAAAGAACCAAACAACAGATCATATATTCATAAAAAATTAGAAGAAAGAGAATACTCGGAATACATATCTTGTCTTACATTAAAACCATCTGCTGCTCCTGTGTTATTTAGCATACAGTTCCCATGCCCCCTCCCCAAATCCTTTTTTTTTTTTTTTTTTTTTTAAAAAGAGAGACAGAGTCTTGCTCTGTCATAGCTCACTGCAGCCTTGAACTCTTGGGCTCAAGTGATCCTTCCACCCCAGCCTCCCAAGTAGCCGGGACTACAGGTGCATGCCACCATTCCCAGTCAATTTTTTCTAACTTTTTTTTTTTTTAAGAGATGGAGACTTGCTATGTTGCCCAAACTGGTCTTGAACTCGTGGCCTCAAGCAAACCTCCTGTCTCAGCCTCCCAAGTAGCTTGGATAGTGAGTGACCATGTCTGGCCCATGCGCTTTTATATGTTGATTGCTGACGCACTTTTAAGTGCTGATCACTGACCCAAACACCCTATCAATGAAAGTCAAAAGCTTCCTTAAATTCCAGGATATTTGCTTGTTGAACAAATGATAATCTACATCCCTAAGGTTTTGTAACAAAACTCTTCTCTTATATGACATGCTACATGGAATTTCAATATTCCATGTACACTGAATACAATAATAAAGCAATACTTTATTGTTGCATATTAACGTTATTAATATTTCTTACACTTAATCAATGAGACTAACTCACAATGCACATGTACATATTAAAGCCACCGAAAAGTTCAGAAGTAACATAACCTGTTTATGTGATAAATTTTCCAAACTTATTTAGGCTTGGATATCGATTAACATCTGAGACTGCAGAACATATTGAGAGAAATGCTGATACAGTTAGGATAGTCTAGATCTCTGTCATATAACTACAGAGTATTTTTCATGAATCAGACTTTTCTTAGTTTGCATTTTATAGTCAAATAAAGAAAGGGAATCTTTATTTTCTAGCCTTTTCACCCAACCACATGACCCAGATATAGCCGAGCTCGTTAAACCAGTTGGCTTCATTCATAGCACCTGTGCTCATGTAATGTACTTATAAGAACCTCAACACCTCAGCAAATCCTAGAGGCATTAAAGCAATGAAAGTGCAGGAGGCACAACATAGAAGCTGATTATCAGAGAGGAAATGAATCACTATTGCCAGAAAGTCTACCCATCTTTAAAAAAAAGTAATAGTTGTATCGAGAAATAATTCATATGCCATAAAATTCACCCTTTTAAAGTGTATAATTCAGTAGTTTTTAGTATATTGACAGAGCTGTGTGACCAACAACACTAGCTAATTTTAGAACAGTTTAATCACCCAAAGAGAACATTTTCCCCACTTCCTCAGCTCCTGGCAACCACTAATCTGCTTTCTGTTTCTATGGATTGGCCTATTCTGGAAATTTCTTATAAATAGAATCATACAGTATGTGGTCTCCTTTGTTACTGGCTTCTCCCACTTAGCATATTTCAAGGTCATTTCATGTTGTAGCATGTATCAGTACTTCATTCCTTTTTTTGTAGCCAAATTATATTCCATTATGTGGATATATAACATTTCATTTATCCATCCATCAGCTGATCAATATACGGGTTATTTCCACTTCTTGGCTATCATGAATAATGCCGATATGAACATTTGCATACATGTTTTTGGGAGACATGTCTTCATTTCCCTTGGCTACATTCCGAGGAGCAGAATTATTGAGTCATATGGCAACACTATATTTAACATTCTGAGAAACTGTTAAAACCCTCTTCCAAAGTGGCTTCACAATTTTACATTCCTAGCAGCAATGAATGAGGGTTCCAATTTTTCTACATTCTTGCCTACTAACTTACCATTGTTAAAGTCTCTCTCTCTTTTTTTTTTTTTTTAGCCATCCTAGTGGCTACCTACATACCTTTTCACAGAAGAAAATAACTTTATTAAATGTTAATGATTAAAGTATGTTATGGTTTAATTTTAGGGTTTTAACTTAAGACTTCCTAGAAGGTTTGACTATTGCAAAAAAAGGAAGGAAGAAGGAGAGAAAAAGAAAACATGCCATCCAGGGGAAAATTACCTCATTGGTTTTGTCCTCAGTGCTGTCTTTAAACTCTCTATAGTTTTACTTCTTTCTTCTTCTTCTTCCTTCTCTAAAGCCAGCAGAGATTTTCTCTATGCAAAGAAAACAGAAGTTACTTCTTCAAATTCTATTTTTTAATTACAGTACAAACAAACCTACAGATTATTTGCTACTATCACTTTAAATATAAACAACAAATCTATGATTAAGTAAGTTAAGTCTTCCAATTTTAAATAAAGCTTTAGGGAAAAGTTTAGAAATCTTAGTAGAGATGACGTTGCCCAAATGCTTGTATAACTATTCTATAATTACACTTTGATGTAGATACTACTATTTGTATTTGATAGAAATAAGACTGAACCTGTAGTTGAATACAACATTCTGGCAATTAAAGATAATAATACCATCACATTATCAAAAACAGGAGGTGGGCAGCAGTCCTCCCATGCTACCATTCCTATTCCTCAGCCAAAAAGTGTAATCAAGACCAAAGGGATTTTGTTACATCTAATTATTTTTCAAGAGGAGCAATTAATTTGGAGCTATTACTAGGATAGACAATTCCTTCAGAGTAAATGCGTAACTTCTAGAAATTATTCAACATCATTTAGAAATCAGGATATGGAGTGAGTGTGTGTGTGTCTGTGTGTCCGTGTGTGTGTGTGTGTGTGTTTCTACCCAGAGATCTGCTAGAGCAGTGCTTCTCAAACTTTAATGTGGATATGAAAATCACCTGAGGATAGTGTTAAACTATGGAGCCTGGTTTGGTATGTCTGGGGTGAGGTCTGAGATGTTGCATTCCTGACAAATTTCTAGGCAAGAAGCAAGGTTCTATGTAAGACTGTGGTTGTTATTATAAAATTGTGAATGCCAGTAAGGTGTCTAGTCCTTTCCATTCCCTTTCACTCTGTGATCACCTGGTTGCACTGAAGTACCCCAAGTCTTATGACTCCAGGATCCTCCATCCACGGAGCTCCTGGTCCCTTTTCTTCATCCTATTCTGAACACATGCTTGTCTAGTTTAATCTTTTTACCTATTACAAATTCTGATAGAAATGCTTGGCTGCGAAACAGATTGGGGTGACTGTATTGAAAAAGAAGCTTGACTCATATCCATGGGTCTCAATGACCCAGTCTCAGCCTTTCTTTCAGGACCATAAATCATCAAGGGTGACAATCAATAGCATCAGCATTAAGTAACTAAATGTTAACTAAAACCTAAATATGATTTCATAATGAGAAGGGTAAATATCAAAGCAAAATAAATATAATACATCAGTATCATTTATGGCAACTGAAATAAAACCCAGTAGTTTTTTTGGTTTTTAAAATCTTGTTATTGTTTCTGCAAAGTTGTCCTCTTGCTGGTGATGCTCACAGACAGCTGTCACCAGGGGCTGGTGAGGAAGGAAGCTGGGTGCAGAGACAGCCAATGAATTCTCCCAAAGCTCCCTGAGACCCATCCCCTGGAAAATTCACACAAATCCAGCCAAGAACGTTTAATCTCCAATGACATAGCTGAACTCGTTTGGACTCTTATGCAATCACTTTGAATCTGTAGCTCAGAGTCCAGCCTTTTATGAAGATCATTCCTTGTTCCTAAGCTTAATGACACAAAACTATCTCCAAATTAATGACTACACATTTTACTGTGGGTCACTAGTACAAATAAAACTGCAGGTATTTATCCTTTTAAAAATCTTGGAGAGGGTGGCACATTTGAATAGCAGCAGTCTATATTAAGTTTCTTCATACTAGAGTTGGGAGATTTATGAAATGTCAAAGAAAATTAAATTGGAAATTCCTTTCCCAATACTGTGTAAGGAACATAACCTTTCAAAACAGAAGAGACTACAACATTTTCTATGTGTGATTTTTCAGATTTGGTTCTGAGATTATATTTATCGTGCCGAGATAACTGAGGATATGTAGCTGAACTTGATGTTCTAAATGTGACTTTTCAAAATAAAATAATTTCTACAAAGTTTAAAGCTTTCAAGCCTCACATTTAGAAGAAGGTTTAATTTGCAACTTTCAGTAGATAAGGGAGATGCCTAGATTTCTGAAGATGACTACTATGCCAAATATCTAGTATGCACAGGCCTTGTGGAGGCTTCTTTGAATGCTCTATGCACTTACTAAATACCTCCTCACATGAGAAGCAGGCAAAGGACAAAGCGCATCCTCGCAGAGGGTCTTTCTGTCAAAGCTGCTAAGGTGTACATTGGAACACACGGGTCTGACAGAGAGGCACAAATGTGGCCCAGAAGTCATTCCGGCTGGGAGTCTGGAACTCCCGTTTGAATCATTTCTTTGGTGGGAAATCAATAGGCCAGCCCACTAAGCATACTGAACTTCACCTCACAGTCTTCCTCCTTGAGAAAGCATGGAGAAGCCACATATAAAGAAAGCCCAGGTCCTTCTAGATGTTAGGCCACACGCTTTATTATACTATTTTTCACTCTTTAAAAGCCAACAGATCACTCAGGGGTCCTTTAAAGAACAAAGCATTCTTGTAATGAGGCTTACATAAAGTAATTGAACTTGTTTCACAAAAGGCTGGCTTCACAGACTAGTAAGTGCTGCAGTTCTCCACCTGGACTGTTTATCAGACTCTTAAGACATTAGAGAAAACAGATGCCTATCCCATCTCAGAAAAGTCAGCCTTGCTAGGCCTGGGGGTGGGGAGAAGGTGGGCTAACCAGGGCTCTTTCACATGCCACAGGGTTTCAAAAACTGAATTAGTGAGAGGCAAATTGGAAAGGAGTCTTTGGGCTTAGACAGATACGTTTAAATTCCCAATTAGATGACCACCTCCTAATTAGATAACCTTGGGCAAGGTAACCTTTTTGGAGTCTCAGACTCCTTATCTATAAATAGCATTTACAGCATAGGATGCTGGTGGGACCGCAAACAACTTATGAAGGTCCTGTTACCCTGCTTGTCATGTAGTAGTTGCTGCTGATTCTGCAGACAATGGGTAATGACAATGTGGACAAACACTCCTTCAAAAATGCCCTAAGCAGAGAACCAAAGAGTCTAGCTGCTGGGCCATGAAAGGATTTGGAGAACTTGTGTGCCTTTCCACTGCTCCAGGTACAATATCTCAGGATTTCTGCTATGTGTTATCAAGAATTCTCCAGTACAGACATCACAGTGATTAGCCAGAACTATGCAAGGCGGTGGTGGCAATCAGAATGTTGAGAAAAACAGAAAACCCAGCATAGGGTTTCTGGTCTCATCAGATCTCCTTATTCCCTGAAGTATGCAGGAATTTTGAGGCCTCACTAATTCATGGACTATTAATGCCTTTTACCTTTGACCCTGGAAAGATGTTGGCTCAGTCCTAAAAGGAACATTACAAAGCTTTCTTAGGTGTTTGACACAAAAAGTATAGCAAAGTCACTGACAATTTAATAGACTTGTGGTGCTCTCTGGAAGGATTTTGGATTGGGAACCAAACACACAGCAGTTAAAATGTAGATCACTCAAGAATGTGGCAAAGAATTGTCCAAGGAGCTGGATGGAGGAAAGAGGAGGTCCTTAAAGAAGGGCCACATGTTGGCACATCACGGACCCCGTAGCACACAAATGAGCCGGGTCTACTTCAGACAAGGCAGGTAGATTAAGTCACTAAAGGACAAATTAATCTAACTGTCCTATACTTGAAGAAAGGAAAAATCCATACAGTACTTACTATTTCCCCATTTATAGAAGGGAATTCATTAACAAATAAGCAACTTCTCGTTAGATAACAAACAATGCAGATTTAATTAGAAAGAGAAACAATTCTTTTTTTCCTACCAGCCAGGAGCAAGAATTCAGAAAATAGCCTTTATATGCAGGAAATATAAATGGCTCCAAATTATTATTGCTTAGGCAGATGTGCATAAAATCCCTGGTGGTCATCACAAATCTCACATTCTGTTAGCATATTCATACAAATGCTGAGATCACCCTTTTCTCATCTTTGGCATTGTGTGAGATGCCTTGAATAAGAAGGATTTGGTGGTTATTTTCTGTCCATTTCTGCTATGCTTTTAGACTAGAAACCCTTGGGGAAAAACTTGTAGTGTAGTTTCTTCTATAATTTATATATAGGCTGTTTATTATTCATTGTATGACAACAGAAGAAGCATCTTATAAGAAAAAAGCTAAAAAAGAGGAAGTTACTAAAAGTCAAGACCTCTAAAAGTTTAGGAAACGTGTGAACGACTCACATATTCTAATCAGTTTTTAACTATTCCAGCAGCAGGAAAATGTTATGAGACCATTTAAAATGCTTGTTTTGAGTGATAAGAAATTTATTCTCCATAAAGAGAGAAGGCAGGAAGGAGGTAGAAGAAAGTATTCTAGAAGTTATCATCTACTTGCATGTTATAAACATGAATATAACAGATTGACTCTTAAAACCATGAGTGTGCCCACTGAGACAAAGACTGCATTCTACTATGGGCAACCTCTAATTCTTATCAACAGGGATGGGATTTAAACTACTAAGGCTCAAAGGTTGATGACTTATTTTCTGCTGTGAATTTTAGCTGTGATGAATAGGTGTCCCTCAAGCTGCTGGCAATGCTGACATCACAGACATCCATGTGATTAGAATTCATATTTTAGGCATTGAGAATACATATTAAGCAATTACTGAACCAACAATCCATGTACTCAAGATTTTCCAAGGACATCTCAGCACTATTATTATGATGCCTTTTCATTAAACCACTTACTTCATGAATTCCTGATCTATTATATGAGTAAAGAGTACTTGGTCCCCTGCAAAATCATGATGCCAGGAAATAACCAAGTTCTCAGTAAGAAAGAGAATGGGAGGGATGTAGTAAAGAAATCGCTTAATCATATTATTTTAAAATGGTATTAACTTTTAAAATAGTGCTGCCATAACCAAGCTCCGAGTGACTGGTAAGAGGAATTGCAAGTTAAAGTTGAACACAAGCCAGATTTCAAACTACATTTTCACTTACAACATTAAACTCAATTATATTTTAGTGTGTGCTGATTTTATTTAAAACATACTGGAAAAATCACTTTGCCAAGTATCCCTTCTACCCTCTTTCCTTTCCCCAGCATTGAATGTTTAGGATGGAGTTTGGAAAGGTACTGACATTTGGTAGGTCATACTCAATCGAATTTATTGTGCAACTGTGTACTTTGTACTACACTTGCATTTTAAACACTGTGTCAAAGAACATAAAAGTCTACTTACAGCAGCCATGGAATTGAGCTGATCAATGTAGAATTCAGGCCAACTTGTAGCGCCCTTGTTTTCTTCCTGGTCCTAAAAATGGAGGAAAAAAAAGTGACATACCACCCAACATACACACACAGCACCTAAAAACACATCCAACTTCCAGAGCACCCAGACAATGACCCACTCAAGCCTTTAGGAGACACGAAGGTAGGACGTATTTATTTTTAAATGTTGGCTTTAAATGATCAGACTGCCTACTTGACTAGGGTGGTCTTCCCAGCTCAATTTCCACAGAGAATGCTGAAGTGTGAGTTAGGTATAACAAGGGGACATTTTCTGAAGCGTGGATCAAGAAGAATTTAAGTGGTGTAAAGTTGTTTTCCTTCAGGGGCTATGTCACACTGGACAGTACTGCTAGACTACACACCTGGATGGAATCCATGAGAGAAGGAAATTCGCCTTAGGTGACCACAGGATTCAGCCAGTTATTAACCAAACTTTTTCAGTTACTGTATTCAGACTCCATCAGACAGTAAAAACTTGAAGAAGGGTTTCATTTGATGTGGCAAAAATTAAGTACTGCTTCAGATGAAGAGGTAGAAGAATAAAGCCTGACATTGAATGGAAGGTAGTAAGTAAAATGAACTCACATTAGTTCCAGGCGCAGCCCTCATGCTGTGACAGCTCAGGAGTTTTGATAGAAAAGGTAGTGCCTCTGAGTGGAAAAGAACTGAAACCCAAAGAATTCAGGCACCGATTCCTAAACTGTCCCAGCCAGCCTTGCCTCTTATAGAGCAGGGTGACCTGGAGCCAGCCCCTAAGCCCCCCAGGGCTTCTGTGGATGGGAGATCTGTGCCAACCTGAAGCCAAATCTCAAAAAAAAAAAAAAAAAAATCAGTTATCAGTTGGCTGTGGCCTCTGCTCCACCTGAACACTGAGTCCAGCAGAAGATGGCACTGTGGTCAGGGATTTCTATGCGTGTTTGCACATCTATGTGGCTGTGAGTCACTTGTGTGATCAAACAGACCTGAAAAGGAAAATTTTGGTTCTTTAGCTTCACATTCAAAGACCACCTGAGGACAATCGATATCCCATCCTAGTGGAGAAGATGTTATGCCATGTACACACAGCTACTGTCTCATAATGAAGCAGTGACTACCTACTAGGTTTTAACATCTCTTTTAGTAGAGCTCTATATCCTGATGTCAGAATCCCAACCCTCAGGAGAGTGGTTTCAAGGTGGGGCATTTAATCTCAGTCCCATACTGTGCCTCAAAAAAACACTTTCTGTAAGCAAATCTTTCCAGACAGGTCTACACACGTGGAATAAAAGAAATGTAATTTCAAAACTATTTTTTAAGTAGTCACAACAAGGGGGCAAAGTAACTATTGCTTACAGTGCCTTAAAAGCTGGCAGTAACTGATATCTCAACTCAGGCAGTTGTGTGAATTTCATCTGGAGATTGAACAAGCCAGATGATGGAGACTAAGGCTACAGCAGAGGCTTTGAAGTTAGACTGGATTACACTCCCATAGTTTCACAACGTTTAGGAAATCTGATGAGTTTTTAGAAACAGGCCTTGGTTATACTTTAACATGTTAATAAAATAGCTATAGTGGTAGTATAAACGGTAAACCCTTCTTTCCTCTTAAAAGGGAGTATTAAAATTAGCAAAACCCCACTCTTACCAATGTATTTAACAAGCCAAAACTCACAGTGATATTCAATGGTATTTGAACGTATAAAATGAAGCAGAAGGTGCCAGATCTCTCCATTCCCCCAAAGTAGGGCAAATTTCCAAAACTAAAACAAAATCAAGTCCCATGACTGAGGTCCCACAAGAGCCTGTCTGTTGTAAGCTTAATATTTAACAGTTACAGAAGAGAGACCATTCTTGAAACTGAAGATTGGTACACAGAGAGAAGTCTTTACAGTTCGGAAATGTTTTAATAATGCAAATAGATTAACAGCACACGTAGATATTGTCATCACAATAAGGGGAAGAAGGCTTCATTTTTATTTCACATGCCTCAGTGCTGAGAAGACCAAACAAGCTAAAGTATGTGAAAGTTTCTTGTAAACGTACTAACGTGATCCTCAGAGTTCTTAATTTGGGCAATGTATCTCCAGTTTCCCCTGTGCAATACTGGTCCCTGCATGCAGATGTGTGCTGCAGGGGCCATGTGAAACTCCCATCTCTGAACCAAAACTCTCTCTCCTCCTCCTCCTTTGTGAGGCATTAAGAGTCTGTCGCTCCGTAGAAACATAGGCCAGAAGGAGATGAATGCAACTGTTCTCTGGCAGGAGGAGAGGGGGGATCTGAACATTAATTTTATTATTTCTCTAATCCAACTCTTCCCATTTCCTTAGGAGGTTGATAGATATCTATAAGAGAATATTCATGGACAAGATTTCCTGCTGGATGCAATTCACCTTGACACTTCTTGCTCTCAGCCTGCACTGACTACTGTTTTAACTTCTGTTCTAGATTGTATACTTTGCTCCCATTATCCCAAATTCTGTGGATGGGAGAGCCCTTCGCTAGAAAAGAGAACTTGTACAGTACAAAGTGCCTTCAAGAACACTGACTTTTGTTTTTTTAAACATCCAACTCTTTTAAAAGATAAAGAAATATACAATCTTTCTAGTTTCACCTCATTTCCAAATAGCACATTTTTCATTCCAAATTTCTGGTCAGTGGCTAGTAAAAAATTCTAAGAGATCCTCTCCCATCCTCTTTAAATGTACAAGGATGCATTTATTTTTCTCAACATCACTTTGTTGAAAATAAATTTTACATTGTTTCTTCATTCTCCTTCTTACTGAGGCAGACATTCACAGCTATATCTGGGACTTCACTATCATCTCTATTCACCTCGAAGGTGACTGTGATACACTTCTCTCACCACCAACAGCATTTGAATCCTTAGTCTCTCACTAGCTATGTGACTCTTAAGTAACCTCTTTGTGACTCAGTTTTCGTTTCCTTACCTGTGAAATAGGTGCCTGCCTCCTCATAGCATCTTTGTGAGAACTTAAAAAGTTGATACAAATAAAGCAAGCACTGGGAAGAGTATACACAAAACACGCTCAATAAATGCTAGCTCTGACAATAATGATAGTATTCTAGAGTCTCCAGTTATGTCCATTCAGTGTCCTTGTAACTGGGACTGTAAAAATTACAGCAACCAGTTTGGAAGTAAATTTTGGTAGTAATTGTTCACATTTAAAATCCAGATAGCCTTTGACCCTGTAAGTTTACTTTCAGGAATTTAGCCTATAATTACATGTTCACACTTGCACAGATACATAATCACGAAAATTTTTCACTACAGCACTGTTTGAATTAACAAACAATACAAAGGGGAATAAATACACATAGAGGGGCTAGGTGCAGTGGCTCACACCTGTAATCCCGGCACTTTGGGAGGCCAAGGTGAGAGGATCACTTGAGGCCAGGAGTTCAAGATCAGCCTGGGCAACATAGCAAGACCCCATCTCTCCAAAATAAATAAATAAATAAAACAATTAGCCAGGCTTGTTGACACATGCCTGTAGCCCTAGCTACTCAGGAGGCTGAGGTGGGAGGATCACTTGAGCCTAGGAGTTCACCAGCCAGGGTGACATAGCAAGATCCTATCTCACACACAATAAAGAAAAGACAAGCAAATATATTGTTGGGGAGAGAATGCTTCAGAATATCATCTTTCCCATCTGTAGGAAAAAATATGTATACACTACACACAAACATTTCCAGAAATATAAATAAAACTTAACAATGGCTACCTCTGGATAGCAGAAGGGAAGGTTTTCTTTTTTTTAACTTATAAACTTCTATACCATGCAAATTTTTATTTTTCCAAGAACACACACTATTTTTACAATTAAAATAGAAGTAAGTTCTAAAGCATTATGCATTGTCAGGACAAGAGCTTTGCTTTGTCTGACATTTGGGGTGACATGGAATGCATCAAGACCCTTCGGCATCTGGAATGTCTCTGTCCTCCACTCCTGGGGCACCCCTCCACCGACCACAGCAAATAATTTAAACCATTTCTTTACTAATTGCCTTCTCTTACTGGATTTCTATTTTTAAAACTCACCAGAACCTCAATATCAGCTGTTTATGCAGAGAGAGAATCTCTGATTTGTGACAAGATTTGTACACCCAAAGCATGCTAAAATTTTCAAAATTTTTCTATACTCATATATTTAGAAATTTGTGTGACAAACAATTTCTTGGTAGCAGCTGAAGTCTTCTGTTGATATAGGTGAGACTCAAAATGCAGTTAGAAAATTAAGTCTTTAAGGAAGAATAACTTCTTCTGAAGTTAGCACAGGACATTTTCTTAATAGGATCATTTCCCAAATAATAATATATAAGTATGTCAGAGTTTTTTTGTTTGTTTGCTTTGCTTTTTTTCAGTTTAAGATGTTCTTAGTAAGGCCCAAAATAAGCTATGCAAAAGGTCAATCAATTGTAAAGGACATACTCTGCGGTTGTTCGCTAGACCACAAATCACAGGCTGAAGCAACATTCATTTAGTCAGCTAAAGCCATAAATCTCTATGTGTGCTGTTACGAATTGAGGAGGTTCTTAGATAATATCTGTCAAGGAAGAAAGACACACTCTTTAACTGTCTAGACTGGCTGAAACTCTTCTAGCAATGTATAATAATACCATCATCTCAAATATAGTGGAGATATAGTAAGGCTTAACCAAACAAATGTCAACAGCAGAAGAATACTGTTTCAGTATGACACAAAGTAAATTTTATTGTGATCATTTTCATTACAGGGGAAAGGCAAATAATTGCTAATAAAAACCTGCTCTCTTTGCAAAGAACCTGTTTTTAGAAATTTCAAGTGAACTGTAATCATATATAGAATGAAAAAATTCTATCCATTGTTAATAAGCAAAATAGTCACCTTGTTCATTAATTTGTCACTACTGGCCAGGCACAGTGGCTCACTCCTGTAATCCCAGCACTTTGGGAGACTGAGTTGGGTGGATCACTTGAGACCGGGAGTTTGATACCAGCCTGGCCAATATGGTGAAACCCCATCTCTACTAAAAATAAGAATAAAATAATAATAATAATAATAATAAAAAAGTTAGCTGGGCATGGCAGTGCATGCCTGTAATCCTAGCTACTCAGGAGGCTGAGGCAGGAGAATCGCTTGAACCGGGAGGCAGAGGTTGCAGTAAGCCAAGATCGCACCACTGCACTCCAGCCTGGGCCACAGAGCAAGACCCTGTCTCAAAAAAAAAAAAAAAAAAAAAAAAAAGGAAAAAATTTGTCACTGCTATTCTAGGTAACACCAGTCCAATCCCATACACTAATGAATACAACAAACATTAAATAAATTCACTCTACACCTAAAATTTATACAGAAACCTAGGCAGAAAAGGGCAGATAGGCCAAAATAGTTTATTCTGTTAGGTTATATCTCCATGATGTGTGGCATCTAAAAGAACTCTTATGTTAGAGAATAGGTGCCAACATGAGACCAGGTCCAAGCAACAGAGAAAGAGGAGCAGAGAGGATGGAAGATGTAAAAATATTTGTGGGCGGCCTTGCTAGTAATTTCTGCTAACTTCCCCCTCTGGCTCATAACGGTGTAAACAGCATCTTCTCGAAGATGGCTATGATAAAGTATGGAACAATCTGGAACAACCAAGGGTCACAAACTTTTCCTGTAAAGAGCCAGACAGGAAATATTTTAGGCTTTGCAGACCACACAGTCTGTTGTAGCTATTCAACTCTGTTGTTGTGTAGTACGAAATCAGCCACAGAGAACACCTGAATGAACAGGCAATGCCACATTTCAATAACACTTTATTTACTAAAACAAGTGACTGGCCAAATTAGCCCATGGGCCATAGTTTGTCAACCCCTGTGTGCTAGATTAAGCTTGGCTCTCAAGAGGACTGGATTACATCAAAATCCTAACTTGGTCACCATTTTTCATGCATCAAGCTGCCGCTATAAATTAAGATAAGCTCATAAAGTGTTTGGAATTCGCCCAGTAACCTGAACTTTTTCTAGAGAAGCAGTGACCTACCATGCCTGTGAAGTGTACTTTCTTGCCAAGCTTACTGCTCCCTGAATCTATATTTAATCCTCCTTTTTGAAAATAGCATAGCATCATTAGGTCCTTTAAATCCTGATATTTGCCCCCCACTCTTTCCATTTGGCTCTTCCTTTTCTGGGGGCAAAAAAGTAGTAGGAGATTTAAAACTTGGAGTTTGGAGATTGTTGCTTTCCTCATTCCCTCCAATACCTAACTTTAACCCCTGGTGGTGAGCAAAACTATATTCTATATCTGAAGCTTGCCAAAAGAAGGGCAATTGGTTTCAGAAAATAATTCCTGTGTTGTCACATTCCAAGGTAGCCATGTGGTCCCTGAGACTGCCAATCGTGGTTACATTTTTTGGCTACTGCCACAATTATATATCAAGTATATCTGTTGCCAAAATCCGGTTGGGCCCACACAAAGAATGATTACAGAACAGTGGCTTCTTCATCTGCCAGGAAATCCAACACCTCCTCCTAAGCCTCAGAATGTCAGTCATTTTTCTGGAAAGACTGAATGATGACTTGCAATAACAGTGGCTTTCACATGTAGCAGGAGAAATTATGGAAGAAAGAGTAAACCTTCTCCATTTTTCCTAATGTTTTAATAAAACATGTGCATGTTTTTAACCAAAGCCATCATAGGATTATATAACTGGTCTTTGACCCTAGAGACAACCTGGGCTGAGTTTCCTCTCACAGGGGTCCCTTATAAGGTTACCAGCAGGTGATCCATCATCTGCTCTTGAGAAGGCTTCCAGAGGTCCACAATCTTCTGGAACTAGCACTCTCATGAACTGTTAAAAAATTCACCGGACACTGAATTGACAGATGTCTCCTTGTAACTTCAAGCACTTGTTGGCTTTAGTTTGGTCCCTGGGAACTGCATGGAATAAGTTTAATCTCTCCTATGAACAATGACCCAGCAAATATTTAAACAATTTGAATAAAGTGATTATATCCTCCCCAAATATTCCCTTTTATAAGCCAGAAATTCTCTACTGGCCATATAACACAAGTTTATCTTCCTCAATTCATAAACAAATCTCAAATTTTCCATAAGTTCATCATACCCTCATGTCCATTAATTGCAGGGATAACTTTAACAAACATAACTAAGCTCCTATAAAAGGAGTATTTTCACATATTTGTATTAGTCATTCACAGTTCTATACAAACTCTACTGAGAGGGAAGATTTCTATCCAAAATGTCTCTCCAAGAAGAAACAGAACAAGCTCTCACTCTCCTGATAGTCCTCACAGATAACATTTATGACTTAGAATAAAAGACACGTCATATTAAGTGGAGGGAAACGTGTATAGTCCTTGCTTTATTAAGTATACATATTTTAACAAAGTTGGCCATAAACTAAATAGCAAAACGGGTTTTCTCATTATAAGACTGAGGATGCTTCACATCTAAAACATAAATCTAAGTTAACAAAATTGAAACTACATGAATAGGACCTTGACTCGCCAGCTGTCAAGAAATTTGGGGGGACATTTAAGTCCCTTTAGAGCATTGTTTTTTACACCTCCAGATGACTTTTGCTATCCCCGCTATTCTCCTGTATAACCATCTGTTCACATATCATAGGAATTTTTTCCATATATGCATATGAAGCCTGATACCTCCTCTGACCCCCCAGGGCTCTGCTCCTTCCTTCTCTTTGGTTTATGCAGGTAGAAAGACTAGTTGAGCCAATACAAAATGCCACGTTTGCCCAGAGAAAGCCTCTTGCTACCATATCACGTATTCAAAAATAAAATATACTTGAAGATTTCAGATCACTTAGAATCAGTTAGCTCCCTCTTTATCAATTCTCTAAGTTTAAAATTCTGTATTGGTAAAGAATAAATTTTTAAAAGCATGGCATGAATCCATGTCAAATATTTTTTACTAAACTTGCTAATAAATGAGAGAACTAGGAAGATGTTACAACTGGTTCAAAGGAGAACCCAAAGAGTAGACTTATGATAAGCATCATGATGTTTGAAAGAGTTTACAAACAGATGCAAAACTGGCCAAGAGGGCAACAGTCAATTGTATCAGACTCAATTTGCATTTCATGGATAAGAACCATTGGAAGTGCTATCAGGTTTTTAAAAAAATAATTTACAGATTTGTGAAATAAGCTTGAGACAAAAGTAGAGATAACTCTTAAGAGTGCTATAGACAGGATATTTAGTCTATCTGATATTCACTCCATTTCACTATAACTGCAGCTTAGCAAAACAAAAGATGCATGACTAGTACTTCCTGGTTGAAGAAAACACAATCTATAAAGGTATAATGCAGAGGCCACACTGCATGACTAACACTCTGCTCTAGGCTCCTCACATCTAAATTACCTAAATGCCCAGGCTTGCCCAAAGCTCTTGCTCAAGAACATCTACCGCATTCTGACCATTACACCACAATTCTGTGTATTTCTGTTGCCCTGCCTAGGCTGCATGGTATGGTTTCTATCTGTGTATCACTGAGTCTCAAACTTCAGACCACTGAGCTCCTGACCATTCCATTCCACCTCCCTTGGAAGGGAGCACTTGGTCCTCTATCCCCCTCAGGAATTTGTTGGTTAAGTATTTGGGGTATTACTAAGTCTTCTTGCACTATTGATTAAAAAAAGAAAAGCTGAGAACTCAGTGAGGTTAGACCCTCTAGCCAGAAAAGAGGCTATACTCAACTGCTGCTCCCTAACAGTTTGGTTTAGAGATGGATGCCATGTTAGAGTAACACACAGTCTACTAAATCTCACAAAGACACGGCAGCATTTTAAAATCTAAATACTTGTGTAGACAGCCAAACTCTGTGACAGCATTAATACTATACTGCTAAACATAAGGCTTCTCAAGGGCAGGATAGGAGCAGAATTGTTTTCACTAAGCTCGTATCTACAATGCTGAATGGAATCTAAAAAGGCATTTGCTTTCCTTCTCATTCCTTTACTCATCTAACAAATATTTATTGAATTCTGTTATATAATGAGCTAAGCACTATTCTGGGTGTTGGAATACATGAACAAAAGAACAAAGTTCCCTGCTCTCCTTGTGAGTGATCCCTGAGACAGACTTAGCAGTTCCTAGACTTAACACATTTCTGAACTTTAGAGTTGAGAGGTTCTGAGAAGATTCCAAGTTTACTCCAACAATAGGTTTTAAGTTTTTGCAAGTATAGCTACAAAAAAGTATGCCTATTTAAATACTTCACTCTCTCTGGTCATCATGTTAAAAAAAAAAAAAAACAACAGTCAAGTGTTCATTAACTCTCCTGCCTTTTAACTACGCCCTGGTTTTTATCAATGGATCTTCTAACTTCAAAGTAAAGATACAGTGCAAGCATTCCTGAACTCCCCTGGGAAAAAATCCTTTGAGACATTTCCTTGAGAGCACAAAATGTCACATTAATATTTTCCATATGTCACAAACTTCATTTACACTGATAAAAATCATCAGAGTTTCTGAATGGCCTGAATGAAATAGCACATAGCTATTATTTTTGTTCTCCCCAAAATCACACACCCAGAAAAGCAAGAAAAGAGTGCCACTTCATAGAGACCTAGTCACCCTGTGGGGAAGAGCAGCAAAGAGAAGAGCAACAATATTACCGCATTCTGTAAGAGTTCAGGAGCCCTCTGCTCCAACACCCTCTTCTTTCCTGAACAAGCCTCAGCTGACTTACAAGGAGTTGGGGGGTGGTTAGAGGGGATGTGGGGGAATACATTTTATGTGCACCTGGTATATCTAAGAAAGCAGCCGCAACACTTACCTAGAATTAAGAACTGAGATTTTACAGTCCACTTCCCAAACTATGAGACACTTACTTTATTTATTTTAACAAGTCATTATTTTGGCAAAGCACTTCACAGCATGGCATATGACTGAAGCCTAAAATTCTCAATCAGTACAACTCCAGCATCTGAAACCAATTTATATGACAACTCCCCCTCAGTTTCATGGCAAAGAAAAAGAAATATTCTCCAATTATTAGTTTCAGAAATGATACAACCCCACATTCCCCTGCAGGCAGGCACTGTGCCTATGACACAACAGTGTGCAATGACATAAAACAAATTATTCCTACATAGCTTGTTAAGAGCCAAATCTTTGATCCACATGTCACCATGGAGTGCTACAGACCCAGGTACAATGTGGTCCAGTTGGTTTGTAAATTAACGTATTTGGACACACATCGCTAAACCCTTATGTAGCATGCAAATTCAATCAGTGGTGTCAATGGCCTTTGCTGCCTCACATCTTGCTACCACATTTGTAGCTACCAGACCCACCTTTCAGAATGTCATAAAGCAGGTTTTGATGTTCTATAACCAGCCCTTGGGAAAACAATCAAAGTGTGTTTATGATTTGCAATATAATGTTTAACACAAGGCTATAACAAGCGAGGACCCTTTGGAAAAGAGTAATTAAGCTAAAAGGAGAATCGGGGTAACAGCAAGCACATAAAGGCATATTCCATTCAGGGATGCATCCTCAGAATGAGAAAAAAGTGCTAATGCAAGGTTAACTGTCCCTGAGGACAGTCAGAACTGTATTCCTAATTTTAGACCACCATAAACTCTACAATGTACTCCTAAATTAATGACAGCATTTTTGGCAAGAGAAAGAAAGAAAAGCACTAGTTAGAAGATACCACTGTATCAGAAACATCTCAATATGGAGACATAGGGAAGTACCTCTCAGAAATTGAAAAAACAAAATGCTTTTCCTTATGTATGGGGACAGATAAAAGGATACTGCACAAGTCAATGTTGCTCTATACCACGCTGAAGAATAACAGAATTTAAGACACTGTAACTTAAGGGTGGTATTCTTTGGTAGACTCTACTGTAACCCATTTCTAGTGCCACAAGTTACCAGGTTCCTAAAGTGTAAGGAATTGTGAGAATCCCAAATTATTAGTGGCACATTCTGACACACTAGAGGCTCAAAGCTTCTCCCTACTCTACAAAGAGGAGAAGTTCTGAAATGTGCCAAGAATGGAATGATTCAATAGTATTAGGTGTGCTGGAGCTATTAGTGAAAAAATACATATAGGAAAGACACAGGAAACGTGTTTTTTGTTCCTCTTCGATATATCTTCTAAAGGGGCCATTTCTTTCCATATTGATGTCTTTCATAATCCTATCTTCTGGAGTTGGAGTTGGTGAAGTCAGGCAGCCTTGGGGCAGTCTTTCTGTGAAAGTATAGGCCATACCATCTGGAGAGTCAGCCCAGAACCAGAGAGAAGCTCAAAGGAAAGACAGCATGGAATATGCTACTTGAATCTGACTATAATCTAGTGGCAAGAGGAGCTTTCAAGGACAGGGATAGCAAATATTTCCCACATAAGCCACATTCTCCATCATGTGTCATGGCAGATGCTGCTATTTATTTTATTTATTGTATTTTTGAGACATAGTTTCACTCTGTCACCTAGGCTGGAGTACAGTGGTGCAATTTTGGCTCACTGCAACCTCCGCCTCCTGGGTTCAAGCAATTCTCATGCCTCAGCCTCTCAAGTAGCTGAGATTACAGGCACACGCCACCATGCCCAGCTAATTTTTGTATTTTTAGTAGAGATGGGGTTTCGCCATGTTGGGTCCCAGGCTGGTTTCGAACTCCTGACCTCAAATGATCCACCCACCTTGGCCCCCCAGACTGCTGGGCTTACAGGCGTTAGCCATCGCACCTGGCCCTATTTCTTACTGAGATCATTCATAACCTCTGAATGCTTCCCAAAGTGCTCCAGGCATCCACCCCCAATTGTTCAGAGCTAGCAATCAAAATAAACCTTTATGCCAGTTTTGCTTGAGGTTATTAGTACTCCATTGCTAACCAGGGCAGGAAGCCACAGTTCTAAGGAATGCTGTAACAAAAGGTATGCATCAGTCTAGCACGTCTACTGTGTTGTATGTCCCTCGGGGGACCACTGGGGTGGTGGTAACCAGAATGAATAGCTATTTATGGATTCTCAGAAGTGAGATACACATCAGAGACTATTTACTCAGATTACTGAAACTATTTGCTCAGACTCTCTAAAGAAACTCACTCTGAGTTTCACAGGATACTATAGGAGTCCATTTTCATGCCTAGTGAAATTCTGCATTTGCAGATTGAAGAATTTTGGAAATGAAATGGAGCTATGCCCTTGTTCCTTAACACACACAGGCAAGGGGTTCAAAGGGCCTCGCACAGTCACATTTAGAATCTTGGTTCCACCATAGCACTGTTCATAAACATTCTGTGACAACCATGGAGGGCTCAAAGATAGTCATGGACTCCTACCTTGGCAACTGACACACAGCCAAATTTGTCCTGCACCAGAGCTGTTACAATGAACCTGCTTAAGAATAACTTAGAGGCTGGCCGGGCACGGTGGCTCATGCCTATAATCCTAGCACTTTAGGAGGCCAAGGCGGGTGGATCACCTGAGGTCAGGAGTTCGAGACCAGCCTGACCAACATGGTGAAACCCCATCTCTACTAAAAATACAAAAATTAGCCAGGCGTGGTAGTGGACACCTGTAATCCCACCTACTCGGGAGGCTGAGGCAGGAGAATTACATGAACCCGGAAGATGGAGTTTCCAGTGAGCTGAGATTGCGCCATTGCACTCCAGTGTGGGTGACGGAGTGAGACTCCATCTCAAAACTAAAAAAATAAAAAATAAAGAATAACTTGGGGGCCAAAGATTGCTGTTCTGTGGCAGTCGAGAACCACTGTCCTCCAGGACTGCCATTCAGAGCTTATGTTCCAAGTCTCCTCCAGGGATTGGAGCCAAGACAGGAGCATTCTTCCCACGGTGCAGCACCAATGCAGGCATGAGTGACAAGCCCTGAGTGAATGCTGAGAGAGTTGCTTCTCTAACCCCCACTTGAGAGGGAAAAAGAGAGCTCCACAGGACACACTACCTTCATGCTCCTCATGACTCCCCATTAATTGGGTTGCCCAACCAATCTGTCTTACTTTTTCTCAGCTGTATATTGCTAACTTATTTTTGTTATTGTTGGATTACAAGTGAACACAAACACAAGGACATTCTCTTCTACTCTCTTCCAGCCCGGTGTTCCCCAGTTACAGGGAGTGTAAGACCTTCAGTAAAAGGGTGTTACTCACTAAAGAAATGCAAGTTTGGGTTAACTAAAGTGCTTGGATATTCCGGAATTGTTTCAAATTTTGGATTTTTTTCTTTCAGATTTTGGAATATTTGCAGTATACCTACCTGTTCATCTTTCCTAATCCAAAAATCTGAAAATCTAAAATCCAAAATGCTCCAATGAGCATTTCTTTTGAGAGTCATGTTGGCACTCTCTTTAAAAGTTTTAGATTTTAAAGTTTCAGATATGGGATACTCAACATGTATTAGAAAGTACAAGGAGAGATGGTATCCACAAAGCACACACATTTTTCACTGCTTTTAGAATTCTGTGAAGAACAAAGTATTTTCAGGCTAAGGAATCAACAAACCCCAAATCCATAAATTGACTTGTCTGTAGAAACGAGTTCAAAATTTAGGAATGGGGGATAGACAGCAAGTTAGACCTCTCAACTTCTGAGTATCCAAAGGAATCAAGGAAGAGGAGAGAGTCTCAAAATTTTTATAAAGAAATGCTCGAGATAAAGTTGCTTTGGCTAGAGGAAGAAGGGGCCGATTGTGTGAGCCCCAGCAACAGTCCATCTGCTTGCTTGTGCAGATGTGCTGATTCTGCACCTGCACTTTAGTCACCAACCAGGGAAGTGGCAAATGCCTCAGAGGAACTTCCTGTGTTCAGTGATGGCAAATATCAGTTAAGAGCTTGCTAAAGATGGAAACACAATTTGCCTGGTCTGGAAATCAGGGTGCAAAGAGGTCTAGACGAAAGGAAGAGTGAACCGTACACAGGGCAAACCAAATAAATATTGAGTGAATTGTTCATATTGTTCATTTGTTCAATATGTTCATTTGAACATATTGTTCAAATTGTTCATTTGAACAATATGAACAATTCACTCAATATTTATTTGGTTTGCCCTGTGTAGGGTTCACTCATCTAGACCTCAATATACTTCTAATATTTTGTACTTTTGTATGGCTTTGTATGTATTTGAATAGAATACTTTTCATTTTCTAAACGTTGAGTTTTTGTTTTTAATGAGCACTTTATATTACAGTAATTTTTACGTCAATTTGATTTGTGAGACATATGGGAAAAAACTGAAAAACTTTAATGACAGTTTCTTATACTGGAAACATTTAAACTTTCATAAAATGATATATCAGAGCAATGAGATATTAGTTTCCTTCCCTCAGACAGTATCAACTCTTCACATGGTTGACAACTAATTCACTGCAGGTATAAGTTATTATAACCACTTTGAAGAGCAATTAAAGGTGAAAATGTTCATATCAAACACTCAATAACTACATGTCTAGGTGTCTATTCTAGATAAACTCTTGAACATATGCACAAACGTTCATCATAATATTTTTTAAATAGTAAGAAAAACTGAAAATAAGCATGGCCTAATGGGGATAAAAATAATTAAACTGTGGCATGTTCATAAAATGGAATACTATACACCAGTTAAAATGGAGAAACAGTATATATTGTTTAGGAATAAATGCGCACGGAGTTAGGCTATAAATATATGGGTAAGTAAAAGACAGAAACACAAACCACCTTCAGAAGAGCAGTCACCTCTGGGCTTCAACTATATTTATGTTTTATTCTTTTTAAAAAAAAATCTGAGGTGAATATGGTAAAATGTTATTAGCATTTGTTAAATATGGGTATTTATTATATTCTGTACTTTTTTGTATATTTAAGTTTTTCACAATAAAAATTAATCAAACAGAAAGCAATAGTTTATCTCATGACTTGAGAAGAAAGTTATCAGAGGTTAGTTTTTTCTTTTAGAAATTTTGAGAGTGTCAACTTATTGGAACCTAGAATGATTGCTCTGGTAATTAGGTTTAAGACTTCTAATAATAACATTATTTGCAAATGTGCTGAAACGTTATTTTATTATCTTTCCATCACTAAAGTTTTGTTTTGTTCACTTCAGAAATAACACAGCTAGAATGCTCTATTGAATTACAATGCTGCAACTTTTGAGCAAATTTTGTGGCTTAACAGGGCATTTGTAAATCTGGCTCACTCCAACCTAATAACTTACTTATTTGTAAAAATTGGCTTACTTAAAGAATTCTCTTTGTGTCGGGTCCTATAAAGGGATTTTCCCCCATTGCAAACAACAGAAGCAGCAATGTTTTCATCAAAAAATACTCTTATTTCAAAACTTAAGATATTCATCAACCACCTACCTTTTCTAGGCAGCAGAGTAGGAATTTAATTTTTATTAAAAAAGTAGCTAAATTCACACATACCCACTTTCCAGACTTGACTTCAGTTGGTGTTGACAACTGCTTGCCAAGCAAACCCACTCCTGTGCGCTCTTCCATGGGCTACACCTGGTCAGTGGCATGCTGAAGCACTGTGGAGGGCACGTGGCTAAGAGGAAAAAAGTGCGGTGCAGGCTGACTTTCTCTGGACCAGAGACTTCCCAAATATAAATTAAGGGTGTTCCTTAATTCTGGAAATCAGGTCCAGGGTCCCACCCAGAAGCCAACGGACTGCATTTTGTTCACCACTGCCCTAGAACTTTTGCCAAATGAGTCCTCCTTTTACCAGCTTCTGGTGCTGAGCATAGTGATTTTCTCAGTCTCTTCCCTTATCTATAATAGAACCTCCTAACTTACTATTTCTGCCTCTGAAATATCCTGCAGTTCAATACTTTTGAAATTATCACTATTATTCTGAGAAAACCAGATATCAACATCACTCAAGAAGATGGAGATTAATCCCAGGTCAGCCTATGGGTGAACAAGCAGAAACTCAGTTCATACTATTACAAGCATAGTCACCATTGTTACCATTGACTATGACAACAGCTAATGTTACCATGCCTCCAAGCTCTCTGATAAGTACTAAACCATATTATTACATTTAATTTTCACTACAACCCCATAAAGTTAACCTCATTTTACAGAGGAGTGAGAAATTAGAAAGGTTAACATGCCCCAGGTCATACAGCTAGTAAATGGTATCCTCCCTTCTAAGATTACCTTTTAGATGGCTTTTAACTATGCAAAGTATTTATTTGGCTTCTATTTATCTTAGAAAAAATTGTATTACACATACATCATACTATAGTTTGGAACAATTATGAGGGACAAACGTAATTCAGGAAAGCTACGGAGAAGATCCATTCCTAAGGAGGACTCTACAGAACCAGAATGTTATACCCCAACAGATGGCTCCAAAAGTTTGTCCACAATATTGCAGATTTATTCAATTCTCCAAGCACCAAAGAGAAAAGACAGCTAATGTTTTGGTTCAACCTATGAGTACATTCACTTACTGCTGCCTCGTTAAGGAGAATGGGCATCTACTGAGAAGCAACATTTATGAAAATGCACACTGTGAGCACAAGACCATTCTGGATACACAAGGCAGGGGTGGTTGTAGGGACACAGCTGGAATGACCCAAGTGGTAAAGCTGACAGGAAAACAAAAATATTACCCAACACTGGTATTATTAAACAAAGGAATTAGAGGAAGAGGAGGCAAATAAATATTCAAAAACCAATTGCCTTTTGTTAGACTATAACCTAACATTGATTTGACTGTCAGAGGCAGAGAATCTTTGAATGAACAGTATTTCACACTTCAAATCTAAAATTTGGTGTTCATTTTAATAGTGCTGACTTTTGCAATAAAAAGGAAATAAAGAAAGGAAATTGATCACTAGCTTTGAGATTATAGCACTTAGGAATGCAAGGACAATGAGAAACATGCCCTCAATGGGTTTCTGGGCAGAAAACCGAGGGCATCTCATCAGGGCCACATCACTATGTTTTCAGAGTCATTGCCTAAACCGGTAAACGGTGCTAAAAAACTGCGTGGTTTATGGATTAATCTTTGTTTTACTCCCTCTAAGGAAGAGTAAAAAGTGAGAGACAATGAGAGAGAGAGATTGAGCTGGACAAAGAAAAAATATGCCAACACTGTCTTGACAACACAAGCACTGGCTGCATTTTAAATATTTATTTTTTCCTCCTAATTTTAACGGAAATATGTGGTGGCTTTGTAAGGTTCAAGTTGGCTAAGCTGAACCACATCCGTTGAGACAGAAAGAAACAGACCATGTCCCAGTGGTCCCGCTTCTCTGGCTAAAACCTAATATAAAATACATTAAATGAATTTTTAAACAGAGAAATTTTATTTTTTGCAACCAGAAAAAACTATTTTAAGGTAAGAGGGAGAATAACATGCTTCATAAAATTTGGAATCACCCACAATCCAAGCTCACAATTATTTTTCTGTCCACCTACCTCTTTACATACACTTTGGCAGACATTTGATTATACTGAATACAAAGTTTTACACAGTAGTCCCCCCTTATCTATGGGGGATACCTTCTAAGACCCCCAGTAGATGCCTGAAATTTCAGATTGGATAGTGCTGAACCCTATATACACTGTTTTTTCCATACATACATACCTAGGATAAAATTTAATTTATAAATTAGGCACAGTAAGAGATTATCAACAATAATAATAAAAGAACAATAATGACAATAGACTGTAATACAAGTTATGTGAGTGTGGTCTCTCTCTTTGTCAAAATATCTTATTGTCCTGTAGTCACCTATTTTTGGACCTCAGTTGACTGCAGATAAGTGAAACCATGGAAAGCAAAACCACGGAGGGAGGTGAGGAGACTACTGTATCTTTTTTAAAATCTTGCCATTACATACTGAGCAGATTCCCATGTCATTAAAATTTCTTTAGAAACATGACTTTTCACTGGCTGCAAGATGCTCTGCTGTCTGCATGCATAGTATGACTATGGCTATAGTGTAGCTATCCTCCTCTAAGTTGTTTACAGTCATTGGCTTTTAGAGACAACATTGCCAAAAACATTCTCGCACATAATTCCTCTTCTGCATCTCTTATCACTTTCTAGAACAGGAATGTTCCAAGCTCTGGACACACGTTACCAAATGGCTTTGGTAAACATCTGCAGGTCAATGTTCAAAACGTTGGTCAACCAGTATAACAAGGGCATCCATGAATAAGAACCAGTGATGCAACGTGGGAACAGGGCAGCGAAGTTCCTGGCTGTGCCATGCCAGGAGTTAGCCCTTCAGTCCTAGAATCATGGGGGAAGAATGGTGGGCCCTTGGGAGAAGGACCAGATTGGCAGGGTGGTTTTTACTGGGAGGGCTTGGGGCAGCTCCTGTTGACCAACTGGAATTTGGTAATATTTTGACCAGTAATACAGTTTCACTGGAGCATATCCACTGAACATCAGCCGGTGTTGGAGTTTCCATCTTACTCTCTCTTTCTCAGACTAAACAAGCCTCAATTACTTTAGTTTTCCCCTGCACTGACTTCACTGTTCAAAAGTTCAAACCTTTTACAGATTTCCTAATAGGCTCTACAAATTGTGTTTAGTAAAGATTAGATTTGGTCAATCGTCCAAACTTGACCTTTTAAGCAATGGCAAAAGGGACAGAAACAAAATAGAAATCAAAGAGGAAAGTGTACAGTGCATGTGAACACAGCTCAAATTTGAAAAAGGAGCCAGTCTCTAGATCACGGGATCAAAGCACAACATCAACTCTCACTGCTGTAACCAATGGTGGGTCAAAGTGGTAAAAGAATGGTTGTCTCAGTCAAACACACACACCCTAGAGGTTGGTTTCTCCTTCCTCTGTGCCCCAGAGCCTGTCTGCTGCTTACCCTTTTATGGAGCTTATGACAACATTTGATTACTATTTGATTCTATCTGCTTCTCCTACCAGGACCATCCACTCCAAGAAATTTGGCTTATTTTTTTAATCATCCTCAGAATCTAACCAAGAGTCTAGATTCTCTGTCTAGTTTTCTCTGCCCCAGAGAAGACACTCAATACACATCAAACAAATCACACACTAACTTGCCTTGCCCTTCACCAACTGCATTGCTTTGGTGAGTGAAACACCAGATACTCCAAGCTTGTTATTTCTTACTGTTTCAATCTGGGCTTATACACAAATCCTCATCTCTCAATGCCAGGGACTATGTAGATAAGACAGATAATTTCAGAGCCTGCAGAGTCTAGAAAGCTGGTTGTCCTGCAGCTACTGTGCTTCCCTTATATAGTCTTTAGAGAGGTAGGGAGGAAAGGCAGACAAATTTCTTTCTAATCATTGCTACTTCTGCCACTTTCTGTAAGCTCTTATCACATAAGAGCACAAATGCCAGTTTGAACCCATCACTGGAGTTGAAAACTCAATTGCAGAAGACTAAACCAGGTACTTCTGAAGAAGTCTAGTAATACTGTCACTGAAGTCTAGTTTTTTCACTTTTACTGGTTCCCTCTCCCAAATCTTAACACCTAGCAAAGTAGGCACCTGGAAATCCAATGCTCACTCTACTGTATATTTAATCAACCACAGTAAAAGAAAGAAGAGGACATCTAACTTCTCTTCCCTCTCACATCTTCAGGCCCAGTGCCCAGCCACTGCTTCCCTTCCCAGGTTACCCCTTTTCTCATAAAGATATTGGGAAGAACTAGAAGACCAATGTCTCACCTCGTCTCCTCGTTTTCCAGCTACTTTGTGTAGAAAATGGATGGTTTCTTTTGACTTTAATTCCACTACTTTAACATGTGTTTCTTTAAATCTGTGTAAATCTGTGTTTTGATCAAGCTACTGCCTCTCTAGCACTGGAAACACAGGAGGGCTTCAGCTCTCCAGGAACTGAAAGAACTGCATCCCAATGGCCACACACAATACAACTTTAATCTTTTTGTATGTGTGGTGAACGAATTTCTTTTTGTGGGGAACAGTCAGGAATTGATCCAATCAGGGTATACAAACCAAATTAAGGAATAAATGAAAAGTACTAGCTGAACTTTCGGCCACTTTCCCTAGATGTCTTCAGTATGTACCTAGCACCAGATCAACAGTTTGCAGAAATCATGATAGCTGAGCTGCAGCCAGGACAGACAAACACACACTCAGCAGCAGAGTAAAAATTCACCTTCCCCAAAGTAGACCTCAAAACATACAGAAATGTAATATGAACAATCTAATACCATTTACTTAAGTCTTGGCTTTAGAGATCAGAAACAAAGCAGGAAAAATTAGGCACAATCATCAAATCCTGATCTTTGCCTCAAATATCTGCTGTCATCAGAGCTAGCAGTGTCTATATTCCCATCTACTTACTTGGCAAACTCTGAAGCCCAAGAAGGGGTACAAGTATTTTTCTGGATACTAATAAGGACTGGTTAAGTTATACAACTTGTACATTTGCTTCTGAGCAGAACAGCAATTAAAGATGATTTCTTCCTGTGCTGATAAGATTGCTGTCAGCATAATACATGTATACACCCACTTTATTTTCTCCTCTCTGAAGACTTACTCCTTACTGTTCCCAGGATTTAAAAATCATGTTAACAATAAGCAAATACAGCATGGCCAGATGCCTTTTTGTGGTCAGATGGTTCATTGTTTAAAAAGCTTCAGTTTAAAATCCAAAAGATTGTTAACAGATGCAGTTTCTGGCTAGAGACTGGGAAAAACCTCATTTAAACAAAAGAGTATGTTGTGATTGGAACTAAAAAGGGAATTACCTTTAAAGATAAGAACCACAAACATTTCCTATTTGAAAATACCCCATCACAACTAACAGAACCCTTTTTGGACCTTTCATGAAAGTTAAAAAAAAAAAAAATGACAGTGGATTGCTGTCTATGACAAAGCAAGGATGACCAATCAGTCCGGTAAGTTTTAGATTTGTTTGGACTTTCAACAAGGCCTCAACATCCATCTCTTATGCTCCCCTGAGATTACTCAATTAGATAAAATTCCAATTAACTTCTTTTGAATCGTTTTAGTCTGAGAAATATTTTCTGCTTTGATTTTGGCTCTGGAAATAGGTTTTCAACCAGAGACATAGATAGAGAAGTTTCATAAATGAACACTGACTTGATAAGCAGATAGCTGCTGCCGGGACTCAAGTCGCTGTTGGACAGGGAAACAGACACTGGGCTGAGCCAAGCTTGGCCCTGTCTTTAGGTCCCAGGCTCATTGGCCTTCACAACTTCTGTTCATTTTTACATGGAAAGTTTGCTTTTCACCAACTCACGCCATCTGTTTCGGTTGGCTTCAGTGGCCCCTTACTCTATGACTTTACTATGTGTGAGAATGTCTGTAATGCCCTGTGTTCTAATCTTGAAAGACGGGAAATGTGACAGAGCCCTGGGAGTGTAGCTTTCCTCCAGCCTGAGAAATGGATGTGGCTTGGCTTGCTGGTGATAAGCCTGATTTGAAAAGGCTAGGCGAGAGATGTTCCAAGGAAAATAATCTGTTCTTAATATTAAGGATGGCCACTACGGGGCTCTATTCTGAGAATGGGCAACCTGTCCTTCAAGAAATTACATTCTCTGAAGAGAGGTAAACATAATATCCTCCTCCTGGTTCAGTTTTCATGTTCTCATATTCATTGTGTATTTCCCAATTTATTGCAGTGCCCAAAAAGTTCAGTTTCAGACCAAAGGCACAGTAGAGTTTTAACAGTGTTAGAAGCTCAAATTAAAATCTTTGGTGAAGCAATGCTACCATCCATTTTAAAGTGAGGCAAATCTAGAACCCATGGGATTCCCTAAAGAGTCAAAATGGCTTTCCCACTGATTGCTAAGTCATATAAGGAAGCCAAGCTGTTGGAATGAAGCTAGTAGGAGAAGTGTATTCTCAAAGGTCTGTGCAATCCAGCCAGGTACTAATAAGAAAAGCCCAGCCATCAAAAAGTGGGATTCTGAGGCCAGTGACCACATCCACATCCATCCTCCTACAAGAAGCAAACCCCCCATCATGCACACTTGAGATGAGGTTTTCAAGGGGATTCGATAGGTGTGGAAATTGAAAAATGAGCAGCAGCTGCAAGCCCGAGGTCATTACTATTCTCCAGGGTTTGCCTTTTCTAATCTAAGGGGCAGTAGTTTCCATGATTAACTTTCTATTGCTGTCAAGGGTGTAATAAAATCTGGGAAAGAAGAAAACTTTCCCCTCAGTAAGCTGCTCCTATTTTCCTGCTCTTCTCTTTCCTCTAGTGAACACTCTCAATCCCTCCCTTTGTATTGTTTCCTTAGTTTCAGAAAGAATCTACGCTAGGATGAGCCAAAATAGACAATGTCCTCTGTGTGTACCCACAACTTGAAGATTTCTCTTTCTCGGTTCTAGCAGCAGATTTTTAAGATGGCAGTGCGAAAAGTTTCCTTGTTTCCAAAGGCTATATAATACCAATTTCAGAACTGAGCACATTTTATTCCATTTTAAAATTCTTTCTCAGTGTATTATATTTGTTTCTTGAGCCATGACAATCAGTTCAATAAAAAAGAGGTTTTCTAGTTGGTTCAACGCATACAAAGAGAAACAGCAGAAGAGGAGAGGAAGACATTTATTTCACAATGACATTTTACTGGTTACTACTGGACTAAGAACTCTTAAGGCTTTAGTTTGGAAATGATCTGATAGAGGCTCAGAGATCATACTGAGCGGTTAAGGCTGACCACATTTCTCAGAAAAGGCCACCAGAACCGAATCTGACACATAGTTCTACCAATTACAATTGCCCAGCTGGAAAATTAATGTGCTTTAAATTTTTTGACAGTATTCAGTGTAACACTAATGGCAATGCAGTGATTCAGTCATCATGCATTCAATTCAAAGTATCAGATGCTGGAGTTACAAAGATGGATAAGACATGGTGTCTCTTCATCAGAGGCATAAAGTCAGGTGGAGAGCCACTCACATAGGCTCACTGCTAGAGAGAGTCCCTTTATTGAGTAATGTAAGATGCTCCCAGGAGATTGGCACAGGGCAATTACACAAGATAGCAAAGGGGGGAAGACGTGCTGAGAGATGCCACATGGGCAAATGGAGGTCCCAAGCTGCATATTGGTTTCACCTAGTAAAAGGCTTCCCTGACAATATTTTTTTCTTGAAAAAATATTGGATTATTGTACAGTTTGTTCCTGTTTCCCTGGGTCGGGAGTGAGTCATCAAAGTGTCCACTGCCTGATGGAGAGCTAGGTGCTAGCCTTGACCTTCCCACTACCCCATCCTGGTTTAAATCTCTGTTGGAACAGAAGGGAAAGTGGCAAAAGGTGGCCATGAACAGAATTAGTCCCAAAAATGGGTGTAGGGATATCCTCAGAATCTGCTACAGGGTTTAAAAGATGGCAGAGTGCACTCTGTTTCAGGAGATACAGTCACCATGGAGTGATGCCTGGTGCCACAGATACTAACTAGGGAATAAGAAGAGCTTTGGTGTTTCACTGTCCCCTATATCCATTCTCCACATCTCTTGAGGTAAGAGAACCCCTAGATCTTAAATGGGAAGTGACTGCCCAGAATAAAGACTTTAGTCCTTTCAGTGGATGTGGCCATGCAATCAGCAGTGGGATACAAGAGAGAGTCAGCCACATAACTCCAGGAATGCGTCCCTCAAAGTGGGAGTGGAGGAGCCTGTGCTTCCTTTCCTTTCTTCCATCGTTGGTTTGGAACATGAAGGGGCTGGAGAGTCACCTTGGTGCATGGGATGGGGCTACACCAGAGAGAAGATGAAATGGAAAGTTGTCAGAAGGTGGTTGTAGAGGGCTGTGACCCCACACCTGGTTCTAGACCACCTGTATACAGACTGCTATGTAAAGAGCAGGGTTGAGGGGAATTTGTCTTGTGTAAGTAAACGTTATTTTGGGTCTCAGTTACACATGATTATGAATGATGGTTACAGGCGGAAAAGAGCCCAATGAAGTATTGACAAAAACAACATCCAGAGAATTGACACTGGCTACATGTAGCACCACAGCCACAACATAACACATTCAATCTGGTTTTCACATTACAAAGAGCTGTCCAATTCTAGTGGTGAAATGGAAGAGCAAATGGAATCAATGATTATTTTCCAGTTAACCACAATTACAATGAAAATCTTACCTTTTTCTTGCTACAGTATATTTGCCATTTTTTCTCAGCTGGAAGTGCAAACATAGCTTCTCTGTGTTTGTCTGTGAGGTCCAGTTCATCCTGAGAAGAAAGAAAATAATTAGTGTTTCATAGGATAAACATTACTCCTGTAGGGAACGTTATCAGTATCATCAAGGAAGAAAAAAACCAAAAACACCAACACATATTTAAATGAACTTGAAAAGACCAAGAAGCTAAGTTAGGTATGTTTTTCCATCACGAAGAAAGCATGTCCCTGGCAGGGGGCTAGGCATGGGGCACAGCAAGAGGGATGAGGCACAGCCCTACAGTCACAAAGATCAGGGGAGAGTGGACCAAGCACGGGCAGAATTATCCTGAGCTACTGTCTACTGCTGAGTATGGTCCACTGAGCAGCAAAAGCTGTCAAACTTCAGGAGTTTAGAAATATTGGTCATGTTAAAGATGAGGATTTGCTGGGGATGGCTTCACAAACACTAACAGGCTGGGCCCTGAAGGACTTGGACATGAGGGGGGGAGAAACAGACAAAGGCCGAGTGTGGTGACAGACAGTGTGTATGTGGCACAATGGTCAGCTTAAAGGAAGCACTGGGTTTCTGCAAAGGATCATCAGTTTAAAGGTTGGAGAGGTAGGGAGTGAATAGCGGAAAGCTTTAAATGCCAGAGTAAGGAGGTTATTTTCTTGAATGAATTGAGGCAATGAAGTTTTGGGCAAGGCAGTGACTCCCTCATTGCATAAACACTAACTGATATTTACTCAGTACATTATGTGCAGGCATGTTCTCATTTACTGTAGTTCTCACAACAACCCCAAGTGGTCTACTCATTACTACATCCACACTGATATAGCTTGCAAAAATTTAGGGTGAAGATTGGCCACATCAGTTATTCAAGACTGCACACCTAGCAAATAGTGGAGTCGTGTTTTAAGCTTAGAACTGTTGAACTCCAGAGTCCAGATGTTTAGCCTTTCAGATTAGTGTTTGGAAACGTTAACTTTATAGTGGTGTACTGCTTAGACTGAACCCTAAAGGAAGGTAATTTATAAATGTTAATAACTAATGGATAACAATAACAGAATCATGAATATAAAGAGCTTATAAAAAAGTTATTGGTGTTTAACAAGAACTTAATTCACAGTCTTTTTTTTTTTTTTCTACTTTTACTTTAGGTTCAGGCATACATGTGCAGGTTTGTTACATAGGTAACTTGCATGTCACTGAGGCTTTGTGTACAAATGATCCCATCACTAAGGTAGTGAGCACAGTACCTGAAAGGTAGCATTCCTGCCAACACCCCCACCACCTTCCCTGTTCAAGTCCCCAGAATCTATTTTTCCCATCTTTGTGTCCACGTGTCTTCAAACTTTAGCTCTTACTTATAAGTGAGAACATGCGATATTTCGTTTTCTGTTCCCGGGCTGGTTCACTAAGGATGCTGGCCTCCAGTGGCATACGTGTTGCTGCAAGGGACATGATCTTGTTCCTTTTATGATTGTATAGCATTCCATTATATATATCACATTTTCTTGATCCAGTCCACTGTTGATGCACATCTTGGTTGATTCCATGTCTTTGCTATTGTGAATAGTGCTGCAATGAACATACAAGTGCATATGTCTTTTTGGGAGAACAATTTATTTTGCTTTGTATATATACCCAATAGTGGGATTGTTGGGTCAAATGCTAGTTCTATTTTAAATTCTTTGAAAAATCTTCACACTGCTTTCCACAGTAGCTGAACTAATTTGCATTCTTACCAACAATGTATAACTGTTGCCTCTTCTCTGTAACCTCACTAGCATCTGTTGTTCTATGACTTTTAAATAATAGCCATTCTGATGGTATGATATCTCATTGTGGTTTTGATTTGCATTTCTGTAATAAATAGTAATTGATATGAGTGGGCTCTGCAACCCCACCCAAATCTCATGTCGAACTGTAATCCCCATGTGTCAGGGGAGGGGCCTGGTGGGAGGTTATTGGATTATGGGGCTGGATTCCCCCTCACTGTTTCTGTGATGAGCGAGTGAGTTCCTATTAGATCTGATAGTTTAAAAGTGTGTGGTTGGGCCGGGTGTGGTGGCTCATGCCTGTAATCCCAGCACTTTAGGAGGCCGAGGTGGGCAGATCATGAGGTCAGGAGATCAAGACCAGCCTGGACAACATGGTGAAACCCTGTCTCTACTAAAAATACAAAAGATTAGCCGGGTGTGGTGGCACACGCCTGTAGTCCCAGCTACTCAGGAGGCTGAGGAAGGAGAATCGCTTGAACCTGGAAGATAGAGGTTGCAGTGAGCCGAGATCGTGCCACTGCACTCCAGCCCGGGTGACAGAGCGAGGCTCCATCTCAAAAACAAAAAACAAACAAACAAACAAACAAAACAACAGTGTGTGGTACTGCCCCCTTCGCTCTCTCTCTTTCTCTCCTGCTTGCTTCCCCTTCTGCCATGATTGTAAGTTTCCTGAGGCCTCCCAGTCATGCTTCCTGTTAAGCCTGCAGAACTGTGAGTCAATTAAACCTCTTTTCTTAGTAAATTGCCCAGTCTCAGGTAGTTCTTTGCAGTAGGATGAAAACAGAGTAGTACAGTGATTAGCATTTTTTCATATTGGTTGCATGCATGCCTTCTTTTCAGAAGTGTCTCTTAATGTCTTTTGCCCATTTTTTCATTGGGTTGTTTTTTGTTTGCTGATTTCTTGTAGATTCTGGATATTAGACCTTTGACAGATGCATACTTTGCAAATATTTTCTCTGATTCTGTAGGGTGTCTATTTACTCTCTTGACAGTTTCTTTTGCTGTGGAGAAACTGTTTAATCTGGTCCCACTTGTCAATTTTTGTTTTTGTTCCCATTTCTTTTAGAGACTTAGTCAGAAATTCTTTGCCAAAGCTGATGTGCAGAATGGTATTTCCTAGGTTTTCCTCTAGGGTTTTCATTGTTTTAGGTCTTACAGTTAAGTCTTCAATCTATCTTGAGTTAATTTTTGCTTATGTGAAAGAAAGGGGTCCAGTTTCAATCTTCTGCCTATGGCTAGCCAGTTATCCTACCACCATTTATTGAATAGGATGTCCTTTCTCTACTGTTTGTTATTGTCAACTTTGTTAGAGATCAGGTGGTTGTAGGTGTGTGGCTTCATTTCTGGGTTCTCCATTGCTGTTCCACTGGTTTATGTGTCTGTTTTTGTACCAGTACCATGATGTTTTGGTTTTTGTAGCCTTGCTGTATAGTTTGAAGTTGGCTGGTGTGATGCCTCTGGCTTTGTTCTTTTTGCTTAGGATTGCTTTGATGGTCCGTGCTCCTTTTTGGTTCTATACAAATTTTAGGTTACCTTTTTCTAATTCTGTGAATAATGACATTGGCAGTTTGACAGGAATAGCATTGACTCTGTAAATTGCTTTGGGCAGTATGGTCATTTTAACAATATTGATTCTTCCTACCCACGAGCAGGGCATGTTTTTCCATTTGTTTATGTTGGCTCTGATTTCTTTCTGCAGTGTAATTCTCATTGTAGAGATCTATCACTTCCTGGATAAGCATATTCCTAGGTATTTTATTCTTTTTGAAGCTATTATAAGTGGAATTTTGTTCTTTATGTAGGTCTGAACTTGAATGTTATTGGTGTATAAAAATGCTGCTGATTTTTTCACATTGGGTTTGCATCCTGTAACTGTACTAAAGTTGTTTATCAGTTCTAGAAACCTTCTGGCAGAGTCTATGGGATTTTCTAGGTATAGAAACACATCATAAAGAGACACATTTTGACTTCCTCTCTTATTTTGATGCCTTTTATTTCTTTCTCTTGCTTATTTGCTCTGGCTAGCAATTCCAGTACCATGTTGCATAGAAGTGGTGAGAATGGGCATTCTTGTCTTATTCCAGCTCTCAAAGGGAAGGCTTCCAGCTTTTGTCCATTCAGTATGATGCTGGCTGTGGGTTTGTAATAGATGGCTCTTGCTATTTTGAGGTATGTTCCTTTGATGCCTAATTTGTTGAGGATTTTTTTTAACATGAAGTGATGCTGAATTTTATCAAAGGCCTCTTCTGCATCTATAGAGATGATCATAAGGTTGTTATTATTCTGTTTATGTGGTGAATCACGTTTATTGATGGGCATATGTTAAACCAACTTTGCATATCAGGAATAAAGCCTACTTGATTGTGGTGAATTAACTTTTTGATGTGTTGCTGGATTTGGTTAGCTAGTACTTTGCTGAGGATTCTTGCATCTATCTTCATCAGAGATATTAGCCTGAAGTTTTCTTTTTTTTCTTGTGTCTCTGCCAGTCTTTGGTATCAGGGTGATGCTGGTTTTAGAGAGTTAGGGAGGAGTCCCTTCTCCTTGAATTTTTGGAATAATTTCAGTAGGATTGGTACTAGCTCTTCTTCATATTATCTGGTAGAAGTCAGCTGTGAATCTATCTAGTCCAGGGCTTTTTTTTTTGGTTGGTAGGTTTTTTTTTTGTATTACTGATTTAATTTCAGAACTCATTATTGGTCTGTTCGTGACTTAAATTTCTTCCTGGTTCAATCTTGGGAGGCTGTGTGTTTCTAGGAATGTATCCATTTCTTAAACACCTTGTTTGTGTGCACAGAGGTGTTCGTAACAGTCTCTAAGGATTTTTTTGTTTGTTTCCGTGGGGTCAGTTGTAATGTTACCTTTGTCATTTCTGACTGTGTTTATTTAGATTTTCTCTGCTTTTTCCTTTATTAATCTAGCTAGCAGTCTATAAATCTTGTTTAATCTTTCCAAGAAACAACTTTTGGTTTTGCTGACTTTTTGTATGAATTTTCACATCTCAATTTCATTCAGTTTAGCTCTGATTTTGGTTATTTCTTTTCTTCTGCTAGCTTTGGAGTTGGCTTGCTCTTGTTTTTCTAGTTCCTGTAGGTGCATCATTAGGTTAATTTGAGATCTAACTTTTTGATGTAGGTGTTTAGCACAACAGACTTTCTTCTTAACACTGCTTTAGCTATGTCCCAAAAATTCTGGTATATTTTGTCTTTGTCGTCATTAATTTCAAGGATTTAAAAAAATTTTTTAAAACTTTTGCCTTAATTTCATTCTTTACCCAAAAGTCTTTCAGGAGCAGGTTGTTTAACTTCCATGTGACTTTTATGGTTTTGATAGATCTTCTTGGTATTGATTTCTGTTTTTATTCCACTGTGGTCAAAGAGTGTGATTGGTATGATTTTGATTTTTCTGAATTTGCTGAGATTTGTTTTATGGCTGAATATGTGGTTGATCTTAGAGTGTGTGCCATGTGAGATGAGCAAAATATATATTCTGTTGTTGTGGGATGGAGTGTTCTGTAGATGTCTATTAGGTCCAATTGGCCAAGCATTGAGTTTAAGTCTGGAATATCTCTGTTAGTTTTCTGCCTCAATGATCTGTTTAACACTGTTGGTAGGGTGTTGAAGTTCCCCAGTATCACTGTTTGGTTCTCTAAATCTCTTTGTAGGTCTCTAAAATCCTGTTTTATGAATCTGGGTGCTCCAATATTGGGTATGTATATATTTAGGATAGTTAAGTCTTCTTGTTGGATTGGGTCCTTTATCATTATGTAATGCCCTTCTTTGTCCTTTTTGATCATTGTTGGTTTAAAATCTGTTTTATCAGATACAAGAATAGCAGCCCCTGTTCTTTTTTGTTTTCCACTTTCCTGATGCTTCTTTTACTTTGAGCCTATCAGCACCATTACTTGTGAGATGGGTCTCTTGAAGGCAGCAGACAGTGGGTCTTGCTTCTTTATCCAAATTGCTACTCCATGCCTTTTGAACAGGACATTTAGCCTGTTTATATCCAGAATCCATATTAATATGTGAGGATTTGATCCTTTCATTGTGCTGTTAGCTGGTTGTTATGTAGACTTGATTGTATGTGCATATGTAGACTTCATTATCATGGCAGGCAGGTATTGTTCTTTCATTTCCATATTTAGCACTCCCTTTAGTAGATCTTGTAAGGCAGGTCTAATTGCAACAAGTTCCCTTAGCATTTGCTTGTCTGAAAAGAATTTTGTTTCTCCTTCACTTTATGAAGCTTAGTTTGGCAGGACATGAAATTCTTGGTTGGAATTTCTTTTCTTTAAGGATATTGAAAATAGTCCCTGAATCTCTTCTGGCTTATAAGGTTTCTGCTGAAAGGTCCACTGTTAGCCTGATGGGGTTTCCTTTGTAAGTGACCTTCCCCTTCTCTCTAGCTGCCTTTAAGATTTTTTCTTTTTCATTGACCTTGGAGAATCTGATGACTATGTGTCTTAGGGATGGTTACCCAGCATAGTTTCTCATAGGAGTTCTCTGAATTTCTTGAATTTGCATGTCAACCCCTCTAGTGAGACTGGGGAAATTTTTGTTGACTACATCCTCAAATATATTTTCCAATTTGCTTGATCTCTCTTTTCTTTCTGAAATGCCAATATAGGCATTCATATAATCCCATATTTTTGAAGTTTCATTCTTTTTTTACATTCTTTCATTCTTTATTTTTGTCTGCCTGTGTTACTTCAAAGGAATGGTATTCAAGCTCGAGATTCCTTCCTCAAATTGGTCTATTCTGTTGTTAATGCTTCCAATTGTATTTTGAAATTCCTGTAGTGATATTTTTATTTCCAGAAGTTCAGTTTGGTTCTTTCTTAAAAATGGTTATTTCATCTTTCAACTCCAGGATCACTTTAGTGTTTTCCTTGGATTGGGTTTCAACTTTCTCTCGTACCTAAATGAGCTTCCTTGCCATCAGATTCTGAAATTCTACATCTGACATTTTAGCCATTTCAATAAAATACGTAAATTAAACACAGTAAGATTTAGATCTCCAAGGAATATTTTAAAAGTCCCCCTCTGAATGGCTCTTGCATATATCTGCAGTTCTATAATACTCATGGACATGTAGGCTTAGGATACTGACTTCACATCTTATATTCCTACCTCTATTTAGTCATCAAGTCCTGTTATTTCTTCCCTGAAAAACCTCATTTTTTTCCCCTTTGATTTTCCCTTTCATTCTCACTGAAACCACGAACACTTATGTCCTAATAACCTCTCCTTGGCTTCTGGCTATAGCCTGCCAGTGTTCCTCTTTGTCTTTCCAATTCTTCCTGCTGAACATGGCCAGATTTCTCCTAAAGAAGTAGTTCTCAAACATAAGCAAGCATCAGAATCACCAGGAAGGTTCCTTAAATCACTTATCATCCAGCATTTAGGATTGAACAGGGAGGAAAAGGTACAAGAAACTGCATTTTCAGTAAGTTCCCAGGTGTTGCTGCTGGTCATAAGACCACATTTTAGAACCACTGCCTTAAAAATGGAGCACCTGTGCTGTTTTGAGCTCCCAGTTCAAAAAACTTTATTAGTTCCACATTGCCTGCAAAATTAATTCTCCACTCCTCAGCCTGCCTTTGATGTCTTCCATTTATAATCCCAACTGAGTTTGCCAGGCTTGCTTCTAGTTATCACCTTACACAGTATCTTGTTAACACCCACACCTCCAGTGCACAGCCATGGCCTAAAATATGCTAGTTCCTTTGGGAAGTTCATGATCTTTTTGAGCCTCTATATCCTCATCTCCAGGAGAGGTACATCATTTCTCTTGCAAGGCTGTTGTGAGGATTGGCAAAATCAACTAAGCATGCAGTAATGCCTGACACAGAGGTGGCAACTGTACTGTTGTTATTTCATCATTTAAACACAAATCAATTGCTACTTTCAAGGGCAAGGTAAACAATTATGTCACTAAAACACACACAGACAGTACTACTCCCTAACCACAAAAACTAGCTATTAAGAATTTCAACACAATGAACAACCAGAGAAGTAATGAGGGATTTTTTACAGAAAATTCCATTATGAGGGAACATGTTTAAAATGTTAGAATTTTGGCATACAGCTATTATATATGTGAAGTAATTATTTTTGTTCCCTTTTAATTTCCTGTTATTCATACCTGCACTTAACTATTGATGAATGGGAAAATAATGGTGACATAAATCACTTCTCAACAATCAGGTCAATTATTCAAACAGCTCAATAGTAACTTGCTTAGTTTGGGGGGTAACGTTTGGTTTGTGTGAGAGAGAACTGTACTATTAAGAGTGCATCCTTTACTCCACTACAGCACAGTTTTTGTTAACTGAGCAGAGGTGTGAAGAAACATGTGACTCCTAAAACCTAGAAATTCAAAGCAAAGGGTTTTAATATTATATGTTTTGCTGTCACAGGTAGATAACTTCTGCTTCTGCTGAGATGCAGAAATGACCAATTCTGAATTGAAAGAACACACATGAACTAGGAATTAGGGGCAAGTATTTCATGCAGGAAGATAATTTTCATTGAGCAAAAAAAAATTACTGTAGGGTCTCTGCATATAATTTTGGATTACAGTAAGAAAATGGAAAGGAATAAATGGGTACTGCTAATAGTCATAGCTAACAATTATTGAGCACTTTCTATGTTCTTAATAGTAGTGTTTTATATTGATGAATATACTGTATCCTTACAACAATCCTATAAAGTAGGTCATATTATTATATTATTTTCTAGAAAACTGAGCCAGAGAGGATTCAGTAGCTTGCTCAAGGCAAAGAGCTGGTAAACAGTGGAGGAAGAACTCGAGTCTAGACTGTCTGGTGACACAGCCTGTGTTCTTAACCACCACACTGTTCATTCTGTCAACACAGGTAGGCAAAATCACGACACTGATACAAACATCAAAATGCATCCATCTACTGAGTGTCTCTTAGCAAAAAGAGTGGGGTTTGTGGTCAGATATCCCTGAGTTCCACATCTGGCTTTATGGCTTATGTAACCTTGCACAAGTGACTCAGCCTCTGAACTTCAATTTCTTCATCTGAAGACAGAATAGTCATATATTCCTGATAGTCATCTATCAAAAAAATGTTGTTGAATATCTGCCTATTAAATTCCAGGCATTGTGATAGGTACAGAGTTCAAAAAGCTATCATGGAGCTCAGTCCTCACGCAGACAGAGGGGAAATCAAATAGTCACACTAACTCAAGAATGATCAACACAATGAACAATCAGGGAAGCAATGAGGGTTTTTTATGGAAAATTCCATTATGAGGGAACATGCTACACACTAAGTTGAGTTCTGAGAGCCCACTTTTTACGGGGAAAGGTGGGACAGTGAAGGCTTTCCCCAGGAAATGTACAGAGCTTAGAGGTAAATAGGAAGTAAAGAGGTAGAAAGCACTGCAGACAATGAACAGCAGCCTTGAAAGCCACTGTGGACTTAATTCTTTATCCTACGAGCAATCTGGATTAGTGGATTCTGAGTGAGGAGAGTTACACAGATTAAATTCGATAATAACTGGGAGAGCCTAGGCACAATGACCAGGGTATAATAATAAGATCCCTACCCCTCCATTCCAAAAGTTTCTCTGCTCTGACTCATTTTGATTTCATAATATGGCTGAATCAAGCATGCAAGACTCTAAGAAACGATCACAGCCTTACGAGATCAATCAACACTTACTCACCGTCCTACCCATTCCAGGACCAGGGCCAGACATTATAAAGAATACAAAGATGAATAACAGATCCTGATTTCAAGGAATTTATAATCTAGTTAGGAAGACAAGATGATAGAAAGCTTTACAGGTTCCCATTCTTTCCAAGATAAAGTCCAAATTCCTTAGCAGGTAAAGGCCCCTTCATGACATGACTTTTGCTGACCTTCCCGCCTCCCCTCCTCCTCCTCCTCCTCCTCCAACAGCAGCACCTTCTAGTGTATCCGAAAAGCAGGTTAATTGCTCACTGCATGCAAAGTCCAATTAACAAGAGTGAGGTCTGATACAAGGCAAGTGAATTTACTCCAAAGCTAGCTTGGGGAAGGGGCACAAAGCGTCCTGCCTTTAAATATGCCACTTCACCTTTGGAGCAGAAAGTGGACACCTTTATAAGGTAAGGGAGTAGTGAGCAAGGGCAAGGGGTCCCCCTGCTACCCTGGTGTCTTATCTACCGAACAGTTGAGTTGGTGCCTTTCTGAGCAGAAATAAGTTGTAAAAGTGGCCAAGCCAGCATACTTTTGATATGTCCTCCTGGTAGATGAAAGTCCTGAGGCAACCCCCCGAGGGTGGAAGATCTAACCCTATTCCCTAGAGGTGAATGTTCCATAGCGGGTATGTTTTGGTTTGCAAGTTGATTGTCAACTCTTGCAGAGAAATCTGTCTTGGGACAGACAGTAAGAAGAACTCATCCTGCAGGAAATGTCTGGTGAGGGGAAGGTGACAGGTTATATTTGCATTCTGAAGGGCTAATAGGAAACAGGGAACAGAGGAAAGGGGAGAGGAGGAGAGAAAATAAAAAAAAATAGTAACTCATGCCCTTTTTCTTAGAAAAAATGATAGCACTTAAAACTATTACCTCTGATCACAAGTTGCCAACTTCTGAAAGTTTGCACATGCTGTTCCCCTTTTCCAAGGGCTCACCGTGTCTAAGAGGCAATCCTATTCATACAAGCTTTTACAAGGCATCAGCTATTCCCTCCAGGTAGCCTATTCTACCTTTCTGGGGATGAGTAGCTCCTCTGCACTTTGTGGAATTTATCACATTGTTATATGTTATTGGTATGTCTGACTCTCATTGTGAACTCATTCCCAAAAGACACGAACTCAATTTGTTCTATTCATATTTGCATTAGTTGCCAGTACTTAAAAGCAGTCTGACATAGCAGAAATGAAAAAAAAAAAGGAAGGTGTGCAGAAAGTAGAGAAGATGGGGAAGGTGGGAGGGAGGAAGGGAAGGGATATTTCAAGATATAGTGAGGATTATTTGATTATTTTATTGTTTAGAGATAGGGTCTCTCTCTGTCATCCAGGCTGGAGTGCAGTGGTGTGATCATAGCTCACTGTAACTTTGACCTCCTATGCTCAAGCCATCCTCCAGCCTCAGCCTCCCAAAGTGCTGAGATTACAGGCATGGGCCACGGCACATGCCCAATGCATTTTAAAGATTAAAGCCTATTATTTGAGGTGAAATGCACATAGAGTGAAATGCACAGATGTTAAGTATACAGTTTTTGAGTTTGGCAAAGGTATACATTGAAGTGATCGTAACACTTAACACCTTAGAATCTAGTGGTACCATCTTATACTCATGTCAGCAATACATGGCAGTTCCAGTTACTCCACATTCTCATCAACACTTGGTGCTGTTTTTTTTAAATTTTAGCTCTTCTAGTTTCTGTTAAGTACGATCTCAATGCAGTTTTAGTTTGTGTTTTCCTAATGACAACTGGTGCTAAATATAACTTTTCACATGTTTACTGGCCATTCATACCTGCTCTTTTGTGAAATATCTGTTCAAATCTTTTGCCCATTTTTATTGAGTTACCTGTCTTATTTTTACTGATTTAAAGGAATTCTTTATATATCCTGGAAACATGTCCTTTGTCAGAGGTATATATTAAGAATATTTCTCCTAGCCTGTGGCTTGCCTTCTCATTTTGTAATGTTTTGATCACCACGTGTTTTTTAAAATTTTAATGAAGTCTAATTTATCAATTTTTAAAATATAGTTAATGATTGTAAATCTTCTCTAAGAAATTCTACAACTTACAGGTAAAAAAAAAAATTGCATGGTTTCTTCTGGAAGCTGTACGGTTTTAGTTTTAGCTTCTATGTTTGAATCTCCAGTCCCTCTCACAGACCCTACTTCTGGATAACACACAGTATTTCTTTAGTTACAAAACAGCTGGATTGTTTTTGCCTTGTCTCTTCTAACTATGCATATTCATTTAGATAGGCTGCCGGGCAAGAAGGGCAATGAAAGCAAAGTTGATGGGAGAAGGAAAAAATAATGGATACAAAACAATTTGAAAATCATCCTTCAAATTACTTCAGGGTAATATTTCAGGAGATTTTTCATTTTGGTAATTAAATACTAAAGGAAGCATTCATGAAAAATAAAGCAATTAGTATCACTGTATCTCAATAGTATCTCTTTATATGAATTTCTTAGAAAAAGTAGATCTACAGAGGCAGAAAGCGGATGATTGTCTGGGGCTAGAGGCAAGGGCAGGGATGACTGCAAATGGGCACAAGGGGAGATGGGGTGCTGGAAGTGTTATAAACTATGGCAGTGATGGTTAACAACTATAAACATTTATTAAAACTCAAACTGTACAATTACAAGAGGTGAATTCTATAACATATAAATTATCCCCCAATAAAGCTGTCAAAAAAAAAAATCAAGCCTGCTTGTTGGAGCCCCAGGAAAACAAACAAAAAATTCTATATAGACAAAGTAGAAAAAATACAGCCTTGTATATACATAGTAAGAAAAGAAAATTCTGTTTGAACATTAGATAAACCAAGGAGTTGGCTTAAAAAAGAAACTGATTAGAAAGAAGTGTATGAAGAAGGAGGAAAGAAAACTGTGTACCCCTTTAAAGTAAGTAGCTCAATCTGGGAAATGTTACAATTTCAGACACAGCATTCCTTTGAAATCAAAGATCACTTCCTTAAAATATCCTTATCCTTTCTTTTAAAGTTACATAAATTATATTAGTGTGTATTCCATTTAGGCCAAGCAACAGGCAATGTTTCCCCCAAGGTCCCTTAGTAATTAGGTGGTATGTTAATATTAACAAGAAGTCCTTAAGAACCTTTTCAGTTTTTTCTGTTTTTCCCCCTAATACTGGCTCTACAGAAAAGTATAGTAGTGCCCTCTTATTCTCTGAATTCTGAATTCGCTTTCTGCCATTTCAGTTACCTCTAGCCAACTGTGGTCCAAAAGTATAAATTAAGAATTCTAAAAGTATAAATTCCAGAAATAAAAAATTCCTAAGTTTAAAATTGTGTGTCATTCTGGGTATTGCGATGAAATCTCACTTAGTCTGCGCAGGCCATGAATCACCCTTTGTCCAGCATATTCAGGCTGTATACATTCCTTGCTCGTTAGTCATGAATATCTAACCATCAGCATCCTCATGGTTCCATGATCCAGGTTCACCCACAGCAGATGATCTTCCTCCTGACATTTCATCTCAAGGTCAATAGTAGGCTAACACTACCTCATGATGCCTATGTCATTCACCTCACTTCATCTGATCACACAGGCATTTTATCATTTCACATCATCACCAAAAGAAGGGTAAGTACAGTAAGATATTTTAAGAGAGGGGGAGACCACATTCACATTAACATTTATTACAACCTACTGTTACAACTGTTCTATTTTATTATTAGTTATTGTTGTTAATCCCTTATATGCCTAATTTATAAAGTTTAACATAGATATGTATGTATAGGAAAAAAACATAGTATACATAGAGTTCAGTACTATCTGTGGTTTCAGGCATCTACAGGGGAGGGGAGGGTTTTAGATGGGCCATATCCCCTGCTGGTAACGGAGGCCTACTGTACCAGATCATCTGTGAGTTAACAGCCAGGTTTTTCACTATGATTACTAACAGATGTAATTACTCAAACCCCAGGAAGCACCCTAGTTGAGTATAGAATCTAAATCTTACTACATCTTAGACTTGGGTGGCCGAGCTCCTTTCATTGGTCACAGAATTTTTTTTTCATGTTATTCTCTATGGATAGAGTTTTAAAAGTCAAAGGAAAATGATTAAGCAAGAGATAAAAGGAGAAACCTTTGCATCAAGCATCATGCCTCTCCAGAGAAAGTTTTAGTTTCTCAAAAACTAAAACCAACAGATTAAAAGGCTTTTCTTCTTGGAGATGATATTAATTATACTTTTATATATTTATATATTTTACATATTTATATTATTTTGGAGAAAAGATTTTTTTTATTATTAAGAAGAAAGGACCTCTGAGGGAAGCCCAGCTGTGGGAACTAAAGTTCTAGGCTTCATCCGTAACAAAGTGCATTATTAAGTCCCACTTCTAAGAGATTCTGTACAAAGAAACCTTACCAATTCCACACTGTAGAATAAGCAGGCAGTTCTACAGAGAAACCTACATAAATCAGAAAACAATTGGCATGGTACAAATCAATCGAAGGAAATGGATTCATTTGCTAGATAAAGCAAGGGAAGGAATTTTGAAATAATATACAATAAGGGTCTTGACTGAGTTGAAAGACTAACACTTTGGAAGAAAAAGCTCTTTTCAGAGATTTTAGCAAAACTGAAATATGGGATCATTTACAAAACCTCTAAAGCAATATCTAAAGCATTTATTATTTGAAAATCTACCTAATCAATAGATTTCAATGAGATAAAATACAAGTTTTTGGCTAATAAGAGAAGTCACTAAGAAATTCAGGATATCTATTTCTAATGAGTTAACTAACTCTTTACATACATACAAATATATATTTAGATAAGGTCTGAGGACATTCAAATAATGTTTGAGGTGGGGGAATGGGCAGGAGGACTGAGAAAAACGAGAGAAAGAAGCTAAGACAGGCCCTGGAGGTTAGCCTGCCAATCAACTCGCTATTTGTATGTGGTTGTGTTTGGGGGTTTTGTTTTTTGTTTTCTTTTGTTTTGCTTTTTAATGGTCCTTGATAAGGTACCTGTCCATCTGACTCAATGTACAGAGTTCACAGAATTACCAACCATTTTCTTACTCAGACAAGTCTAACTTTTATTTTTCAAATTAGATACCTCAGATATTTGTCCAGAATAAACAGGCCCAATTCACCTATCCTAACTCCACCCAGAAAGGGTTTTCCACAAGCCCAGCAGGCTGCAAGCCTCCAGTTCATTCTCAAGGATATACTCAACATTAGCAGTGCCTTTTCTCAGTTTAACCCTCTCCTCCCACCCCACAACTCAACACTACCAGAAATAAGTTAAGCCCCTGGAGAGGCACCAGAGCAGACCTCAAGTCACACGACATGGTGATAGTACAACATCAAGGGGAAGAAGCTGTGACCTAAAGACACATGACATGGTGATAAGTACAACATCAAGAGGAAGAAGCTAATGGCAGATTGAAGGGTGATGCTTTGGCAGCAAACAAACAGAAAACATTTTTATAAAATGCATGGAGAAAATTTACTATTAAGCTATGATAATTCATTAAATATATAAACATCCAGCCCCATTACAGCAAATGACCATCTCATCTGGGAATCATGAATTGCCAAAGAAGCACTTAAAATTTAACCACAATGACCCTGAGAATAATATTTTAGTATGATGGTGGCTAGAAATCTGAAAGCCAGATAAGATTTTTGTCAGTTTCCATAGAGGTGCATTCAGTAAATTATTACCTGCTCCCAACCAGTCAGGAAAAACAGAAATGGAAAACAAGAGAGAGCTTTAAGCCCTAAAAGGGATTGGTAAACACAGAGAACAAACCTTGCAGGTTTTCAGCCTGTAAAATTTCTGCGAATATTCTTAGTCATTACATGAAATACCACAATATGACTCACCACCACCTACACAGTAATATTCTCTGTGTCTGATAGACATGTTTTCATTCGATACATAAAAATAAGAAGTGAGAAACACCGCAAGCAAAGGATGACTAATAGAAATAATTTCTAGTTTCTTACTACCAATGGTTAAGTGTTCTTTACACTATTTCCTTTTTTCTCTTAATAGCAAGCAATGCAAACTATATTCAGTTGGCTAGACAAAGTCTGCAGCTAAACACATAGGCTTTTTATTCAGCTTTTTTACTGTTAAACTAGAAACTCATTAGAGTGACTTCAAGTTTTAATAGTCTGCATCACCAGCAGTTTTCTGGTAATCTAAAATAAACTTTTTTCTAAACATGTTAGAATCATCTCCAAATATCCACCCAAATTTCCAGTATTTACACCTATAATCCAGTACAACTTCACTTGACAAGTCTTACTAGATAAATTTTTTTTTTAACTTTTAAGTTCGGGGTACATGTGCAGGTTTGTTGTATAGGTAAACTTGTATTACAGGGTTTGTTGTACAGATGATTTCATCACCCAGCTATTAAACCTAGTACCCATAGTTATTTTTTCTGATCCTCTCCCTCCTCCCACCCTCCACCCTCTGACAGGCCCCATTGTCTGTTGTTCCTGAAAGAGAGAATTTCTAAGCGTGTTTTCCTAATTGAATGGAAGTACTTCATCTCCGGGGATACAGCACCAGCTGTAAAGTGACAGACAAGAAAGGTACCCTAAGTCCCTGTGGGCAACCAACCATGAAGCCAAGTTCCACACATGGCCACCTCCTTCGATAGCACCAGCACTGCTCTTGCCGGCCCAGGCCCCTCCCACACCCTCAAGAGGCTTGTTTGGCTGCTCATCTGACACTTTAAAGCTTTAATTGGGTCAAAAGACAATCTAGCACAATAAGTCTTCCCACATTGGAGCTATTTATCTTACCACGTAATATACAGTACAGAGACTTTTAAAGAGAAAGAATATTTCTTAAACATTATCACCCTTATCCTTTTAATCTGCTAACTTTCATGCCACCCACTTTGGTGTCCCCATTGTAACTAACATTTTAATGACAAGGAAGAGTAAAACAGGATGACAGCAGGTGGATAGGGTGCAGGCAGAGTATAATAATCAGCCCAAACTTATCACCACTATGAGAATATTAAAATACAAACCCAACTGCTGCAGGATTCCACAGTTATTAATTCATGCATGCATGCATACATTCGCTCAAATACTTATTGTGCATCTCATGTGTTACGCTTCAGTAATTAGTTATACATCCATTCATTCAGGCCACAAACATTCATTGAGCACCTACTCTGGACCAAGCACTGCCCTAGGCCCCCAGGATCCTAAGTGTGAGAAAGTCAGATATAACACCTGAGCCATTCTGCTCTCTGAAGGTGCAAAGGTGCATATATATAGTGGATTAACACAATGAGTTATTCATATGAGAAAAAACTCCAACTATCTGATTGTTGAAAAGATGGCAAAAGATTCTGACTTTTCCTTCTACATCCAAGAAAAGCCCATTTTTCCTGAGAACAACTCATATTTATGTTATATATACATAACATAAATATATATCAAATATATATACATGTCATATATATATTGAGTTTTTAGTTATTTGGTTTAATTTAGTTCTTAAATATTGCACTGAGTAATGAAATAAACAGCTAGCTGCTTTCGGATCTTGCCAACAAATTCATTTAAAACTGAACACAAGAAAAAATATTGCAACTTTTTTAGGAATCTTTTGCCAAGGAACAAAAATTCTAGCTCTTCATCCATAAGCCTGAAAATCATAACTAAAAGATATAGCTGGTCACTGAGCTCTTGTAACACGCACCAAGAACAGCTTGAAATTCCAGAGGAATTCTGGGAATTGAAGGTTGGGGTGGGGAAGATTCCAGACACAGCGAGTAAAAATATTCAAGGACTGTTCAGACCTGAAAAACACCATCCATGGTATTGAGCAATTACCTCCCAAAGGCCATGTCACATGTGTTTTCTGAGAGCAAACGATGGCGACTAGATAATTCCCAGAGCATCAAGATATATTCTTATGTACAGTTAATTGCACAAACTACCAGATCCTTCTAGCCATTACTGAAACACGTTTTTAAAATTATGCTTAAAAGCTTACCTAAACCACACTACTTATAAAGATCAAATTATTCCTCCAGCCTTTTGACATCTGTATTGGCTTATATGAGGACACATAGAGAATGGGAATGTCAGTATACTATATCGACTTTGTATAATTTGTACATGGTAGTATAAGGACTAAATTAAATAGTCAGATTTTAAATTGTAGCCAAAAGCTAAGTAGGTCCATACTATCCAGGGTCTCTTTGGGATTCATTTTAATAAAAATCATCAGGACCAAGAGGATCCATAGCCATTTTGTCAACAGCATTATTAATTCAGAGATAGTTTTATAGTACAGTATTTCTATTTAAAAACGTTTTCATATTTCTTTCCTCCACCTCTTCATGTCCCCTCATTTCAGTCTCCTTGATCTAATATTAAGATATAAGAAGCATCCAGAAATAAATGATAATTGGAATGGTAACAAAATATTTAATATGAAGTTGAAGTCCAAATTTAACAGCCTGTAGGAAAGGACATTTGGAATGATCTTGGTAAGATAAAATATACATTTAGAATTAGAAGGAATAAAATGGTTTTATGGTCGTACCTTAAGCTTTACTGGATGTGTTTAATGAATCAGAGGATTAGAAGGAAACTTAAGAAATCATTTTGACCATCTTACTGTCTCTAAGCAGACGGGACTTCAACCAGTACAAAGAAATGTATAATGCCACTGAAATGAGAGTCTACTGCCAACCCTACTGTTTTAGGAACAAAGCAATGTTCTATTCAAAAGTACAGCAGATATCAGCAAGCAAAACCACTTATGTCAACATCAGCCTATATCATAAACCATCAGTTGTTCTCAGGGCCAAAATAACTGATCAAGTCCTGGATATGAGATCATTTTCTGTCACCGTTAAATTGACTGTATCTTGGCAGCAGTTCACATTTACTCTGTAGGAATTTTAACACTGCACACATTTAAGCCCATATCTACATTCCAACTATTCTTTGTGATATACTGCATATCTTCACACTGTTCTGAGCATTTTCCTACAGCATCAAGTTATCAAAAAATGCTACACTGTCAAAGGAAGATCTCTCTCCCTCCCTCCCTCTCTCATACATACATACATACATATATACATACATACATACATACATATATATGTGTATGTGTATGTGTGTGTGTGTGTGTGTGTGTGTGTGTATATATATTTTATTTTATTTTTTTGAGACAGTCTTGCTCTGCTGCCCAGGCTGGAGTGCAGTGGCCCGACCTCGGCTCACTGCAACCTCCACCTCCCAAGGTTCAAGCGATTCTCGTGCCTCAGCCTCCTGAGTAGCTGGGGTTACAAGCATGTGCCACCACATCTGGCTAATTTTATTAATAGTAAAGATGGGGTTTCACCATGTTGCCCAGGCTGGTCTCCAACTCCTGGCCTCAAGTGATCTGCCCGCCTTAGTCTCCCAAAGTGCTGGGATTACAGGTGTGAGCCACTGTGCCTGGCCAGCCACTGCACCCAGCCAATATATTTTAATTCTCTGTCAACTGATTGTTTCCTTTAGCTAAACAAAACTTTTCTCTTTTTAAGCTTTATAGGTTTGTCAAATAAAACCAACTTTTAATCTCAAGGAAACAGAACAATTTTAGTATCAATTCCCTCATTAGATTCTGAATTTTGGCTTCCAGATAACTGAATACTTTGACACTATTGTAGACATGTATCTCTGAAGTCTTATACAGTCCGATTTTCACTGCGTAACTACAGAGCAATCCTTTCTACTCTAATAAAGAAACAATAGATTAAAACTATGACTCTTTACAACCAGTTTTTTTTTTTACCTTCTATCAGTTTAAAATGGAATGTTCCTATTACGCAATTTTTTCATCTTTCTTGGGGACAGGCAACTGAATAGCTCCTGTAGGTTACTTTCTATTGTTAGTCATGGTCTTCACTTATAAGGCAAGTTTTAAAAATAAAGAGATAAAAAATGTTGAAACTTTTCATTGATTTTGGTAACAACAGAAGTACTTTATTATTAAAGGCAGCTTAAAATAAGCCTCAGTCATAAGAGAAATTATGCTGACAGCCTGAGAAAAGGAGTAACAATTCACAAGGCTGGTAGAAGAACAAAATGTGTACCCTGGTAAATCCTTAGGACTCATTTGGGTTCCTGTAGCTCCCTTCATATCAAAATGACTTCAGAATATATGAAAAATGAAGAGATTACTGATGTAGGTTCCCAAGTGAATTCATTTAGCACAACTTACCTTGACTGTGAATTTATCTAAATCTGATATATCATCTAAATTCTTTCATTTCTACTATCTTCATTTCTCAAATTCTATGCTGATGACTAATCCTGCGAATGTCCTCAGTACTTAATGATATAGGCCTATAGTAATTATATTTGTGATTATATTTTGATGGTATAAATCTTATCATCCTACAGTATCCACCATCACTACCTTCTCATTGAGATTTTAGTTTTCCTTTTACATTTTCTCGGTAGTATAAACAGTGGTTTTGTGACCAGTGATGAATTTCACAACAAGTTTCTTTAAAATATTTTACATTTCCTGGAAGGCACAGCACTCTATTATCCTCGAACATTAGACCCACTGGCCTAATAAATGGAAGTCTAAGAATTGGACTTGAAAGAAGGCAGATTAACCAGAAAATAGTATAAAATGGAATTGGAAACATTTCAGGCTTAGAAAAACTTGGGTTCATACTGCATATTATTTCCAACTAGCCATAAATTCACAGTGATGTAGTGTATTAGAAATGAAAGCTCTCCTCTAAAACTATGAAATGGATTCCAAATATGTGTGCTGTAAGAGGTGAGACTGACTATAATACACTTCAAAAATAATAACCAGACTTGTTTTAAACCTGGATTTTTTACCTAAAATCTCACACAGGAAAAGTAGTTGGACATTTTGCATGTTTCACCCATTAAAAAAGCTGAGGGTCACAGAAACAGAAACTGTGAGAAAGACACCCCAATTCCAATACCACTGTTGCTGTGAAATATTCTGTAGGAAACCCTTATTCTTGGGGTATGCAGAAGTCTATTGCAGGGAGGCTCTGGGTAATTCTCTTTGTCCTTTTCTATTTCAGAATTAAAGTAGACAGAGGAGGTGCATGTTGTAACAAAGAGGCACCTCACCTCAACTACTGAGCTCAAAGGAAAACATATTCAGAATTGCTATGGTTTGGATGTGTGTTCCCCTCCAAATCTCATGTTGAAATCTGATCCCCAGTATTGGAGGTGGGGCCTAATGGGAAGTGTTTGGGTCATGGGGGAGGATCCCTCATGAATAGATTAATTTCCTCCCTCCGGGTTACTGAGTTCTAGCTCCATTAGTTCCCTGGAGAGCTGGTTGTTAAAAAGAGCCTAGCACCTGCCACCCCACCACCATTGCTTCTCTGGCCACGTGATCTCTGCACATGCAGGCTCTTCTTTGCCTCCACCATGAGTGGAAGCAGGCTGAGGCCCTCACCAGATGCAGATGCTCAATCTTGAGCCTTCCAACCATGAGAACAATGAGCCATAATTTTTTTCTTTATAAATTATCCAGCCTCAGGTATTCCCTTTATAGCAACATAAAATGGATTAAGATAAGAATCTACCCAGGGATACATGACACCTATCACGAAACTTACCAACACCTCACAAATACTGAACAGAACCATGGTTATTTCTGTAAATTCAACCAGAAAGCAAAATATTTTGACGTACTTCATTATATTTGGTTCACTGAAAAAATCTGTAAGCAAACAGAGGCACTTTTCTCTAGTTCAAGGAAGAATTTGATATCTATGTTTAAGTCAACAATATAACCATCCCCAACACACCTTTTCCAGGCTCGTCTCTCAGAATCTCCAATCCCTCTAGCTTCCTGTTTTTTATGCGTCATCTAAACTGAACTTCTTTCAGTTACCTGAGCCTTCCATGCCTTCTCTCACTCTCTAGCCCTTATACAATGCTCTTCTCACTGTCTGTAACACTCTTTTCTTTCCTTTGTGCCTGGATGATTCCTTCTTGTTTTTCATGCCTCACATTAAATGCCACTTCCCCGAGGAAGCCTTCCAAGGCCCTTCACACTAGGTTAGGTAATCATGGGGGTAGGTGTTAGTGAACAGCACCCTCCTTCCCCAGCAAGATTAGAATTCACTGAGACCTAAGCTAAGGAATCAAGCCAATAGAAATCAAAATGCCCTTCGTTTTACTCATGTAAGCTGCACTGGAGAACCCAACTTTCATCTGCAGATAAGTGGGGTCTGCAGAAATTTAATGCTGAGTTATGTAGATGTTTATCCACTGTCCCACAGGGGCAGCTGGACAACTGCAGAGCTCCCCAAAGGGGCTCACTCCTGTGTAATGTATGGCACCAAGAAACACAATGTGTTTTCTCAAAGCACGTTGACTGTTTACACAGAGGGACTAAGCTGTGCATGTTCCCAAGAGGAGTAAGGAGCTGGAAGAGAGGCCGGGAACGTGATTCCAATGAAACTCCCTCCTCATGAAAAAGGGAATAGAGCTTCCTCCCAGACAAAATGTACTGCTTGAGCAGCACTCCCATAGCACTTGATCACTTTGATAAGATTGCACATTTAGTTGCCTGTCTTTTCTGCTAGACCTTCAGCTCCACAACATCATCAAGGATAGGACCATGTGTCTTTTGCTCACCAGTTACCTCAGGATTAGCAGAGACAGGCTCTTAACATGCACACATCAAAATAAACCATCAGTCGATTAATGACTCATTCTTCTGTTCATTCCAAGGGAAATCGTCTATTGCTAATATAAAAAAGTTACTTGAATAAGGACGATTTATAGAGTTGTCATGTTTAGCACTCTTCGGATAGATTGGTTGAGATAATTTAAAACTTTTAAAAACCTGTAGAAAAGAATATTACTGAATCTTATTTCAATAGGTGAGTGTTATTCATATTGGTTATATTTCTTTATTTTGACTGAGGCAGAGAGCACAGAGGAAGATTGGGAGAGAGGAGGAGGTAGAGGTGAGAGGGAGAAGAAAAAGTAAAAAAGAATTGATTCTCAAAAGGTATAAAATATATGGTTAGCAGAGATTAAACAGACTCTTAACTTAGGTTTTATTTGTAAATATCCCAAATAACTTAAAAATTGTTAGCAGGGAGACTTTATTTCTATTTGACAACTCATACACACACAATTCCCGAGTTATTTTGTCCTCAGTTCTTCAGGAGCTATAGAACAGCTTTAAAAGCAGTTGTCTTATCAGTTGGTAGGGGGTGAATAAGAACAAGTGTTGGCAAAGATGTGGAGAAACTGGAACCCTCATACATTGCTGGTGGAGATGTAAAATGGTGCAGTCACTTTGAAACAGTCTGAAAGTTCCTCAAAAGTTCAACACAGTGTTACCATATGACCTAGTTAATTCTGCTCCTACATATATACTCGCAAGAATTAAAACATATATCTGTGCAAAAACTTACATATGGATATTTATAGCAGCTTTATTCACAGGACCCAAAAACTGGCAACAGCCCAAATGTCCATCAATGATGAATGGATAAAAAATGTGGCAGGGGCCGGGCATGGTGGCTCACGCCTGTCATCCCAGCACTTTGGGAGGCTGAGGTGGGCGGATCACAAGGTCAGGAGTTCAAGACCAGCCTGACCAACATGGCAAAACCCCGTCTCTAAAAAAAAATACAAAAATAGCTGGGCGCAGTGGTGCGTGCTTGTAGTCCCAGCTACTCAGGAAGCTGAGGCAAAATAATCGCTTGAACCCAGGGCGGAGGTTGCAGTGAGCCGAGATCGCGCCACTGCACTCCAGCCTGGGTAACAGAATGAGACTCTGTCTCAAAAAAAAAAAAAAAAAAAAAAAAAAAAAAAAGGGTATATCCACATAATGGAATATTATTAGGCAAGAAAAAGGAATGAAGTACTGGTACATGCGCTAAGGGTGAACCTTGAAAACACTCTGTGAAGTCAAAGAAGCCAGTCACAGAGGACCACATATTGTATAATTCCATTGATATGAGCTATCCAGAGTAGCCAAATTCTCAGAGACACAAAGATTATTGTTTGTTAGGGGGTGTTGCAGTTAGGCATGAATGAGGAGTGATGGTTTATGGATTTGGAGGTTACATGCTAGGGTGATTGCTAAAAGTGATTTTGGTAATGGTTGCACAATTCTATTAATATACTAAAAGCCACTGAATTGCACACTTTACATAGGTGAATTATATATGAATTATTTCTCAATGAAGCTGTTTTTGTTTTTTGTTTTTTTTAAGTTAAGCAGGATGAGACTAGAGAGACAATGCTAAGTCCTGAGGTAGGACTAATTCTGATTCCCCTGCCTACAGCAGGGAGCCTACTAGAGAACAAGGTGCTCCATGCTGCCCACCTTCTTTAAAGATTCACATGGCTGACCTCCTATTGAGGCTTGCTTTATTAATGAGGTGATACAGTTGCAGTAATCAATTCTGAAAGAAATCTACTTGGTATCATTTTTAAAAACATCAAATGAGTGACTCATCAGATGAGGCAAAGGAAACTAGCTTACAACAACCAGCTCTGATGATATGCTTTCTAATAGATACAGAAGTAAGATGGTCTGCAAGTTAGGACCCATATTGGCCCGCTCACACCAGGGCAGATTTGCTTTCAAGAAAAGGAAAAACTGAAATATCTGCTTAGAGTGTTGTGTCTGGAAGACACTAGAATTATCTCTCATCCCTCTTGCAGTATTAGTCTGTGGGGTGTAAATCATCTATTAGGTGCCAGACTTTTTAAAGGTTATCTTCTTTCACCTCTACACCAACCCTATCAACAAGATGGTATTATCTCCATTTTATAGGTAAGGAAACAACCAAAATTCAAACAGAAATAATCTTAAAGGGAGATTTCCTAGGCTACAGAGCTGGCATTTGGGAAAAGTGTTTGACTCCAGAGACCAGGCACTGTCCACCACTACATGTGGCCTCCCTCTGCTGTACCAGACCAGAGGCAGAATTGCTTCAGCTACTACTCAAGAGAACCTGGGGCAGAGGCTTGCAGCAGCTTTGAACCTACCTCTCTTGGCCAGGCCACCCCTGACAATTGGATAGATTTTTGGTCTTAGTCCCTGAAGTCAAGAGTAGACAAAAATTCATCCTTCACTTACCAGGACAGATACAAACCACAAGATAATTTGTTTTCCAATGGTTTCAGCTTAAAGTTCTGGTTTGGCATTGGCTTTCTCACAACTAGCAGCTGTAGGCAATTTTCACACAGAATAGAGACATCAATAAGGCAGAGAGAGTGGAATTTTCTCCCTTATGAATACAAAACAATGAGCTGTCTTCAAGATGTACATGAAGCTGCCACCACACGGGCTCCTCGCTCTCATTTTGGGAGACTGACAGAATATGGCTGAAAGGACTGTAGATGTGGAATGCTTTGAGGGTGCCAGCTCTGCCTACCAGCTCTACTACCACTGAGGGCAGTCATTAGCTATCAGCAACACCTATGTCCTTTGGTTGACTTTTTTTTTTCCTTATTTTAATCCAAACACCAACTTGAACCAGAGACTTTCAGTTTTAAAACATTTTTAGTGGGAAACCCTGCCTGTCAATGCATCATTACTGCCCTTCTTGATTGCTGTCTTGGTAGATGATTCACTGCCCCTCCCTAGAAGAGGACTATGTGTCATCTGCCTGCCCCATGACCTCAGGCTTGGCCACATGACTTGTGGTACCAGTCTCTACAGAAGAATGATGCCTCCTTACATGCAAACTCAGGTGTGGCCATGTGATCTGCACTGGCCAATGAAATGTGGGCACAAGTGACACCTGTTATTTCCAAGCATAAGCTTAGAGCCTATGAGTGGTTTGCCAGGTTTGCCTTTCCTCCTCCACCCTGCCTGGGTATTGGACAGAAGACAGGAAGGAGCAGAACTATAGCAGACCCACAGTAGACACACAGCACAGCAAGCAATAAGCCTCTGCTGTTATAACCACTGGGGTTTTGCTATCACAGCATAACCTAGTTTAAGATGACTGAGACAGTCATTAACATGGATCCCCCCAACTTTTCTTCTCACCTTCAATTCCTGCTGACAGCTCACTTCCTCCATAAAGTCTTCCCTAACCACCTTCCTCATCTCCTTGACCCACACCGCACAACAGATATTACACACACAGGTAATTTGTGATTATTCTTTTGGTGCCATTATACCTTCTTCATAATGGATCTCCTTCTACTACTGTCAGATCTTTGGGGGGCAGGTTCTGGCTTTCTATTTCAAACTTCCTTGTTAACACCTGCAACAGAGTTATTCATGCAGTGGAGATCAGAGAAGGAAGAGATTCCTTAGACATTGAAAATATTCAAGATCATAAAGCGTAAGTACACTGGTAGTAGTCATCTTTCCTTTTTCCCGACCAACTCTGGTTGGCAATAGGCCCATCGCTCCACACAGGAGACCAGAAATCAAACATCAGCTTCATAACCTCTCTCATATTGGCTTATCTTTCTGCTTTATAAATGAATTCTGGTCTATAAGAGTTGGAGTGACATGGTCAGTTCAGATATTACCCAAGGAGAACACTAATGCAGCCTACAGTATGTCCTTGACCAAAGAATCATGCAAAATGAATAGTATTCTCTAATGTCTGTTGGACAATATGAATGGTCCGTTTAGAACTAACTCCATTACAAATGAGATCATGTCCTTTACAGGAACATGGATGGAGCTGGAAGCCATTATCCTCAGCAAACTAATGCACGAACAGAAAACCAAACACCATGTGCTCTCACTAATAAGTGGGAGCTGAATGATGAGAACACATGGACACATGGGGGGAAACAACACACACTGGGGCATGTGGCAGGAGGCAGGGGTACAGTGGAGTGGGGAGAGTATCAGGAAGAACAGCTAATGAATGCCGGGCTTAATACCTAGGTGATGGGATGGATGATCTGTGCAGCAAACCACCATGGCACACGTTCACTTATGTAACAAACCTGCACATTCTGCATATGTACCCCAGAACTTAAAATAAAAGTTGAAGAAAAAAAAAAAGAAGAACTAATTCCATTACAAAATGCCAGTGGTGATCAAGGCAGGATACAGTATCCATGTAACATTTATTAAGCATGTTTAAAGGCCAGGCACTGGGCCACTCCCACTGTGTACTGTTCTCACTGAAACATTATATCAAACCTAGAAGAAGATGTTTTTTTCCTTCAGAAAACAGGAACAGAAAAATAACATGATTTTTTACAATTATGAAGATAAAGTCAAAGCAGTGATTTGAACAAAAGTCTTCCTAATTCCTATGCTAGCACCCCTTTAAACTATGCCATAATATCTTCTAAAATACAGAATAGAAACACCACCTGATGCTTGAAAAGCTAAGCTGAAGAACGTACTTACATCTCTTGATGAATGGGTCCTGCACTAGATGCATCCGTCATTTCAGTATACTTGATTCTAAAATATGATAGTATCTATAAAAAGATTCCCACAGCAGTTATTATTCTACTCCTATCATCAGGCTAAATAATGATGCTGTACTGAAGTAATAATGTCTTTCACCAAAGGATCAATGACAGGATGGGAAGTATGACTAATTTTTAAAAAATACATTAATACTGTACATTCGGTGTTGGGGTAGGGGGGCATTAGGGAATCCCGATAGGTGTGAAGTAAATGAAGGAATTATTTAGCCTAATGTATAGACTAAGGATTGGGATGGAGACAAATTAGGAAGGGTAACTTAAGATGCAGTACTGCCACATATTTGAAGAACTGAAGGTCTAAATCCCTCCACCCACTTAAAGCACCAGCAAAGCACTTGGATGTAGTAATACTACCCTCTTCTAACTCTTCCTTCTCCACAGGTTTAGTGCTGACAGTGAGGGTGCAGACATAAAGGTGAATGGGGGCCATTTCACTGAAAAGGAAAAGTCCATGTCAAACCAAACCAACTCATTCACATCCTCTCCTCTTCTCCTTCCCTGGCTCCCCACCAATGCCAGGATAGAAAACTGGGACTCACCACCAGTTCACTGAACATGACATCCAGCTCCTCCACAGGGGGCATCGGCAATGCTGGCTCCATGGTCTGAAGCGCAAAGTTGCTATCGTTTCGCAGCCGATACGTGATTTCTGGGTGATCATTATTTCGGAAACAGCAAAAGATGAATGAAATACCTCGTCCACCTCTCTTTCTTGGGGCCATGGCTGAATTCTGTTCTATTTCTTGATGTGACTAAACTCTGCAAAAAGAGGATATGACACGGTTAAGAGTACAGGAACAGACAAAATGATTTTTAAAAGGCCAGACCAACTCAAGAAAGAGCTCCATGTGCTGACGACATTGTGTGCGCCCTGCAGGGCACAGAGAGAACAACACCGAGTGGGTTTGGAGTCCACTTGGACAGAGAACACACACCCTTCTATTCATTTGTTGACTGTTTCCTGTAATAACTGCTGAGCAAACAGGACAACTCCAGCCACTCTTCCGACAACATACACTCTAATTACACTGAGCTACTCTCTGTTCTTTGTACATCACATTCCCTTTCCTGCCGACCTAGTTTGTTCTTGTTACTCTTCTCAGAAGAGTGACCTTCTCTTCCTTGCCCCCTAAGAGATCTCTTCCTTATCTTTTAAAGTCTGATTCCAGACTGACTTAAAAGTCTCTTCCCTAAATAGAATAACATATATGCTAGGACATATATATCCACTTTAGCATGATCACATTCTAAGCTCTTTATGAGTGTGTCTTCCTGTTAGACTGTGGTAACTGAAGTGAGGGGAAGCGGCTGTGCATCAAGTATTTTGTAGGCCTAGTGCCCTGCACAATCCCAGGAAGAGAGAAGGCACTCCATAAATGTTCACTGTATTAACTAATTTAAATTTACAATAAAGCCAGGACTTGAGCTAGATGGGCCAGAGATTTTCAAACTGAAAAGAGAAAATGAATTCACCAGTCAGGAAAGGAAATGGTTAAATTACACACACACACACACACACACACACACACACACACACACACACACACTCTCTCTCTCTCTCTCTCATCTAAAAGTATATTATACACTCATTTAAAAGAACCAAGGCATTTGTATATGTAGATATGGAAAAATGTTGAAAATGCTATAGGAGTACATGATTTAAAGAATGTATGTATTTATAAATATATGAAAGAAACTATTAATAGCAGTAATCCTCAAAATAAAAACAGAGGGTTGGAGAACTATTTATTTTCACTTTTACCCTTTTGAATCCAAATTGTCACCACAAAAATATGTTTTTAATGATGATAGAGGGTATGTTTTAAGTTACAACTGTACATATTGCCTTGGAAAGATTTCCAGTTGATACTGTCTATTGAAAAAACCAAGTCAAAGAAGAACAATAGGCATAGCATGATGCCATTGTGTCTTTTTAAAAACGTCATACAAAAAGCCATACATGTAAATTTATTTCCACCAAATGGTCCAGAAGGATAGACAGCAAATCGCTAATTCCTCTCTTCTTAGAGTAGAATAAGATCAGAAAAAGGCAAGAAAAAGAAAGTTCTTTTCGTGCTTTTTTAAGAATAGTGGACACATTTAGATGTATAACTGTTATAAGTCTTCAATGTTTAAAAAGAGATGAGGTTAAAAGAAAAAAAAAAAAAGGTGGGATGAGAATTGGTCCTTCAAGAGATGGAAGGGCAGGGGAGGAGAAACATATCTTGGTCAGGGAAGGTGGTAGAACAAGGCTGTGAATGCATTATTTATACACTTAAATATAAAAGTATACACATAGAAGAAAGACTAGGGTCAAGTTTGTCAACATTTAACAAATGTGGACAGTGAGAAAATAGATGCCTTCTTTGAACTTTTTTTTGTTCTTAAGTTTTAAAAGTAAACTCCAACCCATCGACTTATCGCATCTTCCAAATCATATAATCCAACTCCAAAATCTGTAGCCAATTTCTTGATTTTGTAATTAACACTACTACGTAAATAAGTAAAAGCACTCATAAACAACTATAATTTCCAGAGACTTCCACAGTCTAGTCCTCAGCTGACTTGAAGGCAAAGTGGTCTCTACAGTCAGGAACTGGGAGGTTCTGTGACGGGAAGGGAGGGAAAGGTTAAAAGCAGGGTATCTATCATGGAGTCCACAATGATGCTCTAACTGGCTCTTAAATAAAGACTAAGTCAAACATCCAACATCCTGTTCTGTTGAAGCATATGTCTCCTGGCCTAGGGTATACTTGTGCAAGGTCATACTGAGACATATGTCATAATTGGGATTCCTTTGGCAAATGTGCATTAATACCCACTATGTACCAGGAATGACAGTAGTTGCCTAAGCATATGGAAATGAACAGGTCACTCACTAGAAGCTCATACTCTAGTGAGAGACAGTAGTTCACCAGATAGTTATAATGAAGGTAATATGCCAATAAGTGCCATGTAAACTGAGCAGGAATTACCTAAGAATCTGGGGGTGGTCCCTGATGGATGAGTGGAGTTTTGACAGAATATGGAAAACAGGGTCTTTAGGCAGAGGGAACAGTACAAGCAAAGGCATGAGGTAGGAAGGGGCATGAAGGGTACAGGGAATGAGTGGTATAGTACAGACTGTGCTATCTATACCACCATCTTCTCAGAGCAGAGCCCTGGCTCTCATCTCCCCACTGAAAAATCTGCCAATGGCTCCCCAATACCATTCTAAATTGGCTTTCAGTGGATTTCAGCTCAACTTTTCTGTCTTTCCTACTTCCTCAAAAATATCCTACACTTTACTCAACAGGCCATTTTCCATGCCCCATAAACATCTTGCACTCCTCTCACCTTCCACCCAAGTAGACTACTCATTCCTTCTCGCTCTTGCCTTTGTCTAGCAACATCCTCCCACCCTGAAAGTACCAATCCTGAGAGTACACCCACTGCTACTGATAGCTGAAATTCAGTTCTACATTTCTGAAAGGCAATTTATCAAAGTCTTAAAATGGTCACACATTTTGACCTAGTATTTCTACTTCTGAAAACGTATGCTTAGGAAATATTCAGAGATATTATCAAAAATGTTTTCACAGAAATTTCCAAAGCATTATCTGCAAGAGCAAATAAGGGCACAGAATAAGTGCTTGTAATGAAGGACTATACAGAAAAGGTAAATAAATTATGGTACAACTAGATAACAGACTACCAAGCAGCCCTTTGTAAAATAATATTTAATGACACGCAAACACGTAAAGAATAAACAATACAGTGTCCCATTTTTGTGAGAAAAAAATTTACATATATGAGCAGGATAAAAGAACAAAATAAATATAACAAAATGCAGGCAGCAGTTAGTTCTGTGACAAATGTAGAGATTACCTCGTTTGTTTTAACTAACAAAAAGACTCTTCCGCACTTCCTAAGTTGGCATATTGAAGACATACTATTTTCACAATTAATAAAGTGAGATTTAAAAAACCCATTGATATGATTATCTGCTTATATTAGAGGGGGAAATGAGTATGAGTATGCAAAAATGTTCCTATCAAAAATATCCAAGTTAGGTTAATCTACATACCAGCTTTTCAAACTATCTGTGGTAAAGGACTAGTTGTTTTCATCCAATTTGTTATAAACTGAAAGATCTCAGCAATGTCAAATTGCTATAAAAGTTTAAATGCTTAATCTCAATTTTTTTTTTTTTTTTTGAGACGGAATCTCGCTCTGTCACCCAGGCTAGAGTGCAGTGGCACGATCTCGGCTCACTGCAAGCTCCGCCTCCTGGGTTCACGCCATTCTCCTGCCTCAGCCTCCCCAGTAGCTGGGACTACAGACGCCCGCCACCACGTCCAGCTAATTTTTTGTAATTTTAGTAGAGATGGGGTTTCACCATGTTAGCCAAGATGGTCTCGATCTCCTGACCTCGTGATCTGCCTGCCTCGGCCTCCCAAAGTGCCGGGATTACAGGCGTGAGCCACCACGCTCGGCCTAATCTGAATTCTTGTACCCAACACAGGTAGGCAGCAGCAGCGCTGATGTACATTAGGACATGGGAGTCATTACTTATCTCATTAAAATATAACTGTTAATATTCGTCTCTGGTATGTGTCCTCAGGGCAGGGACCACATCCCACTCAGAAGCCAAGCCAGTGTCCCATATCTTATCCTCGGTAAACTGAAGAGAGATCATTCTGGGACTACCGACAAGGTCTGTATGACTGTGGGAGATGGGGAAGTGTTCCCCAGGAAGACAGGGCAGGAAGGCAGTGTTCAGGCTACCGGGAAATGAGGGCAAGAAAATAAAGTAGGCTAAAATAGGCACGGACCAGCTCATGGAGGGTCCTACAGCCCACATTCAGCCTTCAAAGCTCACTTCCAGCTATCTCTTTCAGGCAGTCTTGCTAATCCGCCTAACTAGATATGGTCTGGGATCTCTAAGCATTTTGTGACCTCCATCATGTACAGCCAACAGTTAACTGTAAATCGAGGTCTGGGTCTTTATTCCCTCATTGAAGAATCAGGAGGAAAAGTGACATGGCACATGTCATTTAGTATTTTGCACATAGAGGTACAATCAAAGTATTTACGGAATAAATAAACATAGCAATAGTTTTCCTTTTGCATGTTAAAAGTTTCACTTAAACCCAAGTTATATTACATTCTGGCTGTACTGAGGAGGGGCGAGAAGTCGGGGGTAATGTTAAGATCTAAAAATCAGTCCAAAGCATTTTTCAAGTCTTAAAAAGAAAATCCCAACAGTTCCATAAACAAAAGAATATGAAGTTCTTGGCTAGTTTTGAAGATGGGTAATAAGACACAGAGTCTACTATATTTAAGAACCTAACTGAAATCCTTTCAATAAGTACCAAATATTGCCTTTGACAGGTAATTTGTATGTGGAAGCCTCAGTGAAACCCAAAGGCCAAGTTTTTATGCTGGCTCCTCCATGGATCCCCAAATACAAGGTCCTTTATTAAACCCATCCCTAAACTCTAGATGATGGCATGTGTTGGAGATTTCCAACAGACATCCATTTTTTCCCCGTATATGGAGCTCCACTATTCAGAGCCTAGTCTTTTAGATACAGACCAAAACAGGAAATGAAAGGAATCATTCTGCTGGACCCCTCGTAAGCACCTGCACACCTTAACTTCCCTAGCACTTCACTGACTAGTGATCCCAACAACTGCCCAGTATATATGATTTAATACGCATATTCACACCCATCACTTCATTTCATCATCCCCATTTCACAGGTAAGACTTAAGAGGAGACCCATCACTTCATTTCATCATCCCCATTTCACAGGTAAGACTTAAGAGGAGACCCATCACTTCATTTCATCATCCCCATTTCACAGGTAAGACTTAAGAGGAGACCCATCACTTCATTTCATCATCCCCATTTCACAGGTAAGACTTAAGAGGAGACCCATCACTTCATCATCCCCATTTCACAGCTGAGACTTAAGAGGAGACCTATCACTTCATTTCATCATCCCCATTTCACAGGTAAGACTTAAGAGGAGACCCATCACTTCATTTCATCATCCCCATTTCATAGGTGAGACTTAAGAGGAGACCCATCACTTCATTTCATCATCCCCATTTCATAGGTGAGACTTAAGAGGAGACCCATCACTTCATTCCATCATCCCCATTTCACAGGTGAGACTTAAGAGGAGACCCATCACTTCATTTCATCATCCCCATTTCACAGGTGAGACTTAAGAGGAGACCCATCACTTCATTTCATCATCCCCATTTCATAGGTGAGACTTAAGAGGAGACCCATCACTTCATTTCATCATCCCCATTTCATAGGTGAGACTTAAGATGGAAGGAGGTGGGCCATCAGGAAGATAAAGTTTGAGGGGCCACACACTGGAGAGGTCTCTGCATTGGCCCTTAACAACTTGATTTTCCAGCCCCCATCTCCTAATACCCTGAATGCTGCCCATGCCCATACACACTTGATTTGTTGGTAAAGGCAGAGATGTTTATGCGGAGAAGCCCATACATCATAAAAGTAACAACAGCTGCCCCAGCCCATCATATCCACCCATTTCATCATTAAGTCAAATGTTTATCAAGTAAAAATTATGAGCCAAATATTCCAAACACTGTGCTGGGCACTAAGGGAAGAGGGATGAAAATGAGAAAAGATGCCTGCGTGCTTTGGGGAAGGCAGGAAAAAAATCAAGAAGACTAAAACATTATTCCTGAAGTTGGCTCATGTTACAGGGGATGCAAGGAAGAAAGTGAAGGGCAATGGTGGTAGTGGTGGGAGGGCAGCTCCTTCAGATAGTATGATCAGGGATGGCCTCTCCTGACCACAGGCATTTAAGCTGAGACCTGATGGATAAAAAGGGACCAGCCCTGCAAAGTGTTGGGGAAGAGGATTCTGGGTTAAAGGAGGTGTGTGTGAAGACCAGGGTGGGTGGGGAGCCGGCACGTTTGAGTCACTAGGGAAGACCAATGTGGCTGAAGCCTAATGAGCCATGGTGGATGCTGAGTCGTGGGGGCGCTAGGAAGGAAGAGGCTGAAGATGGCAGGGCCCAGACCAGAGGAGTTACGTGCTGGAAGGAGGTCTCTGCCCTGACCCTTGCCAACTTTATTTTCCAGCCCACATCTCCCAATATCCTAAACATGCCTCATACGCAGGCACGTGCGTGCACTCATCAGACCTTGGCAATGGTCGCACTTTTCAGCCCACACGTCTACAGTGTCCTCAGCCTGCGGTGTCTTCCTTATCTGGCTGTCTTCCACTCACCATTCAAGATTCTGCTCAAATACTGCTGCTTTGTAGGCCTTCAGTTTCCCAGGACAGTTACACATTTCTTTCTACACCTCTAGCATGATATACATACTTGAGTGCCTTTTTTTTTTTTTTAAATGTCCATTTCCCCCACTAGACTATGAGATCCTGAAGGCAGGGATTAAGTTTTAGTCAATTCCTGGCACGTAGTATATTCTCAACAAATGTTTGTTGAATGCAAAAGTATAAATGCCTAAGTGAACAGATGGTCTCACCTCTGAATGTCAGAGATACGTGACTGGGTGTTCTTCCCATAGTTGTCTGCAGATCTGTTTTCAAACCCACCAAGACATTTGAAGCCAATCAGATCATCAAGTTCTCCTTAGGTACTTGTCAAGCTTTCTGATGCTGACAGAAGCCTCATAAATGAATTCCATCCTTGGGATATTTGCAGCTTTCCAGCTTCCCAAGAGCGAGGAGTTTCTGGCCAAACTAGCTGGTGCGTGGTTTTTCAACTCATTCCCAAGTAAGTGCCATTGAAAAGAGACTCGCTGATAAAATCTTTTAGACATTTCCCCAATATCTTATACTCAGTCAACGTTTTGCCCAAGAAAATATTCACTTACTCAGCCATCATGATCTGAACTTCCTCAATACATCCACAGAGTCTTAGGTACTGGAGACACAGACGAAGAAAACTCAAAATGCCATTTGGGGAGATCATAGTCTAGTGCAGACATACATCAGGGAGGGGAGCTGGTCCTTTTCCTGTCCGATGAAGAAGGAATGCATAGTTTCTGAAACTAGGGACCTAGGTTTCCACATCGGTCTCTTTTTAATCAGATCAGCCTGAGGAAGAGGACTAATTCCACCATGACAGCTGGGCCCTGAACCAGAGCACATCTCCTAATCTCAGCTTCTGGCATTGTTGCAGAGGAAGAAGTCACTTCTGGGACATCCAAACTGCAATCCATCTATAACATTACAGATGACTATTGCTATGCTGTGCACAAGGAAACAATTTAAAAAGCTTCTTAAGATTCTGGAGCAGGTGCATTTTCCTTAGCGAAGAGTAAGAAATCCAATCCATCTGTGGCCTAGCTAGAAGTTGGAGTCATTTGTACTGCTCTTCAACAAAACAAGCAAGACTCTCAACGTAGCAACAGTCAAAAACTGAGGCCAAATGTTAGGGAATGTGGATGATGATAATTATGATGATAAAACATTGGAGAACAACCTACAGTCCACAAGAAAACCCTCCCTAACACTTTCCCTTTGATAATGCCAAGTCACAATACATGTGATATGTAAAGTTGGTTTTCCACAAAGGAAGACACAATCAGTATTTAATACATGAGTGAAATGTTAAGGTTGTCATAAACAAAACAGATTTTCGCTGATACGCAGACTATTTTAATTGGTTTGTCAGGACTTCTGCCACACATTTATAAGATGACTGTCCAGACTGAGCAATCCAATTGCCAAGGTTTTCCTCTAGCAGGAGGGGTTTAGGGGAAATGGCAGTCAAGATATGCTGGAGGAAGGGAGGGAGGGACAATGAGTTCCTGAGAGCCACCAACTTGGTTAGAAGTTGCGAGAGTTTTTACATCCACTTGCAAAGCGCAGTGGGGACCATAATTGTTCTTCCCCACTTCTATTATATGAATCAAGATAGACAGCATTTGACATTGAATTTTCCTAAGAATTATAATCTCAACACTAAAATATAGTCATTGTTCTGGTACTATAAATGGTCTCTGGAATTTCTGAAACAATAGAATTCATGTCACAACCATAAAAAGAAGGACAAGAAAACAGAGTTATGCAATAAGAGCAACTTTAAAGAGAAAGGTTGGGGGACCCTCCACTTTAGTTGCCACACCCATGTTTTCAGAACTGCAGTTTACCTCACATTTTGCAATTTTCCAGAGGGCCCTGATGTGTAATTTGCATTGCAACAACACAATAATGTTAACCCAAATTGTCTTATCGAGAAAAATGTGAAAGGAAAAAAACTGCTTTGCTTCTCTCCTTGGCCATTCCTCTGCTCTCTCACATTCCTCATGTCTGGTTTCATTTCCCAAATACACCAGATGCCAAATACTATTTGGAGCTTAAAAAAAAAAAATCACGGGATATAGTGTAAAGCTTATAGGAGAAACGTCTGAAAGGGAATTGTGTGTTCCCCGCAGGTTTCAACATCCTCTCCATCAGGAAACGGAAAGGGCGTTTCTCAGTCAGTGTGTCCAGTGGAGGGACAGCCCTGCCCATACACTTGGTCCCAAAAGGATGTTCTAATAGGGCACTTCTTGGAGTGGCTCCTGGAACTTCACCCAGCAGTCGGTCCTCTCGACCCAGTAACTTTTCTGAGGCAAGAGGAAAACAATGAGAGCATCTATGCACAGGGAAACCAATATGCAAATGTTCAAAAAAGCCATTAGCACCCTGAAAACACTTTCTACTTCTGTCTGCTCTGCCTCAGCATAGGCGGGGGACACAGAGTGGAAGCCAGGACTGCCCACTTCCTTCCCCACTTTCTTCCTAGATAAGGGAGGAGGGCACCCAGGTGAAGTCCGTGCATACCCTCAGGCCAAATCAGGCCTCAACCAGCACATAATTAACAGTCTTTCTCCAAGCCCTGCCAGAAACACTATGCCCAACCCTGCATGTAAGCAGCAAAGAAGAGGACCTCCAAGTTTTGATCCTAAAAAGCTGGCAACAACTGTTCTGTGTCACGTAATACCATAACCATGGGTTTAGGGTATAAATCCCTAAAGCCAATATAACAAGGTTCTCGAGTTAGGAAGTTTGTGCTGTTCACGTGACAGAAACCAGAGTCTGGAAGCCAAGACATCTCGTCTAGATCATCTGGGAGAGGTGCCAAACCCCAAGTGTCCTTGGAGCACCCGAAGACATCACAGCTCACAGAGAGCTGTGCCCTCCCCCTGCTGACCTGTTGCTAGTCTGTGAGTTAAGTCAATAAACAAATGTAAGCTGAAGTCAAAAGAAATGCAAATAATTTTCTCCCTCTGGGTTCCAATCTGCCTCTAAGGGATCCACTCAGATACTGTACAAAGACAAATTTAAATTGTGGAGGCTACAAAAACATAAAACATTACAACTCCACAGCCAGCTTTGTCACATCAAAGCGCTCTCTCTCTCATCTAAGAGGCCAAGTTTTGTTCTTTACAAATATACAAAAGAATGCAACTTTCCTGAATCACCAGCAGCTCTTTCAAAAATCTGAGACTAAGGCCATCAGTCATGGAAAAGAATACTTGTATGTTGCAGGATACCAGCAATCACCTGTACTCTACACACTCCGGTCCTCTGTGATCCAAGTGTAATGACCCCTAAAGTCAGTCTTCACAAATACAGGTAAATGTGGCTGCCTCTGAAAATGTCCCCCAACCACAAGGACCACACTTTTGGTATTTAAGGCTTCAGATCTTCCCAAACAAGCAGTCCACCCTTTGGTGCCATCCACATAGAAAATGCAAATAATATTAAAAGACATTGTTTAAAAAAGAGATATATTATTAGGCATTTTTTAACCTCCTCACAATTGAAATAATGCAGGCGAATTTTGAGAGATGCGAAGTTGAATATATACTTAATTTCAACAATTACGTTTACCACATCTTGAAGCAAAGTTTACTATGGATTAAAGAAGATACTGGAGGTACTCTGGGATGAATGAAGGCTCATGGTCACACTAAGTCCCTCTCCCTGGTGAGGCCTAGACAGGGTCCCCTGGGGAAGTGAGTACTGTTCCCAGTCCTCACAGCCCCAAACCAGATGCTGTTCAATCTTGTTCCTTCTCAAATATTATAACTGTATTTTATCATGGAGGCATTTTATTGTCAAGGAGGTATAATTTTTTATTTCTACACAGGCTTCTCCGGAGAAAAATGGTTCTTGGCATACTTGGTAAATGACAGTTTGCTGAACTGAAAATAAAGAAATAAAATTTTGCCCAGAGGTCTTTATACATTCATGTTTACACTGAAAGCAAATTTTAAAACTCACTAATTACCTTCCTCTTTTTATGTTCTCCTACTTTTATGCCAAGATTACTTTAATACAATTTCCACAGAAGAAAATGAAACATCACAAAGAACAAAGATTCTTGGTTAAAATTAGCCTCACTCTCTGGTAACAATTAAGAAACCTCCAACTATCTCACGCAGATGCCTGTGCTTTCCAGTTAGGGAAAAACTGATAGACACAATATCACATAGGCAGCCGCAGAATTGCAACACAAGTTCAAATAACAGCTCCACCACTTCTTTCTTGGAATGACTTTAGGAAAGACACTTACATCCTCTGAAACTCAGTTTTATCATCTGTAAAAATAAAGTTGTACATATTTTTGCCTCCCCTCTGTTTTAAGAAAGTGAATTAAGATGGTTTACAATGAAAACACAACGAGACCAAAATTTCAACACAGAATGAAACACAGAAAGTCAAGGTGGGAGAAACCCAGGGGGCTGTACATGAAAAAAATCTAACACTAGGAAAGCTAGAGCACAACACTTTGGTGTGAGCTTCCAAGCAGCCCATGCAAAAAAAGAAAATGGATAGATCATGTAGCTCTTACCTACTAATTAAAAGAAACATGCCAATTCATGTTTCAAGCCAAGGGGAAGATTCCTTCTTAGCCCAGGGAGAAACTGTTCACAGGCATAGTCTAAAGGCTAAATGAGATGCTCTGTCTCCTCACACCATCTAGCACCCCGAAGTACTCAAGAAATGTTTGATGGCTTTTGAGTGGACACTATAAAAGGAAGGGGGAACTACATTAAAAAGTTGGGGGTGAGGATTTATTTGTTAACTACTGTTTGGTAGAAATATGTTAACCAGATTCCTTTCTCTGACATTCCTGTGTGTATCAGCAGAGTAAATTCCTGGCATGAGACTGGTTTAATCTCTATAGGGCAGTTGTCATCACTAAGTCAAGGGCTCTGCAGGTTGGTCAGCTTATCTGCAAATTGTGGGAAATTCTCTGAGGGTTTCTGGAGCAAGATGGGAAAAGGCATTTTTTAAAAAAAGCTTTCCTGTATATTTTGAAGAATTCAGCAGGTTTAATATTCCAATCCAAACAACTGTACAAAAACTCTCACATTTGCATACCAAATTTAGTTACTGCAAGGACACTGACATTTGCAATACTGATATGATTCCCCTGGATATCCTCAGTCACTGATCACATCTACTCATCCTTCTACTTTGTAAGTCTGAAGGTATCTTCTCTGGCCAAGAAGTGATTGTGAACTGATTACCAAGATGGAAAATCTACTGCAAACCCTCAAGATATAAGCACCCAGGGCCGCTGGCTTTCACACTTCTTCCTCAGAAAGATCATTCTGAACACATGTGGACACTGCCACAATTTGCCATTACAAATGTAAAAAAATGTTTAGAGAGAGCTAAGTATATGGTGAGTCCTGAGTTTAAAATTACAGTGTGGCAAGCTGTTCATTAGACCTTGAGTCTCTCCACAATGCCTGCTGCTCAGAGAGGCTCACTTGGGGCAGCACGCTGAGCTTTGCATCATGGCCAGCACTACACCACACCTCGGCTCCAGCTTTTCTTAATGCGTCCTGCTGATGATGCGGCAAGGAGAAGCCACCCAGAAACAATGACGGAATCACATTATAAAAACTGGAACTCCCTTCAAAAGCAGCACCCTGCCCTTCGTAAAAATTCTACTTACAAATTTTACATAATGGATGTTCAAAAGAGGCATATGGAAAGATGGTGAACGCTTCAACTGTATGCAAGATGAAGTATAGAAATAAGGCAGTAGAGAAGACAGTCGCCTCTAACGCTGTCCTGTTTCAGGTGCTGTGTGGCTCTAGGAGGTATTGCTACACATCTTCTCTGATGATTAAAGTAAAGGCATTAAGTTGGTATGTCAGCTACAAAACTTCATTCCAAAGACACGACATTAAAAAGACTTAGAGAAATAACGCCTTGACATCTCTTGCCCAACCTCCCTTCATGTTGAGAACTTTCATAAGCATTTAGATATACAACCCTTTAAAAATACAACAAACTTAAAGGAAAAAAAAAAAGACATGGCGGAGTAAAAGATGACTGACGGAAGAATCTCAGCCCCACAATGGGCAATCTTGTAACCTGTGGATGGGAAAGTCAATTGCACCACCTCAGTGGAAGGCAATCTGACAGTGTCTGTTATTATTTTAATGCACGGGCCCTTTGATCCACATCTTACACTTTCTAGATTGCATATCTAAGAATTTGACCTACAGATACATTCATACACAGGCACCAAGATGTATCAACAAAGGTGTTCATTATGACCGTGAAATAGAAAACAGGTTTCCTAACTTGTAATAGAGAATCATGTGTCTTTTAGTAGGGGAATGCTTTAATAAATGTTGTCTCATACTTCAATAACAATGCTGTACCACACACCAATAAAATCGGAATCTCTGGTGTTGGGGCCCAGGCATGGGTATTTTTCCAAGCCCCACAGGTGATTCCAATGTGCAGCAAAGTTTGAGAAATAGTGCTAAAGAACCCTATGCCCAGGGTTACAAAGAAAGTACTAGGTCCACAGGACTGACGTGAAAAAAATGAACATATTCAGAATAAAAGACAGAGAAGAAGAAAGAAAGGTTTATAACAATATATATGTAGCACCATTACGTTTAAAAACTGTATTTGTAAGCACTATGTATGTACATACCTATATATGGGATGCATATACTTCCAGAATTGTTTCAAGTATTAACTGAAAGACAGCTAAGGTATTTAACCAAGTGCTTAGCACACACAAGATGCTCAATAAATGTTAACTATTATTTCCATATGTACCTAAGTTTGTCTCTGTGGAATCTATATGGATTTTCAAGTGGCTAATGAACTCTCCTGAGTGCATGATGCAGGTGACAGTATCCTACTGAAAAAAGGATGTTTGCAAGCCTTCTCAATAACTCCATTAAAACTCTAAGGATACACCTCAATAACTCCTTAGTTGTTATATTGACTCTTTCATTTAAAATTACAGCTTGCTTTTTGTGCATACTTGAAACCCATGCCCATAAATGCAGGCAGTTTCACTGTCAGTATTTTACTCATCTGTACATCCACAAAAATGGTCCATTTAAAAGTTTTTCTATGTTAGCCAACAAATTTAAAAACTTCAATGTAATGTTAGATGCAAACTTGATGAAATACAGAGAGGAAGAATGTTCCCAAGGTTGCAGGGACCAGCTACAGGGATAACAATGGGACAAATTTTTAAACAATGGTTTGTTTTGTTTTAAATTCTGTATGTTCCAAGATGTAATTTTAAGAGACTCCCTAGTTCACTAAAGCCGTTATGTCAGAAGTTCTTCAAACGGTCTCAGGGCCAGTTAGAAGAGAACATGGGGAGTTCTAATTTTTTCCTTTTATTGGACTTTGTTTCAATTATAGTTCTATTGTGGATCAGAAATCATAGGAGTATCACAAATACACCCAAGAACAAGAGATTTTAGTATGTTCATAAATGAATGGAACTTACTATTTGGTACATTTTAAAGATGCAATCAAAAATATTTAAAGTTTATATTTTTATAAGACTGAATTCAATATAATTTCCAAAACTCTCCTCTACTTCCAGGTACTGTAAAAAAAGTGCATATAAGCCACATTTTATCCTACTTAGACACTGAATGTGTGGCTGCAGCAATTTTAAAGCTGGTTTCCAGTAATTTTCTCAAGTACATGCTCCTGAAGTTCTATCTTTAAAGGGTAAAATGTTTGGGGTCCTCCTTATCAGCGAATAAAAAAGTCATCACACTGTTTATAGAATAAAATGAAAAATAGTGACTGAATTTACAAGGGGAAAGAGATGGTCTTGAGAATGAGAATGAAGTTATGATTTTTATCAAGAAATATTATGAAATTGAAGTCTGAATGCTAACAATAGTCCTATAAGATCTCTAATTACTTCCTGAATACACTTCCCAAGTTTACTTAGTTGCAACCTAATTCCCTCAAATACGGCCACTTAATATTCATTACAGACAGCAGGAAAGGAAATCGATGATTTTGAGAAGAGCAAAATGATTAGCAGTTTCGTGGTATCAGTCCCAGTGAAATAAAATTGCCATTATTTTGGAAGCAAATATCCACCAGAAAAGAACAATGGATTTTTCTGAAATTGTTACAAACTTCTAGAACATAAGTACACAGGGCTCCCAGGACAAGGATGCCAACGGAACATGCCTATCAAGCTTTGGGAAAATACCTAAGATGCCAGGAATTTGTTCTGCTACGTTAATAGGCTCCTTTGGCAATTGAATTACAAGTGACTTCCGGAATGACCTAGGAAGAACTGGGTAATGATGTCATTTCCAGGTAAGAGGAAGCCACACAAAAGTAGAGCCATGAAGAAGTACAAAACTGAGGGATGGGCCAGGCGCGGTGGCTCCCAGCACTTTCGGAGGCCGAGGCGGGCGGATCACGAGGTCAGGAGATCGAGACTATCCTGGCTAACACGGTGAAACCCCGTCTCTACCAAAAATACAAAAAATTAGCCAGGCGTGGTGGCGGGCACCTGTAGTCCCAGCTACTCAGGAGGCTGAGGCAGGAGAATGGCGTGAACCCTGGAGGCAGGCGGAAGTTGCAGTGAGCCAAGATCGCACCACTGCACTCCAGCCTGGGCGACAGAGCAAGACTCCATCTCAAAACAAAACAAAACAAACAAAACAAAACAAAAAAATGAGGGATGTACTCTCAGGAAAACAAAGGAGTTTCCTTTTAATCTGCACTTTAAACCTGCCTGCCCTATACAAAATAAAAATAATGCACAGACCTTGAGGATGGAGAAGGGGTAGAGGAAATTATAAGACTAGCAGCCAAGAACACAAAAGCACATGTTTTGAGTGTGTAAACTGGTCACATATATAATCTCTTTTCATTAAACAAAGCTAATCATCAACCAAAATAGAAATTACCAGCGGCGGCAAGAAAGAGTGTGTTTTCTCACTGGGGATTCCTCTCCATGTGCTAAATATCCTTGGGAAGTTATTCACATAGCTAAACAAACACTTCTGAAGCTGCAGGAGACAAACAACAAGCAAAGAAAGATCTTTACTGAATTTTAATTACTGTAAGTGGATTACTACACTCTTTACTTAAGCCTGAGTCAAACAAAACAAAACAAAACAAAACATCATTCCACAGTCATCAAGAGGGAAATGTGAAGGAAGCTGATACTACCCAACATATCCTCTCCACCCAACTCTCTAATTTTCTAAATAATTAGGTGTGAACACTAATTGCTTTATTGGATAATTCAAGACAACTAAACACTAAAGAGACTGCCTCTCTTGCAAAATTTTTTCTAAGTGAAATAACATGGAAAGTCCTATTTTAAATTATTACTCCTACTCACTTACCAAGCCGGAGTATTTGGACAGAAGTTAATACTTAGACTTCAGATTCTGAGAAATATTGTTAAACAGGCAAAAGTCATCAGTGGCTAAATACAGGAAGCTTTCAATACAGTACTGCTTAAATGATTTAGGGTACACGCAATTAAAAAATCTTTTCTGGTATGTTAAAGGAGTAACAATATTAAATAACCGTCCAAGTTGCATAACATGGTATATGATAAATGTAAAATGGATATACTTGTTTAAACATGCAAAGAAATTATTTAGCATGTGATAAAATAAGATACCAAAACCTATTAAGAGTGGCTCCTTCTAGAGAAGGAAATGGAAATTGCTTTCATTGTAATTCCTTGTTTTTTTTAACATGAGCTTGGATTACATTTTTTCTCCTTAATTATCAACCTGTCTCTGAAAGTTTAGAGTGGTTTAGCTATTATTTGTTTGTAAAACTAGTCTTTTTAAAAATTAAATTAACTTTCGACCAAGAAGGTGAAAAGCTTGTACACTGAAAACTAAAAAACATTTCTGAAAGTAACTAAAGAAGACACAAATAACATCCCATGTTCATAGACTGGAAGACAATATTGTTACGATGATAACACTATCTAAAGCAATCTACAGATTGAAAGCAATCCCTATCAAAATCCCAACGGCATCTTTGGCAGAAACAGAAAAATCCATCCAGGAAGCCATATGGAATCTCAAGGATTCTGAATAGCCAAAACAATCTTGAAAAAGAAGAATAAAGCTGGAGGTCTTGTACTTTCTGATTTCAAAACAGTACAAAAGTACAGTAATCAAAACAGCATGGTACTAGCATAAAGACAGACATAGAGACCAATGGAATAGAACAGAGAGCCCAGAAATAAACTCTCAAATACATGATTAAATGATCTTTGACAAGGGAGACTAGACCATTTAATGGGGAAAGGAGTCTCTTCAACAAATGGTGCTGGGAAACCTGAATATCCGCATGCAAAAGAATGAGGCTGGACCCTTATCTTACATCATACATAAAAATTAACTTAAAATGGATTAAAGACTTAAACATAAGACTCCAAACTATAAAACTTATGGAAGAAAATATAAATAAAAATTTTATGACATTGGATTTGAAAATTATTTCTGCTAAGGAATATCCAGAACCCCTACAATCCAACAACAAAAAACCAAATAACTCCATTAAAAAATGAGCAAAGGACTTGAATAGACATTTCTCCAAAGATGACATACAAATGACCAACAGGCATATAAAAAGACACTCAGCATTACTAATCATTACAGCAATGCAAGTCAAAACCACAATAATATATCATCTCACATCCATTAAGATGACTACTAGCAAAACAAAAAACCAGAAAATAACAAGCGTTGGCAAAGATGCGCAGAAACTGGAACCCTGTACAGTTGCTGGGATTATGAAGTGGAACAACGATTATGGAAAACAGTATGGTGGTTTCTCAAAAAATTAATAATATAATTCTGCATGGTCCAGCAACCATACTTCTGGGAATATATCCAAAAGAATTAAAAGCAGGGTTTTGAACAGATATTTGCATGCCCATGTTTATCACAGCATTATTCACAATAGCAGAGAGGTGGAAGGAACCCAAATGTCATCAATAGATAAATAAATAAAATGTGGTATATACATACAATGGAATATTATTCAGCCTTAAAAAGGAAGGAAAACTTGTCACATGCTACATGGGTAAATGTTGAAGACATTATGCTGAGTGAAATAAGCCAGACACAAAAAGACAAATACCGTATGATTCCATTTATATGAGGTATCTAAAGTAGTCAAATACACAGAAACAAAGTAGAGTGGTGGTTACCAGGGGATAGGTGAGCAGGAAATGGGGAGTTTTTGTTTAGTGGGTACGGAGTTTCACTTTTGCAAGATGAAAAATTCTGAAGGTATGTTTCACAACAATGTGAATATGCTTTTAACTGTACACATAAAAATGGCTAAATGGTAAATCAGAAAAATAATTTAAATAACTTTATCAACCCTCTTCAACATGCTAGGCACTTTCAATGCACTTTAAGTCCATTAATTATCTCAATTAATCAGAGATAAGCAATGAGTTCTTCAGCGTCTCATTTTGTCTTTCTAGAAACACAGGCCACTGTCAATGAATAGCTATGCTCTGAAAGTAATTAAAGAATGGTTTATAGAATACTTTCATATCTGCAATTTTCCACTTTACTACACTCAACTCTACAATTGTTCGTCCTCAAAATGAAAACAATCTGTTCAACTGTACAACACTAATATGAGCAATGACTTCTTTTAAATTTGTCATCAATTTACAATGTGGCGATGGGGTAAAAGCTACAAAACCATTCACTAGAGAAAATTCTGTACATTAATGTCACCCCAATTCATTGCTTAGTGACAGAATGCTAGCTGCTCACTTTCACCTAAATGGTATAATTTAGAATTTTCTTAAATCCATTGTATTTTTTTTTGCTACAGAAGTAGATATTACTATCCTTATCTTTAGAACATCTACTTGCTGGGTGGTGGCCCCAGGAATATTATATAAAAGACTAAAAGTGTCTAATTAGGTAATATTTTGTTGGATATTTATTAGAAAGTTTGACTCCACAGGAATAAATTCACTCGGTAACCTCAAGGTCCTGCTACCTAAAGGCAGATTCTAAACCTACTGAAATAGCAATACATTGTGTCCTGTCACATTCATGGCTTCTGACCCAAACTTAAACAAGCAAGCAATACAGTATTGAAAGTATAAATTACAAAAGGGCACCAAATGGAAACACAGCAGCTGATCACAAATGATAAAGGCAAAGGACATGAAAGTTAATGCCAAAATAAGAGGTGGTATGACAGTAAAAGAGACCCCAAAATAACAAAGGGAGGAAAATTAGTCTTTGCATTTCAAGGATGCATTTGATCTACGTGAAGACACAGTAGAAAAAATGCTTAACTCCTATACATTCTCTATATACATCACCTTTCCCCTGCCCCCCCTGTCCTTTTCCCTTCCCTGAGATCATCAGTTATCTTACAGGTGCCACTTTCCATTCCACAAAAATCATCAACCAGGACAGTCAGTCTTCACTGGGTCTCCTCCTACTCATCACCAGCAAGCAGAGCTGTGACAAATGTTCTTGCTAACCTGGCTACTAGTCTTTACAGATACTCCTCTTAAAAACACTGCCCCACCTCACTGGGTAGTGTCACGTAAAAGCCAGTCCCTTTGTGGAAAAACATGCTGTTAACAACTGTACTTGCTCATACTGGAAAAGCAACCAGGACAGTGATGCCAGATACTTCACCAACCTAAATACACACACACACCACACATACACATTCACACAGCTGTCAAACTGGTTTTTCCTCAAAGGTACAATTGACAGGCAGTTAAGAATCTCTCCCTGCCCCCAACACACACTCCCAGATTCACAATTCCGCATGTGTGTACTAATTTGTATATTTCCATTCATTCATTCAAGAAGCCAGTGGTGTCCGCTCCCCTGTTCATTCTTGGGATATAAGGATGAACAAAAGAGATGTGTGCTTTGCCCTCACAGAGCTTATCACCAGTTCACATCCACATACACCCCTGGCTTCTCAAGCCATCTCAGCATTCCAGGTGCTATGTGAGAAAAGAAACAGCGTGGGAGTGAGCGTACATTGTAGAGGGAGTGGTCTGTTTTTCCATCTCATCTTCAACAAGCAAGAGCGAATATTCTGCTTGCTTCAAATAGTATACTAGTCTGTTTCTGGCTGCTGATAAAGACATAACCAAGACTGGGCAATTTATTAAAAAAAAAAAGAGGTTTAGTGGACTCACAGTGCCACATAGCTGGGGAGGCCTCACAATCATGGCAGAAGATGAAAGGCATGTCTTACACGGTGGCGGGCGAGAGAGAATTAGAGAGCCAAGTGAAAGGGGAAATTGCCCCCATGATTCAATTATCTCCCACTGGGACCCTCCCCCAACACATGGGAACTATGGGAGCTAGAATTCAAGATAACATTTGAGTGGGGACACAGCCAAACCATATCAAATAGCAATTTAGTCTACCAGTAACTTCCATGTTCCCTTACATAGGGAGCATCAAATAGAAAGAAGTAAAAGGAAGCAGAGGGTGATATCTGTGCTCTTGAGAAACAGGGACATACAGGTATCCCTGGGATGCTATGGGATGCTAATGTTTGGAACTTCAAAACAAGATGCCAGACTTCCACTTCCATTCCATGAAGGACTAACTACTACAGGAATTGCTCTCCCACTACAAATAATTAATAAACAGGCAAAATATATGAAACAGCTGTATTCAGTCACTGGACAAAGGTACTACAGACCAGTGATTGCTGAGAGAAAGGAAACATCCAGTAAGGCAAGCCCTAGGATTGCCCTTACTCCAGGCTGTTGTGCAGAAAGAGGAAATCCAAACCAAGTTCAAGGGTCTTGTTGAATTGAGGGATCAGAGATAAAAGTTCAGAGAATCAGAGGGAGCCATAGCTCTTGATATCTGTAAAGGAGTCACCTCGAATTATAGGCTGAGTACTGATCTGCACATGGATGTGGGGCTCACTCAGGGCTGGAAATGACTAGCATTTCCACCAGCCTGAGTAGAAGAACCTTGTAATACATAAACATCAGGAAGAGTATTCAAAAGGGCCCTAGTCTCAGGCTGCTCTAGAAAAAGCTTAAAGACAGTCTAAAAAGGATCTGTGCACCAGAACAAAGTCCAACACTCTTTAAAGAAAGTTCTTTAGGCAGAAAGAAATTAAGACCAAACAGAAATCTGGACCTACACAAAGCAGTGAAGAAAGCTGGAATGGCTGATCTGTGGGTAAATACAAAACCAGATACTGCCTGGACTCTGAATTTCCCTAGCCACTCACCTTTTGGATGTGCTTTTATACGAATCCACCGAAGACACTAACAAGGTCACAGCCCAGGATCAAAGTAGTTCCCAGCCCTACCACTAACTATCCCCCTAACTTTGGTGAGTCTCCTTAAACTCTCTGAGCTGCGGTTTCCTCAGAAAAATATCATCCCTTATTGTCATCACATTACATAATGAATATGAAAGTGCTTTGAACTTCACGGATTCGTTCTTTCATGAAATATTTACTGAGTACCTTCTACATATATTTCTAGGCTCTATATTCTGGCAGCCCAATTTTCTCATCTGTAAAATGAAAATAATAATAGTACCCAGCAGCTGGGAGCGGTGGCTCACACCTGTAATCCCAGCACTTTGGGAGGCTGAGAGGGGCAGATCACGAGGTCAGGAGATCGAGACCATCCTGGCTAACACGGTGAAACCCCGTCTCTACTAAAAATACAAAAAGTTAGCCAGGCGTGGTGGCGGGCGCCTGTAGTCCCAGCTACTCGGGAGGCTGAGGCAGGAGAATGGTGTGAACCCGGGAGGCGGAGCTTGCAGTGAGCCCAGATCACACCACTGCACTCCAGCCTGGGCGATAGAGCAAGACTCTGTCTCAAAAAATAATAATAATAGTACCCAGCACACAGCGTTTTTGTTCAGATTAAATAAATAGCTGTAAAGTACAAATAATAATGTCTGGCCATAGTAAGCTCTTCTATAAGAGATCAGTCACTGTCCAGGGGATGGAGTGACTTGATTGGCAAAGCTAATGCCATGTGCCCATCTCTGGTTGTGACATGTGCCCATGTCTGTTGTTGTTGTTGTTACTATTATTATTATTCTACCCCTGCTGCTGCTTCTAACACTGCTACTAGGCATATAATAATGGAAAAGACCAATTTGGTTCTTGCCTTTAGAGAGATTATATTTGAGATCTATCATAAAGAAAATAAACCTTCTGGGATAATTTGTTAAATTTTTTCCTGAGAAAATGTGGGATAGCTGGAAAAAAATATTACTAGTCTAAAGGGAAACCTAGGCTCTAGTCCCAACTCTGTTCCTCTTAGTAGCTCTGTGACTTTAGTTAAGATACATAGCCTGTTTGAACCTGTTTATCCTTAAAGAGGCAGGATGAGAATCTTCAAAGTCTCTTCCAGTTTTAACACCTAATGAAATAAAAGATAATCCATTTTAGAAGCACATTGTTCCTGCCTTGATTTGAGCAATTTAATCCTTACAGCATCAAATCCTTGTATAGGTAACAACTAATTTTGAGGAAGAGGGGGAAAAAAAAGAGAGAGAGAGAGACAGTTTGTGATTTAAGAAAGCCAGAAGAAATAAGCCCCAGATCTAGGATTAGTATAAAAGTCTACACGTAACTCCCAAGTCTAAAACGAAGGTCACACGATTTATCCCTCTTAAAACAAAGAATGCCATAGCCCAATTGTTTCTATCCAGCGCTGAGTAAACCAATTTGATCTTTGATAAGTTAAATAATATAATTAGAAGACACAGGGAAGCTCTTCCTTCTGCTTCCGATGTTTGAATTGGATGCAGTAAAGCAGAATTAAGGGTCAAAATGGCAGTACACAGTAGAAGTTCCTCATGCAGAAGAAATAACAAGAAATATGTAAACAGCTAGTTTCTTCTACCCTTTGTTTATACTAGCATGCACCACAACTGGTAAGCTATCAACTACAAACACAAAAGCTCCCACAAAAGTAATTAGTTCAAACTTTAAAAAACACAGACAATTTTAGCCAAGTCTCAAAAACCAATGTTTTCCTTTTCACTCTACTTAATTCAGAAAGAGGTCCCACTGGAAGAAATAGGAAGTATCTGAACCATACGGCTGATGTTCCAAAAATAGTTGTGAAAGGACCTTTTCTAAAGTTTTCCCAACACTTTGCAGAAGACAAGCCAGACCTTGCAGATTTTTATAAAGTAAAAATCCCCTAGTAATTTTATTGGAGAGAACATGTTGTATAACATTAACTCAAAAAAATTTTTTTCCTGTACATACATACAAAATGCAGTATATGATTTCAGAAAGTTCTCATTCCCCCTGCAGTACACCACAGGCCTCAGCAGAAGCACACTAAGATTAAAGTAATACACAACCATAACATACTGAAGACATCTTTGAAGCACATATGCTTGTACACACATATACACACACACAGTAAAATGTTACAGCCAGCTGTATCTGTCTTTGGGAACTCTGATCACTAGCTCTAATGGACATGTTTCTTACCTATTTGCCTACTTCGCATACCTATGGGAACTAGTCCATCTCCTTCACCATGTGATTCTAATAAAGTGGTTAACCAAATGGTTCTGCCTCTCCATCCAGAGATGGACACATGGCATTGGCTTCGCCAATGAAGTCACTCCATCCCCTGGACAGTGACTGATCTAGGGATAGCACACAACACAAAGACAATCAGAGGTCTTTATGTGGCTGGATGCCGCAGATGAGAGGGTGCCTCTTTTTTGCCTGGAATCACGACATATAAGCACCATATAACACCAGAAATTTACAGTAGTTGCTTTTTCCACCATGTGTTAGAAGCTACCCCAAAATGAAGCCAGCATAGATAAAAGCAGAACTGAGAGATGGGACAAGGGAGATGGGGAGTGAGGAGGTTTTGATGACATCATTTAACTACTAGATACACTGGGCCTCAGTCAAATACCCCTTGAACTTTCCATTGAGTGATTCAATGAACTTTTTCCCCCTTTAAGCCAATTTCAATGGGATTTCTGTCCCATAAAGATTTGAAGAACCCTGACTCATGGTCCACTTGACTAAATGAGATGGGAACTAACATTTACTGAGCACCTCTCAAAGGTCAGAGACTATGTGGGACCTTCAAAAAGCATCATTTCAGCTAACTTGTATATGCATGATAGGAAGATATCATAGTTTTACAATAAAGAAAGATCTCGAGAGATGAAGTAATAATAAAAATCCATAGAACTAGGAGCGGTCAGCAAGGACATAAACCCTACCTGTCTCATCTCAAGCCATACCCCCCTCTAGCCACAATCTCACATCTTTCAAGCTACAGCATTATTATTTTCCAAGAATCAAATTAACAGTGAACTGAAAAATCGAGCCATAAATCCAAACACAAATGTCTTGTTTTACAGAAAGCTGTATTGGTTTTACTGTTCACAAATTGACATGAGTAATGTAACACCTCCTTTCTCAAAGGGTTCCCATTTTGGAAACAAATTTTGCCAGACTGACTTTCCAGGAGTCTTAAATAAGCCTATCAGGGAATCATTCCTTGGAGCTTGGAAGTAATTCAAGTTTCGGTATGTATGGTGCTAAAAAGATAAAGAAAAGTTGCTAGAATGTAAAAGTCATTATTGTTGCTGAGCAGGGAGCTTTTAGAAATAACATTACTCCCCGTCCTGGCCCCCGCCCTGTCATTTTCTCAAAGATGGCCACAATCTGAAACTTTAGCTATTCATGTCCAACTCCATCCACAGCAGAATTTGAGGGAGACAGACTGTGTGGTAGGGAAGGAATATAACAAGGATGGGGGTGGGGGCACAGTGGGGAAGCATACAACAAAACACAACGTAAGAAAATGTCAAGAATCTACAAATTCTACCATTGAATCTGTCAAAGAAAAAGGGCACAGGTAAAAGAATCAAGCTAGTTGGGGCAGAGGAGGAAGAAACCGATGGAGAACCTGGACTAGGTAGGAGCGTGGTGAATAAAACTGAGTATTCTGCTCTTGACTTAAAATTCACTAGCTACACCTCTCTCTTTTTCCATCTAGAAAAAAACTAGTGTGACAATAAGGAGACTGTGTTTAAGCATTATAATCATTTTTTGCAAGATTTGGGTGTGACAGGTGGAACGTGAGGCCCTATTTGGGTAACAGCCAATTGTCCTAATTATAGGTTGGATTACTTATTTTATATAACCACAAAAAAAGTAAGTGTTACCACCATAGGGCATTACCCTATTTCACAACAGCATAATAGTATATTACCTTCATAAAGTAATTTATGAGTTTCTAAGTACTTTTGTATGTACAGTATCATTTTATTTTCCCAACAACCCTGAGAGAAAAAGAGAGAGGCACAGGCAATCAGATATTGCTTTTATTTCTACTTTACAGCTGAGTAACTATCTGAGCACTTATGTGACCTGCATAGGGTCACCCACTCCTAAGCAGCAGAGCAGGGACAAATTCATGCTGTCCTTTTTTCAATATTCTGCATTGCCTGCCAGCCAGCCCATCTTAGAATTATCTAATAAAGGGTAGCCTTAGGCTCCTTCTCTGAAAGTCTCTGATGCAAGAATACCATTCAAATTATGTTTGAAATAAATGATTACCATGTGTCAGTGATACATTTAATGGTTTTAAGAACAATATGTTATATTTCCAGGAGGTGTCTAGAGAAGCAAAAAAAAATATTCAAAAGTAATATTATATAGTGTTTCATTAAGTCAGTTACAGCTTTACTCACTCTGTTCATCTGAACAGTCAGTAAGCCGCTATATGTCAGGGGTTATACATGAAGGGTTAGGAATACAAAATTGAATAAGCTATACTCTGTTCCTTTCAAAAATCAAGAACATAAGAAGAGGCTGACCTGCCCCTGATCACAGTAAGTACAAGTGCTATGGGAACACAGAGGAAGGAGGAACTGATGCTATCCACGAATGTCTCCAGAGGGTGGGAAACAAAAGAAATCACACTTGGTTTCAGTTACTGTGGAGCTGACGACCTAGCTGAGGAGAGACTCATGAACAAGGCCACCGTACAGAGCAGTAACTACAAATGCCACAAAAGAGTGTTCAGTACCGTAAGAGTTCAGAGGACATAAGGGCACTTCCAATTAGGATGATCTCAGAAGTTTTTTTTGAAAAGAAGGAAATATGAATGAGGCTTTAGAGGACTGCTAGGTCTTAGTGGAGCGGAAGGCAAGGGATTTGAAAAGCCACAAAGCCAACCAGCCACTCCCTATCTCTACTGAGAAACATCCTGAGAAATTCTTGAGTTGTCTGTGGATCTGGGGCAGACATTTACCTCGGATCCCCTTGAACTTTCTCTCATTTACAAGGTCATGAAGACATCTCATTTAAAAAAAACACAAAACACAGATGAAAGACATCCAAGACACTCATTTTACCACGACCTGAGCCATTACAGTAACCTGAATCATTTGTGCCTCTACTATTTCTCTCTAAATGGCTTCAATGATGGACAGATCTGAGGGAGCAAATATCCTACTCTTCAAAATTATCATTTATATCCCCAAAAGCCATTCTAAATAGAACATTTAATTTTGAAGGAGAAGCAAGTTATGAATATATCATTTAAAAACATGCTAAGAGCTTCAAAGGAATATATGGGACTCACTGGAAAGGTGAGTCCAGAGACTGTTCCCACTGACCTACTGGCTCCTGCTTTGGTGAGTGTTGTGGAAAGCAGGGAGAAGATCCAGGGACTAACAGTTTTTTTGGCTAACAGAAAAGCTCAGACATGTGGTAGTGTCTTATTAGAGGCAGTAAGGCCTATATCAATCCTGGCACAAAATATTTTATAAATTCAAGTTTTCAAATGTAGGCCCAATAGCATAAATATCCTTGAGTTTTTTCTCCCTTCATTAGAAAAAGTATATGACAAAATGCTCTAAGAGGTCAGGTCACTTCATTTTCTAAATTCACTGCTTATGTAAATTATCCCACATTAGCCTAAATGCAATCCTATATTGCTTAGCTTGCGCAGGGGTGGTCAAAATACACTTTTTCAACTTTCAGTTCTTAGAACTATTTCTCTTGGTATTTCCACAATCCTGCAGTACTTAAGTGCTTGATCAGTATTTAATTTTTCAACAGCCTCTAATATGTATTCCACCACCGCGGGATGTCTCTCTTTTGGAATGTTTCTGTCTCCATCATGCTACAAATAATTATCACTACACATTCTCTTCTGACAGAACAAGAATAGATGTTCACATTTCTCTAGCTGAAAACTAAATGAACTGAGCTTGTAATCAAGACAACCACTCTTCCAATCCACCCTTTCCACATATACTCCACGATGTGTAGGTTAAAACTGACTCTATGCTAGGGGTGTGCAAATTGCAGCCCAAGGGCTAAATGCTAAGTGCCCCCTCACCAACAGTTTTGGTAAATACAGTTTTATGGGTAACAGCTAGGCTCCTGTTTACATATTGTCTGTGGTTGCTTTCCGAGTAGTTGTCTCAGAGATCTTTTAGCCCCCAAAGCCTAATAAATGTACTACATAGCCCCTTACAGAAAAAAATTGCTGATCCCGCTCTCCATTAAGTACATGAAACAAGAGAAGTTTGGGAAAGTTTTCAAAACCACTTATATTACAAACAAATTAACTAATTTATTCTACAAACATACACCGAACACCTTTGGGCACTGTTCTAGGTGTTGGAGACCCAGCAATGAACAAGACAGATGAGCGCTCCCCACCCTGAGTCATCACAGAGGTCACAGTTTAGTGAGAGGAGACAGATAAAGATAATCATTCTAATTTCAGATGGATAAAACAGGATATTTAGAGAGCTTGGCCAGAGATGCTAAAGGAAGAGTGATTCTTTAGAAAATGCAAAGTCATGAAGATAACATCTGGGAAGATGGCACTGAAAATAATATTTAAACGACGACAAGAAGACAGCCATGCAAAAATCTAAGAAAAGAGTGTTCTAGCCAGAGAGCAAATGCTTGAAGGGAGAAAAGGTGAGGCATGCTCAGAAACAAAAAGGCGGTGAATGTACCTGAAGCACAGTGGACAAGAGGAAGAGGCAAGAAGCCAGGTCACAGGGCTTAGCAAGAGCCAGACCATGTGTGATGAGTAGCAGAGAGCATTATAATTCTAATGATTTCCCATCTTCAGGTCCTTACTTATTAAACAAAAGAAAACAACACCTACTAGATAGAAAACTAGTCATTCTGCTACAACTTCTTCCCTTTGATCTGCTAAAAATTACCTGAAGATTCAAATGCCTAGCAGCTCAAGAAAGAACACTATTAGTGACACTTCATACTAAAGAGGCAATTCTCCAAAAATAAATAAATGAATAAATAAATAAGTAAATAAATAAATAAAGTGGGTTGGGGGAACAAAATTTAGGGCTCTTCTCATTATAAAGCCATGGAGTAACCATTTAATATGGGATTTTTTTAAGAAAGGGAATTTCCCATTATTAAGCATATCAAGTCTATTTTCCTAAGTATATCAAGCTATTCATTTGACGAAGTGAGGTCTGTCTCTGCTCCACCTCTGTGCACCAGCTGCATGCGTGTTCCACCATAACTCTTTCAAAGCAATTGGCTGGTTCGGATGAAATGCAATATATTCACATACCAGAATCTTTGGGACACAGCTAAAACAGTGTTAAAAGGGAAATTTATATAACTAAATGCCCACATCAGAAAGCTAGAAAGATCTCAAATCAACACCCTAACATCACAATTAAAAGAACTAGAGAAGCAAGAGCAAAGAAATTCAAAAACTAGCAGAAAACAAGAAATAACTAAGATCAGAGCAAAACTGAAGGAGACAGAGACATGAAAAACCCTTCAAAAAAATCAATGAATCCAGGAGCTGGTTTTTTGAAAAAATTTAAAAAATAGATAGACAACTAGCTAGACTAATAAAGAAGAGAGAAGAATCAAATACACACAATAAAAAATGATAAAGGGGATATCACCACTGATCCCACAGAAATACAAACTACCATTAGAGAATACTATAAACACCTCTATGCAAATAAACTAGAAAACCTAGAAGAAATGGATAAATTCCTGGACACATACACCCTCCCAAGACTAAACCAAGAAGAAGTCGAATCCCTGAATAGACCAATAAGAAGTTCTGAAATTGAGGTAGTAATTAATAGCCTACCAACCAAAAAATGCTCAGGACCAGATGGATTCACAGCTGAATTCTACCAGAGGTACAAAGACGAGCTGGTGCCATTCCTTCTGAAACTATTCCAAACAACTGAAAAGAAGGGACTCCTCCCTAACTCATTCTATGAGGCCCACAGCATCCTGATACCAAAACCTGTCAGAGACACAACAAAAAAAGAAAACTTCAAGCCAATATCCCTGATGAACATCAATACAAAAATCCTCAATAAAATACTGGCAAACCAAATCCAGCAGCACATCAAAAAGCTTATCCACTGTGATCAAGTCGACTTCATCCCTGGGATGCAAGGTTGGTTCAACATACACAAATCAATAAATGTAACCCATCACATAAACAGAACCAATGAAAAAAACCACATGATTATCTCAATAGATGCAGAAAAGGCCTCTGATAAAATTCAACATCCATTCATGCTAAAAACTCTCAATAAAGCTAAAAACTCTCAATAAACTAGGTATTGATGGAACATATCTCAAAATAATAACAGCTATTTATGACAAGCCCATACCAATATCATACTGAATGGGCAAAAGCTAGAAGCTTCCCTTTGAAAACTGGCACAAGACAAGGATGCCCTCTCTCACCACTCCCGTTTAACACAGTATTGGGAGTTCTGGCCATGGCAATCAGGCAAGAGAAAGAAATAACGGGTATTCAAATACGAAGAGAGGAAGTCAAGTTGTCTCTGTTTGCAGATGACATGATTCTATATTTAGAAAACCCCACCATCTCAGCCCAAAAACTCCTTAAGCTGATAAGCAACTTCAGCAAAGTCTCAGGATACAAAATCAATGTGCAAAAATCACAAGCATTCCTATACACCAATAGACAAGCAGAGAGCCAAATCTTGAGTAAACTGCCATTCACAATTACTACAAAGAAAATAAAATACCTAGGAATACAGCTTACAAAGGACGTGAAGGACTTCTTCAAGGAGAACTACAAACCACTCTGCTCAAGGAAATGAGAGGACACAAACAAAAGGGAAAACATTCCATGCTCATGGATAGGAATAATCAATATGAAAATGGCCATACTGCCCAAAGCAATTTATAGATTAAATGCTATTCCCATCAAACTACCATTGACATTCTTCACAGAATTAGAAAAAAAATACTTTAAATTTCATATGGAACCAAAAAAGAGCTCATACAGCCAAGACAATCCTAAGCAAGAAGAACAAAGCTGGAGGCATCATGCTACCTGACCTCAAACTATATTTCAAGGCTACAGTAACCAAAACAGCATGGTACTGGTACCAAAACAGACATATAGACCAATGGAACAGAACAGAGACCTCAGAAATAACGCCACACATCTACAACCATCTGATCTTCGACAAACTGGACAAAAACAAGCAATGGGAAAAGGATTCTCTGTTTAATAAATTGTGCTGGGAAAATCACCTAGCCATATGGAGAAAACTGAAACTGGACCCCTTTCTTACATCTTATACAAAAATTAAGATGGAGTAAAGACTTAAATGTAAAACTCAAAACCATAAAAACCCTAGAAGAATACCTAGGCAATGCCATTTAGGACATAGGCATGAGCAAAGACTTCATGATTAAAACACCAAAAGCAATTGCAACAAAAGCTAAAATTGACAAATGGGATCTAATTAATCTAAAGAGCTTCTGCATAGCAAAAGAAACTAGCCTCAGAATGAACAGGCAACCTACAGAATGAGAGAAAATGTTTGCAATCTACCCATTTGACAAAGGTCTAATATCCAGAAAATACAAGGAACTTAAACAAATTTACAAGAAAAGCACAAACAACCCCATCAAAAAGTGGGCAAAGGATATGAACAGACACTTCTCAAAAGAAGACACTTATGCAGCCAACAAATATAGGAAAAAAATCTCATCATCACTGATCATTAGAGAAATGCAAATCAAACCCACAGTGAGATACCATCTCATGCCAGTTAGAATGGCGATTATTAAAAAATCAGGAAACAATAGACGCTGGTGAGGCTGAGGAGAAATAGGAATGCTTTTACACTGTTAGTGGGAATATAAATTAGTTCAACCATTGTGGAATACAGCATGGCGATTCCTCAAGGATCTAGAACCAGAAATACCATTTGACCCAGCAATCCCATTAATGGGTATATACCTAAAGGAATATAAATCATTCTACTATAAAGACACATGCACATGTATGTTTACTGCAGCACCATTTACAATACCAAAGACGTGGAACCAACCGTAATGCCCATCAATAACAGACTGGATAAAGAAAATGTGGTACATACACACCATGGAATACTATGCAGCCATAAAAAAGAATGAGCTCATGTCCTTTGCAGGGACATGGATGAAGCCGGAAGCCATCATCCTCAAACTAACACAGGAACAGAAAACCAAACACCACATGTTCTCACTCTTAAGTGGGAGCTGAACAATGAGAATACATGACACGGGTAGGGGAACAACATACACCAGGGCCTGTTGTGGGGTGAGGGGCAAGGAGAGGGAGAGCATTTGGACAAACACTAGTGCATGCAGGACTCAAAACCTAGATGACGGGTTGATAGGTGCAGCAAACCACCATGGCGCATGTATACCTATGTAACAAACCTGCACATTCTGCACATGTATCCCAGAACTTAAAAGAAAAAAAAAAAAAGAAAATTTTAAAAAAAGAAAGAAAAAAAAAGAAATGCAATATATTCCTCTAAAGCCTGTAGAGATATACTACATGGCTTATTTTATCCTTCCAAACTAAACAGCAGACTGTTTCAGGGTACAGAATTTCAACATGTTGGTGAACAGCCACCATATCCATCTCCTTTGTTAATGTCCTTGCCCCTCTGATTTTTTAGGGGATTTATGAATCTGAAAAGACAACTTTGCATTTTTAGATTCAAGAATAAAGGAAGTCAAAGGTCTTCTGCAGGAAGGCTAAGACAGAGGTTCTCTGATAAAACCATGACTCTCAGTGACCAGTATACATTTAGGAAGAACCAGTAGTTTCGATATTCTCTGGAGGTGTGACATCCAACTGGCCTTGACAATGCTTGGATCTGCAGAACAAGCTCTCCTCATGGTAAATGCTGTGTGGTGACAGGTATGGGTGTTTATAACCAGATTTGAATAGGCTATAGAAAAACAAGGTGAGAAATATGCTGAAGTGCCAACCTTTAAGCAGCAGCACTGCTGGAGAAATCCAGTGCACAACTTCCCAAGAGAATTAACTTGCTGTTTCCTCTCTGTAAAGTGGGGATAAAATAGTACTAGCTCTCAGGCTGGAGCATACTTTATTAAGTTCTCAATAAATAGTATATTTCTCAAATATGCCCACCACTTCACATGCTGAGTCCTCATAAAATTACCTCCCAAAGACTCCACCTCCAAATACCATCACACTGGGATTAGGATTTTGACATAGGCATTTTGAAAGGACACATTTAGTCCACTGCAGAGGTCCACTTACATGCTTTGGTAGACCTCCTCGGTGTTGACGAACAGTATAGCAGCTAAAGTTTGTTAAGCACGTACTGTATGCCAGGCACTGAGTTCTTCTAATAGATTCCTCATCAAGTTATAACTACAAGCCGGTGATGTGAGTTTTATTACTGGCATGTCATACAGTGAGGATCTGAGGCCCAAAGATTAAGTATACTGCCAAGGTTACACAGATAATGAATGGTACAACTGAGATCTGAACCCTGGCTGTCTGACTCTAGAGTCAACATCTTAATCACTAAACAAAACACTTCCCTTAAAAAATAATAACATGTTTTTAAATGTGGTTTTATTAATTGCCAAATAGCTAGACTTTCATTCGCAAGCATCAACAAATCTGATGCTGAGTTTGCCATGGTCCCCACTACTCCCTACCCTTTCTTAACCTCAACGGTAGGGGTCATTCACCATTTTTCGTCATTATTGCTTGCACATTTCCTACTTAAAAAAATTAGAAGTAAAATATTTCTTGTGCTTGCATTTGTATCAAAGGTGGGGAAATATAAGATGGCATGCCACATGTTAGTTTGATTTAATCATTCTACATTGTATACATACATCAAAACATCACACTGAACCCCATAAATATATACAATTATGATTTGTCATTAAAATATTAAGTGGGAAAATAATATGCTGTGCCATATGTTTGAAGAAAAAGGAAGTGGAAATGAATATATTCTTGTGTGTTTAATAAACAAAGTAATATGTACTTTCCTTCCCATGCTCAGTACATCACCAGCCTGATTGAAATATCTGAATTTGATCTGCCTTAGTGTCTACATAATTTTAAGCAGCAAAAGACACTGACAGCAAGTGCACAGTTGTTCAACAGAGAACATTTTTAATTCTGGCAACAAAGATAATGGAACGAATTCCACATGCCATATAATAATGCTTACAAACTTGTTATTTTTAATTTTTGTGGGTACATAGGTGTACATATCTGTGAGGTACATTAGATGTTTTGATACAGGCATGCACTGTGAAATAATCACATCATGAAGAATGGAGTACCCCTCTCACCCCTCCCCTCAAGCACTTATCCTTTGTGTTACAAACAATTCAAATGCATTCTTTCAGTTATTTTAAAATGTACAATTAAGTTATTATTGACTACAGTCACCCTGTTACGCTGTCAAATAGTAGGTCTCATTCATTCTGAGTTTTTCTGTACCCATTAACTTTCTCCACTCCCTCCAAGCCCCCGACTACCCTTCCCAGCCTCTGGTAATCATCCTTCTACTACTTTCTAAGTCCATGAGTTCAACTGTTTTGATTTTTAGTTCCCACAAATAAGAGAGAACTTGCAATGAATAATGCTTTTTATATTTACATAACTTAGTAGTCTCTGGTGAATTTAATTAGTATCTGTTATATTTTTTAAGTATTTAATTTGTTTGGATAGAAAGAAACCCAGCCCAGGAAGAGGCTCCATGTTAACCCCGTGGCACATCAATGCCTCCTGGGTAAGGGAATCCTAGCTTGTGAAAAAAAAAAAAAGCCTCTAAGCATCACCCCCTCGGCTGCAGTGTTTGCTTCCAGTTACAGGAGTCTCTGTGCTGCCCCAATCAGACTTCCAAGTAACAAAGGCTACTGGGAGTCTAGTTCCATTGCAGACACCTGAGGGGACCCATTTGTAAGAAAGTGGTAAGAGGCACACCCAGGTACCTGCTGTTTCACAAAGAGAAATGACGGATCTGTTGTGTGGTTTGTCTCAACTACATCATAGCTGAAATTCAATTTGCAAGGGTAAGAGAGTTAATAGTGGGCCTTAAATTTAAAATCAGCTAAGGTTTATGCTGTTAGGTTGACAGAGCTAAATTTATTTACCCTTATCACTGTTCCGTTATCTCAAACATTCTACTATTAAGATGGGTGGTGGTGGGAGAAGCTTATTTGGCATTCATTTCAACCTGGTGAACAGTTATTTATAGACAGGAAAATAGCCATGGCCACCTATCAGGACGGAAACCACCAGCCAGAGCCATGCCTTCACTGAAGTGCCTCTGAGGGCTTGCTAAAAGCAGAAACTAACCCACAAGGTGGGATTAAGCCTCCTTCTACTTAATTTCAACCAAGAAGTTTAATCAATCAGGTTTTACACTACTTTATTTACTCTCACCATGTTTTTAGAACTTAGGACTCCACTGTTGGCCATCTCTTAGGAAGTAAAGAAATAAGAAATCTTTCTACTGGATTTACTTCAAAAATGAGAGTAGAATAAATACACAAAGGGCAGGACAGATAGTAAGTCAATGTGGGTATTCATTTTAATCTTGTTTGTATGTTTATTCTTCGTTTTACCTACACCTTCTCTTAAGAGCAATGTGAAGTGAATTTATAAATCAAGGGTATTATATAGGCTTTTAAAAGGTATCAGTATGTCATAAAGACAAATTAGTAAATACCTGACATGCAATGCTACATCATTTAGGGTGATGCTTAGGGTTAAATGCTTGCATGATGAAGTTACAGTTTAGGACTAAAGAGGTAACAACTCACAAAAATCAAAAGCCAAATGACACACTGGCCTCAGGGAAGATCTCCTTTAACCATAATGAAAAACACACTACAAAATGCATCATTCGCTCAATGAAAAGTGGGAGTGTCTTTGGTAAAAACATACTAAATCAATATCTTCCACTGCTGACATGTAGGGCTGGGCAAAATGGCACACATGGAAGAAACACCCTGCGAGGAGTCTTCAAAATCAGCCCATTAAATGCTTTTTAGTTTTAATACTTGCTTGCTAATCAGAACTACAATATTCATAACCAAATCCTCATTAAAAGGAATTTGTTAGACTATTTCTCTAACATTTTCTAAATATAATGTAACTTTTAAAAGTCAATCAATAATTGAAGTGTTTTAGAACTCAGGGAAAAGATGGAAACAGAGTATTCATTCTACCAATGGACTGCCACTAGAATCCAGGTAAAATAAATTATTTAAAACCATAGCTAAGTCCAAAACAAAGTAACCTTTTGATCTACAACACTTGGGGGAAAGGCAGAGGGAAAAGGTAGGCAAGGAAAATACATGATTTATTCAGATTATAAATGGACATGTGGACTGAGTGTGCTGGCCTCCAGGTGGTTCTGAGTGGAGAATAAGAAAAAGCCATCAAGCACAGAACACACAAATACGACTCTCTGGCCCTGAGGGAAAAGAATCTGAGTGATGAAACCCAAATATATGAGTGAAATCTAAAAATAGCCCTGTTTCTACAGAGGTATTTTCCTTTTAACATTCATTCGAAATGTGTGGGAAGACAAAGCAGTTGGAGTTAAGTGAATGTCCAGATTTCATTAAAAGGCAAGTGATACTCCGAACCATTTTCAACCAATAGTAAAAATACAATTTCCCGTTCCTTTAGTTTTTTTTCTTGGAAGTTGGGGAGTGGAGGAGGGAGACACAATACTGGGCAAGAGTATCATTTCTAAATTTTCTGAGAAGCTGATATTACCTATAGGTTACACATCTTTAACATCTAACTTATGTCATGGGCAACCATTAGATCCTTGGAACTTTGTCAGTAAAAACCACCATAATTATTTTTTTCCATAAAGAAAGATGAATAGAGAATGACAGAATGTTGACACTGTGATTACATTTTCCCATCATGCCACAAATTTAAAAGATTTCATTATTACAGCCTATGATTTTTTTTTCTTCCCTTAAGATTTAGAAGAAAAAAAAAGTGGTAAGAAAAAACAACTTGTGGGTTGAAACATGTAATTCCAGCACTTCTTCAAAAAAGTTCAAAGGGTTTCTACTAGTAACCAAGTTCTATGCTCTAAGTTGTCTTTACTTGCAGGTAAACCTTTTCTAGAAGACTCCTGCCTCAACTGTTTCAGTGTGTGGCAAAGATACAAATCGGTAGCAATGACTAGGGGTAAGAAGTCCCCGCGTCTCACTGGGATAGCCTGCCTGTGGAACAAGGAGTACCGTCCATTCATTAGTCCTGGGTGCCCCTATGGGTGCTTTACTGAACTCAAACACATTTGGACTACGTGTCCTCTGTGTGCCCAGCACTGATGGAAACAACCTATCCCTACCCTCAAAAGAATCAAGTTTAGTGAAAGAGCTTACAATGTGAACAGCTTCTCCTAACCATGTTCTGGAGCACCAGATCTGGTCTGGAAAACTGGAAAAAGTGGAATAAGCATGAGGTTACAGATAATCGAGATAATGAGACGTGGGGAGAATCCAGGCCTATATGTGAATCCTCCCATTTTTCTGCATATTTTATGCAGCACAAGATAAACACTATAGGAATATTAGGTGTTGGAACAAATTAAACTTGCAAATCATAGTTCTAGTACCTGTCCATCCCAAACAAGTCCTTCAGGACCTTCACACTTCAGTGAAACTACGTAAGATAACAAGAAGGTGACCTACATAGTCAGTCTGTAATGGGGAACCAGAGACTTTTCCCCACCTATTCCCTGAAAGCACACTTTCAGGAGCAAGGGGCAAAGAAAAGGAAATGAAAAGGTACACCACACCATCCTTGTTGACATGTAAGCCCATTTCTGTATAGCAAGTCACTTTATGAAAGCACCAACAGTATTTGTAAGGGAGTCTGTGTAAAGAACCAGAAGCTTAAATTGGAATGTAAAAGAAGTAGTTTAAAGGTATACCATATAATCATTTTATTCTGGGCAACTCAATATTTTAATTCAAAACAGTCAGTTTTACTGGAAATTCTATAGATGTATGCTAGGCATTTTAATTAAAGTAGAAAACAAGGTGGGCGGGGGGGATATCTGACAAATAGTCAGAGACACAGAAAGGTGGAAACTATAACTTTTACAACTCCAGAGGCACTATTCATGCTGCACTTTACGTGACTGGAGTTGGGCAATGCCAGCCTATGTAGCCATCCACAGGACTTTAAAATAGTACAGGGATGCTACTTAGTGTCCCAGTCCATTCCCAGGTTCTAATGAAAGGGCCCTCCTATTGCATTTGCAGGGCAAATGCTTCCCAATCTAGTGATGATCCTTCCCTCTTCCATCTTTCTAAACTTCTACTTCAGCAAAAATGAAAAGGCAGCTTAACCCATGCTAGTGAATAAGCATGTTAAATTGCCTCTACTTTCAGACAACTGAGAATCCTACTGAAATCTATTGTTGTTTTTGCCTGCCTAGCATACAGAGATTGACTTTACAAGGAATGACCCACCTCCATTCCCTGCACTCTTGGTATCATGTCAGGCCCATCCCACCCCCAATCCTGCTAGAAATGTGAAGCTGAGCAGACCTAAGATGCAAGAAATTGACTTTCTTCCTGGAACCCTAAATGCCCAAAGTCTCCTATGCTTTCCAGTCTTCCTTACAGATACAAAGACTACCCCATATTCTTCTGCTATGTACGTGTGTGTGTGTTTGTCTTAAATTTAGTTTCTCTTGCTTGCAACCAAAACAATTCTGATATATCAACTAAAAGGAAAATAACAAAGAAATATCCCCTTTGGTGCTACTTGGTGCCTTCTCTATGCTCTTACAGAGGTACAAACCAAGTCAGTAAAGACAGCAATATACTAAGGAAGTAGGTGTCTGTTCAATACCCCTCCATTAAGCTGAAAGTCCCAGGGGACATTCTACCAATGCATTCCAGTGAAAAGTATCCTAAGTTCCAGTCTGAAACTACTTGAAAATAGTAAGAGGTCTCAGGTTGACTACTCAAATATAAAAAAAGAAAATTATCATCAGGCAACTGAAACACATTTCGAGTATATGTTGCATTAGACTCCTTAGAGTTGTTCTTAGTTGCCCCAATGTCGTGGGGCTTGAGTTTCTTGCCACTTCAGTAAGAGGGTTCAATTAGTATATATATCAATTCATAGATATACATGGGCAACATATTATTTTTAATAGCAGGATCTTACATTTTATAGTGCTATGCAAAGTGATTCAATGTACTATTTCTCCTTTAATCTTCACAAGCACCCTCTCAGTAGTCAGGGACAACAGGCATCTTAATACTTTACAAAAAAGGAAACTAGATCAAACCTTGCCCAGAATCAGTACTAGCAGGGCTAAAGCTGGCCCAAGGAAACCCTCAAATCAAGATCTCTGTCCGCCAGATCTCTGTGAGCACTCTACTGCACCACCCTGACAAATCCAGAATCCCAGAGCCCACATTGTACCTAGCCTCAGGTGTCCTCACCAGCTAATGGAAGAAGTGGTACTAAACAAATTCATGGAGTAGGATGGAGGAGAGGCAAATCAAAGGCACAGAAAGAGGACGCTCAAGTCCCAACTTGCTTTAGACGGGGAAACACTTGCTTCAGTGTTGCCTCACTAATCACATTTATTTTTGGCTTCATTGTGAGAGCTATTAACTATCAACAACAGATTCATAGTCTTAGGCAATTAAGGCTGCTACAACAAATTACCTTAGACTGGGTAACTTTTTAAAAACACAAATTTATGGTTGGGCACGGTGGCTCATGCCTGTAATTCCAGCACTTTGGGAGGCAGAGGTGGGCGGATCACGAGGTCAAGAGATCGAGACCATTCTGTCCAACATGGTGAAACCCCGTCCCTACTAAAAATACAAAAATTAGCTGGGCATGGTAGCGCATGCCTGTAGTCCCAGCTACTCGGGAGGCTGAAGCAGGAGAATCGCTTGAACCCAGGAGGCAGAGGTTGCAGTGGGCCGAGATTACGCCACTACACTCCAGCCTGGTGACAGGAGACTCCGTCTCAAAAAAAAAAAAACCCCACACAGATTTATTTCTTACAGTCCTAGAGGTTGTAGAGGTTGGGAAGTGTGAGGTGAAGGTGCCAGCATACTCGATGTCTGGTATGGGGCTGCCTTCTGGTTCATGGAATGGTACCTTCTCACTGTTCCCTCACACAGTGGAAGGGGCAAGGAAGTACACTAATCCCATTCATGAGGGCAGAGTCCTCACGACCCAATTACCTCCTAAAGACACCACCTTCTAATGGCATCACCTTGGTGATTAAGATTTAACATACAGATTTGGAAAAACAAATTCAGATCATGGCATTCTGCCCCTGCCCCTCCAAAATTCATGTTTTTCTCACGTGCAAAATACATTAATTCCACCTCAATAGCCCCAAAAGTCTTAACTCAGTCCAGTACCAACTCAAAAGTCTAAAGTCCACAGTCTCATCTAAATGCCGTCTAAATCAGATATGGGGAAGACTCAAATGTATGATTCATCTGAGGCAAATTCCCTTCCAGCTGTGAGCCTGTGAAATCAAACAAGTTACGTGCTTCCAAAGTATTACAGTGGGAAAGGCCAAATGGACATTAGAACTGCCTCTATCTAGGAAAACAGTAAATCCAAAGCAATACTGCATTCCTAGAGGGTTTACAGAGATGTGCCACCATCAAGGATTTGAAAGTTGCAGGGGTGATGATTCCCACCATATCTTCCAATTCAGCTCTCCCACTTGACCTGTGCAGAAGACAAATGGATCTTGGAAAAGGACAGTGGACTATCATAAGCTTAACAAACCAGTGATTCCAATTGCAGCTGCTGTACCAGATGGGTTCTCATTGCTTAAGCAAATCAACATATCACCTGGTACCTGGTATGCCGCTATTGATCTAGCAAATGCCCTTTTCTCCATACCTGTCCGTAAGGCCAGCCAAAATCAGTTTGCTGTCACCTGACAAGGCCAACAATATAACTTTTACCATCCTGCCTCAGAGGTACATCAACTTTCCAGCCCCACATCATAATTTAGTGTGCAGGGATCTTGATCACCTTTCCCTTCCATAAGACATCACACTGGACCATTACATTGATGACATTTTGCTGACTGAATCTAGTGAGTGAGAAGCAGCAACTACTCCAGACTTACTGGTAAGACATTTGTGTGTTACAGTGCAGGAAACAAATCTGATAAAATGCAGGTCTTCCACCTCAGTGAAATGCCTATGGGTCCAGAGGTGTGGGGCATGTTAAGATATCCCTTCCAAGATGAAGTACAAGTTGTTATATTTGGCCCCTCCTACCATCAAAAAGTGCAATGACTAGTGGACCCATCTGGATTTTGGAGGCAACATATTCTTCATTTGGGCGTGTTACTCTAGCCCACTTACTGAGTGACCCAAAGAGCTGCTAGTTTTGAATGAGGCCCAGAATGGGATAAAGCTCTGCAATAGATCCAGGCTTCTGTGCAAGTTGCTCTTCCACTGGGGCCATATGATCCAGCAGATTCCAACACTGCCTGAAGTGTCTATCAGTGGCAGACAGAGATGCCATTTAGATTCTTCAGCAGGATCCTACAAATGAATTGCAGCACCGGCTTTTAGGATTTTACAATAAGGTGTTGCCATCACCTACAGATGATTACTCTCCTTCTGAGAGACAACTCTTGGGCTGGGCCTTGGTAGAAAATGAGCGCTTAATCATGGGCTACCAAGTTACCATATGACCCAAACTGCCCATCATGAATTGGGTATTATATGATCAACCAAGCCACAAAGTTGGGCATGCACAGCAGCACTCCATCATCAAATGGAAGTGGTATATACACGATCAGGCGAAAGCAGATCCTGAAGGCACAAGTAAGTTAAATATCATCATGGCTCAAATGCCCACAGTCCCCACTCCTGCTACACTGTCTTCTCTAGTCCCAGCCTGCACCTATGGCCTCATGGGCAATTCCCTACAATCAGCTGACACAGGAAGAGAAGACTTGGGCCTAGTTTGCAGATGATTCTGCACTACATGCAGGCACCACCTGAAAGAGGACAGCTGCAGTATTATAGCCGTTCCCTGTGACATCCTCAAAGGACAGTGGTGAAGGAAAATCCTCCCAGTGGGCAGAACTTCAGCAGTCCACCTGGTTGTGCACTTTGCTTGAAAGAAGAAATGGCCAGACATGCAATTATATATCCATTCATGGGCTGTAGCCAATGGCATGGCTGGATGTCCACAGACATGATTGGAAAATCAGTCACAAAGAAATCTGGGGGAGAGGTATGTTGACAGACCATTCTGAATGGGCTAAAAACATGAAGATATTAGTTTCCCACGTGGATGCTTACCAAAGAGTGACCTCAGCAGAGGAGGATTTCAAGTGGATAGAATGACCTATTCTATGGATGCCAGTCAGCCTCTTTTCCCATCTGTCCCATCTGTCCCATCGCCCAGTGGCTCATGAACAAAGTGGCCATGGTGGCAGGGATGGAGGTTAGGCATGGGCTCAGCAACACAGACTTCAACTCACCAAGGCTGAGCTGGCTACAGGCACTGCTGAGTGCCCAATCTGCCAGCAGCAAAGACTAACACTGAGCCCCCTTTATGGCACCATTCCCCAGGGTCATCAGCCAGCTACCTGGTGGCAGGCTGATTACACTGGACCTCTTCCATCAAGGAAGGCACAGTGTTTTATCCTTACTGGAATGGATATTGACTCTGGAGATGAATTCGCTTTTCCTGCATGCAATGCTTCTGCCAAAACTACCAACCATGGACTTCTGGAATGCTTTATTCACCATCATGGTGAGTAGGAACCATTGCTTCTGACCAAACAACTCACTTCACAGACCACAAAATGAGGAAATGGGCCCGAACTCACGGAATTCTCTAGTCTTATCATGTTCCCTACCATATAAAGCACCATCCTGAAGTAGCTGATTTGATTGCACAATGGAACAACCTTCTGAAGACTCAGTTACATGCTATATAGCTGACAACACCTTGCAGGGCTTGGAGCAAGGTTCTCCAGAAGACTGTATATGCTCTGAATCAGCATCTGCCATATGGTAGTGCTTCTCCGACAGCCAAGATTCACAGGTATAGGAATCAGGAGTGGAAATGGGAGTGGGTGGCACCACTCACCATTACGCCTAGTGGGTCACTGGCAAAATGTTTGCTTCCTATTCCCACAACTTTATGCTCTGCTGGCCTTAGTTCCAGAGGGAAGAATGCTTCCAGCAGGAGACACAACAATGATTCCATTGAAATACAAGTTAAGGACACCAGGCCACTTTGGGCTCCTCATGCCTTTGAGTCAGCAGGACAAGAAAGGAGTTACAGTGTTGGCTGGAGTGACCCATCCAGATTACCAAGGAGAAATTGGACTACTATTCCACAGTGGAGGTAAGGAAAACTATGTCTGGAATACAAGAGATCATTTAGAGCTTCTCTTAGTATTACCATGCCCAGCAACTAAGGCCAGTGAAAAATGACAACAACCCAATCCAGGCAGAACTGCCAATGATCCAGACCCTTCAGAAATGAAGGTTTAAGCCACCTGACCAGGTAAAGAATCATAACCAGCTGAAGGCAAAGGGAAAACAGAATGGGTAGTAGGAAAGCTAGCTATGAATACCATCTGTGACCATGTGACCAGTTACAGAAAGGAAGATTGTAATTACCATGAGTATTTCCTCCCTATTTTGTTATGAATACGTCTGTGTGTATATAGACATATATTAAGTAAATATCTTTGTTTTCCTTCCTCTCTTACTCCCTTATCACACAAGATGTTAATGACTTTATGTCAGTATTTCAGTAATGATAATTTTCTATACTATTTAAGTTACAGAGTCTCAGGAGAGGAGTAAACATCACTCAAGGGCTTCACCTCCTCTTCCAGAGAAGGGATTAGTGCACTTTCAGTTGTACACAGGATCGTTGTACCTTGTTAGGTGGAATTATGACCTTGTCATTGTCTTTATTTGGAGGTTAAGTATGGTTTAAGGGGATGTGTATGGATGTTAAGTTGACAAGGGGTAGACTTGTGTAATTTGACTGGGTTAAAGGGTACCCAGATAGCTGGTAGAACATTATTTGTGGGTGTGTCTGTGAGAGTGTTTCTAGAAGAGATTAGCATTTAATCTGTAGATTCAGGAAAGATCCTCTCTCACCAATGTGTGTGGGTGTCATCCAATCAGTTTAGGGCCCGGGTAGAACAAAAAGGCAGAGGAAGGGTGAATTCACTCTCCTAGAGCTGAAACATCTATCCTCTCCTTCCATTGCACACTAGAGCTCCCCTAGTTCTTAGGTCTTTGGCTCTGGTACTCACACCAGCAGTAAGTCATCCCCATCCCCCTCTGCCAGCACCACCATTGGCTATTGGCTCTCCTGGTCCTCACACCTTTGGACTCAGCTAAATTACACTATCACCTTCCCTAGTTCTTCAGCTTACAGATGGCAGATGGCGGGACTCCTCAGCCTTCCTACAATAAATCCCCCTGACATATTTCCTATTGGTCCTGTTTCCTTGAGAAAACCAAGACTAATAAAGTAAGTATTGTTGGGGCAATAATTGTGGCTATTGAGGAAACCATGTCGTAAGCCAGTTCATTCTTCAAAACTAGGCCAAACTTATTTCTAATAGAGAATATTTAACTTCTACCTCCCTTAAATGTTGGCAAAAATAAGACCAAACAACAATCCACTCAGCAAACATTGAGCATGTTTGTTCTAGAGTTAATCCATGTGCCACTTATAGGTTAAGTATAGGTAACAAAGTAAAATATATCACCCTTGCCTTTTAGGAGCTTAAAGTTTAATTAAGTTCCATAACACCTGAGAACAGACCGCCAATTCTCTGACTTCTGTGTATCTCTTCCTTTATCATTCTATTTCCTGCCAGAAGCTTCTGGCAAAACAAAATCTCAGGATGAGAGATGTTGAAATTTGGTCAAACGCTTAAATCAAGAAATGATGCCAAGACAACACTTTTCACTGTAGTTCGGTGACAGGCAATGGATGCCATCCTGGGAAAAAAATCTGTATTTTTCGAAACAAATAGCTACATCCATAGCAGGAACCACTCTTGAATTCAAACACAATCTATAGCTGGCACCCAGAAAAGGTAAATGTGAGCCTTTGGAGCAAGATGTTGGACCACAGCTAACAATGAATAAAGGCATGTCCAGGAGCGGCACCAAAGTCCTAAAGGCAAAGGAGCAGACACCAAAGGGATATTAGACAAGCAGGATCCTACAGTAAGAAGACAAGAAATAAGGAAAGGCTGAAGGACTCAGAACACAGGTTGGCCAAGCTCATGTTCAAATCAAGTATTGTATGTTTATATGATGTTTATGAACATATGAAAGACATTGGCACTAAGTCTTGACTATACCTAAGATCCAATTCTGGAAAGCAGAAATTCCAGTTTTCTAGACTTTACTCTTGGAGGAAAGAGTACTGTATAATAGCCTACACACAAATTTATCATGGACTAAGAAAAAAGCACCACCAATTATAAGCAGGTATGAAACAGAAGAATAAATAATATAAAGGAAAGAATGTATAAGCCACCTCTTGAAGTGCTATGCCAAGAATAAAAAGTGTTCTTGCTATACCCGGAAGAAACCAGGGAACAAGAATCAGGATACTGACTACAGCATGCTGATGTCCCCCCAGAGGGTAATGCACAAGATCTGGCTAATCATCATAGAGTAAGTTTTCCTAGCCCTCGAGAAAAGACTATTTAAAAAAAAGAAAAAACCCCACACAATTTCACCTACAAAGTTTCTGAGGATAGGCTGGTGATGGGGTGGTGGTGGGAAGGTAATAAGTTCCTCTTCGGTATTACACACTGGCTGTAGAACAGGATTAAGTTTGGGGAAGACTTTAGATAAAATTTCAATGTAGACACCATCACCACCAAATGCCAACATTAGAAAGAACACAGGTATACATTCCCAAGCCATTGAGAATTATTCAAGTTAATGGAAATGAAAGAAACAATGCTCACATAGACTAGAAAGGGTCTTTGCAATAACTGCCACTCCTCTGTCCTTTTACCTGAAACTTCCTAGAGCACTAACAGGTTATGTGTCCGTCATACGGCTTGTAATACAGTCCCAGTCCTTGAATATCAGTCAAATAAAAACATTAATAGCTTGGCAGTCATGTGTGGAGGGCCGGGGGAAGGGAATATTTGTGCTCCATTCTTCTATTTATAAATTTATAACTTGTGAATTCAAATTTCAAGGTAAAGATAGCTAACAAATGCCAAGACTTAAAAATATCTCCAAAGAATCAGAAACCAACAGACAGACATTAAAGCCAAAATAAACTCTAGCTCCCCCAAAGGACAAAGCCTACATAAGATGAAACTCATACATGTGTGTGCCATCAGAAAATAAGTGATAATCTTATCTTAGTGTAATTTTAATTTATCTTGATTTCACTCTTGGACATGGAAGTATCAGTTCTAATGTCAAGGAATGGTAGATAATAACTATTTACATACTGTTTCAGATTATTTAACTTCCATTTGAATATGAGCAAGTCTCATTACTGAATATTCACACTCCTTTAGAAACAAATGAAATCACAGCAAGGAAACACTACACAGAGAAAATTGGAGCAAAATGGCATATCTATTTATCTCTCTCTAGGCTAGGAACAGGCAACAGCAATTTTCCAGTACCTGAACTCATCTAAGCAAAGCTTCTGTTTTGCTGTGATTAATGTCTTGCTTGGACCCTCTGGGGCAGAAAAAAGTTTACAGTCAGCTTTGTCCAGTAAAAGTTTCTGTGATGATGGAAATGTTTTATCCCTGCACCATCTACTACTGTAGCCACTAGCCTACACATGGCTAGTGAGCATATATGAGATGGCTAGTCTGACTGAGGAAATTAATCTTGAATTTTTTTTTTTTTTTTTTTTTTGGAGATGGGATCTTCCTCTGTCACCCAGGCTGAAGTACAGTGGCCCAATCATAGCTCACTGCAGCCTCCAACTCCTGGGCTCAAGTGATGCTCCTTCCTCAGCCTCCCAAATAGCTGGGACTACATGCACATGCCGGTATACCTGATTCTTTTTTTTTTTGAGACGGAGTCTTGCTCTGTCGCCCAGGTTGGAGTGCAGTGGCGTGCAACCTCCGCCTCCTGGGTTCAAGTGATTTTCCTGCCTCAGTCTCCCAAGTAGCTGGGACTACAGGTGCCCACCACCACGCCTGGCTAATTTTTGTTTTTGTTTTTTGGGTTTTTTTTTAGTACAGACAGGGTTTCACCATGTTGGCCAGGCTGGTCTCAAACTCCTGACCTTGTGATCCACCCGCCTCGGCCTCTCAAAGTGCTGGGATTACAGGCATGAGCCACGGTGCCTGGCTCATTTTTGTATTTTTTTGTAGAGACAGGGTCTCACTATGTTGCCCAGGTTGGTCTCGAACTTCTGGCCTCAAGCAATCCTCCTTCCTCAGCCTCCCAAAGTGCTGGGATTACAGGCATGAGCCACCATGCCTAGCCTTTAACTTTAATTAATTATAATTTAAATAGCTACATATGGCTAATCAATACCATAACAACAGCATAGGACATGTTATATTTTAAAAAATCAAATGTCAAACTTTCACCAACTCTGGTTACACCACACTGATATAATCAGAAGCCCATCTATAGTGAAAATCTCAAAAGACACAAAAGGAAGATTTTCAGTAGTAAAATTGTAATGCAGATAATCTATTCACAGTACTCAAGTTGAAGGTGGGTACATGAAGTATTATGGTGATGGTGCTTGATAAATTCTAAATCCTTACTGCCTTTAAGAAATCAGTCACAGACACACACAGGGAGCAGTCCTGAGGTTTGGCAGGACAAGCAGGCTGCCTCTCCAAGCCCACTGTGGTCAGTAACATAAAAGGCCTAGATTCAGACTAGGAAGAGCCAGCTTACCCTACCTCACCCCTGCATCCATGAAAACCAGCCCATTTCAGACAGTTTCTTTTTCTCCTAAGACCAGGTCAAACACAATGCAAGACAAACAAATGTGGATCAAATATCTGTTTTAAAAAACTAAAAACTGCTGGAAACTCCTATATTGGGGTGTTTGGGGAGGTATTCTCTCTCAACTTTCAAGCATCACTGGGCCACAAACAAGTAAAAAAAAAAAAACTATATATACATACATGTAGTATATACTTAAAATTCAATTCTTCATAGTTCCAATTGAGGTCACTAAGCCAAACACCTTAATTACTACAGAAATCACACAAACGGTTAGTCAACAGGAAACACATCAAGTGTTACTCTAATCTTAAAGAATTCCAATACTTCATGGTGATATGAAATTGACTTTTTTTTTTATCTTTTGAGACGGAGTCTCGCTCTGTCCCTCAGGCTGGAGTGTAGTGGTGCAATATCAGCTCACTGCAACCTCTGCCTCCCAGGTTCAACCTATTCTCCGGCCTCAGCCTCCCAAAAACCTGGGATTACAGGCACATGCCACCACGCCCAACTAGTTTTTGTACTTTTAGTAGAGAAGCGCTTTCACCATGTTGGCCAGGCTGGTCTCGAACTCCTGACTTCCAGTGATTCACCTGCCTTGGCCTCCCAAAGTGCTGGTATTACAGGCATGAGCCACTGTGTCCGGCCTGAAATTGACTCTTGAAATTGATTAAAATCCTTTTTTTGCCTACTCTATGAAATACAGACAATGTGCATGAGTATAATAAACAGGCAGCTGTCCAAAAATATCACACACACACACTCAAAGTCATTTTAATAAAAGCATGATATTGATTTGACAGAAATACAGAAATAACACAGTACATTGAAAAACTGTGCCTGAGACAGGCAGCATTAATGGAGAGGAGGTCAGAATGTGGGGTCCTCTCCTCATGTGAGTAAGGCATTTTAGGGAGGTACCCTGGGAAGTCAGAGGAGGTATGGCTGGACAAGACTCAAGGAAGAGAAAATCAGCTCAAACCGGGCTGGGAGGCCCTGGGGACCTCACCTTCTAGACTCCACCTGTGTGTAGCAAACTCCACCCACAAGAAGAGTGACTGGGTCTGCAAGGTGCGTGAATGGAATGGAAGAAATCTACCCTCGCAAACAAGCCTGTCACTCATATGGTCTCGCTCAGCAAGAATAAAAATGAGAGGAACGTGAGAAAGGCTGTCCTAAGAGGCTGACCTCTCATGCTTTAGTGTCATTTCAGCAGGCAAATAATCAAATTGCTTACTGTCAATATATGACCCAAAGCAATCAATTGCAGCCAGAAGGCACTTGGAGTTATCAATTTATGTAACACAAATGACGTTCCTTGGTGTTTCCTTCCTTACGTAACTCAACCCCCACCCTAGCCTACTCCCCACGGCTGTGACACAGGGCAAAGGAGCTGGGATTTTGCCTTTGGCTGGTGTACTGGGACATTTCCAGAGCCACCGGACTTGCCTGCTTACTACCATGGTGGATTATGAAAGGCCTTGTTATCCTGAGCTCAGACACTGCAAATGCAAACACTTCGGCCTGGTGCAGGCCCTTAACAAGCCTGCAGCGGCTGCCGCCTGTAGAAAGCATGGTCGGTGGCGAGCTTGCCAACAGCCCAAGCCAGCTGACCAGCATCCAGCCACCACTTCTTTTCCAAACACTGACTGAACAAGCCTTGATTCAGCTCTTATGTTACACTCTGGTGAAGAACAGTGCAGAAGCACCAAGAGAATCATTTGAAAGGAACTATTTTGGGCATACACCAAGCACATGTTCCCATGGAATTGTTAATAACTCAGGGGTCCTTTATATTTGTTTGAACCTTCCATGTCTAGCTGTGGAAAAGACATATTTCTTTTTTCTCTCCAGGGACAATAAAGGCAGGAAAGTAAAACTCCTGGTAATGTCATATGCAGTCAAACAGGAAGGTTTGTAGGCTCAGGGCTGAAAGGTTTCCACAGCTACACTGAGCCAATATGAAAATAATTTATTTCACTTTCATCTGTTTCATTTCCTCCAAAATTATCATTCAGGTCCCTGACTCCCTCATCTATGAAGACAAGAGGAAACATTTCGTAAACACAACAGAATACAGTGTTTAAAAACACATGAGATATGGAGAAACCTGAACTTTCACTCATTGCTGGTGGAAATATAAAATAGTGCAGTCAATTTAGAAAACTGTTTGGCATTTCCTCAAAATGTTAAACACCGAGTCTCCATATGACCCAGCAACTCCATACTTAGGTATTTACTCAAGAGAAGTGAAAACACATGTTTGCACAAATACTTAAACACAAATGTTGACGGCAGCATTATTCATGATAGCTGAAGAGTGGAAACAACCCAAATGTCCATGAATTAAAAAAAATGTGGTATATCTATAAAACAGAATATTATTTTGCAATAAAAAAAAATGAAGTACCAATACATGCCATGACATGGATGAACCTTTGAAAACATTAAACTAGATGAGAGAAGTCAATCAAAAAAGACCACATATTATATGACTTCATTTATATTAAATGTCCAGAACTGGTTGAGCCATACAGACAGAAAGCAGATTAGTGGTTGTCTGGGTCAGGGTTGAGGTCGATCTGTTAAACTACATGGGAAGAAACGAAGTTGAAACTATTGCCTGAAGTGAGACATCTGGCTTTTCCACAGTTAACAGAAAAGTATCTCTTCAAGTAGGATGACCTTCCTGAGGAGAGCAAGGAAGAAAGAAGCATGTCAGGGGTATGCAGTAGCAGCCAGGCCTGCCTTGCACCTGCCAACTTGGAAGAATCTAAATGCAAAACATTTAACATCCCTCATAGTGATCCACATGAACTTAAACCAACGTATACAAGAAAGACAAAGAGGCTTCTCATGCCAGGCACAGAACTTAGGTCTGCACAGCACCTTTTGCAAACTGTCACCAGACACCTGCTCCAGTTATCTTGAATCACCTACTGCCCCAATCTTCCAAAGTAAACTGAAGCAAAGATCCTCGGAATCACAGTGAACTTCAAAGGGAAATTTAGCTTTATGCTAACGTCTCAGATGAAAAAAGGCAGGCCAAATAAAACCAGGTACATTAAGTGTCATATCTGCCTGATATCTTGGTAGCAAGTTGATTTAATAATGGAAATAGGTGGCCACTGCTGAGAAACAAGCTCTGAGGTTGCCCTTTAATAGTTGGTGAAATCCAGGAAAGACGGCAGATTCTGCTTGCCCAATGCTTGCCCAATGGCATACTTTGCTTAAAATCAAGACAAGGCAAAGTATGTCACAAACACAACAGGGAAGGGGTCCAGCTCTGGGAGAAAAATAAACTGTCTTCTGATTGCAGCATCAGCTCTTCTGTGTTTTAAAATAAAATTTATAAAAGTAAGCTTCACCTTCTCTCCACCCACCGTAAATAGTGACAGAAGGCCACACATAGGCAAGACAAGCATTTACATATATGTATACCCTGCAACCCTTTATTTAAGGGCTGAAACAGATTTGAGTCCCCTGGTATTACAACGTAAACAATTTTTCTTTCCATATAAGTATGTGCTGCACTCACAGCTGGTGGTGGTGTCAGTTTACATCCTCCTTTAGTTTTAGGAATAGCAGTGGGTAGAGAGATAGTGGCCTGCAAGTCAGACAATCAGAGTCCTCAACCTGGCTTCAACATTAACTAACAGGTTAACCCCAAAATACTCTGGGCATCGCATTTAATCATGTGTGAAACAAGGTGGGATTATCAGTGGTTTTCTCTTTCCTTTTTTTTTTTTTTGTAAGCTGTGAAATCATTTATACAAATGAAATCTCATGGAGAATCTCAATATATACAAGAGCTTAAAGCAGACAGGCTGCTTAAAGCTGGGAGGGATACGGGGGAAGGGAGGGGTCTCCCTTGAGGCATCTTCTGGAATCCTGGGACTCCACAGCACATAATATGAAAACCACTGACAAGTTCCCCTGAATACAAAAACTCAATTCCACTTTTAGTAAAATGCTTCTTTAGAACTTTAACTGAAACCACAGAAGACAAAATGGAAAGACTAACGGTTTCTAATCCCTCCTCCTGGGGAGGGGGTGGTGTGTGGAATGGGGGGCAGGGGCAGAAGTATTACAAGGGGTCCTTCATTCATAAGCATGTGAATGTCTGATACATATACATTTGCCTATTTTTCCAATGAATTTATATGCTGCGATTGATAAAAGTAAAATTCATTTAAAGTGTTAAAGAAATTCAAGGTCATGTGAGAATCTGATTCTTTTTTATTAAAAAGGAACATTCTAAAAGATTGGGAGCCACTGCGACAGAGAAATAAACAATATTCCATTTGAAATAAATGATGTAAATTGATCTCTTAAAAATACTAACAATGGCCTTTAAAAAAGAATTTGAAGATTCTACTACCCACACTGACAAACTAGTTAGATCCCTTGTTTACTAGCTGTGGCTATTAGAACGCTGCTTGGGCAGGATTATGAGGCATGTCCAAGCTGGGTGGGAAAGAATGTCACATTTGATAGGCATTGTCTAGCATGGCAGTGGAAGGAATAGGAAGTGGGGGAAGAACATGTCTTCTGTATTTGGTACTCCAAGCTATGCCAGAAAATCATCTTTATCAGGCAATCATCTAAGATATGACAATTAGCAGAGACCTGAGTTCTAACTTGACTCGGACATTACGCTAAAACCCTGGAGAGTTTTCAACAGCATAAGCCATAATATGTGCTTCGAAACTTTGACTTAATTACTTATTATTTGTTCACCTTGTGACAACTGATAGTATAAGAACTTCCCATTTAACACTATTTAAAAAAACAAACCAACAAGTCTGACTTCAAAAAAGTTTATACCTCCCGACCAGATGACTATACTAAATGAATTATGGCATTATTATGATCACATACTTTGTCATATATTTTTAAGCCTAAATAGTAGAAACATGAGAACCTCAGTAAACGCAAGCCAATAACAGCTACCAGTCGTGGTAAAAATTAATGATGTTTTACCTTAGAAACTATGTGTCAAAGTTTTATCCACTTAGGATCAGCCCCATTAAAAAATGAAACCTACATAAAGAAAGTTACAAAATGTGAATCTAGCAATCACATATTTCACTTAAAATAAGAATTAACAAGGAATGGCTAAATCAGAAAATAACAGGAGTGTTTTGTATTTCTGAAAATTTATCTTTGAGAAGTTCATAAAATAATATGGAACTCATCATTAATGAGAAAAATATGTTTGAATATTTTTAGTCCACAACTTTACTAGCCATAGCAGGGGAGAGGCTGTTTACAATCACTATTCTGTGTTATATTAAAGACTGTTCACAAGATTTTTTTCAGTGCAAATTCAAGAAATATAGAAAATTAAGATAAAACATCTCACAATCCATTTTACACTGGAGGTGTTATTTATTCATAGAATGTGAGTGAAGTGTCTGATTATTTTACTCAGAAAGGCAACTGGCACTCTTGGAAATTCTGTTCCTTCGGTCAATTGTATAGAGTCCAATCATCTGGCATTTGAATGATACAAGAAATTAACAAATCAACTGGGGAGAAATATTCATTTTTGCAAGCTAGGAAGACAATGAGTTGATGTTTTGAGAGAAGACAAATGTGACTTCCTCCTCTGCAGCAGCATCCTTCCTCCAGAGAATCCTCTTGTAACAACCATTACACCACTGGGTCAAACATGTCCCCCAAACAAATGCACAGGGACCTACCCACCAACACCTGCCCTAGAAGAGAGTGCCACAGGATGTATGTGCATGCATGTGTTTTATTTCTTAAAGACAGATGGAGCACTTTAAAATAGAGTCCCAGAAAATAAAATCTGAACAGAACCATAATACTTAATATGTCTTCTCTAAAGTGTGCTGGGAAACAATGCATTATATTCTATTACTGGGATTATTACAATCATCTAAAATTTTAAACATGAAGCTCTCTATGCTTGGAAGATTTATTTCTCTGTTTAAATTACCTAAAGCAAACCTAAAGTGTTTTACCAAACCTAAAGCATTTAAAAGAAAAACCATTTATCCTACAATATTGGTATATGATATATTGACAAAAAGGCAATTGGACCATAAGTACAGCATTTTGTAAAATTTAGGTGCTGTACAGGCAATGCTGTAAATATTTTAGCCAAGCATTTGGATCTGTTTTACAACACCATGTATAAACAAAATGTACTGGGCATAACATTTCTTTTATCACATAAATCATTATAATATAAACTTCTTCCTCTCTCCTCATAATATTTGGATTATTTCATTGTTCTACCTCCTTATTTTCCAAACAAGTTTAGTCCAATGGAAAAACTATGTATCATTTCCCTGGTTTTTATGCCTTCAGAAAAGCCTCCTTTGTAGCAGTCACACCACCAGCAGAAAACTGCTAAGATTAAAAAAACACTAAGGCAAACTCCAGGAAATGCAAATTGGCAAGAAAATGACAGAAGCTAGCCTGAGGTTTCCCTCCAGATAATGACGAGACAGTATGTTAAGATAATTAATTATGCAAAACTGAAGCAAGAGACCCTTAATCACAGAGAAATATTTTAGATCATTTAAAATGTACCTGGAGATATCATAAGTTTCCTTCCAAAGGGTTTAATGATTGCTTATAAATATAATTAAAAGTGTTGGCTTATTTGCATTGCTAATTATTCCCATTTCTGGTCATTTCAAAAACATTGAGATTTAAATAGATAAATTCGCAAACAGGCCATTTAAGAAAGGAAAAATATAAATGACCTAGGGAGGAAAGTTATATTTAATAAATTTTTAAAATGCAAAAATACAATGTGATAGCTTTTGCTAGTTGTCCAATCACAGATAATTGTAATATAATAATACTCATTGTAGGCAATGGTGAAGTGAAAAATGCTTTAATGCTCTTTCACTGTCAAGAGCGTCAATTTGCAAAACTTTGTTGTTGTTTTGGTTTTGGTTGTTTTTTTGTTTGTTTGTTTTAGAGACAGGGTCTCATTCAGACCCTCGGGCTGGGGTGCACTGGCTCTATCATAGCTCACTGCAGCCTCAAATTCCTGGGCGCAAGCAATCCTCCCACCTCGGCCCACACACCCCAAGTAGCTGGGACTACAGGTGTGTACCACCATGCCCATTTACTTTTTATCCTATTTTTTTCTTTAATTTTTGTAGAGATGGGGGTCTCCCTATGTTGCCCAGGCTAGTCTCAAACTCCTGGGCTCAAGTGATCCTCCTGCCTTGGCCTCCCAAAGTGTTGTAATTACAGGCATGAGTCACTGTGCCTGGTCCCTGCAAAACCTTCCTTGAGGATGATTTGGTCGTATACATGTTCCTTGACTTACAACAGGGTTACATCTTGATAAAGCCATTGTACGTTGATAACACTGTAAGTTGAAAATACATTTAATACACCAACCTGCTGAATACTATAGCTTAGCCTAGCCTACCTTAAACATACTCAAAAACACTTACGTTACCCTACAATTGGGCAAAATTACCTAACACAAAGCCGATTGTATAATAAAGTGTGGAATATCTCATGGAATTTATTAGATACTATACTGAAAATGGGTATTCAAAGTACAATTTCTACTGAATGCATATTGCTTTCCTACTGTGGTAATATCAAAAAACTGCAAGTGGAACCATCGTAAGTCGGGGACCATCTGTCCTTTTAGAAAAACGAAAATTACACACCTTTTGTTTCATTTATTTCTATGAATTTATCCTAAGAAAATAATCTAAAACATGTAAAAGACGTTCATAATTTTAATGGAAAAACAAAAATGGTTATCTTGTACTGTGAACTGAAGAATCATAAGGTTCATAAATTTGGAAAGGAGAGCTTTATTTCTCATAAAGGGTAACAGCCTGCAGGCTGGCCATCCTGCAAGCACTTGGAGGGAGGAATAAAGGGAACAGAAATGTACGCCAAGAGGGATGGTCAAATATAAGTATTTAACAGATTATAGGAGGAGTCCTGAATATTTATGAAAGGAGAAACATGCACATGTGCAACTAAGCTTCATGCCTGTATTGGGACTTTTTTTGTGTTATAAAGAAATATCTGAGGCTGGATAATTTATAAAGAAGAGAGGTTTAATTTGCTCATGGTTCTGCAGGCTATACATGGATGGCACCAACAGTGCTGGACTTCTGGTGAGGCCCAGGAAGCTTACAATCACAGCAGAAGGTGAAGAGGGAAGCCGGTACATCACACGGCCAGAGAGGGAGCAAGAGAAAGATGGGGGAAGGTCCTAAACTCTTCTAAACAACCATATCTTGCCTGAACTGAGCGAGAACCCACTCGTCACCAAGGGGATGGTGCTGAGCCATTCATGAGGGATCTACCCTCATGACCCAAACACCTCCCACCAGACCCCACATCTAACACTGGGGATTACATTTCAACATGAGATTTGGAGGGGACAAACATCCAAATGATATTGATGCCTATCCATGGGTCATATGTTCAAAAAACGGTGGCATTAGCATGATCTGAGGGTTGAGTTTTCGGCCCTCTGATGTCAAAAGGCAAAGCAGAGGACGTGAAAACCCTCACTGGACCTCCTGGGAGAGTTGGCCAAAACCTGCCTGGAGATGGTGGTCAGTTTTTAGGAAGGGATGCATTGTGAAACTGGTGAGCTGCCACATCAAAACTGCAAAGATGGGGAGTCCGGCCATGGCCTCAGATGATTGGCTGAAGGCGATGAAGTTATGACTCATTCGTTTCTTGTTTTCTGGAGTTGGCTTCTGCTTACTCCTTAGGAAGGAATGCTGGTTAAAGGCTCATAAGGAAGGGGCATACTAAGATGCATCAAATCTCCCATTCCATCATGGCCAGGAATTCAATTTTTAAGGTTTCTCTGGGAGTCCCCTTGGACAACAGGGTGTCTGTTAGGTCAACTGGGAGGCTTAGGATTTTATTTTTATTTCTCAGTACCATGTATAAAATGAAAATAAATGCAGCCATCTAAGAGTTTTAATTACATGAAAAATGCTTATGACAACATTTAATTGGGGGGAGAATGCAAAAGAGAGCAGGTAATGTATAATCAAAAGCATTTTTAAAACTTCATTAAGATTTTTATCTATGTACTTTTCTGTGTTTTGTTTTTTTCCCCCACAGTGAACCTAAATTAATATTATAACCAAAAAATAAGTTTCTGACTTAATAGTTTCAGAATGGCCTTGAAAATTCCCCATGCTAGGCACAGCAACATTTCTCAGAGAAGGGACTGCTGTCAGGAAAAAGCCCAAGATTTAGAAGTGGGCAAAAGAGATTACTGGGTATCCTCTCAATGGAGTGCGATTTGTGGTCTAAGAGGCCCTCCAGGGATGATCTTTGACTTTTTTGTTTGTAATTAGGCCAGTGGTTCTCAAAGTATGATCTGAGGAGTCCTGGAGAGCCAAAGGACTTTTCAGTGTGTTTGTGAGTTCAAAACTAATTTCATTACAACACTAGGATGCTGTCATTTTCACTCTTACTCTCTCAACAAGCATAGAGTAGAATTTTTGAGGAGCTTTAATACCCATGATGAAGTCATCATTCACATAACATGAAATAGGTTTCATTACTGATATGTTCTAAATGAAATGAATAGTTTTAAAGCTTCTTAATTCTAATTTCTAACATGATAAATATATTACACAGTAAAGTCTCTTTGGGATCTTCAATTTTTAATAGAGTCAAAGGGTCCTGAAATCGAAAAGTTTGAGAACCTGTTGGACTAGACTATCTCACAGCTCTGTAGAGGCAGAAACTCACTTGCAAAAAACACACAGTAATGTAATGCCTCTTGTCCATAGCAAAACAAATGAATTTTGTCTGGTAGTGATATAACTGCCTTACATGCCTATAGAAAAGATAAGCAAACATTGCATTTTACGGCCTTTGAAAATATTAACCAGTGCTGTATACACTAGCAAATTTATTTCAGCATTTCTGATTGTGGATAGATGACAGATACACAGGCAGACATATAGATACCTGTTCTTCAAATTCTCCTGTGAACAACCCTTAACATCTTACTGGTTCCCTCATTAATTAATGAATTAAAATTGTTGGCATGTGTTTATAATTTTGAGAATCTTATTTTTAAACTCTTTGAGAATTATTCTTTAGCGCCAACTATCTACCAATAGATCAGTTCCTGCATACAGGCCACAACACTGATTAAAAATAAATTAATAATTAATCAAAATATGTTTTAAAACAAATGTAAGCTATGACAAATAGGTTTTACTAATTCAACAAAACAAACCCAGTCAAGACTCTATTTTAGTTCCTAAATTTACTAGAGTATTTTTTGCTAAATGCAGCTGAAGACAATACAAACTGATTTGTCAAAACTTCAGAAAAGTAGACTTGATTTCCAATATTTCTTACTACTTTCCTCCTCAAAGTAGTTTGATCCTAATGAGTTTCTACTGTTAACACCCTGCATTCTAGAAGCTCTAATCTTTTTTCCAATTAATTTTAAACACTGGAATAAGAGTGGGATAAGTATACCTTATTTTATAGATGAAATATCTGGCCGGGCTCAGTGGCTTATGCCAGCAATCCCAGCACTTTGGGAGGCCGCGGCGGGCGGATTACGAGGTTAGGAGATCGAGACCATCCTGGCTAACACGGTAAAACCCTGTCTCTACTAAAAATACAAAAAATTAGCCGGGCATGGTGGCGGGCGCCTGTAGTCCCAGCTACTCAGGAGGCTGAGGCAGGAGAATGGCATGAACTGGGAGGCGGAGCTTGCAGTGAGCCAAGATCACACCACTGCACTCCAGACTGGGCAACAGAGCGAGACTCCGTCTCAAAAAAGAAAAAAAAAAAAAAAAATGCCTGAGCCCCAGAACGATCAAGTGAATTACACAATCTTACATGTATCAAGAGAGGTTAAGGAAAAATCTCTTCAGGTTCTCCATTTGCACACAGTTTAGAACACTTTGAGGGCCAGGTGCAGTAGCTCATGCTGGTAATCCCAGCAACTTTGGGAGGCCACGGTGGGAGAATTGCTTGAGCCCAGGAGTTCGAGACCAGCCTGGGCAACATAGTGAGATCCCTGTCTTTATGAAAATTTTTCAAAATTTAGACAGGCATAGTAGTCCCAGCTACTCAGGAAGCTGAGGTGGGAGGATCACCTGAGCTCGGGGAGGTCTACCCTGGACCCTGTCTCAAAAAAACAAAAACAAAAACAAAAAAACTTACCACCCAAACCTTTACAGAAAAAGTTGGCCATCCTCTCTTCTAACCTACTGTATTCTTATTTATCTCATCCCAAAGGTATCTTTTCCTACAAAATGAAGTTTAAGTTAGATAACCTCTTCTATTTTCTTTCAGTGACAACCATATAAAATTATTCTCTTAACACAATATAAAGTGTTGCATTTTTAAAAATAGAATATTCCAATGGTAAAGATTTTAAATATAGTATATCATGTCTTTAAGGACAAAAGACATGTCTTTGGAGAACCTACAGATATGAAATAACTAGCAAAGGCTCACTGTAAAAAAGCAATTATTTTATGACCTCAATTTTGAAATCTGGTCATTTTCCAAAACTCAAAACTCAAATGTCTTTCTCCTTTAAGAATTTTTTTTCCTTTTAAAGAAGCTAAAACCTGATTCAACAAACACACTCAGGTCAAAGATCTCAGCAAATCCAAACATCACTTAATATTTTTAAATGTTATCTATTTTCTGTAAGAACTTTAACTGAACTAATTAATACACTGTACATATATAAAAACTTAAACTGTTCTCAATAATAGGAATCTGGAAAACCTGACATTTGCTTCACTGCTAAATGTATATGCTTTTTGAAATATCTCTATATACATGGACCTAATAAATTTTGCCAATACACACTGTTTATCACATAGTTTTTCTACCTCTAGTGACCAGATAGTATAAGACATCAATTATTTTCAATTTAACAAATTTACAGGAACTAGAGTAAAGAGAAAATCATGCTGTAACAAGAGTTCCAGACTGGAAAATTCTACAGGACAAAATAACATGGAGGATTCTCATACTAGTTATATTAGTTTCTTTATGTATATGTGTAGGAAATGTTCAATAATAAAATGTTTTTAAAATCTTCATTTTCACTCCACATAAAACAAAAAAAGTAGCAACAGGAAGCAATAAATCTGATGGGGGGATCATTTTAGGAAGACAGGAAGTTGTGAAGCTTATTTGTGAGTTGCCATTCATTCTGATGATTTTCATTTACTTATTTATTTATTTTTTTAAGAGAGAGGTTTTTGCCATGTTGGCCAGGCTGGTCTCGAACTCCTGACCTCAAGTGACCCACCTGCCTCAGCCTCCCAAAATGCTGGAATTACCGGCATGAGCCACTGCACCAGCCCCATTCTGATGATTTTTTGGATTTTGTGTTTTCATTTTAATAGTCATCAAGAGTATAATGGCATAAATGTATGTTACCTGATATGACAGGCAGAACTTTAAATGATACCCCATTACCCTTGCTCTCATATAATTCCCTTCCCCACTTTAAATGTGGATGGAACCAGTCACTATGATGAGATACCACTCTCATGATTATGTTTCATTATATGGTCAAAAGAAGATTATCCTGGGTGGGCTTGGCCTATCAGGCGAGCCCTTTTAATATCTGCCTCTTCTCCAGCTGATTGCAGGGAAAAAAATCAGAGAGATGTTCTCCACGTGGCATGGAAGAAAGCAAACATCCACACTGTGAACTGCCAATGTGGGCCACGTAGAACAGAATGTGGGTGGCCTCTAGAAGCTAAAAGCAGTCCCTGGCCCACAGCTAGTGGTCCTCAGTCCCATGGTCACAGGAAATAAATTCTGCCAACAATTCACGAGCTTGGAAGAAGCCCCTGAGCCCCAGCTGAAGACTACAGCATGTTGGCTGACACCTGGATTTTTGCCTGCTAAGACCCTGGGCAGAGAATCTAGCCACGGCATGTGCAGACTACTAAGCCACTAAGTTTTTGGTAATTTATTATGCAGTAATAAAACTAATACACCTTCATAAGCATTTTATAACCAAATAACACCACAGTATCTCAAGGCCTACCTTTGCACATGGGTTTATGATCCCATCAACACTAAGTGAGTACCTAAACATTTGGCAATTTAACTTTTAATACAGTGTTTCACAGACGATCATGAATCCAAATTTGAGAAACCTTGAGCTACATAATCCCTGTTAAATAAAACATTTCTTATCCAACACAGTTAGTTTTACAGATGTAAAACTACAGATGTGTACCACTATGCTCAGCTACTTTTTTTTAGAAGGGGGGTGAGGCGGGGCATGGAGATGAAGTCTCACTCTGTCACCCAGGCTGGAGTGCAGGAACACAATCTTGGCTCACTGCAACCTCCACCTCCCGGGTTCAAGCGAATTCTCCTGCCTCAGCCTCCCGAGTAGCTGGGATTACAGGCACCAGCCACCACACCCAGCTAATTTTTAGTAGAGACAGGGTTTTGCCATGTTGGCCAGGCTGGTCTCGAGCTCCTGACCTCAGGTGGTCCAGCCACCTCATCCTCCCAAGGTACTGGGATCACAGGCATGAGCCACCATGCCCAGCCAGACATGGAATTTTTAAAAACAAAGCTGTGCACTTAACCAGCTAGGCAGCCAGAACCAGCCCACATCTGCAACTATAACTACATTTCCCAAACCCAAGATCTTTCACTCTTCTCACCTATTTTCCCCTTTTAATGAATGTCAGAATTACCTGGGGATATTTTTTTCTTTTCTTTTTTTTTTTTTTGAGACGGAGTCTCACTCTGTCACCCAGGCTGGAGTGCAGTGGCACAATCTCTGCTCACTGCAAGCTCCACCTCCCGGGTTCACACCATTCTCCCGCCTCAGCCTCCCAAGTAGCTGGGACTACAGGCACCCACCACCACGCCTGGCTAATTTTTTGTATTTTTAGTGGAGACGGGATTTCACCATGTAAGCCAGGATGGTCTCGATCTCCTGACCTCGTGATTCGCCCGCCTCGGCCTCCCAAAGTGCTGGGATTACAGGCGTGAGCCACCATGCCCCACCTACCTGGGGATCTTTAAGAATCCTGTAGAATGGGCCCCAACTCCACATCTACTGAGTCAGCATCCCTAAACATCTCTTTTTTAAAATCCCCTGCGAACATTCTGATGCATATCCAGGGCGGAGAACTACAAGACCAGACAGAGCAGAAGAGGCTTGGATATCCTCAGAAGTCCCACCTATCCAACTGCGAAGGAACGTTGTTTTACATTTTATATGAAAATATATGCTTCCTTAAGCATTATCTTTGCATTAGTTGCTCAAGAAAGGAACTTGGGTTGGTTTTTAAAACCTTATAACATTTTCATTTTGTACCCTGAAAATCTTATCGATGTTTTTTCTGAAAGGCAAGGCAAGTTTCAGTGTTGCCAAAGCCCAAGTTTTAGAGTCAAGTTTAAAAAACATTCTTGTTTGGGGGAGGAAAAAAAATGGAACATCACTGTGCTAATCCTCTTCAGAGCCCTTCCCACACTGCTGATTTGAGATAAGCTGTCATTTTTAAAGCTTAAGGTTTTTTTTCTAAAGCATTTTGGCATTTGACAATAATGACAGAGTTGGCCTTCCCTTTCCCCAAAGCCTCATCCTCCTTACCCACAGATAGCATTACTGACCTACCAACACAGGCCATGGGCTTCAAAGCTGTTTACCTACTAGATCTGCTGGGCTTACCCTGACCCGGCATCAGTGTCTCACAAAGTCTCCTGTTGTGACCAAAGACATGTCCTTAAAATGTGGCTGGCCTCCCAGGCTGTGGTCATGGAAGAATGGAGAAGTGACCCTAAAGGGTTTAATCCACTGACCTTTACTTTGCTCTAACCAACTGCCCAAATAAATAAAAACAGCAGGGTGGCGCAGTTTCCCAGATGAATTCCAATTTATCCCTAAATATCCAGGCTTGGTTCAATGATTAAAGTTTTCAGACCATCCAAAACTCTGTCAAATGGCTCTCAACCAGAGGTGATTTTGCCCCCAGGGGACATTTGGCAATGTCTGGAGACATTTTGGGCTGTCACAACTGGAGGAGGGGATGTTACTGGCATCTAGTGGGTAGAGGCCAGGGATGCTGTTAAACATCCTACAGTGCACAGCACAATCTGCCTCACAACAAATAATTATCCAGTTTCAAATTTCAAGAGTGCTGATGTTGGGAAACCCTGGGTTAAAGTACAAAAATGGGTCATCTGCCAGCCCACTGCTAGATAAACCTTTGAAGAGACATTCATCCCAATTTAATTTAGTTGAAAATAGGAATCACAAACTCAATGCCTTCAAGGGCCAAGGAGATAAATATCACATAAACTAAGTGGCTGTGCATTAGGCACTAGAGTGTGGTAAGGTCTGTGACAAATCAGAATATAAATGCTCACTAAAATATCACTCCTTTTAAAAAATAATACTGTGCTGGCCAAGCAAAACATGGACAGCTGGCTACATTCACTCTGTGGACCCCCTGGTGGTCAGACTCCAGTTTAAAGTGATGATCAGCCCGGCATGGTTGCATGCGCCTGTAATCCCAGCAACTCGGGAGGCTGAGGCGGGAGGATTGCTTAAGGCCAGGAGTTCAAGACCTCATGTCAAATTTAAAAAAAGAAAAACAATTAAGTAGAAACTAAAAAGTGATGATCAATTTAAACAGAACTGTATGATCACCAAAAGACTCTGTCGAGTTTCATCCCTTATATCCTACAGAACTGAGTTGTGCAGTTGAGAAGAGACTGGGGATCAGATCATGGGGCTTAGCTCCAGCCAAGAACAGGATCTCAGGACACCGTGCCAAGGCAGGGGCGGCCAAGGCTGAAAACTGGAGGCGAAAAATTGGAGTTCTCCCTCACTGATCTCCATTTTAGGGAAACACAATGGATATTACTTTGACGAGTACACAGTACCACATAAGCGAGGTCATTATTTTAAGAGGATACTGTCTTCCCCAAGATTTAGAATTTTTATCCAGAAGATAGCTTATTCTATGTGAATACACTGTGAATGAGGAAAGAGAGGTCCGGAAAGTTTAAAGGAATTGCCACGATTACCCAAACTGAACCTAAAATCAAACAGTGTGTCTTTTCTTCTGCGCAACTGCAAAGCACCAAAAGACAGATGAAAAGATTTCATTCAAGGTGTCAAACGTGTGATTAAACACTCTACCAAACAGAAGTTACATGTAAATTGAATCTACATTTACTCAGCATTATCCTCCTTCCTCATTAGAAAAGCCATCCACATGTTTGCCCCACATCACTGTTTTAAAATCTCTTTATCCCCTAACAGAAGCATTAAAAGCAGGTTAAGTATTTCCACCCCTCCTTCCAGATCAGGCCGTAGAGAAGAAAGGCAAATCAGCAAATGGGGCCAGGCACGGTGGCTCATGCCTGTAATCCTAGCACTTTGGGAAGTGGAGGCAGGCGGATCACGAGGTCAGGAGTTCAGGCGGATCACGAGGTCAGGAGTTTGAGACCAGCCTGACCAATATGTTGAAACCCTGTCTCTACTAAAAATAGAAAAATTAGCTGGGCATGGTGGCAGGTACCTGTAATCCCAGCTACTTGGGAGGCTGAGGCAGGAGAATCGTTTGAACCCAGTAGGCGGAGGTTGCAGTGAGCCGAGATTGCGCCACTGTACTCCAGCCTGGGCAACACTGCAAGACTACGTCTCAAAAAAAAAAAAAAAAAAAAGAAAGAAAATCAGCAAATGGAAACACAAGAAGAAGGAAGCCCCGATATAAATGTCCCCGAGCGTACGCATGCTTTCTGTTGGAGGAATTCCTTGCCTGAAGAGACAGCATAAACAAAGGCCATCCAGAGGGAAACAAATGATAAGATAAGTGAAACACAGCAACTCTCTCTGTCCTCCCCTCTACCTACTTCCCTTAACTTGTTCGTCAGAAAAACAATCTGAGCTTGAGAGAATTACAATGTAAGCCTTCCTCTCCCAGCTGCCTCACAACTCTCATTCTAAGTTAGAGGGTTAAGGGGGGAAGACATGCTTTTCTGTAAGGTCAGTGATGGGGCTCCCAAGATATGCAACTTGGCAGACTGGAGACAGCCATCTCACCCTGCCCACAGAGAAGCCAAAAGAGCAGAACTGACAAATTGCAAACGTAACTTCAGCCACAGCCTGAAAAGAAATTGGGTTAAATGTAAAACTATATACATTTTTAAAAAAATTTTAACCAGCCCTTAGCAGAAAATATCATAGGCAAGGCAGTTTCCTGCCACAGTTCCTAGAACTTCTATAGTTGGAAGTGTCACCTACTCACAGAATCTCAAGCCCTAAATGGGTCACAGAGTATTTCCAGTTCAATCTGTATTCTTGATTTTTAAAATACGAAAATATAATAGCAGGCCTGTTCGTTTAACCTTCTGAGAACATGGTGCGGTCACTCTCAGCCATTGACTTCAATTCCAGCATTTATTTATTGCCATGTCTTCCGACTTTTAGTTCACATTACCAACAGTGCTGAGCAAAGTACCTCTAACGCAGAAATGACTGCCACACAAACAGGATGGGGAAACCAAACAGAAATGGTATTGTTGTTTCTTTTCCACCTTCAGCCTAAATCAAATAGCAGCCACTAATAATGAGTTAACTATAGTTGCATTTGAAAAAATAATTCCCGCGGTGGCTCACCCCTGTAATCCCAGCACTTTGGAAGGCCGAGTCGGGCGGATCACGAGGTCAGGAGATTGAGACCATCCTGGCTAACACGGTGAAACCCCGTCTCTACTAAAAATACAAAAAATTAGCTGGGCGTGGTGGCGGGCGCCTGTAGTCCCAGCTACTGGGGAAGCTGAGGCAGGAGAATGGCGGGAACCTGGGAGGCGGAGCTTGCAGTGAGCGGAGATCGCGCCACTGCACTCCAGCCTGGGCGACAGAGCGAGACTCCGTCTCAAAAAAAAAAGAAAAAAGAATTCCAAATGGGTTGCCTTGAACAGAAATGTATGACATTTTCCATATTCACAATTTCACCAACTTTCAAGAATAGAGAATGCAGCAAGGTTCTTCAAATAGTTTAAGCTGTCTGTTTCATTTCCTTTAATTTCTTACAATTAGTTTTTTGTTTGTTTGTTTGTTTTTTTTTTTGAGACGGAATCTCGCTCTGTCACCCAGGCTGGAGTGCAGTGGCAGGATCTCAGCTCACTGCTAGCTCCGCCTCCCGGGTTCACGCCATCTCCTGCCTCATCCTCCGGAGTAGCTGGGACTACAGGCGCCCACCACCAGGCCCGGCTAATTTTTTGTAATTTTAGTAGAGATGGGGTTTCACCGCGTTAGCCAGAATGGTCTCGATCTCCCGACCTTGTGATCTGCCCGCCTCGGCCTCCCAAAGTGCTGGGATTACAGGCGTGAGCCACCACGCCCAGCCAATTTCTTACAATTAATTGTGTAGTAAATTCTGGGGATTTAGAAGGGTCCCTGGTCTAAACCTCTTGTTACAGAACTGCGGGTTCTAACTTGTGTCTAAACATTTCACTGCTTGGTTTTACCAAATCTCTATGAAACTAATACAAATTTAAGCTTAGGCACATATGAACAATCTATCTCATCTGGTGAATAATGTTGACCACCATCCTTTACTCTTCTTCTTGGGCACAAATATCCAGAACTTCATCTAAGAGTAAGCCCAGAAGTAGCACCCAAACACACATTGATGGCATCTGTCATTCTGCCAAGAAAGGAAAAAGATCAAGGATATTGGCTTTGGCAAACTTTCAAGAAGCTGCCCCTAGTCCTGACCTAATCTACACAGGAGAACAACTGTCAGAAGCATACGGTTCCTTAGCAAGCTGCTGGCAGTCTTGCCTCTCACTTACAGGGTTTCCCTACCAGTTCGCTTTAAAATATGGCACCTTTTTTTTGCCCTTAGTAGTGATAGCTGTGCACTGATATGTCCACAATGTACAGTCTAGTCCCCAAGAGCATGATTAATTTAAAGAAAAAATGTGACTAGAATTACAGGTACAGTTTGTGGCTCCAAAACAAGGCAAAGCTAACCCATGCACTTGACCTGGTTTGTATATCACTAACAAACTGAGCTAGCCAACAAGCCAGAATATAAGAACCTATCTCAGAAAATAAAAGATGGGCATCTGTATTACCCCAACAATGCCCAAAGCTAGGATCTGAGCTATCTACTCTTGTAAGCCTAAATTCAAGAAGTCTATCAGATAGGCAACATTTTCCAATCACACTGCAGGTATTTTTTTTAGACATAAAAATAACAAAGACCAGTTTAATAGGTGACCTTAATTGTGTGCCAGCAGAAATACAGGTAGCCTTAAAACCCCAATGCTGGTGTAATTTATAGAACTGAATAAACCCAGGTTATTACTAAAGGTGAATGACATACTTAAAAAGTATAACAAGATGAGTCCAGGCGCAGTGGCTGACGCCTGTAATCCCAGCACTTTGGGAGGCCTAGGCGGGCCGAACACAAGCTCAGGAGATCGAGATCATCCTGGCTAACACGGTGAAACCCCATCTCTACTAAAAATACAAAAAATTAGCCGGGTGTGGTGGTGGACACCTGTAGTCCCAGCTACTCGGGAGGCTGAGGCAGGAGAATGGCGTGAATCTGGGAGGCGGAGCTTGCAGTGAGCTGAGATGGCACCACTGCACTCCAGCCTGGGCGACAGAGCAAGATTCTGTCTCAAAAAAAAAAAAAAAAAAAAGTATAACAAGATGAATGATTAAGAAAAAAAAAAACCTTCTGAAATCAATGTCTGTTCAAAAAATTTTAAGATTGTATAGCCTAATGGCTAACAAGCCTTTTGTTTTCATGTTTCCCTTCCTGGCAATATGCCGTTAAGGCATAGCTTTCCTATTATTTCCTTCTGTTTTAGTCAATTGTCTTCATTAAATATTGTCTAAGTGGCACAATATCTAGTTTTAAACCAAAAGGAAAAGATCTATTGTAAGTCAGGAAATTGCACCAACTGCATTGGAAATTGAACTTGCTTCCCTAGTTTTCCCCACTTAATTCACAACGGCGGCTATGGTTTAAAAGAATAGAAATTGTTTATTTGCCACCAAATTTGCTCCACTGTAAAAATAAATAAAAGTATCTCTTCTGAGGTGGGGGAAAAAGTTTATTTTAATATCTAAGGCTATCCAATATTAGATTACATGTTTGACTACTGCTCAAGTGTTCATTATTTTCTTTTCAAAAGAGCTCTCACAATTTATGTTAAAAGACTACAGGGAAGAGGGAAGCTGAGAAATTATGGGCCCTCTTAACTCTCAATGCAGGCTTCTGTGGCCCTGTTCTGGGTGAGAAGATCTTTTATCAGATGAGGGATTCAACCCAGTGAAAAGTTACCTTACTTAACAAATAAGGTCTAATGCTGGACAGGCTCTGAACAGATTTAGAGCTGTAATATAAGAGCATTTCCTTTTTCAAATAATTTGTCTATCGTTCATACAGCAAAAGAGAGCTCCAAAGTTTTATCATTTAAATACTCAAAAACAACGTTTTTAATCTCACGCAACATTTTCTGTTCCAAAATATCAGGCTGTAAGAACCCATGACATGAAGAAGTCATTTTACTCTCAATTAATCTAGGACTTACTGACCCAGCACTGTCTGAGAATTAACAGGCTCAAAGGAAGCTGTGATTCCTCCAACTCAAGTTGCAGAGAAAAGAATAATGTGCCAGAAAGTCAGAAACCAGGCAACATCAGGATGTATAAAGAACTAGACTGCTTGAGTCCCTAACCTGGTCTGCCACTTACAGGCTGTGTGGCCTAAGCTAGGCAAGTTCTTTAACTTCTCTGTGCCTCAGTTTCCTCATCTAGAACATGGCAATAAAAGTATCTATCTTGTATAATTATGTGTAGTCAATGACGTAGCCCATGGAAAGTATTAGAAAGGGCTTGGCATGAGGTAGGCACCTCACATACAATATCAGTATCAAATTAGCTGTAAGTGGTGTGTGGTCAGGCGAAGTGCTTTAAGGAGGAAGGGCACGGAAGGCTTCCTGGAAGATGTGGCACCTGAGCTAGATATGAAAGCACAAGATAATCCAGACACTCAGAGGGATGCACATTCCAGACGTGGACAGCCATTACTGTAGAAAGTCACAGACGGAGTAAAAACCAGGCACGCTTAAACATCAATGAGGAAAACAAGCTCACCAAAGCTGAGGGTGTATTTGGTAACCCCAGATTAATTGGGAGTGATGGGGAAGGCTCTGTACACTTCTTGTGGTGCTTCTAGGACTTAACATTCAGTTCATTTTTAGACACATGTTCTATGTATGCAAACTTGTGGACTATGAATGCAAACTCTCCCTGAAATGCTCTGTTCTCCCCCTTCTCCTAGAACACTGGAAAAGATACTAAAAAATTAAAAGGTAACCTTTTATTTCTGAAAAAAAAAAATCTGCTGGATGAAATATAGGTCACTAAAATCAACTTGAATCTCATGTTCATCTGTCCCTGTTTCAGTGGGGCTACAAACAAGGTGACAGCTCAGAGAAAGGGGGTGTACTTCAGATCCACGCTTCAACGCTGGTCTCTATCAGCAGCCTCAGCCACTCTAAGTAATATAATCTACATAAAAGACAGTACACTTGCTAAGTGAATGCATCTTCAAGAGGGGTATCATCAACCCTAGCCTGATCTGTCAACCAGACATTACCTCCAAACCACATACAGAAATAGAGAAAATGCTCTCAGTACCAATTTCTTAAATAGTACCTGTGCAATCAATTTCCTCTAAACTTTGAGGTTTGTTGTTGTTGTTGTTGTTTTGAGACGGAGTCTCGCTCTGTAGTCCAGGCTGGAGTGCAGTGGCGCGATCTCCGCTCACTGCAAGCTCCGCCTCCCTGGTTCAGGACTTTCTCCTGCCTCAGCCTCCTGAGTAACTGTGACTACAGGCACCCACCACCACACCCGGCTAATTTTTTGTATTTTTAGTAGAGATGGGGTTTCACTGTGTTAGCCAGGATGGTCTCGATCTCCTGACCTCGTGATCCGCCCGACTCGGCCTCCCAAAGTGCTGGGATTACAGGCGTGAGCCACCGGGCCCGGCCTAAACTTTGAGGTCTTGAAACCACTACAACAGATGCTGTGCGTATTTAAGATTGGTATTCACTTAGAAGATTACCTCTATTATCAAGTTAGAAACTGTAATACCAAAATAAGTCACCATATCCCTCATCCAAAGAGGAAAAAATCACAACAGAATATAGAATTTTTATTTTGACTGGTGTCCCCTCTAGAGAGAAAACAAGTTCGCTAACCTTAGGTTGGACACCTTGCTTTGTTTCCGGCAATATAAGGATAGACTTAACACTGGAAATACCAGAGCACGGCTTGAAGCCAGGGAGGGCCCCACAGCAGTTACAACCTCTGTGATTATTTCCTGAACCAAACACCTAGGGCACTCAAGGATACCAAGCTTTGTTGGAAAAGCATGTTTCCTCTGGTCCAACAGCTGCAACTTTAAAGTGTTTTCACACAAGACCTCAAGTTTCTCTTTATGCCATCTCCCAAATATTTACAAAATGAAACACTTTCAATCAGAACTGTTTTGTTTATAAACACCTTATTTAAGTACCATAGTGCCAACACTAAAAACAGCCTTTTAAACAAAGTAGCTCAAAACCACACACACACACCCCTTAACACACAGAACATGTCCACAAAACAAGAAAGCCAGGATTCAAATTCCTTAGCACCTATTCATGGAGCTCCTGTAAGCACCACCCAAGGATGTGACCCACCACACCCTCTTCATTATCACACCTCCTCACTAATTTACTAATTTATGCTCCTGAAAACCCACAGAATCCGACTACTGGATGGTAACATGTTACAAATATTAGGCAAATGTTCTTTCACATCAACCAGCCTGAAACAACTGATCCTGTTTACAGAACGGCTCTGCCTCAGGTGAGAGGACTATTGTCTCCTAGCTCTTCTGGGAGACACTGGTGGCCTGGCAAAAGCTTCTGGGTATCTTTCTCTTGGTGTCTCTCCCTATTCACGTGTCATACACCTCCTGGGAAGATTATCTGGGCCAAGGATAGTGCAACTGAGAGAAATCTAGAAATGCCTGGTTCAGGGGTAATAAGAAATTGTAACTACAAAGAAACAGTCGATGTGAGTGAATGTATTCTAAAAGCAAATAATTAGGAACTATGTCTATTTCAAATACATAGAAGGCCTTTTATGCCAGACAAGTTTTGGTTTATGATGAAATGAAACTGCTTGATAGAAAGCTAAGGGGAATATTACCACGGATGACAGAACTATCAGTGGAAATAATAGACCTTGGATCTCCAATCATAGTTCTGCTAGTTTATATTCATTTAACATATATTTATTAAAGACCTACAAATGAACAAACTGCTCTAAATGCTGCGGAGATAGAAAAGGACAAAACAAAGACCCTGCCCTCAAGGAGCTTATAATCTAGTAGGGTAGACAAGCAGAAGAATGAAGGAAATTTTCATTTAATGATAAGTTCCAGGAAAAAAGTGACAACTTCTGAACCTGTTTCCTCATGGGGATGTAGCTACCTACTGAAAATAAGATCGTAAGTGTCAACCACCAAGCACACAGCAATCCCAAGCATTTACCTGACTGTGGATACACATGCATAGACACTCTCATATACACACTTTCCCCCATAATTGCAACATCTGTGATAATGCACGTTGGTATAAAATGCAAGCAGAGGGGAAACAAAATATTTATATAAGTCAATTACACTTAATGCAATTACAAATAACTGCATTCATTAGGAATCTATAAAAAGGCAAAACTTAAACAATTATTTATAATACTAAAGTATAAGTAGAAGGGTCCAGATACTGCAATAATAGTAGTGGTAGTATAAACAGTATTATAAATAGTCACATAGCTGCCTTGTCCATATAACCTGATGGCACAGTATCAGAAGCCAAGCTTAAACCCTTAACTTCAGATTACTTTGGGGTCGGGGACGAAAAAGGACAATGACCAAGTCTATCTTGGAATCATAGGCTACTGCACCTAGAATTAACGTTAGGAACCCCTCTCTACCCTTTCCCCACATTACCAAAGAGAAGACTGAGGTCCCCAGAGGTAAAGGGTTAACCCCAGCGTGGAGTAGCCAGTGGCTGACAGAGCCAGAGTAGGACCCAAGGCTCCTGGTTATGGCCCTGCATGCTTCATCCTCAAGGACCTGCACCCTCTAGCCTGGCTTTAGATTTTATGAGAACCACAAGGGACTGCAGTGTCTTCCAACCATTATTAATTGTCCCTAATCACTTCCAATCAGCTGCACCTAGAGCAAATTGAGAGCCTTTACTGGTGACCAGAGAGCTCTCTTTATGCACAACAGGGGAGGGCGCCTTTCATGACAAAGCTGCCTCCAACACCATAAACTACCTTATTGGGGAAATGATGCGGCTAGCCCCAAAACGGGAAGAGATTTTTCCAATTATAATTTTCAGAGTTTGCCTCAGGAAAAAGGCGCCAAACAATTAGTTTCAGGGAGCGAGGTGGCGTGATGAGGTGTGGCACGGGGAAGGGAAAGGGGTCTAGAACTGTGTCCAAGCTATTTAGGAGAGAAAGGGGACAGTCCCGGGGCTGTGAAAGGGGCGAGGAGGAGAGAGCAGCTGGGCTAGGGCGAGCGTTTGACCACACCCACTAGCCACTCCCTCCCAGCTGCCCGAAGAGCCACATCGAATCGAAACAGCAGTGGCAGCGGCTAAGATTCCGAAGGCAGGAGTCGCCATGGCAACGGGATTCATCTTGCAGGCAACTCCGCTTGGATTCACTGGGTCCTGCTCGAATCTCAAGAAACTACCAGCAAAACGGTCACGGGTGGCATTTGCTCTTGATGCTCTCCAGAAAGTGGAGATGAAGGAGAGGGGAATGGAGCTCAAGCATCACTAAATACGTTATGGGGCGAGAGGTTGCTCCGGAAAGCCAGGCCATGAACAACTTGAGACCTTAGCAAGGTTTGATGAATGAGTAAACGAACAAATGAAGGTACTAGGAAAGGGAAAGAACATCCAGAGGACTGAGAGCTCTGGGCCTCGTGCACGTCTCCAGTCAGAGGGCAAGCCGATTACAAGCAGTTGGCTCTCAGAACCAGCTGGGTAAACCCGATTATCCACCCCTCCTGCCCCACAGCGAGCCTAATCATTAGATTATCCGACACCTCCACCCCCGCGCTACCACCTCCTGGCCCAGGGCTTCAGGGCAGGCGCTTCGCCCCAGCCCAGGTGCTCTATACCAAGGGACCGTGGAGACTGAGATGCGCCCTCCCGAGAGGGACGGGCGGCAGGAGCCCTCTGCGGTGCCTCACAACCGGGTCCGCAGGCGGCGCAGCCTCCCCGGCCGCCAACACCCTGCTCTCGCTCCGCAAGGCCCGATTTCCCTTCTGTCTGTTTTGAAACATTTAGGTCCAACTTAGTCTGAATTACAGGCGCTCCGTCCCTTTCGAATGGGGCTGGAAGTGAGGGTGCCAGGGGCACTGGGGGCTCTGCTCGGACGCGAACGGGTACACGAGTCCCTCCTTCCCTGTCGCTACCGCCGTGTCCACCAAGCCTGCCTCGGGGTTCTCCCTCTCGGAGCCGCCGGGCCGGGAGCTCCCGGATGCCGCTGCAGTACCCGCGGCCCCAGCCCCGGGGAGCCTTCAGCAAGGCGGCGAGTGTTACCCCGCCAGCTCCCCGGCCAGCCGGGCGCCTTAGAAAGAAAGGGAGGGACCCCAGTCCTTGGGGGCGTCTTCCTCCCTGCTGCCTCGGTTTGCGTTGCGCTGCAGCCATTTTCCCACCCCCAGCTAGGCAGCCGAGAGCTGTCTGGGTCCCGTTCCCACCCAGACCCAACCTGAAGGACGGGTTTAATATTTACCTACTGGCTCGGGAGCTCCGGGGAGGCAGCGGGAGGGCGCGCCGCGAACCCAGCGCCCAGCCCACGGAAGCACGCCCACCCCTGCACCACTGAGCGGTGCCACTTAATGAATGAGTGCGGCGGGCAAGGAGGAGCGTCCCCCTTACCTGAGCAGCCCCTGCATGCTGGAAAGGCGGCTCTGCACTCTGGGTACAATGGGATCCGGTTAAACAGTTTCCTTCACAGCCGCTCGTAGGTTACTAACTCGCAGGTGACATCACCCTCTCCTCGCCTGATAGGATACAAAGTGCCTCCCACTGCGCATGGACGCTTCGGTCGGGCGCGCAGACTCCTGGGAGTAGTAGTCCCAATCTATTAGCGGAGCCGGGACAGCTTTGCTGTCGGGACTCGTGGAAATACATCTCCCGACACACTCCTCGGCCCTTCTGCCCCGCCCCCTTATTCCCGCCCCCTTCAGGACCCGCCCCCTCCCAGCCTTACAGCCTTGCAGTGTTAGCGGTGGTCGTTCCGAAGCCGAGCTGCGGACCGCACGGGAGAGTGGGAAGGCTGCCCTGCGGTCGTGCCTGTTGACTTGACCTCTGCTTTGCCCGGCGCGGGCTCTGAAGGATCGGAGAGGTCCGGGGCTCGCGTGGTCCGGCCAGGCTCGCTCTAACTGGTCTTTCTTGGTCCCTGCTGGGAAGGGACGATTAAGACTTTTCTGCCTTCCCCAGGCGTAGCAGCTAATTCAGAGGGCTTACTGTTTTCTGGGTTAAATACGGTCCTCGAATTCGCCCCGGTCAACACTTCCCAGAGGATGGGGCGACGCGGGTCCCAAGGCGGAGGAATCTCCTTGTACCCCACTTGGCTCAATTCACCTTTCTCTTTTCTCCTTCCCGTTTAACGGAGACAAGGTGACCAGGCAGAACGCGGGGAACAACTTAGTCGGCTGAGCTGACAGAATAACGGAGGTTGTCACTACCATAAATGCGGTGTGATAGACTAGACAGTCGCCGCAACCCTCCGTCAGGGCGCCTGCTGCTGCTGCAAAGATAATACTATCGTGCAGCCATGCTTTTGTTCATCCCTGCGGCAGACTTCCCGCCCTGGTGGCTCTCCACTCCGAGGAAGAAAACGTCCTTGTCTAAAGTTTTAATAATTGTGTATCTATGTATACACATGTTTTTAAATCCACAACACTCTCCCCTCATTTTCCATACCTTTCTTTTCAAATATTTTTATAAAGACATTAAACCAAAACATCGTGCCGTTCAAGAATTGCCCTGCTCTTAACACACCTAAATATTTATTTAAAGGTAAGCAAAAGGTGTGTAGCAGAATTCTGACCCTTTAGGCAGGTTGTATTGTTAACACATAATTTTTTCTGTGGCATTTTTCATTATTCGGTGAATACCAAGTGTCTTTTAATATGAAAAGAATCAATGCATTTAGTTACTCGAGTTGTAAATGTAAATTTTAATGGCATTTGATGTGTCTCAATTCCATATAATGATCAGCTCACACACCCGTACCACTAGCAAAATCTCTAGAAGACTGTGCATCTTGTGAAAAAAAGGTTCACAATTAAGATTTCAGACGACTCCGTACTGAAGCGTTGGTGGAACTCTTCTTATCATTCATTTTCTCCTTTCATTCTGCAACACTAAGTTGGGTTCAAGTGAAAAAATATTTATGAAACTAGTTGAGGATCTCAGGGGAGAGGAAATGCTTTGTTTTGCTCAGAGAGATGTTTAGCGATGAATTCTGATTTTCTTTTAACAAGCCTGTTCTTTATAGACAAGACCCACTTTTCTCCCCCGAAAGAAGATAGCTTTGAATGTTGCTCTTCTGTCCTTGGCTATTTCGTCCGTTTCAAATATTATCTAAAATGAACTCTGACAATATAAATTTTCCCCTGGCCATCAGATCAAGGGTATAATCACTGATATTCTAACTAATGGGTAGACTTAACGTAACGCAGTTCATGGTGGAAAAATATTCAGAGAGAAACTTGACCTGGGATGATTCTAAAGGCGCTTCTAATTTTATAACTGTGTAAAGCTTTTAGATTGAAACATAATCAGTGAGCCTGAAATTTATTGAGTCAATAAATTGAATGTGGAGCCTTTCTGTTAAGACAGGGCTTATCCTTGTAGATAAAAGTATGTTACTGAGGCACACTCTGAGGAGTAATTTTAATGGAGAAATCGCCTTACAACAAGTTCTCTTGGCTCTTCAGTAATGAAGGAGAAGATGCAGTCTGTCTGAAAACAAAAATTCCATTCTCTTTAACAATATTATAGGGATGTGCCATGTGACCTAGTCATCTCCATGTAAAGGACAGCATACACAATAGACTGTAAGCACATAAATGTGGAGAAATGCACATGTGAACGCTCTTCCTATCTAATAGCTATAAATATAGATAATAGATATAGAAAGAGGGCATTGTGTTTGGAAAAATTCTCTGCAAGTGGTGATGGATTTGAACTGATCCCTGCACAGTTTCATTGGTAACCAAGGGAAACAAAGATGGCCCTTTAACATGAGAAATACAGTCTGTAGAGCTAGCAGCAGAGGAAGCTTAACCACTTCTATGGAGACAGAAGGGAACTCACACACACACTCTCACTCACTTTCATACACAATCATTGTGTATGTTTGCATTTATTTTTTTCTAGGTGGCCAAGTAGTCTCATAAATCATCAAAAACACCCACTCTGTCTAGCTAATTGATATTCTCAGTCAAAATGGGTTTCTTTACTTTCTATCTTTTCATTTTACATAACTGCTGCTGTTCTGAAGGCCTTATGAAAAGCCCTGCTTCATCCCATAATCGTGGCCTATTAATTAGGAACCTGGGAGACCACTAAGAATAGATTTAATTGACAGTCTATACAGGTAGGGGATGAGGAGAAGGCACCACAAGCATTTTGATGATCTTATAAAATCACCTCTCTCAGTGCTGGTTACAAGGTTTTATTCTAGATACTGGATTTTAGATAAAGGAGGAAATGAGTTATCAACAGAGAGGAACGAATTGAAAGTTTGTAGCCTTGCGTGTACTTTCATGCAATAGCTTGGTGTTTTGCAACAATCAAGGTTGTGTGCTAAGCCCAGGTTTGGGATTGTGCCATTCCATTATTTGTGATCCATGTTACTTTGCATATTTGTGTTATTTATTCTCTCTGAGCCTCAGTTTCCTTATTTATAAAACAGGGTTAACAATAATATATATTTCGTGAGGTTTTTGAGGATTAAATTAAATGAAGCATGTAAAAATAGTTTTCAAACTGAAAAGCACTATACAAATGTTAGTTCTTTATATCATTTGCAATTTTTCCCAAAAGATTATCTCAGAAATGTCAGGCCTAATTATGGAACAAGGTAATAAAAACCCATTTAAATTAAAAATTCTTATTCTTAACAGAGACTATTAGAAAGAATATAGCACACACATATTATCTCACTCTAATTGGTAAGTAGGCAAAATGTACTTTGAAGACTAAAATGAGAAATTCAGGGTTGAACAGTGCCAGTCCTTGACTTGTTCTCAGATCTGTATGTTGTTCTTCCTCAGGATCCCCTGCTGTCCTCAGTAACATAGGGAGCTTTTCCCAAGCTTCCCAGCATGGAGAGGCACTGCTGGGGGATTGTAGGCAGGAGGAAGGGAGAAGTTAGGGAATTTCTTCACTTCCTCAGAGGTGCATTGGGTGATGTTTCTGGCAGTGGCAGCAGCATTTTCCTTGTTGGACTGGTCTGTCATGGTTCCAGCTTCTTCCAGGCCATCTGGCCTTGTAACACCTTCTCCCTTTGTCCCTCTTGCCTAGCTAGAGATAGCTTCCTGCTGTTGCTAATCTCTGCGTTGGGTGTTTGGCTTCACAGATCTATCACGATATGGCCAATTCTCTGGATCACATTATCTCTTTTAAATACTACTTAGAATCGTTTTCTGTTTTGTTGGTGGAACACTTTAACTGACATACTCACACTTCAGTTAAAGTTCTTTTAGGGGCAGACAACAAAAACTTTCTATGGCCAGTTTATGCAAAACAAAGAATGTAATGGGATTTATTCAAAGGATTAGACAACCAAGGCTCAAGACAAACAGGAACCGGACAAACTAGGAACCTAAGCAGTGGTAGTTTTCAGACCTTCTCTCCAGAGCACTGGTCTACTAGCACTCAGACTCCGAGCTCTTTGTTCCAAATTTCAAATTCCTGAGAGAAGGTTATTGTCCTATGTCAGGCAACAGTCCCTGACTTAATTATCTTAAAGTACAATCCCCAGACCAGCAACATCAGTATCACCTGAGAACTTGTTAGATACGCAGATACTTGGGCCACACCTACACACCTACTGGAAAAGAAGCTTTAGGGATGGGTCCCACCACCTGTGTCTTCACAAGTCCTCCAGCTGATTCAGACACACTTGAACGTTTTTGAACCATGGATCTACAGCAAGCATAACAAGATTGTGTGGCTCAAATATGATCACTCAGTACCTATCCCCGTGTGTTTGGGAGTCTTCTCAAAAAGGAGAAAGTGTGAACCTGGAAGCCACCCCAAGAGGTGTCAGTTTAAGCTGGTAAATCTATCAGGATCTTAATGGTTAAACTTGGTTCTTCCTGAGGGAGAGGACTTTGTAGCATTCTGAGCCAACTATTCAATTTAGTCACTAAAAAGGCACTTGGAAGAGATTCATTTCACTGTGTTTGAGAGCTCAGAAAAACTGAAAAACCAGCATCGGAACAGAACGAGGGAGATGGAGTCATACAGAAATGTGAGAATGGCAACAATACTAAGGTTAGGCACAGTAAGTGGAGGGGTGAAAATACCTCCAGCCACCCAAAACTCTCTCCAGACCAATCTTATTTGAACAGCTCCTTGGAGTTCAGAAAGAGAAACTCTCCTTTGACATATTTTAGCTGGTCTTCCTGTATCAGCTTCTTCATAACTGGCTTACTCTTAGTCCATCTGTGAGACCTGTGCTGTTCAATTCTGTAGTCACTGGCCTCATGTGGCTATTTAAATTTCAATTAATTAAAAGTGATAAAGTTTTAAAACTCAATTACTCAGTCACAGTAGCAACATTTCAAGTGCTCAAGAGCTGTGTGAGGCCAGTGGCTACCACACAGAACATCACAGATACAGAGTACTCCCATTACTTCTTCAGAAAGTTCTGTTGGACAGCACTGCTACACATTTGTTCACTAATGACTGTTTAGATTCTTTCATGCTGAAATCCACTTTCTTTTCTTCTTCTTCCCCAAGTCAAATTCTGAAGAGAGAGAAAATGAAGAGACAAAGAGAAAGGATATATAATTGTTCTGGTTCACCAACTGAAGCTAGAACATATAATAAATCACTGGCCATCATGAAAAAGACAGCCCAACTAATGCTTAAATTCATTTGTCAGCAGGAAAATATAAATTAAGACTATAATAGGATACCACTACATACCCATCACATTGTTTAAAATTAAAAGGACCAACTATACTAAGCATTGCCAAAGATAAGAAACAAATCTTACACTGCTAGTGAAACTGTAAACTGGTAAAACTGCTTTGGAAAAATCTTTGTAGTATTTGCTAAGCATGAGCATACACATCCTTTATGGCTGAGCAATTTCACTGCTAGCAATATACCTAACAGAGTTGTGTATATGTGTTTACCAAAAGATACCTATTCAAATGTTCATAGTTATGCTATTCATATATTCATATATGTATTCATATAGCCTAGGGTTGCCATGCAATATTTGGGATACACTTACACTAAAAATATTTATTGTTTGTCTGAAATTCAAATTTAAGCAGACATTAGGTATTTTTATTTGCTAAATCTGGCAACTCCATGATAGCCCCAAACTAAAATCAACACAGTTGCTCATCAATGGTACAGTGGATAAATAGATTGTGGCATAGGCACATAATACTATATTGCAGGGGTTGGCAAACTTTTTTCTGTAAGGGACCAGATAGTAAATATTTTAGGCTTTGAGGGCCATATGATCTCTGTTACAATTACTCAGTGCTGCCATTGTAGCATGAAAGCAGTCGTAGACATAAAGGAATGAGTATGGCTGTGTTCCAATAAAGCTTTATTTACAAAACAGTCAGCTGGCCTGTAAGCCTGTAAGCCATAGTTTGCCAGCCCGTGCTATCTGGCTATGAGAATTAACAAGCTATGTCTACATGTGAAAATATGGAGGAACCGCACCAAAAAACATTGAGTAAAAAGAGTATATACTGTATGATTCCACTTAAGTAACATTTTTTTAAAGAGGTAAAGCCATTGATAGTGTTAGAGTAACAGTTACCTTTAGGGGATAGTAATAGAAGAGAGCATGAGAGGTCTCTGGGATGCTGGTATTGCTCAATTTTTTATCTGGGTGCTGTTTATGTGGCTACTTTATTTTGTGAAAATTTATCATTCTGTACACTTAAGATTTGTGTCCACTAATGTATATACATATTAAAATAAAATATTTATATGAATTAAATACTAGGCCAAATTATCTCGAGATCATTCCCATAAGAAATTGTTTTATGTATTCTGGTACCCAAGTTTTTTTTATGTATTTTTCTAATTATAATGGTTATTCATGTCTTTTGTAAAGAATTTACAAAATATTGCTACTTTAGGCCATAAAAATCACCCATGAGCCAACAAACGAGGGAGAAATATTAACATTTCTCCCTCCACTCACCACCATCTTCCCTCTCATTGGATTTTTTTACATCATTAGCATTTTGATTGCTATGTGATATTTTATTTTAGGAAGATAACCATTTGTTCTTGTTATTTATTTTTTATTTCATAATTATAAACTTAACTCTGTAATCCAGCTAGACTTAGAGAATAAGGAAAATATGGAACCCAAAGAATTGCAACAAGAGCACGAAGATAATGGACATTGCAAGCAGATGGGATGGAGGGATACTCTCTTGAGCTACAGAAAGAACAGTGTGGTGGTTAAGATAAAACAGAAGTCAAATTTATTAGAGTTGTCCACAGTTAGCAATGGCAATCTTCTTGTTGGTCTTGCCATTTCTGGACCCAAAGCACTCTGTGCCTTCCAAGATATTCCTTCCGTCTTTACCTTGCCAAAAAACCACATGCTTGCCATCCAACCACTCAGGCCCAGCTGTGCAGATGATAGACTGGAACCGTTTATGTTGGGTTCAGAATTTGCCATGGACAAGATGCCAGGACCTGCATGTGTCAGGATGAAGTTCTCATCCTCAAATTTCTCCCCGTAGATGGACTTGTGTCAGTACCACTGTGGCATATGAAGTCACCACCCTGGCATAAAACCCCTGGAATAATTCTGTGAAAGCAGGAATACTTCTTTTCTCTCCAGTGCTCAAAGATCTAGGGGGTTAGGACTCCAGTATATGAGTCAACATATGAATTGGGTGTGGCAGAGTACAGTTCAACCCATAATAGTCAGAATACAAAAGTTGTCTACTATCTCTGGAACTGTCTGCAAACAGCTCAAGGAAGGAGATGTGGCCCCAGGGCTTGCCATCCACTGTGACGTGGAAGAACAATGTGGCTCTATAGCATATGTTAGGTGTATTGGTTTGCTAGGGCTGCTGTAACAAAGTACCATAGAAATGTATTGTCTCACAGTTCTGGGGGCTACAAGTCCAAAATCAAGCCCTGTCTGTAGGGTTGGTTCCTTCTGAGGGCTGTAGGGGAAGGATATGTTCCAGGCCTCTCTCCTTGGCTTGTAGATGGCCATCTACTTTCTATTATCCTCTTTCTATGCATGTCTATCTCTGTGACCAAATTTACCCTTTTTATAAAGATACCAGTCATATTGGATTAAGACCCACCCTGGCCAGGGGCAATGGTCCATGACTGTAGTCCCAATTTGGGAGAACGAGGCGGGAGAATTGCTTGAGTTCAGAAGTTCAAGACTAGCCTGGGCAACATAGCGAGACCCCGTCTCTACAAAAAACACAAAAATTAGTCAGGTTCGGTGGTCATGCCTGTGGTCCCAGCTATTTGGGAGACTGAGGTGGGAGGATCACTTGAGCCTGGGAGGTTGAGGCTGCAATGAGCTGAGATCATGCCACTGCACTCCAGCCTGGGTGACACAGTAAAACCCCATCTCAAGAAAAAAACAAACCAAACCAAATCAAAAAAACAGCAAAAGACCCACCCTAATGACCTCACTTTAGTTTGACTGCCTCTGCAAAGACCCTTTCTCCAAATAAAGTCACACTCTAAGATCCTGGGGGTTAAGACTTTAGCATATGAGTCAACATATGAATTGAGTGTGGGGGAATACAATTCAACCCATAATATTCAGTAAACACAAATAAGGGAAAACAGGCTTTCTAGGTCTCAGCACCAGTGTTTTGCATGTCATAGTCACATAGATGTTAAAGCTGTTGAACATCTGATTAGGAAATATAGATACGATCAAAAAACTGAATACAGCAACCTGAAACTTTTCAAAAATAATGGAAACAAAAAACAGAGGGTGTTTCCTGAGTTATGTGGAAGCCATGGTGCTGTTCTGGGGTGTGAAGGCTGAGGTCTTGCCTCTAGGTATCCGCCCTGTCACTCTTGATCAGGAATTCCCAGATGAAGACTCTGCCGACCTTCCATTGGTAAAAATTCCTTGGTCATACATTTTAGACAAACCATCCCAAGTTAGCTTTCAAAATATCCCCTATTGAGGGTATCATACAATTTTCATTTTCTTTTTCTCTTTAAAGGTCAAATCTCTACATGGGCTCTTTAACCCTAAAATGGGCAGTCCATGTGTGGCAAAACCATGTCTACAAGTAAAAGATGGGCTGAGTGGAGAGAAAGAATTCTGTTTACTCTTTTGGTTTCTGTAACTTTCTTTGCCGGGAGTTATCCTGGCAGATGTGTTCTGTTTCGTGGCAGAAATACTACAGCGTGTAGGATTTATTTAAGAGGCTTGTTTCACAGCAGGTTGTGCTAGCACTTAGACACTGGATTTTAAGATTAGGGATGACTTTAGTCCTGTATTACATGAGAACCTTGTGATGTGGAATTTCTCATGAAAAGCCACACTTCAATACAATATGTCATGGCATATTATCTTTGAGAGTATTTTCTCTTCACCAAACTGTGATTGTAACCTTTTCTCTTGGGTTGTCTGTGCCCTCTCCCTGTGTCTCAAGCTCCTAAAATAATATTTTGGGTTGTCAGAAGACTAACCACCCAGTTAAAGGGGAAAGGGAGATATTGGAATGCTTCTTTCTGGCTTTGCTTTCTTGCAAGTGACAGGTTTTCTTCTCTGGGATTTATGTTATTGTTTTAGAAAATTATACTCATTTAAATCTAAACATAGTTAACGCAAGCAAAATATAACCCCATTACTTTTCACACACGTGTAACAGTGATTCTGAATAACAGGGTCAACTCCCTCTTGACTTACGCATGTAAGTTAACTATGCTTGAAGCTACACTACCTCTGGCTACAAGCACGCTAGAATTTGCAAGTTGAGTAGCTTTGAGTAAGGTCAATGCTAGGATGGGAATCCCTAACAAAAACCCAGACTTATCAGAGATGAACATAGGATTTTAAGTGTTTGATTGTGTCCCAATTCACTTGTGGCAGATCCTTACAGCCATCATTTCAGAAAGCCTTGTCACAAGGCACATCCCTACTTAACGTGCAGGTGAAGAGTTCCCTGCTCAAGGTAGATGCACATCAGTGGTATGCTGGGAACCCATGGCCCTGCCTCACAAAACCCATTGTCAAATTTGGGAAATTTTGTGAGCCAAGGGTTAAACACAGCTGATATTAAAAATTAAATTGTATAAACATAATTATATTGAAAACAAAGGTAATAAATACTCTAAGATCATCACTTGTTAATTGTTACTCATTTTACTATTATTTGTGCTTTTGTGGTCCCTCTGAATCTGAGTGCTGGAAGTACTGTCATGATGTGCTACTGTACATCTCTCCCCAACCTCATATTCAGTGGTGTCACACTGGTAGCAAGACATCAGTCATAATGGGAGTATTTCCAACAAAGAAATCTGCAAATGCTACAAATTAGGGCTTCCCTCACAGATCCAGTTGTTAAATGCTTACTGGCATCCCCATCCCCTTGTATTTGTTTTTTTGTTGTTGTTATTTAAATAATTTCAACTTTTATTTTAGATGCAGGGGGTACAGGTGCAGGCTTGTTACATTTGTAATAGGAGAGAATAACCCTCCTCTAACTGCTATGCAATGCTCTGCATTTTTCCCTTGTGATTTCATTTTGCTGTTGGGTTCTAGAAATGGAGATGCTAAGCATGTGTCATTGTACTCAACTTGGGCAGAAGTAAGGGTGATATTGTATCATGAGCTGAGAAGAGCCCAGTTCCTTAGTGGGTTCAAGAGCTGAGCATTTTCCGTCAAACAGGAAAGAGGCATTTGGTGATAGGTTTCACAGTGGATAGTGGTTTTGAACCAGGAAGAAAAGGAAGTCAGCCTGGGACTGTTGTAGATATCAGATGGAACACAGAGAAAATCCCAAATGGCTGCACTAGCACTGAGGCTGCCTGACCACACAGGACCCCACATGCTATCCTTAAAAACATTTTCATGAATCTGCAAAATAATGATGAAAATAATCTTAAAAAGACAATGTAGAGAATTTTTTATGAAATGAAATGTTTTTATATAAAGGACTATCTTTATGCTGGGATCATAGGTTAATTATGTCAAGAGTTATAACCACTACTTTACTAGAAGCCTGAGGCAATTAAGAGGATGCAAATCATATATAGCCGTGTGCCACATAATGATGGACCACATATATGATGGTCCCATAAGATTCAAATACCATACTTTATATGACGATCCATATATGGTGATCACATAAGATTATAATACCATCTCATAAGATTATAATACTGTACCTTCTCTGTTTAGATGTGTTTAGATACACACATACTGTTGTATTACAAATGCCTGTGGTATTCAGTACCATAACATGCTGCACAGCACAGTCACATGTTCCTAATGCCTAGAAACAATAGGCTATACCATATAGCCTAGGTGTGTAGTGGGCGAAACCATCTAGGTTTGTATAAGTACACTCCATGATGTTCACACAATGAAATCGCCCAATGATGTATTTCTCAGGACATATCTTGTCGTTAAACGATACATGACTATATATGGGTTGTTTATATCTTAAGAATTATTTTGTCCTAAAAGTCCATTTTGTGCCCATTTCCCCCACTTGCATTAGGGAATATCTCTTTTTTCTTTAAAAAAAAAAAAAAGGATCAGTGATCAAGTTCCCAGGCTAGACAACAAAAGCAAATGCATCCTAGAAAAGAGTTGAGTCATAGCATTGATCTTGTTTGCCTGAGGTCTGAATGGTTGGGGAAGGGAGAAGTCCTTGCAGGAATGAGAGGCATGAGGGAGGAAACAGAATATATTATCCTTCTTCTAAGCCAATGGATGGTGCCCTAGGAAAACTGGAACCAGTTGGAGTTTGTCCTCAACATTCCCCTCACCTCCCTTTATGCCTTGCTCTCAGTAGCTGGTATGCCTTCTCACAAGGCCCTCATTCCCTCCTGGCACTCTGCATTCTCCACCATGGCACCTTGCAGGTCTGTCTGAATTCCTAAAGTGCTACAAATTCCAAAAATTACTTGCTCCCTTCTCCTCACAGGCAGCGCATCCATTTATTTTTCCAACACAGCATCTCAGGTGTTATTGAACAGATTTACACAATTATGTGAAGGACTGATGGCCCCTAAATTCACAGAATTATTTTTATTTTTAGGAATCTTATAATTCAGATTATCTCCAATTGGCAGTATATTATGAAATTTAAAACACACACACACAAGACAGAGTAAGAGTTTGGGAGCAAAGAATATTGGAATAGGGAGGAACCGGGCAGGTCCCACAGAGAGGCACATTGTTAATGAATTGCTTAATCCCTCAAAATGTGTTTATGATTTTCAAAAACTCCTTCCTTTGACCCATAGATTTTCCTGAACTGGCAAAAGCTGGATTTTAGCTAATCCTTGTTTTGATAATTGCTCACTGGTACAAGCAGCCCCAGAAAAACAAATGTCTCAAGATTAAACATCACAATCCTCTAAACTTTTTCAGATTTATACTTGAAAAGCTTCACATTTCCCATAAGGGGTTCTTATGGGATTGGTGAAGCCTCCAGCTATAAAAGGAGGGTGGTGTCAGGTGAACTCTGCCTGTGTGTGTGTGTGACTGCACATGTGCATATATATGTGCTGGGGTATGTTGCAGATGTATGGGTACATGCGTAAGCTATTTATTATTTTATAAGAGAGCTTAATATGTAAATTAAACACACAGAGTCACAATGGGTTCTAGCTTTCCCCAGTCTGGAAGATACGTCTTAGCTCTAAAATCCATACTCACATCTGAAATTCCTTCTGTCCAGCTATTACCTTCCTAGATCAAGTTCTTCCCTCTACGATTACTGAATGTGTATTCTATTTATAATTCTAATCTCATTGCTTCTTTTTTTCTAGTTAAATATATTCTGGCTGGCATGGTGGCTCATGCCTGTAATCCCAGCATTTTAAAAGGCTGAGGCAGGTGGATCACCTGAGGTCAGGAGTTCGAGACCAGCCTGGTGAAACCCCGTTTCTATTAAAAATACAAAAAATTAGCCAGGTGCAGTGGTGCCTGCCTGTAATCCCAGCTACTTGGGAGGCTGAGGCAGGAGAATCGCTTGAACCCAGGAGGCAAAGGTTGCAGTGAGCCAAGATTACACCATTGCACTCCAGCTTGGGCAACAAGAGTGAAACTTTTGTTGAATATATATATTCTTATTCCCCAAGTTTTCTACAAAACAGGTGTCTTTTGGTGCTTGAACTGCCTTAAGCGCTATTGTTCAGCATTAACCAGAATTCTAGTACCATCTGTAGATCAGCATTTACTAATTAGTAATAAATGCTCATCAACTAGCAATAATTCTTCATCTACAAATGTGAACACTAATGAAAAACCACAAATACTGATGAGCAACTATCTGGTGGAACCAATAGAAGAGAGTGTGCACTGATGGTGATCATTGTGGTTCATCTCTGATGTATGGCAGATCTTTATCTTACAGGCATAGTGGGTGAGCAGCCATGCAACGAGCACATAGAGTGCAACATGGTCCCCGATCCTGAGGAACTGAGAGACTGAAAACTAAAAATAAGAGTGCATCTCTCATTTCACCACAGAAAACTTCAGCAGAGAAAAGGAGGGAAATCTTTTAGCAACTTCAGTGCAAGTCAGACAGAGACATTTTCAAAAGCAAACCATGTTTCTGTTTGGGCTAGGTTAAATGGCAATGGAGTGGCCACTGTCTATTATATTTTTTGCTAGGCAGCACCTGCTTACTTTTCAATCGAGAAGATTGCTGTCAGAAATATAATACAAGCTGCCACATGTGTACTTCAAGATTCTCTAGTAGTCATGTTTAAAAAGTACAAAGAAACAGAAGAAATCTATTTTAATAATATATTTAACCAGATACATAAAAATATTACTTCAACACACAATCAATTTTAAAATAATGAAATCATTTACACTTTTTTTTTTACTAAGTCTTCAACATCAGTTTGTTTTTTATACTTGTAGCACATATCAGTTCAGACTAGCCACATTTCAAGTGCCCAACAACTTCATTTGGCCAGTGGGTACCAGAGGGAGCAACGCAAGTCTAGAACATTCCACCCCAGTGGGTGCTCCGTGGGTACCACTGCTCACATTTACTGAGGATGGAGCACTTCACTTTCTTGTTCTATCGCCACCTCCTATAGCCAGAAATTGGCTGCAGGCAGGAAAGGGATAGTGAAAACTTTTTTTTTTTTTTTTTTTTTTTTTTTGAGATGGAGTTTCACTCTCGTTGCCCAGGCTGGAGTGTAATGATGCGATCTTGGCTCACTGCAACCTCGGCCTCCCAGGTTCAAGCGATTCTCCTGTCTCAGCCTCCCGAGTAGCTGGGATTACAGGCACATACTACCATGCCTGGCTAATTTTTGTATTTTTAGTAGAGACGGGGTTTCATCATATTGGTCAGGCTGGTCTCGAACTCCTGACCTCAGGTGATCCACCTGCCTCGGCCTCCCAAAATTCTGGGGTTACAGCTGTGAGCCACCACACCCGGCTGGGAAAACCATTTAAAACGTCTTCATAGAGGCCATTTAGCAATGCTTGTTATCATCTTAAGGTGCGTAAGACTGAAGAGGGTCCTTTGTCAGAAGCAGACTTTCTTTTTGATGGATCAGAGGCATTCTCTGCATTCTAGGGAGTTTGATCCATGTCCTGGCATGCTCATCACCCATTTGATGGGCTTGGGCCTGGCTTTTTACACAGTCTTCTCTGTGGTTCAGATGCAGAGAAATCCCTTACCCATATTATCTTTCCTGTCTAGAACTACTTAAAGATAATTCACATTGGAAGCATTTCCTTCAGTCTCTGGTCCTCTTTAAAATGAAATGTTCCACCTTTGAGACAGTACGACTGATAACAATAGCTTCCACTGGTGTTTGGATTTTTTAAAGCCAGCTCAAGGGTTCTACTGTGTATTATCCTCATAACAATTAGTTAGGATCAGCACTTTAATGAAGAATCAAAGTTTCTTAAAAAAAATCACAGCAATTTGAGATGAGTCTTTGGCACAAATTTTCAAATTTTAGTGTGCATAGGAATCTGTGCGTGCCAGGGCCTAGCACATCCTGAGAGTCAGGCCCCGTGTAAAGCTTTATTTTTAACAAGCACTCTAGGTCATTCTGGGGAAGGAGGTCTGGCTCTCTGTCATTTAGAAATAACTGGTGAGGACTAGAACTCAGGTTCCTATACCTGGAACTTGTTGCTCTGTGTTATCAGTTGTCTCATATGAGGAGGTAGCACAAAAAATCACTTGCATTTTAGTAGGAAATTTTGTCTTAAATTATTTTTGCTCATCAGAAAGTTTCATTTGGCAACATGAAATTCTGTGTCTCCATGGGAAAAGCCACTGCTAGACAGGTTTTTAAAATGATAATGAATGGAATTTATGGAAGCTAAATTAAAACATTGAGTATCACCTAGGGTGATACTAGGTTTAATATTGACTTCTCTTTTTTTCCCTATTCTCAATAGACTGTTTATTTCTTTGATTAACTTTATTACTTAATTAGTGAGGCTCTCTTCAGAGAAGCCCTTGAAATGTGGCTAGTCTGAACTGAGATGTGCTGCAAGTATATGCAAAAAGGAAGTTACCCACGGGCTCATCACTTGGAAATATTTGCTTCTTTTTCACAGAAATGGATTCCTGACATAAATTCTGCCTGCACTTGCTTTTTAAAACTTTAATAATTATGTTAAACTTTGCTTTAGTTTTTAAATGTCTGCATTTATATTATTATTTATTTATTTATTTATTTATTTTTGAGACAGAGTCTTGCTCTGTCACCAGGCTGGAGTGCAGAGGTGCAATCTCAGCTCACTGCAACTTCTGCCTCCTGGGTTCAAGCAATTCCCCTGCCTCAGCCTCCCAAGTAGCTGGGACTACAGGCATGCGCCACCATGCCAGGCTAATTTTTTGTATTTTAGTAGAGACAGGGTTTCACCATGTTGGCCAGGCTCATCTCAATCTCCTGACCTCATGATCTGCCGCCTCAGCCTCCCAAAGTGCTGGGATTAGAGGCATGAGCCACCGCGCCTGGCCTATTATTTTTCATAATAGTTTCTTCTATGGTATAAAATAATTTAATTAACATTCTATTTTGGAACTTTTAAGTTGTTTTAAATTTTCTTTTGTTTTCTTTTTTTTTATAGAGATAGGGTTTCACTGTGTTGCCCAGACTGGTCTCGAACCCCTGGGCTCAAGCAAAAGTGCTGGGATTATAGGTGTGAGCCACTGCATCTGGCCTTCTTTTCTTTTTATTAACAAGGCTGTGGTAAAGATTCTTCATATGCATCTCTTTGGGTGATGAGCTTGGATTTTTAATAAACAAAAATGTAGAAGCAGAAACTAACAACACTCATTTTCCACTACCCAGAATTAACGACTGCCAATGTTTCAGTGCATCATTTCCCAGCCTTTTCTTATATATAAATATACAAATATTATTCTTTTAAAAAATAAAAAATATACAAATATTTTTTCTTTTTTTTTTTAAAAAAAAGGTGAGACTGTTCCAGGTAAAATGAAAATTGCCTTTGGCCACCACTTACTATTCTGGTCCCCTCCCTTCTCTCTTCAGAGGAAATAACTGAGTTGGTACATAGTGCAACCCACTTTTATACATTTATATTATATATGTATCAAAAACATTTACTAATGCCTTGTGTTTTTTACATAAGTAATGTTGTTCTGCAAATATGATTCTGCAGTTTGCTTTTCCCATTCAGAAATTTTTTTGAGATCCATTCCCATGTAGTTAGACATATATGTAATTCATTCCTTTATCGTATGACTTCATATCTCTTATTTATCTCTTACATGTGGAAATTTAGGCTGCCCCCAGTTTTTTCCATCACAAATAATACATGAACATGCATGTGTTTATATGTTTTTCTTTGTGTGTATATTTTTTTCTAGGTTAGACACCCAAAAGTAGAATTATTGAGTTATAGAGTATATTTAGTATTTTTTTTAATAGGCAGTGTCAAATTTGTCTTCCAAAGGGAGTACAGTCATCCCCCCTTATCTGTGGTTTCATTTTCTGTGGTTTCAGTTACCCACAGTCAACCTCAGTCTGAAAATATTAAATGGAAAATTCCAGAAATAATTCAGAAGTTTTAAATTGTGCATCATTCTGAGTAGCATGATAAAATCTTGCACTGTCCCACTCCTTCCCACCTGGGACATGAATCGTCTCTTTGTCCAGTGTATCCATGCTGTATAGTATGTACATAGAGGAAAAAACAGTATATATAGGATTTGGTATGATCAAAGGTTTCATGCATCCACTGAGGGTCTTGGAACGTATCCCTCACAGATAAAGGGGGACTACTGTATACCAATTTAGCTTTCAAATACCAAAATATATCTGTATTTTCAGAATCTTGCCAGTGCTTGACATTGGAAAAACTTATAATTTTTGACAGTCTTATGGATGAAAGATAGCGTATTGTTTTGATTGGAGTTTCTCAGATTAGTAGTGTAGGGAAGCATCTTTTCAATCTTTGTTAGCTAAACATACACTATGTACAATTATCCGATTGTATTCTTAGAAAAAAATTCTCAACTGGTCAAAGGCTATATTTTAAGGCTTTCAGAATATAGTTGGAAATTTCCATCCCCAAATTTTGTAACCATTTATACTGTATTTATCTTGTCAAAACCATGATAAGTAATCCATTTTCCAGACTCTCACACAACTCTGGATTATTCACTTTAATCTTTGCTCATCCAACAAGTACAAAGTGTAAATTGCTTTAATTTTTTCATGTCTTTGAGTACTGGCAAGGTTAAGTAGTTTTTCTATTCAAAAATACATTCACATTTCTTCTTTTATATATACCACAGTTCATTACTTTAGCCAACTTTTATATTGGGGTATTCTTTTTCTTATTTACCCACTGTCATATAATTTATGAATATCTTTCCAGTTTGAGTCCTCTTTTAACTTTGTTTTTGGAAGTTTTGTTATATCTATATATTTTTAAATTTTTAGGTATTTAAATATTAATATAGTTCCATAATATTTTCTGCTTTCTCTTTTATTTTAAAGAACTTTTATTTCTAATCTCAAAATGCATTTTTATTATAAAAAAATGTTAAAGGCCTGTAATCCCAGCACTTTGGGAGGCCAAGACGGGCGGATCACGAGGTCAGGAGATCGTGACCAGCCTGGCCAATATGGTGAAAGCCCGTCTCTACTAAAAATACAAAAATTAGCTGAGCATGGTGGCACACACCTGTAGTCCCAGCTACTCAGGAGGCTGAGGAAGGAGAATCGCTTGAACCCGGGAGGTGGAGGTTGCAGTGAGCCAAGATTGCGCCACTACACTCCAGCCTGGTGACAGAGCGAGACTCCATCTCAAAAGAAAGAAAGAAGAAAGAAAGAAGAAAGAAAGAAAGAGAGAAAGAAAGAAGAAAGAAAGAAAGAAAAAAGAAAGAGAAAGAAAGAAAGAAAGAAAGAAAGGCATGTGTTTATTATTACATATTATCATTATACATGTTGTATGTACATATATTTAGCTTTATTGAGATATATTTTGCATACCTTAATATTCATCCACTTAAAGTGTATCATTCAGTGACTTTTAGTATGTTTCTAGTTATGCAACTCTCACTACAAGCTAATTTTAGAACATTTCATCACTCCTAAAAAATACCCTATACCCCTTAGCAGTCAGTCCCCATTGTCCATTCCCCTTAACCCCTGGCAACTACTAATTTACTTTTTTTGTCTACAGTTTTGGCTATTCTGGACATTTCACATAAATGGAAACATACAATATGTGGTCTTTGTGACTGGCTTCTTTCATTTAGTATAATGTTTTCAAGTTTCATCCATATTTTAGCATGTATTAATACTTTATCCCTTTTTATGGCTGAATAATATTCTGCTGTATGGATATACTACATTACTTTTATCGACTCATCATTTGATGGACATTGGGAAGGTTTCTACTTTTTAACTATTATGAACAACGCTGGGGCCAGGCGCGGTGGCTCACGCTTATAATCCCAGCACTTTGGGAGGCCAAGACAGGCAGATCACCTGAGGTCAGGAGTTCGAGACCAGCCTAGACAACATAGAGAAACCCCATCTCTACTAAAAATACAAAAATTAGCTGGGTATGGTGGTGTGCACCTGTAATCCCAGCTACTCGGGAGGCTAAGGCAGGAGAATCACTTGAATCCGGGAGGCAGAGGCTGCAATGAGCTGAAATTGCACCACTGCACTCCAGCTTGGGCAGCAGAACAAGACCTGTCTCAAACAAAACAAAACAAAACAAACAAACAAACAAAAAACAATGCTGGTATGAACAATTATGTATAAGTTTGTGTGTAGACATATGTTTTCAATTCTTTTGGAGATGGAATTTCTAGGTCATATAGTCACTCTATGCTTAAGTGCCAAACTGTTTTCCAAAGTGGCTGTACCATTTTACACTCCTATCAGCAGTGTATGAGGGTTCCAATTTTTCCATATCCTCCCCAACAGTTGTTTATATTATTTTTAAATAACAATTTTTAAAATTGTATTTTTAAAATTGTAGCTATCCTAGATTGTGTGATAAGGTATCTCATTAGGGTTTTGATTTGCATTTCCCTAATAATTTAAGAAGGTTAAGCATCTTTTCTTATATTTAGTGGCCATTTGTATGTCTTTGGAGAAATGTCTATTCAAAAGTTCTTTATATATTCTGGATACAAGTCCCTTCTCAGATACATGATTTTCAAATATCTTCTCCCATTGCTTGGGTTATCTTTCACTTTCTTGATGGCATTTTTTGAAGCACAAAAATGTTTAATTTTGGTGAAGTTCAATTTATCTATTTTTCTTTGGTTGCATATGCTTTTGGGGTTGTATATCTAAATCATTGCTTAACCCAAGGTATATTAGTCTGCTCTGGCTGCCACAACAAAATACTACATACTATGTGGCTTAAACAACAGAAATTTATTTTTTCACAGTTCTGGAGGCTAGAAGTCCCAGACTAAAGTGCCAGCGGAATTGGTTTCTGGTAAGGCCTCTCTTTTGGACTTCCAGATGGCTACCTTCTCACATGACCTTTCCTCTGTGTGTGTGTGATGAGAGAGATAGCTCTCATGCCCTCTCTTCTTCTTATAAAGATGTCAGTCCTATTAGATAAGGGCCCTACCTTCATGACTTCATTTAACTTTAATTACCTCCTTCAAGACCCTATCTCCAAATATAGTCATGTTGGGAATCAAGGCTTCAACATACAAAGTTGGAGGGGAACACAATTAAGTCTATAACACAAGGTAATGAAGATTTACTTCATGGTTTCTTCTAAGAGTTTTATAGTGTTAGCTCTTACATTTAGGTCTTTGATTAATTTTTAGTTAGTTTTTGTGTGTGGTGTGAGGTAGAGGTCCAACTTCATTCTTCTCCTTCATTCTTCTGAATGTGAATATTCAGTTGTCCTAGTACCATTTATTGATAACACTATTATTTCCCCCATTGAATTGTCTTGACACCATTGTTGAAATCAATTGAATATCAAGTTAAGGAGTTCTGGGACTTTAATTTTTTTTTTTTTTTTTTTTTTTGTAGAGACAGGATCTTGCTCTGTTGCCCAGGTGGGAGTGCTGTGGCATGATTTTGGCTCACTGCAGCCTGTAACTCCTGGGCTCAGTGATCCTCCCACCTCAGCCTCCTGAGTAGCTAGGACTACAGGTGCATACCACTATGCTCAGCTAATTTTCATTTTTTGTTTTGTTTGTACAGAAGGGGCCACACTATGCTGCCTGGGCTGGTCTTGAACTACTGGCCTCAAGCAATCCTTCTGCCTTGGCCTCCCAAAGTGCTGGAATTATAGGCAAGAGCCACTGCACCCTGAGGAGACTTTATATATATATATAATGTTACTATGGCAATTATTGTGTTGACTTAATGTAATAGAATGTAAGCTTCCTGAATCCAGAAATTGACCATGTATGATGATGGAGGTAGAGCATAATGCCCAACATAAAATGGTACTCAATATGTGCTCAATATTTAAATATATCTTATGTTTTCACTGTTAAAATGCAAATGATACCTGGGAAAGGACATAATTCTGTAACATGAAATAGGTTTCAGATTAAAAGATAACAAATTCTAGGAAAGGAGACACAGGATAGATGGGTTTGATGGATGAGAAGAAAATATCTTTAGCATTTGGTTTTGCTTGGCTAAAGGAATACCTTGGCCAATTAGCCATGCACGTTCTGGTGTTGGGTCTTTGAGAGGGGCTGTGACACTAGAAAAAATACAAATTAGGATATGACAAGAAGGAGCTGAAGAATAATTTACCTAATTGACAGCCTTATCAAGGGATCGTCCATTTTGGGGGAAGGCAAAAATCGGAAAGTTATCAAAGGAGATTTGCCCTTTCTTTTCTTTCTTTCTTTTCTTTTCCTCTTTCTTTCTTTCTTTCCTTCTTTCTGTTTCTTTCTGTTTGAGTGTCTGTCTGTCTTACTCTGTCACCCAGATGAAGTGCAGTGGTGCAATCATGGCTCACTGCAGCCTTGACCTCCCCAGGCTCAGGTGATCCTCCCATATCAGCCTCCCAAATAGCTGGAACTATAGGAATGCACCACCACATCCAACTAATTTTTGTATTTTTAGTAGAGTTATGTTGCCCAGGCTGGTCTTGAACTCCTGGGCTCAAGCAATCTGCCACCTCAACTTCCCAGAGTGCTAGGATTACAGGTGTGAGCTCCTGTGCCTGGCCTTGGCTTTTCAATTAAGATGGGATCATGAATACTTGAGAAACAACCCTTGAGGATCTACTTAACTGAAGTGAATATGATGGTTAACTGTGTCAACTGGACCAGGCCAAGTACTTGGTTAAACATTATTTTGTGTGTCTGTGAAGATATGTTTGGATGAGATTAACATTTGAATTGATAGACTGAATAAAACAAATTACCCTCCCAAATGTGGATGGGCCTCATTCAATTTATTGGAGGCCTGAATAGAATAAAAGGGGGGTAAAGGAAAATTCATTCTCTTAGCCTGACTGTTTTTGAGCTAGGACATTAATCTTCTCCTACACTCAGACTGGAACATACACCATGGATTCTCCTAGTTCTTAGACCTTTGGATTTGGACTTGAACTATACCAGCAGCTCTCCTGTGTCTCTAGCTTGCAGACCACAGGTTGTGGGACTTCTCACCTCTGTAATTGTGTGAGCAAATTCCTTATAATAAATCCCTTTCTATACATATGTGTATGTGTGTATATAGCCTATTGGTTCTGTTTCTCTGGTGAGCCCTGACTAATACAGACAATAACAAGTTTAAAAATAAACATAGAGGTAATACAATTAAGAATCACAGCTCTATTGTAAGTGCAAACACTAATACAATTTTAACATACTTTATAGCTTCATTTAAGATTCACGTATTATAAATCAAGGCAAACAAAATCCACTTGCCAAGTTTTGTTTTTCAAAATATTTCAGCATTTCTTACCTCACTGTTAATGTGTGGTACTTTAAATTGTCTTCTGTATCAGTTGTAATCTCTTATTGGTTGACTCTTAATGAGTTGAATAAAATTTTTTAGTCTGGGCTTGGTGGCTCACGCCTGTAATCCCAGCATCTTGGGAGGCTGAGGCGGGCAGATTATGAGGTCAGAAGGTCAAGACAATCCTGGCTAACACGGTGAAACCCCGTCTCTACTAAAAATACAAAAAAATTAAAAAAAAAATTAGCCGGGCGTGGTGGTGGGCACCTGTAGTCCCAGCTACTTGGGAGGCTGAGGCAGGAGAATGGCGTGAACCCAGGAGGGACAGCTTGCAGTGAACCGAGATGGCACCACTGCATTCCAGCCTGGACGACAGAGTGAGACTGTCTAAAACAAAAAAACAAACAAAAAAAATTATGTGTTAATTTTATATTTCTTTGAAAGTCATGATTTTATCTGCTTTTCTTTCTTTCTTTCCTTCTTTCTTTCTCTTTCTTTCTTCCTTTCCTTTCCTTTTCCTTCCTTCCTTCCATCTCTCTCTCTCTCTCTTTCTTTTTTTCTTTTTGATGGAGTTTCGCTCTTGTTGCCCAGGCTGGAGTGCAATGGCATGATCTTGGCTCACCGCAACTTCTGCCCTCCAGGTTCAAGTGATTCTCCTGCCTCAGCCTCCCAAGTAGCTGGGATTACAGGCATGCACCACCACGCCTGGCTAATTTTGTATTTTTTAGTAGAGACGGGGTTTCTCCATGTTGGTCAGGCTGTTCTCGAACTCCCAACCTCAGGTGATCCGCCTGCCTCGGCCTCCCAAAGTGCTGGGATTACAGGCATAAGCCACTGCACCCAGCCGATTTTGTTTTCTTTCAAAAATTATTCTTGGCCAGGTGCCGTGGCTCATGCCTATAATCTCAGCACTCTGGAAGACTGAGATGGATGGATTGTTTGACACCAGCCTAGGCAACATAGTAAGATCCCATCTCTATAAAAAATAAAAATTAGCCAGGTGTCATGATGTGTGCCTATAATCCTAGCTACTTGGGAGGCTGAGGTGGGAGGATTGCTTGAGCTTGGGAGGTGAGTGAGCCATGATTGCACCACTGTACTCCAGCCTGAGTGAGAGGGCAAGACCCTGTCTCCAATATACATATATTCTTTAACACATGCAACACTAGGAATAGAGTCTCCCTACTTTATGTCATATGATTTTTGTGCACTGACAGCACTCACAGGATGGGAAACAATAATGTTTCTAAACTGCAGAATAAAAAGTCATTTTTATCTTTTCACTCTTTTCAGCACCTCCTCTTCCGAAGGGTATCATTAATTATCTCACAGTCACCTGCTTTAGGTACTGGAAATAATTCCTGTCTGTAAACCTTCAAAAGGGAAATTAAAATTGTTAACATAGTAACAGATTTCAGTTCTGTCCATCTTAAAAGAAAGATTATTTTATCTCCTTAGTTTTTTCTCTTCCTATCTCAACTCTCTTGGCTTTGCTCTTACGATTTAAATTTCCAAAGGCTCTTTTGTTGTTGTTCTCTAAATTTTTTTTTTTTTTTTTTTGAGACGGAGTCTTGCTCTGTCGCTCAGGCTGGAGTGCAGTGGCACCATCTCGGCTCACTGCAAGCTCCGCCTCCCGGGTTCACGCCATTCTCCTGCCTCAGCCTCCTGAATAGCTGGGATTACAGGTGCCCGCCACCAAGCCCGGCTAATTTTTTGTATTTTCAGTAGAGACAGGGTTTCACCGTGTTAGCCAGGATGATCTCAATCTTCCTGACTTAGTGATCCACCCGCCTCAGCCTCCCAAAGCACTGGGATTATAGGCATGAGCCACCGCGCCCGGCCATTCTCTAAAATGTTTATAGCATTCTGTTCTTGTTTCATGGGCATGGTATCTTCCATAATCTCAATTATAATATTAATCATGATTTTTAAAGAGTTCTCTTTGTCCTATTTGTATCTCCTTAAAGTTGTTTTGTTTTTTTTTTTTTTTTGGTATGTTTTTATGTTTGGGGCTCAGTCTTTCATGTTGGGAGCTTTCCTCAGAGGGTGGCAATCCCTGAGTGCTTACGTTTGAGAGCAGGGAACTGAAAGGTGCTTTAGAAGATCTAGGTATGTTGTATTTACCTAGCACTTCTTCCCTTCCCACCCCTATCCAACCCCTTAACACACTTTCCACTCTCCCCTACTCCTAATCTGGTTGATTTGTCTTTCTCTCAAGATTCAACTCGAGCATTGACTCTTCTTGGAAAGCGTTTTTGGTGTCCCACTCTGCTGCATACCCCTGTTACCACTCCATATAGATTGTGAACTGCTTGAATGTAGGGACCCAATTCTAGCTCTCCTTTGTGCCCCACTGTGTATGGCATAGTCACATACATATTGCCAGTGCTCAGTAATTGTTTGTGGAGAGAATGGTTGTATGAATGCTCACCTCCGCCATGCACTTTATGTGCATTACCTATTTTTATCCTCACAATAACTCCATGCTATTCTGCTTTTTTCATGGTTTGTCTTCAAATGTGGAACTATGGGAAGAAAAGACAAACAAATGATAAAATGTTGAGTTAAGTGAATGTATTGATATGCAAATGAACAGCCTTTGTATTGCCATGTAGGTTTAAAACAGAGATGTAGGCCAGGCGCGGTGGATCATGCCTGTAATCCCAGGACTTTGGGAGGCTGAGGCAGGCGGATCACGAAGCCAGGAGATCGAGACTATCACTGGCTAACACAGTGAAACCCCGTCTCTACTAAAAATACAAAAATTAGCTGGGCGTGGTGGTGGGTGACTGTAGTCCCAGCTACTCGGGAGGCTGAGGCAGGAGAATAGCTTGAACCTGGGAGGCGGAGTTTGCAGTGAGCTGAGATCGTTCCACTGCACTCCAGCCTGGGCGACAGAGTGAGACTCCATCTCAAAAAAAAAAAAAAAAAAACAGCAAAAAACAAAAAACAAAAAACCAAAGATGTAAATAACAAGGGAATGAAATTGATGAGATAGAGAAAAGGCTTAATACATACCTGGCACTGTGCTAAGTAAGCAATTTGTATACTTTATCGGTTATTTCTCAAAAAATCCATTAATTTATAGATGAGAAGTTGAGGTTCAGAGAGATTGAGTACTTTGTGCAGTTCACACAATTATGTTTTAACATCAGATCTCTTTGGACCCCAAGCCTATGCTTGTCGGTGGATGAAGACAGGGAGGGTGTTCACTTTGGTGGGACTTTTGGTACCCTAACAGGAGGAACCCCTCTCCAGCTCACCCAAGTCCTTTGTGCCTGCACTTAGTGCCCTTATGTACTTTTTATTTATAATGTTGCTCTGCTTCTGGACCAAGGCTGTCAGAAGAGCCAGACAAGCAGCCTAAGTCACTTGTAGTGGAAACCCCTGATTTGGTTCTCTGTTTCCACCCTGGTGAATATCTGAACTGCTCAAGGCATAATGCCTTATAAATGCCAACTTTGTATTTATCAGCATGATTCTTAGCTATAGCAATCAATAAGACATACCCTTCTTTTGCTAATGGCTACATTAAGAGGCATCTGTCCCTTTGCATTAAGGAATCACGTTATACTTGTCTGCCAATTGACCGAAATAAAACATTTCCAGTAGCTGCATCTCTTAAAATGCTGCTGCTTTTCCTTTGGATTTGATACTAAAAATGCTGGTAAGATCAACAGAATGAGACTCCTAGTTCGCTCACCTCACCCGCTACTTACATTGGCATTGACCATGGGTCTAAACTAATAAATAAGCTTTTCTGGCATAAATGTCATGTGCAGCACCTCAGACATCTAGGAAAGTTCTAGAACTCTTTTCTACAAGCCATTTCTCCACTTGGCACTGTCAAAGAACTCATCCAAATATGTGATTGAACCCAGGAGCCCGAGGAAATGGAGCATTTGTGTTATGGATAATCATTTTTTATATTTTTTATCCCCACATCATTGGATGTAGGTCCAACTTAATTTGAGTAGGTCCAAGGCTAGACTACAGTTATGATCTTCATTAGCAAAGCAATATTGTATATTCTCCTCATAGCTGATTAATGGATTATTTCCTTACATATATTGTAACTTTCTCTTTTTTTTTCAAGCCATTAATCATTTAACCTTACCCTCAGGCATGAGACAGGGTTTTATTTTTGTGCTTCTTAAGAGTATTCTTTAGACAGAATAAGTCATAAAAGCTCAAGTGCATTCATTCTCTTTTCAATTTGTGGATTTAATCCACTGTAAAGCATTCTGACTACATAAAGAAATGAACTGTGTTAAAAGCAAGTATTATTAATGTGATACTTCCTCTGGGCACATTTGCCAACCAAAATATTAAACTTCCTTTAAAGAAATTCTTGAGAATTATTAGTTTGTCATTCAATTAAGGGTTTACGTGTGTAAAAATATTCCAACCATGATAATATGCCCTGCAATGTAATGTCAGATGTAGTTTTCCAAAAGGGATATTCAGGGGTCTATAATTTCCCCTATTTCTGGAGGTGGCCTAATTTTTCTCAATTAATAGAATACTAGAAAAGTGTGCTTTTAGCATTTTAGACTAGTATTGGATACAATAGTCAATGTCACTTTATGTTGAAAACATGAATGCCCAAATTGAATAGTTTCTATTTACCACTTTTCTGTTTGAACGTGTGGCCCACATCTGCTATAATAATAAATGAAATACACTAAAATGTTTAAGCCCAAATAAAAATCACTACCCCAATTTGTTTTCTGTAAATATTCAGAGTATTAACTCTAGCTCCCTCTCCCACCCTGTTCCCTTCCTCTTTCTTTACTTAGAACTAAACATGAAAAGTCATCTGTTCTTTTTTAGTCTAGAAATAGAAACCACCCTCCCACCCCATGCTCAGCCCAGGGAAGGTTACGGTGAGTTTGTGGCTGAGCAATGCAGGGTCTGACCCCATCTATGCTCCTGGAGGGGGATGGACAGGCACTGCCGACACAATGCAACAGCTGTTGCAGAACAGTCTCTTTCTTTCCCAGCAGAACACGGAGGGGACTGAGTCTCACTAGCTGCACTGGACATCTACATTTTAGTTTCTCTGAAAGGACAGGTGGTCCTAATACAGCCTGTCTCCAGCCCGCCCTTTTCCCCCTTTGTTCCTGTGAACATTGGTCTGCCCATCCCCAAGTGGTGCGTTAGTTATTCAAGGCTTTGGGGTGAAATAAGACGCAAGAGGAGGAAGGGAAATCTTAGACACAGAACAAAGCCATTTGAGAGCTGTCACATCAGCCTAGGACTTTGATTTTGTGTGTTTTTGTCTTAAACACTGGTTACTATAGCTACCGTGAGCAACACATATAAAGGAGCCAGGCAGTGGCTTTTCAGAAGAATTGTGTAATACATTTTCTTTTTGAGCTTTTCTTGCACTGTATGTCAAGTCAAGGATACCTACTTTAATTAATGGTTAAATTGGAATTGAAAATGAATCGTAATTAAGTACCTGACACTGATCATCTACAGCCTCAGAGTAAGATTTTCAGTACTTCAGTTTTCTGCCAGATGTAGAAGTGTGCATGATACAGTTAATCAGGAAGAGTCTCAGAAACCCATTTAAAGCTTATTAACATTGATATTTATTCAGTTTTAAATACCCAATGTCGGATTTATTCTGTTAATTTCAAGAAACAATTGGTAGGAATCACCCTTTGCTCTTCTTAAATGATTAGATAAGCATTTTTTCCATATCATTAGAACCATGGAATCTTATGTAGAAGTTATAAAGACTCTTTATAAAAGCTGAAGATCAACCTGCAACTTTTGATATTTCTCTACTTTATAATCTACTTTCTCTTTAGTGGCCTGCACACTGACTAAATAGCCATTGCAAACTCTTAATTTCCCTTTTGCTGAATTACCCTGCTCTCTGATCAGAGGCCATACTATCTGTGAAATTTTGCTTCAGAAAAGCCTGCACTGCAAAACTTAAACAATACAGAGATGTATAAAAGATCTCCTCAACCTTAACAGAGAAGCAAAAAGCAAAACATCTTCTTTGCTCCTGATGGAAATGATTACCAATTTAAGATTTCCCACAGAGAAGCCTCTCTCCATGATGCATGGAAAAATTTCCAGAACATAATCTAATAATAGCAAAATAAATAGAAATACTAAATAAATACTCCGACAAACCCATGGCTGATATCACTAATGGAAATCCAGAGTGCTGACAGTATGTGGGTTTTTCCTGTGACCCAGAGCATGTAAGAAGTATACACCCAATCTCAGTGATATCATATCAAGGTGTGGAATGTCACTGTGCTTTTCCATATGGAAAAAGTGAGGTACAGAAAAGGGATATGGCTTGTCCATGGTTATCTCGCACACAGGAGAGTTTATTATGGAGGTGAGCATCCTAGTGTTTGGCTGAGGCTTCTAATATATTGCCTGCTCTAGCACGTAAACTCTTTTTACTGTGAAGCCTTATTATGCTTTTCTTACATCTCACTGAACCTAGTGAGGTGATCAGGAAATAATTATTCTCATAATAGCTTTTAAAATGTATGCAAATAATACATATTCATGATAGAAAAAACTGAAATTATATTGTAGAAAAAAGAAAATAAAACTCAATTGTAATTGTATCACTTGCATTTTAGTGCATATCCTTTTAGATATTTTCCTTGGCATATTCATTGTCTATATATATAATATATAAACTTTTTTTTACAAAAATGAGACTGTACAACATAATTTTATTCTTTTCTTTTTGGCACATTTAGACTGCTAATATGTAAATATGTTAATAAATGTATTTCTACAACTTCATTTTTAATAGCTAAATAGCGATCTATTATTACACATAAATTCAGTAACTAAGTTAACCAATTCTTTAGGGGCTGTGCATTTAGTTTGTTTCTACCTTTTTTATGAAGTAGGAACACTAAAAAATACTAGAGTGAACATTTTTATAGTTAATGTTTGCAACCATGCTTAGTTACAAATACATAATTACTGGTTGATTAGTATTAGTCTAATGATGTTTCCTCGCCCAGCAACTTACAGACCACACATGGCATAAAGCACATGCCTCTGAAGGATCCATATCCTACCTACCCGTGGCACCATACCAATAGGTATCTGTTGAAAGCAATTTTGAACTTTGCAGTCATTCCTACCTTGGTAATATTGGCAGGCAGGATTTTAGCACTGGGGAGAGGAGGAAAGCAGAGTTACAAGTTCTGACTAAATAAAAAGATTTCTTATTAGTGGAAGAGTCCAATTCCATTCCCTGCAGCAAATACCGAACAGGAATAGTCTCTAAATGCTCATGCGATAGAAAACACTATCTGTGCAAAGGGACAAATTGTGGGGAATAAACTGTGAAGGTCAGATTATCTTCTAAGAAGCCACATGGAGAAAGAAAACCCCTGATGACAGAATCCCATCAACCAGTAGTAGATCAGCCTTGAAATATGAACTTTCATGGGATATCATGAATCCTTCTAGGAACTGCAAATCTCTTTGATTTTTCTGCCTGCAGTGTTTTGGAGATGTTTACAGTAAAACTGTAACCTAAGACTTGCCTTTCAGGAAGAGTAACTGGTAATCTGATCCTAGAAAGCTTTCTGCACTGGGCTTTTTAAATAGTAAGCGAGTAGAGAGATTTTTCTCCCACCGTGCCCCCATGAAGGGAAAGAGATGGTAAGTAACATGCATTCAGTCACTTCCTCTGGGCCAGGCACTATGGTAAACACTCTACGTGCATCATGTCATTGCTTCCCTCCAACAACCTCATGAGTGCCTCATTATTATCCAATTTTATATAAGAGGGAAACACATTCAGAGAGATAAAAAATGTGCCTCAAGTTATAAAGCTGGTTGGCGGCAAAGACTAGATTTGAACATAGTCCTGCCAAACTGTAAATCACATGTTTTTCCTACCATACATACGTGTTTTAAAAACCTTCCCTATAACTTTCTTGCCTAGATCTTGTTAATTCCTCTTTGACATAAAGCACATGCCTTGGCTAGCCAGGTAAAGGCAACTTTGTGAGTCTAGACCCTACTGTTTTTCATGGTAGCAGCCCTCAGAATATAGGCGCAAGGTCACCTTTGGCTTGAATAGAACTCCTCCTTCTCCAGTCACTTCAGATTCAGAGGGGGACATAAGCCTGTGTATTTTGTAAGGGCACTTGTGTAGGAGCCTTTAAATTGGAGGCTGTTGATGGTTGTTGCTCATCTGAGGCAAGGCCTGCTGCTGTACTGGGTTTTCTTTGCTAACTTGGTAGGGACACAAGGCCCTCATGAATTATCAAACCTGAAAGGGTTATGAGAATCTCTGAATTTGTATCCAGTCAGTCAGAAGCGTGGGTATCCCAGGGACCCTTGAAGTGTGGCTGGCATCTGCAGTGACGGTAATCTTGTGGAGGGCTACTTTCTATTTCCAGAAAGAAGCTTAGAGATGGCCACATGTTAAGGAAGACCCTTACAAAACTCTGATGAAAGGATTACAGAAAAATAGTTAAATATTATTTCAGTGGTTTATTTCAGTAATACAATCAAGTAATGATAAACCTAATAATAATAGTAATTAAAAGCAATAGGCTGGGCATGGTGGCTCATGCCTGTAATCCTAGTACTTTGAGAGGCTGAGGTACAAGGATTGCTTAAAGACAGGAGTTCGAGACCAGCCTGGGCAACACAGCAAGACCACATTTCTTAAAAGAAAAAAAATTAGCCATGTGCAGTAGCATGTACCTGTTGTCCCAGCTACTTGGGAGGCAGAGGTGGGAGGATTGCTTGAGGCCAGGAGTTGGAGGCTGCAGTCAGCTATGATTGTGCCACTGCACTTCAGCCTGGGCAGAACAAGACCCTGTCTGTAAACAAAAATAAAAACAAAAATTTAAAGCAATAATAGCACATAGCTTTTATTGAATTCTTACCCCATGTCAGATACTCTTTAAGCATTGTATACATATTCCAAAATCATCTGGTCTATTTCCTCCAATTGAAAGGCTCCTTTCACACAAGTGCCCTTACAAAATACACAGGCTTATGACCCCCTCTGAATCTGAAGTGACTGGAGAAGGAGGAGTTCTATTCAAGCCAGAGGTGACCTTGTGCCTATATTCTGAGGGCTGCCACCATGAGGAAGAGTAGGCTCTGGACTTACAAAGTTGCCTTTACCTGGCTAGCCAAGGCATGTGCTTTATGTCAAAGAGGAATTAACAAGATTCAGTTCTGGCGTTAACCTCCTAAAGTTGATGCAGACCCCACAAGTTGAGGGCTCAGCCCTCCACAAGACTACCCTCACTGCAGATGCCAGCCACACTTCAAGAGTCCCTGGGATACCCACACTTCTGACTGACTGGCTACAAATTCAGAGATTCTCATAACCCCTTCAGGTATGATAATTCATGAGAACAACTCACACAACTCAGAAAAGCACTACACTTATGATTAGAGTTTCATTATAAAGAATGGAAATCAAGACTATCTCAATGAAGACACACAGGGCAAGGTCTGGGAGGGTCTCGAATGCAGAGCTTACATGCGTTCTCCTTCTGGGATCAGGATGTGTCACCCTCCTGGCACATCGATGTGTTGATCAACCAGGAAGATCCACTGAGCTTCAGTGTCTAGAGTTTTTACTGAGGTTTCATTACATATTGAATCACTGGACACACAGCTGAACTCAATATCCAGCCCTCTCCCATCCCCAGAGATCAGGAGATTGGCTGATATCACAGGGCTTATAGCCCCAACCATCTAATCACATGGTTGGTCTTTCTGATAACCAGTCCCCATCTCGGACCTTCTCTGTCTCATTAGCATAAACTCAGGTGTGACCCGAGGGGCTCATGAAAATAATAAAGACACTCTGACCACTGGGGAAATTCCAAGAATTTTAGGAGCTTCCTGCCAGGAATCCAGGACAAATTCTTTATTATACAACAATACACGTTATTTAATTTTCCCCTCACACCAGTTTATGAGGTAAGAATTAGCTTCATTTTATAGGTAAGAAAATGAATGCTTCCAAGATGTATAGACTTAGTCAGTTAGAGATGCAGGATCAAATCAAACTCAAGTCTTCCCAGCCTCAAAGTCTACCTTCGATCCATCTTAGCCATTAAGGAATATTGCCTTACATATAAGCCCCTAATATGTCTTAAGAATGCTTGTCTGTGACTATGTACACACACACACACACACACACACACACACACACACACATTCTGAAGCTTGTCATCCTTAACTAATGTGGGAGAGAATGCTAACTAAATCCCCAAATCCATTCTCCTTTGAGCAGGGAAACCTTGTGTTTTAGATGGACACCTGACTGTTCAGTGTCAGAATGACATTTCCCAGCTCCTTTGTGTCTAGCTGTGAGCATATGTGATGTATGCAGTTTCCAGAGCATGTCCTTGAAAAAGAGGTTGGTTGTCCTCTCCTTTTTCATTCCCTGCTTCTGAGTCTGGTACTGCTAATGAACCACCATCAGTCATGAGGCTGAGGGCAACACCTTAACAGAAGGTGGATCAACAAAATATAAGCAAACCTGCCTCCCTGTCTGTCCTTGAAACAGAGCCACCTACTTGCCCCAGAATGCTCAACTATTATACCTCTGGGCAGTAATGCGTGAAAAAAGCAAACTCCCATCTTACTGAAGGCACTGGATTTGGGGGTCTCTTTGTTACAGTATTTTGGGCTCTATTCTAACCACCACAACTACTAAGATAAAGGCTTCCCACAGGCTTCTAGCATTGCATAGTAGTGAGAATACTTCAAATGTTCCTCTTATTCAGCATTGGGGTCAGGCTGCATTCCTACCTGTGGTCTCTTGAGTGCTTAGCTGTGGATTGCTCTTGATCTATCCTTGTTTTATCAGCTTGAAATGCTTATGTATTGAATTGTTTATCTTCAGGATGAAGCTCGTTATTTCTTCTGTATAAATGCAGTTTATCATATGACAGTTACATTCTTTTTCCCATTGTGAAACTCTGCTGATAAACCTCAACATGGAGAAAAAAAAGGCTATAAACTTTTCTTCCCACAGTAATTCAGACTTACACTCAAAATGCTACTTTGTTAAATATTATTTGTGCAGTTATTGTTTTGTATCATGGCCCTGTCCCCTAAACTGAGTTTGGCCTGACACTAAGTTAAGCCAGTTTGGTAACTTTTGCTCTTAAAGTTTGCCTGGAACCAGTATCCTTGCCCTTTGTTTTTATTTCTTTTCTATAGGCTCAGACACACTTTAAAATAGAACTTATCCCAATGTATCTCATTGAAAAAGACAGAAGAAATCTAAAGGACACTAGATCACAATTTTTTTTTGAGATGAAGTCTCACTCTGTCACCCAGGCTGGAGTGCAGTGGCGCAATCTCGGCTCACTGCAACCTCCGCCTCCTGGCTTCAAGTGATTCTCCTGCCTCAGCCTCCTGAGTAGCTGGGATTACAGACATGTGTCACCACACCCAGCTAATTTTTTGTATTTTTAGTAGAGACAGCGTTTCACCATGTTGGCCAGGCTGGCCTTGAACTCCTGACCTCAGGTGATCCACACGTGTTGGCCTCCCAAAGTGCTGGGATTATAGGTGTGAGCCACCGCGCCCGGCTGGCACAATTTTTAAATATGTAAAGTTTGCAACACACACACACACACACACACACACACACACACACAAAAGGATTACCTTGCCCCCAGCCTTTTTTTTTTTTTTTTTTTGAGACAGGGTCTCACTCTGCATCTAGGCTGAAGTCCAGTGGCACCATCATAGCTCACTGCAGCCTCGAACTCCTGGGCCTGAGGGATCTTCCTGCCTCAGCCTCCCAAAGGGCTGGTATTATAGATATGAGCCACCAGGCCTAGCCTTGCCTTGGCCTTTTAAAACTCAACTTTTGTTTGCCCCAGTGAATTCTCTTATAGCTGCACATTAAAAACAAATACTAAAACATGGTATGGGGCTATTTTTAAATTGAGTTCAATGAAAAAACAGCACACATTTTCAGTGCTGGCCTTTTCTTCCCAAAAGGTCTTTTATGGAAGTAGTTTAGTTTGTGGATATTTGAAACTTAGAGAAGGGTGTGATTATTTACATAGTTTGGGATTCCCAAATTACCTACAGTATCTAAAACCAGAAAGATTATTATATGTATAAGAGTAGACAAAATGAAGTACAAATCAAAGCTTTTTTACATTCTGTTTGGGTTTCAGAGGGACCATTTCATGGGAGTAGATGAAAGAGTAACTCTTTCTGAGGTCTACATATAAGATCATCAAAGCACAGTCACATTCATATTAGAAAGGCTAAGATTAACCAGTCAGAAAGCGTATTGCAAAGTATGCAGTAAACAGGAAGGTGGGGAGGCATTCTTTCAAAGGTGGGGTGCCCAGTTGTTCTTCCTGTTTATCTGTCATGGGAAAGCAGATAACTATGGAGAGGGCCACTGAGAAGCCTATTTTATTCTTTTTCTTCCATATTTAATCTAACACTCTTTTACAATATAGCATTAATGTGAACTACTTTCATCAGCTAGATTTTATTCATTTCTAGCTGAGGAAAATGTTTTTGAAATGGACTAGGGAAAATGAGAATGGCAGTATTTTATACATATTATTTTATAGGATACTTGGAGAGGGTGGTGGGGTGTGAAACCTGAATGGGGTTTCAATAAGAGGTTTTGCACAATGGATGATAACTTGAAGCTCAGTATAGAAAGTGTTGTGTAGATGGTAGGCTCAGGGTCAAAAAAGAGGTGAGAAGGCAGGAAAGATAAGCCTCCTCTTATTCAAGTAAATTTTGTCAAGTCTCTGATGGTATCAGAGGTTCAACAACCTCTGGCTTTTCCTATTACGATAAAACACCCTCACCTTAGCATCAACTGTTTAAAGAAGGCAGAATAAACATCAAGAAAGGTTTTTTTTTTTTTTTAATTATGAAGGTAGGCTTAAAAACAGATTAACAATGCATAGCAAATGTTGGTTGCATATAGGCTGCTTGTTGTTGCTATTAGAAATGCAAGTTTGGTGAATTAAAATTGCGTGGAAGCATCTTTTTCTTTAAACAGTGTAATTATGGCGGGTTCATCTTTACAAAATGGGCAAATGAAATGAATAACAGCCCAATTTAACTAAAATATTCAGGACATATAATTGTAGACCAAATTGGTTTATTTTGGCTTAAACCATTTGAATAATTACATTAGTTCTTCCATCGATTTAAATGTGAAATCAATCATTCTGTCAACCCATGCATTGTTCTGGAGTTTCCCAACTCTATTCTCCATACTGAAGGATTTACTTATATACAACTGGTAGGCATCTGCGCTTAGAAAACCCTCTACCATTACAACATATAACATTATTAACAAGTAAAAGTCTGAGATGAGTTTTATGCATAAATAAGAGCAAACCACTGGGGAGATGATCATCTATACCTCCGTTGATGATACTCTCTCAGCCTTGGGCAAGAAAATGATCAACATCATCAAATATTTATTGGCACCCGTAGGCGTGCTGCTTCTGCACTGGGATTGCCGCCTGCTCTCTTCTGGGGGTTAAATAGAGTTGAAACTTCAATCCCTCAAAGAAAATCTAAAAATTTACGTGTGTACTGAGCTTTAAAAATGAACACTTTTGCATACTTCTATCTATCATATACACACTTATACTGGAGTCAAACTCAAAACTCCAAATCCTTAAAACCATCAGAAGGTATATTTCCTTGTTTAAATATCAGATGATTGAGAACTTTCAGACTATGATTCTTTTGGATTAGAGTGGTGATGAATGTTCAGGGTCGAGGGAAGCAGTCAGGGCTCTGGATGGTCTATCACCGCTATCAATTTTATGTTTTTATACATGTATAATATATATAATGTTATATATCATAATATTATATATATATATACTTAACCATTATATGATTCTGCTGTTGATACCTTATCCAGTTTTAAATTTTTCTGGGCATTCTTTATTTATTTATTTTTTTTGAGATGGAGACTCACTCTGTCGCCCAGGCTGGAGTGCAGTGGCACGATCTCGGTTCACTGCAAGCTCCGCCTCCCAGGTTCACACCATTCTCCTGCCTCAGCCTCCCGAGTAGCTGGGACTACAGGCGCCTGCCACCACGCCTGGCTAATTTTTTTGTATTTTTAGTAGAGACGGGGTTTCACTGTGTTAGCCAGGATAGTCTCGATCTCCTGACCTCGTGATTCGCCCGCTTCGGCCTCCCAAAGCGCTGGGATTACAGGCGTGAGTCACCTCATTTCTGGGCATTCTTAGAGCTCATCAATAAATAACTTTATTCTCATTGAATTTTCATCAGTTGTGTGTAATTACCTGCCCTCATCAGGTCAAGTGAAATTCCAATACTTGAGTCTTTTCTTCATAAGAATAATTTATTTCAAGACTATTCTTCCTCCTCTGGTTGTGAGATCCACATTGGTGATTTGGAATGGTTAAACTTAACCAGGACAGCATGCGAAAGACTAGAAAGGGAGATGGGCCTGGGATGAGCCCTACTTACAGACACAGTGCCAACCCTGGGAGGCAGACCCTGCAGCAATGCTGGGAGGAAGCTAGGTAAGCAGAATGAATAACCTGGAGTGTTCACAAAAACCACTAGCACAGCATGTTACAAACATGAATTCCCAGACCCCACAGCTAGAGAGAGATTCTGATTCAGTGGGGTTATGTGGATCAAAATAAACCACATTTTAAACAATACTCCAGGGTGATTCTGCTGCAGGTGGTCTCTGGGTTACACTTTGAGAAATACTGATCTAGTGGGTTACAAAATAGATGACAGCTGATAGGAAAGTCAATTGGCAACAGGAATGTCACATCTTGGGAATGGGGCATTGTGGGGGCTGGACAGAGCCTTGGCTGAGGAATTCAGATACAAACAATATTTTGAGAGCTGAACTGGCAAGCAGAGGCGGTAGGAAAGTCCCAAGGATCCCATCTCTAGCCTTTGGAAGAAGGACTGTGAAGAACCAGGCAGTGCCATATCACGGAGGACAAGGGCTCAGGCCCAGGGGACAAGGCATCCATGTGACCCAGAGCATCAGGGGAAAAATGGGGCTTGGACTAAAAAAGAACTCCTATTATGGGTTGAATTTTGTCCCCCTGAAAGATATGTTGGAATCCTAATCCCCAGGACCTCAGAAGTTAAGCATAAGTTTACAGTGGTAATCAAGCTAAACTGAGGTCATTGGGGTGAGCCCAAATTCAATATAACTGGTGTCCTTATAAAAAGGAGAAATTTGGATATAGAGACAGACACCTGGAGGGAATGTGGATGTGAAGACACATAGGGAGGAGACAGCCATGTGAGTGGAGTGGCGCACCTGCAAACCCAGGAGAAACAAGGAAAACAAGGACGGCTGGCAAACACTGGAAGCTAGAAGAGGCAAGGAAAGGTTCACCCCGCAGTTGTCAGAGGAAGCATAGCCCTGCCGACATCTCAGTTTCAAGCTCCCAGCTTCCAGAACTGTGAGATTGTATATTTCTGTTGTTTTAAGCCACCCAATTTATGGCACTTTGTTACTGCAGCCCTTGCAAACTAATACAACCCCTGTACTTCTTCCCTTCCCCATCGCCACTGCCCTGGCTCCAGCCGCATTACTCTCTGTGGCAGCTTCCTGATGAATTCCTCCTCAAAAGCTTTGCCTACCTCCTCTCCATTCTCACTTCTGTGGCCGGAGTGGTCTTTTTAAACACAAACTGATCAGTTTATTTGCTTGCTTCAAACTTGGTTTCACTTCCCATTTGCCTAGTTAAGGATAGAGTCCAAACTGCATAGCATGGCTTATGGCCCTCTTTGGACTGGCCCTGCCCACTTCCCCATCCTTGTCTCTTAGATTTACTCTGTTTCTCTTACCCTTCACTCCTCACATTTACCCTCCAAAACTAACAGTTTTTAGAATACGTCATATTTTGTTTCCTTCTGACCTTGGTAGATACTGAATCCTCTGCTTAGGAGTCTTTTCCCCTGCCTCTTTTGCTACCTAAGTCATACTGTGCTTTAGGTCTTGTATCTATCAGTGCTCTCCAGATAAACAATAGGTTAGATGGATGGAGAGATGGAGAGATTACATAGATCGGTAAGAGGAGATTTATTATGGGAATTGGTTCATGCAATTATGGAGGCTGAGACGTGCCACCATCTTCCATCTCCAAGCTGGAGAACCACGAAAGCTGATGGAGTAATTTGGCTCAAGTTCAAAGGCCTGAGAAACACAGAAGCTAATGGTATAAGTCCAAATCCAAGGCCAAAGGCTTGAGAACTGAGGGGGCTCCTGCTGCAAGTTCTGGAATCCAAAGGCCTGAGAACCAGGAGATCTAATGTCCAAGGGCAGGAGAAGATGGATTCCTCAGCTCAAGAAGAGAGAGAATTCACTCTTCCACTTCCTTCTTGTTCTATTCAGGCCTTCAGTGGATTAGATGATATCCACCCACATGGATGAGGGTGGATCTTCTTTACTCACTCTACTGATTCAAATGCTAATCTCTTCCAGAAACACCCTGACAGATGCACCTAGAAATAATGTTTGACCAGCTATCTGGGCATTGCTGAACCTAATCGAGTTGCACAAAATTAACCACCATGGGCCTCATTTTGGATGTCATTTCTGTGACACTTGGACTTGATGTCCTTCTTGAGCATTCACAGCACCATGTAATGCCATAGTCAGAGCTTGTGCAGTACTGGGTTGTCATTGACTGCTTACTTGTTGGTGCTTGACCCACTAAATCTAAGTTCCATGAGTACAAAAATCAGACCAGTGGTAGTTCCAATATCTCTACAGGAGAGAATTTGAGTGACAATCTAGTGAAAAGAAGGGCAAGGAGTGGCCAGGCACGGTGGCTCACACCTGTAATTCCAGCACTTTGGGAGCCCAAGGCAGGTGGATTGCTTGAGCTCAGGAGTTCAAAACCAGACTGGGCAACATGGTGAAACCTCATCTCTACAAAAAAGACAAAAACTAGCCAGGCATGGTGGCACACATCTGTAGTTCTGGCTACTTGGGGGTTTGAGGCAGGAGGATCACTTGGGCAGGGGAGGTCAAGGCTGCAGTGAGCTGTGTTTGTGCCACTGCACTCCACCTGGGTGACAAAGCGAGACCCTGTCTCAGAAAACAAAAACAGAAACAAAGAAGGACTAGGAGTTTATCTGGGTTGAGGAAGGGACTAATGGAGATTATGGTATATCTAAGGCCTCCCGAAACTATCCCTTGTATTGCCTGTAGCAGGCATTATGTCTATGTTGTTTACTGCTGTGTCTGGCACATAATGGATGCTCAAAAATGTTAAGTACATGAATGACATTGAATACATGGGAAGTTTCATGATCAGTTATGCCCAAGGTCAGAGCCAGATGAACTAATTTCAAATGGAACAGAAACATCTTAAAATTCTTCTTGCCTAAGCTCAGGATTGGTTGTAGGTAACATAGGCTACTGGAAGAAGAGAGAGGCAAAGACTAGGAGCCAGGCTAAGCTCCGTTATAAGAAAGGCTGACTAGCAGTTCCTCATCAGTTCCTCTGACCTTGGTCTTTTCTGTTGTTCACTGAAAGTGCAGCTCTTATTATCTACTATTAACCAGCTGCTCACTTCTTTTGTAGCGAAATGAAAGAGCACCATTTCTCTAAGACAGATAGTCTATGTAAGAATGATTTTATTTCTCTCGAAAGATGCTTTACACAGCACTCACATCCTTGCAGGCTTATTTAATGGACTTGCCTCAGGCATGGCCATTCCAAATCCCATGAAATGGTATCTTTTTAGGGAATGGTAACAACAGCATTCAAAGGGGACATTAAAATAGGAAGGGATTGGAAGGGAGAATAAACATAACTGAATGATGGCTAGTGAGGGCAAACTTTGGAGGAAGGATTTATATGGATTTTGAAGAGAACTAGACTTACTAAGAGCATAGAATCCTGACAATTACATTGTTAGATAGCCACAGGAATTTATTGAGTATCTTCAAGGAGTAGTATCTCAGAAATTAAGGAGGACATGGAAAAGGAGTGAGAACTTTCCTAAGCACATTGTATACATTAATGGAATATATACAATGGGAAAAATTTATATGTAGCTAATACTGCATTTCTAGGATGTATATTTGGGAGAGAAATAGATCAGAGGAAGAGACTAGCAGCCATGTAACATTGTACTGTTCCCTGCATTTATCTTTTCCTGTGGAAATGTAGGTTGCTCTCTGGGCCAGGAAGGCAAATTAGTTTCATCTTAAATGCCATCTAAGAGAGATAACAGCTCGTATCAGCAGTAGTGGTGTGGGGAAGAATTCTGAGAGTACATCTAGGCTCACTGTGAAAATAGCGTCATGATTAATTAGTGATGTCTGCCAGTTAACAGAGGGAAAGGAGGGAGAACAAAGGCATTATATATTTGCATAAACTTGCCATCCCTGTTCTAGACCATTCGCAGAAATCTGAGTATCCTCAGGGGCTTTCAGTTCCTATTTTCTTCTTTAAGTATAAGCCAGAAGTTTGCTCTTCTAAGACACCCTTTTGATGAGATAAAAGATCTTGTCTTCAAGTTTGAAAAATATGAGATCCAATGAAAAATTCACATATACTTATCCTAATTCCCCATTCAATAAGATTGCTCATTAATAATAAAATAAATTTTTAAAAATGCTTTAAAACACCTATCAAATATTAAAGATGAAAAAAGGGAAAGCAGCATTATTTAAGAAAGTTTAGGGAATTGTATAATCTCATACAATACTGACTAAAGTGTAATTTGGTATAACCTTTCTGGAAAGCCATCAGGTAATATATATTAAGAGCCCAGAATATTCATATCCTTTCATTCAGTGATTTCAGTAACCAAAACTTATCTTAATCATGTAATCAATTAGAAACACAGATTCATATTTAAAGATATTTGATACAGGTTGTTTTTTTAATAACAAATAGTTGAGAATAACCTAAATATCTAACAAGATGGGATTGATTAAATAATATTATGTACAATTAGCATATTAATATGGCAGCCACCAAAAAGTCCTAAAAGATTATTTTTTAAAAAATGTCGATATTATCTATTAAGTGAAAAATGCAAGCTAGAAAGTACAATGTAGAGTATGATTGTAATTTACTAAGCACATTTTTTTCTCTTTAAGAGTGTATGTATTAATAGTGTGTCACAAGCACATGCAGACACACACATACACACACACACACATCACAGACTGAAGGGACATATCCCAAATATCAACAGGGATGATGGGTGAATTATTATCTATTTTTATTTTTTGTACCTTCCAATTTCTTCACAATCAAATGTAAAACAGGGAAAGAAGATAATTACTTGTTAAAAATTTACCAATGTTCCAAGTTACCTTTGGGTGGTCTAGCCTGTCCATTTATCTCCAGCTAGGATGAACAGAATTCTTTATCACAGTTTGCTATCTCAGCATACATTGTACAAAGCATGCTACAAATAATTTTCCCTGTGATTTCTATAGACAAAGGGATTGTAACATTGGAGGGAAAGAGGGGCATAAATAATTAGGGTAAAGCCAGGCTGCAAGTCATTGGCAAAGCCTTAAAGAAAATTCAAGACTCCAGCTTTCTAGCCCCAAACTCGAATCCCTCCACCACACTCTGTTCTATTGTTCAAACTCATTTGGCTGTCACATGCCCTCTAATCAGTTAGAATTCAGTCTTTGCAGAATTGGAACGTGAATGAAAAGGTTTTTTTTTCCTTCTGTTTCAACTGCTGTTGTTGAAGTCACCTCCTCTGAGGCCTTCAAACTAAATGGCTTTCCAACTTTAAAGAGCCCTCCTATTTTGTGTGACTACAGATTGCTTGCATCTGGACTCACTTCATGTGGCCATTTTATTTCCAGTCACCATCAATGTTCACTTTGTTCACATGTTAATATTGACCTATTGCACATCACTGGCGTATGTAATTTTGAGGTAACAGATACTTCTAGATCTAGATTTTGTGAGATAGTTATCTTACTAGTTGCTGCAAGTGAAAATGACAAAATGAGGACTTCTTTTTATATATAAACAACTCAATTCCATCAAATTGGTAGAGCTGGTTATGGGTAGAGAGGCAGCCTATTTGTGGTGTAACAAAGAAGGAAATAATAGAGCTGGAAGCACAAAAATCTGTCCATTCTTTGTCTGATTTAATCTCTAACTTGCCCATAACTCAAGTTGTTCTTTTCAGTTTCTCAGAGACCGAGTGTCTCAACTGTAAAACAGCATAATTTATGTCCTTCACATAAAACACAGGATTGGGCTAGGCAGCTCAGTCAAAGTGAAGATTAGCTCAAAGTAACACAAACACCTTGCAAGCTCTATCAGCTTAGAAGAGTATATCAAATAGTAAGGTGTTATTAAGTGACTTCAACATTTTGATTAAAGATAATACTAATACATCTTACATTTGCATAAAACTTGTTTTTGGCCAGGCTCAGTGGCTTACTCCTGTAATCCTGGCATTTTGGGAGGTCGAGGCGGGTGGATCATCTGAGGTCAGGAGCTGGAGACCAGCCTGGCCAACATGGTAAAACCCTGTCTCTACTAAAAAATACAAAAGTTAGCCAGGCATGGTGGCGGGTGCCTATAATCTCAGCTACTTGGGAGGCTGAGGCAGGAGAATTGCTGGAACCTGGGAGGCGGAGGTTGCAGTGAGCCGAGATTGCACCATTGCACTCCAGCCCCGGCTGACAACAGCGAGACTCTGTCTAAAAATCAAACAAACGAACAAACAAAAAAACCAAACCAAAACAAAAAAAACCTTGTTTTTAAAGTAATATAGTAAAGTAAAAATGTGTTCTCTGTCAAATTTGTCAAATACTAACTTTTAAAAAGCCTTTCTAGGCATTTAACATATAAAGTAACATGAATTTAAACACTATGGGTGCGTTTTCTGTGAATTTGAATTATTTCAATTTAAAATTGTACAGTATACAATAGACTTTTCTTTAATGCACAACATTTTAGATCATGAGAATCCCCAAATTAAACATTAATCACGAATCACATGATTTAAAAACTGGCAGGCCCAGTGGGTCATTGATACTCTTCCATGGCATGTGATGGCTTCATTTTAGCTGATAAACAAAAATACGTTTTCTGTCCCATCAGGACTAGTTCTGAATGATGGAGCTCTTGAAATAATATGAGTACCAAATTAATCAAGGTGTCTGGACATATATTCTTTGTATATAACATGCTCCTATGGCTTATATAAAAACAACTATGGGATATCAAGCATTTATTATCTAAGATGTCTCACTTTAAGACTTTGAATTAAAATTTAAAAAAGAAACATATCAAGCAATGCCAGTGTCTGGAATCAGCTAGTCACATAGTTCTGAATTTGTAGGAACACCAATTGTCTGGCCTATATTTTTTTTAAGAACCATAGTAAGACTCTGACAGCCTTCTTCCAGCACAAAAGTAGTTTATTCCTAATCCCAAACAGGCTCTGATGACTCTGAGATGACATTGACTTCCAATGCTCCAATGCTCTATTTCTACTGTGCTAATGGCTTTTTAATGCCTAAATCCAAAGAGCTATATTGGATCCTCTTTTGTTTGCCTTCCCTGTACATTTCCTTCTTGAACTGCCTCCCTTTGCTTCCTGAGTACAGCACTCTCCAGTTCTCCTACCACTCAGTCCTCTGCTTCTGTGAATCTCCTGCCTACTCCTCTTTCTCTGCCCAGGCCTTAAATGCTGCTGTTCCACAGGGTTCCAGCTACTACTCTTTTTTTTTTTTCTCTTCTAACATTATAAACCCTCCCTGAGTGATTTCACCTGTTCCCTTGATTTTAACCTCTGTCCACGTGGTAATGACTCTTATGACTATCATTAGCTCTGCACACATAACTGAATGACCCCAGGTACCAAAACTGAATTCATTGTCTCCACTGGCCTCAAGAGCTTGTTCTCAGCCTTTTTGTCTTCCTGTACTCTCCCTTCTGTCAATGATATCACTCAGGCTCCAAGCTAGAAGACACAGGGTCATCCTTAGTAACTCCTTTTCCCTCACCTCTTACTATGCAGTTTCTCAACTACACTTACTAACATTATTATAAAAATATATTTAAAGTTGATTCCTTTTCTGCATCTCCACTGCCCCTGCCTAAGTAGGGGTTTTCCTCATATTTTGCTCAGCCTGCTGCAGTAGCATCCTAAGCAGTGTCCCTGATACCAATCTTTTCATTCTTTTGGGGGTGGGGAGGAGGTGAGGGTGGCAGGAAACATTGCAAACCCTGCAAAGGGGTTTTAGCAGTAGGCTTTGGGACTTCTTTTTTGTTTTGTTTTTGACATAGAGTTTTGTTCTTGTTGCCCAGGCTGGAGTGCAATGGCGAGATCTCGGCTCACTGCAACCTCCACCTGCTGGGTTCAAGTGATTCTCCTGCCTCAGGCTCCCAAGTAGCTGGGATTACAGGAATACGCCACCATGACCAGCTAATTTTGTATTTTTAGTAGAGACAGGGTTTTTCCATGTTGGTCAGGCTGGTCTCGAACTCCCGATCTCAAGTGCTACATCTGCCTCGGCCTCCCAAAGTGCTGGGATTATAGGTGTAAGCCACCATGCCCAGCCTGCCTTTGGGATGTCTTTGGAAGCCACACGCACTGAGTAGCAGTCTCTAGTGATGCAGCATGAGATTATGGGAAAGGGTACTAGATTTTGTTCAAGTCCTGGCTCTGTTCCTGTCTGTGTGATGTTGGGCAAACCACTTTCTCTTTTTGAGCTCCCATTTTATTCTACCTTATCTGTAGGACTTTGATGTCTGCCTTCTTAAGGCCATTCTTTAAAACATCTTTTCAGAAAATTTCTCTCTCGATTCTTGTGTTCTCTTCCCCCCACTTTCTTTTCTTCCTTTGTTATTTTCTTCCCTTCTCTCTTTTCTTTCCACAGGTTTTATTAATTTAGCACAATTTAAACTTTGTATCATTTGAGAACATGGTAAAGATTTTCATTCACTTTAGTCTTTCATAAGCATGGGTATGGTATTTTATTTCTAGGGTAACCACTAAATTATAGAAACAAAAGTTACAACTTACTAAAGTAATAGAGGAAAAAAATTCAAAAAAGAAGAACCAAAATAGATTTGGGGGGGAAATTGTTTATTTTAGTAACTCTCTGATCTTTTTCAACTTTGGAGATGGAATAAGTTAATAATTTGCTTAACTTAAAAAACTTTTTTTTTCTTCCTGCCTTCCTCCCTCCCTTCCTCCCTCCCTTCCTTCCTCCCATTCACTCTTCTTCCCCTTTTGTTGCTTTTTCTTCTTTCTCATATTGATCTCTTTTGCCACATACATGCAAAGCAGCCCTTTTGACTGCTGTGCAGATGAACAGTTATTAGAATGTAGTTCTGTGATTATACCATATAGTCAACTTGTAGAGTTCTCAGTCGATATAATGCCTAGCCAAATAAGTTTCAGAAATAAAAGATAAATTGTCAAAGGAATGCAATTAATTGAAAACCACCATAATTCTGGTTGCATGTATTCCCACCCTATCTTTTCAGTCACAGTATGTACTCATTTCCAAAAGATAATCAAGATCCGAAATGTTCATATATTTGTTATAAATTTTAAAAGGACTTAGCTGTTTCTCAGAGGATTACAAGCACTTATTGAGACACTAGCTCATCTTTCTTTGCTCCACTTCCAAATAAATTTCTTGCACATAGCTCTGCAGTCATAAATCATCCCGAGGATCTCAGGTCTGGAGTCTCCAGAGCTGTAGATCATCACCTGAACATAATTCTCAAATCTCTGGGCACCACTCTGCATATTCTAGCCCCATGTTCCTTTGACCTTTCCTTTGATGTCCAGAATTTGTTGTCTCCACGTGAACATCCTCAATGATTTTCTGTTTTCATTTTTGGAGAGGAAGGTGTATTAATGTATTCACAGACAATTACATTTCTCTCTTTCTTTTTCTTTCTTTCCATTTTTTTTTTTTTTTTTTTTTTTTCTGAGACAGTCTCTCTCCGTCACCCAGGCTGGGGTACAGTGGTGCGATCTTGGCTCACTGCAACCTCCACCTCCCGGGTTCAAGTGATTCTCCTGCCTCAGCCTCCTGAGTAGCTGGGATTATAGGCATGCGCCACCATGCCCGGCTAAGTTTTGTATTTTTAGTAGAGATGGGGTTTCTCCATGTTGGTCAGACTGGTCTTGAACTCTCGACCTTGGCCTCCCAAAGTGCTGGGATTACAGGTATGAGCCACCGTGCTTGGCCCTCTTTTTCTTTTCTTTTCTTTTTTTTTTTTTTTTTTGAGACGGAGCTCTGTCACCAGGCTGGAGTGCAGCGGTGCGATCTCGGCTCACTGCAAGCTCTGCCTCCCGGGTTCAATTGACTCTCCTGCCTCAGCCTCCCGAGTAGCCGGGACTACAGGCATGTGCCAATATGCCCAGCTAATTTTTGTATTTTTAGTAGAGACGGGGTTTCACCCTGTTGGCCAGGATGGTATCGATCTCTTGACCTCATGATCCACCTGCCTTGGCCTCCCAAAGTGCTGGGATTACAGGCGCGAGCCACCGCGCTCGGCCTACGTTTCTTTTTCAGTAATAATTTCTGTTCATGAATTACTATGAGGCATCCACTGTTTTGGCACAATCTTTTAATGAACTTAGAGTTATAAAACAGATGAGCTAGAAGGGGTCTTAAGAGACCCTCTGATCCAGCCCTCTGCCTTTTAACAGTCGTCATAGCCTTTTATCTTTGGGAAAATTGGATGATTTATTTGTTTCTGCCACACCTGATCAGCATGCAGTTTAGTGCAAAAAAAGTTCAAACTAGTTTAAGAAGAAGTGGGCTTTGGTCAGCAGAAAGGCCATATACTTTATGTCAAAGGAAATGGATGTTGGGAGTAGATGAGCATATATCACAGGTCTGAACAACATGTTTCCCCAGGGTGGACTGGAATTCCAGTGGTTCATGATCCTGTCAAACTCAAGTGGTTGAGAGAAATGGGCTCCAGATTTCCTCTGTTACAACAGAAACTTGCAGATACTAGTCCGTGTTAAAATGAGAAATAGTAGGACCTCAGTTTTCTCTCTTGTAAATTATTATTCAGGAAGGAAAATAAAGATTATTGATCATTGGGTTACAGCTTCAAAAGGAACAGGTGTTCTGTGGAGAAATCAATTTGATTTTGTGTGGAAAAGCAGACCATCCCAGGAGCGATGGTGCTAATACCTGCTAAGCCACGTGGTAAAAGAAAGCAAATTCGTTAGCCATATGGGATCAGTCAAGGGAATCTGATTGTTTATAAAGGTCTTGGTGTCAGTCCAGGACTATTTGATAGGGTCTCTAGTACCTGACGCTGAGGTCTTTTATGCATTTCTTGCACATTTACCATCTGCTTGAGCCTGTGTTTTTGGAGTTAATTTATTTCACATGGAAGAAACCTTAGAGATCATCTGGCCTCTTGTTGGCCTATTAATGTACCTTTAAGGGCCAGAAACTGATGTAAATGTGTAACACTGCTAGGTATAGATGAGAGAAAGTGGGGGACTAGGCTGGACTGGAGGGTGATACACCCACACCCACACACAAAATGCATGTCTAAGCTTGTATGGGGCCAGATTTGAACCATAGGCCACAACTAAGCAATGATTAAGCCTCTAACCCCCTTATTCTATAGACAGAGAAACTGAGGTCACCTGTATGGTTGATGGCAAAGCTGGGAATAGAATCTCTATCTCCCAACCGCGAGGTTTAGGGGATTGTGTATAAGACATATGTACAAAACACAGTCATGAGAGCATGTTATCACCAAAAAATACTGTCACTTGGTGTGGCTGGTGTGCAGGCTTCAGAGAGAGAGAGAAAAGTGATAGGAGAGGGGCTAGAGATGGAGCCAGCGGCTGGACCCTGAAGAGTCTTAGCTGCCATTGAGTTTGGACCCAATCCTGGGAAAAAAACCAAAACAAAACAAAGCTCGGGAAGCCACTAGATTTTAATATAGAAACTTGTCCCTGAGGGAATGCTACAAGGAGGGACTACTCCTTCACCATTGGCCAACCCCATAGAGTGTGACAGGCGAAGTTACCCTTAGGCCAGGCTAGGAGGCCAATTTTCAGAAGGTGTTCTCTTCTCTTCACAGACTTTGTTCAGCCCCTCAGGCCAGTGCACAGGCTCAGTCTCCACTGTGCCAGTGGAGTTAGACACTGAACCCAATGTGCAAGCAATCTTCCTCGTTGGTAGTTGGGCAGAAGGGCTGCTGGGGGATGAGAATATCACAGATCATAGCTAATATTCTTGAAATTAGAAGCAGACAACTTTAAAGATTCATTGGTCTTAAAGAGATGATCTATCTAAATAATTTATTATCCGGAGGTGAAAATTCTCCGAATTCATTTTCTAAGGCTCTCATTATTCAAAGTCTTCTTATTGCCTCCATCCTAAAATAATGTTCTTTTTTAGGGATAACTTTATTTACTATAAGCAGAATTATAAAAGTAAATTTACAGGAAAATGGCAAAGTATGAATTATATAAGAATGTCACAACCTCTGTCTCTTATTTAGTGTTACTCTCTTCCAGTTTGGATGACAAGAAATCATGGCTTAAGGTAAAGTGATTAAAGGTTCTCCAGGAGCTCCAGCTGTCAGTGTAGGGACAGCCTTTCTCATCATGGATTTTCTCTTTCCATACTTAAAGTGTGTTCCTCTTTTTATTCTTTGTCCACTGTGAGCAGACATCTGTGAATAATGGGGGAAATGCTTATAACCGCTATAGGCAGCATTCTATGACCTAATCAATCTGTGGAAATCGTAGTGTTTAATTAGTATCAAAGAAACAGCAAGCATATCTGGGCCATTCATTTACAAGAAAACACTGCTTTTTTTTTTTTTTGAGACAGAGTGTTGTTCTGTCGCCCAGGCTGGAGTGCAGTGACACGATCTCGGCTCACTGCAACCTCTGCCTCCCAGGTTCAAGCGATTCTCCTGCCTCAGCCTCCTGAGTAGCTGGGATTACAGGCACATGCCACCATGCCTGGCTAATGTTTTTGCTTTTTTGGTTTTTTTTTTTTTTGAGACAGAGTCTTGCTCTGTTGCCCAGGCTGGAGTGCAGTGGCATGATCTCTGCTCACTGCAAGCTCCACTTCCCGGATTCATGCCATTCTCCTGCCTCGGCCTCCTGAGTAGCTGGGACTACGGGCGCCCACCACCACGCCTGGGCTAAATTTTTTTGTGTTTTTAGTAGAGACGGGGTTTCAACCATGCTAGCCAGGATGGTCTCGATCTCCTGACCTCGTGATCTGCCCGCCTTGGCCTCCCAAAGTGCTGGGATTACAGGTGTGAGCCACCACGCCCGGCCCAAAAACATTGCTTTATGGGAGATTATAGGTTATTCTTTTCTTCTCCATAAAAAGTTATGATGAGAATAAAAATGTCTTCTAAATTTGCCTTTTTTTTTTTTTTCTTGAGATGGAGTTTTGTTCTTGTTGCCCAGGCTGGAGTGCAGTGGCAAAATTTCAGCTCATTGCAACCTCCGCCTCCCAGGTCCAAGGGATTCCCCTGTCTCAGCCTCCTGTGTAGCTGGGATTGCAGGCACTCGCCACCATGCTGAGCTAATTTTTGTATTTTTAGTAGAGACGGGGTTTCACCATGTTGGCCAAGCTGGTCTCGAACTCCTGACCTCAGGTGATCTGCCCACCTCGGCCTCCCAAAGTGCAGGGATTACAGGCATAAGCCACCGTGCCCAGCCTAAATTTGCCCTTTCTAAGACTTGCTATAAGCACTCTTTCTATATAGGTCCTGTTATTTGACTTTATAGGATCTCTGTATTATCCCTACCTGTGAGACGCTGTGTCTTTCTTTCTCTTGAATTTGGCTTAGATTTTACTGCCCATTGTTCCAATATCACTCTTGCTCACTCCCTTGTCAGTCTTCTTTAGTTGCACCTGAACTGATGGGTGGTTCCTAACTGCTGCTGCACATTACTGGGAAACTTTCTCAGAACACAAATGTCCTGGCCAACCATCAGGTTTATGGAGCCTGGAATCTCAGGGACATAGTCCATGCATGTGTGTGAGTGTTCCCAAAAAAATCCCAGTGTGATTCTGACACAAATCCCAGTTAAATAACCACTGATCCTAACCAAACCCTCTGTTGGCTAATCTAGCTATTTTGTCATCTCTGTGATTGCATCAAGCAGCTGAGAAGTGCTGGGGTGCTATCACACACAGGTGCCCATTGTCACTACAGTTTCATAGTCACCAGCCTCAACTGGGCACTCTGTGCTGCCTGTGCATCCTACCAAGTTTCTTTAATTGACTGGCCCACCACTCTCTATAATTGCCATTTCAAACCTTCCACACTCTTTGGCTTCTCTTCTCTTCCTCTCAATTTCAGCAGATGATTTTTTGCTTCCTAAGTGGGAAATTCACAATTTATTGCAATACAATTTATAAACCTACTTGTATTAGCACCTATTCTCTTCTCTCCTGTGCCAATGGAGGAGGAATCTCTTCCATTTAAAGCGAATCCTTTCATGTGTTCTCTGGATCCCATTCCTCCCCACCTCCCCTAATAGACAAGAGGCAGAATTCAACTAATCTATACATTTAGCTTATCACCTTGATTTCTTAGGGCATTTTACACAGTTTACTCTGTCCTTCTTGAGCCCATCTGTCCTTTTTCCTTAGCTGTGGTGATAATATACACTCTCTTGGTGTCTTTTGTACCTTGTTGTCCCTCCTCCAAGTCTTCCTTTTTTTTTTTTTTTTTTTTTGAGACAGAGTCTCGCTCTGTCGCTCAGGCTGGAGTGCAGTGGCGCAATCTCAGCTCATTGCAAGCTCCGCCTCCTGGGTTCATGCCATTCTCCTGCCTCAGCCTCTCAAGTAGCTGGGACTACAGGCACCCACCACCACGCCCAGCTAATTTTTTTGTATTTTTAGTAAAGATAGGGTTTCACTGTGTTAGCCAGGATGGTCTCAATCCCCTGACCTTGTGATCCACCCACCTCAGCCTCCCAAAGTGCTGGGATTACTGGCGTGAGCCACCATGCCTGGCCTCTTCCAAGTCTTTCTTTACTGGTTTTTCCTACCTAACCTTTAAATATTGAAGTTTCTGTGCATGTTTCTGGGAAGGGGTCTGGGAAGCACTGCATCCATGGCCAGCCACCTCGTGCTCAACAATGGCACCAAGATGGCCATCCTGGGGCTGGGCATCTGAATGTCCCCTCCAGGCCAGGTGACCAAGGCTGTGAAGGTGGCGATTGATATCAGGTACCGCCACATCCACTGAGCCCAGGTACGAGAATGAGAATGAGATAGGGGTGGCCATTCAGGAGAAGTTCAGGGGGCAGATGGTGAAGCGTGAGGAGCTCTTCATCATCAGCAAACTCTGGTGCACGTACCATGGGAAGGGCCTGGTGAAAGGAGCCTGTCAGAAGATGCTCAGTGACCTTAAGCAGGGCTACCTGGACTACTACCTTGTTCATTGGCCAGCCAGCTTTAAGCCTGGGAAGGAATCCTTCCCATTGGATGAGTCAGGCAACGTGGTTCCCAGTGACACTGACATTGTGGACACACGGGTGGCCATGAAGAGCTGGGGGATGAAGGGCTGGTGAAAGCTACTGGCATCTCCACCTTCAACTATCTCCAGGTTGAGAGGATCTTAAACAAACCTGGGTTAAAGTATAAGCCAGCAGTTAACCAAATGGAGTGCCACCTGTGCCTCACACAGGAGAAGTTAATCCAGTACTGCCACTCTAAAGGCATTATGGTGACTGCCTGTAGTCCCCTTGGCTCTCCTGACAGCCTCTGGGCCAAGGCTGAGGACCCTTCCCTCCTGGAGGATCCCAAGATCAAGACAATCATAGCCAGGCGATCCAGGTTCGGATCCGGTTCCCCAGGCAGAGGAACTTGATGGTGATCCCCAGGTCTGTGATACCAGAATGCATTGCTGAGTCACAGACTTTGAACCAAGCAGCCAGGATATTACCATCTTATTCAGCTACAACAAGAACTGGAGGGTCTGTGCCTTGGTAAGCTGTGACTCTTATAAGGATTACCTCTTCCATGCAGAGTTTTGAAGGGGTGGATGCCTGCTCATCCCCAGTGACCTACACTTGTTTTTCCTGCTCATTTTTTTCTTGCAAATGTAGCATGGCCTGTGTCACTCAGTGGTGGAACAACAACCTCTAGACTGACCAGCCAGGGCTTGTCTAGCTTGATGTTGGGTCTGAGGAGCAGTGTCAGTAGAGTAGAAGTCTATTCCAGTTTCCTCTGCCCTTTTTTTTGCCCAGCTGGGGAAAGTGTAGTGTGCATACCCTTTTTTTGACCAAGGAGAAGCAAAATCTACAAGGTCAAAATAATGCCACTAACAGTCACATTTCGACTGCTTGTAACTTTTCAGCAAGACTTCTCTTTGCCAAAAAAAAAAAGTGCTGTTGTGAGCTTAAAAAAAATTAGACATTTCTTAGGCTGTGTACTACCATTTTAACTTCCACTCCCCCATTTTCTTCAAACCCCCATCTTTGTATTATTGTGTGTGTGTGTGTGTGTGTGTTCAGTTATAGGAATTTGGGTGTGCAAAAGTGTAAATTTCTTTTTAAAACATTTCTCATATTCTCATTTCTGCTGATAGTAGTAACTCAGTTACTTTGGCTCAGGGTTTCTCAACCTCTATACTCTTCACATTTTGGACAGGATAATTCTTTGTTGTGAAGGTTGTCCTACATGTTTTGGGATGTTTAGCAGCATCCCTGGCCTCCACTCACAAGATGCCAGCAGCCTCCTGCCCTTCCTAGTTGTGCCAACCACAAAATGTCTCCATACCATATCAAATGTCCCTGGAGATGTAAAATTGTCCTTGGTTGAGAACCAGTGCATTTAGCTTAAACTCAGTGTCTTTGGGGGTACCTAGTCATTTTGTTTCACCTCATCTTCCTTTTCCTTCCCATCTCCCTGGGAGTGGTCAGAGATTCTGGAGGACTTATGCATAACCTTGACATTGGCAGAGAAACCTTTGATCTGCAATTACTTCTCCACTGGTATTCACTGTTGCTGTCACTCAAAGCCTGTTCTCGCAACAGGCTCACTGCAGGACAATTGCTCTGCTGGGTTTTGGCATCTCCCCTGTTGCTTTCCCATAGTTCCTGCCTCAACATTGGCCGGTGGCTGTCTAGCTTCTGAAACGCAGCAACATTTTTCCATCTACTGTGAGAATCTCTCTTCCTCTTCTGCAAGTTGATATTTTAGTGCCCCCTGTGCCCACTCAAGTCCCAGATCACTTGCAGGGGCTCCTTCAAGGTGGCATCTGTGTATGAGGTGGGGTCTCATCTCCTTTCTCCTTGAACCTGCCTCATCCTTTCCATTTTAGTGCAGCTACTCCATGTTGGCATGGGGTGCCCTGGAAGGCAGCTTCCTCCCAGCAATTCAGACACAAAGTCCTCTGCTGTCTTGTTTTCCTGCATCTTTCTGAAGGTTTCCATCATCCCTTCTTTCCTAGGGTTTTGGACCCAGAGGCAGCAGCATGTGGAACCCTCTTACAGAGACCACATCACTAACCCCCTTTAGCTGGTTGACTCCCCATGTTTTCTCTAGCTCCCTCCCTCAAGTCTTCTTATCATCTCTCTATATTTTGGGACAAGTTCTTTTGCAATCAGAGATTAGACTTTGTTGTAAAACACTATGTTCTGAGTGCTTCATGTACTTTTCCTTCTGGAGCTTAAGAAACCTTCCCCCAACCTCCTTCAAATCTGTCTCTGTCATAGGCCTGAAACCTGTTTTGGAAGTCAACATAGGCTTTCGAGCCCATTATTTGATTTTTTCATTCGTGCTGGGATTTTGGTGTTCCTTCTTCACTGGGATAATAAGCCCTAGCGTTAAGGTTCAGTAGAAATGATAAAAGTACTGGACAATAAAAAAAGTTACCAAGAAGAAAAAAGATATAAACTATTATTCCACTACCTATGACTGATTGTTTAACTTTCGCACTTCCTTTTGCAAAAGCCCTATTCAGGGCTCACCAAATATTTCATTTCCATCAGAGCTTAATCTTTTCAGAGGAAGAAGGTAATTCTACCTATTGCTGACTTTGAATGGGAGTTTGGGGATATGAGTGTCACAGAAAGATGATTACTGCCCCTTCCTCCAAACTGTGGAGCTGACCATGCCATAAAACAGTTTCAGTCATCAGGAATGAGCTTCGAGAGGAACCACTGGTGTAGAACTTTCAGTCTATGTGGACATACCCAATAAAAAATTTGGAGGGGGTGTAAAGTGTATGTATATGTGTTTAAAATGTTATTGGCAAAGCCTGGTTGTTTTACTGCCAGTAATGGTCATTCATTTTTTCCCCTATAATTCTATTCAGTTTCATTCTGGACTGATTCAAATAGGAAGCCGACACGGTGACAACCAAAAATCATTTTAATCTCCAAGTCCCATAAAACAATATAAAATACTCATATAACTCACTTTCCTGGAATGAAGTTTATAGCAACTAAAGTGCTTCCAATTTTATTTTTAGAAACTGCTTCATGCATTTTGCATTGAATTAAGTCTAGTTCTTTTCTGTGACAGTTGGAGAGATATTTTAAATCTCAGCCAGTGGGCAAAGAATAATTTATTTCTGATCTACATTTTTGCTTTGAAGAAACCATCGACTCTATTAATAAAACAAATGCTGTTTTCTTTTCCGTGAGAATCCACAACCTGCACAGCCTCTGCTTGACAATCTGAGACAAAATAAATGTGATAAAATGGATTTTATATTACAATGAGCCAACCTGACATGGAAGTCAAGGGACTGGTCCCGAAGAGTGACAATTACATTTACTGCATTCCAGAATCAGCAATGCATTATGGTCCCTGCCTGCAAGTGCTTCTGAATGGAATTTCAAAGCCCTTGCAGATCCATATGTAGCCTTTCAAGATAAACTGTACATCAGCTGGTTCCTAAACCTCAAAACTACTGCCCACAGACAAAAGCATAATTTAAAAAGAAACTCCCATAAAAAACACAGATGAAATATAGGTTGAAAATGGTGTGTAATTACTGGTACATTACTGGTCATTACTGGTGTGTTAAGAGTCTGCTCTGATTAAAGAGATAATAAATCTTCAAGGAATTAAATAATTCTCAAAAGGCAAAATGACACTTAATGATGGATTTCCATGACCCACTAGGAAAAACAAAAAAACACATTGTATGTGGGTAATTAAAAAAAAAAGTTTCTTGAAAGACAGGATAAACACTGACTATCATATTTGCTACAAATGTGGAGATCAAATAACAAGTAAATCTTTGGTAAACCCCTCGCAGTCTGGAATCAGCTCAGAAAAAACAGAAAGGAGAATTCAGAAAAGCCACAAGGATGAGAACTGTGGGCTGATAGATGACAACCCCCAAAATAAAACTGCTGAAGAGGTTTAGATGCAAACCTCAAACCACTTGTATTAACTAATTGACCCTCAGCATGTGCCACTGATCAATCATTCACATCCTGACTGGTGAGTTCTTTTAAAATGATCGTTTTTATGGTTGTATTTATTTTCCTCAACTTTTTATTTTGGAAACTTGCAAACCTCCAGAAATGTTGAAAGAATAGGAGGATAAAAACCCTTATATCCTTTACCTACATTTACTGACTGTTAACATTGTATCACATTTGTGATACATTTGTGCACTCTTTGTATATATTCCCCCAATCATTTGCAAGTAAGTTGCAAATATTAGACTCTTCCTGTTCTACATACTTGAGTATGTATCTCCTAAGAGCAAGGACATCCTCTCACATAGCCACAATACTGTTATCACACCAGGAAATTTAACATTGTTATAAATGTACTGTATTTTATACAAAACATATTTGCATTTCCCAAATTGTTTCCAAAAATGTTCTTTATAGGTTTTTTTTTTCTGATCTAGGACCATCGAGAATCATGCACTGTATATGGTTGTCCTATATCTTTTGCCCTTTAATTTAGAACAAGGGTGAGCAAACATTTTCTGTAAAGGGACAGATATGAATACAAATATTTATATTTATAAATAACATATAATAATATAAATATTTTAAGCTTTTCAGCCCATATTGTCTCTGTTGCAACTGCTTAACAGTGGTGTTGTCGCACAAAAACATAGACAATATGTATAGGAATGAATGTAATCGTGTTTCAATAAATTCATATAATTTTCAAGTGCCACAAAATATTTTTCTAATTTTTTCCAGCCATTAAAAAATATACAAACCATTTGCAGATCACAGGTCATCAAAAGCAGTAGGTGGCAGGATTTGCCCTACAGATCATAATTTGATGATACCATATCTAAAGCAATCCTCTGCCTTTTTTTTTAAAAGGAAATATTTTACTGAAGTATATGGAAATGCACACACTTTTAAGTGGAGAGCTTGACGATTTTTCACAAGGTGAACAGGATCATGTAACACAACTCAGAGTAAGAAATAACTGCGACTTTATTTCATTTTTAAAAAACTCCACTTATTTATGTTATGTATGTGGATTCAAAGGTGGTTAGCTTAGTGTGCTATTATAGAATCCTTCCAGAAATGGTTTTAACTGTTATTATTAGAGTCCTCATCTTCTGCAGTGAACTGAATATCTCAGTCTTGACAATGATCCTTCCTGCCTTTTGGGCCAGGCCAGCTAATATGTGTGACAAAGTCATGCATGGGACCATTTCAGAAAATATGCCAATTCCTGCAGATTCCATGAATGATTTCACCCCTTTTTGTAGAGCTCTCTTCCGGCTCTCTGCATTACTTCGGAGGGTGCCCAGGCCTGATAGGCAGGAAGGTGCTGCTTAAAGAATGGACTTAAGAAAAGGTAGACGTCAGCAGGGCCCGGGATCTGGGAGGTCTGGCTTTGTTCACAGGCTGGAGGGAAGCCAGGAGCCGTCATCCCTGGTGGGTAACTAGTTGATGAGACCACTTAAGACAGTTCTTTTACCTTGTTTGTTGCATTTTATTTACCACGGGGTGCAAAATTTCTTGGCTTTGTAAAAGCAAAACTTGGAAAGTTTCCTTTAGACATGTGAATGGTCATGGGATCTCCTCCTGATACGGAAATAAGCTGCCTCACAAGTTCCTAGCTTTTCTATTTACTCCAGGCATCTTCAATATGTTTATAATATTTCTAGAGATTATCCCCAGTGTGAAGTGGGGATTAATCAATTTTTTTTCAGGACACAGAGCCAAACATCAATTAGCTTTTCTGAAAATGGCAGAATTTGTTGGATGATATGTGTCCGAAGCATATTGATATCAATATGTGTCCTAAGCAATCATCCAAGGGCACATAATTTTTATTTATTTATTTATTTTTTTAGACAGAATCTTGCTCTGTCACCCAGGCTGGAGTGCAGTGGCGTGATCTCAGCTCACTGCAAGCTCCACCTCCCGGGTTCACGCCATTCTCCTGCCTCAGCCTCCTGAGTAGCTGGGACTACAGGTGCCCAACCACGCCCAGCTAATTTTTTTGTATTTTTAATAGAGATGGGGTTTCACTGTGTTAGCCAGGATGGTCTCGATCTCCTGACCTCATGATCCACCCGCCTCGGCCTCCCAAAGTGCTGGGGTTACAGGCGTGAGCCACCGCGCCTGGCCAGACACATAATTTGGGAGAGGTACAATCAAATAAATGGTGGTCTCGCCTTGAGGCTTAGCATGTGGGTTCGGTTACTTTCACATTGGTGAATTTGTCTGAAGAAGCTTAATCCCAGGACAACGTCCACTGAAGATTTATAATATTCTCCTAGGAATATCACACTCACATTTCAGAATAAGGACCCCTCTGTAGGTCTAACTTTGAGAGACCTGAATCAACACTGAAGAACTGAACAGGCTCAGAGCCAGCTTCGCTCCTGGGGTTCTCAGGCCCTTTCTTTTTTTCTACTCTCAGACCTAATTTTATGTTAATATCCATCACCTCCCTCTCCCTTAAACTATTTCTACTTGGCTGAAGGCATTTAACTATTAATTCTTCGATTTTATTGAAAATTTTTTTTCTGTGTTCACATTCCAAATAATAAAATGGCACAATTAAGCTAATCAACATGGCAAAGGATCTATCCCTACTAGAGAACAGAAACCAGTCAGACAACACATACTGGGGAATTCCAGATTGGGAAGGGAAAAAGTTGCCATGAATCCTGGTAGCTTCTTCTTTTAAGTTTGTTTATGATGATGCAGCTTGAAAGATGATTGGCTTTCTTCTTGTAATTTATGATACAACAAGGTTATCCATTGTTAAATAAATCCCTTTCTCTGGCTTTCTCATTTAGCTCATGTTTCCAGGATTAAAGCATCATAAATAACCAGTGATGAAAAACACCACCTAAACATTAAGAGACAATTTCCATAAATGTTCACATTAAAAATGCATGATTGGTATGAAGATTTAATTGTAGCCACAGTATAGTTTCTGTCTTTTGCTGCGGTCATATTTTCCTTTGTGTTGTCTGTCCTATTTAACTCTGAAGCCCACTAAAGATGAAAAATGGGCATTCCTGGAGCAGGCACATATGGCTTTAGCTGTTTGGTGGTGGATCTGGCATTTTCCCCTCTGTGGCATCAGCCTTTGTGTTCTCAGCAATGAACTTTAATAAAACAATCTCAAATCTGAGACATGGTGGAGAGAAGAGAGAGTAGTAGATGTAAGCTGACTCTAGTATTTGCTTTGTCTGTAAATGTGGTAAAATAGACTAATGCACAACTAACCACTCCTCCTATCCCCACTATGTCATTTCCAGAGTTATGTAAAATTGTATCAGAGATACTCAGTTAATGAGCTTACTGAGCTATGGTAGTAATATAGATGTGGTGTTCATACAGTGACTTTCATTTAATCACAACCAAACAAGAACCCTTGCATGATAGAGAAAAAGACCCTACAATAGACAACTGATTACTATTATTATTGTTGTTGTTGTTGCTTAGGCAAGCTGAGGAGAATATAAAGAATACTAACCATTCTTTTTTATAACATATTAGTAAACGTACTAAAATGTAGTTGTGAAATGGTTAAAGTTGTGGGGAATATAAGCAATATAAGCCTTTTTATTTTTATTTTTTTAAATGTTGGCTACTGGCCAGGCACGGTGGCTCACATCTGTAATCCCAACACTTTGGGAGGCCGAAGCGGGCAGATCACGAGGTCAGGAGATCGAGACTATCCTGGCTAACACAGTGAAATCCCGTCTCTACTAAAAAATACAAAATAATTAGCCAGGGGTGGTGGTGGACGCCTGTAGTCCCAGCTACTAGGGAGGCTGAGGCAGGAGAACGGCTTGAACCCGGGAGGCGGAGCTTGCAGTGAGCCAAGATTGCGCCACTGCACTCCAGCCTGGGTGACAGAGCAAGACTCTATCCCCCCCCCCAAAAAAAAAAAAAAATGTTGGCTACTAAATTTTGTTCAATGTAGATAGGCTGCTGGGGTTTCTGTGGGAAATGTCACATTGGCTAGTAAGCCTTGGGAGAATTGCAAGGCTCAAGTCAGGCATCCTACCAAGATCTCAGAGTTCAGAACTATTTCGCTGTCAGGGAAGAAGGGTTGAGAAATGTCCCCCTGGTTTCCGCTGGGAAAGGGCTACCTCAAGACTTGTTTTCTTTGCCTTCCAGTGCCAGAAATGTAAAGTGCTGAGATATTTCAAGTCAAAGAAGTGAAAGGGGTAAATAAATCATGTCCATGATAGGCTAAAGATAAAGAGAGACCTAAGGGTTAGATGGGAATTGACTAGTGTCTAAGAGGAGGAAAGATCTAGAAGCATCTAATTAGATTGGGGCCAGGAATTTCAAATGAGAGACATTCTGATGATTTTATGAATATAGTTTTTCTTCCCAGGTATATCCCAAATTCCTTAAAGGCTTAGGTCCTTTATTTCCATTTGTCTTCCACATAGAACTTCAGCAGGAAAACTTGCACAAAGTGATGGATCAACACATTTCTGTCAACTCATATTATACTTTAAAAGAAAAATATTTTGATGACGTTTTACCTCTGTGTATATTTTGGGAATTATTTGATGTGAATCTTGCAGTAGATTGAGACCATATTGTTTATTGTAAATGGTATGTGTGAATTAATTATAGAATGGGTCAAGAAATAACCTCACCTAGTTTTTAATCCTGACATTCTAGAGCCTGTCTGACCTGTGAGATGTTTGGAGAAACAACACTGCCACCTTCTGGTAGATACATGTCATCTTTCTCTCTGCCCACCAGTGGCACCCTGGCTCACCCATGTTTACATCAATAAAACCAAGTCTAAATAAAATCTTCGATAATAAGGCTGAAGATCAAAGGTCTGGAAAGAAGGCCTCCAGCTTGTACTTTTTTTTTGGAAAGGGTTATGATTTTGCTATCAAAGAAAATCTTATCCAAGGCCTACTGTGATGTGATATTATCTTTAAGACTTAACTACTTTACTGGGTTATTCTAATAGACTTTCAAATGACCAGGAATGCTCCAGCCTTAGAGCTGGGGATGATGGCAGTAGTTGGAGCAAGAGTATGGGGAAAAATTCACAGACTAGTTGTATCAGCCATGAAAAAACAAAATGGGTGAGTAAACTGTCTAAGTGATGAACAGGTGAACAGAATTTTCCACCCTGCATTTTTGGATTGGTAGTTTATCTTGTTTGGTGTTAAATGTTTGTAGTCATGGTTACGCAACTAGTTCACTGGAAACCCATGTAGACCCATAGTTTTCTAGAGTGGGGCATATAGTAGGTGTCAATAAGAACTAGTTACATTAATTAATAAATGAGAACATATCTTTGCTTTTTTTTTTTTGAGACGTAGTCTCACTGTGTCACCCAGGCTGGAGTGCAGTGGCGCGATCTCAGCTCACTGTAACCACCTTCTGGGATCAAGCAATTCGCCTGCCTCAGCCTCCAGAGTAGCTGGGATTACAAGTGCATGCCACCACGCCTGGCTAATTTTTTGTATTTTTAGTAGAGACAGGGTCTCACCATGTTGGCCAGGCTGGTCAACTCCTGACCTCAGGTGATCTGCCCACCTCGGCCTCCCAAAGTGCTGGGATTACAGATCTTTGCTTTTATATTTCATCTCTGAAATACTCTGCTGAGAATGAGGCTGGAGAGAGTAAATTTTAATTTTCCTAATCTTTCTTGCTCATTCCCCAATCCAAACCCTATGGCAACTGCTCATAAAGGTAGGTCAGTGCTAACGAATCAGTTCTATTGATTTTTTTCACCACTTGATCCATGTTAGGAAACAAAATTAGCTGGGTGTGGTGGCACACACTTGTAATCCCAGCTACTCAGAGGCTGAGACAGGAGAATCATTTAGAACTCGGGAGATAGAGGTTGCAGTGAGCTGAGATCTTGCCACTGCACGAACAATTGCTTGGGTGACAAAGGGAGACTCCGTCTCCAAAAAAAAAAAAAAAAAAAAAAAGACATTGGAATAAACAAACAAGTTTAATCAGGATTGATGTCTTTTCAAGGTAATGTTCAGGGTAATGCTATAACCACTGGGGATTATGTTCCTATCCGAATATGCACCTTTGTCTTTGACTAGGCTATTTTATAATTTTGTAGGGATCAAAGTTAACTTGTACAAAACTGATAGCAATGCAAATATGCCCATAGGCGTATAAATAAATTCTGTCCAGTGGAAAGTTAATTGACTTCTCCCTGTCCACACACACAAAAGCACCAATTTTGTTTCCATTTGCAAATCCATTTCACACTTCCTGATCTATAAATGTCTCTGCTTTTTGGCTTTCTCTGAACCTGTTGTTAATGAAGCCTTATTCTCTCAATCACCATGCAATTAAGCTATGGGATTTCATGTTGAGTTATTAGCTTCTACTATTATTTTACCTGTTACCTCATTTAATTAATGAGTTAAATGAAAGTGTGACATAAGCATGTTTTTTATTTGCATGAGAATCATGATTGTTCCTCCTCCCATCCCCAAAGATCCTTCAACACCCAATATTAAGTAACAAGCTGAAGGAGAAGTCTGGGGGCCTTTTCTTACTTGGTTTTTATGGGAGTTACATCATTGGTCATCCGAAGTTTTGTTCCCTTGCCCTCCCTGGAGTAGAGGGTGCAACTGAGAGTGACTGAGACTACCCACCTTCCCACGTGGTCTTCCCATGTGATCACTCACTTGGTGATCCTGTGTTTGTGCAAAGCATTTCTGAAACTCCTCTGCTGAAAGTACCTACAAAATCTGCTGCAGAGTCTTCAGATTTGCAGCATTGTGTGAATTTCACTAGACAGCAGGCTTTGGTATTGGTCAGACCTGCTTCAAATTCTAGCTCTCCATGCACTAGGTGGAAGTTATCAGATGTTTCTGTTTACTCACCTGTAAAACAGAGCTGTTATAGAGTGAATGAAACAATGCGTATTATACCTGCCATGTAATATGTTCTCCATAAATCTTACCTATTATTGCTACATAGAGAGAAAAACATGGGACCTCCTTTCTTCCTTGGTCCTGCTGACGTGTAGCTCTGCAGTAACATCTTTGGTGCTGATGTTTCAGGCCATATTGACATAGACAGGACTACACCCATTTAGGCCTGTGTAGGGCCTGAAGGATCTAGGGGTCTGGATGGATTGGATCAGGAAATTTCCTGGAGTGAGTAGACCTGGATTTGACCTTTCAATTTCTTGATTGTGGGAAAGTCAAGGCGTGGTGAGTGGCAGATGGTAGCTAAGGGCAGTGGCCACGTAACAACTGCTATGGAAATTTTACAAACTTAATAATTGGTATGGCACTGCTGAGTAAAACAAAGCCCTGGGAGAGCGTAGGTGAGCTGAACTGGGGGCAAGGGGACATCTTTCCAGACACCCTTAAAGTGGATGCAAAGATGGCTATAGACAGTCAGGTCACCAAGCAAAGAACTTCTTTGCCCTCCTTCTGATGGGTTTTGTCTGATGGAAACAGCTAATATGGAGAATTTTTTCAGTTGTGGGCTCTACCATCCCACCCTTCTAATACAGATTTCAACTGCTGGTAGATTTTACTATTGAACCAGGACAAAAACAAAAAGGAAGCTTAAGTATCACAGAAGCCAATGACACCGCTGTTCCTTTGAGACACCTCAAAGGTGACAGTTACACAAACTACATTTATTCACTCCTTTTCTCTCAACAAATAATTTCCATATAATATGAAGAAGTGACTCTGAAATTTGCATTTTAGGCAGAAAAAGGAATTCTGATACCAGTGAACCAATGTACATGAATTTTTATTTAAAGAGGCTATAAAAGAATATTCTGGATATTATGTGTATCATTATTTTGGTTACTTTGCAGTGTTACTGATGTTTAACTTCAAATATCCAGTAGAGGGCATGAAAGGAATTGGTTTTGTTTGGGCTCACTATGCTGAAGATAGAATTTGAACAGTGGAAATGAAAAAGCAAATGGATTATATATTGCAGCTTTCAGACAGGGAATGACAAGCTTTAGATATCAACCCAATATATATTGCAACCTTTCTTTTTTCTTATATCGTATCTTATATCCTTCATTTAAAATTACTTAATCCTTGAGAATTAGATTTAGCTATTGAACAAAATACATATGAAATCATAAATATTACTGATTTGTATTCACACCTATTAGAGACAAACCTGAAGAATATACCAAACTTTAGTACGTGATGACATAGTATCCATGAAAAGCAAAGTTCTACCTTCTGGCGGAAACTCTTCATCTTTAGAATGCAAGACTGCTCTCAGCATCCCCTTCCTGCTTCAGATATCAAGTCAGGCGCTGGAAGCAGGACAAGAACCTTTCACAACCAGCCTTGGTGCCAAGCTTGACTCAGGATTGACTTAGCAATTGTTGCTTTCTCACTCATTTGTGATTTTGGTGGAAAAACACAAGAAAAGCGCATACCTCCGCTACATTTAATGAGTGCCTACAGTGTGCTAGATACTATATTAGATACTTGAAAAATAATTTTAATCTTTATAAGAACCCTACAAAGCCAACTTTATTATCCCCATTTTTCTGAGGCTCACAGAGGTTGCAAATTTCACGGCATTTTCCTGCATGCTGGTCTGCTCTCTTTCCATAAAATCTTTGGGAAGTAAGAAATAAATCTTTATGAAAAGATTGGGATCTGGAATTCTTAATTTAAATAATAAAATAACAAACCAGGTCACTTCTATATCTATATATTTTGGATATTATCTTTCCCTATATTTTTCATAATCCAGTCCCACATTTGGTTGATAATAATGTGTGCTTCTATTTTTGTTGTTGTTTAAATTTCTCTTTCTGATTAGCTTCTATAGTAGCTCTTCAAATTAACTGGCACCCCTACATTTTGTAAAACTATAAATCTGCTCTAGAGTGGCCACTGTTCTTATATAATTATTTTTATAGTTTTATTCTTTCCTAGTGTTCTTCAGATGAGTTTTAAGGACCACCAGCATTTAAAATATTTTCAAGAGTTTGTTTAAAATAGAAATTATTGGGCCTCAACAAAGATCATTTGAACTAGAATCTTCTGGGCTGAAGCTTAAGAATCTGCATCTTCACCTACTCTTCAGGTATCTCCCATACACATGAGATTGATGCACTGGCTTAGAAAATGAGAATGACTGAGTTCAGGCAGCACTCAGTAAACCTTAGTTGTCAATGACTACGACTTAGGTTTCAGGCCACTTCAATTTCCATGTGTTATTTGTTGGCTACCATGCCAACCACACAGGTTAGTAGAAAAAGCATGGCTTTAGGAAGCAAATGTACCTAGATGTTGATCATTTAGCTTCAGTTTCCAACACTTGTAAAATGATGTCTAATTTGCAGTAATTTTTGAAGATAAAATGTAATAATACAGGTCAATCACAAAACTAGCACAGTATCTGGTCCATATTGGAGTCTCAAATAATGATAGGTTCTAATAAGCATGATATCCCATTAATTAAATACAATACTATTGCTTGGCGTTTGAGAGAATAAGCCTCCATTTATAAAGTGAGATGTTTATTGGGAAAGCTTGTTATCATTTGCATTAAATTTAAATTCTAAAGAAAGACCATAATTAAATATATCTTCTGGAAACAGTTTTCCCAGTAAAGTGATATATAAGTATAATTTGCTTCTTTTATATATATACAGGTTGCCAGATGTTGGGAGATAATTCTTAAAGGATCTCTCACATTGCGGCATGTTTTGTGAGCAAGGTATTGGTTGCCATTTGTTCTGGACTGTCTCTTCAAGGATGTTTGTATAGCAAACAGCCTTGGCACATAGAATGTCTTCCCCTAGAGCAGGCATGCTTATTGCCCATTGGAAAAGATTCAGGTTCCCTAAACTCAAGAATTCCTGTTCTAAAATGCAACCGTGTTCAGGCTTCCTTCTGGGTACATGTGTGTCACTCCTGTACAGCTCAGGAGCAAGAGGTGCTGATTCAAATATGCCGACTCTCACGCTGCTTGCTCTGTTTGCCTCTGACCCAGGAATCTCATGTTTTTTGTCAGCATCCATGACATTGTGGTGACCAGCTTATTAGATTTCAAGTGGGGAAAAATCTCAGACCCATTCATAGTCCTTGACACTATGTAAAAGTACCTTAGCACAGGTTTAATACTTTTTGTTTTCCTAGCCTAAGTACTTGTCTGGTGAAATCCTCTGAAGAAGGAGGTGACTTGACTCAGATTACAGAGCAAGTTCCAAGCTGAGTCTAACTCCTGGACTCATGCTTCTAGCTTTCTGCTCTTTTCTTCAGGCATTGACACTTGGCTAAACATCCAAGGCAAAAAATATGCAGAGAGAATATGAGTTTATCAAGATAGGTAGACATTCTATCATGGAAAAAGAATGTTTTCTATTGAGTTATTGGGACTTGGGCAAAGCCATCCTTGGCTAATTCTTTTGCTAGCTTTTCCGTGAAACAATTGATGGACTGTGCTTCTTTGGTGGTATTTTCATAGAAAATTCAAGTTCATGAACTGCCCAATGATATACAGCACCAAAGTTATATGATGAAAAGCAGAGTTACCAACATTGCCAACAAGCCTTGGGATGAATGGATGTGCTAAGCTAGTACATAAGAAAGGAATTCTGGGTTCCACTGGAATCAGCAGTGATGGAATTCACAGGTACTTAGTGGATGGACGGTGGGAGAGAGGACAGGTTATGTTTCGGGTGGATGGTGCTGAGGGCCACCTAAAATTAGGAGGTAAATACAAGAAATAATTTCACTCAAAATACCATTTCCTTATAAGCTGTTCAGTGCATTTTGGTCCACAAAAGAAAAAGTTAAAATCTTGGAAGTGAAAACAGCTGGAGATCATTAAGCAATCACCAAGAATTTGCAGACCACAGCAGCAAGAGTTTGGGACAGATTTCTGAAAACAGAGAACTCTTGATTTAAAGACTGTCAGGGAACTTGGCTGTGTTTTGGACATTGCCTCTACGTAGGTCTTAGAGTTCCAGTCAATAAAATAAATGCATATTCTTTACTTAAGCTGAGAATATTCCTGTGCCAGTAACATTCTCTGGAAGGACAAGAAGAGTCCTTCTTTAGTTTAGTATAATTAGTTCATCAGGCAGCCAGAGGCTCCAGACTGAACAGACATGGAGAGTACAAACGGTGCAAAGTGTCTCTGTCCTTGAATAGCTTACAGTTCAGTAAAGGGAACAGATATATAAGTACATAATCACAGTAGAGTGAGATATGCGCAATAATAAATATGTTTATAAGATGCAGAAGTAGATCATAAGGAGCATTAATTCTACCTTGTAGTAAAGAGTAAAGAAAAGCTTCACAAAACAGGGGACATCTATGTTGGTTTTCTTGTTTTCCCTATTTGATATGAGCCACTAGTAGACCCTTTGTTTCCTTCATTTAATATGACCTAAAATGATCTTCTAGTCTTCCCTGTTAATAGCATAACCCTCTTAAAAAAGTGGATGGTCTCTTTCTTCATTTCACTTCATGGAGGAAATAATTTAAAGTGTATAGTAAGTTTTTTTGCCTATTTGAAATGTTTTTCAACTGTACAGATTTAATAAATCAATACTTTGTGTATATGATTACACAATTTCTGAATGATTGTACAATATGAGTTATTTATCAAGACAATTCGCTTCTTTGGCATAACCATGCTGCAGACCAATTTATTTACTGAGTGCAGGTTCGATTTGAGCTTAATAGGTGAGCCACTAAAACTTAGGGACTGTGAAGATCCTACAATATCTTTTGGAACTAAAGTCTCACACCACGGGTACCTCTGATCTTGATGATGAATGTTCATTTGGGTTCCACAGAAACATAGAAGTTGCTGCTTTTTTTTTTTCCATTTTAGTCATTGTAATCTCATGTACACTCTCCACTTCTAACCACAGAGGGTCAGATTGGAAGTGGATTTCATTCTGTTAACAGAAAAGCAATTACTTAACTTATACATTTAGAAAAGAGACCTTATTTCTTATAAAGGGTTACAGCCTGCAAGGTAGCCATTCTGAAAGGCTGGGAAGCATAGCCTCTGGCCAAAGCCCAGACACAGGTACTGCAAAGGAGGGAAAGAGGAGACAGGAATTTATGCTGATTTTGATTATTGGTGATAGTGCTTAGTATTTTCATAGATAATCTTCCCCTTTGCTTTTGGGAGCATCCTCCGGGTGAAATGCCCAGACACTTGGAATTCACTTCCTCAAAATTCTTTTACTTTTTCCTAGGGACTTTAAGCATAGCAAGAACCTTATTTATTTGTTATTTCTCTTCAACTTCCTTCATCAATTTTTTCCACAGTTTGTCCATGTAAGTGTTTGAAGACTGACTTGCTCTCCTGGGAGTTTAGGTTAAGGGAAGATGGGTGGGAAAGGCATTCCAAGTAGAAGAAACAGGATGCATATACACATAAGGAATTTTTTAAAAAGCAAGGCATTCAATAACACCTGGGAACAGTATGCAAGGGGCTGAGCAAAAGGGGGGAAATAGGGCCAGAAAGGGAGGCAGGGACCAGTTATGAAAAACCTTGTAAACTATTTTGACCACGACATCAACATAGGTTTCTAAGATGAGAAAAATCAGGATCAGATTTGTGTTTTTAAAAGATTGCTGTGATGGCAATGTTGTGACTAAGATTAGGCAAAAAGGGGGAATTGTCTGGGGAAGAGCAGGGAGAGAATTCCAGTCCTTTAGTTGAGAGACAGTGAAGCCTTAACTAAGGCAATGGAAATGAGATCAGGGAGGGAAGGGCAGGCTTGAAAGCTACTTCAGGAGGGAAAATGAGAAGAGTTTTATAAGAGAACTGGTTTAAGTAGTGAGTGAGGGTCAGGTAGGAAAGATCATCAGTTTTCTGATTTTGGTGAGTGGCCAAATGGGGAAATCATAAAAAGGAAGAAATATGGAAAGAGGTACAGGCTTGAGGGAAAAATAGGCCTGACATCAGCATGGAGTGTCTAGTTGAAGATCAGAGGAAGTTGGAAATGCAGGTCTGAAATTGAGACTAGAACTTCGGTTGTAATATATAGGTATGGAATACTTTAGCAGTGGAAAACATAGGAGGACGTCTGCTCAGCCAATGAGGTAGGCATCAGGAATTGTGTCTTCCTAACCACAGCTTCTGCCGTAGAGGTGAGCCTTAGACAACATTGTTCTACCATTATTTAAACATTCACTTGACAAGTACTTTTTGAGTCCTTATTGTGCCAGGCATGAGTGATTATACGGTGACCAAGATGGACAAGGTCCCTGCCTCCTGGAGCTCACATTCTAGTTCATGATACAGGTGGCAGGAACAACATATGCACTGGGCCTTAAGCGGAAAAAACCTGACATGGTCTAGGAACTTCATCATGAAATGAAGCTTGAGAGGTGGGCCAAGACCAGATCATTTGGGGCCTTGTAGGTCATGCTAATGAGAATAGAGTTCTTTCTAAGTCTCTGAGGATTTGCAAGCAGGACAGTGTTGAAATGGGCTTTGTCACATGTTCATCTCCACTTCTAACCACAGTGGGTTGGATTGGAAGTGGATTCCATTCTGTTAACAGCAAAGCAATTATGCAATTTACAAATTTAGAAAGGAGACTTTATTTCTTATAAAGGGTTACAGCCTGCAAGGTGGCCATTCTGAAAGGCTGGGAAGCATAGCCTCTGGCCAAAGCCCAGAAACAGGCACTTCAAGGGAGGGAAGGATGAGACAGGAATTTATACCGAACAGGTTGGCCAAGTATACATATTCAATGGGTTATAGAGGAGCTATGAATATTCATGATGAGGGTCATCATACACATTCAGGTTGAATAAACATGTATGTTACATACAACCCATGTTCACCCTGAGGTGGAGACTTAACATTTAAATGCATTACAATTAGGCCAGATATGTCAAAAGGTGAAGCAGAGACAGGAAGGCACTCAAGTACACAGTCTGTAAAACCTGCCAGAGCCAGTCCATGGCTGGTGGTCTCTAATCAGGAGAAAGTTACAGAAATCAGTCTCTTGTTCAATCAAAGCTATAGTTGTGGCTTCTGAAACAGGGAGTCAGTCAACATCTGATGGTGGGTGAGCTGCAGTTATTTCAATATTGCTTATCTTGAGGTCAGTGTTTGTTTAGCTTCAGAGTAAGGAAAAACCTTGTGGCAGTTAGAACCTAGTTTATTCTTTAAGTGTAGGAGCGCATGATTTAACCCTTGCCTGGTGTGGCCTTAGGTCCTATTTAGAATTTGGTATCTTATTGCCATAAAGAGTCCATTCTGTCAGCCTTATTTTAACATTGCACTCCTACACTTAAAGAATAATGCTGGCAAGTTCTTGGGTCTAAACTGCAAAAGGGAGAGGGTATGATGAGGCTTGTCTGACCTCCTGACCCATGATGGCCAGGGACTCAGTTTTTAAGGTTTCTCTGGGGTTCCCTTGGACAACAGGGGGTCCATTCAGTGGGTTGGGGGGCTTAGGATTTTATTTTTAGTTCTTAATCCTTAGGCTAGCTGGTGATTTCTGACAAAGCCTAGTGCAAAAAGATTATCTGGACCAAGCAAGACTTTTTTTCCATCAGGAGTTTACATTGATAAACATTGAGTAAATGTGGCAATTGGTAGAGGTTGCTGAAACTGACAAGATGCTGCAAGATAGAGAAAGAACCATTATGGACCATGTGCAAACTAAAGTTGTGAGAAAGCAGAAAGCATCATGCAGCGTAAGTGATGTGGCACAGGAAGACAGAGCACGCCCCTGTTCTTTCATTCCTATGAGACACCTTTGTTCTTTATTGCCCATGTGTGTCATTACAACAAACTCTTCCTTATTTGAATCATCTCTGTGAACCTCTCTTGTAACTGAAAAGACCCAATTAAAACACGTAGGAAGAGTGGGTAAAGAGAGAACGGGACAGAATTTACTGCTTTACCCTCTGTGACCCTGTGGATGAGTCATACGTTTATTGTAGCACTTAGAGGTTAGATTATACTTGTTTCTTTGTATGCTTCTCCCCTGATTTGCATGACTTACTCATTTTGGTATCTACAGTACTGACCATCATGCCTTGCACATTATTTGGTGCTCAAAAATTCTTATTGAGTTGAATTAAGCATGGAACCCTAAAATTTTTTGAAGGTTGAACTAAGGAGGGAAAATAAGTACAAAGAGCAGTTTTAGAAGAAGGAATTACAGTAGTGGTACACGGGGAACCAAAATGGAGTGGCATCTGGAAAGACAAGGATATGAGAGAATATCATAAGAAGGAGTGGTCAAAAGGACCAAATACTGTAGAGAACTTAAAATAGCAAGGACTAAAAATGCCTGTTGGATTTACCAATGGTTTTATCACAGAGATAGAGGGAAAGGTCATATTGTCATCTACTGAAAAAGTATAGTCAGCAGGGGTGGATGATATTTAATAATTTATCACAGCATATGCTGATCTTATTGATTCCCCAAAATCGAATTACAGACTTCCATTTATATATAACTGCAAAACAAAGGATAAAGCTTTGGTCATTGAAAGGAGACACATAATATTTTCTATAAATAAACAAATGAAATAAACATTAAAGATTCAATATGCTTAGGTTAATATGCATGCTCATCAATTTTTTAGGTTTTATTTTTTAGAACAGTTTAACATTCAAAGCAAAATGAAGAGGAAGGTAGAGAGATCTCCTAATACCCCCTGCCTCACACATGCATAACTTTCCTCATTATCAACATCCCCTTCCAGAGTGGTACATTTGTTACAATTGATGAACCTATACTGACATGTCATAGTCACTCAAAGTCCACAGTTTGTATTAGGGCTCAATTTTGGTGTTGTATATACAGGTTTGGACAGTTAAGTAATGACACGTATCCACTGTTACACTATCATGGTATAGATTAACTGCCCTAAACATACTCTGTGCTTCTCCTATTCATCTGTCCCTCCCCACTAGCCTCTGGCAACCATTGATCTTTTTACTGCCTCCATAGTTTTATCTTTTACAGGATATCATATAGTTGAAATCATACAGTATGTAGCCTTTCAGATTGGCTTCTTTCACTTAGTAACATGCATTTACGTTTCCTCTATGTCTTTTCAAGGCTTGATAGCTCATTTCTTTTTAGTCCTGAATAATATTCCATTGTCTAATGTTCCACAGCATATTTATCCATTCACTTACAGGAGAACATCTTGGTTGCTTCCAAGTTTTGGCAATTATGAATAAAGCTAATATAAACATATATGTGCAGGTTTTTGTGTGGACATTTTCTTATTTAATTGTTCTTTAATTGAATCAGTTTTTTTAAATTATATTCTTATGTTTCTTTTTTTATTTCATTTTATTATTATTATACTTTAAGTTTTAGGGTACATGTGCACAATGTGCAGGTTCGTTACATATGTATACATGTGCCATGTTGGTGTGCTGCACCCATTAACTCATCATTTAGCATTAGGTATATCTCCTAATGCTATCCCTCCCCCCTCCCCCTACCCCACAACAGTCCCTGGAGTGTGATGTTCCCCTTCCTGTGTCCAAGTGTTCTCATTGTTCAATTCCCACCTATGAGTGAGAACATGTGGTGTTTGGTTTTTTGTCCTTGCGATAGTTTTCTGAGAATGATGGTTTCCAGTTTCATCCATGTCCCTACAAAGGACATGAACTCTTCATTTTTCATGGCTGCATAGTATTCCATGGTGTATATGTGCCACATTTTCTTAATCCAGTCTATCGTTGTTGGATATTTGGGTTGGTTCCAAGTCTTTGCTATTGTGAATAGTGCCGCAATAAACATATGTGTGCATGTGTCTTTATAGCAGCATGATTTATAATCCTTTGGGTATATACCCAGTAATGGGATGGCTGGGTCAAATGGTATTTCTAGTTCTAGATCCCTGAGGAATCGCCACACTGACTTCCACAATGGTTGAACTAGTTTACAGTTTGTGTGGACATTTTCAATTCCTTTGAGTAAATACCAAGGAGCATGATGGCAGGATCACATGGTTAGAGTATGTTTAGTTTTGTGAGATACCTCAAAATTGTCTTCTAAAGAGGCTGTGCCATTTTGCATATTCTCAGCAATGAATGAGAGCTCCTATTGATCCTCATCCCCCTAATCATTTGATGCTTTCAGTGTTCTGGATTTGGTCATTCCACTAGGTATGTAATGGTATCTCATTGTTTTAATTTGCATTTTCCTGATGACATATGATGTGGAACAGCTTTTCATGTGATTATTTGCCATCTGTATATCTTCTTTGGTAAGGTAACTATCTGTTGAAGTCACTGACTCATTTTTAATTGGGCTTTTTTATTGTTGAGTTTGAAGAGTTCTTTCAAAACTCTTTCAAAAATATGATAACAGTTCTTTGTCAGATGTGTCTTTTGTGCACATTTTCTCCCAGTCTGTGGCTTTTCTTCTCATTCTCTTAACATTGCTTTTGCAAAGCAAAAATTTATTTTAATGAAGTCCAGCCTATCAATAATTTCTTTCACAGATCATGCCATTTGTGTTGTATCTAAAAAGTCACTGCCATACTCAAAGTCATTGCCATTCCCAAAGTTGTCTAGGTTTTCTCCTACGTTATCTTCTAGGAGTTTTACAGTTTTGCATTTTACATTTAGGTCTATAATCTATTTTGAGTTAATTTTTGTGAAGGATATAAGGTTTGTGTCTAGATTCTTTTTTGCATGTCGATGTCCAGTTGTTCCAGCACTCTTCGTTGAGAATACTCTTTGCTTCATTGTATTGCTTTTGCTTCTTTGTCAAGGATCAGTGGACAATGTTTATGTTGGTCTATTTCTGGGCTCTTTATTCTGTCACATTAATCTATTTGTCTGTTAATTCACCAATGCCACACTTTCTTGATTACCATAGCTTTAGAGAAATACTTGAAGTTGGGTAGTGTTAGTCCTCCAACTTCTCTTCATTTTTTTGCTGTGCTATCTGAATCCTCACTCCTCCTTTGGCTCTCTTTTTAAATTTGTTTGTTTTTGAGACAGAGTCTCACTCTGTCACCCAAGCTGGAGTGCAGTGGTGTGATCTCGGCTTACTGCAAACTTTGTTTCCACGGTTCAAGCAATTCTCATGCCTCAGCCTCCCGAGTAGCTGGGATCACAGGCTTGTGCCACCATGTCCAACTAATTTTTGTATTTTTGGTAGAGATGGGGTTTCGCCATGTTGGCCAGGCTGGTCTCGAACTCCCGACCTCAAGTGATCTTCCCACCTCAACCTCCCAAAGTGCTGGGATTACAGGTGTGAGCCACCACACCTGGCCTCTTTTAAAATTTTTATAATTTTCTGCTGAATGTCATCAGAAAGTTCTGGGAGATAAAGTTCTGGAAATGGAATATATGTGGGAGGAAGATTAACCTTTGACAGTCTTTGTTTTTTGTGTTTTTCCTGCAGACTTACATCTAATGAAGGAGGTTGTGCCTGTGTCTGAATGCAGGAGGGGTCCTATGACTCTGGTCTTGCTATAGAGTCACCATCTAAAATCAGCCTCTTTTCTTTCAGATATTATTTGACTTCAAACTTTTTAGCTTTTAGTTGTTTGCTTGCTTTCTTTCCTCCTTCACTATCACAAGGAATGCTACATCCTTTTTAGACCTGCAACTTTGGTTACCTGTTTTTCTATTTTATTGTTTTGCAATCTTCTGAGGCTGTGCATCCAACACATAGCTCTCCTGAATTTGTCTTTTTCTAATATAAAAACGATCATGCACTTGGGTTTCTTTCAATGGCACCTGAATTTCTGGCAGGTGATTTTCTCCATTCAAGGTTGTGCTGTGAGCGAAACAGCCCTCAGCCATTAATGTCATTTGCAGAAAATTCAAATCTGCTATCAGGTGGCTCTAGCCTTATTTATGTTCTGCTTGGGTTTTTTCTTGTTTGTTTGTTTGTTTGTTATATTTTTCTATTGCGCCTCACTTGGGTAAATGGCAGTCTTCTGTGGCTACCTCTTTGTAACTAGATAGATAAAGCTGATGAACCTCATGCCTTCAGTAAGTTTCTCCTCTGCCTTTTTAATGAACAGAAATTTCTTTTTGTTTTTCCCAGCTTTTCTTCTCTCTTCATAAGCCAGACTTAAAGAGAAAAAATGTATAATTTCAGTAGACTCCCATAACCTGGTGTGGGAGTGGGATTTGAAGGGGTGTTAGGGATGACCTCAGGTAGGTGGCTCACAGGGATCTTCAATAGGACTCTGTAGCAAAAGTCCTTCTCTTGACCCCAGAGACAACTCTGATCCCATTCTTCCACTGCCATCAGCTTTTCACTAACTTTAGCCGTGAAGAGTCAGCAGTTGCCAGAGTGGATACAAGGTTAAGGGAGAATATTACAATAAGGAATACTTGAATTTAGCTGGAATCTGGAAGAATCCAATAGAGAGGGAGAACCTGAGATGGAGGAGAGTCCTATCAAAAGGGTTGAGTGCCTAGCCCAGGAATCAACCTGAGCTAGTAATTAAGATGCCTTCACACAGCAACTGATCTCTTGCCCATATCAGTAATTTTATTACTACTGCTACTATTAGTTGGGTGACCTTGGGGAGTTAATGAAGATTATGGGATGAGAGCTAAAGATTATGATGATGTGGGTTGTCTGTTTACTCTGCTGATTGTTCTTTTTTGCTGTGAAAAAGCTCTTTAGTGTAATTAAGTCCCAGCAATTTATCTTTGTATTTATTGCATTTGCTTTTGAGTTCTTGGTCATGAAATCCTTGCCTAAGCCAATGTCTAGAAGGGTTTTCCAATGTTATCTTCTAGAATTTTTATAGTTTCAAGTCTTTGATTTAAGTCCTTAATCCATCTTGAGTTGATTTTTGTATAAGGTGAGAAATAAGGATCCAGTTTCATTCTCCTACATGTGGCTAGCCAATTATCCCAGCACCACTTGTTGAAAACGGTGTCCTTTCCTCACTTTATGTTTTTGATTGCTTTGTCAAAAATCAGTTGGCTGTAAGTATTTGGGTTTATTTCTGGGTGCTCTATTCTGTTCCATTGGTCTATGTAAGTGTTTTTATACCAGTACCATGTTGTTTTGGTGACTATGGCCTTATAGTTTGAAATCAGGTAATGTGATGCCTCTAGATTTGTTCTTTTTGTATAGTCTTGCTTTGGTTGTGCAGGCTCTTTTTCAGTTCAATATTAATTTTAGAATAGTTTTTTCTAATTCTGTGAAGAATGACGGTGGTATTTTGACGGGAATTGCATTGAATTTGTAGATTGCTTTTGGCAGTATGGTCATTTTTACAATATTGATTCTATCCATCCATGAGCATAGGATGTGTTTCCATTTGTTTGTGTTGTCTGTGATTTCTTTCAGCAGTGTTTTGTAGTTTTCCTTGTAGAGGTCTTTCACCTCCTTGATTAAGTGTATTCCTAAGTTTTTTTTTTTTTTTTTTTTTTTTTTGGCAGCTATTTTAGAAGGGGTTGAGTTCCTGATTTGATTCTCAGTGTGGTTGCTGTTGATGTATAGAGGAGCTACTGATCTGTGTATATTAATTTTGTATCTGGAAACTTTATGGAATTCTTCTATCAGTTCTAGGAGCTTTCTGGAGGAGTCTTTAGGGTTTTCTAGGTAAACAATCATATCATCAGCAAACAGTGACAGTTTGACTTCCTCTTTACTGATTTGGATGCCCTTTATTTCTTTCACTTGTCTGATTGGTCTGGCTAGGACTTCCAGTACCATATTGAAGAGGAGTGGTGAGAGTGGGCCTCCTTGTTTTGTTCTAGTTCTCAGAGGGAATGCTTTCAACCTTTCCCCATTCAGTGTTATGTTGGCAGCGGGTTTGTCATAGATGTCTTTTGTTATATTGAGGTAGGTCCCTTGTATACCAATTTTGCTGAGAGTTTTAATCATAAGGGGATGCTGGATTTTTTTCTAATGCTTTTTCTGCATCTATTGAGATGATCATGTGATTTTTGTTTTGAATTCTGTTTATGTGGTGTATCACATTTATTGGCTTGCATATGTTAAATCATCCCTGCATCCCTGGTATGAAACCCACTTAATCATGGTGAATTATCTTTTTGATATGTTGTTGGATTCGGTTAGCTAGTATTTTGTTAAGGATTTGTTAAGGAACATCTATGTTCATCAGGGACATTGGTATGTAGTTTTCTATTTTGGTTATGTCCTTTCCTGGCTTTGATATTAGGGTGATATTGGCTTCATAGAATAGTTTAGGGAGGGTTCTCTCTTTCTCTATCTTGAGAATAGTGTCAATAAGATTGGTACCAATTCTTCTTTGAATGTCTTGTAGAGTTCTGCTGTGAATCCATCTGGTCCTGCACTTTTTTTTGTTGGTAATTTTTAAATTACCATTTCAATCTTGCTGCTTGTTATTGATCTATTCAGGGTATCTAATTCTTCCTGATTTAAGCTAGGAGGGTTATATCTTTCCAAGAATTTATCTCTTCCAGGTTTTCTAGTTTATGCACATAAAGGTGTTCATAGTAGCCTTGAATGATCTTTTGTATTTCTGTGATGTCAGCTGCAATATCTCCCATTTCATTTCTTACTGAGCTTATTTGGGTATTCTCTCTTCTTTTCTTGGTTAATCTTGCTAATGGTCCATCAATTTTATTTAACTTTTCAAAGAACCAGCTTTTTGTTTTATCTTTGGTATTTTTTTTTTGTTTCAATTTCATTTAATTCTGCTCTGATCTTGGTTATTTCCTTTCTTCTGCTGGGTTTGGTTTGGTTTGTTCTTGTTTCTCTAGTTCCTTGAGGTGTGACCTTAGATTGTCTGTTTGTGCTCTTTCAGTCTTTTTGATGTAGGCATTTGGGGCTATGAACTTTCATCTTAGCACTGCCTTTGCTGTGTGCCAGAGGTTTTAATAGGTTGTGTCACTATTGTTGTTCAGTTCAAAGAATTTTTAAATTTCCATCTTGATTTCATTTTTGACCCAGTGATCTTTCAGAAGCAGGTTATTTGATTTTCATATATTTGCATGGTTTTGGAGGTTCCTTTTGGAGTTGATTTCCAGTTTTATTCCACTGTGGTCTGAAAGAGTGCTTGATACAATTTCAATTTTCTTAAATTTATTGAGGCTTGTTTTGTGGCCTATCATATGGTCTGTCTTGGAGAAAGTTCCATGTGGTGTTGAATAGAATATGTATTCTGAGGCTGTTGAATGAAATGTTTTGTATATATGTGTTAAGTCCATTTGTTCCAGGGTATAGCTGAAATCCATTGCTTCTTTGTTGCCTTTCTTTCTTGATGACTTCTCTAGTGCTGTCAGTGTAGTATTGATGTCCTCCACTAGTATAGTGTTGCTGTCTATTTCATTTCTTAGGTCTAGTAGTAATTGTTTTATAAATTTGGGTGCTCCAGTGTTAGGTGCATATATGTTTAGGATTGTGATATTTTCCTGTTAGACAAGGCCCTTTATCATCATATAATATCCCCTCTTTGTCTTTTTTAACTGTTGTCACTTTAAAGTTTGTTTTGTCTGATATAAGGATAGCTACTCATGCTCACTTTTGGTGTCCATTTGCATGAAATGTCTTTTTTCACCCCTTCGCCTTAAGTTTTTGCAAGTCCTTATGTGTTAGGTGAGTCTCTTGAAGGCAGCTGATAGTTGGTTGGTGAATTCTTATCCATTCTGCAATCCTGTATCTTTTAAGTGGAGCATTTAGGCCATTTACATTCAATGTTAGTATTGAGATGTAAGGTATCATTCCATTCATTGTGCTACTTGTTGCCCGTATACCTTGGTTTTTTGTTTTTGTTTCTTAAATTGTATTTTTGTTTTATAGGTCCTGTGAGATTTATGCTTTAAAGAGGTTCTGTTTTGATGTGTTTCCAGGACTTGTTTCAAGATTTAGAGCTCCTTTTAGCATTTCTTGCAGTGGTGACTTGGTAGTGGCGAATTCTCTCAGCACTGGTTTGTCTGAAAGACTGTATCTTTCCTTCATATATGAAGCTTAGTTTCACTGGATACAAAATTCTTGGCTGATAATTGTTTTGTCTGAGGAGGCTGAAGACAGGGCCCCAATCCCTTCTAGCTTGTAGGATTTCTACTGAGAAATCTGCTGTTAATCTGACAGGTTTCCTTTGTAGGTTACCTGGTCCTTTTATCTCACAGCTTTTAAGATTCTTTTGTCTTAACTTTAGATAACCTGGTGACAATGTGCCTAGGCAATGATCTTTTTGCGATGAATTTCCCAGGTGTTCTTTGTGCTTCTTGTATTTGGATGGCTAGGTCTCTAGCAAGGCCGGGGAAGTTTTCCTAGATTATTCCCCCAAATATGTTTTCCAAACTTTTAGATTTCTCTTCTTCCTCAGGAACACTGATTATTCTTAGGTTTAGTCATTTAACATAATCCCAGACATCTTGGAGGCTTTGTTCATATTTTCTTATTCTTTTTTCTTTGTTTTTGTTGGATTGGGTTAATTCGAAGACCTTCTTTGAGCTCTAAATTTCTTTCTTCTACTTGTTCAATTCTATTGCTGAGATTTTCCAGAGCATTTTGCATTTCTATGTGTCCCTTGTTTCCTGAAGTTTTTTGGGGTTTTTTGTTTGTTTGTTTGTTTGTTTGTTTGAGACGGAGTCTCATTCTGTTGCCCAGGCTGGAGTGCAATGGCACGATTTCAGCTCACTGCAACCTCTGCCTTCTGGGTTCAAGTGATCTCCTGCCTCAGCCTCCCAAGTAGTTGGGACTGCAACTGCATGCCACCACACCTGGCTAATTTTTCGTGTTTTTAGTAGGATGGGGTTTCACTGTGTTAGCCAAGCTGGTCTCAATCTCCTGACCTCGTGATCCACCCATTCTGGCCTCCGAAAGTGCTGGGATTACAGGCATGAGCCACTGCGCCTGGCCTGTTTCCTGAAGATTTTATTGTTGTTTATTTATGCTGTGTATTTCCTTGAATATTTCTCTCTTCACTTCCTGTATCATTTTTTGGATTTTCTTAAATTGGGCTTCACCTTTCTCTGGTGCCTCCCTGATTAGCTTAATAACTAACCTCCTGAATTCCTTTTCAGGTAAACCTGGGATTTCTTCTTGGTTTGGGTCCATTGCTGGTGAGCTACTGTGATTTTTTGGGGGGATGTTAAAGAACCTTGTTTCATCATATTACCAGAGTTGGTTTTCTGGTTCCTTCTCATTTGGGTAGGCTCTGTCTGAGGGAAGGTCTAGGGCTGAAGGTTGTTGTTTACATTCTTTTGTCCCATGAGCTGTTCCCTTGATGTAGTACTCTCCCCTTTTTTCCTATGGATGTGGCTTCCTGGGAGCCAAGCTGTCGTGATTGTTATCTCTCTTTTGGATCTAGCCACCCAGCAAGTCTACCAGGCTCCAGGCCAGTATTGGGGATTGTCTGCACAGAGTCTTGTGATGTGAACTGTCTTTGGGTCTCTCAGCCATGGATGCCAGCACCTGCTCCGGTGGAGATGGCAGGGAAGTGAAATGGACGCTGTGAGGGTTCTTAGCTTTGGTAGTTGAATGTACTATTTTTGTGCTGGTTGGCCTCCTGCCAGGAGGTGGTGCTTTCCAGAAAACATCGGCTGTGGTATGGGGAGGAACAGGTGTTGGGCGGGGCCCAAGAACTCCCGAGAGTATATGCCCTTTGTATTCAGTTATCAGGGTGAGTAGAAAAGGACCATTGCGTGGGGGCAGGGCTAGGCACGTCTGAGCTCTGACTCTCCTTGGGTGGGTCTTGCTGTGGCTGCTGTGGGGGATGGGAGTGAGGTTCCCAGGTCAATGGAGTTATGTTCCTAGGTGGATTATGGTTGCCTCTGCTGTGTCATGCAGGTTTTCAGGGAAGTTGGGGAAAGCCAGCAGTCAAGGCCTCACCCAGCTCCCACACAATCTGAAGCGCTGGTCTCACTCCCACTGTGCCCCCACCAACCCAAAAGCACCAAGTCTGTTTCCAGGCAGTGGGTGAGAAGGGCTGAGAACTTGCCCCAGGCCACCCATCTCACAGCTACAAAAGCAAATATGGCTTTCCTTCTTCCCCAGCTTGTGGAGTCTGCACACTGGGTTCACAGCCTCCCTGGAGTTCTGGCCAGGAGGCTTCCCAATCAGTTTAAATTGTTACAAAATTCAGCTGGAGATTTCCTTCTCCCTGTGGCCTTTTGTCCAGCACGTCTGGCTGCCCTCCTGGAGGACCCCTGTGAGGCCAGACAGAAATGGGTTGCTAGGGGACCCAGCGAGGTCCCAAGGTTTTCCCGCTGCTTCCTCTACCCCTGTATTTTGCTCAGCTCTCTGAATTGACTCAGTTCCAAGTAAGGTTAAAATCTTCTCCCATAATCTATGCCCTCAGTTTCCCCAGTGGGAGTGTGTTTTTGAGGGTGGATGATCTCCCTTTCCTACTTCCACAGTTTGGGCACTCACAGTATTTGAGGTGTCTCCCGGGTCCTGCAGGAGCAATCTGCTTCCTTCATGGGGTCTGTGGGTCCTGTCAGGTTTCTTGATTTATTCCTGCCATTGTTCTGGAGCAAAAATTCATGATGCGAGCCTCCACACGCTGCTCTGTCCATCTGAGTCAGAGCTGCAATCTAGTTCTGCCTCCCATCTGCCATGATCCCTCCAATCCAATACAACTTCATGATGTCTTAGTTCCTTGACACTATCATCTCCAATGACCTTATTCACTGCTCCTCAGCCACCCTCTCCTAAGGTCATGCACTTGCTTACAAGAGTCTACTTGGATGAATTAGTTTTTGACTACCTCTTTGTATACGGCAGCTCTTTCCCCTTCATTGTCTTTGCTCCAGTCTTATTGAACACTTTTCACTTCCTATAAGCCATGTTATTCCCCAGCTCAAGGCAAGATTTGAGAGAACACATATGTTATCTTTGCTTCAAACAATTCCTCCTCCCAACACCAATATTCCAGCTATTTTTCTAGCTTCTGCTTACTCATTAAGTTTGAGCTTAAGCAGTGCTCTCTTAGGAAAGCCTTCACTGACTCAAATGACCAGGTGAGGTCTCTCTGTTTTATGTTATCAAAACATTGGACATTCATCTCACAACTTTGATGAATTACTTATAAAATTACCTAATTTTGTCCTGTCCCATCCATGCTACACTGTAAGCTCTAAAAGGGCTGGAACCGTACTCTCAACAAGTAGAACTTGTTCACTGTTGCACACTTAGCTCATGGCATAGTGGCTGGTATACAATATACTCAGCAAATATTTGTTAAGTGGACAAATGAATCAGTGAATGAATGGTGAGTCTGAAGTTACAGGAGAAAGAAGGAATTTATTATTAATTTTAACATGAATATGTTCTATCAGTTTTATTCACATTGTCACTAATTTTACATGTGCTTATTCTTGTGTGTGTTTGTGTGTTGTAGTTCTATGAAAATTTACCATATATATAGATTTGTGTGACCATTGCCACAGTCACGATACACAGTTCCATTGCAAGGATTCCTCATGCTGGCCTTTCATAGCCATAGTCATCTCTCTCCTTCCCTTCCTCTTCTCTAATCATTGGTAATCACTAATCTGTTCTCCATCTCCATTTTTAAAAACCCAGCTTATTGAGGTATAATTGACATACAAATAACTGCACATATTTCATGTGTGTAATTTGACTGGTTTGGACATATGTGAACACCCATGGTAACATCACAATCAAGGTAACAGACATATCTAACACCTCCCAAAATTTCCTTGTGTCCCTCTGTTTTTTATTTTTATTTTTTGTGGTTAGAACACTTAACACAAAGAAGTGTACAATACTATATTGTTAACCACAGGCACTATGTTGCTCTCTAAAACTTATTAACACAGCATAACTGAAACTGTATACCCATTAAACAAGTCCCCGTTTTCTCCTCCCCTCAACTTCTGGCGACCGCTATCGTATTCTTTGCTTCTATGAGTTTGACTATTATCAAATAGTAAAACTATCAAATAATCTGTCATATAAGTGGAATCATGCAGTACTCGTCCTTCTGTGACTGTCTTATTTAATGTCTTCAAGTTTCATCCATATTGTCCCACATGACAGGATTTCCTTCTTTTTTTTAAGGCTAATATTCTATTATATATGTACCATATATTCTTAATCCATTCCTTTGTCAATGGACACTTGAGTTGTTTCCATATCTTGCCTATTGTGCATAATGCCACAATGAACATGAGAGTACAGATATCTGTTTGAAATTCTGATTTCAATTCTTTTGGATATATACCCAGAAGTATATTGCTGGATCATATGGTAATTTTGTTTGTAATCTTTTGTGAAACCTCTGTACTGTTTTTCATAGCTGTTACACCATTTCCACCAGTGATGCACAAAGTTTTCAATTTCTCTAATCTTTGCCAACATTTGTTATCTTTTTTTAATAATAGCCATCTAACAGATGTGAGGTGATATTTCATTGTAGTTTTGATTTGCATTTCTTTGATAATGATGTTGATTATCATTTCATATACTTGTTGGCCATTTGTATGTCTTCGTTGGAGAAATGTCGGTTCAAATCTTTCATACATTTTAAAAATCAGGTTACTTATTTTATTTTTTGCTATTAAGTTGTAGAAGTTCCTTATGTATTTGGGAAATTAACTCCTTTATCAGACGATGGTTTGCAAATATTTTCTCCCGTTCTGTAAGTTTCCTTTTCATTCTGTTATTTCCTTTGCTATGTAAAATCTTTTTAGTTTGATGTCATTCCATTTATCTCTTTTTACTTTTGTTGCTTATGCTTTTGATATCATATCCAAAAAATCATTGCTAAGATTAACGTCAAGAAATTTCCCCCATGTTTTCTTCTACAAATTTTACAGTTTCAGACTTATATTTAAGTCTTTAATCCATTTTGAGTTGACTCTTATGTATGGTTTAGGGAAGGGGTCCAATTCCTGTTTTTGTTTTTGTTTTTTTGTATGTAGATATCCAGTTTTCTTAATACCATTTGTTGAAGAGATCATCTTTTTCTCCCATTGTGCATTCTTGTCAAAGATCAGTTGGCTGTATATTCATGAGTTTATTCTATGCTCTCTAATCTGTTCCATTAGTCTACATGTCTGTCTTTATGCCAGTTCTAATCTGTTTTCATTATTGTCACTTTGTAATGTATCTTGAAATCACGAAGTGTAAGACGTCCAACTATGTCCTTTTTCAAGATTGTTTTGGCTATTCAGCATTCCTTGAGATATCATATTAATTTTAAGACGGATTTTTCTTTCACAAAAAAATGCCTTTGGGATTTTGACAGAGATTGCATTAAATCTGTGCATCACTTTGGGTCATATTGACATCTTAACAATATTAAACCTTCCAATCCATGAATACAGCATGTATTTCCCTTTATTTATATCTTTAATTTATTTCAGCAACATTTTATGGTTTTCAATGTGTCACCCAGGCTGGAGTGCAATGGCACAATCTCTGCTCACTGCAACCTCCGCCTCCTGGGTCCAAGTGATTCTCTTGCCTCAGACTCCCGAGTAGCTGGGATTACAGGTGTCTGCCACCACACCTGGCTAATTTTTGTATTTTTAGTAGAGATGGGGTTTCACCGTGTTAGTCAGGCTAGTCTCAAACTCCTGACCTCAAGTGATCCACCCACCCCGGTCTCCCAAAGTGCTGAGGATTACAGGTGTGAGCCACCATGCCTAGCCAAAAGGTATCATTTAAAAAACATTTTTCCTTGATAAATACTGCAGATCACAGCATCTGATTTCAAATGAAGCTAGCAAAATATTCAAGCATTTCTTAAATCTTTATAGGAAGTACTTCTGGTTTCTTCTACTTTAGAGATGAGCAATAGTCTATTGTGAGAATGTGACACCAGAAGTATTAGAAGGAGCATGTGGCTAGGTTTTTCTCATCTGGATTTGGGTCTAGGCATTTGTTACTTTGGAAAAAAAGAGGAATAATTAAGAAGAACACTGTTCACTTAGTTACTTTTACTTGACAGAAAGCAGAGAAACTTCTATTACTAGTGCATATAAAATGTTCTATTAGTAATAACCAAAACATGTTAACCACAACATCAAATGGTCTTGAAGTCCTGGGACAGAGTCTTTCCCTCCCTCTTTTGTTCTCTGCTATTTTGTTATAATTTTCTTCATCTTAGTACTTTTATATTTTTACTTCGCTGAGATTTGGAAGGGACAGAAGGCGAAAGAAAGCTTGTGTCTAATTTGCCATCTTAAACCAGAAGTTTATCTTTTTTTGTCTTAAATAATGTATTTATGCCTTTATTTTTAGTCCCATTAGTTTAGTCAGTATTTCATTTCTTCTCTATATAAGATGGAGTATCAGCTACCTGACCCTCTCTCAACCATTCCCCCTTAGTTCCCAGTCTTACCTTCCATTAATAATACCTTTATGTTTATAACATATAGCAGTGGTCCCCAACTATTTTGGCACCAGGGACTGGTTTTGTGAAAGACAGTTTTTCCACAGATGACAGTGGGGGTGTGGTTCAGGATGAAACTGTACCACCTCAGAGCATCAGGCATTAGTTAGATTCTCATAAGGAGTATGCAGCCTAGGTCCCTCACATGCACAGTTCATAACAGGGCTTGTGCTCCTATGAGAATCTAATGATGCACTGATCTGACAGGAGGCAGATCTCAGGTGGTAAAGCTTGCTCACCGGCCATTTACCTCCTGCTGTGTGGCCTGGTTCCTAACAGGTTACCGACTGGTACTGGCCCGTGGTCAGGTGATTGGGGACCCCTGATATGTAGGTCTTACAAATTTACATTCTAATTTTCCACAGATGTTTATATTATTTGGAAGGGAAAAAAATAAAGAGGCAAATGACTGGTGAAGGTGAAAAGGGATTAGATTGTCAGTGGCCTTGGGCTGTGTCACTTGCTGTTTCTTCTACTTGCTATTACTTGCTGGTTCTTTCTATTCACCTTTCACATCTGAGCTGAATGTATTTCTTCAGTATGGCCATTTCAAACACCAAATCTTAATTTCAATCCCTGTTATTGGCTCTCCTAGTAACCTCCTTTCCCATAGAGCATCTATCACACATTGCAATTACATGTCTGCCTGTGTTATCTTTGTCCCTTCCACTAAACTGTAAACTCCAAAAGAGCAGGGATCCTGTCTCTTTGGTTCACCATTGCAAACCTATTGCTTCACTTAGTGTCTGGCATCTAAGAAATATGTATTGAATCAACTAGTAATTTTAAAGTGTGATATGAAGAATTAATGGGACCTAACTTGGCAGAGGGTTGATGTTGAGAATATTATGCTGGGAGCATAATATTTTCAACATTTATTACAGCCCCTTAGCCATTGTGTCACAGCAATACAGTTTGGGGAGTTGGCCTCTGCTTTCGGGATACATGAATATTGGTCTAAGTCACATTAGTAATTCCATGCCTCTTATCACATATGGCATACTTCTGGTGACAGTTATTTGTTCAGCAACAGAGACCCCATGACTTAAATTGGCCCAAATTGAGGGGAAGAAATGTCGTTTCATGGTTGGGGAAAAGACACCAACTGTCTCTTCAACCAGACATGAACAAGGAAGCATGTTGCCACATCCTGCCAGCAGCCATCTCATGCCTGTGAGAAGAAACTAGTTTAGGATGAAACAGAGGCTGTGGATGGCACAACAGAGAACGTAAAGAGCCGGGTCTTGGATGATGTTTATGAGGCATTGCATCTGCAAGTTCTGATGCCTGACCTGTCTCAGAGAAGCAGAGAGAGGAAGAATGTTCCAGATAGAGAGAACTAGTGAGGAAGGGCCACATGTTTGAGGAACATGAGACTAGTGTGTCTGGATTATTAACTTGGGGAAGAGTTTCCTGAGATAAAGATGAAGAGGTGAGGAGAAACCAAATCATACAGGGGCTTACAGGTCATATTGAGTATCAATTATGAATTCAATCTCTGGAATCAAGCAAACCTGGGCTCAAGTCCCAGCTCTACTATTTCCAGCTGGGTGACTCTGGAATGCTACTTAATCTTCTGTCTAAAGCTCAGTTTCCTCTCATGTAAGAGGATGCTAGGTAGTATCTTTTTCATGGTATTGTTGGGAAGATTAAATGAAGTTTTGTAACTTAGCACCACAGGAGCTCAACAAATGAACCAAATAAATGAAACAAAAAGCTATGACTCTTACAGTTGCTACCATCATTATTTTGGAGCAGAATTAATGTGAGATGATGATATTAACTATAATGATTCTGGACTTTCTGAAAGGTTAAACAGAGAGGCATCATGGTCAGATTTCCATTTTACAAAGTTCCTTCAGGCTGCAAAGTGAATAATGCATTAGAGGGGGCAATTAAAGAGGCAGGGAGATTGGATAGAAGGAGCTATTGAATATTTCAGGCAAAGATGTTGGAGGTTTGGACTAAGGTAGAGATGATAAAGATGCAGGGAAATAGATGGATTAGAGTTACTTAGGAGGTAGAATTGACAGAATTTGGTAATTGAATACGGGTGGGGGGGGGTGAGATAGAGGGAAGAGACAAAGATGACTCTTAAATTTCAGTCTTGGTGCATTTATTAAGCCAGGGAACCTGGTAGGAGAAACAGGCTGTGTGTGAGTACCTGGGGAGATTGGTGGGGGGAGTAGATAACTTTCATTTTAAACATGATAATTTTGAGTTACCTGTGAGCCATCTAGGGCAGGGGTCCACAATCCCTGGGCCATGGACCAGTACCAGATTGTAGACTGTTAGGAACGAGGCTTCACAGCAGGAGGCGAACAGCAGGTGAGCGAGTGAAGCTTTATCTGTATTTAAGCTGCTCCCCATCACTTGCATTATCACCTGAGCTCCGCCTCCTGTCAGCTCAGTGGCAGCATTAGATTCTCACAGGAGCGCGAACCCTGTTGTGAACTGTGTATGCTAGGGATCTAGGTTGCATGCTCCTTATGAGAATCTCATGCCTGATGATCTGTCACTGTGTCCCATCACCTCCAGATAGATCCTCCTAGTTGCAGGAAAACAAACTGAGGGCTCCTGTGGATTCTATCTTATGGTGAGTTGTATAATTATTTCATTATATATTACAATGTAATAATAATAGAAATAAAGTGCACAATAAATGTGCTTGAATCATCCCCAAACCATCTCCCCCAGACCCAGTCTGTGGAAAAACTGTCTTCCACAAAACCAGTCCCTGGTGCCAAAAAGGTGAGGACTGCTGATCTAGGGGAAATGCTGAGTCAGCAGTCGCATATATATGTCGAGACTTTAGAGGCGAGGTCTGGTCTAGAGATATAATTTTGGCTGTCAATACATAAATGATCAACACTGGAGACGGGGGAGTGGATGAAAAATGGGAGGAGAAAAATGGCCAGGACTGACCCTAGAGGAAGTATAAAGGCCAGTCAGTGAATCAGAAACAGTGAATTTGGATGCAGATAATCAGACTAATTCAGACTGGCTTGAATAGTAAAAGGTTATGTAATGAAGAAGCCCAGTGGCAACATGGGCTTCAGGGTTGATTCGATTCAGCAGTTTAATGATGCCATAAATTTTCCAATCTCTTCCCATTTCTGGGCTCTGCCTTCTGTGGTATTAGCTTCCTCCTAAGGCTGATTCTTTTACCTAGTTGTGAGATGGCGGCTGTCTACAATTTCCAAGGCTAATATTCTCTTTTCCACCCTGAGAAAGGAGTCTGACTGTTGATGTCTCAGAGGAAGGAGAAGGCTTTTCTCTCTTGGAAGCCCCTAGTAAAGCCTTTGTTTTTGTTGACCAGAATTGGGTCACATGCTCCACCCTGAAACAAAATTTGCTAAGCCTCAGAATGGGATTATGCTGATGAATGTGAAGCACACACAACTTTCACAAATATCAAGAACGGAGTCAAGTTCCCCACTGTTCGTTGACCATGACAGTGAAGCCCACGACCCCAATACCTGGACAATACTGGTGTGTGATTTTCTTCAGGCAACTTTAGCTGTCCATGTTAAGGAATGAGGAAGTTGAATAGTCAGATTTGTTAGGATCTAATGAAAGGAGAGAAGGTCAATAGGATTTGAGGAATAATTAAGAAGAATGACTTACATGAAAGGCCCTGCAATCTAAGCCTGCTTGGCTTCTGAAGAGGTAATCACAATGCCCACTAGAATCAAGCAGTAGAGCAGACTGGGAGATGGCTTGTGACTCAAGAAGAAAATGAGGACAGTGCAATGCTTTGTGTTCCAGGGTGGAAGGACTGGTCTGCTGGGACACACACTACTGAGAGACCAAGCAAGATGAAAAGAGAAAGGGAACATCAGCTGGTGAGCTTAGTAGGGTGAAAAGCCTCGTAGGGAGCAAAGCGAGGTAGCATAATGGAGTCAGAGAGTGTAACAACTTTTTGAGAAGCTACGGTAATAAGGAATAATGTGTGGTGGTGGGAGCCTTTGTTTGCTTGTTTATATGCTTGTTTTGAAGATGGTATAAACTTTAGCATACCCAAAATCTTATTGAAATAATCTATTATAGAGGGAGAGGCTTTATATGAGTGGGACAACATGCTTTTGAATATTACAATGTACCACATTGCTGGATCAGTATCCCTTGACATTCTGTCTGACAGATTCCATCATGACAGTAAGTTTTTAGTTTTGAACATAGTAAGTTTGAGTTACCTGTCAGCCATCTAGGGGGAAATGCTTAGTCTGCAGTTGCATATATATGTCTAGACTTTAGAGACAAGGTCTGGTCTAAAAACATAATTTTGATGGTCAACACATAAAGGGTCAACACTGGAGACATGGGGATGGATAAATATTAGGAAGAGAAAAATAACCAGGACTGACCCTAGAGGAAGTCTAAAGATTCTGACGTAGAGGGAAGGAGACAAATTGTCTTGACATTCTGTCTGACCGATTCTATTATATCAGTGTCTTCCATCATAGCAAAGATATTTGTCTGAGAGATGTGTGAAGAGTTCAAGAATCTGATGTGTGCTGTGAGAGGGATGGGCTCCTGGACGTGGAGGAAGGGATTGCCTTTGGGTAGCGGGCCTGCCTCCTCCATTGTGATGAGACAAGAAGAGAATGAGTTTGACCATGCACAGTTGAGGAGCTCTCACCAGTGATTCATATTTTATCTAAACAAGGAGTTGTCTGCTGCTGAGTGATGAGAGAGAAAGGAATTCAGAGGTTTGACGAACATGGAGCAGTTTTGCCATTATCATGGCAGAGGATATGGGAATAAGATGGCAAGAGAAATACAATAGGATTCTTAGGCAGTGCTGCCATCACAGAAGAAGTTGAAGACCTTGAATTATAGAGGTATTGATTTGTCTGGCTGTGTAATTTTCTTCAGGCATATTTAGCTGCCCATTTTAAGGAATGAGGAAGTTGAATAGTCAGATTTGTTAGGATCTAATGAAAGGAGAGAAGGTTAATAGGATTTGAGGAATAACTAAGAAGAATGTCTTAAGTGAAAGGCCCTCCAATCTAAGCTTGATATTGAGAAAGGGTAAGTAGGATAGGGTAAAAGATTTGGAGAATATAGGGAGTCAATTGGTGGAGGTCTCAACATGGCTGGAAAACAGTTGCAGTGGTAGTGATTTAGTTAGCAAGCAGGAAGGATGGGCAGAAGGATCAGAAAACAAAAGGGATCTAAATTAGTGATTTTGGCTGTAGAGAAGTTTCGATTATTGACAATATTCTATGCGTGACTCTCAGAGACTGGCTTGAGTGAGGTGGTGGCAAAGTGTGTGGGAGATGAGGAAAGTCAGAACTGAGGCAATCTGGTTGCTAAAGGGGCAGCTTTGGATGTTGAAGTTCCCAAAGGTGATGACAGGAGACAGATACAAAGATTTCAAGAGCGTGTGACCAAGGCTGGCCCTGAGTAACATAACAATAATGCAAAGATCACTGAATCCAAGGTCCAGAGAGCTGAGTTTTTGTCCCATTTTTGTCACTAACTATCAGCATGACTTTGGGCAAGTTGCTAAATGCCCCCAGGTCTTAGGTTGCTCATAGACTATGAGGGAACTGCTCAGCTAAGCCTGCTTCTCAGTAGAGAGATGCTACTATTCCATGATTTTATTACATCCACCGGTTGGGGTTTGAGTGAAACATACACTCCTTCTCTGAAGTTTTTGGCCGATTGGCAAATAAACATAAGAATATGAAACCAAAATAATACCTTCATTACTGGTAAAGCTGGAATGCAGAATGCAGCTTGGCCCAGGGTCCAAAAGATAATTCTTAGTCCTTGTGCCCTGAATTGCATTTACAAATCTTGTCTTGGCAAAGCAGCTGGACAAGCATTGGCTTTAACCCTGAAGGGGCAGGCCCTTCCCCAACAGGCTTACAGTGGGGAGGAGAGGTGGGCACGGGTAGCTGCAGGAGGACCATCTCTTTAGAGACAGGAGGCCAAAAATAATAAACGAGACCACACATGGGTATTGGTTGCTGACACATTGTCCCCTGCTTGATAGAGGAAGGGTCTGCTCATAGATTTAATTGCTTTTCCTCCTTAGGAAGAATGAATGAAAGGAGGAAAGAAGGATAAAAAGTTTCTTTCTATCGGGGCTGGGCGTGGTGACTCACGCCTGTAATCCCGGCACTTTGGGAGGCCGAGGCAGGTGGATCACGAGGTCAGGAGATCGAGACCATCCTGGCTAACACGATGAAACCCCATTTCTACTAAAAATAGAAAAACTTAGCTGGGCCTGGTGGCAGGCGCCTGTAGTCCCAGCTACTCCGGAGGCTGAGGCAGGAGAATGGCGTGAACCCAGGAGGCAGAGCTTGCAGTGAGCCGAGATCGTGCTACTGTACTCCAGCCTGGGCGACAGAGCGAGACTGTCTCAAAAAAAAAAAAAAGTTTCTTTCCATCAACACCAACTTAATGGAAGTATCTCTTTTATCTTCTGAGACAAGAACTTAGAGAAAAGAGAAAAATACTTCTTCCTTTATGATACACAGGCTAGCAACTCAAAATAAATGGTTTTAAATTAGATTTATGCAATTGTACATATGTGTGAGAGTATGCAGAATTAACATGGAGAAAAAGTTCCTTAAATGATGACAGGGTTCCAAGAACACTTTTCCATAGTTTTCCAAATGTTCCATTTGTAACTTGGATTCAAGTCAGAATTATGAGGTTTCTAAGCAACGTAACTAGAGAAAGTAAACAAGGCTTTATTCATTTTAAAATAAATTAAAATAAACAGATTCCATGTTACTCTAACTCTGCCCAGATCAGCTGAGGCGTGGATTGCATTTCTGGTGACCTACTTTGGTGTTCCTAACAACTGCAGCAATCACAATGAAAAACAGGCTGCAAGTAAGTGAGAAACAAATGGAAGGTGAGTGGTTGTAGCTTTCTGGCCACCTCCTCTCTTAATGGTACTCTGTTAAGCTGACATCTTTGCTCCTCTGAGACTTTAATAGGAGGATTAAAGCAACAGCTAAATAGATGATAAATCCTACAACAACGACAGTTACCCCTGAATACTGGGGAAGGCTGCACAGGCCCTGCTTTGCTCATAGAAATAGGCTAGCACTTTCATGGTGACAACAGAGAGGTCAGGAAAGTCCTCATTTCCCTTTAAGTTTCTTTCTTATTGAGGCACGGTGGCTCATGCCTGTAATTCCAGCACTTTGGGAGGCCGAAGTGGGCTGATCACCTGAGGTCAGGAGTTGCAGACCAGCCTGGCCAAGATGGTGAAACCCCATCTCTACTAAAAATACAAAAATTAACCAGGTGTGGTGGTGCCCACCTGTAGTCCCAGCTACTTGGGAGGCTGAGGCAGGAGAATCACTTGAACCTTGGAGGCAGAGGTTGCAATGAGCCGAGATCGTGCCGCTGAACTCTAGCCTGGGAAACGGGAAGACTCCGTCTCAAAAATAAATAAATAAATAAAGTTAAAATATAAACTTCTTATTTCTTTTGAGATTTCTAAAAGTTCACCATCAGATGCTTAGATGGAAGAAGTTGAAGGAAGGTTAAAATACAGTTTGGGTTTATATTTGAATTTGTTATTTGGGAGAAGTTATATGTAAGTTGTTAAAAATCTCTAAAACCCCAGCACAAATTTGCTTTAGCAAATCACATCTCATAGATAACTAGTTGAGAGCAGGCTCTTAAGAGAAATGGGTAGAACAAGGTACATTTTGAATAGTGGGGGCATGGGAATGGCTGAGGGGATTGGGAGGCAGGGTTTGGGAATGACTGCCCCAAGGGAGGAACCATCCTAAAGAAACCAAGAGATGGGGCCCCTCCAGATGGAGGAAGCATTGCTTCCTGAGAAGACGGGAAGCCATCATTCATCACCTCCACTTTATCTCCACCTCTATGTAAGGTTGGCTTTGCAGCTTCAAAACACCCAGAAGAACACCACGCATTCATGCCTGCTCACTCCAGAGGCAGACAGTTGGCCACTCTGTTCTGTCTTCCAGCAGCAGCCTCCCACCCCCCCCTCTACTGCTGACCTCAGGACTGGTCAAGATGCTCAGATTAGGCACACACACCCACACCCCCACACCCCCACACCCCAATAACTACGAGAACATAACATAGAAATACAAATGATTCCCATTTATATCTTAACATAGAGTAGAAGCTCCCTAGAATACCAAGTGGCAAATATGGTAACAGATGGTGATTGATTGATTTCAGAATCAAAGTATTAATAATTCTTCTTTACTAAAATTTATGCATGCGCCCCTCCTGGTACTTCCTTCTGGCTATAATTTGGAAAAGCTTCCCCTTTTATCTTCTTCTACAAAGTGCTGCCATATGGAGAGAACAGAAAAGCCTGGAAAAACCCCAATTAACTGGAGCTCAAGTAATTAGAGCTCTCACTAAAATAGATAATATTTTCTGTAGGTTCCTCCCAACCACCTCCCTCAAAAAAAAAAAAAAAAAAACACACACACACACACAACGACAAAAGAACCACTGATATATGGATTTGGGCATTAAATAAACATTTCCAAGGTAAGTAAAAAACTGGCTGGTATGATTAGTAGTTACCTGTGCTGTGCGACATCATTCCTGTGTGCTGGGTTGGAGACATGAATCCTCGTCATCAGCACTCTTCTCCAGGGAAGATTCTGGGCTTTGCTGGTGGAGAATGGAAGCAGGAGGACCAGATTAGTTACCTGTGCTCTCAAAAACAACCCAGAGACAGGGAAAGTTTTATAATTTTTTTATTTTTTAAAGGAATTTAATTCTATTCATCATTCTCAGCTTACTGAGGCAGAAAAGTGGGCTCACTGAGTCTAAACCATGTTATAAAGCATCCTGTAGCTAACCCTCAGGCAACCCAAAGACTATTCTCTGAGAGCTTCAGCTATCTGTGGTTTTATTTTATACCCAAAAACCAATATTAAGCAGGTTGCAGCACATGCACAATTTCTTCATTTCTAGGACATGGAAACTCTCAAGAGACTAAACAGCAGGATGCAGAGAGAAAATTGGTGGTGTTGAAGTTCGATTTGTCACAATTTTATGAGTTATTTAATTTCATCTCTCAAATCGGCAAATCGTCACGTTCTTGAGATGACTCATGCATGAAATCAAATCTCTTTGCTTCAGTTCAGTTTGTATTTTCCTCAATTTAATTATCTCAGTCACATGCAGCCCTACTTCCAGACCGGCCCCTGTGGTAATATTTAATTAACAAGGCAATTGACGAGAAAGGTCCTGGTTGTGCGGCAGGATTTTTGTTAGATTGTAAGTTCCCCAGAGGACACGCATCAGGCTTGATCTCCGGATTTGGGGTTGCTTTCTAACTCTTTTTATTTTCACAAATTCCACGTTATTAGTTTTACCTACTGTGCTCTAAGAAAGCAGAAAGAGGTCCTATAGCCACTGATAGAAATTTTAGAAACTTAATTTTTTTTAAATAGTCAGGTTTTTGTTTTCTCCCTAAATTTTCCCCTATACTTTCTCCCTATATTTTTCCTGATATTTTCTCCCTGATTTGCTAAGATTTGCTGGCCCTACTGGAAGCCTATTGCAACAATCCTTTTTTTTTTTTTTTTTTTTTTTATCTCGGCTCACAGCAACTTCTGCCTCTCAGGTTCAAGTGATCCTCTCACCTCAGCCTCCTGAGTAGCTAGGACTACAGATACATGACACCACCACGCCCAGCTAATTTTTTGTATTTCTTGGTAGATACAGGGTTTTGCCATGTTGCCTAGGCTGGTCTCGAACTCCTGACCTCACGTGATCTGCCCATATCAGCCTCCCAAAGTGCTGGGATTATAGGCGTGAGCCACGGCATCTAGCCCAAGAATCTGTGTTGTGGGGAAATCACAAGCACCAGAAGCTTTTTCTCTTCTTCCACAAAAGTTCAAGCCCATTAATAAGATGATGCTGTGCTTCCAGAGAGATAGAAAAGAAAAAGTTTTTGAGAGTAAGAGGGGAGACAGACAGGAGAGATTCTTGGGAAGTGCGAAGGGATGGAGGGTGGGGGGTGCTGCACATTCCTCTCTGCTCTATCTGTGGGACAGAGTTGCAAAGGAACTGATATCTGGCTTTCCAAGAAGTGATTCGGGGTAGTGGCTATAAGTGGGGGTGAGCACAGGTTGTGGAGAGGGTAAAAAGGGGAATCTCCGTGCAGATCACCTGGCCCTGGTCCAGTGGGGGACCTTGTTCCTATTCCCAAGCCTACTCCCATTCATGGAGAGCCCTCCACTTATTGAAACGTTACTCTCCCTTCCCTGGCTATCTCTGCTAAATGTCTGTTCCATGCACTCCAGTCTAAGCAATGCACTCTGCTCATTCTTAGAAGTCCTCCCACATTTATATATCACCCCTACAGAGAAGCATTTTGTGATGGATTGTCCTAAAGTCTTCTCTCATTTGTTCACTCAACAAATACTTATTGAACTCTTGCTGTAAATGCCAGGCTCTGTTCTAAGCACTGGGGAGAATACAGTCCACACACAGACAAGGACCTTGTTCTCACAGTGCTCATATTCTTGGGTGTGGAGGCGCATGGAATTATAGTTCCTGTTTTATAGTGTGTGCCAGGCTCTTGTCCCCAATCTAACTACAGATCACAGGACGGGAAGAGTCACAGAATACTTAGGCCGATGCAGCTCTCAAAACACCCCTCAAGGAGAAATGCTACTTCACAACTCCCCATAATATACCAGAATATCTGGGCACAGTAAGTAAAAGATGGTCCACAGATGTCAGGCAGGATCCTATAAAGCCCCAGTTGCAGGCCCAGTGAGATCTCGGATTTTTCCATCTTAAAATTTATATTTTATTATCATCATGGCTAAAGATACATGAATGCAAATATTGACTTTTGGTATATTTCTTTTCACCTTAGAAGAGTTGAAGTTCGAATCCCTGTATGACTTTGTACAAAGGCTGTTGGTGACTTCTGAGGTGCTCACGTAGCAGCTGACTCTTCATGCATAAGGAGTTTCTTCCCTGCTGCAGCTTGAGAGTTCCCAGCTGGTTAAAGAAACAAACATACCCAGGAGTCGGGAGTTGGCAGGTCCATTATGGCTAAATATATTCCCAGGCTTAAATAAGATGTTGCTTTGAACATCTGTCTTCCTTGCCAATAAAAGGATAACATGGAAGTAAGGCAACGTAAGAGTGGGTGGTCTTTTTCCAAATTATTGGCATTTTCAAAAAATTTTCCTCACAGTCTTGAAAGCCAAATATGTCCCTGGAGAGAGGAGTCTTGGGTCTACATGGACTAGTAAAGCTAGAACAATGGATTGATGGTTTCTGAGAAGAGCTATGATCTTACATTTGGTATTAGAATCACTTGGTTCAGACCATTACTTATGAACGATTCTTCCTGATGATGGTCATCATTTTGTGAGGCAAAGATCTCAACCATGGAATTAGAAATTGTCTTATTTATTTTTCCTACAATGATGTGTCAACAGTAAAGAGAAAAGTCTGAAAGAAGCAGGGTAGTGGGGAAGAGATATTTACGGTCATTAACGTAGTAAAGAAGTAATTATGGATCTCAGACTCTAGAGGAACACCAGATGTTACTAAGATTGAGAGAAAGCCTGACTGGGCATGTATGCAAAATAGAATTTATCCTTGCCAATGCCACCCGTGGCAAACGAGGCTTCAAAGAGGAAAATTAGGGCTTGCACAGCTTCACTTGCAAGCTGGCATGCAGTATTTTGTTTAAAAAAAGGGAGAGCAGGAACTATAGAATAAAAATACTTTTTCTTTGTGCCTGCATTGTATGTTACAGAAAGCTTCCTCTAGTGATATAAAGCTAGGATTAATTTTCCATCCAAAAAGAATCAATTGTCTGAGGCTATGTGCACAAAAATGAGGTTTTTTTTCCCTCCTCCTGGAAAGCTCACCCAGGATAAACTGCATCCTCCAGTCAGTTACATAGTAGATGAAAGGACTCTGCTATGCTGGAAGAATGACAAGGATAATTACTCTATGTCAATTTCATTCTGTCTTTTTAAAATAAGTGATACTTTCTGGCCACATTTGGGGTCTGTGAGCTTCCTTTGGTTATATGTAGAGAATGCCACATTAGAGAATTCACAGACTCCCCATTTTTCTAGAGTGTTATCCCATCAGGTGTTTTAAATTTTCCTCTATGAAGTGATCTTTGATCAGAAGGGGTTCACTTTCCAGAGTTTTGTTTTCTCAAGTTACCTATACACTTGAGATTTTGGGGGGACAAAAATGGAATTACAGTGTTCTGGGTGGCCCTTATGATAGGACTGAAGCAGTAGATAAATGCAGTAGAAATGCCAGACATCCTGGAATGTGCCATTTTTTTTTTCTGGCATAAAATAATGCTAGATTTTCTCTGGAGATCTTATTGCTCTTCTGTCTTCGCCCAGTGGCAGGATAATTTCATCATCTTTGTAGATTTCCCACAGATGCTGCTCTTACTTCAGCCAAAAGCAATCATTGACATTTGCTGTGCTAATAACTGAGAACTAATTTTTGAAAATTGAATTAGGCTAGGCATGGTGGCTCATACCTGTAATCCCAGTACTTTGGGAGGCTGAGGCAGGAGGATTGCTTGAGGCCAGGAGTTTGAGACCAGCCTGGGCAACATGGCGAGACTCCCACCCCCACACCCATCTTTACAAAAAATTTTAAAAATAGCCAGGCATGGTGGCATAAGGATCACTTGAGCTCAATAGGTCAAGGCTGCAGTGAGCTATGATTACGCCACTGCACTCCAGCTTGGATGACAGAACGAGACACCCCTGTCTCAAAAAAAGAAAAAAATTGGACTAGATAATAATAAAAATAAAACAGAAGAACAGATAACATTAACTAAAAACAATGTGAGTTGCAGAGTACAGAAATAAATTAAATTTTGTGAATAGTATTTGGAGACCTGAAATACAAAACACACTTCATTTGCTCAGGGAAAAAGAAGAGTAACGACAGAAGATGTTACACTGCTATAATTATTTGTTACTATGAAACTTTTGATTTCAATCATCTTGAGGTTGTCAACATCCTACAAATGAGGTGGATTCCAGTAAAATCTGGTTAGGTGCAGACTTTGCTGTCTCCAAAACACGTTAGAAACCATTTATCTCTATATGCTGCCCGGTGCATGTTCAGAGCAGCACAGGATTTCGCTAATACAAGAACCAGCTGGGCAAAGAATCAAATACTTATGTGCTACAGAGTGTTCTAGGGACTTGTTTGAGGTTTGCTTTTACCTGACACTGCCTTCTAACAAGTCTCCCTGTATTGTGCTTTTGTGTGCCATGTTCGATTTCTATCTGCTAATTAACACTGAGTCTCACCATAGTCCATACTAAATTAAGAAAAAATATATATTTTTAAAATTTGTCCTTTAAATCTAAGAAATAATGTGATTTTTTTCTTAGTTTCCAATCTTGCCTGTAAGTATGTGGTTAAAGGTAAATCATATACATTTATTTAAAACTTCAAATGATTCTTCTCCCATTTATGCAGTCCTTTTTAATGAAGTCTTGCTTTTATATAGATATCTAAAAACAAGCACAGGGCAGGCTATGTGAACTTGGTTCTACTGTTCATTATACACTGCAGAAAGGGCTAAAAAGCATGTCATTCATAAGTGAATGAATGAATGAATGAATGATGAACCACGCCTAAGCCAATTGGCTAGGCCTTGACTTACAGAAACTACAGGACAAGAAGTTTCACTATCCTTAAAACGATTAGGTGAGATCGTGTGTCTTCTGCACTGCCTGGTACCATTTCTTGACTTTAAATCTTAAAAGCCCTTTCACTCTGTCTGCATGATCATGTTGCCAGACTGGACTGCAAGTGGGCCTGCCGGGGGATGTTGTGTCTGGCAAACTGGCCTCCCATTTCCATTGTTTCACAGTAAACATTCAGCAATGTGCTAGGGTTGTTTTGTATCAGTTCCTTGCACCTGGTGAGCAGGTAGTGTTCAGACCAGCTGGAAGTAGGCCGAAAAGTGTGCTAGGAGGTGGGGGTTAGCAGGGTCTTGCAGAACCTTCTATAAGAAAGGCAAGGGAAACCTCTCATGTCTGGTAGAATCCTCACTTAGTGCTGGTGATTACCCTGTGGGAATCTGGGAATCTGTGCCCTTGTTTGGGAGCAGGCTACCTTGTCTCCTGCAATGTGTAATGACACATTTTTGTATGTTTTGCCATTAGAAATACTTTACAAGATTATGTCCTTTGCAGGGACACGGATGGAGCTGGAGGCCATTATCTTTACAAACTAATGCAGAAAGAAAACCAAATACCACATGCTCTCACTTATAAATGGGAGCTAAATGATGAGAACACATGGACACATAGTGGGGAGCAACACACACTGGGGCGTTTTGGAGGATGGAGGATGGGAAGAGGGAGAGGATCGGGAAAAATAACTACTGAGTGCTAGGTTTAGTACCTGGGTGATGAAATAATCTGTATGACAAACCCCCATGACACACATTTACCTGTGCAACAAACCTACACATGTACCCCTGAACTTAAAAGTTAAAAAAAAAATACTTCACATGCTCACTGGATCTGTTGAAATTACTCTGTTAATCAATCTTTCATCCTGTTGTGACAACTATATGTCTGCTGTCTAAGACAGCACAGGTTTGAATCGCATAGACTCGAGGGCTTCTATAGTCTTCATTTCTCATACACACATTCAGTATGTATAAGAATTAGGAGATGATGGCTTCAGAATTCTCTGCATAATCAGAAAGACCATGCAAATTAAAGAGAGGCTTTCTATCCTAACACCCAAGGAAAAATCCCAGAGCATTATAGTCTAATCTTAGTTTGTATATTAGACTATGCTTCCATATTTTGTGGTTTGGCTCTAAGTTCTAAAGTATGATTGAATTGACTTATAATGTATATTCTACGTTAATAACGATACAAACTATACAAATAACTTGAACAAACAAAAGAGCATAATGTATCACAGTACGATGCCTGAAAGTCACTGCGTGGTTAGGACAATATTAATGAACAGGAATGAATGATTCCAGGCCTGGGAGAACTTGCTGCATGTTTTTCTAGAAGTATAGAACAAAGTAGGTGACCCCATAAGCCATCGAGCACTTGGTAAATAATGTGTTATCTTTCAGTATAATCTATGTCTGTCTGAATTCCAGCCCACCACAACTTAAATATTTATTTAAAATAAATGTTTATTTCACCATTCCTGTGTATTCCAAGTAAAGTACGGTAGACTGACTGACTCATGCCAATGGAACAGGAGCAGAATTATTATCAGACACCCAGAACAAGATAAGCTCTGCTAATTGGCACATAGAAAGTGCTTGATGAAACGAGTCTGTTGCAACGTAACCACGCTGTCGGCTTCATCATGAGCTTCAGCTGTAAAAATGGAAAAAATTGAACTTTTTTTTGAGATGGGGTCTCACTCTGTCACCCAAGCTGGAGTGCAGTGGCGCAATCTCGGTTCGCTGCAACCTGTGCCTCCTGGGCTCAAGCTATCCTCCCACCTAAGCCTCCTGAGTAGCTGGGACTGCAGGCATGCGTCACCACAGCTGGCTAATTTTTGTATTTTTAGTAGAGATGGGGTCGCGCCATATTGGCCAAGCTGGTCTCTAACTCCTGAGCTCAAGTGATCTGTCTGCCTTGGCCTCCCGAAATGCTGGGATTAAAGGCGTGAGCCACTGTGCCTGGTCAAATTGAACTTTTAAGACTTTTTTGTTTTTAAAATTAAGTTGCCTGGGAGTGCTTCACTACACACTTGGGTACTTTGATGGTTGCTCTCAGTTCCCTTTTCAGCAAACTGGATTTTGGTTTGGTATAGGCCTATGACTTTTAAGCTTAGGGGTTCTCTGAAAAGACTTGAGGGTCACTTGGCTTGGGAATAGGGATGAGTAAAGTTTTAGGGGAAAAAAATCCCTGCCTGGTTTCAACCAGAGTAGCTTTGATCTTTTTTACATATTGGAATTCCACATAAGGTTTTTCCTGGGGGTAGGGGACTTTGATCTTTGTCATATATTGAAATTCCATGTAAGGTTTTTCCTGGGGGCAAGGGGCAGTTTGCTGCTTAAACATGTACTCAAAAACAGCTTGTAGAGTGCCAACAAATAAACAACAACAACAACAAAAAACCTATTTGGTTAAAGTAAGTCATCATAAAATGAATTCTCAAAATGGGAGTTACACTTCTTTGTGGAAATTATTTTATTTTAGATATGGGGGTAGATGTGCAGGTTTGTAACATGGACATATTTTATGATGTGGTTTGGGCTTCTATTCATCAACCATTTCCCCCTTACTTCCCTCCTCCCCCTAGTAGTCCCCAGTGCCTATTGTTGCCATCTTTATGTCCATTTGTCCCAATGTTTAGCGCCCACTCATAAGTGAGAACATATGGTATTTGTTTTTCTGTTTCTGTGTTAATTAACTTAGCATAATGGCCTGCAGCTGCATCTACATTGCTGCAGAGGACATTAATTCATTTTTTTAATGGCTGCACAGTATTCCATAGTCCATGCTGTATATGTAGCACATTTTCTTAATCTGATCCACCAATCCAGCACTGATTCCATATCTTTGCTATTGTGAATAGTGCTGTGATAAACGTGTGAGCGCATGTGCCCTTTTGGTAGAACGATTTATCTTCCTTTGGGTATACACCCAGTAATGAGATTTCTGGGTCGATTGGTAGTTGTATTTTTAGTTCTTTGAGAAATCTCCAAACTGCTTTCCACACTGGCTGAACTTATTTACATTCCCACCAGCAGTGTATAAGCGTTCCCTCTTCTCTGCAGCCTCTGTTGTTTTTTGGCTTTTAAATCATAGCCATTTGGACTGGTATGAGAGGGTATTTTATTGTGGTTTTGATTTGCATCTCTCTGATAATGGTGATGTTCAGCATTTTTAAAATGTTTGTTGGCTGCTTGTATGTTTTTTGAGAAGTGTTTCTTTATGTCCTTTGCCCACTTTGAAATGGGGTTTTTTTTGTTGTTGTTTTTTTGTTTAAGTCACTTATACATCCTGGATATTAGTTCTTTGTTGGATGCACAGTTTGTAAATATTTTGTTTTCCAAAATGGGAGTTAATACTTCTTAAGACTCCGGAACATGCGCCAAAGTTGTCATGTGTAAAACTCAGGGGAACAAAGCTGAGTAGACCTGAGTGAGGAAGGCAGCAGTAATATTTGGGAAAGTAGTTCACAGGTGCGTGTGACATAATAAAAATATATACCTGGTCCCTGCCCCTGGTTCTGCACACAGAACTCTTTTAACTAATTTATTTATTTTGAAACAGGGTCTCACTCTGTTGCCTAGGCTGGAGTACAGTGGTGCAATCATAGTTCACTGCAAGCTCAAACTCCTGGGTTCAAGTGAGCCTCCCTCCTTAGCCCTCCCAGTAGCTGGGACTACAGGTGTGCCACCATGCCCCACTATTTACATGTTTTTTTGTTTTTTTGTTTTTTGGTAGCAATGAGGTCTCACCATGTTGCTCAGGCTAGTCTTGAACTCCTGGGCTAAAGCGAGACTTCTGTCTTGGCTTCCCAAAATGCTGGAATTATAGGCATGAGCCATTATGCTGGGTCCACAGAACTTGTAAATCTCTTGTAATTTCCTGAGCAGTAAGGACTCTAGGTGCATCTTTTGTTCTGTATTTGGTCTCTGAGCTCAGTTCCTGACACAGAACTCCTAATTCCTTGGAATTTCCTGGGTGATGAGATCATCTTTTGTTCTAATGAGGCAACTCTTGGTGGGCTTCTGGATGGGGCCTGGTCATCAGAAAGGCCAGCCCATGATTAGAAGCTTGAAACTTTCAGCCCCACTCTCTAACCTCTGGGAAGGAGCGAGAGGTTGGATATTGAGTTAATAACAGATCACGCCTATGTGATGAAGCCTCCATAAAAATCTCTGAGTTATGGGGTTCAGAGAGCTTCTGGCTTACTGAACATGGGGAAAATGGCTTACAACCTCTGCACCCCTTCCACATACCTTACCTTATGTACCTTTTCATCTGGCTGTGTGTCTGCATTATTTGTAATACCCTTCATAATAAACCAGTAAATGTAAGTGTTTTCCTGAGTTCTGTGAGCCATTCTAGCAAGTGATTGAACATGACGATGGGGTAGTGGGAAGCACTGATTTGCGGCCAAGTCAGACAGAAGTCGTGGGTAACCCAAGGACCCACCTCCTATGATTGGTGTCTAAAGTGAGAGGCAGTCTTGTGAGACTAAGCCCTTAACCTGTGGGATCTGCACTAACTCCACATAGTTAGTGTCATAATTAAATTGAATTATAGGACACCCACCTAGAGTGTGAGAGTTGGTTGGTATAGGAAAAGACCCACACAGCTGGTGTCAGAAGAGAAGCATTGAGAGTGATGCGAGTGTAGGAGGGAAAACAGTTTGGTTTTCCATATTATACAAGGAGAAACCTTTGCCCATCAGGCACTGGAAGTCTCCATGGAAGTCTTTGTTAAATCTCAGATCACATCTATACTGAGAACTGGCAATGAAGATCTTGTTTTAATGTCTTCTTTAAAGAGGTCACTGCTTCTGGATGGTGTTTCACTTGAAATCATCCAAAGCATGATGTGGAATCAGATGTAGGTTTATACCAGAAACTAATTTATTTGACCTTTAGATTACAACTCAAGGATTAAGCTTTTGGGGAGAGTTTGGTCTTAATGAAAGAAAATATCAATCTGAATGCTTTGTTCTCACATTAAAAGGAGTAAGTTTAGGATTGAAAAAGACACTTTAAAAATGGATTTCTACAAGGAATTGTTTTTCAATGGGTATAAAGTTTGTTATGCAAGATGAATACATTCTAGAGATCTGCTGTACAACATAGTAACTATTTAACAATAGGATATTGTGCACCTTAAAATATGTTAAGAAGTCAGGCATGGTGGTGCACATCTGCAGTCCTAGCTACTTGGGAGGCTGAGGTGGGAGGATCATTTGGGTCCAGGAGTTTGAGGCTGCAGTGAGCTGTGATCATGCCACTGCACTCCAGCCTGGGTAACAGAGTGAGACTATGTATCTAAAAAAGTTCAACCACAAAAACAACTAAAAGATACATCTCATGTTAAATGTTCTTACCAAAACAAACAAAAGAAAAACCCATGAAAGGACACAGGAAATTTTTGGGGGTGGTAGCTATGTTTAGTACTTTTATAGTGGTGATGATATCATAGGTGTATGGCATATGTCCAAACTCATCAGGGTATATACATTAGATGTGTGTGAATTTTGTACATCAATTATAACTCTGTAAAGCTAAAAAAATGGATTACTATCTATTAATAGTAGAGTATCCCCAGAGCAAACTGCTAGGCCATACATTTTTTAAAAGTCAACACTAAAGCAACATCTTTGTTCATTGGATGATAAAAAGGTACATTCCTCCACGATCTGTTCCCACAAAGGAGAATGTTTTACAAATAGACTTGACCAGTAAATTTCATTATGAGAACACATCCTAGGATATATTTGGAGATGAAAAAAGAAAGATTTATGTCCAATAATGTTTTAACTTTATTTATAATATAGAAAACTAGAAAACTACTTAAATATCCAGCAAAAAGAATTCAGTTAAATAAATTATGGTAGTTTCATTTACTGGACAGTTATGCCGGCATTAAAAATATTTTTGAAGACAATGTGAGAAAATTCTAATATAAATGTCAATGAATATATATTGAATATTCATATAAAGTAATTTCTTGCAAATGTTAAGTAAATGCACATTGGATTTAATCTCTATATGTTTAAAAATGTATAAATATATGCATAAAAGACAAAAGGAAATTCATCTAAATATTAGTAGCATTTATCTCTGTGTATTGAAATTCATAATAATTTAAATGTTGTTTCCCCTCTGGACATTCCTTTATTGCATACATTTTTAATTAAGAGAATGTATTATTTTTAGAATCAGAAGAAAAGCTAAATATATAACAAAGGACTTGTCCAGGCAGTTGACATGGTTTTTTCTGTGAGAAAATATACAGATGAAAGGGACTTGGAGTCACTCAAGGGGAGAGGGATAATTTGCCTGAGAATTCCCAGAGCATCTGGAGGAGGAAGAAGCCCAGATCCTAGTCCCTTCTTCCAGATATTCAAAGTAATTGATCTGGAAGAGTGGTCCACGTAGCTGTCACCAGGACCCAATGACAGGAGAGAGCAATAAACCATTAATGCAAAATCATCACAAAGAAAGAAAGTGGGAGGAGAAAATGCTTGCCAAGGAGGATTGATGTGTTGAGTCTTGGTGGGGTTAAGGCAGGAATTGTTCCTGCCCCACTGAGTTTCCAGCTTCGATCTGATGCTTTAGACCATAAAAAGCATCTCAGGGACATATGGAGGTATCACCGAAGCAGTCTCTCTGAGAAGCAGAGACACTTTTTATGTCAGAAAGATGTACACTCAAACCATTTAATTGAAGCCCTAAACAGAGATGCTGACTTACTTTGTACTCCCAAGCTGGTAGAATGGAACCTAACAGTTGTTGGTCGTTCTTGACCCATATGGGGATAAAATAAGCTAAGAACACACAAATAAGATGAAACATTGAGGTCAAGTGCTATAAAATGAGATGAAATGATGTATAGGTCAAGAATGATTAAAATTAGAAAAAAACCTCAGTAATTATAAAAATAAAACCACCAGGTTAAAAATATTGAGATTATGTAAATAACAATAAAATTATTAGCTTAAAGAAAATCCCAGACAAATGTTGCTAATATGTTGGTGTATCCTGGGATCCTCCATAAATGGAATAACACTATAAAGAGTTGTTTGTAACTTGTTTACCTTTAAAATTTACCAGATGTATATTTGTATGCCAACAAATATCTACATCATGGCTTTCAATAGCTGTGTAGGTTTCCATTTTATAGTGTAGTGACAGTTTTTAATATTTTGTTGGTACTACTCTAACTTGGGAGTTGGGATTATGATGCTGAACAAGATTCTGTCTTTAAGTGGAAACTTTCCTCCACAGATGTTTTTTCCTCTTCTCATAAAAATACAACAACATGGGCTGTAGTTATATTCAGTGTTAAGACTATGTATACATATGCAACTAACCTGCACGTTGCGCACATGTACCCTAAAACTTCAAGTATAATAAAAAAAAAAGAGACTTTGTGAGAGTCAGCAGGATGCAGGCTGAGGAATATTCTGATTTATTAGACTTGTCTTCCTATGCTAGATAAAACAGTTGAGCCAATGTTAGTTTGGCCTGCTCCTCTCTTCTAGGTCTTACAGTGAAATATACACCAGAGAGAGATATTGACCCTTTCCCTTCTGATGCAATAGCCTTGAATCAAAATACTGGTAGAGAAAAAGCTATCTATTCTAGTGGACAGAAATCTGGAGAAATATCACAAATGTTCTGAGCCCCGGACCTACTGAGACTTTTGCAGGCAGCATTACCTCTATCCTACCTGGCAGACAAAACACTGCCTATCCTTTTTTGCTAGATAATTCTAAGAGAGGAAGCCAGTGGACTTACTAAATGACCTATATGATCTGGGAGGAGTAAAACACAACCATTCTGAAGGGAAACATACCTGGACCCATAAGAGTCTTTCACTAGGACCAGGGTAAGATGGTTTGGGGGGAACTGTCAAATATTTATGACTTTTTGTTCTTACATAGAATAAGTAGAATTTAAAAAAAAATGTCTGCTGGTGAAAAGAACTTAAAACAGTTGAAGTATTCGGGGTGTCCGCAGTAAATTAAAACAGGCTGGGTGCATCATAATTTAGCTAGCCAGTTCTTTATAGACAGACATTTAGTTTATTTCTAGCTCTTTTCTATTTTTTGGCATGCAAGCATCATTGTACATGTATCTCGTCACATTTATTTGATTATACTCTTATGATCATTGCCTTAAAATATAGTTACTAAGAGTTTGTAAAACTTCCAAACTTTTGATACACATTGTTAAGTTGCCCTCTAAAAATATAATAAAAGTTTCCATTTCCACCAGAAGTATATGAGAATAGTTGTTTTCTTAATACTGTCACCAATACTATGTATTACCATTTATTAAAAATATTTTTTAAAACTTGTCTAATCTGAAATGTGAAAAATGGTACATTGTTTTAAGATTACTTGTGAGAACAATGATCATAATCATTATCATTTTTTGTGGGAGTATCTTACTTTCCTCTCAAAATAGTTCAATGAGTAGGTCCTATTAATTCATATATTCATTGGCTATTTCTGCTTTCTAAAAATTAATTTGTGTGTATGTCTTTTGCCTGTTTTTCTATTAGAATTTTTTTATTTTTATTTTTATTTTTATTTTTTTTGAGACAGAGTCTCGCTCTGTCGCCCAGGCTGGAGTGCAGTGGCGCGATCTCGGCTCACTGCAAGCTCCGCCTCCCGGGTTCACACCATTCTCCTGCCTCAGCCTTCTGAGTAGCTGGGACTACAGGCACCTGCCACCACGCCCGGCTAATTTTTTGTATTTTTAGTAGAGACGGGGTTTCACTGTGTTAGCCAGGATGGTCTCGATCTCCTGACCTCGTGATCCGCCTGCCTTGGCCTCCCAAAGTGCTGGGATTACAGGCGTCAGCCACCGCGCCCGGACTCTATTAGTATTTTTTTTTAGTGTAGAAGTGCTCCTTAAAGATTAAGGAAATCAAGTTTCTCCTGATAATCTTTTTTTGAGATGTGTCTTTAGTGGTACTTCTGTTGATCGAAAGTAACTGATAACTCAGAAAGTATGGGGAAAGTCCTAAAATTGAACACAAATAAAAACAAACGAACCTTTCTGTTGATCAAAAGTAACTGATAATTCAGAAAGTATGGGGAAAGTCCTAAAATTGAACACAAATAAAAACAAATGAACCTCAATGTGTATAAAAATGTTAACATAACCACACAGAATAAAAAAAATTAATACAAGAGACTTTTGAATATATTACTTTGATGTACACTCTCAGGGAGATACATTCCAAGGACAAGAAGTACTACAAAGAAATATTAAACATTACTTAGTAGGTTTCTTGTTAGTAGAAGTATTGATAGAGTAATTTTGAAGTTATTTGCTCAATTTTAGAATGTTAGAATTGAGATAGATAGGTTGATTGATATTGTTGGGAAAAAGACTCTTACTGAGGCATAAAGGTGGTGCAAACATGAAATGGCACAAGGAAAGGAAGAACCCTCTGGTGTTTGATTGGCATTGGAAAGTACGAACTTATAATTTTATATATATTGGATTTGTTTCTCTTAGCAACGTCTGGATTTGTAAACATGCTCCAACAAGAAGCAGGCTGCACAAGCTTTGTAGATCCCAAGGAGCATTAACTCTCCCATGACCTTCAGATGTGGCCATAGGGGCTGATGGACAAAGAACTACCCCCTAGAGCTAGAAGCAATGGATACCAGGGAGTTTTCCATACAAAGCTGAACCAGAGACTTGCTCCATAACCAGGACAGGGATCTTCACAATCTCTGACCAGAAGGATTTGCTTACCACTGTGGAAACAATGACTGTCATATTTCTTCTCTTCTTTTTTTGGTGCCAAACCCATCGCCATTGGCGGAGAAAAAGAACCTTCTCTTAGACTGTAGGTGATCTGACCCCAGGAGCCACACTTGGAGAGAACTACCCATCACCAAGAGATCCTGGAATTTCAACTTGATGATATAACTCGATGGGACTTTGGGAGTATCTCCTGTGGGAAAAAGGAAAGAATTTCGTTTGGCAGGTCAAGTGTAGTTGGATATTTATGGGTGGCTAAAGGAGCAGTCTGTGGAAGAGACTTCTTATTATTTCTTCCCAACATCCATTCCTTTCTTCTCCTATTATGAGAGATATTTTGAATTTTTGACAAATCCCAGTCTCCCTTGCATCTAGATGTGGCCATGAGACTAAGTTTTGGCCAAAGGGGTATAAATGATAGTGTTGTACACAACTTTAGGCTTGTGCCCTTAAAGTGAAAGAGGTGTGCCCTACACTGCCCATTTTTTCTACTTTGTTTTAACTGTGGATGATGTGGATGAGGTGGTGAGCTACTATGGACCAAGAGAATCAGTGGAGCATACTAGAGATGGTACAACAATAAGAGAAGGAGCCTGGGTCCCTGAATGACCTCATGGAGTAGATGTCCTAAGCTAGTATCACACTATTTACTCCCAGACTGGTGCAGAAGAGAGGGATAATTTCTGGCGAATTCAAAACAGTTATTTTGGAGCCCTGTTACATGCACCTTACCCTATATTCCAAATTAGATAAGTAAGACAGGTAAGATATCTTAATGCACTTCGGCATGCTATCATTCCCAAATACATGGGAATTAATTTTTTTTGGTATAAATTTACACTGAGAAACAAAAGTATCTAAAACTAAAAGTATTATTTTAAAAGTTTAATTTATATTTGCCTTTGATTTGTTGGTATAAAAGTTTTTTAAAAAATTTAAGAGTTTAATTTATAATAATGTCTTAGATGAATCAATTAGGAACTTATTTTTAAAACTGAAAAACATTACATTTTTAAAAGTTTTTCATAAAAAAACATTTATACATATTCTCTCAAACAGAAGTTTGGAAAAAATATTTGTTTTCACTCCTTTTATAAATGGAAGCTTTATATTCTCAAGTATTTTAATTGATTGCTTGGAAGGTATCTTTTCCAAACAGTTTTTAAAGCATGGAGGACTTCAAATGCCATTTAAAAGCCCAAATGGTTTATATTAAATGTATAAATTTAGAGTTCTAAGTTTAGAGTTCTTTTAGAAAACTCAAAAGCTTATCTTTTTCAAACAAACAGCATTAACATACATGTTAAGTACAAACTATTAAAAATGATATAGGATACATATAACTAATGAAGACATGGAATTTTTCATGTCTTCATTAGTTATATGTATCCTATATCATTTTTCACTTTATATGTATCCTATATCATTTTTCACTTTTCAATTTGGAAATTCACATTTTCACTTTTTAATTTTGAAATCTAAATATCAACCTTTTCTGTTGCATCTTGAACAACCCGACATTGTTCCAATTGTATGTATAAAGCAGCTGTTTGGCATTTGGTTGGATCAGCTTCACATTTTTGCTTAAGAACTTTGGCAAATCTTCTAGATTCAGGTGAAAGCCCCTACAACTTCTCAGCTAGATTTTTTTCTTGAGGGCTTTGTTGTTTTATCATACAGTTAAAATAAGAAATCTATTGAATTTTGATTAACCGTCTCCCTTGTATGTCAAGTTCACTCCTAAAAATGACCAACCAAAATCATGATTGGTTGACCAAATTTTATTTTGGAGGATCCATAATCTTTACAGGCACAGCAAATATGCTGAAGTATGGATGCGTACTTTCTTGAATCCTTGACCTCTCCATTCACAAAGGAATGAAAAGACACAGTCTGACAGATGATTCAAACTAGACTTGAGATTGCTTGGCCACAGATGGAGTACAATTGGGGAGGGGGTCACCAATTCAAACACAGAAAGAAGATAATCAAAATGAATCCTGTGTCAAGGATTCCACTGTGTATAGAACAAGCCCCTGAGTAATCATGTCTAGCCTCTAAGTCCACTTAAGATGGTAAATCAGGGTTGGCAGACAGATACACAGTTCTGGAGAATTTGGAAATTTTGCATCAGTTATTGTGAAAATGTGATCCTAATTCCTAGCCAACTTTACAAAACAGAAGAAGCTATATCTCATTTCATATGGTAAGATACACTCAACATTTTGCATTTATATTTAATCTTAGCTAGCATATTGATCTTTGCTTATCAAAAACTGTGTCTATCATATCTGGTTGCAAAAACAGGGTGGCATGATTCCAGACCTGAGTTAGACAAATGACAGGCAGCCTACTGGAAGCCTACATTAAGGTTTTAAAGGGCCTCTTACCTTGGAGATTGGCATTGGGAGATACGGTAGTGAGAATCCTGTCTTGTTATCACATTTTAGATGCAATCACTTTGAGTCAATAACAATGATAGACTGGATTAAGAAAATGTGGCACATATACACCACGGAATACTATGCAGCCATAAAAAATGATGAGTTCATGTCCTTTGTAGGGACATGGATGAAATTGGAAATCATCATTCTCAGTAAACTATCGCAAGGACAAAAAACCAAACACCGCATGTTCTCACTCATAGATGGGAATTGAACAATGAGAACGCATGGACACAGGAAGGGGAACAGCACACTCTGGGGACTGTTGTGGGGTGGGGGGAGGGGGGAGGGATAGCATTAGGAGATATACCTAATGCTAAATGGCGAGTTAATGGGTGTAGCACACCAGTATGGCACATGTATACATATGTAACTAACCTGCACATTGTGCACATGTACCCTAAAACTTAAAGTATAGTAATAAAAAAAAAACATACTGGCTGATCCATTTAAACACAAATGTAAACATAAAATCAGCACATTTTTATACTCTTCCTTTTCTGTTTTACATAGCCATATCTCTTTGCAAGTCATATATAGATTTACCACCTTTTACAAAGTTAGCTCGATATTTGTGAGATCTAAAAATCAAAACAATTGAACTCATTGACACAGAGAGTAGAAAGATGGTTTCTAGAGGCTGGGAAGGGTAGTGGAAGGCTGGAGATGACTAATGGGTACAAAAATAAAATAGAATGAATAAGACCCACTATTTGATAGCACAACACAGTGACTATAGTCAATAATAAATTAATTGTACATTTTAAAATAACTAAGAGTGTAATTGGTTTATTTGTAACACAAAAGATAAATGCTTGAGGTGATGGATACCCCATTCTCTGTGATGTGATTATTTCTCATTGCTTGCTTGTATCAAAACATCTCATGTACCCCATAAATATATATACCTACCATGTACCCACAAAAATAAAAAATTTTTTAAAAGTTTGCTAGAGATTCCATTTACTGACCAATACCTTACTGATGAACATGTAAGTCGTTCTAATTTCTTGTTATTATTAACAATGCTCCTGGTGAACTCCCTTCTCAAATGTTCATTTTTATATCACGATCTGAGGGCTAGCTACAGAGAGGGCCTCCATATATAGATGCAGATGGGGCACAGCACAACTCCAGGGGTTACCCTTCATCCAAGGGTCTCTGTAAATGGTAGGCTCTGGAGTTAGGTTATGGACAACCTCCCCAGGCTGTATATGATGGCTCTTGCTGCAGAATTCCACATGTTCCTTGGAAGATTACCCCTGCCCCAGCTCCAGGGAAAAATCTCCACTCCCACCTCTCCAACATTCTTCACTTGACTCTTCCAAGGTTCCTAATAGATTCCTAACATCCAAGAAGGACACCACAATTAAATCGATTATTTGCCTCCCCTAAGCTAAGGTAGAATGCCTTATTAAGACCTGGTTTTGACATCATTTAAGAGCAGTATCTGGGAGGCGGGTGCTGCCTAAGTATTGGGGCAGTGTTATAAACTTGAGTGCCAGCAATGTATTCTGGAGGTGAACCCAGGAAATACTGGTAAGAGAGTGGGGAAAGGAGATTGAGAAGTAAAGGAAGACAATAAAAATGTAATTTCAAGCATGTTGATACGGTGGGCAACTGGGGCTCAATCCCACAAAAGAAACTTGGTGGGACAGTGTAGGACAGGTTTCAGAGTCATTCCCTCTGAGAGGTGAAGAGCCTAGAGAAGTTATTCATCAACTCCCTGTATCATTGATTTATGGCTGCTTTCAGGGGCATTAACTCTCTGACACTTCTGCCCTGCCTTTCTTTGTGCCTGGGCCCGTCCCCAAAGCCAGACAAAAGCTCTCAGACAGACAGGTAGTTTTTTGGGCAAGTACCAACAGCATCTGCTTCAATGGTCATCCATGCCTAGATTTTAAAAATGTGTTGACTGGTAAATTGTCTGTTTTTGTTTAAGAAAATTTAAGATGGGTTTATATTACTTTTAACCAAATAAATTCTTACTAACATATATAGCAGACATATATTACCTACCTATATATAATATAAATAGTGATATATGATCACTGTATATCACTATAAAATTATTGTGGGAAATAAGATAAATAAGATGCAAGACATATGTTAAAAATAATGATTAATATGATTAATACTGGTTACTACTTATTAATAGTTCTTGTTTGAATTTAGTGGCCACCTACTATATAACAGACCCTATACTAATAATTTACGTGGTCCCAAAAACCAGTTACATTTATTAAGCCCCTAATTTGAGCCAAGATTTCTAATTGTATTGTTTTGTTTAATCTTCACAACCTATGAGTTAGTTATTATTATCCTTTTTGTTCTCTCTGCAAAGGAAACCAAAGCTTATAGAGGTTAAAAACTTGCAAGGTCACAAGTAAGTGGCAGAGCTGTGATTCAAACCATCACCACTACAGATGACAACTGAAGCAGGGAAAAATTAAGTGGTTTGCTTAAGATCACACAACCCTCTCTTCACCCCTCCCCTCCCCTTCCCTTCCTTTTCTTTTTTTCCTTTTTTGAGATGGAGTCTTGCTCTAGCACCCAGGCTGCAGTGCAGTGGCATGATCTCAGCCCACTGCAACCTCCGCCTCCTAGGTTCAAGTGATTCTCCTGCCTCAGCCTCCCGAGTAGCTGGGATTACAGGTGCGTGCCACCATGCCTAGCTAATTTTTTTATTTTTAGTAGAGACGGTATTTGCCATCTTGGCCAGGCTGGTCTTGAACTCCTGACCTCAGGTGATCTGCCTGCCTTGGCCTCCCAAAGTGCTGAGATTACAGGGGTGAGCCACCGTGCCCTGCCAAAGATGTTTATGTCTAATCCCAGGAACCCGTGGATTTGTCGTGTCACTTGGGAAGGGACAAAGTAAGATCAGCTGACTTGAGATGGGGAGGTTACTCTGTATTAGCAGGGTGGATGCAGTGTATGCACAAGGCTCCTTATAAGTGAAAGGGAGAGGCAGGGGAGTCAGCTTTTTTGAAGATTTGAAGATGCCACCCTACCAACTTCGCCAGCTCGGTAGATAGAGGAAGAGGCATGGGCCAAGGAATACAGATGGCTTCTATAAACCACAAAAGGCAAGGAAACATTTTTCCCCAGAGGCTCCTGAAAGAACATACTTTCTGACACCCTGACTTTGGATCACTGAGACCATTTTGAATTTATGACTTCCAGAAATGTAATTATAAATTTGTGTTGTTTCAAGACACTAAGGTTGTGATAATTTGTTACAGCACTAATAAGGAACTAATATATTGAAACTATTAAAAGAGGTCTGTCTGTAGAATTAGCCACTCTCAAGGTTCCAGAAAGAACTGTGAGGTTGACATGAGATCATTTAGAAGGGTTCTACATCACCACTCAGATGCTGACGGGCTATTGCCTAAATGTACCATGGCGGAGAAGGAAGATACAGGAACATTTCCAGTTAGAGGTAGGACTGCTTTAAGATGTCCTTCTATCTGGGTGAAAGCCTACCTCAATAAGCTCTGGTCTATTCTTGGGTGAGGACTTTTCTGGGGCTGTTTTCACTCCTAATAATATAAAGAAATGCTTCTTGACAAATCACTGGATACATTTTATTTTTTCACGTGCTTTTGGTGAATCTTAGAATTTTTTATTACTTTCCTTAGCCATAGAGTAAAATAAAAATGAAAATGAATCTCATATGTTCTATTAATACTTAACTTAGGTCCCTTTGCTTTTGGAAACTAATATTATTCTTTAGTTTAAGCATAGGCTAGTAAATAATTGTTCTACAAATCTGGAAGAAAATTAAAATGCTCTCTTTTATTGTTTTAACAAGTTGAACTATCTATGTATAGGGAAATTAAATTTATTTTTTCTTTGAAGAAAACACACATAGAAATTTATGTATGTAATCCATCTATATATTGGTATATTTAAAGTATTTCCTTTAATTGGAATATTGACTTATATATATACCTATTTGAGGAAGAGTTTTGAATTGTGATTATTTTGGCATTTCCAAAGTATAAGAATTATTTTTAGTTATAAGTCACACAATAACAAAATTTTCCCATAGTGCCGACAGCTTGTACTCTTGAGAGCTAATTCAGTTTCTGATGGAAGAGGTTGGTAGGCAGGTAGGTTTGATCTGACGGGACAGCTATATAAAAATCAAGGATATCTCCAAAGAATTTGTTTGAAAAAAAAGACAATTTTTATTTTAAGGTCCAGGGTATAGGTGAAGGATGTACAGGTTTGTTACATAGGTAAATGTGTGCCATGGTGGTTTGCTGCACCTATCAACCCATCACCTAGGTAGTAAGCCCAGCATACATTAGCTATTTTTCCTGATGGTCTCCCCCGACCCCACCCTCTCCTGACAGGCCCCAGTGTGTGTTGTTCCCCTCCTGTGTCCATGTGTTCTCATTGTTCAGCTCCCACTTACAAGTGAGAACATGTGGTGTTTGGTTTTCTGTTCCTGCATTAGTTTGAGAATAATGGCTTCCAGCTTCATCCATGTCTTTGCAAAGGACATGCTCTCATTCCCTTTTATGGCTGCATAGTATTCCATGGTGTATATATACCACATTTTCTTTATCCAGTCTATCATTGATGGGCATTTGAGTTGATTCCATGTCTTTGCTATTGTGAATAGAGCTGCAATGAACATACGCGTGCATGCATGTATCTTTATAACAGAATTATTTCTATTCCTTTGGGTATATACCCAGTAACGGGATTGCTGGGTCAAATGGTATTCCCAGTTCTAAATCTTTGAGGAATTGCCACAGTGTCTTCTACAATGGTTGAACTAATTTACATCACACCAACAGTGTAAAAGTGTTCCTATTTCTCCACCACCTCACCAAAATCTGTTGTTTCTTTACTTTTTAATAATTGCCATTCTGACTGGCAGGAGATGGTATCTCATCAGAGAAATGCAGATTTCTCTGATGATTAGTGATGTTGAACTTTTTACGTTTTTGGCCACATAAATGTCTTCTTTTGAGAAGTGTCTATTCATGTCCTTTGCCCACTTTTTAATGTGGATATTTCTTGTAAATTTGCTTAAGTTCCTTGTAGATTCTGGATACTAGACCTTTGTCAGATGGATAGATTGCAAAATTTTTTTCCCATTCTGTAGATTGTCTGTTCACTCTGAGGATAGTTTCTTTTGCTGTGCAGAAGCTCTTTAGTTTAATTAGATCTCATTTGTCAATTTTTGCTTTTGTTGCAATTGCTTTTGGTGATTTCACAATAAAATCGTTGCCCATGCCTATGTCTGGAATGGTATTACCTAGATTTTCTTCTAGGGTTTTTATATTTTGGGGTTTTATATTTAAGTCTTTAATCTATCTTGAGTAAATTTTTGTGTAAGGTGTAAGGAAGTGGTTCAGTTTCAATTTTCTACATATGGTTAGCCAGTTCTCCCAGCCCTCAGTTTTGATTTTCTACATATGGCTAGCCAGTTTATCATTATTTAATAAATGGACCCATTTATTAAATAGGGTATCCTTTCCCCGGTGTTTTTGTCAGGTCTGTCAAAGATCACGTGGTTGGAGATGTGCAGTTTTATTTCTGAGTTCTCTATTCTGTTCTATTGGTCTATGTGTCTGTTTTTGTACCAGTACCGTGATGTTTTGGTTACTGTAGCCTTGAAAATCAAGACAATTATTTGGCTTCTTTGTCTTAATATTACAGCCAGGTCTCATCAAGATAATGCTTACTTTTTGACTAAGTAAAAAGTTTTTATTTTCTTATGCTGAGCAGCACAGAGAGTAATGGGAAGTGAGGATTGGAAAAAGAGACTTCAGGATAGATAATCCATCCAAATTCATCTTGATTGGGCAAACTAATTAATAATACACATTTTAAATCTACAGTAAACATTTCCCCGGGAATGAGCTGTCTTGGACTCACCTGCTTCTAAAAGGCCAGTATAAACAGTGGTACTTGACCACATTCCTCCTCTACTTATAAGTTAACTGTTAATAACATTCCCCAGAAACAGATTTTTCCTCCTGCATTTTCACATTCCAGGTTATTTCATGTCAGAACACAATTGAAGTTCAAATTTTATTTTGTCATGAATATTTTGAGATTTTTCCGGTATATATTTGTTAAATCACAAGACTGCTGTTTTCTTGATGGGCAGAAGACTATTTTTTCGTTTACTGTTTAGTTTGTTTTGGGGGTGGAGACATTTTAAATTAAAGCAATTTAGTTTCCTGTGCCTCTTATTCCACTGCTATTTCATTTTCTAATAGAATTGTTTATTTCTTAAGCCTCTAAATGCATACTGATGATGGCTTTTGTGAGCTATTACTTGATGGGGGCAAAAATATTTCAAATTTTGGAGACATTCATGAAGTGCTGAAAAATTCCATTTGAGAGGCCAAAGCAGCTTTAATGGCAAACTATGCTGACATAACTACAGAAGAAGTTGAAATCTTTACAGGTAAGAGATGAAGGGGCTTTGTTTTGGAGTTTTAAATTTGCTGTCTATGTTGAAAGAGTGCTGTAGATAAAAGATTGTATAGACTGGCTTCCCATGTATTTTCAAATGTATATAAATAATAGCACCAGTTTTTCTTTCACCTGATGAGAATAAATAAAAGATAAGTCCCGATACTGGCGGGAGACAGAAAGAATGCAAAGGAGTAAGATAGTTATAGGTGAAGGGAAAATTACAGAGCAGGGCATATATCTCTAAACAATTTTTTGAGGGCCAAGAGAGAAGTCTTATTTTTAGTATAGTTTTTTAAAAAAATGTTTTAAATGATGCCAATCATTTAATTTTTTTAAAGTAACATGAAACTTTATCTACATGAGCCATAACTCCTTCATCCTGGAAATCCAGACCCTGCTTGTATTTTTAAGATGGCATCTCAATAGTACATGCAGCTTCTCTCTTATTTTGAATTTTTGATCATTTGTCTCTCCACAACAAATTCTGTGCACCTTTTCCCTTTAGTAGGTAGTCTCGGCAGTGGTATTTCTACCTAGTTTCCCAACATACTGGGATAAGTGGCAAAGCCAGACTAGCCAGACTCCCCAGGACTCCTGATAGAACTGTAATGTCCACAAGTTTCTCTGGAATTTAGCTAGAACTTACCTAGAGAATTTTGTGATTCAAAAACAAAAAGTTACCATAGGTTTCTACTAAACTTCAGACAATTCTAGCATATTTTGTTATCAACTGAGAACCATTAGAGTTTACAAAAACAGTCAGCATAGTTTAAGGTAGTGGCTGTGGAAGACACTCAGGAGGTTCCTGGAAAACACCAGTTTAGACTGTTAGAGACCTCCGGCACTGCCACGGAATTTTCCTTCTCCAGGCAACATAGGAGTTTAATAAGTAATAACTGCTATTTCTGAGTATGGCATGCTCAGATCTATTTTCCCTTACTAAAAATAGCCTGCATGTTCTCGCTTATGGAGGTGAATGTGACGCCTACAAACTTCCCAAGAAAATGATCCTATTTGTTTAGAAATCATTCTCATTTGCTTATAATATTTTGGTTAAAGAATTGGGAGAACCTTGGATTCCAGGGGCCCACATAAGGTAAGAGTTTTGGGACTGGATATCTCCAAGACCTGTGGTTTCTGCCCTGAAGAAAGGAACATGGAGATCTGACTCCTATCTCCCTTGGTGCAAAGCCTGGTGGTGCTCATAGAGGCCTGGCTGAATGGTGGGCATGCATTTTGTCATCTGCTCCCCTGTTCCAGTGAGCCACTCCAGCTGTGAGCCAGGGCAGTTGAAGGATCCTAGCTTTAGGCAGTTAGGCAGCAGTCAAAGGTCTTGTTTAACAGAGAATTAAGGGAGGTGAAACCGTTTGACCACTGTCTTTGATGTTCTGCGATTTTTATCTCATAATAGAATTAAAATACCAGCTACCCTGAGGAATGGAGATAGCCCTTATTTTGCAGTCCCGAAAACAGTCAATAAGCCTATTTTTCTTTTATTCTTAAAACAAATTATTTTCTCTTAACCAAATGGGAGTTAAGGCAAACTGTGAATTTATATGATGAGTTTAGAAATGACTTCAAATGGCCATGAGCTTCTCATTTGTTGAAATGGCTTTGACATTGCCAGGCTGTCTAAAATATGACCACAGGCAGCCAAGGGAACTTTTGTGCAAATCTCATGAACAACTGTGAGACTTTGGCATAGCGTTCTTTTTTCTTTTTCTGTTTTGTGATGTTGCATTCTTTTTTCCTTTTTATATCATTGAAAATAAAAATTGAACTTAAGGGCCATAAGCACAGAAGAGATAGATTTCTTTACGTCATCATTATGTGTGTGTGTAATATGTTTAGACAAAAGCAATCCCAAATTCACAATTTAGAGAAACAAGACTTTGTTAAATTTTGTGCTTTGCCTAAGGCAGCAAATACCAATATGTGTAAATTAAAATTAGATGCAGTAATAGGGATGGGCTCATCCAACAGTAACAGAAAGGATTATTCAAGCTTGACTATGCGCTAAATAGCATTTTTTTCATTTTTCTTTTTCCCATAAATAGGTGTTATGAATGGTTATAGCTGAACACACAAAATAAGCCTTTTTAAAATTCAGCAATGTATGATTATTAATTTTACATATCATTGAATATACTTTCACAATGCAGTTCTTAAAGATTGGAAAGCATTTTATCATTTTATTTTACTCAGTAAATTCCTTGTAATGTTAGACACTTATGTTAGTTCCAATTTTTCACTCACAAATAATGCTTCAGTGATATACTTCCACCCTTCTCACTTTTCTGGTCATTTCCTTAGGAGAAATTCCTGGGTGTAAAGTGGCTGGATCGTACGTTTAAAATCATATGATCTTAAATGCTGTGTGTGCTGCTGGGGCTGTCATAACAAAATATTGTCAAGAACAATTTACGAAAAGCGCATGTTCCAAGGAGTACTCATATTGAGCATTTGTCTCCTAGTGTCCATCAGGTTACAAGTCAATTGCTCCCAGAATTCCTACTGGTCAGATACTCTGTATTTTCTATGCTTTATTGAGGATCCCTCAAATTATCATATTCCTGAATTTTGTGAGCAAGGCAGTGTCACCGCCATTTTCAGGACTTTGGAAATACCTTCAGAATATGGGAATGGAAAAGGTAATGTTTACTAAATAATTTTGTTTTCTTATATATACTTGAGTTCACAACCTTACTTCAAATATATATACAACACCTAATAAATTCTTGCTAAATACATAAGTGTGTATATATATATATAATATATATATGTACATATATGTGTAGGTATATATGTGGCCCTCTCAATATATATTTGGTGTGCTGTTCGTTACTCCACTATATGTGTACCTCTCTGGTATCCAGGAGACAGGCCTGTATGTAAAACATATATAACAACTGATTTATTGGAACTTCATTACACAAATAGAAATTCTATATTAAAATGGTATGTGTTAAAATGCTATGTTAAAATGCTTGCCCTGTATTTTTGGAATTCCTAGCTCAAAAGGGTATTCAGACCAAAATATTATATGTAGTGCTTTATTTTTCTTCTTCAGGCAATAAGAATATTATTTCAAAGAATACTTATAGAATATTATATTATAAATACAGTTTCAAAACCATTTTATTGATTATTTGAACCATTCTATGAGGTATGGGCAAATCTCACATCTAGATATTCTAGGAGAAAGTTATCAACTTGAATTCACTTCTTCTGTTCCTAGGCTCTGAGCTCTGTTATCTCACAATATTCTGTCAACACTGCTAAGGGCAAGAAATTATTTAAGGTGATAGATTGTAGGCTGTTTCACTCTCTTAATACACGATTTCTTATACTGTAGTATATGATTAGTAGAGGCTGTTTGGAAATCTTACAGGAAAATATATGTTTATTTGGGGCAAAGTGAAATAAAGAGAAATGACTTGGACAGACAGTCCACTCCTGATATTCCAGGTATCCCACAAGGAGATACACAGAGGAGACAAGGCCAGGCAAAATGTTTGTGCTTGTCACCGTGAGGCTTTGTGTCTGTGTATTCCTGTGAACCAGGCTGCACTTTGGCAACGATCCCTTGTGCTTACATTAATCCAGTGTGAGTGGCCAACCGAGGCAGGACACTCCTTTCCCTTCCCCTCTGAGCTCATACTCTCTGGCTTAAGAGTGATATTAAAAGACCAGCTTGATGTCTAGACAGGCCTGGTCTAAGCAACTGCCCCAGGCCTTCTCAGGAAAGAGCATTGCTGAGTCAAAGCAGACTCTGGCTGGTGTTACTTGCTCAATCTAAGGAAGTAAAGTCCAGAGAAAGAAACTCATGAGAGAGTACAGGCATATCTCACTTTACTGCATGTTGCTTTATTGCACTTCACAGATAATTGTGTTTTTTACACATTGAAGGTTTGTGGCAACCCGTGGAGCAAGTCTGTAGGCAGCATTTTTCCAACAGCATGTGCTCAGTTACTGTTTCTGTGTTACATTTTAATTCTCACAATATTTCAAGCTTTTTCATTATCATTATATCTATTATGGTGATGTGTGATCAGTGATCTTTGATGTTACTGTTGTAATGGTTTTGGGGTGCCACCAACCACGACTAAATAAGACAATGACCTTAATTGATAATGTTGTATGTGTTCTAACTGTTCTACTGACCATCCATTTTCCTATCTCTCACTCTCTCCTCGGGCCTCTCTATTCCTTGAAACACAACAATATTGAAATTAGGCCAATTAATAATGTCACAAAGACCCCTAAGCATGCAAGTGAAACGAAGAGTTTCACGTCTCTCACTTTAAGTCAAAAGCTAGAAAGGATTTTAGTGAGGACGGCATGTTGAAAGCTGAGATAGGCTGAAAGCTAGGCCTCTTGCACCAAACAGCCAAGTCATGAATGCAAAGGATAAGTTCTTAAAGGAAATGAAAAGTGCTACTCCATTGAATACACAAATGATGAGAAAATGAAACAGCCTTATTGCTGATATGGAGAACATTTTAGTGGTCTGGATAGAAGATCCAACCAGCCACATCATTCCCTTAAGCCTGAGCAAGGCTCTAACTCTTTTCAATTCTGTGAAGGCTGAGAAAGGTAAAGAAGCTGCAAGAGAAAGTTTGATGCTAGCAGAGGATGCTTCATGAGGTTTAAGGAAAGAAGCTGTCTCCATAACATGAGTGCATGGTGAAGCAGTAAGTGCTGATCAAGAAGCCATAGCAAGTTATCCAGAAGATCAAGCTAAGGTCATTGATGAAGATGGTGACACAAAACAACAGGTTTTAATTGCAGGTGAAACAATCTTACATTGAAAGATGTCATCTAGGACTTTCATAGCAAGAGACGAGAAGTCAATGCCTGGCTTCAAAGCTACAAAAAACAGACTAACTCTCTTATTAGAGGCTAATGGAGCTGGTGACTTTAAGTTGAAGCCAATGTTTATTTACCATTCTGAAAATCCTAGGTTTTCTGACCCTCCCACAGAAAATGAAAGCATCAGTATCAATTGCCCCTTATTTCCAAGCTTCTTAAAAGGTCCATAATACACGCTAACAATCAGCTATCTATTTCTTTCACCTTCTTCTAATTCTGCTGTCTTCTGCTACAGGTATATCAATCAGTACTTGATTGGAATGCCTCTAAAGTTGATCATGAGTATCCATTTTCAAACTTCTAGACCAACAACAGAGCACATAGAATTTCGTAATATCAGCTCCATTTCCTACCAAATTTAGAAAGTAGTTCAAATTCCACAATCCAATATAATAATTACAATAAGCGCTAAAATTCAAGGAACTATTTACATGATGTCCCTTTATCATAATACATTTTAGAAGTATATAATGCTCTTAGCATAGTGTCTGTCCCATACGAGATATTCTACAAACAAAAGCTTAAAAGACATGTTATCTGTAATATTGGTTTCCCTGTCTGTCTCTCCTCCTTTCCTCCAGTAAAACTGTAATCTCTCTGTAGACAAACTAGTTTTTTTCTTTGTATCTTGAGTATCTCTCATGGAACTAATAGGAAAAGCTCAATAAATGCTTTTTGAGTAAATGAATGAATGAATGAAGAGATAGTATATTGCATTGTTAAGAATTTGAATTTCATCATGAAAAGCATTTAATCAGTTAATAGGATATAGAGTTGTAAATGAAATATTCAATTTTTAGATTGGAAAATACATTTATTTTCTCTCATAATTTGAGATTTTGAAATGTCTCTGAACAAAATACAATCAGTTTATAAATTGATGTCCAGAACTTCCAGATGACAATTGTTCATCCTACCCTTTTAGACTCAGCCAGTGGGACCCAGAACTTGAGGTGAGAGTGAGCAGGTCACAAAACAAAAGAACATTAAATCTGAGACATACAGAGGATGGGAAGGAAGGGCAGGTTTTAAATGTAAAGTGCAACAAAATGCATGAAGAGGGAGAAATGAAATAAAGGGTCAGCAATAGATATTCACAAGGAAGAAGATAATTCAGCAGGTGGAGCAAGGAAATACTCCCATATGCAAGGGTAAGTCTGCGTGTCAGAGTGTGGTAGGAGACACCAAGTAAGCTCTTAAACAGATCTGTAAAGGGCAAATGTTGTTTTAGTTAGATTAATATTAACATCTATCTTCCCCCTTTCCCTCCCTCCCTCCCCCCTCCCTTCCTTCTTCCCTTCCCCTCCTCCTGCCTTTCCTCCTTCCCTTCCCCCTTCCCTTCTCTTCCTTTTTTCCAGAGACAAGTAAAAATTTACAGACTCTTCTTCTTCCAGACTTCTCATTTTCATCCTGCTACCACCATTAACTTTTGTGCATACAGTGGGCTGGACTTATAAGAAAGGATTATATTTTGCATTCACCTTAAGCATCATTGGGTTTGGTGACTATGTATTAGGTAGGTCAACTGATATTAATCATAGAATTGTATTATTACCAGCCACAGAATCAACAGATTTTTTTTTTTTTTTGAGAGGGAGTCTTGCTCTGCCACCCAGACTGGAGTGCAGTGGTGCCATCTCGACTCACTGCAACCTCTGCCTTTCAGGTTCAAGCGATTCTCCTGCCTCAGCCTCCCAAATAGCTGGAATTACAGGTGCCCACCAACACGCCCAGCTAATTTTTGCATTTTTAGTAGAGACCATATTTCACCATCTTGGCCAGCCTAGTCTCAAACTCCTGATCTTGGGTAACCCGCCCACCTCCACCTCCCAAAGTGCTGGGATTACAGGTGTGAGCCACCAAGCCCAGCCAGAATCAACAGAATTTTAGATAAAAGTATAACTAGAAATTTAGAAGTTATCTATTAAGAGTAGGATGGAGGCCAAAAACTATTTTTAAAACTCCAATCATCTGATAATAAAAAATTCAAAATGAGAATTATAACTATAAATTCAGAACTATAATTATATATTCTCATTGAATATGATATTCATTTTATAAGTGCTGCTTCTTAATTTCCAGTTAGTGTAAAATAATCTATAATAGTCAGTGATTAGACTCTACATGTAGGCTTTTTGTGGGTTTATACTAATGTGTTATAGATTATAAGGGGGAAAAGGGAATGAGAGGCAAAATTCAACTTCCGGTGATTTAAATGTGATTGGATTTTTGCCTATAGGTATAAATCCTTCTAAGAATTACTCACAAATTTACCCAATAATACTAATACTTTGGTGTACCTTTGGTCTTGCTTGAATTGCCAATGTCCAGGAGATTTTCCCCTATGTTTTATTCTGGAGGTTTTATAGTTTCTGGTCTTACATCTGGTCTTGAATTGCCAATATCCAGGAGATTTTCCCCTATGTCTTATTCTGGAGGCTTTATAGTTTCTGGTCTTACATTTAAGTCTTTTATCCAGTATAAGTTGATTTTTGTGGATGAAGTGTTTCTTTGTTTTCCCGCATGTGGAAATCCCATTTTCTCAGTACCATTTATTGAAGAGACTATCCTTTCCCAGTTGTGTCCTCTTGATGCCCTTTTCAAAAATTAGTTTACCATATATGGTTGGATTTATGTCTGAGATCTCTATTCTACGTGATGGCTTTTAGCTCAGTACCATACTGTTCTGACTACTATAGCTTTGTACTATAGTTTTAAATCAGGAAATGTGATGCCTCGAAATTTATTTTTTCTTTTCAGAATTATTTTAGCTATTTGGAGTCTTTTATGTTTCCATGTTAATTTTAGGATTAGTTTTTTCTATTCCTTTGAAGAATGTGATCAGGATTTTAATAGGAATTGTGTTTAATCTGTATATTGCTTGGAATAGTATGGAAATTTTAACAGTATTAATTTTTCTTTTTATTTTCTTTTTTTCTTTTTTTTTTTGAGAAAGAATCTCACTCTGTTGCCCAGGCTGTGATCTCGGCACACTGCAACCTCTGGCACCCAGGTTCAAGTGATTCTCCTGCCTCAGCCTTCCGAGTAGCTGGGATTACAGGCACCTGCCACCATACCCAGAAAAGATGTTAGACTTTTGTATGTTTAGTAGAGATGGGTTTTCACCATCTTGGCCAGGCTGGTCTTGAACTCCTGACCTGGTGATCCACCCACCTTGGCCTCCCAAAGTGCTGGGATTACAGGCACAAGCCACCATGCCTGGCCCAATATTAATTTTTCTATTCTATGAACGCAGGATATCTTTCCATTTATTTGTATCTTCAATTTCTTTCATCAATGTTTTATAGTTTTAAGATTTTTCAACTCCTAAAGTATTTCTTGATGCAGTTGCAAATGGCATTTGCTTTTTTTTAAATTTATTTTTCAGTTAGGTAATTATATTTTAAAATGCTACTGATTTTTATATATTTATTTTGTATCCTGCAACTTTACTGAATTCAATTATTACTTTAAACAGTATTTTGAGGAATCTTTAAGATTGTTTAAGAATCATTAAGGTTGCTTACATATAGAAACACTTCATCTGCAAATAGAGATAATTTGACTTCTTCTTTTTCAGTTTAGATATACTTTATTTCTTTTTCTTTTCTGACTGCCCTCGCTAGTACTTCCAGAACTATGTTGAATAGAAGTGGCAAGAGTGAGCATCCTTGCTTTGTACTGGATCTTACTGGAAATGCTTTCAGTTTTCCCCCATTGATTATAATGTTAGCTGTGTGTTCTTCATAGATGACCTTCATTATGTCGAGGAGCTTTCCTTCTATACCTAAACTGTTGAGAGTTTTTATCAAGAAAAGATGTTGGATTCTGTCAAATGCTTTTTCTGCATCAATTAAGATGATCCCATGGTTTTTATCTCACATTCTGATAATATGATGTATTACACTGATTGATTTGCATGTGTTAAAACAGGCTTGCATGCCAGGGATAAATCCCACTTGGTCATGATGATGTACAGTCTTTTTGATGTATTGCTGGATTACATTTGCTAATATTTTATTGAGCATTTTTGCATCAATATTCATTACAGAAATTAGCCTGTTTTCTTCTCTTGAAATGTCTTTGGCTTTTATATCAAGGTGATACTGGCCTTATACGATGTGTTTGGAAGTATTATCTCTAGTTCTATTTTTTGGAAGAGTTTTAGGAGTACCGGTATTAATTATTTGGATGTTTGGTAGAATTTGGCTGTGAAGCTATCTGGTCCTGGGCTTTTATTTTTTGAAAGGTTTTTGACTACCTCTTCAATCTTTTGTTTGTTATATGTCTGTTCAGGATCTCTATTTCTTCCTGGCAGAATCTTGGTCATTATTTACAATCTACCAAATTTACAATCTTGGTGGTTTGTATTTTTCCAGGAATTTATCTGTTTCCTTTAGGTTATCTTGTTTGTTGGCATAACATTTTTCATGAGGGTTTCTTGTAATCCTTTGTATTTCTGAGGCATCTGTTGTAATTTTCTCACTTTCATTTTTGCATTTGTACCTCTTCCAAATTCTGATTTTGTTGAGCTCCCATGTGCTGAGGTGGTTACTCAGGACAACAAGACAAACTGAAAGTAATGACAAACTTTTTATTCACTTTCTGTGATAGAGTAAGCAAGAGACAGTATAGGTGCTGGCTCCTCAATGTTTCATTTCCCCCCATAGAACAGCACTGGGTGAGGTAAAGCAGTGTAGACAAGGCGACTGTCTCACTGCCAAGGAGCTGTGAACAAAAGGTTCCTGTCATTTGATGGATCCAGGAGGCTGTGGGGAGACAGAGTAGGTAAGGGCTAGGAGTGGAAAAGTATTAAGTCAGAGTGGAGAAACATGTCTTAGTCAAGGCCCCCCAGTGAGGTGGTCTTGGCAGAGTTGCTCAAAATGTGCCTCAGCTGAGGACCCCCATAAAGATGTCTTCAAATGGAGGCGCCTAGGCTAGACATGCAGAGAGGTAAATGAGCATTGTTGGCCCAGGGGCGCCTGAGTCCTTTCCTGCAACCTCCTCCAGAGACTGTAATGCACTGGCTGTGCACCAAGACGGGTGTGGAAGGCAAGCTTCCCCTCATGAGGCCTGCCAGGCAAAGCCTTGTAATTGCCTGTGGTCAGGCTTGAATGACCACACATAGAACTTTGGCCTGGAGCTAGACTCCTCAGATTAGTCCCACCAGCTCAGCTGAAGTTAAGGGCTCAGTTGTTTTCTCATCATCCCTTTAGCCTCTTCATCTCTGGCAGGCCCTGTCCTCTGCCAGACACATCTGCGTTTGTCCCAGGGATGAGTTGCCACAGAGCTCTGCTGACCTATGAAGGGCTCATTCTTCTTGTGAATTCATTCATCATGGCTTCCTTGTGTCCACTGCTCAATAGCTCTACAGAAAACTAGGGTTTTTATTTTATCCCCTTTGTCTGTGTTATTGGTGCAAGAGCCAAGAATTTTTGCATCCTGAAGTAGTATTAAGTGCCTTACATGCACTGTGTTCTAGGGAGTGGCTGTCGGCCTTCCAGTTCCACTCTCCACCATTCTGCACTCTGCTCTGAGCCCCACACACTGAACTTGGTGGCTGCATCAATAGGCAGCCTTGCCCTTTGCTTCTATTTCAGTTTGACAAATGGGAATTACTGGCGGTAGATTAGATGAAGAGGAGACAGGGATTTTAGAGCATTTAATCCCTCAGCTAAAGCTGAGGTCATCAAAGCTGACCTCTATTGGGTCATCAAAGGACAGTTGCTTTCTTCTGTTGAAGCATTTGTCAGTGTCCTCTCCTACAACCACAACTTAAACTTTCTCTGGGTTCAGTTATCTATTCTCTTCTTTGCCTTTTTAGGCCTAAGGTGGTAATGCCTTTTATGTTTCCAACATTGGGGTACTTCACCATCTCTTCTGACTACTCTCTTTCCAGTTTGTAAATAGTCCCTTTATTAAATGACCCTCAATTACCCATTTGAATGTGTGATTTCCTATTGCGATTCTGATATATTTTCATTCATTGCAATCATACTTTATGTGCTAAGTATGATCATCGTCCTCATTTTACTGATGTGGAAATTGAGGGTTAGTAAGTTGCCCAAGGTTGCCCAGTTAATAACAGGACTATAGTTCAAGCTTAGGTCTATTTAACATAAGAGAGGTCACCTTTAGCCAGTTCACTCTAACTGTAGTGTGAGCTGCAGTTTGAGGGTTGTGTTTTGGAGACGGGAAGACAATTACAGTTATCTAGGTGAAAAATAAGCACCTTAATATGCCAGTGACAGTGTGAATGGAGATCTTATAATGATTCGAGTGCTTTTATGAAGAATAAAGTGGCCAACTTTTATGTATCTACTTAAGTTGGCCACCCATTCATTTTTATGCTTCATAAAAGCGCTCAAATAATTTTATATGTGTATATAATATATATTAAATATATACATATAAAAAACTTGGTGGGAGAGGTTGGGTGGCTTGTGTGAAGGAATGCAAGAAGTCAAGGGTGACATAAGGTTGTCAGCTTACTACCACCTTATTACACTTGGTTCTCACGTAAATAGTAATAACAACGGCTGATGATATTGCCCCCAAAAAGGAGACAAAAAGTGCTTCGAAGTGAGCACCTTTAATTGGTTTACAGAACGGCCTGTAGTACAATAATAGAAACAGGCAATCTTAGTCCTAACAGATCTTTCTTTCTCTCCCAAGCTGGTAGACAGATACTGGCTCTTGCCAGACTGCTATCATCAACAGATTGAGTTGACAAGTTTGTAATGAAGGAAAACTTGGAGGGACGAAGTGTAAGAAGTACCCTCATCATTTATGATCTCTGGGCATATGGCTAGGAACAGGAGGAGAGAAAACATTGTGCCTACTGACATTTGCCAGTCCTACAATGAATTTTGATTGAAAAATACATTAACATTCCCTTTTTTGAGATGTCTATTGTCACCACCTTAATATGAAAAATCATTTTTCCCTTTCTACAATAAGCATGCCCTCATTATTAGGAGTATTAAATTATCAAGAAATACTGAAGTCAGCTAAGTCCCTTTAGCCAAGTATAGGAACTACACTAGCCAAAATGCTCTGGGTGAAGTTCATTACTTAATCATCCACCTTCCAAAAGCAAAGTATCTTTTTCTAGTTTCTTACATATTATCTGTAACACGTAGCTTTTGAGTGGTTGGACTTATCAACAAAGGCCTGACGATACTTTAGTGGAACTACTTCCTAGAAGAGAAGGCTGAGTTTGAGAAGAGAGTCCTTAAAGCACAGATTAACACTTTCTGGCTAAGTGTTCCAAGCGCATTTGTGGAAGGTACAGAGCTGTCCACTTGGGCATTTAAAAGGGCTACAGAGACCTGGGCCCCTTCCATCTTTGGAGGCTCTTAGTTTACTAAAAAGTTTTTGAATGCCAAAATAGACGTATAATAGTTGAAATATAGCATGAATACACTTAACAAATTAATACTTAGAAAAAATATAGTGCAATATAACTATGCTATTTAAAAGATAATAACATGCATAAAAGTCATTGCTCCACATAATGGAGGTGGACAGTCAGTTAATGGAACATAAGCTTAAAACTATACGACATCTTTCAATGTCATCAGTATATCCCACTTGAAGATCTACATTTGAGCCCCTTCACGAATATGGGCCTTGGATCAATAGCCCTTCAGGTCTCCACTAGTATAGAGGTAGTCCCAACTCCTTTAGCCCAAGAAAGCACTTCAAAAATAGACGTTGGAGGCAGTGGATATCCTAAATACCTGGCTTACATGTTCCAGAAGTGTAACAAAATTTCACACATACCCCATTAATATATACAAATATTAGGTATCAAAAAAGCAGACCTTAGACTTTGTTTTAGGAAATGATGGTTTCTGAGACACTCCTGCCTCTTTCCACTAAGCCTCCCTTCTAGGTAATACTTTTGATGGTCTATTTTGAGTGTTTATGACTTAGGAAGTTATATACCTTGGCTCCTTGTAGGAATGACCCAGAATGCTTATTCTTCATAGGAATGTCCTTTGACAAAAATATAGTGCAACATAATTGCTATTTTATTTTCATTTTATTTATTTTGAGACAGGGCCTCACTCTGTCACCCAGGTTGGAGTGCCTGGTGGATCTTGGCTCACTGCAACCTCCGCCTCCTGGGCTCAAGTGATCCCCCTACCTCAGCCTCCCAAGTAACCGGGACCACAGGCACGCATCACCATGCCTGGCTAATTTTTGTGTTTTTTGGTAGAGATAGGGTTTCACCATGTTGCCTAGGCTGTTCTCCATCTCCTGGGCTCAAGCAATTTGCCCACCTTGGCCTCCCAAAGTGCTGCGATTACAGGCATGAGCCACCGTGCCTGGCCGGTAACTGCAACTTTAAAGATAACTATGCTTTTTAACACAATCCCTGTTGAAGAATCTTTGTAACAGTGTAAACTGGTCCATCTCCAAGAGTGCCAGACCTGGGGATTTGGTCACATGAATTTGGGTTCAAGTTCTGCCGCACCAAGACTAGTTAAGTGACACTAAGAAATTACTAATCCCTCTGAGCCTTGATTTCAACTGTAGAATGGAGATAACAATAGTCCTTATCTCATAGGGTGGTCTGAAGATTGAATGGGTTGCCACAATGAGAGCACTCCTGTGCTGCCTGGCATCTACCGGGCACTCAGATGTTCCTCATCATCACTGTTATTCTTTTCCCAAATTCATACTCAAATTTTCAGAAACAGAGCTATATGTAGAAGATAAAAAGTTCAAACCTCTTTTTTAACTACTTTTTGATATTTTTAGATGTTTCAGATTTTTATTTAAAGAAGTTTAGAGGCACTAATTACTCTGATGGGCTCTGAAATGGGTAATAGCCTTTATGTAGTGCCAAGGCTCGGCCTCCAGATGTCAGTATGAACTCAATTGATGGAGGTAGTTACTATGTGAACCAGTTGGATGGTTAAAGCTCTTCTCTACTTGTCTATTAAATAACGTTGCAGATGCACAATCATTCTTTGATTTTAAAAAGGTAATAAATAGATACCTTTTAATCTATTACTTTGGAAGACACTGAACCATAAAGCTGGTATGGAAAATATGCAACAAGTATATGAATCTGGAAATACCACCTCAAGAAAGTTGGACACCATTACCACAAATAAAAATGTGGAAAGAGTGTTAAATTTAACAATTGCTCTTGGAATAAAATTATTATTTATGTAATTATGACATCTATCCTCTGAGTCCTCAAAAATTATTCAAGAGAATCAGAGGCCACATCTGACATTCCTTATATTCTACAGCTGTGCAGTACATATTTAGAGCCATTTCCATTAGAAAGTGGGATTAAAAATAGGTCCATGTCTATGAAGACCATGTGAAAGTAAATTGCTCCAGAAAGTGTCCCAGATTTATTATGGGTGTTGCTACAGAAACCTCAAGAAGAAGTTTGCTCTTAGAGGGCATCCTTTTTTATTCTATTTGTTCAATAAACATTTATTGAGCATCTACTACATTTCAGGTAGATTTTAAGTGTTGAGAATACAGCAGTAAACAAAGCAGACAAAATCTCTGCCCACATGGTTTATGGTTCAGGGAAAAGAGACAGAGAATAAACACAATAGATAAATGAATAAACTAAATTGTATAGAAGATACGTGCTACAGATCAAAAATGGAAAAGAAGGCAAACATTTGAAATACAGTGGTTAATCTAGGACAAATTGAACAAGTGACATTTAAGGAAACACTTGAAGCAAGTGAGGGAGCACACCAGAGGTATATTTGGGAGAAGAGCACTCCAGGTAGAGGGACCAGCAAAGGCAAACTCAAGGGACAGCAAAAATGCTAGTGTGGCTGAGGCAGACTAGATGGGACTCCTTCCAGGATTTCTGGTAGAGTCATGGCATGATTTGACTTTACTGAAACCCATCTGGTTGTTCTGGTAAGAATAGGTGGCAAGTGTGGAAAAGGGCCAAACAGGAAAACCAGTCAGGAGGCAACTGCAACACTCTAAGGTAAAGACTAGTGGTTTGGAAGAAGATTTCAGGTGTAGCATCTAAAGATGGTTGTTCAAATGAAGATATCTGGATGCCTCTGCAGCCTGGAAAGGTCTGTTAGTTTAAGGATGAAGCTGTTTTAAAGTCCATTCTAAAACAAACAAAAAATACCACCCATAATCCTTTTATACTAATGAATTACATCTTGAAACATATTATAGAAGTTAAAAGAAAAAAAAGTCTTAGTTTATAATAGTGCAAAAAGAAGAGTCAGAAAAAAGTCAGCATGACAAATGCATAAAACTCAAATATATAGAGTACATGACAAATACATAAAACTAATATTTATGGGAGAGAAGATGCAAAGTTTCTTCTGATCTTGGCAAAAATAATGAAACCAGATTTCTATCTTAAAGAAAATTTCTATCTTAAAGAAAATTCCATTTTCTCTGGAATCCTAATCATTTTTTTCTTATACCAAACTTATCTCAGAAATACCAATTCAGTTTTTAAAAAGTCAATAGACTCTGTTTTAGAGCAGTTTTAGGTTTACAGAAAAAGGAGTTTAAAAGACAGCATTCCCATATACTCTTCCTCCCCCTGCCCCACCCTCAACTAATGCAGCCCTCACCCACGCTAAGGCAAGATTTTAATAAGTAATTGATACATTATGATCAATTAGAGTCCATAGTTTACATGAAGGCTCACTCTTCGTATTGTACATCTCTATGGGTTTTGACAAGGGCCTAACATTATGTATCTAACATTGCAATATCATACAGAATAGTTTCACTGCTCTAAAATTCTCCTATGCTCCACCCAGTCATCTTCTTCCTTGTCCAGAACCTCCGGCAACCAATGATTTTTTCTATCTCTATAGTTTTGCCTTTTCTAGAATGTCATATAGTTGGAATCATATAGTATGTAGCCTTTTTAAATTGGCTTCTTTTATTTAGCAGTGTACATTTAAGGCTCTTCCCTTTTTGTGGCTTGATGGCTTATTTTTTTAATTGATTGTTTTAGTTGGAAGCGTCTGTGTGTCCCTCCCTTTGTACTTGTATAAAGAAATATTTCATCTATCCTGTATTACCATCTTTGTATGCAAACTCTAAACTTCATTATGTACCCTTCCCACATGCCAGCAGGCATTGTTGATTATGGTGACAAATGATATCTTCATTAAAATGAGATCCATTTGTTCTGGTAAGGTGTTCCAATAAGGAGACTACAAAATATCATATAAAGACCCATTGTCACTGGCACCTGATCCAAGTCATCTCTGACTTGGGTCCCATTTTATGACCCACTCTTGACACTTCCTATTTGCTGTACTACAGGAAAAAGAATCCAGTTTTTCTCTCTACCTCACCTCCATTGTGTGTCAAAGAAAGTGCATAGATACCACATTAGAATAGTAAAATCAGTTACATTGTGTATCACTAGGATTATGTAATAGTTTTCATCTAAACTTTTTTTGAGGAATTTAGGTTCAAAAAGCTTTCAGATATTGAAGTATTTATGGGTGAAATGAGATGATGTCTGGAATTTTTTCACTACTCTAGAAAAAAACTATGTGTGAGTGGAGGGAAAGAGAGATGAACCAAGATTAAAGTGTTGATAACTCTGGAAGCTGGGTGATAGGTCCAAGGGGGATTCATTACATTATTCTCCTTACTTTTATGTGTATTTTGAATATTTCAATACTAAAAAGTTTAATTTAAAAAAGACAGACTCTTAAAAAAACTAGCAGAAGCTTCCAGAGTATTAATAGTTTATTGTTGTTAGTATGCAAAACTTTCTTCACTTTTTTTGCCAAGAAAGAAGTGCCATTGGGAAGCATCTAAGAAAGTTAAGGCATAGGTTATTTTAATCAGAGTTTCAAGATGGAAACTAGGCTGGGTGCAGTGGCTCACATCTGTAATCCCAGCACTTTGGGAGGCCAAAGCGGGCAGATCACCTGGGGTCAGGAGTTCGAGACCAGCCTGGCCAACATGGTGAAACCCTGTCCCTACTAAAAACACAAAAATTAGCTGGTGTGGTGGCACACACCTGTAATCCCAGCTACTCGGGAGGCTGAGGGAGGAGAATCGCTTGAACTCAGGAAGCGGAGGTTGCAGTGAGCTGAGATTGTGCCACTGCACTCTACCCTGGGTGGAAACTAAAGAGGAAACTGAGATCAAACACACAGTAGTTAACTTTGTCAGTGACTGAAAGAGTTGCAAGGCAAAATCTCATCAGGATCCAGGATAATAACAAAAACAGTGTATTAATCCATTCTCACACTGCTGCAAAGACATGCCTGAGACTGGGTAATTCCTTTAAAAAAGTGTAATCAGCTCATGTTTCTGCAGGTTGTATAGGCTTCTGCTTCTGGGGAGGCTTCGGAAAACTTACAATCATGGTGGCAGGTGAAGGGAAACAGGCATATATTCACATGGCCAGCAGGAGAGAGAGAGAGAAAGAGGAAGGAGATGCTACACACTTTTAAACAAGCAGATCTCAGGAGAACTCTATCATAAGACAGCACTAGGAAGATGGTGCTAAACCATTATAAGCCATCCCTCTGATCCAATCACCTCCAACCAGGCCCCTCCTCCAACACTGGGGATTATAATTCGACATGAGATTTGGGTGGGGACACAGAGCTAAATCATATTAAACAGTAATTATAATAATAGAGATAATACTTTATGATTACTATGTGGCAGGAACTGTAATAAACACTTTGTATGTTACTTCACACCAATTCTCTGAGGTATTGTTATTTTACTTATTTTATAGGTGAGCAAACAGTGACCTGGAGAGGTTAAATACCTTGCCCAAGGTCACCCTCTCTAAGTAATAGAGCCATACCTGGAATCAAGACAATCAGCTTCCAGAGCCTGAATTAACTACTATACTGTGCTTTGTCTCAATCCATAGTCAAAGAAAGGTGAACTTGGTTAAGTGAGCTGGAAATGCCTGGGAGAATCTTATCTGTCTATAAATCTGGGTCAAGTTAAAGTACAGCACATGATTGTGTGCATTAGTGTTTTGTACACACTGGTGAGAGAGGAGGACCAGGACTAGGATGAGAGGATGAGGCACTCATCTTGGGTGCAAAATTTAAGAAGGCATGCATCAAATAGCTCAGTAATTAAGATACATACTATTTCAATGCAATATCTAATAAATTAATACAAACAAATTTATTATGAATAAAGTATCCAAATTTTAAATACAGGATTAGTAATAGTGCCATTCCAAGCCATACTGAAGTCTGAAACAACAGGAAAAATCTGTCATGTTGATCCTGTTTTTATATAAAATTTTGATATTTTGTTCATCCTGGATATTTTTGCATAGTTTTTTAAATTTTAAAAACATTTCACCAAAACATGATGTATCTTGATTACTGAGGCTTTTGATGCCCCCTTAAATTTTGTGCTAATGATGAGTAAGACACTAGTCTTAGCCTGTAAAAGAATTTATGATTACTAAGAAGTCCTTGGGGTTTCCCCCTTTTCTACCCCCAAATTATTCCAACGAATCCTAGGATTTGCTCAATCCAAAGGAACTAGTTCTGCTTTCAAATACCTTTCAAGGAGAGAAGTCACTGGAAGATCTGATCAGTACAACAGCAAGCCACTTTTTGGGTGGTTGCTATTTCAATTGCTCCATTAATATTGTTGAAATTTACAATCTAAAGACTTCTGCTACCACAATGGATAGGAAAATCAGTAATCCTTAACTGCTAATGTGCATACAAGACACCTGGGAATCCTAAGATTGAGTAAGTTTGGTGTCTGCCTGAGATTATGCATTTCTTACAAGCCCCCAGGTGATGCCAATGCTGCTAATGTGAAGACCACACTTGAGTCACAACATTCACCTGTGAAGTTTGTTAAACATCCGGATTCCTGGAAATGAGACTGCTAGAGATTTTGATACAGTGTATCTACTATAGGCTCCAGAAATCTGCATTTTTAAGAAGCACTCCAGGTAAATTTGGTGCAGGTGCTCTGTAGATCACACTTGATACACTTCATTTTAGCTCTCTGGTCCTCTCTGCAGTGCTTTCTATTCTGCTGATCTGGAGTCCTTGGCTCTCCTGTAACCTTTCTAATTTTCTGTCTCTAGTGCTCACAGTCACTATCAGAGTCTGTGGACAAGAACCACCAAGAACTGCTACTCATCTAGGTGAAGGCAAGGATGGAAAAAAGGATAAGGGAGAGGGGAAGAAGGGATGTAGGGAGGGAGGAACTTCTGACCTACATGATGAGACTGTAGATTAACAATTGTCCCTTTGAAGCTTGCCCCAGAGCATCTTCTTGCCTGATGTGTCTGTTGATTCTGGGCTTTAAAAATACTTTCTATCATTTAAGAATTCACTAAAATTGGGAATTTTTGATGACATTCATTCTTGGTTTTTAAACTATTACTGAATTTATTCATAGTGATCAATTATGGGATGGCATATTCTTCTAACAAAAATGTCACAGAGCTGGTAAGATTTACAAGAGCTGGAAATTTTAACAAGCAAAGGGAACAACTTATATAAATAAATATTTGCAAAGCATAAGAAGAAACTTTAGCTGTGCAAGCCAGTTAAGAAATTAACTTCATGATATGATATGGTCCTGTGGATCTGTGTCCCCATCCAAGTCTCCTGGTGGGAGGTGATTGGATCATGGAAGTGGTTTCTCATGAATAATTTAGTACCATCCCCTTGGTACTGTCCTCATAGTAGTGAGTGAGTTCTTGTGAGATCTGGTCATTTAAAAGCATATAGTCCCTCCCCACACCTCTTGCTCCTGCTTTTGACATGTGACCATCCTGCTCCCGCTTTGCCTTCTGCCATGAATAAAAGCTCCCTGAAGCCTCCTCAGAAGCGGATGCTGCCATACTTCCTGTACAGCCTGCAGAACTGTAAGCCAATTAAACCTCTTTTCTTATAAATTACCCACTCTCAGGTATTTCCTTATAGCAATGCAAGAATGGCCTAACACACAATAATACAAAAGATTATCTGTCCTACATGATAGCATCAACTGTATAGACCAGGATGACATGACACAGCTCCCAGGCTTCTAGCTTATTGCTCTGACATTTCCTAAAATGTTTCCCTCATTCAAAAGGTTGACAGTGGTTTCCAATGCAAAGGTATGAATTTATCTAATTGCCTCCCTAGTAGTTGGGATTGAGGGTGGGAAAAGACAGAGAAATACACAGGTACAGTATCTGGAACATAACAGGAACTAAAATGATAAATGGATGGATACTTACGGTGTTCCTACCACTACCAACGGTGTATAAATAAGACTCTCATTTATAAACATGGGCAGGAAATTAAAAATTATGATAAAGGCCAGGCGTGGTGGCTCACACCTGTAATCCCAGCACTTTGGGAGGCCGAAGTGTGTGGATCATGAGGTCAGGAGTTCAAGACCAGCCTGGCCAACATAGTGAAATGCCATCTCAACTAACAATACAAAAAATTAGCCAGCTGTGGTAGCACGCATCTGTAGTCCCAGCTTCTGGGGAGGCTGAGGCAGGAGAATCTCTTGAACCCAGGAGGCGGAGGTTGCAGCCAGCTGAGACCATGCCATTACACTCTAGCCTGGGCAACAGAGCAAGACTCCATCTCAAAAAAATAATATGAGATATATGACTGAAATTCTTATCTCAAAAACATCTTTTAAGCATACTGGTTAAGAATTACTGCCAGTTTTATAGAGAGAATAAATTGAATAATTTGAGTGTTTTCTTTTATTTAAATGTATAAAATGAGCTGAAACAAGAACAGTTATTCAAAATATTTAAAATTAAAAGGCTAGCAGTACTAAATACTTAATAAAGGTGATGAACAGTAGAATGGACACTGCTTAAAATGTAGCTTGAAGAATCTCTAGAATATTTCATCCAGAATTCAGAGAATAGAAATATGAAATTAAAATGGCAAATATAAATGACATAGAAGATACATTAAGAAAGAATCTCAATAGTCATTTTGAAAAATGATCCTCCACTAAATACTGTCTGTTAAAATTCAGCAACTATTTCTGAGAAAACACTTCATGAGCTGGTATTGGGATGCAGATCCCCTGAGCAGTGTCCTTTGGTAGCTCTTTTTCCCTCTCTTCTGATGTTCTGGTTTTCAAATATTTTCTTTTCCTACATCTACTCTGTCTCTTCTGTCCTTCAACATTTTTTTGTGGGTCCAGCCCTGGTATTTGCATTAAGCGTTTTATGTCTCTGACCCACAAAGGAACTGGTAGATACCAAGGAAATTTGGCCTGTTGCTGGGAATGAATTAATTTCCCAGACAACTCCTGTGTTCCAGATAGAGCAGGCTGTCTGCAGGTAGCTTCATTCTCACTATAGGTGTTTTAGTTTTGCTTCAGAGTCAAAAAGTCATATTTGCTCCTGTGCATGCAGTTCAAGAATGTGACAGGCAAGTCTGCAACCTTTGGATTAGTTAGTTGCAATAAATCCTACAATGGGGGGCCAACATTAACTGCTCCCCCACCATTGGCCTCCACTTAGTTTTATTCAGCTTCATGGATGTCACCATCATACAAATAATGAGAACCTCTAGTTATTCCTCAGATGTCTTAGTATCAACTTCTATGGGAGTAAAATTTTTTTCTTCCAAAGATCACTTTTGTTATCTATGAGATTTTCCCCCAAGTCTCAGCTGGGGTGGGGGTATCTAAGCTGTTGAAATTGTCAGTGGAGCTTTGTAGAAGGCCAACTCATTTTCTGGGATGCAGTCGGAAAGGGATCAGTTTTAGGTAAATTATACCTCACCTGGAGGGACCTTATCCACTTGGCAGGTTAATTACATTTTATCATAGAGAAAGCAGCAACTTACTAGCAAAGAAATAAATAACCTGAATTTCTATTTAATTTTCTACCCTTTTTCTGTTATGCCACTGTCAACACTTACTGAATACTCACTCCATGAAAAAAATCACACACCACCTCTGACAGGGAACCTACCTCCCAGTGAAAGAAGTAAGGCAATGGGCTGATTCCTATGGGAGGTGCTTATATTCTCATGTATCCTCCACCCAGAAGCAGCTGTTCTGTTAGAAGCATGTAACATTGACTGGGCGGGGTGGCTCATGCCTGTAATCCCAGCACTTTGGGAGGCTGAGGCAGGCAGATCACTTGAGGTCAGAAGATCGAGACCAGCATGGTGAAACCCCATCTCTGCTAAAAATACAAAAATTAGCCAGTGTGGTGGCGGGTGCCTGTAATCCCCAGCTACTCAGGAGGCTGAGGCAAGAGACTCACTTCGACCCAGAAGGTGGAGGTTTCAGTGAGCTGAGATCGCGCCACTGCACTCCAGCCTGGGCAACAAAGAAAAAAAGAAATACGTAACATCTATGGAAGGCTAAATTATGACACTAGCTGGCAACAAACACTGCAAAGTCAGCATGTTTTCCTGCCAATGTGGTGTATGTTCTTAACCCAAAACCTACTTGTTCTTTCTCTCACAGACTGAAGACTGAGATCTATGGAATGGTGGTGACATTTCTCAAAATGACATGGAAAGATCCACCCACGATTTTTTTTTTTTACATTACATGCCCATATTCCTGCCTGTGCTGGGATACAGATTTTGTTATCCAGAGGAGGAATGCTCCCTCTAGAGGACAAGAATGGTTCCACTGAACTGGAAGTGGAGACAGTCGTCTGATGCTTTTGAGGTCCACATTTCACTGAGGTAAAAGGTAAAAAAGGAAGCCAAGCTGCTGTTTTATGTGATTGCTCATGACTGTCAGAGAAATGTAGTTAGTGCTAGATAATGGGAACATAAAGTATAGAGGAAATCTGGTGTGCCCAGCAGTGAACATGGAGCATAATTTGTGGTTGGTCTCTTGCCTTATATAATCTCTTCCAGCATGCCCACTTCCTTCAGCCTCTTCATTCCTTCTTGTACCACCCCCTACCGTCTGGTGGGCCAATTCGGGAATTCCCATTTCATTCAGTGCTTCCCATCACTTTTTCATGCTTCCAAGAACCACCCCAGCAGTGCATTTTCCCTTCCCCTAGGGTCCTTTTTCAGGGTGTTAAATCCTGTCTATAAGCAAGTGCCACCAAGCCAATGATTTCTTGCAAGACCAGTTTTATATTTTATACACCTTGATCAAGTACCCTCAAAATCCAATCCCAGTTACAGGCCAATGAATTCTTGCAATTCCTTGTTACGTAGTATCCTTTTTCCTTAATTCCACCCAGCATGTTTCTTGACAGTTTGTGTAGGGATTTAGCTCTAGTTATTGGTCTGGCAACCAGGAGAGGAGGTCGGGATGTAACATAGTCACACAACAGAAGCACATGCTCTTATTAGGGAAAGGTGGGCCACCTTTCCAAGGCCAGAGGGTCCAGAGGTGGAAGATGCAGAGTCAAAATCCTTGGGAGTATACATCCAGATTTCTCCAATCTCATGTTTCAGGATGCCCACTAGGGCCCTGGATTTTGCATAAGAGATCTGCCTTGAGTATTCCAAGGTCACTAGAGCACTGTGGCTCTAAGAGCTAGGTTTTCAGCTTCTTGCTCAGCTATGCCTGTCTGCTGAAGGAAATAAGGCTCTTTTTATAAGATACATAGAGACTCTCTGGCTCTCACATTTATCCATTACTGTAGACATACACATCTATAATCTATCTGTTGCTCTGTCCATATCTGTAACTATATCCATGTTTGTATCTATGTATATATTTAGAGAATTCTTACTTTGAATTTTTTTTAAAACATCACATTGAATAAGATCAAAGGCTAAATTTCCTAATTTCTCCCAAAAAGATGCTACTATGATACAGGGAGCATAGTTACTGAAACAGCAAATCCCTCAGGCCATACTTTTTGAATTAATATGGCTTTTGTTTGAGAGAGCTAAAAAATGCATACAATTTTAAGAAAATTAGATTGAGGCCAGGCACAGTGGCTCACACCTGTAATCTCAGCATTTTGGGAGGCCAAGGCGGGTGGATCACGAGGTCAGGAAATCGAGACCATCCTGACTAACATGGTGAAACCCCATCTCTACTAAAAATACAAAAAAAATGTAGCTGGGCATGGTGGTGAACGCCTGTAGTCCCAGCTACTCAGGAGGCTGAGGTAGGAGAATGGCGTGAACCCAGGAGGCAGAGCTTGCAGTGAGCCGAGATCGCACCACTGCACTCCAGCCTGGGTGACAGAGCAAGACTCCATCTCAAAAAAAAAAAAAAAAAAAAAAAAGAAAATTACATTGATCATCAGAAATAATGTGTATAAAAAACAGATCTCAATGAAAATAACTCCATAGATTTTTACACGTGTATTTCTACCTTTACTGAATTACACAGTGGGGGAAAAATGGAAACACAGCTTTCAGAATAAGCTATTGAATAAAAATGCCAGTCTGAATTCAAATACGGGGTGAGGCTGACGTGTAGAGGATTGATAAGTAAAATTGAGATTTGCATTATATTTTAAAATTATTTTTAAGTGAAAAAATTAACATAAATAAATTTAATGTGGAACTGTAACCCATATAAGAGGTTTGTGGAGAAACATCTGATTATTTTTCTTTTCCTCCTTTCTCTTCTGAAACATTTGAAAAGGCTTTGTGGAAACATTCTGCAGTCCTGATGAATGAAAACTATTACAAGTATTGTATTCCAAGCACTGGCTTCTTTTTTTCTTCTACACCCTCTGTTTCAGATGTGTTCTTACTTAGCTTTGTTTCCATTTTTTGCAAGAAGCTGGTTATTATATTAAATAGAAGAGCAATCCAGGAAAGACCATGGAGAATCCAAATTGATATTAAGAGTGAGTAAATGATATACTGATTCTCTTTCATAAGAATAAATTAAAGATAAGAAATAAAATGTAAATAATCATATGGTGAATTTTTCCCATAACATCTTCTTTTTATTAGTACCTAAAAACGTGCCTCCTTTGGTTGCAGTGAGCCAAGATCGTGCCACTGCACTCCAGCCTGGGAGACAGAGCAAGACTCCGGCTCAAAAACAACAACAACAACAAAAACCAAAACCAAAACACATGCCTCCTTTTAGAATCTGATCTTAAAACTAGAAAGTAAAATTAAACATTTCTAAAATTATCACTGCTTTCAAGGAAAAAATGTAATTTAAATTACAAACATTCAGATTATCTTCGATTTTTATAGCACATTTTGAGGGTGAAAAATTCACTTCCCCTTTGAAAATTGTTCTTTTGAATAAGGGTAAGACTTTCAAATGGTCATTTACTTATCATCATTACCTACAGGAAAGCTTTAAAATGAGGAAAGGAAAATATAAATATGTAAAACATCTTTTAAAATAATATTCATATTTTTAAAATAAAAATGCAATCCACTCTACTGTGCTGTTTATCTGCATTTCTGAGTTTAAAATTGTATAATTTATTGCTTTTGTTATAAAAAAACTTACGTGAACTGTTTGAAGGAAGAAAAAAAATCACTCATAATTCAATCATCCTAACATGGCAGCTACTATAACTTTTACATTCCCTTCAGGTCTTGTCATTTATTTTTCATGATTGAAATCTACATGTATGGGGAGATGTAATGGAAGCAACATGGACTTTGAAGTCAAAGAGAAGTGATAAGAAACAAATTATATAATAAATAAATGGTGACTGTGCTGTGCTAATTATGGCATAAAATAAAAAATTTAAATTATCAGACATTAAAGTTTTCAATATTATCTGCAAATTTACCTGGAACAAGAGACTATAGGCAGAGAAATACAGTATGACATATAAGTTCTTGAGAAAATGCAGGGGTGAAACTCATAGGGAAATTAAGACGTTTAAAAACAGCTGTGTATATAGGAAGGGATTAAGAAAAAAGCACATGCACAGGCTCAGGGAAGATACATGCCCAGAAAAGACCAGAGAAGAGAATAAAAAATAATTATAAATATCTGTTAATAGGTATACGATATATAAAATTGTAATTTGTAATATCAATAACAAAAGTGGAGTAGAGCTGTAAAAGAGTACAGCTTTTGTTTACAACCATTAAGTTGGTATCAGTTTAAAATAGATTGTTATGATGTCAGGATATTGTATATAATAATCCATGATTAAACATCAAAGAAAATATCTACAGAATATTCTCAAAAGTTGAGTACTCAAAAGAAAATGAGACGGGAGTCAAAATGTCTTAAATTTTCTGCTAATTAGAGCATAAAATAAAGGAAATATTTTAAATTATACATTAGATTATTTAATATTATCTACAGACTCACTTGGGGCAAGAGACTACAGGCAGAGATTTCTCAATAAAGCATAATGTGTTTATTGTATAATTTGTCTCTGGTCACTACAAAAAATCAACTAAACACAAAGGAAATCAATAAGGACGGAAATAAGGTGTAAAAATGTAAAATATACAGAAAATAACAAAATGACAACAGAAAGCTCTCTCCTATCAGTATTTTAAATGCAAATGGATTAACTTCTCAAAGATATTAGATTGGCAGAATGGATTGAAAAAACAGTCCAATTATTTGTTTTCTAAAAGAGACTCACTTTAGATTTGAGGACATGCATAGATTGAAAGTGAAAGGATAACAAGATATTTCATGCAAATAGTGACTAAAATAGAAGTGGATATACTACTATCAGACAAAATAGAATAAGTTAAAAACTGCGAAGAGGGACAGGAAAGGACAGTATATAATAAGAAAAGGGTCAGTTTACTAGAAGATTTAATGGTTATGAACATATATGCACCAAACATAAGAGCTCCTAACTGCATGAAGCAAACACTGACAGAATTAAAGAAACAGGTGTTCCTATAATTATAGTAGGAGATGTCAATGACCAATTTTCAATAATGAATAGAAGAACCAGAGAGAAAATCAATAAGGAAATTGAGGAATTGAAAAACACTAGACTAATTGGGCCTAAGAAATATATACAGAACACTCCACCCAACAGCCAAATACACGTTTTTCTCAAATACACATCTAACATTCTCCAGGACTGACTATATTTTGGGTCACAAATCAAGTCTTAATGAATTTTAAAATATTGAAATAATACAAAATATCTTTTCCAATCACAACGGGATAAAACTAAAAATTATAGCAAGAAGGAAAAATGGAAAACCTAAAAATATGTGGAAATTAATTAACACACTCTTAAGCAACCAACGTGTCAAGAAATCACAACAGAAATTAGAAAATATATTTAGACAAAAATGAAAACATAGCATAGTAAAACTTATGAGATGCAGCGAAAGTAGTGCTAAGAGGGAAATTTATAGCTATAAATGCTTGCATTAAAAATATCTCAAATTGACAACCTAAATCTATACCTGAAGGAGCTAGAGAAAGAACAAACTAAACTCAAAACTGGCAAAAGGAAAAAATGATAAAGCTTAAGGCAAATGAACAAAACAGATAACAGAAAGATAGGTAAATCAACAAAACTAAAAGCTGGTTCTTCAAAAGACTGACAAAATTGACAAGTCTTTAGCTACACTGACTAACAAAAAAAGAAAGAGTCAAATAATGAAATTAGAAAAGAACAAGGGGACACTACAACCAACTTAACAAATAAGATAGATTATAAGAAAGTACTAAGAACATGGTATGCCAACAAACTTGATAACTTAGATAAAATGGATAAATTCTGAAAAAAACACTACCTACCAAGATTGAATCATTAAAGAAAATATGAACAGACCTATAACTAGTATGGAGATTAAATCAGTAATCAAACACCTCTCAACAAAGAAAACCCTAAATCCAGGTGGCTTCACTGGTTAATCTATCAAACACAGGGTAAAGAAAACTTAACACCAATGATCCTCAGACTCATCCAAAAAATTGAAGAGGACAGAACACTTCCAAATGTATTCTACGAGGCCAGCATTACCCTGATATAAAGACGTTACAAGAAAAGGAAACAACAGACTAGTATCCCTGATGGATACTTGTGGGGAAAGGCAGTCATGCACAGATTCTTGCCCTCTGCATAGTCACGTAAGACTGGCTGTGAACCTCGAACATTTCCTTACAGGGAAATAAGGAGCCCTCACAGCTTGTGCTGGGCTTATCTGTTTGGGTGTTTGGGAATATCTTTCCCTGTTGCAGGATTGGTGTATAATCCTTTGTTCTGCTTAAACGTTTGTGTCAACGGAGCTCAGGCTCACCCCTCATTTTTTTATATTTCAGACCCCATGAGGAAGGGAGTCAAGGTTCTTCACTTGCAGTAGACAGTTTCCTTGCATCAGCTGTGAGGCAAAATTTGTTGGCCATGAAGTACCCTTGCTCACAATTTAAGCTGATGTTTTTCTGCCCCTTTTTTATGTAAGTAAAGCATTGTTCCATCTAATGCCTGTGTAAGTTGTGCCTTTCTTGGCAACTTTCTTGCAAGTTGGAAGATACATGCAAACCATCCAGGAGTTTGATGTTCTAGAACTGCTACTTATGGTGATAGGCAACAGATGTTACCTGCTTCACACTACTGGTGCAAAAGTCCTCAATAAAATACTAGCAAAGAGAATTCAACAGCATATCAAAAGAATTGTATGACTTGACCAATTGAGATTATTCCTGAAATGCAAGGATAATCAAATATCTGAAAATCAATCACTATAATATACCACATTAGCAAAATGAAGAAAAACCCATACGGTCATCTTGATTGATGCAGAAAAAGCATTTCACAAAATTCAACACCTTTTCATGATAAAAAATACTAAACATTTAGAAAAAGAAGGAAACTACCATATAGAAAGGAAACTAATGAATAGAAAGAAACCAACTAAACATAAGAAGGCCATATATTAAAAAACAGCTAATATTATGCTCAATGGTAAAATACTGAAAACTTTTTCCTTAAGATTAACAAGACAAGGATGTAGTGTGAAAATCATAGACAGAGCAAATAGGCACAAATAAATAAGTGACATCCAAATTGGAAAGCTTGAAGTAAAATTATCTGCGTTTATAGATGACATGACCATGTATGTAGAAAACCCTAAAGATTCCATTAAAAACCCTATTAGAACTAATAAATGAATTCAGCAAAGTTACAGGATAGAGTATCAACACACAAAATTCAGTTGATTTGTATACACAAACAATCCAAAAAGGCAATTAAGAAAACAATTCCATTTGTAATAGCATCAAAAAGAATACTTAGAATAAACTTAACCTAGGAAATCTACAAAATGTAGCTGAAAGAAACTAAAGAAAATGCAAGTGGGAAGATAGCCTTTGCTCATGAATTGGAGGGCGTAATATTTTTATGAGATCAATACTACCCTAAGTGATGTAGATTTTTTTATATTCTAATCAAAATCCCAATAGTTTTTTGTAAGAAATAGAAAAATTCTTTCCAATTTGGTATGGGATATCAAGAGATGCCAAATAGCCAAAACAATCTTGAAAAACAAAGCTGGAGGTCTCACATTTTTTAAAAGCTATAGGAGTCAAAACAATGCGGTACTGGCATAATGACAGACATGTAAACCAATGGAATAGAATAAACAGCCCAGAAATAAACCCTTGCATGTATGTTCAAATAATTTTTGACAAAGGTGCTAAGACCATTTAATGGGGAAAGAACAGTCTTTTCAACAATTAATGTTGGGAAACTGGATATCCACATGCAAAAGAATGAGAATGGGCACTACAGTCTTATGTAATCTAATCATATACGTTGAATCATGTACATGACCATTACTAATCATTAGAGATATGCAAATCAAAAACACCATGAGGAATCATCTCACACTTATTAGGATGGCTCTATAAAAGAAAACAAAGCAGAAAAAACAAAGGTTGGTGAGGACACAAATAAATATAAATGGCCAATAAGCCCATAAAACGATGCTCAACGTCACTAATCATTAGAGATATGCAAATCAAAAACACCACGAGAAACCATGGTAGAGACCATGCAGTCTCTGCCTTGCTGGCTTTGAAGAAGCAAGCTGCCACATTGTGAACTACCTACTGGTGATGCAACAGGGACCGGGAGATAACCTCTGGCTGACAGCCAGTGAGCAACTATGGTCACTGGTCTGGCCACTTGCAAGGAACTGAATGCTGCTAAAGGCCATGTGAGTTTGCAAGGAGATTTTTCCTCAGATGAAACCACACTCCTGTCTGACACCTTGATTGCTGTCTTGCAGAGGACCTAGCTAAGTTGTACTCAAACTTCTGACCCACAGAAACCGAGATAATAAATGTGTTTTGAGCTACTAAGTTTGTGGAAATATTGTTATGCTCTAACAGACAACTAATATATTGGGAAAGAATAATAACTGGGGCCTATATACCGAACTATTCCTAAAGCTCACGCAGGGTTGGAAATTGACCTTTTCAGCTAAAGAGACTATATTCTATGCTGAGGAAATTCAGCAGAGAATCAAGAAAGGCCAGGACTGAGAAGCGCAGCAAAATTAGCCCCAGAAAAATATTGGCTACTTTAAGCCTGAAATGAGCTTAAAAACAAATCTTGAAAAAAATGAAAGCAATATTTAAGTAACAAATTGCCTGCCAGAGAAAATCCAAGGAATCTAAAGAAACATCATAAACCCAAGCACTCTAAAATATAAAATTTACAATACTCATGATCCAATTAAAAAAAACTAGACATACAAAGAAGCAGGAAAATATAACCAATGATCAGGAGAAAAATCACTCAATAGAAACAGACCCATAAATAACAAAGTAATGAAACTAGCAGACAAGAATCGTAAAAGAGCTATTATAACTACCTAAAGGATATAAGAAGCATTAATATAACAAGGGGGGAAATAGAATAAAAAGCATAACCAAGTGGAAATTCTAAAGATGAAAAATACAATAGAAAAGAATATTTCACTAGATGGGATTGGAAGCAGAAGAAAAGATTCATAAATATAAACACATAGCGGTAGATTTTATCCAAATATATGCACATAGAGAAACAAAACACCCCTCAAAATCAGAGTCTCAGTCAAATATAGAATGTATTAAGTACGTGTATCAGGAGAGAAAGTAGGGTATAGAATAATGACCGAAAAATTTTAAATTTGATGAAACGAGAGCAGAGTAATGACTGAAATTTTTCCAATTTTATGAAAACTATAAACCTAGTTTCAAGAAACTCAATGAACCACAAGCAGGGTGAACAGACACACACACACATATGCACACACACACATACACCAACATCCTTCGACACAAAAAACACATCCACAGCATAATCAGATTGCTAAAAACCAGCTATCTAAAAATGTAGCCAGAGGAAAAAGACACAGTATGTAAAGAGCAAGAAATATATTTAAAAAAAAAAACAGGCTTCCTGTCATAAGTAATGCAAACCAGAAGACAATGGAACAACATCTTTAAGGTGCCAGACCAGAATTAAATATGAAATGAAAATATCATTTTAAAAAAAGGCAAAAAGAAAACCTTTTTCAGACACATGAAACCTGGGAGAATTCATCATCAACTGAGATTTTTGTGGTTCTTCATATGCTGAATACTTTGGGATTATATCCTGTAAATTTTGAACACTATGCAACCATAAAAAGATACAGTCTTTTAAAAACATGATTCTGAAACAAGAAACCACAGGATATTCATATTAAAAACAACAAGAACAATAAATTTTGATTACTCATACAATTCACGAAAACTAACTTGAACTATATCACATAAATAAACAAATAATAAACTATATAAAAAGGACAGGAAACAGCATTAAGAAGTCAAATTAAAAAAGGGAGATATTTGAATAAACAATTCACAAGAGATGATATAAGATGGCCAATAAATTCATAAAAATGCTTAACATAATTAGTCATCTGAGAAATGCAAATTAAAATCACAATGAGATATCATCATTAGATCAGTTAAAATGCAACACCTAACATAAAATTTCAGTGGAGACGCAGAGCAACTGGAACTCTGACATATTGTTGATGGGAGTGTGAAATTATACAACCACTCTGAAAAACCATTCTGGCTGTTTCTTATAGAGTTATACACACACTTAGTATTTTGCATACCAATTTCACTCCTAGGCATTACCAAAAAGAGTGTGTTTCCTGGCCGGGCACGGTGGCTCAGCCTGTAATCCCAGTACTTTGGGAGACTGAGGCGGGCGGATCACCAGGTCAGGAGAGCGAGACCATCCTGGCCAACATGGTGAAACCCTGTCTCTACTAAAAATACAAAAAATCAGCCGGGTATGGTGGTGCACACCTGTAGTCCCAGCTACTCCATAGGCTGAGGCAGGGGAATCGCTTGAACACGGGAGGCGGAAGTTGCAGTGAGCCGAGATCGCATCACTGCACTCCAGCCTGGGCGACAGAACGAGGCTCCGAAACGAAAGTGTGTTTCCTCACAAAAGACATTAAAAATATTTGTGATAGCCCGAATCTGGAAACAACTCAAAGTTCATCAATTTGTATAAACGGAATTTTGGTATAGATATGCAATAAAATACTACTCAGCAATAAAATATGACATATTGGTAAGTGAAATAATATGGGTAAATATAAAAAATATCATGCTAAAGGAAAGAAGTGAGCTGTAAAAGACTATAAATATATGATTCCTGCATAATAGATGACTCCATGTATAAGAAATTCTAGGAAACACAAAATTATAGCAAGTAAAAATGGATCGATCAGTGGTTGCCTGAGACTGGGGGCGGGGGAATTTAGAAAAACCTAAGGGCCGGGCGCAGTGGCTCGCGCCTGTGATCCCAGCACTTTGGGAGGCTGGGGCGGGCGGAGAACGAAGTCAGGAGACCGAGACCATCCTGACTAACACGGTGAAACCCCGCCTCTACTAAAAAAAAAAAAAAAAAAAATAGTCAGGCGTGGTGGCAGGCACCTGTAGTCACAGCTACTCGTGAGGCTGAGGCAGAAGAATGGCGTGAACCCGGGAGGCGGAGCTTGCAGTGAGCCGAGATTGCGCCACTGCACTCCAGCCTGGGTGACAGAGCGAGACTCTGTCTCAAAAAAAAAAAAAACAAAAAAGAAAAACCTAAGAAAGATTTTTGAGATAATGTGTATGTTCTATAGCTTGATTTTGCTGGTTTTTACGTTGATGTATACATTTGGAAAACTCATTAAACTGTATACTTTATATGAGTGGATTTTATTTTATAAAAATTATACCTCAAAGTTGATTTTTAAAAATTCAAAAATTAGAGATAGAATAAAGAGTAAAATAATAAATATCATTACCCCCATCAAACCTCCAATAAAATTAGAAAAGAAAAACAATTATTCACAGACAACATAATTGTTACTTAGAAAATATGAGAGACTACACAAACTTCAAATTGGTGGTAATGTGACAATTAGTAAGTCAATCAGAATATGTAATAATATTACACTAGTAATTATTATAATGATGGTGGTGATGTCATCCATAATAGCAGCAAAACTATATGTCACCTACAAATAAAGATAATGAAATATGTACAAACTTGTTAATGGAAAAAATTATAAATCTTTATTGAAAAACTTAGAAAAACATAGATGAAGCCCTAAATGGAGAAATACCTTATTTGTGTTTAAGAATACAATATTATCATATAATTCTCCTCAAATTCAAAGACATTTCTATCAAAACTTCAGCAGAGTATACCATGGAATTTGATTCATTTGTATGAATTTGATCATGAAATTCATACAAAAGAGTAAAAACATTTATTTCAGGATTTATTACAAGGCTATTGTAATTCAAACAGAATAGAACAGAATCAAAAGTCCAGAAACAGATTTATATACATATGAGAACCTGAAATATGACATAGATAACATTAAAAATAAATGAGGAAATAATTATTCAATAAATTGTTCTGGAACAATTGGCTCTCCATATGAAACAATAAGTAAAATTAGATCCTGCTTTACATGCACGCACACATGCATGCACACACACACAATTTAGATGGATTCATGATTTAAATGTAAAAAATGCAAAATTGTAAAACTTTTATAAGAAATTTAAGGAAACGTCTCATGACATCAAAGTTGGCGAATGGCTGGCATAAGTTGTATAAACCCTAAAGGAAAAGAGTAATAACAATAATTCCATTAGAATTACATTTTCTCTATCACAAAAAATACCGTAAGAAAAGGCTTAAGGCAATGTGTCCATAATTGAGAACATCACAATCTTTGAAAAAAGAGGAAGAAAAATAAGCCATATTTTCTGCCAAATTATTGTCTCCTTTTCAGAACACCTTTTTGAATTTTATAAGGAACAATGGTAAAAGAAACTTCTCAGGATCACATCAATCAGAATATTTTTAGTTTTTATACTCATCTAGTGATTGGGTTGTAATTTGTTCCTTCTCTGATTTTTGCCTCCTTCTACTTTCTTCTCACATGCTACCTTCATCTTTCTTCCCAGTCTGCACGATTTCCTTGCTCTTACTCTAGTCTTTCCTATCTAGTTCACAGCTGAAACAAAATGTTCTGTTTTGATAAACTGTATTGAACCTCATTGAAGGAATTTATCTCATGGAATTTTTACACTAAACAACTTTCCTACATGGATAGCAGTCTTATGACTCTGACAATAACCATATCTTAATCTCTTACTTGCAGAAAAAGTCCAACATCTTCTCAGATCATATTAGAAAGTTTTTTCAGAACATCAATTTTTGTATTAACGGCCAACCGTCACTGCTGTACCTCAGAGTCTTTCTCCAAAGGTCGAAATATCATTGCCCCAAGCAGATATACTATGTAGACAATTATTAGTATGCATTTGTGGACTTTGGTGTTTATCTCTTTCTTACACCCCAGAATGAGGTTCAGAAGAATTCACATCACTTTATGTCCTCCCAAAAGAAACCCAATACGATAAAGCAAAACAAAATTTTCAGATAGGCAATGTGAATTCCCTCATGTTTATTAACATACCTTTAGACAACTATACTAAAGAAACCAATTCCTAGTCATGGAAGCAGAAAAATGACTCCACTTTCCCTCTAACTATAAACCTCCTTATTCTTAAAAAGATGATAAACTGTGCTATTTTTGTAGATAGAAAAATATTGGAGGGTCAAAGCTGGCCAAGTGGCTCAGTTGTTTATTCAGCCTCCGTAGAAGAAATTTTATCACGGAGTTACCTGTTGGAGTACGTCAACAAATATTTTTAAAAGAGTACATGTTAATGCTTTCATTTTCTGGTAAAGTAGATTAAGTTAGACCACACTCTACCAGTTACTAGTGGTGTAAACTCAAGGCCAGTTATGTATGCTTGCTGTGTGTATTAGTCTGTTTTCACACTGCTATAAAGATACTATCCGAGACTGGGTAATTTATAAAGAAAGGAGGTTTAATAGACTCACAGTTCCACATGGCTGGGGAGGTCTCAGGAAACTTCCAATCATGCCAGAAAGGAAGGCATCTTCTTCACAAGGTGGCGGGAGAGAGAAAAAAGCCCAGGGGAAACTGCCATGTATAAAACTATCAGATCTCGTGAGAACTCCCTCACTATCACGAGAACAGTATGGGGAAAACTGCCCCCATGATCCAATCACCTCCCACCTGGTCCCTCCCACAACACCTGGGGATTACAATTGAAGATAAGATTTGGGTGAGGACACAAAACCTACTCATATCACTGTGTTTCAGATCATCACCTGTAAAATAGAGATTAAAAATAGCTACTTGAAAGAGTTACTATAAAGATTGAATTAATATATTTGAATGCTTAGAGTAAGGTATAGCAATAGAAAATGTCCAACAAATCTTAGCTAGCAGCCAAAGAATTGGTAGCGTTTGCAGCAGTAGCAATAGTAGTAGTAGCAGGAAAAGGAAGAGGAGTATCCACTCTGCCTTCCAATTCCTGCACCCCTTTGCCTTGCAAAGCATGAGGCAGAAAGAACAAAATAGTTGTTGGTATGATCAACAAGATTCTTCTCTTGAGGAGGCCAGGTTCTAACATTAAGAAAGGTGAACGGCCTGTGTGTGTGTCATATGGCTCTGGGGCAATGTTTTGAGGCAGGGATTCCTGACTTGAAAGTAGTAGTGCTCTCAACTCGACTCTGCCTCCTCACAGCCTCTTCCACTTTAGAGAATGGAGCAAATCTCAGTAGCACTCAGGTGAACTTTCTTTCCCAGTGCGGATTTTAAGAGTGAAAACACATGGTTTTATTTTGTATGTGATATTCAGAACTTTAAGACATCATTACAAGAACATGCACATTTTGCCGGGCGCAGTGGCTCATGCCTGTAATCCCAGCACTTTGGGAGGCCGAGGCGGGTGGATCACTTGAGGTCAGGAGTTCAAGACCAGCCTGGCCAATATGGTGAAACCCCGTCTCTACTAAAAATACAAAAATTAGCTGGGCATGGTGGCAGGCGCCTGTAATCCCAGCTACTTGGGAGGCTGAGGCGAGAGACTCTCTTGAACCCAGGAGGTGGAGGTTGCAGTGAGCCGAGATCGCGCCGCACGTTTTAACACCTGTAATCCCAATCCCAGCACTTTAAGAGGCTGAGGTGGGCGGATCACTTGAGACCAGCCTGGTGGTGAAACCACCATGGCCAACATGGTGAAACCCCATCCCTACTAAAAATACAAAAATTAGCCAGGCATTGTGGCCCACACCTGTAATCCAGCTACTTGGGAGGGTAAGGCAGGAAAATTACTTAAACCCAGGAGGCAGAGGTTACAGTGAGCCAAGACTGTGCCACTCACTGCACTCCAGCCTGATCAACAGAGACTTTGTTTCGAGAAAAAAAAAAAAAAAAGCACATTTTAAAAGCAATATCCTTTCGATAACCAAAATCCACCCATAATAAATTACACAATTAAACATGTTATAGCCATAGTTATTGGTATACATTTTCAGTGTAAAATAACACATTTAATCAAACTACCAGTCAATTCAGAATAACAGAAAAACAGTACAGCCTCACCTGAGCAGCCATTTTACTTTTAATTTCTACCAGAATAATAGTATGCTTTTATCTATTATCTTCTATGTCAAGGTTTAAACTAACAGTAAGTCTTGTAACTGAAAAAACAATAGATACCTGAGTTAAACCCCCATAGAGTATTTCTTAGGTTTCTCTGGCATCAATAAAACACTTTGAAGTAGGAAAAAACAAACAAACAAACAAACAAACAAACAAAAAAATACTAGGTTGGTGCAAAAGTAATTGCGGTTTTTGCCGTTACTGTTAATGGCCAAAAACAAAAACAAAAAAAAAACCCCGCAACCCCCAGTTACTTTTGCACGAACCTAATACTTTCAGGAACCATTAGAAGAACATTAAAAAAAAAAGCATCTTTTTTGGCAATATTCTACAAGAAGGTCTTTGTTGATCTTTTGGGGCTAAGACACTACACTGGGAAAACACTCTAGCATTTGAGGGTTTACTTTTCAGTAGTCATACCATTAACCTAAGGCTGTTCCACACCATTCCTGTCAACAAAAACCAGGCCCCCATTCTAGTGAAGCCATTTCAAAGTAATCCTACTGCCAGACTGAAAGTTTTGATGATTCAAACCCAGGATACAGCTGGTCAGAAATGGACATTTTGAGCCTGTCGAAATGATCCTATCACCACTCCACAGTTCTATCTGGAACCTTGAGAATGGCTAGTTATACGCACAGTCGTCTCCCCATTATTACCACATCTCTCCAGTTCATGTGGCCCAGCAACTTCAAGCCTGTGATGCACAATCCTTCTGCATCCAGATCTTCCTGAACTGCTGCATTTTTGCTGTGATAACATCCAGCTCAATCTTCCTGGTCTACAGTCTCCTATGACCCTTTTCCTGGCAATGATGTGGCTTGCCTCCTATAGCCAGTGAATCTCTTTATAGCTCTTTTAGGTTGGTGCAAAAGTAATTGCCCCTTCAGACTACTCACTCATGCTCAATATCACACCAAGTATCTGTGCTTAGCTGTGTTCTTCCCACCCTTCTCCACTTGCTGAAATACTCTTATAACCTTCCAGAAGTGGCTAACTTACATCATCTGTGATACCTTCTCTGATCTTCTTTAATCAGAAATAAGATTCTCCGCTAACTCAGTTATACCACTTATTTGTACTATATTAGAGTACAATCCCCTAAAGAAGATCTGGGTAGACTATCTTATTCAAGACTTTATACCTCCTTCAAATGCATAACAGTGCTTTATATCCTCAATAAATGCTTCTTGGATGCAACAGAATAACTTACATATAATTTATATTATTGATAAGCTTTGATATTTTCCCCTCTAGATTAAAATATTCAGAAGCAATATAAAATGTTGCAAAAATTGTGGGCTTCCGAGTTTTTCTGGCATTGGGTTTGACTCTTGGCTCAGTCACAATCTATCTTGTGACCTTGCATAGGTAACTTCTTTGAACTTCAGTTTCCTTATCTGTAATGTAGATTTCATCATATCCTCCACACCCCCATCACTTTGGATTTAAGTTCCCGCATAAAATGCCTGAAACAAGATAATTTCTCAATAAACAGCTTTTATGACTTTTATAACTAGTAACAATTATCTTTAGGCAGACAGAGTCTTCATGGTATATTTTATGGTAACTTCCCCATAGTGTTTATTTTAAAAACTTTGTTGAGTGAATAACAAATATGGTAATGACTAAACTTGGAGCCTGAGTCTTGGCTAGAAGAAGTTTCTGAGAATTAGTCTGTGAGACACTCAAATGGGTCATTTCCTCTTTTCTTGAATTTCAGGAAATTAAGTGAGTTTCTTCTTTTGCTAATTTGTCCTTTACTGCTATGAACTAGGAATGGGATAGCTATATATTTTGAGTGTGTGAACCAAGAATGCATCACTAAAACACTTGAGGAAACTGATATGGTTTGGCTCTGTGTCTCTACCCAAATCTCATCTTGAATTGTACTCCCATAATTCCCACGTGTTGTGGGAGGGACCCAGTGGGAGATAATTAAATTATTCTCCCATACTGTTCTATTGGTGGTGAATAAGTCTCACGAGATCTGATGGTTTTAAAAGTGGTGGTTTTCCTGCACAAGCTCTCTCTTTGCCTGCTGCCATCCATGTAAGACGTGACTTGCTCCTCCTTGCCTTCTGCCATGATCATGAGGCCTCCCCAGCCATGTGTAACTGTAATTCCATTAAACCTCTTTTTTACCAGTCTCAGGTATGTCTTTACATACTAGTATAGAAATGCTGGTGCTGCCCCAGGTTCCAGGTTTTCATTAACATGAGCAACTCTAAACTTGGACCTATATTTATGGTTATTCCCTACCATGTAGAAGGAGGCTACAGTGACCCCATATGCAAATGACTGCCCTAGTAGCAAATTACTGTGGTGGAGCAAAGCAGAAGGACACTTTTGATTTGGTAGTGTTACCTGCATTGCAATTCTAGGATACACTGGAGGGTGACATGAGTCAGCTTGTTGCACATGAGAGGTTCCATATGCTTTGTATGCTATGCAAAAAGTTGGAAATCTAAGGAAAAAAAAACATGGTTATGCTTTTTATCTTGTAATAATAATAACAAAATGGAGAAAGAGGAGGAAGAAGGAGGAGGAGAAGAGGAGGAGGAGGAGGGAGGAGGAGAAGAGGAAGAAGAGGAGGAGGAGGAGGAGGGGAAGGGGAAGGGAGAGGAAGGGGAAGGGGAAGGGGAAGGGGAGGGCAAGAAATGCTTTGTTGAGTGCTTGCTATGTACCAGGTACTGCCCTAAACATTTTTCATGGTGGAACCTCTGTTAATCATCATAACACCCTATGAAACAATTAAATTTAATACTCTCTGTTACAGATGAAGAAATGGAAGTTTAGATAAATTAAGAAATCGTCCAAGATCACAGAGCTATCATTATAGCCTTAGTGAAGCTGAGACTCAAACTAATGTCTAATTAGCCCTCAACTTATGTGTGCCCTTCACTGCTATTTATTCATCTACTAAATATTCATTAAGCACCTATTTATTATATGGTAATAACTGTTCTAGCGTTAACAATATAACAGTGGACAAAATAGACAAAAATTCCTACCCTCATGAAGCTTACATTCTAATGGGGGAATTCAAATAATAAGCAAAAGTGCAGATAAGGAAAATAGAATATCAGATGATGAATAATGCTCTAGAGAAAAGTGGAACCAAGAAGGGAGATGGAAGGTGTGGGGCTGGGGCTGCCATTTTAAACGGGGTAAATGGGGTTGTAATGGAATACTGCACTGACAAGATAAAAGCTGAACAAAAACCTAAAATGTTGAGAGAGGGAGCTAAGGGGATCTGAGGATAAGCTTTCAAGGTCATGGAAGCAGCAAGTGAACAGGCCCACAAGCTGGAATAGTTTTACTTTGTTTTAACCTGTGTGAAGAATAAGGGAGCTGGAGTAGTTGGAGCAGATTTAGTGCAGGAAGAATAGGTATTCTTGAAAATCAGGGTGCAGTTTTGAAGGAGAGAAGGCATGGATGCTATATGATCAAACACACTAGGTAGCACATATGGGATCTGTGGAAGAAATTCATGTGAAAAATAAATGTACAGAGAATATCTGTGGTTTACTTCCAAGGAGTTGAACTGGGAGTAGGAGGAAAGGATAGGATATAGCTTATACTTTTCATTTAATACACTTCTGTACTTACAATTTTTATACCAAGCAAGTATTTCAATTTTAAAGTGTTTAAATAAAGGAATGAACATTCACATAAATGTGTGTAAGTACATGCACAAGGACATTTGTTGCTGTTTATAATAACAATTAATTGGGAGCTGCTTTTTAAAAATGGACTATCCATGCAAGGAAATATAAAGATATTGGTAAAGTAGATCTATATATTGACTTGGAAAGGAGTATATGAGCTAGGACTCAAAACACTGGAGTATGGGCCAGGCACAGTGGCTCATGCTTGTAATCCGAGCACTTTGGGAGGCTGAGGTGGGAGGACCACTTGATTCCAGGAGTTAAGGACCAACCCGGGGAATACAGTGAGACCTCATCTCTACAAAAAATAAACAAAATTAGCCAGGCATGGTGGCATGCACCTGTCGTCCCAATTACTCAGGAGGCTGAGCTGGGAGGATCATTTCAGCCCTGGAGTTCAAAGCTGCAGTAAGCTGCGATATTACCACTGCACTCAAGCCTGGGTGACAGAGCACAACTCTGTCTCAAAAACAAAACAAAACAGAACACTGGAGTGTGAAGTTTATATAAGTAAATAAATGTGCCAATTTATTTATGTGTCAGTGTAGAAATTTCCTTTGAAAAGTTATTCGTACAATAATAACAGAACACATTGGAAACTTTATTATTATGGAATTAGATTCATAATGGAGCAAATGCTGAACTATTAAGCAGTCATTTGAAAATATTGCATAGATCTATAGTTAGCATAATCATGCATGCAATATACTTTAAATGGAATAAAAGCAGGCTTTAGAATTGTAGGTATGGAATGATTCCATTTTTGTGAAGAGAATCCAGAAAGTAAGCTCTGGGTAAGGAGAGGCTTTTTTCAGTGCTATATTCCTTACACCTAGTTTCTAGTGCTTGGGACACACAAAATGAATATCTGTTGAATGTTGAAACAGTAAACAAAAGTGTGCCTCCACACACAACATTACAAAGCCAAAAAGTCCTATCTCAATATGTTAGCAAAATGGTTTTGATTTTCTCTTCATAATTATCTGTATTTCCTAATTTTTAAAATTAACATATTATGTAACAAAAATATTACTTTCACTTAATGTTTATTTAAAGGTTATAAGTTTCAAGGCTAAGAGTTTAGAAAATATCCATTATCAGGAATAACTATAACTCCTTAGCTATCTAGGACTCAAATAGAGGGTTGAACGTGCACTCAACAGCACCACTGCTATTATTGTGTGGCCACAGAAGCTTTTGCAAGGGGTTGATAAGGGGAGACTGAACAAATAAAAGTTAAAAATAAAGCAGAGTTGCTAAGCCTCAAAAATTTACAGGGTGCTGTTGTCCTAGAAGAAACACAGGGAGAAGTTGACCATATCATTTGGGAATTTGACATGTGCCATTACTCTTGATTTAGCCTTATTTAGATGCTGTGCTTGCAAATTGGGTAGCTGTCCTTTGTGGACTAAACAGAATTCCCCAGGTGTGGGTGTGATTTGCGTATGATTTACTCAATTACGAATTTTCTGTTGAAAAATGATGGCTTTATTAAAATAGCAAGAACTGAATGTGGACTGGTTGGTCTGCCTCAGCAGGAAGAAGGCAGACACTACATTTCCACTGGGGCCAGCAAGGAAGAACAGTTGGAGCTGGGCGAAAATTAGTTGGCAGTTTTTTCCAGAAGGTTAAAAAAATAAAAGTCCAGAGATAACCAACTTCAGCAAGAGGCTGTAGGACATCCTTTCTTAGGTTTCAGACTTATGTAAGAAATTTAAAAAAAAAATGTTTGCTGGCCTTCTCTAATTACCACAACATGAAGGGCAATGAACTAAAGTTATATGAGTCCCAAGATTTTGGGGAATGTTTCTTCTATTTTTTTTTTTTTTTACTGTGTCAAATGTATACATTTAATTGACTTTGTATATCACTATATTTGATCCTTTTTATTCTTCTAACATTTTCTTTTAGCCAAATTATTTTTTATTCTTCATGTATGCATTTGCTGGTATTGTTTTACCTTGTTTTTAAAAAAATCTTTTAGCTTTCTTTGCCTTATTTACCAATCAAATTATTATTTTTTTATTTTATATAAAATTTTTATCCTAACATATTATCTTGCTAGTATGTCCTCTTAGATAATTTCATTCTTCTATCAAAATGTAATCTCAACATCCCATTTACCAGCGTGATGTATGGTCACATTTCCTTTATTTATTTATTTATTTATTTATTTATTTATTTGAGACAGGGTCTCCTGTTGCCCAGACTGGAGTGCAGTGGAGTGATCTTGGCTCACTGCAACCTCTGCCTCCCAGGCTCAAGCAATCCTCCCACCTCTGCCTCTCAAGTAGCTGAGACAACAAGTATGTACCACTACCCCTGGCTAATTTTTGTATTTTTTGTAGAGATGGGGTTTCACCATATTGTCTAGACTGGTCTCGAACTCCACCTAGGCCTCTCAAAGTGCTGGAATTACAGGCATGAGCCTCCATGCCCAGCCATATTTCCTTTAAATGTGCCCCTTAAATCACTCGAATCCCACCTGCACCTTCTCTCCTGTGATACCCAGAAGTCTCAGGATGCTTGATCTTTATCTCATTCAGGAGGTTGTTCCCTGATTCCGATTCCAATTCCCAGTCATTGCTACGTGCATCCAAGGTGCTCCATGTCAAATCTGGCTAGGGCTCCCAGTTTACAATGTTTGAGTACACAGCTCCTTCACCTGAAAGATCAGGTGAAGTTCTACTATTCACTACATCACCCAGAACAACTTGTGCAGATAATGGCTGTTGCCTACCCAAAAGCCATTACCCTTTCCTACTCTCTTGCTAGTATGTAACCATCCTACCTGATAGGGAACAATGGGAAACATATCAGGGGCTTCAGGAAAAGGTTTTTCTTAGTAAGAAGAAATGCATGGGAGGAAAAACAACTTTCCATGCACATTGAATGTGATCACATCTCCGAGTGACGCCTGGAACTACTGCCACCATCATGAGACAATGAGGGGAGATGTTGTCAACATGCTGAGAATGGTGAGAGAAAAGACTGGAAGGATCTGGCTTCATTGCTGCATATTAGTTTGATGAACCAAATCTGGAACCACTGTGCCTCTGAGCTTCTCATGGAAAGTAATATACTTATTACTTCAGCCAATTTTAGCTGGGTATTGTGTCTTTCATAGCCAAAAGCATCCTAACTGGGACATACCGTCTCTATGGGAAGGTTCACAATTGCAGGGGTCAACCGCTAACCCCAGCTCTTTTCCACCCTCATGGTGATTTTATTCAAGGGCCTCAATCACATTTTACTGCTACTTAGTTAAGCCACCATAATTCTCCCCAACAAGTTTCAGTAGCTGTGAATTACTGATAGGAGTCAGATTCTTGTTCCTTACTTCCCACCAAATGTTTAGACTCATGCAAATTTGCCTACACATTCCTAAGCAACTGTCAAGTTCATTCTCTTGGTCCATTTTGTATTGCTGTGCAGGAATACCCGAGGATGGGTAATTTATAAATAAAAAGGGACTATTTGGCTCACAGTCCTGATGGCTGAAAAAGTTTGAGATTGGGCATCTGCATCTGGTGAAGGCCTCAGGCTGTTTCTACTCATGGTGGAAGGTGAAGGGAAACTGACTTGTGCAGAGATCACAGGTTTGCAGAGAAAGGAAGCAAGAGAGAGAGAGGTGAGGTGCCAGGCTCTTTTTAACAACCGGCTGTCATGGAAACTAATTGAGAACTCGCTCGCCCCAGAGGGAGGGCATTAATCTGTTCATGAGGGATTCACCCCCTGACCCAAACACCTTCCATTGTGCCCCACTTCAACATTGAGGACCAAATTCAAACAAGAGATTTGGTGGGGACAAACAAACCATATCCAAACTACAGCATTCATTATGTCAAATTTTCTTACAGAATAAAAATGCAAAATTTCTCCTCACTATGCATCTGCTACACAATAACTTTCTTCATAATTATAGAAGCAAAGTATGTTCATATAAAGAACTAGAAAATACAAAAAGATGAAAAGACAAGAATTTCAATATACCATCCAGAAACATGTTCATTTCGATATTTTTCTTTTGAATCTTATACAATTGTGATCATACTGCGCCTACTATTTTGTATCCTGATTTATTCACTTAACATTATATTGTTTTTCATTTTGCATTACTATTTTTCAAAAATCACGGTTTAATTTTGGAAAATATCCTATTATGAGGATGTTCCCAAATATATTTAATCATTCTATTATATAAAAAGAAGATATATAATATAGATATTAAATCTATGGGTTCTGGAGCCAAAATCCCCACTCCAATTTTTATTAGATGTGTGACCTTCAGCAAGTTGCTTAACCTTTTGGAGGCATGGCTTTCTCATCTCCAAAAATTGGTATAGTAATAACACCTACCTGCTAGGCTTGTTGTTAGAAACAAGTAAGAGGGCTTAGTAGGATCTGGTACAAAGTTAATATTCAATAAAGGTTTGTTATTGTTATTATTAGTATAAAAATGTTAGGTTATTTTCCATTTTCTCAAATGTAAATAGGACATCCATGTCTCAAAACATCCTTGAACATACATCACTTTTTGCATCTGATTAATTTTTGGAATCATTTCCTAGAAAGGAAATTCTTGGTTAATGCCTATTTTATTGTGATAATTTATCAGATTTTTATAAGGATGAAAAAGAAAATTCAAGCCTCAAGGGGAAAGGGTGAAAAGAATACATTCCCTGAACAAAACAAGTATTTTCCTACTCACTGTCCCAACATTACAGGGCAGATTCACCCATATCCTTAAAAGTTGAGCTTTCTATCCTTAAATTGAAGTAAAGAAGTTCATCCATAGGTCAAAATTAGCTCTTAACATAATGACAGGTCTGTTTTGGGCACTACTTAGATGGCATGCTGGAATGGTATTTTCTTTTTCAGTAATAGATTCTCACTTTCCTTTTTGAAAAGAAATGTGTTTCAGCAAAAATCTATGCTCTTTTATTCATACAATTATTAAAAACTCATGGGAGCACAAGAAGTGGCTAAGAGGGTCCTTTCTGGAGGGACCCTCATTGTAGCTCCCCAGGTATAATTTTAATGAGCAGTTAAGGAGTCTCGTCAATCAATTGTCAATTTCCTCACATATACTTTTCATTCATTCTACATTCTGATTGAGGTTGTTAGCATATCTTTAGCTGCCTGCTTGCTACTACTTCTAAGAAAGGCCACAGCCTCTGTCCTGAATTCTTAGTTACTGGTCCATGAATACTCTACCCATGATGGCAGACAATGAGAAAATAATGAAAGGAAGAATGCACCTTCTGTCTTCCCTGCTCAGAAAATCCCTTCACCAGACTCACTTCTCCTACCTAATCCTTTGAATCTTTAGATTGAATATAAACATTGTTTTGGGTTCAGTTTAATGGCATAAGAGCCATTAAGAAATACTCCATTAACTTCCAGCAGTTTGAAGTCTAGATTCTGTGACAGATTGATATGTTTTAAAATGCACCCTTCCTGAAAGGACGCTCTGTAACTTACATCTGTGCCACTTGCTTCTGCTGCCCTCCTGTGGCTTCCTGGGGTCCTAACAACGTGTGCAGCCTTTTGTCCAGCTGCCTGGTCTCACCCTTTGTCATCTGTTTTCTCTGCTGTTTATTCTCCTCTTTACCCTCATCTGTGATAGCTGTAGGAATTCAGGCCCTCAATGACTCATCCAGATTCATGGCTCCAATTTGCCCCCAGGATTGCAATGTTACGCTCTGCTAGACTCTATTCCCTTCCAGCATTGGTGCTCCTCATGTGTGACTAAATGCTCTTTCTTCTCTGATAGAAAGTGTATATTCTAAGTAACGGTGCATTCAGTTAAGTGATTATTTGTTTAAAAATTATATTCTCAATCCTCGTTTATAATATGCCACTTCATCAGGCGCCAATGATCAGGCTGGGCACATCTGTTAGCAAAGCCTGGCTTGTTCACTGTGTGTATTACAGGCATTTGCAGGGAGACTTTTCACAGGAGTCTTTATCTTTTTTTTTTTACTTTTTTCACCATGCAGTCAGATATGACTTTTCTTAGTTCAGCGAGCCTTGTAAAGTTTCATCTACAATCTAGGGAAGACTTCTAATTCGCAGTAATTTGCCAAGATGAAATACCTGATCTGCTTTAAGAGAAATTAATTATTTCCCTTTTCCTGGAACTTTCTCAAGTTTTGAGGAATGATTTTGTCTCCTTTCTGCATGGAAACATTCTTTAAAATTTTTAAAATATTTTAATTTCATTGCAAGACAATGGTAAGTGGGGTAAGACTGAGGTCTAGGATTAAGAACAGTTATCTACTCATTGTCTCTTAACACATCAGTACTTTTTAAAGAATGCAGGTAAATGATACTAGGTCCTGGATATATGACATATACTAGTGATTTATTTATTTTAATTAATTAATTTATTTATTATTACTATTTTGAGACAGAGTATCACTCTGTCACCCAGGCTATAATGCAGTGGCGCGATCTCAGCTCTCTGTAGCCTCTGTCTCCCTGCTTCAAGTGGCTCTCATGCTTCAGCCTCCCGAGTAGCTGGGATTATGGGCGCCCGCCACCACGTCTGGCTAATTTTTGTATTTTTTGGTAGAGATGGGTTTTCGCCATGTTGGCCAGGCTGGTCTTGAACTCCTGACCTCAGGTGATCTGCCTGTCTCGGCCTCCCAAAGTGCTGGGATTACAGGCATGAGCCACCGCCCCCGGCCTATACTAATGATTTAGATATTAGGATGAGTATGACCTCTAGTGCTGTCTACCTCTGTGACCAGGTAACTCAACCTCACAGCATCTCAGTTTATTCATCTTTAAAATAGAGATTATAACACATATTTTGCAGGGTTGTTATGACAAACAGATGTAACATTTTACACACTGTAAATCAAGATATAAATATAAAATATTATTATTTATGCCCTTTTTGGGGGGGAAATGAAGGAATACAGCATCAAAACAACCAACCAACAAAGATGCTTCTCTAATGGGCCCTTTATAAAACTTAGCTAGTAGCAGATAATTCAGAAAAATAAATTGTATTCTAAAGATAGTTTCTTCTATTGATCTATCTTAAATATGAGAACTTTTTTTTCTTTATTTCTTCTAAAACAAAAAAACCATGACACATGTGCAGAATGTGCAGGTTTGTTACATAGGTATACGCGTGCCATGCTGGTTTTTCTGCACCTATTGACCTGTCCTCTAAATTCCCTCCCCTCACCCTCCACCCCTCAACAGACCCTGGTGTGTGTTGTTTGCCACTCTGTGCATGTGTTCTCAATGTTCAACTCCCACTTACGAGTGAGAACATGCGGTGTTTGGCTTTCTGTTCCTGTGTTAGTTTGCTGAAGATGATGGCTTCCAGCTTCATCCATGTCCCTGCAAAGAACATGATCTCATTCCTTTTTATGGCTGCATAGTATTCCATGATATATATGTACCACACTTTCTTTATCCAGTCTATCATTAATGGGCATTTGGGTTGGTTCCATGTCTTTGCTATTGTAAATAATGCTGCAATAAACATATGTCTTTATAGTAGAATGATTCATATTCCTTTGGGTATATGCCCAGTAATGGGATTGCTGGATCAAATGGTATTTCTTGTTCTAGATCCTTGAGTAATTGGCATAATGTTTTCCATAATGAGAAGACAGAAAATATGAGAACATTTGTAGTGTATATAATTTACAGTTTCTACTATTAAAGCAAAACCTCCTAGCACAGATAGACCTTAGGTTGTAATTCACAAAACAATGAACTTGCATTTGGGGGAGAAAATAGGACAATTCCAGACTTAGTTAGATATTGTCATAAGTGATTCTGGCCAGTTCCTGAGTCCAGTTGATTTTAAGGCACAAGATTGACCTGAAACAGTCAAAATGGTCACCTTACAAGACAAATAGAGAAAACATAGCAGAAAATACATGAGCATCATTAACAAATTCCTCTATGTGACTTCAAAGGCACACTCAGGGAAGGCTACCCCCACTGAGGAATTGCTTTCCCAAGTCCTGTTGCTGCTGGCTTCAATGTGGGGCCACCTCATTTCATCAGCCTTCATTCTGCACAGCTGTTAACCATTACTTCCTCCCTTGGATCTTAGGAAGTCTCAACTGTCATTTCAAGAGTCAGATCATATAATGGTTTAACTGAAACATTGTAGTTGTTTTTGGCACAATGACCTATGTCAGATAAATTTTTAAAATAGGTAGAACACCTTTTTATTTAAAATTTTTTGATTTAGGAAGTATTTGTATAGGTTCGTTACATGGGTCTACTGAATGATGCTGAGGTCTGGGCTTCTAATGTTCTTGACACACAAGTAGTGAACATAGTACCCAATGGGCAGGTTTTCAACACATGTTCCCCTTCCTCCCTCCCTGCTTTTTGGAATCCTCAGTACTTATTGTTCGCATCTTTGTGTCTATGTCTACCCAATGTTTAGCTCTCTCTTAGAAGTGAGAATGTGTGGTATTTGGTTTTCTGTTTCTGTGTTAATCCACTTAGAATAATGGCCTCCAGCTGCATTTATGTTGCTGCAAAGGATATGCTATCATTCTTTCTTATGGCTGAGTTGTATTCCATGGTGTATATGTGCCACATTTTCTTTATCCAATCCACTATTCATAGGCACCTGGTAGAGCCCCCTTTTAAAACCAAACCCCACATGGAATTCCAGTTTATAAAAGAGTTCAGAGAGGGAGCTACTCCACTTGAAGGAGGAGTTGGGAAAGTGTCTAAAATGTCTGAGATCCTCTTTCACCCCTTCTTTCAATCCTCTGGTAGTGGCTCCCCAGCCACCTCCAAAGATCTTTAAGACTCTAGGCAGCACAAGCTGAAAAAAAGTAATCTATGCCAATATGACAATTGATTTTCTAAATAAGAAACTAGAAAAAAATTCTTCAATAATTAAAGGATTAGCTAGCAATGAAAGAAACCAGATCAGTCTCGTGAGAGAAGATTCCTGAGAAAAGGAGCAAAGGAACTGTCTGGAATCATGGTCGTGTTCTGTATCTTAACAGGGGTATGGGTCATACAGGTGTAAGCCATTGTCAAAACTAAAGTATACAGTTAGGATCTATGATCTCACCATACATAACATAAAATAACTGAAGGCCAGATCCAGCTGAAATCCTGTTGGTCTCCAGATAAATACTGACTCATATTCACTTAACTAAAAAGATGCCCTGTGGCTTGTGTTTGTTTCATCTATAAAGATCAAGCACATGTTTATGGAGCATCACCTATTTTCGGCTATAATTCCAAATTAAGTAACACAATTCAACGACATTAGCTCAATGGTTGCAAGATATATCATTGTTCAACTTATAGTCCCAATTTATCTTTGATGGCGATGCAGAAAGAACAAACTGCCCATATTAAATCAATCAATACTTCGTACCATAATCAGGAGAATAAGTACTGTAATACCATGGAGACCGTTCCCAGAAAAATGACTCCTTAAAACAGCTGAGTTTCAGGTCAAAGTAAAGTGTTAATTCTCAACTGGAACTAAGAGTTAAGAATTTCATCCCCAAACAGTGGCTCATATAGTTTTTCATTCTTTACACACCATCATGATTATGATCAAATCTAAAGATTTTCCCTTTAGATGCATGTGCATGCATACACAAATACACATGCACACACTGCAAATATTGCAGGCATATTCAGAGGCTAATACTGCCTGAAGCCTATCCATGAATTCCAGGTAAAGAATCTGCGCTCAAAATCTTTTCTCAGCTGCAGAAAATCTCATTTGAGACTAATCACTATAGTGTGGTAGAATAATAAAAAAATTTCGCAGGGGCAATGAGTTAATGCTGTCTTCCTGAGGTAGTTGGGTTTTTTTATTGTTGAGAAATTAGTTTTCTTCAAATTGGCTCACATCTATTAAAATAATATCTAAGATATGTGCAGCATTGTTTGGTTTTCAGAGCACTGGCATATAATGCCATAAGACTTACTTCAGGAATTTTATATAATAGACATCCACTGAATTAAAATTTAAAGTCCTGTGTCTCACCCAGCAATTCTAGAAGGTTTCAACTTCATTTGTGGATAGGAAAACTCAAGTACAGAGATACCCAATATGAGTTGGCTAGTCAGCACCAGACTGAAAAAGACTGAATCCTTGTTCCGGCAACAACCCCTTTCTTTTGGCTATGTTGCCAACCAAATGTTTTAAATAAGTAAATAGCAACAAAACAATAACGATAGTTATTCACTCTGGACTGAGAATTTGGAGCCAGGATTTTAAATATGGGTTTACACTAAATGATAATCTTTAAAGATAATATGAGCATATTCTTTATCATCTGGCAATTGTCTTAAACTGAGATTGCTACTTCTTTCTAATTGTCCAAGTTTATATTTGTGCCTGCCACTGTGTTTGTACTGTGTGAAAGCCAAATAATTTCATGGCAGCCCACAAAAAAGAAAGGTTTCCAGAAGCTGAAATTGGGAAATGTAATGAGAGATCTATATTCACAGAGCACATAGTAGTTTGAGAAAGATGCTCAATGAATGCTGATGTTGATTGAATACTTAGCTCCAAAAATATCTTTCTTCTATAATATCAATTTGGTAGGAAATATTATAATAAATATAAAGAAATTCTGCTTCCATATCTAGAAATAAATGGAGTAAATTCTCACTTAATGCAGATTTCACTTTTCAAAAAATACTAGCCTTAACATGAATCTTCAGCAATTAACTAAAATTGTTATGTAAAAATTTATTGTTTATAGGATTTTGATAAACTATAAGGTCAAACTAACTAACCTAAACTATCAAACAAATTTTTGAAGTTTGAAGTTTCATTTTGTGTAGCATATCTATGTGAGCAAGTCTTTTCTGTATTAGAAAGAGAAGCCAAAATGCTGCAGGGCATAGAATCTGACATAAACCCTCATCATTTTAATGTTAAATTCAGCATCAGTTGATTTACCATCAGCAAGCAATATTATCTGCCATGTTAAATTAATACTATTCACTTAAACTATGTTTTTATTTGATTCATGTATTTGTTTTGATTTAAATTTTTTATTTAATAAAACTTGCAAGTATAAAGAGCTTATTTCTAGGGTTAAAAATATTTCAATACTATTACAATAAAAACAAATCAATATTGGTGAAATTCATGAGAATATTTTTCCTTTGAAAGGGACCCACATATTACTCAAGTTTGAGAAACCTTGGTCCAGATTAGTGTTGATTAATTTATCAGTATTCTTGAGATACATTTTTGCCACGTAATTATCCAGTTTCTCAAGCTTATCCACAAGGAGATCATGACAAATTTTGTCAATTATCTTAATGAAATCAATATTTTGGTGCCTATGATATTTCATTTAGTGATGCTATAAAAAATAATAAACTTTGGAATGGAGTTAGTGGGTCACTTCATTTATCTGGAGACTCAATGAAAGCCACATGTGTTTCATCTGATCCACTCTGAAACACATTCATCACTGTAGAGGAGATGGACTTCAAAATGAGACTTAAGAAGCTTTGGTATCCTGTGGCAGGCTTTAGGACCATGGGGGTCCTTCACTTTGGACAAGAAAGGACACCAGGGGACATAGAAGGTCTCAACACTGGGCTACAGTTCCATCTCCCTCTGTCTCCCACTGTTTTGTACATGGAGTGGTGTCATCTATTCTGTAGCTCAAGATCTGCCTGCATCTCAATCACCAACTGCAAGTAACCACGGTGTCCTTCCTCCTCCTTCTGGAAAGGACCATTCCAGGTCCTGAGACAGGGCTTCTATTCCAGGTCCAAAGTCCAATTCCTGCCAGTCTCTAGATGCTGATCACATAAAATCTCATCTGTTTCTGGTGTCATTTGAGGCGGCACGTCCCCATCTAAGCAGTCACTGATGGCTGCGTATTCTAACCAACCTGCTGATCCTAATTCTGCCCAGCTTCAATGCCAACTTGTGCCACCCTGTGGCTGCTCTAAACCCTACAACTAACAGAATCTTCATACAAATTATCTCTAATGTCTGTAAGATCTGTGAGAGGAGGAAACTTGTTTCTTTTGTTCACGTTCCTATTTTGAATATTTAGCATGGTATGCAACATTTAGTAGGCTTTCAATAAATGCTCATTCAATGAATGAATGAAAGCCTTAGAACACCCCCTAACCTACCAATTAAACAAGTACTTGAAGCATATATCTCTGGCTTCAGAACATAAATAATTTTTTTTTAAATCTCAGGTTACTTCATTTGTGCAGTCTCCAGATCCAGTAGCTCTTTCCTTGTGGACATTCTAGCTTTTAAAGGACTCAAACAAAAGGCTCTCCTTGCGCATTTCTCAGTCATGCAGTGGAAGGACGGGCACAACCCCAGAGCCTGGAAGTCAGCACCCCTTCTCATTCAAGAGATTAAAGAGAGAGAGTTCCAGTTGTCCAAATAGTAGAGGCAGAGACTTCTCCTTTACCTCAAGAACTGGAGGAAATTTTTCTTTAATCTTTCAGAAGTCTAGAAGTCCAATGGGGAAACAAAATAGGATAAAACAATTGGTTTCTAGGAAGATGTCTGTGGTTACAGTAACCACACTGCTTGCTTCACTTTGCTTCAACAGAAAGACCCCTGGGCAACATCTGAGCAAAATGTATCCATCTATTCAGGTAATCCTATTTTTACCTTTGCTTAAGAATGTATCTGTAATATTTCTCATTTTAATGCTATTTCAAATAACCAAAATAAAAGGCTGTGATTATGACCTAACTCTCAAATTTCTACTATAAATTCAGATTGTGTATATCTAAGTTGCAAAAGTTAATGTTTATATATATAAACATATATACATACATACACACATACATATATATATCTATAAACAACTATCAAGCTAGTTAACATATCCATCACCCTACATAGTTACTTTTTCATGTGTGGTGAAAACACTTAAGATCTAGCCCTGTAGCAAATTTCAAATATACAATACAGTATTGTTTTCTATAGCCATGATTTCTATAGTCATGATAGTCTGTACATTAGATCTCCAGAACTTATTCCTCCTAATTTAAACTTTGTACCCTTTGACCAACATCTCCCCATTTCTACCATCCTCTAACCTCTGTCAACTACCATTCTACTCTCAGCTTCTATGAGTTTGAATATTTTAGATTTCACATAGAAGTGAGATTATGCAGGATTTGTATTTGTGTGTCTGGCTTACTACACTTAGCACAATGTCCCCCAGGTTTATCCATGTTGTCACAAATGGCATATTTTCTTCCTTTTTAAGGCTGAATAGTATTCCATTGTATGTATATACCACATTTTCTTTATCTATCTACCGATGGACATTTAGGTTGTTTCCATATATTGGCTATTGTGAATAATGCCCCCAGTGAACGTGGAAGTGCAGATATCTCTTCAAGATACTGATTTCCTTTGGATATATATACCCGGAAGTGGAGTTCCTGGATTATATGGTAGTTCTATTTTTAATTCTTTGAGGAACTTCCATACTGTTTTCTATACGGCTGTACCAATTTACATTCTTACCAACAGTGTACAAGTTTCCCTTTTCTTCACATCCTCACCAACACTTGTTACCTTTTACCTTCCTAATAACTCTTCTAACAGGTGTGACGTGGTATGTCATTGTGGTTTTGATTTGCATTTCCCTGATGATTAGTGATGTTGAATACCTTTTCATATGCATGTTAGCTGTTTCAGGATCTTTCATTAAGTCTACAACGTGGTCCAAGGTTGGTGGGCCTGTCACTAGGAGAATAAAGGGGTTTGGGTCCTGGGCAGGCAGGACTGCCCCTGGATGGCAGCAGAGTGGAGCTGAAGCCAGATCACAGGGCTGTTTTAGGGTTTGCAGTCTGGTTGAGTTCAGTGGTCCTTTTACCAGGGGCAAAAAAATAGCATAGCTGCACCCAGCCACCAGGGTGCAGGCCTGCATCCTCAAAGTGGTCCTCCTCAGTCCTGGACGCCACTGGGGTTTTACAACCCCTTACTTGTATCCCAAAGCTCCCACAAATTTTCTGAGAATGGATGATCCTGTCCTCGGAGGCCACCAAGCCCTCTCCAAGACATTCAAACTAGCAGGTCTGGATTTCTAGTGCCCTGTGTCTTGGAGTTTTTGGTTTGTTAGTAGAGAGAGCCAAATCAGAAGTTTTCCTATAATCAAAATTAAGCCAGGAAAGCCCAGAGGCTGTTCTACCATCATCTGAATTAGCAGTGTAACTGGGGACAGAGGACATAGACAAACTCTATGAGTTTTAAACTCTATGACTCTCAGTGAGAGTCAAGGCCCAGAAAAGCAAACTTAAGACTTACAAGTGACCACCTGAAACCCGCCCCACAAACCTATCAAAAATTTTCTTCACTCCTGCTGCCATACCCCTAAATGTAGGTGAGTGCATTGTTTCCATTCCAGTGTGCTTTCTTTAAGTAGTCACACTCACAGCATGCTGGGCTTCACATCAAAGCAAGTCCCATTGCATACGTGATTAACACATTAGCTCCCAAACCAGCTAACTCAACTAATATCCTGCATCCTGTCCTCTTCTGCGGCGGAGGTGGCATGGGTAATTTTGGATAATCATGCTGTTGATTTATCCATCTCACCACTCAAGTTTAATGTATATCTTCTGTCTAGTTATGGTCTTGGCTCCTACCTGCTGCCTCTATCCTTGCAATGCACAGTTGACCTGATTCTAAGACCCATTTCATTCAGATATTGCTCCTACCTGACACATTCCCACCCTGCAGAGACAATGGAAATGTCAAACTTATTCAATGAACTCTCAACCTTAAGGAAAGGCACAAAGTAAAATAACATGTATTAATCAATTGCAGAATATTGCTGAGGGCACACTGGACTAAACTTTTTTTTCCAATTTTTTGGACTAAACTTTTATAATTTCTTGCATTTCAACCTCATTTACTGGAAATGAAATGGTGGACGCTTAAAATCAACATGAGTAACATCAACCTAGTTTTGAAAAGCATGATGAATCTAGCAAGAACTCTCTGCAAGCATTTTTTATATTCTTTCACTTAAGAAAGGTAAGATCATTCAACTAACTATAGTTTATCTTTAATGTTTTAGAACTCTTCAAGTTTTTGGCTCACATATTTTTCAATGTATTTATGATTATCTCAGGTATCAAGGGTCATTAACCTATTGGCTGTGACTTTGAGGTCTAGGCAATGGAAGTTATACTTCTCCCATAAACAACATCACACAATCTCAAATGGCAACTTCTGAATCTTGGTTTTAGATGATTGTGGCAATCTGGGTTTCATTATTAAAGGGAGATAAGATGACAGATCGGGCTGGTTCTCACTATCTTGGGATAACAGCCTCAAGTATTTGGAAAACGTGAGCACAAAAATATTTAAGGATTTGAAGAGTGTAGGTTATTTTCCATCTAGAAGATAAAGTGCAGAAGATTATCACCCACACAATTTTGATATTGGGTTTTATCTTTCTGCAACAAGCAGACCATGGTCGACAGAATCTGCTTGCTGCCATTTATGATGAGACTGTGGAATTACTCAAACTTCCAGCATCTCTCATTTATTTTTAGCTTCATGTTAAGTTAGTAACAGTGGAATCTAGGTGCCAACATGTTTTTAGCAGATACTATCCAGATCTGCCAATGATTTAAACTGCTCATGACCATGTAGAGATACAATACAGGAAAAGTAATGAAAAGGAGTTTTCAGTGAGGGAATGTTCAAGAAAGCTTCACAGGTTAGAGGTCAACTTCAACTATAAATGTCAATTTATTGTAACTTTTCTCTCCTTGCTTATAGTATTCATGCCTGAAAAACTGAAACTGGAAAGGAAATCATTTTGGATTATCTTTTTCAAGGAGGAATATTTTATTTTAGCTTTTTAAATTGATAAATAAAAATTGCACGTTATGTACAACATGATGTTTTGAGATATGCATACATTTTGGTTCAACTGAGTTAACGTATGCATTACCTCACATACTTATCATTTTTGTGATAAAAACACAAAACCTACTCTTATTAATTTTCAAAATACAATATATTGTTATTAACTATAGCCACCATACGGTACAATAGCTCTCTTGAAATTATTCCTCCTATCTAACTAAAATTTTGTATCCTTTGACCAACATCTCCTAACCCATCACCCAGCACCTGATAACTAACACTCTACTCTCTACTTCTTTAAGTTCAAATTTGTTAGATTCCAAATAGATGTGAGACCACGTGGTATTTGTCTTTCTGTGCCTGGCTTATTTCATTTGGCATAATGTCCTTTGGGCTATTGCAAATGACAGTATTTTCTTCTTTTAAGGCTGAATAGTGCTCTATTATGTATATATAGCATATTTTTTAATCCATTCGTCTATTGATGAACATTTAGGATTTCACATCTTGGTTATTGTGAATAATGTTGTAGTGAGCATGGAAGTGCACATATCTCTTTAACATAAATGTCCTTAAGTGTGAAGTAAGTCTCTTATAGGCAGTATACATTTGTTCTGATTTTTTTTAATCTATTCAGCCACTCTTTGTCCTTTGATTGGAAAATTTAGTCCATTTTACATTCAAGGTAATTGTTGATAGGTAAGAACTTATTATTGCCATTTTGTTAATCATTTTCTGATTTTTTGTAGATCCTTTGTTTCTCTCTTTCTGTTTTCCATTGTGATTACCTAATTTTCTCAACTGGTATTATTTTATTCCTTTTTGTATATCTATTACAGGTTTTTGCTCTGTGGTTACCATGAGACTTAATATAAAATATCTTATAGTTATAACAGGCTATTTTAAGCTGTTAACAACTTAACTTTGATTACATACAAAAACTACATTAGGAGGGGCTTCAAGATGGCTAACAAGAGGCATCTGGTATCCACCTCCTCCACAAACCAACATGGTGAGTAGATAATCACACTTCAAATAAATTGTCTAAGAGAGAACATTGGAATTCAACGGAGAAGTGAGAGGACACACCTAAGGCAAAGAAGTGAGGCAGCCTGCTTGGCCAAGATCAGCTGGGAGCCTAGAGAGGTTATCCAATGCAGGGAAAAGTGAGAGTTCCCCAGGGGTCTATATTCCCACTACAGACTCCTGCAATCTTAGCCATGCGTGAGCACCTCCACCCTCTGGCATGAGACTAAACTAGGGAGCTGCCTGGAGATTGCACAATGGCATTGCTCCAGAAAGGAAGGTTACACTGGGTCCCACACACCTCCTGAATCCTAAACAGCTACAGCACAGTGCCATTTTGAAAGTCAGCCCCCACCAGACTTTATTCTGCCCTGGGGCCCAATAGCTCCTGCATCTCCACAATAATGAGCATCTTTGCATTGAGCCCCACTGACATCCTCTGCCTGCAGCTTCTGACACTGCTGGCTGCTGCCACCAGGGCCAAAGTGAAAGCCACTGGCAGCAACAGCACTGCCCCCAGCAGTGGGGCTGCTATGCATTTTCACGCATCCTGACAACAGAGTCCACCACCACTGCTGGCTGCTGTTGCCATGTGACAAAGTGCATCCCAATGAAGTGATCACACCACCTCCAACAGTGGGGCTGCTGTGCATTTATAAGTCTTCTAAGGACAAACTGCCCCACCCACAGCAACTGCCCCTGCTAGCTGCCATCACCATGGCCAAAGCACAAGCCACTGGCAGCAACACCACTTCTCCCAGCAGCAGGTGGCCATGCATTTACAAGTGCCATGAGGACAGGTTCCCTGGCCGACAGCTGTCACCTGGAGCAGAAGCCACCAACCTATGGCTTCTGCCACTGAAAGCAATTCTATACTCCCTGGCAACAGAGCTGCAGCACAGTTGTTGCTGCCCCCACCCAAGCTCTCTGCTTGGAGCCTGGGGATCATCCTTCCCCTAGCCATAATAGCCAGCTTCTATATGCACCACTGGGGCACCTGAGGATAGGTCCACTCATCCTGTCTTCACTACCACCAGTGCTCAATCACACCATCCAGGGGCCTGGAGATCAGCCTACCCTACCTATGACTATTTGCACCTGAGCACTCCTCTGGGAGCCTGAGGAGAAGCCCCCCCCGCCAGCTTGCAGCTATCACCAGCTGATACCTACTCACACGCAGCACTTGTGGGCCCGTGTACTGTCCCAGCCAGCCGGTCACAGACACCAATACCAGTTCAAACCTCTTGGGAGCCAAAAGGTTATCCCACCATTGCTACTGACATTGCCCACACCACACCTGCCGTCCAGGGGCCTTGGAACCTGCACATCTGCCTGTCCTACCCCTGACACTGCTGGTACTCAAGCAAGTTGCTTGGAGGCCCAAGAATCAGCCCACTTGGACCACTAACACTGGTGCTGACATACACAACCATGGAGCCCAAAGACAAGACAGGTATAGTCAGCCCTATTGCTGCCACCACTGGAGCCCAGGGACTGGCCCACCTGACATCCCTGTCCCCAAAATAACTTCACCACAGCCTCCACTAACAATTACACCCTAAGCCACTGAGGAAACCACAGATCCCACTGATGCTGCTTACAGCCAAAGAAACTGCATGGAAACACACTACTGTAAGCACCCAGAATTAAAGCCTAAGTTCCCTACTCAGCCAAATCCATAGATACATTATAAGGAAAAAGTTATCCCCTACAAAAACAAATTTAAACTATTGGAAGAAATGACTGTTACACTACCTGCACAAATATCAATATAAAAACACAAGAAACATGAAAAAGCAAGGAAATAGGACAACTCTAAAAGCAACATAATAATTCTCTAGCAAGAGATCCCAATGAAAAGGAAATTTGTGAAATTCTAGAAAAAGAATTCAAAATAATAATATTAAAGCAGCTTAGTGAGATATAAGATGTCAGGTCCAGGGTCAGGTTCCAGCCTATGCTGAGGTCCAAAGGAAGTGGGTGGATGAATGGCAGATAGCTGAAAGAACACTCGGGGGGCTGCAGGTAGGTGAAATACGGCTTTATTCAGCAGCTCTCTTACACTGTCTGTCTCTGTTTCAGCTGCCTGCTCCAGCCACTCCCATGTACTAGTGCATGGCCGGCTCTCCCTTCAGGGTCAGCGCTTAACTCTTTCTCTGGGCACAAGCAAGACAAGCTGTGTCCTGGCTTTCCACTGTCCGTCTGCAAGACGAACAGCCCTGGATTTCTCTCTTTCTCTGGGTGCAAGCATGCTTGTACAGTGTCTGCAGGGCAATTATACCTTTTACAGACAATAATGGCTCTGAGCAAGTGATGAGCCTTCCCATGTTATGGCTATGTGGCTGTGATTATATAACAAGTGGAGTTATGTGCCTATACTACAAACTCACTGACTCATGCAAGATGTTTACCTTGGCCTATCCTTGACCAAAGCATATCCATTACTTATACAAGAGAACACAGCTAAATAATACAAAGAAATCAGAAAAACAAATCACGTTATGAATGAGAAATCTGCCAAAGAGATAGATATGATTTAAAAAAACAAAACTGAAATCCTGAAACTGAATAATTCATTGAATGAAATAAAAATACATTAAGAGAGCTTCAGCAAAATACTAAATCAAGCAGAAGAAAGAATTTCAGAACTTGAAGATAGGTCTTTTGAAATACCCAGTCAGACAAAAATTTAAAAAAAGAATAAACAAAGCCTATGTAACTTATAGGTCACCATTAAACAACCAAATAGTCAAATTTCTAGTGTCCCAGAGGGTGAACAGAAAAACAAAGGGATAGAAAACATATTTAATAGGCCAGGCTTGTAATCCCAACACTTTGCGAGGCCGAGGCGGGCAGATCACAAGGTCAGGAGATCGAGACCAGCCTGGCTAACACAGGGAAACCCAGTCTCTACTAAAAATACAAAAAAATTAGCCAGGCGTGGTGGCGGGTTCCTGTAGTCCCAGCTACTCGGGAGGCTGAAGCAGGAGAATGGCGTGAACCTGGGAGGTGGAGCTTGCAGTGAGCGGAGATCACACCACTGCACTCCAGCCTGGGTGACAGAGCGAGACTCATTCTAAAAAAAGAAAACCATATTTAATAAAACACTAGCAGAAAAGTCCCCAAGTCTAGTAAGAAATTTATACATTCAGATACAGGAAACTCAGAGATCCCCAAATAGATACAATTAAAAATGAATGTCTTCTCCACAGCACATTATAGTCAAACTGTTAAAAGTAAAAGACAAAAACGGAATTGTAAAAACAGCAAGAGAAATGCATCTAGCCACTTATAAAGGGGAACCTCCATCAGACTAATAGTGGATTTCTCAGCAGAAACTTCACAGGCCAGGAGAGAGTGGGATGATATATTCAAAGTGCTGAAAGAAGTAAACTGCCAACCAAGGATACTATACCCGGAAATATTACCCTTCATAAATGAAGGAGAAATAGTCTTTTCCAGACAAGCAAAAGCTGAGGGAATTAATCACCACTAGAATGGCCCTATAAGAAATGCCTAAGGAAGTCCTACACTGGAAGCAAAAGGATAAATCTATCATGAAAACACACAAAAGTATAGACCCACTGGTAAAGCTAACACACAAATATGAAAGGGAAAGGACTCAATTATTACCACTACAGAAAAACTACCAAACCACAATGATAAGCAATAGCAAAGTAAGGTGACTACAGTTAACGACAATGTATGCATATTTTAAAATATCTAGAAGAGAGTGAAATGTTCCCAGCACAAAGATATGATACATACTTGTGGGAAACAGATCCCCTAAATACCCTTATCAATTAAGAAAAAGAATGAGAAGAGCTGAAATTTATAGTTAGCAACCCTAGAGAAAGTTTTCTTCCTTTTTCTGTTCATAAATAGACTAAGCTCTTGAATGCCCCACTTGCATCTATTCATCATTGTGGAATGATTTCAAAAGAAAAATTTATGTTATATTTTTTCCTAACCTCAAAAAAGGTTATACTTTTACTCTATACTTTTACTCCAACCCATCTCCATCTTATATTTTTGATGTCACAATTTATATCTTTTTATATTGTGTATCATTTACCAAAGTATTTTAGCTTTTTAAAAAAACTATTGAATTACTTTAAAATTATTTTTAATAGTTTTGGTTTTCAACCTTTATACTAAAGATGCAAATGAATCTTACAGCATTAAAATATTCTGAATTTGATAATATACTTTTTTTTTTTCTTTTGAGACGGAGTCTTCCTCTCTTGTCCAGGCTGGAGTGCAGTGGCACCATCTCAGCTCACTGCAACCTTCACTTCCCGGGTTCAAGTGAGTCTCCTCCCTCAGCCTCCTGAGTAACTGGGACTACACACACGTGCCACCACACCTGGCTAATTTTTTGTATTTTTCTTTAGTAGAGATGGGGTTTCACCGTGTTAGCCAGGATGGTCTCGATCTCCTGACCTCGTGATCTGCCCGCCTCGGCCTCCCAAAGTGCTGGGATTAAAGGCATGAGCCACTGCACCTGGCCCAATAACATACTTATTTTTATCAGTGAGTTTTATACTTTCACAAGCTTTTGTGTTACTAATTGGTGTCCTTTTCTTTCAGCTTAAAGAACTTCTTTTAACATTTCTTATAAAGAAAGGCCTGGTTTAATGAACTCCCTTTGTTAGTCTGGGAACATCTTGATTTCTTCTTCATTTTTAAGGGACAGCTTTGTCAGGTATAGTTCTCTTGGTTGAAGGTGTCATTCTTTAGCACTTTGAATATATAATTCCTCTCTTCTGACCTGTCAATGTTTGCTGAGAAATCCACTGCTAGTCTTATTGGAATTCCTTCATATGTTATTTGCTTATTTTCCTTTGCTGCTTTCAGGCTCCTCTCTTTGTCTTTGACATTTGACTATCGGATTATAATGGGCTTATATCTTGCAATATTAATTTCTAAAAAGACAAAATTCTGTTTCCAATAGACTGTCTTTTAAGAGACAGACTTCCCTCAGTTATGAATGGAGACCACACATACTAGACCTCAGGAATTTCTGTTGCATTGGTAGTTCTCAGTTTTTGTGTGGTTTTGGTTTGAACTGAATCTGATGGCAGACCTTTGACCTTCCTGTATCTGGATATTTATATCCTTCTCCAGATTTGGTAAGTTTTCTGCTATTATTTCTTTAATAAGCTTCTACCTCTTTATTCTGTCTTCTCCTTTATGAACTCCTATAACCCAAACATTTTCTCTTTTGATGCTGTCCCATAATTTCTGTATGTTTTCTTCAATCCTTTTGATTCTTTTTTCTTCTGTCTTTATTTTCCACATAACCTGTTTCAAGTTCATACTTTCTTCTGCTTTATCAATTCTGCTGTTGATGCCCACTATTGCATTTTTCATTTCATTCTTTATATTTTTCAGCTCCCAAATCTGACTTTTAAAATGATTTCAATCTCCTTATTAAATTTATCATTTTGGTCATTTATTGCTTTCCTGATTTTGTTATACTGTCTATCTGTATTTTTATGAAATTCACCGAGCTTTCTTGAAACAATTATTTTTAATTATTTGTCAGGCAGTTTTAATATTTTCATTTTGAGATTATTGTGTTTCTTTGGTGGTGTTATATCCTTGTTTTCTTCATGTTTCTTATTGCTTTGTGTTGTTGTCTGTGCATTTGAAGAAGGCACTTTTTGCAGTCTTTTCAGACTGGCTATGTCTGAGAATGCACTTCACCGGTCAGCTCATCCAGATATCCTCCGCAGGATACCTGGCATGGTCTGTGGGTGAGCTTGCTACTAAAGTCCTTAAGCAGGCTGGCCCAGTGCCTGAGTCAGCAGGTGGGTGGGCTTGGTACCTTATCTGGGTCCACTGGTACAGTCTAGCAGCCTGAGGAGTTGACCTGGTGCCTCAGTCTTGGGGTGTGAGCCTGGCACTGACATCTACTGTGATGGGCCTGGAACCTGAGTCTGCTGGAGTATAAGGCTGCAGGGGCTAGGGACTAGCCTGATGTTGGGCAGGCCTGGAGCTTATGTCTATAGGTTCTGGCCTCATGCCCAAGGCCAGGGGTGTCTACCTGGTACTAGGGAAAGTTCAAAGTGTGGAGTTATGTGGGACAAGCTGAATCTGGGCTGGTCTGAAACCTTTGGTGGACCTGGAGCCTGGGGCTGAAGGGGCTGGCCTGTATGGAGAAATATTTTTAATAGCCAAAGGGCTTATATCTTACATTATTAATTTGTAAAAAGACAAAATTCTGTTTTCAATTGCCAAGCAATCCTCTGCTCCTAAGAGACAGTCTTCCCTCAGTATGAATGGAGGCCACACATACCAGACCTCAGAAAATTCTTAGCAATGATCAGTTCTCAGGAAATCTGGATAAGCTGAGTTTCCCAGGCTAGAGCATCCTGAGCAATTAAATCTGCATTACTGAATGTAAAAGCTTTCACCTGAGGTACCCATCCCCACCATCCCTTATGTGATCTCCTACATTTAAATCAGACCACCTAAATTGAATAAAAATGTAACCAGCAGTCATCAACATAGTTGAAATATAAAGCCAAAACTGAATAGCCCAAGAGATATTCAGTTTGTATTATCTGATTCCTCATGGTGTTACGTGTGCATAAATACAAGTCCTGAAGAAAGGAACAGAAGGCCAGAATGAACATCTGGAAAAATGCATGAAACATCTGCAGTCCATTCACCTTCTAATTTCATTTCTGTTCTTTGCACCCACCCATTCTGGTTCTATGGCACTACATAGGTTTATAGAAGACAATCATCATCTTGCTCTGCAACATTAACTCATGTAGTGAGATTGCAGGAGATTACAAAACTTGAATAAAAGGAAGCCAATCCAATATATATATTTTTACCTGAATGAATATTTTAAGGTAACTGAGAGCAAAAAAGCTCTCTTCCTCTCTCTTTTTCTTACCTCTGACCATCAAGGAAGACTTAGAAAATGCTATTGTAATTATAGCTTACATTCTATAATTTCTTGATACCCTGGAGTATACAGAAAATGAAAAGATAATGTTTTACCTTGACAGACTGAAATGGAAAAACCTTCTGTTGATGGGATCTCTCTGGAATGTAATGATTTGTGTGATTGCAATCACAGAGCCAGCTAAAATAGCACGTGAATTCTCCAACGTCTTCCTTCTATCAAGGAAGGAACATTTCTATGAAACCACCTTTATAGCCTAGAATGGCTGCCTGCTATCCAAAAAGAGCTCTAAGTGACAATTAAGTAACCAGTAACTTTGTCTAAATGTAGAGCAATTAGAACCATTTTCAAAGTTTTGAAAGATTGTTTTAACCTTCCCTTTCCTTTGCCAAGATTAGATGGAATCAAGAAAATAAGCAGCTTGGAGATGAATAAGACTGAAGATTTAGTGAAGTCTCCTTAGAGACATAGATGAGTCAGGACTATTTTCAAAATTAAAATACATCTGTACCTTCGGAGCAATTTTTAAATTTTTAATTATTATAATTAACTGGGGAAAATGGGATGCCATAATTACAGAATATCTCCACTGTAAATAAAATAAAATAAAATAAAAACAACAAAAACCCAACTAACCCAAACCATCAGGTGTGGAGTTGAACTAACCCCATTTATTTGTGTGGAGTTCACCATCCTAACATATACATGCAAGGTTCATCATTTTTATTATTTTTCTCTACTTTATTTCTTATTCCCACTTCCATTCTCTATACCACATGGTTACCTTCTTCAATGTGCTTGATATGTGCCCTTTTGTATGACTAGATACTTATAAGTACACATTTTGTATGTGTGTATTAACTTACATAATGGTGCTGTGGTATAGACAGTGTTTTGTTTCTTACTTGTGGGACAACATTATGCCTTTAAGATTTACCCACATTGTTCTATGTGCATCAAATGTGTTGCTTCTGTGGTGTGCATCTGCCATTTTCTCTTCATGATTTCCCAGTGTAACCTCCAACTGCTCACTGTAACAAGAGACATTATGATGAATATCCTTATATAGTCTTTTTATGAGTCTATAAAAAGACTATAAAAGAGTTTCCTTAGGATATGAATCCAGGAGTGAAATTCCATTGTCATATATACATTCTTAATTTTGCTGAGTACTTTAGTACCTACTCTTGCTTTCTAGGACAACCAAGCCAGTTTACTCTTTCACCAACAGTACATGAGAGTTTCTGTCTCCCCACCTTCTTATTAATATTTGATAGTACCTTTCTAGTTTTTGATAATTTAACGGTCATAAAGTGGCATGTTGAGATTTTGCTATATTCTTTTGCAGGAAAATTGAATAAGTTTGTGTGAGGTTAGTTGCATTATATTAGGTAAGAACATGCTGTTTCTTCAAAATTTGAGAATGAGGAAGAGAGTGTGCGTGGATGCTGTTAAGGGTGTCAAGACAGACATGGTGGATGCTCAGTGTAGTCTGTTTTGTCAGCACTTCCAATGATTCCATGAGCTATTCATACCCTTTAATAAACCTTTCTGCTCAAAATAGAGGGGATTCTGTTGTTGTCAACTAAGAAGACTGGCCCGTGTGGTAATTGGTACCATAAATGTTTGAAAATCTTCAAGGAGTAAAATGGGAATCTAAGATTGCCTATTCAGATAGGTTAAGTTTGAATACAGTAAAGATCTGGTCCTTATTATAAGACAGGTCCCTGCAGGATTTTATCAGTGGGATATTCTTTTTACATATACATTTTTAATGGATTTGATAAAAGCCTCAAAAGTACTCTTGGATTTATTATTAAAATGACATTGGATTTATAGAACGATCTTGGGATAATTCACATCGTTACAATATTAAGTTGTCCATCAATGAATACAGTATGGCTCTCCATTTAGGCTTTCTTTTATGTCCTACGATAATGTTTTTAAATTTTCTCTATAAAAGTTTTGTGGATTTTTTAAAGATTATTTCCATTTCTGGGTGCTGTTCATTCTTCTTCTAGTACAGTAAAAACTCTGCTTTGATACCAAGGAAATTATGAAACATTTTAATGTTAACCATTATAACCACATTATATAACCAGTATAAAATAGAAAAAGAATGGCAGAAGAAAAATAATAAAGTGTTTATTTTCTATAAATATGTACCTCAGATTTCTTAAAATGCTCTTGTGGATAATGCATTTCTGCTGCATTTTCTAGTTAGTTATTGCTGGTGTAAAGAAATATCATGGGCTAAGAAAACCCGCTACACTGTCTTATTAGTTCTAACAGTTTTTTAGTTGATGAAGCTTTTTCAAATGTAAATGATCTTATGGTTTTCATTTCATTTTACTTTCTCCACTTCCAACTCTTAACCTCCTATTTATTGCCATATTTCACTGGCTAAGATTCCAACACTATGTTGATCAGGATCGAAAGTAGAGAAAGTCTATTTTTGTTCCCAGCCTTAAAGAGAATGCATAAAGGGAATGCACAATAATGTTAAGAAATATTCAAGACTACACAATCTGGCCTCCCATTTGCTACCCCAGCCTCCTCTCAGAGGCCTCCCATCCCAGTACTCCAACACTCTTCTTTTTTGCAACTGTCTTCCTCAGTTGTAAGTACTTGTTCTTGGAGTGTGGAACAGGGGGAGAGGCAGGGGAGGTGGGAGAGTCCAGGGCCAACTCAACTGTCTGCACTTATTTTATTCCTCACCACTTCCCCTGGGCTCAAACACTGCGATCGTGTTACTCACACTGATCTAGGTTTCTCTTTTTGTCTCAAGATGTGACAGAGAAGGCAAGATCCATTCAGGGCCCTCCTTCTCTTTTAAAATTAATTAATTAATTTTATTTATTTATTTATTTATTTATTTATTTTTGAGACAGAGTCTCGCTCTGTCGCCAGGCTGGAGTACAGTGGCATGATCTCAGCTCACTGCAACCTCCACCTCTCAGGGCCCTCCTTCTACAGCCATGCTTCCTCCATCTGTGACCCCCCTGCCCTTTCCTCTCCTAGGCTATCATTTCAGCTGGAACCTGGGACCCATCCAACTTCTGTCTCCTCAGAGACTTTTTAGTTTTTCCAGTATCTTCTTAGATGTACCATTTTCCCTCTCACTTCTGTGGTGTCTTCAGGATTGAGTTTAGAATAAGGATCCAGAAATTCCATCAAATAATATCTTAAGTTTTTGCTGTCTGTTGTCTAAAAATGAAAACAACAGAGACAAAATGTGATTGACAATTTGTCAATGCCACAAACTATATGGCCAAACTGTGAAACACTATCCATGAAATACTGTGAGAGTTGGTCTAAGACTAGAAAGGAGACTGAAAGATGGCTCGTGGCTTGAGCCAAAAGGAGATTTCCTTAGTATCACAGTCCTGAAAGACATTAACATGGTTTGGCTGTGTCCCCACCCAAATCTCATCTTGAATTGTAGCTCCCATAATTCTCACATGTTGTGGGAGGGAGCTGGGGGAGATAATTGAATCATGGGAATGGACATTTTGCATACTGTTCTTGTGATAGTGAATAAGTCTCATGAGATCTGATGATTTTATAAAGGGGAGTTCCCCTACACAAGCCCTCTTGCCTGCCACCATGTAAGATGTGACTTTGCTTCTCATTTACCTTCTACCATGATGGTGAGGTCCCCAGCCATGTGGAACTATGAGTCAATTAAACCTCTTTTCTTTATAAATTACCCTGTCTTGGGTACGTCTTTATTAGCAGCATGAGAACAGACCAATACAGACATATCATGTTCCTTTGCTTAGAATGAGAATAGCAGAGTAGGTGATTGCAGCTGAAAAAGTAGCTGCACTGATATTCTATTTCCATACATCTAATATATAATTATTATTCTATAAAGGCTAGAGATTATGAGATAGGAAAAGAAAAAGAGGGAGAGTGGCAATGGCATAGAAAATCTGTCGCCAGAAATTGTTGAGATGAAGTAAGAAAAAGAGGGAGGGTAGCACAGTGTAGAAAATCTGTGGCCACAGGTCCTTGCTCTCAAATAGCAAAAACTGAGAGGGACATACTCTCAAGGAAAGGAAACTGCAGAATTTATGACATGGCATTTAAAGCAAACCCAAAGCAAAGCTTCAGGCAGTGCTTCATGCCCCTTGCTTGTTCCCTACACTGTTCTCTAACATGAAATTAGTACTTCTTAAAGAAAAGTACTGATATTGGACCTGTCCATAAATATTTGGATATAGGTGGAGAGGAAGAAAGGAACATAAATAAAAGAATAGTTCATTATCTCAAAATGAGTACAAGGCCTGGCATGGTGGCTCACACCTGTAATCCCAGCACTTTGGGAGGCCGAGATGGGCAGATCACCTGAGGTCAGGAGTTTGAGACCAGCCTGACCAACATGATGAAACCCCGTTTCTACTAAAAAAAATACAAGAAATTAGCCGGGCATGGTGGCGCATGCCTGTAATCCCAGCTACTCAGGAGGCTGAGGCAGGGGAATCGCGTGAACCTGGGAGGTGGAGGTTGCAGTGAGCCGAGATCATGCCATTGAACTCCAGCCTGGGCAACAAGAGTGAAACTCCCTCTCAAACAAACAAACAACAACAACAACAACAACAAAAAGAGTACAAATAACATTCTATTCCTCACTGTCATATAATAAAAAATAAATATTTGGTCTTTGTCCCCAGTTCCTGATACATAGCTCCTAAAACCCTTCAAAACTCTAGAATGTCTTTTGTGTGCTAATGAGATGACTGGTGGTTGGGGATCCCTAGACAGCTTCAGGATGGGGACTGGTGACCAGGAATATCAAACCTCGATTAGAAGCTTGGAACCTTCAGCCCCACTCCGCAAATCCAGGGAGGAGAGAGGAGCTGGAGATTGAGTTAATCACCAATAGTTAAGGATTTAATCAATCATGCCTATGTAATGAAACCTCCATAGAATACCTAAACAACTGGATTCAGAGAGCTTCCAGATTGTTAAACACATTGAGGTGCTGGAAGAGTGGCTTGCCTGGAGAGGGCATAGAAGCTCTATATGCCGTGCCCCATTCTTTTCCCTATGCATCTATCTCTTCCATTTGTTGTTCCTGAGCTGTATCTTTTATAATAAATCAATGAACGTAAGTAAAGTGCCTTTTTGAGTTCTGTGAGCCATTCTAGCAAATTATTGAAACTGAGGAGGGGGCCATGGGAACCCGTAATTTGTAACTGGCTCGTCAGAAGTACAGCTTGGAACTAAGAGCTTGTATCTGATGTCTGGCAGCCTTTTGGGACTAAGCTCTTAAACATGTGGAGTTTCAGCCTAACTCTGGATAGTTAACATCAGAATTGAACTGCATTATAGGACACCCAGGTAGTGTCCAGAGAGTTGGAGAACTGATTGTTGGTGTGGCAAAACCTACACATTTGGTGTCAGAAGTGTTGTGGGTAAAAACTCTTTGGCCTCATGGAGACTGGAGACTTTTGCTGTTGGAGTCCCTCACTTTATGTGACTCCAGGCCAGCTCTCTCCTGCAGGATCCAAATCCACTCCATGGGAAATGCCTGCCTTGCCTAGCTGATCCCCAGGATGCTTTGTCTTTCCCAGGTGTGAGCCAGCCACGAGTACAATGGATCCCCCAACTGCAGGTCACATATCAGACTCTCAAAGGTTCAAATATAGCTCACCTCCCACCCCTCCAATCAAATCTGTTTTTGTAAGTGGAAAAGGTATCAAGTGAATATATCATTAAAAAGTTAAAATATTAAATATAAAATTCGATTTTATGTGGGCAAAATATAACCATAATTGTATGGATTCAAAAACCATAAGGAAACTTCTAGTTCTGTAAGCAAATAGGCAATTTTGATAGCATTTAGTATTCTTTTTTAAAAATTGTGGTAAAATACACATAACATAAAATTTACCATTGTAACCATTTTTAAGTGCACAGTTCAGTAGCGTTAGATACATTTACAGTTTTGCAGCCATCACCGCCATCCATCTCCAGATTTTTTTTCATCTTCTGAAACAGAAACTCTTATGTCCATTAAACAATAAAACCCTATTTTCCCCTTTCTCCAGTCCCATGAACTACCATTCTATTTGTATCTATGAATTTGACTATTCTAGGTATTTCATATAAATGAAAACATTTAGCCTTCTTGAAATCAAATAAGTCACATTTTATACGAGTCTATAACCTCTACTTTGCACAATCAACATTGTTCTTATTCTCCAGGCTGATTAGAGATAGATTTATTTTAAACCATAACTGGTTGGACGTGACCATTATACATTGCGGGGTTTTTTCTGGGACAAATAAACAAGTCATTCTCAGCTTTAAATGTACTAATACTAGTATAAAATTTATTCTGGATTGAAAAACATAAACTGAAGGAGAAAGTGAGAAAGCACAGTTACGCACAGAAAAAAAAGCATCACAGAAAAGAACAAACTGACAGAATTCAATAACTCTTACAGAGAGTCATGCAGCTTTTAATTCAATCAATAAGTAAGCGTACCAGCTAGCTTGAAACCACAGGGCTGAACATACCTTCTTCCTTCCAGACAAGGTATCAGGCTTTGGATCGCTACATAAGCACATTCATAAGTCAGAAAAAAATATATATATAATCATGGGTTTGTTCTGATTCTTGGTTTGGAAATTTTCAAAAACTGAAATTGTTAAGAAATAGTAAGATGATATTTCTCACTATTTTTTTTTTTTTTTTTTTTTTTGAGATTGAGTCTCACTCTGTCACCCAGGCTGGAGTGCAGTGGCACGATCTTGGCTCACTGCAAGCTCTGCCTCCTGGGTTCACACCATTCTCCTGCCTCAGCCTCCCGAGTAGCTGGGACTACAGGCGCCCGCCACCACACCTGGCTAATTTTTTTGTATTTTTAGTAGAGACGGGGTTTCACCATGTTAGCCAGGATGGTCTCGATCTCCTGACCTCGTGATCCACCTGCCTCAGCCTCCCAAAGTGCTGGGATTACTGGTGTGAGCCACCACATCCAGCCGATATTTCTCACTTTTAAAATCGATTTGCTGGCCTTTCATAATAGATAAAAACTTCACACTTAAATATTGTTCCAGGGTAGCCTCTTATAATTTAACTTTGTTTAGATATAATTTTGAAAGATGTTATTCACTAATCATCAATTGTTTAATAAATTCCTATCGTGTTTTGGGCACCATGCTGGTCACTGGGGTAACAACATACTACATTCAAATGGTTCATGAGGGACAGAATAGAGAGGGGCAGGGGAGGAAAAGAGAGGAGGAGGAAAAAATAATGTGACAAAATGTTAACAATTGAGAAATCTGGGCAAAGAGTAAACGAGATTGTTTTGTATGATTATTGCAACTTTACTGTAAGTCCAAAATTATTTTTAAGATGCCACAAAAACAATAAGAAAATAGGATATAAGTGATCATAAGCAGTTATTAGAAAGTTGTGTTATGAAAGAGTCTTCCCATCTTATTTTTTAAAGGAATAATCACTCATCGTGATAATGGGTATTTAGAGGAAAATGGTGTTCCATGGCCAAATAAGTTATAAAATATACACTATGCACCTCTCTTGACAGTCCACTGTACATTTTGGCATATTCATGAATCTGGGAAGTTCCACTAAGAAGCAGTTGGAAAGAAAGTAGATGGATCTGAGAAATAGTTGGAAAGAAAGCCAACTACTTTATTCTGTTTATCTGAGGATATCACAATGTAATTGACCATAAAACTCTTTTTGTGAGTGATAACTATTAAAATAGAGATTTCAGAAATGCCATTGTAAGATAGGGAACATTATCTCAATTTGTGTGCATACAAATTCATTTGGAAGAAGCAGCCTGTTTGTACTGTTGTATATGCTAGTGAATTTATACAGATAGAGTTCCAGTTGGTTCTCAGATACTTTTGTGTGCAGATGAAGACAAGTGGCCTCCCTTTTAATTAGAAGCTCTTCATTCCAAAATGCAATATTTATTAAATCTCATGTTGAGATAAATATTTTTTATTTACACAATTTTCCAGGACTAATTGCTGTGTTTTTAGAAAAGCCTTCCACTAAACTCTAATGAGTAGAATTAAATGAACCACTAAGATAAAACAAATCATCAATTCAGCTACCCATCATGAATCAGTTGATCTTGAAGTACCTGATGTAAATGCAAGATCATTGGCCTTTTGCCCAAGATTGCTAGAAGCAAGATTATCCAGGTAATCAATCCTTGCTCCCCTTCAGTTTTTCATGAAATTTCCCCAAAAGTAAAAGGTGAGTTCACATATGGCATTAGATTTTTCTTGACACCAATAATAAAATTCCAGTTACATTTACTGTCAATATATGTTTCTTTACAGGTAAAGGATTGCATCTAGGCTGGGCGCGGTGGCTCATGCCTGTAATCCCAGCACTTTGGGAGGCTGAGGCGGGCAGATCACGAGGTCAGGAGATCGAGACCATCCTGGCTAACACGGTGAAACCCCGTCTCTACTAAAAATACAAAATAAAAAAATTAGCCGGGCGTGGTGGCAGGCGCCTGTAGTCCCAGCTACTCAGGAGGCTGAGGCAGGAGAATGGCATGAACCTGGGAGGCGGAGCTTGCAGTGAGTGGAGATCGCGCCACTGCACTCCAGCCTGGGTGACAGAGTGAGACTCCGTCTCAAAACAAAAAAAGAGAAGAGAAAAAATTGCATCTAAATAATTTGAAAAATTCTACAAAATAGTTAAGAAAACTTTTTGTTTCATAAAAAATATGTTTAACAATAATGCTGAATAAGATATCTTATTTCTTAAGTGACTAAACACTTCTTGGATGTGAAATCAGAGAAGGCTAATTTTTAAAGTCCATAAATAAGATGAATTTAAGTGTATTCAGATGTTTCTTATTAATTTCAATATTCTGCTTCCTTTTGCATGTACATTTAGGGCAAAAGACCAACACCTGATCAAAAGTGGAAATGCTAATCCAGTTTTACAAAGAATATAATGAATAGTCCCCACAATACTACATAATTGTTAGTAATTATAAAAATATTTCTTAACTAAAGTAGGATTTCTTTATAATTATACATGTCAATTCATATAACAGAATACAATGATTGTTAAAATGCAGGTATCATCTAATAATGCACCAATTCTTATTTATTTTATTAACTGCATTGTTTAAAAAGTAAATACATGAATGTAAAATATGGCATTATGAAGCAGTCAAAATCAAGAAAAAGAAACAGTACCAAATATAAAACATGATATGGCAGATAAAGACTCAATATACTAAGTTTTTATTTTTAAATTGGCATATTTCTTCATAATTCTTGACTACTAAACTCAGTGTACTGGATACACTGTCCTTTAGCCATATACAATAACTATCTTGATTTCCATATTAGTCCATTCTCACACTGCTATAAAGAACAACCTGAGACTGAGCAATTTATGCAGAAAAAAGGTTTAATTGATTCACAGTTTCACAGCTGTACAGGAAGCATGGCTAGAAGGCCTCAGGAAACTTATAGTCACAGCAGAAGGGAGAAGGGGAAGCAAGCATGTCTTCACATGGCAGCAGGAAAGACAGCAAAGGGGGACGTGCTACAGACTTTTAAGCTATCGGATCTCATGAAAATTCACTATCATGAGAAAAGCATGGGGTAAACATCCCCCATGAGCCAATCACCTTCCACCACGTCCCTCCCTCAACAGGTGGGGATTACAATTCAAAATGAGATTTGGGTGGGGACACAACCAAACCATATCATTCCACCCCTGGCTCCACCCAAACCTCATGTCCTTTTCACATTTCAAAACCAATCATGCCTTCCCAGTAGTCCCCCAGAGTCTTAACTCATTCTAGCATTAACCCAAAACTCAAAGTCCAAAGTCTCATCTAAGACAAGGCAAGTCCTTTCTGCCTATGAGCCTGAAAAATAAAAAACAAGGTAGTCCTTCCAAGATACAATGTGGGTACAGGCATTGAGCAAATGCTTCCATTCCAATGGAAGAAATTGGCCAAAACAAAGGGGCCCGCAGCCCCATGCAAGTCCAAAACCCAGCAGGGCAATCATTTGATCTTGAAGCTCCAAAATAATCTCCTTTGACTCTGTGTCTCTCATCCAGGGCACACTGATGGAAGGGGTGGGCTTCCAAGGCCCTGGGCTGGTCTGCCCCTTGTGGCTCTGCAAGGCACAAAATCTGCAACTGTTTTCATGGCCTGGCATTGAATGTCTATGGCTTTTCCAGGCACACAATGCAATCTGTCAATAGATCTACCCTTCTGGGGTCTGGAGGATGGTGGCCCTCTTCTCACAGCTTTATTAAGTAGTGCTCCAGTGGGGATTTTGTGTGGGGGCTCCAACCCCACATTTCCCCCTCTGCACTGCCCTAGTAGAGGTTCTCCATGAGGACACCACCCCTGCAGCAAACTTCGCCTGGACATCCAGGTGTTTCCACACATCCTCTGAAATCTAGGCAGATGCTCCCAAACCTCAACTCTAGCCTTCTGCATACCCACAGGCCCAACACGACATGGAAACCACTAAGGCTTGGGGCTTGAACCTCTGAAGCAATGGCCTGAGCTGTACTTTGGCCCATCTTAACAATGGCTGGAGCTTGAGTGGCCACAATGCAGACTGCCGTGTCCCAAAGCTGCACAGTGTAGCAGGTCCCTGGGCCTGGCCCATGAAACCATTTTTCCCTCCTAGGCCCCCAGGCTTGTGATGGGAGGGGCTGCTGTGAAGGTCTCTGAAATGCCCTGGAGGCATTTCCCCCATTGTCTTGAGTATTAACATTAGGCTCCTCTTTACTGAAGCAAACTTCTACAGCTGGCTTAAATTTCTTCCCAGAAAATAGGTTTTTCTTTCCTACCCCATGGCCAGTTTGCAAATTTTCCAAACTTTTATGCTTTGCTTGCCTTTTAAATATAAGTTCCAATTTCAGAACATCTAATTGCAAATGCATATGAGTGTATTTTGTTAGAAGCAGCCAGGTCATATCTTTAATGCTTTGCTGTTAGAAATTTCTTTTTCCAGATACCCAAAATCATCTGTCTCAAGTTCAAAGTTCCACAGATCTCTAGAGTGGGAGGCACAATGCTGCCAGTCTCTCTGCAAGCATAGCAAGAGTGACCTTTACTCCAGTTCCCAATAAGTTCCTCATCTCCATCTAAGACCTCCTCAGCCTGGACTTCACTGTCCATAACACTATCACCATTTTGGTTACAATCATTCAACAAGTCTGTATAAAGTTCCAAACTTTCCCTTATCTTTCCATTTTCTTCTGAGCTCACCAAACTGTTACAACCTCTGCCTGTTACCCAGTTCCAAAGTTGCTTCTGTATTTTCAAGTATCTTTATAAGAATTCCCCTCTTCTCTGGTACCTGTTTTCTATATTAGTCTATTCTAATATTGCTATAAAGAACTACCTAATGCTGGGTAGTTTATAAAGAAAATAGGTTTAATTGACTTACAGTTCAACAGGCTGTACAGGAGGCATGGCTGAGGAAGCCTCAGGAAACTTACAATCATGGTGGAAGGAAAAGGGGAAACAAGTACCTCTTCACACAGTGGCAGGAGAGAGCAAGTGTGAAGGGGAAGGTGCCACACACTTTTAAACCATCAGATTGCATGAGAACTCACTCACTATCATGAGAACAGCATGGGGGAAATCCACCCCCATGATCTGATCACCTCCCACCAGGTCCTTCCCCCAACATTGGGAATTGTAACTCAACATGAGATTTGGGTAGGGACCCAGAGCCAAGCCATATCAATTTCTTTGGCTAATTTTGTGACATGGATTATGTGAAATAATAAAAAGTAAGAAAAGACAGAAGACTAAATGTAGAGAGACAAAGAACTCAACATCCTCTGTGACCCAAGTGACAGTTTTTTGTGAATACTAAAATATAAAAGGACATAATTGTTATTTCTGATAGTGGATTGTTATGTAGAAAATGCTAATGACTTTTTTCTTGATTAGACCAAAGGTAAAGAAAATAGTTTTTCGTTATTTACAGAAGAACTACAAGCCAGAGTTTATTTCAATTAATTGAAACATTTTAAAATCACCTATCATTCTTTCCTTCATTCATTTAATCCAGGTATTTGCAGACTACAGCCTGCAGGCCAGATGTTGGCTTTTACAAATAAAGTTTTACTAGAACAAAGACATGCTTATTCATTTACATATTTTCTATGGCTGCATTTATACTTTAATAGCAGAAGTGAAATACTTATAATGGGATTTTTGAGGTCAGCAAAGCCTAAAATATTTACTACTGGGGACATTTACAGAAAAGGTTGTCTGGCCTCTGATCTAATCAGGCTTTCAATCATTTGTTATCAATTAAAAAGTGTTTGCAGAGTCTAACAGACATTGGTCTCAGTGCTAAGAATACAATGATGGGGCGGGGCACAGTTGCTCATGCCTATAATCCCAGCACTTTGGGAGGCTGAGGCGGGCAGATCACCTGAGGTCAGGAGTTTGAGACCAGCCTGGCCAACACGGTGAAACACTGTCTGTACTGAAAATACAAAAATTAGCTGGATGTGGTAGTGTGTGCCTGTAATCCCAGCTACTTGGGAGGCTGAGGCAGGAGAATAGCTTGAGCCCGGAAGGCAGAAGTTGCGGTGAGCAAAGATTGCGCCATTGCACTCCAGCCTAGGTTACAGAGCAAGACTCCATCTCAAACAATAATAATAATAATAATAATAATAATAATACAATAAACATAAAGCTGCAGTTTCTGCCCCCATGGAGTTGGTATTCTAGTGGAGGAGACGATTAGACAGCAATGGCAACAACAGTGTAATCAAGTCTAGAATCAGGAAAATATAGCAGATTATAGGAACACAAACTATAGAAGGAAGTGGGGTATGGTAAAGGTGATTTTGGCAGAAAATGATATCTAAACTGAAATATGAAGGGTCAATAGGAGTCAGTCAGGAAAATAAGACCTAGGAGGAAAGAAGGAGTTTGAGTTAGGCTGTGAGCATTGCAAGGAGAAGGAATATATGCTGAGTCCCAGGGATAAAAGAAAGTATGGCATGAGTGATGTTCAGTCTGGTCAGAGCAAAGGGTTTTAGACGGTAGTGATGAAAAAGAGAAGCAAGCAGGATCCAGATTATGCTGGGTCTTATAAGGAGTTTATTCTGTGGAAAATGGAAAGCCATTGAAGGATTTAAGTTATAAGAGAGAGACAATCAGATTTGTACAATATGAGTGATTATTTAGATGTCAGTGTGGAGTTCGGAGAAGAGAAAGACTAGGATCATAAATAGCAATTAAAAAGCTGTTGTAGAGATGAGGCTCCCAGCTATTGCCAAGTGAAGAGACTGGTAAATCCTCTCCCTAGAAAGCAACTATAAAGCTGGACAAAATTGGCAAAAATAATTATTTTAGCAATCTGGAAATGAACAAAGGCGTGGAGCAATCTGAGAAGCATTTATATCTGAAAATCTACTTAACTTTGGTTAGGAACACTGGAAATCTCTGGTGTTCTGAACTTGGGCTACTCCCATATCTTCCCACACTCAGCCAACAAGGAGATTTTCCAGGGCAGGGCAGGTCATAAAGGACAGTAGTTTTTCTGACTGGTGAGGGGCTCACTCCATTTGGTGTAGTGGGAAAAGCCCACACTCATCAGTGTTGTCAGTACAAATGAAAATCCCATACAGTGGTGGACTAGGGAAGGCTCACTGTTGTACAAGCCTGGAGTTGTAGTCATGGTTGGAGAAGGCATATTCTTTGCTTAATTGTGTTCATGTGCAGAAGATAATGGAGAAAACTCGAACTAACTACACATGCCTGGCCAACCCTGAAGCTGAATACGTGTATAGAAGACGCAAAAGGGTCCAGCAGAGCAAAAGCCTAGGCATACTTGAAAATGGCATAAACTTTAGCTGATCCTTCCTTTGCTCACACACACATTTATCGGCTTGAAGTGGATGAGGACAACCTCTATCCAACCAATGTCTAATCAAAGCCACATAGACACAGGGGCAGCTCCAAGGAAGCAAGCTTTAAAATAAACTAAAATATGAAATGAAATGAAACAACGAAAACATTAAGCAGAGATGTCAGCAGTCACAAATCACAAAGCAAACAGATTTCATAGATGCAGCCTAGGTAAGTTACTCAACAAAGAAACAAACAAAAACTCTCAAAAACAGGCTGCAGGGAGAATAAAAATCAGAATCCAGAGCTGCTTCAACATATTATATAAAATGTCCAGATTTCAACAAAAACAATGAGACACAAGAAGAAACAGGAAAATGTGACCAATAATCAGGAAATATAGCAGTCAATAAAAACTCCAAGTGTTCCCGGATATTGGATTTAGCAGAAAAGACTTCAAAGCAGCTAATATAAATGCTTACAGAAATAGAGAAAACCATGTTTAACATATGACAACAATGAACAAACAAATGGAGATTCTCAATCACAAGACAGGAATTTTTTTGTGTGGAAATTTTAGTGTTGGAAGCACAGTAACCAGGTTGAAAAATTCACTACAAGTATTCAACATGAGATTTGATATGGCAAAAGAAAGAACCAATGAACTTTAAGATAAATCAATATAAATGATCAAACCTGAAGAAAAGAGATAAAAGAATTACTGAAGAAAAATGAACAAAGCCTAATAAATATGGACAACACCTAGCATACCAACGTATGTGTAATGAGAGTCCAAGAAGGAGGGGATAGAAACAAACACAAAAACATTTAAGAAAATAAAGGCTTAAAACTTCCCAAATTGGATGAAAAACATTAGTTTACACATCCAAGAAGCTCAATAAAGCCTAAGCAAGATAAGATACCCATACCTAGTTATATCCTAGACAGACTATTAAAGGCCAAAGACAAAGATAAAATCATGAAAACAGTGAGAAAAAGGTGACTCATGTACAAGAAAACCACAATAATAGCAACTGACTTCTTTTCTGAAACGATGGGGGCCAGAGTGTAGTGCAATAACAAAATGCAGAAAGAGAGGGGAAAAAACCCTCTTAACCAATAATTCTATATTCAGCAAATCTATGCTTTAGAAATAAGTGTGAAATTGAGACATTCTAAGACAAAGAGTGAGAGAATTGACTGCCAACAACCAATGTCTTATAAGGAAATACAAAAAACATCAAAGGAAATTATTTAGACTGAAAGAAAATGATTCCAGCTGGTGACTCAAATCCACAGAAAAAAAAAAGAACACCAGAAGTGGCAAAATGTGGGTTAATATAAGAGATTCAATAAATATATATGTTCTCATATCATCTTTTAATTTGCTTACAATACACAGGATAGCATAAAGCAATAATTTTAACATTGCATTTTGAATGTATTACATATATGTAAGATATGACAATGATATCACAAAGGAGTGAGTAGGGAATAGGGTGATATGGAAGCAAAGTTTCTATGTTTTCTTGGAATTAAATTAGTATTAATCTAAAGTACATGTGGTAAGGTAAGATGCATATTTTAATCACAAGACTAACCACTAAGAAAATAAATTAAAAATATAAATTTTTAAAAAATATATATTTTAAAAAATATATAAATTTTTAAAAAAAATTTAAAAAATATTTAAAAAATATAATTTAAAAAGCATTTTAAATTAAAATGGTAAATTAAAAAATTATTTAACACAAAAGTCAAGGAGGGATGGAAGAACAAAAAAATGAGTAATATATGAAAAACAAATAGCAAATGTAAATCCAAATATATTAATAAATACATTAAATGGAAATAATCTAAACACCCCATCAAAAAGGCAGTGACAGATTTGATAAAAAGCAAGATCCAACTATATGTTGATTACAAATAATACCAACATATATAATGTGTAAGGTACTGTATGTGAGAGGAGTTGGGAATACAGGAAAAGGACATAATCGATGGCAGTATTCCTAGAAACTTTTTATTCATTCAATGTGTTTTAAGGTTGCTACCAATAGAAGCAGGATTAGCATTTTGACCTTTTCATCATCCTAATCTAGCCCTATAACTTTATGACTTTAAAAATGCAAAAGATATTGTGGCTGTGAAAGATAGCATAATTAATGTGATCCGATAATCCTTAAATCCACCAGCCTTCTAGTGTCCTTAAATGTCAAAATAGTAATTCGATTCCCTCATCATATGCAACTGAGTTATGTGCTTTGGCAACTCACATCCTCTGAGAAGCAGACCAAGACAGGATTAAACATGCAAGATACTCATTGAGGAAAATGCTTGTGAAGAATGAAGTGAGAAGGGAGCAGAAATAGGTAGAGAGATACTTCAAAGCGAAATCTAGGCCTAAGATCTATGAAATGAGAGCAAAAAGGAAGGATCAGTTAGGAAGACACTAAACTTCAGTGCAGTTCTGAGAAAGTCTTGGCTAGGCCAATGAGAAATCTCTGAGCAAAGGTTTCCTGTTAGAAAAATTCATCGTTGGGCAGACCCAGATCTAGTACCCACCCTATACTTAGCCATTGGCTGGGAACAATCCAAGGGAAGTGTGGTCTCAGTATAAGTAGACAAATCTGAAGGTGCGGCAGGTTAAACATATCTTCTGGTGGGTGTTCTGGCTTCATGTGATACATCTATTTCAGTATGCCCACTTCTACCAGCCTCTATATTGTTTTTCTCATCTCTGCTGCTTGCCAAAGTAACTCAGGCCTTTCCACTAAACTAGGGGTCAATCATCACATTCTCTAGTCTTCTAGGAGCCACTCTTAACAGTGAGTTTGCATGATCCCCTAGGGCCTTAACTAGGGCATTAAATTGTATATCCTGAGATAGAGCCCTAAAGTCAATAAACTCTTGCTTAAACATTCTTTTTGTACCAACTCTCTTGATCAAATATCTTCAAAATCCAACTCCAGGGGTAATCTTATTTTGAATGGCACATGCTAGCTAATTGTTATTACTCTTTCAGGGTATAATTTCTACTCTCCCTGTAATGTTAAATTTTAGGTGTAAACTTGACTGGATTAAAGGATACCTAGATAGCTCATAAAGCATTATTTCTGGGTGTGTCTGAGAGGGTGTTTCCAGAGAAGATTGGTATGAGAGTTGGCGGATTAAGCTGGGGAAAATCCACCCTCAATGTGGGTGAGAACCATCTGATCAGCTGGGGGTCCAGGCAGGGGAAAGGTGAAAGTGCTAGTTCTCTTGGAGGTGGGAAACCCTTCTTCTTCAGTCCTTTGACATCAGAACTCCAGGTTATCTGACCTTTGGACTCTAGGAACTGTACCAGTGTTCTCTTGGGTTTTCAGGTCTTCAGCTTTGAAGAGAGTTACACCATTGGCTTCTCTGGTTCTAAGGCTTTTGGACTTAGACTGAGCCATGCTACTAGCATCCTTGGATCTCCAACTTGCAGATGGGCTATAGTGGGACTTCTCAGCTGCTATAATCATGTGGGCTCATTCCCCTAAGAAATCCCCACTCTGTCTCTGTCTCTCTCTGTCTCTCTGTCTATCCGTCTGTCTATCTACCTATCTACCTACCTATCTGTCCACCCATCTATCTATCTTCTATTGGTTCTTTCTTTCTGGAAAACTCCAACTAATACATTCTCTTATCAGGCATGGCACATTCTTAGCCAGGTCATGTGGAGATTTAACCCTAGTTATCATTCTGACAGTCAAGAGAAGAAGCGGGAGCAACTCCTGAGCAGTATATCTGTTGCAAGAGATAGGTCTCTGCCGCAGCTTATGTCAGGAGGAGTGATAGTTGCCTATTAGTGAAGGGTGGGCAACCTGTGCAAGTCCAGAGGCTTTAGGGGACTCTGCAGGGCCAACTTCCACAAGGTTACCAACCCAAATATTACCATCCCATATTCCAGGGTTCCAGGTTTTCCCAACTAGGATACTACTTTAGCTGAGGATTTAAACATCTCTGGAGCTCTGTGACTCTATTATATCTTTAGTTTGTTGCTCAGCTGTTTTTATTCTTCCGTTTCAGAAGAGAAAGAGCTCTTCTTAAGCTGTTAGAAAGGCCCTGTGGCTCTCATACTTAGCCTTTAATGGTTTGTTAACTGCCTTCTGGTTCTCATTTCATCGTAGAGTGTTGATACAGCTTATTAATATCAAGGGAACTCTACTGCATGGAGATGTAACTCTCCAATATCTTTCACATGCCAGAATCATTGCACTGTCAAGACCATTTCTATCAACTGGGCATTGTCCGAGGTCACTGATATGGTTTGGCTCTCTGTCCCCACCCAAATCTCGAATTAGGTGAGGGACCTGGTGGGAGGTGATTGGATCATTGGGAGGTTTCCCCCACGCTGTTCTCATGATGGTGAGTTTTCATAAGATCTGATGGTTTAAAAGTGTGTGGTGTTCTTCACTCACTCTCTTCTGCCACCATGTAAGAACATGCCTTGCTTCCCCTTCACCTTCCTCCATGATTGTAAGTCTCCTGAGGTCTCTCCAGCCATGCAGAACTGTGAGTCAATTAAACCTCTTTTCTTCATAAATTACCCAGTCTCAGATAGTTCATTATAGCAGTGTGAAAATGGACTAATATAGTCACCATAGAGGAATTCTTCACTGGGCTCTCACTTTGTGCTAGAGACTGTACTACGCCTTCCACATTCCAGAGGGCTTTATGCCAGCTAGTCAATGAGTGAGCCAGTCCCAGACTCCATCTTATTATCAGTTTTCTCAGATCCTATTCTTGGTACCTCTTGTGTCAGTTCAGGTTCTCCAAGAAACGGACATTAAGATGTAGTCAACATGCAACAGATTTATTGGGGGAATGATAAGTTGGAAGGAAGCGGGGGCAGGTAGGAAGAGCTTCCAGATTGCACTGCAGCTCTGACACATGGGTAAAGATAGATGATAGGAAGTAAGGGGTAAGAAGAGCCTCAGACTTCAGTGCAGTTCAAAGAAAGTCATGGCCAGGCTGATGAGGAGACCCCAAGAGCAAACCCAAGAGGTTGCTGTTAGAAGAATCCAATGTCAGATAGTCATGGCCCAGTTTAAGTAACCACACTGTGCTCAATCATTGGCCGAGAGCAGCTCAGGGAAGCATGGCTTGGATGTGAGCACCATTGTGGCTCCCAGATGAGTCAGGTGGAGGCTGTCAGTCAACTGTAACCCACAGCAGTTTTTGCTGAATGATGATATGAGTGTAATTTTATCACCACCACATGTGTCTTCCCCAGTGTTTTTGAGGATTCCCAGGCTAGAGTGTTTGCATTCAAATGTGTTCTTTTGTTTTGAATTCCTACTTCTATTAAAATACTAGATCTCTTCTAGTGATCTTAATAACACCTCTACTGGCTGTCTCAGTACCCTCTGGGCTTCTAGCCTGATGTGATCTGAATGTTAGTGTTCCCTGCCAAATTCATATGTTGAAAACCAACCCCCAATCTGATAGTATTAGGAGAAGGGGCCTTTGGGAGGTGATTAGTTAACAAAGGCAGATCCCTTATGAATGGGATTAGTGCCCTTATAAAAAAGGCCCCAGAGAGCCACCTTGCCACTTCCACCACGTGTGAACACAGCAAGAAGGCACCATTCTGTGAAGATGAAAGTGGCCCCTCACTAGACATCCAATTTTCTGGCACCTTGGTCTTGGATTTCCTAGCCTCCATAACTGTGAGAAATAAGTTTCTTTTATTTATAAGCTACCTAGTTTACGGTATTTTGTTGTAGCAGCCAGAATGGACTAAGACAATGTATTAGTCAGTTTTTATGATGCTGATAAAGACACACCCAAGACTGGGCAATTTACAAAAGAAAGAGATTTAATGGACTTACAGTTCCATGTAGCTGGGGAGGCCTCACAATGATGGTGGAAGGTGAAAGTCACATCTTACATGGCAGCAGACAAGAGAAGAGAGCTTGTGCAGGGAAACTCCTGTTTTTAAAACCATCAGATCTCGTGACACTTATTCACTATCACAAGAACAGAATGGGAAAGACCCACTCCCATGATTCAATTATCTCCTACCGGGTACCTCCTACAACATGTGGCAATTACGGGAACCACAGGATGAGATTTGAGTAGGGACAAAGAGCCAAACCATATCAGACAATGCCCCAAATTTCAAGAAAGATCTCCACTTTATTCCCTAAAGCGGCATCATCACTGTGCTATGATAATTATCAGACATATTAAAGATTTGGTGATAATGAAAAAAATTCCTAGGGAGATAAATGAAGCCCTTGGATTTTCATTTTAGATATCATCATGTTTCAGGTCCCCTGGCCTTTCTCTGCCACACAAAATCTTCAACTAGGTTTTCTGCCACCCTCTCCCCAAGAGCTTTCTCCCATCCATTTCTGACCTCAGTCTCAATTCTCAAAATTCTTCTGGGTTGTTAGGAAGGAAAATAAATCAATATTCTACTCTTTTGCATTCCTATGTTATCCTGTGGACAAGTTTTCTAAGATGAGGTTCTGAAGTATAATTTGACATAACGAAAAAAAGGATAATCAAGGTATTATATTAAACATGGGAGTCAACTTGGACTTCTGGTGCCTTGTCATATCTTGATTTTAGCTACTTATTGTATTTTTATTTGTTAATAAATTATTGAAAACTCAGTCTCAGATTAAACAGAAGGTTATGATGGACCTAATTCAAAGGCATAAGAAAGCAAATAGCCATAAATCATTGGATTTTCCATGCAATTCCTCATCTCAAGTTTGTTTTCCAATCTATTGGTATTTTCTTTGAAGATAGATAACATTTAATAATGGCAAAGGTACATTAAAAAGACTCCATATCAATTTATGAACAGATGTAGGCATGCAGCCAACATGTATAAATGGAAAATATTTTCAGAGAGCTAATTCTTTGATGTGTAGGTTCTTTTATTGGGATTTGTCTTTATCTCCCCCATAATAAAAAAAAAAGTAAGAGCCTAGTTCAAAGCACAATCAGTCTTTCATGGTAAGGACAATGGATGGAAGCAATTTGAAGCAAATGCCCTTTGATTAAAGAGATCACTATTTGACTTATCAGTAAATAATCAACCTCAAAATAAAAGTCTAGAACTTTTCTAGTTCATATGGGTATGGTTTATTTTAGCAGAATTAAATGGTATATGCACTTTGAACTCTCTGTAGCTTGAATATTTTTAAAAGACTCTTTGGAAATAATTTTAAAATAACCTGACTTTATTCATGTACCAAAGCATGGAGAATTGAAAGCAAATCAAGATTCCCCAGAATAGATATTGGCCTTTTAACATCACCTTATACCTGTAACTTTGATTCTGAAATTGCCCTTGTATGTGTTTGTTTTGAAGTCACTTTTGATAGGACAAGGCATGTGCTGCAATATACAGATACGCAGGAAATGAGCCCTGGAAGAAAAATTGATTCATTCCAAAACTCAAAGAGTAATGGCCTCAGCAGTGCATATTTGTCCCTTTTCTAATTAAAATTTCCTCTCTTCCAAATGATGTCACACAATTGCCACACTTTTGAACCAGCCTATCCTGTACTTGTACTAGTTAGCACAAAGAATTCGCTCTTACCTACAACTTCCTAAGAAAAAACTCATTTTCACAAGTGTTCTCTGCTGGGATGCCCCAGCAATTGCAGCTCTAATCATGCAGCAGGAAGATGGGATGCTCTTTGATTGACAATGCCAGCTGGCCCTTGACTCAATCATGGATGCCTCTTTAAAAGTCAGGGTTTTGTTTTCTTCCCCTTGGTTGAAACAACATGTTGTCCTCAACATGTCAAAGATATTTTCCCAATCAAACAAACACACAATAAAAAAAAAAAAACGCTCTGCACCCCAGATTAATTCTTTTTTTTTTTTTTTTTTTGAGACAGAGTTTCGCTCTTGTTGCCCAGGCTGGAGTGCAATGGCACGATTTCAGCTCACTGCAACCTCCATCTGCTGGGTTCTCTTGCCTCAGCCTCCCAAGTAGCTGGGATTACAGGTGCACACTACCACGCCCAGCTAATTTTTTTGTATTTTTAGTAGAGACGGGGTTTTGCCATGTTGGTCAGGCTGGTCTCAAACTCCTGACCTCAGGTGATCTGCCCGCCTCAGCCAAAGTGCTGGGATTACAGGCATGAGCCACCACACCTGGTCCCCAGATTAATTCTTATTATGTAGTTCTCCTAGTAGGCATTAGCTGAGAAAAAGACTCTTGTGGTAGTATAGCTGCTTACAACTCACTTATCCTTTGCTTATGGCAAAGGAGAGAAGTTTCTTAAATTTAAAATTAATAAATTAATACAAAACTATTAATAAGCTAACAGTATTAGTTTTCTAATATATTTAAATTTTTAAATTAAATTCAGAAGTGCAGAGTATAAAAAGTGAAAGTCCCTTCGTTTCCTTTTCCATAGTCAAAAAACTTTTCCTAGCAGTAACCATATGACAGTTGACTGCATATTCTTCCTCACTTTTTAATATCTTTATATATCTATGGACGTGTATATATAATGGGTTAAATAGCATCCCCACAAAATTCATGTCTACCCCAAACCTCTGAATGTAGCCTTGTTTGGAATGAGGGTCTTTGCAGATATAATTAAGGTGAGGATCTTGAGACTAGATCATCCTGTATTAAGGCGGACCCTAAATCCAATGTCAGGCGCCCTTGTAAAAGAGGAAAAAGAAGTCACAGAACAGGCCATGGAAAGATCGGGCAGAGATTGGAGTGATGCATCTGTAAGTCAAGGAGCACTAAGCATTCCCTGTAGCCACCAGAACCTAGAAGAGGGGCATAGGACTGATTCCCTGGCAGAACCTTCAGGGGGAACCACCTCTGCCAACACCTTGCTTTTAACTTCTCGACTCTAGAACTGTAAGAGAATAAATTTCTGCTGTTTTAAGCCCTTGAGTTTGTGGTAATTTATTATGGCAGCACTAAGAAACTAATACAGTTCATAATGGTTTATTTGTTGTTGTGGGTTTTCCACAAAAATGACTGCACACACACACAGTATTAGTGTTAGTATTAGTATTTTGGAAAGTTCCTGTATGAATCAATGGTTTTCAGTGGAGCCTGTACTACTCCTTAACTTGGGTTTGAAATGATTGGAAGATGCTACCAGCTTTTTAGTGGGTAATATTCATACCAGTTCCACACAATGAGAAGTTGTCCAGCCTTCTGCGTGACTTTTGACTCTCTCACCAGACAATTATTTAGGTGAAAAACTACATTTGTAATTATTTGAGGCAAAGACCTTATGCTGCTATAAAAGTAAACACAAAGTGTTTTTGCATAATTTAAATATATACATCTTCCTACATTTTTGAGAAATGCAATTACTGTAACGTGAGGAAAATTTGCATTTTCTTTTGTTTGGAATTATTCCAGTGCAACTGTGCTGGTCTGCGTTTGTAGATGTTGACCCAAAACATCAGAAAGTATTGTTTTACCTACTAATTTCACTGTGCCTGAGTATTTACATAATGAAACAGATATTGTATTAGTCAGCATTCTTCAGAGATATAGAACCAATTATATATACGTGTGTGTATATATGTACGTATGTGTATGTATGTATGTTACTTATATATACATGTACATGTACATGTATATATATTAAGTTGACCCTCGAACAACATGAGTGTGAAGTATATAGGTCCATTTATACATGGATTTTCTTCTACCTCTGCCACCCCTGAGACATCAAGACCAACCCTTTTCCTTCCTCTTCCTCTTCATCCTATTCCATGTGAAAAAAATGAAGGATGAAGACCTTTATGATGATCTCCTCCCAATTAATGAATAGAAAACATATTTTCTCTTCCTTATGATTTTCTAAATAACATTTTCTCTTCTCTAGCTTACTTTATTGCAAGAATACAGTATAACATACAAAATATGTGTTAATCAACTGTTTATGTTATTAGTAAGATTTTCAGTCAATAGTAGGCTATTAGTAGGTAAGTTTTTGGAGAATCAAAAGTTATACACATATTTTTGACAGTCAGAGGGTCAGTGCCCCTAACCCCTACATTATTCAGGGGTCAACTGTATATATGCACACACATACATACATATATAAAGATATTTATTATGAAAAATTGTATCACATGATTATGGAGGCTGACAAGTCCCAAGATCTTCAGGGTGAGTTGGCAAGCTGGAGACCCTGGAGAGCCAATAGTGTAGTTCTAGTCTGAAGGTTCAAAAAGCAGAGCTGATGGTTTAGTTCCCACTCTGGAGACTGGCAGTCTCAAGACCCAGGAAGAACCCATCTTTCACATCAAGTCCGAAGGCAGGAAAAAAACCCCATGTCCTAGTTTGAAGAAAGTCAGGCAAAGTGGATTCCTTCCTACTTGGTGGAGCATCATTCTTTTACTTCTATCCAGGACTTCAACTGATTGGATGAACCTCCCCCACATTAGAGACCAGGAACCTGCTTTACTCAGTCTACCAATTCAAATGTTAATCTCATCCAGAAACACCCTCAAAGACACACCCAGAATAATGTTTGACCAAATATCTCAGCATTCTGTGGCCCAGTCACATTGATACATAAAACGAACCATCATAGATATTACTTTTATTTTCGATTTCATATTTTAGTTAAAACATTACATTTGTTTTTTAAAATTGTAAAAGAAGGTTATGTTATATATGATTTTTACTTTACAAGAGTAAATGAAGCATTGCACAATATTTGGTATAAAGAGGAGTCACTGGCTATTAGAGGGCTAAGAACCACTAATCTAGATGTTTTGCATTCCATTGTAATGGCTTACCAGTCCTTAATAGATAGACATACAACGATATTGATAATTAATTAACACTTTGGTTGCTTCTCTCTTTTGTTTTTACTATTACAAAGAATATGGAGAACATCTTTGTACATTTTACAATATTCCTGTGTAATATATTTCTCAAAAGAGTATGTACATTAAAAATTTTGATAGACACGATCACAGTGTGTTTCAAGACTAGAATGCTTTCCTCAATGAAAATTGTATACCAAAGACTACAAAACAGATACAAATGAAGTAGCTTTTGAAAGAATGAAAATGTAGAAGCCCTACCCATTCACTTTTTGGCTAAGCCAACTCTTGGGCATCTCCCCAGCATCTCTCAGACTTCAAGAAGCATAGTTTGAAAACTGCTGGCTTGAAATACAATTTACCCTTCTTTGTATCTTTGGCTTTGTGAGGCTCACCCTATGAGACTTCTCAATACCTTCTACTCAATTTACCTAACATCCAGGTAGTTATTGTCAGGTTAAGGGTCCAGTCCATTTATCAGTTGTGCATATTAACCAGCTATTAAAATCTCCGTGCCATCTTTATTATTATTTTTAATTTGCTTTTAAAAACTTTTTTAAATACATGTACTGAAAAGGACATAAAATATAAAAATATAGCTTAATGCAAGCGCATAATGCACATACCTATATAACCACTATTCAGATAAAGAAATAGAACCCTGTCAGCAGCCCAGAAGTCTCCCCAACACAACCACCCCATTCCTCCCCAAGGATAACCGCCAGAAGTTGATACTAATCATTCCTGTGTTTTTCTTTATACTTTTATTCTTCTATATACATACATATAAGTAAATACACTCTAGTTTCTTTTTACCTGTTTGGGACTTCATATCAAAAGAATAATAAAATGGCTGGACATGGTGGCTCACACCTGTAATCCCAGCACTTTGAGGCTCAGGTGGGCAGATCACTTGAGGTCAGGAGTTTGAGACCAGCCTGACCAACGTGGCAAAACCCCATCTCTACTAAAAATACAAAAAAAAAAAAATATATTAGCTGGGTGTGTTGTGGTGCACGCCTGTAATCCTAGCTACTCGGGAGGCTGAAGCAGGAGAATCACTTGAAGCCAGGAGGCAGAGATTGTGGTGAGCTGAGATCGTGCCACTGCACTCCAGCCTGGGCAACACAGTGAGACTCTGTCTAAAAAAAAAAAAAAATATATATATATATATATATATACATGTTTTCTATTCTTTGATTCAATATCATTTTCTGAAATACGTACATACTGTTGCATATGGCTATAGTTTTTTCCTTTAAGTTTTATTTCTAGGTTGCATCAACTCTGAACATACCACAGTTTGTTTATATACTCTATTGTTTATGGACAATTTGGTTGTTTTCAGTCTGAGGTTATCATGAATAATGCTGCTGTGAACTCTGTTATACGTATCTCCTGGTTCACAATCTTGCATTGCTAGTGCACATATAATCGAACAAAGAATTGCTGGAACATAGGATATGTACCTGAGCTTTCCATTTTGGATTGTTTTACTAAAAACAAACTACACTACTTAGTTTTTAAAAAAGTATTTGTTCTACATATGAAAAAATGATCAACATCACTAATGATCAGGGAAACACAAGTCAAAACCACAATGTAATATCACCTTACTCCTGCAAGAATGACCACAATCAAAAAAATTAAAAAATAATAGATATTAGTGGGGATGTGGTAAAAGGGAAAACTTTGACACTGCTGGTTGGAATGTAAACTAACATAAGCACTATGAAAAATGGTGTGGAAAGTCCTTAAAGAACTAAAAGTAGATCTACCATTTGATCCAGCAATCCCACTACTGGGTATCTACCTAGAAGAAAAGAAGTCATTACAAGAAAAAGATACTTGCACATGTATATTTATAGCAGCACAATTTGCAATTGCAAAAATATAGACGCAGCCCAAATGCCTATCAATCAATGAGTGGATAAAGAAATTGTGGTATATGTATATACCAAGGAATACTACTCAGCCATAAAAAGGAATGAAATAATGGCATTCACAGCAGCCTGGATGGAATTGGAGACGATTATTCAAGTGAAGTAACTCAGGAATGGAAAACCAAACATCATATGTTCTCACTCATAAGTGGGAGCTTAGCTATGAGTATACAAAGGCATAAGAATGATACAATGGACACTTTGGGGTCTCAGGGGAAAGGTTGGGAGGGGGTGAGGGATAAAAGTCTACACATTGGGGCCAGGCGCGGTGGCTCACGCCTGTAATCCCAACATGCTGGGAGGCCGAGGCGGTGGATCACGCAGTCAGGAGTTCAAGACCAGCCTGGCCAACATAGTGAAACCACATCTCTACTAAAAATACAAAAAATTAGCCAGGCCTGGTGGTGGGCGTCTGTAATCCCAGCTACTTGGGAGGCTGAGGCAGGAGAATCACTTGAACCCTGGAGGCAGAGGTTGCAGTGAGCAGAGATTATGCCACTGCACTCCAGTCTGGGCGACAGTGCGAGACTCCATCTCAAAAAAAAGTCTACACATTGGGTACAGTGTACACTGCTTGGGTAACGGATGCACCAAAATCTCAGAAATCACTGCTAAAGAACTTACTCAGGTAACCAAACACCGCCTGTTCCCCAAAAACTTACTGAAATAATAAATAAATAAATATTTTAAAAGTATTTTTTCTATAGATTACCTGATAGCTATGTATATTTTCAATCAACATTTTCTCATATATTTCCCATAATATTTTATGAAGTATAGAATTATATAGAGTTTCTTTGGGGAATGTTGAAAATATTCTAAAAGTAAATAGTGGTGATGGCTGTACAACTCTATTATATTAAGAATCTTGAATTGTACACTTCAAAAGGATGAATATATACAGTATGTGAATTATACATCTAAATTAAGCTGTTATACATAAGCAAACAAACAATAGTGACAATAAGAATTCAGGACTGGGGATGGCAGAAGCAGTGTATAGGGGACTTTTTCTACCTTCTACCATCCTGCCAGGCATTATGTGTGTGTTGGAGTGGGGGTGGGGGACAAGGAGCAGAAGAATCAAGGGGGCAGAGGGAAGGTAAAACAGGAGATGGAACAAGAAGAAACTGATAGATTTTGATGGTGGCTTAGGAACACATTATGGTAGCTTGTATTATTTAATGATGAGAAATAAGTAAATGGAATAGGATTGATAGTGTACTCAAAGTGATGATGATGATTTCAGATGCATGATTTTCTGGTCTGCACATATCAGCTCTCCACATCCTAAGAAGCATTAACAATTTCATGGAATACATGAGGAAATGGAGCTGTAGGGAGGGAACCCAGAGTCACAGCGTTAGTAATATACATAATGATATTAATAACAATCACAGCTAACACTTACTATTACTTTATATTTATTTATTACTGATTTTAGAGTTTCATATCCCAACTGTGCTACTTACCATGTGACCTTGAGCAAGTTACTGGGCTTCTTTTGGAATTACCACTGTCGCCCTGACCTTACTCTAAAGAGGATGTGCATGAGTAGATATGCCAGTTAGATGGGGTGCACACTTACCCTGCACCCCACCCCCCAAAACATAATCATCTCAATAAGGTGAGGCTGTAGGCACGAGATGCGGACATCCCCTGAGTTGAGAAAAAGCAGAAAACTGCCTTTCTGCTTGAAACTAGAGAAAATGGAAAAAATAGAAAAAAAAAAGTCTCGACAAATCATCCTGTCACATAAGCATCTCAGTAGCTGCAGAATTCTAAGCAGCATGACTAGAAACACTCTTGCTTTAATTGCATAGTAATTTGTGTCTCTTATGATATGGCATGAGAAAAAATTTTTTTAAATCCAGAAATGATTCTTTGAAATACACCTTTTTACCTCTTATTCTGGGGATAACATGAAGGTATAAGATCATTTTGTTAACAAATATGGGTAAGTAACACAACCATAGGTCAGTTTTGTTCATTTAGAAGGTTTGAGGACATGTAAGAGGGCTCAGAAAATTCCAAAAGGCTGTTTCTATCAAATGAATCAGGATGGCTTCCTCAGCAGTTGAATATCACTCTATATAGTGTGTTTCTCCTATAAATGAAAGCCTTGTTTTAGACCTGGACTGGTTGCTTCTGATTTTATTGGAACTATAGCGAGAAACTGGTTTGCTGTGAATTCCTGCCTTGTGGCTGAAGGTGTGCAAAGTCAATACAGGGCCTGAGCTCTGCTCAAGCTTGAGGCACCCAAGTCTCAGGTCGAATTAAATGTCCTCCAGGAGGCTGCTTTGAAATTCTAATTTTTAAAGCATACTTTTCAGAGCAGCAAAGCACAAATGCTGTGTGTATATTGACTGCACTTTATGCACCCTGTATACAAAGGTTGTATTGAACATTTATGAGGGTTCTCCTCTGAAAAATTACAGATAATATTAGAAAGTATGTTTTCTGCATTTTTACCAAAACCTCAGACTCCGATATACTGAAGGCTTGATGGAATCAAGAAATAAAAAGAGGGAACTGGTTACTACAACATATCATTTTCCTGGCGCAAATGAACCTGTTTCACTCATGCAGGCCTTGAGGTATAGGAACAAAAGAACTCTAGCAGTTCCAGAATCCTTTGCCTATGTGAACCCATGTTCCTTCTCCCGTTCTCCATGGTTAGCAAGAGGAGGAAGGAGCTGAGCCGGCAGGAATTCTGTCAAGCAGGGTCAAGAGGAATGCTGGAAGGCCTTTTATTCCAACATCATACATCTACTACATTTTTATTGCCTTTCAATTTTTAAAACTATTGTGAATTGTTCAAACAGCAAAGGTCTAATTATAAATGGCCTACAAATGTTTACATTAAATGAACTGACTTATTTCCAAGGCAATCTAGCAACTAATGTTCACTGCTTTTATTAGTTGAAAAGTATTTAAATGTGCTTGATTTTTCTCCCATCTGTCTACTCATTAACAGTCAGGGAATAACAAAGAAACCAGTCTATTTTTTTAAAAGTGGGGAGGCGGAGACAGGAATCAATGCAGGGAATTAGTTATACAGGTGATGGAAGAGTCGGAAGCGGAACAGGAGATAAGGAGGCAACCCAGAGATTAACAACAGCAGAGAGAGAAAAAAGAAGGTAGTGGTGTTGCCAGAGCCCAGAGCCAGGGTCGCCCGACAGTAGCTGGCAGGGCGGCATGCCCGTCTACCAGAAGCCGAGCCGTGGGGGAGATGCAGCCACTGCTGGAGAAGTCACACAAAGCAGAAAGCTATCCTGTGTGCTCCCTTCCTCCTGCAGCGCCACATGCCACCTCTCATAAGTACTTCTCATTGCTCAAAAGCAGAAGCCAGGTGATGTGAGAGTCTGGGACTTACAGCCTTCAGGGGTCAGGCCCATTGCTATAGAGAGCAGAGCAGGGGATAGGAAATAAATATTTCTTGACATCACATGTTTCTTGGCCATTCTCTGACTTTTCAATGCTGAAGAAAAAATTTTTGGATAAGAAATCTTCAGCCTACTGGATATTGGGGAAGACTGGGTCCTAAAGACTACAGCAGCCAAAGAAGCTGCCCCTTATCTCTATCTGCAAGCTCAATACCACTGATCTATGATATCATCAATCTCTATCAATCTCTATAGTTGATAGAGCAAAAGCTCTATCCAGTGGGATCCATTGCAGACCCACCCGTGGAGCCAGCTGCCTTTTTCTTGATTTTCTTGACATTGTCTCATACTCACACAGGAACCATTGTGCAGCATTTTTGTGAACTGTCACAAGGAAAAGTCCCTTGTGAACTGTCACAAGGGACAAGCCTATGGCTATCAGGGTACGTTTGCCACATGTCTTCCAGAGCTTTGAGGTATAGGGAGACAAAAAGAGAGAAAATGGAAATGTGAATGAGTGGTGAATTATTTCTCATGTGCTTTTTGGGAGGTAACTGGAATAAAAGCACCTTTCCTTTCCTTCTTCTTTTCTTCTCCTTTTTAAGGAGAAAAGATATACCTTGGAGAAATATTTGTGCTATCCAAGGGTGGGGAACAAGGGCAGTTCAGCAGAAAACAGCTGGAATGTATCTGCAATGGGAGTGGACATAAATGCTCTCTCTGGGCCATCAGTGAATTGTTGCTGTAAGAAAGCCAAAATAGCAACCTCTTTATCGCCACAACAATTCTCCCTCAGGCCAGTTTCCAGTTCTGCATGCACGTCCAGGACACTTCCCAGCTGTTTGGCGGTGCTGAGTTCTACTCGATTGACCCAAGCCTCAGACAATGGAAACTGCCATGTCTAAGTGGCCCTCCACATCACATGCAAGAGAGGGTGATGGTATTCTGGGCACGTCCAGCAGAGATAAGACACTACACTGGTCAACGTGAACATAGACAGGAAATGATTGTCTTTAATATTAGTGGCATAACTTGCATCTATTCAGCCCTTGCTATGTGCCAGGCTCTCTGCTATCGTCTTGAAACTTCTCAACCATCTTTATTACCACAGATGAGGATCCCAAGGCTTTGAGGTTGGGTTATTTGTCCCGTCACACAGCTATTCAGTGGCAGATTTAAGACTCAAATCTAGGTCTGTCTCTCCCTCAGACCCAAAGCTCTTCATCACTGTGCTATTCTGTACACCAGCTCTTAGGGAAACTCAATGGAAAATATGTACATTCAGTGGTAACCAGCATTGAAAACAGCCACTGACCTCCTCATGGGTAATTTCTGGAAGAGATCGTAAAACAGGGAATGATTACTTGCTTGGTCAATTTGTGTAATATTTGAATGCAAACAATAAGTAAACTCTTGCTATCTATTTAGGCTATTGAATCATGTGATATCTGCTAATATTCTTGAAGCGTCTATGTTCTAAATCTCTCCAGCTACCCAAACCCTAGAGAATGATGCTCCATTTCTTTCTTTTTTTTCTCCATTTCTTTTTTTCCCAGACCTTTCCAGCTGAAATCACCAGATCTTGGAATCTGCAGGCTCAGATCCTGGCCAGGTCTAGAGCAAATCCCAACTCCATCTTCAGGGAAGGTCCCTTACTCCTCTGTGCCCAGAATCCACTGTGCCTATGATGAGAGCTTGTCACCTAGGTGCCCACCAGTTCTACTCTTCTCCAGCTCATGCATCGTCCCTTTGCTCTCATTTCTGCTGCATTGCTGGAGTACAGATGACTCATCTGCACAGTGAAGACTCTTCTCCCTGGAAGTTGACCCTGTCTCTTGAATTCTTACAATATTTATAGATGTAAACAATTAACACACGATGACCCATACATTGCACATATACTACGACTTCCCTTTCCTGCACCCACAGAGCTAGAATGGTTTAATTTATTGTCTAAACCAGGACAGAATAAAAAGAAGAGCTAAATTGCATGATGACAACAGGTGTAAACCAGGGCAGTCCCAGAGCAGACATTGCTAATTGATCCTGTTCTTTTCAACAGTGCTACAGGCAGCCCCTCACAGATGAACATTATGCGGAATCACAGAATTGGCACCATAGGGCACTTGCTGTTTATATAGATGCAAATTCTTCCTTTTTCTTCCATTATGAATTTAAGTATTTACTCTATGAGCTTCCAGATAAGAAGTAATCTATTTTTAATGAAAAGAAAGATACGGTTTCTGCTCACAAACAGATTAGAATCTAGTTGTGAAGAAAAGACAACTCAATTGCATTTCATGACTGCAAATATTTTTATCCATAAATGGGTTTCCCTGGGTGGATGAGAAGACCACCTAACCATTTGCAAGGCAGGTCAGGCCCAAATTTATACATTCCATTGAGTTTAATTTGGACTTGATATAAAATATAGTCCAGGTTCTAGAGTCAGAAAGTCCTGGGTTCAAGTCCTGTAAGTGCATTCACTAGCTGTGTGAAAATAATGCAAAATAGAAAACAAGTGCCAAAGGGAGATAATTATGCTTTAAAAGTAGAGAAAAGAAAGGGAATAATTTTGTTTAGAGATGTCTATCTTACTGTGCTCCTTTATTTATTCTCTTTTTTAAAATAATATTGATTGGGTTAAAAATCACAAATAAGTACAAAGAAAACAAAAAAGATCCACAATCCCAGCACCCAGATTACCACTGCTGACATTTAAAAACAAAAACAACAGAAATGAATGTTCATGATTAGAAAGTTCAAGCAGTACGGAGAGGTATAAAATCAGGAAAAAAAGCCTCCTTCATCTCCCCCAGTATCACTCCCTGAAGTAACCACTGTTAGCATTTTCTTGTGCATCATTTCAGGAAAAATATATGCATTTATCTGCCTGTATATATTCTGCTCTTGCTTTTTTTTTTTCACTTAATGGTATACCATGGCAGTCTTTCCATCAGAGAGCATACAGATCTCCCTTATTAGTTTACTAAGAGCAAATAGTCTATCACATATATTATAATTTAATCCGTCCCTTTACATTTTTTGTTTGGTTTTGCTACCCTAAGCCATGCTGCAGTGCACATTTGAGCCACTTTAAATGAATCTAGCTTAACCTCACAGACTGATTAGGAGTGAAAATAAAAATATGCTACAGATATTTGTACTTTGTCTCCAGAGTTCATTCATCATCTCCTGCTGTCCATTCCCTCCAGCTTCTCCTCAATCCTACTTTTCTGTATACTGAATCCCCTGGTTTTTGGCCATCTCACCTTCCCAGCATTGCCTGAGTCCCCTTGATGAATGAGCTAGCTTCCTTTGGACTTGCTGTCCTGGCAGTGATGGCCACATCTTCCCTAGGGCCCACCTGTCAACATCTGCCCTTTGGCTCTACAACCCTGAAATGTGATTGAGAAGCACCATCCTTTGGTACTTGAATTTCATCAAATGCTTCTAATGAGGAGAATGGAAATTTTACAGAAATACTTCCCAGAATGAGATTTTAGGTGGCCCTTAAAGGACAGGGTAGATTTTATAAGGCAGGACAATGTCCTCAGGGGAGGACTAAATGACCTCTTCAGATACTTTGCAAGGCATGACTCTATATAAGGCAAGTATTCTGTAAAAAGTCAACTAGTCTAGCAATATTCCTCTAAGCACTACATTAGTCCCTGGAAGCCAGTTCAACGTGAATTAAGTTGCAATGAATATTCTCAAACCAGACAGATTGTCTGCAAGATTGCTGAGGGCCTACAGAGTGCCATAATGACCCAGAACCAGAGGCCCAGAGGTGCTGGTGAGGAGCTTGTGTAGAGCTTTTCTCTTGGGAAGATTCAGATGCAGGGTTAAAGGCTTTATGAAGAATTATGATTTCTAGTGATGAATGAAGAAAGCTAGGGCAAAGCCATCCTGCCAAAAATGAAAGAGCGTCTTAAGACTTGACAACAGTGGCAATTCTGTCTGCCAGTGCTGTAGAGTAATTTATGAACCACACGGCGATTCAGAGTGGCTTAACAATTGCTGGATGATGAATGCATCCCTGGAAACCTTCCTATTTCTGTAACAATATAATGATATAAAATTAGCTAATTTTAGTTTATTCCTATATCTGGGAGGTTGAGGAGATGGATCAGTCAAATATTTATGGGCACAACCCCTACTTGTTGAATACTCCAGTGCTCTATAAACATTTATTAGTAAGAACCTCCTATACGGAGGAAAATGTAGAAGCTTTGTGGCCAGGGATGGACTGCTTTGGTGTTTATATTTACCTAGCATGTTCGGCAGAATAATGCCTCCCCCAAAGACATCCCAGGTCTTAATCCCAGGACTTCTGAATATGTTACTTTACTTAACAAAAAAGACTTTGCAGATGTGATTAAGTTAAGGACCTGACCATGGGAGATTATCCTGGATTATCAGGGTGTGCCTGATGAAATCACAAGTGTCTTTATAAGTGAAAGGGTGAGGTAAACCAGTCAGACTCAGAGAAGGAAATGTGATAATGACAGAAGAAGAGGTTGAAGTGATGTGAGGAAGAGGCCATGAGCCAAGGAGTGCAGATGGTTTCTAGAAATTGGAAAAAAGCAGGGAAATGGATTATTCCCCTGGAGCTTTGAGAAGAAATGCAATCATGCCAACATCGTGATTTTAGCCCATAAGAAAGTCACTTTGGACTTCTGACCTCCATAACCTTAAGAAAATAAATACATACTGTTTTAAGACACAAAATCTCTGGTAGTTTATTACAGCAGCAATATAAAACGAAGACCCCTAAAACCATCCAGTGTTGTTTTCTTCATTGCTTTGTCTCATAAGTGTAGAGAACGCCGGAGCTAAGTCGAGTGCTGAAGGAAAATTCAACAAAGACTACTGAACAAACACAAGAAAGATGTCATATAGATCCAAATGAAAGCAAGAGAAATAAGGATAATACTATAAGCCTGATGCCATATTAGCCTTGAGCCCTCTTTAGTTAACCGGCAATTCAATTTATTTAAACATTTTAGTATCTCTGGCAGAGTCATGTTAAATTCACCATAGCCCCCTTGCAAGGCTTTCTTCAGAGAAATCTATTCCACTTATTTCATGGAATCTGAATATTTTAAGTGCAATAAATTTAAATTTTTATTATTTTAAAAACATATTTAGATGTTATGATGGATTCTTTTGGGAATTATCTTCTAATTTCCTTAATAATTCCCACCTCTTTAATAATTTGTTACTTGATCCACAGGACCTAAATTGAATCATTCCTTCTAGCCAGTGTGAATTGGAACAAGGAAGGGCCAAGAGGAACTCCTGACCCAAGCTAGACTAATTATTTCTCTCGGGAATCTAGAATTTGAACTGCAAGATCCAGGGTCTGGGAACTGGAAGCAGAGTTACTTTAATATCAGAAATCTAGAAAGTTCATAAATTCCACAGCTGAATTTTACATCCTCCTAGGCCTAATTGTTGAATTCTGTCTTAGATTCCATAAGATACTTCATGTGGCAGAATAATGTGTGTAGACAGCAGCAATTCTCACCCCCTCTGTATCTACACTCTTCCCAGTATGATCTGTAGCTCCTCCCATCAAGTGGTGGAATATATTTACCCACCCTTGAATCTGAGATGGTCTCCTGACTTACATTTAACAGTAAATATGGTGGAAATGACATACAAGCTCTAAGCCTAGGCCTTAGGAAGCCTTCCGCATCCTTCCATACTTCTTCAATACCTCCCTCCTCACCTCTCTCTCTCTCCCACCCCCAAACTCACCCACACCTCCTCCCACCCTCCTCCCACCCCCGTATCCCATATCTAATGATAGTAAGCTCAGGCTCAGGCTGGCTGGTTGGATGATTAGAGATGTAAGTCAATCCTTCAGTCCTAGCCAAGAGCCAATCATGTGAATGAGGCATTGAGGCTTTCCTAGACCTACTAGCCCCAATTTGACCCACCAGCTGATCAAAAATTTGTGAGCAAATCCAGCCAAGACCAGTTAAGCCTGGCCCAGATCAGTAGACCCATCCATCTGACTCATATGTGCATGAGCAATCATATATTCATTGCTTTAAGTCAGAGTTTTGGGTGATCTATCATAAAGCCATATCTAACTAATATATCTTAATTTGTTTGCTTCTTCTTTCATTTAATTTCAAAAACTGTTATTTGAGTAAGTTCCTATGCTAAGAATATGGGATTACTGTGAAATTACCATAAAACAAAGCCCCCATCCTCATAAAACTGAAATTCTAGTAAGAGTTGTGGGGGAGGTGGGGAGACAGGCAATAAACAAATAAAAGAGTAAATACATAGTCTAACAGAAGGAAGATAATAAAATAGGGTTTGGAGAATAGGGAGTGTGGTATCAGGAGAGACGTGAGGGTAGTAAGTGAGTGAGCCATGCAAATATCTGAAGATAAAGCATTCCAGATAGAGGGCATAGCAAGTGCAGAGGCCCTGAGTGAGAAGCGAGCTTGGCATGATTGAGAAAAAGGAAGTATTATATCTGAAGTGGAGAAGTGAGGCAGAGAGCAGCCAGGAAAAAGATCAGAGCAGTGGCCAAGGACCTGCCACAGGAAGCTTGAGAGTAATGATAAGTACTTTGTATTTTACTCTGAGCAAGACAGTGATACAGGAGCTAAAAAGAAATTATTTAGGCAGATAGTGAGGGTAAGAGAGTCCTCGGCAGAACTTCCCTTTTAATAGAAAGCAACCCCAAATATCATTTATTTTCTAACAAAGAGCAGCCTGAAAAATCGAGCTGCAGACATAGATAAGCAAGCTGGAAGCTTGCACGGGAGAATGCTGGCAGCTGTGCCAATAGAGAAGGGCTACCTGGAAGCCAGGTATGTTCAACATGGAGGCTCCATCTACCCTTTTCTTTGTCACCACGTGTATAGTAAAAGAAGCAGGCAACATTGCTGCCCAGGTAGAGAACCCATCTACATAATAAAAGATTAAGGTGGGACCGCAAGCTTCTTCGCACCCTATGCAAATGGCACACCTGGTCCAACCAATCTTTTGTGCCTATGTAAATCAGACACCTCCTCAAGCTAGCCTATAAAATCCCATGCATTTCACCATGGAACTGGCAACCCATTTTTTCTCCAGGACCCCTTTCTGCACAGAGAGCTCTTCTTTCTTTCATTTATTAAATTTCCACTCTTAACCTCACTCTGGTGTGTCTGCATCCTAGTTTTCCATGGCCATGAGACAACGAACCTCAGGTATTACCCCAGACAATGACGTCGCTTCAACAGGAAGCAACTGAAGAGGTTTGATCAGAGTTCTTAAGTGAATGGAATCACATTTTAGGGTGCTCACTGTGACTATCATATGGATCAACTCTAGATGGACAAGGAGGAGACCCACTGGGAGGCTGCTGCAATAGTCAGGTGGAGATGAAGGTGACTTGCTCCTGTGTGGTAACACTGAGCAAACAGATTCTGGATGCATTTCTGCAGTAGATACCATAGTGTTTGCTAAAAGTTTGAGTATGGAGTGTGAGTAAATGAGAGAGGCATGGATGGCAACAAGGCTTTGGTTTTAGACAACTGAAGAGACAGAGACACGGGGGGAGAGAGGAGGACTTGGGGAAATTAGGACTTTGGTTTTGGAAATGCCAACTTTGAGAGTGTTTTCAGATAGCCGAAAGGATAACATTAAGTAAATAGCTGGCTATCTGAGTGCGGAATTGCGGACAGAGCACTGAACTGAAGACATACATTTGGGAATCATTTGTGTATAGATGGAATTGACATCCTGAGTTCAGGAGAAATACTCCAGGGAGCATAGTGAGAAAAGAGAAGCCAGTGACCAATCCCTGGGACCTCCCAGTGATTACCAGGGGACAGGAAGAATGAGAAAAGTGTTGAGAAGAGAGACCAGAAAAGTTTAAGGAGAACTGGAAGCAGTTTCTGCTAATAAATTCTTTTCTATTCTGCTTAATTTCACTGCTAGGGACTGTATTGTGTCCACTCCACTCCCCCAAATTCATATGTTAAAAGCACTATTCCCCCAACGTGACTGTATTGGAAATAAGGCTTTTAGGAGGTAATTAAGTTAAATAAGGTCAAAGTAGGGGAGGGAACTAATCTGATAGGATTGGTGTCCTTATAAGAAGAGAAAGAGGGATCAAAGCTCTCTCACTCTCTCTGTGGCTCCTTATGCATTCACCAGGGAGAGGTGCCATCTACAAGCAGGAGGGGAGGCCTCATCAGAAACCAAACTTGCTGGTGCCCTGATCTTGGATTTCCAGCCTCCAGAACTGTAAGAAAATAAATTGCTATTGTTTAAGCTGCCCAATCTGTGGTATTTTGTTATGGTAGCCCAAGCAGACAAATACACCAGTTTAAAAGCTGTCTTCTGTTACTTATGTAATGGAATAACACACGGAAGTTTTAAACAAAAGTCTTTCTTTCTGATTGTTACTCCTGTTGCCCTGTAGCTCTCCACCTGGGGATCAAGGGCATCCACAGCTGCATGGGGAGGGCACAACCAAATACTTCCACTGACTTGCTCAATGATTTTTGTATTAAGTCATGGCAGGCATAATAACCTAAAACCAAAGCATTTTTGATTTGTGAGAGCTAAAAGCATGAAAGAGAGGTGGCTTTATTTTGATTTCTAAAAGAGCTTAGTGGAAGACCGGGCCAGAGCCCAGGGCAGAACACGGAGTGTACACACAGCCAACATACAGGAAACATGCAGGCTCAGGATTCACGGCAGCTCCTTCCCCACAGAAGGGAGATAGAATGCCTTCCAGGGCAGGGAGGAGGCTGGAGTACAAGGGGAGATAAATCATGAACACTTAGTTGCTCCTGTGAAAGTTTTCAGCCCTGTCTGGCTGCTTCCGCGCCCCTCCCAGGGTTGAAAGCCCTGCTGGAGAAGGGCAGATAAAAACCCCCAGTCAGGCTGGAAAGTCCCTCAGCTAAATAGCTTTGCCCCCATTCGCATCTGGAATGCTGAAAGGGACTGACTCACAGTGTTTCTCACACCAGGTCAGAAGAGCTACAGTGAAGTGGTCGTGGCCGCCTTTGTATTTAGGGAGAGAGAGCCTGAGACAGCCACAGGCCCCTCTGGGTTCTGCCAAACCAGCGCACAGCACAGATAAGGTGCAGAACTATCCTCATGTCCCGGTAGGGGATGTAGAAAGTGGCTTATGGTTGAGTGCCTACAGGTCTGCCAAGGAGTCACCAAGGCCAGAGGCAAGGGTCCCTAAACCAGATCTTGGAGTGGAGAGCTCCAAAGCCCCAGCCAGGTGGAGGCCTCTGCTCGGTTCCCACGGAACAGCAGTGACCATGAGCCTCAGCAGGAGTCCTGCACACACTGACCATGCGGGAGAATAGCCCTGAGCTGGAGGAAATTCAGTTATATCTGAGCTATGGTGATACATTTAAAAGTGGTTACACTTTCAATAAAAAGATCCCTACTTAATCTAGATGTCATCATTCTAGTTGTGCATTCTGCTTTGCTTATTAAGCAACTAACCAGACTAACCAGACTTTTAATTCTATTGAAAATATTTTGGTCACATTTTGTCACTAATAATACAGGCAGTCTCCAATTGGTGGTTTAAAATGTATTCCTCCATATGAATAGCATTACTAATAGTTGTTAGTTTCTCAGATGAGCTTGCTGAGTCTAAGTAATATAGATTACATAGAAATATACGTAAATGTTTACATAAATTAAAATACAATTTAATTACATCCACAATTAAGTTATAATTATAATGTCAATAGCATGAGTCCAGTAGGTGCCACAGTAGTACAGGGAAAAAAGAGTGTTCCAAATCCCCAGCACCACCACCTATTAACAGTGAGTCCTAAGTTCTTTACTTAGCTTTTCTGAGCCTCAGTTTCTTTATACGTAAAATGGGGATAACTATCTTTTCTTGTAGGATTGTTGTAAGGATTAGTAACAATTTTCATAAGGCACTCATTCTTCAGTGCAACTGCTCTTGGCTAGGGATTTTTTAAAAAACTATCTGATGAAACAAATTAAACTGTGAATAATTCATGTTCCCTTAATCCTCATAGAAGGATTTGCACTTTTAAGAGAAAGATTTTTAGGCCAGGCACAGTGGCTCATGTCTATAATCCTAGCAATTTGGGAGAACCAGGAGGGCAGATTACTTGAGCCTAGGAGTTTGAGACTAGTCTGGGAAATATGGAGAAGCCTCATCTCTACAAAAAACACACACACAAAAAATTAACTGGGTGCAGTGGTGTGCCCCTGTAGTTTCAGGTGCTTGGGAGGCTGAGGTGGGAGGATCATTTGGGCCCAGGAGGTTGAGGCTGAAGTGAGCTGAGATTGTGCCACTGCACTCCAGCCTGGATGATAGAGGGAGACCCTGTGAAAGAAAGAAAGAAAAGAGAGAAGAAAGAAAGAGAGAAAGAAAGAAAGAAGAAAGAAAGAAAGAAAAAGAGAAAAGAATTTACAAAGAAAAAAGAAAAAATTTTAGTCCAATTAAATATGCAAATAAAAGGATTTTTCAGTAATTCCTTTAAACACAAAGTCAACTAAAATTGAAAGTGGCAGGAGGGAAAATACTTTGAAACGGGATAACCACCATTTAAGCAAGGTGGACCCACCTATGCAAGCTAGCTCAGTATCCTGTCTGTTAGAATGTTTGGAGTGTGTGTACTAGAAAAACCCTAAAAGGCTTAAACAAAGTAGAACTTAATCTTCCCCATACACATAAAAGAAACCTGAAAGTTAGCAATTTAAGACTAGCATGGTTACTTGACAAAATTGTCAAGGTCCATAGCTCCTTGCCATCCTTCAGAGTGTTTCTTGTTGTCACAGCCCAATATGGTTGATAGAGGACCAGCCATCACATACATCCATGTTCTGGGCAGCATGACGGAAGAAGGGTCAAAGAAACTCTCTAAAAACTTCCTGGAAATCCCTCATAATAATTTCATTTGCATTTATTGGCCAAAATGTTGTCACATGACCATATCTAGCTGCAAGGAAGGTTGAGAAATATTCTTTGGCTGAGTTTTAGGATTCTATTATTAAGAATGAAGAGAAGAACAGATGTTAAATTAAGCAACCAGCAGCCTTTGCCACAGCATGATGGAACCAGTAAGTTAGCCCTTACCTCTTTCACTTTCTCCCTTTCATACTCTGCTTTGTGATGTTGGAGGTGGGATGCTGCCCACCACATTTCTGCTTTGCTGGGAGTTCTAGAGGGAGACTAGAAGACCTGAGGAGGAAGGATGCTGCCTTATCCACATCACCAAGCTTTGCTTCTTCACCCTGGCAGCAGCACTTCTTTCCAGGAGAGACAGTTGATCTCAGTTTGCAGCTTGTTCAGCACCCACAGACCAACCTCATCTTTCCTTGATTCAGTTACATCAGCACGAGGCCAGCCAGCACCGCTGCTGTGGACACAATTGTGTTCTCCCAAAATTCATATGCTGAAGCCCTAACCTAATGTGACTATATTTAGAGATAGAGCTTTTAGGAGGTAATTAAGGTTAAATGAAATTATAAGGGTAGTTCCTTAATTCAATAAGATCGGTGGCTTTATTAGAAAAAAAAAAGGGTCTTGATCTAGACCCCAAGAGAGGGTTTTTGGATCTCATGCAGGAAGGAATTCAAAGTGAGTTGCAGAGTACAGTGAGGAGAGAGAGTTTATTGAAAGCAAAACATACAATTTGCTTATATTACAGAGTAGGGCATCCTCAGAAAGCAAGTGGAGAATGCATTGTCTTCAAGTTTTTCTAATGTTGGGGTCTGATCTATGTAAAGACTAAGCTCTGCCTACATGCGGGGGTGCTGACAGCATGACAAAATTTATTATACTATTGCTTTAAAGAAATCTATCCTTGACATTTTAGTGTGTAAGTCATCAAAACACAACTATAATTATCTTGAAAGCATATATTGTTATGGGTAACTGGGACATCTGGACTTTCTGTTGCTGTAGGATTTTGTCCTAGCAGGCGTTATCAAGCTGCTTCCCTAGCTGCAAACATCTTAGGGCCATGAGTTGGGACTGGCAATGAATGTGTCTTGCTAGTTTTAAGACAGAGTTGATTTTAAAATGGTGTCACTCTGGCTCTGCTAGGTCCTGCTTCCCTAACAGTATTATAAGAAGAGGAAGAGAGAGGTCACTCTCTGTGCACATGCACCAAGGAAAGGTCACCACGTGAGCACGCAGTGAGAAACTGGCCATGTGCATGACTGGAAGAGGGCTGTTACCAGAAACCAAACTGTCTGGCACTCTGACCTTGGACTCCCAGCATCCAGAACTGTGAGGAAATAAGTTTCTGTTGTTTAAGCCCCCAGTCTGTGATATTTTGTTATGGCAGCTCAAGCAGACTAAGAATCCCCTCCTGAGAGGTCTGAACTTTTCAGTCCTTCTGGCCCATCTCCTTTTGTTCCCAAAGATCCAGGAGCAGTATCTAGTTTCATCACTTGCCAGCTTTTGGATAAATTATGTTCTATTTTTGCCTTTTTAGTTCTTCAATGTCCAGTTAATTATTTTTTTTTTTTCCTGTTAAAATAAGTGTGGATTTTGACTCCTGCCTGGACCCTGCCTGATACAATACTAATAGCTCTGGAGCTCTCTCAACTACGGCGACAGATACTTTTAACAGAAGGGCCAGTAGCATATTTCCCAAACTTTGTCTCTCCTCAAACACATCTCTACCAAATTCCACCTGCCACTTCACATCTCCGCTCATTCCTAGTCTCCATTTTTTCAGTCCTACAATGGTGCTGTGTCTAGATTCTTCCTCCCTCTTTACCTAGCTATTTTGTTTTCATACTGCAGCTGAGTGACGTACCTGGGTTTTGGTTCCATTTCCTCCATTAAATACAACTTCTCATATCCTTGCCTTAGAACTGGGCTGCACCACTTCCCTAAGACTGCGCCTAGCATTCCAGGTTTTCCTGGGGTGGGGATAATAGACATAATTTAAAATTACACACCCAAACCAATCTCCTTAACTAAGCTGCTCTTGTTTTTTCAAACTTTTAGAGCTTTCTGCTTTTGTAGGCTGTAAGATCTCAAAATAGCTCCAATTGGTTCTCCTGATGGCAGCAAAGGGAATTCCATGGTGTAGATGGGGCACTTATATAAGAAAATTAATTTGTTATTAAGTCAGGCATCTGAAGTTTGAGGCAGCCTGAAATAACCATGTGTTTAGCTGTGCAATCAAAGAATATTTTTCAGGCAACACATCACGTTCATACACTTGCTGGTTACTTTTGCATGCTCAAGATTTGTTTTTGTGCATTTTTTAATGCTATATTTGAATCTTTTGTGTGTTTTTTATTTATTGAAAGCAATGGAACAATAAAAATTTTCCAGAGAGTTTATCTTTCCTTCCACAACAATGCTCCTCTTTCAATTATCTCTGTTCTCTTCTTAGGCTATCTGGTTTACTTTAATAGAATTTCTTTTACCTGTCACCATAAATCCCACAGTCACTAAAAAATGCTCCTGAACAGATGTAAAGTACTCTCTCAAAGTGCCCTGTTATCGACCTATCTTGTATAAGATAATAACATTTTTAGGCCTTGTTCATGTCAAGAATCCTGTTTTCTTGAAGCATACTTCTTGTAGACATGCTTTCATAGCCTTAGGCATAGGTGAGAAGGGAGGCTGGGGAACATTCACTCATTTAAATTTTCCTTGCTTTCTCTGTGGCTGAAGAAAATAAAAATTCCCACCCACGTTCTAACATGAAGAGCTAAACTGCAGGAAGCAGACATTTTTAAGATACTCAGAAAGCCTCAGGACTAATAACGATCACATTGATTCAACACAGTGATCACTGTAGCCTGTGACCATTGGCAAACGATTTTTTATTTTCTCATCCTCCATGGGAAATCTACCATTTATGTCCATGGGGGCCCTGCTTTTTAACCCAAAGAACAAAACCTACTCTCAAATTGGTATAAATTTCCTCGTGTATACATATGAGGTCAATAGGGAAATAATATTTGATAGGACTAACCCAGGAAATTGTCATATAGCTACTGTATCCATACCAGATGGACAAGCACTCCAGGAAAACCAGTAGTGACTTTGAGGGAAGCTTCATCTCACTTTAAAGGCACAGGGGCCGGCAAACTTCTACCATAAGAGGCTAGAGAATAAATATTTTAGGCTTTGGAGGCCACAAGGTCTCTGTTGCAACTATTCGAATCAGCTGTTGTAGTGAAGTGGCATCGTTGTCTGCGGAAATACCCAAGGTTTGTCGTCTGGCACCAAGAAGATTAAGGATATGGACACACGCATACAGAATGGGTTTAAGAGGGGAAAAGTTTTAATAGAAAAAAAAGAAAAGAGACAGAGCTTCCTCATGCAGAGGAAGCACCCAAGAGGGTTTCTGGGTTTGGGGTGGGGTGTGGTTGATTTTATAGAGGGGCTTGAGGAGGTGGTGATTGATTTACATGGGGCCCAGGGGATTGGTTTGACCAGGCGTTTCATTTACATAGCCCACGAAGAGACTGGCTGTCCCACCCTAATCTTTTATTATGCAAAGGTGGCCTCCACCTGACCGGAGCCATGACACCTGCACAAGTGGCGACAAGCAAAGGGAGGAGGGAATCGCCATGTCGGATATACCTGACTTGCAGGTACGGCTGCCAGCATTTACCTATGCAAGCTTGCAGCTTGTTTATTTATGTTTGCGGCTGGATTTTTTTAGGCTGCTTTCTGTTAGAAAAGAAATGGTTTGGGGGCTGCTTTTCATGAAAGAGAAATTCTACCGAGAACTCTTTTACCCTATCTGCCTAAATAATTTCTTATTAACTCCTATATCAGTAGCACAAAAGAAGGCACAGACAGTGTGTAAACAGACTAGCCTGACTGTGTTCAGTAGCACTTTTTTTTTTTTTTTTTTTACAAACCAAGCGGGAGATTGATTTTGGCTAATGGGTCAGAATTTGCCAACCTCCACTCCAGGATATCCACGAATACTCTTTTACATAAAAACAAACATGCTACAAAAAATCCATATTCTGCTTTCCTGGCATTCCACATAATTACCTACAGGTTTTATACCTGTAAAAACATACAGAAAATATTGTCTCTCTTCTTTCAGCTTTCTGAATTGAGGTAATGAATTTTAAGCCCTGAGAGAAAGATGTTTAGTGCCACGTTGTTATTTCTTATTTGCTAGGGTTGTATATCAAGGCAAGACATTATCACTCACAGGACAAGACCTGGGCTCTAACTTAACCTTTGCCACCAGGGTAAATATAAGAGCATTCCAGGCCATTACAAACCAAATTACCCAGCTAAGACAGGTGAAGGCTAATGCTCCTAATGGTACTCAGGAAAATCAATCAGCCAAGACAAACAGAGATGGCTGTCAATGTTATATTGACAAACTGGTGGGTGGTTTACAGAAAGAAAAGGAAGCCAGTGAGGAAAATATCTGGATGAGCAACAGAGGATGAAATTCTTTTTAGACCCTTGAGGCAAAGTTTCAAGTTCAGGGTTAAAGTTAACGCAGTTCAGCGAGAAGAGGCTTCTTCCACCAGTCTGATGAGCCAGTTCTTACAGTAAGTTGTTGGTTTTTAATTTGGGAGAATTTCTTTTTTTTTTTTTTTTTTTTTTTTGGTAAATGACCAAGTTTGAAAAACCTAACTTTGAAATAGTTGTGCTTGAAGTTTTTAGAGTTGGGAAAATAATATCAGCAGCTAATATTTGAGTGTTTCCTGAGTTCTAGTTTTACACATTACCTTATTTAGTATTCTTTATCATTATACCCCAGTTATAGGGGAGGAAGTCAGCTCAAAATGGTGAAGTAATCTACCCAATGACACATAGATATAAGAGGCAGGGCCAGGATTTGTTAGCAGGTCTGTCTGACCTGGAAGTTATACTCTCAATCATTACATTATACTGTTGCTAAGTTGTTTGCTCTCTTTACTTCTTGATAGCTAAATCTCCAGGTCACAAAGGATTTTGAAAGTACTTTTTAAATAGATGGTAAACTAAGTTTTAGCTCTCATTTTCAGAGACACTCAAGATTAAATTCTCTATCCACTGAGTTGCCTGAAGTTGTTACTGAGAGGACTGTGTCCTACTTAAATATGAAAATATTTATCCTGGGTCAGAAAAAGAAAGGAAAAGGAAAAATGGCAAAAGGAAGAGTTTATTAAGTTTAATATTTAATTAATTTCTTTAAATATTTAATTTAATTAATTTGTTTCAGTGACAGTTTGGGCAAAGTATCTTAGGGCCAGGACATTGATAAAATGAAATCGAAAATGCCAGTTTACATAAGATGTGTGATAGTAGAGAGGAAATCTTAATCACATACAAAGAAAAATCCAATACATATATATATATAAAAGAATATTCCCATTATTGTACTAAGCTAGTCTCTTGAAGGAGCATTCATCCTGTTAACCAGGTATTAACGTCTTCCTTTCATCTACTTAATGCATGTCTTCCTAACCTTGCAAATTTAAGAAATTTTGCTGCTAATATATGGGTTGTATCACCTTGTTCTTTAAGATGGTTGTCAGATGTATGCTGCTTCTCCCCTTTTGTCATGGAATTTGACACATTTATGTAACACCGAGCCTTCACCCAGGGTTTTCCTGCTTTGGTCTTTATAACTAGATCCTGCAGGTTTGGTGAGTGGAGGCCATCCTTCTCTCTCCCCATTGCCGTCCCTCCCTCTTCCTATATGACGCATGTGTCCAAAGCTCCAAAGCAGAGAGGGCAGAGCTGCAGGAAGGCAGTTTCTTAAGTACTAAGGAAAACATGTAGGCTTTTTTACTTATTTATTTCTCTTATTTTTTGGCTGAAGGAAGTAAAATAAAGGAAGTCCAAGGAAAAACAACTCCCTCTGGGACCTTGGCTTCAGCTGCCTCTCCTTGTTTTAATGAGATCATTTCTGATTCTGAGGTTTTGTCTCCGGAAAACCATCCAGAATTGAGCTGCTTTTGAAATATTAGGCATATCCCAAGACCCAAAACCCCGAGGAGTTCAACTGTCTGCAGATCATTTGGACCACCCACCTGTGGTAGCCGCACAGCCTGTCCAAACCCCACAGAAATGCAAATGCCTGCCTCTCACTATCTCTCCAAATGGCGCCCAGAAGGCTTTGCTCCTCCGTGGAATTGCTGAGCTAGACAAGAATGTTACTCCTCTGGCCCAGTGTTACTTGCAGGTGGAAGGGAAAGGAAAATTAAGACACAAATTCCATGGTTAAAATGAATAAATGTTGAACTCAGGAGACCAGTCTAAAACTGGGAAGGGAATTTTGGGCTTAATACACTAATGCCTCCATTCAAATATTTTTTTGCCCCAACACACTGAGAAAATATTGCAGTAGCATAACGAAATGTGAAATAGGAAAACTTTCATGTTGAAATTACTTTCAGATCTTGCTTATGGGTCATGCAAGGAAAACACTCATATGCCTTTATATTCAAATCCATTTTTAAAATAAAAAAATGTTCACCCATCTTATTCACTAAATGACTTTTGGTTGTGTCCAGAAGAGCAGATCTACTTTGAAAAATTTGGTGCTACTGGTGGCATTGAAAAGAATGAAGGCTGGAAAGTGTGGTAGCAGAAGTCTCAGAATGACCCCCAAAAGCACTCATCTTGCATAATCCCCTCCCCTGTGAATATGATGGGACATCACTCCTGTGATTATATCACGTCACATGGTTTCTTAGTGTGTTCAGGCTGCTATAGCAAAACAGCATAGACAAGGTGGCTTATAAACAACAGAAATTGATTTCTTGCAGCTCTGGAGGTGGACCATCCAAGATCAAAGTGTTGGCTGATTTGGTGTCTGATGAGGGCCCACTTCCTGGTTCATAGTCAGCTGCCTTCTCACTGTCTCCTCACATGGTGGGAGGGGGCAAGGAAACTCTCTGGAGCCTTTTTATAAGGCCACTGATCCCATTTATAAGGGCTGTGCTCATATGACCCAATCACCTCCTTAAGGCCCCACCTCCAAATACCATCCCATTGAGGGTTAGAATTTCAACCTGTAAATATGGGAAAGGCGGGAGGCGGGTGACATAAATATTTAGTCTATAGCACATGGCAAAAGGGACTTTGCATATATAATTACTAATCATTCCTCTTTACAATAGAGAGTATCATTTAGGTAAGTCAGGTTTAATTACATGATTCCTTTAAAAGTAGAGAATGGGCCGGGCCTGGTGGCTTACGCCTGTAATCCCAGCACTTTGGAAGGCCGAAGCAGGTGGATCATTTGAGGTCAGGAATTTGAGACCAGCCTGGCCAACATGGTGAAACCTCATCTCTACTAAAGATACAAAAATTAGCCTGGCATGGTGGTACATGCCTGTAATCCCAGCTACTTGGGAGGCTGAGGCAGGAGAATAGCTTGAGCCTGGGAGGTGGAGGTTGTGGTGAGCTGAGATCACACCACTGCACTCCAGACTGGGTGACAGAGTGAGACCCTGTCTCAAAAAACAAAAAAAAAGTAGAGACTATTCTCTAGCTGGGAGAAGAAGAGAGATTCCAAGCATAAGAATGATGTTCTGCTACCTAGTGGAGTGACTATAGCTGATAACAACATACTGTATATTTCAAGAGAGCTAGAAAAGAGGATCTTGAAAGTTATTACCAAAAAGAAATGATAATGCTAATTACCCTGAGTTAATCATTATTCAATGTATACATGTATTGAAACATCACAGTATATCCTGTAAACATGTACGATTACTATGTGTCAATTATATACAAAAAAAAAAAGAATGCCTTGACACTTATTGCTTGTTTGAAAATGGAGGGGGCCACATGATTAGAAATCTGAGCAGCCCCTAGAATATTGTGGCCCTCAGTTCACAGCCGATGGACTGAATCTGCCAACCACCTGACTGAGCTTGGGAGCAGATCCTTCCCCCAGGGCCTCCAGATTAGAGCCTAGCACAGCTGACATCTTGATTTGAGCCTGAGCAGAGAACCCAGCCAAGCCCACAAGGACTTCTGATCTGCAGAATTATGAGCTAATATTAGGTGTTACTTTTAAGTTAAGTTTGTGGTAATTTGTTATGCAGCAATAACAAACTAATATAAGATGGGATGAAGGAACCCTTGAAGGGTATGAAGACCCCAAAGGCATTCAGAATAGTAAGTGCATCCCTGGAACAAGGAACCTCTTTACAATGGAAGGAGACTCCTAGAGGTGGGAAAATGTTCAGGCAGATGTAGAAATCCCAAGGTGAGTCTTAAGATTCTTAATATTTTATAGCCATATTCGATCAGTTGGCTTTGACTCTGCTCCTCGAAATCCACTCCTTCCTTCAAAACCCACCATGGCAGGAGGACTAGGAGGTTAGAGAGCCTCCCTGATCAGGCCAACATTGCCCAGTAGTGGCACACAAGGCCCATTTGTCCCTTTATCTCCCACATCTGCCCCTCTGCCTTTCGGGGCATGAGGGTTATTGTACTCTCTAGATGTCTGCTCTTGCCACACCATTATTCAGTCCTGACTGCCTCCTCCAACCCCACTAAACATGTTGTCCAACTACCTTGTAGGTAATGAACCCATTTTCTCCCCTGCCCAAGGAGGCTGAAACCAGAATGGTCCAAGGAGGTTCTTACCAGACAACTTGGAAGGGGTGTAACTGGTACTCCCAGGGGAGCTGACATCCATGTCCAGGTGTCCAAATAGAAAAAGAGCAGGAGCTATAATCAGAGCCAAAAATCAGGAGCTAGCAAAATGGACACCACCACAGAAGATACTGGGTGAGGAGTAAAATCACAGACTGGCTCAACTTCATCTTGGGTAGAATCAATAACAGCTTGAGTCATCTTTAAAAATTAGATGTATACCTGTTGGGTCTGGCACTTTTATTCTATTTACCACTTTGAAATTCCATCCATCTGAATTTCCATCTTTTTTCTATGTCTTATTGCGTTGGGACTTTTTTGTAGCATTGATACTACCGCTCTCTCCCTATATCATAAAACTTCTCTCCTAACTTTCCTGACACCAGCTTCTCCTACTTTTCCAACTGTCCCTGATTTCTTCTTCTGTCTTAGTTCTGGCTGATATGATGAAGTACCACAGAGTCTATTTTCCATAGTTCTGGAGACTGGAAGTCTGAGATCACAGTGCCAGCATGGTTGTTTCTCATTAGGGCTGTCTTCTAGGTTGCAGACTATCAATGTCTCGTGTCCTCACATGACAGAAAGAAAGCGAGATAGCTCTCTGGCCTGTTCCTCTAAGGGCACTAATCCCATCCATGAGGGCTCCACCCTCATGACCTAATTATATCCCAAAGGTCCCAGCCCCAAATACCATAACACCGGGGATTCAGTTTCAACAAGAATTGTAGGGGAGGTGGGGCACAAGTATTTAGTTCACAACACTTTCTTTTTTTGAGATCCTCTGGCTCCACTCACCCTTAAAATTGGTGTTACCCAATGATTTATCTTTAACTAGCTTCTCAGTTACTCCATTCATCCTGGTTTTTTCATTCACTTCTATGGCTTGGATTCATCACTCAACTATGCTGATGATTCCAAAATCTCGATCCCCCATCCATTTTTATTTCTTGAGCTCTACATATGGACATACCACATCTCCTGGACACTGGAATTTGGATGCTCTGTTGGTACTTCAAATTCGACATGTCTGTTCCCCAAATCATATTCTTACTGTGTCATTTCTCTGGTTTAATAACATCATGATGCACCAAATGTTAACCATAAATCTACCTATTGTGGATGTTGGATTCTCATGCTCACACCCTGAGACCCAAGTTAATTAGGCTAATAACAGTTAATATCTAACGAGGTGCAATTAACTAGTTATTCCTTGGCTATACAGTAAAGAAAGACAGCAAGAAAAAAAAAAAGACTAATGTGAGAATATCATTAGCTAATAGGGATGTGAGTGAACACTGTCACCTTGATCAAATCTATATGCCAAAGGAACAGAGCTCTCACTGGGGAAACTGTTAGGCTAAGCATAATCTGATATCGACAAGATAATCCTCTTCCAAAAATTCTCTCAATCTAGTCATGGGAGCTCATGCTTCTCCATCAACTGGAAGAGCGTCATCCCTTGATGAGTCAAAGCCAAGAGTGTGGTCTTTTTCTTACCTGAACAGCCAAGTCCCCAGCAGTTTCAGCTTCCCAGTGCGTTGTCAGAATTTCCTGGAACAAATCGCCCAATAGCCTCCACTACTCCTGGCCTATTTCTGCTGGTTTCTATCCTTCATGCAAGCCAGGAATATAATTTACACACACCTCTTGTTACTATTCCATTTAATTATAATATAATCCCACACATGCAAACATGAAAACAGCAATCATGTTTTATTCCAACTCCTAATTGCATGTAGCAATCATGTGCTTTCACTAAATTATTTCCATCAAGCAGAAATAGTGCCATTATTTCAGGAATGCCAAAAGGCCCACCTGCGGTCCCCACCCCCATCAGCAAAGCCAATTCGAGTCTCATACACTTGCCCGGCAATTTCATACAGTGGCCCTCCCCTATAAACACACACACACACGCACACAGACACCACGCATGCATACAGACACACCAGACACCACACATACACACACACCAGACACTACACACACACCACACAGCCCCCACACACACCACACCACACCACACACACACACACACACACACACACTTTCACACTCTGAATCTCTGTATGTTCAGCTCCCCTGTTCTTTCCCTTCCCACCAGCATCTTAGGCCCTGAGATGTCGAGTGATTACCCAACACTCTCCTTTTATCTATTGTGGCTTAGAACATTCTCAGCTGAGCTTCCTAACTAACCATTTCCTGTTCCTCTAATTCTAAAATACATCCATCTCTGTTTCTCACAGGGAGAGCCCTTATTAATCTCTTTTCTTAATAACACCTTAAACCTAGTCTTCGTAAGACTGTCTTAATGAGGGTCTCTCCTCTGGAGCTGGGACATCCTCCTTTTCCTGCCCTTAGGTGTCAGAACTCCAGGTTCTCAGGCCTTTGGACTTAGACCAATCCATACTACCATCTTCCCTTGTTCTCCAGCTTATGAACAGCCTATTGTGGGACTTCTCAGCCTCCATAATTGAGTGAGCTAATTCCACTAATAAATCCCTTTTCATACATCTCTCTCTCTTTATATATTCTATTATTTCTGTCTCTCTGGAGAACCCCTGACTAAAACATTGCACCAACCAATCATCAACTTTTCTTATTTTTGAATAACAACAAAAACAGAATAAAAGAAAGAAAGAGAAAAGAAGAATGTCTTTTTCTCTGTATTCATTCTGAAACTCATTTACACTAGGAATTGTGTGTTCCTTGCCTGATTCTCTCCCAACCTGTTTTCTGCATTGTATCATTGGAAATAAGCCTAGGAATTACTTAAGTCATGCATATAAAAATGAAAACTAGAGAAAGAAAACATGAGGTAATAAGGTGGTAAATTACTAAGCACTGGGATCGGCAAATGTTTGAATTTTTGCTTCTGCTTTTCAAGGTTTTGTGCTGTTGGGTGCATTCCAAACTAGACCTCAAGCCTAGTCATCTCAGTAGGTATTTTTTTCCTTTTCCTTTTTTTCAGACTGTGTTATCAATCATGCTTTCCTAAAGGCTCACAGACTATTTGCAAAGCAAAGGGGAGCCTCAGTGTCCCAAGGCAGGATTACCATTTGCTGCAGGAATTAGGAATGAAACCAGGGAGGATTCAGTCTTGCATCACTCTCTGTGTTTGAAAGGGGAAAAAAAAACGCTGAGAGTGCTCTGAGGACTTAAAAACAACCAGCATGACTTGACCATTTGAAAAAGAAATCCTGGAGCAGCATTCCAGAAACACGAAGACAAGCTCAGCACTGTGCAACCGAAGGAGGTCACTCCTCTGGGAGTATTTCATGGAATTAAGAGAAATGACTTTTAAGAAGTAGCTGTCTGAATGAGAACAATTGCGGACTTTCTTTTTTTCTAGGGCTGAGCTCCATGCTCACTAGTCTTAAAATGCAAAGGTTAAACATAAAATGAAACAGGAAAAACTAAATATATTTTCCAACTGTCTCCTTGTGGCCAGCTGCCAATCAGCCTAGACTGGGTGGTGATTCTTGCCTTAAAGTTAGCAGAGAGATAGGCTGGATTGTTTTTCTGGCTTTTTTTAAAAAAAAATAAGTATTGCATTTTATCATTTTAGTTGTGAAAGGCTTTGAAGTTTAACATGAAAGAACAACAAAGAGTGGTCAGAGTTTAGGTTTATAAACTCACTTCTACTATTCAACAGATGCAAAAAGCACATGGCTTCTTGTAGCTTCAGTTTTCTGATCCATAAAATGAAAATACTGCAAGGCTGGCTTTTTCCTATTATTCAGATCCTGCTTTAAGTGTCTCCTCTCATAGAAGTATCCTATCTAAAGGGTCTCCCTTCAACACCTAGCTGCTCTCTGTCACATCACCGAGTTCTAATTTCTTCCCTAAACTCTACTTTTTTGTTTGTTGCCTGTCTCCCCCAGTTAGGGTATAAAAATTATGAGGGTAAGAAATTTTATTTCTTTATGAATTCATTTAACAAATATTGTTTAGTGACTTCTTGGTACTAGATACTGTCCCGTGCCCTGGTGATACATCAGTAAGTAAAGTAAGGAGATGAAGTCCTTGTTTTTAGATAGAGAAGTCAGGCCTGGAAATAAGCAAATAAGCCTTGAAATAAGTAAATAAGCAAATCACTTTGTAACGTGTCTGGTGGCAATAGGTGTTTTGAAGAAATGGATATGGGAATTAAATGGGATCATACAAGGTAGGTGGTAAAATTTACACAGGATGGCCAGGGAAGGCTGCTGAGTACGGAACATTTTACCAGGACTTGAAGAAAGTGAAGAAGCAAGACCTGGAGCTGGGGTATCCCAGAAAGTAGGAGCCCCCAAGGGAAAAGGCCCTGTTTGGTTGTTCCAAGGGCAGTGTGGCTGGTACACAGGTGGAGGAGATGAAGAGGACAGAATGAATAGTTCATAGTATAGACTTTTGGTTTTATTCTGACTGAGATGAAAAGGCTGGCTGGTTCTACTGTGGCTGCTATGAGCTGAAAAGATTGAAGATGAGCTTTGCTGGAAGCAGTGTGAGGTTAGAGCAGTGATCCAGCCAAGAAATGAAGGTGATTTGGGTGGTGTGATGACAGTGGCAGCGTGTACACAAACTTTGAGTCCAAGATCTCCTGACAGATTGAATGTGGAGTGGGGAGGAGAGAGAATTAGCAATGTCTCCCAGGCTGTAGCCTGAACAAATGAACAGATGGAAAGATTAGGAGAGAATAAGGGTGAAGGCAAGGATGAAGAGTTTGGTTTTAGACCTATAAACTAATTTTGAAATACGTATTAGAAATCCAACAGTAAATGGCGAATATGTTCAGAACTCAGAAGTTCAAGAGAAGATATACAGGCTAGAGATATACATTTAGCAAACATCATCAAATAAATAAAATTTAAAATCATCTTTTTCACCATTGTATTTTCAGTGCCCAGTAGAATATTGACACTCAATAAATATTTTTCTAATGAATGGATGAATGTTATGAGGTTCAATAAGATAATGGGCAAAAAAGTGTTTTTTTTTTCAAACTATAAACTCCTTCAAATAAAAGGCTAGACACAATATTCTAATATTACGTTTATTTAATAAACAGAAAACTTTTGAATGAGCAATAGAGTTAGCAAGAGTACAACCAAGTACAGTTAGAAATCTTGCCTCCAACAGAAAAAAACTCCAGATGGGTGTTTTTCCCCTTCCCCTTTTGATACTTAAAGTTGATACAGTTTAATGTGCAATTAAAGGCAGTAAAGCTTCAGAGAAAAATGAATGCTAGTGAAGTATAACAATTTTTTTAAAATAATGATCCTTCAAACTGTCAAAAAGGTTTTTATAGAAAATTTCAAACTGTCTCAGAGGAAATGCTTTTCCAAAAGGTGATTATAAAACTATATGGATTTCACATGGACTTTCCCTCTCCAGATCACTCCGTAAGTCTAGATTCATTTGGCATTATTTTGCATTGAATAAAAATAGCCTTCACTTCCATCTTTTTGCCTTTTAGGCTATAGTATGACATTTTAATATTTTTAAAGTTTCTTGATAAAAGGAAACTATTGTTTAAGGGCTTAAGCAACCACCCAGTAAAATTATCTGGGTGTTTTTTTAAACACATGATAGATGTTAGAAGTCACATGATCTATTCCCTCTACTGGTTATGGAAATATCAGGGTTAAGGGTTTTCTGTCTTTAAAAGCTGAGCATTCTGATGTGAAGATTTCAACTTTTTCTGGACCAAGAGGGAAGATAGGCAGGTGGGTGAATGGATGGGTGAGTGGTGAATAGATGAATGAATAGATAAATGGATGGATGAATGGAGGGACAGATGAATGGAGAGAAGTGAGGGCTAAGGAGAAAGAGAGAAAGGCAGGCAGGCATGAGAGTGAATGGGAAAACGAGATATTCTGACTTGACAAATTGTCAAAATAACTCAACAATGTAAAGATAGCCTTTATAACAATTGACTGGCACAACTAATATCTCTATGGGAAAAATAAACCTTGAGGCTTATTTCAGATTATACACAAAAATTAACTTGAAATGAATCATAGATGTAAATGTAGAAACTAATCTATAAAATCTCTTGAAGAAAACATAGGAGCAAAACTTTTTGACCTAGTGTGTTAAGCAAAGAGTTCTTAGATAAGCTACAAAAGCATGAATCTTATAAAAGAAAAAATTGATATATTAAACTTCACTGAATTTTAAATATTTTGCCCTTTGACAATCACTGCTTAAAAAAGTGAAAAGTCATACCAAAGACTGGGAGAAAAAACTTGCAAGACAAACGCCTGATAAAAGCCTTCTAGTCAGAATATATAAAGAAATTTTACAATTGAAGAATTTTAAAACTGGGTGAAAGTTTTGAAGACATACTTTATCAAAAGAGATATAATAATGACAAATGAGCATATGAGAAGATGCTCAACATAATTAGTTTTCAGAGAAATGCATATTACAACCACAATAAAATACTAATACACACCTAATAGAATGGCTCAAATTTAAAAGAAAGAAAGAAAGAAAACTGACAATGACATTTACCCTCCAGTCATGAGGAAATAATAGGGACCAGATTTACCTTCCTGCCAGGAACTATTAGAAAACTGAGCAAAATATATGAAATAATAATTTTCAGAAATTAGACAACAGATATCACAGGGATACAATCCCAGAAAAGAGCAAATCAAGATGAGCCCTTCAATTGCATCAGCTTATAACCTGGAAGCAGTTTCCAGGATGCAGGGCAGGGAGAGAGAACCCGGATAGAGCCTAAAATTTCACCAAGTTTAGGAGGCAGAAATTGGAGTTTCAGGAGACCAACATGGCTAGAATTTGTGGGTTAGAATATTAGAGAGGAATAATCTACATAGAGAAAAAAAATTCAGAAATCTGCAGAAAGATCCACTTAAGATTTTTGATGAGTACTGATAGGAAACTATCTGAGGTTAGGAAACAAACCACTGCGTAGAAGTGGGCAGAACAATTTTCCAGAGCTCATACAAGGCTGGAAATTGTTGCTGTTTCCACAAACCAGAGTGGAAAGACTTCCTGACGGATGGATATCAGACAAAACTTTCAGAAGCCTCAATAGTGGGGCTAATATCCGCTAAATTAAGGTAATCTAAACCTACGCTAAAAATTTCAAAAGCACAGCTTGAAAGCATCCAGCTGATTTCACGTAATTTAAATATACAGCAAAAGAAAATCCAACACTATTTAAAGAAAAGTAACAACATTTAGCAACCAAAAATCTAAAACTCACAAGGCACAGGATCCAATCCAAAACTGACAGGCATGTAAACAAGTTGGAAAAGATGCATGACCAAAAGAAAAATCAGTCAATAAAACCAGCTCCAGAAATGACATACATGATGGAACCATTAAATAAGGGCATTCAAACAGTTATTTTAAATATGTTCCATATGTTCAAGTAGATGATAGAGAAAAACCTGTTGGGATTAAGAGCAGATTAATTACAAAGGAAAAGATCAGTGAACCTGAAGACACAGCAATAGAAAGTATCCAAAATGAAGCACAGAGAGGGAAAATGACTGAAAAAAAATAGAGCCTCTGTGACCTGTAGGACAATATTACACGATTTAACTGCTTGTAACTATATTCCCAGAAGGAGAAGAGGGGTCAGAAAAGAAAAATGTTCAAACAAAGTATTGCCAAAATGTTTTATATTTGATAAGAACTGTAAATCCATAGTTCCAAGAAGATCAACAGGACCCAAGTGAAATAAATGTAAAGGGTACTATTTCAAGTGACATTATAATAAAATCTCTGAAAATCAGTTATAAAACTAAAATCTTAAAAGAACCCAGAGAAAAAAAGACATATTCCAAGGAACAGAGACAAGAATGACGGCTGACTTCTCTTCAGAAACATTGCAAGCCAGAAGAGAATAGAGACAGGTCTTTAAAGTAATGGCATTTAGGAAGGGGAGGAGGGAAAAGAAAAAGAGCTGCCAAATTATAATTATTTGTTCAGTAAAAATACCTTCGAGCTGAAAGGTGAAATAAAGACTTTTTCAGACAAACAATAGCTGAAAGAATTATCACCAACAGATTCGTGCTATAAAAAATATTAAAGGTAGTTCTTCAAAGAGAAGAAAAATTATAGGAGATGGAAATCTGGATTTACACAAAAGATTGAAAACCACTATACTTGCTAAAAATGTGAGTGGGCAAATTTAAAAGCCATTTTCTTCATTTTTAACCTCTTAAAACATAATTGACTGTTTAAAGCAAAAATAGTAACAATATATTGTGGAATTTGTAACAGAAGTAAAAAGTATGACAATAATGAACAAACAATGGGAAAGGGGAAAGCATCATGTTTTATAGTTTTTACATGTGAAGTTGTATATTACTTTAAAGCAGACAGCGATAAGTTAATGATGCATATTGTAAGCATAAAAGCAATTACTTAAAAACTGAAACAAACATACAAAAGCAATAAAGCCAATACCAACAGTGGAAATAGAAAGACTGACAACATCAAATATGTGTGAAGATGTGGAGCGACTAGAACTTACACTAGAAATATAAAAGTACAACTTTGGAAAACAATTTGTGGTTTTCTATACAATTTAAATAAACTTGCCATAAAACCTAACAATCTCACTCCTAGGTATTTATCCCCCCAAATTAAAACATATATTCCACATTAAGACTTGTACATGATTGTTCACAATAGCTTTATTCCTAATAGCCTCAAACTGGAACCAAATATCCATCAACTGGTGAATGGATAAATTGAGCTATGTTTATACACATGTATGTGTATATGCACACACATATACCAGCATATTACTCACCAATATAATAAAACTAACTACTGACATATGCCAGAATATAGATGCATCTCAGAGGCATAATGCTAAGCAAATGAAAGAAGCCAAACAGAAAAGACTCTTTTCTGTTCAATTCCATGTATAGTTGTCCCTCAGTATCCATAGAGGATTGTTTCCAGGACCCCACAAAATGCCAAAATCAATAGATGCTTGACTCCCTTATATAAAATTGCCTAGTATTTTCATACAACCTATGGACATCCTCCCATATACTTTAAATCATCTCTAGATTACTTATAATACCTAATAGAATGTAAGTGCTATGTAAATAGCTATTATACTGTATTATTTTCATTTATATTATTTTTATTGTTAATTTTATTGTTTTTTCTCTAATATTTTCAATGGACAGTTGGTCAACTCTGCAGATGAAGAATCTGTGGATATGAATATGCCTACTCTATATGATATCATTAAATAGGCAAAGACTATAGTGACAGAAACAGGCCAGTACTTACCAGGACCTGGGAGTGGCAGGAGGGAATTGACTGCAAATATGCAAGAGAGAACATTTCAGGGTAATAGAAATGTTCTATGTCCTCATTGTGATGATGGCTACATAACTGTGTACATTACCTTCCAAGCATTCACCTAAAAGTTGCAAGCCTTCCACAGAATACAGAGTTTCTAAATAGATACAGATTCTAATGCAACTGTGTAGATGAGGATTCCCAGTGATTCCCACTCCACCATCTTCCAAGAATCATCTACTAACTAGTAGTTTATTAAGCTAAAATAAGACAGGAAAGAAGGACAAAAGAAAGAACAAAGGGAACAAACAGAAAATAAGTGGACTTATGCCCAATCATATCAATAATTACATTAAATGTAAATAGAGCAAACACTCCAATTAAAGACAAAGCTTTTCTTCCTGGATGAAAAATCATAAAAGCCCAATACATGTTGTTTACAAATTATTCCCTTTAAATATAAAGATAGAAACTCCCAGTTAGAAAAAAAGAGAAAACACAAATTGCCATTATCACACTTGATAAGGCATGTGTACAGCTGCTGATATTTAAAGGATCATATCTATTATGTTCATATCGAAGGTGTACAACCTAACATGATATTACAACTGGCTAAATGTTGATTCAGGATAATAACAACCATAACCCGTGAATTGTGCTATCCAGTTCATCTACATCTTTTTTATTTAGTCTTCCCAAAACCCTGTTGTGTAGATGCTGTTTTTGTTCACAGTTTATAGATGAGGAAATTGGGATTTATAGAGGATAACTCACTTGCCCAAAGTCATACAACTTGTTAGTAGTAAAACCGCTTACTTATTGGACTCCCATCCTGGGAATATTCCTAGAATCATAACTGTCTCATCAGAATGAATCTAAATGCATATATTATTTTTTAAAGGAAGAGCAGCTTTTCTTTTTCTGAAACAATTCTACAGGCTGAAAGTCTTGAAGGAAGAATGGAAAAGCTACTCACTGAATTGCTGCCACTGTTGCCGTGGAAACCTGAAAAGAGATTACATACACATCAGTTTTACAACTCCATCTTTTAATAGGTGCAGAACATAACCACAGGCTGCCGACTCCTCATGGAAAATTCCCAGAAAAATCCATCTAATCAAAAATCTGTTCAGCTTTTTTAAATACAAAAATCCCAATTCACAGAGTAAGCTGAGCTCTGTCAGAAAGGGTGGATAATGATTCCCTTTTCCTGAACTGTTGCTCATCCACTGACTGTTGAGGAGTGAACCAAGACAAAGAAATTAAAATAATGCTGAAAAGAAAGAACAAGAAACTACAAGGCATTGGATGCATATGTCATAAGAGCCAAGTCAAGCGGCACTGGAGGGGGCGCTGTGGGTACTGACTTGAACAAATGGTAAATATCACTGAGATAAATACGCAAATATAAAGTGGTCCCACCCATGGTAATAAAGGCAGCATCCTCCACTGGGAGCAAAATGAAACACTGTTTGGTAGCACAGACCTAACTCTGTTGAGCATTTCGGTGATGCTGAGGTATAGACACTGTCAGTGGAAAGTGAGTTGTCACAGTAAGATGGAATTCTGAAACTGAATACGGTATAAGTCTGTTTACAAAGTAAAAGTAATGTCCTTGCTTACCTAAAAAGGCCCGTTCATAAGTCTCCCTAAAAGCTGATTTGAAAAGTTACAAAGAAAACTAAAGCAAGAATAGTAAGTAGAGAAAAAGACATGATGTGCCCATTTTCATGACTTTGGACTTTGGGTTAGCCAATAAAAATGATTTAGTAGATATATTAATTAGGATTGGATTTAGTTGCAGATGACAGGAATCTCAAAGTAACCATAGCTTAAACAACATAGAATTTTACTTCTCTCTCACTTAAAAGTCTGCATAGGTCATCTATAGCTGATATGGCAGCTTCACGATCATCAAAGATCTAAGCTCCCCCAGCTTGCTGTTTGACCACTCTCAGCATGCAGTTTCTGACTCATGCTCCAAAACGGCTATTCGAGCTGCATCCCACATATCCACAGCAAAGCCAGCAGAAAGGAGAAAAGAATGGAGAAGGCCACTAGCTTTCCCTTTAAGGACACTGCCCTGAAGTTTCCTACACTTCTATTTACATCCTATTGGCCATGTCCCACGTGGGCTTGATCTACTTGTGTGCCCCAGACAAGCAGGACTTCACATGTTGAATGGAAATAACCAGAGAAAGAGGGAGACAGTTGTTCTCTGTATAGTTTAGGGAACCATAGGACTCAGGTTTGATTCATTTGTTCATATATTCATTCAAGACACAATTATTAGTCATATGGTATGTGTCAGGCTCTGTGTTCGATTCTGGAAATAAAAAAGACAATAGCAACACATCAATAAGCAAATCATTTCAACACAATGTGAAAGAAATTTCATATAGGTTAAAAAAAAAGTAGCTAACTTTGTTGTGCTGCAAGAAAGAGCTTTTAAGAAAATTTCACAGAGGAAATGCCATGTAAACTAAGTCTTTAAAAAATAGGACTTAGCCAATGAAGAAGAGCTAGGGGGAGAGGGTGGAGGAGAGGCAAGTGTTGCTGGAGAGTACTGGAAAATGGAGAAGCCATTCCAGACAGCAGGATGAACAGATGCAAATGTGACAAAATATGAGAAAGTATAGCTTGCTAGGAAATGCTCAGGAGTTCCACAGGACTTGGAATGGGGATGAGAGATGCAGGAAGAGAGCCAGCGGGGAGGAGTGGTAGAAGATGAGGCTGAAACACAGGCAGAGGCCCCATGGTGAAGGGTTTTGTGAACAGACTGGAGAGCTTACACATCATTCTGCACTCAGAAGGAAGCCACTAGAGAGATCCAGGAATGAGAGGATCACAGCGAGATTGAATTTTGAAAGATTAATCTGGAAGATGTGGAAAAGTGGAAGAAGCCAGGAGACAGGCATGATTGAAAACAGAAAAATACTGTTTATTTATTGAGCACTGACTGAGCATCAACTCTTTGCCAGCCACTCTACTAAGTGCTACAGACACCAAATGAAGTGCAACAGACACAGAAAACACCAAGGACATGCAGAAGAGGGAGAGACATAAACCAGTGTTAACATTGTTCTGCAACATGTGTGAAAATAGGAAGGTGGAGAATGATCTGGGATGACAGTAAAGAAAGTGCCCTACTCTGCTGGGATGAAACCAGAAAACTTCAAAGAAAAACAAACTTTAGTTTGTGAAAGCTGACTAGAAGTTTGACAGGTGGTCAAAGGCTGCAAAAGGCATTCCTGGCAGAGTATATGGTACCTACAAATATAAAGAGTCATGAAGACAAACTGCAAGTAGTTCAATGAGTGCAAGTGTCAGGGGTGGAAATTAGTCCCAGGTGAAGACAGAGGCAGTTGGGAAGTCACATGATCAGACCTGGCAAGAGGTGCTGGCAAATGTAGGAAAAGATGAGAGCCTGATTTAGAGTGGATGAAAAGGGAGGTCACCACACCACAGATCTCCACTTCATCCTTCTGATCCACCCCATACCCTTCACCACTGTGCTTTATTGACCAGGAGGCTGAGTTGCATGGATTGCATCAATAGGTTATCTTGTCTTCTAGCTTCCAGTTGGGTTCAACCAATGAGGAACAATAGAAGATTAATTGGGGAAGAGGATGTGAAGAAGTGAGGTCGGGAGGTATTTATCCCCTCAGTTCCTAGCCTGTGGAGTTACATGGACTGGCTTCATGCTCCTGTTGGGAGGTGCTGTCCCCACAGAGCTCTTGTGCTTTTCCTCTCTCTTCTGTGCTCTTGCTTTCTCGTATTCTGGTTCCCAGAACCCTCCCCATTCAAGCATAGAAGTGGTAACAGAAACCCATGAGCTACAGGGTATTACACTATCCCTTGTGGTTTCCCTACACTAGGCTCTTTGAAAATAACCTCTTTATTACATTCTAAAATTACTCAATCAGCATGCCAACTGTTTTCTGCCAGGATTCTAACTAATATAATCACTAAATACCACTCTCACTTAAACCTCATTTCTTCACAACTCTTACAACTTTTATGTATAAACTGGAGCCACCAGTTTTCCAGAAGGAATGATTAAACCCCCAAGATGGTTCACAGCTCTCACAATTCTTGTTTGAAAGGTCAAAGATAACAATCTGGCAGGTTCAGATGGATAAAACTAAATTCTTGCTACTGACAAGTTCAAAAGTTAGTGCAGACTATAAACTTGTGCACACACAACAGTAAAACTCGCCAGACTAATCTTTGGCATACTTCCTGGGCATAGTGTAGTTTAAGCAAATCGTCTAGGCTGAAAAAAATCCATCATTTCCAATTTCAAATTCTAGGGAGAGAGAATCTGATGGTCTATCATGAATCTGGGTTCAGTTCTAATCTAGTCAGAGTGGCTCTAACATGGCTGTTTGAGATTCATTGTTATGTGGGGAGAGAAAGTTTCCAGATAAAAGATATGGGTATAGGATGCACAGACATTCCTAAAAGCATCTATCACAGTCGATACATAGGCACCAGTCAGTCTTTCTTTAACTGAATAATTTCATAAGGCAGAGTGTGATGTGCCAAGAAAGGCTAATTTAAAGTCTCTCTTGCCATAAGTTACTCTAGTGCTGTGCTATTTTTTTAAGAGAAGGGATAATAGCATATTTACAACTCAATTATATTTCTATTATTCTATTTCTAGTCAAATTAGACATTCCTTAGTCCCACAGTGATTTTTGTGGGGGAGGGGTATTGCTACACCTGCCACACAGCTGGGTCCAAGGACTGCCTGCATGCTCCCAGCATGCTCTGGGGCTAGTTTCCATGCCAACCAATCTAGGAGTGTTTCCACCCTCTCTACCCGCTCCAGGACAGAGCTAATAGAGTACGCATGTATAAGGAAGAGTAGGAGACAGGTTGAATAAGTATATGCAATTATTTTTATGGCACTGTGGTCTCAAATTATTCCTTATACTAGTCCCCTTTATAACCCATTATAATAGGCAACAGATTACAATGTCTTTCCTGCTAAGTGCTCAGAGCTCTTTCAAATACACTATCACATTATCCTCACAGCATCCGTAAGAAATAAGGTTTTATTTTACAAGTTGGGAAACTAAGGCACAGAATGGTGAAATGGCCATCTTCCACATGCAGGATGAGGCAATGCTGGCATTAGGGTGGGATTCAGGAATCACGCCTCTAAAATCTGTGTTTTCAATATATTTTTCTGCTTTCCTGTCTCCCTCTGCCTGAAGCTCCAGAGAAAATCAACTCGATACAGTTTTGATTAAATATCATCCTCATTTTATCTGTGTTAATTGTAAAATGACACAAATGGTGGGAAATGCTACTGAGGAAGAAAATTAGGTAAACTATTAAAGAAAAAGGCAGGTGAATACAAAGACTGGGAAATAGGAAAGCAAGTAGATATGTTTAACTAAAGTTAAAATATTTCACACAAATTTTCTTTCAAGGAAAATAAACAACCACTCAGCTTTGGAATAACAGATGTTTAGTCTACTGTCATGAAGCATATTTGTGACTTGGGGAAATAAAAATATAATATCAAATGTGGCAAAGATTAATAAGAGACACCTCAAATAGTGAAAGGAAAACTCAGGCAGATGTGCACAGAAGAAAATGAGCAAAAATGTCAGCCCACTTTTCACCTTTCCTGGAGATTCTATCTTTGGCTTCAACTATCTCAGGGAGAGAAAACCATGACCACATCCTGGGCATGGACAAAAGCATACCTTTGGGAAATGGAGGTTGGAGACACATTAAACCTTGTCAAAGTGCTGATGCCATTGTTTTAAAGACCATGAGATTAATTTTACCTCATTACCCCATATGAAAAGCTACAACCAAAAAAGATGTCACTCTAGCCAGTGAATGTAGAAATGCCGGAATGTAATTTTATGTCCTTGCTGTTTGTCCAAAGAAATAACCAATCATTTCAAAGGGACTCCAAAATTCAAAAGCCAATGACATGCATGTGTCAGGTGCTTTCTGAATCCCAAACTTTGGGTACCCAAAATACTTATTCTGGACTTGGCATATTAGGGAATGTTGATCTCTGCTCTGAATTCTCAGATCCAGGAGTGGCAACACCCACTCACATCACTATATCCTACCTCAGGATCTTTGCAGCATAGAATATTGGCCTAGGACTGAGGAAACCTCTTTGCTTCTCTCCTGAGTACAATCCCTGTGATTTTCATCTCCTGTTTGCCTCAGGGCAACATGCCCAGTTGGATTCCCCACCTGATTCCATCCCAGAGAGCAGGGCTTTGGAATCAAAGTAAAGAGCTTCGGATTCTGGCTCGTGGTAAACATTACACTGACCAATGACACTTCCAAAGAGTGACCTTAGGCAAGGTCACTTCTCTTCTCTGATCTTCAGTGTTCCTATCTAATAAACTATATTAACAACACCAACCTCATAGGTATTATGAGAATTAAATGAGATAACGCACGTAAATTTTTGTCCAGTGCCTGGAATATAGTCAGCACTCAATAATTGCTAGCTATTTAAAAACAACATCCTAGAAATCTGTCTCAACGGGCCTCTGCCCAACAGACAGGCCTCTTGTGTCACACTCATAGGGGCCTCTTGTGTCATACTTACAGAGTGCAAACACAGAGCAGGGCAGGGAAAAGCTAAACTGGAAAGGGGAGGCTGTGAAAGTAGTGAGTCAGTAGGAGCCAATTAACTAGTTGCCAGAAGCATGTATTAAGAGTTTCTCTGGACAGCATGGATGATAGTCGGTACAGAACAGTTAAATAAGCACAGTTTAAGCTTGTTAGAGCAAATCTAAGAAGGGACACAGATATATTAAGTGCATTCATAAAAATAGACAGACTTGGGAAAATATACTTAAATTAAATGAAAGGTTTGTATTGAAAACTAGTCTTCTCCCAAGCTCATTAGAGTGGCAAGTCAATTATCCCTTAACAAACTTAGAGAGTTGCTTTTACATGGTGAGGTGAATTAGGAGACTAAACAATTCAAAACACTAGCAGTAAATCTAAGCCACATCCAGACCTCGAGCAGAGCTAACACGTTTTTAGATGATGAAAAAGTAGATGCTGTATAGAAGAATTCAAAAGACACAAGTAACATACTTAAAGTATTCCAAATGTATTTACAAAGAAAGATTTATTCTTTGCTGCTTTCAGTATATTGCTTCAAGCAAGAATAATCTCTTTATTACATCCCTGGTTCACACTCCCTTCCTTTTTAATACGCCACCCTTCATTTGCCACACAAAGATATTTCAGATCTGCCATAAACACATATATGCCCCCATGCAGTATAATGATAAACTAGCTGTTACAAAGAGCTTAGAAACCAGACAGACTGTTTCTACATATCTAACCCAAGTTATTTACTGTGGCTTAGCATATTTTCAATAGCAGTTCAACCACATGCTTAACTCTAACACAGAATTCTTTTCACCAGCTATGGAAAAAAAATAATCAAAGAGACTATTGCTTCTGTGGAAGTTCTTGTACATGACTCCAGGGGAATTATCCTTTCCCTCATTCCAACATGCTTTATGAGGTTGCCCCAACCTGGCTGCACTAAACCCTTAAAATACACAATTCTATGTGCACTACAGTCGTCAAGATTGGAAGAGTCCCAAGAGTCTCTGAAAGACAAGAAAGAATGCTTTAAAGCACTGAGACCATTAATTATCCTGGCAGAACCCTAACAAGTGAAGCATTTCCCTTCACAATCTGCATTATCCCAGTCCCCTTCAAAGCACCATTTTCAAAAACTGACAGCCTCCACCTAGCAGACTCTGAACATCGTCTGTCCTTCCACCCAGATCGTCAAGCTTCTGACCAAGGAGACAGGATGGCAAAATGCCAGCAGTGCCTCCACATGGGAGATGGCATGCACTCACTTCTGGTTTAGGCTACTGCTGCCTTACTACGTGATTAAGAGTTTGGGTTGAAGGTAGAATGAACTGGCTCCACCACTCACTACCTTTAAGACCTTATGAAAGTTATTTAGCTTTCCTTAGCCTCAGTTCCCCATCTATCAATTGAGGATAATGACACACCTACCTCTTTGCATTTGGGAAAAATTAAATAAGACAATTTTTATAAATAATTCAATAAGCACTGTAAACAGTCAACAAATATTAGCTATTGTCATAGACAATAAACTTTGGAGATGCAGCCTGACCTTTTTCTTCCTCAGCATCCCTTCATTCATTAAATGATTATTGATCCATCTCAGGCATTAGGAAACCATCCGCAAAGCTCCATCAGCTACCTGTGTGAGAGCCCTAAGGTGCAAACTCTATGCAGCTACTCAAATTTGAGTAAACTATATGCAAATACCCAAATCTGAGGAAGCTAGTGCAGTTAAAGAAACCTATCCCCTTCTAGTTTTAGATTATTTCTTTTTTTTTTTTTTTTTTTTCTGTCGACCAAGCTGGATAGAGTGCAGTGGCGCGATCTCGGCTCACCACAATCTCCACCTCCCGGGTTCAAGCGATTCTCCTGCCTCAGCCTCCCGAGTAGCTGGGATTACAAGTGTGAGCCACTGCACCCGGCTAATTTTTGTATTTTTTTTTAGTAGAGACGGAGTTTCACCATGTTGACCAGGCTGGTCTTGAACTCCTGACCTCAGGTGATCTGCCTTCCTTGGCCTCCCAAAGAGATTATTTCTTTTCCTAAGAATTATTCCACCATACTGCTGGGCTCAATCACATAAAAATCCAATAGCAATACTAGCAAGTAAGTCAATCAGTGATTTATATATGAAAATATACATATTGCCAATAAATACATTAACAAGTTTAACCTTATTAGTGACTTATATGAATTAAAATGAACCCAATAAGCATTGTATCTATCCAAACAGTAAACATCTTTAAATGATAATATTCAATGTTATCAAAAGAAGCATGAAATATATGCCAATGAGAATGTAAATTTCTAGAGAGCATTTTATTAATATTCATATTAATTTTTATTCATATTCATCAAGAAGTCCTTCTCCAAGAAGTGACATCAGCAAGATGGCCAACTAGAAGCTCCTAGCACTTCACCAACAAAAAACCCAAAACAATAAATAAACAACCACATTTCAACCAAAATAACTAAAGGAAAGCACTGGAGAACAGCAAAAAAAGCAGCAGAAATCCTGTTGAGCAAAGAAACACAAGATTGCCACATAGAGATGGTAAGAAAACACCTTGCCTTCACCACCCCATCCCCTAACTCGAAATTAGCTCAAAACCAGAAGGGACTGGTTTTCCCTGCGGGGAAAAGGTAAACAAGACAACCCCAGCAGCTCCTATCACCACTGTGGACACATACAATCTTCCCTACTGGAAATGACTGCAGTCCACAGGCTCAGAGCCCAGCTGAGGAAGCTTCCCAGAGTCCACACACTGAGCTACCCCCAGGGAAGAAGCCAACACTGAGCTCAGTATCCCCCACCCCCAACATGGCCCATGCTGTTACTGCTCTGTGCTCTCTTGGAACCACAACCCCTGCTAGAGTGTGTCCTGCTCCAGAGATGAGTAGCCATTGCATCCCTCTGTCCCTGAGGCTTAGCTGCCACTAAATCATGCTCACCTTATAGCACACCATCCACAAACAGACATGCTGCTATGTCCTACCCTCTAAACAAGCTACCACAGAGCCACTCCATCCCTCCCATCTCAGTCACTACTGCACCCTCCCCATAGAGCCAAGCATAAATGGTCCCCCAATCCCCAGAGACCCAGAGCCTTGAACTACCAGAGTAGTCACACCCCCATGCCACACTGAGGTGGCACAATGCTCCTTGGGGACTCTAACCTTAAGTACATCAGAGCAGTTGCACCTCCTTGCACCACAGCTGACATGGCACCCTAACTTAAGGGATCCAGAGGCTCCACTGACACATGTAGCACCACATTCTGGGGCTGAGCAGATGTTTCACTTTGGGTCCTAGGGAATCAAGAACCTTGACTGAACTGTGCCACCCCACACTCCAAATCAAGCATCCACAAGGTCCTGTCTACCTGAAATTGGACTAGCTGCCACCAACCCAAGCTGCTGAGGCACTCTGCCTTTGTGGGAGTGTAGTCATTGATGTGATGTTCCCTGTTCCCCGAGGCCTAAACCACAGTGGTGTCTTGGCATCTCTAGGTCCTTGCTGCTGCTGTACCTAGCCTCATAGAGCCTGGGCTACTGCTGTGTCTCACTGGCCAGAGTTATCATTGTGTGGTACCTCATGCCTTGTTGGTTCCAGGTCCCAAATTGCAGCTGTGCCCTGCTCCATGAGGACAGGATGGGCTTTGAGAGCACTCCTTAATTCTTAGAGCCCAACCAGATCTGTGCCTTGCCCCCACCCCCAGAGTCAGAACAACAGCTCTACATTCCAGCCCCCGAGGCCTGAGCTATATACCCCAGCTTAGTCGGGGAACTGCATTCACTTTTGCCTTGGAGTGTAAACCTGTACCTCAAGTCCCAGGTGGTGGAGTAGTTTCATAAGACCCAGGGCCCAGGAACCCAACGCCACAACTGCTCCAATCACCAGCGCCCTGAATTCCATTGCCACTGTGGCTTCCTGTGAGCAAGGTCATACCCAAAACCAAGAGCAAACCCAAGTCTCCCCTCTGTGAGAAAGATGAGAATAGGAGGATTCATAAAGCCCTTGCCCTAATAATATACATAGCCACTGTCACTGCCACAGACTCCACAGCCTATAATACTGAAGCAGCTGCAGTCATCACTGATGTAGATTATAAACTGAAGAAGCTGTACAGAGAGAATACCACATGGAACCAGAGCCACCATGTCCTGCTCAATCAGCACCCTCAGGCCCATCTGCAAGTGAAAGTTATCCTCTGTGAAAGCCACTCTGTAAAGTTTGGGAGAGGAGACTGTACCACAAGATGTATAGACACCAATACAAGGACATAAGAAACATGAAAAATGAAGGAAACATGAGACCACCAAAGGAACACAGTAATTCTCCAGTAACTAACCCCAAACCCAATGGAAATTAATGAATTGCCTAAAAAGGAATTCAAAATAGTAATCTTAAAACTCAGTGAGGTATAAGAAAATACAAATAGACAATTCAAGGAAATCAGTAACACAATTTATAATCTGAGTAAGAAACTCAACAAAAAGAGAGATGTTAAAAAATATGTAAATCTTGAGGTTAAGGAATTAAATCAATGAAATAAAAATATGTAATTGAGAATTTCAACAGCAGACTAGATGGGAAAGAAGAAATAATCTGAACCTGAAGACTGTTCTATTGAAATGACCCAATCGGAAGGAAAAAGAGAATGAAAAAGAGGGCTGGGCAGAGTGGCTCATGCCTGTAATCCTGGCACTTTGGGAGGCCAAGGTGGGCAAGCTGCTTAAGCCCAGAAGTTCAAGACCAGCCTGGGCAACATGCAAGACCCCATCTCTACAAATAAATACAAAAGTTAGCAGGGCATGGTGGCACATGCCTGTAGTCTCAGCTGCTCAGGAAGCTGAGGTGGGAGGATCACATGAGCCTGGGGAGGTCAAGGCTGCAGTGAGCCATGATCACGCCACTGCACTCTAGCCTGAACAACAGAGCGAGACCCTGTCTCAAGAAAAATTTTTTTTAAAGAATGAAAGACAGAAAGAATGACAAAATATAAAGACAGTTTACAGAACTTATGGGATACCATTAGCAAACAAATTCTGTACTATGGAAGTTTTTAGAGGGAGAAGAGACAAAGGGTAGAAAATGTATTTAATAAAATAATTGCTGAAAACTTCCCAGGTCTTGGGAGAAATATGAACATCCAAGTCTATGAAGCTGAAAAATTCCCAAATAGATTAAACCCAAAAAGATCCTCTCTGAAGCACATTATAGTCAAAATGTCAACAAAGACAAAAATAATTTTTTAAGAGCAAGAAAAAAGCATCAAGTCATATATAAGGAAATCCCCATTAGACTATCATTGGAATTCTTGGTAGAAATTTTGTAGGCCAGGAGAGAATAGGATGATGATATGGTTTGGCTGTGACCCCACCCAAATCTCATCTTGAATTATAGCTCCTATAATTCCCACATGTTGTGGGAGTGAGCTGGCGGGAGATAATTGAATCATGGGGCTTGGTCTTTCCCATGATGTTCTCATGATAGTGAATAAGTCTCATGAGATCTGATGGTTTTATAAATGGGAGTTTCCCTGCACAAGCTCTCTCTTGCCTGTCACCATGTAAGATGTGACTTTGCTCTCATTCACCTTCTGCCATGATTGTGAGTCCTCTTCAGCCATGTGGAACTGTGAATCAATTAAACCTGTTTCCCTTATAATTACCCAGTCTTGGGTATGTCTTTATTAGCAACATGAGAACAGACTAATACAGTAAATTGGTACCAAGTAGTGAGGCGCAACTGTAAAGATACTTGAAAATGTGGAAGCAACTTTGGAAATAGATAACAGGCAGATGTTGGAACAGTTTGGAGGGCTCAGAAGAAGACAGGAAGATGTGGGAAAATTTGGAACTTCCTAGAGACTTGTTGAATGGTTTTGACCAAAATGCTGATAGTCATATGGATGATAAAGTTCAAGATGAGGTGGTGTCAGATGGAGATGAGAAACTTGTTGGGAACTGGAGCAAAGGTGACTCTTGCTTTGTTTAGCAAAGATATTGGTGGCATTTTGCTTCTGTCCTAGAGATCTGTGGAAGTTTGAACTTGAGAAAGTTGATTTAGGGCATCTGGTAGAAGAAATTTCTAAGCAACAAAGAATTCAAGAAGTGACTTGGGTCACCACAACTGTTAAAAGCATTCAGCTTTATGAATTCACAAAGATATTGTTTGGAATTGGAATTTGTGTTTAAAAGGGAAGTAGAGCATAAAAGTTTGGAAAATTTGCAGTGGGATAATGCAATAGAAAAGAAAAACCCATTTTCTGAGGAGAAATTCAAGCCAGCTGCAGAAATTTGCATAGGTAACAAGAAGTGAAATGTTAATCGCCAAGACAATGGGGAAAATGTCTCCAGGGCATGTCAGAAGTCTCCACAGCAGCCCCTCACATCACAGGCCTGGAGGCCCAGGAAGAAAAAATGGTTTTGTATGCTGGGCCCAGGGCCTTGCTGCCCTGTGAAGTCTCAGGACTTGATGCCCTCTGTCCCAGCCACAACTAAAAGGGGCCAAGGTAGAGCTCAGATCATTGCTTCAGAGAGTGCAAGCCCTAAGCCTTAGCAGCTTACAAGAGGTGTTGGGCTTGCAGGTACACAGAAGTCAAGAAGTGAGGTTTGGGAACCTCTGCTTAGATTTCAGAGGTTGTATGGAAATGCCTGGATGTCCAGGCAGTGGTGTGCTGTAGGGACACAGCCCTTATGGAGAACCTCTGCTAGGGCAGTGCAGAAGGGAACTGTGGGGTACAAGCCCCCAAACAGAGTCCCCACTGGGGCACTAACTACTGGAGCTGTGAGAAGAGGGCCACCATCCTTCAAATTCCAGAATGGTAGATCCACTGACAGCTTGCACCTGGAAAAGCCACAGACATTCAATGGCAGCCTGTGAAGACAGCCAGGAGGGAGGCTGTATCCTGCAAAGTCAAAGGGACAGCACTACCCACGACCATGGGAACCCACCTCTTGCATCAGTGTGACCTGAATGTGAGACATGGAGTCAAAGGAGATCATTTTGGAGATTTAAGATTTGACTACCCTGCTGGATTTGGGACTTGCATAGGGCCTGTAGCTCCTTCATTTTGGTCAATTTCTCCCATTTGGAATGGGTGTATTTTCCCAATGTCTGTGGCCCCATTGTATCTAGAAAGTTATTACCTTGCTTTTGATTTTACAGGCTCCCAGGCAGAAGGGACTTGCCTTGTCTTAGATGAGATGTGGGACTATGGACTTTTGAGTTAATGATGAAATGAGTTAAGATTTGAGGGACTGTTGAGAAGGCAAGATTGGTTTTGAAATGTGAGGACATGAGATTTGGAAGGGGCCAGGGGTGGAATGATATCATTTGGCTATGACCTCCCCCAAATCTCATCTTGAATTGTAGCTCCTGTAATTCCTACTTGTTTTGGGAGGGACCTGGTGGGAGGTAGTTGAATCATGGGGGGGTGGGTCTTTCCCATGATGTTCTCATGGTAGTGAATAAGTCTCACAAGATCTGATGGTTTTATAAATGGTAGTTTCCCTGCACAAGCTCTCTCTTGCCTATTGCCATGTAAGACATGACTTTGCTCCTCATTCACCTCTGCCATGATTGTGAGGCCTCTCCAGCCACGTGGAACTGTGAGTCAATTAAACCTCTTTCCTTTATAAATTACCCAGTCTTGGGTATGTCTTTATTAGCAGCATGAGAACACACTAATATGGATGATACATTTAATTGGTGAAAAAAAACAAAACCAAAAACAAACCAAAAAAAAAAACAAAAACCTGTCAGCTCATGGAAGCAACCTAAATGCCCATCAGTGACAGACTGGATAAAGAAAATGTATATATACACCATGGAATACTATGCAGCCATAAAAAAGAATAAGGTCATGCCTTTTGCAGGAACATGGGGGTTGGAGCTGGAGGGCATTATCCTTAGCAAACTAACACAGGAACAGAAAATGAAATACCACATGTTCTCACTTATAAATGGGGGGTAAATGAGAACTCATGAACACAAAGAAGGGAACAGCTGACATGAGTCTGCTTGAGGATGGAGGGTGGGTGGAAGGAGAGGAGCAGAAGATATATTAATAACTGTTGGGTATTGGGTGATGAAATAATCTGCACACCAAACCCCTGTGACACAAGTTCACCTATGTAACAAATCTTGATCTGTACCCCCGAACCTAAAATAAAAGCTTTTTTTAATGTCAGCCAAGAGTACTATGCTCACCAAATTTGTCCTTCGCAAATGGAGAAATAGTCTTACCTGAACAGGCAAAAGCTAAGAGAATTCATTATCACTAGTCCTGGTTTATTAAAAAGAAATGCTTATGGGAGTTCTTCGAGCATAAACAAAAGGATGATAATTACTATAATGAATACATATGAAAATATAAAACTCACTGGTTGAGGTAATACATAGGCAAATCCAGAATGCTCCAATACTGTAATCATACATATTTCTTGTATGAACGTTAAAAGTTAAAATGGTAAAAAAATAACTAAAGCTACAATAATTTGTTAAGAAATACACAATGTAAAAAGATGTAAAATATGACACCAAAAACATAAATTGTGGGATGGTAGGGTAAAGGTCTGAAGTTTTTGTATTCAACAGAATTATTAGCTTAAAACAGTAGATTATAGCTATAATGCAAGAAGTTTTATGTAAGCATCATGGTAAGCACAAAACAAAACACTGCAGCATATATACAAACAATTAAAAAATGAATCAAAGTTTAGCACTACAGAAAACTACTGAAACCCAAAGGCAGTTAAAAAGAGAGGAAGAAAGGAACACAAGAGCTATAAAATAACCAGAAAACAAATAACAATATGGCAGTAATAAGTTCTTACCTATCAATAGGCACTTTGAATGTAAATGGATTAAATTCTCTAAACCTGGGCAACATAGCAAGACCGTGTCTCTACTAAAAATTAAAAAATTAGCTGAATGTTCTTGTAGTCCCCAATGCTCAGGAAGCTGAGGCAGACAGTTAACTTGAGTCAAAGAGTTTGAGGTTACAGTGAGTTATGATCAAACTACTGCACTCCAGCCTAGGTGACAGGGTGAGACAATGTCTCTATATTTTTAAAAAATTCTCTAATCAAAAAACATAAAGTGGCTGAATTGATAGGAAAACGAGTTCTAACTATTTGCTAAGAGACCCAAGTAAGCATTAAGGACACGCAAAGCCTGAAAGTGAATGGATGAAATAAGATATTCCATAGAAACGGTAACCCCAAGAGAATAGGGGTGGCTATATTTCTATCTGATAAAATAAGACTTCAAGTCAAAAACTGTCATAAGATACAAAAATTGCCATTATTTAATATTACAGGAGCCAATTCATCCAGAGGACATAATAGTTGTAAATATATATGCACCCAACATTGGAGCACCTAAATATATAAAGCAAATAATAATGGAAATAAAAGGAGAAATAGACAACAATACAATAATGGTAGGGGACTCCAATATCCCACTTCAAACAATGGATAGACTGCACTTTTGACCAAATGTCTCTAACAGATTTATATGGAACTTTCTGTCCAACAACAGGAGAACACACATTTTCTCCAGTATACATGGAGCATTATTCAGGATAGACCATATGTTAAGCCACAAAACCAGTATGAACAAGTTTAAGAAGATTAAAATGTTATCTAGTATCTATTTCAGACCACAATGGTATGGAAGTAGAAAGCCAGTATTAACCAATATTAACAAATTTAAGAAGATTGAAATGATATCTAGCATCTATTTCAGACCACAATGGTATGGAAGTAGAAAGCAGTAACAGGAGAAATTTTGGAAAATTCACAAATGTGTGGAAATTAAGCAACATGCTCCTAGCGACCAATGGCTCAAAGAAGTCAAAAGGAAAAATTTAAAATGTTTTGAGACAAATGACATTGAAAACACAACATACCCAAACCTAGGTGATGTAGCAGAAGCAGATCTAAGATAAAAATTTATAGCAATAAATGTATATAATAAAAGAAAATACCAAATAAATAGTCCAACATTATACCTCAAGATACCAGTAAAAGAATGAACTAAACCCAAAATTAGCAGGTAGAAGGAAATAATTAAAATCAGAACAGAAATAAATCAAATAGAGAATAGAAAAACCATAGAAAGAATCAATAAAACTAAGAGTTTGTTTTTTGAAAACAAAGATGATAAAATCTTAGCTAGTTTAACTAAGAAAAAAAGGAAGAATCAAGTAAATACAATTTTAAAAATGAAAATTAAGAAACTACAACAGATACTTCAGAAATAAAAAGGATCATAAAAGATTGACATGAACAATTATATGCCAACAAATTGGATATTCTAAAGAAAATTGACACCTTTTTAGGAAAGTACAAATACAAACTAACAAAATTGAGTCAGGAAGAAATAGAAAGCCTTAACAAACTAATAACAACATCAAAAAAAGAGATTGAAGAAATAATCAAATATCTCCCAACAAAAATAAAAAAAAAGCCCAGGACCAGATGGCTTCACAGCTAAATTCTACCAAACATTCAAAGTAGTTAATACCAATACTTCTTAAGTCTTCCATAAAAAATAGAGCTAGAGGAAATACTTTCAAATCTGTTTTATAAGGCCAGTATCACCTTAATACATAGGATAAAGACATCACAAGAAAAGAAAACTACAGGCCAATTTATCTGATAAATATTCATGCAAAAATTTTCAATAAAATATTAGCAAGCCAAATCCAACAACATACAGAAATATTATACATTATAACAAGTGTGATTTATCCCTGCCATGCAAAGCTAGTTTAACATATGTAAATTAATTAATATGATGCGCCACATCAACAGAATGAAAGATAAAAACCGCATAGTCATCTCAATTGATGTGGAAAAATCATTCAACAAAGCCCAACATCCTTTCTTTATAAAAACTCTTAAGAGTTTAGGTACAGAAGGATTGATCTTTAATATAATAAAGGCCAATTATGGAAAACTCACAGCTAACATAATCAATGGGGGAAAACTGAAAGCTTTTCCACTGTGATTTGGTACAAGGCAAGCATGTGTACTCTTGTTATTTTTATTCAACATAATACTGAAAATACTAGCAGAAACAGTCAGACCAGAAAAATAAATAAAAGGCATCCAGATCAGAAAGGAAGACATAAAGTGATCTTCATTTGTAGATGACATGATACTATATGTGAAAAACACCTAAGATTCCGCAAAAAAAACTGTTAGAACTAAATGAATTCAGCAAAGTTGCAGGATACAAAATCATCATACCCAAATCAGTAGTACTTTTATACACAAATTATGACTAACTTAAAAAGAAACCGAGAAAAGAAGCCCTTGGCAGATAGAAGAATTACTTGTGTAGTCAGCCTCTCATTCTTCCTCACTGATATGGTTTGGCTATGTGTCCCCACCCAAATCTTATCCTGAATTGTACTCCCATAATTCCTACATGATGTGCGAGGGACCCTGTAAGAGATAATTTGAATCATGGGGGTGGTTTCCCCCATACTGTTCTCATGATAGTGAATAAGTCTCATGAGATCTGATGGTTTTATCAGGGGTTTCCACTTTTGCATCTTCCTCATCTTCTCTTGCTGCCCCCATGTAAGAAGTGCCTTTCCCCTCCTACCATAGGTGGCCTTCTCAGCCATGTGGAACTGTAAATCTAATTAAACCTCTTTTCTTCCTGGTCTTTGGTATGTTTTTATCAGCAGTGTGAAAACAAACTAATACAGAAAATTGGTACCAGTAGAGTGGGGCATTGCTGAAAAGATACTCAAAAATGTGGAAGTGACTTTTGAACTGGGTAACAAGCAGAGGTTGGAACCATTTGGAGGGCTCAGAAGAAGACAGAAGAATGTGGGACAGTTTGGAACTCCCTAGAGACTTGTTGAATGGCTTTGACCAAAAGCCTGATAACAATATGGACAATAAGGTCCAGGCTGAGGCGGCCTCAGATGGAAATGAGGAACTTGTTGGGAACTGGAGCAAAGGCAACACTTGTTATGTTTTAGCAAAGAGACTGGTGGCATTTTGCCCCACCCTAGAGATTTGTGGAACTTTGAACTTGAGAGAGATGATTTAGGGTATCTAATGAAAGAAACTTCTAAGTAGCAAAGCATTCAAGAGGTAACTTGGGTGCTGCTAAAGGCATTCAGTTCTATAAGGGAAGCAGAGCATAAAAGTTTGGAAAATTTGCAGGCTGACAACATGATAGAAAAGAAAAACTCATTTTCTCAGGAGAAATTCAAGTCGGCTGCCGAAATTTGTATAAGTAACAAGGAGCCGAATGTTAATCCCCAAGACAATGGGGAAAAAGTCTTTGGGGGTATGTCAGAGGTCTTCATGGCAGCCCTTCCCATCACAGGCCCTGAGGTCTAGGAGAAAATGGTCTCATGGGTCGGGCCCAGGGTCTGGTCCCCATGCTGCATGCAACCTAGGGACTCGGTGCCCTGCATCCCAGCTGCTCCACCCATGGCTGAAAGGGGCTGTAGAGCTCGGGCCAGGACTTCAGAGGGTGTAAGCCCCAAGCCTTGGCAGTTTCCACGTGGTGTTGAGCCTGTGAGTGCACAGAAGTCAAGAATCAAGGTTTGGGAACCTCTGCCTAGATTTCAGAAGATGTATGGAAATGCCTGGATACCCAGGGAGAAGTTTGCTGCAAGGGCAGGGTGCTCATGGAGAACCTCTGCTAGGGCAGTGCAGAAGGGAAATGTGAAGTCAGAACTCCCAAACAGAGTCCCTACTGGGCCATGGCCTAATGGAACTGTAAGAAAAGGGCCACTGTCCTCCAGACTCCAGAATGCTAGATCCTCCAACAGCTTGCACCATTCACTGTTCACCTGGAAAAGCTGCAGACACTCAATGCCAGCCCATGAAAGCAGCTGGGAGGGAGGCCGTATCCTGCAAAGCCACAGGGGCAGAGCTGCCCAAGACCATGGGACGCCACCTCTTGCATCAGTGTGACCTGGATGTGAGACCTGGAGTCAAAGGAGATCATTTTGGAGCTTTAAATTTTGACTGCCCTGCTCGTTTTCGGACTTGCGTGGGCCCTGTAACCACTTTGTTTTGGCCAATTTCTCCCATTTGGAATGACTGTATTTACTGAATACCTGTACCCCCATGGTATCTAGGAAATCAGTAGCTTGCTTTTGATTTTACAGGCTCATAGGTGGAAAGGACTTGCCTTCTCTCAGATGAGACTTTGGGCTGTGGACTTCTGGGCTAATGCTGAAGTGAGTTATCCTTTCCCATAAGTTCCTCCCAAAGTGCTGGGATTACAGGTGTGAGCCACTGTGCCCGGCCTCTTGACTTTTTAATAATCAACCTTCTGACTGACATGAAGTGGTATTTCGTTGTGGTTTTGATTTGCATTTCTCTAATGATCAGTGATGTTAAGCTTTTTTCATACATTTGTTGGCTGCATAAATGTCTTTTTTTTTTTAGGTGGAGTCTCGCTCTGTTGCCCAGGCTGGAGTGCAGTGGCATGATCTCCACTCACAGCAAGCTCCGCCTCCTGGGTTCACGCCATTCTCCTGCCTCAGTGTCTCGAGTAGCTGGGACTACAGGCGCCCACCACCAAGCCCAGCTAATTTTTTTCTACTTTTAGTAGAGACAGGGTTTCACCATGTTAGCCAGGATGGTCTCAATCTCCTGACCTCGTGATCCACCCGCCTCGGCCTCCCAAAGTGTTGGGATTAGTGTTGGCATGAGCCACCATGTCCAGCCAAATGTCTTCTTTTGAGAAGTGTTTGTTCATGTCCTTTGTCCACTTTTTAATGGGGTTGTTTTTTCTTGTAAATTTAAGTTCCTTGTAGATTCTCGATATTAGACCTTTGTCAGATGGATAGATTGCAAGAATTTTCTCCCATTCTGTAGGTTATCTATTCACTTTGAAGATAGTTTCTTTTGCTGTGCAGCTCTTTAGTTTAATTAGATCTCATTTGTCAATTTTTGCTTTTCATTGCAATTGCTTTTGACATTTTCATCATGAAATCTTTGCCCATGCCTATGTCCTGAATTGTATTGCCTAGATTTTATTCTAGGGGTTTTATAGTTTTGGGTTTTACATTTAAGGCTTTAATCCACCTTGAGTTAATTTTTGTATAAGCTATAAGGAAGGGGTCCAGTTTCAATTTTCTGCTTATAGCCAGCCAATTTTCCCAGCACCATTTATTAATAGGGAATCCATTCTGCATTGCTTGTTTTTGTTAGGTTTGTCGAAGATCAGATGGTTGTATGTGTGCAGTCTTATTTCTGAGTTCTCTATGCTGTTCCATTGTTCTATGTGTCTGTTTTTGTACAAGTACCATGCTGTTTTGGTTAGAGTAGCCTTGTAGTACAGTTTGAAGTTGGGTAACGTGATGCCTCCAACTTTCTTCTTTTTGCTTAGGATTGTCTTGTCTATATGAGCTATTTTTTGGTTCCATATGAATTTTAAACCAGTTTTTCGAATTCTGTGAAGAACATCAATGGTAGTTTGATGGGAATAGCATTGAATCTATAAATTACTTTGGGCAGTATGGCCATTTTCATGATATTGATTCTTCCTATCTATGAGCATGGAATGTTTTCCCATTTGTGTCCTCTCTGGTTTCCTTGAGCAGTGATTTGTAGCTCTCCTTGAAGAGGTCCTTCACTTCCCTTGTTAACTGTATTCCTAGTTATTTTATTCTCTTTGTAGCAATTGTGAATGGGAGTTCATTCATGATTTGGCTCTCTGCTTGTCTATTGTTAGTGTATAGGAATGCTTGTGATTTTCACACATTGATTTTGTATCCTGAGACTTTGCTGTTACTTATTAGCTTAAGAAGCTCTTGGGCTGAGAAAATGTGGTTTTCTAGAAATAGGATCATGTCATCTGCAGAGACAATTTGATTTCCTCCCTTCCTATTTGAATACACTTTATTTCTTTCTCTTGCCTGATTGCCCTGGCCAGAACTTCCAATACTATGTTGAATAGGAGTACTGAGAGACGGCATGCTTGTCTTGTGCCAGTTTTCAAGGGGAATGCTTCCAGCTTTTGCCCATTCAGTATGATAGTGGCTGTGGGTTTGCATAAATGGCTCTTATTATTTTGAGGTATGTTCCTTCAGTACCTAGTTTATTGAGAGCTTTTAACATGAAAGGATGTTGAATTTATCAAGGCTTTTTCTGTGCCTGGTTTTTGTCTTTAGTTCTGTTTATGTGATGAATTACATTTATTGATTTGCATATGTTGAACCAGCCTTGCATCCCAGGAATGAAGCCAATTTGATCGTGGTGGATAAGCTTTTTGATGTGCTGCTGGATTTGGTTTGCCAGTATTTTATTAAGGATTTTTGTATCGATGTTCATCAGGGATATTGACCTGAAGTTTTCTTTTTTTGTTGTATGTCTGTCAGGTTTTGGTATCAGGATGACGCTGGCCTCATAAAATGAGTTAGGGAGGAGTCCTTCCTTTTCAATTGTTTGGAATAGTTTCAGAAGGAATGGCATCAGCTCCTCTTTGTACCTCTGGTAGAATTCAGCTGTAAATCTATTTGGGCCTGGTCTTTTTTCAGAACTTGTCATTGGTCTATTTCAGGTATTCCATTTTCTCTTGGTTCAGTCTTGAGAGGGTGTATGTGTCCAGGAATTTATCCATTTCTTCTACTAGATTTTCTAGTTTATTTGCATAGAGGTTTTTATAGTATTCTCTGATGATTGTTTGTATTTCTGTGGGGTCAGTGGTGATATCCCCTTAATCATTTTTTTGTTGTGTCTATGTGATTCTTCTCTCTTCTTTATTAATCAGTTAGCAGGCTATTTTATTAATATTTTCAAAAAAGCAGCTCCTGGTTTCATTGATTTTTTAAAGGGTTTTTCGTGTCTCTATCTCCTTCAATTCTTCTCTGAGCTTGGTTATTTCTTGTCTTCTGCTAGCTTTGAGGTTTGTGTGTTCTTGATTCTCTAGTTCTTTTAGTTGTGATGTTGGGATGTCAATTTGAGATCTTTCTAGCTGTTTGATGTGGGCATTTAGTGCTTATAAGTTTCCTTCTTAACACTGCTTTTGCTGCATCCCAGATATTCTGGTATGTTATCTCTTTGTTCTCATTAGTTTCAAAGAATTTGTTGATTTCTGCCTTAATTTCATTATTTACCCAGGAGTCATTCAGGAACAGTTGTTCAATTTCCATGTAGTTGTGGTTTTGAGTGAATTTCTTAGTCTTGAATTCTGATTTAATTGCACTGTGGTCTGAGAGACTGTTTGTTATGGTTTCAGTTCTTTTGCACTTGCTGAGGAGTGTTTTTCTTCCGGTTATGAGATCAATTTTAGAGTAAGTGCCATGTGGCACCAAGAAGAATGTATATTCTGTTGTTTTTGGGTGGAGAGTTCTATAGATACCTATCTAGTCCACTTGATCAGAGCTGAGTTTATGTCCTGAATATCTTTGTTACTTTTCTCTCTCAATGATCTGCCTAATATTGACACTGAAGTGTTAGTCTCTCACTATTATTGTGTGGGAATCTAAGTCTGTTTGTAGGTCTCTAGGAACTTGTTTTATGAATCTGGATGCTCCTGTATTGGGTGCATATATATTTAGAATAGTTAGCTCTTCTTTTCTTGTTGAATTGAACCCTTTACCACCATGTAATGTCCTTCCGTGTCTTTTTTGACCTTTGTTGGTTTAAAGTCCATTTTATCAGAAACTAGGATTGCAACGCCTGCTTTTTTCTGCTTTCCGTTTGCTTGGTAAATTTTCCTCCATTTCTTTATTTTGAGCCTATGTGTGTCTTTCCATGTGAGATGGGTCTCCTGAACATAGCACACTGACGAGTCTTGACTTTTTATCCAGCTTGCCATCCTATTCTTTTAATTAGGGCATTTAGCCCACTTACATTTAAGGTTATGTGTGAATTTGATCCTGTCATCATGATGCTGGTTGGTTATTTTGCAGACTTGTTAATGTAGTTGCTTCAGAGTGTCATTGGTCTGTGTATGTCAGTGTGTTTTTGTAGTGGCTGGTAATGGTTTTTCCTTTCCATTTTCAGTGCTTTCTTTAGGAGCTCTGTCAAGGCAGGGCTGTTGGTGACAAATTTCCTTAGCATTTGCTTGTCTGAAAAGGAGTTTATTTCTCCTTCACTTATGAAGCTTAGTTTGGCAGATATAAAATTCTGTGTTGAAAATTATTTTAAGAATGTTGAATATTGGCCTCCAATCTCTTCTGGCTGGTAGGGTTTCTGCTGAGATGTCCACCGTTAGTCTGATGGGCTTCCCTTTGTAGGTGACCTGGCCTTTCTCTCTAGGTGCCTTTAACATTTTTTCCTTCATTTCGACCTTGGAGAATCTCATGATAATGTGTTTTCAGGTTGGTCTTCTCATGGAGTATCTTATTGGGGTCCTCTGGATTTCCTGAATTTGAATGTTGGCCTGTCTTGGTAGGTTGGAGAAATTCTCCTGGATGATATCCTGAAGTATGTGTTCCAACTTGGTTCTATTTTCCGTTTCTTTCAGGTACCCCAATCAGTCATAGGTTTGGTCTTTTTACATAATCTCAGAGTTCTTGGAAGTTTTGTTTGTTCCTTTTCATTCTTTTTTCTCCAATCTTGTCTGCCTGTCTTTTTTCAGCAAGATAGTCTGAGATTCTCTTCTCTGCTTAGTCTATTCAGCTATTGACACCTGTGATTGCATTGTGATGTTCTTGTGTTGGGTTTTCAGCTCCATCAGGTTGTTTATGTTCCTCTATAACTGGTTATTCTGGTTAATGGTTCCTGTTATGTTTTCATGATTCTTAGCTTCTTTGCATTGGGTTAGAACATTCTCCTTTAGCTCAGTGAAGTTTGTTATTACCCACCTTCTAAAGCCTACTTCTGTCAATTGATCCATCTCAGTCTCAGCCCAGTTCTGTTCCCTTGCTGGAGAGGTGCTGCAATCATCTGGAGAAGAGGCACTCTGGCTTTTGGAATTTTCAGCGTTTTTGTGTCGGTTTTTTTCTTTTTCGTGGGTTTACATACCTTCAATCTTTGAGCCTGCTTACTTTTGGATGGGGTTTTTGTGGGGTCTCTTTTGTTGATGTTGTTGCTTTCTGTTTTTCTTTTAACAGTCCAGCCCCTCTTCCACAGGAATGCTGCAGTTTGCTGGGGGTCCACTACAGACCCTATTCACCTGGGTCCCTCCCACACCTAGAGGTATCACCAGGGGAGCCTGCAGAACAGCAAAGATAGCTGCCCACTCCTTCCTCTGGGAGCTCCATCCCAGAGGGGTACCAATCTGATGTTGGCCAGAACCCTCCTGTATGAGGTGTCTGGTGGCTCCTGTTGGGCGGTCTCACCCAGTCAGGAGGCATAGGTCCAGGGACCCACTTGAAGAAGCAGTCTGGTTATCCCTTGGCAAAGTGGGTGCACTGTGCTGGGAGGACTCCCACTCATCCAGACTCATGGCCTCCTCGGAGCCAGTAGGGGTAAAGATTAAGTCTGTTGAACCAGAGACCATGGCCACCCCTACCCCCAGGGGCTCCAACCCAGGGAGATTAGAGTTCTGTCAGTAAACCCCTGGCTGGAATTCCTGAAATTCCCACAGGGAGGCCCTGCCCAGTGAGGGGGGAGGGATCTAGGTCCCACCTAAAGAAGCAGCCTGACCACAATCTGCCACAGCCAGTGTGCTGTGCTGTGGAGAATTCCTCCTGGTCCAAACCACCAAGTCTCCCCAGCACCAGCATGGGAAAACAGCCGAATGGAGCTGCAGTGATTGTGGCTGCCCTTCTCCCTGGAAATTCAGTCACCTTAGGCAGTCTGCAGCTCAGTCTGCTGCCACTGGCCACAACCTGAGCAGCCACCAAGCATCTGCACAGCCCTGTGCTTGGGACCCAAGGCCCTGGTGGCATGGGCTCACAAGGGGATCTCCTGATCTGTGGGTTGCACAGATCTGTGGCAAAAGCATGGTTTCTCTGGCAAGGTAGCACAATCACTCACTGCCTCCCTTGGCTGGGGGGTGAGAGTTTCCCGTACCCCGTGCATCTCTCAGGTGGATTGTCGCTCCACCCTGCTTTTGTTTGCTCTCCATGGGTCACAATGAAAGAACCTGGATACCTCAGCTGAAGTTGCAGGATTCACCCGCTGATTTCATTCTTCTTGGTGGAAGCTGCAGATTGGAGCTGCTTCTAATCAGCCATCTTGGCCCCTCCCTCAAAGTAATATATTTTAATCAACTTTATTGAGTTATAATATAATAAAATCCATAGAAGTGTACAGTTTATTTTTATGACAAAATATCAAACAAATGTATTATTTTATTATTGTCAATTACATGATAATCTATTTATTTATATAATTTCAACTTTAATTTTAGATTCAGGGAATACATGTGCAGGTTTGTCACATGGATATACTGTGTGATGCTGAGGTTTGGTATACAAATGATCCTGTCACCTAGCTGGTGAACACAGTATCCAATAATTAATTTTTCAACCGTTTCCCCTCTCTCTTCCTCCCCTCTTGTAGTTCCCAGGGTCCATTGTTGCCATCCTTATGTCCATGAGTACCCAATGTTTAGCTTCCACTTAAGTGAGAATATGCGGTATTTTGTTTTCTGTTCCTGCATTAATTTGCTTAAGATAATGGCCTCTAGCTGCATCCACATTGCTGCAAACAATATGATTTTGTTCTTTTATTATGGCTGAGTAGTATTCGATGATGTATATGTACCACATTTTCTTTATTCAATCCACCATTGATGGGCACCTAGGTTGATTCCACATCTTTGCTATTGTAAATAGTGCTGCAATGAACATATGAATGCATGCATCTTTTTGGTAGAGTGATTTATTTTCTTTTGAATATATACCCAGTAATGGGATTACCAGGTTGAATGGTAGTTCTGTTTTAAGTTCGTTGAGAAATCTCCAAACTGCTTTCTACAGTGGCTGAACTACTTTACATTCCCACCAACAGCAATAAGCATTCCTTTTCCTCTGTAGCCTTGCCAGCATCTGTTGTTTTTTGACTTTTTAATGATAGCCATTCTGAGTGGTGTGAGATGGTATCTCATTGTGGTTTTGATTTGCATGTCTCTGATGATTCATGATGAGGAAATTTTTTCACATGTTTATTGTCTGCTTGCATGTCTTCTTTTGAGCAGTCTTTGTTCACGTTTTTTTCCCCACTTTTTAATGGGATTATTTGTTTTTTGCTTGTTCAATTATTTAAGTTTCTTATAGTTTCTGGATACTAGACCTTTGTTGAATCCATAGTTTGCAAATATTTTCTCCTATTCCTTAGGTTGTCTGTTTACTCTGTTGATAGTTTCTTTTGCTTTTGTTTTTCTTGCAATTGCTTTTGAGAACTTAGTCATAAATTCTTTCCCAAGACTAATGTCCAGAATGGTGTTTCCTAAGTTTCCTTCTAGAATTCTTATAGTTTGAGGTCTTACATTTAAGTCTTTAATTCATCTTGAGTTAATGTTTGTATATGGTGAGAGATACAGATTCAGTTTCATTCTTCTGCATACGGATAGCCAGCTACCCCAGCACCATTTATTGATGGTCCTTTCCCCATTGCTTATTTTTGTTGACTTTGTTGAAGATCATATGGTTGTAGGTGTGTGGCTTTATTTTCTGGGTCTCTGTTCTGTTCCATTCGTCTGTGTTTGTGCCAGTACCATGCTATTTTAGTAGCCTTATAGAATATCTTGAAGTCAGGTAATGTGATGCCTCTGGCTTTGTTATGTCTTTTTGGCTTAGGATTGCTTTGGCCATTCAGGTTTTTTTTGGTTCCATATTCATTTTAGAATGGTGTTTTCTAATTCTGTGAAAAGTGATGTTGGTAGTTTGAAAGGAATAGTGTTGAATCTGTAGATTGCTTTTGGGCATTTTAATGATATTGATTCTTCCAATCCATAAGCATGGGATGATTTTCCGTTTGTTTGTATCATCTGTGATTTCTTTCAACAGTGTTTTGTAGTTCTCCACGTAGAGATATTTTCACCTCCTTGGTTAGATGTATTCCTAGGAAGTGTGTGTGTGTGTGTGTGTGTGTGTGTGTGTGTGTGTGGCGGGGGAGGGAGGCGGGGGGGCTATTGTAAATGGTTTTGCATTCTTGATTTTGCTCAGCTTAAATGTTATTGGAGTTTGTTTGCTATTGATTTGTGTATATTGAATTTTGTATCCTGAAACTTTACTGAAGTTGTTTATCAGTTCCAGGAGCGTTTTGGTGGAGTCGTTAAGGTTTTCTAGGTGTAGAATCATGTTGTCAGTGAAGAGAGGTAGCTTGACTTCTTTGTTTCCTATTTGGATGCCTTTTTTTCTTTCTCTTGCCTGATTGCTCTGGCTAGGACTTCCAGAATTGTACAGTCTAATATATTTTTTAAAATGTATAAGTAGCACCTCTGTAATCACCACAATATTCAAGATGTAGATCATTTCCATAACCCCAGAAAATTTCTTCTTCCTCCCTTGAAGCCAGTCCTCACCCACTCCACACAGCCACGGATTGGATTTCTACCAACAGAATCAACATAACGTTTTGAAAGATTTATTAATGTCCTTCCACGTAGTAATAGCTGATTCCTTTTTATTGATGTACAGTTTTCTAAAGTATTCAATGGTATGCCTATACCACAATTTGTTTATCCATTCTGAGTTAATGGGTTGTTTCTGGTTTGAATTATGAATAAAGCTGCTACAAACATTCTTGCACAAGCATTTTTTGGACATATGTAATTTTCCTTGGATAAAAAAACTAGGAGTGAAATTGATATGTCATAAAGTAGGTGTAAATTTAACTTTGTAAGAAAAGACCAGTTTTACAAAATGGTTGTACCAGTTTACATTTCTACCAGCAATGTATGAGAGTGCCAGTTCCTTTGCATTCTTGAATATATGGTATTTCAGTCTTTTTCATTTTACCCATTTGAGTAGGTAAAATGGTATCTTATTGTGGTTTTAATTTTTTCATGTCTTTATATACACTAACAGCGATGCTAACCACCTTTTTCTGTGCTTATTGTCTAACATATGTCTTCTTTTGTTAAGTGTCTAAGTCTTTTGACATTGGGCTGGGGTTGTTTGTCTTTTTATTATTATTATTATTATTTTTTTTTGTCTTTTTATTATTGAGCTGTAGGAGTTTCCTACATATCCTAGATAGAAGTCCTTTGTCAAATACATATATTATGAACATTTTCTCCTAATCTGTGGCTTATCTTTTCATTTTATTAATGATTTATTTTGAAATTCAGAACCTTTACTTTTTGATTAAGTTGTTTTATCATTTTTTTTTTTTTTTATGGTTGGTGCTTTTTGTCCTGGCAAAATCTTTGCCTTTGAAGGGCCATAAAAATATTGTCCTATGTTTCATGTAGAAGTTTTATGGTTCTAGAAAGTGATTTGTTTGCTTGTTTTTCCAAATATTTCTTCTTATCTCAGTGGCAGTAGAGTCTTTCACGTTCTTCTACATCCTATCCAGCAGCGGGATGATATATCCAAGAAAATCTGTTTAAAGTACAACCTTCCAAAATAACTGCCTGACTTAAAATTTTTTTTTAATTTAAATCAACTTTTGATCCTTTGTTTATAGTCTCACCGGCCATAAGGTAGTGGATCTGTCATGCTGACATCATGAGAATTTTTTGTACATTTTTCTTTAATTGGATTTCCAAGAGGAAATTGTAACTTTATTTTAATAGTGAAAGCCATTTGAAAAACTAGAAAAGCAATGAAATAAAGGAGTTAAGACTCAGGTGCTGAAGTTGTGTTGTCTTGTGTGCAAATCCTAGTTCTGCTCCTCACTAGCTATTTAAACAAACTGAGCTTTACCACATCACTTTCCTCATCTCTAAAACAGCACTTAAATGATAGCAACTTCTGAGCTTTGTTGAATGAGAATCAGGAAAGTGCTTAGCAAAGTTTGATTACCATCAATAATAAAGCTTTTCTGTTTCTGCATCATACCCACAGGGGGAAAAAGATCTTGAGGAAGTTATTTACCAATTCTATTCATACTTTCCCTTCTTTTTGTTTAAAGAAGTCCTTTTTGGTTTTTATAGAAGGCAGATGTTTCTAAAGAGATGCTTTATTTTTTATTTTTATTTTTAAAGGTTGTAAACAGCAAGGGAAAGTAGTGAATAGATGTTTTATTTAACTTTTCAAATTAACTTCAAGAATCTGTCCGTAAACATGGTAAGACATTTTAAGGCTTGACTGTTGCGGAATTTAAAGGTTGTTTCCCCACATTTCCCCTAGTCTCTGCCCCACCCCCAGCAGTGCGCAAATACGTGACCTGAATTGAGGTAGTAGTTTTCATGTATAGAGCTAATGTCAAGGTCCCAGGAGAGGTTAGGTGGCTGGAGTGTAATCAGAGGCATCTATTTGTTGCTAACTGCAATGACTCTCTGCTTAAGTCTTGAGCAAGGTTATTATTCTCAGTCTGCGATGTGCGAGTGCACAGCAGGCCCAGCAGACTGCTCATTAGTATTCTGCACGTTCTATCAGCTAAATTTGCCATTATATTTAGAATGCTTCCGATTGCATATATTTTTTTTATATTCCTGGCCTCCACAGAGAAATGGATGCCACTGTTGGTGCTCTGACAAGCAGCCGAGCACACAATGATGTATTTGCCATCAAACGAAGGGGGAAAGTTATCAAAAGACTTGGCTGTCAACCGTGAATTCAGTTCAAATCATTTAAGTTATAAAAGTAGTTTTAAATGAAAGAAGCAAAAATAATACATAAATCAAGGAAGATTTATGTAGAAAAAAATCATTTTAATAAGTAAGAATTTACCAAAAAGACTTTGTCCTTCCTCTATAATTTTAAAAGTAAATGAATGCAGATATTTTAAAGCTATAAAATCCTTCATTGGGCCATTGAAATTGATTCCTACTTCAGGCACATTCAGCATCACATACTTTGCAAACTTAAGAAATTACATGTTTTAAAGTATGTGGCTTTAAAAAGGTAATTAATATTTATATTTAATTATGCTTTTCTCAATATTTCTTAGATGTAATGGACCAGATGACATCTGCATTGCTACCTCACAAGAGAAAAAAATGAGAAACATTGTTTCACGGGCCATGAAAGGGATGTATGATTTGTACTCCTATCAGCAGAGCTACTAAAAAATGGAAATTTATGATTTTTGCCCCCCAGAAAAAACCTCATTAAGCTCCTTGAAGAAATAGAAACCTCATGAGCAGTAATCAAAGCATATGAAGCCTCCTGAGTAGTTAACAGAGCCCACTTCATCAGACAATTCCATTGAGAATAGAGTTGCCCAAGGACATGTTTCTTACTGAATGTATTATGGACTGAAATTCAGCTGCAGAAAGTGACTGAGCTAGAAAGTCTCAACAGTAGAATATAGCAGTGAGAATCTTTCCTGAGACCATATTGGCCTTTTGTCATTGTCAAATCCCCAGATGCCATAAGCAAACAAGAGGCAGACTGATGTGTGCCATTCGGGGCAAATCCATGAATAGAACAGTCCCGACAGATAGGCAGTGTAAACCCCCACTACCACAGGCCTGAATGGCTGCACATCCCAGTTTGACATGAGTCAGTCATAGTCCGTGCATGTGTCAGCTCATCGTAAGCATGCCTTTCCTGTTTCCACTATGAGAAACACCCACACGTGAGTCTAGATGTTATTAGCTTGAGGAAGCAACTTCCAATAGAGAACATATTAAAAGCACTTTGATTTTCAGGACATCCTGTGGGACCTGGTCTTAATTTCCTAGGGCTGCTGTGACAAAGTACCACAAACTAGGTGGCTTAATAAAACAAAAATTTATTATCTCATAGTTCTGGAGGCTAGAAGTCTGAAATCGAGCAGTTGTCAGGGCCATGTTCTCTCTAAAATCTGTAGAGGAGAATCCTTCCTTGCCTCTTCCTCTTCTAGCTTCTGGTATTTGCCATCAATCCTTAGCGTTCCTGGATTTGAAGATGCATCACTCCAACTTCTCTCTCCGTTGTCACATGGCTATCTTGTCTCTGTGCGTATCTTTACATGGTGTTTTCCTTTTCTTGTAAGACCACCGGTCAGATTAGGATCCACCCTAATAACCTCATCTTAATTCGATTACATCTACTAAGACCCAATTCCCAAGTGAGATCACATCACAGCTACCAGGGGTGAGGACTTCAACATTCCTCTTGGAGGACACTGTTCAATACAGGACAGACTATGATGGCATAAGGAGCCTGAAGGAATGCAAGCAGATGAACAGGATGCAAACAGAGAGAACTGGTTGCAGAAGACAAAGGAAGAGATTTGTAGCATAAGGGTGGGGCCAACATTTGTGAATTGATCAAACTACTACATTAAATAAAAGAAAGACTAAGTACATGTCAGATTTAACAACAGGAAGGTTATTGGTTAGGTTAACAAAAACAGCATCTGTGGGACTAAGACCATATCTCACTGGGTAACAAAGTGGGCAGCAACCATGGAAATGAAGGCCATGAGTTGTAGGCAAGTTTCTCAAGACATTCAGCTGTGCAGAGATAAGGATAAAAAAGTTAACTATTGAAGAGAACACTGTGATTTTAAGAAGCACCTCTGATGTCAAGAATTTGGAAGCACTTAACATTTAATGATCTTTTTCCATATTGTATGGCCACTGGTTCATATGTCTGTCGTGGATTAGAACACTAGACACTAGCACCTTGAAATTGAGAACAAAGATTGTATTTGAGAGCATGTTGCTTCATTTTTAACATATTACTCCTTGTTTATAATGGGATGGACAAAACGTGCAAAGAGATGGTTTGAATTGGAAGGGGCTTGTTAAACATGCTGCAGTGAGGAGGGTACTTTCCTGTATAAATTGTCATCAAAATTTACTCCTGGCTGCTGGGTTTGGCTAAGTCCATGTCCATGATAGCTGTTTGCATCAAGGGCCCAATAAGCTCTTCTGGGATTTGCAAGTCACCTGCCTTTATCTTTCTTTCACCATATGTATCAGTCAGAGTTCTCCAGAGAAATACAACCAATAGGACACACACACACACACACACACACACAGATATACTTAAAACATGTGTGTGTGTTTTATTTTAAATATATAGATATGTAAATGTTTTATTTTAAATACGTGTGTGTATATGTATATATACATATATATACATATACATACACACACTTTTTTTTTAAAGAATTAGCTCACATGATTATGGGAGCTGACAAGTCCAAATTTGTAAGGCAGGCTGAAAACTCAGGCAGGACTTGATGTTGCAGTCTTGAGGCAGAATTTCTTCTCTGGGAAACCAGTTTTTGCTCTTAAAGCTTTCAACTGATTGGATGTGGCCCCACCGCTATTATTGAGGGTAACTTCTTTACTTAAAGTCAACTGAGTTTAGATGTTAACCACATTTACAAATTCACAGCAGCACCTAGATTAGTGTTTGACTAAATAACTGGAGACTACAACCTGCCAAGTTTATACATAAACTGACCATCACACTGTCCTCCTCCCAAGGACCTCTAAGAGACGCAGCTTTTGAGAAGGTGTGCCAGTTCTGGTCCCAGCAATCGGGTAGATGTCTGTAGGCTTGAATTTAGGCTTTCATAGAATACTATTTTTACAGTGAAATCTATATGGCAAATGGAGCTAATAGCTACAAATTAACTACTCAATACAGTTGGCTCACAGAATTACAGATGCCTGCATTCTTTCTGAAAGCAAAATTTGAACCATGACGTGCTTTACTCATTCATGGTAAAAAGATACAGTGCTATTTTATATTCGTGGTATAAAGATACCAGGCCCAGCCTGTGGCAATTTGCTCATTATCTTATAGTAATACTACCTATTACTATCTGGAGGTGTCATTAACCTCCTTTCTCCTTAGAGGAGAATTTAATACAAGGCAGATCCGTCTCTCTCACCATTCAATAGAGCATTTAATTATCAAAGGATCAAAAGCATCTTGTTATAATGTGGTCATGCAGCCCAGACTCCAAGGGAATTATGAAAGATGGCTTAAGTGTAATTTCCTGAAAGAAAATGCAGTCAACAAAAACTTAGACCACAAAAGATGACAGCTTTTGAATCATAACATGTCTATTTCCATATTCCTATCACAGAAAACTCTATTAAGACAACTTACAACGGAAAAAATCATGCAAACAAAGCAAGTGTTTTTAATATAGATAAACTGAGCATTTGAAGATGTCATCAAAGGTGCTCACTCAGGAATGCCAAATACTGTTAGCAGCCCCCTTTAGTCCAGGGCATGATGGGAGACTGCAAAACACATACACACAAAGTGAGCATCTCCAAACTCTCGAAATTACATGGTTTAAAATCCTGCATTCTTGAATCACATTCCTTTTATTCAGTGTTGATTTTATTACAGCTTCTCTAGAGGAGATTTTTTTTTTAAATTGAAATGACATAATATGCGAGCAGAAAGATAGGAAACTCACAATTGCATATACAATAGTGTCATTTATAACTCACCCTTCCAAGATAAAACCAGCTTACCTTCGTAGAAAATCTTGATGGCTTTGTTCAGTGGCTAAAACAATACAGAGAGCCATTTAACATGAGTGATAAAAAAGAAATCATGGAGCTGACTTTCCTGTTCATATTTCCCGTTTATATTTCCCATTTCTATCCTGCATATACGATTAAAAGATGTCACTCAATTACATTTCAATTTTCTGCCCACTGCATTCATTAAAAAATTTCAGAAATGTTCTGGGAAAGATAATTTATTGAATATATGCTGAATTTGCCATTAGAAATTGAGAGGTATCCAGCTGCACATTTTGCCCTCTCTATCATTTACTTCAGGATATTGTGCTTTTGATAAGTGGACTGTGTTTGGATCTTTACATGTATCATATAGAGTATAGTAATCCCTTACAGGGATTTAAATGCTTTCATTACTAGGTGCTATCAAGAGAAAAGATGCGGGTTATATTAGTGAAGGGGATTATTTTTTATTACATAAATATTTTATGATATCTATTTTACATTTCTTGCCCTGACACTTTATTACCACCGACTCTTATTAATTCCATGCATGACATAAATGAAACGCGAGATTTTGATGTGTGTGGTTGCCAGGGCCTTGAGGGCACACAATCTCTTCTCTAAGATCACAATTGCTTAACTTCTCCTAGGATTAATTTGCCTGACCACAGTCCCTGAGCTATCTAAGAAAAGGATGATTTGGAAACAGAGCAGCAGGCTTCCGATGCAACAACTCAGAACCTCCTGTTTGTGCAGTTGGTGGGAACTCAAAGACAGAGTTCACCCAAAGACATTTTATAAGGGGCTTGTTAATTTAATACGGTCAAACTCTCCATTGTTCAGAAGCTGGTGCACTTGTCTGGGGACTTCATTACTTGCTGGCACCTCTGTGTGAGGCCAGTTTGGGCTAGGGAAGGTGGAGAAACTCACACACTCCATGGCAACCCTCACTCGTGCAGACGGCAGTGGAAACCAGCTCTGCCATCCTCTGGAACTTAAGCAGGCTCACCTCACCTTAGTTATCGTCACAAAATTCATCAGACTATTTTTATTTTCCCAAGTTCCTCTGATAAGAAAAAGAATGAACAGACGTAGAAATGCTTCCATGAACAGAATACAATGAAGATCGGGGAGAATGATAGAAAAATAGGGTAAAGAAGATGACATTGGAGAGATAGGCTACAGCAGATCTCAAAAAGACATATGAAGCTAAACAATATAGATGTTTTCTGTAGGCCAGGGTTTCTTAAGTGATTTACAAAGCCCTTGCTAAAGGAAAACAACTATCCCTGACCCCTAGTGTTAAATCATGAAATATAGGTACCTATAGATACATACACATGTATACAGGGACATATGTGCACATATACACACACACATATGTACATATGTACACATATGGTACATTTACATATACCCACATATTTTACATTTGCATATTTAGGCACTTCCCAGTCATGTTAGGTACCCTTCATCGTTGGCTGAGGCTCTTGGCTCTTTGATTCTACCTAATCTTCATTCTGGGATCTAGGCTGATGGAGAAATCCTTTTCTGGGATATTACCAGGCTTATGACAGGAAGGAAAAAGGGAGAGGGCAGAACACTCAGTGTCTATGAAAGCTTCCACTTGAAAATAACACATATCACTCCCACTCACTTTTATTTTGCAAATCAAGCGGCACAGCCAAAAAGCTAAAGTCAGCAGGGTGGGAAGTATAATTTTTCCACAAAAGAAAGACCCAGTAGGGTGGGACAAAAAATACTTTTGAAAAATAGGAGAACTTACATGTGAAATTCAAAACAAGGCTAAACTCTTTTTGCTTATAGATTTTATGTGGATCTAAACAACGTTATATGAGTGTAAGAATTTTATAAGAAATGTGTAAAACCAATAAAGTTCAAATTAATATTTATTGTGTTAAATGTTTTGGCGAAATGGAAACACCACTCACCAAGAGAAAAATAAAGCCATGCATCACTTTACGACAGGGATATGCTCTCAGAACTGTTTTGTTAGGCGATTTAGTCATTGTGCGAACATCATAGAATTTACACAAACCTAGATGGTGTAGCTTCCTACACACCTAGGCTCTATGGGATACCTATTGCTCCTAAGCTACAAACCTGTACAGCATGTTACTGTACTGAATACTGCAAGCAATTATAACACAGTGGTAAGTCTTTTTGTGTCTAAACATATCTAAACATAGAAAAAGGTACAGTAAAAATACAGTATAAAAGATAAAAAATGGTACACCTGTACAGGGCACTCACCACAAATGGAGCTTGCAGGACTGGAAGTTGCTGTGGGTGAGTCAGTGAATGGTGAGTGAATGTGAAGGCCTAGGATGTTATTGTACTACTATAGTCTTTATAAACACTGTACACTTAGGCTACAATAAATTTATTTAAAGACTTTTTTCCTTCTTCAATAACAAATTAACATTTGTTTACTGTAAGATTTTTACTTTATGAACTTTTTATTTTTTTTAACTTTTCAACTTGTAATAACACAGCTTAAAACACAAATACACCGTACAGCTGTATGAAAAGATTTTCTTTCTATAGATAATTACTCTATAAGCATTGTTGTTTTTTAATTTGTTATTTTTACTATTTAATTTTTTTGTAAAAAAGTAAGACACAAGCACACGCATTAGCCTAGGTCTACATAGGGTCTGGATCATCAATATCACTGTCTCCTACCTGCACATCTTGTCCCATGGAAGGTATACGATGTCACTGAGTGATAGGAATTTTTCAACTCCATTATAATTTTATGAAGCCACTGTCATATGTGCAGTCCATTGTTGACTGAAACATCATTATGCAGCACCTGACTGTGTTACAAAATGCAAAGGCTCTGGTTTTGTGGTTGTTGCTCATGTTTGTAATTTAATTAGGCATGCCCGGGCTGTGATGTGACATGTAGTAACTAAATTCTCCTCAGACTTGTCTCTATTAGGCTACTAATAGGTTGTTTGAAAACATTTCTTCAAAAAGTTTGCTGTCATAGCATTTGACCTTCACGTGGGTCAAACTCATCATTACAAATTATGTCCACTTGTGTACATTTTTCATTAACTTATGACATTGAAAGTGTATAATTTGGCACCAACAGGATCATAAAGATCTATAATATGGTGACATTTTATGATAGTGATAAGGCAGTCAATTAAATGATCCAGAATACACATATTATTTTTATAGATTTTTTAAAATTGATATTTGAAACACAAAATTCAAGGAAACACCTAGACAACTTGAGCACCACCTCATTATTCTCATGAGAATGTCACTTCAGGGGCCTGGAGACACTGCTCTAGGTGAAAGAGAGCCATCGAAGAATTTAAAGTCAAGGACTTTTATAATCGAAGTTACTTTGGGGAAAAATCATGCTTAAGGCACTATTGGGCACCAGTTTGGATGCATGATGACAGGCCTGGTAAGAGAAAGTGAAGGCCTAAACACAAAGTGGAAAGAAGGAAAAAAAATGATGGAAACTAATAAGCATACCAACTTCATATCTGGAAAAAGAAATTTGAAGAAGCAGGGAGAGTTGAAGGGAAAAAAAAAAAAGTGCATCTGATTTCTGGTCCCTAAGACTTCATGCCAGCCTCACCGAACAAGGGAAGCTTATGACTAATAAATACCTAGGTTATAATTACTCAAAAGTTGGAAAGAACACTGGACAGAGTTAAAAGGTATGAGTTCCAACTCCAGCTTTGCCATTTTCTAACTATGCAACGTTGGGAAGACAACCACCTGAGCTTGTACAGAGAAGATTCATAAGCTCTCCTGCCTATGTCACGAGTTTTTTCAGAGTGCAATACGCGGTGAAACACATGAAAGCAATTTCAGATCTATTGTATTTAGGGTGGAACTTAGTAATTTGTAAAGTGCTGTACAAAATAAGTTATCGTTATGAGGTTAGGCCAGGCGTGGTGGCTCATGCCTCTAATCCCAGCACTTTGAGAGGCCGAGGTGGGCAGATCACTGGAGATCAGGAGTTCAAGACCAGCCCGGGCAACATGGTGAAACCCATCTCTACCAAAAATACAAAAAATTAACCAAGTGTGGTGGTGCAAACCTGTGGTCCCAGCTACTTGAGAGGCTGAGGAGGCAGGATCACTTGAGCCCAGGAGGTAGAGGTTGCAATGAACCAAGATTGCACCACTGCACTTCAGTCTCTGGAGTAATCTCCCTCTCCAGAGTGAGATCCCATCTCAACAAAATAAATAAAAAATATTGTTATGGGGGTTAATTAAAGTTTTCTCGCCTCTCCTTCTTTTCCTAAATACTGGGCAACCCAATCTTAAAGTAATTGAATGGGAAGTTTTGTTATGAATATCGAGTCTGAGCAGAGCCAGACCCTCTTTTGGCATAATAAGGCACAGAATATAAGCTAAAAAAGAACTATCCTTTATTTGCAAGCAATCTGTTTTTCCCTGAAAGAGTCTACTCTTTCCTGTTCCATCACAACCTTAGTCCTTGAGCTTTGTTTTAGCATTGTCATGCCTCAGGAGAGAATGACCGCCCCTGCCAGAAGCTCCACAGATGAGGATCGAGAAAATTCAAAAGAAGAGAATTGACTACAAGGCCAAGGGCCTAAGCTGAGGAGGCAAACAAGAAATGTGAGAAAGGATAAAGGGGGATGCTGACTGATGCCAAGCGGAGCACCTGAGACACCTAGAGAGTCTATGAGCAAAGTCTCATAGACAAAACCTGTGGACAACACACACAGAGAAGTCAGCAAGAGAGGTTCTATCTGTACTGGCTGTATTATGTCACTAGAACCTCAGGCAAAAAACTGAGGGAACATTCTTTGGGGGCCTGTGTATGTATTTACTTGGCCAAAGGAAGACTTAACCCATTTGCTTGCCCACCTCCTCATCACAGTCACCAGCAGCTGCCTGGATTCTGACAGTAGGAAAGACCAGGAAGCAAATAAGCCAGGTGGGACCAATCATTGGCTGACCAGGAAGACATTCTCTTGACCCTCCCACCCTTCTCACCAAGGTAAGGAGCATAGCGTCGAACTTACGTTATTTTTTCAAATCCACCCTTCTGCTGGAGTATGGCAGATGATCCTCCAGGAAAGTTCAGGAAGCAATAAACGTTGACCTAGGCAAAGAACAAACAGCCTTTTGTTGGAAGGAGGTCTTAGAATAGCATTACGATTTGTTGCTGTTTGATGGGTTTTATCTTCTATATTTTTATTCCTGACTTTTCCAAAGTTTTCTGAGACTTTTAAACTAAAAGTAAAATGTAGGTTCTTGGCTACGAGTCCTTGTTAAGGGAAGTATTAAAATATTAAAAGGAACTGTGGTTAAGCTACTGGTCTTCCATCTCACAGAGGGCAATTCAGCTACACACAAGGACATATTGTAGACTTATAGTAAATCAGATTCAGCCACTTTTTAAAGGTGCATTTGAATTCTGCAATGGAAGGGAACTAAAACATTGGAGAATATTGAGGCAGCCTCAGAAATCATAATATTTATCAAAAACCTAATGTCTCCTTACCCTTTCAGTCCAAAAGGTCATATAATATTATCCTTGAGCAAGAAGTACTGTTGCTCAATATCACAAATGAAACACCAGTATGGTTATGCTACTTTACAGGAGCTTTTAAAAGATTATTATGACATTGTTCTTCGACAATGTTATGACCATTCCTCCATTTCTTAGGCATCTTAAAGACTATCTTCTTTGTCAACACCTCCAAAGGCCATGAAACTCTTCCCCCAAATTGTCTGGGTCTCAGTTTCTCACTCCAAAAACCTAAAGAACAAAGCTGCTGATTACTATCTGTAATGGCCCATGAGAACTTGTGATCTCACAGGTGCTTGACACCCCTGTGAGGCAAGTAACTGGCAAATAGTTGTTATTCGTTCTTTAAAAGGAAAAAATTGAATTCCGAAAAGCTGAGTGTGTTGTCAAAAATAACTGAGCAGTTATTGAATAAGATGAGCAAATCTAGTTGTTAAGGTTGGCAAACTGGATTTATCTGGGCTAAATCGCATCCTCCAGCATGAAACTACATTTAGAAGATCAGATGCTACTGCAGTTGAATAGAGGGATTTCTAAGAGTTATCAATCTTAAAGCTGGAAGATTTTAAACAAACCAAAACTATTTTGGGTCCTGAAAAAGCACGAAAAAAATCTAAGTGAATTCAATAAATTTAACTAGTGTAGGCTTGTTGACAAAATAATATGGCTCTTACTGAAATATGCATGTATATTTCACTTCATACTAATGTGTCCCCTGAAGAATTTTATGGTTATAATTATTTAAATTCTATAAATCAAGTTATTATTTTTATTATTTTGAGGCAGGGTCTGACTCTGTCACCCAGGCTGCAGTGCAGTGGAGCAATCTCGGCTCACTGCAACCTCTGCCTCCCAGGCTCAAGTCATTATCCCACCTCAGCCTCCTGAGTAGCTGGGACTACAGGTGCAGGCCACTATGCTCAGCTAATTTTTGCATTTTTTGTAGAGATGGGGGTCTCACTTTGTTGCCCAGGCTGGTCTTGAATTCCTGGGCTCAAGCGATCTGCCCACCTCTGCCTCCCAAAGTGCTGGGATTACCGGTGTGAGCCAGCCTATTTTTTTGTTTGTATCAATTTATGAAATACAAGTGCAATTTTGTTACATTGACTAGTAGTCAAATCAGGGCTTTAAGGTATCCATCACCCTAGTAATGTACATGATACCCATTAGGTAATTTCTCATCATCCACCCTCCTCCACCCCCTCACCCTTCCAAGTCTCCAGTATCTATCATTCCACTCTCTACATCCACTCACATACATTTTTAAGTGCCCGTTTATGAGTAAGATCATGCAATATTTGACTGTCTGTGTCTGGCTTGTTTCACTTAAGATAATGACCTCCAGTTCCATCCATGTTGCTGTAAAAGACATAATTTCATTCTTTTTTGTGTCTGAATAGTTATTCCATTGTGAATACATACCATATTTTCTCTATCCATTCATCCATTGATGGCACTTAGGTTGAGCCTATATCTTTGCTAGTGCTGCAATAAACATTCAAGCACAGGTATCTTTTTGATAAATTGATTTTTCCTTTGGCTGTAGATGCTCAGTAGTGGAACTGCTCGGTTTAATGGTAGCTCTATTTTTAGTTCTTTGAGAAATCTCCATACTGTTTTCCACAGAGGTTTTACTTATTTACATTCCAGCAACAGTGTATAAGCATTCCCTATTCTCCTCATTCTCACCAATGCCTGTTATTTTCTGTCTTTTTAATAATAGCTATTCTGTCTCAGGTAAGATGATATCCCTCGTGGTTTTAATTTGCATTTCTCTGATGATTAGTGATGTTGAGCATTTTTTCATATACCTCTTGGCCATTTGTATGTTTTCTGTTGGGAAATGTCTATTCATTCCTTTGCCCACTTTTTAACGAGATTATCGAGGTTTTTTTGTTGAGTGGTTTGAGTTCCTTGTCTATTCTGGATATTAGGCCCCTGTGAGATGAATAGTTTGCAAATATTTTCTCCCATTCTGCAGGTTGTCTGTTCATTCTCTTGATTATTTCTTTTGCTGGCAGAAGCTTTTTAATTAAGTACTGTTTGTCTATTTTTGTTTTTGTTGCCTTTGCTTTTGAGGTCTTAGTCATAAACACATTGCCTAGACCAATGTTTAGAAGATTATTCCTTAGGTATTCTTCTAGTATTTTTACAGTTTGCAGTCTTATTTTTAAGTCTTTAATTCATCTTATTTTTTGTATATGGTGAGAGATAGGGGTCCAGTTTCATTCTTCTGCATATGGCAATCCAATTTTCCCAGCACCATTTAGTGAAGAGGGTGTCCTTTCCCCATTGTATGTTCTTGTCAGCTTCCAGTTGCTTGTAAATATGTGGCTTTATTTCTGGATTCCTTATTCTGTTCCATTGATCTATGTGTCTATTTTTTTTTTTTTTACCAGTACCACACTATTTTGGTTACTATACCCTTGTAATATAATTTGAAGTCAGATAATGTGATGCCAGCATTGTTCTTTTGGCTTAGGATTGCTTTGGCTATTTGGGCTCTTTTCTGGTTTTATATGAATTTGAGGATATTTTTTCTAATTCTGTGAAAATGACATTGATATTTTGATAAGCAATGCACTGAATATGTAGATGCTTTTGGCAATGTGGTTATTTTAACAATATTAATCCTTCTGATCTATGAGTATAGAATGTCTTTCTATTTGTTTGTGTCATCTACAATTTCTTTCATCAGTGATTTGTAGTTTTTCTTGTAGAGATATTTCTCCTCCGTGGTTATATTTATTCCTAGCCATTTTTGTAGCTATTATAAATAGGATTGCCTTCTTCATTTCATGCTCAGCTAGATTTTTATTGGTACATAGGAATGTTACTGATTTTTGTATGATGATTTTTTGGTGGAGTCTTTAGGTTTTTTTTCCAGATATAGGATTATGTCATCGGCAAACAGGGATAATTTGATTTCTTCTCCAATTTGAATGCCTTTTATTTCTTTCTCTTGCCTGACTGCTCTGGCTAGGACTTCCAATATTATATTGAACAGAAGTGGTGAAAGTAGGCATTCTTGTCTTGTTCCAGTTAAAGGAAATGCTTCCAACTTTTCCCCATTAGTATGATGTTGGCTGTGGGTTTGTTGTATATGGCCTTTATTAATTTGAGGTATGTTCCTTCTAGCCTCATTTGTTGAGTTTTTATCATGAAGGGGTGCTGAACTATACCACAAGCTTTTTCTGTGTCTACTGAGATGATTATATGGTTTTATTCTTAATTCTGTTGATGTGATGTATCATGTTTATTGATTTGTATATGTTGAACCATCCTTGCAATCCCTGGTAAAAACCCACTTGATCAAAGTGTATTATCTTTTTGATGTACTTTTGGGTTTGGTTTGGTAGTATTTTATTGAGTCTATTTGGCCCATATTCATCAGGGATATTGGTCTGTGGTTTTCTTTTTTTGTGCGTCTTTGTCTGGCTTAGTATCAGGGTGATACAGGCCTCATAGAATGAGTTTGGGAGAATTTTATCTCTTCAATGTTTTGGAACAGTTTCAGAAGAATTAGTGTTACTATTTCCTTATGTGCTTAGTAGAATTCAGCTGTGAATCCATCTGGTCCTGGGCTTTCCTTTGTTGGAAAATTTTAAATTACTGATTCAATCTTGTTACTCATTATTGGTCTGTTCAGGTTTTCTATTTCTTCCTGGTTCAATTTTGGGAGGTTGCATATTTACAGGAATTTATCCATTTCCTCTAGGTTTTCTAGTTTGTGGGTGTATAATTGTTTTAATGGTCTCTGATGATCTTTTGTATTTCTGTGATATCAGTTGTAATATCTCCTTTTTCATTTCTAATTTTATTTGGCTTATCTCTCTTCTTGCTTAGTCTAGCTAGCAGTTTATCCATTTTATTTTATCTTTTCAAAAAACCAACTTTTTGTTTTGTTGATTCCTTTTTTTTTGTTTTGGGTTTTTTTTTTTTCTCTCTGTTTCACTTAGGTCTGCTCTGATCTTTGTTATTTTTTTCTTCGTCTAGTTTGAGGTTTGCTATGTTCTTGCTTTTCTAGTTCCTTGAATTATATCATTGGAATTTAATTTGTCATCTTTCTACTTTTTTGATGTAGGCACTTAATGCTATAAATTTCCCTCTTAGCACTGGTGTTGCTATATCAAACAGGTTGTAGTATGCTGTGTTTCCATTTTTTTTTTGGTTTCCAAAATTTTAAATTTCTGTCTTAATTTCTTCATTGACCCAATGGTTTTTCAGGAGCATATTGTTTAATTTCCATGTATTTGTACAGTTTTCAAAGTTCCTCTTGGTGTTAAGTTCTAGCTTTATTCTATTGTTGGTCTGAGAAGATAGTTGACATAATTTCAATTTTTAAACATTTGTTGAGATTCAAGTTGTATTTTAAATATCCAACAAGAACTCACTATTTAAGGAAAAGTATCTTTGTGTGTCTTTTGTAAAAGCATGCCTTTTGTAAAAGCATATCCTTTTTGGTAATGTGAATAATCACTCCTTTATTTGGGGGCTTTATATTCTCAGAATTGAGAAATTTGTATTTCCTTATAGCAGGATATGCCCAAAATTTGAATTCATGAGAAAATATTATTTTGCAGCAATTGAATTTTGACAGGTATATAAAGAGTTAAATATATTTATTAAAAGATTCTATGTGTACTGTAGGCAATGGGATGGGAGTTGCAACAGATACCAAGGCAACATTTTTTTTTCTCCTAAACAAAATCTCACAAGTATATTTTTAGACCATGCCAATCTGCTCCTATGGCCTTATATTGTTAAGTATGTCTTTTGTGCATGAGTTGGCCCTAAGAGAGTTATCGTTTTCACAGATATCTGCCTAATTGGTAGCAGCTGCTAATCAAGCACATTGTCACAAATTCTGCAGTATAGCATTCATCCTAAAGGTTTGTGGCTTTTTACATTTTGAAGACAAGCCATATGCCTTAGGCAGCATGGAATGGAGTAGATTTCTAGTAATTATATTGAGTCATGTAATTTGGCCTGAAATATCTGATTTGAATGTTTATTTTGATAAAACTCCCTGGAAACTGTCAGGTTTTTTTCAATACTTTGTGCTGTTTACACATCATCTAAGAGGAAATGTCCCTTTAGCTCTCTGGTTATAGGTCCCAGGAACAAAGAATTGAAAGGTAGCATGCTATCAGTGGAAGTTTTGGCTTTAGCAAACTGGGGCTTGAATAGATGTGTTGTCATTAATTCTTTAAATTATTCAACTATTTTTATGTGACTGGATACACTTAACACTGTGCTAGATGCTAGATACAAAAGTAAGTAATGCATGGTCCTCGCCTCAAAAGCTTCCCTCCACTGGGGGAGGCTTCACTCACCAGAGCACAGAAAGACCAGACTGATGTTCCGAGACACCTAGTCTTGCAGACTCCTTTATTCTCCAAGTCGTGTGCCCTTAAACCTCTGAGGCCAGGTTGAAGTTACCCTGAGTTCATGGAGCCAGGATAACTACTCTTTGGGTTCAGTGCCCACCTTCCAACAGGAGACTATCAGGACTAGATGCAGACATACCTTTCATCCCTGTTCTCAAATCCCAAAGTGTCCACCTCCTGCTCCTTTAATCTATTCTGTAAGCATTACTGTCACCCTAATACTCTTTTCTTCCTTGTACCAGCTCAATAACCTAACATTTTCCTCTCTGTATTAGTCTGTTTTCACACTCCTATAAAGACATACCTGAGACTAGGTAATTTATAAAGAGAAGAGGTTTGACTCACAGTTCCACATGGCTGGGGGGGCCTCAGGAAACTTATAATCATGGTGGAAAAGGAAGCAGGCATGTCTTACATGGCAGCAGGTGAGAGAGAGAGAATGTGTGTGAAGGAGGAACTCTCAGACACTTATAAAACCATAAAGATCTCATGAGAACTCACTCACTATCATGAGAACAGCATGAGGGACACCGCCCTCATGATCCAATCACCTTCCATTAGGTCTCTCCCTTGACACACGGGGATTATGGGGATTATAATTTGAGATGAGATTTGGGTAGGGACAGAGCCAAACCATAGCATCCCACCCCTGACCCCTCCCAAATCTCATGTCTTTTCACATTTCAAAACCAATCATGCCTTCCCAACAGTCCCCCAAAGTCTTAACTCATTTCAGCATTAGCTCAGAAGTCCACAGTCTAAAGTTTCATCTGAGACAAGGCAAGTCTCTTTTGCCTATGAGCCTGTAAAATAAAAAACAAGTTAGTTCTTTCTAAGATACGATGGGGGTATAGGCATTGGGTAAATACACCTATTCCAAATGGGAGAAATTGGCAAAAACAAAGGGTCTACAGGCCCCATGCAAGTCCAAAATCCAGCAGGGCAGTCATTAAACCTCTAAAATGATCTCCTTTGACTCCATGTCTCACATCCAGGGCACACTGATGCAAGGGATGGGTTTCTATGGCCTTAAGCAGCTCCTTCACAGGCTGGGTGCCTGCGGCTATTCTAGGTGTACAGTGCAAACTATCAGTGGATCTACCATTCTGGAGTCTGGAGAACAGTGGCCCTCTTCTCACAGTTCCACTAGGAAGTACCCCAGTGGGAACTCTGTGTGGGGGCTCCAAACCCACATTTCCTTTTCACACTGCCCTAGCAGAGGTTCTCTATGAGGATTCCACCCCTGCAGCAGACTTCTACCTGGACTTCCAGGCCTTTCCATACATCCTCTGAAATCTACGTGGAGGTTCCCAAACCACAATTCTTGACTTCTGTGCACCCACAGGCCCAACATCATGTAGAAGCTGCCAAGGCTTGGGGCTTGCACCCTCTGAAGTAGTGGTCTGAGCTGTACCCTCTGAAGTAGTGGTCTGAGCTGTATCTTGGCCTCTTTTAGCCATGGCTGGAGCTGGAGCGGCTGGGACGCAGTGCACCAAGTCCTAAGGCTGCACACAGCAGCTGGGCCCTGGGCCCAGGGCCCAGGGCTCAGCCCATGAAACCATTTTTTCTGCCTAGGCCTTAGAGTCTGTGATGGGAGGGGCTGCCACCAAGATCTCTGACATGACCTGGAGAAATTTTCCCCATTGTCTTGGTAATTAACATTTGGCTCCTTGTTACTTATGCAAATTTCTGCAGCCGGCTTGACTATCTTTCCAGAAAATGTTTTTTTTTCTATCTCATTGTCAGGCTGTAAATTTTCTAAACATTTATGCTCTGCTTCCCTCTTTTTCTTTTTTTTTTTTTTTATTGGGTCATTCTTTTTTTTTTTTTTTTATTCTTTAATTTTCAATCTTTTTATTATTATTATTATTATTATTATTATTATTATTATTATACTTTAGGTTTTATGGTACATGTGCGCAATGTGCAGGTAACTTACATATGTAAACTTGTGCCATGCTGGTGCGCTGCACCCACCAACTCGTCATCTAGCATCAGGTATATCTCTCAATGCTATCCCTCCCCCCTCCCCCCACCCCACAACAGTCCCCGAAGTGTGATGTTCCCCTTCCTGTGTCCATGTGTTCCCATTGTTCAATTCCCAACTATGAGTGAGAATACGCGGTGTTTGGTTTTTTGTTCTTGCGATAGTTTACTGAGAATGATGATTTCCAATTTCATCCATGTCCCTACAAAGGACATGAACTCATCATTTTTTATGGCTGCATAGTATTCCATGGTGTATATGTGCCACATTTTCTTAATCCAGTCTATCATTGTTGGACATTTGGGTTGGTTCCAAGTCTTTGCTATTGTGAATAATGCGGCAATAAACATACGTGTGCATGTGTCTTTATAGCAGCATGATTTATAGTCCTTTGGGTATATACCCAGTAATGGGATGGCTGGGTCGAATGGAATTTCTAGTTCTAGATCCCTGAGGAATCGCCACACTGACTTCCACAAGGGTTGAACTAGTTTACAATCCCACCAACAGTGTAAAAGTGTTCCTATTTCTCCACATCCTCTCCAGCACCTGTTGTTTCCTGACTTTTTAATGATTGCCATTCTAACTGGTGTGAGATGGTATCTCATTGTGGTTTTGATTTGCATTTCTCTGATGGCCAGTGATGGTGAGCATTTTTTCATGTGTTTTTTGGCTGCATAAATGTCTTCTTTTGAGAAGTGTCTGTTCATGTCCTTCGCCCACTTTTTGATGGGGTTGTTTGTTTTTTTCTTGTAAATTTGTTGGAGTTCATTGTAGATTCTGGATATTAGCCCTTTGTCAGATGAGTAGGTTGCAAAAATTTTCTCCCATTTTGTAGGTTGCCTGTTCACTCTGATGGTAGTTTCTTTTGCTGTGCAGAAGCTCCTGAGTTTAATTAGATCCCATTTGTCAATTTTGGCTTTTGTTGCCATTGCTTTTGGTGTTTTAGACATGAAGTCCTTGCCCATGCCTATGTCCTGAATGGTAATGCCTAGGTTTTCTTCTAGGGTTTTTATGGTTTTAGGTCTAACATTTAAGTCTTTAATCCATCTTGAATTGATTTTTGTATAAGGTGTAAGGAAGGGATCCAGTTTCAGCTTTCTACATACGGCTAGCCAGTTTTCCCAGCAGCATTTATTAAATAGGGAATCCTTTCCCCATTGCTTGTTTTTGTCAGGTTTGTCAAAGATCAGATACTTGTAGATATGTGGCATTATTTCTGACGGCTCTGTTCTGTTCCATTGATCTATGTCTCTGTTTTGGTACCAGTACCATGCTGTTTTGGTTACTGTAGCCTTGTAGTATAGTTTGAAGTCAGGTAGTGTGATGCCTCCAGCTTTGTTCTTTTGGCTTAGGATTGATTTGGCGATGCGGGCTCTTTTTTGGTTCCATATGAACTTTAAAGTAGTTTTTTCCAATTCTGTGAAGAAAGTCATTGGTAGCTTGATGGGGATGGCATTGAATCTGTAAATTACCTTGGGAAGGATGGCCATTTTTATGATATTGATTCTTCCTACCCATGAGCATGGAATGTTCTTCCATTTGTTTGTATCCTCTTTTATTTCCTTGAGCAGTGGTTTGTAGTTCTCCTTGAAGAGGTCCTTCACATCCCTTGTAAGTTGGATTCCTAGGTATTTTATTCTCTTTGAAGCAATTGTGAATGGGAATTCACTCATGATTTGGCTCTCTGTTTGTCTGTTATTGATGTATAAGAATGCTTGTGATTTTTGTACATTGATTTTGTATCCTGAGACTTTGCTGAAGTTGCTTATCAGCTTAAGGAGATTTTAGGCTGAGACAATGGGGTTTTCTAGATATACTATCATGTCATCTGCAAACAGGGACAATTTGACTTCCTCTTTTCCTAATTGAATACCTTTGATTTCCTTCTCTTGCCTAATTGCCCTGGCCAGAACTTCCAACACTATGTTGAATAGAAGTGGTGAGAGAGGGCATCCCTGTCTTGTGCCAGTTTTCAAAGGGAATGCTTCCAGTTTTTGCCCATTCAGTATGATATTGGCTGTGGGTTTGTCATAGATAGCTCTTATTATTTTGAGATATGACCCATCAATACCTAATTTATTGAGAGTTTTTAGCATGAAGGGTTGTTGAATTTTGTCAAAGGCCTTTTCTGCATCTATTGAGATAATCATGAGGTTTTTGACTTTGGTTCTGTTTATATGCTAGATTACATTTATTGATTTGCGTATATTGAACCAGCCTTGCATCCCAGGGATGAAGCCCACTTGATCATGGTGGATAAGCTTTTTGATGTGCTGCTGGATTCTGTTTGCCAGTATTTTATTGAGGATTTTTGCATCAATGTTCATCAAGGATATTGGTCTAAAATTCTCTTTTTTGGTTGTGTCTCTGCCAGGCTTTGGTATCAGGATGATGCTGGCCTCATAAAATGAGTTAGGGAGGATTCCCTCTTTTTCTATTGATTGGAATAGTTTCAGAAGGAATGGTACCAGCTCCTCCTTGTACCTCTGGTAGAATTCGGCTGTGAACCCATCTGGTCCTGGACTTTTTTTGGTTGGTAAGCTATTGATTATTGCCACAATTTCAGCTCCTGTTATTGGTCTATTCAGAGATTCAACTTCTTCCTGGTTTAGTCTTGGGAGGGTGTATGTGTTGAGGAATTTATCCATTTCTTCTAGATTTTCTAGTTTATTTGCGTAGAGGTGTTTGTAATATTCTCTGATGGTAGTTTGTATTTCTGTGGGATCGGTGGTGATATCCCCTTTATCATTTTTTATTGCATCTATTTGATTCTTTTCTCTTTTTTTCTTTATTAATCTTGCTAGCGGTCTATCAATTTTGTTGATCCTTTCAAAAAACCAGCTCCTGGATTCATTGATTTTTTGAAGGGTTTTTTGTGTCTCTAGTTCCTTCAGTTCTGCTCTGATTTTAGTTATTTCTTGCCTTCTGCTAGCTTTTGAATGTGTTTGCTCTTGCTTTTCTAATTCTTTTAATTGTGATGTTAGGGTGTCAATTTTGGATCTTTCCTGCTTTCTCTTATGGGCATTTAGTGCTATAAATTTCCCTCTACACATTGCTTTGAATGCATCCCAGAGATTCTGGTATGTTGTGTCTTGGTTCTCACTGGTTTCAAAGAACATCTTTATTTCTGCCTTCATTTCGTGATGTACCCAGTAGTCATTCAGGAGCAGGTTGTTCAGTTTCCACGTAGTTGAGCGGTTTTGAGTGAGATTCTTAATCCTGAGTTCTAGCTTGATTGCACTGTGATCTGAGAGATAGTTTGTTATAATTTCTGTTCTTTTACATTTATTAAGGAGAGCTTTACTTCCAAGTATATGGTCAATTTTGGAATAGGTGTGGTGTGGTGCTGAAAAAAATGTATATTCTGTTGATTTGGGGTGGAGAGTTCTGTAGATGTCTATTAGGTCTGCTTGGTGCAGAGCTCAGTTCAATTCCTGGGTATCCTTGTTGATTTTCTGTTTCATTGATCTGTCTAATGTTGACAGTGGGGTGTTAAAGTCTCCCATTATTAATGTGTGGGAGTCTAAGTCTCTTTGTAGGTCACTCAGGACTTGCTTTATGAATCTGGGTGCTCCTGTATTGGGTGCATATATATTTAGGATAGTTAGCTCTTCTTGTTGAATTAATCCCTTTACCATTATGTAATGGCCTTCTTTGTCTCTTTTGATCTTTGTTGGTTTAAAGTCTGTTTTATCAGAGACTAGGACTGCAACCCCTGCCTTTTTTTGTTTTCCATTTGCTTGGTAGATCTTCCTCCATCCTTTTGTTTTGAGCCTATGTGTGTCCCTGCACGTGAGATGGGTTTCCTGAATACAGCACACTGATGGGTCTTGAGTCTTTATCCAATTTGCCAGTCTGTGTCTTTTAATTGGAGCATTTAGTCCATTTACATTTAAAGTTAATATTGTTATGTGTGAATCTGATCCTGTCATTATGATGTTAGCTGGTTATTTTGCTCGTTAGTTGATGCAGTCTCTTCCTAGTCTCGATGGTCTTTACATTTTGGCATGATTTTGCAGCAGCTGGTACCGGTTGTGCCTTTCCATGTTTAGCGCTTCCTTCAGGAGCTCTTTTAGGGCAGGCCTGGTGGTGACAAAATCTCTCAGCATTTGCTTGTCTGTAAAGGATTTTATTTCTCCTTCACTTATGAAGCTTAGTTTGGCAGGATATGAAATTCTGGGTTGAAAATTCTTTTCTTTAAGAATGTTGAATATTGGCCCCCACTCTCTTCTGGCTTGTAGGGTTTCTGCCGAGAGATCCGCTGTTAGTCTGATGGGCTTCCCTTTGATGGTAACCCGACCTTTCTCTCTGGCTGCCCTTAACATTTTTTCCTTCATTTCAACTTTGGTGAATCTGACAATTATGTGTCTTGGAGTTGCTCTTCTTGAGGAGTATCTTTGTGGTGTTCTCTGTATTTCCTGAATCTGAATGTTGGCCTGCCTTGCTGGATTGGGGAAGTTCTCCTGGATAATATCCTGCAGAGTGTTTTCCAACTTGGTTCCATTCTCCTTGTCACTTTCAGGTACACCAATCAGACGTAGATTTGGTCTTTTCACATAGTCCCACATTTCTTGGAGGCTTTGCTCGTTTCTTTTTATTCTTTTTTCTCTAAACTTCCCTTCTCGCTTCATTTCATTCATTTCATCTTCCAGGGCTGACACCCTTTCTTCCATTTGATCGCATCGGCTCCTGAGGCCTCTGCATTCTTCACGTAGTTCTCGAGCCTTGGTTTTCAGCTCCATCAGCTCCTTTAAGCACTTCTCTGTATTGGTTATTCTAGTTATACATTCTTCTAAATTTTTTTCAAAGTTTTCAACTTCTTTGCCTTTGGTTTGAATATCCTCCCGTAGCTCGGAGTAATTTGATCGTCTGAAGCCTTCTTCTCTCAGCTCGTCAAAGTCATTCTCCGTCCAGCTTTGTTCCGTTGCTGGTGAGGAACTGCGTTCCTTTGGAGGAGGAGAGGTACTCTGCTTTTTAGAGTTTCCAGTTTTTCTGCTCTGTTTTTTCCCCATCTTTGTGGTTTTATCTACTTTTGGTCTTTGATGATGGTGATGTACAGATGGGTTTTTGGTGTGGATGTCCTTTCTGTTAGTTTTCCTTCTAACAGACAGGACCCTCAGCTGCAGGTCTGTTGGAGTACCTGGCCGGCCGTGTGAGGTATCAGTCTGCCCCTGCTGGGGGGTGCTTCCCAGTTAGGCTGCACGGGGGTCAGGGGTCAGGGACCCACTTGAGGAGGCAGTCAGCCCGTTCTCAGATCTCCAGCTGCGTGCTGGGAGAACCACTGCTCTCCTCAAAGCTGTGAGACAGGGACATTTAAGTCTGCAGAGGTTACTGCTGTCTTTTTGTTTGTCTGTGCCCTGCCCCCAGAGGTGGAGCCTACAGAGGCAGGCAGGCCTCCTTGAGCTGTGGTGGGCTCCACCCAGTTCAAGCTTCCCGGCTGCTTTGTTTACCTAAGCAAGCCTGGGCAATGGCGGGCGCCCCTCCCCCAGCCTCGCTGCCGACTTGCTGTTTGATCTCAGACTGCTGTGCTAGCAATCAGCAAGACTCCGTGGGCGTAGGACCCTCTGAGCCAGGTGCAGGCTATACTCTCCTGGGGCACCGTTTCCTAAGCCCGTCGGAAAAGCACAGTATTCGGGTGGGAGTGGCCCGATTTTCCAGGCCCGATTTTTCTGTCACCCCTGGAAAGGGAACTCCCTGACCCCTTGCGCTTCCCGAGTGAGGCAATGCCTCGCCCCTGCTTCGGCTGGCGCACGGTGCACTCACCCACTGACCTGCGCCCACTGTCTGGCACTCCCTAGTGAGATGAACACGGTACCTCAGATGGAAATGCAGAAATCACCCGTCTTCTGCGTCGCTCGTGCTAGGAGCTGTAGACCGGAGCTGTTCCTATTCGGCCATCTTGGCTCCGAGGTTCTCGAAACATTTTTTTAATCAAAATACCTGTATAATTTATATTCAGTCAGTCATGTGTTATTTAATTGCCTGTCACAAAGGGGAGGTTGTGTTCTCAAAATGTAATTTCCGGAGGATTACAAAGTATGGCAAGATGCCAGTCACTGAGTCGGTTTCTCAGTAACCAGTAGCAAGCTCAAGATTTTACATGGAAAATTCTGCTTCCCAAGGTCAGTTACCTATGCTGCACAAAGGCCTGTCTTTCCTGAGTAGCATGTGCCAGGCATGCTCTGCTTTGTCCAACAAATGTGCACTGAGAACCCACCATGTCCCTGACCCTACACTGGGCAGTGGGCACACAACTGTGATGAAGTTTCCAAGATCTAGCAACTCAAGGGATGAGACAAGCAAACCAAATACGGTTGCAGTACAGAGCGATAAGGGCTCTGATAGGAGACAAAAAGCATCAAAATAATGTGAAAATTAGTACCTACAGAAAGCAGCAGAGGATAATCTGACTCAGCTAGATAACTTTAGTTGATGGAGAGAAATGAACGTGAGTGTTATCTAAAGGGTGTTGAAATTTGCCTCTATGTACAAATCTTTATAATAATGTTCTTCCACATACTTCTTACAGGATTGAGGGAATTCTTGAACCCATATCTCTCTCTGGCCAAATAGGATTAGTCCATATAACTCAAAGCACTGGGGGGTACTGATGGAAGGAAGAGGAGAGGTGAGAAGTTAACATTTTGGAGCAACACTTATTTTTTACTCCTGAAGCAATAAGCTGGCTTCAAAGTGTAATGATGATTAGTAATTCTCAATAACTACTCTCTACTCTCTAGACCTTTCCTTCTCTTTTAAACCATAGAGAAATCTCCAATGAACTCATTTTTCAAAAGCATGTTAAAAAACAAAGATAGATATGTTAAGAGAGATATGTTACCAAAAGCAATTATAAGAGGATGACATGGACTTCTATGAACGATGACAAAAATAATAGGTTAACTTTGGTATTAACTGAACTGAAACTTAAGGAAAACACTGAAGATGATCCATGGAAACTTTAGTTATACTCGAGCATGGGCAATGAAACAACTTGTTTTTGAGCAGCCAATTGTAGAATGGTTACAGCTGAGTGTTAACAAGAGAAGCTGGTGAACATCTGTCTTACTTTTCTTTTCTTTAAGAAAGATGACCTTCAGATGGAAAAGGATAACACAGATTGGATAGAGAAGAGGCCATAGCAGGGGCATTGTAAGGAAGCCTCTAATTCCAGTGAAGTTTCCCGATGATTGGGAATAATCACCACAGCCCAGATGGGGTTTCTGAAGTACAAAATGCATGAGGTTCGGTTCCCCAGAAGTAGACGCAAAGGATTTGCATACAAGCATTTTATTTAGGAGGTGATGTCAGCAAGCATGTGTAAGAAAGTGAGGACAAGAGAGGGAAAAGAGAGAGAAAAGAGAAAGAAGACAATATAGGGGGAGTTACTGACCAAGTGATCTCTGCAGACAGTTGGGGCTCCATCCTGCCAGAGAACTCTGTGAGACAGTGTAAAAATGTCAAGGAGTGGTTCCATCCATGGCACAAGGAAGCTAGGACATTACCTCCAACTCTATCAGTCAGTAGCCAAAAGTTCCTTCTGGGTCATTGACTCTCCGCCATTCCAACCTTCCCCATCATTTGAGCCTTAAAAAAAAAAAACTCTGGTAGAGATTTATAGGTGCTTGTGATAGAACTCTATAGGCTTGCTAAGAACGGTGAGAGCTGAGGCAGTGTGAGACGGGTTTCAACAGTACTTACCACATGTGAAGAGAAGGAAATGGGCAAGAAACTGATGATAAACCAATGGAGACCTGGTTTTCAAAGAGGGTAAGTGGAGTTCTACAACTGATCGTGGAGAACTTGACATTAATTTGGGGGCAATAAACATATGTTACAGGGATGTTTTGGAGTAACTATAAGAGAAAGCAGAAGTGATGAGAATCCAGCAAGAACATTATTCAATTAACTTCATCTCTCTTTTTTAACAGGGTCACTAAACTGGTAGGTGGAGGAAATGTTATAGACCAATATAACTAATGTATGCAGGTCTAATTTCATTAGATAGCATGAAATTGACCAAGCTCAACCACAAGCTATCATTATCCAATGGCCTACTCAGACACCAGTTTGCCCAGCTTCAAAGAATACAATTTACATGGTATTCTGGGTGAACATAGCTCTCTGGAACACAATATCAAATGCACTGTAACTCATGCCCCCTGAAGTTGTGGCCCTGTGACACACAGTAGTGACAGCACACATAAAGTTATTCAACATCCAGAGGAGACTTCAACTCCTCCCTCGGAAACGCCCTCC